>NC_073230.2:27777500-30277500 GCF_029281585.2 Gorilla gorilla gorilla
ATACTAAGTCCTTTTGCATAGTGGCGGACTCTTTACACTTTTGGCATATTTGAAGTTAAATTTTAATTCATATTACATTTATTATGTACTAAGAAGACACTCATCTACTATTTTAGAATTTTTTGTAAGTTTTAGATCTTGTAAGTTTATGAAAAAAACATTGATGCACCATAATATATACTGGTTTCATAGCACTTAACAGATTTGGTAAATTTTACCTACAAGAAAATCAGTTCTTTGAGTTTTTCGTAGGTTACTGATTTTGCATTTAAAAGTTTTTACCTTGATTAAAGACTCCAGATTTTCTGGGGTACTGTGTAGTTGACTTAAAAACTAACCACTATCATACAAAATTTTAGTTGAGAGAAACTATCTGTATCTTCTTTTTTTTATTGCTATGATTATAGAGCCAACACACACAATCATGTAGGTTGAGCACTGCTAGGGAGCCCTTCTCAACCTATGTGTGGGGCTTCATATATAGTGGGATTCATTTTGCAGTTCCCACTGAAACTATGCCATGAGTTTGCTCATCAGATGGAAAAAAAATTTCTGCTTTGATAACGTCGAATGAAGTCTTGCTTCACTCTGTAAAAGTATAAAATGTAACATTTTAGGGTTGAGGGGACACTTAGAGATCTTCTGGTTCTCCTCTTTGGTTTCATAGAGAAGGAAAATGCCCCCACAGAAATAATGACTCCTTACCACAATTTTATCACCATATATGTACCCTAAGAGTCAAGATTAGAGATGGCTCTCCTGATCCCTGGCCTTGGGAATATCGCTTTAAAACCATTCAGGGCGACATAGAAAATATTACATTTCTATCACATAATTCCATAGATACAACCTTCTAAGTTTTTAGCTTAATTTTCTTCCTAGACAATTTTGTATTGTAAATTACTAGAGGACAGAAATAATTTCTGGATAATTCTGTGGGCAGCTTGCTATATAATCCAGCAACATGCTAAGTAGGCTTTTTTTTGAGAAAGGATGTCACCATCCTCATTGATTAATGTACTGGAAAATATTTAGAAAAGGAGCTGTTTCATGCTACTCTGGCATCTATTTTGTGAAAGTATAATTTTGGAATATTGACATTAAATAACGGAACTAGAGTTTCTTAAGAATTACAATCTTTACTTTCCCATTAGTGTATTGGGAAACTTCACTAGTTTATTCATCTTCTCTATGGAGGTTTTCTTTATTACTATCAACCCACACTTTCTCTTTTCTTCTTTTTTATTACTCAACACCAATGTGTGGTTTTTAATGAATTATTTTAATTTGTTTCTGTTCTCTTGCTGCATCTAGAGAGCTTGTCAACTCCTTGTGTACTGAGTTTGTCGTTTACTTTGTTTTCGCTTCTCTATGATGCTGGGTGTGTATACAGCCATTGCTAAATGTGTACTACTTAAGGTGACAAGAATTGAACTAGAAACACTTCATCAAAAAAGTCCTGACTAATTAGAAGCGACTACCAAATTGTAGTCTATATTGCTTAAAAGCCTTATCAAAAAGTGTATCATGAATCTAAATGCAAACAGAATGAATGGTTAATGAGAACATTTTTACATAAATATTACTCTAAAACAATATCTAATAGTGATGTCTAAAACTTTTTGAGTAGATGAATGCATACTGATTAAAAGAACAAACAAGGAGTTGAAACGAGTGCATGTCATCACAAAATCATAATGCCTTTTAAAAAACATTTTATCCTTTTCTTTTTTTCTAGAACTGAAAGGGGCACATGGCAGATATAATCATAAACTTTCATTTCGGAGAGCAGTAAAAAAGGAGAAGAAGAACACACTGGTACTCCAACAAGTCACAGTTTCTGCCAGATGTTGCAAAAGTGAGTTAGATAACTGACTTTTCTTCTGGGGCCTGTGTCAACTTTGAATGGAGCTTTCAATTGCACAATAAGCATCTGGACAGTTTTGACATCTTTATAACACTCTTTGAGTTCTTAAAAAGCTACCATTTTGTTTAAAGATGATTTATGTGAAGATTAAAACAATTACTTAAGTGCTAAGAATAATTAATCCTGTAACTCCATATCAATACCATTATCTTCCCAGAACTGGGTCTCTAACTACTAATCATAATCAAGACACCAACTGTCAAATCAGATCAAAATTAAAATTTGATTAATTATTTGATGATATTAACATTCAAATCTAGTTCCTTCCTAGGCCTAATTTTGTCCTTATGTTTGCTTTGCACTGAATTATTGTGGTTTACATAGCCCATTTTACATGACAACTTTCAAACAAGAGCATAAATTCTCATAAAAACAGGCTAAGGAATTCATAATGATAGCTCTTGGCCGCCACCTAAAGGTTTATTTCTTGTTTTATTTTACATGAGACCTACTATGCATTCCTTTGATAATTAAATTGTTGTCATCACGTTTCTACATAAGTACAGGGTAAAAAGACTTTTTCATGTTTGTTTTTTCACCTTTATGTATTTAAATTAACAGCATACATAATTATATCTACTTTTCAATTCATTCAACACAACACACACACAAAAAAACAGTTTAAACAAGGTTCTTTTAAATGGTCAGAAAATTTTTATGCATTTAAGAAATAGTGTGTTCTTATTATGTCTCACCCCCACACCTAGGCCCGTAATGAAAGAAATTTAACTAAACTCACGTTTACTGAACCACTGTTGAGTGTAATGTAATAGAAAACTCCTCAAATTCCATCAAGAACATTAACAGATATAACTTCTTCATTACGCTTGAGAGTAAATGAGATACTATAATTAATGATTCTTGCTCCGTATCTTATTATCACTCCCTTTATTCTCCTCCTAAAAAGCACTTGATTGAATCAAGCTAAATATCTTCAACGCCTTACTTGGACTCTGACAAAGTCAACTTTGGAGAATGGATTTATGATATCATAGGGAAAATTAGTTATGAACTCTACAAACTTCTCATTTCAAAGCTCATATGGATAGAGCGTCTATGAATCACTCAAATTTTTGTTAAACATATAGACAAGTTGCATTAGCACATGCACTTTCCAATATATAGTCCATGTACTTACCCTTGATTTATTTATAGAACACCATTCATGATTTTATTAATTCAAAAAATATTTACTAGGAACCTACTATGTGCCAGGCACCCATCATTATCAGTGTTCAATAAAGCAGACTGGTCTTTCCCTTCATCGATCTTGTGAAGGCAACAGAAAATGAACAAAAAAATAGGTAAAACATATAAAGATACTGGCTACAAAGGAACTGAATACCATACCGTTATAGGGAATAATTCTGGGGAGACACAGACCAACAATAGGTAAGAAAGGCCTCTCCTAGGAGACAGTTTTTAAACTGGGACCTGCAGAATAAACAGCCAGCTCTGCCAAGAATAGAGAGGAAGAGGTGGAGGAAATTGTGTACGCAAAGGACAAATACTAACAGAGGGCCAAGGGAACTAAAGCAGAGTGAGCCAAGGGGAGTGTCATGGATGGGATCAGAGAAGTAAGCAGGAACCAAATCATGCAAGGCCTTGAAAGCTATGGTAAGGACTTGGGGTTTTATTTGAAAGAGAATGGAAAGCCATGATAGCAGGTTAAAAAAGGAAGTAAATTGATCTGTTGGCTCCATGAAGAAGGAATTAGAGGCAGCCAAGAGAAAAGGGAGATAGAAGTCTATCACAGAAATACAGATGGGAGAGATGACGGTGATGGTGACATGGACAAGGTGGTAGCAGTGGAGGCAAAAACAAGTGATCACATCTGTGATGCATTTTGGAGCGAGGCCTTGGTGGATCAGATGACCCTGTGGTTCTGCTGTTCCTTCCCAGCTTGTTAGCATCTGCTGACATAACTTTGAAAAAGCTGACATAGTTTTCCATATAAGATTTTAAATCACACCCAAGCTTTTAATTTAGTTTTTTAAATTTTAAAGAAAATATCTTAATAGAATGACCAATTTGTACATCGAGAAACACTTACTATATAGTATCTTCTGCAAATGAAATAGTCCACAAAACTAATTTTATAAATAATGGAAGTGTATCTATTAAAAGCATCAAAGCTTATTTTACTTTAACCACTTTGAAATAATTATTTTCTAAAATTGTTCAATATTTCCTTGATCTTTCAAACAGAATATATTCAAAATAGTTAAGCTTCTCAAAAACTCAAACGTATTGTGAAGAAACATATATGAAACATACCTCTGTAGTATGTAGTATGGCTAAAAATAGTGAGAGGTGAAAATGAGTTTCCCATACTCTGAAAAACTGAAAACTACCTTGCTTTGAAATCATTACATTTTTATTTTGTTGCCTCAGTTTCCCATAGTTCTTATTGTGCCTGACTGTCGTTATCAACTTCTGACTCATTCTAACACACTGCTTTACCTTGGCTGTAAGCTGGGAACCCTGCTATCAGAAATTCATGCAAGTTTATAGAAAAAGACTCCAAGTAAAGGGCATGAATTTTTGCATTCTATTTTGATTGCACAGAGGCCTTTTTACACTCTGCTTTCTCAAGTATAGTTTAGGCCATTGAAGCTGCTTAATCAGCAACGTGTAAGTCACGGAAATCTCCCTACACTAGCATGTTATTTCCCACAGTTTCACAATGCCCCTTGAAAACTGAATCCACATTAATATATACATTATCATCTTTAAGTTTCTATAAAGAATGCTTCCTTGTGATACAACTTCAACTACATAATTATAAATGTTGACTTTTCATTTGATGCCTAAAGTATAGTTTTCAAATGTAACATAAAAGCATTTTATGGTAAAATTTGACCCAAAAAGTAGAATTTATGTGTCTCATAAAAGCATATAAAATTTGACCCAAGAAATAATTTCAAATTTCTTGACTCAGACTATAATATTATCTCTTTTCTTTTTTCATTTTGACATGGCATGGAAACAAAAACAGATCAAATGTCCACGGAAACCCAATCAGCAACACTACTTTCAAAGTGTCTTTTGACAAGTAATATGTGCATTTTACAAATCCAAAAGCAATATTTGAAGTAGCTCTTCAAAACAGCTGCATTACTCAAAGCTATCTCTGTATCATCACCTTGTTTCCTGGAAGAAAATGTGGAAATGTGTACTAAAAATGTGTAAATGATTAAAGTATCAGTATAAAGAAAAAACATTCTGAACATGAATAAAAATTATTTTGAGGGCTTGTTGAAAAACCAAACACCAGATGTCCACGGCTGACTTGCCAAATGAAAATCCCTGAAAGAAAGGTCCAGAAATTGGCATTTCAAATGAGTATACCCCAGCTGATTGACACAGGTGTTCCTTTGAGCAATCCTGGATAGCACTGTTGTAGACCCCAGGTAAGCAATTGTGTGATCTGCTTTTTCAACTTTGTGGTAGATTGTATTTTCCAAAGATGACAGCACCAGTACATACCATCCTATATGCTCTTCCTATAAGGTGACATTGACATCTCTCCACCAAATGATGGGATTTACGTTACCTCTTCTTGGACCCGGGTGAACTTTTGACTACAGTAGAAGTGACACTATGTGACTTCTAAGACCAATTCATAAAATGCAACACAGCTTCCTCCTGGCTCCCTTGGGATGCTGGCCCTAGGAAACCAGCCACTATGCTGTGAGAAAGCCAAGCAGCCACATGAAAAGGCCACATGTAGGTCTTTCAGTCATAGATCCAGTTGAAATCTCCATTGACAGCCAGCCTTTAACCACTATGTGAGTGAGACTTTAGATAATTCTAGCCCCCAGCTTTTGGGCCACCCCAGTAGACAAAAGACAAGCTCTTTCACCGAACCCTGGCCAAATTTCAGATTTGTGAATAAAATTTATGTTGTCACTGTTCTAAGCCACTAAATTTTATAGTGGTTTGTTACATAGCAATAAATAACAGAACAAATTCCAAAAGCTTCCACATCTTCTTCAGATAAAATGTAAAGCCCCACGTAAACCTTCATGCATTCCAGTTTGCATTTAAGGATTTCATATTCTATCCAGCCAGATCCACCCCCAGCCCAGACTGACTTACTGGGTCCTGCTTTAGTTAATTGGCTAAGTCTGCAGTTCTCAATCAGGAGAGATTTTGCTTCCCACAGAACATTTGGCAATGTCTGGAGACATTTAATGGTTGTCACAACTTGGGGGAAGGGTACAACTGGTATCTAAATGGTTAGAAGCTAGAGGTGTGGCTAAACATCCCACCGTCCACAGCATGACCCCTCCCCTGCAACAAAGAACCATCAAAGCCTAAATGGGGGCCAAGGTTGAGAGACTCTGACCTAGCTCTGGTCCCCAGCAGTGAGGTACTCGGTTTTCACGAATGTCTTCATCATCATGTAGGTTGAAGGTTCTCAATCAGGAATTAAAGAAATAGTGTGTGCTGGGGGAAGGGGAGGTTAGAATATCAGGATTTTCAACCTACACTATTGCTACAGCCTAGATGTTTGTGTCCCTCCAGAATTCATATGTTGAAATCTAATCCACAGTGTGATGGTATTAAGAGGTGGGGCCTTTGGGATGAGATTAGGTTATGAGGGCTCCCACGAATGGGATTAGTGCTCTTTTAAAAGAGGCTTGAAGGAAACTTTTTTTCCCCTTCCACCATGCAAGGACAGAGTGAAAGGGCACCATCTCTGAGAAGCAGGCTGTCATCAGACTTTGAATCAGCTGACATGTTCATCTTGCATTTTTCAGGCTTCAGAACTATGGGAAATAAATTCCTGTTGTTTATAAAGTATCCAGGCTAAGGATTTTTGTTATAGCAGACTAAATGGACTAAAACAAGTGAGCGTGTGGTGTTCAACCACGGCTACAAATTAGAGTAAGTTGGCAAGGGTTTTTTTTGTTAGTTTGCTTGTTTTTTTTGTTTGTTTGTTTTTTTGTTTGTTTGTTTGTTTTCAAATATCACTGCTCAGTCCCCAACTCTGGAGATTCTGATTTTATACATACTGGATGCTAGTATTTTTTAAAAGCTTCTTAGTTTATTTTAATGAGTAGCTAAGCATGAGAACTGAGGCATTGGCCACTTCTCACCTGGAGACTGTGACTCCTAACCCGTTTCAGGTTAGGTCACAAAGGGGAGATTGGGGAAATCTAGAAAACAAAATTGAAAAATCCCAGTGGGTAATTCTGTTGGCTCCATTCCCCTACTAAAAACCTCTGCCTTACATAGTCCTCTGCTCTTAATCTGCCATATTCTGGCAAGAAAAAGACCTGAGCTGGACTCTTCCTTCATTCTAGAGCACTTATTTGGGATGGAAGCAAACCTTAAGAATTAATTGATTCTTGTCAAGCCACTAAGCAGTACCATTTTTTAGTAAATGCTAAACAATTCTGTCATAATAAGCTCAGTCTGCTGTGCACCTCTTCACCAATAAAATAAGCTCTGTTTACTAGATTTTCCATTAATTACCTAAGATGGATATAAAAAACATTACTCAATATTCTTAGAATTTTACTACTGGAGTGTCAAGCTAAATCAAATAATTTATATATTTACATAGCTCAAGATGATGACAATAGTTTACTGATAGTCGGTTATTCTGCTGAGGTTTATCTCTCTCTCTGCATAGGACTTAACCTCGCTCCCCAACCAAAAAAAAAAAAAATGGCAGTTAGGCAACTGTCCTGCCATCTGCCTCAGATGCTAAGCAGATAAAAGTCGGCTCATTAAAAACAAAATGACTTGGGTGGAGAGGAAAAAATGTGAAATAGCCTGTTATTATAATAATTACCTCAGTAAAATGTGTTATTTTATCATGACAATGAGATTTTCTGAACATGTTATTACATTTGTGGTAAAAAGAAAAAAATCAAAACTATGTTTTTGTTTTCAAAATCCAGTCATCGAAGGAAAACACCAATTTAATAAATTTCTCAATAATTATCAAATTGTAACTTTTTAACTCTTTCCCATTAAAGCCAAAGCCAGAAAGAATCCTTAATGTCATATTAATGCTCATTATCTACAACAGAGAAAGCTGAATATCTATAATAGTTTTGAGGGCTAAGTGTACAGAGTAAGTGCCCATGTGTGCTGGAAAGCAGTCATAATTGTGAGCATAGGTTGTTGAATCGCATTGCCTGGCTTTAAATCCTAAGCCCACCATTTACAATGTGATCTTGTGCATATAATTTTACCCTTGTAACTCAGTTTCCTCCTCTAAAAAACAGTGATAATAATAGTACTGGGATCATAATTACCTTTGAGGACTAAAAGATACAATGAATAGAAAATGCTTTGCCTAGGCCTTGGCACATAAGATGTACTCAAAGAATGAGCATATTTTCACTCTCAAATCTGTAATGACAGCTCATACTCCCCTTTTTAAGTTTCAGAACTATATTTCCAACTGCCTTCTGGATGTCTCCATCTGAATTTCCTCAGGCCACTTCTAAATTATCTTTTCCAGTATATAATAGTTTTTCTCCAATACTCCTTAACTTATCACTAAAACTATTTTACCAAGACAGAGTAAGGTGTTTGGAATGGTGTTTTGAGCTCTGGTATCCTTCTAAAGGATGGCTATATGGTAATTATGCTTCCAGTTGTTATTTATCTCCCTTTTCTAGAGACACATTGTTTGCTGTCAAACAGAATATCTAAAATAATTTTAACTGACCCCTTAAGCTCTTCAAAATATTGTTATCTTATAATCTTTCTAATATTCTAAAGAGCACTTTTAATAGTTTCTTAAAGGTACTAAGCCTAATGCCTTACTGAACACTTTCTATAAACAACAGAACTTGATTTTGCCCAGTTGTAAATACATCATTTCTTGAGCACCTCTCTCATACTGCCCTCAGTGTCCATGATGAAAAGTCATATTCTTACTTAGTTTTGAGACCAAAAACCAACTGGGCAAGATCTAGGACTGTCGGACTTTTCTTGATAAAAGTTGAGGCAATAGGCCCAGCGCGGTGGCTTACGCCTGTAATCCCAGCACTTTGGGAGGCCGAGGCGGGTGGATCACCTGAGGTCAGGAATTCTAGACCAACCTGGCCAACATGGTGAAACCCCATCTCTGCTAAAAATACAAAATTAGCCAGGTGTGGTGGTGCGTGCCTGTATTCCCAGCTACTCAGGAGGCTGAGGCAGGAGAATCGCTTGAACCCGGGAGGCAGAGGTTGTAGTGAGCCAAGATTGTGCCATTGCATTCCAGCCTGGGCAACAAGAGCAAAACTCCATCTCAAAAAAAGAAAAAAAAAAAAAGAAAAAAAAAAGTTGAGGCAATAATGAGCATCAGGAAGATATTGCTAGGCTCGGCCCAAGTGGGTAAGTTAAAAACAGGTGTCATAACAGGATTCAGTGAAATTTATTAACTAGAAGAAATGCAAGTTTTTCTCTCAGGAGAACCAGTAATTCAATAAATAACACCTGAAAACCAGAAAATGTCAGTCTCATAGAGCTACAGCAGAGTATATCTGGAAGATTCAAAATCAATTGAACATCAAGAAAAAGAGAGTTCTCAAAAGATAGGAAAATTTCAGTTTTATAAAAGCCAATCTAATGTAACAGGAGAGAAGCTATTATAACTTGAAACTTCTTCCTGTAGGCTGAATAAAATACAGAGTTAAGAGGTATGATGGAAACTGATAAGAGCTAGAACACAGATCAGATAACAGGCAATCACTATTTGGCTAAAGGAAATACAGAGAGGTTGTTAGAAATTTTCGTTATGCCACATTTCACTGACAATAATATAATTCCTGCTGAATTGATGCTAAATGCTGAGTTGATCTAAGGAAATAAAGAATCAGAGGTGGGCACTGCTCCCTTTGTCCGTGAGCCACTAGTGCAGGGATCACAGACTTAAATGACTGTAGGACTTGGGCATGTAACAGTGAACTCAGCCTGGGTACATGAAAAGCAGTAACATGATCACAAAAAAAATGATTACTGACTCTTGAGAAGACAACAGAGAGTGGTAAGGGTTGTAGCAAACCGGAGAGCTCAGACCCCTTCTTAAGTGGGTGGAAGATAAACAGCTCCAGCTTATTGCCTTGAAGAAATGCAGGCCCAGTTGTGCCCAATATCCTGATTAAGAGATGCTGAAACTAGGACTTTACGAAACATCCTGATTTTTAAGTTTTACACAAAATTTATTAATTTTTAAACCACTCTGTGGAATGATGCTATGAGAGCCAAATAAAGATCTACTGGGCACATTTGGTCCATGGACTGTCAGTTTGCTAGTCTCCGCAACAGGGTTTTAGAACTACGCAATGGCCTTTGTTTCTCTTCCTTCACTTTCATTCTTTGTATTTGATTCTGGGACTTGTGTTTCCTAGTCAATCAAGAAGATCCAAAGAGTCCAAGTGAAAAATTAGGAGTATATTTGGGAGCAAAGAGACCTTAGTTAGCAAAAATACAAACACTTAATGATTAATCAAATATGTAAAATTTAGACTAGCAATTTTTGTATTTCTTTTGCTAACCTTGCCAAGATAGATTATGGGTACCTTAATAAAGCTAATTTCTTTTCCCTTGGCCATCTGATATCCTTTAAACCTAAATCTGTTGGATAGTTTCCATTTGCCCATCCAGTTTCCTTCTCTACCCACTCTGTGCCCCCCGGAAGTTGGCTGGTATAGAATGCATTAAAGGACTACTTTACCTCTAGCTTCCATTGAGTTTGGCCCATCTGGGAGCACTGGCAGGAGTTTGGAGGGTGGAGAGAAATGCAAGTCAGGACATTTATTTGCCCCACTTTCCCCCTGCTGGTCCATTGATTTAATCCCTTCTTCCTGTTTGGAGTTCCTCCTTACACAGCCCCCCATCCCCCATGTGTGAGTGTATGTGTGTGTCCCTTGAAATATTGTCTTTTGCTGTTCCTCCAAGCCAGGGATGTTAAGGTTCTCCACTATTACAAGTCCCAGAGGAATACACCACCGGTTGTTCCTTTTCTTAAAACCTTCCCTACAGGCCTCAACTAGTCAGTTTGTCTGCTTTCTGTTTCCTGCTGGAAGGCTAACTTAAAAAGCCATTTCAAAGTACACAATCCATCCCCAGCATTGGGATCTTAACTGGACAAAGCGTCTCATCAAGTCCTTTAATTCTTATTTCTTTGTGTCTTTTGGCTGGCCCTATCTTCTTCTAACTCCAGACTAGCAACTCTCCCCCCAACCACACCCACCCTTTCTTTCTTACTCGTTGTCAGAAAGCTTTTCCTGAGGATTATATTCCCCAGGGTTTAAAATATAATTAAAAAGTGCTTTCGTGGTTTTCTGGTTGGAGGATGAATTTGTACAATCTCTTGGAAAAGCAAAGCTATTTGGCAGTAAGTGTTAGGAGCCTTCAGAATGTATCTAACCTTTGACCCAGTAATTTTACCTTGGGAACTTTTCCTAAGAAAAGAATCCTAAATATTAAAAAATTTGGATAAAGATGCATGCAAATACGTTTATTAATAAAATGGCCAAAAACTATAAACAGAACACACTCCAACATTGAGGTATGTCAAGTGTCTTCTGTTTGCCCCACCAGCTTCTCTCTCCAATTGCCCTCCACTATAAGACACCAGCCTTCCTAAGACTCTGACTGTGGCTCCACTACCTTCTGGCTTTGGTATGAACTTTACTAATGGTACGTCTTGATAAAATTGAAGATGAGAAGAAGAATGAAGTAGGAGTAGTTATTTTCCCTGTCCCCTTTCCGCAGATAGCCTCAGGCTGGCCACGATTCTTGAACAAAGGTAAAACGGTAAAACAGCCTTTCACGTGGCCCTCTTCACAAAACTCAATCTCCCTAAGGTTCAGTAATAAATGCTTCTCTTGTCTTTTGAAGCCTAAGGATAGTGATGCATTCTTTTCTGCGCCCTGCCCCCATGCACACTGTTTCTAACTCAGGGATACTGTGCTATCACTAACACCCCATCCCATGGTTATTAGAAAATTCTCCTCAAACTGCCCAATTTGAGTACATTAAATATATTTCACTGCCAAGAATCTGGTGCAATCACACAGCATATTTAAGTATACTAGGCACCACAGCCACTATGGAATAATATGTAACATGGAAAGATAATCACAAACAGTACAACAAAAAAAGATAAATCTAGTATGAACACAGGTACATAAAAATAAGCAAATAAGATTCATCATGAAAATGTAATGTTTTCTATAATAAAAACATATTACTTTTTTAATGAGAAAATGTTTAATGACTTAAAGGGAAAGACATTGTCAATCATGCCCAGAGGAATTTGAAAAGACCTTGCAGAAGTGGCAACAGAAATGATGCTTGACAATCAAGTAGAACAAATGAGAAAAAAAAAAAAAAAGTGGAGGAAAAAACATGTCTGGCCGAGAATGAAGCCTGTGAAAAGGTAAGTGAAAGTGCTTGTAGAAAACCAGGATTCTCTTCTGAAGAGCCTAGGGTAAACACAGTTGAGAAAGGGCAGAGGATTTCATAGAAAAGGGTACTGGGAATGTGATTTGGGGCCAGAATGTCCAAGGTTTCATAGCTGATGCTAAAGGTCTCTTCATGGCCTAGGAGAAAGGTTGGAGAGTGGCATCAAACGAACCATAGAAGGGTTTAAGAAGAGGACAAAAAGTTTAGATTTCTGTCTCCAAAGGAAAACTCTCCTCCTACTGTGGAGAAAGGAGGGCTAAGAGTTCCCGAAAAAAAAAAAAAAAAAAAAAAAAAAGCCTGAACTATGAAGTTTTACTAAGGAGTAAAGAGGGTAAAGGGAATAGAAAAGATTTCAGGTGCTTCACTAAGACAGGATTAATATAATTTGTAAACTAATGAAAGACGGGTTGTCTAGCATACATCTGTAAAAGGGAACAGTGATACCTGGGGTACACTTAAAATCTTGATAGACTTCCCTGCTACTTTAGGTTGAAAAGGGTTCAAATGGCCAAAAATATTGTTTTCATTTTTTGTTGCAATTGTATATCATGCTGAAAAGCAGATCTTTAAAAATAAATTTCTTATATTTCTGAACCTTCAGAGGACTAAATTCCCAGATATGGGAATTGTATTTCAAATATTTTAAAGATTTTATTACATAATGCCAGCTGATTACAAAAAAAGTTAGGGCCAATTTACAATTTCACTATAAATGAGTTCCTATTTTAACCTAGCTAGCACTAAATACTGTCATTTTTTAAAGTCTTTTTTTTTTTTTTTTTTTTTTTGAGACGGAGTCTCACTCTCGCCCAGGCTGGAGTGCAGTGGCGCCATCTCGGCTCACTGCAAGCTCCGCCTCCCGGGTTCACGCCATTCTCCTGCCTCAGCCTCCTGAGTAGCTGGGACTACAGGCGCCCGCCACCACGCCCGGCTAATTTTTTGTATTTTTAGTAGAGACGGGGTTTCACCGTGTTAGCCAGGATGGTCTCGATCTCCTGACCTCGTGATCTGCCCACCTCGGCCTCCCAAAGTGCTGGGATTACAGGCGTGAGCCACCGTGCTTTTTAAAGTCTTTGAGTATTTGATGGGTACCAATAGTATCTCATTTCTTAAATTAGTATTTTTTTGGTAACTAGTAAAGCTGGGCTTTTTCCATTTCTTTAAGCATCTGTATTCTCTATCCTCTTTACACATTTATCTATTGTAGACTAAATGTTTTCTTATACGTTTGTATGAGCATATTCTATGGTATGTGTTTTCACCCATTTCTGCAATATTTATAAATACCTAAGGTTTAAAACAAGTATCATCAAATGTGTCCATTTGTTTTCTTTAAATTGGATAAATTATTTTTACATGTAGAAAGAACTTTCATTGCCAACGCCAGAAAATACTGACCTATATTGTGTCCTAGTTTTACCTTTAGTTTATCATGAATATATTTTGATATAAAAGAAGTTGCTAGATTTTTTGTCCAAGTAGCTAATAATTGTCCCAACACCATTTATTATTTATCCCGTCTTCATTGATTTTTGAAGCATGATTTACGTTATATTAAATTGCTATTAATATTGGGTTCTATTTCTGAGCTATCTTACTTATAACAATTTACCAAATGAGTCATCTTTTTTATTATTATTACATATTGTTTCCAAATCAGATTATAGTATCTTTCAAAAAAGGGATTGGGTTCTGTTGATGCTTGTGTTTTCCATAGGGCTCATCACTTTACACATAGTAAATGTTCAATAAATATTTACATATTTATTAAATGAATGTTTAAATTGCATATCGTGTGCCTAAAATGCAAAGAATTTCCTCACTATGTTAAAAGGTCACATTCTTCAAGGTGAAACATGAAGTAATTTTGAAATTGGAGAAGGGGGCTGAGAATGGCAGTATTCCAAGTATAAAAATTCCATGTGAATTTGATTAGAATAATTTAAATTTTGTAGTGACTTCACTCTCCAGAGGCTATGCGATCATGAGAAAATGCTGAAAGGGAGAATTTTAGTCGTGAGCTCCCTCTGAGTTATTGAAGTTCAGAAAGGCCTTTAGCTGTGTAATGATGTGCAAATCAGTCCACATTCCACGGTGGCTCAACAGATGAACTATGTCAATGGTGAAATGTTGTCTTTATAATGTCTGCTGATACCTCTATTTGAGAGAACCAGCTGTTGGTCCTTTATACTGCTGTCCATTTAGAAATCTGAGCAATAAAGCAATACTTAATACTTATTGCATATTCATTTACCCCCCTAGCTACATATTAGTGTAAACATGTTAAATTTTAAATAAAAGGCAGTATTAAGCGTATGTGTCTCTGGCACATACAAGTAAGTGAAGCTTTCATGCAGTTGTATATCAAACTGTACAGAGATGACTTCAGACTAAAAAGATTGTGGAACAATTTTGTTTGATTAAGGAGACATAAAACTAGATTGTCATAAAGAATGCTAGGATTACAGACTTCTATAAAAAGACATGCTCACTACATCTATTCATGTGGGTAAAGAATAGTATAGTTACCAGAAAAGGAAAAGCTATGTATTCAGCAAAACCAAAGATATTTGATGTTATTTTTATGACAATATGCAAGTCTTGAAATAAGTATTCATGTATTTTCAAGGTTGTTTATATTATGAAATTAAAATAGTCCTAATTACCATTGCAAAAATCCTTGGGATAATATATGATGAATTCTAACATGTTTCGCTCATGACCTCTTTTGATTTTTTACAATTATTTTACAGGGTAGTTTTGTGTGGCGTGTGTTTGTATTTTACAGACTTTAATTTTTAGAGCACTTTTAGGTTCACAGCAAAATTAAGGGGTAAGTACGGAGTTCCAATATACTCCCTGCCGCCACATGGGCTCAGCCATTATCAACATCACACATCTGTTACAATAGATCAATCAACATTGGCATACGATTATCACCCAGAGTCCATAGTTTACATTAGGGTTCACTCAGTATTGTGCATTACACGGGTTTTGACAAATGCATAATGACATGATTCCACCACTGCAGTACCATACAGAGTAGTTTCATTGCCCTGCAAATCTTCTATGCTCCACCTATTCATCTCTCCTTCTCCAAGTCCCAGGTAAACACTATCTTTTTACTGTCTCCATCAGATTGCCTTTCCAAAATGTCTCAGGGTTGGACTCAAACAGCATTTAGACTTTTTGGCTGGTGTCCTTCACTTAGTAATATGCATTTAAGCTTCCTTCAAGTCATCCCACAGCTTGATAATTCATTTATTTTTAGTCCTGAGTAATATTCTATTGTCTGGATGTACCACAATTTATTTATCTACTCACTTACTGAGGACATCTTGGTTACTTCCAAGTTTGGACAATTATGAATAAAATTGGTACAATATTCATGTGCAGGCTTTGGGGTAGACATAGCTTTCAACTCCTTTGGGTAAATACCAAGGAGCACAATTGCTGGATCATTTAGTTTTGTGAGAAACTGCCAAACCGTCTTCCAAAGTGGCATTCCCACCAGCAGTGATGATGGTTCGGATTGCCCTATGTCCTTGTCAGCATTTGATATTACCAGTGTTTGGGATTTTGGCTGTTCTAATAGGAGTGTAGTGATACTTCATTTTAATTTGTAATTTTGATAGTTGTTTTAATATAGTCATCACATAAATGAGTTGAGGCTGCAGAAAATTAAATAAGTTACCTATGATTCTATAGCTACTGGGTAGCAGATTCAAATTTACTTCATAAGACTCCAAAGCCCATGTGCTTTTTGCACTGTGGTTGTCTTATAGCCAGACAAGAAAAGAATTTAAATTCATACATGCAGGACACCAGCGGTTAGTTTCCAGTCACATTTATTGCTTGTCTTAATGTAGTTTTCTCCAGAAGAGGACCCTGACACCAGGAAATATTGGGGGTCACAGGGAAATGAAGGAAGGAAAGACAACCAACGAAGGATCTATTTGAATGCAATTATCACTGTGACCAAGTATAGCTTACTCCTACAGGGGAACTTTGGAAAATGGTGCTAAATATTACTCAAAATGTAACGTGTGGCAGTACCAGTCCTTCTACTGTTTGAGACTGGCCCAGGACAAAGAATGTATAAAAATTAAAAGTACTAAGAAACTTTTATAGCAAATTGACATTTTAGTGATACCCATTTTTCCAATAATTCATTTTACTTTATGTTATTTAAGTATCAATCCATGATAGATTGAAAATTAAAAACTAGCTCAAAAATAGTGTAGAACACAAGGCCTAAAGTGACTTCCTACAAGAAACAGGGGAGCTGGGGTATTTATACCTCACTTCCCATCTGGTTGGTGCACAGTTAAGACAGTACCCAGGAATTTTGTTCATTTCCTAGCACTTCTAGCACACAGACTTCCAGTTGTGTGTGATGAAGTGGTGAGCCAGGGCAGACATCATCTTTCTGACGATGAGTTAAAGACTAAACAAGCATTATTTTACTGCATGCTATAAAAGGATAACACTATGCACAGGGTCTGTGCACAGGATTAGACTATGCACGGATAAAATGTTTCATTCAAAAGTACCCATATTTTCTACCAAGAAAGCTGAAGACGAGAGACCCTTCTCTCCTTTTCCCACACCCAGAAAGCCAGTGTACTAACATATGATGAAAATTCTGAAAACTAGATATTCCCAACAAGGATTTTGAATCTTGAGCAAGTGATCCAAAGCAAAGGGAGGATTCAAAGTTGTTCTTAAGAGTTAGACACTTCCTGCTACTGCTTATGCCTCCGTGTTTTCTGGCCTTGGTTAGTCATAGTCTCCCAGCTTCCTGCTGATTCTGTGATTCTGTGGGCTCCCAATTTTCTTTCAAGAATTTCCTTTTTTTTTTTTGAGACTGCGTGTCATTCTGTTACTCAGGCTGGAGTACAGTGATGTAATTTCAGCTCATCACAACGTCCACCTCCAGGGTTTAAGCAATTCTCATGCCTCAGCCTCTCACATAGCTGGGGCTACATGTGTGTGCCACCATGCCAGGCTAATTTTACATTTTTAGTAGAAACGGGTTTTGCCATGTTGGCCAGGCTGGTCTCGAACTCCTGACCTCAGGTGATTCTCCTGCCTTGGCCTCCCAAAGTGCTGGGATTACAGGTGTGAGCCACCACACCCAGCCAATAGTTTCCTTTTTTACTTAGAACAGCCATAATCTGACTCTTTACTTGAAACTAAAAGTCATCACAATATGAGATGATTGAGGAGAATCAGAGCTCTGATTTCTGCCTGCTCATGAATTCCCTTGAAAAAGTGAGGTTGGTTTCTTTGCCAGTCTTTGTCTCAGTTTCCACATTTGTAAAATGGGGCTAGCTCTGTAGCATGCTTTGAGGAAAATTAATCTGTGAGATGTTCTCTGCATACAGGGTTCTTCCTTTGGAGAATCTAATGGCATGCTGCTCTATTGAGTTTCCGGAAATTCCTCTAGTAAGGGATTTAATTTGACTTTAATTCAGCATTTCCCAAGCTTAATCATGGAAGTCTTGTTTCAGAAAACATTAATATCTCACAGATTGAGTCATCCATAAACTATCTTGGCAAGAGACATTGGCTCCAGCAGTTCATTTTTCTTTGAATTTGCACCTGACACTGATCTCTGTTATTAAACACTCATGAGGCCTTTAAGGAGTCTCTGTATTAACCCATTAAAGTAGGAAGTTCTTAAACTTCAGAGCATATAAAAACCATTTGAGGACCTTGGTATAATGCAGATTGCTGAGCACCATACAAGATCTACTGATTCAGAATCTCCTGGAATAGAGACAAGGAATTAGAACTCAGAATTACTCTACGGGGGATTGTGTTGTATGCAGTCTTCAGCCTACAGTATGAGAAACACTGTCTTATGTAACAATTCAGTGAAAAATACCTTCAAGCAATTTATGTACTTTATCATTAGAAGAAGCTAGAGGTCACTGTCACAATAATATATCTCACTGGTCTGGCCATTAATCATCTTCTGAGATGTCTCAGGCAAGCTTATAGATAACTTGTGAATACCCACCCAAAACGTACTGAATGGCTCTGATCCCAACTTCAAAAAGATGTAACATTAAAATTCAAATGTGTCTGTAGGTGCCACTATGAGATCAATAATTTGAGCACATCTAGTTAAAGTGGGAATAGCCACAGCTGTATGTGGTGTCTTACACCTATAATCCCAGCTACACAGAAGGCTGAGGTGGGAGGATAGCTTGAGTTCAAACTTGAACCAGGAGTTCAAGGCCAGTTTGGGCAACATAGTGAGATAGCAAGATTCCATTTCTTAAAAAAACAGTCTGAGTGTCTCCCTCACTCCTGCTACCTATCTATAGCTTATTCATTCTCACCATAAACTCACTTAGTGAGAAATCAAGGTTAAAGGAGTAGGGAAGAAATTTAAGTCATTTAATTTTATGATTTTTTAGTAACTCAGCTCAAAGACTCTAATGATAGGAAGCCTGGAATGAATAACTAAAATGTTATTTTTAGACCATCTGCGAATTTCATTTCCTCTCATTACCACAAATGATGAAAAATTAGCTGTCAGAAATTTCAAAGCAATATAGCAGAACATGATAGAAAAACAAATTAATCAAGTCACCATCTTCCGAAACATTTTTCCTTTATAAGAATTCTTCAGGTAATACGACGAAGATAACAATACTGCATTTCTTTAAAATATGCTGTACATTTCCTTATAGGAAAAAGGATGAGTTACGGTGACCAGTGACATTTACTGGAAACAAGCAAACTTTTTGTTCCTGGGCCACTAGTTGTATTTACTTTAAGAAAACCCTAAAGATGATTTGCAGTCTTTCAGAGAGTTTACTTTTATGTTTACAGCCCAAAATGTGCAGATAACTTGTTTGTAAATAACTGGCAGGGGTCACAGTGTCACATCTGGGAGATTTCATTTTATTTTGTTTCGACAACCAGAGTTACAGCCTCTTTACAACTGAGAAGTGGTAATAAATGGTATTGTGCTTATTCGTCAACAACTCCATAGCACTGGCACCTGACATATATTTGCATGAATTTCATGTAACAAAATGTAGAAATCTTTCTTTCTAAAGGGCTTCAAAATTTCCCGAAACAGACTTCTGAACTTCATTTTATTCCTCTTGCTACATGGTTGTTCTGGATTAGTATATATATCAACACCTCAAAACATAGAGTTACAAAAATTAGTGCATACCTCATCAATTTCATAAAGTTACATCCTTTCTTGTTTGCATACATTTATATTTTATTTATTACTGTAACTGCCACTTACAACCCAGCAACAAGAGTTGTATTTTAGAATATTATGGAATGGTGATATGATAGACACTTTAAAGTGTATTGACATGTCCTTATGGGAATTAGGGATTTAATTTTTTTTTTGATTGAAGCACTGCATGTCTCAAGGGTGGCTGCATTCAGTAGGTCTGTGTCATAACCCCTGGAAAATACCCAGGCTGCCCAATGGAAGAGTCACTAATCAGATATTGGATATGATATTTTTGTGTTCAAATTTTCAAGTCCTCACACCCATCCTAACTAATGTTTAGGCCTTTCCTTTAAGACAACCAAAAAACAAAACTATAACTGTTCAAATTTGGAACTAAGGAAAGGAAATAAATATTAAAGCGGAGCTGGATTTATTTCTATTTATTTAGAGTACATCACCTCCAGTAGAATTATGTTGCTAAGGTTGGGATCACGGCTTTGGTCTCTCGAAGGGACCTGCTTTGCAGATCCAGGGCGCGTTTAATTTTCCAGCTGGGTTCCTGCTTTGCTTAACTAGTTCTGTGCACCCCGTTGTGCGGTCCACACCTGAAAGGGGGAGTTTCGATGTTGTGGTTTATTAACCAGGTACTTTCCATTCACTCAGTCAACAGAAAGAAAGAGAGAGACCGCGCCTCCTACTTTTTTTTTAACTACAAATAAGGAGACGGAAACTATTAAATAAGAAGGGGGGAAACTCCCGCATATTTCACCTTGACCTGGCTGGACCGGTCTGATGCCTCTAAGAGGCGGGTGTTGTATTAAAATGAGAGGTCAAACTTCTCGAATGGGAATCGCTCCTGCCCCTAGAGGGAAAAGAGAACCATCACCGTGTTAAACTGGAAACACTGCCTTGTTTCCAATGCGGGGGACTGAGTTCCCTCCCTCGACTTAGCGTGGTAATGACAGGACCCGAGGAGGCGCGCTGCTTCCCGGACAGTTGCCCAGCATAACACCCGCACCCTACTTGCACCTAAATTTCTGAGCTGCAAGCAGGCAGAAGTGCCTTCCACTTTCTCTCCTTAGCTCCCCTCTCCCCGCTTTGCTGCTGTCTGTAACTTTTTGTTCCGTTTACTGGGAAGGTGACGCTTAAGATCAAAAGACCCACTGTAACTTGCAAAAGCCCAGAGCCACCACCAGACGCTGGGGAAAAACAGGGCTGTCCAGTCCAGGGTTAAGGTTTTGAGCAGAGAAGGAGCAGCGAGAAATCTCGGCCAGTCGCTCCGGGAACAGCCCCTGCAGACTGGTCCAACTCTCCAAAGGCTAGGGACACCGGGGCAGCCTTGTGGTGGGGTAGAGGACGAGCTCCTAACTGCAAGCAAAGTGCTGAGTAGAGGGCGCTGGGGGCAGGGGAGGTCCCTTGACTCCACTTTGTATGCAGCAGCTGCGGGGCAGTGAGTATCTCCGAACAAAGCGGCGAGCAGCGCGGGGGTGAGAGATTGGGGTTTGCTCGCAGCTGCCGCTGGCGCTGAGCGAGGCTCCCACCACCCCCGCGAGCGTTGGGGTGCAAGGATTTGGGAGAGGAGGGAGAAGGGAACGAGGCATGCCATTCCTGTTGCGCGGCTACGCTTCAGGAGTTCTTGAGAACGATGGGAATGGCAACTATCAGAGCCAAGGGGGAAAAAAAAAGAGCTGGAGTGAGCAAAACAAAGAGCGAGTGTGGGCCGCGGTGACTTCATGCCTCACCAATGTCCCGCCCACGCTGCTCCGAGCTGTTACTGCTGCTCCTGCCCGGGCTGCAGCCGCGCCTGCGGGCAGCCGAGGCGAGGCGCTCGGGTAGCGTGGGGAGGTTTCCTAGCAACTCTCTGCCCTGAGTGCACCCGGCTACCCGCAGGTCTGGAGCCCCCCGGGGGGCCAGAGCAGGACCACCCCTCTCCCGCCCATCGCCGGCCTCGCCTCTCTCGCATCCTAGCCGTGTGCACCCCAGAGCGCGCCAGCAACTCGGGCTCTGGACTGCGGGACGCCTGAGCCGCGCACTGGGGCGAAAAGGACAAGGGCACGCAGCCCCCGCCCCGCGAAGCCGGGCTCCGGCACCTCGCGGAACCTCTCCTCCTGCGCTCCCAGGCGCAGGCCCCACTCCCCGCCAGGGAGGGAGCGGCGATGCCTCGCTCTGTGCCTGCGGGTGTCGGCGGGTGCTTCTAGGGCGCTCCCACAGCCGCCTCCCCCTGTTGCTGGCATCCCGAGCTTCCTCCCTTGCCAGCCAGGACGCTGCCGACTTGTCTTTGCCCGCTGCTCCGCAGACGGGGCTGCAAAGCTGCAACTAATGGAGTTGGCCTCCCTGCCCACCTGTGGAAGAAACTGCGCTGATTGATGCGCCATAGACTTTTTTCCCCTCGACCTCGCCGGCGTCCCCTCCCACAGATCCAGCATCACCCAGTGAATGTACATTAGGGTGGTTTTCCCCCCAGCTTCGGGCTTTGTTTGGGTTTGATTGTGTTTGGCTCTTCGCTAAGCTGATTTATGCAGCAGAAGCCCCACCGGCTGGAGAGAAACAAAAGCTCTTTTCTTTGTCCCGGAGCAGGCTGCGGAGCCCTTGCAGAGCCCTCTCTCCAGTCGCCGCCCGGGCCCTTGGCCGTCGAAGGAGGTGCTTCTCGCGGAGACCGCGGGACCCGCCGTGCCGAGCCGGGAGGGCCGCAGGGGCCCTGAGATGCCGAGCGGTGCCCGGGCCCGCTTACCTGCACCGCTTGCTCCGAGCCGCGGGGTCCGCCTGCTAGGCCTGCGGAAAACGTCCTAGCGACACTCGGCCCGCGGGCCCCGAGGTGCGCCCGGGAGGCGCGAGCCCGCGTCCGGAAGGCAGCCAGGCGGCGGGCGCGGGGCGGGCTGTTTTGCATTATGTGCGGCTCGGCCCTGGCTTTTTTTACCGCTGCATTTGTCTGCCTGCAAAACGACCGGCGAGGTCCCGCCTCGTTCCTCTGGGCAGCCTGGGTGTTTTCACTTGTTCTTGGACTGGGCCAAGGTGGTAAGTTGTTTTGTTTTGTTTTGTTTTCTTCTCTTCCCCAAAGGTCTTGGGCTGGCACGAAGAGCTGCCCGGCCAGAGCATCCCGGCCAGGTAAGTTGCGGTCATCAGAGAACTTCAAGGGGGCGGGTGCGGGGCAGCGTCCTCCAGCACAGATGGCCTAGAGGCCAGGTGTCAAGCATTTCTGCCCTGGAGCGACAGCAAGGACTAATTATCAGAGGAGACACTGTGTGTTACTCCTAGGTGTTGAGGAAGCCCTAATAGAAAGGAATTTTGGAAAAGAGGGTGTCCTGTTTACAGAAGTCATTTAGGGGCCCTGGTCCATTCTTAAGGGCATCGTCTGTACAGAATGTTGTCCCTATCTTTCTAACATTTGGGTCCACTAACGACTAACTTGCCTTTAACTCGAGGCTGTGGATAAGTTGGTTATAATGGGAGTAGTCTTCAATTTTTGAGTCCAGAAAAGGACAGCATACAAGTTTCTGCTATCATTAGTGCTCAATCTGAATGAATTACCCACACTGGAGGGATATTAATGCTTTAAGTCATCATCCTTTCGGCTTAAAAAAAAAAATACTATCTAATTGATCCCTCACTGAGATCAGTCTCTGAGACAGAGAAGCAGAAAGAACTCTGGACCAGGATTAACAGCTTTCTGTCCAGGCAAACCATTTATGTCAGAGCTACCTTGATGTGGAGAGGTTAACTCTTTATGAAATGCATTGTCCTCATCTGTAAAACGAGGTTTATTAATAATACCTGCCTTCTCTAAATCACAAAGGAAAGTTCAAGTCAAATAGCATATGAGAAGGTGTTTTAGGACTTTTGATTTATGAAACAAAATCAAATGTAAGGTGGTATACCAGATTGGATTGTTGGAAAATTATACAACTAAGTAATAGGACGAATCATGAGTTCAGGATGAGTTCTTAATGGTTTTCAATATAGGCCCAACATTTATTTTTGCTAATGGAGTGACTATTATCATACTTTCTTTTTTTTTTTTTTTAATTTCACTTTTTCTCTGTTTGGTCACCAAGTCCTTAAATTATATTAGAGCCTTTCTCTGACCTCTTGGGCTCAAGGAGAGTTTAATTAATAGTTGTAATTGTTTTGTAGGTTAAAATTTACTCCTATACTTTAAAGTGTCAAGTTTTTGCCTGAAGCTAATTAAAACAGTCAAATCATAACCTTATAAGTAGGTTTTATATATATAGATATAGAGATATATGGAAACATCCAGCTATCTTTAGTAAATTGTTGCATATACAGTTTTCTAATATTTGTTTCAGGGACATTTGCTCAGTTATCTGAAATGGAGAAATTAGAGTAAATCTCTTTATCTTGTGGTTATTTTTTGGCTTGTTTGTTGATTTCAAAACAGTGAAAAGGCAAAGGAAAAAGTAACATTCATTATCAGTTATCTCTTAAATGGAAGAAACATGCATTTGTTGCAGCAAATTTTCCGCTAAGCATAATTTCATCCTGTTTCAATAAGTAATAAAGTGCTTTTCTAGATTTAGTAAACACACATACACACTAGTAAAATGACCAAAATTTGTGTTAACACAGTATATTTTGTTCCCAACATATAGGCAAAGGAAAAAGTCCTACTTGCCTCTAAAATTTACTATTTAAAGTACATTTTTAAAAACCATTAACTGTGCTTATAAACATTAGTCAGGCTCTTGTGAAAAAGCATTGCATTTCTACCCAGCGTCTAAAACTGATTTGAAGGAAATATTATGAATGGGCCTACTTGCACCTGCAGACCTGAAAAGGGAATGCTTATCTGAAATCAGAACAAGGCATCCTTTTCCCAGTCTCTGTCAATATACAAAGGTTTCTGATGTATACTGATTTGCATGGCAGTTAAAAACATGCAAAAAATGTAAATTATAGCCAGTATAACTCAGAAAATTAGAGATCAGCATAAACTGCTGTACTTTTGTGATATAGCTACAAGTCTCAAATTATATGTCTTTACAGTGCAAATTAGATGCTTAAAGCAGAATAGAAATTTAGGTATCACTTACAAAGGAAATCTTGTTCCCTTGCTCAGTAGTTTACACCAGGAAAATGTTGAGGGCAATAAAGCCATACAAAAGAGACCAGAAGCTGCATAAGACCAGCATAACTTTGGGTTTAATTTTTAAAGCAGAATTTATAGGTCTCAAACATATAGTGGACTTTTAATAACAAATATATAGTGAGCAGTGGGGGATGTTATTAATCAAATCCAAAGATTTCTGATGTAGAAAAAATTGTAGCAGTTTGTTTTTTAACTGTCTCTGGTGAAGATTACCCACAGCTAGAGAAATAATAGCACTGTAAAATGGTCAATAAATAACCAGAAAAACATAAAGTATATCTAGTGGTTAATATTTGAAGAATTAATGTAGCAACATTGTTTCCACATTTACTTATTTTAAAAGATTAAGAACTTTCATTACCTAAATTTTTATATAGCAATATAAGTGTAACAAATTTCAGATATCACAGTTTCTTTTAAAAAAGCAGTAACTATTATTGCAATCAAATTTCACCTTCTGTGTATTGCAATGAAATTTCACCTTCTGTTTATTCAACTATCAATTATTTATTATTTTCAACAACAATCAACTAGATTAACATTATTTTGTGACCGTATCATTACTTCCCCTCAAAGCGTTGCATAGCATAAGTGTTCCCAGAATTCTTTATGCTTACCTAAAGTGATCGGACATTTAAAAGAACCAAGGTATCATTAACAAAAAATTCAGCCTTCTAAATTATTTGCATAATAAGCTCCCAAATTAATTCTATCTTGAAGCAATGGAGACACTTTCTGATCAATTAAAAATCATACATGTTTGCCCTCTAAACTGACAGCAAAGTAGCTGATATGCTTTGGAAAATTCCTGTGCCCCAAAATAACTTCTTCTCTTGTTACCAAATTATCTGAAATCTCACTACTTAATGGATTCTTTTTGGTTAAACATGGTATTAACCCTATGATTTTTTAAAGTTTTTAACATGGTATAATGGAAATTTTCAAATGCATGCAGAATTAGAGAGAATGGTATAAGGGACCACTATATACTCATCACCTAGCTTCATTAACCATCAACTCAAAGCCAACTTCTTTCATCTGTGCTCCTGCTGGTACCCAATTCACCCCCTTCTCCCAACTAAATATTTTGAAAGAAATTTTTCATATCATTTTATTTTAAAATATTTCAGTAAATAAAAATACTACTGGAGGAGGAACACTCTGTAACTAATCTTAAAGCATGAATTTTTTTAAAAACTGAAACTTAGGGCAACAAGAATGTTCACAATTTTTAAGGGAAGCAATCGCAAAAGAGAAGGACACGAGGAATGGGAGAGACACAGTTTCAACCATTTACTTTTCAATAGTTCTATTATAGTTCCATTAAAAATATTTTTATTTTGAAAGTATGGATATGTAATAGCTTTTTGATACGCATGTATATGAACAGAGAAAAACAACATGAGTAAATCTGCTTCCCCTGACAAATGTTAATTGTTTTATTCCAATGGAATCACAGCAGGTACACCTTGTAAAGTTTCAGTTTTAAGGATCTGCCTGCCCTTGCATGATTAGTTTTTCTCCTATCTACTGTATCATTTAAAGCAATATCCATATATGTGGCAAAACCTTTTTATCTCCTATTTTCTCTCTCCTTTTGCTATAAGTCCTTGAAAGAGTTGTCCGTAACTCCTCTCTCCGATTCTTCTCCTCACCTTCTCTTTGAATCCATTGTGAGCAGGCTTTCTTTATCACCTCTGCAGTCCACTCTCTTAAGATCAGGGTAACCTCCACATTGCCAAATCTGATGGCTAATTCTTAATCTCCATCCTGCTTGATGTATCATCTGTTGGTGACTTGACACTGTTGACCTTGCCCTCCTTGGAAACAGTTTTGTTGGCTTCTTGGACCCACACTCTCTTGGTTTAAGCTCCTTCTCCATCTCTGATGTTGATTCTTCCTCATTTCTTAACCTCCAAATGTAGTAGTGGCTCAGGACCCACTCCTAAGAACTTCTCTGATCCAGTCTTGGTTTTCTTTTTTTTTTGAGACAGAGTCTTGCTCTGTCACCTAGGCTGGAGTGCAGTGGTGCGATCTCGGCCCACTGCAAGCTTCGCCTCCTGGGTTCACACCATTCTCCTGCCTCAGCCTCCCGAGTAGCTGAGACTACAGGCGCCCGCCACCACGCCCGGCTAATTTTTTGTATTTTTAGTAGAGAGGGCGTTTCACTGTGTTAGCCAGGATCGTCTTGATCTCCTGACCTCGTGATCTGCTCGCCTCGGCCTCCCAAAGTGCTGGGCTTACAGGCGTGAGCCACCGCACCCGGCCCAGTCTTGTGTCTTAAATACCATTTCCACATTGACACCTCCAGAATATTTATCTCTAAACCTGACCTCCAGAAGGTGCAGCAAATTGTGTGAACCATGTCTCCACTACACGCCTAAAGGCAAAAACCCTAACGCATTCAAAACCAAACTCCATTTTCTTGTCCAGTCTTCATAATAACACTGTGAGAGAGGTCTCTGTTTTTGAAACAAATAAACAGGAGCAGAGGAGATAAGTAACTTGCCCAATGTCACCTATCTAGTAAGTAGGAGAGATGGGATTTGAACATCGTAGAGAAAGCTTGAATTATGCTTCATAATATGAACTTCCTAATCAGTCTTCATCATTTCAAACCTTTGTCCACATGTTCCTTTCTACTCAGAACTTTTCCCTAGCTCCCCATTGTCTTCAGGCTCCTCATACAACTTCCTCCCAGCTTTGCTATGGACACACCCACCTGTGACCTCCTTGAGGGAAGAAGCTGCCTGTATTTTTGTGTGTCCAATGCTTGGTACACAGTAGGTCTTCACAAAGTATCTGGAGTAAATGACCCCATAGATAACTTGAGGATAATAGTGAGCAATCTAAAATTGGGCAGCTAAGCAAATTCTCCCTAATCATTTCTAAGCCTCACTAGAATTTGAACTTAGAGAAATAAAATTTTCTTTTAAAAGTGGGTTACACCATAAAGGACACTTGTTTCTGTTTTCCCAGCCCATACCAGAAAGCAGTCTCTTGACCTTCTGGACAAATCATTAGCAAAGATTAAAAGCTGAGACTTAGTACTCTTTAATCTTATTTTTCAAAGTCTGTCTTGTTTTCAAACTTTCTGTGACAATGATTTCTATTGTTGATAATAAAATATAAAAAGTAATCCTAATTCTTTACCCTTGGTATCAACTTTAAAATTGATTTTACAATTTTACAAAATTGTAATTAGATTACAAAAACTGGAATTTGTAGTCATTTTCAACTAAATACTTAAAAAATTAATAAAAAATCCAAGCTATTCTAACTCCTTTAATGACTATTCATTCAGACTTTCTTAAAGCACATACAGCTTTGTGACAGGCACTATACTGAGTTCTGGAGTTAAAAAATAACAATAGTTAAGTTTTGTGTATTATTTACTGTAGGCCAGGCACCCTCCTGGACACATTATTTGAAAATATAATATATCCTTTAATGCTTACAACCCTGTTAGTTATATACTGTTATTCCCATTGTATAGGTAAGCAAACTAATTAAAGAGGCATTGAATAACTTCTTCCAGATCTCTTAACTAATAAATAATGGTCCCAGAATTCCGATCTGTGTGGTTTGAATCAGCATTCTGAATCATAATTATAGACATATAGACTGCTTTTCAAAGGTGAGAGGAGTCCCTACCTTGAACCTTGGAAGGTTCAGCTCTAGCTGTCCTCAGGCCATTGACCTCAACCATGGGCAGGGAGTCCATGGGGCTTGCTCAAGTAAAGTCTGTCACCCCCTCTAGATCATCTCCAGAATTCTCAGCCTAAACAGCCTCAGGCTACTTTTATGGCCTGCCTTCTGGGGGTAAACTGAGTCACCCCTGTGCCAAATCCTAGGTGAAGATGGCCAAGGACACTGATGCAGGAGAAGTAAACAGAGCTTGGACATGCAAGCTGAAGTGTCCATGCAGGTAAACAACAGGCTACCTGTGCTGCAGAATAAATTTAGAGGTGGGAGAGAAGAGGGGAAGATAATGGCTGGAGAGGCAACGCTTCACACACTGCCCAGTTCCTAACTAGAAATCTGGAGGTGAATATTCCAAATTCAGACCTAGCCTTCCAGGTCATTATGCATATATATTTATCAAGGAAGGAAGACAGAACTTATTTTACCTATGGGTTTCTTTGCCTGGTTTGTAGCTGTTAAATATTTAGTCTGTTATGCTCACTGCTATTTGTGTTCTTGCTGTTGGCCCTGAAACAGTTAGGGGCAGACTTGTCTACTAGTTTAAATATTACTGGGGGCCGGTTGCAGTGGCTCACAACTGTAATCCCATCACTTTGGGAGGCTGAGGTGGGAGGAACACTTGATGTCAGGAGTTTGAGACCAGCCTGGCCAACATGGAGTAAAGACCAGCCCGTCTTTACTAAAAATACAAAAATTAGCGGGGCATGGCAGTGCGCACCTGTAGTCCCAGCTACTTGACAGGCTGAGGCACAAGAATTGCTAGATCTCAGGAGGTTGCAGTAAGCCAAGATCATGCCACAGCACTCCAGCCTGGGCAACAGAGCAAGATTGCATCTCAAAAATAGATAAATAAATAATAAACAAATAAATATTATTGAGCGGGGGAGACAAAGAAAGCACCAGAGACCATTGCATAAGGTAGTCTGGTAGTCTTGACTACTTCATGTCAAAGTGTTTTTATATTTTAATAACTAAATCCCTTTTGGTAATCTTTGAGATGTGTACAGATTATACAAAATTTTACTCTCTTGCAAATCATGTTATAATGAGAGTCAAATGTATGCATAGTCTTAGTTTTACTTATTTCCCTCTATTATTTTAAAAAATATCTTAGAAGGCTGGCCACAGTGGCTCACACCTGTAATCCCAGCACTTTTGGAGGCAGAGGTGGGCGGATCACGAGGTCAGGAGTTCGAGACCAGCCTAGTCAACAGGGTGAAACCCTGTCTCTACTAAAAATACAAAAATTAGCTGGATGTGGTTGCACACACCTACAGTCCCAGCTACTCAGGAGGCTGGGGCAAGAGAATCATTTGAACCCATGAGACGGAGGTTGCAGTGAGCCGAGATCGTGCCATTGCACTCCAGCCTGGCGACAGAGCAAGACTCCATCTCAAAAAAAAAAAAAACAAACTTAGGAAAGAACATTCTACTGACATGAATGACCTAATTTGGTCAAATTATTCAGTTGGCATATGTTTGATATTTAATATCTATAAGTGAATGACTATATAGAAAAAGCAGTGCCATACTATATTCGTGGAGTAAAAGGACTATTTTTCGACTTAAAGTGAATCTTAATGTGACCTTATTTCCTCTTTCCCAGTAAGTAAATTATTTGATTTACACACCAAAAAAGTGTATTGAAAGTCAGAATGATTTCCATTGGGATTTTATAATTTAATTAAAACAGACCCACCTTTTAACAAAAGTGCTAAGATCAATTCTTGCTAGGAAACTACTAATATTAAGCAGATATATTTAAATTATCTTCCTGCAGTTATTGAGAAAAGTCCTTAACTAATATTAGTTTAGGAAACAAAAATAAGATTATTAACTTAAAATTGCATTGTTAAAGTGTTCTTATCAGATATATACTTTTAAGATGATTTTTAAAGATGCTTCTATTTTGAGTGCTATTATCCAAAGTACTAAAAGTTCATTTTAGGCCAGGCGCGGTGGCTCACACCTGTAATCTCAGCACTTTGGGAGGCCAAGGTGGGTGGATCACCTGAAGTCAGGAGTTCGAGACCAGCCTGGCCAATATGGTGAAACCCTGTCTCTACTAAAAATACAAAAATTAGCCGGGCATGGTGGCAGACACCTGTAATCCCAGCTACTTGGGAGGCTGAGGCAGGAGAATCGCCTGAACCCAGGAGGCGGAGGTTGCAGTGAGCCGAGATTGTGCCACTGCACTCCAGTCTAGGAGAGAAAAAGCGAGACTTTGTCTAAAATAAAATAAAATATAAAAGTTCATTTTATAAACAGCATATAGGGTCTTATAAAGTGGCCTTTCATGCTGACCTCATCAATGAGCCAACCATCACTGCTATAATGGTTTTAGATGTGCGCTATCTCTGCCTGGTGTTTTATTGTTTTGCTTTGTTGTAATCAAATAATACTGTTACATTTGTTAAGGACAGAATCTGTTGCTATTCCAGATAAATATTGGTATAGTTTGTTTATTCTAGAGGATTGCCAAAAAATTCACAGTCTCGTGATAGTACAGTAAGAAAGCAGAGTAGCTGTCAAGGGCTAGTTCAAGTCAAAGCCCATGGAAGAGACCGAGTTTGGAAGCGGAGAGAAGGGCTGGTGATGAAGACAGGAGGATGAAAAACTAGAAATATTCCAGCTCTGAAGAACTGTACCAAATATGTCATATTAGGTATGTGAGATGTGTGGTGGATTTGGGCCAGGAATGTTTTGGTGTTTTCCATGGTTTTGGACTCAACTTCCTTATAGGATAAAGCGGGTGGATATTTCAAGATCTGCCAATAGTAAATGAAGCCACAGTTAAAAGTACTGCTGTTTCATGTGTACATGTGGTACCAGGGTTCTTTCCTTGGAATTGAACCACAAACAGCTTCCCAGGTAAAGGCATTTTTTTTCCTGATTTTAGTAAGGACCATATATTTAGGATTATTTCTTAGTAACTGTTACAGGTACTAGGTAGGGAAGGGGGCTGGGTGAAAAGCCTCATCCTTATGGAATGAGGGATTACCAGTATGCTGTAAAGGATCATTAGAATATTATGAGGTCAAACAAAGAAAATAATTAAAAGGAAAATTCAAAATTCTACAAGGACTGGATTGACAGGATTTATATTAAGGAGTACCAAATAGGGAATGTCTTTTCTAATTGCCTGCTGGAGAGGTGCAAAGAGGCCAGGCTGGGTAGGCTTAGTCATGCAAGGTATTCATTGACTGCAGTAGAACAAAGGATGCAAAGAAGTTTTGGGGTGGCCAGGACTTGCTGTAGAACTGGCTGTTCTAGTTGGAAACAAAGACACTATTGTAGCAGAACTGCATTGTTGGCAGCAAAATGACTGGCTGGTCTCTTTCTTAGTACAAATCATACCTCCCAAGGTATTGCTCCATTGTCTTTTTGTGCATTTGGTTTGGATTTTTATGGAGAATTGAAGACAAGTGGATCATAAAGTGCAAAATAAAATGCTCTAGAAATGACAGATGGGGCACAGTTTCCAAGAAAATTCATCTAGACAGTGGCAACGCTGAGAAAAGAAAAGGAACATTCAAGAAGGGAGTTACAGTTTCAGGCATCCTCAGTTTTGGTTAAAAAGGTCCCTTTTGATGAGTGTGTCAGTCACTACCAGCTAGAACAAGGGCCCTAAAGTGAGGGCCAACGTATATAATCAGAGAGCCTGACCTCAGGTTGATACTGAAAATATGAGAACTAAATGGCATTACTACCAGTCTTTAGTTTAGAAGATATAGCGTGTTTGATGCCTTGTAAAGAAGGTATCCAAGGTCACATGATACTTTGTAACATCTGATGGGACTGTGGTCACATGGGAGAAGGGAAGGGGGCTCTTGAGCACGTGTCTGTGGCCCACTGAAGACAGCATAGCCAGCTGGAGATTGGGCCCGCCCACCCTTTTAGGGCTGTCCGGGGCTGACAGTTGGCTACTTGGGGGTCAGCATAGCACTGATGCCAGAACTCACTTGCCTGAGGCTGGATTATCTGGTTATAGACTTGTCTGGGCAGAGATTGACTTTTGGGCATTGTGAAAAGTCAGACATCAGGGCTTTTTGGACAAATTCTGCCTCTTAGGTATATGTTTGAGTTAAAAAGAAAAAAAGATGTGTTACTTCTGACTGCTTTCTACTGGTGGGGTAGAAATGTTGGGTCAGCCAGAACGATCACTGGATGTTACACTCCTCCTTCTCACAGGGCAAACTTCTCAGATACTGCCCAGGTGGTATGTGATATTTTCTCCTATACTGCGTAATTATCAATTCCTTTGGGATTAATCTTAATGAAAAAAAAGCCCACATGCAGAACCAGAGTATTCTTGGCCCTTTGAACAAACTAGATGCTTCTAGCATGATATGAAAGAACATCAAGCTCCAGAGGACGCCAGAATTGGCCTCCAAGTTGTATAATATAAAGCTGCCCTAGTGACAGAGGACCCACTAACTGGTCAGTCCACTTGAGGATCTTTGTTAGGGCTCTGTGTTGACAATCTAGGAACTAAATACCCTGAAAGTCCCAAGAAATATAGAATTACCTCAACGTTTTGGAGCTTACCTCTCCAGCCTAAGTGGCACTCTTACACATGAATTTCCTAAGGAGGAATTTGGATTCCCAAAAACATTATCCTTAAAAGTGCAAACTCACCTTTCTAGGCCTCTGAGGATGCTGTACAGTAAGTGGCCCAGGATGGTCTAAATGAGTTGGTTACACAAGACCAGGTTGTTGGATGTTGCCTAGATATACAGTAAACTCTTCCATCCAAAAGATCTCAAGAGGTGCCACATAAACATTGGGAGACTGGCTGGAAATTACAGAATCTGAGAGGGTTTTGCCAGTAACTTCTATACCCATGGCACATTTGGCAAAAGATTTTTCATTCATTTTTTTTTCGGAATTATTGGTATGCAAAAGTGAAAGGTGGTGGGAATCTGGGCACTTTAGGTTGTTCAGGAGCCAAGGAATCAATGGTCACAGATATTCACACTGCATGTGAGAGCACAGAAACCTAGAAACACAAAGTTTGGAGTTTGGTTGTCATTTGTTCGGAAGTACGACAGAGCCTTCCAGGTCAGAAGAAACAGATTAACTTAGCTGTCTCTGCATAATCAATGGATATGCAGTGTGGGTCTGACAAGGTGAAGAGACATCCTATTGCCTCAGTCATGGTGAGGGTGTAACTCCTGTATTTCCCATTCAAATATAAATTGGTTGTATATTTTGAAAGGCAGCTTACAGGTCTTCAGTAGACATGGCAGAGTTGAACCTGAAAGGGGTTAAATGTTAGAAGACAAAAGAGATCTGAGGTCCAAGGGAAAGCTAAGTAGGAAACAGAGGGGCTCAGACGTCAAAGTTTAGAAATGGGATATTGGCAGATAATTTCATGTCTCTGAACAGGTTTGCTGCCGTTTGGCCAGTTTTTATTGATCCGGCTGCCTGGGCTGACTCTCAGTAGTAACCTAACAATACTGTGTGGTTTTTAACAGATAATGTATATTTGGGAACCAGACAGAATAAAGATGCAATCATGTAATAAAATGGCCCAGGAAATTCCTTAAGGAAGTTTTCTCTGGCCCTCCCACTCCCCCTTGAGGTGACATCGACCTGTTATCTGCTGCCTGCTGTACCCTGCCTGTTCCATTTCATAGCACTCTTGTTAAGTTCTGTCTTATGTCAGGTTTTGCTGTTATTCTACAACAGGAATACAAGCAGGTGCCCTATCCCTAAAACCCTGCACAATGCCATGGCTTAATTGCAAGTATTAAATAATTACAAAAAAAAATTCAGGGATGGAGAAGCCATCAAAATTATTACAATCTCAAAATTCCTTAAGAAGCAGAGTTTTCTGCTCTCCACTCCCAGATGATAATGTCCTTTCTCTTTTGACTAAATATTGACCCATTCTCTTCCTCTAATCAAGTAGCTTTTGATAATACTAACAGAGCTACCTATGAGCAGGTAAAAAATAGTTATAGGAAAATCCTGGTCACCTAGAGTGCCTATGAAAGGTGATGTTTTAATTAATTAAATTCTATGGCCATTTATATTCTGACTCTTGCTTTTGAACATCTTTTTAATATGTGTGTGTACACTTTCCTTGCTTGGTGAGTACATCATTTAGACTTTCTTTGATATTTGAAAAAAGCCTTGCAGTTATCCTTTGATCACATTTGCAAATTTTCACCATTACCATTTAATCAATAAATGAATTCATTGCTTGAGCACCTGCTCAGTGCATTTCACATTGGACTAGTTGCTATGGGGACAGAGAGGAAGTAAGGTGTCAAGGAGATGGGGTGGCTGAGCCTGAGGAACTGTGTGGGCATACAATACGAGATAGTGCTGTGGGGCAGAGATGGGTGGTTTGGGCCATTAGTGCTGTAGAGCTTTAGGCTTCTGATTCAGACAGGAAATATGTCAAATGTGTTCTGATGCAAGACAGAACATTGCCGTCTTTTCTAAAGATTAATACTTAGGTTTAGTTTTTCTTATTTTTTAGGAGGGAATTAAAATTTAGAGCCCTGATTAATTGAAGCTTCCAGCTATTTAGATTTTACAATACATATGGTCCACCTTTTCTAGGCATAGTGTATTTTGTGAGATGGTCTTAAAATGCATCAGCATAAAGCAAAATCCAGGCTGTGTCTCCAATAGTACATATAATTAGTTGCATTGTTCTTAGCTATTAGAAGAAACTTTTAAATGTGTGTGTAAAGACAGGAAGAACAGAAGTGTCAGTATTAATTTATTAAATGAGTAGAGTGAGGACATCACAATGGTGAAATTCAGGGACAACCTGTAGGAAACAATAGTGCTTTGTGTGTGTGCAGGGAGCAGTGCAGAATGATCAGAGGAGCAAGTGCAGTAGCAGGACAAAGCTTCCCCAGGGAGACGCACCCTGAGCTGAGTTCCAGAGTTGACCAAGAGAAGGGACAGCATTGGGAGAAAGTTACCTGAATGTCACAGAAGTAAACAGAAAGAGAGAGAGCACATAGGATGTTTTGGGCAATGCAGGGGAGACACCCATTCATCCTCTCCTTCAGTGAATACATACTGAGCTCTTGCACTGTGCCTGGTATTGCTCTAAGCCTCGGGGATATGGCAGGGAACCAAACAAAAAGATCTGCTCTCATGGAGCTTTCGTTCTAATGGAGAGAGACAAGACATTTGACAAATTAAAGAAACAGAATGTATAGCACACCAGACAGCACTAAGTATCTAGCACCTTCTGTAGAGAGAAAGAAACCCAGATGGGTAGTCAAGAATACTGGAGAAGGAGGTATGATCTTAAGTAGGATAATTAGGAAGGTCTCACTGAGAAGGTGCTGAGCCAATTCCCAGGGCCTCAGGGAGAGAAATATGAACAATATATCATCTGCCTCAATAATATATAACTTTCTAGGAGGATACTGACATTGTAATCCAATAAATTCTATAATTTTAAAATCTAAGATGTGCTAATTATTTAATAAATATTTTTCAACAAGTGTGTGGCAAGTACCATTCGAAGTATGAAAACATTAGGAAACTAAAGGACAAAAGTTCTTGTCCTCATAAGTCTTATATTTTGGAGGATAGACAAAATAAAAAAAAACAAACATGGTTAAACATAATTATCTAGTGTGTTCAAAGGTGGTAAGTGCTATGGGGAAAAGTGGAGCAGGGTTGGGGGAAGACAGAGTTGCCATTTCAAGTAGATTAGATGGGGTAAGCCTCATGAAAAAAGACCAGTGTTTGAGCCAAGCCCTCAAGACAGTAAGAGAGTTAGCCTTGTGGATAACTGGAGAAAGGGTAGAGAGATGAGAGGCTATGAAGCAATGTGAGAAATTTTTAATGCATAGCAGGATCGAAGGACTGGTAGTGGCAGATTGTTGGTATCTGGATCCCAGGCAGAGTGAATCAGCTTGTAAGACAAGAGGTGGTGGTCAGACAGGGTGATATGTGAAACTGGAATTGTAGAGAAGTTGCAGTTACTGGTAATTACAAGGTCTAAATTTCTTAACATGGAAGCAAAGTAGCTAAATCAAGGTGGAGGACAAAATAATTAGAGGAGAAGAGAATAAGGAGCTGATGCATCTTGTATTGCAAAGATGATGTGTGTATATACAAAAACTGTCAGGAATTGACATAGGAGTATTGTTGGAGAAAATTATATCAAGCAAGGAGGCAACATTTTCTAAAAATGAGAAAGCATCTCCCTGTGGTTGGTAAATGTCAGTGAATGCCTGCAACAATTCAGGATGGTGGGTGACATAATGTAAGTTATAAGTGTCAAAGCTGGGGGTGGGATGATTAGGGGATGAGAGAGGGAGAAGTGCCTGTGAGTAGCAGTGAGGACTCAGGAAGACACTTATACATCTCCAAGCTCAAGGCTGTTAGGATTCTGGAAGAAACATCAGCGATTACTCATGAGGTCAGGGGAAGACAAGTTCTCAGGGGAGAGCCAGGTTTCTGTTCAAGCAAGACAAGAGAACATTCAGATAAGGGACTGGGATATGGGCAGTCCTTCCGGAAATGGACTATGAATTTCAGAGGGCACAGGGGATGGGTTTCTGGAGTTGTAAAGGAATAGGAGATAAGGAGAAAAGAGGGCTGTGCAGAGCCTTCTAGGGATTAGAATGTGTTGGGGGAATAAGGGTGCATCTGGGAGTCTTGGGCTTCTTATAGAAACTGGTGCAATAAACAGGGATAAGTGAGATTAGTCTTTGGGATCTCAAGGTAGATAGTGGTGATGATACTGTCAGTGGCTGAGGGGCAAGGGGAGGTTCTGAGACTTGCTCTTAATTCTTAGGGAAGGAAGAGACAAGGTCTGAGGAAGCCTGACTTAGTTCTGAAGTGAGGCGTTGACTCCACCCCGTTTCCTGCCAAAAGCAACGTGGACTTTCTCTGGGTGTCTTAAGACACTCTTGACTCCAGATGATTAAAGTGATTGCCTGAGAAGTAGACAACACCTGAGGATTATACCTGAAGGGGGCTGGGGGCTCCGCAGGCAGAGAGGAGGCATGTACATTGACCATGACATAGGACTTTAGGAGAAAACCAAAAGAGAGCACCTTGGAGTTAATGGCAGGTAGATTTGTTAGAACTTTATGCTATGGTCTAAATGTTTTTGCTTCTCCAAAATTCATGTGTTGAAATCTAATCATCAATGTAATGACATTAAAGGTGGGGCCTTTAGAAAATGACTAGGTCATGAAGATAGGACCCTGGTGAATTGTATTAGTGCACTTATGAAAAAGGCCTGTGGGAACTCGTCTGTCCCTTCTGCCATATGAAGACACAGCAAGAAGGTGCCACCTATGAGGAAGGCTCCCTCGCCATACCACCACATCTGCTGCTGCCTTTGTCTTGGACTTGCCGGATTCCAAAACTGTGAGAAATAAATTCTGTTATTTGTAAATTACCCAATCTAAGGTATTTTGTTATGGCAGCCTGAATGGACTGAGATACTTTACTACTCAGGTGGTGGAAATAATTCCAGGCATTTTGTTTTGTTTTGATTTGATTGTTTAGTAGGGTAGTAATGTGATCACTGTATCAGCAAAAGAAACTGGCAACAATGTATGTGGTGATTTTTAGTGGTAAATGGTGTTTGTAAGAGATTCTGAGAACGCTGTTACATTAAAGCAAATGATCAATAAGGAAGGCCTCAACTAGGATGGATCCATGGGAATGGAAATAAGGAGTGAGAAATACTAAAGACAGTAAATTAAAAGCAAAAAGTCTTGGTGACTGACAGGTTGTTGAGGCTGTGGTAGAGAGAGGAGTCAAGGTTGACCACAAAGATTTAAATCAGAATAGATGGGAAAATAATGTAATTAATGGAATAGATCATTCAAGTCAGGAAGAGGAACATAATGTTTGAGACTCGAAGATTTTGAAGTTGTGGCAGGAATCTGAGTGGGTTGCCAAGCAGATTGTTGAAAGTTCAAGACAGAAGCTTGGGTGAGAGTTTGGAACTGAAGGTACCAATTTGGTGGTCATGTTCAAGGAAGTGAGGCTTGGAATCTTGTTAGTTCATAGTCATCAAGCTGTAGAGTTGAGAGAGCAATGTGAAAATAGCCAAAGACATAACAAGGGGAGTTGCTTGAGAATGAGAGAAGTGATAGACTGCCCACTCACTGTTGAAACACAGGACATTTAAACATTGCTAAGTGCTAGTTGCTAAATGTAATTAAGAAATATTATTTGCCTTTGAGTGAGCAATTAACTAGAAAGCTAGAGGAAATTATCTTGGTAATGAGGAGAGATATTTTTCTAATAAGAGAACAAAGACAATTTTGACTTGAAAAGAAGGAATATTTAGATTTTCTTGATAATATAATGGTAAAGTTAGGGTCATATCTTAAGTGAGAGGACTTGGTATGAGTTCTTATGGATTTGATGAGAAAGAATTAGAACAGTGAAAGTGAAAACATATGATGGAAAGTCAACAAGAAATTAATGAAAACAGGGTCTAGGAACTAGATGAGGTGAGAAAGAAATTTGGAGGGAACCCAATTCTTAATAGGTTTCTGGCAGTGCCCCATAAGGCAGCCTCAGATAATCAGATGTTGCTTAGGATGCATCACCCCATTTGTGCCTGACCTCCTGTTTACTTTCAACTCCATGTTTTAGAGTTCTTGAATCAGTAGCCTGCCTTCTGTCTCATCCTCTGGCTCCTCTTGAATTTGTTATTTATTCTGTTTCTTTTTGGTTTTTCATACCTAAGAACTGTTTTATTGTTCCGTTGTCCAGTGACTCCTCTATAGCTCATGAGAATTTCCTGCTGCAGCTCCTGGCCCCAGAGATTCCTAATGGCTCTGTCCATGGTGGAGGTAGTGAGGTGTTGGGGGTGACTTGGGTAAGGCAGAATAACCTTGAGCAAGGTGATGAATACATTGCAAATTTAGCCGTTTCTGGTGCTGATAACAAAGATGGGGGAGCATATAAATAAGAGCTGTGACCTTTGAAAGAATAGAGATTGATAAGTGTTGCAAGATGGAAGTTGGGGAGAATCTCATAAGTAGCCAGTGGGAACAAGGAGAATATGTTTGCAAAGCACTGTTTGAACATTTCCCCAAGGAATGATGAACTCTGCATAAAACTAACTTTTGATGAAGGAGAAACAGTAGCTGGACCATTTGGGGAAATATGGAGAAGATGGAATAAGAATTTTATAGGGCAATATGGACTATAGTTCATAACACAGTACCAATATAAAATTTTCTGAATTTACCACTTCTACTGTGCTATATTTTTTCAAATTTCTACCGATGATATTAAACTGAACAAATATTAATTGAAAATTATAAGATATTAAAGTATTACGGAAGATTATCTATCGTATAAGATACAGTTAACACATTTTATAATAATTCAGAGTTCCTTTTTGTCTGAGTCTCCAAATAAAGTGAATTTTAGAAAAGACAAATATTTAGTGTCATATTTGGCATTGAGGATAGAAGAGGATTTACTTTAGAGAACAGGATATAAAGTATAATATTGATGTGTAGTTCAAGCTATATTAGTATTACTGTTGATCATAATATTAGGTTGGTGCTAAAGTAATTGCGGTTTTTGACATTACTTTCAATGGCCAAAACCGCAATTACTTTAGCACCAACCTAATACTACTAATTACTAAGATGCTTAAACTTACATTGGTATCATCACCTACTCCATTCAATTTCTTAGGCTGCCGAGAGTTGGCAAGAAATTGCAAGCAGAATATAATAAATAAGTTTTGAATTTGAAAAGATTTTTTATTATCTCACAAACAAGTTCAATCCATATGAAGAAGCATTAAAATAAATTAATTGGAATATAAAAGGATATGTAAATCAAATGCCGTATATGCCGTATAGGGATAAACAACTTTAACCACTATCTAATCTGTATTAAACAACAACAACAACAACAAAATAAAAACATAAGATGTCACTGGCTTTTTTTCTAAAAATCATAGTTTAATGTTTTGCTATATACTGGCGGGAAAGAAATATATTCCTTCATTGTGCACTGGTTGTCTTTTATCTAACAAATATTCCATCTAAGTTAATTTACAGTGCTAATTGGAAATAAACTTTATCGATATCATGTACATCAATAAACTGTATTTATTTAAAATGTCAGTGGATGAGTTTTTCCAGATGTATAGACCTCTGAAGCTACGTACCACTACAGTCCACGTACAGAACCCTTCCACCCACCAAAGATTTGCTCATGCCTCTTTGCTGACAGTGCCAAAACACAAAACAGGGAATAATCAGTCTGCATTATTGGTAACTGTTTTATTGAATGTATAGGGATTTTGGTGCCCCTTTTTAAAAAACAAAAACAAAAACAATTCCCTGTATTGAAGTTGTTGTTGTTGTTGTTTTGAGATGGAGTTTCACTCTTGTCACCCAGGCTGGAGTGCAATGGCATGATCTCGGCTCACTGCAACCTCCACCTCTCAGGTTCAAGCGATTCTCCTGCCTCAGCCTCCTGAGTAGCTGAGATTACAGGTGCCTGCCACCATGTCCGGCTAATTTTTGTATTTTTAGTAGAGACGGGGTTTTGCCATGTTGGTCAGGCTGGTCTTGAACTCCTGACCTCAGGTGATCTGCCTGCCTCTGCCTCCCAAAGTGCTGGGATTACAGGCATAAGCCACTGTGCCCAGCCTTTGGTGGCCTTTTAAAATAAATGTTTCCTATTATAAATTGTATCTTAAAACAGTCCCATAAACTCACAGAACTGTACATGCTATAAAGCAAATGTTCTCCACCAATCATGTCATTGTAAGTTGCACTCTACTTTTCAAACTGTTTTCACAGCTCAGTGGAGGAACACGGCACACAATGAGGGGAACATTTTTCCTACATCATCAACGAGGAAGCAAAGCCTCAGCAGTTAGTTTATGAAGCCGAGGCCAGCGAATAGGCAGGGTTAGGACAAGAACAAGTTGCCTTCTCCCCTGTTCCAGATTTGGCTTTCAAGACAGAGCTAGAAATTCACAAATGGAAACAGCAACTCCGAACACCACTTCCTATGCTACTGCCTAATTAGCATGCAGCTCAGAGCTGTCCCCTGGCAAGAGCCTGGAGAAACATGGTTGTAAAAGGACAGCTCTCCCCTCTGCTGAACAAGTGCCAGCCAGTCTGCTTTATGCACTCAGTGAGGTTTTCAGGCTGGGGCTTTCACGCTAAAACTCAGTTTCCCTGTGCATAGAAAGAACATGAATTTTGAAAAGGGTACCAAAGTATTTAGAAGAGTCTCTGACTCCAAGGATGGAAAATAATCTTACTAGGGAGAATCTAACATTCTTATCTCTAGGGTGGGAAAATAGGATTACCTTAGCACTGATGATAAGAAAAGTAATGACATACTACTTGTATTAAAGAATTTTCTGGAGGTACTAGGGATTATTGCTGAGTCATCATTTAAGAACTAATAATAGTACTAATTAGCCAGGAGTTTTCAGTCATACTTTGGAATAATTTTCTTTTTTATGTTATTCTCTATTCCACCTAAGACAGTGTTTACAAGAAAAGGTTCTGTCATCAGAAGTGGGTTCAAACTTGGTCTCTGTATTTACCACCTCTGTGACTTTAGGTGAGACTTAGCCTCCCTAAGCTGTAGTTTTCCATCTGTAAAATGGGCATAGCAGAACTTTCCTCATGGGAGCTTTATGAAGCTTCAGGTAGATCATTTATATAAAGTGCTTGACATAGGGCCAACACAGTGTGATTGTGTAATAGATACTTGATTTTTTAAATTTTCTCTAATTTTATTGTAGTGTATGTATAGATTTAATTTTCAAGTGCAGAGTCAAAAGATATTAAATATATTTTTGAATTTTGAAATGTGATTACAGGAAAACCAAATCCTAAGTGACCTAAAATTCATATTGGGTTTTAATTTACCGGTGTTTGTTTTTTACTTAGCACTAAATTTCTTACAATATAGAGTGTTGCTTTGCTACTGTAATCAAGTTCACACCTGCAATGTGACTTTAAGTTTAAAAGATACAATGTAGAAAATGCATTCCTACTATCCTAGGGCATTTTTTTTAAACCTCCTTAACCATGGCATTTGAAGTTTGGACATGAGTAACAGTGCTTTTTTTTTAAGTTGGAGAAAGGAAACCTATACCTGCCAAGAGTTGGAAATGAAAATAGGAAGAGCCCCTGGAACTCTAGTGTGTTAGATTGAAAACATTATTTAGAGGAACAGACTGGGAAACCGGTGAATATTTTGGCTTTTATAGAAAGGGAGTGTGCCTCATAAACAGGACAGTTGGAATGTATGGAAAATTTCCAGTGAAAACAAGAAACAAAGCACATGACTAATACTGCTTTTCCAAGTTAGACAAATGCAGCTTTAACCAGAATTTGCCACTGAGGGGCCTTGGGGGCCCTCCTTGAATCTGGATACTTTGATCCCTTTTTCAAGTTCTAAGTCTAATGTAGGAAAAGCTGTACAGATAGATGATACGGTTTTGACCCCCATCTTTCTTCCTGTTTCTGCCATTCTTGAAAATTCCCAGCAGGTGAGTGTCAGAAGACAAATTGAAGTATTCAGCTAAATAAGCAACTGCAAACCTGAATTTATTCCTCTTCAAGAACTACTCTTCTTGTATGTTGAGTGACCATTTGGCTGCCAAGAGAAACTGCTTTGCCTAGGAAATAATATGGACTGAAAAATCAGTTTCAAACACAGATGACAAATGTTCCTTATGTTTGGTCATCTTCTTTCCACATCAAATATACATGTAAAGACGTATATAAGATATAATCTGAAGATAATCAAACAGCTATTAACTAGATTTCTGCATTTCGCCTATCCTTCAAAACCAGCCTCAAGTCTACCTTTATGTTGAGAGAGTGTATCTTTAACTCATGGTGTTCTCTTTCTCCTTTCACATTTCCTGTAAACTCATCATGAATTGCCTTGTTTATTGTTTTGATTTCTCATTCAACAACACCGGAATACTCTGTGTTTAGGGTAACCTTAGACTTCAGTTTTCCTGAGGAGTTTCAGTTTACACGTCTTGCACCGGTACAATTAACAGTGCCCCTTTCAAGTTAAAAAGTGTCTCAGTGTAGTTCATAAATTATATAGTCACCGCATGTGTGCAGCAATCAGAGCTTTTTCAGTGCAAAGTTGACTATGATGTGCATAAATGAATCATAATAAAAAGTTCTAATATGATCCCATCTGACTGGGCTTCTTGTGGATGGCCCATTTCAACACCATGGGTGTCATTAGTGGCTTCACGATGGTTCTTCTTGTAAATTCCCTCATGACCTAGAGTTTTGATTTATGCCATCCTAGCCCACTTTAAGCTCTGACTCATGCTGGGATTGCCCTAAACAGGGCAGGGCAGACTAATGGAACGCATTGCATTGCCCTAACATTTCTTAACCTGCCCAAGGTTGAACATGCTTGTTTGTTTTTCTTTTGCTCTCCAAAAATCTTTATGCTAGCATAAAGGCCTGTTGTAATCACATAAATTACTCACTATGTAACAGGAGAAGTTGAAATTTGTCCCTGAAACATAAAGATTATATATAATAAAAGCCTTAAAAACCTACCTATTGAGAACCAAAGATATTTAGTGCTGTTTCCTAACTGGCATTACAAGAAAATTCTGCTCAGTCAGGGGATACTCACCTTTCAAGGGACAAGGAACATGTAATGAATTTAAATTTGGTTTAGATCTGTGCAATAAGGAAAAGTAAGTGAATTTGGTGATCTTGTACCTAAGGATGGCGGCATTAAAAAAAGACTATTTGAACTTAATATCGTTTCATTATATCTTCAGACTTCTTTAAAAATAAGCTAGTTCAGCTGAACTACACAATATCAGAAGACCAAGTGTAAGAAAACGGTAATCTGTGTTTGTGGAAACATAAAGATGAATTCATCTAGTTATGTATCATTATGTAAACATAGTTACATTGCCTTTTGTGATAAATAGGTTTTGGAAATGAAGATTACTTAAGAATATATGTAGTCAAGACTTCTAAAAACTGAGGAATTAAATTGTCAAATTAACCTCTACTTAGAATATTATTTATTAATTACACATTTATTGAGTGTATTCTAGTATATTGAGTGTATGTACGAGGCTCATATACTGGGTATATAAAGAAAATGTATTTAAGCACCTTTCCTCCCAGGAACTGGTAGTCTAGTATTCTTACTTTTCCGAGGAAAAACAAACAAACAAACATGAAGAAGTATATCTCTTTAGTATGGATGATCTACTTCACATAAAGTAATTTTATGCTTGACATTTCTTTTAAAACATTTACATTTATTCTGTTAGAGTCTCTTATTTATCTTTCAAAACTCAGATGAGAATTCATCAGTTAGGAATTGTGTTTATCTGCAAGTAAGAGGGTCTTTGAAAACAGGATTAAGTAAGATTCGAGTAAGCTTTCCTTTCACATCAGACCCAGTTCTGAGAGTAAACGAGCAGATACAGGGACTCCTTGGTATTCTGAGAGGCCTGGGCTCCTTTTCTCCGGTTGTGTTTAGCCTCGGCTTCTATGAGACAAGTTCCCTCACGTCTGAATATGGCTGCTGTAGGTCTGGACATTACAGCCATGTTTCAGGCAGAAAGAGGCAGGATGGGCATAAGGGAAATAAAAAGGAAAACAAAAAAACTTTTTTGAAAACTTTCACAGAAGCCCCATTCAGAAACTTCTGCTTCCATTTAAATCATCATCATTAGTTATGCAATCATCATCATTACAAGAGAAGGTGGGAATTGTGGCATTTCAGTTCCTCTCAATGCCACCTTCAACAAATTTAGGATTCCGTTAGTTAAGAACAGGCAGGCAAACAGCAATCTGTGTGACAATACTCTAATCATTTGTCACCCTCTGGGGGAGATTATTGTATAGACATTGCTAGTGCCCCACCCATGCTCTTTTTATAGGGCTGGTGCACCCATCCCCAGCTGCTCTGCATTCTGGCTGTTTACGGCTCACAGTTGTCACTTTCTCAAAGGAATTGCCCTCCACCAAAAGGAGCCACATTGCTTAGAGATGCCTGGAACATCAACCCGCTCCAACCCCACTCCTCCCCGTACCAGGCTGCCTGCAGCCAATGACTGTCTGATATGGGGTAGAAAACAGGCCCCAGGCTTCCAGGTGGGACAACTTTGTGTTGTCGTTTGGGCTCAAAGCTATGGGAGGGGTCAGGTTGAGGCCACACTCCCATTGCACCAACGTATATGCTTGCTGCCATGCCTCACTGCCCGTCCCAGTAAATCACTTGCTAACAATCTCTACTCCAGGGTCTTTCTCAGGGGAATTAAAACAATTGTTTTTTCTTGTAATGTCCTCATTCCCCCAGCTTCCTCCTGAGCTACTATGTAAGAATTGAACATTATTGTACTACCTCCTTCTCTTCCAAATACACGTTCAGACTATCAAACCTAATCACTGGAACAGCAAACAGAGAAGGCAAGATAGAGAGGAATCCAAACTGGTTTTCACTAAACATAAATACTATTGTAGGTTTTCTAAGTGAAAATAGAGGCAAAATTATTTAGAGAAAATAGTTTGCCCCATAAAGATACTTATTTTCATTTCCATGGTCTGAATGCTTGTTTGCTACAAGTTTGAAACAAATTAAACACTATGGTGTAGGCAAAGGAGAGGAATGTGCCAGTCTAGGCTGGGCGATACTGCAAGAGAGTAGTATTTCCTGAAAGCATAATTCAGGAGCCAACTACAAATATTTTGAATTTCATGAATTTTGTTCAATTAATTCTATATGAGCACAGTTTAAATAAGCATTGGTGGTACTTAGTAGCTAAAGTTTTTCCACAGATGTGTTATCATTATCTGAATGACATCTGCTTCTTTGTCTATTTCAACAAATAGATCCTTGCTCCCCCTGTTTTGAGGGATCATCTCAGGCACTAACTTCCCGGTAATATATCTTCTCTACCACTTCAGAACCTCCCTACTCAGATCCACCTTTTTCAGAGAGCTTTCTATGTTTCCTCCTTTTCTCTCACGCCCATTTACTTAATCCCTCGTAACATTTAACTGAGTTTTGTTTTGTTTCCTGTACCTTATTTTCAAAGAAGTAGGCCTAAGCACCTACTCCTTCCCTTTATTTTTGTAGGGGCCTTTAGGAAACCTCAAATCAAAACTTGGAATAACTAGGTCATGGCAAGTGATTAGAATGCCAATGTATTTATTTGTTTTAATTTTTATATTAAATAATAGCATATATTATATTTCTCTGCAAAAGAGAGATTCAGTAATCAAGTAATGTATTTTAAGGTATATTTACATGACTATGATATGTATATCTAGAAAGAGGAAAACCCAGTTATACTCTAAACTTTACTCTTAAGCATGCTCAATTCGTCTGATTTTGACTGTTATCAAAGCAGAACATGTATTAATTACAACAGTGTTTACTTGTTTTATTTTTTAAGGAAGTAGCTTTATACGGTCATTCAAATTTAATTTAATTTGTATAGTAAATGCAATTAGGAAAGGGATATTGCCTGGAAAAAAATGCATTTCTCACAAATCATTTTGTCTAGGAGTAACAGAAGAATCCAGAATAATTGATTCTAAATATCAAGTACTACAGTCTTTATCAGTTGTAATTGTTCTTTTTGCCAGATAACCATGAACATCCTTTAAATGTTGTTGAAATTTTATTGACTTTACTACAGAAAAAAACTAGAAATGTCTCTAAAAACTTGTACTTGATCCAATCACTTGATTTATGGAAAGAACCCATTCTAAACACTGAAACTTCTACTGTCCTTTTTAGTTTTGGGGAGTTTGCTGGTCCATTTTTTCCCCTGTCACTTCTATCAACTAAATGTTTTCCAAATAATATGAATGAATGGCATCATCAAAAACAAAGAATACCTAAGTGGGTGTCATGAATATGTTTTTTCCTGACTTTTGTGTATTCTATCCTGTTGATGATGGATATTTATTATACTTTATGACAGATAGCTATAGAGGTCATTTCACATATGTCATAACCATTTAATTCTGGGAAATAATTTAAAAATTGTTCAGCTTAAATCAATGTGCATGTTGCAAAATCTGAATAAAATGCAGGTGTTCTAAGAGATCTTCAGTAAGCCAGTTTGTAATCATGCCAAAATTGTATTTGTAATAGATTGGATGGCTGTGTATATATTCAACTTTATGGGCTTTTAAGAATCATTTTTTTACTAAATAAATGCAGTACTTTTTACTTAATAGCCATTTTTATATATTAGCTGTATTTTTAAAACTTTATCACCCAAGGGACTTTCATTTTAAAGACAGCATGTTACATTTACAACTTTGAGGACACATAACATCTTTGTTTTTTTGAACATAGAGATTAATATACACATGAACATACACGTATGTATGTGTCTATATATATGTGTGTGTATGTGTATATAGATAATATACCCAACATAGATAATATTAATTATAATGACATTACAACAGTTTCTTTATCGAATGCCTACTATGCCCTGAGCACTCTGTTGGGATGCTTTACCTTACTTCATCCTCACATCAGCAATTTGATATCGTTATAGTTAGCCCTTTATTACTGCGGAGGAGATGGAGACTTGGAGAGTTTAGGTAACTAGCTTAGTAAGTAGCTGTGCTATGGAACATTGGAAGTTTCCTCCCAGTAACTATTTAGCAATACTATCTCATCATACCTGTTGTCTACAGTTGTAAGACAATGAGAAAATATAAGACACACAGCACATGCTAACAAATCCAGAAATAGAATTACTTAGAATATACACACTTATTGACAATATGCAATTAAATCTTTTCCTGATTTCTGTCAAGGCAGGTTTTTTTTGTTATTGTTGTTGTTTTGTGTTTTGTTTTGTTTTGTTTGTTTTGAGATGAGTCTCGCTCTGTTGCTCAGGCTGGAGTGCAACGGCATGATCTTGGCTCACTGCAACCTCCGCCTCCCGAGTTCAAGCAATTCTCCTGCCTCAGCCTCCCGAGTAGCTGGGACTACAGGTGTGTGCCACCACACCCAGCTAATTTTTTGTATCTTTAGTAGAGACGGGGTTTCACTGTGATACCCACATGGCTCGATCTCCTGATCTCATGATCCGCCCACCTCAGCCTCTCAAAGTGCTGAGACTACAGGTGTGAGCCACCATTCCCAGCCTACCTGGTTACTTTCTCTAGATGGGAGATAGCAATGTGACATAAAACTGCCCCAGGGGCTCCAGAACTGCTGGTACAGTTATACTTCTGAAGAACTAGGCCCCAAACCAATTTTTCTCAGATTTCCAGATATAAAAATATTAGCATCATTTTTTTCTTTTTTTTTTTTTTGTGAGTCACAATGGATGTCAATTTTCTAACCTTTTTATTTCTATTTTCTTCCTGCTCTTTCCTGAAAATTTTCACACAGCTATAGCAAGGCGAAGAATGTAGCTGGGACTACAGGCATGTGCAACCACACCTGGGTAATTTTTGTATTTTTAGTAGAGACAGGGTTTCACCATATTGGTCAGGCTGGTCTCAAACTCCTGAACTCAGGTGATCCACCCGCCTTGGCCTCCCAAAGTGCTGGGATTACAGGCATGAGCCACTGCGCCCAGCCAGCAGTATTTTTTTTAAACTTTTATTTTAGATACAGAGTGTACATGTGCAGGTTTGTTACCTGGTATATTGCATGATGCTGAGGTTTAGGGTACTAATGATCCTATCTCCCAGATACTAAGCATAGTACCTGACAGTTTTTCAACCCTTGCTCCCCTCCCTACTTTCACCCTCTAGTAGTTGTCGGTGTCTACTATTCCCATGTTTATGTCCACGTGTACCCAATGTTTAGCTCTCACTTATAAGTGGTAATATGTGTTGTCCGGTTTTCTGTTTCTGAGTTAATTTGGTTAGGATAATGGCCTCCAGCTACATCCACTGTGCTGCAAAGGACATGATTTTGCTCTTTCTTATGGCTGTGTTGTGTTCCACGTTGTATATGTACCACATTTTCTTTATCCAGCCCATTATTGAAGGGCACCTAGGTTGATTCCATGTCTTTGCTATCATGGATAGCACTAAGGCAGTACATTTTTTTTTTAATAACATGGGCTTTATGAGGCACTGAGAACTAAAACAAATGAGCACAAGAGGAGGATCTGAGGATCTGTGCTTTAGCACATTATAATACTTCTTCCATTGGCTTAAGAATTTCCACTGGGATCAATAAAAAATAATCCTTATTAAAATGCAGTGTTCGAACATAAAGAATAAGGTGCATATTGCAACATCACTAGGCAAATAGCTGAACAAGCAGCAACTGCAATCATAAAGTGGGAAAACCCACTCAGGCACAGCCTCTAATGAGGTGTCAGTGCAGTGCTGAGGGCTGCTAGGGAACCGTTGCTGGAAAGTAGTTTTCCTGTAATGTTGGATGGGAGGGCAAATGAACTAGGTAGACCCAGAAGCTGAAGACAGACTGCCCGTGTCTGCAAACAGCAGTCATGCTCTGTTGTATATGCAGTGTAGAGATTTTTACTTTCACAGAAGGGTGTGTTTGTATGTGTGTTGTGGGAGGGGAGGGAAGGAGAGAGAGAGTGTGTGTGTGTGGGAGAGAGAGAAGAAATTCCTAGCACACACTGACTAATAGCATTCATTATACTTTGAACATTCAGTGAAAACAATTCCTGTAATTGTTGATATTGGTATATTTGGTATTTTACTTACTTGCATATTTTTAAATTAGAAAGAAAATTCTTAAAATGCTGCATGCCAAAGTGTATCTGGCATGTCTTCTGTGAAGTATAACCATGACACTCTCCAGAAATAATGTTTGACACTCTTCCCATGCAGTTCAATTTATGACCTTCCTCTAGTCCTGCAGAACCATGTGGCCACCTCCTCCAGATCCATTTATGGGATCTTTTTTCCTGTAGCTATGTAGAACCTGAGAAATGTCAGCCCTGGAACCTGGGAAGTATTGACAGGACCAACATTTCTCTCTCTCTGGGTCATCATCGTTAGGTGTCTGAAATATGAGATTAGAGATGGGAACTAGAACTTTTTAAAGAAAAGAATCAGAATACAAAGAAAACAGATTTTCACTTGTGAATTTGTTTTTGCCATGTGTACTATGGAAGTAGGAGCCTTATCTGAGCTTGAAACTAGGTACTAGGTTAACTTAGAACAGAGTCAGACAATTGTTAGAAACAAAGACTGGAGTCCTAGATTCCACAGCTTCCATTCCATGAGACTACAGTCCTTTAATTTTTTTTTTTTTTTTTTTTTTTTTACTTGAGTAGCGTTAGGGGTACAAGTGGTTTTTGATTACGTGGATGAATTGTATGGTGATGAAGTCTGGGCTGTTATTGTTTCTATCAGCCAAATTGTGTACATTGTACACAATAGGTAATTTTTCATCCCTCAGCCCTCTCCCAAACCCTTCTTCTGAGTTTCCAATGTCCATTAAACCATTTTGTATGTCTTTGGGTACCTATAGCTTAGCCCTCACTTGTAAGTAACACGTACTGTTTGGTTTTTCATTCCTGGGCTACTTTGCCTAGGATAATGGCCTCCAATTCCATCCAAGTTGCTGCAAAGGACATTATTATTTTTTTATGGCTGAGTGGTATTCCATGGTGTGTGTGTGTGTGTGTGTGTGTGTGTGTGTATATATATATGTATATACACACCAGATTTTCTTTGTACACTCTTCCACTGATGGGCACTTAGATTGATTCCATATGTTTGCCATTGTGAATTGTACTGTGATAAACATGTGCACACAGGTGTCTTTTTGATATGATGACTTCTTTTCCTTTGAGTAGATACCCAGTGGTAGGACTGCTGAATCAAATGGTAGATCTACTTTTGAAACTGCAGTCTTTTTTTTTTTTTTTTTGGAGTTTTTTCAATTATATTATTGTATATAATCACTTGGAAAAAACGTTCCTTTTTTTTTTTTTCACAACCTTGCCAGCATCTGTTGTTTCTCGACTTTTTAATAATTGCCATTCTGACTGCCATAAGATGGTATCTCCTTGTGGTTTTGATTTGCATTTCTCTAATGATCGGTGATGTTGAGCTTTTTTTCATATGTTTATTAGCCACATGAATGTCTTCTCTTGAGAAGTGTCTGTTCGTGTTCTTTATCCACTTTTTGAGACTGCAGTCTTAACTGCCAACACAAAAGTCTTACCTGTTGAGTGAAACTCTTGGTCAAGTCTGAACTGAAATAGACTTAATTTCATGTTTCAGTTGAGTCAAGGCTACGAGTTGGCGAAAGTCAAATTAGGTCTGTGTCTTAGTTCATCTGTACTGCTAAAACAAAATATCTGTGACTGGGTAATTTACAAACAATACACATTTCCTTCTTACAGCTCTGGAGGCTGGGGAGTCCAGGATTAAGGTGCCAACATCCAGTGTCTTGTGAGGGACTTCTTGCTGTGTCCTTACATGATGGAAGCGCAGAAGGACAAAGAGAGCTAAAAGCTTTGGAGCCTTAATCCCATTCAGAAGGGTGGGGCCCTCATGACCTAATCACCTCCTAAAGGCCCCAGCTCTTAATACTATTGCATTAGAGGCTAAGGTTCAACATATGAATTTGGGGGGACACACTCAGACCATAGCAGTTTGCAAATGTGGTTAATGTCTACACCTAAATTGGTTTTCTTTCTGGAAACAAAACTAAAAAGGTCACTCACTTTTCTGAACATTTTAGTAGTAAGCAGATTTTACAGTTTGGCAGCCTACAACAGATGGAAAATTTTTAGGCTAAGGAATTTTCATACTTTGGGTAGCCAAGCTGGTGGTAAAGGAAGCACAAAATATTAGAGTTTACTTTAGTTCTTTGAGTTCCAGGCCAGGTCTAGAAAGATTCGTGAAGTGAAGAAGTTTTGGACAATGTATACACAAAGTTGATATAAAGTGAAGGACAAAGCATAGAAGGAGATACATAGAGGAGATAATAGAACATTAGAGGTATTAGGGAAAGATGTTTCCTGCTTACTCCATTGAGTGTCTGGGGAAATACAGGGAAGGGTGCTCCATACTACCCCAGTTAGCACTTCTAACTGTAAACACAGGAGTAAACACAGTTCCTCCCTCTCTACTCTTCTCCTACTACCTTCCCCTCTCATCCCCTTCCACCTCCAGGTCAGAACTGCTTTCATCTTGTATTTCCAGAATGTTGGGGAAAGTTGAGAGAGAAAGAAAAAAAGAGAAAACGGTTGGAATATGGCTAGCTAGAGATTCTGTGGTCTCTATTCCCTTTAAAATTACCATGTCCATGTCCATGTGTGATTGGGCACATACATACATGTGCATGAGTGTGCACATGCACACATAGTTTTCTTTTGTATGTAATACATTTTTTAAAGACATAAACATGGATTAGAAGAAAGAAAATCAGATGGCAAAGAGAGATACTAAATGTGACTGCCTCTGGGGAGCAATCTTTAAATATGCCCTCTTCCTCCACCCCTACTCATCCCTCTCTAAAGCACAGTGAGAGGCACCTTTTCCCTGTTCTTCTAGCACTTTGGTGAAATCTCTCTGTGCATCTTATACTATGTGATACTGTTTACTTATATATGTCTCTTCTCATCCTGTCTGTGATCCACCTACATCCGGGATGTCCCTTTTGTTTACTTTGAATGAGATGGACAGATCACACCGTGACTTCCAGTGTCCTTAGAACATCATATGTTAAAGAATAGACTGTAGGAAGTCTGAGATTGTTCTACTGAAAACTCATGATAAAATGATGTAGGACTCATTCTGTATCATAGTTTGTGTTTTAACCTATACTAATGAGCCTTATTTTAATTGTTTCAGCAGTTAGTGGATAGAGGGATAAAGGTAAATAATTTCTAGGCACAACTATGTTATTAAAATATTATGGACATGTGCAGGAATCTATGGAAATGTGAATTGGTCATGATCTTAGATCTTAAGTCCTCCAATCTAAGAAATTAAATTAACTAAAACAACTTATTCAGTTTAACCACTTTAATTCTAAAATACTAAATCATGCCAGTATATCTGGTTCTGGTATTCCTCAAGCCAAAATCATCAATATTAACACAATTAGAATTCCCAAGTTAATTACTTTATATGCCCATCAAGATTGTTTCTCAGAAAATTCATTCACTGTGATTTAATGTGAATTTATATGTTGAGATTTATGTCTATAAACAATAATTTTTGTAGGAAAAACTCTAGAATGCAAAGCACCTATTTGTTTCAGAGAATAGGAAATACAGTGAAACTTACTAAACTTTCTAAAAAATTTGGAAGGTCCTTGTCCTCTACTATTGCAGCAGAATTGAAGCCAGACCTCCAAACCTGACCAAAATCAGATTTTTGTGACTCTTCTTTCTCCCAAATTCATAACTAAATCATAATTATCCAGGTATCTATTAATTACAATGAGCCGGTCAACTCTTTCCAATAAATTATATACCTTTGTTGTCAGATTTTTGTAATAAAAGGTCCTCTTGTTTCAGTTTTTCATTTGTTTCAATTGTTCATTTGTTTGTTTCATTTTAGTCTAGAATTATATACGCTTTCTATTTTGAGAGTAAATTATAACTGTTTTCTCCTTCATTGCAGAAGACAATAGATGTGCATCTTCAAATGCAGCATCCTGTGCCAGGTGCCTTGCGCTGGGTCCAGAATGTGGATGGTGTGTTCAAGAGGTGTGCCATTTTTTTTTTCTTTTTCTCATGGTTGACTTGACTTCATTTTCCTAATATTCTGTGCCTTGAAGGTGCATCAGGAAAAATAAAGATACTGCTGAACATAAGGAAAATTTTATTTGGTTTTATGCTTGGAAACAGCATATCTGGCTGAATATAAAATAAATCATAACCTTTTTATTAGGAAAATTATGGTAATTTTGAAATGAAGTGCAAACCATTTTATGTTTTCCATCTGTTCTATAGAGAGAACTGGCAACCACAGCTAGTAACTTTTGATAGTTAAGTAGGCTTTGGTGTGGAATTCTTGCTTCAGCTTGAGGCATTAGGTTATGTATCCTGTTGTTCAAAATAAGTGTTTTTCTGTTCTATCAAGAGAAACGAATCCTAATAACAAAATTCTTAGTAAAACAATTACAATGCATTCCTTCTTTCTTGGCTCTAGGGTTGTTTTGTGTTTTCTTCTTTTGTCAGTAATCTGGAGTTAGAACTGCCTGTATCTAGTAAATTGCACTGAAGAAGCGATCTGCTAATCTGGGGTTTCTTCTTGTATGAGATTGCCTAAATAATTTTACATTTACTTATGTAGCTCCTGGGAATTGGAACAAACAGATAGGTCTTTAATGGCTTTTTGCTTGACATGGAGATAAGTCTCTAGCTTTTGTCTCCTCTGACTTAACAACTGGGCCTACTGTTATCCTTCCAACCTCCTTTATTACTTCTTGGAGAAAAAAGAAAGTTACAAGGTAGCAACAGATGGTGGATATCACTTTATTCTAGGAAGCAAGTCAGAATAGAGGCAGGGGAGGGGTTCAAGAAACAGTAGGCATGTCTGAAAGTAAGTCTCTGTACTGATAGCCTAAAGGCTTCCCAGATGGACTCTGGGCTCCACCAGTGAGAAAACCAGATGTCATTCATGAACTAGAAAGTGGTTCATCAGAACCCGTGGAGCCAGGCATGTCATAGAGAGGACAACTTCAGAGTTTCTGGGTCCGATCCCATCACTGCCTGTGAGCCAAATGACCAAAAGAATTCACTTTATTCTAGCATCTCCCTTTCCTCGTCTCTATAACCTCAAATTTGGTGTCTGCTTCCAGGTTTTTCTCTGTCAAGAATGTTTCGTGGCTTGTTATTTCCTGACCCCAAACCAGTACTTCATTTTAGATTTTTACTGCTTCACTAAGGAAAATCCTTAGAGCCCTGAAGTTTGTGCCAACTTGCTGTCCATTGCTGAATGCTTTAGTGAGGGTAGTTTGGAAGAGCCTTCAAAAGACAGTACAGAAGCCCAGTTGTCAGCCACACGTAACATGTTAGCCATAGAACATCAGGCTTCAGAGGGACCCCTTCTCCCTGTCACACCTCTGACTGGAAGAAAATAATCTGGAGAGGCACAGCTCTGGGAATAGCTGTCAGTCCTGCCATAGAAGGAGGGATTTTGAGTATTTGGAGGAATCAGTTGTCTGATAGAAAGAGCTAAGTCAAGGAGAAAGGAGGTGGCTGCTGGAGGGGAGAAGGAAAGCCTGTCACTGTTGGCGACATTCTTCAGATGGGATCTTAGGGAAAACAGTCAGAAACTCACTCGGGTGCTCATGTTCCCAAATATTCTATATAGCGCAGTGCAGCCTAGTTCATGTATTGAAAGAGCAGGCTCTGAAGAAACACTGAGTTGGATTCAAATCCTAGTTCCACCAGTTTCTAATGTTATAAACTTGCACATATTACCTAATCACTTTGAACCTCAGATTTCCATACCTCTAAAATGGAAATACAAATTGAACCCGCCTCACAGTCTTGTGAGGATGAAATGAAGCAATGTGGGAAGCATTGGGCACAGAGGCATGGCTTAAGAAATGGGATTTAGGACTATATATAGAACTTTGACAAGGTTCTGGAACAACTCATTCAGGGTTAGGAAACCAGGAGGATTGCCTGCATTAATAACATAACCTCAGGGGAAGCAGCCAGTTTTAGGACTCAGCCATTATCCATGCCATTAACAGGAGCTGTCCACTCCCTGCAGGCTGACCTGACGTCATTGAGAGGAAGAATGTATTATTTAATTTTGGAAGATCCCTCACCCTTTAGGTGCGGATGTGACTGATGCCAATGATTCCTCAACCAGCAAGGCTGGAAGGAGACGCAAGGGAGAGGCAGGCTTTTTTTTTTTTTTTTTCTCCTCAGGATTAGGATAGATAAATGGTAACAACGTAAACCTGGCTTGAATAATTTTCAAAGCTAGTCAAAAGTAAAAGGTCTCTAGAAAATTTAGACAGGATGTATCCAGTTTGCTTGCACTATTATGTAGCATGTTAATCTGCCATTCCATATACTTTGCTTTCTCTTTCCTTCTACGCTACATAAGTAATTGGAAAATAATTAGGATAGAAACGGCATCATCAATATTACCTAGTTGAATGCCCCATGTTCCTTTCTAACATCTATGAAAGACATGATATGTCTTGAAGAATTCCCTTCCTCTCCTACCTCTTGTGTCTGATGCAGGGTGTCATGCGTAGTGAGAGTTCAGAGCGTAGGCTCGGAGCATAGTTATACTTTCACAGCATATATGATAGGAAAAGTCTCACTGTCAAAGGGAATATGATAGAATTCTCTCACTTCTGTGCAAATTGCTATGTTTGGAAGTCAAAAAGACCCAGGCGTGAGTAGGAAAAAAAAGTTTTCATATATATATATATATCCCCAGAATACTATATTAAATTGAGAAAATAACAACCAATAAAAAGCCAACCAGGTCAGGCGCAGTGGCTCACACCTGTAATTCTAGCACTTTGGGAGGCCGAAGCAGGCAGATCACCTAAGGTCAGGAGTTTGAGACCAGCCTGGCCAACATGGTAAAACCCCATCTCTACAAAAGATACAATAGTTAGCTGGGCGTGGCGGTGTGTACCTGTAGTCCCAGCTACTCGGGAGGCTGAGGCAAGAGAATTTTTAGAACCTGGGAGATGGAGGTGGCAGTGAGCCGAGATCGTGCCACTGCACTCCAGCCTGGATCAGGAGGGAGACTCTGTCTCCGAAACAGAAAAAAAAAGCCAACCAGAGAAACTTCAGTCTGAGCTTTTCCTTCTCAAATAGGTTTTAGATGCAGAAAGTTGGAGTAGGATTTTTGCTTGTGTTTTTCTTGTAGAAATAGTAAAAACATAAGGATAAGAAGAAATTAAAATGATATAAAATACCAAAAATGCAATATTTGTTATGTCATTTTCTTTGGATGTAATTGATATACACTAAAAACATCAGTGATTTTCTTTCTTTTAAACAGGATTTCATTTCAGGTGGATCAAGAAGTGAACGTTGTGATATTGTTTCCAATTTAATAAGCAAAGGCTGCTCAGTTGATTCAATAGAATACCCATCTGTGCATGTTATAATACCCACTGAAAATGAAATCAATACCCAGGTGACACCAGGAGAAGTGTCTATCCAGCTGCGTCCAGGTTTGGTCATTTTCAAATAAATCTATAATGATTCTTAACTTGAAATTGCAATTTACTTTAATTTGCTCATTTTTAATATTATGTGGCAGGCAGTATTGTTCTTGTAGAAACCACAGTGTACTCAGAATCAAGAAATTAGAATTCTAGTCTTTATAGTGCCTGCAGCCAGCTGTGTGTCTTTGGACACTGCAAACCTGACCACACTATATTCTAATTATGTGTTCTGTTCACATAATCTGATCAGGTTGTGATGAAATTGTGTTTTTCTACTCTACTGCGAGCCCTAGGAGCAAGGGGACATGTTTATTCCACTCTCTTTTTCCAGTGCCTAGCAGAGCACTAGCATGTAGTAAGTACTCCGTAAGTATTTGTTAGCTTGATTGATCCTTTTTGGAAGGGATCTTCCAAAATTAAATCAATCAAGCAATCAATGTTTTTGTGATTTAATCACAACCAACTTGTGATTAAAAGTTTATTACAAAGTTCTTAGAGACTTTGTAATAGACTTTTAATCACAAAGCTGCAATTCATGATTATCATAATTACCTTGGGCAGTTTTGTGATGGCCCCTGAGATTAGTATACACCTTTTCTCCTATACCTCTTTTGTACTTCCCCTTCCTTCACAGTGTATTTCACAGTTTGGCCTATGTTGTAGGCCACTGGACATTATTCACTTTCACTTTCCTTCAGTGCTACAGAATCCTGGTGTAAAAACTACATGTAGTAAGATAAATCAAGGTACACAGATGCGCACCACTCAATTGGATGCGTGTAGTTTAACGCAGTTCACAATTGTATCCAGTCCTTCATCATTTCATTGTGGGTGGTCCTGTCCTGTCATTAATTTTTAAATAACCATTCTTGACACATTCCCTTCCCCATTCCAGAACTGTGCTATTTCTTCCAGACTCTGATTATCAGAAAAACAAAATCCATTACTTTCTTGGCCCTGGGCATATTCCCAGTTTCCAATTAAAACTGTGCTCTTTCCCATATTAAATAATGACACAGCCCAGTATGGACATTGTGAGCAACAGTTGGAAAGGAATATACAAAAATGAAAGTAATTAGATTGGTAAGATTATAGCTCTTCCCACCTTCCGTTGCAAAAAATTATTTAGTGTCGTAAATAAATTCTTTTTTAGAAAAAGAGAGACAGGGTGAAACAAAAATTATATGCTCTTGTACACCTAATTCCAATTGAATACATCCACTAAACTCTGCCCTTAGATACTCCTATAATTACACATGCCTCTCTCTTGCCTGTGTTTTCTTTTGCCTTTATCTTAGTACTAGAAAGTTTGAACATTTTCCATAAGCTGTTAACCATCTTTAGCTCTCTTTTTTGTGTAATTTGTGTCTCCATACAAATATGCCTATTTTTCTAATTGAATGCCAATTTTCAGCAGCTTATATATAAAGCTTAACCTATATCATTTGCCTCTAATAAATATGACCACATTCTTAAAAATGTCTTACTCTTTTTTAAATTCTTGAGATTTGAAAATTATAAGCTGCATTTTATTTATTTATTTTTGTTATGCTCCTTCGTGCACACTGAATATAAGCTGTATTTTAACGTTATAGTTGCCCAACCATCTTTAATGATTTTTTTTAATTTTACTGTTATCCTATGTTTGTAATCCCAGTTCTTCTGATCTATATGAGCCTGAGATTATGCCTAACATCCCCCATTTCTTATGCGTTTCCATATCCCTAGCAAAACTATAATCTAGGGCCTTTCCCATTGTTAATCTACCTGATTCTTCAGGATCTTAATCCAGGCCATCGCCCCTTTCAGCACACATGTAATTCAATTATATTTCAGCTTTCTGACTCAAATGAGTCTGGAAATACTTCCCAGTTCACACCTGAATTTAAGAGTAAGTTGTTAATATCATCTTTCCTGCAAATCTTTCAGAATTCTCAATTCCTGCCTCTTCACTCTTCATTTTCCTTCAACAGGATTTTCAAAACAGCAGAATTGAAAAACCCACACCTTAATATTTGCACATGAAGTAAATAGGAATTATATAATAGAATAGAAAAATAATAAACAGTCTCTTAGTCTGTTTGGCTGCTATAACAAAGTACACTGATTGAGTGGCATACACAACAGAAATTTATTTTCTCATGGTTCTAGGGGATGGAAAGTCCAAGATCAAGATGCTAGTAGATATGGTTCCTGGTGAGACGTCTCATCCTGGCTTGCTACGTCCACACAGGGCAGAGAGAAAGTGATCAAGAGAGAGAACACACATGCAAAAGAGTGAGAGAGTGAAAGCTCTCCAGTATCTCTTCTTAGAAGTGCACTAATCCCATCATGTCGGCTCCATCCTCATGACCTCATCTAAACCTAATCATATCTCTCAGAGACCCCCTATTCAAATACTGTCACATTGGAGGTTAAGGCTCCAACATATGAATTTTTAGGAACACAATTCAGTCGATAGCATTTGATACATAAATAATATTTTCAAAAGTCCATGGAATATTTTTAGAAATGAATTACACTTTAGGCAGGAAAACACAATTCTAAAAATAAAACTGTTCTTATATGCCAATATCTACAAGCATGGTGTAATAAAATTTTAAGTCAATACAAAATAATAAATAAATATTAAATAACAGCAAGTTTCAGAGAAGCCTCTCCTAAATAATTCTATCTCCAAGAATAAATTGAAACTCTAGTCCTATAAGCCAATAATAGCAGTAACAAACACTTCAAAATATACGGGTTGTTATTGATGATGTTGTTACAAAAATTCACAACTTTAAGTGCTGTTATTATTAAAGAAAAATGAATCCAGAGGAACTAAGCATCCAAGATATAAGAAGAAGATAAACAAAAAAAATCTTAAGAAAAACAGAGAAAAGAGTTCCTAAATTTAAAAACAAAGTAAAATTAATGAAATGCAAAATAGGAAAAAAAGAATAAAATGGATGTATAAATCCAGAGAACCAGAGAGCTGGTTCTCTGTAAAGTCTAATAAAATAGATAAATTGTTGGCAAATCTAATTAAGAAAAGAGGGCAAAAATCAAATAACCTAATTATGTAAACCATAATTATAGAAAAAAATTCAGAAAGAAGCCTTTAAGAAATATTAAGCACAAAAATCCATAATAAACTGTTTAAGTCTTGAGATAATTTTCTAGGAAAATATGTCTAAAATTGACTCAAGATAGAGAACCCTAAGAAACCTAATATACAAGAAGTTTAAGAAGTTATAAATGTTTATAATTATAAAAATTATAATTACCTCCCTTAATAAGAAATACTCCCTAAAAACATTAGGTCTAAATGCTTTCATGAGCAGAAATGTTTCATGTTCATTCAAATATTGAAGGAATACGTTATCTCTGTGGTATATAAACTCTTACACTACTTTATTTACTTATTTATTATTATTATTATTATTATTATTATTATTATTTTGAGACGGAGTGTCCCTCTGTCACCCAGGCTGGAATACAGTGGTGCGATCTCAGCTCACTGCAACCTCTGCCTCCCGGGTTCAAGTGATTCTCCTGCCTCAGCCCCCTGAATAGCTGAGATTACAGGAGCCTGCCACCATGCCTGGCAAATTTGTTTTGTATTTTTAGTAGAGACAGGGTTTCACCATGTTGGCCAGACTGGTCTCGAACTCCTCGACTCAGGTGATCCACCAGCCTCGGCTTCCCAAAGTGCTGGGATTTCAGGAGTGAGCCATCGAGCCCGGCCTAAACTCTTACATCACTTTAGGGGATGCCTAGAAGCTACTTAATTATTACAAGGTTAGTATAACCCTATTATCAAATTCTTAATAAAATTTTAGCAAATCAAATTAACTGTATGTGATAAGAAGAACAATATCACCAAACAAATAGGCTTAAGCTAGAAAACCAAAGATAGTTGATTTTTGGAATTGATGTATTTTTATGATGTTAGTTTGCCAAAAAGAGATAAAACATATTGTTATCTCAATAGATAATAAAAAATAATTCAATAAAATTTAGTGCCCATTTCTGGCAAAACCAAAATCGAAGAATACTCCCTTATGATATGTTAAAATCCTTCTCGAAAGTATACATAAATATGATTACATTTTTAAAAATGAAATAAGAGTTATAAACATTTTGAAAAGATAAAGCAAAATTATCATGCTATGGAAAATCCAAGCAAATCAAGTGAAACTAACTATTGAATTTTTTTAAATTTTACTCTGGCAGGTTGTTTTTTAAAATATTCAAAAATCAGTTAATTTCCTTTGTAATATTAAATATAATGAAGAAAAATGATCAATTGTGTGATTATCTCATAAAAGCAACCTAGAATGTAAACTGTTTAGGAATAAACTTTTAAAAAAGTATAAGATCCATTGTGCTACCTAATAGAAAATAGGAATAAATGGAGAAGAATTTTATGCTCCTGAATATAATATCATAACAATGACAGTTCTCTATATAGTCTATAAGTATAACAAAGTCCAAGTGAATCAATAAATGTAAGACAATCAATCCCAATCAAATTTGAATGCAGTTTTTTAAAACACATCTTCGCTGAAACTTATTATGCATGTATCTTTGTATATAACCGCATATTTATTTAGCATGCATTCCTGGCAGTAGATCTGCTAGGTCAAATGTATGACAATGTATTTACTTTTGAATGTAGATTGTTACATTATTCACACAAAAAATTCGATGTTCAGTTTAGCCTTTCATTAGTCAACCATGCCTGCTTTCATTCTTTTTAATGTCTGCTATTTGTTTAGTCCATTAGCTGTTTTCTTTTGCCTTTTTCCTAGAACTAGAAAGTTTGAACATTTTTCCTAAGGTATTAATCATCTTCATCTCTCTTTTTTTGTGTGTGATTTCTGTCTCCATACAAATATGCCTATTTTTCTAATTGAATGCTAATTTTCAGAGGTTTATTATATATTATTTGCCTCTAATAACTATAACTATATTCTTTTAAATGTCTTGCTCTTTTTTAAATACATAAGTTTGAAAATTATAAGTTGCATTTTTTCTACTGGTATGTTACAAATAATTTATACACTTCAATGAGTTTAGCTTGTTCTTTTTTATAGATATAATGATGATTTGGTCCTTCTGAGACTATAAATGAACAGTTCAAAAGTTGGAAAATTGTTTCAGTGCTGTAGACAAGCAATGATAGTGGTAATGACACAGCAGAAAACTAGGTAAACTTGAGAGAGAATGGAGAGGTGGAATCCACAGGAGTTGGTGATTGATAGGCCATGTGGGACTCCCAGGATCTGGCAAGCAACTTAGTGTGGTAGGGAAATCTGTATGAATGAAGTGGTGTTGATTTAAACTGGGATGTCTTGAGTTGAGAGAGAGAGACTTAGCTATATGAGGCTGAAGCTCAGGGGAGAGATAGGGGTTGGAGATAGAAGAGAAACAGGAGGCAGCAACAGGAGATGGTAAGTGAACGCAGTGGGGAAGAGATCATGGGGAGTAGGAGAGTGAAAAAAGAGAAATAATTTTATGTCAGTCATTGTGGAGCTTGATTGTATTAAATTTCCCATTACTATTTGAATTTCTATGTGCAAATTAGCATAATTGTCTAACGTGTGTAAGTCATCTTTCCAACATAGTTGTGAGCTCCATGAGGCAGAACTAGTTTATAACCCCCATATATAGCAAATATTTATTAAATTAAACTGAAAATATGTTCTTAAAAAATGAATTTGACATCAAAGACATATCCATCTTAGGGCATAATATATAAAGCTAAATGTTGGCAACCCCAGATATATAGAAACATACTCCATGATGTGAAAGTCCTTTTCACCATGAGATGAATCAGAATCAAGGGCTTGATATAATGCATACCTAAGTGGAAAATGCATTGAGCTCTTAATATTAATTTTGATTTATCACTTTATTCTTCTCTGATAAAAATTTATGACTTCCAATGTAGCATCTGTTAAGAATTTTTCATGAATATATTTATTACATCATGTACTGACTAGGGTTTCTTAAAAAATGTTAGTAGGACTATATTTTAATTGGATGTTTTAAATGACATTAAAAAATGACATTTTCTTTACTTTTCACTTCTTATAATATACTTTTTCTTATTTTCACTTATGAATCTTATGGAAAATGATAACAGAAATAGACTATTGATCCTAGTTGATGTTCTCTAAGGAAACTGGATATTAACTCTTTAGGAAAATAGGACAGAGAAGGGAATTCTCTAATTCTAATTCAGAAATAATACAATGTATATGATAAGGATTAGTTTAACCTATATTTCATTAACTTAAGAAAATGTTTCAAACTTGGTTCGTTTTAATAATGTGCAAAAAGAATCTTCTAATTTAGTGCAGATTTAGTAAGATTTTCCAGATATGCTTCACCTGTTTCTTAATTTCAAAATTTAGAAAACAAAACAGAACTTGCACATTTTCTCTCCACCCCCTGGCACACATTCCTCACTTTATTTCCCACAGAAATTAGGAAATGTACTGGAGTCTGTACCTTGCCATTATAAACTTGTCCCATTTGGGGGCCCTTCTCCTTTCCCTGCTGAAGTATAATGAATAGAAATTGGCTTATCATTCTTCCACTTACAGCTTTCCACATTTTCTCTTGGTTTTAAAATTTCATCTTACGCAGATCTTTTTTTACTTATCTTTTCCTAGTGTGCAGTCATGTTCGTTGTGCCCAGTACATCAGAGATGCTCACACCATTCTTTGAGTAGTTTAAAAACTCATTTTAACCACTTTTTATTCTTTGTATTCAAACCAATCACTGGCAATAGCTCTAAGTAGGTCATCACCTCTCCTCCACGTCTTCTTTCTAATTCTGCCACAGACTCACTTCTTCCCTTTAAAATTAATGGAAGGAAATGAGTGTCTGAGTTCTTAGAATCTCAAAAGGCATGAGGATAAAGCTTTCCTGGAGATAATATAAGTGGTGGCAGGAAGAGTTGGGAGCCAGATGATACTCTTTTCCTCTTAGAGAAACTCTGTGGAAGCTCTGCCTACACTGTGGGAAATAAATTCTAGACGCTGGCTTCTTTCTGTGGTGAATATGTGGGCCCTGTAAAATGTTGAACCAAAATGTGCTTCAAATATAGTTTAGTTATAAAACATTTATGGGGGACTATGTATGTGCCAACTACAGAGGCTTCAGAGATGAAGAAACAGTTCTTACCCTAGTGTTGCTTAGAATCTAGTAGTAAGTAATAATTACTAACATATGCATTTACTATATAGGCAATACTAGGGTAAATATTTTACATAGATTACCTTATTTAGTAGCTCTTAGCTGCTTAAAAAAAAAAAAAGATAAAGATGTCCAGTCTAGAGTCTCATAATTGTATGGTAAACACTAAAATGGTGGTATGATCCAGTTGCCATGGAAACACAGGGGCGGGGCCCTCAGCTCAGTTTAGGAAGGAGCAGATTACTGAGTGGTGTCTTTAACTGGTAATTACATGAAGAAGAAGAGGTTGGGCCACCACAGGCAGAGGAAGGACCACAAGCAGGGCATAGGAGTATGCATTTGTAGGCTGTATATGGGGAAGTAAAGCAGATTTGTTTTGCTAGAGCTAAAGATGTAGACAAGAGTAAGTATTATGTAGGAACTTCGATCTGACATGTTTAGCCATTGGGCATTGGCCATCTGGTGGAGAGCTGTTGACAAAAAATAAGTAATTTGCATTTTAAAAGGATCGACTCGGTGGTATAGATAATGATGGCTGGAAAATGAGACGATAGAGGTAGACAAATGAAGAGGGTATGGAAATAATCCAGGCAAAAAGACAGTGAAGGGCAAGGATGGATAGGAATATATCCCAGTATTCTGGCATGCTAGAGTTCAATTGAAATGTTTAACTTGATGAATAATAGGTAAGGAAAGTGAGTGAAAACTAAACTACTAGATTCTTAACTCTTAAACCCTTCACTGGGTCAAAAGTAATGAGTTTGAACATAGTGTCGAAATTAACCTGATTCTACCTTGTGTTTGAAATTCTACATTCATAAAGGAAAAAAAAAAAAGGAAATGTTATGGTCGGTGCCAAATTATAGTCAATTATAACTATTTTCCTCAAAGTTGGCCTTACCTATGTTTAGTGGTAAGAATTGATTGTTTAATATAGGAAAAAAGACCTAAAATTGGTGAGATAATGTGATTCAAATTCCAAAAAAAAAAAAAAAGGAAAATTAGATAGCTCTGCATTCAGAAGAATTGAATGATATTTTAAAGACATTCACATAAACACACACCCAAATAGATTCTTCACATTTACTTGTATTCCAAAAACAGAAAACTATTGAAAAGAATGAAGTATGGCAACAAAGTACATGAACAAAAAAACAACTGAAGCATCACCAGAATTTTGTTTTCTGTTGTAGAAACTTACTTAGGTTACTTTCTGAGACTGGCAAAGAAAGATACCAGAAATTTAAAGTAATCATTACCCTTTATCTTCAACACCCAAACCCCCTAAAATGACAAGAACAGCTATAATTAATTTAATGTGAAATTAAAAAGGGAACACTGACATATCATCTATTAATATTCAATACAAATATTAACCCATGGTGCCTTACAACTAAAAATATCTGGAGAGCACATGCCAGGTTAAGTTTAATCTTTATATAACAAATTCAGTTACATATAACTGTTTAATAATACCTGATAGCTGGAATAGCCCAGATAGTGGTAAAGTATTAATAGAAATATATTCAACATGGCTTGTGCAAAATTAATAAAATTCTTTAGGTAAAATGGCTTTGAAAATCATATATTATGCTTGAGGAGGAGTGAATGTGGGAGGGGGTTATTGTCATGGGGCTTGTCCTACTTGGGAGGAAGGAGGAAAAGTGAGGAGCAATCATTCCCCTTCCCTTCCTTCCCCTCCCTAACATTTCCAGGCTCTGTTTACAACCAATGGATATTGCCATTAAGCACGTGATGAAACTGAGGGTGCTGTCCCTGTCAGGGCAGGGATCCATGGTCTATCAGGACATTTCTGCTGTCCTTTTCATATAGCCACGTCCCCATGCCAACTAGAGTTCCTTTGGTACTAACTCTGAAACCACGGATGGGAAGTGGAGATTTTCCTGGAAACCCTGAAATGGGTCATAGCACTTCATTAATTAAATTATTTCCAGGGTCACTCTAAGCCCATGTTTTGTACCCTATTCCATTTCTCCTCCAAAATTATGCCCAGGCATCTTGTCCAAAATAGTTTATAAGTGGCTCTATCATGAGATCACGCACAAAGGTTAAGTGGGGGTGCACAAACGGACACAATATCCACAGTGCCGCAAAAAGGTATTTCTATGTCCTCTTACTGTGGAATACTGATGCCTAGGACACCTGCCCCCAAGAGTTTTCTCCTTTATTTATAATTATATAATCCAAAGCCAACTTGAGAGCATATTATGAGGACCATCTCAAACTAATGGGCATGACATGGTAATCCAAGCTTGACCCCTTTGGTTTTCTCCTTATCAAGCAGAGCATGATTTGGGGTCAGCCTAGCTAGGTCTATTTACCTTGAATTGACTACTTAAAGCTAGACCCTCACAGCAAGCTCAAGGGTCTTGCAGTGTAAAAGTATCAATTATTATTCTTGCTAGCGATTACTAAAAGGCCTGTGTATGGAAATACTCTTTTCCTCTTTATTAGAAACTTCTCTACCAAGGCCTCAGCTGAGCCCGGTATACGTGCTAAGGCCAGAATATAGAATCCAAAATCGAGCCACAGCAGCCCACACTCTCACACCGCAACCATTTGGCAGTGCTTTCTCACAGCCTTTCTTCTTTGCTGAGGCCAGCGAGACCGGAATTTGCTTGCTAGGCTATGAGCAGCTGGTTTCTGCTGAGGGCCCTTGTGTGGCTAGCATTTGGTTGGAGGGCCCCGAATAGCCTACCTCCAAGGACTGTGCCCTTGCTGATGCTGTACAGGCTCTGGTTGTTTGCTGAGGTCACCAACCTATACCTTTGCTGGGTCCCTGGCACAATATGCTGACCATCTATTACATCTAGCAATACCTCTGAAAACAGCCATTTATCTTTAGACAGAGCCACCATAAACTGCAACGATTCACCAAGATAAAAATACCATGATACCATGTGGCCGGTTTACAAAAACAATCTTTTTAAAATCTACAAAGATAGCAACACTTTTCATCAACAGCATTTCACCTAGGGAGAGTCGACACTTTTTGTCTGAGTGAAAAACAAAAACAAAGAAACGCTGATCCACACATCAAGGTTCAAGTCCCTGAACATGAACCGCTCTCCCAGTAGTGTTGAATTTCTACTTCTCATCGATCTGGCCCAGTGTACCAGTGTCTAACATTCCTCTGAATTTAATTTCTCCACTCAAATTGCAGAACACTGCCACAGGAACAGTTCTTTCTGCCAACAGAAGCCCAAAAGCAGAGCAGAATATAGGATATGCTCTCAGGAGGCAGCCTAGCTTCTGAAGGCAAGGGATGAGAGAATGGACTGGGCTGGGCCATGTGTGCCCTATTTCTCCTTTCAAATATGGGCCAAGACATAGGAGCATTACACTAAAGGGGTTGCCTGCACAGAAAAAGCAAATTAGGAATGAGTAGTCCCTTTCTCCATAATTATTATTATATACGAGCAAAACCTTATTATTTTGAATACAGTAGGTAATTTGGCTGAAAAACATCTGATTTGTGAAATAATCGAAAAGAAAATATTGCTATTTTATACTAACACCAAAAATATAATTTGATGAATTAGAAGGTTCTTTAAATAAGTAAATTATGTATACAAATGAATGTTTATTTTAAAAATGTTTTCCATTCGGAATATTCTTATGGAAAAATAATGACTTACAAAGCATTTGCTTAATAGTTTAAAAAAGTAACATTTACAAATTATAAATTGCTTACATTTAAATAGATGCCTTTTCACCATATACTTGAAATTAAAAGTAGAGGTACCAACTCTATAGGGGGTTAGGGGGGACAACCCAAGTCCTTGTATCAAACAGTAATATGACAGAGAACTAAATAAAATTGTAGTTCCCTGCGGGGACTACCGACATTTGTCCTTGTGGCAGCCCCCTCTCTTCATCCAGTTGTTTTGCCAGGTGGGTGTCTCGCTCATGGGCCCCCTCCTCAGCATGTGTTCATTGAACACCTACTGTGTGTTGGACAAATGCTGACCCCTACCTTCCCCAGGTCCTCCATGTGGCACTACAGGGCACCTTTCCTTAGCCCACTGTCTCATTCCTTCACTTGGCTAACTGATGGGAAGAATCTTACCAACTAACTAGTGACGAGGTACTGATTATTTTGAATAGCTTGTTGTACTACACAGTACCAGAGTTTTCTCATCTCCTGTGTAAATACACTTTAACCCAAAGGAATAAATTTATGCCTTTATCCAATAGGAGATCACCTTTTTTTAAAGATACCTTCCCAGTTTTCCTCAAGTCATTCCACAAGTACATCCCCCTCACTGTCTTGAGATCGAATGCCGCTTGCTGGTTTCCACTGTGTTTTTCTAGCTACTAAGGCAATGGAGGTTCATATAATGATACAATACCCTGTTACATTTATATGGAGCTGGCCCATTTGTTATTATCCCTATTCAGCCTATAGAATTGTGGCAAATGAACTGTAGGATTTGGAGACCAATAAATTGGTATGGTTTTCAAATTGCCTTATAATTATACTAGAATAATAATTATACTATAATTATTATAATTACACTAGCATATTCCAAATTTTATGTGCAAATTTGTGATGATTGTGCTAGGTGCTAGAATGTGACTAATTTATTAAGAGCTTATCCTGAAAAGTTTAAAATGAAGACTACATGATGTTTTTCTTCTATTGAACTAGGAGCCGAAGCTAATTTTATGCTGAAAGTTCATCCTCTGAAGAAATATCCTGTGGATCTTTATTATCTTGTTGATGTCTCAGCATCAATGCACAATAATATAGAAAAATTAAATTCCGTTGGAAACGATTTATCTAGAAAAATGGCATTTTTCTCCCATGACTTTCGTCTTGGATTTGGCTCATATGTTGATAAAACAGTTTCACCATACATTAGCATCCACCCCGAAAGGATTCATAATCAATGCAGGTATCTAGGGTTTGATGTGGATATGCTAAATTAATTTTTTGCTTATAAAATCTCACTTTGTTTTTAATGTAAAGAACTTACCAAATTTTATATTTTTATCTTATAAAATAAGAATAAAAATATTTGGTGAGGTGGGGAGGTTTCTTCATATCTGAAAACTTCTGAGATGAACTGTAGATTGGGCTTTTTATTTTATATTTCTTTAAATATTTAGTCAGTTTTTATTACCAAAAAAAAACAAAAACAAAAACAAGCAAAAAACCCTACCTAATGTTAGTAACTTTGAACGAAGCTTCAATAGTTAGGCTGCCATGTATATAAATACCTCTTTGGAAATTCTCTATTTTTATTTTTTGATTGCTCCAAAATTGCTGAATTATGATTTGACACATTTTAAAGAGTTTGTGCCAACACGTCATCTATCTCTCCATTACTGTACTGTGACTGGGGATAATGATGTTGTCTATGATGTGACTACAAAGAAATCTCAGTTATCACAAAGAAAGTGGGTCAAAAGATGAGAATTTGATTGCTTAGAAAGAGCCTTTTTTCTTATCATTTTAGATTTCTGATTCTAAATATGTCCCACTATGAAAGAAGAATTAACCTTAAAAATACAAGTGTCTCACACAATATTGCCATTAGCCTGTGGAATTTTCAGAAAAATGAATCTGTATGGATCTTTTTTCATAAAAGACTTTATCTTTCTTGCTTCTACAAATTGCTTAGATTACTTTACAATACACGTTCCAATTTACCGAAACAGCTCTGTCATATGTTGTACCGGAACAGGATTGATGCATCCATCAATGGAGTTTCATAAGCCTTCTTGAGGTGAAGGTACAGGAGGAATCATTCTTACTTTCTGGGTATCATAGATTCTCAAAATAATTTTAATGAATATTGATTGCTCATCAATAATTCCACCAAGCATCATTTTAAAAATTAGTGCAGTATTAAAAAAAACTAATATCATATTTCAACTAAATTCCTCAAAAGCATTTTCCAGAAGTGTTTCTCAGCTGTTCAATGATAAGAAATCACTGCACATTCTTATATTCACCTTAAAAATTCACAGCGCAGATTAAATATTGAAAGCCTTTAACTGTCCTATATTAAAAAACATGTTTAATCATCTTTATTTTTTTGAATACCAAATGCTTATAGTCTTATTTCCTATTTGCAAAGAAATTGTCATCAGCATTGAGCTTATCTCTAATTTTATAAGCATATATTTTCATCGTATAAAATTTCCCTGGCACAAAAGAAGTACTCCCTTTTCACACAACTGTACAATTTTACTGTTAAGTATTCCAGAATGCTTAAGAAGAGCAAAATAAACTTCACACTTCTTCTTTTCCCACACAGTGACTACAATTTAGACTGCATGCCTCCCCATGGATACATCCATGTGCTGTCTTTGACAGAGAACATCACTGAGTTTGAGAAAGCAGTTCACAGACAGAAGATCTCTGGAAACATAGATACACCAGAAGGAGGTTTTGACGCCATGCTTCAGGCAGCTGTCTGTGAAGTAAGACGTTTCACATTATCGAGTGTTTGCTAAGATGCAAAATTTTCAAAGAATTTAGAAGTTTTATTTTCTCTTTGATTTGTGGAGTGAAAACGTAGTGTAGAAGAAAACATATCATACTATCTCTTACTCCTCACCAAGGTGATTCATTTCGGTATGTGTTTGGGACAGAGGGGCTAAATTCAGGGAGGGATTTAAATAGGAAAAGACAAAAGGGAAAGAATAGGTTATGAACTCGAAAATTCTTTCCAAAAGGGCTGCTTTTCTCATGCGCCACACTCCAAGGAGGAACTAGAAGTAGACTGTTGCCCTCCTCACTTCAGCTTGTTCTCCTACTTTTTTTTTTTTTTTTTTTTTTTTTGAGACAGAGTCTCACTCTGTCGCCCAGGCTGGAGTGCAGTGGCGCGATCTCGGCTCACTGCAAGCTCCGCCTCCCGGGTTCATGCCATTCTCCTGCCTCAGCCTCCCAAGTAGCTGGGACTACAGGCGCCCGCCACCACGCCCAGCTAATTTTTTGTATTTTTAGTAGAGACGGGGTTTCACCGTGTTAGCCAGGATGGTCTCGATTTCCTGACCTCGTGATCCGCCTGCCTCAGCCTCCCAAAGTGCTGGGATTACAAGCATGAGCCACCGTGCCTGGCCTCTCCTACTTTTTAATCTATGTTATTCTTCTTTCCCAGTGGAGCACTAGAAATCTCTAGCCAGGAACTAGTGTGGTCACATGGCTGTCGGAAAATAGAGGATGTACAAATAAAAGTTAAAGCTATTTATGCAGCAGCGTTGTACCCACGCACATCGTTCTAGCCTGACTTACTGTTCGTCAACTCAAACATAATGTTTACTTGAGGTAAAAACCACAGTACACATCTGTGTTATTGTACAAAGTCTAATTACATGTTTATTTTTAAGAGTCATATCGGATGGCGAAAAGAGGCTAAAAGATTGCTGCTGGTGATGACAGATCAGACATCTCATCTCGCTCTTGATAGCAAATTGGCAGGCATAGTGGTGCCCAATGACGGAAACTGCCATCTGAAAAACAACGTCTACGTCAAATCGACAACCATGGTAATGTAGCAGTAACCGCTTAGTAGATATGACTCTTTTGGTTAAAGTACAATTTTAAATTGGCAACTCAACTATTTTTGTACCAGGAAATTACCTACAAAAGAAAGATACAGAACAAGGATAAGCCATGAGAGAGAATTTATGGAACAGTGCAATCTATAAATACTGATCAATAAAATATATGAATAAAACAGTTTGACAATTTCTAGTAGCTGACTCTTTGATGAATGACAAAGCACTGTATAATTGTTGAAAATAAAAATGATACAAGATTTTACTTTTTATGTAATTCTAAGAAAGGGGAAAAAAGTATACCTTTGCTTTATACAAATAAACCAGGTCTACGGGGTCGATATCTACAAACATTTTAAGGAGGAAACCTCACAGTACAATAGGTAGAAACTAAATAGAAACCAGGGAAAAAAGACAAGAGAGAAAGAGAGTCAAACAAAGCAGGCTTTCTCTGTTTTGTACTTTACCTCGCTGCATCTTATCTATTTAAGGTCTCTTTTTAAATCAGTGACTATCTGGCTTGCTTCCTGAGGGTTAGTATAAGCTCTGAATCATATATTTAATATAATCACCTAGAACCATATCTTCCCTGGCATTATCTAATTCTAGTTGTGAAGAATCAACAGTCCAAAGCATCATTTACTTCTGATGTTGACACTTATTTATATATTCTTGCATATGTTAAAACAGAACCTCTCCAACTTTCTCAGTTCATGAGACTCTAGTCTCTCAGTGATTTTATTCCATGACACCCATGGGTCAAAAGAAATACCTAATAGTTCTGTTTTTTAAGTGGTTAAGTCCAAATAACTCAACTATTTATGTCTTAACAACTTAGTATCTCCTTAAAAATAATACAAATGTATCAAGTGTAGAGATACACATTTCAGTTTTAGTAAGTAACTTAAGAAGTTTTCAAATCCTGAAATCAGATTGGTTATCACTACCCTGATTTCTTCTTCCATGTTGATTTTCAAGTTGACCAGCTTGGCAAAGATTAATGTCATTTAAAAGAATAGAACCAAATGTAATCTTAAAACCATGAACTCCCTCCAACTAGTTCTTCATTGGTACCTGATACATGCTGAATGTCACTGTATTTCTCCTGAAGATTTAAATTTTTTCCTGCCACCCTTGGGAGTGTGCTGCAGTGCACCAAGACAACTCACACACAGTTTGGGAATCACAGTATCAGAAGCATGAAAATTATGCTGAAATTTGTGTGGTTCCCATGGGTAAATTTTAAATAGATCACCAGTTCATCTGCAATACCCTACCAGATCTGTTGAAATTCTAGAGTTGCAATTGTATTACCATATGAAACAGGTTCAACCCTTGGTCATTTTAGTTTCTTGAAAGTAGTATCAAAATATAAAGATTTTAAAAGGTAACTAGAGATTGAATTCAAAAATTCAAGAATTGGAGTTATTCCAATAGTGTCTTTCCATAATTCTCTTCTACTCAGCCTTATTTCACTTTGACAGACCCACCTACTTCTACTTAGTCATTTCTTATCTATCCTTCCTTCTATTTAACCTCTTTTGATTGATGGTAGAGTTCTAATTTATTTATTGGGGAGTAGGAGAGGGTACAGGAAGAATTATTCTATTGTGAGACAAAGAGAAAGTTTTTATTTTTTTAAGAAGAAAGTAACAATGACATTATTCTCAAATTGTATTATTCTTTTGAAGTTCTGCCAAGTCACTGAAGTCATCTCTCCATAATTGTATTTAAAAGGATACTATTGCTCATCTAGGGAGGATTTCCTAGGCAAAGAAATGCTGTCATAATTTTATACATATACCATGTTATAGAACCTTATGGAAATAAGTTATAAGTCCAGTGGAATTTTAGATAGGGCCTGGATTCTTATGACATCAGGAGATTGGATGATTACATCAAGACCTTTTACCTTCTTGGTCATTGTTCCCAGTATTTAAAGGAATGACCCTTCCACATGTCACTGCTGTAGTATATTGAGTAATCCAAGGAATAATGTGTTTGTTAACACCTTAGAAGGATACTTTTATTTTATTTACCCCAGGTCTTTGTTTTAAGGGATTATCTTCCTAAAAATTCTCATTCCCTTCATTTGTAGGGTCATTGCCTACATATTAGGTAAAAGAAGCTGAAGCATTTTGATTGATCCCTTGGCCATGAATTTATACATTCAAGATGTGCTCCTGGCTTTGGAACCTTCTATATTGAAAGCTACCTTGACTTTGACTCTAGGCATATTTATTTGTGCATTTTAAAATGACCTCTATCCTCCCCTATTTGGCCATTATGGAGGAATTTTTAATTTTGTTTAAGACAAGTAATCAAACACTTTGCTTCTTGGCTTTATCTCCAGCAGCCAATGCCAATAATGTTGAATGGTATCTGAGTTTCTTGATTCAGGAGTCTGAACCAAGATTCTTGGGGTTTGTATTTATTAAAGGAAACAACTGATTAAAAAACCCTTTATATGTCTAAATTACATGGGACAGAGTTCTGTTGCTTATATAGCTATTTCCTGAAGGTCAATGTGAACCCTAGACTAATAACAACTGCCATTTTATTGAGTATGTATTCAACTGAAAGCACTGTAGCAATCACTCTGCATACAGCATCACATTTATCTTTACAACAGCTCTATAAGGTAGTCATAATTAGCCTCCTTTTACAAACAGCAGGACTGAGGGTCAGAAAAGCTAAGTAAGTTGCCTGAGGATAAACAGCTAAAACATTAATAAATTGCAGAGTTGGCCCTAGTCTGTCTCAATCTTATATTAAAATCTGCATTCTTTACTTTGCCACAGTCTGTCGACTGAAACGCAGAAGAAAAAGAAAAATAATGTTCTTGTTGTCATTTCTTGTCTTTCTGGTTGCAGTCTTATGAAAGTATAACCAGATGATTTGACTTGCATAAGTTGTAAAACAACATATAATATAAAATAATTTATATTTACACATTGTGATACTTGTATATGGTTGCTGGCAAATGATGTTACACTATTGAATAAATTACATTTTCCACTGCTTTTTCATCAAGATCAAGTGCCAGAATAAAAAAACTTTAGCAATAGTATAGTTTTATAATTTATCCAGTAATAATGACAATTTGAAATGTGACATTCTTTCTAAAATGGCAGATGTTAATACAAAAATTATTAATGATGTAGTAGATTATTAATACTGAGGGTTTGGAATTTCACCCTGTCTCCCCACCCAGCTTCTCCAGGGTTATTTCCACCCTTAGTCAGAGCCCTCCCAGAAACTGTTCACCCACCCCTTGGTGGAGGCCAAGAATAGCATGAAGGTCTTCAGTAACAATGAAAGAAGACCAAGGAACAAGTATGCGGAGTTCATCCAATGAACCTTATCAATGGGATTTTCAGATGTTGATGTGACTCACAGTTTTAAATAGCGAGATTCAAATTGGCAAGATCCTACCACATTCCTATTGTATGTACTAGTGCATACCATATATTCACTAGTATTTACTGGTTTAGGCTTGGTGTTTTTCCATGCAGCCTTTTATATGCCTCATCACATTATGGCCAGTGATTCTTTATCCCTCCTATCATATACCTCCTCAGAATCCCCTTACTGCTGGCTTCATAGTTCATTCCTTTTCCTGAAGGCTCATTTGGATAGACTAGCTGCTGAGTCGATCAGCATCTTATAGTATGGAGGCAGAATTGCAGAAGGCCTATTAGGCACTAAACAGTTTTGCTTTCTCACTGGCAAAAATAGTCAACACTGTGCCTCTCCTCATGCAACTTTAACATGTACTTGACTTTTAAGTATGCCATTTAGGAAGCTTTCTTTTTACTATGAATCTTAGCTACTTGGAATTATACTTAATTTTTCCAGGACTGCAGATGAATAAAGAGAGCTTAAGAAGCTACTTTGCTAATGTAATCCATAACTTTGCTACCTGAGTTAACAAACGTTCATAACGCTATTACATTTATTCCTTCTGAAAGGGATATTTCTGACATTTTCAAAGTCTGGAAAACATTTATAACTAATGTTGAGATCAGACAGAATTCCATGTGAGGAGATCATTGTGATCTTTTAATAAAAAGATCTGTTAATTTTGTTTGCTGTTTCCCGACAGAGACGTGGCCTTTTCTACTTCAGAAAATGTTAAATCTTTTTCTGCTTCTCAGCTTGTTTGTCTCAGATGCATACTAATAAAAATGCAAATTCATTGAACACTTATTTTGTGCCAGGTATGGAATACAACTAGAAAGTTTTAAGTCCATGTGCAGCTTTTAAAAACGATTGTTCCATCTTTTGGGGCATCGAAAGACTATAAAGTACCTGATTTCAGCTTGCTGAATGATCTGCTTCAAACTGAAAACACCATGAGAACATTTTTTTTTTTTTAAGACAGAATCTCACTGTGTCACCCAGGCTGGAGTACAGTGGCACCATCTTGGCTCACTGTAACCTCCGCTTCCCAGGTTCAAGCGATTCTCCTGCCTCAGCCTCCCGAGTAGCTGGGACTACAGGCGCGTGCCACCACACCTGGCTAATTTTTTTTTTTTTTTTTTTTGTATTTTTTAGTAGAGACGGGGTTTCACTGTGTTAGCCAGGATGGTCTCAATCTCCTGACCTCATGATCCACCTGCCTTGGCCTCCCAAAGTGCTGGGATTACAGGCGTGAGCCACTGCGCCTGGCCTGAGAACATTTTAATAGTAATTTTATAGGAGAACTAATTTGAATGCTTCTCATATTCTCAAAAAGAGTGGCCTGGAAAGGATCTCTGCAAACAATATTTAGTTGGAATTGTTTTAATTGAAAGCAAAATTGCATGTAGAAATCACCCGTGCCAGACTCAAAGTAGCCTGGCTCTGCTTGTGTAATGCCTTTCAAATGGGGTAAAATTATGGTTTGCAAAAGTGACACAATAAAATTCAACTTTGATAAAAATTTTTATAGAATGGAATATTCTCATTAAATTAGATGTTGTAGGTAAGTCATACTTAAGCAGAAAGCTTTTTGTTGCCATTAGTATTGAAAAACTTACAAAAATCAATGCATACCCTTCTTCAGTAAATAGAGTATCATGATTACAACTGATGTCATATTTGCCAGGAGCCACAAACTCAAACATCTGCAGGGCCAGGTAAGAAAGATAAGCAAGTGACATAGGTCAAGGAAAGCACATCCAAGAGCATATCTTGCCTTTAGGAAAGGCCTCCAAATCTCTCTTATTAAGCAGTCATTTGTTAAAAACTGTCTTTTCTTGAGCAGACCTATGGTGTTTGTCTCTTTATGTTCAGTTAACAGCATTCAACATTCCAGTGAAATGTAGATATTGCTTTACTTCTACTTTATAAATGAGGAGGGAAAAAGGTGCTAAAGGGATCAGCATCTTGTCTGGAGTCACACACCCTTATATAGCAGTGTCCATAGTAGACTTTAAGCTGTTTGACATGAACCGCTACTCATCATTGGTCTTAATAATTACAGAACGGTAAGTGAAGGCTTTACGAAGTTAACCTATTTAATCTCCACCATCTGAGTGGTAGATACTAGTGTTTACACCTGCTTTATACCTATGGAAACTGAATCCCAGCAAGGTTCAGACAGCCGCCCAGTGTCACATAGCTAGTAATCGCAGAGCCAGAAGTTGAAGCCCAGATAATCTGTTTTCAGAGCCCCTGCTGGTGGTGTGGTTCTCAGCTGGAGTGATTTTACCCTCCAGAGGACAATTTCATCAAGTTATGACATTTTGACTGTCATAACTGTGGAAAGAGGGTGCTACTGGCACCTGTTGTGTTGAGACCAGGGTGCTGTTAAACATCCTACAATGCACAGGACAGCCCCTTTGTCAAATAAAAAATATATCCAGCCCAAACTGTCAATAGCACTACTCTTGAGAAACCCTGGTCTATGCAGTTATCACGGTACAACTATGTAGATAAAAAATTAACTATCAGGACAGATGTTGACTGACACATCATTAAAAGTTTCATCTCTAAATAAATGTCTGCTATCTGATTACTTCTATGCTATTTGCCTCTTTCCTCTAAAAAATCATGCAGATAAAAGGTTTTTATTTAAGTTGTTTGGTTTTTATATCTTATTACAATATTCCATACTATAAATTCTATATTCTATTATAAAAATTTATATTATGGATCTCACTTGTATAAAGAGAATCTTAAATGCTTTTTTATCCACATAGATATACACATTATTGCAATTCTCCCATACATCTGTACACAGTTATCTCTTTACCCAAAATTGCCCCCAATGAATCTTTCTTACCTCTTCTTTCCTTCTGACATTTATAAGTTACTTCCCACAGCCTTAATTACTTAGCAGCTGTCTTGGCATATTGCTTTCCTTCTCCCTTTTACCCCTGAAGTGCTTGTTATCTCTATTAATTATTTTCAGAGTTTACAGAAACAATATGTAATGGGTTAGACAGAGAGGGAGTTGGAGTTCAGGAGCAGTGATGTCACCAGAACAGGAGAGTTGGCTGAGAGGGAGCGTGTCTCCTGCTAGTGAAATAAAAGATAAAATACTTTTTTGAAGATAGGCTGCTTCATGAAGGAAAGGGGAAGGGGCTTAGGCAATGGTCATTAATCCACAGGTCTTCTGTCAACAGTGGTTTATTTAAACATCTGTTATACATTTGTAATTTTTAAATATCTGCCTTGAGGTACTTGGAATTTTCTTTTAAAAGAGATTTCTCTCTAGGGCTCAAAAAATCTGTTTTTGTAGGCTTGAAAATTCGACTAATCTTTTCTTTCTTTTTTTTATTATACTTTAAGTTCTGGGATACATATGCAGAATGTGCAGGTTTGTTACCTATGTATACACGTGCCATGGTGGTTTGCTGTACCCATCAACCCATCATCTACAATAGGTATTTCTCCTAATGTTATCCCTCCTCTAGCCCCCCAACCCCCGACAGGCCCTGGGTATGATGTTCCCCTCCCTGTGTCCACGTCTTCTCATTGTTCATCTCCCACTTATGAGTGAGAACATGCGGTGTTTGTTTTTCTGTTTTCCTTTGTTAGTTTGCTGAGAATGATGGTTTCCAGCTTTATCCATGTCCCTGCAAAGGACATGAACTCACCCTTTTTTACGGCTTCATAGTATTCCGTGGTGTATATGTGCCACATTTTCTTTATCCAGTCTATCATTGATGGGCATTTGGGTTGGTTCCAAGTCTTTGCTATTGTGAACAGTATTGAAATGCATGTGTCTTTATAGTAGAATGATTTATAATCCTTTGGGTATATACCCAGTAATGGGATTGCTGGGTCAAATGATATTTCTGGTTCTAGATCCTTGAGGAATCACCACACTGTCTTCCACAATGGTTGAACTAATTTACACTCCCACCAACAGTGTAAAAGCATTCCTATTTTTCCAAATCCTCTCCAGTATCTGTTGTTTCCTGACTTTTTAATGATGGCCATTCTAACTGGCCTGAGATGGTATCTTATTGTGGTTTTGATTTGCATTTCTCTAATGACCACGACTGATCTTCTTAATAAGCTTCTGACCAAACTAGAACTTTCTAGATTTAAGTTTTATGTACATTTGGCCAAAGTGACTTCCTGTTTTTGGAAAGGGGAAGAGATTAAGAAGTCTTCAAAAGCTGCTTACATTTTAGAGTGCCATTTAAATATTGATTTTATGTCAGTTAAGTAAAAGCTGGTTGAAAACATGTATTAAATTTTCCTTAAAATACAAATGTTTCCAAAAATTAAGAAGGGTGAATGCTTAGCAAGCTGTGACTATCTTGTCAAAGCAAAAATACTTGAAAAGCAGTTGTTGTCATTAAAAAATATTTCCAATACAGATAGATTTACCTTGCCTCTCCTTGTTCTCTTTATTCACTAGCATTATGCAAACTGTCATCAATCTATTTTAAGATGATGCCTTTTATTAGGAACAAGTAATAAGAATTTAGCTGGCAGAATTTGTGTTTTTGGAGTTTTTTTTTTCCATTGCTTTAAAACTTTTCTTATGCAGACCCACATGTTAATACTTTTTAAGCTTCTTCATTAGTTGGTTTCATATCATGTGTAAAGGCAACTCATGAAAATTTGATTTGTTTCTATCACAACAATTATAGATGACAGAGAAATAAAGTGTTATTTGTTACTTAGAACTTACGTTATAAGTGAAACTAGTTAGTCTAGCCCTTTTACCAAGTTCACATAGTTGTCACAATACAGAAATGTTTACCAAGATGGTTTAACAGGATTTTTCCTTAAAGAAAATACAGTTAACATTGGAGACTGCAGTGGGAAGCAAAAACTATGGAGTAATTTGAACTTAAATGTTATGATACTAATTGGGCTCAGTTACATACTAATCTTTGGCTTATGCCATTAGGCACCAGTGAATGAGGAGAGACTACTACCAGTGAACTTTAACATCATCTCTCTGATAAGTATCTAGCTATGAACTTGTTATTCGAGACAATCATTTTAATTTCTAGAAGAGTATTTATAGAAAAAATATTACCAATAATATATCTAACTATATAACTCTAGATAGCCATTTATGTAATCATCAGATTTCTCATGTTCTCTAAACTAAATTTTATTTCAATTTTCCTACTCTTCTCTAACTTTCTCATTACCACAAAGAGTGCCACAGTTGGCACAACATAAATTTTATTTATCAAAGTAAAGCAGGTATAAAATATATCATACAACAAAAATATTGAGCATAATGATCAGTTGAGAAATCTGTAATCTATACCTTGTATAAGCAGTTGAAATAAGAATCAGAATTGCTATTAGTTTTGATCACTTACTGCATGCAAGAAAATGCACTAAATAGTTCACATACTATTATTATCTTTTTAATCTTGCCAGCAATCATGGAAGGCAGGTATCATTCACATATTACAGAAGATGGAATTGAGAACTTTTGTTGTAAGGTGACAAACCTAGGACTTGAGTAGAGCATTTTCTGCTTCTAAAGAGCGTTACTATATCATGTTATATATATATGTTATATAACTATATCATGTTATATATCAAATGTGTATATATAGTATATGTGGATGTTTGAATGTGTATGTGTATATATATGTTTATAGGCATATACATATACATGCATATATATTTGCAGTTCAATACTTGTTACTGAATTTCACCTTAGAATGTGATTGCCACTAACGTGTCTCTATTTCTGAATATTAAATTATCTGTCAGTTACATCACTTGGAGTCCAGTGTTAATCTAAAGAGATGCTGTTCACTCTTTGTTAGTTAGTTGAATTCAGCTCTCTTCATCTTTTTAAGTTACAGGTTTTTATGGGACTTTTGTCTATAAAATATTTTAATACATGGATATTGATGTTATGTTTTCAAAAATTTAAATGTCTCTAGTAAAACCATAGTCCTTCCCAGGCACATTTTTATGTAAGTCATACAGTTTTCTTCATACTAGATGTTTGAATAGGATGGAGCTATGAAATTTCATTCCCTTATTTATTTTATTATTCATTACAGGAACATCCCTCACTAGGCCAACTTTCAGAGAAATTAATAGACAACAACATTAATGTCATCTTTGCAGTTCAAGGAAAACAATTTCATTGGTATAAGGTATGTTCACTCTGAAAATGTGAAAATTAAATTTTTTTCATTGGTAATTGAAATTAAGACATTTCTTTAGAACCACAGATAAGGATTCTGGAATTATTATACTTTGTACAATCTAAATTCTATATTGTATTACTAAAGTATCCTTTACAATGTCTTAACTTAGCATTTAAGTATAAATTCTATTTAGGTTTGTAACATCTAGAACCAAACCTGAGAACTGAGAATTGTATTGGATACACTTGAGTCCAGCCTGATGCTTAGGGTGGTCTCAGATGTGACAACAGTGGAGAAGACTTATCAGGCAAAAAGTAGTTCACAATCCATCTTTGCATCTTGCATGTCTAGAGTGCTTCTTCTTATTCTGGTACATGAGCATATCCTCATAATAGGTTAAAGTTAGAGAATATCAGCTTAATTCTAAATAGCACTGACACACCTAGCTTTGGTCTAGGTCATTCCATAATGGACCAAAAGGGGCCATCGAAGTGTCTGAGCCAGTCAAAGCCTTCACACATAAGAATAATCTTGGTGGTGTCTGGAGTCTTTTGGGCCAGGTGAGACCCTCAAGCAAAACAGACAGCAACTGTGTCACACTGGAGGTGCCATGGACCCCCCAACATAGAACTGTTCCTCTGCAACCCTGTTATAGCTTTCTTTTCACCATCTTTAAGGCTCTTTCTTCCTAGAAACTCTCTTGTTCTCATTTTCATGAAGCTATGACACCCTAATTTTCATTGTGCATCTCTGTTTACTTGGTCTCCCTCATCTCCTTTGCTATCTTTGCTTCTCCCATCTGCTCCCTAATTATACATTTGCCCTCAGTGGCCAGTCCCCAGTGCCCTCTACTTATTTTTCAAAACTGCAGAGAAATTACATTTTTTTGGCTTCAATAAATACTTGAACCCATTTCCATTTGCCACAAGCGAGTGTTCCCCCTACCAGTTTCCCTATTACCTACCTACCTTATCATCTGAAAGCACTACTTTAACCATAACACTTCTTCCTTTAGAAATCTATGGTGAAGCTTTATTTATTTATTTAGGGTAAATGTATGGAGTACAAGTGCAAGTTTGTTACATGTGTAGATTGTGTAGTGGTGAAGTCAGGGCTTTCAGGGTGTCTGTCACTCGAATAGCACACATTGTACCCATTAAGTGATTTCTCATCATCCACTCCACTCCCAGGCCCTCACCCTTCCAAGTCTCCATTATCTATCATTCTACATCATGTATACACATTATTTAGCTCCCACTTATGGGTGAGAACATGTGCTATTTTTCTTTCTGTGTCTGACTTAGTGAAACTTTATTTAATTCCTTGTTTTCCCAAATGTATATACCATGGAACCACTTTTTAAGGTAACAACAAACTAACATCTGCAGAAGTAGGACTCTGGCCAAAATTAAATGGCCCAAACCACTTTATTAGCAATCGTAACAGCTTCCACTTATTGTATACTTAACTATTGTCAGGCATTGAGTTTGTAAACACTTATTAATCTAACCCTCTTAGCAACTCATAAAAATGAGGGCAGTCATCTTAATATGCCCATTTTAAAGATGAGGAATCATATTTTGGGAGGTTAAATATTTGCCCAAGTGTTTCTAACAACCCAAATCCTCTGCTCTTAACCTCTAAGCTTAATAGTTTTCTTTGAAATACCATGCAGCTTTTTATAGCTTTTGCTTCCTCTTTGCTGTTTCTCTAACATTATGTCTTGGCAGCATTATTGGCTCTAGCAGTTTCTTCCTATTCCTTTAAAAATTTGCCATTAACTGATAAACCATAAAACCAGGTTTATTATTAACTAAATTATGCACAAAGTCAGAATCAACTGGCTCCAAAGCCTGGGAAGCTCCGGTGTGAGCCCCATGCATGCCCTTGTAGTCACCTCCTTTGACTGCCTAGAGATCTTTTTTATCAATCACCTTTCACCTGGGTTCTAACAAACTCATGGCTGATAATCCATCCTCCATCTGGCTGCCAGAATGATCTATTGAAATCACGAGTGTGACCACAGTACTCCCTTGAGTAAAAGTTTCAGCGGTGCCCTCTGAATTAGAGGGCCAAATCTCTAAGGTGGCACATGAAGCCATGTCTCTGCTTGCCTTTCTGGCCTCATTGCCCCACTGTTCCTTGCCTTGCAGGGATGCTTCTCATCCCTCCAGCCATGCTTCTAATCCTCCTGTGCACAAGCACTCAGCCAGGCTGTTTCTCTCCTCTGTGCCTTTGTTCTTGCTGCCCACCCTCGCTTCTCATGTCTGGAAGCCCTTCTCCCTCATTACTTTATTAACTCTTACTCATACTTTAAGGCATGGCTTATAAGTCATCTCCTCCAGAAAACAGTCCTTGGCAACCTTCCCCAGCTCTCAAATGCTGGCCAGGTATCCCTCTCATTAGGGTCTGTGCACATCTCTATTGTTTCACCTGTTCACATGTACAGTGTTTAGTGAAGAAATTGTCATTTATATGCTTGTGAGATCCTTAAGGGTGGAAACTATGTGACCTAGTGATTTGGCATCTCCAAAGTGTATAAAGTAGGAGCTCAATAAAAGTCTAATAAATGAATTTTTAAAATCTATAAATGATACATTTTTCCTTATGACTTGAGATACCAAGTTGTTAGTGTCTAAGTAATGGCTGGCATCCAGCAGGAACTTAAGGATATTTGTGAATAGGATAAAATGCAAGAATAAATGGATTTCAAAACTTTTTACCATCTGATTTCCTATAAATATGTGCCCTTTAGTCAGATTGGCTTTTTTCTATTTTTGCTTCATCTTCAATTCATGCAGACCTTTAAAGCCTTTGCTCATTCTCCCTAAAAATACCTACGGTCTTCTCCATAATAAGCAGCATCCATCAAGAACACATACCCCATGAAGTTTCCACTTGTGACTATGATTTTTCCTAACTAAAGAAGTTTTGGGAAATGCTGCATTAAATAGTGTTAAATCATTTCGATATTGCAGGCCTACTCTGAAACTTTTAATTTGCAAATGTGCATTTTATGTTTCTAAGTGGAAGAAACCATATGCAGAACTTCCCAAGCTTATTTGCCCTCAAAACTTTTGTATGTTTAAAATCTCTTGGGCTTTACATTCCATGGAAGAAATTTGGGAGATGCTCATCTGCATTTCGATTGGATTTTTAGGTCATCATGTACAGTGATTCCGGATGCACACACAGTCATGCACATGTACAGACACACACAACCACTACATGGGTATATGTTCTGGCTGCTCTACTAGGTTGCTTATATTTTTCTTGTGTCTTATAGGTTTTCATTCAGTTAATGGTTCACCTTCAACTGATAACTACAAAAATATTTACTATTTGTTGGTTGCTAACCCATTACATACTATTGTCATTGTTTAAATGCTACTGATATGTTTTATAGGATCTTCTACCCCTCTTGCCGGGCACCATTGCTGGTGAAATAGAATCAAAGGCTGCAAACCTCAATAATTTGGTAGTGGAAGCCTATCAGGTATGTATATATTAGATACAATTTTTTAAATAAAATTTTTACCTCAATTTCTGTGGCAAGGTACAAAGTAGTGCCATGTCATCTCGAGAGGAGGAGTAGAAAGCATATTAGATTAGGAATTAGGAATCTGAAGTTCATCCCTGGCCCTACCACTAACTAGCTTTTTGCTTTGGGAAAGTCATTTCTGCTTTCTGTGCCTCACTTTTCTCATTGACAGTCAACAGAGATTGGGCTAGAGGCTATCTAAATTTCCTTCTACATACAATGCTCAGTGAATCATCAAGTCATAGGTATAGAATGTACATTATAACCATGAAATTGCATCATTTCCTATGCCGTAATGATAAAGTAGAAGTCCACAGTTACGTAAGGCAATAATCTGCCAGGGAAGTTAAACTATCTGGGATACAGCAGTTATTAAGAGGACTCGGCTGGGGTCTCTATGATCAGCCACTTGATTGTTCAACAATTATTTTAGCATTTTTATCAAAAGAGTTTGATTAGAAGAATCACCTTAGTAGATATTCTGTTTTCTTGAGTTGATGGTTGTATGCTGTCATCAGTCCTATGAAGAGTGAATGCCTCAATGCAAAGAATTTAAAGAAACATCTGTTCTTTCAACCTGGGTCATTGCTGAATAGAACCACCTCTGTTAAGATGTTGTGATAATAGTGACTGCTACTTTTTTCCACTAAGATCCAGTCACTTTACATACATGACCTCATTTAGTCCTCACACCTGACCTATAAAGCAGGTGGTTAGTACCCACATTGTATATTAGTAGAAACCAAGACTCAGGAAAGTGAAACAAACTCATCAAAGGTTGTTCAACTAATAAGCAGAAGAAAGTGGGATCAGAATCCAGGTGTTCCTTTACTTCAAGCCTCAGGTGCATCCTCCTCTGCGATACCACCTGTTTTTCATTGTTTTACAGTGTGTCAAAAGATATGCTTTATGCTACCTTGAATTTATGGGCCAACTATAAAGTCTCTTTCCCAAATTCTCTGACTCCCTTCCTAACACGCAGAGTTTAATAGTTAAATTGTAGCCAAAGCATTGTGGAAAAACCTCTGGTTTCTCTTCTCGTTTTCTCCAGACAGCACCTTCCTTTAGCTTGGGCACAAAAGAGAAAGGCAGGAAGTAGACACAATATATAAAATGAAGAACTTAGGCCGGGCGCGGTAGCTCATGCCTGTAATCCCAGCACTTTGGGAGGCCGAGGCAGGTGTATCACGAGGTCAGGAGATCGAGACCATCCTGGCTAACACGATGAAACCCTGTCTCTACTAAAAAAAAATTAGCAGGGCATGGTGGCGGGCGCCTGTAGTCCCAGCTACTCGGGAGGCTGAGGCAGGAGAATGGCTTGAACCCAGGAGGCGGAGCTTGCAATGAGCCGAGATTGCGCCACTGCACTCCAGCCTGGGCGACAGAGCAAGACTCCGTCTCAAAAAAAAAAAAAAAAAAAAAATTAAGAACTTGTTTAAACTTTCATCTTCTAAAAGGAAAATAAATCTTGCTTGATTTGTTTTCACTGAGGATAGTTTTCTATGTCTGAAAAGTACGTTGAGTAAAATAAGGAAGAGCATCTTAAATTACATCTTTCTCACTGTCACAAAAAAGAACAGTGAGACTGAAGAGGGACTTATCACAGAAAATCAAATGTGTCTACAATTCATTCCCATCAGTAGTCTGTTCCCAAGAATAATCAAAATAAGACAAGAGCTTATGCCATAAGAAACCACTCTAAATTCTTTAGTATGAACCCATTTATTACTCCAAACAAAGTATATAAATTTACAGATTTTTACCTGTGTGTCAGACTGCCCCAGTGGCAAAGGAGACAGCAACATTTGGTTATTTTGCCTAGCATAGGTATGCAATGCCTTAGTCCAGTGTAGTTCTGATCAACCATAAACAGTGGAAACATAATATTAAATCCAACAAAAACTTACTGGGGCTAACTACTCTCCTTAAGTTGGAATTCTGTTATTATTTTATATATGTTTATATTACCAAAAATCTTCTAAACTTTCATTTTGTCTTCACAGTCCAACAGAATCAATTCACAATCCATTGAAGAATTATATAGAATCTGCCTCTGTACCTATTAGATACTAAAAGGGAAGCTCAAGATTATGTCTGGGGTTGGATTTCTGAATCCCCAAACTGGGCAAAATTTTAAGGATTTGTCTTCACATCAGGCTTGAAAAACATTGGCCTAACTAGCTAAGATCTTTTCCTTTTCTTTCTTTCTTTTTTTTTTTTTTTTTTTTTTTAGATGGAGTTTTACTCTGTCTTGCCCAGGCTGGAGCACAGTGGCGAGATCTTGACTCATTGCAACCTCCACCTCCCAGGTTCAAGTGATTGTCCTACCTCAAGCTCTAGAGTAGCTGGGATTACAGGCGTATCACGCACACCCGGCTAATTTTTGTATTTTTAGTAGATGCAGGGTTTCACCATGTTAGCCACGCTGGTCTGGAACTGCTGACCTCAAGTGAGCCACCTGCCTCAGCCTCCCAAAGAGCTGGGATTACAGGCGTGAGCCACCACACCAGGCCAACTAAGATCTTAAGAGAAGCAGAATTTTGGAAGGGTAAACTGAGGATGCTCATTGTGTTAGGCATTTCCTTCTGATCTGCTGGTTTTCCACATATGAACATCTTTGTATACCACTGGAAGTTTATATTGATTTACCAAAATTATACAATTAATTGTTGCAGTGTGTATGAGCTCTCTGGAAGACATAGTCTTACCTACTGTAAATAATATTTACTTTGAGAAATTAGGGGAAAGTCTCTTGTTCTAAAGATATGCTACCAGAATTCCATGATCAATTATTTGTCAGTAAGCACGTGTTTCTTTGTTGATTACACCACTGAAGAAGAGAAATCACTCAAGTAAAGAATTAGAAGCCACTGGAAATTATTTTTCTTTTCATAACCTGCTGCTCACTCTCTTTCTTTAGGCACATACTTCATTTTTCCTTTTTTTTATGTTTGTTTTTTTTGCAAGTGAAGGATTTTTGCATGTGGTAGACTCTTAGTTGTATGGAATAAAATGCACACAGATCTGAAGTATACATTAAAGGTAGCTGGATCCTTTGGAATTTGAAGATTGCAATGAAAGAAATTAGTGTGTGCCTGTCACACAATAGGCATTAAATAGATATTTATTGAATGAGTGTATACATGGGTGAATAAATGAATGAATGGTTTTCTGCCCAGTAAGAGGCCCTATTTTGGTATTAAGGATTGCAGCAAGCTTGACTGACACAAACAAGTCCCAAGGACTTGGGAAAAATTCTAAGCCATTCTTGGAGAGCCTTATAGAACCGTATCTGTCCAGTAATTCTTGCTCCTTCAGTGTAGAAATGGCCTCCCTAAAATGTACTTGTCAATTCTGTGTCAATAAGTCATTTTAGCTATCATGATAGTCTCAATTGTTTGAAACAAAAATATTTCTTTAGCAGCTCTATATGACAGAAGCATTTTCCACATTTTAAGGTGTCAAGGTTTACCCTTTGTGATGATATATGTGTTCTCAATGTTTAATTACACTTTATCATAAAATATAGTTATTACTGGATTAAAAATGACTTTTGTTAACAGACTGATAAATATCTTTGAAGGGCTCAAAATGCAGTCATGGAAATATGTAAAAAAAAAATAGAACAATTTAAATGCAGATAATCTAATCCTTCAGTATTTCTTATGTATTTCAAATATAATTGGGTCATTATGTGGAAACACTGTTTTTATTCATCCTTTTATAGAAACAGACTCTTTGATCTAGTTAAAATTAAATCTATAATGATTTAATAAGCTTGACTCTGCTTTGCTGCTGACATTTGAAACTACTCTTATATGTAATTTAAAAATAATGTCTCTGCAGAAGCTCATTTCAGAAGTGAAAGTTCAGGTGGAAAACCAGGTACAAGGCGTCTATTTTAACATTACCGCCATCTGTCCAGATGGGTCCAGAAAGCCAGGCATGGAAGGATGCAGAAACGTGACGAGCAATGATGAAGTATGTGGGTGTGCATTTTTCCCTTTTAAAATAAACTAAGTTGTTTGGCATACTTTCTTACAGAAAAAGCAAACCATTCTGAAAAATTTTACTTACTACTGACTCTAAGAATCTTATTTATACTTCAAGGAAACTTTCATTGTCTCTCCTCAAAGTTCCTACTTGTTTTAGCTCAGTTGATTGTTCTCTCCAACTCTCAGGTTTTAATATGTATATGTGTGTGCATGTGTGTGTAATATTAAACAATTATGTATCAATAGTAACTTTAAACTTAGGTGTCATGACCGATATAAATTAGGAAATCACATATTCTCAAATAAGTAGTGTCTGTACTTATAATAATGATAATGTCTTTTTGATTTCATATTCACAAATTCTCAAAGTAAATGTAAAATTGAAAGTCACATACCACAGAAAAGAATGGGAATGATCGAACAGTTGATAAAGGCTAAGAATTTCAAAATCTTTCACTTTGTGATTGCCCCAGTACACTCATAATTATCTAAATTATCTGGAAGGAGGTAGGGAAATTTATTAAGAACAATACAAAATGGGAAGAGTCATCATTTACCAAAAAAAAAAAAAAAAATGGGATGTAAAGGAGAGAGATACCAGATTGTAACAGTATCAGGAAACAGCACCAGAGGAGATAGAGATTCTCCAAGGATTGACACAACAGAGAGAGTAACACAAAGAAACATACTCTTTAAGGGAGTCTTTGTTGGGTGAAGTGATTTTGAGTGAGTCATTTACGTCATGAGGCATTGTCTCATTTTAAAATGAATGACTTGGACTAGAAGATTTCCAACCCCTTTTAATCTAAAGTGCTATGATGATTAATTATGTAATGTCATGCTATAGAAAAAAAGAAAAAGTTATTGAAAGTGATAGAAGATTCTAAAAAGGAATAAAAGAGAATCTTCTCTTTAGTTAGAATATGTTTTTCTATCTTAGGAATTTTAGAGCTGTGTATTTTAAATTAATTATTGCAAGTTTCTAATTCTGTGGTTTCTTCTATGATCACTCCGTGGATTTTGTTCAAAGGACATCATATACCAGTTTGCAAAATGCACTTTGGCTTTTCATTAAAACTACAGAGAAAACTTTCTACTAGCAAATTTAGCACTAAGTTACTTTATGAAAAAACAGTTACTGTCTTAGAAATAGTTATTTCCTTCAAAATCTCATTTTGGAAGAATGGTTTTTCTTACCTTTTACATTGTTTTTTTTTTCTTTTCATTTGCTTACATGCCATCTTTCCTTCATTTTCAATTGAGTAGTATAAATAGTTTAACTCTCAGGAATAGTCATATGACCTCTTAATTATAGAAACCCCAGAGTATGATCTACTGTTAGAGATGGCAGTGGCCATATTAACTTACGTATCTGTTAAGCTTCAGCATTCTCAAAGACAAAAGCATTTTAAGCATAACACCAGCTGTATTGATTTTAATATTATGGAACAAATTCTAATGTTTCATGTATATATAAGCCAAATTTAGATACTTTATATTATTATATCATAGATATATATTCCAACCAAAAAGCTCAGCGCAAATTAATTTTAAATTGTAATGGATCTCAATCCAACGTGAAAGAAATATACCTTCTTATTTACCAAAGTACCTAAAGATGGTAAGGTGAGCCAACAAATATAAATAGACATATTAAATCAATTGTGTTGTGCAAAAAGAAATAGAGAAAAAGAAAACATTTGACCAATTCCTGCCAGCACAGCTCCTTAGTTCTGGGCTATCTTCTTCCACGGAGACAAATACATAACCTGTGTTGAGGTCTTAAGATTTGAAAATGAGAGTCCTAAACATTTTTCTTTTGAGTAACATCAGAGAAAGCCACAGGTTTTCCTCCACTGAAACCCTGTATAAACTAAAATTTAACTCCGAAACTTTACTTGGGCTCCTAGAAAATAGGAACAAAATTAAAATTGTTCATTTGAACATCTTATATCAGGGTTTTGATTTCTATTTATTTATTTATTTTTGAGATAGAGTCTCGCGGTGTCACTGAAGCTATAGTGCAGTGGTGCAATCTCGGCTCACTGCAACCTCTGTCTTCCGGGTTCAAGCAATTCTCCTGCCTCAGCCTCCCTCCCAAGTAGCTGAGACTACAGGTGCACGCCACCATGCTCAGCTAATTTTTGAATTTTTAGTAGAGATAGGGTTTCACCATGTTGGCCAGGCTGATCTCAAACTCCTGACCTCAAGTGATCCAACCGCCTCAGCCTCCCAAAGTGCTGGGATTACAGGTGTGAGCCATCGTGCCAGGCTTCATCTCAGGGTTTTAAACCAGTAGAGCAGAAGCCCTTTACTTTGGTTTATGTGATCTATCTCTAGTGTCAAATATTCAGTACCCCACATTTTAATGGCTGAATTTAGAAAATGGCCTATTCTTTCTCATGTTTGCTAAGAAATTAATCATCAGTGATGGGGTAGATGCTTCAAATAGGCTTGCACTCAAGTCTATTTAATGGTGCAATATAGGGATTAGTAGTTATTATATTCTTTAACTCTCAAGTTCATTCATTGGAAAATAAATGACTTTAAAAAGAGATGTTGCATATATATGAAAGAGATTACATGTGTTTCTTTTACAAATATCGTTAATTTCTCTAAGATGGTTTCTTATCAATTCAGTTATTAACAGATATAATATTGGTAATAAAAATAATTAAGGTATATAAATATATTTCCTTTTTCCTCCTAAATTTAGGTTCTTTTCAATGTAACAGTTACAATGAAAAAATGTGATGTCACAGGAGGAAAAAACTATGCAATAATCAAACCTATTGGTTTTAATGAAACCGCTAAAATTCATATACACAGAAACTGCAGCTGTCAGTGTGAGGACAACAGAGGACCTAAAGGAAAGTGTGTAGATGAAACTTTTCTAGATTCCAAGTGTTTCCAGTGTGATGAGAATAAATGTCATTTTGATGAAGATCAGTTTTCTTCTGAGAGTTGCAAGTCACACAAGGATCAACCTGTTTGCAGTGGTCGAGGAGTTTGTGTTTGTGGGAAATGTTCATGTCACAAAATTAAGCTTGGAAAAGTGTATGGAAAATACTGTGAAAAGGATGACTTTTCTTGTCCATATCACCATGGAAATCTGTGTGCTGGTGAGTATAAATATATACAGGCAGCTTTTACTTGTCACTATTACACCAGCATAGATGTTAAAGTATCTTTAAATCACGTTTATAAATTAGCAAAACTGAATCTGAATTTGTTATTCAAAGTTTCAAAGTCCATGAAATTAGGGCATGGCAACAGATTTATAGTACGTGATTTTGATATTTATATCTTAACCTATTTTATACAGGAAATGCTTCAAAATAAAAACCTAAAATTAATTGTTATTCTCATGCTTTCCTTGATCTTGGAAAGAAATATACCAGAAAAGGAAATGGCTGATGATATCTGACACACTTTCCAGAAGAATCAGAGTATTCTTCTAGAAGGATCTGATTCATTCTGGTAAATGGTCACTCCCTCCAACTTGCTCAGAGGATTTTATTTCTGTCAGGATGATGGGGAGTGAGCTATAAGAGTATACTTTTCATTCATATGAAAATCCTTAATGCATTATTATAAATGGTATTCTAAGCTGGCAGTAATTTAAGCCTGTCCAGTTTATTTTGGGCCACCACCAGCAACAAAACTGCCAAAGGACAGCATTCTTCAAGAAAATACTGCCTTACTAAGTAATCGAAAAGATTCGTCCTTGAGGCCACACACAGACCAAATTTTAAACACGAAATAAATTAAAATAAAAATACGAAGATTACTCTTGGGCCATTCAATTTACTGCCACCTACAGGTTAGATTCCTGAAAATCTAATCAACATTAGCAAACTAAAACAAAATACTGTTTTTAAATGAATTAAATAAACTACCTGTCATCTGAGTTCTGTGATAATTTTCCTGTGACAATGTGCTAAATTTACTCATTGAGAAAAACATCTTTTTAGTATTTGCATTTTAGTAAATAAATATTTGTTAAATTATTGACGAATGGAAACGTCATCATAAGCATATGGGACGTAACAAACCTATAAAAAATAAAGGCTATAATGTAGTCTAAGCTGAAAATTTGGCCTGTATCACCTAAATGTGCAATGGAAAATTGTCTTTTTATTCTATAACATACATAGAATATCTTAATATACAAACATTTATTCAACTGTAACTGACATCATGGGTAGGATGGATTATAGATGACTTCAGAATGAACCAGCAGTTGTCTACTGTATTTTATAGGGAGGAAAAATATTATTTTACAGTGAAGAGAAAGAATTTTCTGAAGTCACATCCCACAGCTGTCAATCTCTCAAGAGGGTTTCAAATACATTTGAGTATTTGTCCCAGTCTCTGTTTGCAGTGAAATATCGAATGTACTAGCTTTTCTATACGAGTATGATACTACTGACCCACAAGCAGTTGAGAATCTGCTTTGAATTGTTTCTGTGTAAGTGCAGACTGTAACTGACATGTACTTTCTCCACTAGTCTCCTTTGGGAATAAAAACACATGTTCACAGGCCTGCTGGCGAGGAGTCAGCATTAGCCTGCACAGCACAGAGGGCTTGGCCGACATTTGTCTGGCCTGGACCTCATTAGTTTTACACTTAGCAAATTGAGCTGGTCCTACAGTAGAATCTGTGGAACAATTACCCTGGGAGGTGCTCAGCAATAAAAGAAGAGAGAGAGGGAGCTAAGAAAGGAAAGGAAGGGAGAGAGATAGAAGGAAGGAAGGGAGAGAAGGAAGGAGAAAGGAAAGGAGGAAGGAAGGGAGAGAGGGAGAAAAGAGGAAGGTTGGTTTGTGGCTAGATAAGCTTCAGAATTCCTATATCATCATGTGAAATGTACCCCCTTTTGACGATTTCTAGTGCACATTGGCATATTAAGTTTTGGACACTTTTACTGTCTAAAATCCATTTAACTATGTGTAACTATGTTTTCTTCACCCCACATGCATAATGTTCCCCCACCACACACACCATCTTTCTTTCTTTTTTTCATTTACCATCTAAGAACAGCTCACAGTATAGAGGAGGATCTGCTCTGCTAACTTACTAAATAATGCACTGAGGATGTGAATGCAATTGTTCAACTTCTCAAGAGACCTGATCTTTAAACATGGCACTAGCAGTACTGAAGCACTAGAAAAGTTTGCCTCACAGTCCCGCAAAGTTATCCTAGGCCTTCAGCAACATCAGAAGACTAAGAGAATAGGTGATGGAAGCCATATCAAATACCTATATCTTTTCTAATTTCAAGTCAAGCAGTTAACATTACTTTGGCCTTTGCAGTTTCTTGATATGTGTGTTTTTAATGTAAAACTCAATATGCAATGACATTCAAGTAGTCTGGCAGCCACTGAAGCAGGGTTGCCCTTCGTGCTTGTTAGCAGAGTGCATTAGCATGGGGAGATTATCTACAGTAGAACAGCTTTGAAAACAGATCCTCCTAAATCCAGCACTGTTTGTGTCAGACCAATGAAAAAGTGATGCTGTTCCCATTCATTGGACTGTCAGTGCATTTCCATGGAGATGATACAGGAATCCATGGTTGAAAACTCTTTACAAAGTCAGTGATCCAGATAACATAGGTCCTGCGGTGTCTTCCTCACAGGGCATGGAGAGTGTGAAGCAGGCAGATGCCAGTGCTTCAGTGGCTGGGAAGGAGATCGATGCCAGTGCCCTTCAGCAGCAGCCCAGCACTGTGTCAATTCAAAGGGCCAAGTGTGCAGTGGAAGAGGCACGTGTGTGTGTGGAAGGTGTGAGTGCACCGATCCCAGGAGCATCGGCCGCTTCTGTGAACACTGCCCCACCTGTTATACAGCCTGCAAGGAAAACTGGTATGATTTCTTTGACTCCAAACGTACACAAAGAATAGCTACTTTTGTCCTTTTTTGTTCTGACTTCCTTAATCTTAAACGTTGCCAGATACATTGTGACCACCATGCTAAAAAAGAATTAAATGAGAAATGCTATGAATTAGAAGACTTGAATTCAAATCTTTGACCCCTGGATAGCTGTGGAAGCATCAGAGTAAATCTGGACACTCACTACCTTAGCTTTTTTTGAAACTAGAGGTTGCCTGCTACCCAGCTTACTATTTAGTAATAGTGTGATCTCGGACAAGTTGTTATAATTTTTTGTGCCTCAGTTTCCTGATATCAAAAGTGAGGATAGTAATAATACCTTGCTGTATATCTGTGAAAGTGTCAAATGATTCATATAAAAAAACTCACCTTTGTACTTGATGCATGGCAATCATAGAATAAATGTTAGTTGTTACTGCTGTGTTTTATATTTAATATATATATTATTTTTTTGTGACAGAGTCTCGCTCTGTCGCCCGGCTGGAGTGCAGTGGCACATCACTGCAAGCTCCGCCTCCTGGGTTCACGCCATTCTCTTGCCTCAGCCTCCCGAGTAGCTGGGACTACAGGCACCCACCACCACACCCGGCTAATTTTTTTTTTTTTTTGTATTTTTAGTAGAGACGGGGTTTCACCGTGTTAGCCAGGATGGTCTCAATCTCCTGACCTCATGATCCACCCACCTCGGCCTCCCAAAGTGCTGGGATTACAGGCGTGAGCCAATGTGCCCGGCCTTATTTTTAATATTTTAATGATAAAGAACAACGGTGTCTGTGACGCACCCTAGAAATAAGTGATATATAAATGAAAGGTTATATATTAAATGAAGGTGATATTACTGTTTTGTGCCAATAAATTTTTCAGTAACAATTTGAGATCTCCACAAAGACTTCTGATCTAAACACTGTAACTTCCAGTTTGTTTTATTCAACACTTTAAACCACTGACTTTCTCAGATTAGTAGCTCAAGTAAGTTTTTTAGAATTATGCATGCTAATTTATTTAAATCATTTGGAAATGCAATCCTTCGATGTAATGATGGAGTTAGTTCTAATGAACATAATCAAAATTTGAATTGTTTCTGCATTGTTATTTTGTCTTTTTTTTTCTTGCAGAAAATATTATAGTCCACCACCTTTTTAAAGAATAAATATTTTCACTTCTGTTTCCCCTTGCAGGAATTGTATGCAATGCCTTCACCCTCACAATTTGTCTCAGGCTATACTTGATCAGTGCAAAACCTCATGTGCTCTCATGGAACAACAGCATTATGTCGACCAAACTTCAGGTAGGCCAAAGCTTAATAATCAAAGCACAGAAGAATGTCTGTAGAGGATGATGTTCCCCCAAAAGACCCATAATTAACCATGCTAAAGAAAGGACTCGGCCGGGTGTGGTGGCTCACACCTGTAATCCCAGCACTTTGGGAGGCCAAGGCGGGTGGATCAACTGAGGTCAGGAGTTCGAGATCAGCCTGGCCAACGTGGTGAAACCCCGTCTCTACTAAAAATACAAAATTGGCCAGGCGCAGTGGCGGGCACCTGTAATCTCAGCTACTGAGGAGGCATAGGCAGGAGAATCACTTGAATCCGGGAGGCGGAGGTTGCAATGAGCTGAGATCATGCCATTGCATTGCAGCCTGGGCAACAAGAGAGAAACCCCATTTAAAAAAAAAAAAGAGGACTGAGGGCTTTATTTTTAAATTATGAAACATTGCTTTATTCTTTATAACAATAATAAATGTGCGTTTTTGTGTCATCTTCTACCTTAGATACTTCCTTCATGTTCACTGGCTCATTTAATGTCATACAACTCTTTGAGATTGGTACAATCTCCATGTTATAGATGGGGAAACTGAGGCTCAGGGAAATTTTGTATGAGGGCTGCTATCTCTTAACTAGTAATGTTAAGATACACGTCTTAGATCAAGATCTTCAAACTAAAAGTTCCATACCCTTTTCATTATGTCACATTTATAATCATTCATCCTTAAGCTATATTTTTTATCAAAATGAAAAGTACTAGGAAGGAATGGCCCTTTTGAAGTTACATATTTTGTAAAAGCAGATCATCATTACTTAGAATTTTTTGGCTTCACCTGAAACATGAAAGCAAATATTGATTAGACATGAGGAAGTTCACAACTAGAAGCAAGTTTGGATTATGAAGGAAAATTATGGCTCCACAGATTTTCTCTGTTACTGAAATGAGTTTACATGGGGAACTCATATTTCTGGTTCACTGAGGGTTTGACAGCCAATTTATTTGGATGCCTTTCCATGGAAGTACATTGCATGGGAATTCAGCTGTGTAGATGAGAGGGGAAAACTAACCACTCAGCCACACCATAGCAAGCATACTCAGTGGTTATAGGGTACCATCTCTGGGAGATTTAAAAAACTGAATTGCAAACTCATTATATTGTATACATTAATATGTGCAGTTTTTGTATATCAATGATACTTAATAAAGCTGTTTAAAAAAACAACAACAAAAGCAAAACAAAACAAAACAAAAGTTATTTAGAACCCAGAACCTTACTTTGCACAGGGGTAAGGTGTGGAACTCCACGGGCATTAGAAACTAACCTTGAAATTATATCTTTATTAAACATTCCCATTGCAACTATTATTTCAAGTCTCTCCAACCTGTAAGAAAAATTCCGGCTCTTAGAGAGACTGCACAAAAGAGTAAACTTTCTCCAGAGTTTTCTTTCCTTTTTCCCTCACATCCACACTGATCTTACCCCATAATGAACTTGGCTCTGAAAAAAGCCCCATGTGCTGCCAGCTGGAGCTGCAGCAATCACTCCAGAAAGCCAAGTGCCTTTCTAATAAATAGGGCCTTACTATCAACATGTCATTTATTATGTTAAGTAAACACTACTTTGACTTAAGTGTTGTTACAAAAAGTATTCTCTTAAAGCTCCTTAGGAAAAGCCCCGGCCTGACCTAAACTAAGGAAAGCATGGGCTAGGCATGAATGTTTGACCACTCATAGCATTTAAATATGCATGCAGATTTGAGCTCTGAAAATGCCCTCTGTTCTAACCTATTAGAAATATTTCTAAAATGTGTCAGTAGCTAGGGGCCGCCCCTCCCTTCACAACTATTGTGCAAGGAGAGGGAAAGGGCATTTGTTAGGCACCTCTATTATCTATCCACTCAGTTGCACTTAAAGGCTGTTCTTTCAGTCTCTCTGGCTGAGCTCCCACCAGGCGAGAAGCCAGTAAGTGGGATCAAGCCACGTGCCCCCTCTGATGATCTGCCTTAGCTGATTGAGTAGTCCTAAATCAACCAGAGGAAATGACAGTCTGTCAGAACAAAAGGCATGTATGTTATGAGCCCGAAGTCACTGTGGAGGCCTCAAAAGACACCAACTTTGAGCAGAATATTTTGGATTCTCTCTCTGTGAGACCTGTAGCAACAGAGACCTGCACTGGCATTTGGTGTTTCCATTCCAGTTGTAGCGCTGGGATAGCCTTTGACCTTTCTTTCAAAGTACCTTATCACAAAAAAAAAAAAAAAAAAAAAAATAGGCTTAATTAAGTCTTCCCACTTGAGAGGAACCCTTTCCCTTATCACTGAGCTTGGCCTTATTCAAAAACATACTTAGTCCTCACTGGAAATTCTGACCCAAATCACCCAGGATTGGTTGGGCGGTCCACTATGCTAAGCCTTGGCAGGTCACCTCCATAGTGGCCCTCTCAGGGACACCTTGGAACTTTGGATGAGGTTCCCAAACTCTGGAGAGTAGGGAGGGGAACACATACCACTTTAGCCACAAAGTAATTTTATGAATCTGGGGCAGCTGGTGAGTTCCATGGAATACTTGCCTATTGTGCAACCATCTTCCTGTTAGATTAGGGTAATGCCTCTGGCAACAACAGAGCCTGTACACTTTCAAGCACCAGATCTTTGGCTATGAGGGTGTGCCAAAGATCTGGTGCTAAAATGAGATCCAGCATGCCCCTCCTCTTAACACAACATTTCTTTTTCCAGCTAGTAATTATTTGTCCTAAGTATTATTTGTTCTTAAAATACACAGTGCATGTTTAGAGGCAAATGGAATAGGTGTAGTTAACAGACTAGTAAAAAGTAAATTAATGAAAATGAAGAATGATATTTTCATGTTGTCCCAAATTGGACACTCCTATTTCCTGGAGAAGCCATGTATAATAAGAATGAAAATTTACACTTCAATTTCTGAAGAAATATTTATTCACCTATTGGAGTAGTTTTGATTTTAGCTTCTGCAGATGTTTACTTTATTTTCCATTACTGGCATGGAACAAATGAAGACCAAGCATAACAAGAGAAACATATCCTAAGGCCCAGAACTGCTCAGTAATTTTTAAAAATCCTATTTTCCATTTAGTGATCAACAGTACACACCACAAAAACTAGTCCTCTTTCTGTCTTGGATAAAATTATGCTTGGTTATGGGACATGGACATATTCCAGTTAATACAATTAAAGAATCAAGCTGCAAAGGAATAATATGATTGAATACCTTAATCATGGCTATTTTCCAAAGGAGGGTTTTCTATTGAAAATATTTTCATAGTAAACGCGCAAGAAAAATTAAAGAGCTTTTTGTTTTGAATCAAAGGTAATTTCAATCCCCTGATTTGAAAAATGTAGATTTGCAAATATCTTTGGCACTATCAATTGAGGTGTGAACGTTATTTACTTGATAGACTCTTTGATTTACTTATTCCAATTTTTAATCCATTTATTTGTTTGCTTCATTACAGAATGTTTCTCCAGCCCAAGCTACTTGAGAATATTTTTCATCATTTTCATAGTTACATTCTTGATTGGGTTGCTTAAAGTCCTTATCATTAGACAGGTGATACTACAATGGAATAGTAATAAAATTAAGTCCTCATCGGATTACAGAGTGTCAGCCTCAAAAAAGGTCAGTGAATTCTAAAAAAGAACTGCTAACAGTATGTTATTGCCTAGTTACCATATTTAGGCCCTTAGTTACTAATAATATTTCTTCTCTATTAAGGATAAGTTGATTCTGCAAAGTGTTTGCACAAGAGCAGTCACCTACCGACGTGAGAAGCCTGAAGAAATAAAAATGGATATCAGCAAATTAAATGCTCATGAAACTTTCAGGTGCAACTTCTAAAAAAAGATTTTTAAACACTTAATGGGAAACTGGAATTTTTAATAATTGCTCCTAAAGATTATAATTTTAAAAGTCACAGGAGGAGACAAATTGCTCACGGTCATGCCAGTTGCTGGTTGTACACTCGAACGAAGACTGACAAGCATCCTCATCATGATGTGACTCACATAGCTGCTGACTTTTTCAGAGAAAAATGTGTCTTACTACTGTTTGAGACTAGTGTCGTTGTAGCACTTTACTGTAATATATAACTTATTTAGATCAGCATAGAATGTAGATCCTCTGAAGAGCACTGATTACACTTTACAGGTACCTGTTATCCCTACGCTTCCCAGAGAGAACAATGCTGTGAGAGAGTTTAGCATTGTGTCACTACAAGGGTACAGTAATCCCTGCACTGGACATGTGAGGAAAAAAATAATCTGACAAGTATATTCTAAGGTTGCCAAACACTTCAACAGTTGGTGGTTGAATAGACAAGAACAGCTAGATGAATAAATGATTCGTGTTTCACTCTTTCAAGAGGTGAACAGATAAAACCTTAATCTTAAAAGATTATTGCTTTTTAAGGTGTGTAGTTTTATGCATGTGTGTTTATGGTTTGCTTATTTTTGCAAGATGGATACTAATTCCAGCATTCTCTCCTCTTTGCCTTTATGTTTTGTTTTCTTTTTTACAGGATAAGTTTATATATGTCACAGATGACTGGATTAATTAAGTGCTAAGATACTACTGCCATAAAAAACTAATAATACAATGTCACTTTATCAGAATACTAGTTTTAAAAGCTGAATGTTAATAGGGGACACTGTAAAGTATCATCAAAACCTGAATAGCTTCATTGTGCACAGGTGTGGAGTTTTGTATCTTCTTACCTGGTAAACTGAAGGGATTGCTTGGCCATTTCATTTATCTTAACATTAATTCACAAGATAGTTAGAAATTCTGCCTCAAGCAAAGTACCACATTTTGAAAGTTTTCTTAGATTTTGATTGCAAGTAGATATCAGCATTTTTTAAATGAAAAGCTATATTATCTTCTCCCTTCAAGGCAGCCTAAGGATGTTCTTTCCCAGAATCACTCCAACCCTTCTTGCCAGAATTCATAAAAATACAAAATTGGAGAATAGATGATATCTTAGAAATAAGCTTTTTTTTTTTTTTTTTTTTTTTTTTTGAGACGGAGTTTCACTCTTGTCACCCAGGCTGGAGTGCAATGGCGCAATTAGGGCTCACTGCAACCTCTGCCTCCCGGGTTCAAGCAGTTCTCCTGCCTCAGCAACCTGAGTAGCTGGGATTACAGGCATCCACCACTGTGCCGAGCTAATTTTTGTATTTTTAGTAGAGACGGGGTTTTGCCATGTTGGACAGGTTGATCTCAAACTCCTGACCTCAGGTGATCTACCCTCCTCGGCCTCCCAGAGTGTTGGGATTACAGGCATGAGCCACCATGCCAGGCTGCTAATTCTCCTTTTTAGTGAGTTAGGGAACTGAGCCTCAGAAAACTTAAACGATTTTCAAAAAACACTCAAGTGATAAAGTGGCCACATTGGAAAGTAGTTTTTATCTTCTCATTGCCAGGCCAGTGTTCATTGCACAATATCATGCTACCTCTTGAATCTTTAAAATATTCAATTGGCAAATGTTTTTCAATGTGATTTACTCATGTCTTAAGTGTATGAGGAAAGTCCAAAGCAAAATAGAAAAGAATCATTCAAACTGAATTGTCCATAATCAGCTTCCAGTCTTTCATGCTAATCAGCTTCTTAAGAGACTGAAGCATGGCATACCTACAGGGGAATTCCTTCGCACCATAGCCTCTATGAACAGTGTTCCCTGGAGTTCTCCAGTGCTCAGCTTGAGACCTTGATACACGGGCCATGAGCACTGTCTTCCCCAATGGAAATTTCTTTACACTTACCTTATCCCTACTTAGTCTGATTTTATTGGCTAGCAGTCTAACAGTCCTGTGTGGATATACAGTTTTGCCCATGACAACAAAGGAATCTATCTGAAATATCTTTTTTTATAATTAACTTCCAAGATTTGCTATCTTCCAGCACTTGAGTTAAAGTACTAGATACTGCATTTTGATGAAGACTAACCCCATCTCATATTCTACCCTAAAGAGAACTGAAAAACCTATAATAAGTTGTTCTGGAGCCAATAAACACAGCAGCTCTGTTAGATGTCCTCTACAGCCAAGCAATTTCAATGCTAACTTGAACTGCATTTCCTTCCTCAAATGAGAGATTGACGTAATTCAGTACTGTGAGTCACTTGTATAAGAAACCTCTGATCACTAAAAATAATGTAAAAATTGGGTTTAGTAGCCTAATACACATAACATTCTTCTTAAAAAGGAAAATGGATGGATGCCTGACAACCCTCCAAAAGAAAAAAGTGTAAGATAGCCATTAAGATGACAATTTTTGAAACGAACATTATGATGTTTATGAACAATAAACAAATTTCCGTATGGAATGAATTACCCAAAAAGAGTATAACAAAATGAAATCCTTAAAAATCAAGGGTTTATATTTTTTTACACCCTCACTTGTTTGCACTAACTTTATAGTGGACCAAGGCTGTTACCATAGGAAGGGACAAACTTCCTTGTAGGCAACTCAATGTTAGACGATGATTGTGGTGACGCTTGCAAAGTCTTGTGCTTATCTTTTTTGTTTTTACTTAAAAAGCTAATTTTTAAAGATTGTAGGGCTTGTATTTTACTTGAATAATTGATATCTTCCTGTGTAATGATTTGTGAGATGAGAATTAATATTTGACTAGTTAGAATTAATTAAATGGTAAGGGAACACAGGGTACTCTTAGTTTAAATAATGTATGTAAATAGAGTCTATTTTCAACTAATATGGCTACAGGAGCCTTTTGAGATTCGTTGATATTAAACACAATTAATGAAATTTTAAATTGTTAACAGAATTGAGAACTTGAACAACACTTTTAGTACTGCAGCATTTTTGTGCCCTAAAGTATGTAATGATTTATAAATTTGCCATACATACACTACAACATAACATTTGCTTTGTTATGCATTTTATTTCTCTGGGGACACCATTGCACTGCAGTGCACACGTATTTATAAACATTTGTTATATTTTTGGAAACTTGCTAATATTTATTAAGTCATAGACTTTTCTGGAGGACTTAAAAATTCACTAAAAATCTGGTTATGTCTTAAATGTTCAGTTTATCTTTGGTTTATTAAAATAACAAAAAAAAATCTAAGATTAAACACAGTAGATATCTCTGGAGGCAATTTTCCAAAACTCAACATTAAAATTTGTGGATGCATGAGATGCAATCCTTCAAAGAATGAATCTGAAACATATTTTTAATATTTACTTAATATCCATTGAAGATATCTTTATGCAAGACAAGAGTCAGCCATCAGACACTGAAATATATTATGATAGATTATGAAGAATTTTCTCTGTAGAATTATATTCTTCCTGGAACCTGGTAGAGTAGATTAGACTCAAAGGCTTTTTCTTCCTTTTCTTACTCCTGTTTTTTCCACTCACTCTTCCCAAGAGATTTCCTAAAGCTTCAAGCTTAATAAGCCTAATAATGAAAAATAACTGAATTTAATGGTATAATGAAGTTCTTCATTTCCAGACATCTTTAATTGATCTTAAAGCTCATTTGAGTCTTTGCCCCTGAACAAAGACAGACCCATTAAAATCTAAGAATTCTACATTTTCACAACTGTTTGAGCTTCTTTTCATTTTGAAGGATTTGGAATATGTATGTTTTCATAAAAGTATCAAGTGAAATATAGTTACATGGGAGCTCAATCATGTGCAGATTGCATTCTGTTATGTTGACTCAGTATTTAATTTACAACTATCCTTATTTACATTGACCTCAAGAACTCCATGTTGGCCAGGCGCGGTGGCTCACGCATGTAATCCCAGCACTTTGGGAGGCCGAGGTGGGCGGATCACGAGGTCAGGAGATCGAGACCACGGTGAAACCCCATCTCTACTAAAAATACAAAAAATTAGCCGGGCGCAGTGGCGGGCGCCTGTAGTCCCAGCTACTCGGGAGGCTGAGGCAGGAGAATGGCGTGAACCCGGGAGGCGGAGCTTGCAGTGAGCCGAGATTGCACCACTGCACTCCAGCCTGGGCGACAGAGCGAGACTCCGTCTCAAAAAAAAAAAAAAAAAAAAGAACTCCATGTTATGCAATGCAGACCACTGAGATATAGCTAACATTCTTTCAAGTAATTTTCCTTTTCTTTTATAATTCCTCTATAGCAAATTTTTATGTATAACTGATTATACATATCCATATTTATATTTCATTGATTCCAAGACATCACTTTTTCAATTTAACATCTGTGAAATTGTGACATTTCTTGCAACTGTTGGCACTTCAGATGCAGTGTTTAAAATTATGCTTGAATAAATATTACACTAATCCAACTTTACCTAAATGTTTATGCATCTAGGCAAATTTTGTTTTCTTATAAAGATTTGAGAGCCCATTTATGATAAAATATGAAGGCAAAATTTAAGGACAATTGAGTCACGCACAACTCAACATGGAGCCTAACTGATTATCAGCTCAGATCCCGCATATCTTGAGTTTACAAAAGCTCTTTCAGGTCCCCATTTATACTTTACGTGAGTGCGAATGATTTCAGCAAACCCTAACTTAACTAACAAGAATGGGTAGGTATGTCTACGTTTCATTAACAAATTTTTATTATTTTTATTCTATTATATGAGATCCTTTTATATTATCATCTCACTTTTAAACAAAATTAACTGGAAAAATATTACATGGAACTGTCATAGTTAGGTTTTACAGCATCTTACATGTCTTGTATCAATGGCAGGAGAAAAATATGATAAAACCAATCAGTGCTGTGAAAAACAACTTTCTTCTAGAGTCCTCTTACTTTTTATTCTTCTTTATCATTTGTGGGTTTTTCCCCCTTGGCTCTGATCACTTTAACTTCAAGCTTATGTAACGATTGTTATAAAACTGCATATTTAAATTATTTGAATTATATGAAATAATTGTTCAGCTATCTGGGCAGCTGTTAATGTAAACCTGAGAGTAATAACACTACTCTTTTATCTACCTGGAATACTTTTCTGCATAAAATTTATCTTTGTAAGCTAACTCTATTAATCAGGTTTCTTCTAGCCTCTGCAACCTACTTCAGTTAGAATTGTCTAACACTGCTCTATTAATCAGGTTTCTAGCCTCTACAACCTACTTCAGTTAAAATTGTCTAATACAACAATATTTTTAAAAAAACACTGCAATTGTCAAGGATGGAAAATGTGTGATTTGTGTAAACAATTTTTACCAACTTTACATTTTCCTACAGATAAATGTGAAATTTTGATAAGAAGTCTACACAATGACAAGTATGGTACATAAATTTTATTAAGAATATTGAGTATAAAGTACTTTAATTCTAAATTATAAGAAAATATACATTTGCACATATTAATATAGAAATTCATTTTGTGTATATTTAACATAGCTTTTAAAGTATTTTACATTTATTAGCTACTTCATTATGGTTTCTTGAACTTCTGAAAAAAATTAGAAATGTATTAAACTTATCAGTAACAAAAACTTATTTTGTTTCAGCTAACGAATACTGCGTTTGTAAAAATAAATTTAATATAGAATATATTTTTAAATTAAATATTTGAATATAAAATAGCTCTAAGAAAGAAGCAAATTATCACTGAACATATTTCTTATTATTTCTGGCTTTGAATTATACGTAACTTAAATTGTCTTAAATGATACAGAATATTGGAGAATATGATACTTTCACATAATATACTATGAACCTGTTCATATAACTCTGACTACTAACTTCTGTTTTATGTATTTATTAAAGAGCTGACACTGTAGTTTGTTGTGAGATGTTTATTTTTCTAACAGAGCTTATAACAGTTAGGACAAGGCATTTAATTAATGCATCATTCTGTTTAGTAGTAGGTGTTAATCAATATGAAATTCTCTGTTTTAAAATAAAAATGTAAAAATCTAAGAATACACGCCTCCTTATTTACTTTGTGCTACATTAATCTCAAAGCTTCCAGACAACAGTACTTTGTCCCCCAAGGAAATGTAATAGCATCTATACACTGTCATTAGCAGAGGACATTACATAATTCCAAAAAGATACTACTCCTAGAAAATTGTAGAGCCAATGATAAACAGGGGAGGCCATCCTAGTTGTTCTTTTCCTTTTTGATAGTTATTTGCAGTAGAAACAGAAGAAATATTCTAATGACAAAAACCTGAAAAAAATAGCTAAAAGTTAAAACAGGCATTTTCCACGTGCCAGAGACTTCTACCACCACCTTAGGTGTGACACATTCATAACCTTCAATTGCACATTCTCAAGAGTCAGGCTTAAATTAATTGAATTTTATTGAATACCCATGTATTGTGATTTTCCTTACCCTAGAGAAGAGAATAAAGCAGAACGTGGTAGATACTGAGATCAGCTCAGTCGTGGAGACCCTAACCCAGCGGCGCCAGAGGAATTAAAGACACTCACACAGAAATACAGAGTGTGGAGTGGGAAATCGGGTCTCACAGCCTTCAGAGCTGAGAACCCCAAACAGAGATTTACCCACATATTTATTGACAGCAAGCCAGTCATGAGATTTACTAAAAGCATTCCTTATGGGAAATAAAGGGATGGGTCTGGCTAGTTATCTGCAGCATGAACATGTCCTTAAGGCACAGATCGCTCATGCTATTGTTTGCAGTTTAAGAACGTGTTTAAGCAGTTTTCCACCCTGGGTGGGCCAGGTGTTCCTTGCCCTCATTCTGGTAAACTGACAACCTTCCAGCATGGACATCAAGGCCATCACGAGCATGTCACAGTGCTGCAGAAATTTTGTTTATGGCCAGTTTTGGGGCCAGTTTATGGCCAGATTTTGGGGCCTGTTCCCAACAGATAGATATATTAAAAATGAAATAAGACATTTAGACAGATTACCTGTTCTTAAGGAGCTTTTAATAGTTTGGAGGAAAAGATAAAGTGTAATGCACCTGGTATAGTTTGGCTGTGTCTCCACTCAAATCTCATCTTGAATTCCCATATGTTGTGGGAGGGACCCGTGGAAGGTAATTGAATCATGGGGGCAGATCTTTCCAGTGCTATTCTTGTGATAGTGAATAAGTCTCATGAAATTTGAAGGTGTGAAAAAGGGGAGTTTCCCTGCACAAACTCTTTTCTTGTCTGCCACCATGTGAGGTGTGTCTTTCACCTTCTGCCATGATTGTGAGGTCTCCCCAGTCATGTGGAACTTGTAAATCCAATAAAACTCTTTATTTTTGTAAATTGCCCAGTCTTGGATATGGGTGTATCAGCAGTGTGAAAACTAATACAGTACTTTTCGATAGAAGGTCTGTGCTAAAGAGACCAGATGGACACTTAACTGGCAGGTTTCACAAGGCCTTTAGTTTTGAGAACTCATCTCAATTGTGTTTGACTGCAGTCTTTCAAGTTCAGAATCCTGATTTTTTTATTGAGTGTTATTTGACCCATTTTGTCCTTTCTTCTTTAGTAATAGAACCTAACTCCTGAGTTGCAGCAGAGCACACAGTTGAGACCCCCAGACTCCTTTGTAGCTGAATGCAGCTACAGAAGTTAATGTTGGCCAGTGGGATGGAGGAGGAAGTGATATGTGCAGCCCTGGGGCTCACTTCCTCTTCCTTTCTGTTGTCTGGAACAACTGGAGCAGCACTCCTGGCAAAGGAAGCCTTGTGCTGAAATTCTTAGAGCTTCCCCTTTAGCCATTGACTGTTCACCTCAAGACATCTCTGGTAGGAAAACAATCTAACCTAAACCATTGCATTTGATATTATAGCAGATAATCTCTACTGTAACCAATGAAGTTGTCTTTATGTAATTATCTCACTGAATCCTCAAGAGCGAAAAGTACCATTTTCCTTAATTTTTCAAATAGGGAAAATAAGTCACAGAAAGGTTAAGGATCTTGTATGAAAGCATGCAGCCAGTAAGTGGCTGCACTTACTGCAGGATTCATACCCAGATCTGCTTTACTTTCCATAAGTAACTTATCATATCTATCATGAGCACAGATTTTACTAGTTCAACAATCAGAAGTTAACCTTTGTCCCCACACCCCATAAAACATATGCAACAAATAAAGCTGAGGAGCTGATATATGTGTACAAATACTACACAGGGAAACAACATCCTTTAAGATGACAAAATTAAAAACTCCTTTAAGATGGTGAAATGTACTCGGATTCCAGAGTTAGGAGAGCCAGGAGAATAAGAGAAAGCCCATGGAAGACAGCATTTGGCCTCGCCTTGCAAGAAAGGTAAGTATGCACATGAAGAAAGGGGAGGTAACCCGGGAGATTTTACAAATGATAAAGTATAACCAAACGCAGGAAAGAGTGTGGACTCCATCCAAGAACATTGAAATTGTATTGAGATACAGCATTAGATAACAAAAGGCAGTAACCTACAGGTCCTAAGTTATGGAGAGCTTGATTCCCAGGCTAAGAATTTTGAGCTTTGGTCACTGGGGAAGAGCAAACAGTAAAGGTTTTGCACAGAAAAGTGGTATTATTGGAGTTAAACATGGTTGACATATAATTACATAAACTAAATATAATTTTAAGCATTAATTTTTATACTCAAATACTAAATCCAAATAGTACTTAACACTACTAAATATTCAATGCTATTAAATGTTATTTAATATTAAATTTAAATACAATTTAATACTAGTGTAAAATAATTTGAAGTAAAGTATTCAAAAGAAAGAAAACTGAAATCCAACCTCCTAGTGGCAATCACTTTTACATGTAGGCATATTTCCATTTTATTTTTCTATGCACTTTATAACTGCTATTATACGGATAATGCATATTTACTGTAAAATGTATTTATATGCATTATACAGATATGCATATTTACTGTAATATCTAGGTTAAAAATACCTAGAAATTAAAATTTAAAAAATATTACTCTAATCCAACCACCCACAGTTGGTCATTGCCATATATTTTTCAGGAAAAAAGTACATATATAATATATGTAACAATATATGTAATTACATATATATATTAAATACATATAAAACATATATATAACAAATGTATATATTAATATATTGGTGACTAAGAAATATACTATCTATAGTCCGGTATAAAGAGGTTTTTTTTCCAAAAACATATCAAACATTTATCTATGTTAAGATTTATAGCTGTTTTAATAGGTGAATATTGTCCCATAAATATGCCACGATCATATTCACTGAGAGCCCTTATATTCACTGAGAAAAGAATGAGCAGATATGATACAAAATATCAAACAATATTCAACAAGGAGGGACTAGTTAAATTATTTTTGACTCGGGGAGACTTGTACATTTGTAATGGAGAGGAGGAGGAGCCAGGTTAGAAAGAAATGTTTATGTTGTTACATTGGGAAGGTTTGGATGCATCTGATGTACAGTAGGAAGACATTTCAAATTGTGACAAAGAAAAGTCAGCGACGCCAGGCACAGTGGCTCACTCCTGTAATCCCAGCACTTTGTGGGTGGATCATCACTTGAGCTCAGTAGTTCGAGACCAGTCTGGGCAAAATGGCAAAACCCTGTCTCTATTAACAATACAAAAACTAGCTGGGCCTGGTGGTGTACACCTGTAGTCCCAGCTACTCGGGAGGCTGAGGCAGGAGAATCACTTGAACCCAGGAGGTAGAGGTTGCAGTGAGCCGAAATAGCACCACTGCACTCCAGCCTGGCGACAGAGTGAGACGCCGTCTCCAAATAAATAAATAAATAAATAAATAAATAAATAAATAAATAAAATTTAAAAACAAAGAAAATAAAATAAAGAAAGAAAAAGAAAAAAGTTAGCGAAATAAGCATAAAGGCTTTTCATGAAGAAGTAAAGTAGAAAGGCAGGAAATATGAGCTATTGCTAAAAGGAAGATTTGAAAGAACTTGGGGACTGGCTAGACGTAGGTGATAAAGAAAGGAGTTAGTTGAAGCACCAACTCCAAAAGACACTACAGGCTTCTATCCAAACTGGATAAAACTCCCAATCTGGTCTCACAAATCACATTGGTCTTGCCAATCCATGTCTTTTAGACTAAATTCTAACTTTATCAAAATATTGGACCAGACAAAGCTGGGAAATTTTAAACCATGTCAATGGTCATGCTTTCAAATATTATCAAAATAAACCTAATTGAAAGATAATCAATATCACTTTTGATGTAATTATTTATATATGAACTTTTTCATCATAATTAGAAGCAGTTGTGGTCTGCACAAGAAAAACAAGTGATTCCTTGTCTTTCAACGCGGTAATCCTTTAGCACTGATGTGGGCTGGTGCATTATTTCATACTCAGGGCCCAGTGCTGTTTGACTTCTTCCAACGAGTTACCTTAAGATCTGAAAAAATTTTCAGACTAGACTGGTGAGAGGGAAACTCCTTCTTTATTGGGCTTTGGCATGCTCTTGCTGTTTTACTTTGTCATGATTATGAAATTCATTCTACCATCATTAAAGTCAAGAGAGATAATTATTCACTTAAAAAATCTTAATTTACCAGTAACATTTTTCCCATTAAATACAAGATAATCTGTAAATTCACAGTTTCAAAGGGTAGTTCCCAGACCAAGAGCATCAGCATCATCTAGAAGTTTGTAGAAATGCAGATTTTTTGGTCTCCATCAAGACCTTCTGAATCAGAAACTCTGGGACTGTGGCCCAGCGATGTGCTTCCCCCCTCCCAACCCGGAAGCTTATTAGAAACCAGCAATGTGTTTTAACATGCTCTTTAAGTGACCCTAATGCCCACTGATGCCTGAGAACCACTTGCAAAGAGTGAAAACTAACATCAGATGACCAAGAAGGTACAGATTATGCTGACCCCAGACAAAACTTTATCTGATCTTGAGGGGAAGAAAATGTTCTAGGAAACATAGCAAGACTGTCTCTTACCAAAAAAAAAAAAAAATTCTTTTAATTAGCCAGGCCTAGTGTCAAATGCCTGTAATCCCAGCCACTTGGGAGGCTGAGGCAGGAGGATCACTTGAGCCTAGGGGATCAAAGCTTCAGTGGGCTATGATCACTCTGCTGTACTTCAGCCTGACACAGTGAGATTCTGTCTCAGAAAAAAAAAAAATATATATATATGTAAATACATACATTTATACACACACATATATATATATTTCTACAAGCACGCATCCAAATTGTCTCTATTTCACTAATTTTCCTCTTATTCTGGTAGTAAGTCTGCTTTAATGAGGGCTTGGAAAAGGGAAAATGACCCTCTGAGTGCCAATGACTAGCAAAAGGGAAACAAAACATAGAGACATATGTGTAAGTGTCAGTCAGACCCAAAGAATAAATGAAACATCAGGGGAAAAAAATATATGTGTCTCATTATTGGAAAAATAAAGCCAGGACAAAAGATGAGAGATCATCAGTCAATAATTGTGGGGAGGAGTCAGAGGGGACGTGGATTAATGGAAAGTCTAAATCTAGAAAGTTTAATTTTGTCTAACATAATTTTCCATGATACTCCAACTAGACAATGAGTATCTAGGCACCTATTACGTTAGGCTTCTGTGAGCTATGATGTCTGTATCTGTTACATTTTTCTAGTAACATACTAAATGGAAATAGGCCAAAGCATAATTTAGGATATAAATTGTTTTGATGAAGGGTTCCATCTTCTCTTACAAATGTTTACTATTTTACCTACAGCGAGTAACTAGCTCTCATTTCAGACAGCAGTCCAGGTGGGCCTACTAGTAAGAGGGTGCTATAAAGTTAGCTCCAGGACCTCACCTCAAAGAATGTGATTGAGAAAAGATTTACAGACTATGATCACAGTGCTCTTCTAAGAACTGTTCATTAAATAAGCCACAGAGATTAAGCAATAGGTGTTTTCTGTTCTTTCTGAAGATTATTAGGTTTTACCAGAGATAATAGAATAATACCAGCTGGAAATTAAAATTCCTCCTTTGTTTATTTATTTCAATACCATATTCATTTGTTAACTTGCTTGGTCTCTGTTTAGAATATTAGCTAACAAGGAATAAATATTTTGTTTACAGTTTCCCAAAAAGTTTTCTTTTTTCAAGAAAACACAATTTCTTATGTATTTTCGATGGGGCATTTAATAGGCCTGAGAAAGCTTACCAGGGTAGAAATCTGTCATGAAAATTTACTTTTAATCCCTGCCAGATCCAGTAATCAGGTGGGGAACAAGGGCATGGGATGCTAGAATGGGCCTCTACCTACATCACTTTCAATTGGGGCACCTACTAATTGTTATATTAAGATACCAAGGTGAGGTGTGCCCTCCCTCCCACAGTGTCAGATTTTCAAAGGAAATGGTACTGAGAACCTGCTATAGAACTCTGGACCCCTCAAGCCATGGAGGATATAAAGAGGGAAGAGATAGGAGGAAAGGAAGATCGTTTAAAAATTTTTTGAGACCTCTCTGCTGTGAGCCTCCACTCCACTTCTCTTTGGGGACAGTCTGAAGATGTTCCACCTAACCTTCTGCTTGGTGGGGCTTCAAGGGAACCATGAGGAGCTTTGAAATGTGTTCCTTACTTTTAAAAGACAGAGAAGTCTGATGCTTGGCTTGTGCCAGAAATTCTTCATCGTAGATTAATGCTAATAACACATAAGACTGTGGCCTGGGTCCTATCTCCTCCCAGGAAAACTAAAGGGAATAAATATCTAGTACTAGTTTTGGTACGTCCATTCTAACTCTAATTGAGTGTCTATTCTCACTCCACAGGTTAGAGTTTAATTTGAAACAGAATATATAAGTACCATTTTCTTTCCTTTCAAATAGCAAAACAATAATATCAGACTCTTTTCAGGAATGATTTTGGATATAACTAACAACTCCCTCTCCCCTGACCAAAGAATCTGAAATGAACCAAAAAATTTTATAAAATATTTTCAGTTAAGCTGTTTAACATGTTTTCTTAAAATTAGAATTTATATTTTGATACATTTGAAATTTATGAGATTACTTTGCATAAAGTAGATTACCTTTTTTTTTTTTTAAGAAAAAAGTAGATTACTGGCTGGGCACAATAGCTCATGCCTGTAATCCCAGCACTTTGGGAGACCGAGGCAGGTGGATCACCTGAGGTCAGGAGTTCGAGACCAGCCTGGCCGACATAGTGAAACCCCGTCTCTACTAAAACTACAAAAAATTAGCCGGGCGTGGTGGCAGGAGCCTGTAATCTCAGCTACTCAGGAGGCTGAGGTAGGAGAATCGCCTGAACCCAGGAGGTGGAGATTGCAGTGAGCTGAGATCGCGCCATTGCACTCCAGCCTAGGTGACAAGAGCAAGACTCCATCTCAAAAAAAAAAAAAAAAAAAAAAATCAGTGGATTACCTTAATCTACAGATTAAATTTTCAAATACAATTTTCTCTTGGTATCTGTGGGAGATTGGTACCAGGACCCCTGAAGAAACCAAAATACAAGGATGCTAAGACCCCTTATATAAAATGGTGTGGTATTTGCATATAACCTATGCACATCCTCCTGTATACTGTAAATCATCTCTAGATTATTTATAATGCCTAAGACACTGTAATGCTATGTACGTATTTATTACACTGTATTGCTTTTTATTTCTGCTTTTTTGTTGTATTGTTATTTTTAATTGTTTTTAAAAAATATTTTCAATCTGCCATTGGTTGGAGCTGCTGATGTGGAACACCAGGATCTGGAAGGCCAACTGTATTGTTTACTTCTCACTTAGCAATTGCCTAGGATTCCTTTTGTTTGATTAAGAACTTCTATTTTTAAAAAAATAGAAATAGAATGTTTTCCAGTGTTTAAAACAATCACCATGTTTTCCTTTTGACCTTAATAAATTGTAAAAAAGATCAATTGCTAAGTTTTGAAGTTTCATTTCCTTGTCCTTTGATGACATTAACTCTATTTGGGAACAAAGATTATGTAAAACTCATTGAGTCAAAATTGAATGACTAGAATACCAGCTATATATGCCATCTTTTCAATTTTTCTTATTAATAATGGATGAATATGCAATTTAAGGTTCTTCCTAGATTCTCAGTCATTTAGTAAGAATAAGCATACATATTATATCTATTCTGGTAATGGGGAGATAATGGTCTACTTAGTCAGCAATCACTTGAAAAAAAAAAAGGGCAGAATAAAAGAAGAAACGCACACGCTTCCAAAGAATTGAAGAGAAAGTAAACGCGGTCTTAAATATGTTGATGGGTGAATGTGTCAATGAGTTTCACAATCGGTGTGGGTGGTTCAAGAATAAGGAAGAGGCAAATGGAGAAAAATGTTACAGGAGGGAAACTCTCCATCACTTATCTCCCATCCTTAACACACACACACACACACATTCACACACACACATACAAACACATTGTATGAGATATCATATCAGTGATGACATAGCTGCCCAGGACCACTTTTGAATTTTTTTTCATTATATTGAATTCACATACCATATAACACACCAATCTTAAGTTTACAGCTTGAGGAGTTTTGACAAATGTATACATCCACATAACCCCACCACTACATCTTAACATATCTGTCAATTTAGAAGGCTGTTTATGCCCCTTCCAGTCAACCAATTCCATCCTGTGATGCTTAATTTTATGTGTCAACTCGACTGGGCCACAGCACCCAGACATGTGGTCAAGGATTATTTTGGATGTTTTAGTGAGGGTGTTTTTTGGATGAGATTTACGTTTGAATTGTGGACTTTGAGTAAATCAGAGTGCCCTCCACGCTGTGAGTAGGCCTCATCTAATAAGTTGAAGGCCTGAGGAGAACAAAAAGCTGAGCTTGCAGAGCAACAGGGAATTCTCCAGCGACTACCTCTGGACTTCATTTGCCTCGGCTGTTCTTATTTCGCCAGCAGACTGCCTTTGGACTCAAACTGCAACTCTCCTGGGTTTCCAGCCTGCCAGCTGCCTCCATCAAAATTTGGACTTGCCAAGACTCGAGAATCACATAGCTAATTCCCTAAAATAGATCTCTTTCTCTGGAAATACACATCTTGTTTGTTCTGTTTCTCTGAAAATACACATCTTGTTTGTTCTGTTTCTCTGAAGAACTGTAACATACCTCCCTTTCCATGATATCACTGATTTCTCTTAAATAGCCAACAGCTTTCTTACTTTAATTCCCCTTAGAAAAAATAGCCTTTTTCTTAATATTGACCCAAACCTAATCTTTTCATAGAAACATTAAAATATGGAAGCTAGCATAATATTTAAATTACATTTCCTGGCCAGGCATGGTGGCTCACGCCTGTAATCCCAGCACTTTGGGAGGCCAAGGCGGGTGGATCACCTGAGGTCGGGAGTTTGAGACCAGCCTGACCAACATGGAGAAACCCCATCTCTACTAAAAATAGAAAATTAGCCAGGCATGGTGGCGCATGCCTGTAATCCCAGCTACTTGGGAAGCTGAGGCAGGAAGATCGCTTGAACCCGGGAGGCAGATGTTGTGGTGAGCCGAGATTGTGCCATTGCATGCACTCCAGCCTGGGCAACAAGAGTGGAAACTCCATCTCAAATAAATAAATAAATTACATTTCCTTTTTTGAAGTCAGATTTACTGTAGTATAATTTACTGTATAGAAAAATTCACTTTTCAGGAGTATAGTTAGATATTGACAAATGTGCCTATATAGTTGTGAAACCACTACCACAATCAAGATACAGAATATTTCCATCAATATTCCAATACCCCTTTGTAATCAATCCTCTTTCCCTACTCTCAGCTCCTGGCAACCCTTGATCTGATTTCTCTCCCTATAGTTTCTCTATTCCAGAATGTCACATAAATGGAATTATATCATATGTATTCTTTTGAGTATGGCTTCTTTCATTTTCCATAATGCTATCGACTCAACCATGTTTGCATGTACAAGTAGTTATTTTTATTGCTGAGTTGTAAGATTCCACTGTATGAATGTGCTGCAATTTGATTATCCACTCACTGGTTGGTGACTATTGGCAGTTTTCCAATATTTGGTGATGATGAGTAAAGGCTCCGTAAGCATTCTCAGATAGCTCTTTGTGCAGACATGTGTTTATATTTCTGTCATTTAAATACCTAGGAGTAGGATTATTAGGTTGAATGGTAAGTGTATGGTAACTGTATCAGAAACCACCAAATTGTTCTGTAAAGTGCCTGTGCCATTTCATGTTCCCAGCTGTAATGTATGAGTGTTCTAGTTGCTCAGCATCCTTGATAGGCATTTGTAGAGTCAGGTTTTAAACAGCCATCTGATATGGTTTGATTGTGTCCCCACCCAAATCTTATCTTGAATTTTAATTCCCATAATCTCCATGTGTCATAGGAAGGACCACATGGGGGGTAATTGAATCATAGGGGTGCTTACCCTCATGCTGCTGTTCTCATGATAGTAAGTTCTCATGAGATCTGATGGTTTTATAAGGGGATTTTCCCCATTTTGCTCAGCACTTCTCCTTCCTACCATCATGTGAAGAAGGATGTGTTTGCTTCCCCTTCTTCCATGACTGTAAATTTCCTGAGGTCTCCCCAGCCATGCAGAACTGCGAGTCAATTAAACCTCTTTCCTTTATATATTACCCAGTCTTGGGCAGTCCTCTACAACAGCATGAGAATGGACTAGTACACCATCCTAGTAGGTGCGTACTACTGAATCTTTGTGGTTTTAGTTTGTGCTTCCCTAATGACTAAAGGTACTGAGCTTCTTTTATGCGCTTTTTTGTTATCTGCAGCAGCCAGCCTCCAAAATGAACCCTCAAATGATCCCTAGATACTGATATTCACAGTCCTATGTAGTTTTTTCCTAAATTTAGTAGGCTGTGTAACAAACAGAATATGCAGGAATGATGGTGTGTCACTTCTGAGGTCAGTCATAAAAGCCATTGGTGCTTCCTCCTTGATCTCTCTTGGCTCACCCACCTTGTTGGAAGCCAGCTGCCATGTTATGAGGATGTTCAAAAACTCTATAGAGAGATCCCTGTGACAAAGCACACAGGCCACCTGACAATAGCCAGCACCCAGCTGCAAGTGAGCCATTTTGAAAGCAGATCCTCAAGCCCCAGTTAAGGTTCAAATGACTTCCTGCCCTGGCCAACATGTTGACTACAACGTCAATGAAAATCAGAACAACCAGCAAAGCTGCTCCTCTTTTACTGAGCTGCAAAAACTGTGAGATAAAAAATTTTTATCATAATTTTATGACACCAAGCCTTGTAGTAAATTGTTATGTAATAATAGATACCACAGCATTCATATCTTCTCTTTGGAAAAATATCTGTTCAAACCTTTAGTCTGAATTTTAAATTTGGTTATTTGTTTTTTGTTACTTCAGATAAAAGAGTCATTTGTGTATTTTGGATTTAAGTCCTTCATAAGATAAGTTTTTATAAATATTTTCTCCCAGTTTTTGACATTTTAAAAAATTTTCTTAATCACATCTTTCTAGAGAAGTATTATATTTTGATGAAATCCAATTTGTCTATTTCTTCTTCTCTTGGCTCATGCTTTTGGTGTCATATTTAAGAAATCTTTGCAGAGTAAAAGGTCATCAGCTATTTTCCTACATTTTTCTCTAGAAGTTTTATAAATTTAGGTTTTACATTGAGACATGTGATCCATTTTGAGTTGTTTTTTAATATGGTTTGAGTTCCTTTTTCAAATGTGTAATTGTTCCAGCATCATTTCTTAGGAACAGTATTCTTTCTTCGTGAAATAACTTTGATGCCTTTGTCAAAAATCAATTAACTACATGTGCGTGTTTTTATATCTAGGCTCTCTTCTATTCCATTGTTCTATATGTCTACCCTTCTACAAAAATTCATTGGCTTTATTACTCCAGTTTTATGGTAAATCTTGAAATCAGGTAATATTAATCATCTAACTTTGTTTTGCTTTTTCAAAATTTCTTTTGCTATTCTAGGTAATATGCTTTTCCGTATACATTTTTAAATACTTTTTTTCAGTTTCTATTTTAAAAGCCTGCTGAGCCACACACCTACAGCCATCTGATCTTTGACAAGGTTGACAATAACAAGCAATGGGGAAAGGACTCCCTATTCAGTAAATGATGCTGGAATAACTGGCTAGTCATACGCAGAAGACTGAAACTGGACCTCTCCCTGACACAAAAATCGACTCAAGATAGATTAGACTTAAATGTATAAACTAAAACTATAAAAACTCTAGAAGGAAACCTAGGAAAAAGCAATTGCAACAAAAACTGGCAAATAGGACCTAGTTAAACTGAAGAACTTCTGAACAGAAACAAATACACCCTCAAACTATCAACAGAGTAAATAGACAACCTACAGAATGAGAGAAAATATTTGTAAACTATGCACCTGACAAAGGTCTAATATCCAAAATCTATAAGGAACTTAAATCAATAAGCAGAAAACAAACAACCCCATTAAAAGATGGGCAAAGGACATGAACAGACACTTCTTAAAAGAACGCATACACGTGGCCAACAAGCACATGAAAAAAATGCTCAACTTCACAAATCATTAGAGAAATGCAAATCAAAACCACAATGAAATACAGTGTCACACCAGTCAGGATGGCTTATAGATGACTAAATGTTTTTTACTAAATGTCAAAAAATAATAGATGCTAGTGAGATTGTGGAGAAAAAGGAACCATTATACACTGCTGGTGGGACCGTAAATTAGTTCAGCCATTGTGGAGAACAGTTTGGAGATTTCTCAAAGAACTGAAAAAACTACTATTTTGATCCTCACCCTCCTCACAGCAATCCTATTCCTGGGTATATATACCCAAAGGAATATAAATCATTCTACCATAATAACACATGCACATATATGTTCATCGCAGCACTATTCACAGTAACAAAGACATGGAATCAGACTAGATGCCCATCAACAGTGGACTGGATAAAGAGAATGTGGTACATATACAACATGAAATACTATGCAGCCATAAAAAGAGAATGAAGTCCTGTCCTTTGCAGCAACATGGGTGCAGCTGAAGACCATTATCCTAAGTAAATTAACACAGGAACAGAAAACCAAGTACCATGTGTTCTCACTTACATAAGTGGGAGCTAAACATTGAGTATATATGGATACAAAAAGAGGAACAATAGACACCAGGGCCTACTTGAGAGTGGAGGGTGGGAGGAGGATGGGGATTTTAAAAACTACCTACTAGGTACTATGCTCATTACCTGAGTGACAAAATTATTTGTATACCAAATTCCAGCAACACATAATTTGTTCACGTAACAAACCTGCACATGTACTCCCTGAACCTATTATTACTAATTTTACATAGCTTTCAACATACATATCTTACACATACTTCGTTAGAATTATCTCTAAGTATTTGACATTTTAGTGCTATTTTAATGGTACTGTTTTATTAATTTTATTTTTTATTGTCGCTATGGTGAATTATGATTTTCATGCATGGACCTTTTATCCTGTGACCTTACTAAACTCACTGATTAATTTTAGTAGCTTTTTTGTAGCGTTTTGGATGATTGTATAAATCATCTATCCTAGCCATCATCTGGGGCTAGGACCTCCAGTACAATGTTGAATAGGAATGATGAAAGCAGACATCTTTCATCTTTGCATTGTCTTCAATTGTAAGATGAAAGTATTCAGACTTTCACTATTATCAGCTCCAGATTTTTTATATATTCCCTTTATTATCAAGTTGGGGAAATTATCTTCTGTTTTTAATTTGCTGAGAGTTGTTTCATAATGGATGCTAAATTTTGTCAAATGCCTTTACTGCCTCTATTGACATGATCATATGGCTTTTGTCCTTCTTTTAGCTTGTTGATATGGTGCTTTATATTTATTGATTATTTTGAATTCTGATCCAACCCAACTCCTTTAAAAACCCTCCATGGTATAACCTCACTCTACCTATGCATCCATATTTTGCAGGAGGTGCAATCACAACCCCTAAGCTGTGGTTTCTCACTATGCTGCTTAACCTTTGACATGCAATGCTCTTTTTCCTTCACCTATCAAATCCCCATCTCTTTAATTCCACCTCCTCCATGAAGCTATCTCTAATTACTTAAACTATGTCTCTACGGGCCAATCATTCGGACATGAACACTCTTCCAATCCATTTTTCATTAGCCATGTCAAGAAGTGGGAGAAATTGCTAGGGTAAGGGAGGCCTGGAGTGAGGACAAGAGTCAGTGGGGGCGAGTACTTAGGAGGCAGGGTAGAGTGATACTTGAGGATCACAGTTGGTATTTTTCTCCCAGGACAACAACACAGGGAATTGCTTTAGTTCTGGGGAGATTCCAGTAATGTATAATCACAGATAATCCTCCTCCCTCCCTTAATGTTCTTGGAACAATTCTGGAAGACTGTGGTCCTTTTTTCCCTTGTGTGTTACTGCAGAGAAAAAGAGAACCTCTTGTTTCACCCAAAATTCTTTGCAAAAACATGGATAAAATAATAAGGTAAAATGTTACATTTATTTATTCAACAAATGCACAGTAGCACCTTGTATGAGCCACTTTGCTAAGCTTTTTTACTATATGGGATACAAAAATAAAACCTATTTGACATTTCTGAATTTAACTATATATATTATCTTGTATATACTTATTCTTTGCATTGAAATCTTCACTGCTCTGTAATTTCCCACCCCAGAAACACTCAGCTTCCTTTCACTCAAGGAAAAGTGCTATCCGGTACACAAATTCTAAAATACATGCTCACAAAAACACATTAACATCAATTTAGCACTATTTTGCATCACTTTACACAACCAGTTTCATTATCAAATATTCATAAAAATAAACTTAATTTTTAAAACCTTTGAATATTTCCTCATAATCTTCCTCGTAATTTCTCCAAATAGAAAAATTTATCGAAAATATAGAAAACTGGTTCCCATTAAAAATTAAGAATAAAATACACCTTGGTTAAAACCAACTTTTGGGATTAAAACAGTATGTAACTCGGAACAGTGCAGCTTTTGGCAGTCAGGTTTCCTATGATGAAACTGGCATATGTTTTCATGGAAGTATTTTGTTACTTATGTATCTGGACATCTTCAGCTTTTGACCTTAATAACAGTCTTCAGATGATTATTAAGTTACCTGTATAAGAAAATTCAAATTGCAAAATATTTATTTTTAAAATGTATTTGTCTTAGTGTGGCAGACATACTACAGAGTAACTGCCTGGTAAAATAGAAATTACCAAATATATTGGATTAGCACTTACCCACCCCCTCGGATCAGAATCTTAAGACACAACAGTAAAACTTTGGTGATTTCCACGATCCAAGATGAAAAACAAAGAAGAAAGTCTTATACTGTAACTAATAGTGGGGATTTTTCTCTCTTATATTAGAACTTAGCTAAAGTTCAGCTGGAATTTACAGGGCTGAATAGTCAGAATCAAATGTATGGCTTGAACAGAAAACACAAATGAGTTGTCATAGGAATGACAGGCTAGGATACTTGATGAATTCCAGTTTTATGTCTTACTCACAATCAAAATACTGTGTCTAAATTGTACCTTGAACAATTTAGGAGTCATCTGCCTGGGAAAGTCTGTATTCCCCTTTCTTCAATACTTGGACACTCTGATTTTTGGTATGTTTTTCTAGTTAAGCCTTGTGGATGCAAAGTAAATAATTTATTAGTTCTAGGGAAAGATGTAATGGTACAGGAATGAACAGCATAACACAGCTTATGAAAGGACTGTTTTTAAAGTATACAGCTATGTAGAGAGTATTCTTCAGTGCCTGGCTATAAATCATCCATGAAAACCAATAGAGACCCAGTCTAGAATGTTAGAACTGAGAGGGAATATAGGAAGGACCCAGAGGGAAGAGGAATACCTTGCCCATTCCCTGTCAGCTCCCAGAGGGCAATCCACGTTGTGGAACTAATTTCCACAAACACACAGAAGTCCACCCTCTGCACATCCCCAAGCTCTTCTTCTCTGTTCATACCCTCCTCCTTGTAAGGTGTGTCTGCTGTGTTATTTAACAATATCCAATTCTTTTGTAAAAGACAAGAAAAGCAAATAGAGTTGATACAACTCTTAAGAAATACTCAATATAAATGTAAGTATAAAAGGAGCTTGTGAGACACAGAAGCTTACAGTAGGTATTAAGCATAGATAGCAAGTTAATGACCTGTGAACTACGTCAGACATAGGGAAAGAAAGAAGCACATCAGTGTGTTAAACAAAGGTGAGGATGGAAAGCCCAAAGGCAGCAAAAATTCATGGTCTGTTAAATGTTGATGAGTTAAGAGAGAGGCCAAATATAATATTCATGGGACACTGAATAGGCACGAGAGTTTAAATTGCCTCAACTCACTGGTGACACCCATTCTGGCCAGGTATCCTCTGCCTGAGATGTGCAGATAGAATCCACAGCTGCTCAGTAAGTTAATGTGGAAGCTACTGCTGAGACCAAGCCGACTTGCCCCTGTGTCTCTTCTACAGTGCAAGTGTTGACTCCAGGCACTGTCCATCTGCTGAGTCCCTTGCTCACAATCAACCCTGGTACTTGTAATCATGCAGACAATAGAGAGAGCTGATAAGGTGGAAAGAGAGATAAGACCTAGAAACATTGAGTGATGCAGAATTCACATAGCATGGCTCTTTTAACCCTCTACCCTCTCCCGTGTCTTCACCTACACCATATCTTTTTTCTTGCATCTCACTCTGTTTTAGGTTGATTCAATTAACCACAAGTTTTTACAGTTTCAGTTTAGTCTCTGAATCTTTCTATTCTGTGACCTCTGGGATAGTTCTCCTGGTTGTACACTGGAAGATTACCATTGCATCAAGGTCATTCCCTTAAAACATCCTGCTTCTCCATCTCCACTGTGGACTCTCAGCCTTGCTGTTCTGCCTGGAGAAGAACCGCCACACGTAAGTAAGGATCCCAGCAGGCTCCAGATACTACTGTTCAGCTCCTCACACTTAGAACCTCTTAGTGTCATCTAAGTCTAAACTATGAAGTGCCTCCCCATACCCGAGACTTTTTAACTGAGTAGGCTAATTTTCTTTTCTTTTCTTTTTTTGAGATGAAGTCTCACTCTGTTGCACAGGCTGGAGTGCAGTGGCACAATCTTGGCTCGCTGCAACCTCTGCCTCCCATGTTCAAGTGATCCTCCTGCCTCAGCCTCCCAAGTAGCTAGAACTACTCATGCCCACCACCACACCAGGCTAATTTTTGTATTTTTAGTAGCGGCAGGGTTTCACCATGTTGGCCAGGCTGGTCTCGAACTCTTGACCTCAAGTGATCCGCCAGCCTCGGCCTCCCAAAGTGCTGGGATTACAGGTGTCAGCCACAGTGCCCAGCCCGAGTAGATGAATTTTCTACATATAATTTCCTATTCTTTTACTGTCTCTAGGTTGCTGGTTTTCCATTTTATTATTTTGTTTTAGTTTTCTTATTTACTTATTTTTTGCTTATCATTACCAAACCCTAACTATTAATGGAATTCAATTAGTTGTTAGCTCTCTAATAAAGGAATATGACAAAGAGAACAAAATTTTTTGCATTATAATTTAATCAGTGTCACTTGACTGTGAACACGTAGTTTATCAGAAGGAAACAAGTACCCAACAAGGGGAAGCTGTGAAAGGCAAAGGATTCTTACATATTTAATATTTTTAAGTGTTTTCTTCTGTTGGGAAAAAGAATGGCATATTACCTGTAGCTGGTTTTATAATATTTTATGTCATAGATTATTTAGTCATGAAAATTAAGAGTGGGATAAAAGTCACATCAATGGAATGTCCTCCTAATCTAAATAGTGGAACTGAACTTTACAGAGGGATTTTCTTCTCTTTTGTATAAATTAAAAGTTGATTGTAATTTATGAAATAAACTCATAATCCTGATTCCAAAGCTTGTTCATTTAATATTATTTTTATCACTAGTAATTTTGGTATTTTAGACCATTATTGAAAAGATTTAAGTTTCTGAAAGTGTTCCTCCTAATCCTATCCCCCGTCACCCAGTTCCCTTCTCCACAAGCACCAAATGTTTGTAGTTTCTTTAGTAGAAGAAATTAGATAAAATAGAATGACTCAAGTCACTCAAAAAAATTTAGTTTTTACACTTTTCTTAAGTTTGGTGAGCATGAGAGGAAGTAATTTAATCAATTTCCATCAAAATACATTTTAATATTTTATTATTAATAATAAAGTAATTATTAAAATAGGTTAAAAGGTTTTGTGACATGCAAGTGAATTTTCAAATTATATTTTTATATTTACTGAAACAGCTTGAGAAATAAATATTATGCTACTAACTGTGTGATTATACACAAGTGTCTTACCCTCTCTGTGCATCCATTTCCTCATCTCATAAAAATGAAAATAAAAATAGTGCCTACCTTATAGAGTTATTGTAAGAATTAAAACAATGAATGCATGTAAGGTGCTTAGAATAAATGCCTGACAATCATTTGAATTTCTTCTTTTGTGAATTGTTCGTGCCCTTTCTTGATTTCTGCATGACATGTTTATCCCTTTAAAAAAATAATAATACTATGCATTCAGTATTTATAACAGTTATAAACCAGTTGTAAATACAACAATACTTTAAATTAAATGACATTGAATTCTTACCATGTTCCAAGCATTCTGTAAAGCATTTTTGCCTACATAATCTCATTTAATACTCCAAATAACCTTAGGAGTAGTTATGATCATTATCTTCCTTTGATAGATGAGGAAAAGATTAGAATGATTTTTTTTTTATTTTCTAGCTATGTGACCTTGGGGAAATTAATTTAAAGGGATAAACACATCATAGGGAAATCAAGAAAGGACATGAACAATTCACAAAAGGAGAAATACAAATGATTAAGTGCCAGGCATCATTCTAAGCACCTTACATGCATTCACTATTTTAATCACCCCCCAAAAAATGTCCTATTGGTAGTTATGTTAGGATTTTAAAAATTAATTTAGCAAGAATTGGCTTCTTTAAAAACAAAAGTAGTTTTCCTGTACAAGTTTATCTTATATAACTCTGCATATTTAACTCTTCTTTTATACCTCTCAATATATTATTGCAGCTTTATTCATAGGCCATGTACATGCTTTGGAAGATTATTCCTGGATGTGTTATAAACTTTCCTTTTTTCTATTCAATAAAAAAAATCCCCACCCTCTCTCATCATTATTTATTTTAACTAGATATAAATTATATCTAAGGAAGTTATTGATTGTTGTAAATCTGTTATCATATCTCAACTGTTTCTTTTAGTTCTAATCTTTTTCTATTATTTTCTCTTGCTGGCCAGGTTATAATCAAATCATCTACAAAATGGCCATCATCTCTTTGGCCTTTTTAAAATTTTATTATTAAACCTTTATTCCTTTGAACCAAAATGTCATCTCTGAGGGGTAATATCCTTTGGGAGGATAAGGAGATAGTTGGCTTTTCTCAGTCACTTTAACTTACTAGTGTGAATTCACTAATCACATTCTTTCTAGGAGGATATTTAATTAAGATGATGTCTTAACTGAGAAAGCAGAGAATGTAGTCGGAGAAAGAAAAAGCTGAGAATTGTTTCTAGGCCTGTGGAGGTCAGATATGAGCAAAGTTGCTAATATCTGGAGAAATACCAGAGTGTCCTTTCTTTTGCAATGATTATTAGGGAAGGCCCTGATCTCAAGTGACCTTTCCACTCATCACCCTGGCCCTTTCCCAGGTCTTGATCTGGCTACTGCTTCCACTTCACTTGATGACAAGAACCAAATGAGAAATGCTTTTACAAGGAGCTTGGCTCAATACCCGCACATTTCCTGAATTGCGCAGGGCTGCATGCTTGGAATATGAATAGTAGAATATTCTGGATTTCATTATTACCCAACCAAATAATGAAGCATTTTCCTGCTTCTGGAACTTAACACAAACAAAAATAAAAAGCTTTATTACTCTTCACTCTAGTGATCTAAGATTTTTAAATGTTTTTTTTCAAAAGGTGCTAAAACTTAACAGAACAAGGAGATGACTTCAGTTAGACAAATAACAACATTTTAAATATCTATAAATAACAAGTAGGAGAAATGTCTACTATTTGCAAACTTAAAACTTCTCTCTTGCTAAGCATCATATGGTTGAAAATAAGCAAAAGAGGAAAGGAGGAGGAGAGGAAAAGAGAGGAAGGGAGGAAGGAAAGAAAAGAAGTGGAAGAAACCCTTACATGCTTTTCGTTTAAGTGACTTTTCCAGCCACATTTAATTCTCATGTCAGTACTTTTTTTCTTTAATCAATATGCCCTTCTGCAAACCATCTTCCTGAATATCTTTGAGGAAAAATTATTTTGGGGGTTTTCCAAATGGAAGTACCTTTCTGAAATCTAAAAATGCCTGAGAAAATGATTACCTTTAGACTTAGGTACTGTTTAAGACTAAAGCTTAAAAGCTTGCTTTAGGGCTCAAAGAGCTAAGACTTTACAAAGTAATTCAGGAATACCTTTTGTGATTATCTTTTTGGAAAATGAAATAAGATTAACACCACCTAATGTTTTGGAAATGTTTAAGTAGAAAATGAAAAATCCTAAAATATAAAGCTAGAAGTACTTATTTCATAATTGGATCCACGTGAACAATATCTGTGATTCGCTTATTCAGCAGCCAGGCCTTAAAATTCCATATATTGTAAAGTAGCTTGTTAGAAAAAAAGAAATAAAATTAGCATTATACAAATATTTAATTGTAAACATTTAAATATAAAACTCGGTGAATTAATATCACTGTCTTAATCATAGATTGGAACATATTAGTTTTTAAGTATCCTTCAGTGGACCATATTTCTTGTGCAAGATGGTGATTAACACAAAATAAGTCAAAATAAATGTTGATTTACTTTCAAAAAATTAGATTAATTTATACAGTGAGGTATATTTTGAATCAAAATAAAACTTTTTTTTTTTTTTTTACATTTTACCAAAAAAAATTGTCATATTCTCTATCGCATAAAGCCATCTAACACCTTCCATAATTTTCTGCTGTCCTGGTAATTCAAGCCACTCTTTGTTTAATGAAAATGGATGTTGGATACTTGAAACTCTCAGAAATAAAAATGCTCTTCAAAATGCAATTTGCTACTATTTGGGGCAATGAATGCCGTACTTTCACCTTGAAGTTTGCTCATTAAGCACAGACAGAATTTGTGCCCCAGAATTATTCAGGTATTCATAATTACACAAATACTCTAAAAACTTAAATGTTATGTCAAACTTCTATGTGCTTTTATTTATGAGGCAACTCTCCTATAGTTTGGTTTCCTTTTGTCAAATGAAGAATTTGGCTAGCTTTTCTCTGTGGTTACTGGAAGTTATCTTCTAAACCCTTAAAACTGCCAGAGTGTTAGGAGTGTCTCTGATATTCACGGTGGGCCTCTGGGACCACACCTGTGCTTATACTAATGAGGTAACTCCTGGTAGGTTCTTTGATAGTTTAAGCTAATTCAATGATTCACAGTGATGGTCAAGCCAGATGTAAAGAAAGACCAACTACATGAGTAGAGAGTTGAGGTTTTAAGCTAGGTGATACCAGTTCATCCTCTGGGAAGGAGAGTGGGGTTAGAGATTGAGTTCAACCACATGGCCAATGATTCAATCAATCAAGCGTGCATAATGAAATCCCAGGGGAAACTCTGGACACCAAAATTTGGATGAACTTTCCTGGTTGGTGATAAGTATTGTTACACATTGATGTGCTGGAAGGTAACACGAGCTGACTCCTTGTGTACAGGACAATTGAGGCTTTGTGTTTAGGACCATCTCAGACCTTGCCCTATGCATCTTTCCTATTGGCTGCTTCTGATTGGTATGTCTTTTGCTATAATAGAACTATAATCATAAGCATAATACTTTCCTAAGTTCTGTGAGTCATTCTAGCAAATTATCACACTGGAAGGGGTAATGAGAACCCCTGAATTTGGAGCCAGATGGTCAGAAGCGAGGATGACCTAGGGTCCCCTGAACTTTCAGCTGGTGTCTGTGATGTGGGCAGTTGTAGGGGACTATGCCCTTAACCTGTGATGTTTGACCATGTTACTGTCAGAACCCACTGCAGTCCTAATGCAATGCAGGCAATGATACCATGTCCTAATAACATTCTTCTAAGTTTTTTAAATCTTTTATTTTTTGCTTTCCATTCTCTACTTAGTGATTTTATAGGCAAACTGGGAGAATGAGATAGGGCTTTTAAAAAATATAATTGGGTCAAAACTTTTATTACCACTTCTTCCTGTTACCTTCCTAGGGGCTGGGGTGACGTTCTTGCATCAGGATTCATTTCTGCAAGCCACATTCCAGAACAACATCTTAACTTTGCTAAGTAATTATCTTAATCTCCCAAGTTTGTTTGTTTGTTTTTAAATACTTTACTTCTAAAAGAAGCCACATTTCTTAGGATCATTATCAGAGTAAACTGATTTAAAAAGTAAATTTTTTCTTATGATTTAGCTCTTTGCTAACTTAAATTATTAGATCAGTTCTATTTTATGGAGAAACAATCTATAGAATCACTCCAACCCTTTTCTCTGCTAGGATACTCAGACATTACCCAGGTAAGTGTGCTGGTTATCATGGTCTCTGAGGTCTACATTGAATATCATATGAGGACTTCTGGCAGCAAATAGTTTGCTGTTAACGAGTAATGCACCAGATTAAATGTGCCTTAGGCTATGTAAACTGTTCTCTTATGAAAGGATTTAGTGTTCTCAAGGAAGACCTGCATTGTAAGGGGGGAAAAAAGATCTCAGAATTTCCCTCACCATTATCAAGAAAGTTCATGTTTCTGATTTTACTTTATGAAATTAAATTTCAAATGAGGAAACAAGATCAAAGAATACAAATGTCTTTGATAGGGGATTAAGAAGCAGTCTAATGGATACGTAAGCATACCCAATAATTCCCCTACTCCAGCCACAACACAGTACCAAAATCTTTGTTTTCTCCTTGTTAAAAAGGGTGAACCTATGAGATTTATGTAAATGAACTGAACAGTATCAAGAAATATTTCTATCTAATCCTCACGCTATTTTTGTGTCTGGTAATTTTGGTTACAAGGGTTTGAAAAATGAGGAACTGACACAGTCATACCCACTTTATAAGAGCAACACAGCATTCTGCTTCATTTCTCACGAGATGCACGGCTTGAATTGGTGCAGAATCGAAATCACGATGAGGGTTATTTACAGGCAACTGTCTAAGAGGGAGAAGATGTGGAAGATTGACTCAGCCATGGACCATCTGCCTCTTGAGTTTCCCATTTTACAGCTAGCATTTTTTTTCCTCCCAATTTGCTTGTTAGGCAAGAGGCAAATTTAAAGAAAAAGACAAATGCACTCACACCCTTTTTCTGTCTGGGTTTTACTTCAAGCAGTCATAAGCATACCCTAATGGCAGGCCACTGGAGAAAGAACAACCAGGATGTCCAGTATTAGGGCACATCTACCTCCCTTTAGTGCAAGGAATTTCTACATGCCCAAAGTAAACCCAACTCTCTGGGGCTTAGTGGGTTTTTTTTGGTGTTCTGAACAGATTATACTCCTATTTATTTGGTTTGTTTGCCTTCATTGAAATCCTGCCTTCTCCCTCAGACTTGAGGTACCAATAAAATAATGGTACAATATACATAAAAAGAGCATCTGGACAAACAGGTATGCCAATAGACAGCCTAGGCCGCATGTGTGAATAAGTAGATCATATGAGCCATCTGAGCTTCTTTAGCTGGGTTTCTTATCTTCCAGGAAAAATAAAAGGGGGCTAGTGATACAGAAGGGCTGGGCTTCCAGCCAAACCTCACCCTTAAGCCTGGAACTGCAGCCCTAAGTGAAAACAGCTAATCCCGTTTTTCCGCCCAAATATTGCCTTTTTGGCCTAACCTGCCGCTATCCTGTGCTCATTAAAGACTTCAGCTGGCAGAGTAATATAAGTGGCTGAGCGGCAAGCAGAGAAGCAACTGAGTGTTGGAGACTACAGATAGGCATGGCTAACCTCAGATAGTGTGTCTTCGCAGAGGGGCCTGGCCAGAGACAGCCAGGCTTCAGGGAAAGATTACCTTCCCATCCCTTTTCCAGCCTCCCTTTCCACTGAGAGCCAGCCACCGCTCAATGATGTCTTCCATATTCATCACCTTTCAACAGTGAGTGTGACTGATTCTTCCTGGATGCTGGACAAGAGCCCAGGTGTCTAGAGGGCAGGGGCTGCCCCTTGACCCTCTACTGAGCTGATTGGCACTTAGCTATCCCTGGATGGCAGAGCTGAAAGAGCATTGGTTGTAAGACGCTTGGATGCTGCTGCCGCAGTGCCCGCATAGAGCCTGCTCCCTCCAGAGAGGAGTGACCAGCCAGTTCCAGCATTTGTTCGCTCTGGTTCCTACACTTGCTCACTCACACACTCCCTCCTGCAAGGAGTGGCCAGCGACAGGCTGAGTGGAATAAGCCACTCCAGGTGCTGCCCACAAAGGGGTCAAGGGAACTAACCCGTCTCATCTGCTGGCTCACCCAGGTTATGTCAGACAAGTGAGTTCATACGGAAATGTCTCTCTTTTGGGTGAAAGGAACGTTGGTTCTGTGGCTCTGTTTCCTTTCACAGAGGTCTAGCTGTTGACTAGGGCCAGAATAAGGTGCTGAGGAACCGAAGGAATCTGGCTGAGGCTACTCCTCAGTGTTGTTGGAAGGTCCCAAGACTGAACTCTGTCCCCGACCACCCTAACAGGCATCGGCCAAGACCCTCAGACTTTGCTGTGGTATCTTTGTATCTTTTCTTCTTTCACGGCTTCAAATTGCTCCTATCTCTTCTTTAACAATGTTAAACTGCCGATATGTTAGCACACCAGCGCCAGCGAAGCCTTTCCTCCCATGACTGCGGGGTCCTTATCAGGTGAGGGATACAGTGATTAAAGGAACCCATTTCCATAGAGCAAGAAGGTCTTTCCCCAGGTCTCCTTCCTTATGCACTTTAAGTTGTTGTTCTTTTTTCTTTTCTTTTCCAAGTGAGAGGATCCCCTTCCCACCTCAGCACTCTGCTTATGATTGGGAGGCAACAGAGGAGCGACCCCTGCTGGCTGAGAACTGCAAATTTGGCAAGACCCATCTAGGACTTAATCTAAATGAATCCGCGCAGCTCCTGAAATAACTTTTTGTCTCAAACTAGATTCCAAGCTTCAGATTGAAGCCCTAGAAAGGAAAACCAGATCTGAGGGCTCCAAAGCCAGGCAAAAGGCACAGTGTAAGTGGGCGGGACTAATTCCTGCCGATTAAACCCCTGCTTCATGGAAAGAGGTCAGGCTCCAAGGCATAAATGAGGCCCAGGGACTCGAAGGTTGTCAATAGTAGGGGAGGTAGAGGCATAGGTGAGTGTGGATAATTCCTATTCTCTAGGCCCTCCCTGCTTCATGGGTGCAAGCCACATTGGCACGCACGGGTGGCACCCGCCAAGGTTTCTGGGACTTGGGGATACAAAGACAGAAGAGAAAGGAGATGCCTGCTTTCTCTCTCCCTCATACCCTGGGTTATTGCTGAAAGAAGGAAGGGAATTGAAGGACCCCCCATTCCCTGTCTTTCAGAATGGGCGACAAGCTATCTTCACCACCCTTTCAAAGCTAGGTTTGAGTCCCTTTGAGATGATGTATGGACAGCTGTTTCTCACCAATGATCTCTTGCTAGACCAAGAGAACTCCGACTTAATTAAACATTATAACCTCTTTGGCTCACTTCCAACAGGAATTGAAACAACTGTCGGAGGCCCAGTCGCATGAACTAGGGCCACCTCTGTTCAACCCAGGGGACCTGGTACTGGTAAAAACACTTTTTCCTTTTCTCCCTCTCTGGCGTAGACTGGGAGGGACCTTACACTGTACTTTCTACTCCTATGGCAGTAAAGTTCACTAAAGTAGATTCTTGGATTCATTATACCCAAATAAAGGCCTGAGAAGCTGACAGGATTACCCGTCAACCCAGAAGAGCACCCAAAGTACCAATGTGAAGAGATAGGAGACCTCAAGCCAAAAATCTCAAAAGACAAGTGTTAATAATAAACCTTCCATGGATATCCTCTTTATAGTCTTGCCTACACTTGCTGTTCCTACCTTTGTTCTGTTCTATACCACGAGGCACAATATTGTTTTCAGAATGATTAGTATGTTTTGCTTCTTATTTCTGTAATCTTCGGCACTCAATTCTTCCCCTGCATAATACACATATTTGACCCACGCACACGTCACCTTGTAAAACTTATTTCTCTTGCCTGGAGGCCATCAAACTCCAAAGAGGCAGGCAGCTGGAGCCTCAGATGATGGCTTTCTTTTGCTGGGGATCCTTGGGTAGACCTCTGGGAGGAATCTGGGTGTCATTTTCCCCAAACAACACCCCCTTTCAGCAGGAAGTAGCTAAGACTTGTCATTGTCCATATTCTAAGGGCAGTTAGATGTGCCTCTTCAGAGAAGGGAAATGATACAGAATGTCTGGGCTCCTAGCTAAACCCCACTCTTAAGCCTGGAACCACAGCCCTAAATGAAAACAGCTGACCCTGTTTTTCTGCCCAAATATTGCCTTTTTGGCCTGCCCCACCCCTATCCTGTGTCCATAAAAGACTTCAGCAGGCAGAGCAACTCAAGTGACTGAGTGTCGAGGATACAAGTGGCTGAGCAGTGAGCAGAGAAGCAATTAAGCATCAGAGACTATGGATAGACATGGCTAACTTCAGATGGTGCAGCATCAGAGAGGGGCCAGGCTTCAGGGAAAGATCACCTTCCCATTCCCTTTCCCACCTTACTTTCTGCCAAGAGCCACCCAATAAAGTGTCACTCAATAAAGTGTTCCACATTCATCAACTTTGTTTTTTTTTTTTTGTTTTTTTTTTTTTGAGACAGAGTCTTACTCTGTCCCCCAGGCTGGAGTGCAGAGGCTCGATCTTGGCTCATTGCAACTTCCACCCCCCAGGTTCAAGCGATTCTCCTGCCTCAGCCTCCTGAGTAGCTAGGATTACAGGCATCTGCCACTGCGCCCAGCTAATTTTTGTATCTTGGCCAGGCTGGTCTCGAACTCCCGACCTCATGATCTACCCATCTTGGCCTCCCAAAGTGCTGAGATTACAGGCATGAGCCACCGTGCCTGGCCACATTCATCAGCTTTCAAACAGTTCATGTGACCTGATTCTTCCTGGACACCAGACAAGAACTCGGGTGCCAAGAGGGCAGGGGCTGCCTTCCTGACCCTCCACTGAGCTGGTTGGCACTTGGCCATCCTCAGACGGCAGAGCTGAAAGAGCATTGGTTGTAAAACACTTGGACGCTGCGGCAGGGCCCACACAGAGCCTGCTCCCTCCATAGAGGAGTGACCAGCCAGTTTCAGTGTTCATTCACTCCGGTTCCCACACTCACTCATCCACACGCTCCCTCCCACGAGGAGTGGCCAGCGATTGGGCTGAGTGAAATGAACCACTCCATTTCCCACCCATGAAGGGGGTCAAGGGAACTATCTGAGCTTCTTTAGCTGGGTTTCTTATATTCCAGGAAAAATAAAAGGAGGATATAATCACTCAATTATCATTTTGGAGAAAGAGAAGGTTATAAGTGTGTTCTCTAGGAAAGAGATTTTTAGAGAGAGATTTGTATTGATGGGGTTTCCTGGTGAGTGCTCTGGGGAACAGCACCTGTAGGAGAGTGAGGAAAACCAGATGGGTCAAGAGGGGAGTTGGGCTGTGAAGCCAGCAAATAAAGGCTCCCTGGTGGGTAGCACTAAAGTAGGGATGGCTCTGCAGAGTTGTTCCCGTTGGAATAACAAAAACCTTTATGCCCCTCACCCCACTGCCCAGATTGTGCCATCATTGGTTGCAAGCTGTTCCTGGAGTGCAGTGAGTCACAGTGACCCTAGTGGCTCTCTTTATGAGAGGGCAATGGAGGCATGGATGGGAGGAGGCCTTAGCTACAAGTCATCAGCTCTCAATTCTTCCAGCAGCTGGGTTATGTGTGCTTTGGTTCTGAAAGTTATGGATTTGCACTGCTATCCTAATTGTCCACTACAAAAGAAAGAAAACAGATTACTCTCTCTGGGAAAGCAAAGTTATTTCAAAACAGAAAACTGAGGAACATGATGGAAAAATTCTCACCAAAAATCCCACAGGAAACACAGTTAACAGATTTCATAGAGCTATTTTCTAGCGTATCCTTTGATCAGAGAATAACATTAAAATTCCTCTCTCCCTGAGGGTGATTCTGTAAGGGATTAAACCAAAACAACTCTGGGATTCAATCTTCTGGAGATCCAGCTACAATCATTCATTCCGTTATTCAACAAATATTTATTGAATGTCTGCTGCATGCCAGGAATCATGCTAAGCATGAGACCACCTTCACAAAAGTGAGAGAAGTCTAGCTTGGCTGACTCCTTCTTGCTTCTAGTCTCACAGGCAAGCTCCCCTCCCTAATTCCTGAGCACAGGCCAGGCTAACCACGGGAGGAATTTAGTTTATAGTTTAATTTTGAAGCAAGGATGATAACAGTCCCTCCCTAAAACTAACCCCCTCCTTTCCTCCTTTGTAAAACTAATTAATGAAAGCCCATGAGATTAGGATTATGAGAGAGGCCTGAATTCTGCTAAAAAGTAGGCATAGTTAAACAACAACCAGTCATTGTCCCCCAGCTTCCTTTTCTATAATTCCTTGCTGTTTGGGAGTCATGTAGCCAGAGGTCACAAGATTGGTGACTTCCCCAATTGCTCCTATAGATAACCTCACAAAAATTGGTCTTTTGAGGTGTTTTTCAGACTTTTGCATTCTGGCCACTGACTGACTCCACCCAGACCCATGACTCAAGACAACTGGTCCTGTGACCACCACCCAGAGGCAGACTCAGTGCATGAGGACTGTTTTCCACACACCCATAATTTCATCCCCAACCAATCAGTAGCACCCATTTCCTAATTCCTTGCCCTCCAAATTATAACCATAAAATCCCCAGCCTCTAATTTCTAGGGAAGGCCGATTTGAGTAATAAACTCTTGTCCTTCTCCTTGGCTAGCTCTATGTTTATTAAACTCTTTCTCTACTGCGATATCACTGTCTCAATGAATTGGTTTTATCTGTGCAGCAAGCAAGAAGAACCCACTGGGCAATTACATAAAGGTTGCAGATTTTAATCAAACAACCACATGAACAAATGTGAAATCACACCTTTGATAATTGTTTACAAGAGAGGCTCACTATCCAGTGTTATCACAGGTTTGAATCAGAAACTGTTTGTTATAAAGGTCAGAGATGCCTCCTTGAAAAAGTCATTTTTCACCTGAGGGTTGCAAGAAGAGCAGGAGCTAAACAATTGAAAAGAAAAGGGGCAAAAGACCCTGTGTTAGAAGGAACCGTAGGATATTATGAAGGCTGGTGTGGCTGGAGTGTAGACAAGCATTGAAGGTAAGCTTGGAAGATGTGACTGTAGAGCTGTGGAAGGGCAGTCCAGGCAAAGCCTTGTAGATAGATCCTATCAAGCAATATGGTCTTCACTTTAAAAGGAACAGCAAAATCATTCAAGTGTTTTACAGGGAAGTTCTGGATGGGAAAGTATTGCTGATGAGATTCATTTGGAGGATACATTATGTTCTATGGCTGCTGTAACAAATTAACACAAACTTAGTGGCTTAAATCACATAAATTAATTCATTATCTTAAAGTTCTGGTGTTCAGAAGTTCATAACAGATCTCACTGAGCTAGAAACAAGTTGCTGACAGAGGTGCATTCCTTTCCGGAGGCTCTAGGATACAATTTATTTTCTGATCTTTTCCAGCTTCCACAGGCTACCTACATTCCTTAGCTCATCGTCCCCTTCCATCTTCAAAGCCAACAATGGCCAATCAAGTCTTTCTTGTATCATATCACTCTAACACTAACTCTTCTACTTCCCTCTTTTACATCAGACACTTGAAATTACAGTGGACCCACCCAGATAATCCAGAATAATCTCCCCTATCTCAAGGTCACTTGATTAGCAACCTTAATCCCATCTGCAACTTTAATTACCCTTTGCCATACAATCTAACATATTCACAGCTTCTGGAGATTAGGACATAGGCATCTTTGAGGTCTGCCTACCATAGAGAGGACTAGAGTGGAGGCAAGGAGACCAAGTACAGAGGCCACTGCAACTGGTAGTGATGAATATGCAGAGCTGTGGATAGATCTGGGAGTCACTTAGGAACTAAAACCAAGAGGACTGGGTCACGGTTCTCCTGAGAGTGAGATCTATGCAAGGAGCAATATAGGGTATCTGAATGTATTCATTTATTCAATATTTCTTTGTGTTCAGACACTTTGTCAACAGATACTGTTCTAGTTTCTTGGGATAAAGCACCAGGCATGTTATAAAAGCCCCTGTTCTCATGGAGCTTACCCTCAAGGCAAGTTATTTTAATCCTTATGTCAAGAATGATTGTCCATAAACACTCTTTTTCTCTGGCAGATGTCAGATGCATGCTCCATAGAGAGACACCCCTTTCTGATGAGGACACATCTGAAGCTTTGTTCTGTGTCCCAGGTTGCTGACACAGGCAACATGAATTTTAATTTCAGTTTTGATATAAACTTACACTTCCATGTTGAAACAGGAAAATATGAAACTGAAACAAATATTGTCCCTAATTTGCCACAGTTGAATTCTTCATTTATCCAAGAGATTTGGAAATTTGCCATAAACTTGCTTCTTAGTTGTAAATATCACATGGTGTATGAAGGTTTTAGAAGAAAAGAGATTGTCTTTTGATATTTAGACTAAGGGGCTTTACATTAGCCCAGATTTATCAGATTTTTTAACTTAGAGAAAATAGTTCGTACTTTGTAGGACTAATCTACTTTTATACTTAATCTGATGTTTATAAGAAACACACAAATTCTCCTTATAGGTTTTGAGAGTAAGATCAAATGAAAATTATCTATGGCTAAAAAGTAGTAACCTAGTTGGAAAGGTGAAATAGCACTATACAGAAGGCTTTCTGCAATGTTGAATGTCTTTTAGGTTATCTAAGGCTTGTATTTTATGTTGCATGATTTAGTCCTGAACTATTGAAGCAGATGTGGGATTAGTTTTCTACATATCACTAATCCTTTCCCTTTTAATCAAATCATCCTGTTACAAAATAAAAATACTTAACATGCTTATAACAGAAGGTTGCATGCTGGCGTTGTAGATATTTTATAAACCAAAAATATCTAACCTCTAATTCAAGTAGTATTGTTTTGGCTTCTCTCTTTTTGTAAAACTTAATCATGGAGCAATGTCAAAACTGAAATCAGCAGCTGAAAACAGGAAAGACAACTACATTTTAAGAATTTACCCGTTTGCAGTTTCAGATGGCTGCCAAAACTTTCAACTAGACTCATTTGGAGTAAGACTATGCAAAACCATTCATTCTCATGCAGTTGGTTATGCCTTTTTCAGCATGGCGTTTGTAATTCTCTGGCAATATACTTCTAGAAATCACTTTGTTAGCTATAAATGTTATAAATAAATCATGTTTTTTTCTTCAGAAATTTAGTTATGGCAAATTAATGTGAAAAAAACATAATTTTTAAAGCATTTTAAACACACACACACACAATTTCACACATCAGATGTTCTGCTTTAAATGCAACATGGAGAAGTATTTGTGACAGATGGTCCTAAACATTTGTCTTCCCTAGATCATCTGGTTTAACTACTCACTTCATAATTTTCAATTGCTCATTTCTTTTTTTCTAAAGAAAATTAGTGTATAACAATGAACTAGAAAAAAATGGACACTAGTTTTTATGTAGTTTTGGTAGTATTATTTTCTAGTATCTTACAACTAGTTGGCCATCCATAGAACAAATGTGAATGCATATGTCAAATGTAAAACAAATGGTGCTCATATCCCATATATGCCTCACCTTAAAAGCATGCCATGCAGTGCAGAGTGTCATGGGTGGAGTGAGATGGTGGCATGAGAAAAGCCAGCATTCTCACAAAAGCAAGAGAAGTTAATTCCTTGGAGGAGACAGAAGAAGGAGGAGGAATTAAAGAAGAATTCATGAACACCTATTTCACAGCAAAACTATTCAACTAGCCAAGAAGTGGAAACAACCCAAGCATCCATCAACAGCTGAATGGATGAACAAAGGGTGGAAAACACACACAATGGAATATTATTCTACTGTAAAAAGGAAGGACATTCTGCCACATGCTACAACATGGATGCACCTGGAAAACATATGCTAAGTGAAATACACCATCATAAAACCCCAAATCCTGTGTGATTCCACTTATATATCTAGAGTAGTTAAATTCACAAAAATAGAAAGTGGAATGATGATTGGCAGGGAATGTTGGGAGGAGTAATTGGAGATCTGTTTAATGAGTTTCCGTTTTGAAAGACAAAAATGTTTTGGAGATTGGTTGCACAGTAGTGTGAATCTACTTAGCACTACTGAACTATACACTTCAAAATGCTTAAGATGGCAAATTTTTATGTTATGCGGGCTTTTTGCCACCATCTATTAAAAAGAGGTCTTCAGAGAGAAAAAAAAAGAGGTCTTCAGAGAGAAAGATCATTTGAACAAAACAATAATATGAATGATTACAAAAAATTGGCAGGGGTTGGCAGGGGTGGAGGGACAAGCCTTAAACCAAAAGAATACATTGGGCAGGGATAGAATTGGGAAGATGTAAAATAGTCACAGATCAGCAACTCTCTCAGGGCAGGTCATCACTTCATCAAGTAATAGGCCAAATGATGAGGCTGGAAATGTAGATTTGAGCCTATGGTGGACATATGTTTGTCTGCACAATACCACCTCCCCAGCTTTGAATGACCTGTCCCCCTCCCTTTCCATTCAATCTTCCTCAATCCATATGATTTGGATAGAATTAATCCCAGGCTTAAATAATCAAAGTACTCCCTTCTGCAAACATATACACACATAGGAAGAGGTCATGTAGGTTCTGCTCCAGAATTTTGTTGGCATTGTCAGAAAAGAGACTCTCTTTTCCATTGAGAGTTAAGATTCAAGTACCATGTAGACCTGGAGATGCCCCTGGACATTTTTTCCTATGTAGAGAAAGCCTACTGAAAATACAGAGGAAATCAAAGGTGAAAAACAAGAAAAAATAGATAAAAGGGAAGAAAAGAAAGAGGGAAAGAGAGAGAAAAGAAAAGGAAAAGGAAAAGAAAAAGAAAAAAAGAAACAGAGAAAGCAAGCAAAGAGAGAGGAAGAAAGAGATCGAGAGAAAGGGAGAGAGAAAAGGGGAAGAAATGGGAAAGGTAGGAGAGGCAAGGAGGAAGAAAAGAAGGAAACAATACTGATTAGTATTGTTTGAACATCTGAATCCAACTATGCCTAGAATCAGATCAACCCTATACTGTTCTGTTTTGCTAACCACCCTCCCCCTCCAAAAAAAAAATTCCCTGGTTTGACTTAAGCTGGCATAAGAGGAGTTTTTGTCATTTGAAATCACACGAGTTCTGACTAATACAGGGCCAGATTGTGGGGATCCTAGAGAAAGGAAACTGGAAAATATGATATCAGTACTCACTTTGTCAGACACTGCACTAAGTCCCTCGGATATCACAATGAACAAAACAACTTTTTTCCCTGCCTTCATGAAACTAACAGTTTCTTAAGCCCCAGTCACATGAGTTTCATCCCTAGTTATAAGCATCTCTTTGTGGTTCTTGTTTGTTTAATGTTGAGGTCCTACTGCCAATAGTAAATCAGAGCTAGATTTGGTCTATAACAGCATATCCAAAATTTCCTGATGAAAAGAATCACCTGGGTTACTTGCTTTAAAAAGCTCAGGCCATCCCCAGCCCACATAATTAGGAGCTTTAGGGATGAGAGCTGAGAGTTTTGTTTTGTTTTGTTTTGTTTTGTTTTGTTTTGTTGAGACGGAGTCTCGCTCTGTCACTAGGCTGGAGTGCAGTGGCGCGATCTCGGCTCACTGCAAGCTCCACCTCCCGGGTTCACGCCATTCTCCTGCCTCAGCCTCCTCAGTAGCTGGACTACAGGCGCCCGCCACCTCACCCGGCTAATTATTTGTATTTTTAGTAGCGATGTGGTTTCACCGTGTTAGCCAGGATGGTCTCAATCTCCTGACCTCGTGATCCACCCGCTTCGGCCTCCCAAAGTGCTGGGATTACAGGTATGAGCCACCATGCCCGGCGGGAGCTGAGAGTATTTTTAAACGTTTGAGGCCCAGGTGATTCTTATCATCAGAGAAGTATGTGAAATGCTAATCTTGTTATTCAATACACATTCCATGGAAGAGTGGCAATGGATTTGTTAATAATGTAGCATTTCAGATCCCTTTCCAGACCTGCTGAATCAGGATAAACCTGTAATATTTTGATACACATAGCTTGTGTTGTCTGAGATTTTCTTCCAAAAATCAGGGGCAGGGAGAAAGAAATCTGGCACAGAACCTCACTCAGAAGTGCTTTCCGACAAAATCCATTTATTTCAAACTCAAGATGGCATTAACTAAAAATTAGATATCACCTGCACTGCTTTAAGCCCATTGCCAGTGATGTCACTCTCTGTGAACTGTATCTAAGGTCTAAATAGCGCATCATACAACTCTAGGAGAGAACATTGATGCTGTGTGCATGTGGATGGCACCCTCAGGAGTTGGATACTATAGCAGTCCTGAATCCAGGCACAACTAGAGATTCATTTAAAGTCAAGCTCTGAAGACTGAACCTGGTGACTGCTTTGAAGTGATAAGGAGACCCACCCTCCATAGCCAAGATGATTGCCATCCCAACACAGCTTGTGGACAAGTCAGGACTTCCAAACACAATGTGTTCTTTTTCTTTAAGGAGGAAACGGAGATATTACAAAATAGCAAGCATGCAATAGCATGATGCAAAGCCTAATGATAAGAGAATAGTTCTGCTTTTCTTCACCCCCTTTTTTTTTTAACATTTAGTTCATCTTCTAGGAATAGAGGGACTTGTTTTCCCAGGCTCTCACAGTGACAATTTGCCATACTCATGTGTTTGCAGATGGCAGAAGCATCATCATATGGCAACTCCTAGAAGCCCTCAGCCCTATTTTGCAGAGTTGTTGACCACATGATGCAGCTGGTAGTCCTTTGACCTCACAAGGTACCTAGTTTTAGCAGCTACAAGTGGCAGAACTACTTAAGGTACTCAGAGTAATAAGAGCCTGGACACCAGAGCCTGCCTGCCAGGTTCACAACAGACGCCACCACTCACTAGCTATGTAACTTCAAGCAAGTTACTTAACATCTCTGTGTCTCTCTTTCCTTATCCATAGAATATGAAACGGAATTTTGTCAAAAACTGTGAGGGTCTTAAGTTTTACCCCACTTGAAAACTAACAAATTAACTTGCCACAGTTTCATTAATACTGATGAAAGACATATGACTCCAGGATCAGAGACAAAATATTACTCATACCAAACACAGTAGGCAGAGTATCAGCTTGGCCGAGTCAGTTCCCTGAATCCTGGTAGTACCACAGGTCTGCTTATATGGATGCTGGCACCCAGTGTGTTGTGTTACAGCAGAGGAATACAGGTCCAGGGGAAATTGTTGCTTTATAGCAGCCTGTAAGCAAGCCTACTCTTTGTCCCAGAGGGAGACATTAGCTCATCTCCTAAGATTATCACTGCAAATATAAGCCTGAAAAGTGTCCTGGGTAAAGAGTGCTCAAAGCTTTGTATTTGTGGCATACTCAGCAAGATGAGTGAGAGTGCAGGGGGCCCATGGAAGACTGTCTCCATCAGGTTGTTGAGTGAGTTGAGTGTGTTAACATGTGCAAAGTACTAAGAAGAGTAATAATTCTTTATAAGTGGTAATAGTAGGAGTAGTATTAGTAGTAGTATGTGAATAATAGCTGTCTATTTTTTTAAGTAACCCCATGATAATAGATGTATATATCTCATACATTATATATATATTAGATTCATATACAATATTAGTAGATATAAATGTATTAGATATAATAGATATATATTAGAGAATTTTGGAAATGCAAATGAAAACAAAGAACCCACTAAAATTTCTAGTCATACCACTATCAAGTATTGTCTACTATTTTGTTTTGTTTTTTTGTTGTCCTTTGCATATATCTGTTATTTTCCTAAATTGATATACAAGTTCTTATACAATATTTATCCTTTCTTTACTTTTTATTTCATTATGAGCATTTTACACTTAGTAAATATTCATTTAATACTGATTTTAATGGCTACATAATATCCCATCATATGTGTGTATCATAAATTATTTACTCATTCCTTACTGCTGGATATTTTGACTGTTTCTCATTTTCTGCTAAATACCTTCTACCCCATACAGTGTTAAATTAAATGGAATTTCAATTAAAAACAACCTAAAACATAAAATTGTGTAAATCTAATTCCTGAACTATAAGTCTCTCATTAGTTGGCAATGAGTTTGTCCTTTTTCTTTAAACCACATGAAACAACATCTAATTTATCCCAAGCCTGCTTAATCTGACCTAGACACTTTTCTCATTAATAGTGGATCACTACAGCAATGAGTTTTGCAAGGGCGGACTACTAACTAGTATTGTCATAGATGCCTCTATAATTTAGGAAAACAAACTCTGGAAAATTTATGCTTCTCTGTGGAAATATGTCCCCTGTCCTTCACCCATCTACTAACTAAATAAGTAAGCAAGAGGAAAAAAAAGCAGCAGGAAAACAGGTACCAAAAACACCCACACATAAAATGATAAAATGTATATATTTTCCTGTACAAGGTCACTCAAGATTAACCTAATAACTTTTACTCTAGATCTATTAATAATTATGAACAACTTTCTCAGCAGTTAACATTTATTGAATCCTTTCAACATACCAGGCTCATGTAAAAATGAGACATATTATATGTCTGATTTTAGTCTCTGCAAATTGTGAAACATTTATAAATATTGGACAAGGATTTTAAAGGTGGGCAGCATGTATATAGTCAGGCTTACATGCAGAAAGCTGAGAAAATAGAGAAGATCTATGAAAAGTATATCTGAGTTCTAAAACCATAACCATCTTAGTGTATTTAGTATATGGGCATCCACACAGGAACATCCGAAGAGAAACTTTAATTGATAAATATTCCTTCAAGTTATCAAGAAAACACTTCATTGAAGTTTACTTTGTGAAAAACATGCATTTACTCAAGATATATTTAACAAGTACTTTCACTAATGTGCATAAAGCAGTTATCTTCATTTTTTTAAAAATGCATGTATGTGGAACCAATTTTTGTGTGTGTTAAGTATGTGGAACTTTTAGTCATTGCTTTGTTGAATGGGCCACCTATGTCATTCTTTCTTTCCATTTTGTTTTCATTTCATCAAATAATTAGTTTCCTCCTCTGAAATTTTTACAGTAATGGAAGACATAGCATTGGCTAATCAAATGAAATGTAAAGAACAACAATGAAGAATAAAAACCTACAACAAAATGATACTCTAATCAGAGGACATGGAAATGGAAAAAAGTGTGTGCTATGAGATGTTAGCATATATTTTCTTTGTTTATAAGCCAAATAGGATTAGGCTTCCAGAATTTTTGGAAAGAAAATTAAATTAATGGAATTTTGTTTAACTGATTTGTGTATTGTTTATTGACACTGTCTCTTCTGTTCCCTGCCTTATCTCAGTTTGCTTTAATGCTTCAGTGCCTCAACAGTTCAGTTGCAGTAAGTGCCCAGCAAATGTATAAAGGCAATTAATGCAACCCAGTTACCACTCAAATTTGCCAAGACAAAAGAAGTGTAACCTTCCTTAAGTTCTTTGGCTTCATTAAACTTCTATTTATTTAATACTTCCATTAACAGGCAATTAATTCAAATCAAACAAGTTTGGAATGAGGATAAAAGCAGAACAGCAGCAATGAAAGGTGAGACACAAGGGCCAAACTGTGGTGCAGAAGCTGAGGAAACTCAGGTGAGGTTAGGAGAGTCTAAATTCCTCCAAAGAGGAGTACACTTTCTTTCCTAAAGTGTTTTTTTTTTTTTTTTTTTTTTTGAGATGTAGTCTTGCTCTGTCGCCCAGGCTGGAGTGCAGTGGTGCCATCTCGGCTCACTGCAAGCTCTGCCTCCCAGGTTCACACCATTCTCCTGCCTCAGCCTCCCAAGTACCTGGGACTACAGGCACCCACCACCACGCCCAGCTAATTTTTTTGTATTTTTAGTAGAGACGGAGTTTCACCAGGTTAGCCAGGATGGTCTCGATCTCCTGACTTCATGATCTGCCCTGCCTCGGCTTCCCAAAGTGCTGGGATTACAGGCGTGAGCCACCGCACCCGGCCTCTTTCCTAAAGTCTTAAGACCATCACTAGTTGAGGAAGAGGACTGACAGCGAGTGTGATGAGTTGAGAAAGGAGTCTCTATGGGCCCCGCAGTTAGGAGAGTGAAGGCAAGAAAAGGATGTTCCTGGCAATGAATCAGTCACGTCTCTTTGTGAAGCAGGCCCTAGGGATCACCCTCCCCAGAGTAGGTCCTGACAAACTATGGAGATGGGCCAAGGAACAGGAGCAGCAATAGGCTTAGAAATGGACTCTGGAGACCACTTAAAGTCTAAAATTTTGATGGATTGAAATGCTATCATTCTGGTAGTTAAAAGAAAATTGTCATCATAAACACTAATTTGCAAATAGCAGGCACACATACCAAGACATGTACTCATTTTTGTTCCAATATAAATGAAGAACCCTTTACTGGGCAATTATATATGAGGGAAAAGTCTTTGGCCTTGAGAAGTAACAGCTCACTCAACAGTAAGATCAAAGAGTGGCATGATGTCTTCAGCACACTATTTTAATGTTTAGCCAGGAAAAAACAAATATTCTACCAATCCTTGGTTTAGTTTCAATGTGTGACTTTCAATCTGGCTTTTGAATATAATCACTCAGTTCTATCATTACAGATATAATTAAAATGGTGGAGAAATTATAGATTATGATACAAAACAGAATATGACTTTGCCCTTATGTCTCAGGCACTTTATATAGGGTATCTCATTTGACTTTCACAACAAATCAGAAAAATTTAGTAAATTACTCATTGTCCAAGTTGATACAGCTTACTGGAAAAGAAGCAAAGATTTGATTTTAAGATAGTCTGGCTTCATGTTCTATCCATTCAACCATACTGCCTTCTTTCATTTCTTGACGTAAGAAGGTGAAGGATTGACACTTCAACTGGAAGAGACACAAACCATGGATTATCTTTCCAACTGAGGCATAAATGCATTTTCATGATACAAAGACATTAGGAAAATCTTTAAAGGAAGTGAGAAAAGGCCCTATCCACTGGAAAACTTTCTTGATCTTCCAAATATTTCCAAAATACTGGGGATTCCACATCCAGTCAGTAGGAACCAAATGCCAAAGAACTGATTTTCCACATGGCAGGGGATTCCTCAGTCACCACCTTTATTTTCCCCTTCTCAGCACCAAGAAATATTACACCACAGAAATGTATATATGGAATATTTAAGATATAAAATGTGTATTAAAAAACAACAAACAGTCAGGGACTCACCTCCCAACTTAAGAAATACCACCTTGCAAAAATTTTGGAAGTCTCTGAGAACTGATCTTTGATCACAGCCCACTCACTCTCTCACAGAATAACTATTACTATAAATTTCATGCCTATTTCCATGCATTTTTATACTTTTACTCCATCTGTATACATTCTTAAACAACATATACCATAGTTTTTTCGTGTTTCCAAAACTAAATGTAAATGGGTTCATATAGTATAAATTCTTATGCAACCTATTTTTTTTTTTATTAACTTTAAGTTCCGGGATATATGTGCAGAACGTGCAGGTCTGTTACATAGGTATGCACGTGCCATGGTGGTTTGCTGCACTAATCAACCCGTCATCTACATTAGGTATTCCTCCTAATGCTATCCCTCCCCTAGTCCCCACCCCACGATAGGCCCCGGTGTGTGACATTCCCCTCTGTGTCCATGTGTTCTCATTGTTCAACTTCCACTTATGAGTAAGAACATGCAGTGTGTGGTTTTCTGTTCCTGTGTTAGTTTGCTGAGAATGATGGTTTCCAGCTTCATCCATGTCCCTGCAAAGGACAAGAACTCATTCTTTTTTACAGCTGCATAGTATTCCATGGTGTATATGTGCCACATTTTCATTATCCAGTCTATCATTGATGAGCATTTGAGTTGGTTCCAAGTCTTTGCTATTGTGAATAGTGCTGCAATAAACATACATGTGCATGTGTCTCTATAGTAGAATGATTTCTAATCCTTTGAGTATATACCCAGTAATAGGATTGCTGAGTCAAATGGTATTTCTGACAACCTATTTTTTGCTTTTCCTTTTTTCTTTTTTTTTTTTTTTGAGACGGAGCCTCGCTCTGTTGCCCAGGCTGGAGTGCAATATTGTGATCTTGGCTCACTGCAACCTCTGCCTCCCATGTTCAAGCGATTCTCCTCCTGCCTAAGCCTCCTGAATAGCTGGGATTACAGACATGTGCCAACATGCCCAGCTAATTTTTTGTATTTTTAGTAGAGACGGGGTTTCGTCACGTTGGCCAGGCTGATCTTGAACTCCTGACCTCAGGTGATCCACCCACCTTGGCCTCCCAAAGTGTTGAGATTACAGGCGTGAGCCACTGCACCCGACCTCTTTTTTTTTTTATATCAGGATTTATAATAACATTTCCACTACATTATTCTATTGTATCAATATATACCCATTTTCCTATTTACAAACAGGATTGCTTTGCCATTACAAGAAATACTGTTCTAAATGTCCTCATCTATTTCTACACATAAGAATTTCTCTGAGCTACACTTAGAAGTGAAATTTCTGGATCAAAGGATATATGCACCTTCAACTTAACTAGACATTAAAAAAGGAGTTGTACAAGTTCACAATCCCTCTCTCTTCCCATTTTTTCAAACAGATACTACCAAACATAAATTTCTACTCTAATAATATTTGGTTCCAAGTGAATCATCATTCCAGCAGACATTTTTTAAAGTTTGCTTGCCTTTTTCTCTACAATTATGTTCCACCTCCTCAACCCAAGTAATTAGCTAAGGTAATCAGGCCAGAGTCCAAGCTGATTACCAGTAATTAAATGTAGCTTTTCTTATCTTCAGTGTGTCCATACTGAAAAATAAAGATATCTTTCCTCTTCTTGAGGGCAATTTGGCAGTATCTGCCAATAGCTCTAAAAATTGCTTACTCTCTGACTCAGAGATATCTAAAAATTTACTTTAAGAACATATCCAGAGGTATACATGAATATTTGTATATTAAAATATTTGTCTTAGTGTTAATTTTGATGTTCATTGCAATGCTGTTGGTCCAAACAAGCAAAATGTCCATCAGGTAGGAACTAGTTAAATAAAAGGTTGTATATATTCACGTAATTGCACACTAAGTGGAAATTAAGAAGAATGAGGAGGATACAAATGCACCAACAATATTGTTTTAGTTATTGATTGCTATATAGCTAAACACTCAAGTGTAAAGCATTTACTTATTATGTTTCATATGCCATAGAAAGACTAGAGGTGGTCTTCCGTTCCTTGTGCCGTTGTCTGGGGTCACTCATAGTGCTGCATTCAGCTGGCAGCTGAAATGGGGCTGGAACATCCAGGAAGACTCACTAACACATCTCTCAGCTGGTTGCCACCTGGAACAACTTCGGTTCCTTTCCATACAGATTCCCCTCATTCAGAAGGCTAGAACAACTTCCTTACAGCATGGTAGTGGGTTTCAAAAGGGAATGAACCAAGAGAACAAGCCCTAGTGTACAAATTCCTGTCAAGCCCCTGCTTGCATCAAGCTTACTAGTGTTTCACTGGCCAAAGCAAGACAGACACATGGCCAAGCCCAGACACAATTTGGGAGAAGACTGTACAAGGGTGCATATTCCAGGAAGCATGGTTTTTTGGGGATCATCAGTGTAACAGTCTACCGCAATTACTGTGAAAAAAGAAAAAGAGTAAAATAGGATAACCATTGTTTTAAGTGTTTGCACAGAAAATATGTGGAAGAATACATATCAAATAGTGTTTGAAACAGCAGAGTGAAATTTGCATGGGAAGTAGTAGTAGGAAATGTGAGATTTTTAAATTCATGTATGTATGTGTGTTTCTTGATTTTTTATAATAATCATATACCTAAATATCCATATACATATATTTATATATATAAGAGACAGGGTCTCACTCTGTTGCTCAGGCTGGAGTGCAGTGGTTGTAATGAGCAATCACAGCTCATTACAACCTTGAACTCCTGGGCTTGAGTGATCCTCCCGCCTCAGCCTCCTAAGTAGCTGGGACTACAGGCGGGTGCCAGCACACCCAGCCATTTCTTTTTTTTTTTCGTAGAGACGGGGTCTCACTATGTTGCCCAGGCTGGTTTCAAATTCCTGACCTCAAGTGATCCTCCCACCTTGGCCTCCCAAAGTGCTGGGATTACAGTTGTGACCCAACATGTTCAGCCTAATAATCATGTGTTTATAATTTTAAAACTATGAAAGAAAATGAGGTTGTAGAAGAATAATTATATAGGAGAATGTTTATAATATGTCCATTTAAAAAATGTTAATGGTTATTTTAGAATAAGGAATTGTGAGCAATTGATTCTCTTCATGATTTTCTGTAACTTCTATACTTTGTATAAGAAATACACACAAATCTTAAAATCAGAGACAACAATAAAGAGGAAATAGAACCAACTCAAACCACTGACCATATCTTTCTTATTCCCCATACAGGTATTTCCACATTATTGCAACATCATTTTGTTGACATATTATATTATCAAGATGTTCACATGTCTAGCTGTAATAAAATAAAAATTTCCCCGTGACTTTATGTGCTAATCTATTCTCCATCGTGTTTTGCAACTTAATAAGATCATGAAGCAACTGTACACTGCTATATGATGATGGGTTTTTCCAAATGTGCATATTGGATTTCCCAAATTTGAATCCATATTTGCTAACTTATGAGGCAGTTTCCCCAGTTGTTTACAGCATTAATCATGCCTTAACCATGTCATCAGTCCTTTCACAGCAAGGAAAAAGTGCATTTCTTTTGTATATTGCGTCTTGAGTATAGATTTCCCCCACCCCCACCACATTCAATTTTTTTAAAATGCACAAACAAATCCGATCTTCTGTGGATCTTCATCTATTTTATTAAAATGGGCATCATTAATATAATCTAGTCCCATTTAACTGGATGTTCAGTACTCTATGTGATGGCAAAAAATCAAGATCATTTTTCCCTGCTTCTAATAAGGAGATATTTTTATTTTTAATTTAACATTATGTTTAAAAATATATCCATCATAATTCATGAAGATCTAGTTAAATTTAACTTTGGTTTATTATTATTTATATAAACTTTAAAACACAAAACAAATTTATGTGATGTTTATGGATGCATGGCACGTGTAGTGAAAATAAACTATGTATGCACGACACATTTGGGATGGTGGTATTCCGGGGACAAAAGGAATAGAAAGGGTTGGGGATAGAGATTTCTGTATATGTGTATAATTTTTTCATTAAAAACAGAGTGCAAACTGAAAGAATGGTTAGATCTGGGTAGTGGAAAACCGGCATCTGTTATATTATTTTCTGAATGCTGAAATATTTTATAATTACAACATTTTAAATTGGAAAAGTAGAAAAGTAACTTAAGTGCAACTGTGCCATCATTAGGGTGGTTAAGACAGAGCCAGGCACAGATAATGAGGTGATTTCTGAAATAAGCCAGGCCCAGAAAGGAATCAGATGATACACAGCCCAGCCATGCCAGGGTTATTCTGGGGGCTAGGAATTCTATTCAAGGCATGTATACAAGAGTTCTACACTTTATAATATATTGTCTTTGGGGCAAAAAATAAAGCCCGGGTTTTGGCAATGCATCTTTCCTTTTTAGGCTCTTGCTGGAGATTGAATGGGAGTCTGAATCCAACCATCTCTTCTGCTTCTGGGACTGGACCTTGAGCCTAATTAACACGCAAGCCTAATCAGAATCCAGACAAATTCTAAATACCTGGAATTTGCTTGACAAAAACAAAGTTATCAAGGGGTGAAGTATTTTCTTTTTGTGGCCATAGCTGACCTTTCCCAAAGATGGGAGAGAAATACAAAATAGAGATTTGAGGGGGAGGTCTATAAGAGTTACATTCTAGAAAATCTATGAATATGCAATTTATATATAATCAAAGCTTCTGGAATTCCTATGCTGCATTGTATGGAAGCTTTTTCTGGCCCTTCAGTGAAAGAAGGGTACATCCTTTCATCATGGCCCATGTGTGCATGGTCTGGAAAAGAAAGGTTGTGTACTTGGAAAAGTAATGGTAATTATATCTGAATCATAGGCCAGAGTGAGGACAGCAGTACAAGTACAGAGAGATGGTATTTCAGGGGGGCATTGGTTGCTGTGTCCTGTAGACTATCATGAAGAGCATGGTCACCATCCCTATTCCCAAGTTCTCCAGATCCCCAATCTATCTTTCTACTGATTAATTTTCAAATCTGGTAGATGGTTAAAATTTCCCATCATTTTTTGTAAAGAACAGATTCCCTACTTCCCCCACCCTAACACCTGCTGTGAACTTTGGTTGTACAACCTGGTTGTGTGTGTGTGTACATGGTGCTGTGTGTGTGTGATGTGCATAGGTGGTGTGTATTTGTGTGCATGCTGTTATGCGCATGTTGTGGGGGGGTTGTTGAATGTGGGGTGTGTGTGTGTGTGTGTGTGTATGTGTGTGTTTAAACTTCCAAGTAGTCCTGATACAGTCTGTGTTGTGACCTTAGATTGGGAAAATCTCTTCACTTAGATTAAGCTATTATTGAAACAATGCAAAGATTTATCCGACAAGCAGTCTTCATTTCTGATATAGCAAGGCACCATTTTCCATTGCCAGAGACGTTGTCTTGACCTGAACAGTGGAGCTGAGAAGTTGTAATGAAAAGGGTGGTAAATAGTATCTGCAATTTGAGTAAAAACTGGTCTTCGTTCTTGGGACAAACTCTCTAATTTGTCTGGAAGGAACAAATCAATTGTAACAATGTAAGCTCTGTGAGGACAGGGATGTGTCTGTGTTATTTCCCACTGCATCCCAAGGATTTGGTAGTATCTGGCATATAGTCAACACCATAATATTTGTTCAATGAACAAAGGACAGAAGAAATGCAGAGGCAGATTTGTTCTCAGCAACACTTGGTAGCAATGAAGTATCTAATGCAGATGTTTCAGACTGAATCCTCAATCCATCTGTACCATGATACAAAAAGCAGCCTTCATTTGAGGCCTGATGGCCCAAGAGCAATCACAGAGTTTATTACTCTAATTCGTTTGTTTGACCATCTGTGTTGATGTCTTCCTTGCTTTGGATTAGGAAGAAAAGTATGGGGCCCTGATGTGACCCAAAGAGGAGGGAAAAGAGGAGAAAATCTGAAGGGGACTCCACTTTAGCAACATGAAGCAGCCCCCCAGAAACATGCAGGGCCTCAGGAGGGCCACAGCCACTCTCAGAAGAAGCCTGACCTACAACAGTGACCACTGAAACAGTGTTAAGTTCTCCTTATCTGCATTTTAATTCCTGAGGTGGCTTCAGCCATGAGAAAGCTATGTTAAAACTACAACTCACTGGGAGACTGAGGCAGGCAGATCACCTGAGGTTGAGAGTTCGAGACCAGCCTGACCAACATGGAGAAACCCTGTCTCTACGAAAACTTCAAAAAATTAGCCAGGCGTGGCGGCACATGCCTGTAATCCCAGCTACTCAGGACGCTGAGACAGGAGAATCGCTTGAACCCAGGAGGCAGAGGTTGCAATGAGCCAGATCGTGCCATTGTACTCCAGCCTGGACAACAAGAGGGAAAATTCCATCTCAAAAAACAAAAAACAAAAAACAAAAACTACAACTCAGTGTCAGCTGAGCATTGGCCTTAAGGTCTGGGGACAGGAGGGGCAGCAGAAAGAAGCGGCTTAGGAGGCAGCAGGATGCAGAGAGCAACAAAGTCAAAAGCCATCATTGGAAACGGCCCTTGCAAGCACAACCCTCCATGGATTTGTGGAGCAAGTACTTCCTGTAGCATTTAGTAAAATCTGGTAGGGAGAGTGCAAAATAACATGAAAGTTGAGCAGGAATTTAGAAAGGGGCCTTAGAATAACTATTTGGGGACTTAAAGGGAGAAGTGTTTTCTGCAGTCTGGAGAAGTTGAAATTTGGAGTGAGCTGGTGGTAACGAGGAACGGAACCTCTCTGTTTCTTAGAGTAAGACTAAACTAATATTTTACTATTCAATAAACATTCAAGTGTTTGCTAGAAGCAAAGTATTCTAATGGAAGGATAGGGATGAATACAGGTATGGAGGCTAAAAACAAGGTACATTCACCTTTATTGAGCACACTTATTAATGGCAAGACACTAAAATGTTCATGGCTGATGTTATATGTTCTCAACAGGGTCAATATCACCTCTGAAGAGGGAAAAAATAGCTCTTGGGGGACAAAAACATCTTAGATATTAGAATAGTCTGTGATCCTCAAAAGGGTCAAAATACATAAACAGATATGATATTAAAATTTTGTGGCAGGGGTGAAGAGGAATGGCAATTAGAGAAAAAATGTCTATGGTAGCAACAATGAAAAAAAGATTAAGAAACATAGCCTTTTGATAAAACCAATAGTTCAGGGTTGGTTAAGGACATAAAATTTTAAATACGTGCTTCTGAAATTCTCCCATGGAAATGTAGAGAAAGGTCGGGTGAAGTGGCTCACACCTGTAATCCCAGCACTTTGGGAGGCTGAGGCGGGCAGATCACGAGGTCAAGAGTACGAGACCAGCCTGACCAACATGGTGAAACCTTGTCTCTACTAAAAATACAAAAATTAGCTGGGCATGATGGTGCGTACCTGTAATCCCAGCTACTCAGGAGGCTGAGGCAGGAGAATCACTTGAACCCGGGAGGTGGAGGTTGCAGTGAGCAGAGATCACACCACTGCACTCCAGCCTGAGCGACAGAGCGAGACTCTGTCTCAAAATAAATAAATAAATAAATGTAGAGAAAAACCTGTTAATTCAGTGTTCATATGTGGAATGTAATATGTATTAATTATTTTATATAAACATATATTTATATATAATATATTAATTATTTTATATAAACATATATTTATATATAATATATTAATTATTTTATATAAATATATATTAATTATTTTATATAAATATATTTATATACAATATATTATTTTATATAAATATATATTTTATATATGTTATATATTTAATTAATCATATTATATAGAATATGTAAAAATATCTACATGCCATTTTTTTCTTTCTTAAAACTTCTATTTTTTTACTGGTCATAAAAGTAATGTATGGTCATTTGAAAAATCAAACCAAAAAAGATAAACGAGAAAGTAAAAGTCTTCTGAAAAATCATATACCCGAGATATAATTTCAGTTTTTAATTTGTAAACTATCTTTCAGATATTTCTCTATGTACATATGTATGTACATAGATACATACATGCATTTAAACAGGCATACATGTATTAACTCATACCACATCATTTTTACAGCTCTGATTCACTATTATTACTATTATTAACTTCAACTTTTAGATCAGGTGTTCATGTGCAGGTTTGTTACCTGGGTACATTGTGTGATGCTGAGGTTTGGAGTACAATTGATCCTGTCACCTAGGTACTAACCCTAGTACCCAATAATTAGTTTTTCAACCCTTTCTTCCCTCCCTCCCTACCCTCTCTGGTAGGCCCCGGTGCCTACTGTTGCCATCTTTATGTCCATGAGTACCCAATGTTTAGCTCCACTTATAGGTGAGAACATACAGTATTTGGTTTCCTGTTCCCGTGTTAATTCACTTGGAATAATGGCTTCCAGCTGCATCCATGTTGCTGGAAAGGGCATGATTTCATTCTTTTTTATGGCTGCATAGTATTTCATGGTATATATGCACCACATTTTCTTCACCCAGTCCACTGTTGATAGGCACGTAAGTGGATTCCATGTGTTTCCCATTGTTAGTCACCATTATTAACGGCTGCATATTATGTCATGGCAATCTTTCTTTTTTTTTTTTTTTGAGACAGAGTCTCACTCTGTCACCCAGGCAGGAGTGCAGTGGTGCAATCTTGGCTCACTGCAACCTCTGCCACCTGGGCTCAAGTGATTCTCCTGCCTCGAACTCCTAATTAGCTGGGATAATAGGTGTGTGCCGCCACACCCAGCTAATTTTTGTACTTTTTAGTAAAGAGGGGGTTTCGCCATGTTGCCCAGGCTGGTCTTGAACTCCTGGCCTCCAGTGATCTGCCCGCCTTGACCTCCCAAAATGCTGAGTCACTGTACCCGGCCTCATGGTAATGTTTCATATTCATGCAGACATTTAATGAATATTTATTGAATGCCTGTGAATCTGTTAGAATTCGTTCAGCTGCAAATAACAGAACACCTTATAGTGCAGGATCAAGGTTGCCCCCAGACGACTGGAAGCTCACTCCAGACAACAAACTATCTGAGACTGGGGATCCCCTTTCTCTCTGAGAGTGAGGCTGCACTCCAGCGTGGCCCCTCACTAGTCTCATGACTTCCTCCATTTTATGGACCTTAAGGGAGCTCTGTTCCCAAACAACCCCTGCAAGCACCTGGCATCCCCAAGGCCCAGCAGCCTGTGTATTATCCCACTACTGTCAATCCATGTACTTCTAGGAGAGGAACCCACACAGCATCTTCAGGAGATTGCCAGGCTCTGGCATGTTTCCCAGTGTGATGATGAGAGAAGGAGAACTGGTCTTTCTATTCTCTTGTCAAGCTTGGTGGAAGACAAGGACAGCTGGCATTGGTTCCATGGCTAGACTACATCAGGACCAATATTTCTGCTATTTTCTTGGCCTGTTTCTTATGCTTATTGTGTAGTGCTCACATGATGTCTGCTATTTTCTATCTTGATTCGTAATTATAAAAATTTAGATATCTGATGCAAGGACCTCCAAGACCTTGTCCTTGATCCTGCAAGGGTTAAGAAGGAGCCTGTTTGTTTCTACCCCTCCATGAAATAACTTGTCAAGGCCACCAATGATTTCCACATTGCCTAATCAAATAATTTGTAGTCCTCATTTCCTCTGACTTGCAACATTTGATATAGGTGCTCTCTCCCTGCTTTTTGAAACACTTTTTCCCCATTGGTTTCTAGCATAAAACTTTCACTTGATTCTTCTTCTCTGCTGTCCACTTCTTCCTGATCTCCTTTGAAGATTTCTCCTTATCTTCCCAGCTTCCAAATGCTGAGGGCCCAAAGGCTGAGTCGCAAGAGACTTCTCTCATCCTTTAAGTGATCTTAAATTTATCTATTCATCACCTCTTGACTTCCCAGGAAACTTTAATAAGCATCTTAAACTTAATGTGACTAATACCAAACTCCTTATTCCCTATACCCTTCCCTGTAATTCTGCTCCTCCTTATGTATTCATTTACTAGGCATTTTTAAACTAATATCTCATTTAGATATTAGAATATTCTTAGAATAACTCAGTTATGTATCATTCTTCCCATTTTACAAAGGAGGAAGTTAAGGATTAAAGATATTAAGTAATTGATACAATGTCATAAAAAGAGCCAGGTCTGTTTGACTCTAAAACTTGGCTGTTTCTGCTACATCACAGCACATTCTAGTCTAAGAGATATTCCTTAGTAGCAAATCTCAGTATTGCCAGACAATTTTCCATCAATAAATCCAGTATTAAAATTCCCTATTAATTATTTCTGCAGCAAATTCTATTCATTTTTTGTTTTTTCTTAGTGGTTTATTTCATAAAGATGAAGGACACTGACCAGGCACAGTGGCTCACACCTGTAATTCCAACATTTTGGGAGGCAAAGGCAGGAGAATTGCCCAAGCCCAGGAGTTCAAGATCAGCATGAGCAACATAGAGTGACCCCCATCTCTACAAAAAAATAAAAATAAAAAATAGCCAGGCATGGTGGTGCATACCTGTGGTTCCATCTACCAAGGAGGCTGATGTGGGAGGAATGCTTGAGGCCAGGAGGTTGAGGCTACAGTGAGCCATGATCATGCCACTGCACTCCAGCCTAGGTGACACAGCGAGACCCTGACTCAAAACACACACACACACACACACACATACACCCCAAACCACAATCCCTGAATTCCTACTTTACAAATGGGACTATTATGTCTTGCTTTCTTTTCAACAGGCCAAATGTTGATTCCAATGTTTATCAATCCTATAGAGCATTTAAGTTCATATTTTAAAATTTGCTTATTTTAACCATATTTCTACAACCTCTAAGTCATGGAATACTGACTTTAACTTACCAATTAAACAATACGAACCAACTCTGAATATAAAATATCTAATTCTACTACACATTCACTCTCCTCTGGTACTGCCTAGTAAGTGTGGTTGCCATCGTTTCCTATACAAAAAGACCCTCCTCATTGATCCACCCTAATATCCAGGATGGTACCATTTAGAAATTCAACTCTTTATTCCTTTTTAATATATTCTCTATTAAAATTATCACATCCCAGGGATAGGTGCCATTTTGAGTATTCATAAGTTAGCCCAAGAGTAGAATATTTTTTCAGATTCCTTCTAGATTGTTAACCAGGCCTGACAGTGCTAAGATGAGGAAGGAGAAAGAGGTTGCTTTAAAGGGTAAGTGAGAGGGCATCAAAGACGAAGTTCCCTTACATCACAAGTTTGCTTCACTTCCCCTTTAAGTGCCCCTTAACACAACCTTGGAAATGAATCTCAGTGGTGATGTCAGGATCCCTTTCATCCACCATGACTTTACTCATGGATAAAGAGAAATTTACTTCTTGAAAAGAAAAACTTGCAATGAAATTTAGTTTCCAAACAGCATATGATTCTGAATCATGTTCCTGTCCTTGACTACTAAAGTAATCTGGCATTACTGTTTTTTCTCAAAACTTTGCAAACAAAAGTCATTTAACCATGGGGCATTTACTGCCCAACAGCCACACCCTAGGCCCACATTTATAGCTTCAAGGGAGAACCTGGGGATTCCCAAGAAGTAGGCTGTGGGATAAGTGGCCACCATAGTGTGACAAAAAGATCACCTCAAAGTCAAAAAAACCCTGGTTTGAATCACAGCTCTGCCATTTACAATCTTTCTGGCTTGGGGCAAGTCACTTAACTTCTCTCATCTTCAACTGCTTCGTCTAAAATCTGGACATAATATGATCCACCTCACAGAATTTTTCCGAGAATGACACATGAGAATACTTAGCAAAAAGAACAGTAGCAAAGTAAAGATACTCCATAATTGTTTTTAATATCAAGCTAGACAGAGTTCTGTTTTTCCTCTCTGGTCATGGGATAAAAAGCCTTGAGCACTTACAGTAACCCTTTGTCTTAACTATCCTCCAAGATTCTGGGGCCCAAACCCCAGATTTACATGTACACAAATGAAAGGATATAGTAGTCAAACACCAAATCCTTAATTTCAAGAGAACAACACAACAGCAATTTTTACCTAAAACCACCTCCAATAACAACTCAGAGAAATTCTCAAATTCCACAGTTAGTATTAATTATCTATTATTTATTTTGACGGTTTCCATTTACAGCATAAATTTACCTGATAGAAGTAATATATTAATCTTACCAGCCATTTATATCTCAGTAGGAATGACTTTATGATATAATTTTTCTGAGACCACATATAGCCACGAAGGAAACATGAGGTACGTGAGGTCTCTGCATGGTTCCTACAAGAAGAGGAGCCTATAGGAAGGGGACTTGGAAGCTCTGGAAAGGTCAAATTCTCTTGGTCCAGATTTTGCATCGAACATATCCCATGTGGATAGGAAATCTAGGACAGGATCCTAAACTAGGAAATAACTTTGCTGGGCGGACAGTCTTCTTAGTCTTGCACAGAAAATTACTTTAAGGTTGCCAGCTTTCACAAATAAAAATGCAGGATGCTCATTGAAATGTGAATGTCAGATAAAGAATAACTTTTTATTTAAATATAACATAATTATACTTTATAGTGTACATTACTCATTGTTTATCTGAGTTTTTAACTGAGTGTCCTGTATTTCATTAGGCAACCTACTTCACATTCTTGAAAGGTCCAGGGGCAGTAGGACCCTGAAACTTTTCTAAGACTCAGATGTCAGATTACAAACAGAATAATATGATAGTTAATATTATCACTGCGAAAGAAAGATTGTAGGATGAGATTTACTATTCATGCAGAGAGAAGCATCTCTGTGACCTTCCTGTTCCAAGAGATGGATGGTATACTGAAGCTGTGTTTCTTTATTCGTTTGTGCATTCATTTGTGCTGGAAATAGTTCCTGGGCAAACACCACACTCCAGCACTGTGCTTGTTCCTGGGAATAAAGCAGTGAACAAGACAAGTACTATTTGTGCCCTAACAAAGCTCTCAGTCCATTGGGGGCTAGAAACTAAGCAGCAGTCCTCATATTTAATACGATACTAGCAACTATTACAAGTGCTATGAGCTAAGGCCAGAGAAGCAAAATATGCTACTTCAGCTGGCATTTACTGATCTTGTTCCATGTATATGGCCCTGCACTGGGTAATGTTAAGCATATAAAGATGAGGAAAATGTACTCCCTGCTTTAAAGGGCTTATGATTTAGTAAGGAAGACTTACATATATATAATAAGCAAACTAAGACCAATTCTGATAAAGTTCTAATGAGGACACTCCTATGTCCATTTGCAGCAAGAAATGCAGCTTCTTCTTTTTTTTTTTTTTTTCTTTTTTTTTTTTTGAGATGGAGTTTGATCTGTTGCCAGGCTGGAGCACAGTGGCACAATCTCGGCTTACTGCAACCTCTGCCTCCCGAGTTCAAGTGATTCTCCTGCCTCAGCCTCCCGAGTAGCTGGGACTACAGTGTGTGCCACCACACCCAGCTAATTTTTATATGTTTAGTAGAGATGGGGTTTCACCATGTTGACCAGGATGGTCTCGATCTCCTGACCTCTTGATCCGCCCGCCTCGGCCTCCCAAAGTGCTGGGATTACAGACATGAGCCACTGCGCCCAGCCTGCAGCTTCTTCTTTACGCTAAGATATTTTATTTGCCTTTTTGGAGAAAGATGTAAGTACACGTTCCTGTATTTATTCAACAAGTGTGAAAGTCACTCTCCTAAAAAGACTGATAGTTTCCCAACTGAGTGGTCCATTATTTAAAGCTATATGTTAAAGGCAATTAAAAGAAAATTGAAGTCATATCATTTCCTCTCTCCTATTTGAAAATCAAATCAGTAGATTTCATTTAATTATTTTATTATTTCCTTCCTTTTTAAAAAATCATTATTCTGTCTTTGGAGGACTTGGAGGACTTTCCACATAAACTTAGCTTGAAGGAAGGAGGCTGCATGAAAGCTTTGAATTCATCATGAATTTTGTTTCTTAGGACATATGGCCAAACTAAAGTAGTGACCTGCACACTTTGAACATGAAAGTCAATATCCAGACCTAGTAAGGTATATTTTGCACAGAATAGATGAATAAGCCAAGTTTACTTTTTCCCTTCTTGAAATTAAAATCTTCTATTCAGAATAGAAGTGCATCATGTATAAGTGACCTTCTCTTTTCACTGAATCTCACGGAGATTGGTGGAACATGGGTATCAAGAGCATGGGGCAGCAACATCCAGGCTAATAGGAGCTCATTAGGATGATCTATTAATCTTTCATAAGCTATTTCTGTAATTTTTTGCCAAAAAGAATGAAATATCCTTATTGGTATCTAACATGAATGACTACAACCATGTTACAAGTAATATTAAACTACTAGCTTAAAATTTCTAGAAAAAGAAACAAAAATTAAGAATATTTAGCAAAACTTTTTTGTTTTCATTTGTTTATGACCCAGTCTGTGATCATTGTAACCCAGAAAACCACACAGGTTCTTCTCACCTTAAAGAAAGAATGTCAGTAACTGTAGGAGTAATAGTTGCTAAGAATAAAGACTACTTAATAAAAATATGATATATTTTTAAAAATTACTTATCAATCATGCGGAGCCAACTGGAAGATAGGACGTTGCTGTGCAGTGTGCTGCCTTTTATACAAATTCCTAAAAGTTAACAAAGGCAAAGTCTGTTGTTTCCCCAGCCTCCTCTGGCTACACTGTTTCCATCCCTTCTCCATTGGTATCAGCCTTTCTATCCATTCCCACTGGTTTCTGGGACCCTCTTGCTCCTGTCACTCCCCCTGCTCCTTCCCTACAGAACAAACAAAACAACACAAAACAAAAAATAAACAATTATAGCTACACATTGATTGCTAGTAATCAATATTAAATAATTATTTAGTATACTTAATATTTATATGTAATCAACTAACAATATTATTAAATATTAAGTACTATTAAATATTTATTATTACTTAATATTTATTAATAATCATTTATTAATATTAATCGTTAGTTAATTACATATAAAGTAATTAGTGGTTAATTTGAAGACATTTTTATTAAACAGTAATTTAGTAAAAATGCATTCAAATTAATGAGCTATTCTCACTGATGCCTATACTTTTTCAAGTTTTTATAGGAAAAAAAAGCTCTTAAACCTGGCCTTTCATGGTTAATCTCAAAGAATTAAACTTTGCCCCAGTCTGGAGTGTCCCAAGCCCATCCAGCCTGGGGCATTCTGAATTTCCTCTTCCTTATGTTCTGCATCTTTTATGTAAAGGCATCACTTACACCAGAGATCAGAAATCATTCTTGAATGACAGTTCTTATTCTTCGTTCTTTCTAAGATCTATCCCTAATAACACTCCTCAAAATGTAGTGGCTGAAAGAAACAAAGATCTATGATTTCTTATGGCTCTGTGGGTTGGTTGGGCAGTTCTTCTGCTAATTTCTTCTGAGAAAGAAGATTCAGCTAGAATGTTCTTTACTTTGGCAGAGAATGCCGGCTAGTGGCTAGGGTGTCCAATATCTCCTCTTCCTCTTATCCTCTTATCTTGCTAGACTGGTTTTCTACCATGGCCCTCTGAGGCAGTGTTTCATGGGCCAAAAGCAGAAGCTTTAAGCTCGGAAGTCACATGCTGTATTTTTCTTCATAGCACTTACCATCACATAACATGATATGACTATGCACATAGTGTACTTCCTTTCTTTCTTTCTTTTTCTTTCTTTTCCTTCTTTCTTTCTTTCTCTCTTTTTCTTTTTTCTTTCTTTCCTTTCTTTTCCTTCCTTCCTTCCTCTTTCCTTTCTCTTCTTTCTTTTTCTTTCCTTATTTTCCTTCCTTCCTTTTCTTCCTTTCTTCTTTTTTCTTTCTTTCTCTCTCTCTCTCTCTCTCTTCCTTTCCTCAATAGAATGCAAGCTTTGTTAAGAGAAAGGACTTTATCTTTTTGCCTAAATATTTCCAGCATCAGCATCCAAAACAGTGCCTGGCACAGAAGAGGAGCTTTACAAATAATTATTGAATGAATGTAAGAATGGATCTTCCTCTTCCTTATTCACCAGGCCCTGCCAATTCAATATTCAAGCAGACAATCCAGAATCCCATCGACTTTCACAAGATACTCAAATATCCTCCTAACCCATCTCCTTGCTCAGGTTTCTCCCCATCTTAAGTCCACCCTCCATAATCTAAGGATTGTTTCTGAAGAAGAGGGCAGATCATAGCGTTTATCTGCTTCAGGACTTCAGTGGCCCCCTCACTGCCAATAAAGTCCCAAACCTTCACCACAGAATTCAGAGCCTTCATGACATGATTTGAATCTCCCTATTCTGCCCTTGTTCCTCCTCAACTACCCCCATTTCCAACCCACAAGTCTTGCTTCCGACGTGCAGTTGCCTCCCCAACCTACTCTGCCTTCCCTGAGACCTCCAGGCTCTTTGATATAATTCGCATCTTTGCAAATGCTGGAATATTCTTCTTACCTTTTCTGGCTAGCAAATTCCTGTCCATCTTCTACATCCAGCAATCCCATGATCTCTTCATTGAAGGATTGTGCAACATCCCTTTACTTCCAGGTTTCCTCAGAAATCTGAACGTAGCTAAATAAATTGTTTTATTATGATTGTTTTCCTATATGGCTGCCCCTTCTTCCCCATTTCCAACAAACTGTTATCTGCTGTGTCTCTTTCTTTTAATTTCTGTATTACACTCCAGGCAGAGCCTGACGCAAAGTAGATGTTTAGCAAATTTTAGTTGCATGAATATTCCCAAATCTATATTTGGGAAGTATCAACATTGGAGTAGGATTCAGTGAAGATCACTACACCCCAGGATAATTCCAGACTCAAGAGCACAATGGATGCAGGCATTATGAATGAAGAGAGCTGGGAAGATAACATACCCTGAGACTTTTGTCATTTAGCTAAAATTTTAGGCTTCTTCTCAGACAGCCTCATCAGAAATCAAAGCAGGCCAATTCATAAATGCTAACTACTGAGAATGTGATTTGCTATAAACCCACGGAGATAAGCAATTGCAAAAAAGATCTGAGAGGTTGGTTTTCCTACTCAATTTACCAGAGCATAGGGCATGGCAGGGTAATGGACGTGAAATGCATCCACTCAGACTCACATTAAGTCAACTCTAGAAATGTTGGAAACCAGAGACTCCCAGAGCAAATAAATAATTCTCCAGATTTTTTTTCCCTAGCCAAAGATGATTGAATCCCTAACAGTATGTATATTTTTGTACAGTGAAGTGTTGAAGCTTTCTTCTTGTACTATTGATAACTTTTTCAGAAATATATGAAATAGTATTGATATGGTCTTAGTTCTTTCCACATGATAACTTTTATTGTAATCCTCTATCATGATATTTTAGCAGAGAGTGAGCCAAGCATGCTGAGCACCTACTCCATGACATTTCCAGCACAGATGTATAGGCTTGCCCTACATAAGGTGTACCAGCTGGATGGCCAAAAGTAATGCATTTCTACTGATGTTTCTCTGTTATATCCCAAATCTTAAGACCTTGTATTAGCAGAAAAGATGAGCGCAGATCATCCTACCCTGGAATTCTTTTTACTTGTCAAGGACAATCAGATCCCAAGAGAGCACTTTGTATATTTTTGCTCATTGAAATGTTGAAACTTTTTTCTTGTACACTAATGTTGAAAACTTTTTTGGAAACATACCAACTTGTATTGACCTTGTAAGTACTCAGGTTCCTTTTTGGCTCTGATTTTGTCTCGGAGTTATAAAAGAAAGAATATACTTTCTACATTTTTCGACAAGCATATGGTTAAATGTGGTAAGTTAAACATGATTTGTTTTTCTAAAGAAAATGCATTTAATCAGCATCTTTCGGCCTTTATTGATCACAGTCATGAACATAAAAATATTTAGAATAGTACTAGTGATGCCAATAAGGCCCCTTCTGCTCTAAAATAATACTACTTCTCCCACTCCTGGACTGACAATTTTGGTGATTAATATTAATCCTTTCCATTAAAGCAGAGACTTTATCACCAGAATACCACCATTATCTGCAAATGTGATCTGCACACTACTAATGTGTCCCCATTATTGCTTTAGCCCTGACATAGCAAAGATGAGGCTCATGGGCAGTCATCATCACCTCCTGAACCCCTGGCCTTATTGCTAAACCTTATCAATCTTCCCTGCTAATCCTGGATCAGAACCCAAATCAGACCCAAGAATCGTCTTCAACCAATTACTTCCAATACCCATGATCTAGAAAGCAAATCCATGCCGGAGGAAAACAAAAAACAAAAAAAAACAAAACAAAACCTATTTTGGTGTGATATATTTGCTGTGATATAAAAACCTATCTAATATTTCTATTTCTCTCAAATGGGGCACCTCCCAACTCTTGAAAAATGCCAGTGAAGCCAAACCATGAAGAATTAGATCAGATATATACAGAAGCCACTTTTCAAAAAAATATACCTTGGCCAAAACAAAACAACCAACAAACAAAAACATGAAAGCAGAAATATCAGGGCTTGAATCGGGCCTCATTAAAGGCATTAATGAACTTGAGGGAAACCTGTCTAACAAAGATGAGGCAGGTCGAAGAGGGTAAAACAAAGTTGGGATATAAAATTTGCCAATAATTATTCACCACAACTCCAAAAGAGAGACTTTGAATCTGGAATTACACTCCAAATTGTTATCTGTTGTGGGGCAAAGTTCACTAACCTTTACCAAAATATGGATGAACCATTCCCCTTAACTATCCAATTCCCTGTGATCTGATCCTGCACCTACCAAGCAACTTTCCAACTTCTGAGCTCTGATACCAGTAAGAGTGTTCCCTGAAAAGCCAACTCCAGCAATCCCGAGTAATAAATATTCCCCACTTAAACTAATTAGATGGTAAAGGAAACAATTTTTTAATAAGTGAATGTTAGTGTCCAGTCTGATCCATCCTGAATTTTCTCCTTATAAATAAGTACATTGGCTACTTGGTTTATACATCAGTCTCTTTTGAGGTAAGTCCCTAGGGCTGTTCCCCAAATAGTTCCAGTCTTCCACATATTAGGCTTATGGTAGGATTGGACCTCCTGACCCCTGTGGTTGGATGAGGCCATGTGACAATGGTGTATTCATGAGTGGAAGTGATGTGTCACTTCATGGCTAGAGCACTCAATTGCTGGTGTAGACTTTCCAGAGCTTTCATTTCCCTAGTGATGGTGGCTTGGCAACACTTAAGACATGGGCTGCTCTGTAATAGGTCCTGGAAGGAGGTCACTGTGGAGCACAGGTCCCCAGATGGTGGGGCCAAGAGCAAAAAAATAAAAATAAAAATGAACTGGGTAACCCATTCAGGGATGACTTAATAATCACTCTGATGTTTTTCTAACGTGAATTATATATTGGCATAAATTCTTAAGTAGAGTATGTTGGACATAGCTTAAATATTTTTCATAATGATCCAGAATCAATTATTATTATGAGCCCAAAGTACTTGAGGGTCCAATTAGTTATAAGTGTTTATGGAGAATTTGGGGCCTGAGAATGAAACAAAAATTGACCAGGCCATTTGCACAATAATTTCATTTAATTCCTACAACGACTTGGCCAGTTATACTGTATTATTTTCATTTTACAAACGATAAAACAGACACTCTGAGATTTTAAATAACTTGCCAAGGATTACATAGCTAATAAGTGGGTGGTAGATGGAGATTTTATATATAAAACTGTTTTTCTACAAAAGCCACTGCTTTCTAGACTGCTACATCCCTAATGTTTGACATTAAATTATACTTTAAGATTTACTTCTATCTCCCCCTATGTTGAAGTTCTGTTTGTTGCTAGCAATATATTTGCCTTTAGTTATAGCCCAAGCCTTCCCTATTAATTTGTTGCTTTTAATGAGTAGTGAGCTGAAGAAAGCAATAAACAATTGTGTTAGATGTGCTAGGAGGAAACGTGCTCTGGCCAAGGACTTGGTGTACGTGTTCTATGAGCACAAAACTTTTAACATGTAAACACTGTGAAATTTCTTTTTGAAGAATAAGGCCGGTATTTACAAGCCTTGTGCTTTGCAGATGCGTTCTGACAAATGGATTTTACTAGAAAAGCGAATTTCAGATAACTGGAAATATTTCCATCCATATTTATCTTTCTACATCTGCTTTGGAATTTTCATGAATTGTTTTTGTTTATGATAATGGGCTTTACATTATGGCCAAATGGTTTAAAAAGATGATACTTTTAAGGATATGCTGCATAAATGTGCTGAGTTTAAATGGGCCACCTAATGATCTAATAGAATTGCTTTTAGGTTATTTGAGTATTATTCCCCATTTCATGTTTCTTCAGCTAAATTAAAATTGCTTTCTGATTGCTTTCCTAATCCTACTTTATTCAGTCATTTTCATAAAGCGTCTATTGAGTAAGTTAAAAGAAAATGTTATTGCCTTTATGTGGACATAAGAAATAGGAGCCTAAACAGGCAGTAGACAAATTAACCAAATAGCTCAAGTAAAATCCTTATGTTCTACCATAAACTTGTTTTATCCTTTTGTATTAGTAAAATATAAAATTACTGGTCAATGCCATAAACTCTTACTTTTATCAAAAGGAAGTGACTTTGCTGTTTGTGATTTCCTTTGAGTTTTTTTACTTCCCCATAGTTCTAAGTAATAATGAATACACTTTTCTAAATTTCAAATTCTGCATTAAAATAGGCAGAACAAAGTTTCAATTTTATTCAAGCATGATTTGAGGATCAAAAACTCCAAAACTAAATTAAGAGATAGTTCCTTTCCTCCATAAGAAAAGAGGCAAAAGCAGGACATTTGGATGGTTAACATTCATGACTGTGGGGTCAAACACTTGGGATTATGGCTCAGCTACTTGAAAGCAGAGTGATTTTAAACTAGACACCTCTGAGTCTCAAATTCCTCATCTGCAAAATGAGAACAACAGAACTAGAACAGTAACTGTCCCTCCCTAACGGTGTGGGGTCATTCTTTCAGCACACAAGAGAAGGCAGCAGCGGGGCGGTATGTCAGCATAGCTAAGTCTGTGGATGCTGACTTCTCTCTGCAGTGGTTCTCACTCTGGCCTTCTCATTCACTAGCCCTTAAAAATTGTCTACACCTATGATTCCTCATTTACAAAGGTGAGATCATAATAGTATGCATTCCATAGGTTACTATGAAAAGCAAGGAAGATAATGAATGTAAGACAATTAGCACATGCCTGGCTGGATTCGTTTGCTAGAGCCGCCATAATAAAATATCACAGACTGGGTGGCTTTAAAAACAGAAATTTATGTTTTCAGTTCTGGAAGCTAGAATCCGAGATCAGGGTGTTAACGGTTCTGGTTCCTTCTGAGGTTTCTCTCCCTGGCTTATAGATGGCCATCTTCTGGTGTCCTCACATCGTCTTCCTTGTGTGCGTGTGTATCTGTGTCTTAACCTCCTCTTCTGATAAGGATATCAGTCATATTTAATTAGAGCCCACCCTAATGATTTCATTTAACTTTGCCTCTTTAAGGGCTCTATCTCCAATTATAGTCACATTCTGAGTTACTGGGGTTTAGACTTCAATATATTAATTGGCAGAAGAGACATATTTTAGCCAATAAAACTTGCAAATAAAAACCTTCAATAAATGTTAGCTATAGTTGTTGCTGCTGCTATTGTTAATAGAATAGTTAATTAAATAATTTATGGACTTCAAAAGGTAGAAAGTCATCAATACTGAATTAATAATAGACTGTTTTCCAATGTTTTATTTCACAAACAGTCATTTTAATCATGATGATGTTTAAATCATGTTATCTGCCATACCATGTGATTTGGGAGAATTCTAAACGTAAGCTTCTGGTAGTTTCCCACATTAGTCAAACTACTAATGAGGTCAGGGTTAAAGGTTTAGTCCATGTTTAGGCCAATGACTTCATTTTGTTCTGTAGTTGCAGAATGTACCCCATCCCTGGTCAGTCACATAACAAATAAAAGCCGTTGTTTCATAATGGCAACAGGGCAAAAGGGTGCATGGATCAGTAGAAATCTATGGGCATGACTGGAAAAACCACCCAGAGGACATGCCCTTCTCTAAGTGAATAAGTGATTTATCAGATCTCCTTTTCAGCATGAAATGCAAAAATACTTAAGAAATGACAATTGCCTCCCCAAAAAAGCAGCGAGTGGAAAATAAGACTTTACTTTGATTTTCTCTTTTTAAAGTGCTTAAGCTAGTATAATGAAACTATTGGTATCTAGAGAAGCATCGAATGGCCAACCATTTACATTATTCCTTATTCTTCTTGTAATTTCCTTGGAAGATATTGAAACACTGTGCTCTTGAGAAGATAAAGGATGAATAAAGATTTGATTATATTTTTAGATACAGATATACATACTTTGTTTTCTACCAAAAAGGGTGTACATGGATCAGCAGAAATCTATCAGCATCACCAGAAAAACAACCCAGAGTTCCCTAAATGAATAAATGATTTCTTATCATATCTTTTTTCAAAGTGAAATGAAAAAATTTCAAGAATCCAACGCTATTTTGAAAATTATTTGCTATATAATAGATATATACCAGAAGTTTGTGTGTATCCCATAGCTTATTTTCAAGAATCTTAAATTGCTATCACTTGGAATCACTGATATTTTCATGCAACTTTAGTTAATAAAGAAAATTTAAAAGGAATAATTATTTTTGTTTTCCTTGAAAATCAACTGAATATGTAAATTCATCTCTTTTGTCTCCATACACTTATTCATGAAACTATGTTAAATAAAAATAGAAGCACCACTTATAAAACATACCCTAATGAAATTCTCCTAGCTAGGTTCTGCCATGAGCAGAAAACAACTGATAGATTGTGCAAGCTACAGTTTTATTTGGTATTATTATTTTATATTTTAGTGCTTTTGACTTACATTCAAAACTTAGAAATCTCCCATGATTTATTTGGATCACAATAGAGAATTCCTTCAAGTATGATTGTCTCTTTCTAAAACTCCACTCCCCACTTAAAAAAAAAAAAAAAAAAAAGTAATTAAAGCATGTCATCAGGCAAATGCCCTGAAAGCCTTTTGAGCTCAAAATCTGTTTGGGCCACAAAGAGACAGTCCCAAGACCTCACCCCCATAGTGAACACAGTGAATTCTTCAGAGTTGGCTCCAAACTTTTCAGCTCTGCAATACATCCAGGTCCAAATGATCTTCAGATTTTCTCATCTGGACAAGCACTTGAAAGACTAGGATATAATTAAGATATACCCCACTTCATATTGAAGAAGGGACATTTAGCAAGAGACTAGAATTCTAGGTAAATTGCATTTGCCTCCATATCATTAAAGCAGGTTTTTAAAAAAGTCTAATTTACTATGAGCTTAAAAACCAAGAAAATGAACTTTTAAAGGAGCTTGACTACCATACAAACTCCGTGGATACAAGGATAATCGTAGCACCTGCCCGGTGACACACCTTTGGCATAAATATAGTTCAGGTTTTGTATAAGCCATACCACCCATTTTTCATTCTTACCATTTGGTGAAGGCTTTCATTTATTTACTTATAGAAAATCATTTATCTGTTACAAGATTTCAAGCAGGTAAGGAAACGAAGGCTTAAAGAGATTAGGTAACTTGTTGCTGTTACCTAATCTAGTAAATATCAGGGCAAGGATTTGAACTGTAGTCTGGGCAACTTCCCAAACCTGTGCTGTTTCTGCCACGCTCAGTTAAGTTTCTAATTTTGTCTTCAAACTTTCAACAGAGAACATGAACAAAGACACAGAGGTTTGAATAATCAGTGTTGTGATTGGGGTCCACTTAACACACAGGTTTAGTTGTGCGTACATTTGATAACTTTAAATATAGCTATAATTATAAAATATATATTTTTTGAAAAGGTATTTCACTTTTATAGTGAAACCAGCATTTCAGTGGTTCCACCTGATGTTTTGTTTCTACTTTACTAGTGCAATGTATGACATGGAAAGATTTTATACTTTAAGGAATTGCAAAAAACAAACAAAAAAAAGCTTGAATACATATGCTACAAATTTGTACCCTATTTCTTAGAATCAGACATTTATTTCAGAGGAGTGCCTTTTACCCTCTTTTCTTCACTCCCATGATCATTCTACCTTTTCTATTTTAGTATTTCTGTGACCATGAATTATCAGATATCAGATAGTTAGAAGACAAAGGGATTCATGCTATTACACACACAGCTATTGTACAACTTGGCTTGTATGTATTTTGAGTACAAATAGTTCTGTTCTAGATGGATGGGGGAAAACAATGATTGCTTACAAGTTACAGGTAAACTAGAATTTAAACATTGAGAAATATGAAAATACTATCTAAAGAAATCCTTAAAACTTTAGGTAGATCTAATTTTAAAAGCCTATAATGGGCTGTGTTTAATAATTAGGACAAAACTAGCACAAAAGTTATGAGGTCAAAGTGGACATTGTGCTAGAACACAGTTATACAGTTATGAAACCTGAATAAATTAATCTAAGAATGTATCTGGTAAAATAAGGAAGAACTTATTGTGTAGTAACAGGCACTTCTGAGAACTCAAAAAAAAAAACATATTGCAATGTTATTAGGAAAATCTACTTTGAAATTAAGCAAGCTACTGGAATTTTTCAGAATGTTTATTTACTTGATATTTTTTAGTTTTTAAGTAAACTTTCACCCTTTTTTCTGAGATAAAGAACAGGTAGTGACTGAAATTTATAGTAATGATAGTAAAACAAAAATACAAGATATTAGTCACATGAACCAATGAAGTAGAATAGAGAGAAGATAAACAATCCACTCACATATCAAGTGACTTTTTTATAAGAGTGCTGTGATGGTTAGTCTTATGCGTAAATTTGACTGAGCACAGGTGCTAGACACTTGATCATTCATTATGATGGGTGAGTTGGTGAAGCTGTTGCTGCATGAGATGAGCATTTGAATCTGTTCTGAATACTGCAGATTGCCCTCCTCAATGTAGGTGGTGCCTTTAGACTTCAATGGAAACATTCGTTCTTCTTGTGTCTTGAAGCTGCTGATTATTGTATTGGAATTTATACCATTGGCTCTCCTGGTTGTCAGGCCTTCAGACTTGGACTGAAACTGTATATTGGAATTCCTGGACTTAAAACTTGCTGGCTACAGATCTTGGGGCTTCTCTGTCTCTAAAATTATGTGAACCAATTACTGATAATAAATCTCTTTATATCTGAGACAGATATAGATATAAATATAAATATAAATATAGATATATAGATATAGATATAAATTCTGTTAGTTCTGTTTCTCTGGAGAACTCTGACTAATACAGATTTTGGTACTAGGCATGGGGTCCTGCTTAGAAAAAATTACCTAAACATCTGGAAGTGGTTTTGGAGATGGGTAATAGAGGATAGAAGATTTCTGAGGTACATGCTAGAAATATGGATATTAAGGGTGATTCTGGTGAAGTCTCAAAAAGAAATGAGGAACATGTTGGAAACTGGAGGAAAGGCTATCTTTATTATAAAGTATCAAAGAAGTTGGTTGATCTGTGTTCTAATGCTTTGTGGAAGGTGGACTTTGTGAGCAATAAAATCAGATATTTACCTGAGGTGATTTATAAGCAAAGTATTGAAGAGGCAGCTTAGTACCTCCTGACTCCTTATAGAACAATGCAAGAAGAGAGAGATGAATTGAAAAAGGAATTGCTAAGCAGAAAGGAATCAGAACTTGGAGGTTTGAAAATTTCTTAACCTATCCATATTGCAAAAGGTCAGAAAGCTCGTTCTGAAGAGAAAATTAAAGATATAGTTGAACGACTATTTGATAAAGAAATCGGGGGTGAGACCAATGGACTTTACCAGTCATTTCAACAGAAACCAAAAATAGAGATGGGGCTATACCAGCAAAAACATTGCCAGTTTAAACTAAAGCGAAAAAGAAAGAATGAAAGAAAGGAAGGCTGTTGGACTTCTTAAATTTGACAAGATAGAACAACAGAACTATCTGGCTAGAAATGTGCCCTATTCATCAAGAAAAGGGAAAAATGATCCCGAAAGCAATTCAGAGATCATCGGGGCCACTACCTTCATTTCAACAGGTCAGATAGGCTTTTTTCAGAGCATTAGGGGGAATATTACCCTGCCAGAGCCCTGTACTTGTTCAGCAAAGCCTCAGGGGCGCAATATCTAACCCATGGGTCCAAATGGCAGGTTCACGGCCCCAGTGGGTCCAGAAGGTAGGGGATCTAACCAAATAGGATTATTCTTCAATCATAAGATTTACTGGAATTTGCCTTGCCAAATTTTAGACTTGCTTGGGACCTATCACCCCTTCCTTCTTTCCTAATTTTTCTCTTTGGAATGGGAATGTCTATCCTATGCCTGTCCCACCACTGTATTTTGGAAGCATATAACTTCTCTCGTTTCATGGTTCAGAAGTGGGGAATAATTTCGCCTTAGGATGAATTGTACCTCAAGTCTCACCCATTATCAATGAGCCTTTGGACTTTACACTTTAGAGTTAATGCTGAAATAAGCAGGACTTTTGGTGCCATTGAGGTGGAATAAATATATTTTGCATGTAAGAAGGACAAAAATTTGGGGGTGCTGGGCAGAATGTTAATGAGTGAATATGTTCTAGAAAAAGTGCATTGAAGGAGAGAAAAATGTGTGAGAAAGAGACCAATCCATGGTGAAAAGTCGGTGGTTTACACTCCACAGAAGAACTAATCAGCTCTGTTTTTATATAGCATAAGTTTAATATGCTGGGAAATGCTCCTTTGCCTTGGTTGGTGGTCAGGGAGAGAGAATTTAGAAGAAAACAAAGGTTCATTTAGCACTTGGAGGCACCAAGTATTAGTCTCTTTTTTTTTCCCTAAGATACTAAACAAAAGTGTGATGTCACACAGATCTTACTGAACTGAATAACTGTGGGATTCCATGGTGACCTTAACATTTGAATTCACACTCCTACTCAATGGATGGCTTTTTTCAGAACAAAGAGGTTTTTAAACATATGTGCTACAAAGCCCAGCAAGATCTCAGGAAAAGAATATGCGACAATTGAAGAGGGTGCCTCCACAGAAAAATTAATTATATGGTGACTTATGGATGAAACACACACAGTTGCTGCTCAGGCTATAATATTATCCACGTTTAGCTAATTCCCAAAGAACAATGAATCATATATAAGTTGTAAATACTGGGCTTTTTGTTTTATAAAACCCCAAACAAATGTGTTACCATTTTGTACGTGAATAAGAACTTATATTAATAATCTCTTGGTCTGAAAATAGTACTGATAGGTCAAAAAAAAAAAGGACAAAATACCCAGGAAAGATACACCCAAAAGAAATATAACCTAGAAAAATGAGGAAGTTTAATGCATGCTTTCTTTTGTTTTTCAATTCTTTCTTGCTAAAAAAGAATTATCATTATCACTTACAGAATTCAAAAGACTCTCCTCACTTTTTTACAATATGCTGTGTCAAAGCAAGACCCTGATACCCCAACTGCAGAGTGTACTCCAGAGTCTGGCTCCTAGAGCATTTCTGATACCTAGAAAAGCAGACAGGAAAGCACATAAATATAAAACTAAAGCATTGCAAACCAGTCAGTGTGGCTGTTTAAAAAGCATAAAGTCCTACACTGGAAACCTCTAATAGTCAGAGGTGGGAGAGGGTCTATAATCTCCAGCCCTGTACCTCACTTCCAAGAAGTCAACTGCAGTAAAACAGATTGCAGTAAAACAAATTTCAGACCACCTTCTGTCAGATGCAGACATTTATTATTAAAGAGTAGGTGTGAACTTTCTGGAGCGGCAGAGTCCCTCTCTCTGACCTAAGACATAGCCAGCAGCCCTATGTATGGAACGCCCACTTCAGAGGGGACTCAAAGTCAGCATCTATAGTCTGATCCTGATCCTCTGAGGCAAGGGGGTCTGCAGGTCCACTAGAGTGCAGACCTGAAGTTCCACTCCATTGATACATACAGCCTGGTTACTGGGTATCTTCTCCTGTGTATTTATTCGGGCCAAAGTATTGGATCCTGAATCACCATTCCAAGCAATCATAACCTAAATATCACTCATTTCAATTTCACTAATAATGATACATTATTAGTTAACTAAGCCTAGAGCATTCATTTTGAATAAGGAGTTCATCTACTAAAAGCTCTCCCTAAAGTGCTGACTATAGGTAACTTGTATATACTCTGGACAATAGTATTTAGGATAAATTATCCCACAGACAGTATAACCAGAAGAAGCAACACTGGAGATGGGGCTTGAATCCAAACTTAATTGAAGACCTTCTAAGTGCTAGGTCTTTTGGGTTTAAGATAACTAGGCAAAAGAAAAGAAAAGGAATAGAATGAAAAACAAAACAAAATACTGTTGTCGTCCTCCATGATTTTACCACATATCCATGATAATAACCAATATGGCTACAAAAACTGAGTAGCAGAATCTCAGAAATTGATCAAAGTGAATCTGATCTGTGCTTCTGTGTGGATGGGGATGGTTTCAGACAGAATCTCTCTTTCACATAGTGGCCAGATCCAGTGCTCTCTCATCTCTGAAACTTGGTCCCCCAAATTTGGAAAAAATTATTTAGAAGATAGAATATCAAGGCAAAAATTCTAACTTAATTAGGCAAAGAAACCCATGCAAAAGTGAAATTTGCATGAAGAAGCAAGGTTAAATCAACTGGATTGCCCAAGGTTGACAACATTCAGCACAAGCAAAGAGAGTTATATCAACCTAAACAAGAAACAGACAGTCTTCTGTTGAAGGCAACATTCAGATTTGGTGAAGCACTATAGGCTGGTGACTATGTATTTGCTAAATTTTTGTGTTGTGTCAAAGACCCCAAAACAATTCTTGGTATTCACACAATGACAATCAGAAAAACAACAGTAGACAGGAAGCCAGATCTGATACTGAAGGAGATAAAATATAATGTTATAAATATAAACATAAATGATAAATATAAACAAAAAAGGAAACAGAATGTCAACATGGTTGACACTCTGCTTATAAAATACAGAAACAGATTTTTTTTGTCAGGAGATGAAATTATCTACTTTAAAACTTAGATGACAAGCAGATGGAAAAATAATTCTCTTTTAATCCCCAGCTAGCTGACTCATAGCCAAAAGGATATGGTAATATCAGTTGACAACAGAGCCACCCACTAAAAACATACAACTCACTAAGGAATAATGACTTTGCAGAGGAAGTAAAATTACAGATATAAGAAATTAGGTCAAAACTTTCTTTTCTAACACCACCAGAAACCTTAAACTACTCTCTAGATAAAATCAACTAAAATGCTGAATAAGTATATATGAATAGTTTAAATTTTAAGTATATCACTGAGTTAAAAACAAACAAAAGGATTTGTGGGACTTCCCCACTGCTGCACAGAAAACTCAGGAGATAAGCCAGTGCCAAAGTCACCTCTGAGGGTTTCTGCCCAACCCTGAACACCTGAGTTTCCTCCAGTGACTGCACAATATCCAGGAAACAGGTGATAATGCTTAGCACTTACTCAGAAAAGCGGGGAATCTAATAGGATTTTCTGCCAGCAGTATAAAGATGAAGAAGCAGCAAAACCTGTTACCTAGGAGGAGCTAGCAAGGAAATTTGCCTGTCTCAAGCCTTGTCATAGAGGAAGATGGGGTGGGGATGGAGAGAAAAGGGAGAATTCATAACCACAAAATTGCCCTCATAGAGATTTACAGTCTGAATTTACAGCACCTCTGTTGTCTGTCAAATCTCTGGTAGAGAATAAAATTTAAAGAATTGGATTTAAATGCCAAGATGACTTTCAGACACAAAAATCTAGGATAGAAATTAGTAAACAGATTCAAACAAATTGTCCAAAATGTAGCCCAGAAAAAATAAAAAACCTATGAAATTAAAAATAGGTTAAGATAACACATCTAGTCAGGGCTCCAAAAGAAAGAATAAAGGAAATCGAGATGAAGCAAAATTAGAATAGATAAAGGGTAAGAATTTCTCAGAAATGTTGAAATACACTAGTCATGAGAGTGAAAAATGGCAACTATAAATTCAAAATCCAAATGCAATTCCAAAATCAATAAATTTAACCAAACAAATATAAAATTTCTGTATGGGTTAAAAAAACTCATAATTAAAATGAAAAAACAACAATAAACTAGTAAGAAAAGAGTTAAGGAGAAACAGAAAAGCTTAGGCAAATAGGAAACACATAATAAAATAACAGAACCAATAAGATATATTAGTGATCATTATACATTTAAAATAATTCTTCATTTAAAATAAATTTTGTAATATTAAATTCAATATTTTTAAAACCCTGTTAAGTTTTGTTTGTAAGAGTCCCATTATCATAAAGAAATGAAAGAAAATGTGGAAAGAGTGAAAAAGATATATCAGATAAATACTAAACTGAAGAATGCTGGAATACCTATATTAAAACTGGACAAAATAAACATAAAGGCAAAAAAATATTAAAGATAAAGATGGTCGGCTGGGCGTGGTAGCTCACGCCTGTAATCCCAGCACTTTGGGAGGACAAGGCAGGTGGATTATGAGGTCAGGAGATTGAGACCATCCTGGCTAACATGGTGAAACACCGTCTCTACTAAAAATACAAAAAAATTAGCCAGGCGTGGTGGTGGGTGCCTGTAGTCCCAGCTACTCGGGAGGCTGAGGCAGGAGAACGGCATGAATGCGAGAGGTGGAACTGGCAGTGAGCCGAGATCGCGCCACCGCACCCCAGCCTGGGCAGCAGGGGGAGACTCTGTCTCAAAAAAGAAAAGAAAAGATAAAAATGGTCACTAAAAAACTAAAAACTAATTTGAAAAATTGCAATTTTTAATGTTTATATACATAGTAACAAACTTTAAAATGAAGGGCAGAGGGTGGAATTCCATATGACTGATTAACCACAAAGAAGGACCAAAATGGTAAGTAGATAACCATACATCAAATAGAGCTTCTAAGAGAGAACACTGGAATTCAGCAGGAAAGTGACAGGGAACAACTGAGGCATAGAAAGAGAGGAAAGCGAAACAGCCAGCCTGGCTGGGATTGGTTCAAAACTAGGAGAAACTCTCTACTGTAGGGAAAAGACAACTAAGATATCCCCAGTTGTTCATATTCTCACTATGGACCCCTGCAATCCTAGCCACAAGAGAGTTTCTTTGCCCTTATGGACTCTGATACTAGTACAGGAGATGTCTAGAGTCTACATAGTGACATTATTCCAGAGAAGGGGTTTGTGCTGAGTCCCACACACCCCCTGAGACCCAAGCAGCTGCAGCACAGGGTCCTTTTGAGAGCCCAGTCCCCACCAGCTATATCCGCCTCTGGAGCCCAACAGCCCCTGAATCTCCACATTCCTGAAGCTCCACTTCCATCCCCCAACATCCATTCAGAGCACTGTAGCATTGCACCACCAGATGCACCCAGCAATGTGGCTGCGTCTCAAGGACTCTAACCAAGGCAGTGTCCTACACCCTGGGGAACAGGCAGTGCAGCACACTAGGAAAGCTGCCCCCAGGACAAAAGAAGCCAAAGCTTACTCTGCTTGCAGCCTAAGAACTAACTGCCTAAGGAGATTACCGCTGACAACAACCTCACTTCCTCCAGCCTCCTGTATGTACCTTCAGAGGGCCTGGGACTGGCCTGCTCAGGCACTGGGCCTAAGAACAAGCCTGTGTCACTCAGTGCCACTGGTGCCCACATGCATGGTCTGGGGTCCCAAGGATTGATCCACTCAACCTGCTCTGGCTGGCCTGTGCATGCCACCAGGGGGCCTAATGACAGGTCCACCCCACCCATCACTGCCACTGTTGAACATGTGTGCCATCCAGGAATCTGAGGAAAGACCAGCCCCACCCATTTCCACTGCCACAAGTACCTGTGTGCACTATCAGGGGGCCTGAGAACTGAACCACCAAGCCAACCATTGCCACTGCTAGCACCCCCTACATGCCACTCAGGGGCCTGAGGATTGGACCGCCATTACTATTGCCACCACTGATGTCAACAGGGGCCCAAGAACCCACCCATTCACCCACTCAGTCCAGCCACCATTGCCACCCAAGCAAGTCACCCAGAGGCCAAAAGGACCTGCCTGCCTAGACCCTTAATCACCATGCCTGGAACATCTCCCAGGGACCTGAGAAAAATCATGCCTGATGTCCTTGTCCCCAGTGGAGTCTTGCCACAGCCTCCACTAACAACTAAAGTCTAAGCCACTAAGTCACAGACACCACTGACACTGATTACAGCTAAAGAAATCATACAGAGACTACACTGCTGCACTCATCCAGAATCAAAGCCAAAGTACCCTACCCAGCCACTATAGATATATCTATAGGAAAATGTCTTTTCCTACGAAAGCCAATACATAACATTAGAAGAAGCAACAGTTACACCAGATATGCAGATATCAATGTAAGGAACAAGAAACATGATAAAGCAAGGAAACATGACATGTTTCCAAAGAAACACAATTCTCCAGTAACTGGTCCCAACAAAAAGAAAATCTATGAACGGCCTTAAAAATAATTAAAAATAATTATATTAAAGAAATTTGATGGAATACTAGAGAATACAGATAATGCAAATAAATAAGAAAAACACTTCATGATCTACAGAAGAAGTTTAACAAGGAACAGACATCATAAGAGAACCAAATAGAAATCCTGGAACTAAAGAATTCAATAAATGAAAGAAAAAATACAACTGAGAGCTCCAACAACAGACCAAGCAGAAGAAAGAAAGTTGTTGTTTTTTTTCTTTTTTTTTTGAGACAGAGTCTCGCTCTGTTGCCAGGCTGGAGTGCAGTGGCATGATCTCAGCTCACTGCAATATCCACCTCCCAGGTTCAAGCAATTCTCCTGCCTCAGTGTCCCAAGTAGCTGGGACTACTGGCATATGCCACCACGCCCAGCAAATTTTTTTGTATTTTTATTAAAGACAGGGTTTTACCATGTTGGCCTGGATGGTCTTGATCTCTTGACCTCGTGATCCACCCATCTTGGCCTCCCAAAGTGCTGGGATTACAGGTGTGAGCGACCACGCCTGGCCAGAAGAAACAATTTCTAAATTTGAAGACAGGTTGTTTGAAATAACCCAGTCAGAAACAAACAAACAAAAAAGAATTTAAAATAATGAAGAAAGTCTGTGCGACATGTGGGAAACAATAAAGCAACCAAATATTCAAATGTTGGGAATTTAAGAAGGGGAAGAGAATATAAAAAACATTAAAAGTCCACTAATAAAATAATTGCTGAAAAAAATCCCAAGTTTAGCAAGAAATTTAAACATCCAGATACTGGAAGCTCAGAGATCCTGAAATAAATATAAACCAAAGGTCTTCTTTAAGGCACATTATAGCCAAATTGTCAAAAGTCAAAGACAAAGAGATAATTCTAAAAACAGTAAGAGAAAAGCACCTAGTCACTTGTAAGGGAACTCTCATCAGACTAAGCAAATTTTTCAGCAGAAACCTTTCAGGCCAGGAGAGAAAAGGATGATATATTCAAAGAACTGAAAGACAAAAGAAAATCAGGCAAGAATACTTAATTACCTATAAATGAAGGAAAAATAAAGTCTTTCCCAGACAAGCAAAAGCTGAAGGAATCTATCACCACTAGACCAGTCCTACTTTAAAAGCCTAAGGGAATGCTACACCTAGATGCAAAAGGATGATACCTACTATGAACAAAACACACAAAACTATGAAAACCAGTGGTAGAGAAAACACATAAATAAGAAAGAGGACACAAATGTCAAGACTACAGAAGCCATCAAATCACAATGACAAACATAAGAGACAAAGAAAGGAACAAAGAATATATAAAACAATTAGGAATTAATTAATAAAAATACAGTAATAAGCTCTCACATATCAATAACAATCTTCAATGTGAATGAATTAAACTTTCCACTTAAAAAATATAGGCTGGTTGAATGAATTAAAAAACATGATCCAACTATATGCTGCCTATAGGAAACTTATCTGTAAAGACACATAGATACTGAAAGTAAAGAGACAGAAAAGGCTATTCCATGCAAATGCAAGCCAAAAGTGAGCAGGAGTAGCTATATTTATGTCAGATAAAAGAAACTTTAAGTAAAAAACAATAAATAGAGACAAAGAATTGTTACATCCTCTTGCTGAATTAATCCCTTTATCATTATATAAATATGGGGATACATATAAAGATAAAGCAATTAGTTCAGCAAGAGGCTACAACAATTCAAAATATATATGCACCCAACTTTGATGCACCCAGATATATAAAGCAAATATTAGATCTAAAGGAAGAAATAGACTCCAATACACTATTAGTTGGGGTCTTCAACACCCTACTCGCAGCATTAGGAAGATTATTTAGACAGAAAATTAACAAAGAAATATTGAATTTAAACTATACTTTAAACCATATGGACCTAACACATTTACAGAACATTTTATCCAATAGCCACAGAATAAACATTCTTCTCATCATCACATAGAACATTATCCAGGACGGACCATATATTAGACCACAAAACAAGCCCCAGCAAATTTTTAAAAACCAAAATTATATTGATTATTTTCAGACAACAATGGAATAAAACTATAAAGCAATTACAACAATTTTCATCTGTTTTGTTTACTGCTGTATCCCCAGAATCTAAAGTAATGCTTACTACAATGTTGATGCTGAATATTTATTGATCTAATAAGTAAGCGATGTTAAATTTACATTTATTTTACAAATTCTCTAAGATATTTTTACTTAGATATTTTAGAACTACATGTTTAAGTCAGAATATCCCTTAAATAGAGGTTTGTTAAACTTAAAAAGCAATTTCTTTAGAAATGACATCCTTACTCCAAACTTTGTGAATCCTATTATCTCCAAGTATTTGACTTTTATTATATGTCAAAGTATTTTTTATACATATATAACTACAGGAAAATTATACATAGTATAATATAATATATATAAGTAATATGTATATATTACTACAGGAAAATTATATGTAAAGACACATAGAAAGTAAAGAGATGAAAAAGGTATAAAGTGTGTGTGTGTATATATTTATAAATATGTGTATAAAAATATACTTTATATACAAATAAACCTTATATACGTTGGATTGGAGATAGACATACATATCTACACGCCCTGTGCAAGTCTGAAATCCAGCCCTATTGGGGGCCTGTAGCCCCTTTCTTTTGGCCAATTTTTCCCTTTTGGAATGGGAGTATTCACCTAATGCCTGTATCCCCATTTTATCTTAGTAATAACTAACTTGTTTTCTATTTTACAGGTGGAGGAGGCTAGCCTAGTCTCAGACAAGACTTTGGACTTTGGGCTTTTCAGTTAATGCTTGAAATGAGTTAAGACTTTTGGGGACTGCTGGGAAGGCATGATTGTATTTTGAAATGTGAGAAGGACATGAGATTTGGGAGGGGCCAGGAGAAGAATAATACAGGTTGGATCTGTGTCCCCAACCCAAATCTCATGCGGAATTGTAATCCCCAATGTTGGAGGTGGGGCCTGGTGGGAGGTGATGGAATCATGGGGGCAGTTTCTCATGGTTTAACACCATCCCACTTAAGACTGTAGAGTAAGTGAATTATCACAAGATTTGGTTTTTTAAAAGTGTGTGGCACCTTCCCCATCTCTCTCTTCTTCTGCTCCAGCCAAGTAAAATGTGCCTGTTTTCCCTTTGTTTTTCGCTATGATTGTAAGTTTCCTGAGGCTTCCCCAGAAGCAGAAGATGCTATGATTCCTGTACAGCCTGCAGAACCATGAACCAATTAAACCTCTTTTTTTTTAAATAACCAGTCTCAGGTATTGCTTTATAGCAGTGTGAGAACAGACTAATACAACCACCTCTACACAAATTAGGACTTGTCTTCTTCTAGGATGGGGTACAACTAGTGAAGATTCATGGCCTGGCCATGGCCATCTTCCAAGAAGACTTCATCACCAAATCTGTTCTTAATTAATTGCACCTGGTTTTGGGATGTTATCTCTATTGCATTTTAATGTCTGCAAAAATATCCTTTGGCATTAACATTTAATGACATCATCTTCACATACATAGGACAAAGCCTCTTTCATTCTTCTGTGTGATTTTCTAATACACTGTTATATTCATATACTCTGGAAGTTTATTAGGAGACAACAAGAAATAAAAGATTTCAGACTAAGACAGAAACCTTCAAAGAAAATATCCCAAAACTTGTGACATGATTTTAAACTCCTAACCCTATTAAAGTTACAAAATAACCAGATGTTTTGAATATTAAAAGTACTGCTTTTAATACACAAAAATTTGAACGTGTCCCCTGAAATTGATGACATAGCAGACTTACATCTAACTCACCTGATAAGTCAGCTTGCTAATGAATAACAGGCAGGTTGGAAAGGTGGCTACTTTTAGATCTATCTTTATTCCTTCAGTTTACTGAAACAAAAGATACATGAATGCTTACCTCTCCCTTGGACCGGATTACATAGCAGCATTAGCTAAGACACCTAACATTATAGAGAATCATGAAATATATATTTGTGGCCATAAAACCCAAAGAAAATCTATATATTATTTCTAATATATAAAATAAAAATACAATGTGTATGTTAGACTTTTCTTCACAGGAATATCAATTCTACTCAGGATTACACTGAAGGTAAAATGTACATGTTAATGCCACTTTTTGTCTTATTACTGTCAGGAGACATCAGAGGATTCATATTTTGCTAGAAACTCACCCTGGTTGTTTTAGTTACTAATCCTCTTATTGCAACATATTGAGCATATTTTCAATAAGTAATCATAATTCAAAACTTGAAATAAATAAAATAAAAATTCTTTTCAGGGAAAAACTTTTACTCACTTTTTTGAATGAACATTATGTGAAGCAGAAGATAAGCCCCAAGGGCAGGGGCTTTTGTTTGTTTAATTTAGTGTGGATTGCCCAGTGCTTAGCCCAACAGCCTGGCAGTTTGTCAATGCTCAATTAGTATTTGTTGAATGAATGGATTTGGATAATGATCATAATGCTTCTTTATTTCTTAAAGTAAAAGCATGCAGCTGAGTAAACTAAATACTCCCAATCTGATCAAATAATCAATCAATATTTTAGAATCTATTTTAATAATAGTCATTATTTAAGGAACACCAACTATGTGCTAGGCACTAAAGTAAATTAACACATTTAATTCTTACAGCAATCCTACTTGAAAGACAACTGATATTTTGCCCATCTTATCACTGAGAAACTCATTGACAATTGCCTTTCTAAAGGTCATAGGGTAATCGTAGAGACAGAATTTGGTTTCATGCTTGCCTAACAACAAAGCCTTTTTCACTTTACTACCTTAACTTATGGCCATTTCCCTTGAGCCAAACCAGGTTTTCTCACTCCTTTATAACCAATGCCCTCACTTGATAAACAAATATCTCTTGAATTACTTGATTATACATTAAATACCATGATTGAAAACAAGTCAAAGCAAAGAGGAATAAACTTCAGTGTTTTCATGCTTTAACACCTATGCCCCTAGATTCTGATGCCTCCCCACCCTTCTTTTCCCAACCCTATCTCACCACATTGAGAAACACAGTCCTAAATGATACTTTTTATTAAGCTTTTGTGTGGTTGGTTTATACTGATACATATATAATTGCCTATTCTTAGGTTAATTATATGAAATTTATTTTTAAGTAATCTGTACATTGAAGACTTCTCAGATAATTTCGTGGAATTTCTTATCAGTTCTTAAGTTCTAAACACAATATGATTCCAATGAAATAGTTGAAAGGGAGTTCATTTAGTGTGCTTTAAACTTATTCCTGAACCTGAAAAATGTTCTAAATATCAAGAATCTCAAGTGGTAAATTTGTTAAATAACTACATTGAATAAATTATCAAAGGGCAATTTTTATTTCTAAATCTGGGCAACGGTAACTGCTACAGAACTGCCTGCTTATGCTGAAGCAGGAGTGAGAACTAAAGCAGTGTTCATTGCCCTAAAGAAAATTATTGTGCTTAATGTTGGTGGAAGGCATAAGAGGAAGGCATGGTTGGTAGCAAATTGTACTTACAAAGTTTTTTAAAGCAGAAATTATTTTCTTTCCAAATTCAAAATATATACCTTTAAAATTGAGGAATCTTAGGGTTTCAAAACATACCATTTCCATGGTCCTGGGCAATAGTATACTAAATTATTACTAGAACTAACATTTAGTAAACACTTAACATGGGCCAGGTACAGTGCTAAATGCTTTACAATTATTATTCCATGTGAAACTCACAGCAACCCCATGAGGAAGATACTGTTAGTCCCCTCATGTGGTAGTTGAAAAAGGCAAGACTTAGAGAGGTTACGGAATTTACCCAAAGTCATATTGATAGAAAGTGGTCAAGGCTGATTCAGAAAGATTGGTCTGACTCCAGAGCTTAAATTCTAATAAAGCTATGTTTTCCTGGATTTAGTATTCTTCACATGGAAAACTGAAGATTTTTAGAGAGATTATCTGTAACATTAATTCCTGCTATAATGGTCTCTGTATCTCAAGATCTCTCTCCACATTTTTCTAGGTGACTCAACCATTGGACACATCCAATTAACCTAATTCTTTCTTATTGGAGTGGGTGAGGGGTGGGAGAAGGAGCATGCCTTCAAAATCAGTAATCATTTTTAAATGAATAAGTTAACATTTAAAAATGTAAGTTCAATTTCTTCAGGATCACAGAATAATTAATAGTTTATAGAGGTTTCAACTCATTTGTTCTGAGTCTTAGCCCTTTATTTTTTTATTTCAATAAGGTATATTGGGAAGATATAAAACATACCAAATATAAATAATTGAAACATGACTATTCCTATATTCAGATAACATAATCCTTTAGGCTTTCTCTGAGCATAAGCAATTAAATATATTTTCTTTTCAGTAATATATGCCATCTGAACTGTAAAACAATTTCCCAGAGATTTCCTGGAGTAGCTCAGACCGTATCTCATCACTGCCTTTCAGTATTGGTGCTAAAGGATTTGGCTTCACTCATTCTTGCAAATGAAATTTCTCCTTTCTGGGTGTTATGGTCTGAATTGTGTTTCCCCAAAATGTATATGTTAAAGGCCTGATCTTTCAGTGTGTGACTATACTTGGAGGTAGAGGCTTTGTAAATGTGATTAAGTTATAATGATGCTGTCAATGTGGGCCCTAATTCAATCTGACTAACGTCCTTATAAGAAGAGAAAATTTAACACACAGACACCTTGGAGTGCACACACACAGAAGAAAGACCATGTGAGGACACAGTGAAGATGGCCATCTGCCAGCAAATGAAAGAGGTCTCAGAAGAAACAACACTGCCAACAATTTGATCTTGGACTTCCAGCCTCCAAAACTGTGAGAAAATACATTCCTGTTGTTTAAGCCCCAGTCTATGGTCCTTTGTTATGGCAGCCCTAGCAACTACAACACAGGATGTTTCACAAGAGGTCCTCCAATAAGGCTACTTCTCCAATATAAGACATGTGGTAATATCGACTCTGCCTCTATCACCCCTCCCTCACCCCAACTCAAATGACCTTACCAACCCCAACTCATCTCCAGTTGACCTTTCTAATTTCTGCCAGTAAGATATGCCAATGTGCATTGCATAAAGATATAAATAAATCAATTAAAACTCAATGTACATCCTAAAACAAAAGTAATTTTGGCCTTGCCCAGATATGATAGTAACTTCCAGAATGAAAGCTGTATTCATATTTACAAGATTTTTGTGTTTAAAATGTTGATACAGTGCAATTATTTGACTACATTAGAGGCTTGTGTGCTGATGCTTTGATAGAGGACATAGCTATCTGCAGACAATCCAGAAATGTACAGCACTGAGCATATAGAAATGGAAATAAATAACTAGATTCCTGCTCCAAGATGGCCAACTAGATGCAGCCGGGAGGAACATCTCCCACCAAGGGACTGCAACATTGGGAAGACTGGCACACTCCTAGCCAACCTTCAGAGGGAAGGCATTGAGAGCAAATGGAGGGAAGACACAGAAGCTGGGCTGAAGGGGAAGGAAGCTGGGAACCCTGCACAGGGATACTGTGCACGGGAACTCATTTCTAACCCACAATGACTCCTGCGGAGGAGGACAGGCAAGGAGCAATCAACTCTCACCACAGGCCTCTGCAATCTTGGCAGGAGGAGACCCCTTGACCACCACGGACACTTGAGTTGGCAGAGAAAAGCTGCTTAGAGCAGTGGTAGGGGCACAACTCCAGCTAGTGCAGAGCCCAGAGGGTTTGATGCAGAAACATCTGTAGTGGAGCATGGCCAGAGATGTCCATTGCCCTAGGCTTGACTTGCTCCCATGTGAGACTTTAGCCCTAGGGGAACTGTAGAACCTGAACTCTGCAGGGAGATCTTGCCCATGAGATGGTGCTAGTCTGACCTGAGCACTCCTTGGTCTGCTGGCTTCTCCTGGGGCCCCAGTCTGACCACACCTACTTGCAGTGCAACCCCCAGGTACCTCTGAGGGCCTGCATCATAGCTCCTGCATTAGTGGACCACACCTGATTATCAGAGTGCTGCAGCAGAGTGACCCCCACTGACATGCACCAGCCTGCCCATGCCCTCCCCACACTGCAGCCTCCCCTATGCCACATTGCTTGCAGGCACTTGCCCAGGCCATCTGCCCAATATGCTTTGCCAGCATCTATATGTATGGGCGGACCTTCCCCTTCCTTCCCCGCCAGCTCACATGTGTGCCTGTATCCTGCCATGCCACTGCTGCCAACATCAGTGCACCCCACCCCACCGCTCCCTGCTGCACTGCCATCGTCATTGGAGCCCAGGGAGGCATGCAGCCCACCAATCCTGTCCCTGCCAGCACCTCACTCCTGTGCCAACATTATCACTTGAGTGAAACTAGGCACAGAGAGCAGCAGACCCTCCCCTGCCCCGAACATCCACAGACGGTGCACAGAGACCTGCCCCTCCAGTGTCCTGCCCCCTTGCCAATGCCACCACCAGTGTGACTGCACATATAGTTGCCAGTAAGTGGGCCCCTGCCCCAACAAGCTGTGCTGGTTCTGCCACTACTGTGAACACCTGCACAAACGCAGGCACCTGGCACCCGTTAGTACCCTGCCACAGTTGATGATCATACATCTCGTCATGCTGCCACTGCTGCTGACACATGCCAATGAGGACAGATCCTGCTGCCACTGCCCTATAAAGTGCTTTGACTGGCACCACCCATTGAAGTGTTGTGACCAGAAGTCTGGGAGCACCTCAGCCCATCCAGTGCAGCAGGTCCCTAACCTTGAGGAGCCAGAGAACAAAGCCAGGTCCCAATAGTAGTCCACCAGAGTTAGAGCATGCAGTCCAGGAGTCCTTAGCTGAGCCTTGGTCCCCTAAAGTCTTCTCGTAATGAAGGCAGTTGACTGAACCCTCCTCATACCACAATCAAACCCCAAAGGTTATCAAATAGGATAAAAGAAATAGAAATCCCATACAAAGAACAACAACTTCAAAGATTTAAGGACCATCAGCCCACAAAGATGAGGAAAAAACACTCTTAGAACTCTGACAACTCAAAAAACCAGAGTGCCTTCTTTCCTCCAAATGACCATACTACCTTTCCAACAAGAGTTCTGACCTGAACTGAGATGACTTAAATAGCAGAAATAAAATTTCAGAATATGGATAGAAATAAAGATCATAAAGATTCAGGAGAACATTGAAACCCAATCTAAAGAATTAGGAATCACAATAAAAAAATACAGGAGCTGACAGACAAAATAGCTGGCACAGGAAAGAATACAACCAACCTGAAAGAGCTGAGAAACACACTACAAAAGTTTTATAATGCAATCATAAGTATTAACAGCAGAATAGACCAAGCTGAGGAAAGAATTTCAGAGCTTGAAGAAAGACTTTCTGAAGGAAGACAGCCAGACAAGAATAAAGAAAATATAATGAAAGGGAAAAAACAAAACTCCAAGAAATATGGGATTATGTAAATAAACTGAATGTATGACTCAATGGTGTCCCTGAAAGAGATAAGAGGAATGGAAACAACTTAGAAAACATACTTCAGGATATCATCCATGAGAATTTCCCCAACAGAGCTAGAAAGGACAACATGCAAATTCAGGAAATTCAGAGAATCTCACAAAAGACTTCAAAAGAAGATCATCCCCAAGACACATAATTATCAGATTCCCCAAAGTTGAAATGAAAGAAAAAATGTTAAAGGCAGCTAGAGGACAGGTCACTTACAAAGGGAAGCCCATCAGACTAACAGCAGACCTCTCAGCAGAAACCCTACAAGCCAGAAAAGATTGGAGGCCAATATTCAGCATTCTTACAAGTAAGAACTGAAAGAAATCATTACCACCAGATCTGCCTTACTAGAGCTCCTGAAAGAAGTACTAAATATAGGAGGAGGAGGGGAAGACTGTTATGAGCTACTGCAAACACAAACTTAAGCATACAGACCAGTGACACTATAAAGCAACTAAACAAATCAGTCAGCATAATAAACAGCTAATATGACAGCATTATATCCACACATGTCAATATTAACCGTGAATATAAATGGGCTAAATGCTCCAATTAAAAAGCAGAGTGGCACCTTGATAAAGAAGCAAAACCCAATGGTATGCTGTCTTCAAGAGACTCATCTCCAACGCAATTATACCCATGGGTCCAAAATAAAGGGATGGAGAAATATCTACCAAGTAAATGGAAAACAGAAAAAAAGCAGACACTGGAATCCTAATTTCAAACAAAACAGGCTTTAAACCAACAAAGGTCAAAAAAGACAAAGAAGGGTATTACCTAATGGTAAAGGGTTCAATTCAACAAGAAGACCTAACTATCCTAAATATATATGCACCCAACACAGGAGCACTCAGATTCATAAAGCAAGTTCTTAAACCTTCAAAGAGACTTAGACTCCCATCCAACTATAGTGGGGTACTTCAACACCACACTGACAATATTAAACAGATCACAGAGTCCAAAAATTAACAAAGATATTCAGGAGCTGAACTCAACACTAGACCAAATGGATCTGATAGACATCTACAGAACTCTCCACCCCAAAACAACAAAATATACATTCTTCTCATCTGCAAATGGCACTCTAAAATCAACCACACAATCAGACATAAAACAATCCTCAGCAAATGCAAAAGAACCAAAACCTTACCAACCACTCTCTCAGACCACAGCACAATAAAAATAGAATTTACAACTAAAGAAAACTGCTCAAAATCATACAATTACATGGAAATTAAAAAATAACCCTACTCCTGAATGACTTTTGAGTAAATAATGAGATTAGGGCAGAAATGAAGTTCTTTGAACCTAATGAGAACAAAGACACAACCTACAGAATCTCTGGGACATGGCTAACGCAGTGTTAAGAGGGAAATTTATAGCACTAAACATCCACATCAAAAAGTTAGAAAGATCTCAATTTAACAACCTAATCTCACAACAGAAAGAACTAGAGAGGCAAGAGCAAACATATCCCAAAGCCAACAGAAGACAAGAAATAACCAAAATCAGAGTTGAACTGAAGGTGATTGAGACATGAAAAACTACTGAAAGAATCAATGAAGTCAGAAGCTGACTTTTTTGAAAAAAAAAGTATAAGATAGATATACCACTAATTAGACTAATAAATGAGAAAAGAGAGATAGAAATACACACAATCAGAAACGACAAAGGAGATATTACCACTGACTCCACAGAAATACAAATAACCATCAGAGACTATTATGAACACCTCTACACATAGAAACTAGAAAATCTAGAAGAAATGGATAAATTCCTACACAAATACACCCTCCCAAGACTGAACCAGGAAGAAATAAAATCCCTGAGCAGATCAAAAAAGAGTTCCAAAATTAAATTAGTAATAGCCTACCAAACATAAAAAGCCCTAGACTAGACAGATTCACAGCCGAACCCTACCAGATTTGCAAAGAAGAGCTGGTACCATTCCTACTGAAACTATTCCAAAAAATTGAGAAGGAGGAACTCCTCCCTAACTCATTCTATGAGGCCTACCAAAACCTATCAGTGACACAACAGAAAAAGAAAGCTTCAGGCTAATATCCTTGACGAACATAGATGCAAAAATACTAGCAAACCAAATCCAGCAGCACATAAAAAAGCTAATCCACCATGATCAACTAGGCTTTATCCCTGGGATGCAAGGTTGGTTGAACATATGTGAAACAATAAACATGATTCATGACATAAACAGAAGCAAATACAAGAACCACAGGATCATTTCAATAGATACATTAAAGGCCTTTGACAAAATTCAACAACCTTTATGTTGAAAACAATATCAAAAAACTAGATATTGAAGAAACATACCTCAAAAGAATAAGACCCATCTGTGACAAACCCATACCTAACATCATGCTGAATGGGCAAAAGCTGGAAGCATTCTCTTTGAAAACTGAACTAAGACAAGGATACCCTTTCTCACCTTTCCTATTCAACATAGTATTGGAAGTCCTACCCAGAGCAATCAGTCAAGAGAAGGAAATTAAGGAAGAAAGTTGAACCACCCTGACATGATTTTATATCTAGAAAATCATATAGTCTCAGCCCAAAAGCTCCTTCAGCAAACAATTTGCTAAAAAAACTCAGTAAAAATTCAGGATATAAAATAAATGTGAAAAAAAAACCACTGGCATTCCCATACACTAAAACACCCAAGCAGAGAGCCAAGTCCGGAATAAACTCCTGTTTACAATGGCCATAAAAAGAATAAAATTCCTGAGAATACAGCTAACAAGGGAGGTAAAAGATCTCCACAATGAGAATTACAAAACATTGTTCAAAGAAATCAGAGATGACACAAACAAATGGAAAAATATTCCATGCTCATATATAGGAAGAATCTATATTGTTAAAATGGCCATACTGCCCAAAGAAATTTATAGATTCATTGGTATTCCTATCAAGCTACCAATGACATTTTTCATACAACTAGAAAAACTATTTTAAAATTCATATGGAACAAAAAAAACCCCTAAATAGCCAATCCTAATCAAAAAGAACAATGCTGGAGGTATCATGCTACCCAACTTCAAACTATAATACAGGGCTATGGTAACCAAAACAGCATGGCACTGGTACAAAAATAGACACATAGACCAAGGGAACAGAATAGAGAGCCCAGAAATAAGGACACATACCTACAACTATCTCATCTTTGACAAAGCTTACAAAAACAAACAATGAGGAAAGGACTCCTTATTCAATAAATGGTACTGAAATAACTGGCGAGCCATATGCAGAAGATTGAAACTGGGCCCCTTCCTTATGCCATATAAAATAATCAGCTCAGGATGGATTAAAGACTTAAATGTAAAACCTAAAACTATATAAACCCTGGAAGACAACCTAGGCAATACCATTCTGGACATAGGAACTGGCAAAGATTTCATGATAAAGACACCAAAAGCCATTGCAACAAAAGCAAAAATTGACAAATGGGATCTAATTAAACTAAAGAGCTTCTGCACAGCCAAAGAAACTATCAACAGAGTAAACAGACAACCTACAGAATGAGAGAAAATAATTGCAAACTATGCATCTGAGACGGTTTAATTATCCAACATTACAAGGAGCTTAAATTTACAAGGAAAAAAAAAAACATTAAAAAGTGGGCAAAGGACATAAACAGACACTTTTCAAAAGAAGACATACATGTGGCCAAAAAGCACATTAAAAAAGATCAATATCACTTATCATTAGAGAAATGCAAATTAAAACCACAATGAGATATCCTCTCACACCAGTCAGAATGGCTATAATTTTTTTAAACTTCTATTTAAGTTCAGGGGTACATGTGTAGGTTTGTTACATAGGTAAACTTGTGTCATGGGGTTTATTATACAGATTATTCCATCACCCAGGTATTAAACTTGGTTTCCATTAGTTTTTTTTTTTTCTCGCTTATCCTCTTCCTCCTCCTACCCTCCACCCTCCAATAGGCCCCAGTACATTGTTTCCCTCCATGTGTCCATGTGTTCTCAGCATTTAGCTCTCACTTATAAGTGAGAACATGTGGTATTTGGTTTTCTGTTCCTGCATTAGTTTGGTAAGGATAATGGCTTCCAGCTGCATCCATGTCCCTGAAAAAGACATGATCTTATTCTTTTTCATGGCTGCATAGTATTCCATAGTGCATATGTACCACATTTTCTTTATCCATTCTTCCACAGATAGCATTTAGGTTGATTCTACGTCTTTGCTATTGTGAATAGTGCTGCACTGAGCATACATGTGCACATGTCTTTATGATAGAATGATTTCTACTCCTTTGAGTACATATCCAGTAATGGGATTGCTGAGTCGAATGGTATTCCTGTCTTTAGGTCTTTGAAGAATCACCACACTGCCTTCCATAATGGCTGAACTAATTTACACTCCTGCCAAGAATATATAAGCATTCCCATTTCTCCACAACCTGGCTAGCATCTATTATTTTTGGACTTTTTAATGATAGCCCAGAATGACTTTAATGAATATACTTGTGTGCCTTTATGATAGAATGACTTATATTCCCCTGGTGTATTCCTTTGGGTATAGCCAAAGCAATATAAATCATGGGGAAAATGCCTTTATCTCCTTTTGATGAGAATATTAGAAAAATAATATATTTTTGGAAACATAATATTTAGAGACATAATATATGTCTCCAAAGTTAGGCTTATACTTTGTTTCTCAATGATAGCCCAGAATGGCTATTATTAAAAGTTATAAGGGGAAGGTAAATTATGAGAACACATGGACACATGGGGGGAACAACCGAAACTGGGATCTACTTGAGGGTGGAGGGTGAGATGAGGAAGAGGATCAGAAGAAATATTGGGTACTAGGCTTATTACCTGAGTGACAAAATATCTGTACATTAAACCTCCCATAACAAACCTGCACATATACCTGAACCTAAAATAAAAGCTTTTTTTTTTTTTTTTTTTTTTTGAGACAGAGTCTCCCTCTGTCGCCCAGGCATGATCTCTGCTCACTGCAAGCTCTGCCTCCCAGGTTCACGCCATTCTCCTGCCTCAGCCTCCTGAGTAGCTGGGACTACAGGCGCCTGCCACCATGCCCGGCTAATTTTTTGTATTTTTTTTTTAGTAGAGATGGGGTTTCACCATGTTATCCAGGATGGTCTCGATCTCCTGACCTCGTGATCTGCCCGCCTTGGCCTCCCAAAGTGCTGGGATTACAGGCGTGAGCCACCGCGCCTGGCAAAAGTTTTTTAAAAATAAAATAAAATGTTTATGGAAACGTATAAAGAAATACAATAAACGACCAGCATAAAAGGATAAATTTTCATAAATGTTATCTTTTTTTGTCATTCTACATTATTCTGTTTTCAAAATGAAGCCAAGTCAAGATGATCTGTTTATAGATTATTTTATATGGTTTGTTTATAGGAGCCCAGACTCCAACAACACCTTCACCTCACCTAAATCACTTAAATATAATGTGGCATACGTCCCAAGCCAGGGCAAATATGAGATCTATTCAGGAAAAAGGAATAGATGGGTCATTTTCACTAACTTTCAAAGATTTTTTTTTTTTTTTTGAGACAGAATCTCACTCTGTTGCCCAGGCTGGAGTGCAGTGGTGCCATCTTGGCTCACTGCAACCTTTACCTCCTGGGTTCAAGTAATTCTCCTGCCTCAGCCTCCTAAGTAATGGGATTACAAGACCTACCACCACGACTGGCTAATTTTTGTATTTTTAGTAGAAACAAGGTTTCACCATGTTGGCCAGGCTGGTCTCAAACTGCTGGCCTCAAGTGATCTGCCAGCCTTGGCCCCGCAAAGTGCTGGGATTACAGGTGTGAGCCATGGTGCCTGGCCTCAAAGACAGCTTTAAATGCTCTCATATTAATGCTTCATGCTAACTTGTTTCTTATCCTCTCAATAGAGTAGTGGGTCTAACATTTACCATATGTTGACCATTCGTGCAATTTATCAACCAATCTGGTATACTTCTGAGCATGAAACTAGGAGCTATTAATAATTATGCTAGAATGACAGATGAAAGTTGGATTGATGCTAGGAAAATCAAGACATATCACTCTTCTATAACTAAAGGACATACAGCACAATAACAATTTATATATTAACAATGGCTAGAAATTTGGTTTTCAGCTCAGCAAAACAAATAGAAAAAAAAATTTTAATTATATTACAAAGTGAAAAGTTGAGCACATGGTGATTGTTTGGCAGTCAGCCATCAACACTATCAACAGTACATATGCATGCTGTGTCTATGTAAATATCTACAGGCAAAGAGTCATGGGGAAAAATGCACTCATCACCTTTTGATGAGAGTAAATATTGGAAAAATATATCTCCAAAGTTATGCTTATACTTCCTAAAAAAGTTTATTTTAGTTACTATATTTGCATTTTTACTGGCATAAGACCTGGTATATATTTTTGTCTCCAAAAGGTTGAAGAGGAGTTGGGCAAGGAATCATAAAAAGGAAAAATATTTCTCTGGATCAGCAGGCTGCTTATGGATGATGTTAACAGCACAAATCCAAGTTTTGTTTGTGTGTTTCAAGTACATGTTTAACTAAACTTTTAGTTCTCATCTGTTTTGAGCCATTTTTAATACTGCACAAGGAATACACAAAACTCTTCACATACGGCACACAGTCCCCGTTGGTGGTGCTTCACTGATTTGGCCTAAGGCTATCATTGGCTCCTCCTTTCTGCATGTTCCCCCTAACGACTTAGCATTCTTGACCCTCTGTATTGCCTGCATCCTTCCCTGCTGCCCTGTCGGGATGATCAGCTCCTAAAAGTCAGAGGCTCTCTGCTGCTCAGCATTGCTTCTTTACCATCCAACATACATGCTTGAAATAGAACGTATTTCATAAATTTTTGCCAAATGAACTAAAAGGAAGAAATCCATACTTCTTGGCCTTGTTTAAGAGGAACATCTTCAGATTTTCTTTTAGCATCTCTCTCTTTTTTTTTTTTTTTTTTTTTTTTGAGACAGGATCTTACCCTGCCGCCTGGGCTGGAGTGCAGTGGTGCGATCTTGGCTCACTGCAAACTCCGCCTCCCAGGTTCAAGCGATCCTCCTGCCTCAGCCTCCCGAGTAGCTGGGGTTACGCCTGGTGGCACATGCCCAGCTAATTTTTCTATTTTTAGTAGAGACAGGGTTTCACCATGTTGGCCAGGCTGGTCTCTAACTCCTGACCTCAAGTGATCTGCCCACCTCGGCCTCCCAAAATGCTGGGATTACAGGTGTGAGCCACCACACCTGGTCTCTTTTAGCATCTTAAATTATGGAGAAATGAAAAGGGCACCAAGAAAATAAATAAAAATATGGATTCTGTAAGAAAGGGGTACTGAAGTTTTGGTTTTGTTTTCTTTCTTTTTTTTAATCTTGCAAATAGAAGACCACTATATAAATGCTTGCAGGTTGATGAAAGGTAGTGCCCAGTGAATATCTGCCAAAAATTGAAAAGCAATTTGGCTTAATTTGCAACAATAGGCTAATGTAGGTTGAATACACCTAAGAAAGAACACCATATCGACTACAACAGTAATTAAGTAGTTCACCTAGGCAAGGCTGTGGCCTTTTTTACCTTCAGGGAAATTTAAATGAGAGCGTCTACTTACTTAAGTCAGGCTTTTACATGTCTCAGGCAATAGGGGAACCAAGTGACCCCATAAAGTCTCTTCCAGCCCTTGGATTAATTATCCATTAAGAGTAAATTTGAAATCACAAACTGAACACCGAAAAATTATAAGCAACTTTTAACTAGAATGCACATTTAGATTTTAATTGAGCCATACTGAAATCATGGTTCTGGCTGATAAAAGTATCTCAAAAAATAAATTTTAAAAAGATTAGTAGAAAACAAATATATATGGGCACATTTAGCCCCAAGCTGCCAGTCCAAGTTGTAATAATAGTATAAAAATTAGTCTATGGTATAACAAGCAAATGGTTGTAGACAGAACTGGGCAGTATTTTTAGACATAAACCCCAAGAGAATTAATTAAGCTTTTAAAAACATAATCGAACTAGGTATTTTTATAAACATACTAGAACATCTGATGCATACACATGTGAATGTGCAAAATAGCTAATTATATACACTGTTTATAAGTCTGTCTCAGCAATAAAGGAGAGATTCCTCTATTCGTGGCCCAGTGAAAAAATCTGTTGCTTCTTATCCTTTTGTTTTGGTCAACATTTTAATTGTTCAGTAGCACTTATGGCATGAAACACCGAGGGGAAAAATAAAAGCTGTAAAACTCATATTCATTAGATCTCACTTATAATTTTGGACTTGTTTTGAGAACTTCATAAACTATTTATGAACATGATACATAAAATTTTTTTAAGTGTTTTGAAAATGTAAGGGCTTTAACCAAAAGAAACTCCTGAAATATTATTTCCCTTACTTAATAATTTAAAAGTGGCTGAAAAATGAGAAGTGGTCTACATTTTCACTTTCTTATGAGAAGCCAGCCCTACTCATTTGCTAGACATTCACAACTACATATTCACTTAGACTGAAGGTAGGATATAATTAATTCCTACATTTTTTAATGTATCCATTCCTTCTACTAGACTATGTACTTTTATGAAGAGGACTGTATCTCTATATTCAGTGTCTGGCACATAGTAGGTATTCAATAAAGGCCAAGAGGATATTGAAAAAATGATTGAACAAATCCCCTTGGAAATGAAGTACATCAAAATACAAGTATTTTCAGTGCAATTCTCCCTAACACTATTTCTTGAAAGGCCAAATGGTGAATGGGGTAAGATGGGGTCTGGCCTATGAGAAGAATGAGTCATTAAATGGCGTTGCAGATAAGGACAGAAATGCAAGTTTTCAAAGGACTCCTTAGAGCTTCCATCATGAAACAAGGTCACAGGAAGCAAGGGATAATTGATAACATCTAAAACCTAGAACATAGGCTTTTGGGGTAAGATATGAGATAGCGGGTGATATGTTTGGATAAATAGAGTATTAGAAAGAGTTCAGATAGTTCATACTTTAAAGAACTTATTATACAAAACTAAAAGAGTGAACAAAGAGAAGCTTAAGGTACAATCAATATTATTGAGCAACAAAGTGATATAAATCTTATCTTCATAGGTGGCCCAGAAAACAGATAGTTTTGAAGATTAAAAAAAAAAGGGAGAGAAAGACCACAGAAAATTGCATTAGTGGAGTTTTCAGACCTGACCCAGTGGAATAAAAATGAGGAGAAAATGTTGAAGTGAGGTTAATGAAATATTTTGGAGTTAAGAGTTGAAAAGATATGATGGCTGGTTAGATACGGAATGAGAGAGAATTTAAGTTTGAAATGAACATTTTTGGTTTGGGAAACCAGATAGGTGGTGATCTGTTAAAAATATGAGAAGTTTAACAGGTGTGATTTTAGGAGAGGATGGAAAAAGGCACTTGGAATGTGGATCTGGAGCCAAAGAGAATGCTGGGAAAAATGGACTGGGAAAAAAGACTGAGAAGTCATTAGCATGTGTGGGGTGTAAGTGTGTGTGTGTGTTTGTGCGCGTTGGAAGTGGAAGCCATGGAGTAGATGAGACTTGCAGCCCTCCCTTTCTTCATCTGATTTGTAGGTACAAATATTCTTCTGGAGTAGGTGAGGCATTGGGGATATTTGATGGTAAGGGATGAATCGGAGTGGCTTTTTTCCCCAAAGGTCCTCTGCTACCTACTAGATCTGGAGGTACATAACACAATGATGAAGAATTCAGAAAGTCACAATAAGAACAACTAAAGTACATTTAATCACAGCCCCGCCCTTGAAAATACCCGCCTGGCAAGCATAATGCTATACTGTGACTTTACAAGAAGTAATCATTCAATCTATCCTTGTAACAGCCAGGAAATGAGTAAGATGTTAAATACAAGTCACATCTTTTGTTAAAAATCTCCTGTATACATAGAACACTACAGAAATATATACCACACCAGAAAAAAGTTCAAAATTATTTTTCTCCCATGCTAGTTTATATGTAGTTTTGATAGTAAGTTAAAAAGGTATATACAACAGTTTTGCATTTTTCATAAACTATGGAAAAGTATTCATGCATTTGTTCATCCAAACAATGTTTATTGAATTTCAATATTTATATGCAAAATATGGAAATCAGTGACAAACAAGATAGGCAAAATCTCTATGTTTATAGCCAAGAATACAGAGTCTCATCATAATTAATTAAGAAGTAGATATTTAATTATAATAGGTGCTACAAAGGAGAAGAGTAAGATGTAATTAAGTATCTTACATGAGGATCTGACCTAGTCTAGGAGTCAGGTAAGACTTCCTTGAGGAAATGTCTTTTGAGCTGAATTCTAAGGAATCTTCAAAATTTATTGAGGCAAAAACTGGACAAGAACTTATCAGAGAGAATAGCTTGTGTGAAAGCACTGAGCTGGGAGCAAGCACAATACCTTCCAGAAAATGAAAAATCCAAATGTGGTTGAAGCTCAGTGAAATGGAACAAAGGGACAAAGGATAGGTTGGATTAGGGAGGAAAGTGTCAAATCCTACAGGGTCCTGCAGGTCAGATCGAGGATTTGATCTTGAAGATGTACTGGTTATTCTTCATATTGTCTGCTCAGCTCTGTTATTCACGATGACCCCTGCAGAGTGAATTACCCAATTTCCTTGTTCTGTTTCCAGTTAGGTTCCAACAGGAGGCACTGACAGATCAGAGACTGGAGGAGAGATGAAACTCAAAAACTCAAGGTACTTCTGCTCCACTTCCTCCCTGTTTCATGGCAGTATCACTAGTGGTGGTTTGTCTCTCCACAATTACCACTCCTGCTGTGTGCTCCGTCCTCCTTGGGATAGCTCTCAAAGATCTCTAGTAATAAAATTTCTTCCCCTTCTCCCTTCCCCCTGAGGGTAGTAGCAAATAACTTTCACTTCTGTCTTTATGTTCCTCAGTGTCTCCTATTGGTCCTCTTAACTGCAACCACACTGTAAAGTGATTCTTTTATTATAATCTCTATATTTGAACTTTTTGAGCTGAAGTCTGTTTCCTGCTGGGATCATGACTGACCCTTCATAGTACAGCCAAAATCTATTTGTACTTTTCAGTTGATCACTCTGGCTGTTGTGAGGAAAATGGATTGGATTGGAGTGAGCGAGAGTAATGCCAGGAGATGGAGAGAACTGGACCATCTACTTGGGAAGGAAAAGTCAAGATTTGGTCATTGATGGGCTATAGAGGTGAATAAGAGGGAAGATTCAACAATTGCTCTGTTCAGTAATCAAAAGAAACAAATACTGGTTTCAAGGAATCAGAAAATGCACATGTACCAAAATTGCTTACTATACTGATAAGGATGACTGGAAACATCTTAAGCCTTTCTTCTGGTCCATATCTGCAAACTTTCTATATCTTGAATCCTGCAAAAAGTTTTAAAACCAGGACCCCCAAAAACTTAAAAATAGCATTTTAGCATCAGGCAATATTTGCAGAGTACATATGTGCAAGGCACTCTGGAAGATACTAAAAAGAGTCACCAAAGAAGAATGGTTAGGAATCTGGACTCTGAAGGCAGACTACCTTGGTTTAATTAATAGCCATGGATTTGCAGAAAAGAAGAGAAAGAAGGAAGGGAGAAAAGGGTAAGCCACAAGGAGGGTGATGGGAAACCCCTGCTTATCCTTTACTCCCTTCCTAAACATATGATGTCTCTCTTCCTTTTCTGGTAACCTATCTCTTTGGTACATATTTATATATAAAGTTGTAGTCCAAATGGTAAGTGATCTGGAGGGATTTTTAGGAAATAACATAATAAGAAACAATGTTTTGAATTTTGAGGGCTGTGAAGTGTTCTGAAATGATTTTCGAATGGCTAAATTTAGCTAACTTATTGAGCTCTTTTTGTATCAGGGACTATGCTAAGAGCTTCACAGATAAGCATATTAACCCATTTATGCTGGAGGTTGCAAATTTTTGTGTGTGTGTGAGAAATCAGACCTTGATGATGACCTTGAGCAGTAGTAGGATATAAATAATTCCCACAAGCTTAGCATTCCAATAATGGAACACTAGGCATAAATGGGTTATCTCATAATGCTTCCAACACCTCTATTTCCTTTCTCACAAAGGAAAGCCTACAGATACCAATGTATTTGAAATGGTTTTGATTTAGTCCTACGTAAGAGAAAGGAAGTTTCTACTAAACGGCAGAGCATGAGACATTTAATGCCTTCTTTTATTCTTGCTATGCCTTTTATACCTTTAGAGTTAGAAAGGACTCTAGGGATTAATTATTCCAAATTCTCAACTCCTTCTGTATCTCACAGATATAAAAACTAAGTCCCAGAATACTGAGTACCAGGTTAAAATAACTAATAATTATCTGAGGTGGCACTTGAATTAAGGATCTCACCATTCTCTTAAAGATTCAGTAATATGTTAGATATCTGCATAGAAGTGCTGTGTAATCTTCCCCAGTCTTCTAGAATCATGTTTCAAAACTTTAATTATATCCAAATTTAAATTATATTTTGTTAAATAATTTTTGCTTCCATCAGCATTATCTTTTTAAGATTACCTAGATTGCTATGATAGGAAAAATAACATCTTATAAGCCATGAACCTACATGTCAATAACAGTTAACATTCCACTTGGAAAACCAAGCTACTAAAGCCGAAATTGAGCAAGCTTCTAAGAAAGCCAATGCATGTATTTTATATCAAAGTGATTAAAGATAAATTCGCAATCTTTTATAAACTACAGTTTTACTAAATTTGTTCATCTTTGCTCTCAGAGAGTAGACTTGAGAAAATTCATTTTTAACCATATGTTATTTGCATCTGTGTGGTAGGGACAGCTGCATATTAATTCAATTACCTTTCTTTTTCTTCGTGGGCACACAGCTCCCAAGGGATGTTTCCCAGCTTTCCTTGCAGCTGAGAGTAAGGTGGAATAGTAACCGATACCTCAAGAAAGAAGTATGCATATTTTTCAGTTTTCAGTCTCTCTTTTTCCTGCCTCCACATTATTTTTAGACCATTGCAAGAGAGTGCTAGAGACAGAAGGTCCTGTTTCTTGAAGGACAATTTGCTTTTGTCTTCTCATCTCTGACCTACTGCAATCAGCTCTAAACATCCTTTTCGTATTCCATCCTTCACACTCTTTCTTTTCCTCTCTCATCTCTTCCTCTCTTCATCTTTTCTATTGTTCATGTGCAACTTTGTAATCTATCGTCATGGTAACAAGCATGATGTCTGGCCCAGAGCCACATGAAGACAGAGCAGCTTCTATCTTTGATGTGTCTCCACTTGTGCTTTGTTCATCCCTTTACCTATTTGATATTTTACCCCAGTCAGCCCCTCTCGGGCCTCCATGATGACCCAGTACCTTTTTTTCTCATTCCCAGAGACCCCTATTATGGGTCTTTCTTCTTTCTCAGGGATACTGGAAATAACATGGATCAATCTTTCCTTCATGGCAGGCTTTTTATTCAAAACAAGATTTTATTGTGTGGTATTCAGTTTCTTCGGGTTTTGCTAAGTGGTTTGAAGAAAGACAATAAACTAAACTCATCTCTGCTGTAATTTTAATGGCCTACTGTTTTTTCTCCTTATGGGGTTGTTTTTTAACACTGGATTCTCAGATTTAAATACAATGAATGCATATGTAATGATGGAATTCCAGTGTGATTGGCCAAGATGAGAATTTGGAATATTTAATTGTATTACCATCCTCGACTTTTGGCCAGTAGGCAGGTTTGCATTGCTGTACATTGCTGCTTACTGTTTTACTTCCTCTAATGTATTCTATACCAGTGCTTCTCAATCTTTAACAGATGTCAGAAGTTTTTAGAGAGGAGGTTGAAATCCAGATTCCTGGACATTATAGCCACAGATTGTGATTCAGTAGTTTTGGAGTGAAGCCCGTTAATTTGTATTTGTTAAAAAAAGAAAAAGGAAAAAAAAGCTCCCATGATATATTAATACTGGTGGTCTGATGATGACACTTTGAGTAGTCTACAATGCAACTTGAAGCTCACAGAAGCCCAGAGAAGAAAAGTCTGATAAATTTCTAGTTGAAATAAGACACGATCAAAACTGGCTCAAATTTCAATATTAACCTTTTGAACAGAAACATTGCTATATCATATAATCCTACAGCTAAAATTGAATATACTAAGTCAAGATGAGGAAACACATCTACAGACCTGGGAAGATTGTTTCATATCTTAAGAGAGACAGAAAAAATGTAGGGGTATGTATAGAAGGGAATGTTTTCAAAGATGGCCAGAACAGTATCTTCCATCACTCTTTTGCAATGTTACTTTACTATTAGACCTTCAAGAAGTGATACTTTTTTGCCTTCCACTTGAATCTGGGCTGACCAGAAGGCAATGTTTGACCGATAAAGTGCAATGGAATTGAGATTGTGTAACTCCAAGGCAGAGCCTTAAGAGAATTTCAATGTCTACCATTATCTCTTACTCAGATAAAAGCCAGCGCCAATTCTCAATCATGTGAGTGAAGCCATTGTGGATCTTCCAGCTCCCCCAGAGACCTAACCAACAATACAGGAAACAGAATGGCCTGTCAACCCACAGAATTCTGAAAAATAATCAATTGTTGTTTTAAGTCACTGACAGAAAGGGAAGTTTGCTTTGTAGTAGGTAGATTTGCAGATAACTGCAGTGATGGGTGTCCAGACCTCTCCTCCAGTAGTCTGTATATTTCACTATGCTGTCTTCTCATTCTCCTTTCTCCTACTTCTCATTTGTTCAGTTAACCAATGCATTTTAAAGCATTTCAAATATTCCACATACTACCAACTCAAAGGTTAATAAAAACACACTTGTTACCACTCTCATCAACCTCATAATCAAGAATAGAAAATAGACTAAACAATTGTCACATATTTTGACCAAAGTACTAATATAACTAGTACAGAAGTGGTAAATAGAAACAGTGTGTGCGTGTGTGTATTTGTGTGTGTGTGCATGTGTATATTTTTAGTGGTTACAGAATCATGCATGGGAGAGGAAGAGAAGGTATTATTAAGGAATTGGTGCCTGAACATTATCATAAATTATATACCAGACAGATGAAGGCAATGAGAGAGTAATGCAAATTCACTATCATACCTTTCTCAAATGTATTACTTTTGAATTTTGGTATCACTACTCAAATAGTACATACAGATGTACGATTATATTAATGTGTACATTTACCTTGATTATATCACTAAAGTTATCATTCTCTATAAAAAGAGTATTAGAAGATAAAACACATTTCCGCTTGTATTCTCAATATTTCTCTCTCTAAAAATCTATTCAAAAAGCTGTTTTATTTGCTATTAATGTTCACTTAAATCATGGATTAAATGACAAATCAAACTATTACGGAAAATCTATGGGTTCCTTCATCAGGAATGGGTAATCAAAATGCCCTTGAATAATTTACAATTGAGGTAGGTTCTTTATTGATTAGAGTTTCATTTAAGATGAGAGAAACCTGTAATACAGAATAGAACATATCACTAGCTATTCCTGTGGCTTAAAAACTGTCGGATGATCTGAAAAGTAAGGCAGATTAAGCTTCAGGCAGAATATCCAAGAAGTGTCCAGCCCCAGAAATTGTCTCACTGCTGCTACAACCAGGGACATTGCACCTACCAATGAAGAAAGTTGCTGAAAATCAGGAAATTGGTGGCTCAGGTCTTTGCCGCCTGTGTCACCACCTGAAGAGCAGAATTATGGTCTCTATCCTAATTAACTTAGTTCAAAATTCAAGTTGACCATCAAAGTACCAGATTGGAGGACCCCAAATCACAACTGAAATCTTAGCCACAAGGACATCTGAGAAATGCTTTACTTTTTCTTTTTAATCTCCAAGCATTACAGTACTAGACGTCCCAGAAGAAAGAGGTTGGAATACATGTTTAAGGGAACCAAGCCGCAGGATCCACTACAAAGACTAACCATAATCTTAACAAATGAATAAAGAAGTCAACTGCAGACTGGAAAAATTATACTCTCCTCATTCAACTGTGAATGTTGAAAAGAAGGTCAGATTGATTTATCTGCCATATTAGAGAAGACTATACTCAAGAACCACATCCAAAACCACTAGGACCAAGGAAAGTACACTATTAAGTCAAAATTGTTTGTTAAAAAATATGGACACGATTTTTGAAAAGATTTACACAAACACGTTATATTTCTTTAAAGCTAATATAATGCATTTATTATTTCTTCTATGTTTAACTATATTTCTTTTTGTTATAAATTTAAGTCTGTTTTAATATATTTATACCAAATATTAAAAACTTTTGTTTGATGGTATATTTGATACTCCATAATTTTAATTAATGTATGTTTTGATAATATAACGTTATTCTTTTTACTTTTGAACATTTTAAAATTAAATACTTCAGGGATATTGATAAGAATATATACTTAGTTTCTTAACCTTTTGATTTGAACAAATTGTCATTTCCTTTCATAATGTGCTCACATAACAGAGCCCACTGGGTAAATGCAAGACGAAATAATACTCATAAATACTCCTAAAATCATAAAAGTAAACTATGGCTTATTTACAACAAAACTTTCAGAAAGGACACATTTGGGAAGTTTTAATTCCAAATAAAAAAAATTTAGGTACAAATAATTTATCTGAAAACATGAAAAAGTATTTTCTCAGATGAAGCATATATTTTGTAAATGTGAATATTGGCAAAAATTTAAAATAATTAATTTTCTGGCAATCAAATCTATTCTGAATGACTTCTTGAAGTCTATGAATTTTATTAACTTTCAAATCCCCATCTAGAAAACAGAGTTAAAATCTTATCAAAAGATAAACTGTGAGGAAAGGAAGCTCTGTGGTTCAGTGAAAAGTCAGATATTGTTAACGAGCGTGGACTGCAGCTGTAACACATGAATCATCATAAGAAGCTGAAAGTCTCACTGTTCAGTGCACAAAACTATTAGTCTAATTTGGCCTCAGCTAAGTGGCAGAGAGTTGGCAATGAGCCAGCTGGAGAGCTGGATGCAGTTATAGTGATTAATTGGATTTTTCTTCTATAAAGCATAGGCAGCTAAGGCTTATTCCCACAAGGACAGAGTAATGATACCAAATACAAGGACTAAAGACAGGATTGGTAATGTCTAGAATAAAATTTTGTAGATATTTTTTGCTGTCTTCAAAAACAGAGATCCTAGAAGTCACTTAATGAAATTCAAAAAACCTTCTGCCATGCTTCCAGGCCAGCACCATGGAAAGGATTGATTTCATATGCCCCTCCCCCAAGTACCATCTTGTGGATAATCACAGATTATTGTTATTTCTGAATGCTAGGGCTATGAACAATTTTTTGAACAATTTTTAATAACATTTTTGCTTATCTCTATTATTTTTCAAAATAAACATATTTTTGTAAAGAAAAACCTATAAAATATCAAAAAGGTATTTTGTAACCCTCTTCAAAAAAGCAAGTTTTAAAATATCAGTTATAACAGAAATTTTTTTTTTCTGCTTTGAACTCTGATAAACCTATCTCAATGTAGATTCAACAGAGTCACCCGTGAAAAGAAAATATTGCAGCCTATGGAGTATTTTTATTCACAGCATATTATTTGATGACCACAAAAATTCTATCAAGTAGGTGGAGCGAACGTTATTTTTTCCATTTTACAAAGGAGATTGTAACAGCTCCACAGAAATAAATGTTTTGTCCAAAGATACCATAGCTGGTAAATAGCAAAAACAAATTTCCAGTTTGGGCTCTGTATCATTTAAAAACCAATCTCAATCCCCTCTCCCACATCAAAATAAGCAAACAAAAAATTCCACAAAAATGTTTTAGATTTTAAAAAATCAAATAGTAAAACATGTTTATATGCTACCAGAAACACTCTAAATTGTTTAAAAGAGAGTTCGCCTAAGACGTGATCTGGCAATGCTGAATGGAGGAAGGGAGAGGACTTTCTCAGCACTCTCCTCCATTCCCAGGTAACCAATAAATTTATCCTACCAGGGCGTTAGCATCCTTACTTTGTTGTTCTACCCAAAGCAGTGACACTAATGGAGGAAATATGGCCAGGTAAGAGAAGCCCTTCTGACTGGCTGAGGGGAGTGGCACTTTGGCTGGTAAGAGCCTCTTCAGTTCTCCTTACCATTTTGACAAGCCTTGACTAAATTAGAAGATCAAAGAATATTTACATCAACTAATCACAGTATCGTTATGTCATTGACAAATGATAAAAACCCCAAATACTAAAATTCTCAGGGAATATTTAGAGTAAACAGACAATAGATGATAGAAGGCTTTCTAGTATATTCTGTAACTGTCTCAAAAGAGATTAAAGAAAAGCACATAATAGATGAAGCATTTTAATATTGGAAATTACAATATACATCAAAATGTTCAGGTTGAATATTGAGTAAAATCTTAACAGTTTTGCTCTTATAAAATAATTCACTGAATTGAGCTACATCCTGCAGAAGCTTTTCTGTACAACCTTGCGGTCCCTTTACGTTACAAATGGGATTTTCGTAGGCTATTGCTTCTTTTAACCTTAACAGAAATTTGACATTAAATTAAATTTTCTGCTCATCATCACTGGTCATCAGAGAAATGCAAATCAAAACCACAATGAGATACCATCTCACACCAGTTAGAATGGCAATCATTAAAAAATCAGGAAACAACAGATGCTGGAGAGGATGTGGAGAAATAGGAACGCTTTTACACTGTTGGTGGGAGTGTAAATTAGTTCAACCATTGAGGAATACAGCGTGGTGATTCCTCAAGGATCTAGAACTAGAAATACCATTTGACCCAGCCATCCCGTTACTGGGTATATTCCCAGAGGATTATAAATCATGCTACTATAAAGACACATGGCACACGTTTATTGCAGCAGTATTCACAATAGCAAAGACTTGGGACCAACCCAAATGTCCATCAATGATAGACTGGATTAAGAAAATGTGGCACATATTATACACCATGGAATACTATGCAGCCATAAAAAAGGATGAGTTCATGTCCTTTGCAGGGACATGGAGGAAGCTGGAAACCATCATTCTCAGCAAACTATCACAAGGACAGAAAACCAAACATCACATGTTCTCACTCATAGGTGGGAATTGAACAATGAAAACACTTGGACACAGGGTGGGGAACATCACACACTGGGGCCTGTTGTGGGTGGGGGTTGGGGGAGGGATAGCATTAGGAGAAATACCTAATGTAAATGATGGGTGCAGCAAACCAACATGGCACATGTATACCTATGTAACAAACCTGCATGTTGTGCACACGTACCCTAGAACTTAAAGTATAATTTTTAAAAAATTAAAATTTTCAAATGAAAATTCCATTTCTATAGTGGCCAAAAGCCTTTATATAAATACAGTAAAATGTATTTTCTATTGACAGCCAAAGCACTGCCAGAAACAGCGTCTATGCCAGGAAGGAAATTAAATATTTATTTCAGGAAGGAGAATATTTAATTTTGTTGTGCTTTTGGATTATGATTAATCAAAAATTCCAAATGTGTTCTTATGTGTAGCTTCTGAATATCATCATCTTCTTAACAAAATTAATAAGAATAGACAAAATTTATTAAGAATGATTAGGAGAATGGAAATACAAAGTGTTATGAAAGGGACAAAATTTTCTGTGTATTACCTTCTATTATGCAAAGCAATTAGACACTTTTGTGCCATAAATTTAACATTTGTCCAATGTTTCCAAACTCAGCCATTCCCAAATTTTTAACTGTGTACATCCTTCTGTGAGGGAGCCCAATGGTGACAATATAGATTAGATTTTGAGAATTAAAAATAAAAGGTTAAAAATTTATTTTAGCAATAGAAACACATTCTGTACCTTGGCCAGTTCTAAGCATTTTTAAGATCCTTTAAAAGTAGTATCATCAATTATCAGATATAGGCAGATTGAAATGAGATATTTTTAGCCTCCCAAATTAGCAACAAGAAAAGTCAGGTAATTTCCAATACTAGAAATAACCTGAGGAACTAGTTTCTCTCATCCATTTGGGTGGGAATTTAATTTTGTCCGATCTTCTTGTAAAACAAAATTGAGAATATTTTCCAAGAGTCACAAAAATATTCATGTGATTTGACCTATCTCTATCTCTGAAATATGAAAATGGGAAATTTCATACATAATCACTGAAGAACTATTTTAATAAAAAAAAGACATAAACTACCAAGAGTAGATGGTATGTACCAGTTACATATATATGTATGAAACCTGTAAAATAGTATAGAAAATTGCCTAAAAAGACAAAGTTAAACCACAAGATCCCAATTTACACACATACATGATTACAATTTTATTTACAAATATATAAAAAGAAACATTTCAAAATCTTAGCAATGATCACATTTGGGTGGTAGCAGGGCTATGAATAATTTTTATTTTTTCTTTTTTTATATATTGTATAATAAACATATAACCTTGAATTCAGAAAAATTGAAAACAAAAAATAAAAGAAGTAGAAACATGTGATCTAAGTTTCAGTGTAGCCATAAATTCAATTTTTTCCCTTATATGAATGATATCACTATTGATTCTTAAGGCTTATATATTGTATTTAGAAGCTCTTAGTATATTGATCCACCTCATGACATTGATTAATAATTGAAAAGAAAGACAAATAAAACTAACAAGCATGTCTAATGAGTTAGTAGAGACAGCAAGTGATTAATTTTGCTTTTTATTTCATGCGTTACACTGAATAAGACTGAATCCTTGGTAGAACTGAAGCATTTTTTTCAAATGATAAAATCCAACCCTCAGACACAGTCAGGATAGGATATCTCTAACGGTTTATTTTTGCTCTTCAAATAGTGACCAATCCCAAGGAACTCTGAGATTTGTTCACATTACTTAAAGACGTAGTCCAAGTGCATACATAAAAGTTAATTATATTTAAAAATAAAATTAATTTCCGGGCCAAATTTGATGTAATTTATATTACAAATTTCTGTGGAGATATATAGGTCTTGGTGTCTAATGATTCTATTAGACACAGTATTCTGTGTTTTTTTTCTACTCTTAGGTTATATTTGTAATACACTGATGATGTTAAAATTATATTCTTTTCAGGGAAATCTCAGAAGATCATTTAAAAGCATAATTAATAATTTTTTGCACTAAAAATTGAAAATACTAAATACCAGAATAACAATTACAGCATAAACTATTTGAAGCCAAGATAAGAGTGTTGTTTTGTTTTGTTTTGTTTTTGTTTTTTTGTTTTGTTTTTTTTTTGAGACGGAGTCTTGCTCTGTCGCTCAGGTTGGAGTGCAATGGCGCAATCTCAGCTCACTGCAACCTCTGCCTCCCAGGTTCAAGCGATTCTCCTGCCTCAGCCTCCCAAGTAGCTGGGATTACAGGCGCCTGCCACCACACCTGGCTAATTTCTGTATTTTTAGTAGAAACAGGATTTCACCATGTTGGTCAGGTTGGCCTTGAACTCCTGACCTCAAGCAATCCACCGGCCTCAGCCCCCCAAAATGGTGGGATTACAGGCGTGAACCACCACGCCCAGCCGATAAGAGACTTCTAATAGAACCAATTGAGAGTTACAGAGTCAAATTTCCTACAGGCTTATAAAATTAGAATGACATAACCCAATGGTGACATCTATTGGAAAACCTCTCTAGATTTAATATTCTCAAAAGAGTTTATTAAATCTAGAGTTTACTTGCTTATTATTGACCAATTAATCTAATGTATGTAATTCCGCTACTACAATCTTTGTTTCTATCCCTGTAACTTCCTGATATCCTGATTGGACCTTTTATGAGGGTTTTGGGATATTATTTTAATATTAAATTTTTCTTTTTATAAAAAAGTATGGTTTTGTTATTTGGTCACTTAAACTTTTACCTTTTTATTTGATTAAACTTCTTAAGGTATTAAATAGATTCCTCTGCCAAAATACACTTCAAAATATTTTGCATTTGTAACTGACATTTGGGATTTATTTAACGCAAATCTAATAGTATTCAGGATTAGCCAGTTATGATCATCAGACTGGTAAGATAATTTTCAGCTCTTAAGCAAGTCACTGAGTTCCTGAAGCTCAGTGGAGGAGTGAAATACAGCTCTGGGAACAAAGTCAAGTCCCCAGGGTAAGGTCATCCTGAAGTGGTAAAGAATAAGGAAAGGCAGGGATAACAGCAGGAAGGAAGTTTTTCTGTGGGTCCTGAGAGGATGCTTTTGTGCAGGCTTGGCGGGACATGCTAGAATACACACAGGCATTGAGTGAATTGTCTATTGTCTCTGTGTTTGTGTTTCTACGCACTGTCTGTGAGCCCATGAAAGAAGGGGCTGTGCTAGTTTCTGGTCCACACCCTTTAGTCACAGTATATAACCTATCGAGGTGGCTGCTACCCCACTGGCATTCAATAATAATATTGAACAAATTGATTCCATTTCATCTTTAATATTCCATCACTGTATTTGCTTTAAAACCTAGATTGTTTACTTTTGTTCTTATTTACTATTGCCAACCCCATCCCCATTCCCAGAATGACTATAACTGGTATTTATCTGCCATTGGAGCCTGGAAACAAATACAAGCACCTCCTTATGCCCTCACCCGCAAAAACAGCCCTGTCAAACTGCAAGCCAAATAAAGCAAATAAAATTTAATAATCATTTTTTAAAGCTGCTAAAAAAAAATAGAAGGGACCTTGTTTTTCAAGTTAATTAAACCTCTGTGTTACATAGGTTGTATGAATAAATTTAAATTTTACTTTTCGCCTGTGATGGCAATTGCAAACTGGCCTAAATACTTGGTGATAAATAATTCTTTTCTATTTTCTGTGCACTAAGGATTTACTCTGAGTGCCTAAAAATGATGATAATTCATCCAAAGGTAGAATCCTAGGATTCCTAATCAGAGCAAGGTCAAGAGCATTTGCAGCTTGTACTCTATATAGCTACACTTGCCTTTTTCCCATGCAAGTGCTGAATTTCTGAAAAACAGAAATAAATTAAAATATTAGATGGGATATTTAACATAATACACAAAGGATTGATGAGATTAAGTAATATACTAATTTTCATATTACTTTTAATCTAGATGTACTGAAAATATAATTTTAGTGGCTTTATAAAAAGCACTGACGTAAGCAAAAACTATTTGGGGATAAATAATGAAAAGACATTTCTACAATTTATATGCAAGGAAAGCCTTCAAAGAGGCTGAAATATCTAAAGTCTTGCAAAGTTGACTCGATTAGTCATGACAGGCTATCTGTTGTAATAAACAGCACCAATATCTCAGCTGAATGCAAGATTTATTTCCTGCTCATATCACATTCCTTCGCAGTCATTCGGTTTTTTCCAGTTAGTGCCTCCACCATCCCCTGTGGCCTGAAAGTCTTTGCATCCTCACCATCCACTGCTGTATGACAGAAGAGAGCAAGTGTGGAAGAATCTATACATTTATAGGGGTCAGGCGATGTGTCCAACATACTTGAATTCTAATTCAAAATATTTTTTTATTTAGATGGGGCTACATTTAAAGGCTTTATAAAGCAAGCCAGTATAAAGAGAACCATGAGATAATTAACAATTATCTCTTGTTAATATTGAATTTCACTGATAAGGCAAAAACAAATTTTAAAGAAGTTTGTGAATGACTGAAATGTGGCATCTAAGGTCCATTCTAGGTCAAAATTCTATTACTCCATGACCTGGGTCTGATTTCCCCCACATTCCTCAGTTTCAGGTAAGTCATTTCTAGTTAAGTCTATGTTCCTTGGCCCATGGTTTTTCTGAGCAAAAGTTATGGATATGTTCAGCTAATGGTGTATCCTCAAGATGCAATAGAACCAAGGGGAACTATAAGCATGTGGCACACTGACCACAGTCTGAAGAATCAGTATTTCCATTTCCCAAACATGCTGTGACCTAGAAGTTGTTAAGAAACACCAAGATATGTATATAAACAACCCCTAGACCTGACTGGTTTTAAAGCACCTTATAGCAGAGATGATAGTTTCCTTTTTTTAATGAAATGTCAGGTTTGAAAAATCTAGAGAAATCCATAAAAAAAGCAAAGTGAGGCATTACACATGAGTCATGACATTTTTGACATTTGCTTGTCTCTAAAAGGTTCCTGCTTGGCCTAACAGAATAAACTCAGAAGACTTCTGGCTAAGGGTCATCCACTGTTATGGGCTAATTATCTCTCCCCCAAATGTATATGCTGAATCCCTCATCCCCATTACCTCAGAATGTGACTGTATTTGGAGAAAAAGTCTTTAAAGAGGTAACTAAAGTTAAATGAGGTCACCAGGGTGGGCTTTATTTTGAGATAACTACTGGTTCTTGCAAGAGATTAGGATATAGACCCTCAGACAGGAAAACATGGGGAGAAGATGGCCATCCACAAACTAAGAGAGAGACCTCAGCAGAAATCGACCCTAGTGACACCTTGATCTCAGACTGACTTCTAGCCTCCAGAACTATAAGAAAATGAGTATCTGTTGTTCAAGCAACCAAGTCTGTGGTTCTTTTTCATGGAAGCCTTAGCAAATTAATACACCTGTGTTTACTAAAATTCTACACCTCAGTGTTTTAGAACACATGGTCTTCCAACTCCTGAAGTTATTTCCATTTTCTCTAGAATAGATTAAATGATCATTGTGAACTAAAGACAGCCATGTTATCCAAGTAACTTTTTTTTCTTTTTAACGTTTCAGAGATTAGTCAAGGCTATAGATTCTTGAAGCTGAGCCCATAGTTTCCCAATCATTATGGCACTCTTCCAGGCATCAATACAGAATTGGGTGTTTAGGGTAGGCTTTAAAATACACACAAAAAAATCTCACTTAGAAATCCTTTGTACCACTATCCTTTTGTCTTGAGAGGAATCCCTCTGAGAGACTTGATTCCCAAGTAATACTTAGGTCTATATGGCCGTATGCTAGGGATTCAGCCAATTTGCAGAACTCTCCTAAGTTTAGAGGCTGATCCTCAGAGAGACCTTATCTTTAGAGCAAAAGTCTCTAAAGCACAATTTAGTAAACCACTGTTCACTATGAGTATCCCAAACAGAGAAAGAGGAGGAGAGGGAGGCTGGAAAAGTTTGAATCTGTGTCCCTTTATAAGAGACAATTTAATGTTATTTCTATCCAAAAAACATAAAGAAAAAGTAAGTCTTGAAAGTGGGACACAACATCACACTGAATGGGCAAAAGCTGGAAGCATTTCCCTTGAAAACTGGCACAAGACAAGGATGCCCTCTCTCGCTACTCCTATTCAACACAGTATTGGAAGTTGTGGCCAGGGCACTCAGGCAAGAGAGAGAAATAAAGCACATTCAAACAGGAAACAAAGAAGTCAAACTATCCCTGGTTGCAGATGACATGATCCTATATCTAGAAAACCCTATCATCCCAGCCTAGAAGCTTCTTAAGCTGACAAGCAACTTCAGCAAAGTCTCAGGATACAAAATCAATGTGCGAAAATCACTAGCGTTCTTATAAACCAACAACAGACAAGCCGAGAGCCAAATCACTAACAAACTCCCATTCACAATTGCCACAAAAAGAATAAAATACCTAGGATTGCAGCTAACTATGAAGGTGAAAGACACCTACATGGAGAACTACAAACCACTGCTCAAATAAGTCAGAGATGACACATACAAATGGAAAAACATTCCATACACATGGATAGGAATAATCAATATTGTTAAATTAGCCATACTTTCCAAAGCAGTTTATAGATTCAATGCTATTCCCGTTAAACTACCATTGATGTTCTTCACAGAACAGAAAAAACTATTTTAAAATTAGTATGAAACCAAAAAAGAGCCCAAATAGCCAAGGCAATCCTAAGCAAAAAGAACAAAGCTGGAGGCATCATGCTACCCAACTTCAAAGTATTCTAAAGGGCAACAGTAACCAAAACAGAGTGATATTTGTACAAGAATAGACACATAAACCAATGGAACAGAATGGGGAACCTAGAAATAAGACTACACATCTACAGCTATCTGATCTTCCACAATGCTGACAAAAACAAGCAATGAGGAAAGGATTCCCTGTTCAACAAATGGTGCTGGGATAACTGGCTAGCCATATGCAGAAGACTGAAAGTGGACCCCTTCCTTACACCATATACAAAAATTAACTCAAGATGGAACATAGACTTAAAAGTAAAACTTAAAACTATAAAAACCCTGGAAGACAACCTGGGCAATACCATTCAGAATATAGGCACAAGCAAAGATTTCATGACAAAGACATCAAAAGCAACTGCAACAAAAGCAAAAATTGCCAAATGGAATCTAACTAAACTAAACAGCTTCTGTACAGCAAAAGAAACTATCAAAAGGGTAAGCAGACAACCTACAGAATGGGAGAAAATATTTGCAAACTATAAAACTGACAAAAGTCTAATATCCAGCATCTATGAGGAGCTTAAACAAATTTACAAGAAAAATACAAGCAACCCCATTAAAAGCTGGACAAAGGACATGAACAGACACTTCTCAAAAGAACACATACAAGGGGCCAACAAGCATATGATAAAAAGCTCAATATCACTGATCAGTAGAGAAATGCAAATCAAAACCACAATGAGATACCATCTTACACCAGCCAGAATAGGTGTCACAAAGAAAAGTCAGAAGATAAGAGACGCCGGCAAGGTTGCAGAGAAAAGGGAATACTTAGGCAATGCTGGTAGAAATGTAAATTAGTTCAACCATTGTGAAAGCAGTGTGGTGATTTTGGAAAGAACTTAAAACAGAAGTACCATTTGACCCAGAAATCCAATTATTGTGTATATACTCAAAGGAATATAAATTGTTCTACCATAAAGACACAGCATGTATGTTCATCACTGCGCTATTCACAATAGCAAAGACATGGAGTCACCCAAGTGTCCACCAATTGTAGACTGGATAAAGAAAATGTGGTACATATACATCATGGAATACTATGCAGCCATAAAAAAAAGAATGATATCATGTTCTTTGCAGGGATATGGATGGAGCTGGAGGCCATTATCCCCCTAACACAGGAACAGAAAACCAAATACCATATGTTCTCACTTATAAGTGGAAGCGAAATGATGAGAACACATAGACACAGAGGGGAACAACACACACTAGGGCCTATCGGATAATGGAGGTTGGTAAGAGGGAGAGGATAAGAAAAATAACTAATGGGTATTAATTAGCCTTAATACCTGGGTGATGAAATAATCTGTACAACAAACCATCATGACACAAGTTTACCTATGTAACAAACCTGCATATGTAGCCCTGAACTTAAAACAATGTTTTTTTTAAAGTGAGACATTTTAACATGCATTTATAAACCACAGCAGTGTTTCCCAAAGTGGTTCTCTTGGAACACACTAGAAGGGTTCCGTAATCAAATGGATTAGAAAAATACTGCACTCTCTATCACCCCAGGACTCACAATTTTCATAGATATATAAAAGGCCCCAAAAAATCTTCCAGTTATACACAAAATTTTGAAACCTTTAATTCTCTTAAATCCAGAATTTCTCAAACCAATCTGACCATGAAACCATTATTAGAATTATTAGCAAGCATCCCATGGTACCACGGTTTGGGAATATAATTTAGAACAAGAGTCATAAAGAAATAATCATAGTGATGAAACTGTCTATACAGGTGACTATAGGCATGCACCACCATACCTGGCTAATTATACTAGAGTTAGAATGTAAAAGGAATTGAAATTCCCTTCCTTTAATAATAATAATATTTATTTGTTTTGAGCAAAGCAATGCATTTGGTCATTCAAATATACGATCTCTTATTTCTTTGAATGCTTATTTGATTATATATTTCCTTAACTTCATGTACCATGTTAAGTGCTTAAGCACACGTACAAGCAAGCTCACAGTTCAGCCTTTTGCTTATTTTCAAAAATTTTTGGCATTTATTGGTAGCAGAGTAATGTCCCTTCTAAACTAGGTTAAAAGGCAGCACGAAGAACAAAGAGGGAATCTTCTGTAAGCATGACTTGACTCCAATTACTCCTAACTGAGAGGGCTAAGTAGTTCTGTGTAACCTCTGTCAAAAAAGATGACTGGCTCAAAGAGGTTTGGCCCTTACCCATTGGCAACCATCTTAGTTTTGTGATTGTTTATGCCAAAAACAATCAGCCCAAACCATATGCATTTCAGACAGAAATAAAACATCATCCAAAATGGCATAAAGTTAAGTAAGAAGTTAACTGTTTCAAATAGAGGGACTGTTTTATTTGTTTTACAGTTGTGTATGGAATATTTTCCTACCAGCCTTGATTCTAAAATGCAGTAGAACAGATAAGCTATATTTAAGATGTGAAATTACTAGTAGGTTGATTTTGTTTAATTTTAAAATATCTAACTTGCATATTTTTAAGAATCTGGACTTCAGATATTTATTCACATTTGTCTGAAAATATAGATGGTGCCAAAGCTGGAATATACCCAGAGTGATTCATCACAATGGGGTAGGTAGATGCTAACAATTTCTGACTGGCAGAGACCAAATTACTTCATTATCCCCAATTAACCCCAAAGATTAACAAGCAAATGAACCACCCGCCACCATTGTTTACAAGAGATTTTAAGAGGGTTGAGAGGCAAGCTGGGCTTGGACCATTTCTTGGTAAAGATGTCCCAATCCCATCTCCACCAAACACAACTCAGTCAAAGGAAATTCTCCAATATCTATTACTGCTGAAGAATGTGTAATCTTGTTAATTAAAGGTCTAATTAATTCTATTTGTTAAATATATTACCATGATTTTAACTCATTTTAAGAAATTTTACCACTTACAAAATCAACATAAACATTTAATATTATATGTTCCTTTTCGCTAATAAATCTTATAATTGATGACATCTTAAAATTAAAGAAAAAGTGTTTCATTGACACTTTTTTAAAAGAAATCTTTTAAACAGAATTGGATTCATGTTATATGTTGGTTCATGATACACAGTCCTCATTAGAGTGTGTGTGTTTGTATGCAACTAATAACAGAACATCAAAATACACAAAGCAAAACTAATAGCAATGAAGGAAGTAAACAGCAATTCAGCAATAATAATTGAATACTTCAATACTCCACTATTAATGCTGGATAGAACAGCTAGACAAAAAAAAAAAAAGAAACAAAATTTGAACAAAACTGTAAACATATATAGATGTAGACATCTACACATTATATGTAGGCATCTATAGAACATTCAAGATAACAACAGAATATACATTATTCTCAAGTATACACAGAACATTCTCCAGGATAGACCATATCCTTTAGAACTTATTGAAGCCATAAACCTCAATATGTTCTAAAAGGTGGAAACAACACAAAATATGTTCTCTGACCACAATGGAATGAAATCAGAACTCAATAGCAGAAAAGTATTGGGGGAAATTACAAAAATGTGGAAATCAAATAACACTCTCATAAATAACCAATTGGCCAAAAAAGAAATCAAAAGGAAAAATTACAAAATACATTGAGATGAAAGACAATGAAAACACAGCACAACAAAACTTTTGAGATGCAGCGAAAGCAGTGCTTAGAGGGAAATGTATATTTCTAAATGCCTATATTAGGAAATAATAAATATTACAAATCAATAACCTAGCCTTCCTGCTTATGGCACTGGAAAAGAGCAAACATAAAGCAAGCAGAAGGAAGGAAATAAATAAAGACTATGGCAGAAACTAATGAAATAGAGAATACAAAAACAATACAGAAAATCAATAAAACTAAAAGCTGGTCCATCAAAAAGATCTACAAAACTGCCAAATGTTTGGATAGCTAGAACAAGAGGAAAACAGAGAATACTTAAATTACTAGAATTAGTACAAAAATGGGGATATTACCACTGACTTTACAGAAATAAAAGAGTTAAAAAGCAATACTATGAACAACTGTAGGTAATAAATTAGATAACTTGGATGATATTAACAAATTCCTAGAAACATACAAAATACCAAAATTGACTCAAGAAGCATACTCTGAAGACTACAAACATTGTTGAAAGAAATTAAAGAAGATTGAAATAAATGGAAAAACATGGCCCAAATTCATGAATTGTAAGATTTAACACTGTTGAATTGGTAATACTCCCCAAACTGAACTACATATTCAACACAATTTTTATCAGAATTCTAGCTGACTTCTTTGTACAAGATGACAAACTGATTCTAAAATTCATATGAAATTTACGGGGACTTAGAATAGCCAAAACAAACTTGCAAGAGAAGAACAAAGCAGGACTCACATTTCCTGATTTTAAAAATTAACTACAAAGCAACATTAAGACAACATGGTATTGGCACAAGGGTAGATGTACAGATCAATGGAATATAACTGCCAGTACTAAAATAAACCCATACATCTATGGCCAACTGATTTTTGACAAGGCTGCCAAGATTATCCAATGGGGAAAGAATAGTCTTTTCAACAAAGGGTACTGGGGCAACCAGATAGCTACCATGAGAAGAATGAAATTGGATCCTTACCTCACACATCCACAAAAATTAACTCAAAATGGATCAAACACCAAAATATGAAAGCTACTACTATAGTAGCTTAAGAAGAAAACAAATGGGTAAGACTTTATGACCCTGGATGTGACAATGGATTCTTAGATTTGACATCAAAATCATGAAGTCTTAAAATAAACTTCATCAAAATTCAAAACTTTTGTTTCATCCTCCTTATAAAAGTAATGCTTTCTTTATTTTTTCCTGTTTTTCTTTCCTTTTTTTTAAAGAGAAAATTGTTCAGAGCCACAAAAAACTTTTGTGCTTCAAAGAACACCATCTAGAAAGTTAAAACCTACAGAATATATATGCACTTATATGTGTGCATATGTATGTGCAAATCATATATCAGACAAGGGACTAACTTGTATCTAGAATCTATAAAAACTTATACAACTCAGTAAGAAGAAGACAAATAACCCAATGTAAAACATAGACAAATAGTTTGAATAGACATATCTCCATGGAAGATATACAAATGGCCAATAAGTACATGAAAAGATGCTTCAGAACATTAGTCATCAGAAAAATACAAATCAAAACTACCATGAGATACTACTTCACACCCACTAAGATGGCTAGAATCAAAAAGTCATATTGATAGTGACAGAAGACAGGCAAATTCCTAAGCAGATAGGGATGGGTCCCTGGTAAAACCCAACCTTCAAGCCAAAGACAGTTTAAAGCCTGAAAACTGAGCTGCTGGTTCTGGATAGAGTCCGTGACTGGAGTGAGAACTTCTATCCGCATCTTAGCCTCTCTCTCTATCAGTTCCTTCTGGATGTTGCCTTTTAACCAATTGAATGGTGCTTTTTCCAAAGCCCACCCATGGACCAATCAGCATGCATTTCCCTATTGTAAGCCCATAAAAGCCCTGGACTCAGCATGACAGATGGCTCTCGAGTTGAGACCTGCTCTTGAGGTACATGAATAATGCACCTGCTCTCGAGTCGTCTCTCACAGCTGAGCGCTCTCCTTCCGTAGCTCAATAAAATTCTTCTCTGCCTTACTCACTCTCTGGTGTCTGCCCACCTCATTCCTCTTGGTCTCAGGACAAGAACCCAGAACCTGCCAAACAGTGGGAGCAAAAAGAGCTGTAACACTCCTGCTCGCTGAGCTATAAGAGTGAAGAGCTCTGACATTTCCTGGGGACTCAGACCTTGGGATTCCCCAAGCAAGAGCTGTAACACCCTTTGTGTCTCCATGATTGCTGGCATCTCTGAGTTTTTGGGCACCACCATGTTCCCTTTGTCTAGATGCCAGTGCCCGACATGGAAGCCACTTGTGGCATGCTCAGTCCAGCTGCAGGCTGAGCTGGAGCTTCGGGCTGGCTGCAAGCCAAATGCAGCCTGCCAGGCCAAGCAGGTGGGGGGAGCCCAGCAGTCCCCAAGCAAGGCCTGGGCAGAGGCAGCAGTGGCCACAATTTTCAGCTGGCAAAGTGGCCCTGAAGGAATCCTGTAACAATATAATAACAAATGTCAGCAAGGACATGAATAAATAAGAACCCTCAAATATTGATGGTGGGAATGTAAAATAGTGTCACTGTTTTGAAAAACAATCTAGCAGTTTCTAAAGTGGTTAAATAGAAAGTCACCATATGACCTAGCAATTATATTTCTAGGTATATTCCCAAAAAAAATAAAAACATATATCTACACAAAAATTGTACATGAATAATTATAGCAGCATTATTTATAATAGTTAAAAGGTGGAAAGAACCCAGATGTCCGTCAATGGACAAATGAACAAACAAAATGTGGTATATCCATATAATGGAATATATTTATCCATAAAGAACTGAAGTATCGATACATCATACAACTTAAATAAATCTTAAAAATATTATATTAAGTGAACAAAAGCCTGTCACAAAAGTCTATATATGATATGATTCCATTCATGTGAAAATCCAGAACATAGAAACTAGTAGAAACAGAAAGTAGATTTATGGTTGTTTGGGATTAGAGGTGGGGTATTGGAAGACAGGCAGTAATAGCGAAAGGGTATGGAGGGTTTGTTTTTTTTTTCGAGATGATAAAAATGTTTTAAAATTGACTGTGGTGATGGTTTCACATTATCTTTGAATATTCCAGAACCATTGAATTGTACACTCTAATAGGGTGAATTGTATAGTATGTAAATCCTCTCTCAATAAAGCTATTTTTAATTGATAATTAATATAGGCAAACAAATTGAGGGAACTAGTGGAATAATTAGACAATTTCACCATCATAATGGAAGATTTTAACATATCTCTTCCAGTTATTGATAGATCAAGTGGATTAAAAAAATCAGCTAACTATAGAAAATTTCAACATAAATAACACTGAATGAATGGACCCCAAAATCAGAGTACATGTCCTTCTAAAGCACACATGGAACAGTTACAAACTCAATCATGTTAAGGCCATAGAGCAAGTCCCCAGAGTTTCAAAAAGTTAGGTCACACAAAACCCCATTCTATGACTACCATGCAATTAAGTTAGAAATTAATAACGAAAAGAAATAACAAATTTATCTCATATATTTAGAAACTAACCCACAGGTAAAAAAAGAAATTGTAATGAAAATTTTTTACAACTTTAATATATTTTATCCATTTTTAAGAAATCTGAAATGTGATAAATGTATTAAAGCTACCTATAATAAAAAATTACACAAGTACATACACTGAAGTCTTGAAGTTTCTCAAAGACTGTTATAAGTCAGTATAAGCACCGGATAAGAAGAAATTTCTAGCTGATAGGCAGGAGAAATTACTCAGCTATAGACAAATATTTAGGTATTGCTGGGATACTCAAAAATATTTAGGTATTGCTGGGATACTTGTCTATGAATGGCGCTATGGGTAACAAGCTTACAAAGCCAGACTTTTTAACTCTCCTCCTGTAAATACATGATTCTCAGTATCCATTGACACGGGAAACATGTTGGAGAGTTCCTGATGTTTGTGATTATACTCCCAGCAATAATTATTCCATCCAAAAACGATATTCAGATATAAAGAGCCTGAAAAAACAAGGCTTGATGAGATTTTTTCCTAAGATCTTCCTTTCCCTGCCCAAATTAGTCAAAGTTTAAGTACACCTATTTTAATAGGTCTCCTACAAACAACATCAAACTTCAACACGCAAAAACATACCCATGTTTTTATTTCATGGGGCACTAGTTGATATGATAATTTTATAAATGCTGTAGATATTTTACTCACCTAACTTAAAATAGATTTTTCCTGGTAAGAAATGATATGTTACATACAGAAAAAGTTGTACAAAACTACCTAAAGTACATGTAATTAGGAATACCACCAAATTAAAATACTCTCTTTTTTGTAGACACACTTCAAGTAATATTATTTTTAAAACATTGGTAATAGGTTAAAATATGACACTTATATATCTAATAGATACAATTTCGTTCATTACCAAACTAAAATTTCTGGAGTTTAAATTGTCTTTTGACATTTAGAACAAAACTTAAATGCTAGACGCTAAAACTGTGGCAATGGAGCATGGTCGGCTTTCTGTCCTATACAGGTATCAGTAAGATGAAGTATTTCTGAACTAAAATCTAATAAAAATTTCAATAATATTGTTACTATTTCAAAACCCTTAGGAATGTTTCAAGACGTGAAGAATAGAATTATTTATAGACTGTATTGGCTTCCTCTGAACAATGCTCAAGGAGAGATATATCTCCTTACTTAATGGCTTACAAAACAGGTTATCTTAAATATCACACATGCAATGAGCACATTTCTATTCTATGTTCTCTCTCTAATGAATGGCACTTATAATAAGAATGATTATTCTTATTATATTAATAAGTTAATATAAGTTATAAATAGTTAATCATTGATTAACTATTTTCTTTGTATCGGATGTGTTACATGGTTTACATGTCTTATATATATATACTCATGGCAACAAAACAAAGTAGTTCTTAAGATTATTATTATTATCACTATCATTTAATTTTAAAGATATAAAATCAGGGACCACAAAAGTTTAATTAGTCCAAGGCCATGTACCCAGTAAACATTCAGTTCCAGTTATGCAGTTCCCAAAAGCCTGGAAGATTTCCTCCATTCCATGATTTCATTTGCTTTTCCTTGTTATCAGCCAGCTATAAAACAAAATCCAAATAGGTACGTGTATACCCCAAAGTGAGAAAAATATGATTGCTTTTGACAGTCTTTCAGGCTCCAGAATAAAACACAAGAATTGTGTTGACCTGGAGCAAGAAATTATTTGTCCTACTTTTGGCCTGCCTGCTTTATTTTCCAGTGAAGATCAAATATTTCGTCAGGCCTCCTTTACGGAGTTGTGTTGTTGGTTTATTTTCAAATAGCTTCTTATTCTCAGAGCACACCGGTGTTAAACTTAATTTTGAATAACTTTAAAAGATGAAATAGTGAAAGTATTGTTTTCGATGTGTGCTTTGCCAGAGTCTTCCATAACCTCTTTCTGAGCAGCAGCTGTCAAATTTTAACGTGTGTAACAATGCACATCTATGGACTGGCTGGATTGCCAGGCCTGGAACAAGATGGGGATTTCCAAATGATTCTGAAGCAGGTGATACTAGGATGACCCCTCAAGAAAAGTGATTGCATTGAACATGATTATAACCTTGTTTAAATAATAAGGGTGGCCAGAAGATGAGCTGCAGGGTCAGATGAACCTATAGTTAGGTTTTATTTCTGTTGCTTTCTAGCTCTGATTTAGGACAAATCTTTTAACCCCTTAGCCCGTGTTGTGAGGATTTAATGAGATCAAACGGGAAAGACTTTCACTCTTCCCTTTTAAAGCTCAGATCTTTGCACAACAAATCCAGTTTTCTTTCTATTCCACAATACTACCTCTAAGAAAGGGCAATGTGCTGCCTGCTCCAAACGCTGTGCCTCAAAAATGCTGCCAATCTTCTTAAACTCCTAAGCATCAAGCCAAGGCTATTCATTTCCTTGGTGATTCATCTTAACACTCGTTACTTGTTGAATTTTCCACCGCACCACTTTATTTTGGCATTCCGGGCCTTCTTTTGGCAATAATGCCATTTGTTTGGAGAAATACGGTGAGGGTAGAAATTTAACACTTAACACAACAGTTTATAAGGCGCCATGTTCCAGGCAGCAGGAATTCACCTGAGCTTTGTCACAGAGGCTTACTGCCTCTCTGGTTCCTTTGAATATGGCTGGCAGGTGGCTTAACTCATCTTGGCTTGAGCAGTTTTTGCTCTGGCTTCAAGTAGAAGTAAAGTACCTTTTATTACTGGACACACTTCAGGAGACATAAGTGCCTTGGAAGACGCTAAAAGAGTATGTTCTCTACTCTGGTAATAGCTGTGCTATGGAAGAGGATAGAAAAAACCTTAAAAGTCGGGAATTTATACTTTAATCTTTATGTATCTAGATCCTTGGTGAAATGCAAAAGAATATTCTCTGATTTATTAACTTCTTACAGCCTATGGACTTTCCATCTTAACAGGCCCTTAATTTAAAGCCATTTTCTAATGGAAAGCAAATGGTAGTAAACTTTACAAAAGGATAGAATGGTATAGTCATTAAAACATTATTGAAGTAATATGAAATACTTATTTGAAATGACTACTGGCATCACCAGAAAGGATCTTTAACCTTTCAGTAATTTTATAGTCCTGACTCTTATTTCCAAATTTAGATTTCATCAGCACTAACAGAAAATATAAGAACAGTAGCCTCAGTGCAGGTTTAGTTTATATTTAGGACTTATTTTGCCATCTTTAATTTGCAGTTCTCTAGTAAACCAAAAAAATAGAAACAAAAATTAGGCTTAAAAATTGTTACTAAAACGAATTATGTTGTAGTTATATTTCTTTCAGGCAATAGATTACCCTCAGGAATCTAATTTGTGGCACTTATTTCCTCCAGTCCAAAGTCTGAACTTTGGCTCCACAGCTTCCAGACTGTGCGACATTGGTGATATTCAACATCTCTAACCCTCCGTTTTCTTGTGCATAACACAGGAATAGCAATAATTCCCTCATAGATTATGTAAGCATCAAAAACCAATGCTAAAAGATAGTGAGCACTCAACAAATAATAATTTTTACCACACTACGATATGAATATTTTAAAGTAAATAACAATAAAGATTAAGCAGAATTACAAAGGATGTAATTACATGGGATGTCTAGTTGTTTGAAGAATAGAATCATACAAAGTCAATTGCCACAAGAAGCTTAGAAAGTCAGTGTTTGCATTTCTTTAGAATCAAACACTTGAGTCTTCACTGTTTCAAGGTTGAACTCATCATGCTAGTATTTGATTTTGATGAATTTATTAGTTTTTCTTAGTATAACCATCGTGTTTAAAGCTCTTGCTTATGGGTTCATCTGTGGAAGAACACTGTGTACTTACCACTTCATTAATGAAGAGGTCTTTAGATTTGGAATCTATCCTATTATACTGTAATACCTAAGATTTGAAAGTACATTTCTGTAAGAAAAATGTATTACAGTTATAATAATTTAAGGATGGCATTTTCAGAATGTTAATTGTGTATAGGCAAAATTACTGAAGCCAAAAAATATGCAATGGCTTGGAATTTAATTGCAACTGGGAGACTACCCTTTGGAAAGTGCATGTGGATGGAAATATTTATGAGTTGGCATGGAAAGCTGGCTCAGTATATTTGCTATGGAATAATTTTAACTGTTACCTTGTTTTCCAAGCTGGATTTTATCTGGTGCCTTTTGGGGAGGGTTGAACAAGTCTATCCATTCTCTCTACATGCTGAGGTTGTTGTTTTAGTTTTCAATTTCAGATATGCTTGAGAAGATTTTAATAAACTTTCACAGGAAAAAGATCAAATAAATCAAAACTCCAACATTCTCCACATAAGAGTGACATGATATTTTACATGCTCTATTGTTTCATATACCATCAGTTTTGTACCAGATTCTGGCAAAGAAAAATATCTTGCCTCAATAATTTTTATTTTTTGGACCACCAACAAAAAAAATCCAAAAATAAACAAAAACCGAACCAAGAAAGAAAGCATAAAACAGTAAAAATCAAAACCATGACTTGCATGCTAACTCTAAAAAGAAACCATATAATAAACTTTCTGTTCATTTTGATTACAATCAAATTTTGTCAAACACAGTGGTCTTTCTCACAAAAGATCTAATATCTAAAAATTTAAATTTGTCCAAAGTAACGAACTGATTAATGAGATATAGTTACAATCGATTATTCTGCAGACATTAAGAAATGGCATTCTAAGAAAATACAATGGCATGGGGAAATGGGCATTATATCTTAAAGTGAAAATATATAAAATGTGGTCTTATTTCTGTTTAAAAAGTGGTGCTTATTCACTGGAAAATTGGTTTGTAATTCTATTCGCCAGTTTTTTTTCATGTGGTATAGACTTACAGTCGTTTATTTGCTTTGAAGTTAAATATATTTTCTAAAATTTCTAGTAATGGATATATTAATACTTATCATTGTGAAAAGAAAGAAATTACTATAATAATAAAATATGAAAAACTGGGTATAAGCAGTGGCTACTGTCTCTTCATAAGTTAAGTAGCCTGCTTCGATATTGACATTTCACGCCCAAATTTATGGCAGAGTGTTCAAGTGTGTCCAACCGGGAGAAGTCACCAGAAGAGCCAAGTCATGGACCAAGGAGGAAATGAGCACAGCAGGCACCAGGTGAGCTAGGAACTGCACAACCACAGCAGATTCAGAATCGAGGACCATAGAGAACACTGTGCAGGTCATCCCAGTAACCAACAGGTCTGGAGCCAAAATCCAAAAGATGAAAGACAACTGTTTCTTGCCCAGTAATGTGTTCCATGTTAAAAGGCCCCCTTCTCTCTCTCTCTGTGTTGTTTTTTTTCTCCCTCAAAAGAACCCCCGAACTGTGTGAGGTGTTGTGTCCCAAAGGCAATAAAACTTTAAATCAAGAAACTCTTAACTTAAGAATTCATATTCTCAAGGTCAGTAGAGGAATACTCTGATTTGATGATTCTTAATGAACCAAACGTTTTATTAATTAAATCAAGCCACACATACATACAAATATACATTATTACTTACACATCTTGTTTTTATATGGTTTTATATATCTGTATCAATTTTTAAATCCTGTTATTCCCTGCAATATGTTCAGAACTGCTTAGTGACTCTTTATGAGACTTAGGAGAAGTTAGATTTTAGGAGAGTTCTAGGTGAGTTCTAATTTTCCAGAAATTATACTAGGAAAGTAACTTTAAAATAAATATGTTAAATTCTACAGAAAACCAATGACCTAAATTTAAAGTCTAAACTTGAAACCAGAAGTTTTGACCCTATCTTCAGGGTGCTTTTGTTGTGCATATTGTAAGGAGAAGATCGGGTTATACCCCACTGAGGAATTCCTCAGCTAATGTCTTATAGAACTATAAAGACTCTTCCAATTTACTCATCCTGAGAAAATGATTACTTAATGCATTTACAATCTTTACCTCCAGATTAAAATAATCTCAGTTCAATTTAATTTTCTTTATAGGCTGTATTTCTTTTTTGCTCACCTGTGAATTTCCTTGATTTTTCTGAAAATGAGATGCCCGAAATTAAACCTTGCACTAATACAGTCAGTATACTAATTCATTCTAATGCTGGGAGGATTTCACTCCCAGCACTTTTAAGATAATTAATCTCAGATTATCAAAAGGCAGCAACTTGTAGAGCAGCCTACCTATGGTTACAAAGATAAAATAGAACATGCAAATCAGATGATAAGCTCAACTAGTAATAATATTGTTTATTAAGTGGTAATAGTAAGGACATTGTTTTAATTCATCACACCTGCCATAAATATTTGGCCTGAAGGCTGGCTCTTCAAGCAGATTTCCAGCTGGCTTCCCAGAGAGTCTTATTATTTCCTATTGGCAATACCCAAGGACCAGCTCTTCTTCCAGCACCTTAATCCTGGTCCTAAGGGTCTTTCCTTGCACCTCTTATGAGATGACCCTTGCAGCTCATCTTAATAGCGCTAACCAAAACAGCTACTTAGAGTGCGTGAAGGACCTCTTCAAGGAGAACTAAAAACTACTGCTCAATGAAACAAACGAGGATACAAACAAATGGAAGAACATTTCATGCTCATGGGTAGGAAGAATCAATATCGTGAAAATGGCCATACTGCCCAAGGTAATTTACAGATTCAATGCCATCCCCATCAAGCTACCAATGCCTTTCTTCACAGAATTGGAAAAAACTACTTTAAAGTTCATATGAAACCGGAAAAGAGCCCGCATCGCCAAGTCAATCCTAAGCCAAAAGAACAAAGCTGGAGGCATCAGGCTACCTGACTTCAAACTATACTACAAGGCTACAGTAATCAAAACAGCATGGTACTGGTATCAAAACAGAGATATAGATCAATGGAACAGAACAGAGCCCTCAGAAATAACGCCATATATCTACAACTATCTGATCTTTGACAAACCTGAGAAAAACAAGCAACGGGGAAAGGATTCCCTATTTAATAAATGGTGCTGGGAAAACTGGCTAGCCATATGTAGAAAGCTGAAACTGGATCCCTTCCTTACACCTTATACAAAAATTAATTCAAGATGGATTAAAGACATAAACGTTAGACCTAAAACCATAAAAACCCTAGAAGAAAACCTAGGCATTACCATTCAAGACATACGCATGGGCAAGGACTTCATGTCTAAAACACCAAAAGCAATGGCAACAAAAGACAAAATTGACAAATGGGATCTAATTAAACTAAAGAGCTTCTGCACAGCAAAAGAAACTACCATCAGAGTGAACAGGCAACCTACAGAACGGGAGAACATTTTCACAACCTACTCATCTGACAAAGGGCTAATATCCAGAATCTACAAAGAACTCAAACAAATTCACAAGAAAAAAACAAACAACCCCATCAAAAAGTGGGCCAAGGATATGAACAGACACTTCTCAAAAGAAGACATTTATGCAGCCAAAAGACACATGAGAAAACGCTCATCATCACTGGCCATCAGAGAAATGCAAATCAAAACCACAATGAGATACCATCTCACACCAGTTAGAATGGCGATCATTAAAAACTCAGGAAACAACAGGTGCTGGAGAGGATGTGGAGAAACAGGAACACTTTTACACTGTTGGTGGGACTGTAAACTAGTTCAACCATTGTGGAAGGCAGTGTGGCGATTCCTCAGGGATCTAGAACTAGAAATACCATTTGACCCAGCCATCCCATTACTGGGTATATACCCAAAGGACTATAAATCATGCTGCTATAAAGACACATGCACACGTAGGTTTATTGCAGCACTATTCACAATAGCAAAGACTTGGAACCAACCCAAATGTCCAACAATGATAGACTGAATGAAGAAAATGTGGCACATATATACCATGGAATACTATGCAGCCATAAAAAATGATGAGTTCATGTCCTTTGTAGGGACATGGATGAAATTGGAAAACATCATTCTCAGTAAACTATCGCAAGGACAAAAAACCAAACACCACATGTTCTCACTCATAGGTGGGAATTGAACAACGAGAACACATGGACACAGGAAGGGGAACATCACACTCTGGGGACTGTTGTGGGGTGCGGGGGAGGGGAGAGGGATAGCATTAAGAGATATACCTAACTCTAAATGATGAGTTAATGGGTGCAGCACACCAGCATGGCACATGTATACATATGTAACTAACCTGCACGTTGTGCACATGTACCCTAAAACTTAAAGTATAATAATAATAAAATAATAATTAAAAAAAAAAGAGTGCAGAAGCCTATCCCTGTGAGTGTAGAGACCTCAGAAGACAAAATACATTTTACCTAAGTACAGGCTAACCACTCAATTCATCTTAGCATGAGTCAACACATAAATCCAGGTTTCACAGTCATCTCCAGTTATACTTCCTAGTTCGCTCCCTGTGACATTTGAACCCTTTACATACTGGTGCGTAAACACACCCAGAGAGTCAACCTAAGTGATTTCAAGTAGTCCACTAGGTGGCAGAGGTGTTTACGAGGAAGTGAAGCTCAACAATGCTCAAGTCTCCAATAGTTCAGCAAGCCAGGAAATGAAAGAGAACCTAATTGGAGAATATATGGTATTTCTGAATTACATAATAAATACGTATTAAACTGTGAATCTCCCCCACCCCCAAACACATACCACACTACAGGGGTTTCAATTTTAAACAAGATATGAAAAACCATCAAAAATAGCAGCAGCTACCTAAGTCAGCCAACATTGCTATTTTGAATAATTTTTAAATTATTAATAAACATAATTCATCACATAATTAAAGACAAAAACCACATGGTTATCTCAATAGATGCAGAAAAGCCCTCCAATAAAATTAATCATCCCTTCATATAAAAAACTCCCAATAAACTAGGTATTGATGGAACATACCTCAAAATAATAAGAGCCAATTATGACAAACTCACAATCAGTATCATACTGAATGGGCAAAAGCTGGAAGAATTCCCTTTGAAAACAGGCACAAGACAAGAATGCCCTCTCTCACCATTCCTATTCAACGTAGTATTGGAAGTCCTGGCCAGGGCAATCAGGCAAGAGAAAGAAATAAAGGGTATTCAAATAGTAAGAGAGGAAGTAAAACTGTCTCTGTTTGCAGGTGATATAATCCTGTATCTAGAAAACCCCATCATCTCAGCCCAAAAACTTAAGCTGATAAGCAACTTCAGAAAAGTCTCAGGATACAAAATCAATGTGCAAAAATCACAAGCATTCCTATATACCAACAACAGACAAGCAGAGAGCCAAATCATGAATGAATGCCCATTCACAATTGCTACAAAGAGAATAAAATACCTAGGAATATAGCTAACAAGGCAAGTGAAAGACCTCTTCAAGAACTACAAATCATTGCTCAAAGAAATAAGAAAGGACACAAACAAATAGAAAAACATTCTATGCTCATGGATAGGAAGAATCAATATCATGAAACTGTCCATATGCTTAAAGTAATTTATAGATTCAATGCCATTCCCACTAAACTACCATTGACATTCTTCACAGAATTAAAAAAAACAACTTTAGAACTTCAAACAATACTACAAGGCTACAGTAACCAAAAGAGCAAGGTACTGGTACAAAAACAGACACATAGACCAATTGAACATAATAGACACCTCAGAAATAAGACCGCACATCTACAACCATCTGATCTTCGACAAACCTGACCAAAAAAAAGCAATGGGGAAAGGATTCCCTATTTAATAAATGGTTCTGGGAAAACTGGCTAGCCATATGCAGAAAATTGAAACTGGACCTTTTCCTTACACCTTATACAAAAACTAACTCAAGATGGATTAAAGACTTAAATGTAAAACCCAAAACTATAAAAACCCTAGAAGAAAAGCTAGGCAGTATCATTCAGGACATAGGCACGGCCAAAGATTTCATGATGAAAACATCAAAAGCAATGGGAACAACAGCAAAAATTGACAAATGGGATCTAATTAAACTAAAGAGCTTCTGCACAGCAAAAAAAAAACTATCATCAGAGTGAACAAAGAACCTACAGAATGGGAAAAATTTTTTGCAAACTATCCATCTGACAAAGGTCTAATATCCAGAATCTACAAGGAACTTAAACAAATGTACAAGAAAAAAACAAACAACCCCATTAAAAAGTGGGCAAAGGACATGAACAGACACTTCTCAAAAGAAGACATTTATGTGGCCAAAAAACATATGAAAAAAAGCTCAACATCATTGATCATTAGAGAAATGCAAATCAAAACCACAATGAGATACCATCTCACACCAGTTAGGATGGCAATTATTAAAAAGTCAAGAAACAACAGATGCTAGTGAGGCTGTGGAAAAACAGGAGCACTTTTACACTGTTGGTAGGAATGTAAATTAGTTCAACCATTGTGGAAGACAGTGTGGCAATTCCTCAAAAACCTAGAAACAGAAATACAATTTGACCCAGCAATCCCATTACTGGGTGCATACCCAAAGGAATACAAATCATTCAGTTATAAAGATACATGCACATATATGTTCATTGCAGCACTATTCACAATAGCAAAGAAACAGAATCAACCCAAATACCCATCAATGATAGACTGGATAAAGAAAATGTGGTACATACATACCGTGGAATACTACACAGCCATAAAAAGGAATAAGATCACGTCCTTTGCAGGGACATGGATGGAGCTGGAAGCCATCATTCTCAGCAAACATACACAGTAACAGAAAATCAAACACCATATGCTCTCACTTATAAGTCAGAGCTGAACAATGAGAACACAAGGACACAGAAAGGGGAACAACACACACTGGGGCCTGTCAAGGGGGCAGGGGGAAGTAGAGTATCAGAATAAATAGCTAATGTGTATGGGGCTTAATACCTAGGTGATGGGCTGATAGGTGCAGCAAACTACCATGGCACACGTTTACCTACGTAAAAACCTGTACATCCTGGACATGTATCCCAGAACTTAAAATAAAATATAATTAAATTTTTAAAAATTGTCCCTATTTTTTTATTTTTAAGAGAGTGAACTTTAAAGGAAGTCGTGGGTTACTGATGTTCCACTGACACAGTCATTTATTGAAAATGACTGGAAGTCTGCGTACTTACATGCTCTGGGCCTCTTCCTGTTGTCTGTCATCTGCTACATGTCAAAACTTGTTATTTAATCAGAGCTAACATATCCCTTTCAGCCATGCAACTGGATTCTAGATTTGACTTTGTCACAGTATTTGGAAAGATGTCTCTTTGTTCTTTCTCTGCAGTCTTTATTTAAGCTATCTTAGCAATTATCCTCTTGGTTTCACAATAACATCACCTCTACATATGTTCTATGTGATGAAAATAAGTAAGACCTGGTGGAAAGAAACTGAGATTATTTTCACCCAAAGACCTAGATTTGAGTGTTGACTTTGCCACTTATTAAATCCTGGGCATGTTTTCTGACATCTTCAAGCCTTGGTTTTTTTACTAGTAACATGGAGAAAATAGCTAAACTCACAAAATCATTGAGAAGATTACAGGAGAGTATATGGAAAACAACTTAAAGTAGTATATAAATGTAAATAAATATGTGTATGGAACTATGTAAATATATATGCAAATACATATTATCATTTAGTTTTGCCAAATAAAATGTGAAAGAAACATCAGACTCAGGAATATCAACATTGCAAACCTAGAAAGACAAAAAGTGCAAATTTTGCAGGGCTTAACTTAAAAGTTTCTAGAGGACAAACACTTGTGTTGGTGGAAGGCCATGGTGTGACAGGATACAGAGGCTCGCCTGCTGGAGAGCTTTTATGAGCCTTGGCAGCACAGCATAAGAGAACAGATGATTCAGATCCTCTTCTTGTGAAATCAAAATTATGTATTAATAGAATGTGTGCTGTGACTGTTTTCCTTGATACAAATGTAAGGTAATAGTCTCAGAATTTCAGATCTAATTGCTTTGTTTTGGATTCTTGTCATCTAAATTTAATCCTAAAAAATGCATGCTTAATTGGATGATTCTTCATTGTATTGCTTTTTTGTTTTTAATCTACACACAAAGGGTCAGAGTGTATATATTAGAAGTTATATTAAATATTTTAATTTTTCATATAAGACCTTCATATAAAATGTATTTTACACACACACACAAAAAGAGGGTATTCTAAAGCCTCACTATGCCAAGTGTAGACTATAATCCAGCAGCAGCAGCAGCATCACCTTGGAGCCTGTTAAAAATGCAGAATCTCATGCTCTATCCTAGACCCATTAAATCAGAACCTGTATTGTAATAAGAATCCCAAATGATTTATATATGTGTCAACTTTAAAAATAACTGGTTTTGATCATCTGTTAGGTTTAGTTCAGTTGTTATGTCATTTGTTCTATCCAACAATTTTGACTTTCTCTATAACTGCGATAGAAATTAGGAAGTTCCTCCTTTTGGCACTTACACTTTTTTTTTTTTTTTTTACCCCCATACCATGGAATGTGAAGGCATTTGTCTTTGGGTCCCCACTACCTCACCAAGCCTCCGTTCTCTCCCTTTTCATCTTCCTCCTTCCTCCCAAGCTATGTTTCAGATGTGCTGCAATACTCAAAGCTTACATTCAGAGGCTAAGTGTACACTATGTAGGGTCCCAGTTGGGTATTCAGCTTGACTACAGCATTGCTCAAATATTAAATATGGTGATGCTAGGAAGATTTTTAGCCAGGAAGATGTTGAAAAAAGCAGCTAAAAGTGGAAAATATTTATGGCTTCATTAAGATTGGCCTGAGGTACCATGGAACATTTTCTCTCTTAATCTTTTTTCATTATGTAATCTGTTCATGGAATTCCTAATTCTGCATGACATGCCATATGAGTAAATGGGTTTTGCTTATGGATGTAAAGATGGAAATTCAATTTAAATTTAAGGATAAATAAAGAGAGGGAAGAGAAATAGAATTCCATAGAATAGAATGGTAGTTCCTCAGAGGATAGGGGACATAGAATAGGAACTCTAGGTTTCAATATCTAAAGAAAGTTTTGGGGTGCCAAGGGGTGAGAAAACAGTTATGGAGATTTGGGCAAGATTGAACCCTGAAGATCATCATTCAGAGATATGAGGAATCTGGGCTCTTCCCTTAGCATACAAAGCAAGTCTTTCAAGGATTTTTGCAACATGAAATGAGTGCACTGCTGATAGGCTTGTACCATATTTTGAGTTTAGAAATGAAACAGTATTCAAAGTAATAATTTTTAAAGCATTTAAATAGGAAAACACTCAGAACTATATTGCTAAAAACATAACCGTTAAAATATCACAGAAACCAAAATATCACATCATTAAAGTCCCAGCAAAATAATAAAAAAACAAAAAAGAAATATTTTGAAAAATAATAATAAACAAACAAACAAACAAAGTCCCAGCAATTTGACTTGAAAATATTTTGCCATTGGTAATTACAAAGCCTCTTAAATTCTGAAGCTTTCAAGTGCAAAAAAAAAATAAAAAGTGTTTTTCAAATTGCAAATTAGTATAAACAAATGGAAAGAATGACCAAGGATGACTACATATGCCTAAGTATGAACTCACTATAATTAAGAAAACTCATAGCTTTGTGAAGAATTCTATTCTTGAAGCCATCGATTACACTGTAAACTAAAATAGAATTTGCCTTTGAAGAAGTTATTTCAGCCCTCTGAGCCTGAATTTTCCCTTTTATTTAACGCTGCTTACTACCCCCCACCTTGCCGGGCTTAATTCATAGGAGCTAATGACACAATGGTCCTTTTCTCTGACCAACAGTCGAATGGGGACTTTTTCCTCTAATTTTTGAAAAGTATTGCAAAAGCATATAAATAAAATATATTTGTCAAAGTATGTAAGGAATTATCTTTACCAAAAAGCATAACATTACATAAAGTAGATGTTCAGAAAAACCCGGATAGTTAATCACTTTTACTCTAGTCTTTAAAGTCAAATAATTGATGCATAACTGACCGAAACTGTTTGATATCATTAGGTGCAACACTTTAAATCAAATGCAGGCTTTTATATTGGGCAAAAGCCAAGATTTTTGAGTACTCAAAAGGGTATAACATGTGTAAGGCCTTCCACTTATTTATTCTTTATAATTGTATGAGTGTGAAGGAATTCGATTAGCACATTCACATAATTGATTTCTAACCAGAAGGAAAAAGCTAGAAATAAATAAAACCTCTATCTTCCCCCGAGCACATAACTGAAGAGGCAGTTCTCCAAGGGCTGCTGTTTTCATTCCTGACAGGAAGGAAACGCTGAGGGAATCCATTTCCTGTAGCTTCTATGGGCAGTCTCCATGGCCATTATGGAAGTTTCTACCCCTCTTGCTATTAGATGCTTTAAAATGTCATAGATATGCTTTCTTCTTATTTTAAAATACAAAAATAAAAGCCATGGATTAGAGAAAAAGGAGCATGTCTCTCAGGTGGCTGGAAATACACACTTGTTTTTGTTTAAGTCTTAATTCAAAGGCACATTTCACTTTTTTATTCTGAAATAATTTCAAACCTAGAGAAATGTAAGAAGTATACAAAATACTTTTGTACCTTTCACCCAGATTCACCAGTTGTTAACATTGCCACGTGTGTTTCATCTCTCTCTCACTCTGTACTTACATGGACGTATATGTACATATAAAAAAGTTTCTGAGCCATTTGAGAAGAAGTTTTAGACTTTGTATCTCTTTACTCCTTTAATATGCCAGTCTGTGCCTCTTGAGAAAAGAATATTTTCTTACAGGGCTCCAGTACAATGAACAATTTTAGGAAATTTGACTGTGATGCTATTACCTAATCCACAATTCATATTCAAATTTCAACAATTATTCAGCCCCATCAACTTTTAATCAGCAGTTTTAACAAATCATCTGGACATTCCATTTTCTTTAAGAAACAGTGGACAGTCGGAAATTGCAAATAACCATTTTATTTTCCAGAATGCACTAGGTACCAATATAGATATGTTACTAATTTATTGACCAAACATAATAGGATATTTTCTGTTGTCCACATAGAAAAAAAAAAATCCTGAACTAAGGTAAATATCTTAGCTACCTACTAGAAATGGGTTAGCTAGGAGAATATACAAATAACAGACAGAATTAATATTTAATTAATTCTTTTACTATGTGAAAATCATAGAAAAGTGGAAAGGCCCTTTTTCTCTTGAGGCTTCTCTGAACAAATTCAAATATATTTAGAGTCTGTAGAATTCTAACTTCACCAACTCATAAATTTAACTAATCTAATGCCATTTTTCAAAGTTTAACAGTATGAAGATCTGCTGGTAGAATAACAAAGGCCGAAGAACAACAAGCAAAGAGCAGATTGGTTTGGTTTGGTTTTTTTTTTCTTAAAATTTTTTGAGTACAATACTTGGGGAAAAGAAGACTGCCTTCTCCTGAAGATTTCTTAGGGCTTACCCTGAAAGCTAGCCTTCATGCCCTGACAATCCACAATGAGATCACCAACAAGGGAGGAGTGGGAGTAACAATTCAGTCAATAGGGATGCTGCTACGAGGAATCTTTTTGAAAACCCACCGTACTCTTTGTATGGCAGTACAGATTTTTCAGACCTCTTGGGACATCTTCCCAGTATGTCTTTTTCATACGAAAAAGACAACTGTCTTTGTCCCAAGAGGTCAAAGTACTCATGTTAAGGCTGATCCCAGACAACTATACAAAATGCAGACATTATAGCTGTCAGGCCTCTGAGCCCAAGCTAAGCCATCATATCCCCTGTGACCTGCACATACACATCCAGATGGCCAGTTCCTGCCTTAACTGATGACATTCCACCACAAAAGAAATGAAAATGGCCTGTTCCTGCCATTAACTGATGACATTGTCTTGAGAAATTCCTTCTCCTGGCTCATCCTGGCTCAAAAGCTCCCCTACTGAGCACCTGGTGACCCCCCCACTCCTGCCCACCAGAGAACAACCCCCCTTTGACTGTAATTTTCCTTTACCTACCCAAATCTTATAAAACGGCCCCACGCCTATCTCCCTTCGCTGACTCTCTTTTCAGATTCAGCCCGCCTGCACCCAGGTGAAAAACAGCCTTGTTGCTCACACAAAGCCTGTTTGGTGGTCTCTTCACACAGACACGAGTGAAATTTGGTGCTGTGACTGGGATCAGGGGACCTCCCTCGGAAGATCAATAACCTGTCCTCCTGCTCTTTTTATCACTTCCCCTCCTCACACCCAGTTGGGCTTACAGTTTCGTTCCGTGACTAGCCCTCCCCAACCTGCCCAGCAATTTCCTCTTAAAAAGGTGGCTGGAGCTAAAGGCATAGTCAAGGTTAATGCTCCTTTTTCTTTATCCGACCTCTCCCAAATGCTCCCAGTTAGCATTTAGGCTTTTTTCATCGAATATGAAAAACCAAGCCCAGTTCATGGCTCATTTGGCAGCAACCCTGAGACACTTTGTAGCCCTAGACCCTAAAAGGTCAAAAGGCCATCTTATTCTCAGTACACATTTTATTACCCAATCCACTCCCAACTTTAAATAAAACTCCAAAAATTAAATTCCAGCCCTCAAACCCCACAACAGGACTTAATTAACCTCGCCTTCAAGGTGTACAATAATAGAAAAAACTTGCAATTCCTTGCCTCCACTGTGAGACAAACCCCAGCAACATCTCCAGCACACAAGAACTTCCAAATGCCTAAACCACAGTGGCCAGGCATTCCTCCAGGCCCACCTCCCCCAGGAGCTTGCTACAAGTGCCAGAAATCTGGCCACCAGGCCAAGGAATGCCCGCAGCCGAGGATTCCTCCTAAGCTGCATCCCATCTGTGCGGGACCCCACTGAAAATCAGAGTGTTCAACTCACCTGGCAACCACTCCCAGAGCCCCTGGAACTCTGGCCCAAGGCTCTCTGACTCCTTCCCAGATCTTCTCGGCTTAGCAGCTGAAGACTGACACCGCCCGATTGCCTCGGAAGCCTACAGGACCATCACAGACGCTCTGGGTAACTCTCACAGTGGAGGGTAAGTCCGTCCCCTTCTTAATCAATACGGAGGCTACCCACTCCACATTACCTTCTTTTCAAGGGCCTGTTTCCCTTGCCTCCATAACTGCTGTGGGTATTGACGGCCAGGCTTCTAAACCTCTTAAAACTCCCCAACTCTGGTGCCAACTTAGACAATACTCTTTTAAGCACTCCTTTTAATTATCCCCACCTGCCCAGTTCCCTTATTAGGCTGAGACACTTTAACTAAATTATCTGCTTCCCTGACTATTCCTGGGCTACAGCCACACCTCATTGCCACCTTTTCTCCCAGTTCAAAGCCTCCTTCACATCCTCCTCTTGTATCCCCCCACCTTAACCCACAAGTATAGGATACCTCTACTCCCTCCTTGGCGACTGATCATCCACCCCTTACCATCTCATTAAAACCTAATCACCCTTACCCACTCAACGCCAATGTCCCATCCCGCAGCATGCTTTAAAAAGATTAAAGCCTGTTATCACTTACCTGCTACAGCATGGCCTTTTAAAGCCTATAAACTCTCCTTACAATTCCCCCATTTTACCTGTCCTAAAACCAGACAATCCTTACAAGTTAGTTCAGGATCTGCGCCTTATCAACCAAATTGTTTTGCCTTTCCACCCCATGGTGCCAAACCCATATACTCTCCTATCCTCAATACCTCCCTCTACAACCCATTATTCTGTTCTGGATCTCACACATGCTTTCTTTACTATTCCTTTGCACCCTTCATACCCAGCCTCTCTTCGCTTTCACTTGGACTGACCCTGACAACCATTAGGCTCAGCAAATTACCTAGGCTATACTGCCACAAGGCTTCAAAAACATCCCCCATTACTTCAGTCAAGCCCAAATTTCATCCTCATCTGTTACCTATCTCGGCATAATTCTTATAAAAACACACGTGCTCTCGCTGCTGATTGTGTCCGACTAATCTCCCAAACCTCAATCCCTTACAAAACAACAACTCCTTTCCTTCCTAAGCATGGTTAGTGCAGTCAGAATTCTTACACAAGAGCCAGGACAACACCCTGTAGCCTTTCTGTCCAAACAACTTGATCTTACTGTTTTAGCCTAGCCCTCAAGTCTGCATGCGGTGGCCGCCACCGCCCTAATACTTTAAAAGGCCCTTAAAATCACAAACTATGCTCAACCCACTCTCTACAGTTCTCATAACTTCCAAAATCTATTTTCTTCCTCACACCTGACACATATACTTTCTGCTCCCCGGCTCCTTCAGTTGTACTCACTCTTTGTTGAGTCCCACAATTACCATTGTTCTTGGCCTGGACTTCAATCCGGCCTCCCACATTATTCTGGATACCACACCTGATCCTCATGACTGTATCTCTCTGATCCAGCTGACATTCACCCCATTTCCCCATATTTCCTTATTTCCTGTTCCTCACCCTGATCACATTTAGTTTATTGATGGCAGTTCCACCAGGCCTAATAGCCACTCACCAGCAAAGGCAGGCTATGCTATAGTATCTTCCACATCTATCATTGAGGCTACCGCTCTGCCCCCCTCCACTACCTCTCAGCAAGCCAAACTAGCTGCCTTAACTCAAGCCCTCACTCTTGCAAAAGGACTACATGTCAATATTTATACTGACTCTAAATATGCCTTTCATATTCTGCACCACCATGCTGTTATATAGGCTGAAAGAGATTTCCTCACTACACAAGGGTCCTCCATCATTAATGCCTCTTAAATAAAAACTCTGCTCAAGGCTGCTTTACTTCCAAAGGAAGCTGGAGTCATTCACTGCAAAGGCCATCAAAAGGCGTCAGATCCCTTTGCTCTAAGCAACGCTTATGCTGATAAGGCGGCTAGACAAGCAGCTAGTTCTCCAACTTCTGTCCCTCACAGCCAGTTTTTCTCCTTCCCGGCCAGTTTTTCTCCTTCCCATCGGTCACTCCCACCTACTCCCCCGCTGAAACTTCCACCTATCAATCTCTTCCCACACAAAGCAAATAGTTCTTAAACCAAGGAAAATATCTCCTTCCAGCCTCACAGGCCCATTCTATTCTGTCGTCATTTCATAACCTCTTCCATGTAGGTTACGAGCCGCTAACCCGTCTCTTAGAACCTCTCATTTCCTTTCCATCCTAGAAATCTATCCTCAAGGAAATCACTTCTCAGCGTTCCATTTGCTATTCTACTACCCCTCAGGGATTGTTCCAGCCTCCTCCCTTTCCTACACATCAAGCTCAGAGATTTGCCCCTTCCCAGGACTGGCAAATTGACTTTACTCACATGCCCCGAGTCAGAAAACTAAAATACCTCTTAGTCTAGGTAGACATTTTCACTAGATAGGTAGAGGCCTTTCCTACAGGGTCTGAGAAGGCCACCGCAGTCATTTCTTCCCTTCTGTCAGACATAATTACTCAGTTTAGCCTTCCCATCTCTTCGCAGTCCGATAGTGGACTGGCCTTTATTAGTCAAATCAGCCCAGCAGTTTTTCAGGCTCTTGGTATTCAGTGAAACCTTTATATCCCTTACAGTCTCCGTGTTCAGGAAAAGTAGAACAGACTAAAGGTCTTTTAAAAACACACGTCACCAAGCTCAGCCACCAACTTAAAAAGGAATGGACGATACTTTTACCACTTTCCCTTCTCAGAATTCAGGCCTGTCCTCAGAATGCTACAGGGTACAGCCCATTTGAGCTCCTGTATAGATGCTCCTTTTTATTAGGCACCATTCTCATTCCAGACACCAGACCAACTTGGACTGTGCCCCAAAAAACTTGTCATCCCTACTGTCTTCTGTCTAGTCATACTCCTATTCACCGTTCTCGACTACTCATACATGCCCTGCTCTTGTTTACACTGCCGGTTTACACCGTTTCTCCAAGTCATCACAGCTGATACCTCCTGGTGCCATCCCAAACTGCCACTCTAAACTCTTGAAGTAAATAATCTTTGCTGGCAGGACTATGCTGAATGTCCTTAGGCACTCTCTAATCAGATGTCCTGGGTCCTCCCAATTCTTAGACCTTTAATACCTGTTTTTCTCCTCCTCTTATTCCATTTAGTTTTTCAATTCATACAAAACTGTATCCAGGCCATCACCAATAATTCTAAATGACAAATGTTTCTTCTAACAGTCCCACAATATCACCCCTTGCCACAAAATCTTCCTTCAGCTTAATCTCTCCCGCTCTAGGTTCCCACACCGCCCCAATCCCGCTGGAAGCAGCCCTGAGAAACATCGCCCATTATCTCTCCATACTACCCGCAAAAATTTTCGCCATCCCAACACTTTACCACTATTTCATTTTATTTTTCTTATTAATATAAGAAGACAGGAATGTCAGGCCTCTGAGCCCAAGCTAAGCCATCATATCCCCTGTGACCTGAACGTACACATCCAGATGGCCGGTTCCTGCCTTAACTGATGACATTCCACCACAAAAGAAATGAAAATGGCCTGTTCCTGCCTTAACTGATGACATTATCTTGAGAAATTCCTTCTCCTGGCTCATCCTGGCTCAAAAGCTCCCCTACTGAGCACCTTGTGACCCCCACTCATGCCCACCAGAGAACAACCCCCCTTTGACTGTAATTTTCCTTTACCTACCCAAATCTGAGAAAACGGCCCTACCCGTATGTCCCTTCGCTGACTCTCTTTTCGGACTCAGCCCGCCTGCACCCAGGTGAAATACACAGCCTTGTTGCTCACACAAAGCCTGTTTGGTGGTCTCTTCACATGGATGCGAGTGAAAATAGCCACTTCCTTGAACAGAAGACTTGTGGAACAGGAAATTCTACCAGCTTTCAGAAAAAATGGACAATATTTGACTTTGTAAATGCATAAATACAATGTTTAATTAATGCTTTTAACCAAGTTAGAACATTCTAGTCAAACAAACATGACTCTAAAGTGTGACCTAATTACAATGCTACTGAGATGAACATAGCTCTGTAAGTGCCAAATATTTAAAATCTCAGTTTCTTATTTATTTGCTTGGATAAAATTTTTATTTCTATTTAAACTTTCAGAATTTCGGTCACTAAAATATCAAACTTATTCATATATAAAATGAAATCTCTTGTGTTACTAAAAAAGAGTATATCTACTGATTACATCACAACTATATTATACTATATGTAAGCTGCACAACTTTATAAAGCATATATGCCCAGTAAGTATTTATAGCTAAGGAATTTTCCATTGCAATTGCTATTGCACTTTAAAATTGCATATATATTTAAAAGCTTTTCTACCAATTCAAAATTTAAAAGGTAATTTTTAAAGAGGTATCTAGGCCCTCCCCTAAAAAAATTGTCTGTGTAATTTATCAGTTTTTAAAAATTTAATAAGAAATTTGTTCTTATATATTTCTGACTCAATTTAAATAGATTTTTTTCTTTCATTTAAATATCACTTTTTTAAAAAAACTAATAGCTGGGAATTATGCACACAACATTTATAACCATTTACTACATCTGTGTGGCTATATAAAGAAGTTTTCTATTCATTTTGCGTTATTACATTATATATATTTTTATTAAACTCATTTTGTTGTTAAGAAAAGTACCTTTAGCTAAGTTACAGATAAAGATAGCAATTTAATTGGGCTTGGCAAATAATGAAATATAATGTTCATCCTGTAGATAAGAAATTTTAAATAAAGTAAAACAGCAAAATGTCAAAACCAAACCAAATGGTGATACCTCATTTCTGCATCATATTCCCATAAATAATGTGGGAAAGAGAAGAAATGTAATACAGTACATAAATCTTAATCCTTGGCTCATTCTTAGCTTTATCTTTTAGCATAATTAGGCCAAGTTTTAATTTTTTAAAAAATCTTTCTTAAATTGTATTATCTGCTGATGCTGTCACCAGCAATTCTCTTTCATGTCAAAATAAAATATACTGTACTGGATAAAGCATCCCAAAGCCATACCACCTCACAACAGCCCAATCTACACCCTTCCTGCCCAACTCATCCAACCACTCACATCTTTAATTGTGATATTTGATCCCCAAGTCAAAGTTATAAAAAGAATGGTCAACTAGAAAAAAAATCTAAATCTCTTTGGGTTAGAGTCTTTGAAAACATGCCAACAGCTACTGGACACAGATGAAGACTTTTAGTTTTTACACACAATAGAAAACCATTACAGATCCAATAAAAGTCAGAGACATCCTTTATTTTCTGTTGTTTAAAAGCTTTACTGCATCTTTTATGAAGGGAACAGCTACCTTTAACATTAGTTTGATGTCTATTTGCATGGAGCAGAATTGAGGGCACTTACTGAGAAGAATGAACCATAAGTGCTACATTGTCTGGTTGTATCACAGGCCAGGCACGGTGGCACAGACCTGTCATCCCAACACTTTGGGAGGCCGAGGTGGGTGCATCACGAGGTCAAGAGATCGAGACCATCCTGGGCAACGTGGTGAAACCCCATCTCTACTAAAAATAGAAAAATTAGCTGGGCGTGGTGGTGCGTGCCTGTAGTCCCAGCTACTCTGGGGGCTGAGGCAGGAGAATCGCTTGAACCTGGGAGGCAGAGGTTGCAGTGAGCCAAGATCATGCCACTGCACTCCAGCCTGGTGACAGAGTGAGCTCCGTCTCAAAAAAAAAAAAAAAAAAAGCATAAGGAGTAGGAGCTGACTTCACTACAAACTAGAGTAGCTTACAAGCAAACAATATAAATAAAATGAGGTGAGTTCCCTGCTTCCCGAACTGCTTAAGCTGCACTGACCAGTTCTTTTCACCGAAAGTACCTGCCATTTTGAGTAAACTCATGTCAACTATTTGTTTTCTGACTCATAAAAAAAAATTTCTAATCTAGATTATTATGCTTCTACTGTGTATTTTTCTACAGATTGAAGATCTTTATATTTTGTTTCCAAAAGTATAATATCATAAATGTTGACAACTTTGCTAGGTCACCATTTAGGGAGGGAAAATACAGTGAAAGATGTTCTACTGCTTTTGGACTCCAAAACAGCTTAAGTTTGTATTAATTCCATCAAAGTATTCATCAGCATTATGTACCAGAATCTGACAACTTGCTTTTGAATTCCAACTCTAATATGGGAAAGATATCAAAAGAGAGATCTTAACCTTTCCCAGTCTCTTTTACGTCATTCATACATAATACTTAGCTCACACTGTTGTGAGGATGAAATTCAAGATAATGTATTACTTTTGCTGTACGTAATAGTACTCGACCATGCTTTTGGCTGCAAGTACCAAATTCCTAACTGACAACATTCTGAACTTACATAGCAAGGAGCCTGAAAGTAGGTGGTGGCACACACAGGCTCAGTGACTCAGCACTATCGAGGTCACATCTCTGTTAGGCTCTTGGCCTTTTTCTCATGTCTGTAAACTCGTGGTCACAAGATGGCTGCCTTATTTCCAATCATCACTTCAGTGTTCTCTAGCTAGTCTCCCCCTAGATCTCATTACCTGGAACTACATCAGATACTTAGCTTTAAGAGAAGCTAGAAAAATTAGCATTTATTGCACTTTCACAGCTTCTATAGTGAATGTGCCCAAGGGAAGGGATGGTGGGAATGGGTGTTGGAAAAAAATAACCAACAGCATCTGCCATATTTCCTTTGAAAAGCTTTGAACAGTATGTGAAGTAACGTTATTAAATTCTCTTGTAACAAAATATTTTGTTTTTATTCTACATAGTGTACATTTATGCCTCTCCTGAAGCTGCTTACTTTATCAGCTTCCATAAGTCTCTCTGACCCGACTCTCAGCAGCAAGAAATAGCATGTGGGTTTTTGTTTTTGTTTTTTTTTCCACAAAAGCTGATTAGTCTGCCTTCCATAAAACCTGGCACAGGCAAAAAAAAAAAAAAAAAAAAAAAAAAAGAAATAGAGGAGGTGCATCCCACAATTACCTTAAGGAAGATAAAAACAAACATATCCAATTATTGTATTAAAAGCAATTTCTTAAACTGGCTAGCCATATGTAGAAAGCTGAAACTGGATCCCTTCCTTACACCTTATACTAAAATTAATTCAAGATGGATTAAAGATTTAAATGTTAGACCTGAAACCATAAAAACCCTAGAAGAAAACCTAGGCAATACCATTCAGGACATAGGCATGGGCAAGGACTTCATGTCTAAAACACCAAAAGCAATGGCAACAAAAGACAAAATTGACAAATGGGATCTAATTAAACTAAAGAGCTTCTGCACAGCAAAAGAAACTACCATCAGAGTGAACAGGCAACCTACAAAATGGGAGAAGATTTTCGCAACCTACTCTTCTGACAAAGGGCTAATATCCAGAATCTACAATGAACTCAAACAAATTTACAAGAAAAAAACAACCCCATCAAAAATTGGGCGAATGATATAAACAGACACTTCTCAAAAGAAGACATTTACGCAGCCAAAAGACACATGAAAAAATGCTCATCATCACTGGCCATCAGAGAAATGCAAATCAAAACCACAATGAGATACCATCTCACACCAGTTAGAATGGCAATCATTAAAAAGTGAGGAAACAACAGGTGCTGGAGAGGACGTGGAGAAATAGGAACACTTTTACACTGTTGGTGGGACTGTAAACAGTTCAACCATTGTGGAAGACAGTGTGGTGATTCCTCAGGGATCTAGAACTAGAAATACCATTTGACCCAGCCATCCCATTACTGGGTATATACCCAAAGGATTATAAATCATGCTGCTATAAAGACACATGTACACATATGTTTATTGCGGCACTATTCACAATAGCAAAGACTTGGAACCAACCCAAATGTCCATCAATGATAGACTGGATTAAGAAAATGTGGCACATATACACCATGGAATACTATGCAGCCATAAAAAAGGATGAGTTCATGTCCTTTGTAGGGACATGGATGAAGCTGGAAACCATCATTCTCAGCAAACTATCGCAAGAACGAAAAACCAGACACCGCATGTTCTCACTCACAGGTGGGAATTGAACAATGAGAACACATGGACACAGGAAGGGGAACATCACACACCAGGGCCTGTTGTGGGGTGGGGGGAGGGGGGAGGGATAGCATTAGGAGATATACCTAATGTTAAATGACGAGTTAATGGGTGCAGCACACCAACATGGCACATGTATACATATGTAATAAACCTGTACGTTGTGCACATGTACCCTAAAACTTAAAGTATAATAAAAAATAAAAATAAATAAATAAATGAAAGCAATTTCTTAAAATTTTAATTTGGTAATAATGTTAATAAATAATTTACATATGGTATTTTCTTTAAATAACTATTCTATAATTAGTTGAATGTAGCAAGATGTCATGCCTGAGTCTGCAAAACCTGATTCCCTGCCTTGCGTGTTGCTTCTGCTGGGTCACACATGCTTACTTAATCTTTATTGCCATCTTCTGGAGGATTTGTTTTTATATGCAAATTGGTAATACCAGGCCAATACAACTCTTTTCTTAGAGGGATCCGGAGCCACAGGCCCTTTCAGTGTCTCAAAGCACTGAAAATAATAGATCAAATGTCATAACCACATGGGCTGTGGAGGCAGTGCACCTCAGAGAGCATCTCAGAAGTAACAGGAAAGCCAAATGTCCAGAAAAACAGCTCCCTATTTCCAAGCAGAGGCTTGTATTTTCACAGTTAAAGTTCCTCTTTATGGAAGCCTTCATGATATAAGGCTTTGACCCACGCCAAACTGCGGGCACCACTGGAAATAATAATATTTGAAACTAATTCAATCAATTCTATTTGAGCATAAATGAGTTTTGAATGCTTTCCTATTATGATGAATGAGGTGCAGAGGTGAAGAACACAATACGTGAGTAACATGAATATCACATCTCTGAGCATCACCCATTACTGCCCTGCTGCCCGAAAGGTATACTTAAGAGGACCACAATTTGGGGCTGGAAATACCTAGGCAAGGTGAAACCGAACTGTGAATTCAAAGGGAATGAATAATATGGCAGGCAAGGAAGTATGGCAACCATGCTTTGTAAGCAGTTCACATGCAGGAATCCGATCGCAATCCATGGGGCATCCCATAAGACAAGCTGAACATTGCTAGGAAATCCACCGATGGCAATGGTCAACTTTTAGGTGGAAAGGCTAACAGCTAACACCAGAGACGACTATCTGCAGAGAATAGCGCTCCAGCCACCTAGCCAGGGCTTAAGAGTAGGCTGTAGCCTCTGAGTCCCAGGCTATTTTTGCAAGATTATTCTGACAGAGAACAGACCTATGACAGTGCATCTCAACTTCCTTACATCTTGCTATAAAAAGAAAATCATGGTATTTTTATCCTGAGAAGCAATGGATGAAGCTACTCATAGCAAAGGCTCTGACCATGCACCACACCTGTAACCCTCTACCTCCACATGACAGATAGGAAGCTTCAGTCTGCAGAAAGTCTGAAGCTTGGTTCTCTAAATGTGGCCTAAAGACAGAGCCAGAGGGAAGGAAGTAAGAGGATCCTAAGGTTCAGACTCAGGGTTAGTGAGGGATCCAGTGTAACTGAGCTCTGCTTAGAAGGCAGATGGCTCTGATCGTGCAAAGAAAAGACTTGAAGAGGACACTGAAATGAGCAGAGCAGGGGGAAAGAAGAGGGAGCAAACAGGCTTGGGAAGTCAGAAAATTAAGCTTGCATAATTTCACCTAGGCTCAACAGTTGCAGTGTTCCCTTTAAAAAGAAAACATAATCATATTGTTCAAGCATTCATTCATGCAACAAATATCATTGAATCTGTACCACATGATTAATATAGTTTCAGCAATAAAAATATACCCATGGGCAAAACAAACACGATCAGGTCTCTAACCTACAAGCTTGAGTCTACTGAGGAAGCTTGATATTAAGTAGTAAGTTCAGACTTTTTTCTCACACATTATGGTAAGTACTATATGGGAAAAGAACTGGATACTTGCTCTGAGAGAGAACAATAAAACCAAGAAACTAAGTACTTTAGATTAAGAGATTAAAAGATGACCTTTTTGAGGAAGGTATATTAAGGTATTCTAAGAAGACGCAGTAAGAAAACATGAGCAATTCTTTTAAAATACTTTAAATATAAACAAAGTTTATTATTTATATATTATATATACATACAATATTATATATCGTTATGTGTGTAGTAATACATAGTAATATATACAGATGCAGGATGATTGTACAACAGCTAATGACAGACAACTAAAGCCTAGTTAAAAAAAACTGCTTATACTATGAAATATGAAACACCATTACTGGACTCTTACTTTTCTTCTTATGTAGAATAACAGTTAATATTTCATAAAAATATTTAAAGACTCAAGAGAAAAAGAGGGAAAAGAAGTTGCCAGATTTTACTTCTAAATGTATATACTTTTATACCTATGTGTTTCTACAAAAGAAATACTTTATCTTGGTTAATCTTTATGCAATCTTAATATATAACAGCTGAAATCTGACCAAATAAACTTAAATAGGCTCCATGTTCAAGGGCAGAGTTTTCAAGCTGATAAAAACATTCTGCGCACTAGTGGATGCACCTAGCTCTGAGAAGAATGTCAGTGTAATTGCAAATATTTACAGAATAAGCAGAGAAATTCATTCTGCTATAATATACAGTCTAATTTAAAATGTAGTCAATTCCTAAAAGAGGGTAAAAATTCTAAACTTTGAAATGATGCAACAGGAGGTTAGTGGGCTAATTTTGCTTTTGTATACAAAAGTTTGTGAGCATCTAGAAGGAAATATAAAGCGGTGATCTAAGTTGCTAGTTATGTATCATGTACAATTTGTGAAAATCCACTCAGTGTACATGAATGATTTGCATAAACTTTTCTGCTTGTATATTATATGTCAATTAAAAGTGGCTCATTTGTTGTTTTTGTTTTGTTTTTAGTTTGAGGGGGAAAAATATCAAGTTCAGGGAAACTTTATCTGGGACACTAGAACAAACTCCTAAAAGGAAAGCTCAGAGTAACTTTCACAAAATTGGAAACTAGTTGGTAAGACAGTTCCAAGTATATTACTTATTTTAAATAAATATACAAGGGGGGATATACAAGAGGTGCACAAAAGCAAATAAAGTCAGAAATCATTGTATTTACCTAAAAGAAAATTTCACTGTAACTGCAGCCTTTAAAAATCAGTGTCATGCTTTAATCTGTATTCTAATCATATTATAGCTTTATCTCACATATGGTCTTCATTTGCAACACCTGGAAAGTTTTATATTTGTGCTTTTGCAATTTCAATCACTGATGCCTACGGCAACTACTCATAAAACTGTAAACACTGCACTTGCCTCTTTCAGTTATAAATAAAGAAGAAAAGTAATTGGATGCTTATGTCACAGGATTCTTGGGGTGTTTCTTTTCCAGCGGGAAAAGCTCTGTAACCGGTGGTGTCTTTGCCCGAGTTTTGCTTGAGCCTGCTGGGCTCATTCTGCCCACTCTGCCCGGCAGCCTGCGCTCACCTCATGCTACCAGCCTGGATCCCATGCCTGCTAAAGGTGAGCCACATGCAGAGTGGCGAGGGGTGTATGGGTGAGCAAACGTGGGGTCCGGCCACTGTGCACAGCCAGGCACACTGGCTGCCGAGGGACACGAAGCTGAAGGCGCCAACACAGGTGTCGGCTCCCTGTGAAGCTGCGGCTGGACCAAGCATACTGCAAGCAGCTCCCACTGCTGGCAATGGGGAACGTGGTGACGCCCAGAAGCTCGGAGACTGTAGGAACCGCAGAGTTCCTGGCTCGGGGAGCTCCTCGATCTGAGCTCCCTGAAGGGCCACAGCTCCTCTCCTTCTCTCTTCTCTCCTCCTTGTCACCGCAAGGTGGTGGGCAAGGGGCGTGTTTCAGCCCTGTTTGTGTTACGGCTCTTTGAGTCCCACCATCCCACGGATCCCAGCTTCTTCTCCCACGCCCAGGAAGAATGAGGTATGCGGACAACTGGAGGGTGAATAAGGTGAGGAGGTGGTTTATTGAGCGATAGTACAGCTCTCAGGAGACCTAAAGCGGGTAGCTCTTATCCGCAGGCAGGTAGTCCCAAAATCTGCTCAGGCCTCAGCTGAGAGGAGACCCACAGTGTGTAGCTCCTCTCTACAGGCAGTTTGTCCTGATGTCTTGCTCAGCCCTCAGCTGAGAGGAGACCCACAACGGGTAGCTCCTCTCTACAGGCAGGTCATCCTGGACATCTGCTGTACTCAAGTCTGGCTGAATCTGGGTGATTCTATGGGTTTCAGGTGGAAGGAAGGGTGTGCTGATTGGTTTATGGGTAGTCATGGGCAGGCTTGAAAAAAGCACCTTAAGTTCTCCCTTCGGTGGGCAGAACTGGCAGCCCAGCCCTGAGACTTCGGGCCATCCCAGGCCCGAAGGTGGGGCTTCACCAGGCACCTGCCCCTTTCTGCCCAGGAGCCTGTCTGCCTCCCACCCTCAACCTATGGCCACCAGCACCCAGGTTGTTTGTGACAAGGTGCCTGCAGGTCCACACCAAGCCACCATCAGTCCCCCCGGCCTCCCTCCTGTGCTCGTTTGCACCCAAAGTCCAGAAGGGGCCGAGGAAGCAAGAGACTGGCATGTCAGTGCTGCCCCTAGCATGCGCACACCCGGCCAAGTCATGACAGCACCAGCACTCAGCCTCAACTTTGCTCTGAAATCAGAGAGGGGAGAAGCCAGGCAGTGGAAGCAGGCATTTCCAAGCTTGCAGGGGCAGGGGGCTTTCCCAGGCCCCCAAGAGCACAGGAATACCAGGTTCGCAGCCACAGCTGGGTGGCTGCAGCTGCGCTGGGGAGGGAGGGGCTCCCGCCGCTCCAAATAGGAAGGGGTGGGGCTTCTGCCTGTTCTGGCTCCTGCTGGCTCCATGGAGCGTGTAGCCCTGCGTAGCCCTGGCCCCACCTCCCCAGCTGCAGACAGTGTCTTTGCAGCAGCCATTTCAGATGGGCCGCGGGTGCCAACACTTACTCCTCAAGCACAATGGAGAAAAATCTGAAGTTGCACGTACTCAATATTTATGAAACAATCTAAGTTAAATTTTAAAGTATTCATCTTTCTTGTGACCCATTTTGCTGTTCTTTTCTCTTTTTTATGTATTTCACAGATACTTTCAGACATGAAACAACTTCTTTCGAACAACTTCTTTCATCTTCTATTCTTACTCTTTTGAATATTTTCCATTTACTAATACATTTTCAAGATCTTAATCCACTTAAAATTTTGGATTTCCATGTCACAGATAATTATTTAAGAGTAAGACTCTTCTCCATTTTATCCCCCACCACCAACTGATGCCATGAATTTTCCTGAGACACAGAAAATTGATGAATATTTTAATTAGTAGTTAATTCCCCTTTGAATGTGTAGCAGCTATGAAGTCCTAGGCAAGAACTGGGCTCAAATTTATCTCCTAAGTGATATATCATCACTCTTAGAAAACGTTTTAAGTAGTAACCTATGACATAAATTAAACAGATTACAGAAATCATTTACTTGTGAAAAAAAGAAAAGTAAAAGGCAGAGTTTGTGTACTGTGGAAAATTACAGATTTCGACATCCATTATCGCTTTCATGAATGAAGCCTTAAAGTCATTGAAGAGAAAAAAATTCCCTGAGTATTTTCTAATGTTGCTGTTTGTTCCAACAGTTGCTTCAGATCATACAATCAATCCTTCATTCACTTTGTTTGTGAAACTAGTTACTCATGGTCACTCAATTTCCTTCATATTGAATCCTAACAGAGGCATTGACCAGGACTATTGTTCTCAAAGGTTAAAATACCCCATGAATGACTACGTCATTGCCAAAGTATGTCCAGGTCATGGAAACAAACTCAACAACATGGCCAAAGACTCCTGGAGGAGGGACGGAAGACCTGAATTTTGATCTGGTCTTTCTTACTAACTAAATGAGAAAAACTCAGCCAACTGTCCTATCTTGAGCGTTTGCCCTAAATATAATTTTGTAAATAAAAAAGCACTGTCTAATGCAGGTTTTTCTTAGATGTGTTTCAAAGCACTAAACTGTTTCATTAAAATTTTGAGCAATTCTGAGATATACATCCCCTTCTTGGAGGTTCACAAGGAACATTATTAATATAGTAAAGTTTCTGAGAATTCCTGTAGTTCTGCTTAACTTTGTTCAACCCACACAAAATGTTTTACATGTTTTTGTAACCTAACACCCCTTACCATCTGTGGAGCCTTCATTGAGAGTGCTGTACTGGTAATTTTCAAACTATGCTCTGTAGAATCCTTTTAGGGATTGCCAGAAAATGTGGTAAGAAGTGGAGAGCAGGAAGGTGGACAGGAAGCAGTCAGCAGGCAGGACTTTGGGACCCCAAACCCCAATTCAACCTTTTTACTCGGAGTACTCAAAATATAATATTCTTTCTATATAATAGATCCTTTAATCTTTAACAGATTTTTAATATATTTAATGAAATCTTTTAATCTATTTACTTTGAGGGCTCAAAATATAATATTCTAAAATTCTCTGACTTAGAAATGATTTATTTCTAGTATGCATTATCGTGCTGAGATTTTTATGAGATTTCACAGAAAAGCTCCACAGTGTTTCCAAGATAGTGTGTATTAGTCAGAGTTCTCTGGAGGGACAGAACGAATAAGATATATGTATAAATGAAAGGGCACGATCGGTTCTTGTAGTAGGTTGAATTATTGCTCATGATTATTCATTCCTGCCCAAACCTTGCTGTGCTTTCCTGGAGGCAGAATTTACTTCCTTGCCCCATTGACTGGGGCTTGGCCTTGTGACCCACTTTGGACAGTGGAATGTGAGTGTCTTACGTGCTTTTGTTGACCTCTCTTCATGATGAGACAAGCATGCCCCAGCTAGTGGGTATTCATCAGCCAAGGCCCAGGAATTAGACGACATGTGAAGCCCAGTGAGACCAACAAAAGTACAGTCAACCCACAGCCTTCTGGTAACATGAGCAAGAAATTAGCGTTTATTGTTTATTGTAATAAACATAGAAAAGTAATAAAAATGTAATGTTTATTGTAAGCCTCTGAAATTTAGGGGTTGTTTGTTGACAGCAGAAGCTGATGGCTACAATTCTAAAACAAGGGTCTGCAATATTACCCTTGAATAACTTTAAACTAGAAAATAAGATCCAAGAAAGAAGATGCTGAATTTATTAAGTTTTGTGATTAACTTATATAACTCTGTTTAACATTCAATAATATCATCTTTTCTCTCTCTATGCCCAGATACTATTTTTCTCCCTCCAGGGATAAATGTTTTACTTTCCCATGATTCACAGAACAATTAGAGGTTAACAACAACGCCAGTAAAATTCATTATACATAGTTTTCCACCAAGAGAATCACAGCCGACACTACTTTGGGGTTGAGATTTAATGAGAAAAATTTTAATGTGTATTGTCTATGCCTATGATTGTTTATAGATCACTTAATCAGGTCAAAATTAAAACTCAGCTATGCTTAATCAAGTTGTAAATCAAACAAGAGCCTTCCTACCAATACACATAAAAAGAAGGCCAGAAAAAAAAGCTATATTTATTTCATTCTAAAAATTAAATTGAAACCACATCCGCTAAACCAGGTACACAAGGAATGAGTAAACTTTTGCTTTACTCAAGTTCTTTAGATTTACAGGACAGTTATACAAAAACAGTGTCCCATAATGTATGGAATGACCATGGAATGATTCCACTTAATAGAAAGTACAGTCAGAAAAACACTTAAGAGAAAAGTCTACCAGTAAGGTATCCATCTACTAGGAAATCAGTAAGGAAGGGCTTATGAAAGTAATCTGTTCTTACTGAGTTAACCATGCCCACAAAAGAGCCATAAAACCAAGAACAAAATTATATAAAAACAGTAAGAGACAAAACAGTAGAAGGTAAAAATTTTCTAAGAACTGAATACTGATAATGAGTGTGATGCTTACAGTTTGTGATTCCTTTGAAAAATCATGAAAAAGGAATTTGTGATCCACATGGGAGAAATTTTTCTTACATAATTAAAAATAACATTAACTACTATTTATTAAGCACAGCAAATGGTTAAATGTAATCATGTAAGTAGGGCACAGCTATCTGGCACAGTACACGGCATGCCCTTTGTATAGAAGAAGAGAGGAAAACTCTAAGAGTTCAAGTCACATGTTCTCACAACTATTAAAAAGTGGATTTTTAAAAAATCAACAAAATTGACAAGTCCTTAGCCAGATTAAGATTAAGAAGAGAGACAGAAAGAAAGAGACAGAGAGAGAGAGACAGAGAGAGAGAGAAGACTCTACTAAAATCAGAAATGAAAGAAGGGATAGCATAAGCAATGTCACAGAAATAGAAAGGATTATAAGAGAATAGCATAAACAAATTAATGCCAACAAACTGGATAACTTAAAAGACATAGATAAGTTCCTAGAAATACACACCCTATCATGACTGAAGCATAAAGAAATAGAAAACCTGAACAGACATATAAGTAGTAAGGAGGCTGGATGAATAATCAAAAACTTCCTAATAAAGAAAAGCTCAAGATCCCATGGCTGCACCAGAGAATTCTACCAAACATTTAAAGAATAATTAGCAATAATCCATTTCAAACTCTTCCAAAAAAAAAAGTAAAGAAGGGATATGCCCAAACTCATTCTATGAGGCTACTATTACACTGATACAAAAGCCAGAAAAACACACTACAAGAACAGAAAACTGTAAACCAATATTTCTGCTGCATATTAATGCAAAAATGCTCAACAAAAACAGTCAGCTCTCCTTATCCATGGATTCCACACCTACGGATTCAACAAACCATGGGTTGAAAATATTCAGAAAAGAAATATTCCACAGATTTCCAAAATAACTAAACTTGTATTTGCCACATGCTGGGTACTACATTGAATTCACACAAATGAAATTATGTTCAGGCATTGAATTAGGTATTGTAAATAATATAGAGATGATTTAAAGTATATGGGAGGATATGCATAGATCATATGCAAACACTATATGGCATTTTATTTAAGGCATTTGAATATCTGCAAATTTTTGGTGTCTACAGAATTTCTGGAACCAGTCTCCCATATATACCAAGGGACTACTGCGCTAGCAAATTAAATTCAACAGAACATTAAAAGGATTATATGCCACAACTAAGTGGAATACATTCCCAGATTTCAACATACAAAAATCAATCAATGTAATATACCGCATTAATCAAGGATGCAAAGCACATTATCATCTCAAGTGATGCGGAGAAAGCATGTCACAAAATTCAACACCAATCCATGATTTAAAAAAAACAAAACTCTCAACAAACCAAGAACAAAAGGAAACTACCTCAACATAACAAAGACCATAAATGAAAAGCCCACAGCTAACATCCTAATTAGTGAAGAAAACCCCAAATCTTTTTCTCTAAGATCCTGAACAAGACGAGGTGGCCTGCTCTCATCATTTTTATGCAACATAGCATTGGAATTCCTATCCAGAGCAATTAGGCAAGAAAATGAAATAAAAGACATCCAAATTAGAAATGAAGAAGTGGAAGTATCTCCATTCTCAGATGAGATGATCTTATATGTAGAAAACTCTAAAGATTATATTAATAAAAACTGTTGGAACTAATAAAAGAATTCAGCAAAGTTACAGGATATCAAATCAACAGGTAAACTACATGCTAACAATAAACAATTCAAAAGGAAAACTAAGAAAACAATTCCATTTACAATCATGCCAAAAGAATGAAATACTTAAGAATAAAGTAAGTAGGTGAAAGACTTCTACTCTGGAAATTACAAAACATTGATTTAAAAAATTAAAGACACATACAAATGGAAAGACATTTGGAGTGTCTTTCCATTGTTCATAGTTTATGACATGTTCATGGTTTGGAGGACTTAATATTGTGAAGATGTCAATACCACACAAAGAGATCTACAGATTCAATGCAACCCCATCAAAACCCAAAGGTATTTTTATAGAAATAGAAAAAAATATTCTAAAATTCAGAAGAAACTACTAAAGACATTGAATGTCCAAATCCATCTTGAGAAAGAACAAAGTTGGAAGTCTCACACTTCTTAATTTCAAACATATTTAAAAGCTGCAGTACACACAAAGCAGTGTGGTGCCGGCATAAAGACAGAAATATAGAACAATAGAATAGAAATTCCAGAAATGAACCACTGCATATATAGTCAGACGATTTTTGACAAAGGTGACAAGACCACTTAATAGGGAAAAAAATAGTCTATTCAACAAATGGTGATGGGAAAAGTAGATATAATCATACCAAAAAAATAAAGTTAGACCCTTACGTTGTACCATATACAAAAATTAGCTCAAAATGAATTAAAGACCCAAAAGTAAGACCTAAAACTATAAAACTACTAGAAAAGAACACAGGAGAAAAGCTTCATGAGGTTGGATTTGGCAATGATTTCTTGGATACGATGCCAAAAGCACAGGCAGCAAAAGTAAAAATAGACAAATGGGAGTACAATTTCTGTGCATCAAAGGACACAGTCAACACAGTGAAAAGACAACATAGGAATGGAAGAAAGTATCTGCAAATCATGTATCTGATAAGGAGTTATTATTATCCAGGAAGGATAAAGACAACAAAATAACTCAGCAACACCACCAACAACAAAAAACAAATAACTTGATTTTAAAACGAACAAAGAACTTGAATATGCATTTCTCCAAAGATGATATACAGATGGGCAACAAGCATATGAAAAGATGTTTGATATCACTAATCATTAGAGGAATGCACATCGAAACCACTATGAGATATCACCTCACTCCCATTAGAATGGTTACCATAAAAAAGTAACAAAATAACAAGTGTTGGCTAGGATGTAGAGAAACTGGAACCCTTATGTACTGTGCACAGGAATGTAAAATGGTGCAGCCACTGTATGAAACTATAGCAGTTCCTTAAAAAATTAAAAATTGAATTACTATATGACCTAGCAATTCTACTTCTGGGTATACATCCAAAAGAATTGAAAGCAGAATTTCATAGAAATATTCACATACTGGTGCTCAGAGCAGAATTATTCACAGCAGCCAAGAGATGAAAGCAACTCAAATGTCCATCTATGGATAAAAGGTTAGATACAGAAAATGTGGTATACATGGATAATGGGATATTATTTAACCTTAAAAAGGAGAAAAATTCTGTCACAATGCTGCAACATGCATGAACCTTGAGGACATTATTCTAAGTGAAATAAGCCAGTCCCAAAAAGACAAATGCTATCTGAATTCACTTACATGAAGAATCTAAGTTAGTCAAATTCATAGACACAGAAACTAGAACGGTGTTTGCCAAGAATTTGGAGAGAAGGGGGAAAAAAGAGGCGCTGTTTTTTAATGAGGATAGAGTTTCAGTTTTGCAAGACGGAAAAATTCTGAGATCCAGTAAAATATGCAGTTGCTTAATATAACTGATCAGAATGCTTAAAAATGGTAAAGATACTACATTTTATGTTATGTCTTTTCTTTTTTTTACATGGAGAGAGAATTCAAATACAATGTTGATAGATGTTTTCCTGCAACATACACTGAAAGGAGAATGAAAGGAAAAACAAGCAGTCCAGGTGGAATAAAAGAAGTGGGCAGATGCATCGCAAAAAAGCTAAAAACCTTGAAAAAAGATTAGATGAATGGCTAACTAGAATAAACAGTGTAGAGAAGACCATAAATGACCTGATGAAGCTGAAAACCATGGCACGAGAACTATGTGACGTATGCACAAGCTTCAGTAGCCGATTCGATCAAGTGGAAGACTGAAGAACAAATCAATGAAATGAAGCGAGAAGAGAAGTTTAGAGGAAAAAGAGTAAAAAGAAACGAACAAAGCCTCCAAGAAATATGGGACTATGTGAAAAGACCAAATCTACGTCTCATTGGTGTATCTGAAAGTGACAGGGAGAATGCAACCAAGTTGGAAAATACACTTCGGGATATTATCCAGGAGAACTTCCCCAGCCTAGCAAGGCAGGCTAACATTCAAATTCGGGAAATACAGAGAATGCCACAAAGATACTGCTCGAGAAGAACAACTCCAAGGCACATAATTGTTAGATTCACCAAAGTTGAAATGAAGGAAAAAATGTTAAGGGCAGCCAGAGAGAAAGGTCGAGTTACCCACAAAGGGAAGCCTATCAGACTAACAGTGGATCTCTCGGCAGAAACTCTACAAGCCAGAAGAGAGTGGGGGCCAATATTCAACATTCTTAAAGAAAAGAATTTTCAACTCAGAATTTCATATCCAGCCAAACTATGCTTCATAAACGAAGGAGAAATAAAATCCTTTACAGACAAGCAAATGCTGAGAGATTTTGTCACCACCAGGCCTGCCTTACAAGAGCTCCTGAGGGAAGCACTAAACATAGAAAGGAACAACCAGTACCAGCCACTGCATAAACATGCCAAATTGTAAAGACCATCAAGGCTAGGAAGAAACTGCATCAACTAACGAGCAAAATAACCAGCTAACATCATAACGACAGGATCAAATTCACACATAACAATATTAACCTTAAATGTAAATGGGATAAATGCTCCAATTAAAAGACACAGACTGGCAAATTGCTTAAAGAGTCAAGACCCATCAGTGTGCTGTATTCAGGAGATCCATCTATGTGCAGAGACACACATAGGCCCAAAATAAATGGATGGAGGAACATCTACCAAGCAAATGGAAAACAAAAAAAGCACGGGTTGCGATCATAGTCTCTGATAAAACAGACTTTAAGCCAACAAAGTTCAAAGGAGACAAAGAAGGCCATTACATAATGGTAAAGGGATCCATTCAACAAGAAGAGCTAACTATCCTATATATATATGCACCCAATACGAGAGCACCCAGATTCATGAAGCAAGTCCTTAGAGACCTACAAAGAGGCTTAGACTCCCACACAATAATAATGGGAAATTTTAACACCCCACTGTCAACATTAGACAGATCAATGAGACAGAAAGTTAACAAGCATATCCAGGAATTGAACTCAGCTCTGCATCAAGCAGACCTAATAGACATCTACAGAACTCTCCACCCCAAATCAACAGAACATATATTCTTCTCAGCACCACATTGCACTTACTTCAAAATTGACCACATAGTTGGAAGTAAAGCATTCCTCAGCAAATGTAAAAGAACAGAAATTATAACAAACTGTCTCTCAGACCACAGTGCAATCAAACTAGAACTCAGGATTAAGAAACTCACTCAAAACCACTCAACTACATGGAAACTGAACAACCTGCTCCTGAATCACTACTGAGTACATAACAAAATGAAGGCAGAAATAAAGATGTTCTTTGAAACCAATGAGAACAAAGACATAACATACCAGAATCTCTGGGACACATTTAAAGCAGTGTTTAGAGGCAAATTTTTAGCACTACATGCCCACAAGTGAAAGCAGGAAAGATCTAAAATTGACACCCTAACATCACAATTAGAAGAACTTGAGAAGCAAGAGTAAACACATTCAAAAGCTAGCAGAAGGCAAGAAGTAACTAAGATCAGAGCAGAACTGAAGGAAATAGAGACACAAAAAACCCTTCAAAAAAATCAATGAATCCAGGAGCTGGTTTTTTGAAAAGATCAACAAAATTGATAGGCCGCTAGCAAGACTAATAAAAAAGAAAAGAAAGAAGAATCAAATAGATGCAACAAAAAAATGATACAGGGGGTATCACCACCGATCCCACAGACAAACAAACTACCATCAGAGAATATTATAAACACCTCTACACAAATAAACTAGAAAATCTAGAAGAAATGGATAAATTCCTGGACACATACACCTTCACAAGACCAAACCAGGAAGAAGCTGAATCCCTGAATAGACCAATAACAGGCTCAGAAATTGAATCCATAATTAATAGCCTATCAACCAAAAACAGTCCAGGACCAGATGGATTCACTGCCGAATTCTACCAGAGGTACAAAGAGGAGCTGGTACCCTTCCTTCTGAAACTATTCCAATCAATAGAAAAAGAGGGAATCCTCCTTAACTCATTTTATGAGGCCAGCATCATCCTGATACCAAAGCCTGGAAGAGACATAACAAAAAAAAAGAGAATTTTAGATCAATATCCTTGATGAACATCAATGCAAAAATCCTCAGTAAAATACTGGCAAACCAAATCCAGCAGTACATCAAAAAGCTTATCCACCATGATCATGTTGGCATCATCCCTGGGATGCAAGGCTGGTTGAATATATGCAAATCAATAAACGTAATCCATCATATAAACAGAACCAAAGACAAAAACCACATGATTATCTCAATAGATGCAGAAAAGGCCTTTGACAAAATTCAACAACCTTCATGCTAAAAACTCTCAATAAACTAGGTATGATGTGACATATCTCAAAATAATAAGAGTTATTTGTGACAAACCCACAGCCAATATCATACTGAATGGGCAAAAACTGGAAACATTCCCTTTGAAAACTGGCATAAGACAGGGATGCCCTCTCTCACCACTCCTATTCAACATAGTGTTGGAAGTTCTGGCCAGGGCAATCAGGCAAGAGAAAGAAATAAAGGGTATTCAATTAGGAAAAGATGAAGTCAAATTGTCCCTGTTTGCAGATGACATGATTGTATATCTAGAAAACCCCATTGTCTCAGCCCAAAATCTCCTTAAGCTGATAAGCAACTTCAGCAAAGTCTCAGGATACAAAATCAATGTGCAAAAAACACAAGCATTCCTACACACCAATAACAGACAAACAGAGAGCCAAATCATGAGTGAACTCCCATTCACAATTGCTTCAAAGAGAATAAAATACCTAGGAATCTAACTTACAAGGGATGCAAAGGACCTCTTGAAGGAGAACTACAAACCACTGCTCAACAAAATAAAAGAGGACACAAACAAATGGAAGAATATTCCATGCTCATGGATAGGAAGAATCAGTATCGTGAAAATGGCCATACTACCCAAGGTAATTTACAGATTCAATGCCATCCCCATCAAACTACCAATGACTTTCTTCACAGAATTGGAAAAAACTACTTTAAAGTTCATATGGAACCAAAAAAGAGCCCACATCGCCAAGTCAATCCTAAGCCAAAAGAACAAAGCTGGAGGCATCATGCTACCTGACTTCAAACTATACTACAAGACTACAGTAACTGAAACAGCATGGTACTGGTACCAAAACAGAGGTATAGACCAATGGAACAGAACAGAGACCTCAGAAATAATACCACACATCTACAACCATCTGATCTTTGACAAACCTGACAAAAACAAGAAATGGGGGAAGGATTCCCTATTTAATAAATGGTGTTGGGAAAAATGGCTAGCCTTATGTTGAAAGCTGAAACTGGATCCTTCCTTACACCTTATACTAAAATTAATTCAAGATAGATTAAAGATTGAAATGTTAGACCTAAAACCATAAAAAACCTAGAAGAAAACCTAGGCAATACCATTCAGGACATAGGCATGGGCAAGGACTTCATGTCTAAAACACCAAAAGCAATGGCAACAAAAGCCAAAATTGACAAATGGGATCTAATTAAACTAAAGAGCTTCTGCACAGCAAAAGAAACTACCATCAGAGTGAACAGACAACCTACAGAACAGGAGAAAAATTTTACAATCTACTCATCTGACAAAGGGCTAATATTCAGAATCTACAAAGAAGTTAAACAAATTTACAAGAAAAAATCAAACAACCCCATCAACAAGTGGGCAAAGGATATGAACAGACACTTCTCAAAAGAACACATTTATGCAGCCAAAAGACACATGAAAAAATGCTCATCATCACTGGCCAACAGAGAAACGCAAATCAAAACCACAATGAGATATCATCTCACACCAGTTAGAATGGCGATCATTAAAAAGTCAGGAAAAAACAGATGCTGGAGAGGATGTGGAGAAATAGGAACACTTTTACACTGTTGGTGGGACTGTAAACTAGTTCAACCATTGTGGAAGACAGTGTGGTGCTTCCTCAAGAATCTAGAACTGGAAATACCATTTGACCCAGCCATCCCATTACTAGGTATATACCCAAAGGATTATAAATCATGCTGCTATAAAGACACATGCACACGTATGTTTATCGTGGCACTATTCACAATAGCAAAGACTTGGAACCAACCCAAATGTCCATCAATGATAGACTGGATTAAGAAAATGTGGCACATATACACCATGGAATACTATGCAACTATAAAAAATGATGAGTTCATGTACTTTGTAGGGACATGGATGGAGCTGGAAACCATCATTCTGGGCAAACTATCACAAGGACAGAAAACCAAACACTGCATGTTGTCATTCATAGGTGGGAATTGAACAATGAGAACACTTGGACACAGGAAGGGGAACATCACACACCGGGGCCTGTTCTTGGGTTGGGGGAGGGGGGAGGGATAGCATTAGGAGATATACCTAATGTAAATGACGAATTAATGGGTGCAGCACACCAACATGACATATATATACATATGTAACAAACCTGCATGTTATGCACATGTACCCTAGAACTTAAAGTATAATAAAAATAACAATAATAATAAAAAGAACTACTGCTAAGATCACAAAAAAAAGGAAGTGGGCAGATAAAGGACAGCTCGATAGGTAAATTTTTTAAATGACAGTTAACAGTGATAGAAAGTGAGAGATGTTGAGTAAGTACCAATATATACAGGTGCCTGTAGTTCAAATGCCAGAATATGTACACTTATAAGACATTTAAATGACTCAAAAATGTGTTTCCTTCAAAGACTTAGTACTTACTTCATTATCACTGTGTTAGTTTTCCAAGGCTACCATAGCAAAATACCACAGACTGGTATTTTCTGGCAGTCCTGGGGGCTAGAAGTCCAAGATCAAGGTGTCAGCTGGTTTGTGTTCTCCTACATCCTCACTCCATGGCTTGCAGATGGACACCACCCCACTGTGTCTTCACACGATCATCTCTTTAAGCACATGCATCTCTTACGTCTCTGTATATCCTAATTCCCTCTTTTATAAGACCGCCAGCCAAATTGGATTAGGCTGATCTAACATAACATAACAGCCTGATCTAACTTTCTTTACCTCAAATTCCTTGTCTCCAAATAGTCATATTCTGAGGCATACTAGGAGTTAGGACTTCAATATATGAATTTGGGAGGGAAACAATTCAGTCCACAGCAATCACACATTGAGTTGAGTTGACTTTCCTAGTTACTTATGCACGCTATCAACCAGAGAAAATAAGAGACTATAATCCTTTTATGTTTTTGCATCACCATCCACTTATCCTTCCAACCATGTTTTTTGAGGCACTTACTATTAACATTCACAGTTTTACATATTATACATTTCTAGATATCCAGCCTTTTTTCTTTGGTTGGCTGGTTCATTGGTGGGCTGTTTTACGTTTTATTCAATAGCAGAAAAAAAAATTAAAAAGCAGGCCGTCGAAGCCAAGTGAAACTTTGGAAGAACATCTTTATAATTCTGCAAGTTTATTCCCAAGAGATTTTATAACATTGTGGGGCAAGTCTGAAAGCAAAACTTTTCCTCAAAAATTTTAATATTCTGGACTCCAGATGTACTCTAGACTGGGAAGTCCCTAAGTATTTTAAAATAAAATAAAAGAAAGTTACAAACATTTCATAATGTTTAAAAAATATTCTAGATGAAAATGAAGTTAAATTTGTCCCCTGGGGACCAGATATGTTTTCTTTTTTCCGCAGGTTCATTTTAAAGTCATTTCTCTAAGATCTTCAACAGCCATACATTTTCCCTTCTGAATTTTTACCTGATTTACATTCATAAGAAAACTATGTTCTTGCATGCACTGATTAAATTTATCAGTTGTCATCTGACATCAGCAAATATTTATAACAAACTAGCTGAATCAGCTGTATTAACTGAAGACACACATATTTTATTTCTGACAAATTACAGATCAGGGGCTGTCCGTAATTCAAGGGCCTAATTGGTATGTTTAAGTGTGTATTAGTATGTGTGTTTATTTGTTGTTTTAGCTTCTTTTAATGGAAATTTACAGTATTGAGAAAAAACACAGCTCTCTATGAAGGGCTATGTGTTTAATATATGTGCTTTTCAGTAATATGAGATTGGGTACATTTTTTAATCAGTAAAATGGACTAATATGGGATAATAATTTAGAACAGTATCTAACTGGAGGAGAAAACAAGATTGTTCGAATTTACATAATATTTGAGAGAACCGTCTCCCATACTAAGGACATCTTTGTTTAGATAGATTTAATGTTTCTAACTATACTTTTTAAAGTATAATCATATTCATAAATTGTACACCGCAAATACTCTTTGTAAAGGCCCAAGTTTTTCTGCCTTTATTTATCTTGCAAATATTCATCTACACTGAATGTTCTTTTAAAAGTTACATATTACATATTTTTATTTGTAGATCAAAGTGCTGAATAAACAATTATCTCTCTGATACACCAATGACATCCTTTAAATATAGCTCACTACATTAAAAACCATTCTAGTTCAATGAGAATATCAGCTATATAGCTCACTACATTATATAGCTCACTACATTAAAAACCATTCTAGTTCAATGAGAATATCAGCTATCAAATTGAATATCAATAATAGTTATATTCAGATGAGGGGACCAGAATGTTAAATTTCAAATGGATTACTAGACTATCAAACTCTTCTCCATCATCCTGGAGATACTGGCACATAATATACTTCTTCTTCTCTGAAAAGTGCAGTAAACAAAGTATAGTCATGGTAGGAATTTAAAATGATACATCAAGGAAAAATTGATGTTGACCCAAATGTTGCTCTCTTTTTTAAACTTTCTTGAAGACCCAGAAGAACCAATATTTTATGACTCCCAGCTTAGATTGGCCCCCCACGTCTATTAAAATAGCCTAAAATGGCAAGTAAAGGGGTAGGCAAGTTGGAGATAGGTTTTATTTAATAGTCAACTTCTACCTAACATTTGGAACATTGATACCTTGTTGGCTGCTGGGATCTTCATAACGAGGTAAGTATGCGCGCACTGATACCAGGAAGTGTTCCAGCCAGTCTGAAACTATGAGAGGAGCAGCTCAGGACAGCTAGAATAAGCCCTCATTCTCTGTGTAAGACTTACACAAGGCAGACATTCTCATCTCAGAATTCCTTCTCTGCCACCTGATGCACTTCTTGACTATTTTTTCTTATCATTAATTTTACGGCTTTATGAAATGTAAATTAATTTTAGTATCAGATTAGGAAAAACTGAAATGAAAATATGGAGTCACATCTAGTGCATCAGAGGATCAAATAAGGATACTTTTAGGTAGTTTTTGCCATTGCTTTCTTTCTTGAGTGAGGAGTTGATTGCACTCATAATTGATTTATGTGTTTCCATTTCACCATTGAAACATTACCAGGTCATCAACGATTCTGCCTTTGGTCAGAAAGCTTCTCCTGCTGTCACTCTTATCTAATCTTATAATGGAAAAAAAATGGCATGTTTTTGGATAAAAGCTGGCTTTCTGACTGCATTGGATGGTTGGCAGGAACTGGAAATAAAACAAGCTATCCAACAACCACATTACTAAGAAGGCAGGCTCCTTTAACAAGATTTATTCCTAATTCTTTTGCGGTGAGAGAGCAAAATATGATAAGAACGAGGATTTCTTCTGATACTGGTTACACTCTGCTCGCCTCACTCTAGAGCTCTGTCATTATCTCATTAATTCCCTGGGACCCAGCAATCACATTTATGTGGATGGTTCTGGCCCAGCTCCTGCTCTGCCCTCCAGACCAGCATTTCAGCCTCACACTTGACACTTCCACCTGGATGTTCTGCCAACAGTGCTGGCTCCAAAGTGTGTGCACCTCTGCCCTCTCCCTGCCTCACTTTCCCTTGCCTTAATAAATCTCCCTTCTCACTTTTCTATTTCCTATTGGCCACCATTATCTGTCACCCATCACTGAAGTCATGTATGGGTTCTTCTTCCATTGCCTCCCACCTAGATTCTCTATCAGCCTCCCTTCCAAGTGAAGCTCCTGTTTTAGTGTGTACTATTGTCAAAGTCTCCAGGCTCTCCTTGTAGCAATCAGTTCTACCTTCTGTTTTAAGACGTGTCTACCCAGAGCACAGCTGTCACAAGCTACCATTGCCCCACATGGTGCATTTGTACAAATCAGGAAAGACACTTGACTTCCGTGTGTCAAGAAACTTCTCATTATATAATACACTTATAACGACTAAAATATGGTCCTACGAAACATAGATATCAACAGGGTCACCAGGTGAATGACACTGTCTAAGATTTTGCAGTGCACAATCTGCACACAACACCCCAGGCAGCCCTGTGATCCTGTCATCCCTCAACTCCATACATTAAATGACCCCTCATCACCTGTGAAAATAAATGCAGACCCGTTAGCCTTGTGAGGAGATGCACCACACCTGGCTTCAGCCTGCATCTCCAGTAGTAGCTCCTATGCCTCACCTCCTCACATACATCTGCTCCACTCTTCTGGCATACTTTCTCAGGACTCACACTTGCCTGTCATCACACCTTTAATCATCTATCTGCCTGGTACATCCTTCCTCCATTTTTTTAACCTGTAAATATTTCACCCATTTTTCAAATGTCATTTCTCCTAAGAAGCCTTATCTTTTCTCCACCCCAAATAGGAAGTGAGCAATTTCTCCTTTGAATCCACTGTACTTTGTTTATACCTCAGTTACAATATGCATAATGTATTGCCTTTTATTATAGTTCCTGGCTTATTTGACTGATATGTGCCCGATGGTAAACTCTTTAAGGTAAAGGTTGTGTCTCATTTTATGATTTCTTCAGCACCAAGTTTAAGATTTTATGCAGAATAACTTTTTAATTCACCTAGTCGAACTAAATCAGTAAGTCTCGCTCCCAATAAGATGATTGATTATAAGCATTCCTATTCCTTGGGAATCTTATCAAAAAGAATTTTTTTATTTTCTATTCAATTGCCAAAAAATGGAATTATAATTATGTTTCTGGTCTTTATATGTGCATTGTATTCCATTTGCTTTACTTCTACAATAACTAGGTAACCTTCCTGGTCTTAGATATATAACACATAAGATATATGTTCACTATTGTATTTTGCTTAACCAAGCAGGATTGAATATGATTCTTTCTTTTCTTTGTTTTGTAAAGTTAGTCTATCCTTGATTTTATAGTCTTCATTTCCCAACGTCTGTACTGTATGAATAAGAAAATTCTTACAAGGAGTTTCTTATTTTTTTAAAAACTGCTATTTTGAGAGCAGCTCACAAGTAATAATATGACAAGAAGTATTTTTGGTCTTCCACCTGCGGAGACTACTATGCCACTGTGGGTTTTAAAGAGATCAAAATCTCAACTGAGTTAAGAGCGTTTAATTCTTTTTATCACTTTGCTGTTAAAACTGTACTTAGTGGTGAGAAAAATAATAATTATTTTTATTAGACTTGGATTAATTGATAAATATGTGATAAATGCATGGCTTTTAAAGATTACAAATGTTTTATGGGACCCATAGATTCCTAGATTCCTAGACCTGTGTCAAAAACTAGACCATGGATGGCAATTAAAGATGGTGATGATCAATGACACAAAGATATAAATGCAAACGAAGTTGGCAATATTTATATTCTAAAACCACCTTAAAGCCCCTGCTATGTCATACTTCCTCTAATGAGGGAGCTTAACAGATAAACACTGACCTTTGTATTCAATTGCCCTCTGAAATGAAAGCAAAGAAAAAGTTTGCTATTCCTCATAAACTAATTTTCTACCTTTTTATCAAATTCAGAATATAGTTTCCCTTTCTGTTTTGGCTTCCAGGGAAATCAGAGTTAACTGAGATTGAGCTCTTATTTTTCAGGCCTGAAAATACATGTAATCCAGATGTTGAGGAACTAACTCATATCGTGGTAATTTTAAACCACAGGGATTTAAAGGTCACTTGGTCTAACATTCCCACTCAAATCTGAAATCCCTCTACAGCTTCTCTGACACGTGGCCATTTTAGCTGCACTTGAATGTTTCTAGTATACACAGCTCATGATTTCATGAAGGAGTTCTTCCCCCAGGGTTAGTTCTAAAATTCAGAAAGCTTACAATGTAGTGAAATTTACTTTTTTCCTTAACTTCCCATTAGTTCTGCCCTCCAGAGCTATACTTGATTAAAAAAAATCCCCCTTTCATATGACTTTTCTCTTTGAATATTTAATTTAAACTGCCTTGCCTTTCCTTAGATTTCACTCCTAGCTCTGCTACTTGCTAGCTGTGAGATCCTGGGAAACTTACTCAACGTCTTTAAGCCTCAGTGTTTCCCTCTGTAACATGGAGATAATAATAGGATCCACTTCATAGGGTTATCTTAAGGAATTTATGAGAAAAAAAACTTGTAAAAGTGCTTAACACATTGTCAGTACTCCCTGTGACTATCTTAAAAGATCTTTTTTCCTCAAGTATGTTCTCTCAGTGGCTTATATGGAAAGCCCTCTTTCTCTCAGTTCATCTGCATTCCTCCATTTTTGTTATTGTTCAAATTGCTCTTTCATAATGCTTTTTCCACCTCCATGGCAAATAATTAGAATGTGACAGTGATGCTGCCAGATCTCCATAGTTCTAATGAGCCCTGCTAAACACACTCAAGTCCTACATGTCTCCCTGTTGAGGTCTACCTTCTCTGCAGGCCAGAGCTCAGCACAGTGTCAAAGAAAACCTGTTGGTGATTGCCTACTTCTCTCTTGGAATCCCTGTTCCTTCATTCTAACCTTCGATCCCCAGGCAGAGATGTAAAATCTGGGCTGCCATGTATACCCTTTCTCATTCAGCTTCTCCCAGGTCTCGCCAAAAATAAATAAATAAATAAACTTACCTGTTCTGTGTTCTTTTTCATCAGTGCCCTCATCTGACCTGGTATTGGTCATCTAGTCTTGCAAACCAGTTGTGCTCTTCAGCTAATAGAAACTCATGGCTTAATTTTTCACCCTTCCAAGAAACAAAAAAATTAATGTTAATTTTAGGCCAAGCTTAGCACCTTGAAACATCCTTGAAATGACTTTAAGTCTTTGATAACACGTGATTTCTTTTTCCTTTTTTTCCTTTGCTGTAGGTATCTTAATAAGTGCATGTGTATGTGTGTGTGCGTGCATGCGTGCACGTGCATGCATACACACAGAGCATTGCAACCTCCTACATCCATTAACAATAGGTGGTATCTTCTTTAGGAAGGCAACAGTGTCAATCTCAGGTAATTGGAAGAGGGTGGCATGAGATGGGCCTCTCAATAAGAAATCTTGTGACATACCTTAATAAGGGTGTCTTCCCCCAAAATACTTGCATTATCTATGGCTTAGTTCAACCCTAAATACAAATTTATTCATGAGTCCATGCTATGAACATACTTATACGTAAGAGATATTTCACAAATGCTGTTTTTTGGGGATGAATATTCACAAATGCTGTTTTTGGGGGATGAATATTTACTATCAGCCCTTGACTTTTTAAAAAATTAAGAAATTAACATAAAATGATAAAGAGAAGATTTTCAAATGCCTTAGGGCTAGATGTTGTGAGATTCTCTTTCCACAGTATTTTCTTAATGCTGTCTTAATGCCAGATTTCAAAATGAATCATCCAAGAAAACTAAAAAGACCCTGTAACAGATTTTTCAATCAAAGTCAACAGAAGCATAACTTTCCTGAATATTTCATGTATCCACCAAAACAGAAAATGGCTGCAATTTCTCTAAAAGTTAGGCTATTCTCTGAACATATCCCCTCAATCTTTCCCATTTAGAAGTTGTCCACACTAAATATGAGTTCACTCTTTGAGTATGAACTTATAGTTAACATGTTCAAATTGATTCTGCTCACTCCGGTTGCTGGCTTTTCTTAGAAACGTCTTCTACTGACTTGTTTTCTACTTTCAGAGATGTGGCAAATTTCAGGAAGCCTATATTATAAAAATGTAATTGGAATAAAGTGAAAAAATAAATCAGCGACTCAAAGGGTTGTTTCAGCTATTAAACCAGACACTTTAGGTCCTCTGTGCCATTCACCATAAAGTCACCATCTAAGTTAATCAAGTTGATTAAGAAGTTGATAATGACTAAGCCGTCAGTAAAGTTCATCTTATATTTTCACAAACATCCAAATTTTTCACTTATAAAACAAGAAATAACAGATTATTTTTCTACAAAAAGAGTTACAGAAACAACACAGACATGTCATGAACAAAAGACATTAATGAGATTTCTTTTGTAGAAATTGGCAGCTGGGAGGGAAAAGTGGATAGGAAGGCATGAGCCAATAATAATATTGAACTGCAGTCAACCAGTTAACTAGTTAACCGGGCTTGCAATCTGATATCCTAGGTTGCAAGAATGTTTCTTACAGTATCCCCCCCAAAATCACACATCCTTAAATATTTTCATTTTTAAGGAGATTAAAGCACTTTTTGAATCAATATTCTACAAATCCTAAAATGTGCCATCATTTTGATGACTATAACAGAGTTTCCCTAAGATATATATTGTCTTGCTCTCTGGAAGCCTCTCTCTACCTCAAGATTTCCTTTCTTTTCTTCTTTGAGACCCGTATCATGAGGCTCTGAACAGTCATGCTCCATTCTCTGGGTCAGCCCCAAGCTACTGAGACCTTACCTCTGACAAGAGTTCACATATTGGTAGTGACTTGCACTGCAGGTATTTTTTTTTTAATCCTTGACAGGTAATGTCTGGGAAATATCTTTGGACTGAAAGTCAGCTGTCTTGAGAGTAATATGCACTACACCACTTATTCACTGTTTGATTCTGGGCAAATCACTGAACTTCACATATCTTCATAAGTGTTTAATGAGAATAACACTTTGCACAAAATCCAGTAAGTAATTATTTAGGGGCTGTTAAAACCAGACATGATCTTGGAGGCTGCACTCCTCTAAACGAGACCTTGTCTCTGCCCTTGAGAGGTTCAGGGTTTAGAAGGAGAGACCGGCATTTGAATTGGCAAGGAGAATAAGGAGCAATAAGTGCCAAGCAGGGGGAGGTCCCAGTGACCTTCCTGGAAAAATGAACATTTCTCAGCATTACTGATAAAAGATATCCCTGGCACTGAAGCTTGTAGCAAAACAGATACAAAGATACGTCAGTTAACATAAAGTCAAAATGTACGCAAGGCCAAAAACTAAGATGAAAATGGTTTGATTATGGCTGCTAGAAGGGTATCCTAGATACATAGCTGCATTTGAATCAATAAAAATGTATTCAAAATTGTGTGAGTGTGTGAGTGTTCAATTTTGGAGCTAGAGTCCTTAACTTTTATAAAATTATAAAAAAAATAAGTGAATGACCCCGAAATGCTAGGAATCAATGCTTTCTAAGGTAGATACACTTTCTAGGAATTATAAGTGAAATGCTTGGGTGAAAGTGTATGTTTGCATGTGTGTGTGTGTGTATAAATATATGCACACGTCATCTTCTGCCACCAATTTACATGCTCCAAAAAATGTTCATGTTTCTGTACTTACTATTATGAGACGTCAAATATGGTAAATGTCTGTGCTTTATGGAGTTGCTGAAAGTGTTTTTTGAGATTTCCAAGTTAAATAATACGTAGCTCCCTTCCAAAACACACAAAAAAATTTGCTTGTATAATCACTATCTCAATGAGGAAGAGAAGTGAAATCTTATAAATTACTCACTTAAACGAATATATTATAAGGTGGCTATATTGGAGATGTCCCACAACCTTTTATCTTAAAAGGAAATATGCAAAGAAAAAATAGTGTCTTTTTTTCTGTTACTGATTTAATGTTGTTCTCAAGCCAAACACTGCTGGATATCAAGAGGAAAAAATATTAAGTTTTCCAAGTAAAAGTGTTAAGTTTCTTCTGATCTAAGAGAGTAGTTTTACAAGGTTTGCATTTTTTAGAGGGAAGAGTGAAATATATAGAAATTAAAGTGGTATGATACCCGGATTTGCTTTAAAATATTTTCACAAGAATGATAAGTTGAGGGGGTGGGGGAGGGAGGGCAGGGCAAGGCAGAATGGGGGAGGGCATAGGAGAAAAAAGAAAAAGAAATAGAAACAAAAAGAGGTTTTTCATAACGATTTTGCAGCCAGAACACGAGTGTTGTGAAAATCACCACTAAATCAAAGCCAAAACGAGAAAGAAATGACTCATATCAACATCGTCATTACTAGATATATAGATTAGGGCAAGTCCACCACTACTGGCCATCTGACCTACAAGTGTGGGGTGATCAACACAAGAACCATTGAAAAGTTTGAGAAGGAGGCTGCTGAGATGGGAGAGAGCTCCTTCAAGTATCTCAGATTTTAGATGAGTGAAACAACGAACTATTGGTGTTAACAAAATGGATTCCACTGAGTCACCCTACAGCCAGAAAAGACATGAGGGAATCATTAAGGAAGTCAGCATGTACATTACAAAAATTGGCTACAAACCTGACACAGTAGCATGTGTGCCACTTTCTGGTTGGAATGGTGAGAATGTGCTGGAGTCAAGTGCTAATATGCTTTGGTTCAAGGGACAAAAAGTCACCAGTAAAGATGGCAATGCCAGTGGAACCATGCTGCTTGAAACTCTGCAATGCATCCTACCAACAACTCATCCAACTGACAAGACCTTAAGTCGGCCTCTCCAGGATGTCTACAGAATTCGTGGTATTAGTACTGTTTTTATGGGCTGAGTGGAGACTGGAGTTCCCAAACCCAGCACAGTGCTCACCTTTGCTCCAGTCGACTTTACAACTGAAGTAAAGTCTGTTGAAATGCATCATGAAGCTTCGAGTGAAGCTCTTCCTGGGGACAATGTGGGCCTCAACGCCAAGAACATATCTGTCAAAAATGTCTGTCATGGCAACGTTGCTGGTGACAGCAAAAATGACCCATCAGTGGGAGCAACTAGCTTCACTGGTCAGGTTATTATCCTCCACCATCCAGGCCAAATCAATGGTGGCTATGCCGCTATTCTGGATTGTCACACAGTTCACATTGCTTGCAATTTTGCTGAGTTGAGGGGAAAGATTGATCACCATTCTGGTAAGAAGCTGGAAGATGGCCCTACATTCTTGAAATAGGGTGAAACTGTTGTCACTAAAATTGTTTCTGGCAAGCCCAGGTGGGTCGAGAGCTTCTCTGACTGTCCTTCTTTGGGTCATTTTGCTGTTTGTCATATGAAACAGACAATTGCTGTGGGTGTCATCAAAGCAGTAGACAAGAGGGCTGCTGGAGGAAACGAGGTCACCAAGTCTGCCCAGAAAGCTCAGAAGGCTAAATAGATATTATCCCTACTGCCTGACACCTCAGTCTTAATCAGTGGTGGAAGAACGGTCTCAGAACTTTCTTTCAACTAGCCATTTAAGTTTAATAGTAAAAGACCCGTTAACGATCACAATGCCTTGTAAAATCTTCAGAAGGAGAATGTTTTGCGAACTGTTTTGGTTTCTTTTTTTCATGTGGCAGTTTTAAGTTATTAGTATTTCAAATCAGTCCATTTCAATAGAAAAAACTTAACTAAAAATCTGTCACAGAATTTTGAGACCCATTAAGGCAAAGTTTAATGAGGACAAAATGAAACAGAAAGTTAGGTGATGTGTCCATGGCAGTATCTTGATGATTCTAGAATCAGAATATATGGCAGTTCATTACACTATTTTCTTTAATGTTTTGATGTTTGAAACCTTTATTAAATAATTTTTCTTTAAAAGAGTATGAGCAGAAAATAATTTATTTAAAGTAAATACTCAGTCTTTCACAGTTCTTTCCTCCTCTGGCATCTGCGCATATGAGGGAGTTTATGGGAAATTTTTGTGCTGAGGGACAGAGGCTTTCACTCCACACCCTCAGGCCTGTGTGTGCTATCTTCTGGGATTTGGGGATTTTGCTTATATCCATGGCTAGGTGGCCTACCAGGGTCATATTGTGTCTGGAATTGGTTCCTTCCGGTGGGTTCTTGGTCTCACTGACTTCGAGAATGAAGCCGTGGACCCTCGCGGTGAGCGTTACAGTTCTTAAAGACGGTGTGTCCAGAGTTTGTTCCTTCAGATGTTCAGATGTGTCCGAAGTTTCTTCCTTCTGGTGGGATCATGGTCTAGCTGACTTCAGGAGTGAAGCCATAGACCTTCATAGTAGGCGTTACAGCTCTTAAAGGTGGCGCACCCAGAGTTGTTCATTCCTCCCTGTGGGTTCGTGGTCTCGCTGACTTCAGGAGTGAAGCCGCAGACCTTCGCAGTGAGTGTTACAGCTCTTAAAGGTGGCGCATCCAGAGTTGTTTGTTCCTCCCGGTGGGTTTGCAGTCTCTCTGACTTCAGGAGTGAAGCCGCAGACCTTCGCAGGGAGTGTTACAGCTCTTAAAGGTGGCACGTCCGGAATTGTTTGTTCCTCCCGGTGGTCTCGCAGTCTCGCTGACTTCAGGAGTGAAGCGACAGACCTTCGCAGTGAGTGTTACAGCTCTTAAAGGTGGCGCGTCCAGAGTTGTTCTTTTCCCCGCCAGTGGGTTCGTGGTCTCCCTGACTTCAGGAGTGAAGCTGCAGACCTTCACAGTGAGTGTCACAGCTCATAAAGGTAGTGCGGACCCAAAGAGTGAGCAGCAGCAAAATTTATTGTGACAAACAAAAGAACAAAGTTTCCACATTGGGAAGGAGACCCTAGCTGGTTGCCGCCGGGGGGTGGCCAGCTTTTATTCCCTGATTTGGCCCGCCCATGTCCTGCTGATTGGTCCATTTTACAGAGCGCTCATTGGTCCATTTTACAGAGGGCTGATTGGTACATTTTACAGAGTGCTGATTGGTGCGTTTTTACAGAGTGCTGATTGGTGTGTTTACAATCGTTTAGCTAGACACTGAGCACTGATTGGTGCATTTACAATCCTTTAGCTACACACAAAATTTCTCCAAGTCCCCACCAGACCCAGAAGCGCAGCCGGCTTCACTTCTCAACATCTCAAATGACTTGTTTTGGTGCTGCTAAGTTGTTGCTAGTTGGTCTGGCTCATTGGGCTCTCATGGTGGCACCTGTTGTTGTCCTCAGCCATTTGCCACCAGAAGGAAAATCTCTCCACTCTTCATCCCGAACTTAGGTCTGAACCACTTCACGTGTCTCACCATCATCTCTACACCACCATGCCCAACACACATACACATACACACTCATGGGGGTTGGGATAGCAGAGGGAATCTCTGAATGCCTTGCATGCCAGGGTTGGCCACGAGGCACCAGGAACCTGAAGTTTATGCCTCAAAAGCTGCTTCTGCTAATACTGCATTACAGCTCTAAATCATGATGTCTTACTCAAGTAAATGTGTAGGTTGCTCTGGAGGATCTGCCAGGGAAAGCAGACCACCAGCCCCGACACCCTCAGCTTTCCCAATATGCATCTGGATTTGCTATGGCAGCAGAGGTGGCCATATGGAGCTGGGGAGGGCCCAGCTCCACTGCCACAATATTCAACCCAAAAAAAGCCACAAGCAAAGACACTACCATTCTCTCTATGTCAAATCATTTATTTAAAAATACATACTGTATTATCTAACTTTGATTCTAAATATGGAAATTTGCAGAACCCAAATATTGCCCCCAATCCTTAGCCCAGGTACATCATTTTGGATAAGTCAGAACCTGAGTGAAAAGATAACTGCATAATTTTAACTCTTCCAGTCCCAAGTTCATCCTTCTTTCTATAGTACCTTCTTAAGCATGTCTTTACTAATTTTTTGATCATACTCCAATCCATATTTAATTAACAATGGAGCTAAATGACATTCACAGGTGTTTTCTATGTCATAGCCACACTGATCTAAGTTCAGTAACCCTGGAATTAGACATAGGGATAAGATATTACATCAGCAATGAGAAGCACCATGAATGAAAATAGATGCTTATTCACTGCAAAGGAAAAATGATGCCTCTGCACCTCTGCACTCTGAAATAAAAATGGTTACTAGAATAATGTTTTTATTTTGTACTTAAGCAAAGAACAAATTAGATGTAAGTTCTAAATAGAAGAAGTCACCAAGGATCCTTTGTATTTCAAGTAAGTTCTTTTTTTGTAGGTACATAGTCATGTAAATTATACATAAATATATATTGCTGAATTAATTTTATTTGAATTCGAGGTGGGCTGTCTTTGGCTATTTTAAATTATCTTGGAAAACTTTGGAAATAACACTAGATTTGACAAAGGAATTCAACTTCAATGAATTATCTTTGTATGTCTTCTCAAATTAGCAAAACTTATTTTCCTCAATGTATCTTAATATATAGTTTAAGGCCTTCAGAACTAAACAATTTCAGCTATACAAAATTCTATGTTTAGTAAATTTGAGTCATGTACCATAAAAATCAGTGTAACTTCTGTTTTATCCTTGGTCATGATGTATTTTCCACAAAGTTTAGCAACTGAAAGTAAAAGAAAGCTTATCTGTTGTGTTATTGTTGGTTGTGTTGGTTGTTATTTGGCTGTGTCCACAGATCACGGGTTTGCCAATTTTTCATTTTCTATGAGCCCTATCTTCCAATGGCCTTCTGAAACTTTATTTCAAGATCTGTTTTCAAGATACACTCAGGAATGCACTGGTTCAGTATTTCAAAGCTCATCACTGAATTCCTAAAGATTACAGTATAGTACCTTGAATTCCCTGGGATTTTCTATACCCCACTGAGTTCCATACCTACTGGATTGACTTGCACTCTTATTGTCTTGAAAATATATTAATAGGAGTTTTATATTTTTAAGTCCATTAAACATTCAGATGGCTGCACTCATAATCTACACCATCTCTTTTTTGATCACTGGTCCAAGGATATAACTTTTATGGGGTCAGCAACTCTCCACAGCTCTTCCTATAGTGTTTCTTACCTCAGAAAATGGCAGTGTTGTTCTCCCAGTAGCTCAGTCTGAAAACCTTAGAGATAGCCTCCACTCTTCTCCTTCAGTCATACTCCACTTCTGGTCCATCAGTTTTATTTTCAAATATACTTCAAATCTAATAACTGTTTACTACCTTCACTACTCCCATCTGGGTCTAAGTCAGCATCACTGCCATGTTAGATTAGTTTCCTAATAGGTCTTCATGCTTCCACCTTGAATACCCTTCCATCACTCCCAACACACACACACACACACACACACACACACACACACACACACTATTTACACCACCGTCAAAACGATACTATAAAATACCTTTACTTATTTATGTAGCACACACTTCCATGGTATTAGTTTGTGCCAGGAACTGCTCAAAACACTTTACAAATATTAACTATTTTAATACTTATTCTAATCCTATGTAGCAGGGACCATGATTATCCCACTTTATAGGAAAGAAAACAGAGGCACAGAGAAAATAATAATAATTTGCCCAAAGTCACCCAGCTAACAGGTCAGAAAACCAGGACTCAACCCCGGCAGTCTTAGCTCCAGACTGCATTCACTCAGAGCATGTCATTGTCCTGCCTGAGAACACCCATCATCTTCTCATCTCACACAGAGTGAAAGCCCGAGTCCCCAAAGGGCTAACTAGAGTCTACATATCACTGGTCTACCTTAGACAGACCATGCAGTCTCCCATCTCAGGGTCTTTGATCCTTCCCTCTGCCAAGAACTCTCATCTTCCATGCATACATTTGTCTCGCCCTCTCTCTTCCTTCAGATTCCTGAGCAAAGACCAGTGAAGACTTCCTAAATTCACACCTATGCCTTGCCAAACTTCTTTACTCTCCTTTATTTTTCTCCGGAGCACTTATTACTGCCTAAATATATGCATTTGTCTGTTTGCTTTTGTCTACCTCCTCCCATTGAAGACATAAGCTCTGTGAGGCAAGGGCTTTGTCCTTTGTTCCCTGCTGCATCTCCAGTGCCTAGAATGTAGGAGGCCCTCAATTACCAACTGTTGGACAACTTCAGAATTATTGAACGAATTACAAAGATCAATGTGTAGAAGAAACATTTGTGAAAGAGGAAGTAGGCAATTTTGACTTCACTCTTTCTACCCTGCCACTTTGACCCCAGTGCTATTTAGCCTGACATTTTAACCCTGCTGTTTGCTTTTTGCTTCAACAGGACCCACAATAAAGTGATTCAACATATATAGATGATTAGATTTGTAATGCCATAAACCAACCCTGGATACAAAGTAATCCTAAAATGTTTGTGGAAGATTATTCCCAGTTTTCTTATGGTTTTGATAAAATTTAAATGTAACACTTTAAATCATGTACAACTATAGTACAACTCCGATGAAAAGCAATAGGGAGAGTTCTCAAAGAACCAAAAATAGAAGTACCATTCAATAAAGAATCCCACCACTGCATATCTATCCAAAAGAAATAAAAAATCATTTCTCCAAAAAGATACCTGCACTCATATGTTTATCACAGCACTACTATTCATAATAGCAAAGATGTGGAATCAACCTAAGTGTCTATCAAAGAATGACTGGATTAAAAAAAAGTGATATATATACACACACACACATATATATACATACACATCATGAAATACCACTCAGCCATAAAATATGTCTTTTGCAACAACATGGATGGAACTGGAGGCCATTATTCTAAGTGAAATAACTCAAACAAAAAGTCAAATACTACACGTTCTCACTTATAAGTGGGAGCTAAACAGCTAAACATGGACATAGACAGTGAAATACACACGGGAAATTCAGAAGGGTAGGAGGATGGGACAGGGTTTAGGGATGAGAAATTACCTAATGGGTACAATGTACACTATTTGGGTGATGGTCACAGTGAAAGCTCAGACTTAACCACTACACAATATGTCCATGTAACCAAACTGCACTTGTATCCCCTAAAATCTATTTAAATAAATAAATCACATATAATTAATATTATTAGTAAAAATAATCAACACAAATATTCTACTCATGGGAAAATTTTTTATAGTTTAAAACTGTCAAAACCTGTATTTCATCAATATAATAGATACCGTGAAGGACGGTGGATCTCCCCAGGGTGGAGCCCCAGAATCATCGTCCTCCTCCGGCCGCCCAAGCTCCTCCGCCACTTGTCAGAGTCCTCCTTCAGCCGTTCCCAGCCCGGGGCCTCCCAGGTGATGAGGGCCAAGTACCCTCCAGCAGGAGCCACACAGCAGTGACTTCCAGACCCTCTGGGGCAGCGGACTGGCTCGCACTGCAGATTCTTCCTAATCCTTTGGTGAAAACTGCAACACAAGAAGGCCGCAAATAAGCCCAAGGGTCAGAACTCTATGGCCTTACACAAAATCATCATGGTGGACAGTGGTGGTGTGGGCAAGTCTGCTCTGACTCTATGTGTCCGGAATTGGTTCCTTCCAGTGGGTTCCTGGTATCTCTGACTTCAAGAATGAAGCTGCCAACCTTCTTGGTGAGTGTTAGAGCTCTTAAAGGTGGCACAGACCTGAAGAATGAGCAGCAGCAAGATTTATTGTGAAGAGCAAAAGAACAAAACTTCCACAGCATGGAAGACAACCCAATTGGGTTGCCACTGCTGGTTAGGGTGGCCAGCTTTTATTCCCTTATTTGTCCCCTCCCATGTCCTGCTGATTGGTCCATTTTACAGAATGCTGATTGGTCCATTTTACAGAGTGTTGATTGGTCCATTTTACAGCACACTGATTGGCACATTTTACAAAACTCTAGCTACAGAGGGCTGATTGGTGCATTTTACAAACCTCTAGCTAGCTACAGAGTGCTGACTGGTGCATTTTTACAGAGCACTGATTGGTGCATTTTACAAACCTCTTGTAAGACACAAAAGTTCTCCAAATCCCCACTTGACCCAGGAAGTCTAGCTGGCTTCACCTCTCACATACAGTTCATGTATGATGAGTTTGTGGAGGAATATGAGCCTACCAAAGCAGACAGCTATCGGAAGAAGGAGCTCAGGATGGGGAGGAAGTACAGATCTATATCATAGATACAGCTGGGCAGGAGGACTACACTGCAATTAAAGACAACTACTTCCACTGTGTCTTCTCTATTACAGAAATGGAATCCTTTGCAGCTACAGTTGACTTCAAGGAGCAGATTTAAGAGTAAAAGAAGATGAGAATATTCCATTTCTACTGATTGGTAACAAATCAGATTTAGAAGATAAAAGGCAGGTTTCTATAGAAGAGGGAAAAAACAGAGCTGACTAGTAGAATGTTATCTATGTGGAAACATCTCCTAAAACACGAGCTAATGTTGACAAGGTATTTTTTGACTCAATGAGAGAAATTCGAGTGAGAAAGATGGAAGGTGACAAAGAGTGGAAAAAGAAGAGGAAAAGTTTAGCCAAGACAATCAGAAAAAGATGCTGCATTTTACAATCAAATCCCAAACTCCTTTCTTATCTCGACTATACTAATAAATATAATTTATAAACATTGCCACTGAAGGCTCAATTGACTGAAATTACTTTAACATTTTGGAAATTGTTGTATATCACTGAAAGCATGAATTGGAACTGCAATGAAATTCAAATTTACTTAAAAAAGAAATTAATATGGCTTCACCAAGAAGCCAAGTTCAACTTATTTAGTAATTGCCAACAATTATCATGGTCCTGAATGTAGAATGGGAGCTTGTGTTTCTGAGGCAGTCTTTCTTGAAATATTAAAGAAGTGAGATGGGGGTGAGGAGAGGGAGGAAAGAGGACTGACTTCCTCTGGTGTTTTATTATAAAGCTTACTTTTTATATCATATTAAAATATCTTGGTCTTCTACTGCCTTGAAAAATGACAATTGTGAACATGATAGTTAAACTGTACCACTTTTTAAAACCATTGTTATGCAAAATTTAGAAGAAAAAGTTATTGGCATGGTTGTTGTATATAGTTAAACTGAGAGTAATTCATCTGTGAATCTGCTTTAATTACCTGGTGATTAAAGTGGTGTAAACTTGTACATGGAAATTTTTGAATATGCCTTAATTTAGAAACAGAAAAATACCCGGTTATATCATTCTGGGTGTGTTCTTACTGACACCAGGGGTCCACTGCCTCATGTGTCCTGGTGAGAAAATATATGCCCAGCATGGAGTACAGCTTTGGTATAGGAGATTCTTGAGAAGTAACTGACTGCTGGGAGCCTGTCTAAATTTAAAATGTGTGCCATACTCTGGTTCTTGAAAATAAGATTCCAGAGCTCTTTGATCACTTTTAATAAACTTCAAGTTCATTTAAAATGAAGGGCCAGCATATACTTTAAGATAATTTTCAGCTGCAAGGATTCAGCACCAGTTATGTTTGAATGAACCCTCTTTTTCTTTAAGATGCTGGTCCCTGGAAATCACTTTCTGCCAGTGGTGAGCATGTAAGTGTTAAGTTTTTGATCTCCTGGGAGCAGGGCACAGGAAGAAAATGTCAATAATGCTAATGCATTTTGCACTGTTGAATGAAGAACACTGTAGCTACATTTTCAGGAGTTAACATCAAGCAGTCAAACCTGGGTACCGTGCAGAAAACATGTTTGGCACACACTGACCAAACATCAGGCTGTGTCACCATTGTGTGGTGTTCCTGCCGGAAGAATTCTAGCACGCTATTTGGGGACATAATTTCAGTGGGAAATACGCCGCTGTCTGATCTTTTTTTCCTCTTTGCAGTGGAACTAGGACAGTTGATTCAACAGAGTATTTTTTTTCCTTTTGCTCAGTCCTGATTTAAACAGGTCAAAGATGTGTTCAGGCATTCCAGGAAACAGGTGTGTATGTAAAGTTAAAAATAGACTTTCTAGGAACTCACTCCTTAGATATTACATCCAGTTTCTCTGTTAAATATTTGTCCTTAAAGGGTTTGAGAGGTACATCTTTCATTTTGTATTTCTCATAGGCTATGTCACGTGCAGAATTCAAGTCACCAGTGTAACACTGGCCAGCGGGCCCAGCAATCTCCATGTGTACTCATTACAGTCTTGTTTAACCAGAGGTCCTAACCACTAACATTGTGACTTTGCTTTGAGACCTTTCCTTTCCTGGGTACTGAGGTGCTATGAAGCCAACTGACAAAGATGCATCATGTGTCTTAGGCTGATGCCACTACCCGATTTGTTTAGTTGCAATTTGAGCCATTTAAAGACCAATAAACTTCTTTTTAAAATATATATATTTAAATTAAATAATATATATGTGATTCACACCCACAAGAGTAGAGCAAGTAATAAGTATACTTTATACAAACAGCCAAAGAAAATAATAGTTAAAACCGTACATTTTAGTCACTTCAAAATATTTACGGGCCAGGCACAGTGGCTCATGCCTGTAATCCCAGCACTTTGGGAGACCAAGGGCAGGTGGATCACCTGAGGTCGGGAGTTCAAGACCAGCCTGACCAACATGGCAAAACCCCATCTCTACTAAAAATACAAAATTAGCCGGGCGTGGTGGCGCATGCCTGTAATCCCAGCTACTCAGGAGGCTGAGGCAGGAGAATTGCTTGAACCAGGGAGGCAGAGGCTGCAGTGAGCTGAGATTGAGCCATTGCACTCCAGTCTGCACAACAAAGAGTGAAACTCCATCTCAAAAAAATATATATATATACATATATAGAGATAGATATAGATATAGATATGTATGTGTGTATCTAGATAGATAGATAGATAGATAGATAGATAGATAGATAGATAGATAGATAGATAGATAGATTACATAGCTTTTGTTGTTCCAGGCACTGTTTTAAGAGCTTTTATAAAAAAGTAACTGATTTACTCTCATAAAATATTTTGTGAGTTAGATGCTAATGCTAATATGATCCTTTTTCACAGACGAAAAGGAAACAGAGAAATTAAGTAACTTGCCCCAAGTGACACGGTAAGCAGTGACAAAGCCAGAGTTGGAACTTATCAATCTCGTTCTAGAGTCTGTTTGATGCTCTGCCTTCTTTCTAATAATCCTTTATTATTGATTAGAAAATTACAAATGTACATCTTCTTATCAGAATTTAGATCTGCAGAGTTTAGCACAATCAAGTTAAACGTGTTAGAATGAGATCATGTTTTTTGCAGGGATGTGGGTGGAGCTGGAGGCCATTACCCTTAGCAAACTAACACAGGAACAGAAAACCAGACACCACAGGTTCTCACTTTTAGGTGGGAGCTGAATGATGAGAACACATGGACACAGGGAGGGGAACAACACACACTGGGGCCTATGGGAGGATAGAGGGTGGAAGGAGAGCGAGAATCAGGAAAAATAACTATTGGGTGCTAGGCTTAGTACCTGGGTGATGAAATAATCCATACAACAAACCCCCATGACACTGTTTACCTATGTAGCAAACCTGCACATGTACCCCTGAACTCAAAAGTTTAAAAAAGAGAAATAATAGCCACAAAAGAAAACTCACAATGGCAAAAGCTCAATCAGCACAGTTTGATATGAACTATGATTTAATAATTGCCAGAATTTCCAGTAATTTCCACCAAAAAAGTTGATGGCAGTGAAAACAACTTCTGAAAACTAAAATTAAAAATTTTTAAAAATTAAGGGACAAAAAGATGCCATGCAAAATAGTTATTAAAGAGTGAAACAGGTTTCATGCAGTTTGCTTTTAGATACCAGCCAAGATGGACTCAGTAATGGTGTGGTAACAGATAGCAACCACACTTTAGTCTTTCTGTGATTTGAAGTGAAAAGCTCATTGATTTTTATTGAAAGTCTCAAGAGAAGGCAATGCGACAGACATGTGGCATGAACGTCATTGTTTGTGGTGTCAAGCATCTCATATTTCACTGGCCACAGCAAGTCACATGACCAGGTCTCCCTTTAGGCAAGTTGTGCCATGCCCTGAATACTCAGAAATAGGAGAGCCACTTATTAGCAAGCAGTTAGTTCAATCAAAATTCATCAGCATGTGGTTCCCAGATAAATATACAAAATTAGCGCTTTGATTACAAGGAAGACAGAGCAGCAGGAAACGTCTGTAGGGCAGCCAACCAACATTTTCTGCCACCATAAATGTTGGCAATAATAAACTTCATGACAAAGCCAGCATTCATTAAGAGCTCAGAAAATGCCAGGCACTGTGCTTCTTATATGTTTTCTTATTTAATTCCCAAGTCCTACAAGGGAAGCACATTATTGCCTGTGTTACAGAAAGGAAAACTGAAGAACGAAGAGTAAAATACTTTTGCAGATCTGGTAAATGTTGAAGCTAAGACAAGAACCTAAGCAGTCCGATTAATACCCCGTCTTAGAACTACTCCCTCATTGTGCTTCCCTTCTGAATTGCACGATTCAGAGCATAAAGAACTTTATCTCTGGATATTGCAGGCTTTGCAAGAGTATTCATCTGTGGATCTTGAGTGCAAAATAAAATTTGACCCTGGTGGTTTAGCTATAACTGGAAAGGACAACTTCCATGACATTTTCTCATAAAGCCCGTTGCCAACATCATCGAGAACAGCATGTGCTCTTCCAGATTACAGTGATAAGAAGGTTGATGTTGCTGAGAGCTGCAAGTCCTGATGAAGCAGCACTTCTCTAGGAGACGGACGTTTCCGCTGGCCTCCGCTGAATCCTGTGCATTGGTTTCTTAGGGAGGAACTGGCTGAAACTGCTGGAAAACCACATCCATAGGATTCATGCTGTTGGAAAGGCTGTCAACAGGAAATGGTCAACAAATTGCCCTAAACCCGCGGAGCTTGCAGAGGGGCACTGCTGCCATTCTGTCTGGACATAGCCATGCTGTCTACTCACTTGAAGACTATAAGACCCCTTCCATTCTAAGGCAGGAGTAATTGAAGAAAAAGGGAATCTCTACCTAAATAAGTTGTATTCAAATTATTCATCTACACCTGGGAATTTACGCCAATCATACCAAAATAAAATATAGCTAGTACAACGTCTGGTGTCTGCTGAGCTGTAAATCTCTGCAACAGGTGCTTGTTGTTATGGGCTGGGAGACACTCATGATAATGCCCTTGAGCCATCAACCCCCTCCAACATACACACACACACACACACACACACACACACACCATGTCTTCCTTATCTTGCCCTAGGTTTTTTTCAAATCAATTGGATCTCTTTCAACACTCTACACCCCCCTTGGATGCTTTCTTTCATCCTTGGGGTACACAAGGGCTCTGTGAGGAGGCCCTTGGGGCTTTTAGTCCAGGCTCTTTATCATTCCGTGGCTGGTCTGCTATTCCAATGCCATGATAACCAACGGATTCTAACAGGCTTCTAGTCTCCCCTGGCTATGCAACAGGTAGGATACTCTAGGATACAACACATCCATTCCTTTCTGTTTGGGAAGTGGGGAGGACAGAGAGGACTGGGCAGGATTTGGGTTTCTCCCACTAACTCTTACATCATCATATGTTGTGTTGATTTGGGCATAATCTCCACGCCTTGCTACCTTCAAGATTTTGTATTCTGATATTCAAAGCCAAGCATTTGAACTTTAAAACACGTTATCTGTCTTAAGCACTTGGCTTTTAAGACTTCTGCCTTTGCTACGAGTTTTAAAACCCATCCATCAATTCAACTAACGTCCCCTTTCTAAGCAGTACCTGCTCTCCCCTTGAGAGCAATGTACAAAGAAAGTTATACAGTGGGGGAAATGTAATGGGTTCAAAGCTGCCCAGTGGAGGAGCAGGAAGGAGGTGTTGAGAACTCTGAATAATAGATCTCAACATATTTTTTGTTAGATCTACTTTCTGGAATGCTGTTTCCTCCTATTTTGAGATTATGCCAGTTTATGTTGCATTTAGTATATGCCAGCAACTTCCATGACTTTAACCTTCAGTCCTCACAGAAACATTATGAGTTGAAGCTTTTATCTTCTTTCACTGATAAGAAAAGGGAGTCTTAGAGACATTCATTAACTTGACGAAGTTCACGAAGGTAGTAGATGGTGGAACCAGGCACTGTGTTAGTCCGTGAATGTACGTAGATTAACAATACAAAGATGACTGCATCAACTGGTGTAGGCATCAAACATGTAAATGAATCTTGGCAGCACATTTGGCTGGGACTATTATTGAGGTTTACACACATAGGATGGCCATTTAACTAAGGGTTATGGAAGACTTCCTACAGAGATTCACACCTGAGTTGATTCATGAAGGATAAGCAGAAAAGTTAGACAAGTGAAAAAAAAAAAAGAGGAAGGGAAAGAAAGGGTATTTCAGGGCCTAGGAATAACATGAACAAAAGCACAAGGGCAAGCTGAAATAGAATGTTTTGCTCCCTGTTTTAGGCTATTTCTCCAGTTACCTACAAGTGACCCAAAATTTCATACCTTATAACAATAGTTATCATGCTCATAAACCTGCAATTTAGCAGGACCTGGTGGGAATAATTCATCTATGCCCTGTCTGGCATCATCTGGGATAGCTCAAAGGCTGGGACTGAATCAACTGAAGGCTCATTTACATGTAAGTTGACATTGGCAGCAGGCTGAGACCCAAGGTGGGTCTGTGGGCTGATAATCCTACACAGTCCTGGATGGCTGATGTGGCTGGGCTTTCTCACAGCATGTCGGCTGGGTTGCAAAAATGAGCATCCCGAGAGATATAAACCACGTGGAAGCCATAACACATTTTAAAATTTATCTTATTTTTATTGATACATAAGATTTGTACATATTTATGGGGCACATGCAATATTTTGTTACACAAATAAAATGTGTAATGATTAAGTCAGGGTATTTAGGATATCCATCCCACGAGCATTTATCATTTCTATGCACTGAGAACATTTGAGGTCCTCACTTCTAACTATTTTGAAATGTACAATACATTCGTAACACATTTTTGACTTAGCCTTGTTAAGTTAGGCAGTATCACTTCCACCATATTCAATTTGTTGAAACAGCCGCAAAATGCACCCAATTTCAAGGATAAGAGAAAAGCCTTCAATCCCGAGAGGGCATAGCAGTGTTTTGGAAAAGCATGTAGACCTGGAAATATGGCTGTGGTCATTTTTCAAATATACAATATAGTATAACTCTAAACATAAAAGAACAATATAAAATGCAAATAGAGCCACTTTCCAAAGCAACTGTGTCTTTCTTGATCTAATCACACTATTAGCTGCATGAGATCATTGATTGACTCATTGCTTACTAAGAGGGGGTTACTAGCTAAAAGCCAAGAAAAGAATTTAAGTCATATGCCAGGCGTCAGCATGAATTATCCATACAGTAGGCTAAGCACAGGAAATCCTGTCATCACTGCACAAAATGCTTGTTGTGTTTTCTTGGCCACATGGCAAATAACCATTCATAAACTTTCTGTAACAAAGACTAATCTAGAAATTGTGTCAGAAGGCCTTGAAGGTACTCTTGCAATTGAAAGACCATTTCAAGCTATTTGTCCCAGCCACCGCAGGGACCTCTTTTACTAAAGGCAGTGTTAATAAATCTTGACCAAAACTTTCTAATGATTTTGCAGAGCCGTTTCAGTAAAGGTCCTTATTATTTGTGGAAATATCTTCAAAATGACTTGAATCTTTTACTTCATTTCCAGGTCCAACAATCATAGCTCCATGCCATTTAATTGTAACAGATTATAAAATGCTATATCTGACAAGGCCCAAAATGCATATGGCTCCATACTGCAGGTCATGTCAATGAACTGCAAAGTTGCTACGCCCTGGCAACTTGGAGGGACACTAAAATGATTAGAACCATCTGTTCTAGAGTCATTAACTCTAAATCCTCAGCTTCTTAGTCACCGCCTCTCCCCTCTGTGGGCTCATCAGAGACCCAACAGAGAAGCAATTGATTCTTCTCTGTCTCCCACAGTGATGAGAATAGACATGATGGAGAGCATATGAGGACATAAGCCCTTTTACCACAGAATTTACATTCTAGGAGTGACAGATGTTACACAATTACACAAGTATGAAATATAAATGAAAAGGGATAAATGCTGTGATGCAAAACCTCCTGATTCTATGAGAGTGTATTGTAAAGAAACTGATGCACACAGAGAGACAAGTAAGGGGAGAAAAGGTGGAGGAAGAGGGGATGGAGACAGAGAACAACTCAGGTGAGAGCCTGAAGCAGGAGGCACGTGATGAGTTCAGGGAACTGAAAGAAGAAAATGGCATAGCACCAGGATGCTTGGACCTGTGGCCCTAGATGACCTGGGGGGCCCTTGCCCTGAGAACAATGAAGGGCCATTCACAAGGTTTAAGTCTTCAGATATTTTAATTCCTTCCATTCAGGAGCACGTCTTCGTCAACTAGAGATAGCCACGTCAGGGCAGCCCAGTCATTTTTTTGTGTTCACCTCACTGGTCTTCTGCTATAGTTTGTTACCTGGACACTGTAGCAGCTGTCCACTTTCTGTAGTGTATGTGTTCTCCCTAATACGACTCTTCCTTTCTCCTGGATCTATACACCGCTGACACTTCATCTTCCTAAAGTGCAATTTTCATCACATCACTCTTCTCAGAAACTTTCAGAGGCAAATTCAGGATGGAAGGTAAATTCAAGCACTCCTCTGTTTTTTCTGTTCCTATACCATCTGTCACCCTCACCAGTAGCTCTACTCTTCCCAGAATGAATCTTCTACTTCACCCAAATTGAGTATTTTTTCCCACCATCACACAAATGCTCATGGCATGCCTCCTTCTTGAAAAGATCTTGCTTTCTTCCTACCCTACTCTTACTCATCCATTAGAGCAGCACCTGAGTCCCATATCTCTGGAAGCTTCCACAGCCAGTGCAGTTTACATTTATTTCTCTCTCTGGATCTGAGAGCTCTTGTTACCTCTGTTCTTCATATTTGTAACTGGTCATAAATGAATGCACACTCTTGTGATATTCTGTAACTGTTTAGATAGGTTTATCCTGCTTCCATCAAGGACACAAGTTTTTTGTTATCAGAAGCCACATGTTCTATATTACTCATAGCTCTTACTTGAAGGGTAAACTTCAGGGAAGAGGACAGGAGTCATTCAAGGATCTACACGTAAACACTGCAGAATGAGCCATTCTATTTCATGAGCAACAATGACATCTAGTGGCTGACAGGTTGCCTAGCTTCTTCTGACTTTAATAATTGGACAAGGCATTTAGAAAGAGAATATTACAGAATATTTAATGAACCCAAGTTATTCCCACCAACTACACTGCTTATGAAAGTATTTCAAATATGGATTTATGTGTTCTGGCTGCCCAAATGCTTCCCCCATCCTCCTGTGGTCCAACGACCCACAAACTACTGGTAAGAGGTCCCCGCGTGTGCTCCTTGCAAACCGCAACTTCCCTTTCCCGGAGGAAGATCACCAGAAATTTTCATGGAGATTATGCGATTTTCAACTTTCTGCTTCCTGTGAAGATAGAGGTTTATGTGGATAAATATTTATTTTGGAAATAAAGTATGTAATTGAGTAGGAAACTTGAGATGATAAATATGATAACCAGAGTAGAAACGCACTTGAAAGCTAAATGAGAGAAAGTCAGTGTGGCGTAGAGGAAGTTTGTGGGCTTTGGCTTCTGAGGGACTTGGGATCGGATGCCAGGTCTTCCCATAAAGTCACGTGATCGTTATGACAGACTGACGTCTCTGGGGCGCCATCTTCGCATCCCAAACATTGAAGGCGACATATATACAGCCTACCGGGCAGCTTTGGGGAGGATTCGATACAATCCTATATAGTAAGATTTCGGCCTGGAGTAGGTAGCCCATAAATAATAGCTATTCCTATGGTTTTACATTTTACTGGAAATAATTGTCCTCCTCTTTCCAATTTGATATTTTTTTAAACCAAAAACCTGTTTTTTTATCTGAAATTGTCAATAACTCATTCTGATCTTCATTTAAATTACCTCGTTGCTTCTGATTTCAGATGTTTATGCTGGAAAATAATGAGGTTGAGGAAAATATCTCAAATCTCTGAAAATGACGTAGGAAATCTAATCTGCCATAGACCTCAAAATCTGAATAATAATGAAGGGTGTAGAAGAACTGGAGCAGACTATAATTATTGTTATATATAGCAGTTGAAAAAGTAACCCTTTTAACTCAAGGAACCTGGCTTTGTGGAGGGAGAAAACAGAACTAGGAATAAATATGTAAACAAATTATCGCAAGAAAATATTGTGAAGTCCTGATTTGTGTGGCCCCCCTGTGGGCAGCACGGGAATCCACAATCACCCTTACAAAATGTTTCCTTAGAAAACATCATCTTGGCCTTCTAAGCTTTACCTGAACCTAAGGTAAAGGAAGAGCTTGTTTCAAAAGTTTACTTTTTTGCTTACTATTTGGAATGTAGCAAACATTTTTCTTATATTAAGTATTATTATATACAATGGTTTATTTCACAGCCAATCCCACAGATTAATGCCAAAGACAGGCTTCAATTACATAACTCCACAAATAGGACTGGTATAGGTAGCAAAAATGGACAGTGATGTTACTTTGGGAATACAGAATAATAGAATTCCTGGGCTAGAAGAAATTTGAGATCTCCATTCTAAATTCTAAGTGAGTAGATAAAAAACACACCTTCTCCCAGTTTCAGCTCTGATGTGGGAGCAAATAATCCTCTCCCCACTTAAGACAAATTCAACCTTCTTCCTCTCCTTCTCAGTATTGTAACAGAAACCACAGGAGGGTGGGGGGAACATGGACAGGAAACCTGCCTCTAATTCTCACTCTTCCATTGTCGGTGGGCGGGGGGGGCGGAAAGGAGTGTTAGTCATCCCAAAATCTCAAGGGCGAAAACAACCCAGATCTATTTCATGCTCACATTAATGACCATTGAAGTTTGGCTGCATCTCTATTCTAATAATTCTTCCTTGTGGGATTCAGGCTGAAGAAGTAGCTACTAATAAGGACATGCTATTCTGATGGCAGAGGGAAAAAAATTAATTGACAGATGAGATGACTCTTGAAGTTTCTGCTTAGAAATGACACAGGCCTCTTCCACTCACATTCATCAGTCAAAGCAAGTTACAAGGCTAAGCCGAGGTCAATGGGAGAGTAAGTACACTCCTCGAAATGGAAGGGGCTCCAGAGAGGGTATAGTAAGGAGGGGCAACAAATAATTTGGACAAATAATCAAATATGCCACATTTATCGAATATAAGCAGACTGCTTAAGATTACTTAGTCCTCAAACTCAACCAAAAATCAGATATAATAACCCTTTCCAGCCTAGTCTCAGGTTTGCTGTAAAGTCAAGCCTATGATTATGTCAAAGATGACCACTTTCAGAGATTCTGTCCAATAGGTATCATGTGGAACCCTGGTGTCTGTATTGTTTAAATGCTCCAGGATTGAGAGGCATTCTGGTTAAGTTCTGATCAATGGTTTCCAAACCTAGCCCTCAGAACCAAGAAAGCTCTTAGAAAATGCACACTTCTTGGCCTTATCCCAAAGATTCTGATTCAGTAGGGCTTGGTTAGAGTTCCAGATTCTGTATTTTAAAAAAGATCCTCAGGAGATTCTGATGTAAAACTAGATAGGGAATCCCTATGCTATAGGATTCTTTTTAGCAACAAAATTCTGTAACTTATAGTCAGTAACTTCCCCCCTCCCCCGCTCTTTTTGTTGTTTTTGGAGGGAGGAAGGGTGTTCTTTGGTGAGCAAGTCTATGCAAACTTAACCACAAAGTCCACCAAGCTGAGAGGCAAAAGAAAGAGGCTGACATATCTGGTTTCTCAGAAAGAAACATTTAATGGGGGCTTATGAACAGAGGCCACGTCACAGGCAGCTGAGAGACAAGATGCTGGATTCCCACCCATACTGTTAGCACTGAGACTCAGGGCTTATATAGCATAGCAAAAGAATGTGTACGACAATCAAAGTCAACCTCAATTGGCAAGAAACAGAATGGCAAGAATTTGGTTAAGGACAGAATTTATGGTAAGTATATCTTTAGGATAATATCAAGGTTGTTTTGACCTAAAGGCATGATTTACAATAAGTACAGGAAAATAGAAATCTTTAGGCATTCCCAGAAGTCAACATGGTGGATTAGCAGCCAAGATGCAGTCACTTTAGCCTCCACAGAGGGATTTTTGTTGCTTTGCTTGTACAACTTTATATTTGAAACTTTACTATTTGTATCCCAATCTAATACAAATTTAGATGGCTGATTTTACCAGGGAAAAGGAGTAGGTACTGACTTGCTCATAAGGAAGCCAAGGACAATTTTCTCCACGAGAGAAAGAGTTAGGTGACAGAAAAGTAAAGAGCAAAGGTGCTTCAAGTGACTATATAGCACTAACTGCAGACAATAATGATGACGGTGGTGATGATGAAGGCTCCCATTTATTCTGTGATCAAAGAGATATTTAACATGAAATATCTCTTTGAATCTTCAGGACAGCCTAGTTAAGTAGGAAATGTTGCAACCACCTTAATGATGAAAGATCTAGGTGCCAGAAACGTTAAATTATGTAGCCCAGAAATGATAAAGCAGGATTCATGCTTACATCTGCCTAACTTCAAAGCTCGGGATCTCAGCCACTACACTGTACAGACATCAGTGTCCCTTAAGCCTTCCAGGAAATTCCATCAGAAAGACCATAGGAAAAGAAAGAGGAAAAGCCAATGATAATAAAAGTGTCAAAGAAGCAATAAATTTCACTTTGTAACACCTCCCAAGTTGCAAAATGCCAGTGGATACCCTTCATTGCTGTGTCCCAGCCAGCTCTGCCCCACCAGCAGACCTCCCTCTCTGCTATTATCCCTGCAGAGGCAATACCCTAGATCAATGACCACAAATATCACCACGCTTTATCACTTACTGTGTGCTTTCATAGCAATCTCATTTACTATCCTCAAAAACACAAGTATTTCATACAGAAGCCAAGAATAATAAAGATTGAGCTGATTTATCTAGATTAGGGTTTCCTAACTTAGGCATTATTGTGCTGGATAATTCTTTGCTGTGGGCTCTGTACTGTGCAGTGTGACGTGTTTAGCAGCATCTGTGTATTCTACCCACTAGTGCACCTCCTCAGCACCTGCCAATTGTAACAACCAAAAATGTCTCCAGACTTTGCCAGCTATCCTCTGCTGGGGGACAGAGTAACCTCTAGCTAAGAACTGTGGACATAAAGTGATGCAGCAAACAAGCAGAAAATATGTTCTGACCCAGATCTTATGACTAACATGGTGTGTGATCCATTGCACCCCTGAGACTGCAATGGAACATTGAATTTTAGAATTTTATGTCATAGAATTTTAGAATCATAGAATTTTTAAGGTCCCACTGACATCCAGGCAACTTCCTTATTTTGCTGATGAGCAAACCAAGGCTTAGAGATGTGAGATCACTATCACAATTCTATGGCTCAAAATATTTTAAAAATAATTTCAAGCAAACATTCCTAAGATTCTTGGCAAAAGTGATATTACTGATACGCATCCACAGTGGGTACATCTTGTCCTGTGGCTGCACCAATTAGCCATCCCATCTGTCAAGAAAGTCTTCCTAAAACATATAGGTTAACTTCATTTATACCAATGCTAAAACAAGTCATGCCATACCTCTGCCACCCTTCATGTTGGAGCCTTTCAGTCACCTATACATGTTTCTGTAGTTCTAGAAGCCAGACTTCCGAGAAGCATAAAATCCATCATAGGTGTTGGGGGAGGTAAAAGGAAAACCACCATTCTGATCAGATGAGGCCATTTGAAAAATGGGATAATGGCTGTACTCAAAGAGACTTCCTTCTTAGCGTTCCATTCTCTGACCCCTCCCTCCTCTTTTGTCTGTATCCTGATCACTTCTACCCTATAGCTGGGGCCTCTACGCAGATCCACTTTTCTCAGAGGCTCACTAGACAGCATTAGGTCTGTGTGGAAAATTATCCTTTTCATCGGGAACCAGTGAGATCTTAGCTAACCTCCTGCTTCCATGCCTGTAGGGGCAACTGTTGAGATACAGTTCTTCATTTATAAATTTTCTCAGGTCTCCACTCACGATATTTGAGTGCTTTGTGTTCCAAATAAAAAAAAAACAATTATTACTTCTGTTTGGCCACACACAGAATTGCAGAACACGTGGACTTGGATGCCAGATGTTGACATAGAGTTCAATTTTTTGTTGCTCCAAATTAAAAATGCCTTTATAATACCTAGTCTATTAAGAATTTAAAGCTGCTAAAGAGTGCCTTTTAATTCCTAAAAAAAGTGATACAATATTAACATATCACATCAGAATAAAGCTAGTGTATAAGAAACCACCAACCCCCAACCCCAGCACACACACACATGCAACAAGTACATCTAATGTATGAATTCAAGCATTTGTCCTGTTTTATAGCGACAGCACAGGAGCTTCCCCTTGTACGAATTAGGTTTTTATTTTCTGATGCTTTGCTATCTTAGGGCCTTGCTGACCTTAAAAAGTCTGTCCCTCCCAGGATTAGTTAATTCTTAGAGATAGAAAACAACTCATTTCGCAGGATATACCTTTTATACAGAAGCCAACAAATCCAGAGCCTGTATTCTCAACCACGTCCTTTATCAGGCTTTCACACTATCCCCCTGCCCTAATCACTGCAGGGCCAGGTACCAGGCAACTGGAGACATTATTCAAACTAGCTGATCCTTTATATATATATTTTTTTCTTATACTTTAAGTTCTAGCGTACATGTGCACAACATGCAGGTTGTTACATATGTATACATGTGCCATGTTGGTGTGCTGCACCCATTAACTCGTCATTTACATTAGGTCTATCTCCTAATGCTATCCCTCCCCCCCGCCACCCCACAACAGGCCCCGGTGTGTGATGTTTCCCTTCCTGTGTCCAAGTGTTCTCACTGTTCAATTCCCACCTATGAGTGAGAACATGCAGTGTTTGGTTTTTTGTCCTTGTGATAGTTTGCTGAGAATGATGTTTTCCAGCTTCATCCATGTTCCTACAAAGGACATGAACTCATCCTTTTATATGGCTGCATAGTATTCAATGGTGTATATGTGCCACATTTTCTTAATCCAGCCTATCATTGTTGGACATTTGGGTTGGTTCCAAGTCTTTGCTATTGCGAGTAGTGCCGCAATGAACATACGTGTGCATGTGTCTTTATACCAGCATGATTTATATTCCTTTGGGTATATACCTGGTAATGGGATGGCTGGGTCAAATGGTATTTCTAGTTCTAGATCCCTGAGGAATCGCCACACTGTCTTCCACAATGGTTGAACTAGTTTACAGTCCCACCAACAGTGTAAAAGTGTTCCTATTTCTCCACATCCTCTCCAGCACCTGTTGTTTCCTGACTTTTTAATGATCGCCATTCTAAATGGTGTGAGATGGTATCTCATTGTGGTTTTGATTTGCATTTCTCTGATGGCCAGTGATGATGAGCATTTTTTCATGTGTCTGTTGGCTGCATAAATGTCTTCTTTTGAGAAGTGTCTGTTCATATCCTTCAGGGTACTGGTACCAAAACAGAGACATAGACCAATGGAACAGAACAGAGACCTCAGAAATAATACCACACATCTACAACCATCTGATCTTTGACAAACCTGACAAAAACAAGAAATGGGGAAAGGATTCCCTATTTAACAAATGGTGGTGGGAAAACTGGCTAGCCATATGTAGGAAGCTGAAACTGGATCCCTTCCTTACACCTTATACAAAAATTAATTCAAGATGGATTAAAGACTTAAATGTTACACCTAAAACCATAAAAACCCTAGAAGAAAACCTAGGCAATACCATTCAGGACATAGGCATGGGCAAGGACTTCATGTCTAAAACACCAAAAGCAATGGCAACAAAAGCCAAAATTGACCAATGGGATCTAATTAAACTAAAGAGCTTCTGCACAGCAAAAGAAACTACCATCAGAGTGAAAAGACAACCTACACAACGGGAGAAAATTTTTGCAATCTACTCATCTGACAAGGGGCTAATATCCAGAATCTACAATGAACTCAAACAAATTTACAAGAAAAAAACAAACAACCCCATCAACAAGTGGGCGAAGGATATGAACAGACACTTCTCAAAAGAAGACATTTATGCAGCCAATAGACACATGAAAAAATGCTCATCATCACTGGCCATCAGAGAAATGCAAATCAAAACCACAATGAGATACCATCTCACACCAGTTAGAATGGCAATCATTAAAAAGTCAGGAAACAACAGGTGCTGGAGAGGATGTGGAGAAATAGGAACACTTTTACACTGTTGGTGGGACTGTAAACTAGTTCAACCACTGTGGAAGTCAGTGTCGCCATTCCTCAGGGATCTAAAACTAGAAATGCCATTTGACCCAGCCATCCCATTACTGAGTATATACCCAGGGGATTATAAATCATGCTGCTATAAAGACACATGCATGCGTATGTTTATTGTGGCACTATTCACAATAGCAAAGACTTGGAACCAACCCAAATGTCCAACAATGATAGACTAGATTAAGAAAATGTGGCACATATACATCATGGAATACTATGCAGCCATAAAAAGTGATGAGCTCATATCCTTTATAGGGACATGGATGAAGCTGGAAACCATCATTCTCAGTAAACTATCACAAGGACAAAAAACCAAACACTGCATGTTCTCACTCACAGGTGGGAATTGAACAATGAGAACACATGGACACAGGAAGGGGAACATCATACGCCCGGGCCTGTTGTGGGGTCAGGAGAGGAGGGAGGGATAGCATTAGGAGATAGACCTAATGTAAATGACGAGTTAATGGGTGCAGCACACCAACATGGCACATGTATACATATGTAACTAACCTGCACATTGTGCACATGTACCCTAGAACTTAAACTATAATAAAAAATAAATAAATAAAAACCCATCAAAAAGTGGGCGAAGGAAACTAGCCGATCCTAAACCTGTTTACCTTGCCCTGCCTTTCCAGAGGAAAGCACAGTAAAGGTTCCTGCTCAAGTTTTCCCCATTTCCTCTGCCTCCTGACAAACCCCAGTGGTTGCCCATGTGGCCCTACGTGGTGGCCATGCCTTCTGTTTCCAGGGATCTGTGAGTATAAACTTCTTCCTTCATGATGGCCATTTTTAGCTCTGTGTGTCTTACCATATCTGATTAAAGCAAGCCCTGGGTTATTTTATTTTATTATTTATTTATTTACTTACTTATTTATTTATTTATTTATTTTGAAATGGAGTCTTGCTCTGTTGCCCAGGCTGGAGTACAGTGGCACCATCTTGGCTCACTGCAACCTCCGTCTCCTGGGTTCAAGCAATTCTCCTGCCTTAGCCTCCTGAGTAGCTGGGATTACAGGCACCCACCACCACGCCTGGCTAATTTTTATATTTTTAGTAGATACCAGGTTTCGCCAAGTTGGTCAGGCAGGTCTCGAACTCCTGACCTCAGGCGATCTGCCCTCCTTGCCCTCCCAAAGTTCTGGGATTACAGGCGTAAGCCACTGTGCCTGGCCCAGGGTAGACAAATTTGGTTCTGCTACTTTAATAGTTGTGTTAACTAGGCAACACTACTTAAGTCTTCTAAGCCTCAATTGCCTCTTGTAACAATGGAGCTAATAAATCAATGATTAATGAGAGTACTGGCATAATAGTAATAATATTTAATGTTTATTGAAGCATCTATAAAATTTTTTCACAGTACATAACTCAGAGTAAGTGCTTCTAGTGGGAACCATTATTATTATTGTTGACTGTAACAGTAAAGCAATAAATTTTTCCCTAATGTAAACAGATAGCTAATGGATAAATGATTAGTCATCATCATACTTGCTTACTTTATTAAGAAACAGAGTAAACATGAAGAGACTACGTAGCTAGGTTCAGATCACAAAATGACTCTGTGGCAGAGTTGGATTTCTGCCCTGTCCAAGACCCAACCCTTCTCCAGAGGGTTCTTTCATTTCACTTAAAATGAAAAACTTTCATTTGGGGAATTCCCTTGCAGAGTTTCATGGTTTTGTCCCAAATTCTCTTGAGTCTGGAAAATTACTTTGTGTTCTTATGTTTAATATTCTGCACTTCTATTAAAGATGGATTTTTGCTGAGTTAAAGGCCCACACAGTTCTTATAGGTTCCAATTTAGAAACAACCCTAAATCTGTTGTGGCTTTGAGTTAGTCTTGGCAGAACACTTCAGGGTGGGTGGGAGGGTTTTTAATGGGTTTCTTTAAAGGGATTCTTTAAAGAGTTTATTTAGGCTCAAACCAAAGTAAACTGACTATCCTATTCCCATAGATTTTTAGCAAGACAAGGGTTAGAATTCAGAGGAAATGTGGTAGGCAGAGTCTACTGAGAATTTGGTTGATATCGTGGGCCATAAAGTGGTAGCAAGACTATGGTGACATTAAAAGAAACTTTCTCACAAAGACATTTTAAAAACTTTTTACTCCTTTATGTTCCCATACTATGAGTTGTTTTGAATATATTAATACATGAATAGTTTATATCTATATATACACATATACATACACACCCATACATTCAAAGTGTTTATATACACACACACTTTGAATGTATTTATATATATATGCTTTGTATAATGTATATACTACATATACTTTGTATAAAGTATATACTATATATACATTCAAAGTATATACTATATATACATTCAAAGTATATATAGTATAGCATATGCTTCAAATATATAGTGTGTATATATATACTTCAAAATACATATAATGTATATATACTATATACACACAAAATAGTATATATAAAGTATATATACATATGTACTATATAAAGTGTATATAGTATATATAAAGTATGTGCGTATATATACTTTCAATGTATAGTGTATACTTTATACAAAGTATGTTTTTTATATATATATATATACACTTTGTGTGTATATATATACTTTGTATGTGTGTGCATATATATACTTTGTATGTGTATATATACATACTTTGTATCAATGCCAAAATACTGTATGATAAAATAGATGTTTTGCTGAATATCAAATCATAAAATGAGCTTTCAGTATCAAAGAGTATCTACATATTGTTATTGACAGGGTAGTAAAAATTTAAAAGTCTAATATAAAGTGAACAATCACAATTTTCAAACACTGCCAGCTGCTAATAGCTCCTGCAGTCACTATACAACGTACCTGCTTTATTAAACAGATATTTGTCTGAGATAAGTGAAAGACAAAAACTTGTTTCTCTAATACTTTCTTATTTTCTTCATAGCTTTTCTATTTTTATTACATCTAAAAATATATATGATTTGGGGATTTATAATCTTCAGTAATATATTTTAGGTCACAAGCATACCCTGCTCTTAATTCTTTTTCATGCATTGTGAAGAATTCCAAATGGGAGATTTTCTTGAATGAAGTCACGGCCCAAATATAGTTTAAAACTTAAAAGTTCAGTATGTTCTATAATAACGATGTTAACATTCTTAATTTTATATCCAATAACTTTATAAAATTTAAAAGAAGAATACCTTTTTGTTTGTATTTTACTGTATCTTTCAAACAAGTAACAACTTTTTTTTTTTTTTCAGATGGAGTTTTGCTCTGTCGCCCAGGCTGGAGTGCAGTGGTGTGATCTCAGCTCACTGCAGCCTCTGCCTCCTGGATTCAAGTGATTCTCCTTATAGTACAAGTCACCAATGTTAGAAATAAAAAAGTGTCCTTTATACATTAAAAAGATAAAAACAGGATATTATAAATAATTTAAAAGATAAAATTCAAAATTTGGAGAAATTCCTTTTGAAATGCATCTCACCAAAAACCGACACAAGAAGAAACAGAAAATCTGAATAACTAAATTCTTACTAAAAAGCTGAAATCCAGTGTTAAAAACTTCCACAAAACAACTCCAGACCCACAGGACCTCATTACTACACTCTTCCAAATATTTAAGAAAGAAATAACACTGTTTTTCCTATAAACTTTTTCAGGGAGTAAAAAGGAAATATTTCCCAACTCTTTTTATGAAACCATTATAATTAGATAAAAATATCACCAAAAAAAATTACAGACAAATTTCTCTTGAGCACAGGTGCAAAAATCATAAACAAAATAACAGCATATGAAACATAACCACATATAAAGAAAATACAAAGAAAACATATGTAAAGAAAATATTTAAAAATTAACCATATATAAAAAGGATAAATATCTTGGCCAAGCATAGTTTATTCCGGAAATGCAGAGATGTTTAACAATCAAAAATCAATTGCTCTAATGTAAGATGTTAATAATAGTGGGGTGGAGAAAAAGGAATGCCTGTACACTGTTGGTGGTAATGCAAATTAGTACAACCATTATGGAAAATGGTATGATTAAAACAAAAACTAATAACAGAATTACCACATGATCCAGCAATTTCACTGCTGGAGATATATCCCAAGGACTTGAAACCAGTATGTCAGATATTTGCACTCCCATGTTCATTGTAGCATTATTCACAATAGCCAAATGATGAAATCAACCTAAATATCCATCATCAGATGAATGGATAAGGAATATGTGGTATGTATACAAGGGAATACTATTCAGTCTTTTTAAAAAAGAAATTCTGTCATTTAAAACAACAAAACAACATGGAGAAACCTGGAGGACATTATGCAAAGTAAAATAGGCCAGGCACAGAAAGACAAAAACCTTACGTGAGGAATCTCATGTGAATTATAAAACAACCAAACTCATAGAACCAAAGAGTAGAATGGTGGTTATCAGAGGCTATGAGGATAAGGAGAAATGGGGAGATATTCAACAAAGGATGCAAAGTTGCAGTTAGATAGGAGGAATAAATGACAAGTATTTAAGGTGACGGCTATGTTAATTAGCTTGCTTCAATCACTCCACACTGTGTACATACATCATAACATCACTGTGTACCCCATGATTATATACAGTTATAACTTGTCAAAAAAATTAAAATTTCTTCAAAAAATAAAATTTGTAAAAAGTAAGGATGAGATTGGAAAACAATGCTAAAAATAATAATGGGAAATTGTGTGCATGTGGGGAAAGGGGTATGTAAGAATTCTGTATCCCATAGGAACTCTCTATCCTATCTTCACAATTTCTTTTGTAAATCTAAACATATCATAAAATAAAAAAGATATTTTAAAAATCAGTTGTTGTAATCTACCACATCGAAAGAATAAAGCAGAAAAATAATATGTGGTTATTTCCATAGAGGCAGAAAAACAGTTGGATGAATTTTACCATACAATTATAATTTAAAACTCTCAGCAAATTAGAAATGAAAGAAAACTTTCTTAATCTGGGAAAGGATAGTTCCCAAAAGTTATAGTAAAAATTGCATTTAATTATAAAATATTATAAGCTATCTCTCTGAGGAAAAGGTTGAGACAAGATACTTGCTATAATCTGTTCTATTAAAAATTAAACAGAATGACCTACCAAATGTAATAATGCAAAAAAATCAAAACAAGATTCTATAATTAATAAATAAAATTAGCATCATAGAAAATAAAAGAAAACAGCAAACCATTAGATTCAGTAACCGAATTACTAGATGCAAGGTTAACATAAAAATCAATTTTAAAATGTTCTGTATTATAGAAATCAATTAGTTCTGAGTGCCAACCACAAACAGAAAACAATTTTTTAAAAAACCATATATACTAACATCAAAGAATATCAAATACCTATGGGAAAATCTAACGATGTATGTGTAAGACAGCTATAGTCAAAACTATAAAGCATTACTTAGAAAAACTACAGAAGACCTAAATAAATTAAAAAATACATTACGTTTATGGATTGAAAAATGCTATATTATACATATATCAATTTTTTAAACATATCTACAAGTTTAAATCAGTTAAAATGCCAGAAGTAATTCATTTGTGGAAAAGGAGTGTTTCATCTTAAAATTTATATTGAAAACAAAGAGACCAAGCACAATCAAGGCAACCGAAAGAACAAAACTGCAGGACTTAAATAGCAGAAGGAAAGACCTATTGCAAAGCTATAGTAATGAAGACAGGACAAGGACAGAGAAATAGAGCAATAGAACAAAGCCGACCCACACATACGTATCATTTGTAACAAAGATGACATATTGAGACAGTTAAGAAAGAAGAACCTCTGTCATAAAAGGTGTTGGGTCAACTGAATATTCTTATTGGGGAAAAAAGTGTATCTACCTCACACAAAAATTAATTTCAGATGGATTTTAGATCAAAATGTGAATGCTCAAATGTGAACTTATACAAGAAAATGTAAGACAACATCTTTGTGACCTTGGAATAAACAAAGATTTCTTTAACAGGAAAAAAAAAAAGGCTAATGGTAAGAGAAAAAATAACATATAGCACTATATTGTTGGAGAATATACATTCATCAAGATAAAAACATCAAGAGAAAAATAATGTACCCCCACAGAATTGGAAAAACATTTGCAATTCATATTCCCAACAAAGAAATCATATAGGGTCCACTTAAAATACTCCTACAAATCAATAAGAAAATTTCAAATAGCACCATATAGTAATGAGCAGAAGACTGACTTGAACAGGCACTGCACAAAAACATATCCAAGTAGCCAATAAAAAAATATATGAAAGAGCGCTTAGCTGTATAAATTACCAAAGAAAAGCAACAAAACCTCAATGTAAATACCACTTGTGTTAGTCCACTTTCACACTGCTATAAAGAACTACCTGAGACTGGGTAATTTATAAAGGAAAGAGGTTTAATTGACTTACAGTTCTACCTGGCTGGGGAAGCCTCAGGAAACTTAACAATCATGGTGGAAGGGGAAGCACGCACCCTCACAGGGTGGCAGGAGAGAGAGAAGGATGAAGTAGGAACTTCCAAACAGTTGTAAAACCATCAGTTCTCATGAGGACTCACTATCACGAGAACAGCATGGGGGAACCTCCCCCATGATCCAATCACCTCCCTCCCTCGATATGTCGGGATTACAGGTCCCTCCCTTGACACATGGGGATTACAATTCAAGATGAGATTTGGGTGGGGACACAGCAAAACCATACACCACTGCACCCACCATAATGACTATTGAAAAGAATCTTTATGCCAAACATTGTTGAGAAAATGGAGCAAGTGGACCTCTCATGCACTGCTGGTGAGCACACAGAGGGTGCAAGCATTTTGACAAACTATTTGGCTCCTTCAGCTAAAGTTAAACACATACATATCCTATGACCTAGCAATTTCACCTTTGTATATATCCAACAAAGATAATATGTTTACCAAAAAACATGCATGATAGTATTCATAATAACACTCTTCCTAATACTCCAAGCCCAGAAATGAGCCAAATGTCCACCAACAGTGGTAGAATGAAAAATTAAACGGTGGTATACTCACAAGATGAAATATTATTCAACAATTACAATGAACAAACTACAACTACACATAAATCCACATGTAAATGATCATCTGATCTTTAACAAGATGCCAGAAATACACAGTGGAGGAAAGATAATCTCTTCAATAAGTGGTCTTGAGAAAACAGATATTCACATGCAAAAGAATGAAATTAGACCCCAATTTCACACCACTCACAGAAATTAACTCAAAATGAATTAAGACTTAAATGTAAAATCTAAAACTATAAAGGTCCTAGGAGAAAACAAAGAGAAAACCTCCCTGATATTGATCTTGGCAGTGATATTTTGAACATAACACCAAAAGCACAGGCAACAAAGGCAAAAAAGTGGCACTACATCAAACTTAAAAGCTCTGCACAGCAAAGAAAACAAGCAACAAAATGAAAAACGGCCAGGCGTGGTGGCTCACACCTGTAATCCCGGTACTTTGGAGACTGAGGCAGGCGGATTACATGAGGTCAGGAGCTCGAGACCATCCTGGCCAACCTGGTGAAACCCCATCCCTACAGAGTGAGACATTCTGCCTGGGCAACAGAGCAAGACTCCATTTCAAAAAAATAAAATAAAATAGAAGACAATCTACACAATGGAAGAAAATATTTGCAAACCACATTTTGAATAATGCGGTAACACCCAAAATATATAAGAAACTCATACAACTCAATAACAAAAAGACAAATAACCCCATTTAAAAGTAGGCAAAGACCCAAATAGATATTTTTTCCCAAATAAGACATACAAACAGCCAGCAGGTACATGAAAAGGTGCTCAACATCAGTAATCATCAGAGAAATACAAATAAAAAACACAATGGGATATCACCTTCTAGCTTTAGAATGGCTATTATAAAAAAGATAAGAGGTAACAGGGGTATGGAAAAAGGGAACCTTGTGCACTTTTGGTGGGAATGTCAATTGGTACTGCCATTATGGAAAAGAGCATCAAGTTTCCTAAAAAAATTAAAAACAGAATTGCCATCTGATCCAGCAATCTCACTTTTAGGTATATACCCCAAGGAAATGAAATCAGTATTTCAAAGAGGTATCTGCACTCCCCTATCCATTGCGGCATTATTCTCACCAGCCAATATATGGAAACAACCAAAGTGTCCATTGACACGTGAATTGATAAAGAAAAGCAATATTATTCAGTCATAAAAAAGAAGGGAACCTTGTCATTTGTGACAACGTGGATGGAACTGGAAGGCATTATGTTGTGTGAAATAAGCCAGAGATATGTGTGAAATCCAAAAAAAGTCAAACTCCTAGAAGCAGACAGTAGCATGATGGTTACCAGAGACTAGGAGGTGGAGGAAATGGGGAGATGTTGGTCAAAGGGTACAAACTTCCAGTTATAAGATGGGTACAGGATGGTGACTACAGTTAATAATTCTGTATTGTATATTTGAAATTTGCTAAGAGAGTAGATCTTAAGCGTTCTCACCAGACACACCCACACACAAACACGTAAATATGTGAAGTGATGGATGTGCTAATTGCAGTAATCATTTCACGATGTATATGTATATCACATCATCATGTTGTAAACCTTAAATATAGACAATAGTATTTGTCAATTATACATATTAAAGCTGAATAAATAAAATAAATTAAAATTATATAATACTCAAAATTCAGCTCCCTCACTAGGCACATTAAAAGCACTCAGTAGCCACATATGTGTAGTGGCTAGGATATTGGATGTGTGGAGAATATCTCTATTATTGCAGAAAGTTCTGTTGGATGGCTCTCCTCTAGAAGTAACACTTTTAGCTACATTACACCACTTATCCTGTGCATTTAGATGACATCATGAGATTTTTAAAGCAAAATTAATTATTCCTTCTGTGCATATGACAATTGCAAGTTTATCTCTAGGTTGGCAATTTTCCTAATTATTAGTGCCACATTTCCATCTGTTTGCCAGATATTTTCACTTGGACACCAATATCAACCCAAATTTGCATATTTAAACTGAATGTTACAATTTCCCCAAAACCAATTCTGTCTCATAACTTCCCTATTACCATCTTTACTACTCTTTTGTTCCAACTTTTACAAGTTTGATCGCTGAACTTATATTTTTTTATTTCTTCTTCCTTGTCCTCTTTACCTACCTACCGCCTTAAAAATACCTCCCAAATAGTCTTACTTACTGCTATCAAACTAGATTTTAATGAGTCTACTTAAATCTTGTCTTTCCCCAAGTCCTTTCAGTATATCCATGGCTATAATGTCAAATAATCAGGTTAATTGTACCAAATACCAATGGCTTTGTCTCTTCCATTCCAGAAAATTATAAAAGTTGTCCTAAAAATTGGTTCAGTGCCTTTTACAATCGTATGTACCTTATCTCTCTCTCCATTTCTGCATGAACAGTCCATCCTATCCAAACCGATCTCATTGCTCTACCATGAGATAATTCACCTTGCATTCCTAAAACTATGCCCTTGTTCCTCCTCCACATTTTTCTACTTACTGAAACCTTAGCCTTCCTCCAGAAACTAACCTCAGGGCCATCCTCATCTGTGGGCGAAACCATTTCAGATCACAATGTTCTTCCTCAGTCTTCTTAGATACTAGAATAGTCACTCTTTGTACTATTCATCACATAACGTCTGTCTTGCCAGGTATATTAGGTTCCCCTAGAGAAATAGAATCAATAGGCCGTGTGTGTGTGTGTGTGTGTGTGTGTGTGTGTGTGTGTGTGTGTGTGTGTAGAGAGAGAGAAAGAGAAAACAGGCTCATGTAATTGTGGTGACTGGCACTTCCAAAATCCACAAGCCAGACTAGAAGGCTGGAAATTCTGGCAAAAAATTGATACCTTGTATCTGAAAGCTTTATCCTATCGTCTTCAGAAGACTTCAGTCTTTTCTCTTAAGGACTTCAACTGACTGGATGGGGCCCACTCAAAACAGCATCTGAGGAATTAAAGTAAGTCAAAGCAAAAGTATTAGAGATTATGAAAACAACTGAAGCTTGTGAAGAATATAAAACACTTCTCCATCTTAGAAAGAATAGTTTGTGGTAAAGATGGAGACAAAAATGTGTGTGTATGAAACTTTTTCATAGTCAAAAATGATCATCCTACTATTATTTTGGTCATTTTAAAGCATCCATACAATTCATATCTTCTTTCTTTCTTTCCCTGTGACAGGGTCTCACTCTGTCACCCAGGCTGGAGTGCAATGGCGCGATGTTGGCTCACTGCAACCTCTGCCTCCCGGGTTCAAGAGATTCTCCTGGCTCAGCCTTCTGAGTAGCTGGGATTGCAGGTGCCCGCCACCATGCCCAGCTAATTTTTTTATTTTTAGTAGAGATGGGGTTTCACCTTGTTGGCCAGGCTGGTCTCGAACTCCTGACCTCAGATGATCCAGCCGCCTTGGCCTCCCAAAGTGCTGGGATTACAGGCATGAGCCACTGCGCCCGGCCATATCTTCTTTCATCTAACCAAAGATCCCATGTTTTCCATCCAACCAGTATATCTTAGCTTTTGTCAGATTATTCTTACCAAGGATGCTTGAACATTAAGTGCATCTCATGATTTCTTCTCACATGGGTATTTTGTCCTATGATTTCCATCTCGGCACATGAACCTAGAAATATTTTTTAAGGCAAAAGTACTTATAAATAAAATATTCTGTCTATTTTTACATTTTCTTGTATGTTCCATAGTACTTGCCATGATAGCATCCACACAGCTGCCAATAAGTAAGAATTGGCTGACTGATAGATTTTGTGTAGAGCAATTAAGATGTTCAGAGTTCTTCTCTCATGTTATCTACTTAGTGCTGGATATTACTACCTGATTATCTCACAAATATCTCAAACTTGACATGTTTCAAGTTAAATTTATCTTCATTTTGAAACATTGGGTAACAGAGAGGAACATGGGGGCAGCCATCATAGTCAACCTGTAGCTTTCCATACAGTGAGGACCTGCTCACTGGCTCACAAATTGCTTTGACCCTGTGTCACTTTGTCTCAGTGCACTTTTCTCTACTATCTAAATAGTATTCCTTCTGCCTGGGATAGTCTTTTTGATCTTTATATAGCAACCTCCTTTTATAATTCAGATTGCAGCTTAAACATTATCTTCTACAAGGGGCTTTCTCTGACCAGATGTATATAAATACCACATTACTCTTCATAAAATTACCGTGTTTTAATTATATACCAAAAACTGACCACTCTCTAATTTTCCTTATTTATGTATGCCTTTTTTTTTAAATTGTGACTCTCCCTGTAATGGAGTCTAAGCTCTATGACAGCAAAGATGCCTAGGCTCTTCAGTGCTTAAAACAGTACCTGGCACAGTATATATCTAAAGAATGAGTAAATTTTTTTAAAAAATCATCTAATGAGCTTGTTTAAAATGTAGATTTTTTTTCCAGTGCATTTCTTTAGATTATCATTCAGTACCTGTGGGGCAAGGCCTAGGTAGGTATCTGATATTTTTAACATGCACTCCAGGTGATTCTGATGCCAGAGGTCCTTTGACAATACTTTAAAACTGTGCTATTAACAGCAGATAAAAACAATATGTTGTCAGCATTAAGGTGTATTTCAAACTTTATTTTTATAATCTTGGATTTAGGAAGATAAAATTTCCTCTAGATAAGTAGTGCCTTCTGTTTCTCAAGGCTTCGTGCTAGATACTATACAGTCATGTTTCTCAAACTTCGATATGCATTACAAACCACTTCGACAATCTTGTTAAAATGCAGATTCTATTCAGAAGTTTTACAGTGAGTCCCAAAAATCACATTTTTATAATGGATTAAAAATATATAATCTAACTGTATGCTGTCAATAAGAGAATCATTTTAGATCTAAAGGCAAATAGGTTAAAATCAAAAGGATAAAAAGAGATGATCCTGCAAATATTAACCAAAAGAGAGCTGGAATGGTTATAGTAATATCCAGACAAGTTACACCTCAAGTCAAAACCTTTTATAAGAGACAACAAAGAACATTAGATAGTGATAAAACAGTCAAATCACCAAGAAGATATAACAACTATAAGCACACAGCCACAAAATATCACAGCTCCTAAATAAACACTGACAGAAGCAGAGAGAAATAAAAACTTCTGTAATAATGGTTAGAAACTTTAATATTACCCTTTTTTGTTAACAGCTTTATTGAGATATAATTCACATATCATAGAATGTACCCATTTAAGATGTACAATTCAACAGTTTTTGTATATTCGTAGAGTTGAGCAGCCATCACCACATTCAATTTATAGTGGTTTTATCATCTTGAAAAGAAACCCTGTATCTCTCTCATTAGCTGTCATCTCTATTTCTCCCCCACCCAGCAACTGCTAACTTACTTTTTTCTCTGTGGACTTGCCTGCTCTAGGCACTTCATATTAATGGAATTATCTAGTATGCTGTCTTTCGTGATTGGGTTATTGTACTTACCATAATATTTTCAAGGTTTATTTATGTAGCATGTATCAGTATTTCATTTATATGGCTATCTTCACCTTTTATATAATTTCACCTTTTATTTTAGATTTAGAGCTTACATGTGCAGGCATGTTTGTTACATGAGTTTATTGTGTGACACTGAGGATTGAGGTGTGAATAATCCCTTCGCCCAGGTAGTGAGCATAGTACTCAGTAGGTAGTTTTTCAGCACCTTCTCCCCTTCCTCTCTCCCACCTCTGATAGTCTCCAGTGGCTATTTTTCTCATCTTTATGTCCATGTGGACCCAAAGTTCAGCTCCCATTTATCAATGAAAATATACAACATTTGGTTTTCTGTTTCCATGTTAATTCACTTAAGATAATAGTCTCCAGCTTCATTTATGTTGCTACAAAAGATTTCATGGCATATATGTGCTGCATTTTCTTTTTTTTTTTTTTTTTTTTTTTTTTGAGATGGAATCTTGTTCTGTCACCCAGGCTGGAGTGCAGTGGCACGATCTCAGCTCACTGCAACCTCCACCTCCCGGGTTCAAGAGATTCTCCTGCCTCAGCCACCCAAGTAGCTGAGACTACAGGCATGTACCAACCATGGCAGGCTAATTTTTGTACCTTTAGTAGAGACGGGGTTTCACCATGTTGTCCAGGCTGGTCTCAAACTCCTGGCCTCAAGTGATCCACCCACTTCAGCCTCCCAAACTGCTGGGATTACAGGCTTGAGCCACCATGCCCAGCCACGGACCACATTTTCTTTATGCAATTCACCTTCGAAGGCACCCAGGTTGCTTCCATGTGTCTGCTATTGTGAATAGTGCTGTCATAAACATAAGAGTGCATGCGTCTTTTGTGTAGCATGTTTTATTTTCCTTTGGAATTGTTGGGTTGAATGGTAGTTCTGTTTTAAGTTCTTTGAGAAATCACCACACTGCTTTCTACAGTGGTTGAACTAATTTACATTCCCACCAGCCTTATATAAGTGTTCCCTCTTCTCCACAGCCTTGCCAGTATCTGTTATTTTTTGACTTTTTGATAATAGCCATTCTGATTGGTGTGAAGCGGTATCTCACTGTGGTTTTGATTTACAATTTTCTCATGATTAGTGACGATGAGCGTTTTATGTTTGTTGGCCACTTGTATGTCTTTTCTTGAGAAGTGTTTGTTCATGTCCTTTGCCCATTTTTAAAGGGGTTATTTGTTTTTTTGCTTCTTGAGTTAAGTTTCCTATAGATTCTAGATATTAGACCTTTATTGGATGCGTAGTTTGCGCATATTTTCTCTCATTTTGTAGGTTATGTGTTTACTTTGTTGATAGTTTCTCTTGCTGTGCAGAAGCTCTTTAGTTTACTTAGGTCCCATCTGCCAATTTTTGCTTTTGTCACAATTGCTTTAAGGATAAGCTGTATATTCTTTGCCAAGACCAATGACAACAAGGATATTTCTTAAGTTTTCTTCCAGGGTTTTTATAGTTTCAGGTTTTACATTTAAATCTTTAATCAATCTTGAGTTAATTTTTATCTATGGTGAAATGTAGGGGTCCAGTTTCATTCTTCTGCATATGGCTAGCCAGGTATCCCAGCACCATTTATTGGAGTCATTTCCCCATTGTTTATTTTTGTTGACTTTGTTAAAGATCAGATGGCTATGGGTGCCCTGCTTTATTTCTGGGTCCTGAATTCTGTTCCATTGATCTGTGTGTCTCTTTTTGCACCAATACCATGCTGTTTTCGTTACTGTAGCCTTATAGTATACTTTGAAGTCAGGTAATGTGATGTGTTTAGCTTTGTTCTTTTTCTTTAGGATTGCTTTTAGATTAGAAAATATCAGAAAGGACAGTCTATTTAACAAGTAAAACTGGATATCCACATTCAAAAGAATGAAGTTGAACTCTTACTTTACACCATATAAAAAAACCAACTCAAAAATAGGTTAAAGACCTAATCATAAGTGTGAAAATTATCCAACTCCAAAAAAACACATGGGAAAAAATTTTTGACATTGGATTTGGCAAAGATTTCTTAGATATGATGCCAAAAACACAGGCAAAAACAATAAAAACGTAGATAATTTTTTCAAGATTGAAAACTTTTGCTTATTAAAGGAAACTATCCAGAGAGAAGAAAGACAATCCACATAATAAAAGAAAATATTTGCAAATCACGTACTTAATAATATCCAGAATATATAAAGAACACCTACAACTTACTACAAAAAAAAACGCCAAAAACCTAATTTTAAAATCGGCAACAGATTTGAATAGACATTTCTTCACAGAAGATATACAAATGAGCAGTAAGCATATGAGATACTCAACATCACTAATCATTAGGGAATTGCAAATCGCAACCACAATGAGATACCACATCACACCCACTAGGATTTCTATTGTCCATTAATCAGAAAATAACAAGTGTTAGTGAGGACATAGAGAAATTGAAACCCTTGTACATTGCTCATAGGAATGTAAAATAATACAGCTGCTATGAAAAACAGTATGAATATTTCTCAAAAAGTTAAACATACACTAACAGCTTGATCCAGCAAGTCTACATCTAAGTATATACGCAAAAGAACTGAAACGAGGATACTCAAACAAATACTTGTATGCCAGTGTTCACAGAAAACATTATTCACAGTAGCCAAAAGGTGAAAACAATCCAAGTGTCCATCAACAGATGTCTCACTTTAAAAAAATGTGCTATATATGTGCACCAGAATAGTATTCAGCCTTAAAAAGGAATAAAATTCTGATACATTGATGAACCTTGAAAACATGTTAAGTGAAATAAGCCAGATACAAAAGAAAAAATATTGTATGATTCCACTGATGTGAGACACCTAGAATAGTCAAATTCATAGACCCAGTAAAACAGAGGTTACCAGAGACTGCCAGTAGGAGATAACAGAAGTTATTGTTTAATGGATATAGAATTTCAGTTTGTGATGATGAAAAAGTTCTGAAGATAGATATGGTGATGGTTATACAACATTGAGTATGCACTTAATCCCACTGAATTCTATACTTCAGATGGTAAAATGTTAAATTTTGTTATGTATATTTTGACAAAATTAAAAGACTTTTAAAAAGTTCTGCATTTTTAATCATGTCTAGGCTGGTGCCTATGCTGCTGCTCTTTGGACCATTCTGAGTAGTAAGACTACGGTCTAGAGTAAAGAATAAAACATGGGGTTCCTCAGGAAAAGGAAACATATCTTTTGATTCTACAAACTAGTAGCTGGCACACCATATAAGCTCAATACTTTTTCAATTCTTCATGAGGAAAGAGAGAAAAATATATGATCTAATAGGGTAACTAGGATTTGCAATATAATGCAGAATGTGTCACGAATATAATACAGATACAAGCAAAGAGCAAAAGGAAATCAGAGAAGGAGGTGATTTTTAGGGAGCAATAATAAGGTAATAAAATCAATGCCTTGCGTAAAGTATTACTCAATAAATATTTCTTGTGCAAAAGTGCTGTTGACTTGTTAAAATTTTACTTATTATAATTAAGAATTCAACCAACTAACCAAAACGATATGGGACTGTACAATAGAAAACCAGGTATACAGACACTATGGCTCTTTTTAAAAAGAGTGTTTATTTGGCTCAGTGAACTTCCTTTGCTCATACTGTTTCCCAAGTGCAGTATGACATGAAGAACACAACGTGCTTTACCTGGATACTTACCAGTGTTCTAATCAGTTACAGCACGATCAGAAGATAAGCTTGGTAAAGCACAGTTATGAAAGTGCAGCTCTTTATTTATGGAGGATAGAATGCATACACGATTTTGGTGTAAATGGACAGATCATGCACTTACCAAGGCGAGGCTTAATTGTTTTGATTTCTTTCTATGGATGGATGCATTTTATTACATAATTGTTAATTTCTATAAAATGCAAATGTTTGAGATTTGTCAATCATTTTATTTTTCTTACATACATGTCAGATTACTGGAGATGGTGTAAAGTCAGTTTAGCAGTTGTAAATATCTCCCATATGAAGTATGACCATTTACTTCTGTAGAAGGAAGAATAAGCCAACAGATGGCTGTATTTGTATTATGCCTTCCTCCTTGGTGCTAAAAGCAGTTCTGATCCACTTTCAATGAGAAGTTTACTATTTGAAAGCTTATTAGCTTTTTCAGATGCTTAGGTACTCTTTAATTAATTTGTAATTCCACTTTAAAGTTTAAAGCCATATCTTTATAATTGTCTTTATTTAGGGTAATATGTTATAGGGCCTAACAAGTGAGAATGAGTCACAACCATCTCTATAGATCCATAATAAAATGATAATTTATAATTTATGAACATAATTGTGATCTTAAGACAAGGTAAGATCCTCAAGTATCATCCCAAGGAAGAGTAAATTATGCTTAATACAATTTTAATGATGAATGGATTTTCAAAATATTCTAATTTTTTGTAACTGTTAATCCAGTTTGTGAAAGCGCCAAACTTTGTTTGGTAAACTAGAAAACCCTATTCCTTCAAACTGCTGGCTAACAAAAACTACTGCATCAGTTTTTTAAAGAGAAAACAGCATGAGGTAGATTAAAAATTTTCACCAATTCCAGTCAAATGAATGGCAAAGTAGGAATATCTAATATCCTGACAAACAGGGCGTTTTCCATGGAATCTGACTTTCCTTCTTTAATTCCAATTCTAACACTTTCATTAGCTCCAAATCTAAGCCTAGAATGAAGCAAGGAAGTTATAAATTCAATGACAACATTTGAATCCATGAACTGCCTAGCCAGAAACTTCAATTGGAGTGGGGGGCTGGGCAGGGTGAAATTCTGAGATGCTTCCTTTTTCAAACTGTGAGAGATGTGGGATGTAAAGAATGCTGTATATCAACTAAGTGATAAAAGTCACATAGCCATGATACATTTGTTAAAATTGTATTTCAGAAGAAGTAAATTGTAAATAAGATGGAAAATTCTGAAAGAGCTGAAGAAATGCAAGAAAATTATCAGAGAAATGGGTAAGCTTTCACTAAGTTCTGTAAGTATGCTTCCACAACTTCAAATATAACTCATCCTTTCCACACCTATAGCAAAAATGTTTATAATTTTTTCCCAAAAGTAGCAATGCTATTTGCATTTTGCTGAACTTCAACATAAGCAGTCTTATAATTAATTTAATAGTGATTTTAGGAACTGCAATAGAATTTATTTATCCAGGATTTATTGATTTAGTGCTTCAGATATCTCCTCTTCTGAATTTCTCATAGTTAATTTCTTGTCCACCATTACACAGAAGAAAGGCACCTGCAAATTTTAATTTCAATTCTCTGTGGACCCTTCATTCCATGTGGTACCTTTAATAAAAGAAAATATTCGATTCCGATTATTTTCTCACTGAATAGATGTCTCTGTGAATATGTATGTTATACAAGTTTCTACACCTGGAATTCATTAATTGAGAGTTTTTAAATGGAAATAGTTTTACATCTATTTTATTTCCACTTTTACCATAATAATTGTGTTGTATTTGGACATACAATCTATAAAACTGGAGAAGATCCCTCCAGGTCATGTAGTTTATTAATTCAGAAAGTAGCCAGAGAGGGCATTCCAGCGATACCATTTTCTTGTGAGTCAGAATCAGAAACTTCCTTAGGCTAAAGCAAATTCCATTTACGAACATTTTGAAAATCAAAAGAACTGCATTCCAAACTTCTCCTTTAGTCTTTTTGTTGTTATTTTCCCAAAGTAAATGTTCTCCTTTCTAAGCACCTTTTCCTCATAAATTCAAAACATTATCTAAAGATGCCCTAGCATCCTGGTGTAAGGCGATGCTGAGGGGACAGGTTTATTTTAGAATACATTTGTGCTCTTAAGCATTACCTGTGGACTGACTAAATCATGCGTTCAGCATATATTCCACAGGAGGCATTGTAACTGGACAGTTAAGAGTTTGGGTTCTGGCGTCAGACTGAAGTTCAATCACTAGCTACATAAACTTGGGTTGTTTTACCCTGTGACTGTTTCTTCATCTTTAAAGTGGTCATGATAATAATACACTACAGACCTCATTGGTGAACCACAAAAACTAACAGGTCAGTAGCAATACCAACAGCAAACTGCATCTATATGCTATCGCCCAGAAAATTAGAATGGGGAGGTGGTTGATTTTTCTAGTTTGCATGACTGGAGAGAATAGGAGAAAACAATATGAAAGAAAATAGCAACAGGAATTGAAGGTAGGGGTTGGATGGGCCCTGAAAAGTGAAATTAGTGAGATATAGGTGTGGGGTCTGGCCATGAAATACAGGAAGGATTCCTATTAGGTGGAGGTGACACAATTGGAGCTAAGAGCAGAATCTTCGCTGCTCTGGGCCATGCTGATTTGCGCTAATGAAAGTACTGGGCCACCAACATCGCTAAGATCCCCTCCAGCTTGCAAACCAGCAACGGGCACGCTAGGACTAGGAGCTAGTGCGGCTGTGACCCGCACAATGGAATCAGTTTCCTCTGGGCGCCTCAGGCTCCGCCCTCGGCCTTTGCCAAAGGACACTTGGCCCCAAGAGCTGTGTAGAGGGAGGAGACCCCCAAACCCGCCCACCTGCCCACATGTTACTTTCTTATCTCAACGCTGATAAAGAGACTTCCACAAGACGACCCAAGCCCTCCTTCGAAACCTTTCCATGAAGGTCAATCGGAGTTAGAAATTATTTCCCTGAAACAACGTTTATCAAGAGAAGAGGGTTTACTGGGTGTTAAGCTTCAAAATCCGCATCTAGAGGTGGGGAAAGGGATTGCAGGGTTTTGCAATGGTAAAGCATTTTTTTGTCATCTCATGCCTCAGCCCAGAGCAAATTGACCGGAACACAAGTAAATTATTAACCTCATGTGGAATAAAATTAAGTGAATTGTCATTTATCAAAGCTGACAGAACAATGCATTATAAAGCAGGAGAGGAGCCGGATGTTTGTCTTCCTGTTGTGTCTGTATAGAAAACTTAAACTGTTCCCTACAGTCTTCTCTTAATGTTTCAGAATTTTGTGCGTGCATGTGTGTGTGTGTGTGTGTGTGTTTGTGTGTGTGTAACTGACAGATTGCTGTGAAATCAGTGGATACAATGTACAGCTTTCATTTGGACCTCCTTGAAATGTGAGCATACAAAGCTAAGAAATGAAATTTTCAAAAAGGGAGACAAAATTAAGAGTACACTTGCTTAATGTGTACCTAATAGAACTCATTTCATTTAAAGCTCAGATTTTGTTACTAAAGGTTAAAAATTGCAATCCACCACTTCATACTCATTATGATGGCTAATACTAAGAAAAGAAAAAGGAATGAACAAGTGTTGGTGAGGATATAGAGAAACTGGAATCCTTGTTCTGGCAGGAATGTAAAATGGTGCAGTTGCTATGGTGCAGTGTGAATGTTCCTCAAAAAATCAGTAATAGGTTTAACATGTAACCCAGCAATTCTACTTCTGGGTATATACTCAAAAGAATTAAAAGCAGTGAGTTGAAGATATATTTGTACACTCATATTCCTAACAGCATTACTAGGAATAGCCAAAATGTGGAAGCAGTCTAAGTGCTCAACAAAACGTGTCAAAAACATGCAATGGAATACTATTCAGCCTTAAAGAGTAGAAAAATTCCAACACCTACTACAATGTGGATGAAACGTGAAGACTTTATGCTAAGTGAATAATTCAAGGATGAACTTTGAAGACAGCCAGACGAAACAGACACGGAAGGAGAAATGCTATATGATTCTATTTTTCTGAGGTGCCCAGAGCAGTCAGATTCATAGAGGCAAAATAGAACCGCGGTTGCCAGGGGCTGGGAGGAGGGGACAATGGGAAAATGTTTAATGTGTACAGAGGTTTAGTTTTGCAAAGTAAAGAGTTCTGTGGGTAAATCAAAATAAATGGTGGCACAACAATGTGACTGTACTTAGTACCTTGGTTATACAATTAAAATTATTCAAGAAGATAAAGTCTACATTATATCTATTTTACCACAACTTTAAAAAATTCTCCTCCAGACACATGTCTTCAAGTTGCTACCCTAACAAGTTTACAGACAACCAGTGACAACTGTCTATCATTAAGTTTATTTTTAAAATTTCAGTGTTGGTATAAATTTGCTACCAAGGTGATATCTGACACTTCTGCAAACTATTAATGGAAAAATTTTGCAAATTATATTCACATTGTAACTGCTGCATTTTGAACTTTTATTTTCCAGAACTGCAGAACAGCCAAGACTGAAAAAGGAAGCAGTTGGATCTATTGAGATAGTAAGTGAAATCAGTTAGAAAGTACATGCATTAGAAGATTTTAGAGACTTGTCAGTAGTGCATAGAATGATTGTGTTTATTAGATTGCATCCATTATTTGTGGGAAAGAGGGAACTAAAATAATTCATTAAAGTATCATTTTCCATAGAAAAAAATATAAACAATCTCAAAATTTTACAATAAAGGATAGGGAAAAATAGCATAACATCCACATAATGACTCAGTGTTTTAAAAGTGTTTTTGGTGTGTGTGTGTGTGTGTGTGTGTGTGTGTATCATACATAAATGTTACAAAAGGATATTTCTGAGTGGTGGGAAATTATCAGTGAATTTTACTGTCTATGTTTACATTTCAGTATATTCCAATGATTCTGCATTGTTATGTGTTGTTATTATTTTTATAGTGTTACAAATCCTTTTAAATCAAAAATAATTATCTAAGTATTTTTTAAAGCCTATGTATCAGAGAACTTGTCTGTACACTTCTTTGAAATCATGTTTAAGGAGCGTTTCATGCATGTGTTCCCAGACATGGTCTTCACCCACTCTAATCTCTGTGTCAGCCTGGCTGTCAATGTTATGTCCCTACAAATATACATGAAACAGCCTGCTTTTTCAAAAGTCAATTAAAAAAAACTGAATAGTAGCAGAACATGGCAAACTTTATCAAGGAGATAGCATTATTCTGGAGAAAGGTGGAGGAGCAGATACTTTCTTAATGTCCGTAATACTGAATGCAATACTGTGGAAGTAACACTATAAATATTTATTAGCTATTGCACTGATGAATGGAAAAATAATATTTTGGTCTCCATTCATAAAATATGCAGTAAGTTCCTCTTGCTGTTATTAAAATCTAATTACATTTTAATACCATTTAAATTTTATTTTGGCCTCTCTCAGTAATATAAACAATCCATATTTTCAATTTTGCTCATGATTTGGTTTTGGACAGATGCTATGGGGACCTACTACACAATAGAATATAAAGCATTCAATAGATGGCTTTCAGGCATTTCTTTCTTATTCAAAACAGCCCTTAAAATTATCATTGACCCCCTTAAATATCCTTATTTACAGGATAGGCATTGTTCTGTGTAGAAAAAAAAAATCTAAGGAATTGAAAATAATCACAAATATAATTCATTACATTTTTACTAGTTAGTTCTGGTCACTGCACTTAGCCATGACATTGCTATGATGCCGGTGAGCCAGAGCGTTGAAAGTGTGCAGATCAACTTTCCATAAGCTAAGATACTGTTGTTGCAGTCTTCAAAATATCTTAACTTATTCCAAAATCAACCAAATGGAATAAAGTTTCTGATTCATACCCACATCTGACCTGACTTGTGTCAGGTATCTACAATTTGTACTGATTTAGCTGCTTTATTAATTTTTATTATTACTATACTTTAAGTTCTAGGGTACATGTTCACAACGTGCAGGTTTGTTACATATGCATACATGTGCCATGTTGGTTTGCTGCACCTATCAACTTGACATTTACATTAGGTATTTCTCCTAATACTATCCCTCCCCCAGCCTCCCACCCCACAACAGGCCCCGGTGTGTGATGTTCCCCACCCTGTGTCCATGTGTTCTCATTGTTCAACTCCCACCTATGAGTGAGAACATGCGGTGTTTGGTTTTCTGTCCTTGTAGTAGTTTGCTGAGTGAGTATGATGGTTTCCAGCTTCATCCATGTCCCTGCAAAGGACATGAACTCATCCATTTTTATGGCTGCATAGTATTCCGTGGTGTATATGTGCCACATTTTCTTAATCCAGTCTATCATTGATAGATATTTGGGTTGGTTCCAAGTCTGCTATTGTGAATAGTCAGCTGCTTTATTTTTTAATGCCTTTAAAGGAGATGGTAAATTCTTAATTTTGGTATTTGTTTTTACTTTAGATATAAATACATATCTATGATTTTATGCATTTATTTACCATCTTAATGTATAAAGTCATGTTTACTAGGTGGCAAAGGCTGTAGGCTGCTGTTGTGTGTGTGTGTGCCTGGTGTGTTTGTTTGTTTTACAGTTGTGGTGCTACCGTGCTTTGTTTTCCTCAGTTCCGCTTTGCTGATGGACTGGACATCACACTCATGATCCTGGGTATACTGGCATCACTGGTCAATGGAGCCTGCCTTCCTTTAATGTCACTGGTTTTAGGAGAAATGAGTGATAACCTTATTAGTGGATGTCTAGTCCAAACTAACACAAGTGAGTATACGATTATTTTTCTGTATCACTGAAGACACAAAAGCATTGAATAAAGCAAACAAACGTTAAGCTAGCAAGGCAGATTATTGTATTGTAAAACAGTATCTGTATAATATGTATTTAAGTCATTTATTCTGCCATGTTGCTGGGCACTAAAGAAACAAAATCTTCATGACCACAGAGGTCTATAATTGAATTAAAATAAATAAATAAATAAGAAACAAAATCCCCTATTAGTCAGGGTTCTCCAGAGAAACAGCATCGATAGGATATGCGTTAGAAACAAAGAGAGAGAGAGACTGCGTGTGTGTGTGTGTGTGTGTGTGCGTGTAAAGAGTGAGATTTTAAAGAATTGGCTGGCTCACATGGTTATAGAGGCTGGTGAGTTCAAGAGGGTGGGCTGGCATGCTGGGGACTCAGCAGAGAGCCAATGTTGCAGTTCAAATCAGAAGGCCATTTGCTGACGTTACGTAGGAATCATCTGAAGCCCACAATAGTTCAGCTTGTCTCTCTTAGAATTCAAATAATTTTTTATCAGAAGTGGTGATTACATCAGGATTTAATCAAACGCTTGGGCCATCCCAGGCCACTAGGATGTAACACATCCTTTAAAAAGAAGAAATCAAAGCCGGGTGCAGTGGCTCATGCCTGTAATCCCGCACTTTGGGAGGCTGAGACCAGTGGATCACCTGAGGTCAGGAGTTCGATACTAGCCTGGCCAACATGGTGAAACCCCGTCTCTATTAAAATACAAAAAATTAGCCAGCCATGGTAGCAGGTGCCTGTAATCCCAGCTACTCGGGAGGCTGAGGCAGGAGAATTGTTTGAACCCAGGAGGCAGAGGTTGCATTGAGCCAAGATTGCACCATTGCACTCCAGCCTGGGCAACAAGAGCGAAACTCCATCTCAAAGAAAAAAAAGAAGGAGAAGGAGAAGAAGAAGAAGAAGAAATAATCAAGTATGATCAAATCTTTCAGTTTAGTAGCTATTTAGGTTCTTGGTTTTTTTTTCGGTAGTAGTTTTTAGCCATGCATGGCACTATATAACACAATGCAGAAGAGAAGCAGAAAATTATAGAACTAGAGACAGATACCCTGAATTGGTGGTGAGAGGAACTAGCAATTAGGTGTGGAAAAGGTGTTTTCATATTGCCCTTATTTGTAGGCATCTTTCGTGTATCCTTTGTAGCATCCTATTTCAGGGTCATGTCTTTCTAGGTGACATTATTCTTTAGGTTTAAATTCCAGTGATTTTCCTATGCACTGATGTAATGACTATGCAGTATTTTTTATCTGGTGGATATTATAAATATTAGTTATTTCCTGATTTAAATGCTTTTCCCCAAATTATACACCGGAAGTACTGTTATAAATACTTATTATAACTGGGAAAAATAACTCATTACAACCTAGACTGTCTTTTCATCAACATTAGCCTTTCTTTGTTCAGTCTACTTCCCTCTGTGCTCTATTTGACTTTAAATTCTAATTTAAACCTAAATTATACCTTCTTGTTTTCCAAAAAGCAAATCTTTAAAGCAAAAAAAAAAAAATCTTTAAAGCAAAAAAAATCTTTAAACTCAAAAGTAAATCTTTTATGTGTACTAATCTTGAGTGGGATAAACCCATTGCTTCCCTCTCTGTCTTTCCATGATCTCCTGCTTAAACAGTTATGATTTTTTAAATATTTTAATAATATAAACAAAATTAAGGATATAAGTGAAAATCTGATATATTAATGATGTAAATTGATGCATATGCTAAATAATTTGTTGTTAAACAAATGGAGCCAATTCACTGAGTAAACATTTACTGATTGTCTGCTACATCTCTATGAACAAATGAATGAATGAATGTGTGAGTAAATGAGCAACCTGGCAACCTAAGGTCATCTGCTTGGGAGTATGCTTTTTGTTAAATTTATTCTGTAATTGATTGCCTTACCTGTTTTGGATAGGCTAGGCACTACATATCTAATTGCTATTGCTGTGAATTCTAATTTTTCTTGTTGTTCAAGGCTTCGCCAGTTTCCTGGTTTTATTGAATGTGGTAAACATATAGAGAAGTTCAATAATGATTTAGATAAATTCATGGATATTATTGGTATATTATAACACATTGTTAAAGAGAAGTAGGGATATTAAAAGGCAAATCTTCAACCTTCTAACATTGATTTTCCAGAGGATAATAGAGCAGGATTATTCGTTCCTATAAATAAAAATATGAATAATAGCTATCATTAGTTGGGGATCCATTTTTGTGTGAGTCCTGAACTTTCCAAAATATTACCTCTATCAATATAATCTACACACTGAGATTATGCCATTTTTATAAGACTGCAGGAACCATTTTTAGAAACAATGTTTATTTCCTTTATTTGCTCAGTTAAATCTCATTGAAATCTCCATTTCTGCCTTATGAATTTTGGTATTTTTTCCTACCACAATTCCAAAAATAGAATAAGGGAGAAATGATTGTTTGCATATAAATAAAGATCATAAGCATTGTAATATGTGATGATGTTATGGTTATAACAGATGAAGAGTCATGATGTCTGCAGTTATTTCAAATGTTGATTATAGAGGTTTAAGGAAGAAAATTGTAATCATGGATATCAACCATGGTTTTGTGTTATTGGTGAAATCAGGACTTTGGTATATTAATCAGTGTACAATATTTTTTTCTACTAGAAGATATACAGAAAAGTTTACAGAGAAAACTTATAACCTTTAAACATTGTTAGTTATGCTCAACATGTTTCATTGAGCTTTCCGTTTTTCCCATGGCTAATTCTTCTAGAACTTTCACACATGTTCTTGCTTTTCTTGGATTTTTGAAATCATTCCCTGGAGTGTTTCAAACTTAATTTAAAGTGTATAATCTCAGGCAGAAGCAGGGAATTTTATAACTCTTACTTTCCTGATTGTTGTCTGATCAGAGATGTCCCAAATAATTCTTTCCAGTTATGAGCTACATGGTTAATGCTTCCTTATATTTTTCCAAGCCGCATGAGTACTTCTTGAGAGCAGACATAATTATTTCCAGTTCTAGGTTAAAGAATAAAAAATGAGATGATGATAAACTGCTTGTGGGCAGTAAATCTGTTGTCTTAAGAGTGCACTATATTTGGTTTGGAGGGCTATCTGTGTAACAGTATGACCAATTATAAATTAATTTCCTCTATATTTTAAATAACCTTTTTTACAGCAAATTATCGGAACTGTACTCAGTCTCAAGAGAAGCTGAATGAAGATATGACTCTGTAAGTCCAAATGAAATGTTAATATCACATTCGTTGAATGATGCTTTATTTAAAGCTTACAAGAAAAAAGCAACTGAAATTTTGTATCACCATTAATATTACATAACAAATGATTAAAGCAAACATTTCCTCTTCTTTCATTAGGTATATAAAATACAATTAGTACATATTTTTTCTTCTACTTGAAAGGTGTATAGGTCGTATGCTTTGAGTTGTAGTTGACAAAGTTGTCATCAGTTTTAAAATTGAAAGGATTTGCATTTTTGTAGCAATTTTGCCTCCTAGTAATATCCTGGGAAAGAAAGGACTTGATTTTCCTTCTAAAAAATTAAATTTCTTATGAGCCTCATTGAAAATTCTATTTCCTTACCATTTGACCCAGCCATCCCATTACTGGGTATATACCCAAAGGACTATAAATCATGCTGCTATAAAGACACATGCACACGTATGCTTATTGCGGCATTATTCACAATAGCAGAGACTTGGAACCAACCCAAATGTCCAACAATGATAGACTGGATTAAGAAAATGTGGCACATATACATCATGGAATACTATGCAGCCATAAAAAAGGATGAGTTCATGTCCTTTGTAGGGACATGGATGAAATTGGAAATCATCATTCTCAGTAAACTATTGCAAAAACAAAAAAACGAACACCGCATATTCTCACTCTTAGGTGGGAATGGAACAATGAGAACACATGGACACAGGAAGGGGAACATCACACTCTGGGGCCTGTTGTGGGGTGGGGGTAGGGGGGAGGGATAGCATTGGGAGATACACCTAATGCTAGATGACGAGTTAGTGGGTGCAGCGCACCAGCATGGCACATGTATACATATGTAACTAACCTGCACATTGTGCACATGTACCCTAGAATTTAAAGTATAATAATAATAGTAAATAAATAAATAAATAAAATTCTATTTCTTTAAACATTAAAAAATCAACAAATACATAGTAAAAATAATAAAATACTTTTTAACATAAAAGTAGTAAGGTTTTACTCACACTAAATTTGGAGACTAATTATTCAGACTATTATGGTAAAGTTGTATCCAAACAAAAAATTGTAAAGTATGAATAATAAATAATTTATAAGGATATTCTGTTTTGTAATTTTAGGTATTAAACAGTATGGATTATTTACTCAACATGTTCTGAGTTTCCTAGGTAGACACTACCTTTCTCAGTATATTGACTGGATTTCTGTACTGCCTCACTAAAACTTTCTGGGTCTTTACTCTAAACCTAAGTGATTCTTATTCTTTTCCCCTCAAAATGAAGACACCATCTTGTCAAGGGACACCCATCACATTGCAGTGACATCTTCTGGGCCTTAATTCTTTTTTTAATTAAAAAAATTATAATTGACACACAATAATTATACATATTTATGAGGTACCTAGTGATGCTGTAATACATATAACGTATAGTGATCAGATCAGATTAATTAGCATATTCATTATCTCAAACATTTGTCGTTTCTTCGTATTGGGAATATTCAGTATCTTTCTTCCAGCTATTTGAAATCATGTAATATATTATTGTTAAGTATAGTCATAGTTAACTATAGCACTATAGGACATTAGAACTTATTTCTCCTATCTACCTATAATTTTAGCATTTACAAATATCTCCTTATCCCTTCCTTCTCTCTACCTTTCCCAGTCTCTAGTATCCTCTGTTCTTCTTTAGTTTTAATTCCTAATATGCCCTGTCCAATATGTTAGCCATGGCCATTTGTGGCTATATAATTTTGTTTATAGATTTAGGGGGTACAAGTGTTACATGGATATATTGCATAGTGGTGAAGTCTGGGCTTTTTGTGTAACCATGACCCAAATAGTGAAACTTGTAGCCATTAAGTAATTTCTCATCTCTTACACCCCCTTTTACCCTTTCAGCCTCTGAGCCTCCAATGTCTATTATTCCACTCTCTATGTCCATATGTACACATTATTTAGCTCCCACTTATAAGTGAGAACATACGGTATTTGACTGTTTCTGAGTTATTTCATTTAAGATAATGGCCTCTTGATCCATCCATGTTGCTGCAAAAAAAAACCATGATCCCATTATTTTTATGGCTGAGTAGTATTCCATGTTATGTGCGTGTGTGTGTGTGTGTGTGTGTGTGTAAACATTTTCTTTATCCATTCATTCATTGATGAACACTTAGGTTGAGTCCATATCTTTGCTATTGTGAATAGGGCAACAATAAACATACAAGTGCAGGTATCTTTCTGGCACAATGATTTCTTTTCCTTTGGGTACATACTCAGTAGTGACACTGCCAAATTGAATGGTATTTCAATTTTTAGTTCTTTGAGAAATCTCTACACTGTTTTCCATGGAGGTTGTACTAATTCACGTTACCCCCAATAGTGTATAAGTGTTCTCCTTTCTCTGCATTCTCACCAACATCTGTTATTATTTGGCTCTTTAATAGCAGATATTCTGATTGGTGTACGACAGTGTTTCACTGTGGTTTTATTTGCATTTCTCTGATGATTACTGATGTTGAGCATTTTTTCATATGCTTTTTGGACATTTGTATGGCTCCTTTTGAAAAGTGTCTGCTCATGTCTTTTGCCCACTTTTTAATGGAGTTATTAAGGTTTATTTTATTGTCATTGTTGAGATGTTTGGGTTCCTTGTAGATTCTAGATATTAGTTTTTTGTTGGTTGCATAGTTTGCAAATATTTTCTCCCATTCTGCAGGTTGTCTTTTCACTCTGTTGATTATTTCTTTTGCTGTGCAGAAGCTTTTTAATTTAATTAATTTCCATTTGTCTATTTTTGGTTTTGTTGCATTTGTTTTTGAAGTCTTAGTCATGAATTCTTTGTCAAGGCCAATGTCCAGAAGAGTTTGTCCTAAGTTTTCTTCTAGTATTCTTATCACTTCAGGTGTTAAATTTAAGTCTTTAATCCATCTTTAGTTGATGTTTGTATATGGTGAGAGATAGGGGTCCAGTTTTATTCTTTTGCTTACAGATTTCCAATTTTCCCAGCACCATTTATTAAATAGGATGTCTTTTTCCCAGTGTATGCTTTTGTTGGCTTTGTTGAAGGTCAATTGGTTCTAGGTATGTGGCTTTATTTCTGGGTTCTCTATTCTTTTTCCTTGATCTATGTGTCTATTATTATACCAGTACCATGATGTTTTGGTTACTATAGCCTCGTAGTACAATTTGAAATCAGGTAGTGTGATACATCCAGCTTTGTTCTTTCTGCTTATAGTTGTTTTGGTTACTAAGGCTTTTTTTTGTTGCATATGGATTTTAGGACTGTCTTTTCTAACTCTGTGAAAAATGACATTGGCATTTTGATAGAAATTGCATTGAATGTATAGATTGCTTTGTCCAGTAAAGTCATTTTAATGATATTGATTCTTCAGATCCATGAGCATGGGATGTTTTCCCATTTGTTTGTATCATCTACAATTCCTCTCATTGATGTTTTGTAGTTTTCCTTGTAAAGATCTTTTAATTCCTTGGTTAAATATATTCTTAGATATTTTTTGTAACTATTGTAAATGGGATTGATTTCTTGATTTGATTCTCATTTTGATCATTATTGGTGTATAGAAACGTTACTGATTTTTGCACATTGATTTTATAACCTGAATCTTGACTGAACTTGTTACCAAATCTAGGAGTATTTTGCTGGAATTGTTATGGTTTTCTAGGTATAAGACCATATCATCAGCAAATAAATAATTTGACTTTCTCTTTTCCAATTTGGATGCCTTTTATTTCTTTCTGTTGCTTGATTGCTCTGACTATAAATATGAATTGATTAAAATTAAATAAAATTTAAAATTCAGTTTCTCATTATCAATCACATGTCAAGCATTAATAATTATATCTTGCTGGCTGCCATACAGTACAGCATAGATATTGAACATTTTTTTCATCATGGAAAGTTCTATTGGATAGTGTTGTTCTGGGCTACAATGTGAATGATGCTCCCTTGAATTGAGTTTTGCTGCAGCCTCAACTTTCTTTGGCTTAAAGTTCTTTTCTTAGCTAATTTTACATAAAATTTATTTATATTGGATCTTTTGAAAATTCTTGATTAGGATCTAGGGTAGTGTTTTATACTGAATTTTTGCTCTTACATTATTAAAGCAGGGCTCTGATGTACAGTCACGAAGTATACTTTTTTTTACAAAAAGTTTAAAATTTTTTTAATAGGAGCATCCACTTAAAAGTAGACAATAAAAGGGACAATCAGATGAAAAGATATGTCTATGTACAGCTATTTAAGGGCTACTAAATTTATAAGGAAACATACTTACCTTTTATAGTACTTGTTATACCATTCTTTTTTTAATATTCATTTAAATAATAAGAAATTTATTACTGAGACCAGCTGCGATGGCTCACTCATGTAATCCCAACATTTTAGGAGGCTGAGGCAGGCAGATCACTTGAGGTCAGGAATTCAAGACCATCCTGGCTAACATGGTGAAACTCCGTCTCTATTAAGAATACAAAAATTAGCTGGGCATGGTGGTGGGCACCTGTAGTCCCAGCTACTCGGGAAGTTGAGGCAGGAGAATCGCCTGAACCAGGGAGTTAGAGGTTGCAGTGAGCTGAGATCACACCACTGCAGTCAAGCCTCGGCAACAGAGCAAGACTCCATCAAAAAAAAAAAAAAGGAAGGAAGGAATTACCTATAATATTCAGTACATTATTATTAATTATAACTATTAATGTATTCAGTATGTTAATATTTTTGAAATATTTGAGATACATATTAAAGAAGACTCTTCAGTCAAATTGGTTTGGAAAACATTATCTATGACAGCCTTCTATCCGATACATAGGATACATACATGACAAATACAGATAGTAAAGGCTTCATTTAGTTAGCTTGGTTTAATCCAAGTTTTCCAAACCTACTAATATTTGATTGTGGAACGTAATTTATTTCTGCTAAAATTGATTAGCATCTGTGGAACAAATATTTTAATGAACATATTTTGGGGACGCATTGATTTGCATAATTTTTTGAGTATAAGGTAATAGTACTTCTTCCATCTGTAATAATCAGGAACTAAAGAATTCTATTCTACCTGTTATTTTCCAAAGAAAGTGACTCAGCTTTATAATTTTAATGTTAAGTCTATGCCCCTGTCTTATTTCTCAGAAAATTTTTCTGAAAATAGTTGAATCTTTTCTTGCTGACTCCAGATTGGAATGACTAAATAGTGCCAGGACTACTGCTGGTCAATATGATGCCTCCTCTTTTGCTGCCAAAAGTTGATTACTTAATTTTTTTTTTTTTCTGAGATGGAGTTTTTGCTCTTCTTTCCCAGGCTGGAGTGCAATGGCACGATCTTGGCTCACTGCTACCTCTGCCTCCCGGGTTCAAGAGATTTCTCCTGCCACAGCCTCGTGAGTAGCTGGGAATACAGGCATGAGCCTCCATGCCTGGCTAATTTTGTATTTTTAGTAGAAATGGGGGTTCTCCATGTTGGTCAGGCTGGTCTTGAACTCCCGACCTCAGGTGATCTGCCCACCTCGGACTCCCAAAGTGCTAGGATTATAGGCGTGAGGTGCCATGCCAGGCCTTGATTACTTAATTCTATGTGAACTTCTAAGCAACTTAATCCTTTTCTTTTGCTACTTCTAATGTATCTAGCATAACCTACTTGAAAGAGAAGGAGCAAACTAGACAGCCAACTCCGTGTTAGATTAGCATATAGTAAGTGCTCAATAAATGAAGCCATTAAATCAGTCTTAATGTGGGTGACTTTTGGAATCAGAAAGCTAAGGCCTCAAGGGTGGCTTCATTTCTTGATGCAAAATTAATTGCCTGGGCTCTGGGGCTACTAAAATTCTTCTTCTCCATCCCAGGTAGTTTGGAAGTCTGATTACTAGATGAATGTGGAGTTAATAAGTAGAGTCCTTCCACGTGGAAAACTCGAGTGTGTTGTTTTGTTTGTTTGTTTATAAGGAATAGTTTTTTAAAAAGTGAGTCAGCGCTTCTATAAAATTATTTTAAATTATTTTTTCTGATTAAATCTTATTTTCACTGCAGAAAATGTGAAAAGATACAAATGCACAAAGAAGACAATTAAATCACTTATACATAATCCCAACACTAATAGATAAAAATATTAATTTCTGTTTATATTATTATAGTATATTTACATGTATAGTGGTACATATATAATTTTAGTGCAATTGTACTATTTATATGATTTTTAATATCTTTGTTGATGTATAATTTATTTAGCATATAGTTTACCGTTTTAATTGTGCAACTTAATGATTTTTAGTAAATATATGGAGTTGTACAGCCATCATCACAATATTTTTAGAACACTTTTATCCTCCTACAAAGATCTTCATTTGTAACCAATCCCTATTCCCATGCCCAGCTTGAGGCAACTCCTTATCTGCTTTTCATCTCAAAAGATTTGCATATTACTGACATTGTATATGCATGGAAATATATAATATGTAAGGTTCTTGTACCTGGCTTCTTTTGTTTGGCATACTGTTTTTGAAGTTCATCCATGTTGTAACAGGTACAATCCTGTAGTAGTAATCCATTGCAAAGCTGTATCACATTTTGTTTATCTCTTCACCAGCTGATGGACATTTGGATTGTTTCTACTTTTTGGCTATTTACAAATAATGCTTCTGTGAACACTGATGTACACTTCTTTGTGTGAACATATGTTTTTATTACTCTTGAGTAGACCTAGGAGTGGAATTGCTGGGTCATATGGTAAATTTAGGTTTATCTCTTTAAAACACTGCCAAACTGTTTTTTCAAAGGGGCTACACCATTTTACTGTCCACCAGCAGTGTCTGAGGGTTCCAGTTTCTCCATGTCCTCATCAACACTTGTTATTGTCTGCCTTTTTTATTACAGCCATTGTAGTAGGTATGAAGGGGTATTATAATATGACTTTAATTTGCATTTCCCTAGTGACTAATGATGAGCATTTAATGTACTTTTTATCTATTCATATATCTTCTTTGGTGAAAAGTCTATTCAAATATTTTACATATTTTTAAATTGTACCATTTGTCTTCTTATTATTAAGTGGTAAGAATTCTTTATAAATTCTGATTGCAAGTTCTTTGTTGGATATACAATTGGCAAATATTTCTTCCCCATCTGTCAGAGTGTACACTTTCTTAGAGGTTTCTTTTGAAAGACAAAGTTTTTAACTTTGGGGAAGTTCACTTCACTAAGTTTTTATTTTACGGATTGCACTTTTGGGTGTGGGAATTTTTTGCCTAACCCAGGATGATGAAGATTTTCCTTTACATTTTCCTGTTGAAATTGCAATGTTTTAACTCTTAAACTTAGGTCTATGATCCATTTTGAGTTAATCTCTGTGAATGATGTGAGGTAATGGTTTAAATTTATTTTTTTTGCATGTGGCTGTCCAGTTGTCCCAGAAACATTTGTTGAAAAAACAATCTTTTCTCAATTAAATTGCCTTGGCACCTTTGCTAAAAATCAACTGCCAATAAATGTAAGAGTCCGTTTCTGTTCTCTAGGCTCTGTTGCAGTTATTGACATGTCTGTCTTTATGCCAGTACTGCACTGTTTCGATTACTGTAGTTTTATAGTTTTAATAAATAAACTCAGGAAGTGTAAGTTCTCCAAATTTGTTCTTCTTTTTAAAAATTACTTTGGCTATTCTGAGTTCTCTACATTTCTATATATATTTTATGATCACCTTGTCAATTTCTACAGGAAAGCACACAGGAGAATTTTGACAGGGATTGCATTGAATCTATAGATAAATTTGGGGAGGATTGTCATCTTAACAACACTGAGTCTCCCAATCCATCAACATGGATTGTCTCTTCATTTATTTAGATCTTCTTTAACTTCTCCTAATAATGTCTTGTGGTTTTCAGTGTATTCATCTTACATTTATTTGATTGTTGCAAACCTTTTCCCTACAGCATTAAAAAAAATTCAACAAGATGATTTGTATTAAGCCTGTAGTGTTCCATCCTATCCTTGAATAGTCCCTCTTACTAGAAAATACAGTAAATTATTTATGATAGTTAATGTTCTATTCAATTTTCTGTGAAAATTGAATTATCAAATTCTGAAGATTACTCTTAGGAGAAATACAGCGTTAGGATCCTGTGAGCCTCTGGTGACAAACTTTTCGTCAACCAAATAATACACAACCTCACTTTATGTGTGCTTTTTTTTAAAAGACACCTTATTTAATGTGTGTTGGTGATTCTTTAACATTGAACTCATGGTCGACAGCACTATGTCTCACTCCCGAATGAAACTTATCTGACACACCTGTTTTCTAGATAGGGCACGTCACAGCCTTCTTGCACTAAGGAACACTAGCCATCAGTTCAGCGTGATGCTTGGGAATCATTATAAATAGCAAAATCATCAACAAAAAGCACAAAAATGAGAAAAACTTGGCACTAAATAGACCATGAAAATAACACTTGCTTACAGTACAAGAGCTGAAACAAGAAGGCAGAGTACGTGTGCATCAGGCAAACCAAATTTTTGGCCACTCTGTGCATGTCCATAAATAACCATGAAAACACCACAAGTATTGACTTGGGACTTAGAAAAAAAACTTTAGCAAGGAAGCAGATTTGCAAATACAGAATTTTCAAATAATGAGCATCAATTGTATTTTCCTCTCCTGTGTTGCTTGGTACTTCACTCTCCTTGATTTCCAAATACCTCACTGGTCTCTTGGCAGATTCTTTCTCTTCATCCCAAGCAACATCTTTGCAGAGTCACTAACAGTCCTTGGCCCTCTTCTCTTCTTTTCCTACACTTAATTCTTCCTCTTCCTGGGTGTTCTCAGCCAGTCCCTTTGTTTTAATTACCACCTGCCTATAAGTTACTGCTTTCAAATCCACTTCCCCAGCCTAGACCCCCTCTCCCGTGCTTCCATTTCTCATTTTCAGCTTCTTACTTGATCTCCATTTCGAGCTTTAACAGGCATTTCTGACTTCACAAGTGTAAATATGAACTCTATGTCCTGCAAATCTTGTCTTTGTCCCAGTCTCTCGCATCTATAAGTGATACCCTCATCACCAGCTGCTCAACTCAAAACCTAAGAAGTTATTCTTGATTTCTCTCTTTCCTACATTCCTCATATCCAATACATTGGCATTTTTTTTCAGGAAGAATCTATTAAACAAAGATTATTTTATTATTGCAAACACACACACACTCACACAAACTATAAAACACTAGTGTGCACCTGTAGTCCCAGTGTTATGTACCATCAGTGCCAGCTACTCACGAGGCTGAGGCAGGAGGATTCCTTAAGTCTAGGAGTTTGAGGACAGCCTGGGCAACATACCCAGATCCCATCTTTTTAAAAAAGCAAATAAACTATAAAGCACTAAGAAATCTAAATATCCATGCTAGAGCAAACAGGTGGCAATTGAACATCCTGGGTCTATAGTATGCTTGAGGGAGACTGTGACTGATTAGATCCCCACAGTAGAGAGAACATCTTCATAGGCAAACGGGGGCTTACCTGTAACAGCTGTTCAAGTTCTCCCTTCTCAGCAAGAATCATGAAAGCTACTTCATTCAAGGTGGGTGTACAGTCTGATGCTCTTCAGGCAGGTCAAATTCTCATAATCTAGAGGATTGAATGGAAAGGACTTTTCTTTTTCAAGATAGGTGTCATTGGAGGCAGCAATGGAGCTTTTTGCTTTGACAGTCTTCCCCGTCATGTGTCTAGCAGAGAAAGTTGGTTGTTCTTGTTCAGGGCGTCCATTAGTCTGGCAGTTTTTGTTTCCAAAATACACCTGAAATCTGTCTGCTTCTTTTCATGTAGGCCGCCATGATCCTCATCCAGGCCCCCATTCTTCTCACCTTGGCCAGGGTGATAGCTTCTTAACAGAACTTCCTGCTTCCATTATTTCTGCTTTCATCCGTTCTGCACAGAGAAGCTGGAGTGGTCTTTTAAAAAGTTGAACAGATAATGCCATCCCATGCTTAGATCTTCCAAAGATCTTCTGCTTCTCCTGGAATAAAACATGAACAATGCACTGTAAAAACCCTAGAATATGCCAAATTCTCCAGCCTCATTATTTCTTACCACTTTGGACTTCTTTTGTTTCTGGAATGTGCTAAACAACTTTTTTCTGACTCAGTCTCTCCTGGGAGAAATGTTTTTCCTCTCCCTGGAATGCACTTCCTGCCCTTTTTATGACTGGCTTAATTTCACGTTTTGGATCCCAGCTATAATATCACTTCCTCACAGAAACTTTTCTTGACCACTCTATTTATCTGCACTAGCTCTCCCAACCCATGTTTACTCACCAGTTATTCTGTGGCCTATCCCCCGTTTACTTCCTTCCTAGAAAAACCTATTTTTTTTTCTCCTTGTGTATTGTCTGCCTCCTGCCAGAATTGGAGGACTTATTATCTTGCTCATGGCTGTGTCTCTAGACCCTCACACATAGTGGGCACTCAGTATACATTTATTAAATAATTACATTTCTTGTCTGATCTCCTACTGTACAATATTTGGATTGTTTTCAGCTTTTCCATATTGTTACAAATGCTGCAAAGACCAGTTATATAGATGAATCTTTGTATATATTACCTTAGGGTGAATTCCTTAAGTTGCATTTGGGGCTGACTATGTATAGTTTTTAAGCTTTTTATCAAATGCTTTTGACTGCTATCATTATTTTTTTACCATCCAGTTCCACCTACAATTACCTTGATTGCCTCAATGGAACTTTTTCATATGAAAGTATTAAAAATACTGAAAGAAGATATAAGTAGCAAGAATGTTTTAAAATACTAATTTCTGATAATAATGTAAAAGATACACTCTATGTTTTACCAGGAAACCTAGATCATTACATTCAATGTACTTCACTCTCATGGCATGTTATTTTTAGTTCTTTTTCTAGTTCTAGCATACATTTCCTCAATCAAATACTGTGATCGATTTTTTTTTGTGTGTAACAAGAGAAAAATGTTGCACTTCAGTCTCACATTCTAATACTCTTTCTTCAGGTTGACCCTGTATTATGTTGGAATAGGTGTTGCTGCCTTGATTTTTGGTTACATACAGATTTCCTTGTGGATTATAACTGTAGCACGACAGACCAAGAGGATTCGAAAACAGTTTTTTCATTCAGCTTTGGCAGAGGACATCGGCTGGTTTGATAGCTGTGACATCGGTGAACTTAACACTCGCATGACAGCGTAAGAGGATGATATTGTAGTACGTTAGCTTTGTTTTCATATGTGACATGTAAATGACCTAACTACATTTATTTGCTTGTTTCAGTGACATTGACAAAATCAGTGATGGTATTGGAGATAAGATTGCTCTGTTGTTTCAAAACATGTCTACTTTTTCGATTGGCCTGGCAGTTGGTTTGGTGAAGGGCTGGAAACTCACCTTAGTGACTCTATCCACGTCTCCTCTTATAATGGCTTCAGCGGCAGCGTGTTCTAGGGTAAGTGAGATGGCTAATGCAATATTGAATGGAAGCAGCAGTGTGGACTAAATGACTCATTGAGTTTGTCAAAAATGGCTTTTCTATTCACTTGCCATGTCCCAAACTACAAAGGGATATTATACACCACAAATACTTTTGATTTTGTTCACCATTAATCCCCTTTCTATCTTCAAGTTATTTGGCTAAAATGAAATGTTTTTAATAGCTTACTAACATTGAAAACATTTCTCTTCATTTAGCAGTCTAACACAACTTCAAGTGGTAGCATGGATAAAGTATGATGTCATTATACATGTGATGTTTAGTTGTTGCTGTTGGGACAGACTTCTTTGCTCTAAATTCACAGATCAACATGATACGATTCATTTCACTGGGTAGAATGGAATAAGAAAATCCTAAAACAATAAACATCTTTTTATATCATCCTCTTAAAGTTTATATATATATATGTAAAGTTTTTTTTGAGGCAAGGTCTCACTTTGTCACACAGGCTAGAGTGCAGTGGTGCAAACACGGTTCACTGCAGCCTCAACTTCCCAGGTTCAAGTCATCCTCCCATCTCAGACCCCAAGTAGCTGGGACTACAGGCAACCATGCCCAGCTAACTTTTCTATTTTTTGTAGAGACAGATTTTCATCATGTTGCCCAGGCTGATCTCGAATTCTTGGGCTGAAGCTATCTGCCCACCTTGGCCCCACAAACTGCTGGGATTGCAGGCCAGTGAGCCACCGCACCCAGCCAAGTTTATATTTCAGTAAGGCTTTCAATTACATTTCAGATTTCTGCTAATATCTATTTTTATGTACTACACAATATGTTTCAGTTTTTAAACTGAAATCAGTTTTAAAACAAATTATGTACTCGCATTCTAAATTACATTTTTAGTACTGTTTTGCTGTAAGTATAACATAAAATTGTAACCTTATCTACAGCCTGGTTTTGAAACCAACACTCTGTGAAATCTAAAAACAACAAATGTATCTATAATATTACTCTTCAAATCATATCTTTTGGCAATTCTACCATTGTATATACTCATCTTCTAGATCGGAGGCACAGTGCTTTAAATTTGGCAACACTAATCGTTCTTTATGGAAATCCAGTTCCTAAAATTTCCAGAGTTTATTTGCTAACAATATAGTAATTCAACCAAACAAGAATTTTCAGCAATAAAAATATTCTATAATGGGCTAATCCCTTAACAATAGGCTTGGAGATTTGGACAGCATGTCTTTACTTAGCGTGACTCCGAGTGTTGACTTTGTAGCCTTTATCAAAATCTTCATCCTCAACTTATTTGAAATGAGGAAGGAAATCTCAGTAGAAAGATTGCCTGCAGTAAGTTAGTAAGATCAGAACCTTAACGTCCACAGAAGAGAAGTAAACGAGGAGTTGTAAAGGAATAGCAGTGGGTAGTCTAAATTCTATTATTGTATTCATTGATCATGAAGAGCAAGCAGGTGAAGGTCAGAGTTATCCAAAGGATGCGATACCAGAGTGGATGGCTTCTAGCTTCCTTCAATTCAACTTGACAATTATCTATTAAATACTTGCTAAGTACAAGGCTTTGTGCCAGGTGGTGTTTCCCCTCTAGTGATCTACTATAGGAATAATTATCTTTAGTAAGTGAATTCAGAAAATAATGAGTATTACGCAGCTTCTGCTACTCTCTCACTTTAACAGTTATCCAAGCATGTCTTATATAAAATCAGCTCCTATTATGTGGAATATATTTTTTAGGTGGATAGACTTGCTATGCGAATAGGCAATAGTTATGAATTCACAGCTCTGAAGGCAGTATCCCCGCTGTTCCCTTTTGTGGAACTGTTGTGTCCATTACAAAATTGTAAAAGGATTATTAAATGGGACATATAATGGAGAAAACGGCATGTGAAATCAGGTAAACCTGTCTAGTCACCAATAGTGATATTTTCCCTTTTCTCTCTGAAATCTTACCTCTTAGTATTTGAAGACAAATTTTTAAAAATACAGAGATAGAGTCTAAAAAAATACCATTAGTCTACTTAGAATTCAAATTCTGCCTGACTTAAATGTTCAGAACATTATTACTACACAGAGTCATTTTTTAAATGTGGTTGTGGTTTATTACAGATGGTCATCTCATTGACCAGTAATGAATTAAGTGCCTATTCCAAAGCTGGGGCTGTGGCAGAAGAAGTCTTGTCATCAATCCGAACAGTCATAGCCTTTAGGGCCCAGGAGAAAGAACTTCAAAGGTCTGTCCTTTTAAATATAACAAGATATGCTTGGTTTTATTTTCCCCAGTGGCTACTAAGTTGTGTTCTGTTTTTGTAAGGTATACACAGAATCTCAAAGATGCAAAGGATTTTGGCATAAAAAGGACTATAGCTTCAAAAGTGTCTCTTGGTGCTGTGTACTTCTTTATGAATGGAACCTACGGACTTGCTTTTTGGTATGGAACCTCCTTGATTCTTAATGGAGAACCTGGATATACCATCGGGACTGTTCTTGCTGTAAGTCTAGTTTGAGAATAAGGTATCTGGCCTGGATAACCTTTCCTTACCTAGTTTAGCCAAAATTCCTCTTTGAAGATAAATATTCAAAGATGAATGTTTTTATTAAACAAATATTTGTTTCCCTCAAATTATCTGTATACACCTTTAAATTGTAGTTATGAATTGACAGCATTTATTCATCCAGCATGTTTTAGTGTCCTCGCTGTGTCAAGCATCTGCATTCCGCTTTTGGAAGAATCATAATTGAATTCCCCACTGGGAGATACACTGAGTTTTGTTAATCTAGCAGTGAAAAAGGCCATTCTCTTGTGAGACTTTTCCTTTCATCTGGGCTGAGATCAGACGGCGTTCTGCATTCACCTTGCTAAATGTCTTCTCTCTGGAAATGGTCTGTAGAGTTTGCACTCACCTCCTCTTCCTCTGTCCTTTCAGCATGTAGTAATTTAAAAAACAGACTACATAGAGCTCTGTCCAATATCACAGCTTGGAGACTTTTAAATTCTTATGGGTTATGTGTTAAATAATAATTTATTCAGTTATCCTCTTAAGTTACAACAATAAACAGATCAGTTCAGGATTAAGAAACATTTGTCTTGAGGAACCAAAATGATCTGCTCTTTATACTTTGATCCTTGTTTGGCCTTTCCATTCTTATAGATTTCTCTTCTTTCCATTAAATTCATCTTTTGAATTTGAGGCATTCATAATTAAGACTTTTAGCTATTCATTTATTTCATATAAAGTGAAATGTGAGCATGAGGATTTTTCACTCATCCTTGCTCCTCAATTTATGTGTGGCTGGGTATCTGACTTACTAAGCCTAAGCATCCTCATCTATATGATAGGAATAAGAGCTCCTAGCTTGAGGGATTCTTTTCTTATTTGACTTTTTGCAGAGATGAGTCTGTCTTAAAATAGACAGCTGCCCCCTAATACAAAAATTCAAAAAGTTTGAGTGAAAACAGTACAATGTCTCTGAGCCAATAAAATCTACTGAATTTTTCTTTTTAAAGTTCGAGGGGTCACCCAACAAGGAGGGGAGTGCAACTCACCATGGGGTTTATACATGGCCAGCACACTTCAGTTAGCAGATTTTTCTGGTCACACATCCCAGCATGTGACAACCACAAGACTATGAGATAATCAAAAGTTGTTCCTTATTAGGAAAAGGCCAAGGATACTTGGATTAATCTGTGTTTCTATCGCTTCTCGGCCTTTTGGCTAAGATCAAGTGTAATCTGTGTTTATTTTTTATTTGGTCATATCTTCCATTCTTTCTTACCTAATTCCTCTAATATCTCTCTGTGAGCCTAAACCAATAATTATATATTACATTCTGTTGTCTTTCTTATACAACTGCAGAAACATAAATATCACTTTGTTTGTTCCTGCAGGTTTTCTTTAGTGTAATCCATAGTAGTTATTGCATTGGAGCAGCAGTCCCTCACTTTGAAACCTTCACAATAGCCCAAGGAGCTGCTTTTAATATTTTCCAGGTTATTGATAAGGTAAGACCTCTTATTGCTTTGAAGAATAACTATCATTACTGCAAGAAGGAGACAAAAAAACATACACACTCATTTTCACTAAAACAATAGGATGGACAAATTTAATGATGGCCAGTTGTTTATGGGAAAGAGAGACTGCCTTTAATTCTTTTCTAAGAGGAGATTGTGTTGCATTGAAACCTTCATGTCTAACTCAATGCACTTCTAAAGCAGAAAGGAAACTGTCATGGAAGAAAACCATCCTTGCACTATTTTTAAAATGTAGAGATTGTCAGTTTACTCCTTTGAAGATTTATAACATTTCCTTTGTTTTTCCAAGAAACCCAGTATAGATAACTTTTCCACAGCTGGATATAAACCTGAATTCATAGAAGGAACTGTGGAATTTAAAAATGTTTCTTTCAATTATCCATCAAGACCATCTATCAAGGTAGGTTAAAACAAATTACACAATTGTGCAGTTTTCTGATATTATCTTCTACTGGCCAAGATCTTCTCTGACATGATTACTTAGGATCACTTTTTTCCAAGATTTTGGCTACTTTGCTTAGAGACTTGAGGAGGTAGATAAATAATGGACAAATAACTCGGGATCAACTGGTTATATTTTGCAGCATTCTTTCTATATTCAACTGACTAAAGCATTTTCAGCTCCGTGAAATTCTTCTACTCTGGGTTTGGGAACACACCTAAATGTCTTGGGTTGACGCTGCCACCTGTTGGTGGTTCCTAGATGCTACCCCACTCAACATACTCATTTTAACCCCCTCGTCTCTAACCTAGGAGAATTATGCACATGTGCCTTTCCCTTCTTCCTTTCCTGGGGCTTTTACTGCACCAGCAATTGTGGCTAGTACTTTATCGCCTTTACACACACGCACACACACACACGCAGCTTATCCTACTCCATCATTCAGTCTTTGACAAGTTCTTGTGAAAATGTGTGTCTTTTTTATTGTCTTCCCCCTTTCACTTCATTAGTGTATTTACCAAAAAAGTAGTTGTTGTTAAAGATTGCACAAGGTGATTACTAATAAAACACTGGCTTCATAGAAAAAGACATGATTTTAAGTGAAATAGATAAAATTACTAGTGTGATCAGTTTCTAATGTCTGCTACAGAATTTGTATAAAGACCTACCTACTCCTACTTCCTTATTTTTTTTCTGATTAAAACTTTGATCGAAATTCTCTTTTCAAAGCTCTTTATTTTTGAAAGTTGTTACTTAATTACCGATTACCGTTATTGGTATAGTATTGACTTCCACCGTTTTTCTTAACAGTACAGTATTTCAAACTACATTTTGCAACTGTATTTGGATTGGCTTCCTAGGGACTTCAGCACCAATTGTGCCATTATATTGCATGGGAAAGTGTTCTTTGGGTTTTAAACAACTATTTTTAAAATGAACTTTTGAAACATAACCCTTTTTGTTAAACTAAAGAATGAAATTTTGGGGGGGGTCCACCTATTTTAAATAAATAAAACAAAGTCTTTCAAGGAATGACCAGAAACCAAATCTAGAGTAAAAGTGCAGGTGTGAGAAGAGGTACTCCTACTGGTGGTCCCCGATTTCTCACCTCCTTCAGAGAACTTTTCTCGGCTTGGCCCTTTGAAGGTTTTGTGTTTGGCTTATGCAAAGGGTCCATTGCTTTACAAATGGTGAGATCAAAGCAAGAGAATTCAAGGGGAGATTCCCCTGTTTAGGGCTATCTACATACAGATGCAAGCAAAGATAGGTGAGAATTTCTCAACAGGATCACTGTTGTCATTTCGAGAGGGTAATTATTGTGAGGCTTCACTCACATTGCAGGTCCCTGGCACACTAAATGCTGTAGCAACCCCAGTCATTGAGAAAATGTTTAAAATGTTCCCTCATGGGTCACCATGAGATCACCAAGGTTTCTAATGATAAACTCTCATCTATCGGGAGCCACTAAGAAACTTTGCCAGCTGTTTTACTTTAGAATATGCTTTGCAATTATGTTAGTATGTCCTAAGGAGAGGCTTCATTAAATAGCTTGTGAAAATATCTGGCAAGATCTCATTTACTTGTTACAAATTAAGACTTTCATTAACTTGATAGTCAAAATTCATATAAAATATTTTAGTTGAAAATGTGAACAGTTTACTAGTTAATATTCTGAAGTACTCTTAATTTAGTTCTCCTCTTTACATAGAAAGATAATGATAGATTCTTTTACTACTATTTTCTGAAATTATTCAGGCTACTATTAAACATGTACATGAAACAAACATAACAAGATCTAAATTTGTTTTTAGAAGAATTTGTTTTTGGTTATAATTATGTATTCATTTTCTGAAAATGTGTCCATTATCTTCTTATTGTGGTTTTATGATTTTCCCTCCATACGTTCCAATAGATTCTGGAAGGTCTGAATCTCAGAATTAAGTCTGGAGACACAGTCGCCTTGGTCGGTCCCAATGGCAGTGGGAAGAGTACGGTAGTCCAGCTTCTGCAGAGGTTATATGATCCGGATGATGGCTTTGTAAGTGCAGCTAGCAAAACCATGCACAGTCCACCTAATGGAATCTAGAAACACCACAGGGCTGGCAGCTCTGTAACTTCATTTTCAACAGTAGAGCTGGGAGAGAAGCCATATTGTTTTCTTTCCTTTGTATCCATTCACTCAGCAAATATTTATTTAGAGCCTACTATGTGTCAGGCACTGTTTTAGGTTCTGAGAATACCTAGGTGAATAAAACAGATAAAAATCTGCCCTCATGAAGTTTATATTCTAATAATCAGAGGCAGACAATAAAAAAATAAGTAAATTATATAGTATGTTAGAAGGGAGGGAATGTTGTGGAGAAAAATAGCATATTAACATCTGTATCCAGCACCTATCAAGAATTTCAAAGTTTGTCCCAGAAGAATGATGTAGAAAACATCTCCACTTTTCTTTTTCTTTTTTTTTTTTTTCTTGGAGCTTACAGTGTTGCACTTAACTTTCTCAGCCTTGTAAGTGGCATAGAGGATAAGACAGTGATATTCAAAAGTGATTAATTCTTAATGCTTCTGTTCAAAGTTTCAACAGTTATTTTGAAAAGAAAATCTACTCCCCTAGAGCCTGGCTTTATTTAAATTTTACTTCATAGTTTTCTTTTGGAGTATCCTAGACCCATGTGACTACATAAATTATTAGATGAGTGTTATGTGTATAAAAGAGTTGCATAGAATATCCATGCCCTGACAGAAAACAAGGGTTGGTAAGAAATAGAGACTTTCTGAGTTAGAATTACCAAACCCTGGCTTCTGTCACGGGAATAAGTTGGGGTAATTGCCAATGGCACCACCTGTGGAGAAGCCAGAGGTCACTTATTATCATGTATAGCAATGAATAGGAGACACTTTTGTCTTTTGCAGAGGTGTGAGATGTTGAAATAATGGCAGCCATTTCCTAGAAGAAATGTAAGGGTCACATCCAAAACTGAAGTTTTTTGTATGTGTCTACATAATAACATTTGCGGAACCTAGAGTATGTATCTTTATAATATCTAACTTGTGGATCTTAGAATAAAGATAATCAGATGATCTGGCAAGGTTTTAGGCCAATTATTCTTTTGCAGTTTTGTTGGTGCCCATCTACCAGAAAAAGTCTACGGACAATATATATGTTAGAAATATTTTATCAAAATATAGTCAGTCATTGATTTCTAAAATATGCTACTTCTCAGCTTATATTTTGGTCTAGTATGAAAGACCCTAAAATCAATACAGTAAAAGGCATCACAACATGGTTCATTCTTTGGATTGGCAGATCACTGTGGATGAGAATGACATCAGAGCTTTAAATGTGTGGCATTATTGAGTCCATATTGGAGTGGTTAGTCAAGAGCCTGTTTTGTTCGGGACCACCATCAGTAACAATATCAAGTATGGACGAGATGATGTGACTGATGAAGAGATGGAGAGAGCAGCAAGAGAAGCAAATGCTTATGATTTTATCATGGAGTTTCCTAATGTGAGTACACTGTGCAGCCTGTGTCCTTAGCTTATGGTGGCAGCACTGCAACATTCCAATATAAGGTAATGAAACAACAACTGATGCAGAATAGTAGGGGTGTGATTAAATTCTGGATTGCCCTAGAACAAGCTTGTCCAACCAGTGGCACAAGATGGCTTTGAATGAGGTCCAACACAAATTTGTAAACTTTCTTAAAACATTATGAGATTTTTTTGCGATTTTTAAAATCTTATCAGCTATTGTTAATTTTAGTGTATTTAATGTGTGGCCCAAGACAATTCTTCTTTCAATGTGGCCCAGGGAAGCCAAAAAATTGGACACTCCTGTATGAAACATCTGTAGAGAAGAATGCATAGTAACAACCTAAAGAAGAAATGCATCATTGAAAGGCCAGAATGAAAAGAATCATATTTTGTTCTGCAATTGAAAAAGAAAAAAATGAAAGATATGTTAAAGCATAACAAAGAAATATGAAACAAAATCATCAGACCAAGCTGAGAAATTGTCTAAAATGTTTATTTGCGAGGCCATCTTGTGGCTGTGAGTGGGAAAGTCATACACACAATGTTCAGATTGGTTCTGTGACAAACCACAAGAAAAACTATGATCATTTTTTAAAGCACAGGAAGCTAACATTGCATAAGAAATGTGAAATCAGGCCGGGTGCGGTGGCTCACGCGTGTAATCCCAGCAGTTTGGGAGGCCGAGGTGGGCAGATCACCTGAGGTTAGGAGTTTGAGACCAGCTTGGCCAAGATGGTGAAACTTCATCTCTACTAAAAAGACAAAAAAATTAGCTGGGTGTGGTGGCGCACACCTATAGTCTCAGCTACTAGGGAGGCTGAGGCAGGAGAATCACTTGAACCTGGGAGGTGGAGATTGAACCTGGGAGGTGGGAGTGAGCTGAGATCGCACCACTGCGCTCCAACCTGAGCAACAGAGTGAGACTTTATGGGAAAAAAAGTGAAATCATATTTGGAAAGCAATATAGTCCCCAAAAGAGTGAAATCATATTTGGAAAGCAATATAGTAAGCTAAAATTATTGCTAACCAGACTTATGAGATCTTAATGGGTACTTAGAATTAATGGGGTGCTGTAAAGCCTTTTTTAGAAAATATTTCCTGAAGTATTAGATCCTCAGCATCACCTGAAATTGTTGTGGGGAGCATCTTGTGACATATGAAAGGTTGAGATTTGCAATTAAAATACATATAAAATTCCACCATCCCAGAGGGTCACAATAACAGAAATGTTTATTTTAATGGGCATATTACACAAACCAAACTTGACTGATTGTAATAATTTTATTCTTTGTTTTTAATTTAAAAAATTTGTTATGCCAGTAATTGTCTCTTGTCCCCATTATTTAGGATCATAATTAGGACATATTTAGGCCAACAAAATCATTAAAGATTTAAGATGCTTCTTAAATCTTTGGGAACACACATTTCCTTTTGTTGATGTTTTGCCCCTTTCAATGACTTCCTTTCCTTAAAACATCAATGCTCTCATTTCCTACTTAGAATTAGGGAGCTTTCTGATGCCTCTTAAATCATACCCTGTAAGTTACCACTTGCTTTTACCAAAAGCCAAATACTACACAAAGATGTCCCTTGCTATAAATCTAATAATAAATTCAGAAGATATAACCAAAATAAATTAAAGATAGTAGCTTACCATGATGAAACCTAAATTCCACAGCCATAGCTAACCAGAAAAATGAGGAAACACAATAATGAATGAAAGTTCCAGAAATGGCTAATTTAGGTAGGTAAAAAATTGGGGAAAGCTATTGTAAAAAAATGTATAACATTACTTCCCTTATAATATACACAGATTTTAAAATTAATGTATAATAATTAGCTGATACTAGTTAGCCTTTCACTCATAAACAACCATGAAATTGGATAAAACATATGAGGCCAAGGGCAGTCATTTCCATGCATTGGATGAGAGGTAATGAAAGACTGATTCCTAACAGAGAGGAATCTCATAAAGGTACTCCATGAATTCTGTCTGGGAACACTGAGCTGAAAGGCAAAGCTCAAATTTCAGGGAAGCTTGGGCAGCTGGAAAGGTGATAAGAAATCACCTGTGGCGATGAGGCAGGGGCAGAAGCCCAGTCTGTATGGGTATCCCTCAGGAATCCTTGTCTGAGGATAAGACTACCTACCCAAGGCTTACCAGAGAGTGGCAGCCATAAAGCTGCAAGCAGAACACTGGATAGAAGTCAGGCAGTGCTGTGGGGGCGTTGAAAGTGCAGCCCAGCTGGAATGGAGAGATCACATTAACACCTTTTTAACACCCCAGGCAAGTAGCTAAAACACCAAAAAAGCCACACCTTAGAAGTCAGGACCACACCTTAGAGTAAGATCTACCTGCCCTAACAAACCCTGAGACCAAGCCATGACAAGATGCCCAGAGAAGAGAGGTTTTGGAGGTTGTGTTCTGCCAAGTTATGTGGCTTTCTACAAATTCACCCCAAGGAAACCTAAAATGAAGATTGCACAAGTTCAAGATCAGTCAGTGCTTGAGTTGCCTACTAGAGACAAAAATCAGCACTGTTTTTTTTTGTTTTTTGGTTTTTTTTTTTCAGAAGAAAACAGAACTCAGAGTCTCTTCAACACAACAATCACAGTACTCAGTACATCATTTACAAAAACCAGACATGCAAAGAAACAGAAAAATATGGCCTGTATGCAAGAAACATAATCCTAAATGTTTATTCTTTAAGAAAAGGGCTTCAAAATACATGAAGCAACAACTGATACATCTGAAAGGAGAAAGACAAATCCACAACTTCAGTTGAGGCCTTCAGTGCTTGATAGAACAAGCAGGTGGAATATCAGCAAGAATATAGATGAACAATACTAACAAGCAGCTAGATTTCACTGGCATTTATACGACATTCCAGCCAACAACAGCAGAATACATTCTTCTCAAGTGCACATGCAACATTCTCTAAAATAAACAATATTCTGGGCCATCAAAACAAACAAAACAAAACTGTAGCTCTTTCAAATAATAGAAAACATAGAAAATATGTTCTCAGACCATAATATAAGTAAACTACACAAATATTTGAAAAATCACAAAAAAACATTTCTAAAGAATATATATCTCAAAAAAGAAATTTCAAGAAAAATGAAAAACTATTCTGAACTAAATCAAAATGAAATTGCAATGTATTAGTATTTGTGAGATATAGTTAAAGTATTGCTCTGAGAGAAACTTATAGTATTTAATGCTTATTTTCAGAAAAGACAAAAGATCTACAGTGTGCAAACCTAATTTTCACCTACAGAAACTAGAGAAGGAAGAGCAAATTAACCCAAAACAAGCAAGACTAAGTAAATAGAAATTACAGTAGAAATCGGTAAAACCAAAAACTGAAAAACATCAATTACTGAAACCAACAGCTGCTTCACTGAAAAGATTAAAAAAAAAAAAAAAGTATAACTGTAGCAAAGCTGAAAAAAGAGAGAGAGAGAGAAGAGAGATGGCCAGTATCAGGAATGAAAGAAGGTACATGACTATTGATTCTAAGGACATTAAAAGGTTAATAAGGAAATATTATCAACAATGTTATGCCTGTAAATTTGACAACTTAGATGAGGGTCAATTACTTAAAGATACAAACTACCAAAACTCCCTCAAAAATAAATAAATAAATAAATAAATAACTTTAGCGTATCTATAATTATTTCAAAAAACAGCTGGGCATTTTTTGAAATAAAGTCCTGTAATCCCAGCACTTTGGGAGGCTGAGGCAGGTGGATCACTTGAGGAAAGGAGTTTGCTACCAGCCTGGACAACATGGCAAAACCCTGTCTCTACTAAAAGTACAAAAAATTAGCTGGGCGTGGTGGTGCACACCTGTAATCCCAGCTACTCGAAAGACTGAGACAGGAGAATCACTTGAACTCAGGAGGCAAAGGTTGCAGTGAGCTGAGATGGCACCACTGCACTCCAGCCTGGGCAACAGAGCAAGACTCTGCTCCCCCGCACCTCCCCCCAGCACCCCCAAAAAAGCTAGATGTCTAAATAACAGCAACAGTTACAAATGAAATTAAAATAAAAAGCAGTATTCACAAAGCATCAAAAGACAAAATGCTTAAGAATAAATTTAATGAAAGACGTGCAAGTCTTCTAGTAAAAACTATAATATGCTGATAGACATGAAAAGATCTAAAGAAATAGAAAGTACCTTATTCATTGATTTAGAAACTCCATATTTTTAAAGATTTGCATTCTCTCCAAGTTGATATATAAATATTGTGCTTTATCAATCAAAATCTCACCAGTTTTTATGTGTATGTGTAGAAATTGACATGTTGATTCCAAAATTTATTCGGAAATTCAAAAGACCAAAAATAGCCACAACAATTTTGAAAGAAAGACCAAAGCTGGAGGACCTAAATATCTAATTTTAAGACAGTAATTAAGATCGTGGTAGTGGCATAATGATGGTTGTATAGATCAGTACAATGGAACAGAGAGACCAGAAATAGATTCACAAATATCTACTAAGTTAATTTTTGACAAGGCAAATGGAACTCAGTGGGGGAAAGAAATATCTTTTCAACAAATGGTGCTGGAACAATTGGTTATCCTTGTGGAAAAAATAAAATGTGACCTTTACTTCACATCACACACAAAAATTAATTTGCCATAGACCTTGTACCAAAATTGTAAAGCGTAAACTTCAAAAATTAAAACTTACGAAAAAATCTTTGTAACTTTGAGAGAGGCAAAAGTTTCTTAGACTGAAAAGCATTACGATAAAAAAAAAAAGATAAACTGGAGTGTATTAAAGTTAAAACCTCCTTTTTAAAAGACATCATTTAGAAAACAAAAAGGCAAGACAGAGAGCACAAGAAAATATTTATAATATACATGTTCGACAAGGACATGAATCCAGAATATATAAAGAACTGCTATAGCTTGATGAGGAGACAAAAAATAGAAATTAAAAATGGGCAAAAATTTGAACAGACATTTTACAAAAGAAGAATCAAATGAACAATACATACATTGAAAATATGCACCATCGTTAGTCACCAGAGAACTCTAAAATAAAATGATAATGAGATACCATTTTACACTCTTAGAATGGCCAAAATTAAAAAGACTAATAAATGTAACTTTTGGTGATGATGTAAGCAATTAGATCTCTCATTCATTCAAATAAAAGTGAAATCAGTATAATCATTTTACAAAGCAATTTGGCAGTTTATTATAATGTTAAACATACACTTATGATTCAGCATTCTATTCCTAGGTATTTATTCAAAAGAAATGAAAACATGACCACAAAAATATCTTGTACATGAATATTCATAGCAGCTTTATTTATATAGCCAAAAATAGGAAACAATTTAAGTGTTCATCAGCAGTAGAATGAACAAATTGTGATAGATCTAATTTTTCTTTTTTCTTTTTTTTTTTTTTTTTGAGATGGGGTGTCACTCTGTCACCTAGGGTGGAGTGCAATGCACAATCTCAGCTCACTGCAGCCTCGACTTCCCAGGCTCCCAGGCTCAGGCAGTCCTTCCACCTCAGCCTCCTGAGTAGCTCATGCCACTACACCTGGCTAATTTTTGTATTTTTTGTAGAGACAGGGTTTCACCATGTTGCCCAGGCTGGTGTCAAACTCCTGGCTTCAACCAATCCACGCACCACAACCTCCTAAAGTGCTGGGATTACAGGTGTGAACCACCACACCCGGACAAATTGTGATAGATCTAGAGTTGCCAGATGAAATACTGGATTCCCAGTTAAATTTGAATTTCAGATAGTGAATAATTTTTTAGCAATATTGCATAAAACATACTTATACTAAAAAAAAATTCATTGCTTTTCTGAATTCAAATGTAACAGCTTTGTGTTTCCTTGTGTGTTGTTTGTTCTTGCTAAATCTGGCAACCCAAGGTAAATTCGTGTTGTGTGGAACACTACTTAGCAATAAATAGGAGTGAACAACTGATACAACATGGATTAATATTAATATCAAAAACATTAAGCTAGGTAAAAGAAACAAGCCAAAGAAGTACATACTGTATGATTTCATTTACATAAAGTTCTAGATCCAGGAAAATTCATGTATAGTGATAAAAATCAAATCAGCGGTATCTGCAGGCATGGTATGGGTTTTGACTGAAAAAAGTGACATAAGGAAACTTACTAGGGCTACAGAAATGTTCTATATCTTTATCGGTATGGTGGTAACATGGGTGTACTCATTTGTCAATACTCATAGAGTTATATCCTTAAGATGGATGCATTTTATTGTGTGTAAATTTCTTCAAAAAGCCCGATTTTTTAAATGTGAAGATCAATCTCTAGAAATTAAAGGTTTAGAAAGAATACTTAAATTTATCTCCGTGAAGAAATAAACTTTGAATCAGGGACGTAACCCAGTAGAATATTACTAGCCATGTTTCCTGGGTGCTAGAAGTTACCCCTACCACAAATATGGAAGACAAAATATCTACTTTGTTAAAGATAAATTTATTTTAAAACAAATCAAAAGAACACCTAAAAAGTATCTCAAGATGGAAAAAACGTTTTAGGGGAAAGTTTGTTTTGGTAGCAATTTTTTTTCATGCTGTTTTTCAGAGTATCCAGGAAAGAAATTGTGGGTAACATACCAAATTGCTAATAAACACTGCAGAAAATAGGTATTTGTATTACAGTGGTTCTTTTAAAGATTTCAAAGCATTCTAAAAATATCTAAAAGAGATTTGGACATTAGTTTAAATTATTATTAATTTTTCTAAATACATTTGATTATAATGCGGTCTAATTTATTTTAGTCCTAGCCAAATTTTTCTTATGTCCTCTCTTCTTTGGGCTCTTTTTTTTTTTTTTTTTTTACAGCGGTTTGTTTTCACAAAGAACAAATCAAAAGACATAAGCACCCAGAGACTGAAGTACTGATTAAGCTGATATTAAAACACAACTGGGATTGTCATTTCCTGTTCTAACCATTTGATCACGCTGCCTTCTGTTTCTGTGCTTCTTTCCTATTTTTCATTAGAAATTTAATACATTGGTAGGGGAAAAAGGAGCTCAAATGAGTGGAGAGCAGAAACAGAGGATCGCAATTGCTCGTGCCTTAGTTCGAAACCCCAAGATTCTGATTTTAGATGAGGCTACGTCTGCTCTGGATTCAGAAAGCGAGTCAGCTGTTCAAGCTGCACTGGAGAAGGTAAGTGAGCAGAAACTTTTCTTATTTCCATACTCCTGGCTCATTATTGTTTTTAAGTACAAGAAAGTATAGATCTGTAGTAGATTACTCAAGTTGAGAGCCCTCTTAAGGTATAAAGGCAGGATGTTAATCCACTGAGAACTTACGTGATGGCTATAGGAAGTGGTTTAGAGGACAGAAAGAGATGCTGTGGTTGGGTGGTGTAAAAATATATACATGAGGCTGATACACAAGCAATCATCCAGTCTATACCTCCGTTCCAAGTGGTTTGCACTTTCCACCTCCCTAGAGTGGCCCGCCACTATCATCACTATTATAACCATGCCCACCCTTTGCTTCTTCTACATACACCTGTGGGATTCTCTTCTCTGACCACTTTTCTTCTTTAGGATACCCCCAGGTATTCATTTTGACCTAATTTCACCTCAAGTGGAGAATCGCTGACCTTGAACCAGCGCCCTTCGACAGCTCTGGCCCCTCAAACCTCACCCTGACCTCCTGCTGACTATGAGCTACTGCACATACCTCAAGGCCATGTGCAGTTGTGGCCCTGCACCAAATTACACTGAATCTAGGAGGGGAGTTGGCAGTGGCGGTATGAAAAACCATTGAACTCTTTTCTCGATGGCCTGACTCCCTTATAAACCAGAGCCTTCAGACCCCTTACAAGGCTTAATGGCACATTTTACTTTGCATTTGCTTGGAAGTGAGTTAAGTGTTTTTTTTCTCTAAGAAAATCGCAGGCTTCTTTTTTTAAAATGCTGACTTTATGGAACCAGAAACGGACACTGGCAGGCTAAATGTCCACTGCTTCTTGAAAAATCTCTTAGTTACTATTATTTAGTAGCAAATCAGATTGTGCAAGTTTGAACGCTTGTTTCCCTCCCATAACAATGCCACATGTTGCTTGTGTGACAAATAATCTTTGTTTACTGTGGACACTTTGGCAATTTGGTTCATCTTGGTACAGAAAATACAAAGACAGGACTAATATTTTATTCATTTTTTATACTTAGTAACTAGGACAGGGATCTGTATTTAGACTATATTCAAGCCTCGCTCTGTCACCCATGCTTGAGTGCAACCTCTGCCCACTGTATTCAAGCGATTCTCCTGCCTCAGCCTCCTGAGTAGCTGGGAGTACAGGCATGCATCACCATGCCCAGCTAATTTTTGTATTTTTAGTAGAGACAAGGTTTTGCCATGTTGACCAGGCTGGTCTCAAACTCCTGACCTCAGGTGATCCGCCCACCTCGGCCTCCCAAAGTGCTGGGATTACAGGTGTGCATCTCCGCGCCCGGCCAGTTACATAAGATTTTTAAAAATGTAATAGGCTCTCTGATTGTTTAGAAGGTTTGATGTTGTGCCCGTAGTCTTTTCATCCACTGGTAATCACTTTAGGTAATCAAAACTAGTTCAGACTTCTAAAATAAATAGTTGCTTGGTGACATGATAAACTAATAAATGTTATTCTTATTGGTTAATGTGAAACATCTATCAAAAGTGAAAAAAGAAGAATGCAGAATGTTTGTAAACTGATTCCAAAATTACACAAAATAGCAACTGTGAAAAAAATGAAGGCAATATATGAAAATAATAACAGCTATGTGGCAGAATTACGGGGGAATTTAACTTATTTCAAAAATTCATTTACCGTCCCTGTTTTTCAGTTGTTTAAAGGAGAAAGAGATTAAATCAATGTAGAAACAGGTGTGAAACTGCTTTATGTATGGTTTGCTGGGTGAGGGTAAAGGGTAACCAATAGGATGAAAAGTAGCATAGTAATCTAGATTAATCGTATACTCTTCGGTTTATTGGAAAATGGCTTATGGAGAAGGGGAGAGTTCAAATACAGGCAGGGTGATGGAAGCTGTAGCACCATGAGAGCCCTCTCCTCTCACCACCATAGACTGCAGTTATGGAACCAAGCCCTTGGAGGGGGCCCTGGGTAAGAAAGGTAGGACATCCAGCAGGTCTCATTCCCGATCAGCTGTCTAAGAGGCCCCACACTCTGTTACATCATACAGCCTAACCCACACAGTTAACAGTTTTCTGCTGCTCAAAATATCCTGCAAGCCACTAACCAACGAAAGAAGACATAATGAAGTGTATCCCTCCTCCCTGGTGACAGAATCTATACCCACTTCGCTCCACAACCTGCCCTCATATATCCCTTCCATCCCCTCCTCTCCATTACTCATTTATCTTCCACTTATACGAAGTTCTAGAACCTGTGAAACTAATCAATGGTATTAAAAAACCAGGTCAGCAGTTTCTTAGGGCAGGGGTGAATTCTAACTAAACAGCAACATGAAGGCACTAACACCCTTTTCCTCACTTGGACTATTGCAGTAGCTAACTGCATCAGCCCATGCCCTCTTCAATCTGTTCTCAACACAGCAGCCAAGTGTTGCTGTTTAAATGAAAATTTGGTGACATCATACTTCTACTTCAAATCATCCAATAACTCCCCACCTCACTCTAAGTAAAAGCCACCACATTCCTTACAGTAAGCACAAGGCTCTATGGAGCTGGGCTCCAAGCTCCTTCTGGAACTTCCCTTCCTACCATTCTCCCCAACAATGCCTGCTTCTTAAACATACCCTCACACTTTTCATCAGCTAACACACAACGCATATGTTTGTTTATTTTGCTATTGTCTCTCTTTCTCCACTTGAACGTAAACTCTCTGGTGGTGAAGTCTTTGAGTGATTAAATGCAGCATCCCCACCTCTAGAACAATGCTGGCCCTTAATAGACAGCCAACACATATTGTTGGATGGACTTCGATGAGTGTGATCCAGGATACTTCTAAGACCAGAAATATTCTTTTTTGCTTTCTTTCTTTTCTTTTCTTTTTTCTTTTTTTTTTTTTTTTTTTTTTTTTTTTTTTTTTTTGAGACTGAGTCTCACTCTGTCACCCAGGCTGGAGTGCAGTGGCATGATCTTCGCTCACTGCAACCTCCGCCTCCTGGGTTCAAGCAGTTATCCTGCCTCAGGCTCCTGAGTAGCTGGGATCACAGGCACGCACCACCACGCCCAGCTAATTTTTGTATTTTTAGTAGAGACAGGGTTTCACCATGTTGGTCAGGCTGGTCTTGAACTCCTGACCTTGTGATCTGCCTGCCCTAGCCTCCCAAAGTGCTGGGATTACAGGGGTGAGCCACCACGCCCAGCGAGACCTGAAATGTTCTTTTCTGGACTCCTGGATTTAGAATAACTACAAACTAGTTTTGTTTCACTAATGTTCAAGAAGAATTTCTAGCGTCAGTGAATAAAGGTTCATGCCATAGGGTGTGAGTTTCACTCTGCTACTTGTTTTGACCTGGTGTGCCAATGCAGCAGGTTTCCAAGCTGCCCCACTAGTAGAAGACATGGCAGTGAGCACCTGCAGGCCCCTGGGGAAGCCAAGGAAACCCACACTGATTCTGTGATAAAGACTGTGAAAGCTCTTTGAAATGTTAAAAGTGGTATGCAAATCTAAGGCATAATTATTATTAAGGGAGTTTCAGCCACACCACATCAATGGAGAACCTCTTTGGTAATTATGAAGGAAGAGTTATCATCACAATATTATTCTTTGAAAATACAGGGTTGCTTTATTGCAGCCCTCACGGGCACGTCTTAACCATCACTGTACTTTCTCCCTATGATGCGCCCCGTTGGTCTTCCTCCGAGACCTCTTATGTTGTATTTATACTACTTAGAGGACTGGACAATAAGGAAATTGGTATGTTACATTAAGCTGTGGGCCACTTGATTAAATTAAGTTCTAAGAACTGATTATCCAAAGTCGAATTAGGTCAGAGTAAATTTTACACACAAACACACACACACTAATGCACAAACATTTTGAATGTGTCAATTAAATATCTCACTCTGTATTTGGAATTTTGAAAAATCATTTATAGCAACACTCTAACAGTTGGGAACAGAAAGGGAATTTCTCCAAGGGAATTTCCTTGGCTGAAATTTAGACAGAAAATCAAAGGTAACACACAGACTACCTCATGCAAAAAACATGATTGGATATTTTATAAACCTGCTTAATCAAGCTCACATTTGTAGGGCTTGATGTTAAATTCTAAGCCACTAACTTCTTTCAGAGTAATGGTTCTTCTCCTTTGATAGATCAGGGCCCCTTTGAGAATCTGATTGAGAAAGGGAAAAATAAACCACCATAACTCTTTAGAGAAGTATACAAATTCACTTATACAAAAAGACTTACATGTACTTTTGAGGGAGTCATAGACCCCCGAAGCCATTTGTGGGTCCTTATTTTAGATGTAACAAAGGAACAAATGGATGATAACAGCTAATCCTCAAAAGACCCATATAAGATTAAGACATTTATTCTCCTGTTTTACAGTTGAGCTGTAAAATACACTGAAGCACAGGGAGGTTAAGTAATAGGTAGGCACAGTGAAGCCAGAACCCGGACCACTCATCCTTCTGCCTCATTCTTGTAACCACCAGGCTATATTGCTTCAAGATTCCACTGCCGGGAGGTGGAGCTAAAACCGATTCCAGATCAGGCTTCAAACCTCTTAATAAACATAGAATTACCAAATTTCACTTCTGAGTATATGCCTAAAATAATTGAAAGCAGGGTCTCAAAGAGATATTGGTATACTAGTGTTCATAGTAGCATCATCTACAGTAGCCAAAATGTGAAAACAATCCAAATGTCTGTTTACAGATAAATGGATAAAGAAAATGTGGTATATACATACAATGGAATACTACCAGTTTTTAAAAGGAAATTCTGATGATGCTAAAACATGAATAAACCTTGAAGAATTATCCTAAGTGAAATAAAACTGACAAAAAAGGATCCATGTTGCTTAATTCTGCTCATATGAGATACATACAGTAGTCAAATTCAGAGATGGAAAGTAGAAGAGTGGTTACTAGGGGCTTGGAGGACGGGAAAGTGGGGAGTTAGTGTTTATAGTTAGTGGGTATAAAATTTGAATATGAGATGATGAAAAAGTTCTGGAGATGGGTAGTGGTGACAGTCGCACAACAATGTGATTAAGATTGTAAATTTTATGTTAGGCTTTTTTTTTTTTTTTTTTTTTTTTGAGATGGAATCTTGATCTGTCACCCAGGCTGGAGTGCAGTGGCATGATCTCAGCTCACTGCAACCTCCGCCTCTCAGGTTCAAGCGATTCTCCTGCCTCACCCTCCAGAGTAGCTGGGATTACAGGCACACACCACCACACCCGGCTAATTTTTATATTTTTGGTAGAAATGGGGTTTCACCATGTTGGTCAGGCTGGTCTCGAACTCCTGACCTCAAATGATCCACGCGCCTCGGCCTCCCAAAGTGCTGGGTTTACAGGCATGAGCCACTGCGCCCAGTCAGGCAATTTTTTTTTTTTTACCAAAAAAAGAGAGAGAGAGAGAGATTAGTAATCTAAGCCTGAGTACAAAAGAACAGTGAAAAAAAATTAATAAATAGAAGAATAGTGACAAAGAGGAATTTGGCCTCTCAGAGTCAGAAGGATCCTTCCCTTTAAAACGGCTATAATGGTAAACTCTGTATTATGCATATTTTTCCACAATTTTAAAAACAAAACACAACTAGCCTTTTTTGGAAAACCACACTCACACTGTCTTCTTGGGAAAGAAATTCAAACCATACTCCAAATCGAAGCTCTCATGTGGGTTAAACCCACTTTTGTTCCCGTAAGTTGTTTATTTTTATACTATTGTATAAATAACTACTAGAATTCTCTTTTATAAATTTAGGTCACTGTTACTTAGCAGGACATTCCAAGGTTTTAAAGAATATACTAAAAGGTCTTCTAAGATATAATAAAATATTTTTCCATGATATGGATAAGCATCTTGGTGATTTTTGTAAATTAAAATTATTCCTAAGCCTTTCCTTCCTCCCAAAATAAGGAAAATGCCTATAGAAGATACTGATTTTCCTAAGTGCTATCAAATAAGTGATCTCAATCTATTATTTATCAAGAATAAAAATAGGTAAGGTATTATGCCCTTATGGAAAAAAATAAACTAATTATTGCAGCATTTTCTCTTCTTACCCACCATTTACTTCATCATTTATTTTTTATTGTAAATTTCTCCACAAATACTTAAATGATTAGCTTGTTAATAAAGTTAAGTAAAGCTGGGAGTGGTGGCTCACGCTGTAATCCGAGCTACTTGGGAGGCTACAGTGGGAGAATCATGTGAGACCAGGAGCTCAATACCAGCTGGGCAACATAGCAAGACCTTGTCTGTAAATAAAATAATAAAATGATTTTTTTAAAGTTCAATGAAGAGAAAAGGTATTAAATGATGATAAATAATTTTGTTATCTCTAATTCTTAACTTTCATGTTAACTTATTTAGAAGTGACAATGAAGAGATTCCAGGCCATAAAAAGAAAACATTTTACCATTATTATGTTATTATTTCACGTTCCTAATTAGGTAGTACACGTGGGTTTATTTTAGCAGAGTTTAGATTTTGAAAGTGTTTCTTTTCTAAAGGGTCTTAACCCAAGCATTCACGCATTCACATGAGTAGATTTCTGCAAGCTGGAAAGAAGGGTCAACGAGCAGGTGAGTCACCCATTAAAAGTGACTTCTAAGTTCCTGATATTTTGCTATTTGTCATCCCCCTTGACAAAAAAGAAAGCATTCTCGGACCAGTGATGTGGTCTGACAGTAACCCCACATTGTTGAGCCCTGGAACCCATGTCGACCCAGAAGAACATTAAGCCAATTGGCTTTCAACATCACAGTCAGGTAGTTAAGAAACAAAAGGCCTATGTTTCCCGTTCAACTACCATGGTGACCTTATTATAAAAGATGACCAGCTAAAATTTGATAGCCTAAAAGAAAAGACACTGAAGAGTAGTGGGAAGTTCTCTGACTGTATTCTTGGAGTACTAGGGTACAAGGGTCTCCAAGGAGCCTCTCAAGGACTGAGAGAGGTGGGGAGGTGAGGTGGACAAGCAGGTAGGGCTGTACCCCCAACTCCCCTGCCAATTCAAGCAATGCAGTGATCCATTTATCTGGATGAGATAGAGATGGAAAGATAGATAGATAGATAGATAGATAGATAGATAGATAGATAGATAGATAGATACATACATACATACATACATACATACATACATACATACATACACATAGATATAGATATACAAGCTTCCAGATGAGCTTCTATTTGTTGAAAGGATTTTGCAGTTTAAAAAAAAAAAAAAAAAAAGTTGGGCCGGGCGTTGTGGCTTATGCCTGTAATCCCAGAACTTTGGAAGGCAGAGACAGGCGGATCACCTAAGGTCAGGAGTTTGAGACCAGCCTGACCAACATGGAGAAACCCTGTCTCTATTAAAAATACAAAAATTAGCCGGGCGTGGTGGCACATGCGTGCAATCCCAGCTACTCGAGAGGCTGTGACAGGAGAATCGCTTGAACCCAGGAGGTGGAGGTTGTGGTGAGCCGAGATCATGCCATTGCACTCCAGCCTGGGCAACAAAAGTGAAACTCCGCCTCAAAAAAAAAAAAAAAAAAAAAAAAAAAGATTGACGATAACAGCACTACATCATGGAGTACATGTCACCGATGAGCCCCAAATCCAACTGAGGCAACCTTTTGGAAGGCAGTGAGTGGGAACTTATGTTCTCCTAGGTTTTCTATGCCACACTTGCCCCCAGGTTACTAGAACTCTCTGTGCTGACACGCTTTCCCAGAAACTGTATTATGCCTGGTAATGGACCCTCTCAAATGCTCGAGGCTTTGTATTATTTTCCTTTCTTTTCCTGCTGCCCTCTGTGTTTACGGCAAGTCCCATAACCATCACTGGTGAGAATCTAGCTGATCTCCTCAGGTCCGTATCTCTGCCTAGCAATTCTGGGAGGGATGTTTTAAAGCACCCTCTTTTTCAAAGTCCAAGATAATGACCTGGTGATGTATGGCTGTGCATGGAATTGTAAAGTAATCTGAAAAATGTCAGCAAAGTGTCAAGTAGAGACCTGTCTTCCTGGTGACCTTTGTTTGGTCAAATACCTAATTGCTTGGCTTTTAGCTTTGTGTAATCTGTGAAGTAGGAGAGGAGATACTAGGAAGTTCTTTCAATATTGTATTTTCTAGAAAAAATAATACAACAAAGACATATTGATAATCTACCACACTATCTACTTTGAGGTATCTGGAACCACAGTGGTATGAATTGCACTATCTCCCTAATCTTTACACTAATTCTGGCTAAAAGACAGCATCAGCTCAAATTTTCCTGATCAGTTTTTTAGCAGGCTTTGGCTGCCAAAATCTCTTCTGTGTTTTAAGTCTGAAGCAATTACTGTTGAATATTTTGTTGTTGTTCACTATGAGGAGTATATCAGTTTTAGGTCACATGAATGATCTAGTAGAGATGTATTTTTCTAGTACACTTGATAGTACCTTGAATATGTACAGTACATGTAGGCCCATTTTATGGACCTCTGAGGCATAGTTTTTTCCCTTTTAAGTTATTAGATATTTCTGTGATTTATTTGATGCACTCAGATACAAATTCATGCTATAATAAGTTAAATTGTAACATAATATCTACCTTAATCAAATGTTTATAGTTTAGGCCAGGAGCCTGGCAAAGTAAAGATGACACAGATGTAATGCTTGATAAGTAAATAAATATGAGAAGAGATATATATTAAAACACCCGTGAAGTGAATCCCCTGTGAAGAAAAGAAGGTCTCTAACAATATAAACCTGTATCAGGAAACCCTGTGATTCTGATTCTATGAACAGAAGGATACATGGAATTCTCAGACCTTTTCTAGTTGCAACCTTTTAATTGTTAGACTTTATATTCTGTCCTCTCAAATTCTCCTTAGACTGTGACGTGTTAATGCTCTCTTTTATATTTTCTAATTAAATTCCATACACATTAATTTGAGAAATGTTGGAGAGTATTGTGAAATCATTGAGCTAATGGGTCACATCATGTGGCTTCATGAATAAGATTTGAGATCTGTTTGCTTTTGGAAAATAACATTTGTAACTTTGAGGAAACAGAATAAATAGGAGATTTATTAAATAAATATGAGCCAGTAGGCTAGGTGCCTGAGTGTTTTCGCCTTCGCAGTTGTCAGGTTTCTAATACATACCAACCCAACAACAGCGTTCTGGGACTCTCTTTTAAAGGGCTGTAGGCAAGTCCCAGGTCTCCAAGACCCAGAATAGAATTCAAACTTGAAGTGTGAAAGAAAGGAGTGGTATCAGCATAGGCTGAATATCTTACCTGTAAAAAGGAAGACAAATCAGACAAACCCAAATTGAGATATTCTACAAAACATCTAACCAGTGTTCTTTAAAACTATCAAGTTTATCAAAAACAAGGACAATCTGAGAGACTGTAACAGCCAAGAGGAGCCTAAGGCGACATGATGACAAAATGTACTGGGATATTCAGGCATGGGGATCCTAGAACAGAAAAAGAACATGAGTTGAAAATTAGAGAAATCTGAATAAAATATGGAGTTTAGATAATGATGTGTCAATAGTGGTTCAGTAGTTGTGGCAAATGCATCATAGAAATGTAAGATGTTAGAACTGGGGGATATTGTGTGCAGGGTACATGGAAGCTTCCTGCACTATCTTTGCAATTTTTCTGTAAATCTAAAACTATTCTAAAAGAAAAAAGAAAAAAAAAGGTTGATGTTAACAGCACTACACCATGGAGCACATGTCACCGATGAGCCGCAAATCCAACTGAGGCAACCTTCTGGAAGGCAGTGAGTGGGAACTCAGTGTTTACTTAAAAAAAACTACTCACATTTTTAACCAATTTTGTTATACCATTCATAAGGGTGTGCTGTATAAGCGAGGCTTAGAATTACCACACCAAAGTAAATGCAAGACTGAGAAAAACAAGAAGCAAGCTGGCCAGGTGCGGTGGCTCATGCTTGTAATCCCAGCACTTTGGGAGACCAAGGTGGGCGGATCACCTGAGGTTGGGAGTTTGAGACCAGCCTGACCAACACAGAGAAACCATGTCTCTACTAAAAATACAAAATTAGGCGGGCGTGGTGGCACATGCCTGTAATCCCAGCTACTTGGGAGGCTGAGGCAGGAGAATCGCTTGAACCTGGGAGGTGGAGGTTGCAGTGAGCCGAGATCGCGCCATTCCACTCCAGCCCAGGCAACAAGAGCGAAATTCCACCTGAAATAAAAAGAAAAAAAGAAAAGCAAGAAGCAAGCAATAAAAACCTGTTCCCCACGTATCAGTCACTCATTAGTTTAATAAAATATTCATAAACTTGACAATATCAGAAAATAAAGAAAGCACTAAGCATGTTAGTGCTTAGTATAACTCTCTTCTACTGTAGGGTAGGTTATACCACAAAAATGACCCATAGAAACTTACATATGCTGATAATTAATTTCCAGTTAAAAATGCCGAAATCTGCCTGTCTACAACTCTATATCACAGTTGTCCCCAATCCACTTTGTCATTATTTTTGCAGGGCATTCATTAAAATGTCTCAGTCTCATTCAGGATTCCTGCAGAACTTTAGAATGACCAGCTGGGCTGCTGAATGTATTTGCTTCTTTTGTTTGACTTTGATTTTTGTTTTTAACAGTTTTTTGAGGTTTCATTGAATATAAGAAACTGTACGTATTAAAACATATGATTGGAAAAATTTTGGCGTATATGTACACCAAAATCTAGATAGTCAGCCATACTTTTCACATGACTTTTGTAACCATTTCACCCTGACCCTCTCCAGCCCTCCTCCCCGATCCTTGGCAACCACTGATTTGCTTACTGCCACTAGAGATTAGTTTGTATTTTCTAGAACTTTATATAAAGGGAGCAATATCATATGTATTCTGTTAGGTCTGGCTTCTCTCATTCAGCATAATTATTTTGAGACTCATCCATGTTGTAGAATGCATCAATAGTTTGTTTCTTTTTATTGATAAATGGTATTCTATTTATGACTATGCCACAATTTAAACTAATCGGTATAGATGCTCAGTTGAATTATTAGGTTTGTTTTCAGTTTTGGGATATTACAGATAAAGCTGTTCTAAACATTCATATGCAAGTCTTTGTATAGACAAGTGCTTTTATTTCTCTTGAGTAAATACCTGGGATTTAAATGGCTGAATCTTATGGTAGGTATACTTTTTACTTTACAGTTAAGTGCGTAACTGTTTTTCTTTTACATTTCTACAAGAGATATATTAAAATTCCAGCTACTCCACAACTTGCCCACACTTCATATGGTCATTTATTTTAATTTCAGCCATCTGAAGAAATGTGTAGTAGTATCCCATTGTCATTTTAATTTGCATTATCCTGATGACTGATGATGTTAAGCATTTTTATGTGCTTATTAACCATCCATATTTTTTCTTTGTTAAAGTGTCTGTTCAAATCTTTAGCCCATTTTATACTGAGTTGTTTGTTTTCTTATTACTGGGTTTTGAGAATTCTTTATATTTCTGGATACAAGTATTTTATCAGATATAGGATTAGAAAATATTTCTCCTGATTCTAGGGTTTGGCTTTCTATTGTCTTAAGTGTGTCTTCCAAAGGCCAGGAATTTTTAATTTTGATGTTTAATTTATTAGTTTTTTTTTCTTTTACAAATCAAGGTTTTGGTGTCATATTTAAGAAATCTTTGAACAACACACACTGTGGCCTGTCGGCAGGGTGAGGGGAGCGAGAGCATCAGGACAAAAAGCTAATGAGTGTGGGGCTTAATACCCAGGTGACAGGTTGATAGGTGCAGCAAACCACCATGGCACACATTTATCTATGTAACAAACCTTCAAGTTCTGAACATGTATCCAGGAACTTAAAGTAAAATAAAATTTTAAAAGAAAGAAAGAAACAAATATTTGCCGAATTTAAGGTCACAAAGACTTTCCTCTGTTTTCTTCTGAAGGTATTATAGTTGTAGTTTTTACATTTTGAGTTAATTATTATATGTGATATAAGGTACAGTTTAAGGTTCCTTTTGTTTGTTTGTTTGTTTTGCATATAGACTTCCAGTTGGTCCTGTAAAATTTGTTGAAAAAATTATCTTTTCTACACTGATTTTTCTTTGCACCTTTGTAAAAAATCAGTTGTTCATATATGTGTGAGTTGTTTTCCAGACTGTTGACTCCATTGCGTCATATTGATGTATTTGTCTGTCTTTGAGTTTATTCTTCTCTTTTGTATTTAATTGGTTTCTGCTTTGATTTTTATTTCTTTTCTTCCATTTTTTTCTTTTTCTTTTGAGTTTAACTTGCCCTTCTTTTTCTTGTTTCTTAAGTTACATATGAAGTCATTTACTTGATAAATTTTATTTGGTTTCAGTATTGGAATATTTTCCAGATATTTTTTCTGTATTGATTTCTAATTTAATTGCATTATGGTCAGGGAGTATTCATGTATGACTTGAATACAAGTAAGTTTATTAAGAGTTGTTTTATGGCACAGATTATGGTCTCTCTTAGTAAATGTTTTGTGTACACTTGAAAATAATGTGCATTTTGCTATTGTTGGATGAAGTGTTCTATAAATGTCAATTGTGTTGAGTTGGTTGATAGTATTATTCAACTCTTCCTTGTCCTTATGGTCTACTTGTTCTACCAGTTACTGAGAGAAGGGTATTTAATTCTTCAACTATTACTGTAACTTTTAGATTTATTCTTGTAATTGTACATATTTTGGTGTCATATATTTTAGAGCTGTGTTATTACACACATAAATATTTAGGATTGTTATGTTCTCTTGATGAATCGAGCCCTTATTCATTAGGAAATAAACTCATTTACTTTGGTTATATCCTTTTCACTTTAATCTGCTTTATCTAATATTAACATAGCCACTCCATTTTTCTTTTACTCTGTGTTAGCATGGTATGAGTTTTTTATCCTTTTAGTCTTAACCTCTTTGTTTCTTTGTATTTAAAATGTGTTACTGACAGATGACACGTAGTTGGGTCTTGCTTTTGTATTCAAACTGAAAATCTCTGACTTTCAATTGGAGTGTTTAGACCATTTACATTTAATCTGATGATTGATAGTAATATTATTAAATTAAATCTGTCACCTTGCTACTTGTTTTCTTTTTTCTATCGATTCTTGGTTTCTGCTTTACTCATTTTCTGTCTTCATTTGGATTAAGTGAGTACTTTTTATGATTTGGTTTTATCTCTTTTGTGAGCTTATTTACAGAACTTTGATATTTCAGTGATGGCTTTAGAGTTTATGGTGTACACATTTAACTTAAGACAATCTACCTTCAAGTGATATTATATCATTTCATGTATAGTATAAAAGCATGAATTAGCATACTTCCATTTCTCCCTTTTTGGCCTTTAAGCTATTGCGATTAGACATCTTACTTCTACATATGTTATAAACTCCATGCCACACTGTAACTTTTAAAATTAATCATTAGTTTTTTAAAAAATTTAAATAGGTAATAAGAAAAAATTACATTTTTCTCCATGCACTATGGAGTTACAATTTCCAATGTTCTTCATTCTTTTGTGTATATCCATATTTCCGTCGATTCCTTTTACCTGAAACCTTTAATGTAGCACAGTCCCACTACTGATGAATAATTTCAGCTGTCATATGTTTTTGTTTCACCTTTAGTTTTGAAAAATTTATTTCCTTGATATAGAGTTTTAGCCTGAAAGTTATAGGGTTTTTTTTCTTTAAATACCTTAAAGATGTTCCTCACTGTCTCCTTTCTTGCATTTTTTTTCTGAGGAGAAATCTGTCATCTTTATGTTTGTTCCTATATATGTAATGATTGAAGTTAAGTTGCTATCAGCTTAAAATAGACTGTCACAAATATAAGGCTTTTATATAAGCCTCATGGTATACAAACAAACAAAAACACCTATAGTACCTCTTACCACTTGCATTCAACAAAGTCCTGAAATTCTTAGCCAGGGCAATTAGGCAAGAAAAAGAAAAACGAAGTGTCAAATAAGAAAAAAAAAAAAAAGTAGGCAGATCATATGATCTTAAAATTTGAAAACTCTAAAGATTACACACACACACACACACACACAAACTGTTAGAACTAATAAGTGAATTCAGTAAGGTTGCAGGATATGAAATCAACATACAAAAATTAGTTGCATTTCTGTCAACAACAAATCTTCTGAAAAAATAACTAAAACATCCCATTTGCAACAGTATCAAAAGAATAAAATACTTAGAAATAAACTTAAGAAGCTGAAATACTTGTACACTGAAAACTATAACCATTGATGAAAAAATTAGAGAAGACACAAATAAAATACATCCCATGATCCTGAACTGGAAGACTTGATATTGTTAAATGTCAGTACTACCCAAAGCAATCTACAGATTTAGTATAACCTCGATCAAAATCCCAATGGCATATTTTACAGAAATAAAGAACTCACCCTAAAATTAATAAGAAACCACAAAAGATATCAAATATCCAAATCAATCTTGAGAAGAAAAACAAAGCTGAAGGCATCACACTTCCTGATTTCAAAATACGTTACAAAGTTATAGTAATTAAAACAGTATAGTACTTGCCTAAAAATAAACATGGAGGCCAATGGGACAGAATAGAAAGCCCAGAAATAAATGTATGCATATATAATCAACTGACCTTTGACAAGGGTGCAAAGAGTACACAATGGGGAAAGGATGGTCTATTCAACAAATGATGTTGGGAAAATTGGATGTCCACATGCAAAAGAATGAAAACTGGACTTTTATCTGCACCATACACAAAAATCAACTCAAAATAGGTTAAAGATATCAATATAAGAACTGTAAAACTTAAAAGAAACTGTAAAACTCTTAGAAGTAAACATAGTGGGAAAGCTTCATGACATTAAGTTTGACAATTATTTCTTGGATATGATGCCAAAAACACAAACAACAAAAGCAAAATTAAATAGGTAGGATTACATCAAACAAAAAGCCTCTGCACCACAAGGGAAATAATCAACAGAATGAAAAGGTAGCCTACAAAAAGGAAAAAAAAAATTGGAAACCATATATCTGGTAAGAGATTAATAACTAAAATATATAAGGAACTCCTATAACTCAATAGTAAAAAACAAAAATAAAGAATAAATAACCTGATTTAAAAATAGGCCAGGAAGTTGAAAAGACATTTCTACAAAAAAGACATACAAATGGCCAACAAGTATGTGAAAAGATTCTTGACATCACTAGTTATCAGGGAAATGTAAGTCAATACCACAATGAGATATCTCCTCACACCTATTAGGATGACTATTGTTAAAAAATAAATAAATAAATAAGTGTTGGTGAGGATGTGGAAAAATTGGAACCCTTGTATATTACTGATGGGAAAGTAAAAAGTTGCAGTCTCTATGGAAAACAGTATGGAGGTTCCAGAAATAATTATAAATAGAATTACCATGTGACCCAGCAATTCTACTACACACACACACACACACACATATGTATACGAATATGCACATTAATTCCAATAATCTGGATTTATTAATATATATTCAAAAGAACTGAAGTCAGTATCTCGAAGAGGTATATACACTCCCATGCTCATTGCATCATTATTTCTAATAGCCAAGATATGGAAACAACTTAAATATTTATTGACAGATTAACAGATAAAGAAAAATATGATACCTACACAAGGAAATATTAATAAGCCTTTAAAAAGGAGGAAGTCCATATGGAACAACATGGATGAATCTGAATGACATTATGCTAAGTGAAATAAGCCAGTCGCAGAAGGACAAATACTGCATGATTCCTCTTAAATGAGATGTTTAAAACAGTCAGACTTGTAGATGCAGACAATAGGATGGTGGCTGCTAGGGACTGAGGAGGGAGAGAAACAGGGAATTGCTGTTCAGTGGGAATAAAATTTCATTTATGTAAGATGAATAAGTTCTACACATTAACACTACAACATTGTGCCTATAGTTGGCAATATTGTATTGTATTGTAAACTTAAAATTTTAAGAGGATAGATCTCATGTGAAGTGTTCTTACCACAAAAAATTAATCTGCACAATAACTCTAAAATAGAGGTAGTATAATTTTCCCTATTATCAAATGAAGACTATAAGACTTAGGGGGTTAAAAAACTTGTCTAAGTCCTCCAAGACAGAAATTGGCAGAAACAAGATCCAAACCCAGGACTTGCAACTCCAGAAAACACAAATGATGAAATTATTGAATACTACATTTGTCATTATAAAAGTCATACACTATAATCTATATATACTGCTTGCCGTTTTGTAGTTAATTACCTTGTAATGTATTAATTATTATTAGTTACATCCATCATGATATTTGTCAGATTAACTGTATTAGGAGATTTTATTGAGACAGTGTGGACTTCATTCCTATATCATTAGTCTTCTTAGTCTGTTGTTCATAAAACTTGTTCAGCTATTCATGCAGTGTGATAATTTGCTTTTAAATTAAAAATATAAAGGGAAATTTGATCCCAGTCATATTATCTCAGTATATACTTTTAGAAAAGAGCTCCGAAGCACAGGTAGGGCTGCTATAGGGGAGCATAACTGTCCTTTCTACCTACTTTTTGTGACAGGAAATGGGGATTAAGGATACAGATTTAGAAGCTGAATAATAATTATAGTCTGATTTTTAGTATCAGACTAAAAATCAGTTATCAATGTCCTGACATCTGTCCTGACTTGGATAGATGTTTAACCATCAGAAAAGACTGCCCTTTGCCAGTAATCCAGCACTTTGGCAGGCAGAGGCAGGTGGATCACCTGAGGTCAGGAGTTCAAGAACAGCTTGGCCAACATGGCAAAACCCTGTCTCTACTAAAAATACAAAAATTAACCGGGTGTGGTGGTGCACGCCTGTAATTCCAGCTACTCGGGAGGCTGAGGCAGGAGAATCGCTTGAACCCGGGAGGTGGAGGTTGCAGTGAGCTGAGATCACACCACTGCACTCCAGCCTGTGTGACAGAGCGAGACTCTGTCTCAATAATTAATTAATTAATTAATTTAATTTATAAAAGTACCCTTTGCCCCTCTTTCTACCTAGTCCCGCTATTTAAATGACTCCTTTAATATCTATATGTGGGAAAAACCAGCTGAAGTAGACTCACATTGAATCCTTTTTACCTCTGTCAATGGTCAAGACCAGCTATGCAGTTGGTGGGGTCCTGCACAAAATGAAAATGTGGAGCCTCTTCTTCAAAAACTATTAAGAACTCCAGAATGACAGCAGCAGAGCATTAAGCCAAGAGTCATGTCCTTCTAAAGCTTTCTTACTTTTAAACAAAAGTGCAATACATGCACATTAAATAAAATTGGGAAAACTGAGATGAGAAAAATATAATCCATAGATCCAATAAGTAAGAACAGGTACTATTAGTATATTGATATATTTCTACATAGGTGTCTTTTTTATGGGAAAATTTTTTACAACATAATTATAATAGGATACATATTTTTCCTGCATTTTTACAGGTAGCATTATATCATACATCCTTTCCACATTATCATTTAATCTTAATAGCCAATGCTTTGGGAGGTTCCCTTCTCTTATAGATTTGGAAAAAAGTTTGAAAGAAATTATCACCTGCTTCATCAAGTTTATCTATTGCAATGAACAGACCTTGTGGAGAGAAGAGGGAAAACCACACTGGGTTTTAGTACCAGTCCTTCCAGTGACTGGCTGAGGCCCTGAACAAGCTTCTTAACTTTCTGAGTTCCATTTTCCTGCTCTATAATAGATAAGAATAAGAAAAGTAAATAGCAGTAACACAGTAATAGTATGAATAGTAACAATACTAGCTGTCGATTGTTGATTCCCTGGCAAATTTGTAGTGCCAGAAGTGTCAGTTATTGTGCTAGGCATTTACAAAAAAAACAAAAACAAAAACAAAAACAAAAAAAAACCACATTACCTCAAGAATAGTCCACAAAATCTTTCAGAGGAAGAATAAGCTTAAAGAGGTAAACTAATAGTTTTCAATACCTGTTTTAAGTCTATAGTAGTTAAGACAGCATAGCATTGGTGCAGTGAGAGACAAGCTAAACAGCCCAATAGCAAATAGAATACAAAAACAGACACAAAACAATTGTCACCTGATTTATGGTAAAGGCAGTTCTGCAGTATAGTAGGGAAATGATGGTCTTCAAAATACGCTGCTGGGACACCTGGTTAACTCTATGGGGAAAATGTACATTGACTTCTACTTGGCATCACATACAAAAACTAATCCCAGGTGTTACATATCACATCCAAATATGAAAGGCAAATGACAAAGATTGTAAGGTAAAACATAGAAAAACATCTGCGTGACCTTGGAGTAAAGATTTCTTAAAACTACACAAAAAGCATAAATTGTAAAAGAAAAAAATTGATAAATTGGACTTCATTAAAATTTTGAAATTCTGTTCATGAAAAGACACCATTAAGAGAGTGAAAAGAAAGCCAGGCACGGTGGTTCACGCCTGTAATCCCAGCACTTTGGGATGCTGAGGTGGGTGGATCACCTGAGATCAGGAGTTCAAGATCAGCCTGGCCAACATGGTGAAACCCCATCTCTGCTAAAAATACAAAAAATTAGCTGGTCATGGTGGCAGGTGCCTGTAATGCCAGCTACTCTGGAGGCTGAGGCAGGAGAGAATTGCTTGAACCTGGGAGGCAGCTGTTGCAGTGAGCTGAGATCATGCCATTGCACTCCCGCCTGGGCAACAAGAGCTAAACTCCATCTCAAAAAAAGAGAGAGAAAGAGAGAAAGAGAGTGAAAAGACAATCACATAAAGAGAAACTTTCATTGTAATACATGGTATTTAACAAAGTTCTCACTTCTACAGTATATAAACCAGTCATGAAAATTGAAAAGAAAAATACAGTTCTAATAGAAAAATGAGAAAAAATGTGGACAATTCACAAGAGAGAATATCTAACTTGTCACTAATCATTTGAAAAGTTGTTCAACTTTATTAGTCATCGAGAAAATGCAAATAAAAATATGATAGTTCTCACCCATCAGACGGAAAGAACCAAGTCTTAGTCAGCATGTAGAGCAACCATGGCCCTCTTGCACTATTGGGGGGTTTATAAAATAGGGCAACCACTTTGAAAAACTATTTGGCAGAATCTAATGAAGCAGAGCATATACACACTTTATGACTCAGCAATTCCTCTCCTAGGTATAACACTAGAACTGTGTACATATGTTCATCAAATAAACATTTACAGCAACCTATACATAGTAGGGGGAAAAAAAACCTTAAAAACTATCCAAATGTCAATCAGGAACAGAATGGATAAATAAGTTGTGGTATAGTCAAGCAATAGAATACTGTGTGGCAATAAGAATAAATTATCCGCAACTCTATACAACCAAATGGATGAATCTCAAAAACATAATGTTGAGTGAAAAGATCCAGATACAGAAGAGTATACAATGCATAATCTCATTTATATAAATTACCAGAAAATCAAAACAAGTTATGCTGTTAGAAATCGGGATAGTGGTGACCCTTGGTATAGGTGAGTGCTAAGAGTGACTTGAGGCCGACCGCAGTGGCTCACTCCTGTAATCCCAGCACTTTGGGAGGCCGAGGCGGGTGCATCACGAGGCCAGGAGATCGAGACCATCCTGGCTAACACGGTGAAACCCTGTCTCTACTAAAAATAAAAATAAAATAAAACAAAATAAATAGCCGGGCGTGGTGGCGGGCACCTGTAGTCCCAGCTACTCAGGAGGCTGAGGCAGGAGAATGGCGTGAACCCGGGAGACGGAGCTTGCAGTGAGCCGAGATTGCACCACTGCACTCCAGCCTGGGTGACAGAGCCAGACTCCGTCTCAAAAAAAAAAAAAAAAAACCGACTGACTTGAAAAGAGCATGAGATGGACTTGTGGGTGCTGGTAATGATGAGATTCTTGACCTGGATACTATGATACGGGCAAATTCCGTTTGAAATGCACTGATCTGTATGTACCCTTATGTGCACTTTTCCACATATTAATGATACTTGTAAAAAAGTTAAAAATATATATTACTTTTAATTTGTACCCAATTAGTTAAGTAATATCCCCATTTTAAAGATGAAAACAATTAACTTTCTGACTTTCTTTTTATTGTAATTTCTATTGGCCTTCTTATTCTATTAAAGTTTCCAAATTTCTCTGTCCAAGGATAAGATACTTTAATATTTAAAACAATACTGCAACAAAGATTTCTTCTTTCCCTCCCTCCCTCCCTTTCTTTCTTTCTTTTTCTTTCTATCTTTCTTTCTTTCTTTCTCTCTCTCTTTCTTTCTCTCTCTCTTTCTTTCTTTCTTTCTTTTTCTTTCTTTCTTCTCTCTTTTTTGAGACGGAGTTTCCTGTTGCCCAGGCTGGAGTGAAATGGCATGACCTCAGCTCACTGCAACCTCTGCCTCCTAGGTTCAAGCGATTCTCCTGCCTCACCCTTCCAAGTAGCTAGGATTCCAGGTGCCCGCAACCAAGCCTGGCTAATTCTTGTATTTTTAGTAGAGATGGAGTTTTACCATGTTGGCCAGGCTGATCTCTAACTCGTGACCTCAGGTGACCCACCCTCCTCGGCCTCCCAAAGTGCTGGAATTACAGGCATGAGCCACCATGCCGGGTCAACAAAGATTTCTTAAACAGTGCAAAGGTTGTTATTTCTACCAATGTCTATATATTTTCTACGCATTTTATTCTGTAGGCGAGCAAAGGTCGGACTACAATCGTGGTAGCACACCGACTTTCTACTATTCGAAGTGCAAATTAGATTGTGACCCTAAAGGATGGAATGGTGGCGGAAAAAGGAGCACATGCTGAACTAATGGCAAAACGAGGTCTATATTATTCACTTATGATGTCACAGGTAATGCTTATGTGACATAATGCTATGTCAGCAGGGTTTAACATTTCAGAGATCATACCACACTAGAAAACAAAAGTTGCAAATTATAATCTTAAATTTCAAAAAGCAACCAAGGTTTATAGTTCCTCAGTAAAGAAATTGAGTGTCTCAAATCCTCAGTGTTGTGCTCAATAATATGATGAAAGTTGAAGAAGTAATGGGTACCTGGTACCTAATATCTGCCAGGCACACTTCAAATAGGCTTCAAAACTTGTATGTGGCCGGAAAGGGTGGCTCACACCTGCAATCCCAGCAATTTGGGAGGTCGAGGCGGGTGGATCACGAGGTCAGGAGATCGAGACCATCCTGGCCAACATGGTGAAACCTTGTCTCTCAAAAACACACAAAAATTAGCTGGGTGTGGTGGCGTGTGCCTGCAATCCCAGCTACTCAGAAGGCTGAGGCAAGTGAATTGCTTGAACTAGGGAGTCAGAGGTTGCAGAGAGCCCAGATTGCGCCACTGCACTCCAGCCTGCCAACAGAGCGAGACTCCATTTCAAAAAAACGAACAAACAAACAAACAAAAACTTGTATGTGGCAGATACTGTGATCTTTGGTTAGAACACAAAGAAATATAACACACAGTCCTTACTTAAAGACTTAAAACTCAGCTACAGAGGCAAATTGCAAAATTGTGCATATAGATATTATTAGTTGTAAAAAGAAAAAGCAAGATTGATGGGGAGAGACAGAGCTATATTACCCACAAAAGGCTTCATGGAAGAGGTCTTTAAGGTTAAAAGGTGGGAGTTGGGGGTGAACATGAAGGACAAATTCAGGTAGGCAGAACAACAGCATAGAGGTAAGAAGGAACTTGGTGTGCGACTGAAACAAAAAGGAGGTAGCTTTCCTTAAGTACTTATGAGTGTTGAGGGTATAATGGAAAAGAGTTGGATAATAAGCATCAGATCATGGACATTCTTAGAAGCCAGGCAGAAGGGTTGAGACTTAATGTATGTAGGAAGCACCTAAGACAATGCCTGGCACACAGTGGGCACTTAATAAACATTTGCTGAATGAAGGGATGCACACGTAAAACCTTACTGTGTGCATGCTACCACATCACCACAGATGGACCAGAAAGCTCATACTGGGCAATCAAGCAGGGGCATGATGATGCTGGAGGCACACGGCAAATTCCCCTTCTTTAGGATCCATACTTGCGTGTGTCATGGATCCACCCTACTGGATTTCACATAACTTTCTCATTAGGGCACATTAATATGAGTCATGGGAATTAGGATCTAGCTCCCTTCTTTGTTCTAGCCCAGCTTTCTTCTCTTGACCTGGAAGGCATCCTTTTTTCGAAGGGCTCTTCTACAGATAACTGATTTCAACCCTTTTTGGTCTTCTTCAACTTTCTGATAATATCTTTGATGTCAATATTATTATTTTATAAATTAGGAAATTTAGAAAGTTATGAGCCTCCATCTCCTCATCAAGTTTATAACTTCAAATTTCAAACCCTAACTTTCTCCATTGTGCTAAAATGAAATATTTCTGAACATACCCTAAGAAGCAATAACAGTAAAATAGGTTTGAAAATGTAGTTTTTATTAATTGAAAAACTGTCTGATTCTGATTTTATTTCATATTAGTTCACATTTTGTGTCTCAAAAATAAAAGTGAGGTGTTATTTGATAACCGAATTTTTATTCCACAGTAGACCTAATGATTTACGAGGTTTAATATTTTGAAACTAATATGAGTTGGAATAATAGGAAATAACTGGTTGAATTAACCCTATTTTAAGATTTTTTTAAAACTATTAATACTAGTATAGTCAGATCTTTCTTTGGAGTAGTACGTCTTTATTTTTTATTGTAATTAAACTAAAAATCCATTATAGGTCTTAAGTTAAATGCTTTCACAATGTATGAAAAGCAAAAGTGGTGTGTTTGTGGGATGAATGTGTAAAAATTTTAAACACCTTATTTAAAATGGATTAGTATTCTCTGATTACCTAAAATGATGTCCAATCAGATATAACAACACCATTTTAAATATTAATACTAAGTATAATATTCTAAGCATGGTACAGTAAATGTAACATACATAATATCTACACAAACAAGTAACTCACTTTTGAAGATCTGCACATTCTTATTTGCCAAGATTGACTGCGGTATCAAAATGTGTCAGTTTTGATAATTCATGATTATCACAAATATCACAGTTAATGCTGCTAAAATAATCCTGAGAAGCAATATAGCAATGTGGTTAAGATGATGAACTCTGTGGTCACTACAAGTTGACTCTACCACTTAATAGTTTTAGGTCCTTGAGCAAGTTATTTAAATTCTCAGTGCATCGATTTCCTAACCTTTAACAAGAGGGAAATAGTAATAACCTATTAATAAATTATTGTGAGTATTAAACAGGCAAAATAATATGAAGTACTTAGAATTATTGTTAGTGTAATAAATTTTAATATGTTATTGACATTAACATTATGTGATCAAACTTTTTAGAAAAGTTCAAACTATGGAGACTAATATTATAATTATTTACTTAGACTGCCCATGATTATATACATGTATATTGCTTTAGTGAGTTTGTATGTGAAAATGAAATATAAACAAGTAGAGATATACACATATCAAAACTTATTGTCATCATTATTTTGTCCAGCGACCTTCTCAAGAAAAGAAAATTTCCTTGACTTATTAAAGCACCTTCTCAGAAAATGTATTATGAAGAGAGGTCAAAGTTTTATTTTAAACTTGCCACAAAGTGAGAAACTCCTGGGGGCAGGGGAGAAAAGCCAAACAAGGCAGGACATGACGGCTGGTTCCTGTAATCCCAGCTACTTGGAAGGCTGAGGCAGGAGGACTGCTTGAGCCGAGGAATTTAACACTAGCTTGGGCAACACAGTGAGACCTACTCTCTAAATAAGTAAATAAATAATAAAAACAAAAAATAAAAAATTTCAAAGCCATATAAAATATTTCTTTCGTGGCAGAGACATTTACAGGAAAAAAGAGAAAATGATAGCAAAAAGGAATGCCTGATTAAAGATGTTTGGATAGTCCGGGGCTGGTTAAAGTTCATTGTCTCTTTAAATGACTGATTACGGTTGTTAGGCTTATCAAAGAATCACGGTGTCCCTGGAAACTCTTCCATGTGCACGTTCTCCTTGTGCACCTAAATCGACCTACATTTTCCATCTCTTCCCCACGTTGGCCAGACCTGCTGGCAACTTAGCTGGGCTTCTCATTTCTTTTGTCCTTCTCCTCCCATCTCTTCCTGGGAAAGTCACTGATTTGCTCATACCACATTCAGATGAACAGAGAATCTGTAGCTCCTTTATTTCACTAAAGTGGTCTTCTTAGTAGAGACAGGGTGTTACCATGTTGGCCAGGCTGGTCTGAAACTCCTGGCCTGAAGTGATCCGCACGTCTCGGTTTCCCAAAGTGCTGGGATTACAGGGGTGACGACTGCACCTGGTCTTTAATGTTAATTTGATTGCTTTGGAATTTCTTATTGTTGAGGAGTAGGCCCTGTTAGTTTTGTGTTTTGTTCACAGTTCAGAATGGGTAGCAGGGGCAGGCCTGGAAAGCATGATTGTCTCCCAAGGTCTCTCTCAGGCCCAGCCTCACATATAAGTACCCAACTAAATACTACAAGGTCATAAGCCCCAGAAATGGCTAGGAGGAAGGCGTCAGAAACAGTATCTTCTGTCTCAAAAAGCTCCTCTTACTAAGATCTCTCCTTGTTAGTGATATAATTGCTTGGATTAAGGCATTGTTTTCTGCAGGTGATTATGCACGTCTTTGGAAAAGAAAGGACAATGAGCTATTGTCAGTCACTAACATTTTAGTATGAGATAGACTTATCAGCTCTCTATCAAGCCTGAAAGCTGTTCAGCAAGAACTACATTAGAATATGCCACTTTCTTTTTTTTTTTCATACTAAGTTTTATTGTATGCTGCTGCCAGTGTATATAAAACAATTACCCTTGTGAAATAGAAATTCATGAAAATTCAGAGAGGTAGATGTTAAGGACTGATGAAAGTAGAAGTTTGTATATTATGGCACATGTGTTACAGGGATAAGCTTTTGTACAGGCTTCAAATGTAGCTCTCTTGAATATTCACTGGATCATAAGGAGTGGTTTGGGAAACCTTTGAAAGATTCATTTTACTACAAAAAGGAACAGACTTTCTGGGGTCTGAAGGGATTTGTACTTGAAGATACTCCAGTCAGCAGAGGGTCATGTTGAGCATTCTGCAGACAGAACTGTTTCAAGTCTGCAGCTGCCTGGGAAACTTTTACGCGGTTGAGTCCGGCCTCCAGCCGGAGCTGTTGAACCACTTTCTTCATAGCGGCGACGCTGGAGGAGCCAGACATGGTGCACGCGACGGCCGGGCCGATTCGTGGGTCGGTGGGTCGTGTGCCGTGGGTCGGCGGGGCCAGACAACTCAGCGGCAGAATATGCCACTTTCAATAGCAAAGGCGATAACAGCTTTAAAGAGATGCTTAATAAAGTTTCGTTGAATTTTTAAGGCATTCTTATAATGATAACCTATATTTTCTTCCTGTAAGGATATTAAAAAAGCTGATGAACAGATGGAGTCAATGACATATTCTACTGAAAGGAAGACCAACTCACTTCCTCTGCGCTCTGTGAATAGCATCAAGTCAGACTTCATTGACAAGGCTGAGGAATCCACCCAATCTAAAGAGGTAATGGCTCAGCGATCAACCAGTTTTTCCTGCATGCTTTCTAATTTTGATTTAATCCTTACAAAATTTAAAATTTATTTACAGTAAAATATTACTGTAGCACTAAGCTCACAAAACATGTCTTTCCCAAATTTCACTCTAGCATCAGTGTGACACTCTAGGTAAGGCTGCCTAATCAGGCTGCATTTATATCAGAGGTCCTTCTTTATTGGGGAAAAAAAAAATCTCATGAGACTGTTACATGATGTTTTTCCTATGAAGCAAACCATAGGTTAAAACAGGGCCTCAGCAAATGTGATACAGATACCAATGGTGATGCTCAAGATTAATTTGAGTCAGGTCAGAGGCATAAATGCATGCCACTCCCGGAATGCAGATAGGCCCAGCACATATACCACCCAGGCTTGCAGTCCCAGGGCACAACCTGAAAAGCCTTGCTCACTTGGATGGGAGTATTTCTTCCCAAGCTTACTGTGCCCACTCCTACCCCCAAGCCCCCAGGCTCTGCCTGAGCCCCACATCACCTGCTTTGACTCTCCTTCTGCTGATACCCCTCATACCTTCCAGCAGTTCCCATCTGCACCTGAGGTCTCACTTTTCTGTCTCATTTCCACTTTCCTTCTCTTAACATGCCCGACACCTGCTTTGAGCTTCCACCGCACATCCTGAACATTCTCTGCAGCACCCTTTTACAACACATCCTTCCATCTTAATCTCACCTTAACCCATGCTTCTCCCAGCCTCCGCATTCACTGAGCTCCAGCCCTCTTCCCAAACCCAGTCGATCTTTGCTAGCCCCTGGTGCTCTGTAACCTCACATGCCTTGAAATCCCTCACCCTGGCCCCTGTATCTCAGCTTCAGTCCCCTAACCTCCAGCATCCATACCATCTCACACCTATCCTTGGCCCATTGTTTCCTCCCAAACTACAGTTTCGTTCTTCTCCTTGGGACTGACAGAGACTTGAGATTGAATCTCCTCTTAGCCCGTCTTTATGCCCACTTTCCTTGGTCTCATCTGTCAATTATCTGCCTGAAGCCCCTGGATTATCTGCCCCAAAACCACTCTTGCCCTTCTCTGGCATTGCTAATCTATTGCTTTTAATTTTAGCTACAACTCTTTCCTTTTAGGTATGTGGTCCTCTATAGCCATTTACACTTAGACATTTTTCCTTTTCTGCTAATTTTACTTTTTTAAGTCCATTTAAATAAATAAGCATGCAAAGAAAAATAATGGTATAGATGGTATACCATATGACAAATGTATGTTAAGAATATAGTACAAGAAAGTTTGTACTGAGACACTAGGCAAGAGTGGAGGAAACACTGTGTTAAAACATCTATTGATAGCTGCTGGACCCACCTCAGCAATTGCTGAAACACTATGGAAATCCGCCTCTAGGTCTAAAAATTCACCGTATTTATGAAGTGGATTTTCAAAACCTAAGAAAGATAAAAAGCAGAAAATTAAAAAGGAATTTCCAGATTTCTGGACAAAATGATATAATTGGTTTACAATCTGATACAACTACGTGCTCCACACATGGAAATGATAAAATATAAAATGAGAAAAAACAATAAAATATATCTAGGCTCTAAAACAGGAGGAATATCTCTTCACACCAGAACTAGAGCAAAAGCACAAAGTGGTGAGCTGGACAATAGTCACAGACCTGCTCTGAAAAGGAGGCTGAAAAACCTGGTTAGCCAATGCCTAGAGCTAAAGCTTATAGAAATCTGTGAGCCTGGGGAAGCAGGAAACAGAGAAAGTGTCCTACAACCAAGAACCGAAATAAGCTAAGGAGTGACTCAATGGCCATATTTTTAAGGGACTCTTTCAGACTGTGGTAATCCAGTGAAAAATAAACAAGGAAGTGAAGAGACTGTAATAATCAATACTGAGCTGGGGACAGTGACAGGTCTATCATAATAGCTACAAGAGAGGTTAAGGTAGAAGGATTGCTTGAGCTTAGGAGTTCAAGGCTGCAGTGAGCTATGATCATGCCACTGTACCCCAGCCTGACTGACAGAGCAAGAACCCATCTCTGAAATAAATAAAAATAAAATAAATAGGCCAGGTGAGTGGTTCACGCCTATAATCCCAGCACTTTGGGAGGCTGAGGAGGGCAGATCACTCGAGGTCAGGAGTTCAACACCAGCCTGACCAACATGGTGAAACCCTGTCTCTACTAAAAATATAAAAAATTAGCTGGGGGTGATGGCACATGCCTGTAATCCTAGCTACTCGGGAGGCTGAGGCAGGAGAATTGCTTGAATCTGGGAGGCAGAGGTTGCAGTGAGCTAAGATCATGCCACTGCACTCCAGCCTGGGCAACAGAGTGAGACCCTGTCTCAAAAAACAAACCAAAAAACAAAATAAAATAAAATAAACAAAGATCAATAATGAAATGAAAAAGAAATGGAGCAGTATTTTAGAACAGAGTTAATGGGAGTTCTATTAGTCTGGGTCCAGTCAGGAGATAGAAAGCAAACAATGAAAGAGAAAGTTTAGTATAATGAATCATTAAGAGGGGATTGTAGTATGGGGAGTGGGGTAGCGAAAGTTAAGACATCTCTACCATCTCACACCAGTTAGAATGGCGATCATTAAAAAGTCAGGAAACAACAGGTGCTGGAGAGGATGTGGAGAAATAGGAACACTTTTACACTGCTGGTGGGACTGTAAACCAGTTCAACCATTGTGGAAGTCAGTGTGACAATTCCTCAAGGATCAAGAACTAGAAATACCATTTGACCCAGCCATCCCATTACTGGGTATATACCCAAAGGATTATAAATCATGCTGCTATAAAGACACATGCACATGTATGTTTATTGCAGCACTATTCACAATAGCAAAGACTTGGAACCAACCCAAATGTCCATCAATGATAGACTGGATTAAGAAAATGTGGCACATATACACCATGGAATACTATGCAGCCATAAAAAAGGATGAGTTCATGTCCTTTGTAGGGGCATGGACGAAGCTGGAAACCATCTTTCTCAGCAAACTAACACAAGGACAGAAAACCAAACACGGCATGTTCACACTCATAGGTGGGAATTGAACAACGAGAACACTTGGACACAGGAAGGGGAACATCACACACCAGGGTCTGTGGTGGGGTGGGGAGACGGGGGAGGGATAGCATTAGGAGATATACCTAGGGTAAATGACGAGTTAATGGGTACAGCACACCAACATGGCACATGTATACATATGTAACAAACCTGCACGTTGTGCACATGTACCCTAGAACTTAAAGTATAATAATAAAATAATAATAATAATAATAATAAAAGAAAGTTAAGACACCTCTAAAGAATACAGAAGTAGCAGATAAAAGTAGCACCCCACTACCCCTGGAGTGAAATACAGCACCCATCGATGATCCCTTTCTTCTCTCCCAGCAAGGCAGAGAGGCAGGCATCAATGGAAAGGGCACAGCTGTGGTTCACTGGATGGCAGAGCAGTTGCTGTGGTACCTTGCTGGTGGGGCTTGCTGGAAATCTGCCCTCAAGGGTGGCAAGGGAGGTCTTCCACAGGATGGTGCTGAGCTTCAGAACCTGTCAGGTGCTGGGGAAACTACTGGCCACTGGGCACTACTGGAACAAGAAGCTAGCCAAGACTGTCATCTGCAGGAGTCTAGGGCAGTTCTGCATGCGGGAGGGTGCAGGCATTAGTGACCTGGCTGAGACATAGGACTGTGCTCATAGTTAGGCCTCTGTAACCTAAGCCAAGAGCTAGAGAAAGCACCCAGTGGCCACACAGAAGAGAAAGCTGCACTCTGCAGGCACCTGCCTCTGAAAAACTATGCAGGCAGAACAGAGGAGAAAAAAACCATCCTGCAGGAGCTTTCCCAAGGAGCACCAGAAAGATCAGGAAGAAAAACCTCCTCCTGCAATGTCTTTGCTGCACCCTCTACTGACAGGGCTTAACCTCTTGCCCACTGGTAAAGGAGAAATATTTATTAGGCAAAAAAGTGAATTTGAACCAGAGAGGCAATAAGTCAATAAACAGGACAGGGGTGGTAATATTTCAGACAGGGGCACAGCAAGCATGAGGGCCTGGATTTGGGGGTCCCAATGACTAAGGACAGGGGTAGGCAGAGAGGCGTGTGGGACACTGAGGGACCGGATCATGCAGGGCCTCTTAGGCCATCATGACAAGTTTGGATTCTATTCCTCTAATAAAAAACTTCAGGAGTTTTTAAACAGTGGTTCATGACCTATAGGGAATTTCTGAATAGATTTCAGAGCCCATTAACCTGAATAAATAAAAAATCACAACTTTTTCCCCCCATTAACCCTTGATAGAAATGTAACATTTACTTTGTGAATCTAAGCAACAAACTACAATAGTATTACCAGTATTTGTGACATCATGAACGAATACCACAGAAATTTTAATATAGCATTACCCTTATAGATAATTTAAAATATATTTACACTCATCATTATTATATCTTATGTTCTAATAATGAACCACATTCATAACTGTATCACTACTTTGGGTTACTTGTTAAATATTTTGAATACAATGTTTCAATGGAATTGGCTTTCTTGGAGTCCTATGTATCATTTAGTATATTTAAACATTTCTTCAGGGAAGGATTCCATAGACTTCACCAGTCTTCCAAAGGAGTCCACCAAATAAAACAGGTGAAGCACTGCTGCATTAGAGGGTCTTATTCAGAAGGGCACATGGTCTGATCTACTCCATGTGGCTACAATTTGGAGAACAGTGTGTGGGGGCCAGAGTAAGATGAGGGAAAGCAGAATGGAGAGGAGGTGATGGAGGCTGAATAATGAACGTGATTGGTCTCACTAAAGCTGTCAGCGGCGAAATAAAATATAGATGGATAAAAGAGTAGGACAGGGGAATGAGACTCAGGACCCTGCACCATTTAGATCCGGATAGAAAAAGTCACTAGTGAAGGGATCCTAACAAATGGCTGGCAAAATAAGAGGAAACCCAGGAGAGTGTTGTATCATAGACACCAAAAAAGAAAAGTGGTACAGAAAAAGGAAGAGATCATTTGTGTTAACTGCCGTGAAGAATCACATAAAATTAGAGATTTTCACTTTCAACCAAGATAGATTAACAGGGACTAGATTTACTTTCCTGCTTGATAGAACTAAGAAACTGAACAAAATATGTGACATAATGGCTTCTGACATTGGACATCATGCAAAATAGGATAGTGATCTCTGTGGAAGGAGAAATAAATGAGATGAAAGTTGTCATTGACCCAGTTTAAGGTCTGAGTAGTTTTCAGGCCTCGGAGCCTAGAGGGAAAACACAGACAAAACCCAGTGGACTCTTTTTTTTTTTGAGACGGAGTTTCACTCTTGTTGCTCAGGCTAGAGTGCAATGGCGCAATCTCGGCTCACCGCAACCTCCGCCTCCCGAAGCTTAGTGGACTTTGAGTTGAGGAGACAGAGCTAAGAGTTGACGGAGGCCAAAGTAGCCAGAGGTTTCAGAGCAAAGAACCGGAGAGGAGAGAACTTCTCAGAAAGAGAGAAGCCCAGAGATCTGCAGAGGTTCTCCTTTGAGTCTTCATCCGACTACCGATCAGTGTATTTATTAAGGAAACTACTAGAGGCAGGGTATATATCTACCAGAAAAGATCAAAAGGAGCAATTCTTAGAAGTCACACAGGGCCAGGAAAAGTTCTTATTAAACTAACTGGAGTAGAAAATCTTTAAATTCATTTTTTTCTTTTTTTATTTATTTATTTATGATTATTATACTTGAAGTTTTAGGGTACATGTGTACAACGTGCAGGTGAGACACTGGGTAAAGTGTTAAGAAAGATATTGCCTCAGAGGGGAAAATAATTAGTCCTAGACTAAACTCTGCACTAAACCTAACTAACAAATCCTAATAGCAAGCCTCAAAAGGATTAAACTGTTTCCAAGTAATTTAAATGTGTTCCAGAACAAGGCTCAATAACATTTACGAGAATTCAGAAATACCTAGTCCCCGAAGTTTAAAATTTACAATGTCTGGCATCCATTCAAAAATCACCAGGCAAGCAAAAAAGCAGAAAAAAAATGTACCCAAAATGAAGAGAAAAATCAATCAATAATAGAAATAGACCCGGAAATGGCACACTTAGTAGAGTTAGTAGACATTAAGCATTTATTATGTCTATATTCTGTATGTACATATGTCCCCAAAGGAAGTCCAAATCATTGAAGAAATAATGCTTTAAAAATTTGCCATTTTGATGAAAACTTAAAATCCACAGATTCAAGAAGCTCAATAAATTCTAAGCATAAGAAACATAAGAAATCCTACACCTAGGTATATCATAATCAAACTGCTTAAAACCATTGTTAAGGAGAAAACTACTAAAGCATCCAGAGAAACTGACACAATATAGATGAGGAAAAAGACAAGAAAGCTACAAACTTCTCATTAGAAACAATGCAAACAAGAAGATAATGGAGCAATATTTTTAAAGCACTGAAAGAAAAAGAAAACACCTCAAATCAGAATGCTATTTACAGAAAAATGCCTAATAAAAAGGAAGGCAAAATTCAGACATTTTCAGAAATTAAAGGTTAAAATAATTAACTACCAGCACACCTACACTACACGAAATATTAAAGGAAGTCCTTTGAGCAGAAGGAAAGTGACACTAGATGGAAATCTGAATATACACAAAGGAATGAAGAGTATCAGTAATAGTAAATATACAAGTTACTATAAAAGAATGGTTTGTATATTTACATTTTTGATATGTTTAAAAGCATATTTATTTTTCAAAGAAAAAAGAACATTATATTATGGGTTTTTTTTACACAAGTATTAGTAAAATGTTTGAAAACAATAGCCAAAACACTGGGAAAAAGAAACTAAAGTATTATATTTTAAGGTTCCTAAGTGGTATATAACATTGTCTGAAGGTAGATTGTGATGTTAAGGACAGCCAAAGTAATTTTCTTAGAGCAAACAACATTACTAGGGATAAAGAAGTTTCTTTCAAAATTAAAAAGGAATCAGTTTATCCAGAACTGCAAATAGACAAATCTCCAATTGTATTCAGAGATTTCAACACCCTTCTACTAAATCTTAGTAGAACAAGTAAATAGAAATTCGGCAGAAATATAGATGACTTTAATAGCACTATCAACAAATTTGACCTAATAAACATCTGTAGAAGACTTCACATATTAACAACAGAGTATGTCTTCTTTTCAAATGCACTTGAAACACTTACGAAAATAGACCATATTCTGGACTATAACACGAGTCTCAATAAACTTTTAAAAATTCATGTAATACCAGCCTGGGTAACATAAGGAGACCCTGTTTCTACAAATAATAATAATAATAATAGTTAACCAGGGATAGTGGCATGTACCTGTAGTCCCAGCTACTTTTTAAAAGGCTGATGCAGGAGGATTGCTTGAACCCAAGACTTTGAGGCTGCAGTGAGCTATGATTGCATTACCATACCCCATGTTGGGTAACAGAACAAGATCCTGTCTCAAAAAAAAGAAAAAAAATCAAGAAATGCAAAGTATATTACCTGACCAATATGGAATTAAGTCAGAAGTCAATAACAGAAAGTGGTCTGGGAAACCTTGAAATATTTATAAACTACATAACTCACTTCTAAATAATGCACAAATCAAAGGAAAGATCAAAAGAGAAACTCAAAAGTGTTTTGAATTGAACAAAAATGAACACTGAACATATCAAAATGTATAGGAAGCTTAAAGTGATACTGAGAAAGAAACTTGTACCACTAAACACCTATACTATCTAAAAATCTCAAATTAATATACTAAGTTTCCACCTTAAGATACCAGAAGGAAGAAAATAATAAAGAAAAATCAATCAAATCCAAAGTTGGTTCTCTGGGAACATCAATATTGAACTCACTGAGCAAGAAAAAAAAGAAGATACAAACTGCCAACATCAAGAATGAAAGAGCTGACATCACTACAGATTCTACATATATTAAAAGACTAATAAAATAATCTTATTAAAACATTTATGCAAACAAATCCTACAACTCAGATGAAATGAGCAAATTCCCTAAAGTTTACAAACTACCAAAGCCCACTCAAGAATAAATTGATAGTTTGAATATTCTTACATTTATTTTAAAAAATTGAATCTGTGGTTAAATTCTTTTTTCCCTAAAAAAAAAACAAACAACAACAAAAAAAACTTTAAGCCATATGGCTTTACTGATGAATTCTATTAAAAAAAAAGTCATAAGGAAGAAGTTCTTATTCTATGAGACCAACATCATTACTCTGATATCAAAATTAGACAATGAGATTACAAAAAAATAAAATTATAGACAAATATCAGCCATGAACATAGATGAAAGAATTCTTAACAAAATGTAACAAATCTAATCCAACCATATAGAAAAAGAATAATATATCATCACCAAGTAGGACTGTTCTAAAAACTGAAAAGTTGGTTTAACATTCAGAAATTAATGTAATTCTCCTAATTAAAAAAATTAAAAAGAAAAAACCAATTATCTCAATCAATGCAGAAAACCCATTTGATAAAATACCCCATCCATTTTTGATAACTCTCAGCAAGCAACGAATTAAAAGAAATTCCTTCAACCTGATAAAAGGCAGCTACAAAAAACAATGGCTAACATCATACTAAATGGTGAAAGACTAAGATCGAGAACAAGGCAAGGGCATACACTACATCTGTTGAACATTGTACTGGAAGTTCTGGCCTGTTCAATAAGGCAAGAAAATAAAAGCATCCAGGTAGGAAAGGAACATGTAGGAGTGTCTTTATTCACAGATGGCATGATTACTTATGCAAACAATCTTATGGAATCTACACATACACACACACACACACGTACTAAAACTAATAAAGTTTAGCAAGGTTGTAGAATACGTGACAATATACTAAAATCAATCCCAATTCTATATACTACAAATGGGAAGTGGGAAATTAAAATTAAAAAAAAAATTTTATGTACAATAGTACCAAAATATTAAATTATAGGGAATAAATGTGATCAGAGATTGTAAAACCCACATACTGCAATCTATAAAATATTACAGAGAAAAACTACTGAGAAAAATAGACTAAATAAATTAAAAGATATGTTCAATGTGAGTGAACAAGAAAGTTCAGTATAGTTAAGATGTTCTTTCTCCTCAAATTGAATTCACATGGAAATGCAGAAAGCCAAAATAGTCAAAATAAATTTTTTTTAAAAAGAGCAAAGTTGGAAGAGGGATACTACCTGATTTCAATTCTGTTTCAACTACTATATAAAGCTAATTACTAATTCTCATTTCAATTACCTATAGAACTATAGTAATCAAAACATTTCATTGGCATACAAATAGACAAATAGATCAATTTGTCTATTGATCTATTGTCTATTGATCTATTGAACAGAAAAGAGAGCTGAGAAGTAGTCCCACACATAAATGGTCAATTGTTTTTCAACACAAGTGCAAAGGCAACTCAATTAACAATTTTTTTTTCAAAAAATGATTCTGGATCAATTATATATCTATAGACAAAATAATCAGCCACAACCCATACCTCAAACCACAGATGAAAATTAACTCAAAATGGATTAAAGCCCTTACTGTAAAACCTAAAATAATAAAACTTCTATAAGAAAATGCAAAAAAAATCTTCACGACTTTGTGTTAAGCAAAGATTTCCTAAATATAACAACAAATGCATAATTTATAAACAAAAAAATTGATAAGTCAGACATTACCAAAATCAAGAACTTCATTATTTGTAAAACACTTTAAAGAAAATGAAAAGGATAGACCATAAACTAGGGGAAAATGTTTGTAAATCACATATCTGATCAGGACTTGTATCCAAAAAATATAAAGAACTCCCAAAGCACAATAATAAAAATACAAACAACCCAATTAAATGTCAGCAAAAGATTCGAATAGGCATTTTGCTAAACAAGATGAGCAAATTGGAAATAAGCACACAAAAAGATGCCCAACGTGGTTAGTCATTTCAGAAATGCAAAAAAAAATCACAATGAGAAATCACTATACACCTGTTAGAATGGTTAAATCTAAAAAGACTGACTGTACCAAATATTGGTGATGGTGGAGTGCAACTGGAGCTTATTTAGCTGGTGGGAGTATAAAATGCTAAAGCTACTTTGGAAAATAATTTGTCAGTTTCTTAAAAAGTGAAACATTCACCTACTAAATGATCCAGCCATTTCATTTCTAGATATTTGCTTTGGAGAAATGAAAGTATATGTCCACACACAGCCTTGTCTATGAATGTTCACAGCAGTTTTATGTGTAATAGTCTAAAAGTGGGAACCACTCAAATTTATATCAACAGGTGGATGGAAAATAATTTGTGAGATAGCTATACAATGAAATGCTATGCAGCAATAAAAGGAAATGATATGCTGATTTATGCATCAGCATGGATAAATGGCAAAATAAGTATGTTGAGCAAAACAAGCTATCTGAAAAGGAGTAGATAATGTATGATTTCATTTATATAATGTTCTAAAAATGCAAACTAATCTATAGTGACTGAAAGCATATCAGTAGTTGCAGGAGGAAGGGAGGAAGAGGACTGGCAACTAAGAAGTGTGGAGAGAGGGATGATAAAAAAGCAGGAGAAAACTTCTAGGGGTAATGGATATGTTTATTATCTTGACTTTTTTGATGTTTTCATGAGTCTGTAGCAGTGTTCAAATTTACCAAATTATACATTTCAAATATGTGCACTTTGTTATATGAAAACTATAACTCAAGAAAGCTCTAAGCTGTATCAAATGAAATTTAGAATATTTTAGATATCACTTTTTAACTTTTTAATACTCATGTCATATCTCTTTATGTCTATAATTTTATGTTTTTGTATGAGATTATTTTAACGCATGTATAACCTGTCTCATACTTAAGTAACACAGCCTATTTTATGATTTTACTGAAATTTTTGTTTTATCTTATTTACTTCTTTTCTATCTTGACAACACTATTTAAATGATACCATTTTAAATCTTTTATTGTGTATTTTCCCAGAGGCAAAAGAACATCTTTAAATTACCTATGTAAAGTAGCTCGTTCTATAGGAGGAAGATAGCCCTCCTAATTTCCTGGCTCTGTAATTTACTGGTGTCCTGGCACATGCTAAACCTTAATTTCCTTACCAAATAAGGTAATTTTGTAATGCACTTAGTTCCATGCTCAGTGCCTGATAGTTAGTGTGCAACTTTTTAAATTTTTGTACATTCTTTTGAACAGTGACCTAACTGAAATGTTGTGCCCTTTTTGATGATGAGCTTTAGAAAACTTCAGCAGGAAAGATGATGGATACAATCAAATTATTAAGTAATCCAATATAAATGTGGGTTAGCCACCCTGAAAATGGACTTTAAAGGCATCAGAATTTCAAAGTTCTGTTATCCAAACAACAGTCTGCATTATAGTGGCCACACTGAGAATAGAACAAGAATTATAAACTATTTTATAGTCTTTCTTGAAGAATTCTCTGGTTATTAGGTCCACAAATGTCATTATTTTAAGAGTGAATGCCATGAGGAAGTTTTAATGAATGAAATACCAAAGAATTCACTGTCTACTTTCCTACTCAGAATAATTACTCACCACAAAGCTGTTCAGAAGAATTTTTAAGATTCTGAAATACACTATTTATTGCAGACAAGAGCAAAGAGAGATCGTTATCGTATTATTTATCCTCTGACCACTGTGACCACTACCTCCCCTTGTCACCTTCCACGTATCCTAGGAAGGGCTGGCAGACCCAGAATGACTACTTGCATTGTGCTTTCTCTGTATAAAACCTGAAATTTTGTGTAATATAATCCTTCCTCTGTAATAACATCAGAAACAGCAATGCCTGCTAGCATTTATTGGGTGTTTATTGTTTGCAAATACAGTGAGTCGCAAATGTACTGAATAAAGCTTAACTGTATAAACAATCCTACAAGATAGGAACTGATACCACTCCCCTTGGAAAAATGAGGAGACAGTCTTGGTGAGTTTAAATAATGTGCTCAGATATTGCAATATTTTGCTTGTAAATAAGAACTCCAAAACAAGCCAAGGTATTAGGAAAATGTTTTTGTAAATACATCTTGAAACTTTCCAACTTTCAAGTTTGAGATCGTAATGAAACTTTTACCTTCTGCATTTTCTTTTCTTAGCTTCTGCCTAGATTTTTTTCTTATCCTGTAGTACAATATTCCATCCAGTTTAACAAGAGTAAAGAAAAATACACCTGCCATTTCTTTTGTGACCCTTAATTATTACATGTGAGTTAATTGTACTTTTTAAATTATAGCAACTGAGTGAAATGCCAAAAAGTGATATTGCACAAATAGTCACTTGTGGCAAATCTTCTTTTATTTTATGCTTTAGGGTCATTGTTAATAATATGGGCAGTGAATTTTTTAAGAAAAATATTTTCTACCCTGCTGTCTGTTATATTTGATGTTATACATTATAATTCTGTTTATGATGGGCTAACTTCCCTAGATTCTGTTATGCACACAAACTGGTATTTTTAACCAACATATTTTATTTTTAGATAAGTCTTCCTGAAGTCTCTCTATTAAAAATTTTAAAGTTAAACAAGCCTGAATGGCCTTTTGTGGTTCTGGGGACATTGGCTTCTGTTCTAAATGGAACTGTTCATCCAGTATTTTCCATCATCTTTGCAAAAATTATAACCGTAAGTAAAACAAATTTGCTAATACTTTCAGCAATTTAAAGAAAGTATGACCTGAGAGAACAAGCTTGTATCAGTCTAAACCACAAGGGGAAAATTGGGACTTTTAGTGGGCCGCCCCTAGTGTGGAGTCCGTGATAGGAAGGTTAATTAATGTTCCCAGGAGATAAGCCAGCATCTCTTGTAAAGTGTGTGGCCGGGCCTTGTTGACTGGGCAATCAGTGAAGAAATTGCTTTGTTTTCTAATTTTGACTCCAGTGCTGGATCAGCATTCCAAAACACGGAAGAAATAAAATAGGCAAATACATCTACTTTCCTTTCAATTAGTGGGTATAGTTGCAATTTCTTTTCTTACCAGCCAGCTCAGGGAGAAGAAATAACAAGAGTCTGGGATTTTGCTAAAGGACTCAGGGCAATTGGTGTGTTTAAGGATCTTACAAGATCCATGCTTACTCTTCAGCGTTAACTAAAGTTCTAGCCTGGAACTTCAGTCTCCCTAATTTGCACAGCTATACTTTATCAGTATAAATGCCTGTGTATATATGTTACTAATTTTTAAGAAAAATTCTGGGGGCACATTAAAAAGCCTCACCTTGCAGGTACTACTTAACTAGAAGAATACTAAGAAACTTGATTAAAAATTATTCAAAATAATAATTCAAGTAAACTGATGGTTTCTTGGGAAATATACTGTGATAATAATAGCAGATAGATGACTCATTTTTCAGATCTCATATTTACATAGTTTAAGAGAATTAAAAGCAAGTTATTTTTTATCATAGATAATGTATGCAGATGATAGCATCATGGTGCACTTTTTTCCACAGAAATGTGTGTATAGTTTTATTTTTATGTTGAAATTTATTTTAAGCCGGGTGCAATGGCTCACGCCTGTAATCCCAGCACTTTGGGAGGCGGAGGCAGCCGGATCACTTGAGGTCAAGAGCCTGAGACCAGCCTGCCCAATATAGTGAAACCCCATCTCTATTAAAAACATAAAAATTAGCCGGGTGTGGTGGTGCGCGCCTGTAATCCCAGCTACTCGGGAGGCTGAGGCATGAGAATCACTTGAACCTGGGAGGCAGAGGTTGCATTGAGCCAAGACTGAGATCGCAACACTGCACTCCAGCCTGGGCAACAGAGCAAGATTCTGTCTCATAAAAGAAAAAAAAAAAAGAAATGTATTTTAAAACTCCTGATATACAGAAATTTTCACTTTTTCTGTTTCTTTTATATTTTCCTCCAAACACCTGATAAAAATCTGTTCCTTTTCAGATGTTTGGAAATAATGATAAAACCACATTAAAGCATGATGCAGAAATTTATTCCATGATATTCGTCATTTTGGGTGTTATTTGCTTTGTCAGTTATTTCATGCAGGTAAGCTTTTAATAAACAAGCCTGAGCATGATTACTTTTTGTTGCCATTCTTTCTATTTGAGTTAAAAATATATCAACTAAATGTTATAAAGGAAAAGAACGTAGATTTTTGTTTGTTTGCTTTTCAGGGATTATTTTATGGCAGAGCAGGGGAAATTTTAACAACGAGATTAAGACACTTGGCCTTCAAAGCCATGTTATATCAGGTCAGTGATAAGTTGAATTTTTTTTATTTTATTTAAAATTTATTGTAAAATATTCTAGTTTTAATTCTGTCTCAAGTCAATTTTTGACATAATCTTTCTTTGAAAGCACACTCTTTTTGTTCTAAGCAGCAAAAATCTGATGTCAGAAGTCTTATATTTTTCTAAAAGAAGCAAGTCCAAAAGTGTGACGTTAAAAAAATACAGCTTATAGAAAAGAATGTAGGATCTACTCATTGTTCCTTGCATTCATCTTGACAAATCTTTCTTTTAATGAATGATGTAGTGTTCTGGGATCAGAATGGAAGGCCAAATTAAAAAGGAGAAGTAAGAGCTACCATATCTTGGGAATGTATCTGAAAAGAAGTTGTTAATTTCTCTGGTTCTAATTCATGGGCATAGCTTAAGTTTTTTGACTCTACACTTCTTAAAGCAGCCAATCTCTCTGCCTTTATCAGAAGAGTCCTGAACTCAGATAACATCGGTCTAGCTGCCAGGTCTGCCTGCCTCATGCAGATGATCAGTCCCCGCTGTGAAATAACTAAAAATAGGTGGATCAAGTAGTAATCTTGAGAAGTGAGTCTTGGGGGCAAATGGAAGGAATGTCTCAGACTGGCACCTCTAAAATTCTTTCACGAGGCTAAAATGTATTGGGTTACCCTGAAAGCCAGTAATCATTAGTAGCCCTTCACCTCACTTTCTGTCACAAAAGCTCACCAGGCAGGAGCAAATAGCTTCCTGCCAAGGTGATTTCTTTTCAGAAATAGAGTTACTGTCACTCCAACTGAGTCGTCAAAACCCATTTTTAAGTCTTATGACTTTTTGGAGCAGTGCTCTGAAGGCTGCCATGCAACAACTGTACTCTTAGGGAGCTACAAGATACAAAACGGAGAGAAGCAAGTCGGAGGTTTACCACGGCAACACCGTGCTCTAAAGCAATGGGTGACCTTACACCTTCTGTTCAAAAAGGTCCCATTTCTGCTTCTTGTTCCACATTTGGAGACACTCCTTAATCCAGAAAAACAAAAGTCTACTTGTAGGATCATAAATCAATTTGATGCCAGCACATACCTCTCATGTTAAAGTTGTACATTATTATTTTTTAATTTATGAATACTTTATGTCTTTACTGCAAATATTCCAAGAAATAAGTTGAGACTTTAATTAACTAATACTGTATTTCACATTTGTTGACTATTTCTGCTCATTTTTGTTTTTCTTTAAATTTATCTTTTTCCCTGTTCAAATAAATTTATTTTAAATTTCTAGAAACTTTTGAAAATGTTTCCTGAATGCCTAGATGTTTGTTTTTATACAGAAGAATATAAATTTTAATTTTTCCAAGCATACTTTGAACTTCCTTTCTGTTCATGGAATGCTTTTAGTGGAAGAATTTCAAAGCCATGAGACAGTTTAATGAGAGAAACAGTGGTTAATCTAGTATTTTGATGGTTAATACTGGACATTAATCCTCTGTCTAGCATTAGCCATGTGAATATTAGGACTGTAACATTTTTAGATAAAGTAGCTTCTGCTAATAAGGATGCTTCAAACTATAAGCCATAAACTCTGGGTTTTAAAATATCATGTACATACTTACCAAGACTTGCACAGAAAGTCTATGCCACTTAGCACATGTTATTAAATATCCCCATAAGTTAAGTTGTTTGTTTTCCTTCTTCATCCTTCAGCACTCTTTCTGATTCTTAGCTTTACCTTTTAAAATTGGAGAAAAAGAAGACTAGTATATTTAGCCCTTTCTTTGTAAGCATCTTCACAGTTTTGCTTTGTCTGTAGTAAGGGAAGCTCCTAGTGTGCAGTTTTATCTAACTCTTATTACCTGATTTTTGTCCTAAGATAAGACTTTTTAAAATTTAACAACCGTGCTCAGACTTGCAGTGCTTTTTATAACCATTGTGAAACCTCATTTGAGGTAGAGGTATGTATAGAAATAGGTGTGGTATTTTTCTAGGTATAAAATCCATATTTTATGTGATTACTTTAGATTCTTCCTGTTGAAAAGAATGTTCTAAGTGTTGCTGACGTCAGTCACTGAATAATTCATCGTTCATTGTGTTTCAAAGTTAAGTTTACAATTCTTAATGATAAATCATTACCTATAGAGCTATTGAGTTTTTGAACATGTGAGAAGTTTATTTTTCCCCATTTCCCTCTAAATTAGATTGGCTAAGGCTTCTTGGGGTTCTTTAAATTATGATAGCATTGATGGTGATCACTAAGGGGCTTCAAAATTTACCTAAGCTAATTCCAAAAGGATTTGAGGTAATGAGTCCTGGAGCATGAGAAACAGGTCATGAAACTCAGCTGTAATTCTTCAGTCAGATGGCAGGCCGAACAAGATAATTGATTAAGAACTTAAATAATCTGTACAACAAACCCCCACGATACAAGTTTACCTGTATCACAAACCTACACATGTACTCTTCAACTTGAAAATTTAAAAAAAAAAGTTTTTAACAAAAAATATCCATTGAGGCTAACTAAACAATTAGTATTACATTTAATGGATTTTTTTTTTTTTTTTTTTTCTGAGACAGAGTCTCGCTCTGTTGCCCAGGCTGGACTGCAATGGCGTGATCTCAGCTCACTGCAAGCTCCGCCTCCAGGGTTCACGCCATTCTCATGCCTCAGCCTCCTGAGTAGCTGGGACTACAGGCACCCACCACCACACCTGGCTAATTTTTTTTTTTTTTTGTATTTTTAGTGGAGATGGGATTTCACCATGTTAGCCAAGATGGTCTCGATCTCCTGACCTCGTGATCCACCCATCTTGGCCTCCCTAAATGTTTTCATATATATTGCCTATGCTGGAAAACAATCCCTGGAGTACACAATTGCTGTCTTGCCAAAAAGCAATTTCAGACATCTTGCCAAATGAACATCAGATAATGACTAAGATTAATCACATATATACTTATTCATGGTGTTTTACAGCAAGTTACCATAGAATCAGGAATGTAATATTCAATAATAAATTCTTTTCATATTTTTTACTTTATACTGTATCTAAAAATGACCTGTGCATTCCATGTCATGTTGAAATCTAGAACCAATTAGAAAATACATAAAATATCTTAATTTTGGAGAGAGAGTACACAATAAAAAGCAGGTGATGTCTTTCAGTTCAGCAGTGCTGTGTTTCTTATTGTTGCTGCTGTGTATTCACAGTATGTTAGGCTCTTGCCTGGGATTGTGCGTTCAAAGTGGCTACTGTCTGGTGCAGACTGTAATCTCCATAGGATGCTCTTTGGGCATCTAGGACCCGAAGCTCATGGAGACATCTTCCCAACACAGTGGCTCAGGGTGGTGCTATCATGCCTGGCTCCTACTATATTCCTCCATAAAAGTTTTCATCTAACATATGATATGCGTGATTAAGGCACAGCCCTCAACCTGCTATGCCTTTCTTTTGCCTGTTACCTGGGCCTCAGAGCCCTGGCTGGGTTGCAGTAAGCCAAGATTTTTTTTGTTCTTTACTCACTAAAAATAAACCATCTTTCAGAGACAGTTTCCACATGGTTTTAATCTACAAGAGATATAAGTGGTTCCAGTGAGTGTGAGGAAACATTCAATAGCTATAAGAGGAAATCAGAATTCCTCAGGCTGAGAAGCACTAAGATGTGCTGTCTCCATTTGCTGTTGAAAATAAAATTGGTTATTACATTATACTTTTATTGCTTGTAATTTTGACCTGACTCCTTCTTTAGATTGCATACCTCTTAACTTCAGGAGTTTCACAGCCTTCTGCCCTTTTAGCTTCTCACAACGCCCATTGCTGTAAGTTCTAGGAGGTAATGTGAAGTGTCAGGGAAAATTTTTATTATATGGCCCCTAAAGAGAAAGAGATAGACTTTTTATCATTAGTTAGTTTAGGTAGAAAGTTTTGAAGATATTTCTAAATTGTGTTGTTTATTGCCTTACTTTTTTTTTTTTTTTTTTTTTTTTTTTTGTGAGACAGGGTCTCACTCTGGCATCCGAGCTGGAGTGCAGTGGTATAATCTCAGCTCACTGAAACCTCTGCCTCCCAGGCTCAAGCAATCCTCCCCACCTCATCCTCCCAAGTAGCTGGGACCACAGGTGCACACCACCATGCCCAGCTAATGTTTGTGTTTTTTGTAAAGACAGAGTTTCGCCATGTTGGCCAGGCTGGTCTCGACCCCCTAGACTCAATCCTCCCACCCTGGCCTTCCAAAGTGTTGGAATTACAGGTGTGAGCCACTGCTCTGGCCTTCATCGCCTTACTTTTGAATTATGTCTGCTTTTCACAAATGACTTATGGAATAAAATTACAAATCGCTTGATGGTTTAAAATGACCATTTTAATTTAACATTGATTATTATACTATGTGGTGATGAGTAATGAGTCCAAGCTCTTGGGCTTAAGTTCTTCAGTTTATATATATATATAGATCTTCATGAAAAAAGAAGCAAAAGTCATTCAATCCATAGTATTTTATAGGAATTAAGTACCTGTGAGTGAGGAGGCAGGTAAATGTTTTCTGACTTACAGCAGAAAAATCACAAGTCAGATAAAAAAAAATGATTTTTGACAACCATATGTTAATTCTCCTTTTCTCTAGGATATTGCCTGGTTTGATGAAAAGGAAAACAGCACGGGAGGCTTGACAACAATATTAGCCGTAGATATAGCACAAATTCAAGGAGTATGTATATTGTTTTTATTGTAAATGATGTATGTATGTGGTGTGCACGCATGCAATGCACACATGTGTCTGTGCCTATATGTGAGCTGTGCTGAGATGACACACATCATTAAGGAGGCCAGGTAAGTCTCATGGTTAACAGGTAACTCTCAGTGAAAGACGAAAGGAAGCCTTTCCGTTCGGGATATTTTTAACCAAAAATAGAGAATATTCAGCACCTGTAATAGGATAACTAGAGGACTAAAGAAGAGACCAAGAATAAGTTAGAAAAAAGAGCTCAGAATTAAATAGTTAGATAAGGAAAAGTAACGAAATGAAAACACACACACTTTGAGTTTTAATATAAGAAAAAGGTTTAGTTTTTCCTTCCCCCAGAAAATAAGATTTTAGTTAAAATAATGTCTAACAATTCAGAGTCATGTGTGCAACAGAAATGATTCTGTACTACTTGTTATACAAGTTAAAAAGAATTGTGTAATCATGACCAGTAATATGCATAACCAAGATATTTATATATATTCATAATTAGTGATGGAATGACCAGCATAATGTGTATCAAAGTCATGCTTAAACAGGTGTGGGGAGTAGAGGAGTATACAAGAGGTAAGTAATAATTTGTTAATTTTCTTTTAATTATTTTAACAAAATTCACCTTTGTACAACAAATGGGATCTTAACTGAGAAAAGCAGCAGAAAACAAGGTTTCCTACTTTAAACTGAAGTAAAATAAAGCTTTCTATTTCTGTTAAAATAAAAATTCTAGTAGAGTTATAGGCTTTCCTTTTCCTTATCATGCACTTGGGAGAAAAGGAAAATGTCAATAATTCACTTCTGAATAACAGAAAAATCTTACAAGTATTTATTCTGTTTAGGAATACTGAGATGTTGCTTGAAGCTTTGTTAGCAGAGCAACAAACTGTCAACTAAAGCAACCCATCAGAATTGTATGTTTCTTTTAGAGGTTATTTCCACAGGATATGGCAACCGTTCTAAGTCGTTTTTTTTTTTTTTTAACTTTTGCAAGACCTCTTTGTTTAATATACATCGGCAAGATTGGATTTATATTATCAGAAAATAGAATAAGTGGGTTACAGTTGTGAATATTCACAAGCATTCATCTTGGTTTACAAAGCTAATTTTATGATGGAGAAAGAGCTTGAGAGGAAAGGGGGCATCTTCATCTCTTCCTGAAATTCATTTTGTTAATTTTGAAGGCAAGGTTCTAGAATTTTGTTAGATAGTATTTAGATTTTAAAATAGGGCTGAGGAGTTCAATTTTACTGGCATACTTGAAAAGATGGTGGATAGAATTTCACTTAATAATCAAATAATGGATATAGCATTAACCTCCGTAGCACAATATAATTATCTGATTAACTTCTGAGTTTAGGAATTCCATGGTATACTACTCCAGGCAGAAATATCAATCCCTATAATTCCATTTGAATTCCCACTCCACAAAATTTGCTATTTTTTCTTTAGTGTGTTAATGTTTGTCTCTTACTACTTATCTTTCAAATCTTTTCGGAATCTTTTGAGTGAAACAGGCATTCTTACCAGCAGCTATATTAATATGTGAGACATTTCTTTTAGCAGATATTTGCTTCAACTGAAAAACCAAATTATACTGAAAGACCCAACATTACTGTCCTTACATTTATTAATTGTTACTAATAAATAGTATTGTCCCTGAGGGAAATTATGGGGAATAGTTGTCAACCTGATTATAAGCACCTGACTAATATCATTTCATCACTTGAAACTTTATTGTTGCAGTTATTAAGTGCTGGTCTCACAATAACGTCTAGACAAGTCAAATCTTTTTTATTAGAACTAGTAGCTAGAGAATAAATGGTTGGAATCCTGATGAAAGATTTTAAAGTTGCCAAATTTAAAAAGTAAAACAAGGGGTAAACTGTCCCAGGTTGCAAATGGAGTCAGTAAAACTCTCATGCTGATCAGTAGTGGGATAGCACCTGTGAAGAGCCGCTGTAGTCCAGCCTGGACAACATAGTGAGACTCCATCTCTATATTTTAAAAAATCTAATTTTAAAAATTAAATTAATGAATAAAACAATCGAAGAAAGATTTCAGGAGTGAGACTGTGTCTAATAAAATGTAATTTATAAAAACTCTTACTTTGCCTTATAAAGATGGATTCATATTCAATTTCAATGGAAAGTTTTTCTATAAAAGGAAGAGTTGTTTACCAATCTTATTTGTCCACAAATGAATTCTTCCTCACAAGGACACTGTAGCATAAAGATGAGCTAGGAAATAATAATTTGGGGGTCATATTTCCTATCATATTGACTTAAATAAGTCATACTCCATCTCAATTTCTTCATCATGTAATTTCAGTTACATTTTATTCTATCAAATATATTAGAATGAATGTTCATAAAATAGCTCCTTAATAATAACAAATCTTAGTTTGAAACCTTTAACTCATGACTGTAAAGGTATTCCTCTGGCCATTTTTTAAAGCTTTGATATTTTGAAAGTCATGATAAAAACATGCTAGTGAAATAGAGTCATAGGACAACATGATTCCTAGATAGTTGTCTGAATACAACCAATTTAACTGATATTGTTTTAGCCCAAGGGAATAGCCTATTGCCAGTACATCTGTCAACAGACTATTTTCTGTGTAATATGTGCTTTAATTAAAGCTAAAAGCCATTTTAGATTCTTTTGGAAACTCAATTCTATAAAATTACAAGGTATTATTTCTGTACATTTTGGCGATCTCTTTTCATCAACCAAAAGTCTTATTTCATTTTTGTCCACAAGAAAGTGTGTTATTGACACCACAGTGTGCATTTGATATACCACAGACACATCCAATGCTAGAACCTAGAACTCTTCTCATCAGAGCTATAATATGTTGCCCAAATAAATCGTAAACATTTATTTCACGTATTAATTCCAAAAGCCCAGTGAGTTTACTAGTTAGAACTAAGATATTATTACCTGGACAATGGTAACCTCATTTCTTTTTTTTTTTTTTTTTTTTTTTTTTGAGACGGGGTCTCGCTCTCGCCCAGGCTGGAGTGCAGTGGCGCGATCTAGGCTCACTGCAAGCTCCGCCTCCCAGGTTCACGCCATTCTCCTGCCTCAGCCTCTCGAGTAGCTGGGACTACAGGCGCCTGCCACCATGCCCAGCTAATTTTTTTTTTTGTATTTTTAGTAGAGACGGGGTTTCACCATGTTAGCCAGGATGGTCTCGATCTCCTGACCTCGTGATCCGCCCACCTCGGCCTCCCAAAGTGCTGGATTACAGGCGTGAGCCACCGCGCCCGGCGGTAACCTCATTTCTTGATTTAACTTTTTGACATGGGAAGTGTATAAAACAACTTGACATTACTTTTGATTCAAACAATGTTGTCATAGAAATGACTTTTCCACAGCATAAGGTTGGCGTATAATTGCTGTTTTGTCTTGCAGTTTTAGGTTGAATTAAGAAAGATAATCAAATCTACAGCAGAAGCTAATATCCAGAGGCATTTAGTATTTGATAATAGTGGTTAAGGACGGCTCTTTTAAAAAAAGTTTTCAAGCCAGGTGCGGTGGCTCACATCAGTAATCCCAGCAATTCAGGAGGCCAAGGCAGGAGGATCGCTCGAGCCTGGGAGGTCAAGGCTGCAGTGAGCCATAATTGTCCTACTGCACTATAGCCTGGGTGACAAAGTGAGATCTTGTCTGAAAAAAAATTTTTTTTCAATCTTGGCCTTGAATTCATAACATTGCAAAAAACTTTACCACTGCTAAGCCATCAAACTGCTGAGTGGTAAGGTAAGTCAAAAATTTCCCTTGACAAAAACTCACAAAAATGAAGATGGTTACGTTTACAAGAGCAAATGAACTTAACCATTTACACTACTGGTCCAATAATGCATGATAAATTCAATTACTTGCCATAAAATATATGCTGACAAATAATAATAATAAATAACCGTAGGCTTTAAACACTTTACATTTTCACAAGCTTTGTAAATTTGTCCAACCAAGGCTTGTTTTCTGCTGTACAAATATTTTAACCATCAGTTGTAATGTATCTTAGTAGATTCTACTTCGGATTGTACTTATTTTTTTTCCTCAACTTCTTTGAAAATATTCTCAGCAGTACTTGTTCCACAGAAACTATTTATAGTGCCTAACTTTTCACTTACTTCAAATTCAACGTTGGCTCCTCAAAAAACCAGCAACTGAGCAGTGTCAGTAACATATGTCAATTCATCAAGATCCAGGAAAAACTACTCAAAATAATCTACCTTATTTTTTAATTGACTGTGGATGTTACTCTCAATGTCTGTAACTATGAGCAACTGTTCTCACCAAATGGCAGCCTTATATAAGTTATGCAGTCTGAACACATTTCTTCCACTGCTACAATCAAACATGATATAATTAACTCACAATCCATAAATGACTTTCTTTGCTTGGCCAATGAATAAGCCACTTAAAAATTTACTTTGGTTTCATTCTCATTTTCATATTTTAGTTTTGCGAAGAAATTCTGCTAAGACAAGATATTTTGTTTTATATTTTCTAGTTTTCTGAATGCTGCTTTCCTGTAAGTGGGGAATATTGCGATGAGTGTTCAGTCTGCTAATGTTGACATATTTTGTATTTTTCAGCACTATTTAGTGTCATAGCATAAAAAACACAATGCTGTGGCATCTAATTTGAATACAAAATAACTCACAGCCCACCGTTCCTTAAAAACATGGCATTGAAAGTCCACATTTCTCTTATTTTCTGTTTTGAGATGATGGGTATGCAATGGTATTTTTAAAAACTAGGATAAAGTGTAACAGTACAGCAAAACTCAACATGCTCTCAAATTCTAACCACATCACTGAGATCTGTAGCACGCTGAGCAGCAGGGTAAAGTGATGAGGGAGGCACATATGGTTTCTCTAGCAGCTACCATCACTATAACCTAGGACAGCCTAAACAATAGGTAAACATGACAGTCAGCCAGTTCGTTAAGATAAGGCTGGGCAAGGTGGCTCACACCTGTAATCGCAGCACTCTGGGAGGACAAGGTGGGCGGATCACCTGAGGTGTTTGACACCAGGCTGGCCAACGTGGTGAAACCCTGTCTCTACTCAAACCACAAAAATTAGCTGGGTGTGGTGGTGGGTGCCTGTAATCACAGCCACTCAGGAGGCTGAAGGAAGAGAATCGCTTGAACCCGGGAGGTGGAGGCCAAGATCATGCCACTGCAATCCAGCCTGGGCGACAGAGCAAGACTCTAAAAAAAAAAAAAAAAAAAAAAAAAATAGGTAGCCAGGCGCGGTGGCTCACGCCTGTAATCCCAGCACCCAGCACTTTGGGAGACCGAGGTGGGTGGATCACCCGAGGTCGGGAGTTCAAGACCAGCCTGGCCAACATGGTGAGACCGTCTCTCTACTAAAAATTAGGTGGGCGTGGTGGGGGGCATCTATAATCCCAGCTACTCGGGAGGCTGAGGCAGGAAAATCGTTTGAACCCGGGAGGCAGAGGTTGCGGTGAGCTGAGATCGTGCCATTGCACTCCAGCCTGGGCTGGAGTGAAACTCCATCTCAAAAAAAAAAGGGGGGGGGGGGCATGACTGTGTTTCAATAAAACTTTATTTACAGACACTGAAATTTGAATTGCATACCACTTTTACATGATGCAAAATATTATTCTTCTCTTGATTTTTTCCTAACCATTAAAAAAAATAAAAAACATTCTTACCTTACGGACAATATAAAAGCAGATAGAGGGTCACATTTGGCCTGTAATCTATAGTTTGTCAACCCACGCAATAAAAAATCCACAAAAGAACCTCAAGTGGCATTTTACAAAAGAAGAAATCCATGTGAACTATGCCCTTGTACTTTTATTCTATTTGTGTGTCTGTATTTGGAGTGTGATTCTCATAGGCAGCATATAAGTCTCTTTGAATATCTGAATGGGATATTCAGACCATTTTCATTTAATGTGGTTATCAAAATGATTAGGTTTAAGTCTCTCATTTTGCAATATGCTCTTTATTCCATATGTTCTTTGCACAGTTTTCCTATTTTTCTGCCTTCTTTTGGATTAAAATTTTTTAGTATTCTATTTCATCTCTTTTTGGAGGAGTAAGGAAAGTGATATTGCTAAGTATAATGTTTTGTTTTGTTATTCTAGTGGTTACTTTAGGCTTTATAGTACCCATCTTTAACTTATCACAGTCTACCTTCAAGCAATATGGATGTCAACTTACAGCGTAAGAAACTTAAAATAGTGCAGTACTTCCATTTTCCCCTCCAAATCTTTTGCTATTGTTGTCATACAGTCTCCTTCTATATATGTAATAAACCCATACTACATTGTAATTATTTTTGCTTAACAATCATCTTTTATTAAAGAATTTTAAATAAATATGTAAAGTCCTATGTATTTACTCATGTAGCTAACATTTCTGGTCTCTTCCTTCCTTATTCTAGGTACCTATTTCCATTGGTATCATTTTCCTTCTGCATCCAGGTCTTTTTTCACCTTTCTTAAAGCGTTAAGCTTGATAGTGACTAATTATTTCAGGTTTTTTATGCCGGAAAAGTCTTTATTTCACCTTAATTTTTTTGAAATATATTTCCACCACTTATGAAATTTGAGGTTGACAGTTTTTTCTTTCCATTCTTTCTTTCTTTTTTTTTTTTTCTGAGACACGGTCTCACTCTGTTATCCAGGCTGGAGTGCAGTGGTGTGATCACTACTCATTGCAGCCTTGACCTACCGGGCTCAGGTGATCCTCACACTTCAGCCTCCTGAGTAGCTGGGACTCTGGGCACATGCCACCATGTCCAGTTAATTGTTTGTAGATACAGGGTTTCACCATGTTGCTCAAGCTAGTCTCGAACTCCTGGGCTCAAGTGAGCTGCCCACCTCAGCCTCCTGAAGTGCTGGGATTATGGGTGTGAGCCACTGCACCCAGCCCAGCCCAGCCCAGTCTGTCTGTCTGTCTTTTCTTTCTTTCTTTCTTTCTTTCGTTCGTTCGTTCGTTCTTTCTTTCTTTCCTTCCTTCCTTCCTTCCTTTCTTTCTCTCTCTTTCTTTTTCTTTCTTTCTTTCAAGATATTGCTCAGCTGGGCACGGCGGCTTACGCCTGTAATCCCAGCACTTTGGGAGGCCAAGGCGGGTGGACCACGAGGTCAGGAGATCGAAACCATCCTGGCTAACACAGTGAAACCCCGTCTCTACTAAAAAATACAAAAACATTAGCCGGGCATGCTGGCAGGCACCTGTAGTCCCACCCCAGCCTGGGCGACACAGCAAGACGCCGTCAAAAAAAAAAAAAAAAAAAAGAGAGATTGAGATATTGCTCTACTGTCTTCTCGCTTGATTTTTTTCAACGAAGAATTTGTCATTATCCTTATCTTTTTTCCTCTCAACATAATGTATATTTCTTCCTTTGCTTTTAAGGTGCTGTCTTTATCACTAACTTTGAAATGTGATTGTGATGGGTTTTGATATAGCTTCCTACTTGTTTCTTATGCTTGAAGTTCACTGAAATTCTTAGATTTATGGGCTTATAGTTTTCACCAAATTTTAAAACTCTATTGACCATTATTTATCTAAGTATTTTTTTCTGTCTTTCTAGTCTCACCTCTCCTTCAAGGACTCTAATTCTACATATATTAGGCTGCCTGAAGTTTTACCACATCTCACCAATGCTTTGTTCATTTTTTTCTGCATTTATTTTGAATAGTTTCTATTGCCATGTCTTCAAAACCAATGATCTTTTCTTCTTCAATATTTAATCTGCTATTGATCCTATCATATATATTTTTCACCTCAGATATTATATTTTTTATTTTTAGAATTTTAGTATGGACTTTTTTATAGCTTCCTTATCTCTTAACTATTCTAATATGTAGTATATACATTGGTAGTAGCTTTTTAAATTGATAAGTAAAAGTTTTATATGTTTAGGGTATAAAAATGATGTTTTATATATGTAGTCATTATGAAATGGATAAATTAAGCTATTTAACATATGCATTATTTCGCATACTTATTTTTTGTGTGGTGAGAACACTTAAAATCTATTTTCTTGGTAATTTTCAAGTTTACAATACATTATTATTAATTATAGTTACCACGATATACAATAGATCTCTTCATCTTATTCCTCCTAATTGAAATTGTGTGTCCTTTTACCAATATCTTCTCAACCCCCTGAATCCCCATCTCCTAGAAACCATGATTTTACTCTCTGTCTCTATGAGTTTGGCTTTTTTAGATTCTACATATAAGTGAGATCATGTAGCATATCTAACATTTTGTCAATTCTGGGTTGGTGTCCATGGATTCATTTTTATCCTTATCATAGGTCTTATTTTGCCACTTTGCATGCCTGGGAATTTTTTTTTTTTTCCAGACAGGGTCTCATTTTGTTACCCAGGCTCAAGTGCAGTGGCATGAACACAGTTCACTGTATCCTTGACTTGGGAGCAGGCTCAAGCAATCCTCCTGCCTCAGCTTTCCATGCAGCTGAAATGAGAGGTACATGGTACCACACTCAGCTAATTTTTTTAATTTTGTAGAGACAGGGTCTCACTGTGTTGTCCAGGCTGGTCTTGAACTCCTGAGTTCATGTGATCCTCCCACCTTAGCCTCCCAAAGTGCTGGGATTACAGGTGTAAGCCACCATGCCTAGCCCCCTGCCAATTTCTGACAGGATGCTACACATTGTGAATTTAAAATTTTTGGTGCTGGATATTTTTACATTTCTATAAATATTCTTGGGTTTTGTTGTGGAATACAGTTAAGTTACCTGGGAATAGTTTGAACTTTTTGGGTCTTGGTTTTAAGGTTTGTCAAGCAGGAGTGGAGCCTACTACAAAGGCAAAACCCTTCCACATACTCTACCTAGCCCTGTGCCTCAGAAGGTTTTCCAGTCTGGCTGCTGTTACCAGGCACTAATCCCAGTCCTGACATGTATGCACTGCTCAGCTGAGTACTCAAGAAGGACCCTCTGCAGATATCTCGATTTATCATTCTGTGAATCTCTCTCTTCTCTAGTATTCTATGCTGCAAACTCTAGCTGACTTAGATTCCTGAGATTCTCGGCTTTGTCTGCTCAACTCAGAGTCTGTTGGGCTCTTTGCACTGCCACCTGGAAACTCTTTTAATGTAGTAAGCCAGAGCAACCACAGGGGTCACCTTGTTTGTTTGCCACCTCTGCCCTTGGTTGCCTTATGTTCAGTGTCTTGAAAACCACTGGTTCATGTATTTTGTCTATTTTTTGTTTGGTTTTAGATGAGAGGATAAATCCTTGTTACTCCGTCTTGGCAAGAAGCAGAAATCCTACCATACGGCATTTTATTTCTACAATTGCATACTGAGTTTCCTTCCTTTCATAATTTTCTTATCAAAGTGATATTCCCCACATCTAGCGTAGTACTTAAGACATAGTAGACACTCCATAAATAACTGTTATCTCAAGAATTAAACATGACTTTTTGTTCTTAATTTCAAAAAAAATCTGTATTTTTGTGCCTCTTGCTAAAGAATCTAAGAAAGTTTAATTAAATTTCTTCTGATTCCAGTTTTAAATTCTTCCCAGAGGTACACTATTTTTCTGGGTCTTTAAGACCACATTCCATTTTCCTTCAATTCTTGTAGTACTCCTCGAGGCCAAGAGTCTCTTATTTTCTGTTTATTCTTCTTGGAACAGAAGAAATATATTCAGATCTTTCTCATTGTACCACCAACACCAAAAAGCAGGGTTTGTGGCTTGTTCTCGGTTGCACTGACTGAACATTTCAATAAGTTTGTGGTAATTTAAACTAAAATGAACTATAGAAAGGATATAATTCTATTTTCCAGCAGCAGATTAACACAAGAATGGAAAACCCACGCTTATTAAGCAAGCAAAGGTATGCAACTACAAGCCACTTCGTAGAAAGTTCTTGTGTCCCAAACAAAAAACTCAAATAGAGAAGCCTGTCTCATCAAAAATCTGTCACGTTCACTCTTGGATATTTTTAGAAATTAGGTTGGTGTGTATAGTCCTTAGACAAACTTTAAGTGACATGACTCTCAAATATTTGTCTAGTGTGGCTCTGTGAAGTATTTCTACTTCTTTCCCTAATACACTACCCGAGCTTATACATGAAAACTACAATGCTCAGCATGCTTTGTCTCTTTACTTTTCTTATTTTCTACCCCTTTTATTTATTTATTTTGAGACAGAGTCTCATTCTGTTGCCCAAGCTGGAGTGCAGTGGCGTGATCTCAATTCACTGCAACCTCCACCTCCCGGGTTCAGGCAATTCTCCTGCCTCAGCCTCTTAAGTTGCTGGATTACAGGTGCCTGCCATCATGCCCAGTTAATTTTTTTGTATTTTTAGCAGAAATGGAGTTTCACCACATTGGCCAGGCTGGTTTTGAACTCCTGACCTCAGGTGATCCACCCGCCTCAGCCTCCCAAAGTGCTAGGATTACAGGTGTGAGCCACCGCACATGGCCTCTACTCCTTACTTCATTTCCTTTTGCTTTAATGTCTAGAGCTGGAATGCGTGGTGTATGTGTGTGTGTGCATGTGTGTGTGTGAAACAGGGTCTCACTCTGTCACCCAAGTTAGAGTGCAATTGCATGATCCTAGTTCACTGCAATCTCAAACTTGGGCTGAAGGGATGCTCCCGACTCAGCCTCCCAAGTAGCTGGAACTACAGGTGCACGCCACTGTGCCTGGCTAATTTTTTCTTTTTATGTAGAGACAGAGTCTTGCGTGGTTGCCTAGGGCGGTCTTGAACTCCTGGGCTCAAGTGATCCTCCCACTTGGGCCTCCCAAAGTGCTGGGATTGTAAGTATGAGCCACCGCACCCAGCCTAGAGTGAGCTATAATCTTTTTTTTTTTTTTGAGACAGTCTCTCTGTCACCCAGGCTGGAGTGCAGTGGCACTATCTCATCTCAATGCAACCTCCGCCTCCCGGGTTCAAGCAACTCTCCTGCCTCAGCCTCTCAAGTAGCTGGGACTACAGGTGCCCACCACCACGCCCAGCTAATTTTTGTATTTTTAGTAGAGACGGGGTTTCACCACGTTGGTCAGGCTGGTATCGAACTCCTGACCTCTGGTGATCCTCCCACCTCAGCCTGTAATCCCAAAGTGCTGGAATTACAGGTGTGAGCCACTGTGCCCAGCTGAACTATAATCTTTAAAGTTAATAGAACACAAACAACAGAAGGTAGTGAGGAATCAGGAACTATATTATGGTTACCTAATAGGAAATATCCAAACAGAAAAGAATAACAGCCCCGGTGGATATGTCTTATCCTTTCAACAATATAGATACTGTGCCAAGAATTGAAATCCAAAAAAGTAAAAATCATTGGCTTCAAAATATTAAAAGAAACTACCAAGTGGAAATTAATACATGTATCAAGGTCTACAAAACACAACCCCCATCAGGTAATTGATGACAAGTAATTCTTGGTAATATTTAGATAAAATAAAATTTATATTTAAAGAACAATGAATATCTTATTCTCAACAACACATAATTATAATTTTAAAAAATAGCTCCAATGATTGCACATCACAATATATATAAATTTTATGTAGCTATAGGAGCATTTAGTATTTTTTTGGGAGCACTTTCCAGGAACCAAGGGCAAAGACCAATTTTTTTTTTATTATACCCCAGATTTTAAACACAGTACTTTAGTGGACATTTTAAGGGATAAACACAAAAGCATTACCATATAGTTTTCATGGACACACTTATATGCATTAATAAACATTAAAGATGAATTGTGGGGACATGTATTCAATTCAAAAGACCATAGTAAGGAGAGGAATGGGCCTGGAAAAGAGGAAAAGTTATTCTTAAGGTCAGCTTTACCGTAAGGAAAAGCAACAAAACTTGAAAACAGGAGCTCTTGTCATTTCCCTAGAAGAGAAACTGGACAATCTAGGAGTTCATTCAGAAAAGCAAAGTGGGTGAGGGGTGAACCCTAAAGCCTGTTACCAATACAGCTTTCCCTTGGGAATTCTAGAGTGCCGAACCCCAGCGCAGCCTTAGGGAATCTCCTTTTGCCATCTACTCGATTCCCCAGCGATCTCCTCCAGTCCCAAAGCTTAGATGGCCAAACACCTACCGCCAAAGCCCAGGCTTACAAGCACGTACCCGACGTGAACGCCACACTCCAGACTGGTCTTCCCATCTGGAGCTTGAGATGACCCCGCACCAGGAGCATTTAGTATTTAAGGAAAGACATGGAAGGCCTCCAACAATGCCAAGAACTTAAGGTCCACAGCATCTCACCGGTTGTCTAGTCCATATGACTCTGAAACTTATGGTGGGGGTGGGAGGCAGAGGAGCAAGGACAGTGTGTTAGTCAGCTCGGGCTTCCATAACAAAGGACCACAGACTAGGAGGCTGCAACAACAGACATTCATTTCCTTACAGTTCTGGAAGCTAGAAGCCCAAGAGCAAGATGTCGGCACGATTGGGTTTTACTTCGAGGGCCTTGGCTTGTAGCTGGCTGTCTTCTATGCGTCCTTACAGGATCTTCTCTGTGTATGCAGTGTCTGCTGTGTCCAGATTTCCTCTTTATTTTTTTTTTCTTTTGAGACAGACTTTTGCTCTGTCTCCCAGGCTGGAGTGCAGTGGCGTTATGTTGGCTCGCTGCAACCTCCGCCTCCCGGGTTCAAGCGATTCTCCTGCCTCAGCGTCCTGAGTAGCTGGGATTACAGACACGCACCACCATGGCCGGCTAATTTATTTTTAGTAGAGATGAGGTTTCACCATGTTGATTAGGCTGGTCTCAAACTCCTGACCTCATGATCTGCCCGCCTCGGCCTCCAAAAGTGCTGGGATTACAGGCGCGAGCCACCGCACCTGGCCCAAATTTCCTCTTCTTACAAGAATACCAATCAGGTTAGATTAGAGCCTACCTTAAAGACTTCACTTTAACTTAATTATCCCTGTATCTATAATTTATTTATTTATAATTACCTTATCTCCAAATACGGTAACATTCTTTTTTTTTGAGACAGAGCCTCGCTCTGTCGCCCAGGCTGGAGTGCAGTGACGCAATCTCGGCTCATTGCAAGCTCCACCTCCCGAGTTAACGCCATTCTCCTGCCTCAGCCTCCTGAGTAGCTGGGACTACAGGCGCCCGCCACCACGCCTGGCTAATTTTTTTGTGTTTTTTTTTTTTTAGTAGAGACGGGGTTTCACCGTGTTAGCCAGGATGGTCTTGATCTCCTGACCTCGTGACCAGCCCGCCTTGGCCTCCCAAAGTGCTGGGATTACAGGCGTGAGCCATGGCGCCTGGCCCAAATACAGTAACATTCTGATAAACTGGAGGTTAGACCTAAACATATAAATGTAGGGTCGGAGGGACACAATTTAGCCTATAACATACATCACCATTTATCTCTTTTATCCTTAAACTTCCAGGGGATGAAGTGTAAGTCAGCATTATATGCCAAATGGCATCCCCATTTAGGCCCATGGTTCTTAGAGTTAGTGTATCATACCCTTAAACACTTAACCAGGCTACCTGTCCATCTTAGTTTTCAGTATTTCATAGTTTTCTGAGTGTTTGCTGTTGTGTGTTTTTACTTTTTTGAAATTTCCTTAGATGTTTTAGTGAGAAATTGGAAAATGGTTGAGTCATCACCAGATACAGTCTTGAAACTGAAACCACAAAGTTTTTTAGGAATTAGGCAGAGCCCTGGAGTTATGGTTTTTTTTAATGAAGATGCTAATTTTTTATAGTTTGGTGAAAATTGATGTAATCTTTTAGGGAAGCAATTTGGCAATACCCATCAAGAATGTAAGAGTATATACACCTTTTTAAATTTCTTCAGTGGTTTATAACCTGTTACTATAATCATTTGTTTTGACTCAAATTATCCCAGATGCAGCGAGTGGAAGTCCCTTCAAGTTGGGAGAATTACACCTTTTATGGTGTAATTCTGGTTAGAAATTTAACAATAGGGCATTTGAGTGTAAGTAGGTGTAAATGAGAACAAAGATTTTTCACAAAGATGTTCGTTACATCTTTATTTTTAATAACGAAAGCAACCCAAATTGAAGGCAACCCAAATATTGTTGGAGAATATTTAATGACTGCAGTATAATGTACAAGGATTAAATCAGGATACAAAACTGCATGCACGTAATAAACCAAATCTGAATGTGTATAAGTATTTATGTCTAGAAGTATGTAGATTTTAACTTTATCTAAGCTTTTTCTAATGATCCTGTTTTCATGATCAGAACAAAAAATATATTTCAAACTGTGGTCAATTCTGTCTTTCCAGATAAATAGGGGCCCTCATTTTTTTTTTTAATCCCAGCACTAAAGAACTTTATGTTTCAGCCTATTGCTTAAGTATCATACATCCCACTGAAAGATGATCCATAAGATGTGTAGTTCTTATAAAAGTTATAAAGATAATTCTACATATTTGAAGGTATTTTAAAAATTTATTTTACCTCGTACTATGATGTTTCCAGCTCCTTTTCTATCTTGATATTGCCTCTTAGATCTTTACTGAGTGAAACCAATTTATAATGTGCAAAAATGGGAATGAGAGAAATCGTATCCAAAGTATACACTTTAATGAATATCCTTAATCATTCAACTCAACACTACTATGATAGAGTGGCTAAGAGTGCTGGCCTTCCGTCAGTGTGGGAAAAGGGGTAGGGCTGGGGTTTGCAGCCCCGATATTATGACACCCAGTGTGGTGGCAGCCCCGTGCAGGGAAGCAGAGCCAGAGCAGGGTGAGGAGGGTGTTCGTGCAGGGAAGAGGCAGGAGACATGAGAGCAGATGGGATACCCACGGAGAGATTAATCACATAGATCAATCTATTAAAGACAATGGGAGCCAGTTTTCTCCCTTGTGAAGAGGAGGATAACAAATATGGAAAAGGAGAAAACTGGAAATAACCTTACAATGTTGACTTGGAATTGGAGGTATTGATATGACTCATGAGTTTCAAGAAATATACAGAAACAAATATAGATGTAAATATGTGTTTGTACCTATCAATACACACACACACACACACATTCTCTAGTTTGACCAGTGAATTCTAGTAATAATGAGTACAACCAGCACCATATCTTGACTGCTAAATAAAATTCTCCACTAAAAGAACCCAGGGATCTTTGGAGAAATGATTAATTCCAAAAGTAGGGCAGAGACAGTACAAGATGAAACTGGAAAATCATTTTGTGTCAGAAAGTAAGGACATATTCCAAAACTGATAGGTATATGTCAAAGGACAAAGCCAAAGTGAAGGGACTTCCACTGGCTACATCTGGGACAATTTCAGTCAAAATAAATGATTATAGTAACAGGTTATAAACAACTGAAGAAATTTAAAAGTCATTAGTTCATACTACACTAAATAAGTTGAAAGTTTGATGAGAAATTGGATTTTGACATAGCTTCAAAGTGCCTCAAAACATTTATTAATTACAAAGGGAGAAAGAACAACTTCATAGCGGAGAAACGTGGAAGAAACCATCTTAATTAATTATTACAAGTGAACAATGCCTGGAATGGGACCAATCAAAACTGCGTGCCACTTGATAGGATGCAATGAGAAGAACACAGCATCATTTCTCTAAGATTCTTACCAAAGATGCATAATTTGAATCTAATTGTGAGGAAATATCAGATAAGCTAAAATTGAGAAATTTCTACCAGACATCTGGCTCGCGATCTTCAAAAAAGTCAAGGTCATGAACATCAAGTTAAGAATGAAGAATTATTCCATATTAAAGGAGACTAAAGAGGCCTGACACCTAAATGAAATGTGTGATTCCAATGTAGATATCCTTTCACTATAAAATACATTATTGAGACAATTGATAAAACTTGAAGGAAGTCTAAGCATTAAACAATAGTTATGTAGTTTCCTGATTTTGATCATGGTATTTTGGATAAGAGAGAGAATGTTCTTGTTTATGAAACATCATCTCTAAGTATGCAGGGATGATAGAGTATCAGGTCAGCCACTTAATCCCAAGTGATTCAGGGAACAAAGAGTTCTTTATCCTCCAGTTACAAGCGTATGGCTGCGGGCAGGTTATTTTGTCTGACTACTTTTGTTTCCTCATCTATTGTACGGGACTAGTGATAGTATCCATCTCTTTGCATTGTTATGAGATTAAATAAGATGGTAAAGGTAAAGAGGTTATTTAGTGCCTAGTTAAAGTTAGCTAGTTTTTGAGTACCTTTATATATTAGCTCCAACTATAATATGAGAATTATGGTTACTGTTTATTTTTTACCTTTCTCCTATTTTGGCCCACTTTTAGTGTGTCTTCCCTTTTGCCCTACTGTTTCCTGTCCATGTTGGTTTCCTTTCCATAGCAACTCTTGCCTCTCCAACACAAAGCTTCATGCTCCAAAAAGCACTGAGTCAGACAGCATGGGTTATTCCTTGCATGATTATAATATCTTCACCAAGAGAAAGAGATAATTTGTGTGAACGGTAAATGTACAAAAAATATACAAAAATCTCATTTTTACAGGTTCCATAATGCAAATTTTTTCCATTCAAATAGGAGTTAATAATTCACTTTAGAACATTTTTGAAGGTGATTTAGATTCTATTGTAGTAAATACCTAAGCTAAAGTATAGCATTCTCTTCCTTTTCACTCTCCATGAAATAGAATATGTAAAACCTTCTAAAAGAATTTATATGCATAACTCAAGCCATCTTTTCCAAATACTTAAATTTTAAGTACATGTCAGTTATGCATGTATGTAAAACTGGTACTTTGATGTTATTATTTATTAAAATATTGATTTTCTATAAAATTCCTAGCAAATGTGATTACAGCTTTATAAATAGGAAATAGCAAAAAATGCTTAAATAAAGATAGACTCTTTCTTTAGTTTTTTGTTAATAGTAACTGTGATTCTGTCATTTTCAAACATCAGCTTTATTACCAAGAACTTATCTGTAAGTTAGGGTTGAAGAGGTGGCAGGGTGTTAGTATCTACGTTTATGCACAAATGAGTTGTTTTATTATTGCTGGGTGTTTGGGTGTAAAGAAACAAGAAGAGTGTGGGTATGTACCTATCATTGAGAAGACAAAGGAAATCCTGTAACTTCAGCTTTCAACACACTCAACTTGCACTGGGCTGTAAAATCCTGCTAAACTATTTAAGGAGAGGTCTCAGAGCAACATAAAAGTCTCCCTTTAAGGAGGTAGTATTTAATTTCAGATTGTCTGTTCCTATCATGCTTCTATACAGTCTTCTATGGTATTCCACTAAACTAAAATCCAGTTCATTTGGACATCTCAATATTGGACATCAAGACATAAAAATAAAGTAAAATATTTCCTTAGTTTAGGGCATTTTGAGGCAGGCAGATCACCTGAGGTCAGGAGTTTGAGACCAGCTTGGCCAACATGGGGAAACCCCATCTCTACTAAAAATATAAAAAAATCAGCCAGGCTTGGTGGCGGGTGCCTGTAATCCCAGCTGCTCCGGAGGCTGAGGCAGGAGAATCGCTTGAACCCGGGAGTCGGAGGTTGCAGTGAGCCGAGATTGTGCCACTGCACTCCAGCCTGGGTGACAGAGTGGGACTCCATCCCGGAAAAAAAATAAAATAAGTAAATAAATAAAAATATGTATCTTATTTAATCTCAAAGTATAAATTCAAGGCATAAATTTAAGTATAAATTCTTTTTTAAAAAAGTCTACCTTGTTTTGCAAGGAACTATAATAGGGACTCTTGTAAATGTAAAGTTAATTGAGTTTTTTCCCCCAAAATATGTCTGATTATAGGCAACAGGTTCCAGGATTGGCGTCTTAACACAAAATGCAACTAACATGGGACTTTCAGTTATCATTTCCTTTATATATGGATGGGAGATGACATTCCTGATTCTGAGTATTGCTCCAGTACTTGCCGTGACAGGAATGATTGAAACCGCAGCAATGACTGGATTTGCCAACAAAGATAAGCAAGAACTTAAGCATGCTGGAAAGGTAAAATGAAGACTGTTATCACCATCGTAACATTTAAAGAGAAAAACAGTCAGAACTTTATGATATGTTAACTATATGATGTGTTAACCATCTTTATGATATATTAACTTCATCTCTTAGGGATCTGTAAAGTGATATGTATAGAGAGAGAAATGCAAACAGACCAATTTAGGATAGAAGGTAGACATGTTATAGCAATAGGGTACATGATTTAAAGCACAGGCTCTGGAATCTAATTAGCTGAGTTAGAATCCAGATTCTATGCTAACAAACGTGTGATATGAGCAGGTTATGTCAACCTTTGTAGACTTCACGTTTCTCATCTGCAAAGTGGGAATAATACGAGTATTCACTTACAAATTTTTGTGAATATTGCACAAAACACAATGTTATTATATGCAAATCACTTAGAACAGTGTCTGGAAGACAGTAAGCACTTACTAATGTCAGCCATTATTACTGGGGAAGTTTTCAAACATCATCATTCCCCATTTTCTGGTCATTGAATAATCAAATTTTCTTGAGCAATTCTTCTGAATATTTTATTTTTCAAAACAAACAGGCAATGCAGCAGTTACTGAATGCAAGGCCATGCACTGATATTGATAACCTATAAAACAAGGCTTTAGAGACACAACCATAAATGACCAATTTATTTAATCATTTGGAAAATGCCTGGACGTACAGGTATTTAAGCTTCTTAGGATCAACCATACTCATACAAATAATTATTATATTAGAGACTGAAGGAAACATTATTGTGGCATCATAACACCTAAGAATTGAAAGAGACATCATCTGATCCAACCATTAACCTGAAGTAGGAGTCCCTTGCACAACATCCCTGTCAAGTGTCCATCCCCATCTCCTACCACCTTTTCCTCCAGTGGCAGGTAGTACGTTACTTTCCCAGGCTGCCTGTACTTGGATAGTCTTGGGTGGTAGGCAGTTCTTTTCCTTTTCTTTCTTTTTTTCTTGTCTTATTTATTTATTTATTTATTTATTTATTTATTTATTTATTTATTGGTGGACTTCTATCTTACTCTTCTTGGCTTTCATCTTGGTAGAGGTCCAAAATCTGTTTTTCATGACAGCCCTTTAGCAGCTGAATCGTTGTAAACAAGGAGACTTCTGTTGACTCTACATCCAGGTCTTTAAGATGTTCCTCACATCTGTAATCCCAGAACTTTGGGAGGCCGAGACGGGCAGATCTTTTGAGGTCAGGAGTTTGAAACCAGCCTGGCCAACATAATGAAACCCCATCTCTACGAAAAATACAAAAAGTTAGCCGGGTATGGTGGTGCGTGCCTGTAATCCCAGTTACTTGGGAGGCTGAGGCAGGAGAATCACTTGAACCCAGGAGGAAGAGGTTGCAGTGAGCTGAGATTGCGCCACTGCACTCCAACTTGGGCGACAGAGCACAGCTCTGTCTCAAAAAAAAAAAAAAAAAAAAAAAAAGGTGTTCCTCTCCTAATACTGTTTCAGAGCTCTTGGCTATACTGGTGTACATCCTCTGAATAGCAAAATGATGTTAATATCCTTTATAGTCTGTATCACGGTGAATGTGTCACAATTGGCATAGCATAAATGTCATACATATTCATGAATAGGGATGCCAAGCACATGACTCACTGTAATCTCGTTTGCCTGAGCCTTAGACCTTTCCACCTTTTTTGCACAAGATAAGGACCCTTGGATTGTTTGCTTGTGCTGTATAGTCTGAACTACCTAGCAAATATTCGCCTCAGAGACAGTAAACAGTTGTTTAGACCTCGTCTAATTTAAACATGGCAATAATTAATACAATTTCTAAATTAATGAGGCCGAATTATGTTTTCCTCATCTTATTTTTTATGTCATGAGCTTTTGCTGTATATGTGCCCTTTGACTTTTCCTTTATGTATCATTAGAGCAACCTCAGACTATACAACAAACAACTCTAATCAAATAGGCAATTGGAGGCATTTCCCTGTGGCTTTTAATAAGTCAATTTACTAAACATCAATTCAGAACATAGACTAATAAAATGTATCGGTCCTTCTTCAGTTGCATGTGTAGATTTGGAAAAATTATCAAATGTTTAGTTTTTAAGACTTTGAATGGGCCGGGTGCGCTGGCTTACGCCTGTAATCCCAACACTTTGGGAGGCCGAGGCAGGTGGATCACAAGGTCAGGAGTTCGAGACCAGCCTGACCAACATGGTGAAACCCTGTCTCTACTAAAAATACAAAAATTAACCAGGTATGGTGGCACACGCCTGCAATCCCAGCTACTCAGGAGGCTAAGGCAGGAGAATCACTTGAAGCCAGGAGGCGGAGGTTGCAGTGAGCCAAGATCGCACCACTGCACTCCAGCCTGGGCAACACAGCAAGACTCCATCTCAAAAGAAAACAAAAAAAGACTTTGAATAGCTTAATTAGTTGTCTTAATGACTATTTTCTAAGGGTCTGTAATAATATTCATCCTTTCTCCATTGTGAAAAATTGGAGATTTTTTTTATGTTCATTCCTTTTTTTATCTTCATTCCTTTTGTTTTTCCTCAAAATTTTTTTATGTTCATTCCTTTTGTTTTTCCTCAAACAAGGTTTCAGCATTCTTATCCATTTTCTTCGTATACTATGGAATGTTACAAATGGAGGTTTCTTTAAGTCCATTTTTAAATTAATGAGAATTTAAAACAACCAACATCAAAATTGGGAGCAGAATCCTGGTGTCCTCACGACAGTCCAGAAATCTAGTTCCCTCCTACAACCCAAGTTATTCTTCAGAGAAGGCCAAGTGTCTACCTGGTCTTCTCTGTCCCACAGTCCACTCTGCCAGTCTGGAAACAGAATGTGAAAACAGGAAGTTTCTCTTTCAAGCCAACACATGTTCTCATGTCCGAAAAGCTATTCTAAACCAAAACTCTCTTCCATTTTGAATTCCATGTAATTATGCATTCTCTTTATAAACTATATAAATGTGGAGAAGTATTCATCACATTTGAATTAAATGTCTTTTTACATTCACAGACGCCAATATGAGAAATGGCTTTATCTCATAAAGAATTTTATAACCACATGCCATGTTACTTTCCTGTAATGTTCCTGAGTCCTTTTAAGTTGCTATTTTTAATTCTTTGCTAGAATAAAATAATTATGTGATTACTTTATCTCTGCTATCTTTTTTTTTTTTTTTTTTTTTTTTAGACAGAGAAGTCTCACTCTGTTGCCCAGGCTGGAGTGCAGTGGCATGATCTCAGCTCACTGCAACCTCCGCCTCCCAGGTTCAAGTGATTCTCGTGGCTCAGCTTCCTGAGTAGCTGGGATTACAGACACGTGCCACCATACCTGGTTAATTTTTGTATTTTTAGTAGAGACAGGGTTTTACCATGTTGGCCAGGCTGGTCTCGAACTCCTGGCCTCAAGTAATCCGCCCGCCTTGGCCTCCCAAAGTACTGGGATTACAGTCATAAGCCATTGTGCCTAGCATCTGCTATCTTTTACTTGAATTGTTTCATAATTTGTAGGAAGCTCCTTTGCATGTGAACATAATGCTTACTAATGTTTTACTCTTCTGTCTATGGAACAAGTTTAAATTGAAATTCAGTATAAACTTGAATGGGGCTAAACTTAGATCAGCAGACTAAATCTCAATAAGACATTTTCCTTAAGCTTATTATCCAAAAGTGTCATTTTTCTGTCTTATTTTCTGAGTGGAAAGGAAGCTAAGAATATTTGTCAGGAAAACTTACTGACTTGATATACTTAATATGTCCCCAGTGTGAGTGACTAGAATTCACAAATGGGAAAAGATTAACCATTACTAATTTTATTTCTATATTGTATTGTCCTGTTTTATAAGATAGCAACTGAAGCTGTGGAGAATATACGTACTATAGTGTCATTAACAAGGGAAAAAGCCTTCGAGCAAATGTATGAAGAGATGCTTCAGACTCAACACAGGTGATTATAGATTCATACTGACTTCAAAAACTTAATTTTGTTCTGTAAAGGCAGTACTCTCAAATGACTCCAGTGGTTTGCCTGCTAATTCATTTGCTCTTGAGTCTTTCCTAATAATGTCATGTCATAATTTCTCATATGACTTCACCAAGAGAAACTAGAAGAGGAATTGAGGGCAAGCACAATTAGAATAAATATTTTAGGTCCTCTCACATTACCATTAACTGTCTGTTACTAAGTATGCACATTTTTCTTATTTACCTGAAAGAATATTAATGAAATAACATACGCAAGAAAGAAAATAAAATTGCGGGCAGGGCGCTGTGTCTCACGCCTGTAATCCCAGCACTTTGGGAGGCTGAGGTGGGCAGATCACTTAAGGTCAACAGTTAGAGACCAGCCTGGACAGCATGGTGAAACCCCATCTCTACTAAAAATGCAAAAATTAGCCGGGTGTGGTGGTGCACAATTGTAGTCCCAGCTACTTGGAGGCTGAGGCAGGAGAATCACTTGAACCTGGGAGGCAGAGGTTGCAGTGAGCTGAGATCATGCCATTACACTCCAACTCCAGCCTAGGCGACACAGCAAGAGAAAAGAGCTCGGCCCTTTACATTAAATCCCTAAAATAGTTTACATTTTAAATACGAATATATACATAATAAATGCACTTACACTTTTAATTTTAAACTAGTCCTCCTTATCACATTGACTTAGTGATGCTTTTTATATTACTTTATCAGAAAGATAGCTTTGTACTCTTTTGGACTCATACTTGTAGTTGGCACCACCCTTTAATTTCCTCTATTCTGTTAATGAAAGATTATAACGGAGACTTAGAAAATCCTTCTAAATACTGCTAAACCAAATCTCTAACTCTTACACTAGCCATCCTTTCACGGGCTTTGCCCATTCATTCAACAGTATATAAAGTTAAATTTGTTACACTGAACTAGAGAGTATATGACTATAGGGAAAAGAATTATAACATTATCTGTCTTTTCTCAAAGAATTGTCAGTAGTAAAAAAAAAAAAAAATCACTTTCTCTTTCATCATTCGAAAAATGCCTTTCCAGTAAATTACAACATTTCAAAGTCCTCTCTATTTATTACTCTACAATTATTAAATTGACCTTGCTATAATTCATGCCTCATTATTTGGTAAATTTTGTACATTCCAGAAATACCTCGAAGAAAGCACAGATTATTGGAAGCTGTTATGCATTCAGCCATGCCTTTATATATTTTGCCTATGCAGCAGGGTTTCGATTTGGAGCCTATTTAATTCAAGCTGGACGAATGACCCCAGAGGGCATGTTCATGTAAGTCGTGGAAATAGTCCGGACCTGGTAGCTCACACCTGTAATTCCAACACTTTGGGAGGCTGAGGCGGGTGGGTCACTTGAGGTCAGGAGTTTGAGATCAGCCTGACCAACATAATAAAACCCCATCTCTACTACAAATACAAAAATTAGCTGGGTGTGGTGGCAGGCTCCTGTAATCCCAGCTACTCGGGAGGCTGAGGCAGGAGAATCGATTGAACCCAGGAAATGGAGGCTGCAGCGAGCTGAGATCACGCCACTGCACTCCAGCCTGGGCAACAAAGTGAGACTCTGTCTCAAAATAAATAAATTAATTAATAAGTTGTGGAAATATATAAACCTTGTAAGGGGGTCATGTACTTATTTACCAGAAAAATGTCTAGTTTATAGTGAGTTATCATTTAAATCACATATGTGGAAAAGGTATGCTTGAATTTTTTTTAAGTTGGAATTTTTTTAAATATACATATATTTTTAAATTTTGTATTGATATATAATAGTTACACATATTTTAGGGGTACACATGATATTTTGATATGTTCATATGATGTTTAATGATCAAATCAGGGTAATTGGGAGGAATTTTATTTTTAATTGACAGACAATAATTGTACATATTATATATTTATGGGGTACAATGGGATGTTCTGATGTATGTTAACAGTGTGAAATGATTAAATCGAGCTAAGTGTTTTTGTTATTTAGTCTCTATAAGTACAGCATAACTGGTAAAACACTGATACTGATATAAGGCATAAAATCTGAATTAAATTCCCAGATGAATTGCTCTCTGCTTCAGTTTACTGGAACATGGGAATGTAGGGGCAAAATATGCCTTCTTGTCATTCATTCCTTAGGAAATTTGTGAGACATTATGAAACTCTCAGTGTGGAGATGGCTTCCTAAAGTATGACTGTAAATCAGTGAGGATGAATTATTTGCTAAGCAAATAATCCAGAACAAACACATATAAATGAGTGTTTCCCTTCAAAAATGTCACATTTGGAATTGAACGTGGTGTCCCAGTGAGGCTGCTTCTTCCCAAAGCATTAGGTTGGAGCTCCTATTTTGAAGTTCTGGTCACATAATTATGAATTTATTTGTTTTACCGGAACATCTAATGCTACTGCTAAATTAGAAAAATTAATTTCGAGTATTAATTCTGAGCTGAGAGCCTAAAATATCAGAAATGTTGCTAATCCATCATAAACGTCATTGCTAAGCATTTAGAACTAGAGAAATCCATACAATACTTGACTCAAAAAAGTAACATTATGTTATTTTTAACAAGCCCACCAAAAAAGGCACATCCATGCAAGTATCAGCCTCTTCACAATAATGAATTGGGAGATTACACCTGTTACAAGGATGCTGCCATTTGGCAGAACACACTGGGCACTTCTCTTTGGGTTTTGTTTCCCAAGTCTCGGGACATTACTTTGAATATCCTTATTGTTGGCATATTTGTATTTTCAGGATAGGTTCAATTTGAGGAAATGGCCAAAAGTCATTTAAACCTAAGTAATTTCAGAATAACTTGGAATAATTTTTAGTTTCCATTCACATGAAAATTTATTTATTTATTATGCATTAAGTGAAGTCCCAGGAAGTTTCTTTGTTAGGCACTGATAAGAAAACAGTCCAGAGTTCACCAACCCAGTATTCCTAAATCTTACCTGACACCAAAGCCACTTAGAAGTTTCCTGGAAGCAGATTTCCTTATAAAATGGAATATGGAAATGGAATATCTGTATTTAAAATTTCAACAGAAGGGCTGGATGTGGTGGCTCATGCCTGTAATCCCAGCACTTTGGGAGTCCAAGGCAGGTGGATCACCAAAGGTCAGGAGTTCGAGACCAGCCTGGGCAACCTATGAAATGCTGTCTGTAGTCAAAATACAAAAATTAGCCATGTATGGCGGTGCATGCCTGTAATCCCAGCTACTTGGGAGGCTGAGGCGTGAGAATCACTTGACCCGAGGAGGCAGAGGTTGCAATGAGCCAAGATCACACCACTGCACTCTAGCCTGGATGACAGAGTGAGACTCTGCCTCAAAAAAATTAAAATAAAATTTCAACAGAAATTGCAAGTTCCCTGTCCTATGTTCTCCTAGCCTCTAAAATAGTGTGCACTATTGCCCATGTGAATTTATAAACCACAATTATATTTAGGCTTGGGTTTCATTCTGATTACATAAGACTAATTACTTAGGTAGATTAACAAGAAACAAAATCTGAAATCACATAAATAATTCAGCTCACCAGCCCCCGTTAGCCAGTTTTTCCTTTGTTCTAATATAATCCAGGCACTCCCAAGCTTGAAAGTTGGTTGTAATCCAAAAGTTTGTTTGCAAGCCAATAGTTTGAAACTCAAAACATGTTTTCCTCATGTTGCTCTAAACTTTCTGCAGCCTTCTTCAATCCCCAGGGCCCCATTCCTTCTGTATAACTAGTTTTGAGTATTAGTAGAAAGCAAGCCAACTAAACATATTCATACTAATGTACGATGTTTGATGATTTTCCAAATTCTCACAGAAGAATTTTCATCTCTTTTCACCAATTTCTCTGTCACTACTCTTTCTTTGCTTTGTAATCACACCTATAAAAAAAATAAGAAGGCCAGGCATAGTGGCTCATGCCTGTAGTCCCAACACTTTGGGAGGCAGGGGTGGGTGGATCACAAGGTCAGGAGTTCAAGACTAGCCTGGCCAACATGGTGAAACCCTGTCTCTACTAAAAAATACAAAAATTAGCTGGGCATGGTGGTGGGCGCCTGTAATCCCATCTACTTGGGAGGCTGAGGGAGAAGAATTGCTTCAACCCCGGAGGTGGAGGTTGCAGTGAGCCGAGATCACACCATGGCACTCCAGCCTGGGCAACAGAGCAAGACTCCAACTCAGGAAAAAAAAAAAATTATCTATCTATCTATCTATCTATCTATCTATCTATCTATCTATCTATCTATCTAATTTACTGGATCCTGTTTTTCAGCCAGGCCTCTGTGTGTTGGAGGGCTTTAGAGCTCTCAGACCTTTCATCTATTACACTTTCATTAGTGATCTCATCCAATCTGTCAGTTTTAAATACCAGCTGTGTCCTGACAACTTCCTTCTGTATATTTCCAACTCTGACCCTGCCCTGAGCACAAGATCCTTATCCAATTACTTATGAGACACCTCCACTTGGATGACTAATATCTCAGTGTGTTCAAAACAGAATTTAAGGCTTTTCTCCCCAAAGGTTATCTTCCCCAAGATTTTCTCATCTTAACTAATAACACCAACCACCATCCACACAGTTGTCAGCCCAAAAATGTTGGAGTCATCCCTGTTGCTTCTCTTGCCGTTGTCCACCACATAAATCACTGATTCCTCATGACTCTAATTCCAAAATTCTTCTCATCCTCTTCACACTCATCGAAGCCCCTCCCTGTCCTGACTGGACCACTGCAACAACCTCACCAATGTCCTTGTGTCCATTCTTGCTTCCCTATAATCCATTCTCCACACTGCAGCCAGACTGATCATTTAATGCACAAATCTAATAGCACCAGTTTATTAAAATTCTGCAAGATCTAGATCTTCCCACTGAAATTTGAATAAAGCCAAAGTCCTTACCATGACCTGAAAGACCTTCATGATGGGGCTGCTGCGTTGCTTTCCAATTTCATCCACCTCTATCTCCCATGTTAACTACTCATCAGCCCCACACTTGCCATGTCTGTCCCTGGACCTCCCCATTGCAGGGTCTTCACACTTGCTATTCTCTCCCTGGAATGGTCATTCCCCAGGGCTTTGCTAAGCTACCTTTTTCTTACCACTCAGGCTTCCCCTGCTAAGTCCACTCCTCAGAGGGACTTTCACCGATGGTCCAAAGTAGTTCCCCTAACCCTCCCTCCTCATCACTCTCTTTCCCATCACCATATTTTGTTTACGACACTTATGACACTTATGATTCTATGAAATTATATTTTGTGTTTCCATATTTATGAGTGCATAGACTGAGCACAAGTTGTAACCTATCTTGTTCACTGATGTTTCCCAAAAGCCAAAAACAAGTGGGTGGCACATAACAGACACACAATAAATATTTATTGAATGAATGACTGAATCAAAATTAAGGGGGAGATTTGGAATGGTACATAATTAGGCAGTACAGTCATTTCTGGAAATGTGCCTTTGGAGTCACCTTCACACTTTGAAAACAGGAGTCTGTTTTTCACAAACTTTTCTAATTTTCTTCTTTTCTACACCCATATGTCTAATACCAGGTGCTTTGGCAGGAGGACTGGATCTAAATCGAGGGCAACCATTGATATAAAATATGATGTGTGGAACTGAGAATTTACCTGTACCTACTGAGATTTGTTTAGATTAAAGCTAAGAAAAAATTTCTCAGTCAAAGAATGATACAACCTCAAAATCATGCCAGTCACTTTCATGCCTGCAAATGACACCAGTTAGGATGTTTCCTTTAAGGGGCTTTCCAAGACTGCCAACCATTCCATTACTTATGAAAATTGCTATAACGGCAAACCTTGATTGAATCTTTACTCAGTTTTAAGTATTTGCTGTATATTATCTGTTTAATGCTCTAAACTACCCTGTGAAATACTATGGTTCCCATTTTACAGATGAGAACAATTAAGGCTCAAAGAGGTTACCTAACTTGCTCAAAGTTACATAATCGGTAAGTAGCAGAGCACAGATTCAAGTTCGTGGTTCCAGATTCCAGAGGTTTGGTTTACTCAACGTACATTATTATTATTATTATTATTATTATTATTATTATTATTATTACAAATTCTGTGGCCAAACATTCATAGAATATTTCTGTGAAATTATTTTTTAAATAATTCTTGCTTAGTTTTTCAAACATTCAAATATTCAAAGTTGGGCTGATTCCTCACATATAAATGGAACAGGTGACTTGCTTAGTGCTATTTTATAGCCCTAAAATATGAGAATGAAAAGTCCCCAATATAAAATTTCTTCCCTGAGCTGGCCTACCATACTTCCTGAATTTCTTTTAATTAAATTCATTAAAAGGGGGTCTCTTCTAGATACATAAGCATTTTAACTATCAGAACATATGAAGGACCGTTAACATAAGAGTAACAATTAAAGAATAGTACCACCTTGGTATTTCCCAGTGCCCCAAGGGAAGGAAGAAATAGAGAGCTAACTGAGCTAGAGCCACTGGTATCACTTTTCTTCTCTTTTCTTTTCTTTTCTTTTCTTTTTTTTTTTTTTTAAGTTGGAGTCTTGCTCTGTCACCCATGCTGGAGTGCAGTGGCATGATCTCAGCTCACTGCAACCTCCGCTTCCTGGGTTCAAGCAACTCTCCCACTTCAGCCTCCTGAGTAGTTGGGACTGCAGGCACATGTCACCACACCTGGCTAATTTCTGTATGTTTTGGTGGAGACCAGATTTCACCATGTTGGCCAGGCCGGTCTCAAACTCCGGATCTCAAGTCATCCACCTCCCTTAGCCTCCCAAAGTGCTAGGATTACAGGTGTAAGCCACCACACCCAACCTCACTTTTTGAGTTTCATCCAGTCAGAATACAGACAGAATAAGGGTACCCATACTTTTGGAGTATGGACAAAAGAGAGATTCTCTAGGGATTCTCCTCCAGTATTAAATGTGGTTATTGGCCAAAAGAGCAACATAGCACTATGCATAATGTCAATAGATGAGATTTGTCTTCAACACCAAACAGGATTTGGTCCTAGAGACCAAATGTGGCCCCAACTACCATGAATGTGTCACAAGCTCCCTTTAGACACACTACATTATACCTGGCCTAGAAGACTCTGTACCTTCCAGAATCTAGGATGACAGACAGCTTTCAATCTCATCGACTAGCTAAACCAAAGAAATTTACAAAGAAAACTCCCTCCTACTAGAATTCTTCTTAGATAAAAAGCACTTTGAGCCATTCTCTAAACCAATGGTTTTCCAACTCACCAATCTAGGAGCTGGTTAAAACTGTAGATACCTAGATCTCATCCTGCAAAATCTGATTTGTAGATCTAGTATGGGGCAGGAATCTTCATTTTATCAAACATTCCAGATTACTCCAAGGCATAATTTATAGCTACAAGGATGGATTATCTGTCTCTTTCAAAAATGACATTGTGTCTCAGAAAGGGAGATACACAAAGGGAGTTTTAACAGCAAAATTCTTTAACGTGCTCATAATATTAGTTTGTCAGCAAGGCTTTTTAGAGGAAAAAGCCTCTAAAAGAAAAAAAAAGACAACACGCATGTCTTATGGTAGAAGCCGTCTCTATTTCTACTATCCTAGAAGTTTATCTGAAATGAGCATTTAAAATAAGGTGATAACATTTTCATTCTGCCACCTTACAGACAAGGCATAGGGGCGTTTAGAAAATCTCTTGTTTAGGTTCTCATGCACCCATGTGTAGTAAAACACTCACCTCTCCCTTTGTTAGTCCAGGTAACACATTCTATTTGTTATTTCACTATAAATGTGTAGATTTAGAAGTACAAAATGAGTTTATTTTATCCTGTCTCTTTGTGTTAGTCCCTTTAGGCTGGTTTCCAGCTGATTTGCCTTTTGCAATACCGACCAAGAACCATTCCTAATCAGGAGAGGTTTCTGTAGCCTTCCTTTCCCCACTGCAAAGCTTTCTCTATCTCTGTGAGTTTCTTCCATATTTTCTATCCATATTATCAAGAAGCTAAGCAGAGCATATAGGTAAGAAAGAATCAAGATATGGCAGCCCTCAATACAGTAAAAATAAAAGCCACAGCTTTGAAAACCGCCTGAGAAGCAGAACCAGGCAGTTTATGGGTGTGTTTCCTAGTTCTCTTAAAAACCAAATGCAGTTCTTGACAAGAAACCACATTGTATTTCCAATAATAATGTGATTATTGGCCAAAAGAGCAACATACATGGGTTTTCAATGAGTATTAACAGTTGGTCGATACCTTAACATAATAAAGGATGGACAGAAGGGAGCTAGGTCTGCACCATCATCTTTGCCCTAGGAAGCTGGGCAGCCAGGGAAGAACTGTGAGTGTTATTGTTGTGTTTAGGAAAGCAACACTGGTTACACAAAACAAAGAAAACAGGAAAGACTTCTTTCCATGTTGGCTGCCATGGCAGCCACCTAGCTCTTGCCTGGCTCCTCCCCAGAGATTATCCGGAAGAGACAGACAAGGACAAGATAAGAAGGCTAAATCAACCACTGAAGGGACCTAAAGAAGAGAAATCAAAGGACAGTTGATATCTAGGGCCTTCAGAAGATTCTAAAATGGAAAGCAAGTGGTAACAAACTCCAACATGTAGGAAAAGACCATTCCAGCCAGCTTTCCACTACAAGGAAGACCATGTAGGGGAAAACACAGAGAGGAAGGCAGCTCACGTTCCAACCCTACAATTTCATGGCTTCTGGGCAAATTGCATAATTTTTCTGAGCTAGAGTCTCCTCATTCATTGACTGATAAGTTTCCATTCTATTTATCTCCTAGGTGATTAGATGGTATCTTGTATATGAAAACATTCTATAAGATCCAAAGAACCAAATAAATGTTAGTTGCTTATTTTCTCCTCCTATCTGTTGAGAAAAGGATTTAGGGTGGGAAGAGGTCTCTGGGTTGTATATGGATGATATACAGATGAGCATGGGAATAATTTTAATGACTACCTCTATGGGGAAAGATACTCTACCTTCTAATCAAAGAAAGAAACTTACTGAGTAAGGACTTGGGAAGTTGTGATTTGACCTGCTGTGCTAATCTATTGCTACAGAAGTGTGAGAGCTTTTTTTTTTTTTTTTGTTGCTGTTGTTGCTGTTTTTCTTGAGACGGAGTCTCACTCTGTCACCAGGCTGGAGTGCAGTGGCGTGATCTCAGCTCACTGCAACCTCCACCTCCCGGGTTCAAGCAATTCTCCTGCCTCAGTCTCCTGAGTAGCTAGCATTACAGGTGTGTGCCAACACACCCAGCTAATTTTTGTATTTTTAGTAGAGATGGAGTTTCACCATGTTGGCCAGGCTGGTCTCGAACTCCTGACCTCGTGATCCACCCACCTCGGCCTCCCAAAGTGCTGGAATTACAGGCATGAACCACTGCACACAGCTCCTGTTAGTGACTTTAAAATATTTGTCATGATACCAAATTACTCCTCTTCATATATCCCAAATGGGTGAAACTCCTCAAGACCAACAGTGGCATGAGAGGTTGTTGGCCTGTACATTTCTCTCAGTTAGGTGTTCAGTTCAAATGCCTCCAGGAGTTTAAACCAGATTTGAAGGATCTGGTTTAACTATGTTACGGAGTTACAGCACGGGTTGTTCTACAATAAATACTTGTTGAGTGGAACTAAATTTCAGTTTAGCTCACCCCAGCTAATTGGGTATGATTAGGTAAGGCTAACTTCTGTAGCAGACCAGTTTTTTCCAAGTGTGGGCCTTGGCCTACCTTTATACAGAATCCACCTGGAGAAAAAGCGTAAAGAAGATTACTGTCCCTAGGCCGCGTGCAGTGGCTCATGCCGGTAATCCCAGCACTTTGGGAGGCCGAGGCAGGCGGATCACTAGGTCAGCAGTTCGAGAACAGCCTGGTCAACACAAAAATTAGCTAGCCATGGTGGTGCATGCCTGTAATCCCAGCTTCAGGAGGTGGAGGCAGGAGAATTGCTTGAACCCAGGAGATGGAGGTTGCAGTGAGCTGACATCACGCCACTGCACTCCAGCCTGAATCACAAAGCAAGACTCCATCTTAAAAAAAAAAAAAAAAAGATGAAGAAGATTAGTGTCCCTCACTCAACCCCAGATAGTCCATCACTTCAAAGTCCACACTTCCCCTCCAGGGTCTTCAACATAACCCTCATCGGCATCAGCCCCCATCCCACTTACGTTTCTCTCAGCACTCACTCATTAAAGACGGTATCAGGGCTTTTGCTTGTACTCTCCCTTCTCTAACTGAACCCTTTCTTCCGGCTCCATTCTCCATCCTTTGAGTCATTTACCTCCCACAAACACAAGTTCTGAGTTGAAGGCCCTTCTCCCTTTCTCATTAATATTTCCATTTTCAGAGGGACCTAATAAGGATGTCTGCCTCTAGACATTTATGTCTAATGCTTACCATTACTTTTATAGTGGGAATGTTAGGACAGGTAGAGATTTTAGCATATCTCAAATCATGGGAAGAAGCTATTTTCTCAGTTATTGATTTCAGAGAAGCCTCTACCCCTGTGGGACTAGAAACCAGGTCTCCTAACTCATAATCCAATTATCTTCCCAGCTCACCTGCTGATTCTTGGATCAAACTGAGGCTTAAGTCTGACAGTCTGATTTTTCCTTGCATTAAAAACACATTGAAAAAAAAAAACCTTCTGATTGGGTTACCTAAACTCAGTGACCATTTCTGATGTTTATAGCTGGGTATCAAATAATTCAAATGGCATTTTGAGCTTTAAACACTTTCTGTAAATATCAGTACTAAAAATGCCTTGACATCACTGAACTAAATAACAATTATTTTAGTGTTATTTTTGTTTTTATATTTTATACTGTGTTTGATCTTTGTAAAGCCAACAAGATTCAGGATCTGAGGTCTAGGTCACTGAAGGGATTGCATCAGCATCAACATCTACCCTTTGATAGGCCCCATTGAGGGAAAAATTCACAAGGAGCCCAGACGTGTTTACTTTGCTGTTATCCAGCACTGCAAACAAGCAACTGGGTTCTGTGATGACCTTTTACTGTCTAATGTTTAAATATTGCCAGCGACACTGGTCCAGTTTTAGCCTGATTGTGCCGTTAGCTTTGTTACTAAGATGCATTGTTTTGCATTCTAGTACAGTACTTTCATATCTAAAATGAAATTGAAAATGAGAAGAAAATATTTAACCATGGTCAGGTCCTGTGCCACAGTCGAGTAAATATTCTGTGTGCTTCCAAACATCATTTGCATACTTACCATTTTATAATTAACATGTTTTGAAACTGAGATCATAATTGATAACAAACCTAAAAGATCAAAGTTCTTTCAGTCTTTTTAGTCAGATTTTGCTTTGGGAACCTGAGGAAAATACGATCCCCATGACTTGCTCTCTAAATAATGTAGCATATCAGACAGATAACCAGTCATTTAGCTTCAGTTATCTGTCCTAACTCCATTATATGCAAAACAAACAAACAAAAAATCATATCTACTGTGTAAATCCAGATCTCACTACTGGAGATTCATTCTTCCTATTGTCAGTTGAATTCTCTGTCAAATCTCCAAGCAAGCAAGCCTCATATCAAGATGGCTAAGAAGTTTTATATTCACTAGTTGGGACCTTTGATCTGTGGCTCTAACTGGAAGAGACATTTTTAAGATTACCCAAGCTCCAAAGTTCATTTTGGTGTACAGAGCAAGGAATGATTACTACATGGTAGAAATTTTTAAAGAGATAACTCGGTGGGCCTTCAGCATTAGGGGTGCCGTCTACATCAAAAGATTATATTCGTGTGCCTGCTTTTCTCTTTACTTTTAGAGTTCTACTGTTTTACAATGGATCGGTGGACCTAAGATTCAAATGCTTTATCTTTTGATAGAGTTTTTACTGCAATTGCATATGGAGCTATGGCCATCGGAGAAACGCTCGTTTTGGCTCCTGAATATTCCAAAGCCAAATCGGGGGCTGCGCATTTGTTTGCCTTGTTGGAAAAGAAACCAAATATAGACAGCCGCAGTCAAGAAGGGAAAAAGCCAGTAAGCACAACTGTGATCTTAAATGTCCAAATAAAGATGGCAACAGTAGGAACTGGGGGCCACTAAAGATGGGAGGGAGAGAGGGGGCAAGGGCTGAAAAACTATTGGGTGCTATACTCAGTACTTGTGTGACAAGATCATTCATACCCCAAACATCAGCATTACGCAATATACCCACATAACAAACCTGCACATGTACTCCTGGATCTAAAATAAAAGTTGAAAAAATAAAATGTAATATAAATGAAAAATAAAAATAAAAAATAAATGTCCACTTATTAAATGAAGGCTGTCTTTGGAAAACTCTGCAAAAGATAATGTCATAGTAACATAAAGAGTTAAAAGTTTGTATAAAATAATTTTATGGCTACAAACGGGGAAAAGGGGTCTTGTCTTAATCAAATTTTTACCTCTACTACTAAAATTTATATTTCATATTTTAAAATATATGCTTTTAATTTATATGCCTGATGCTATCAGAATGGTCTTGAAAAAAAAGATTGATTCTTATACTGAATTCTACTGAGAAACTAAAGTTTTGATCTTGGATGAAGATTCGTATTAAGGTTTATTTGTTTTTTTTTTCTCTGATAATATATGCAAAGTAAATAATATTCTGCTGCTTCAGACACCATTTTTCATGGGAAATATATTTACAAACAAAGGGGGAAAAAAAGGAAAGTATACCTATTAAATTGATGCACACAAACAAATTTAGCCTCAAACTCTAAAAGACTGCGAATATTAAAAGAGAAATAATAGGTAGGGTGTATAATTTCAAAATAAATCTCTCAATAATAGTCTTATACAGCCAGGCGTGGTGGCTCACGCCTGTAATCCCAGCACTTTGGGAGGCCGAGGTGGGCAGATCACGAGGTCAGGAGATCGAGACCATCCTGGCTAACATGGTGAAACCCCGTCTCTACTAAAAATTAAAAAATGAAAAAAATTCAGCCGGGTGTGGTGGCACGCACCTGTAGTCCCAGCTACTTGGGAGGGCGAGACAGGAGAATTGCTTGAACCCAGGAGGCGGAGGTTGCAGTGAGCCAAGATCGCGCCACTGCACCCCAGCTTGGGTGACAGAGCGAGACTTGGTCTCAAAAATAAATAAATAAATAAAAAATAAATAATAGTCTTATACATTAAATATATATTCAATTTTAGTACTTTTCTAGACATTTTAATTTTTAAAATAAAAATAGTCCATCAGGTATATACTTAAATGTTTTTAATTTATAATTATTTCCCCCTAGAATTTTAATAGATTCATATGTATGACAGCTTAAAATAACACAGCATTACTAGAGCTACACAATGATTAAGAAGAATGCCTGTTAGTGACAGAAATAAGACTATCTGGAAATTCTCAAAATAGAACGCTTCAAAGATATGTCACAGTCAAAATAAGATTTTGTTCTTGTATTTTGGAAGGTAAAGGATGTAAGAAGCTTTTTTTTAATTTTAAGATTTATATGTATAACAGTATTGCTACTCCTATTTCTTTCTGCAGATTATAACAGAGGAATTGAGTATCTCACTGATCTATGTCCTTACAGAACCATAGGCATGGCATAGACTATGGAAATGTTTCTTATAAAGGCTATAAAATTAATGAATTTAATCCTTATTTTATTTAGTATGTAAATGTTTCTGAATATCACTCTACGCTTTTAAAAATTAAAATTTGGGCAGGGTGTGGTGGCTTACACCTGTAATCCCAGGACTTTGAGAGGCTGAGACGGGCGGATCACCTAAGGTCAGGAGTTCAAGTTTAGCCTGGTTAACATGGCAAAGCCCCATAGCTAATAAAAATACAAAAATTAGGGTGTGGTGGCAAACGCCTATTGTCCCAGCTACTTGGGAGGCTGAGGCAGAAGAATCGCTTGAACCTGGGAGGCAGAGGTTGCAGTGAGCCGAGATCACACCACTGTACTCCAGCCTGGGTGACAGAGCGAGACTACTTCTCAAAAAAAAAAAAAAAAATTAAAATCTGGTCAAACAAAATTGGCAAATATTGAAATTCAAGCTGAGTGATAGGTATGTGGGCCATTTATTAAATTTTTCTCTCTATTTTTATACTTTTGGAGTTTTTCATATTAAATAGAATTAAAAATCGTAAGAATAAATTTTAAATGTATTAAATTTAGAAGTTTTCTAGAATACCTCTATGAGCTATTATACAAAGTACATACAAGAGCTTACATAAAAATAATTGAATTCTTCATGTTTCTGCGGTATTCTGTTTTTTTAAAACCTTTTTTATACAAATGCAGAGAGGGAAGTACACCAAAAAAAATTTTAAAAATAAAACAAAAAGAAATTTTTTATACAAATAATATTCATAGGTTGTAGGGGGCAAATGGAAAATACTGACTACACTAAAATAAACTACTACTACACTACTCTTAAATTTTGGCAAATATCCTTCCAGATTTTTTTTTCTATTTCTAGATCTCTTAACCACATCTTAACATCAAATTCTTTTAACAAGAAAATAATATCATCAAATTTTTTTTGTTTACTCCTCACCCCTACCTGCCCTTGCTTCTTACCTATAATATGATGGGCTCAGAATGGGTCGAACATGACTAGTAAACCTGACTGTAAGGATGTGTTTTAAAATCCAGCCGTCACTACCACCACACACACATGCACACACACACACAAATCCACTACTCCTTAGTTGTTTAGTCTAACAACAAAAATTAATAAGACTTAAAATGCAATTGAGAGGAACACAAAGATCAAAAGAACTTAAAATCTTATGAACCAAATATATAAAGGGAAAGTTAATCATTTAGTGATAGTTCTGGAAAGTCTTTTTTAAACATCCTGGTGTAGATGAGTATTGGTTTAGAAATCATTAACCAGTAAAGAGATTGATGCATAGAGAGAAAATAAATGTTTAGGCAACTGTCACTGCCAAATAATGGTCAATTGAAAATAAAGATAGGGCTGGGTGTGGTGGCTCACGCCTGTAATCCCAGCACTTCGGGAGGCCAAGGTGGGCAGATTGCTTGAGTCCAGGAGTTTGGAACCAGCCTGGGCAACATAGTGAAAACCCATCTCTACTAAAAATACAAAAATTGGCTGGGTGTGGTGGCGCACGCTGGTGGTCCCAGCTACTCAGGAGGCTGAGGTGGGAGGATGGCTTGAGCCTGGGAAGTGGAAGTTGCAGTGAGCCGAGATCACACCACTGCCTTCCATTGGGTGACAGAGCTAGACCCTTTCTCAAATAAAATAAAATAAAATAAAATAAAATAAGAAAGATAAATCAGAATTCAAAACATATTTTACCTTCACTATAAAACATGGCCCAATTTAGAGAAATAACCCTCATACATATAGTTTATGAGAACCCCAGCTCTTCCGAATTAAGTAATAAAGGTTTGTAAAGCACAAACCAAATTAAAAAGAAAAACGCATTACCCAGATAAGCTGGTCAAACAACCAACTGCGGAATGGAACTGTCTGTGCAGCAAAGCTGAAGGAAGCAAGTGGTTTTTAGAAACTCAGTGCAGTAGTGAAGATAACAAGAAACACAGACACAAAAAAATATAAACAAAAGTGACAGAAACCCACTTGCAGTCAACAGCTCTACGGAGATGCATACATGTTTAAAATTAAAAGGGCTATGGAAACAGGCACACTTTTCAAAATGAACTTAGCCAGTATGCTACAGTGTGTTACAACCTTCCCAAGTCATTCTTCTCAACTCTGTCAACTTCCTTTCACAGGACACATGTGAAGGGAATTTAGAGTTTCGAGAAGTCTCTTTCTTCTATCCATGTCGCCCAGATGTTTTCATCCTCCGTGGCTTATCCCTCAGTATTGAGCGAGGAAAGACAGTAGCATTTGTGGGGAGCAGCGGCTGTGGGAAAAGCACTTCTGTTCAACTTCTGCAGAGATTTTATGACCTCGTGCAAGGACAAGTGGTAAGACAGAATTGAAACACACCTAATCTGGGGGTTAGCAGTCCTGTTCTTAAACATTCACTAGGGCTTAAGCATCCCCACTGGTTTGGGTGGGGCAAACAATGCAGAAGTTAAAAAGAAAAAAAATCTCTGTGTCAACCCTTAACTAAGAGGACAAGCAAACCATCACAAAAATGATGGTTAGGACTTTGAAGTGAAGCACAAAGGTCCAAAGATTCTTCAACCATTCTGGCAGCAGAAATATTGATCTTAGCCATGGAATTACTTTAGAACGTGGGTGCTGGAGATCTGGTCTAATGTCCACATCGTGGCTCCGTATTCTGTTCTGGTTTAAGACAGAGAGAACACTGTCCTCCACCTCCTTAGTTCAGGCTTCTGCTTTCCCATCACTCATCCCCACCTCCCAACTGTCAAAACCTTATGCACGGTTAAGGCTTATTGGAATCAGCTCCATGAAGTCATGCCTCTAATATCTAAAATAATGTAATCTCTCCATCCTTCGAACCTAAGGATTGTTTTTCTTACCTGGCACTTGTCTTACTATACCTTATATTGTGGTTTTTCCATTACCTTGTCCTCCCCCCACCACCCACCACCACATCAGCACACCCACACAAAGCTTCCTGTCCTGCCTCCTGCCCGTACAAAAAAGTTCCTAAAACTCAGACTGCCATGTTAGTCCTCATTCTCCTGCAACTTACAGTCTTTTCGCCCTTACAGATTCTCAATGAGTGTTTGCAAAACAGAGGTTAGGGACTCAAGGGAGTCCTAAAGGGCTCCCTTGAACTAGGAGACACTCATCTACTCACACATAGCATAGCACACTCCCTCTTCTAAACCTTCCACAGTTAGAACATACCAGAGTCTATGCCATCAATCAGGTCCTTCATGCCCTGGCCCCTGCCTCCCACTCCAAGCTCCTCTCATATCACTCCCCACGTCATTACGCACTGTGCTTTTTCTGTTTTTTGGGGGGCTTTTGTGCGTTGTTTGTTTTGTTTTGTTTTTTTGAGACAGAGTCTTGCTCTGTGGCCCAGGCTGGAGTACAGTGGCGTGATCTCCGCTCACTGCAACCCCCGCCTCTAGGGTTCATGCGATTCTCATGCCTCAGCCTCCCAAGTAGTAGCTGAGATTACAGGGGTGTGCCACCATGTCCAGTTAATTTTTGTATTTTTTGTAGAAACGGGGTTTCACCATGTTAACCAGGGTGGTCTTGAACTCCTGGCCTCAAGTGATCTGCCCACCTCAGCCTCCCAGTCTCCTCATGTTCTTTAAACACACCTATGAACCTTTCTTTTGCTATTGCCCTGCCCAGAATGTCCCATTTGTAGGCTCCTTCTCACTGTTCATGTCTTAGTCTGAATGTCCTTTCCTTAAGGCCTTCTTGTACAACCCCTTTCTCATGCCTCTCCATACCCTCCCCACTGCCTCAGTCGCTGTACCCTGTTACCCTGTCTTTAGGGTACTTTCCTCTCCTGAGTTTATTGAGTTATTTGTTCATGTGTTTATTGCATGCCTCTCTGCTAAAATATAAGCTACATCCATGGGGGGAGGGGGGACGGATAGCATTAGGAGATATACCTAATGCTAAATGATGAGTTAATGGGTACAGCACACCAACATGGCACAGGTATACATATGTAACAAACCTGCACGTTGTGCACATGTACCCTAAAACTTAAAGTATGATAATAATAAAATTAAATATATATATACATATATATATATATATAAGCTGAAAAAGGGAAAGAGCTTTCTCTTATTGACCACTATTTCCCTGGTACTGGAAGAGTCCCCCTCACGTAGTGAGCATGCTCATCAAATATGAGATGGTGTTGTTAAGAGTGTTGTTATCTATTTATGTGAATAAACATGGCTGTGTGCAAGATGACACAGCTTTACACATGGAGTACTCTATCATCTCCACCTACTTTTTACTGGGCTTTCAGAAAGTCAGGTCCTGTTACAGTGGAGGGGGCAGTAGTGAGTTACATGCTGTTTGCTTCTATACAACATATGATTTATGAGCCTTCCTTGGGTAACTTTATACTTTGAAATAGCTTGAATTCCTATCCTTCTTGTTATGATTTGTGTGTGTTTGAATACAGTGAACTGTAACATGATACAGTTGGGTGATCTTAACACACCATTCTCCAATCTGCTTTTGGCAGCTGTTTGATGGTGTGGATGCAAAAGAATTGAATGTACAGTGGCTCCGTTCCCAAATAGCAATCATTCCTCAAGAGCCTGTGCTCTTCAACTGCAGCATTGCTGAGAACATCGCCTATGGTGACAACAGCCGTGTGGTGCCATTAGATGAGATCAAAGAAGCAGCAAATGCAGCAAATATCCATTCTTTTATTGAAGGTCTCCCTGAGGTAAGAAAATTTCTGAAATCTTGAATTATAAAGCTGCCAAGTAAGGCTAAGTAGCTACTGCGCCTATGCAGTTGTTTTTATGTATTCCTTGGATTATACAATGTATTTATTGCCAGAATCTAAAGTTAGATGTAAAACATGAAGTCAGATGTGAAAAACCAAGTTTGAGATTTTCGTGTGACAATTTTCCTACGACCAAAATGTATTCATATTCACTGGATTAACTTTCACATTTTGTTATTTGCCTTCCATCCATCTGTGCTGTGGCTGGTCCACACTATGACCTCCCCGCCACGGCGGTAGCCTCTTCATCTGCCTTCCAGTCTTGCTCCTTTATCATTTTTCTTCCTCACAGCAATCAGAGGGATCTTTTAAAAACAAATTAGATCCTATCCCTCCCCTGCTTACAACTGCCTCATGGCTCCCCTGTGCCCTTAGAATAAAGCCCACACACCCCATGGGGAGGGGCTGCTGAAGCCTCTGTAATCTGGCCCTGCTGTTTCCCCAGCAACAACCTCACCACACAGTTTGCTGCAGCTGAGCTGGTCTCTCCTGTCTCATGAACATGCCAACTTGCTCCCCACCTTAGGACATTTGCGTTTGCTGTTTCTCCAGCCTAGACCTCCCTTAGGTTGGCTTTTGGCATAGTAGCACCTTAACTTTCTTTTTTTTTTTGACAGAGTTTCGCTCTTGTTGCCTAGGCTAGAGTTCCATGGTGCAATCTCAGCTCACTCAGCTCCACCTCCCGTGTTCAAGCAATTCTCCTGCCTCAGCATCCCAAGTAGCTGGGATTACAGGCATGTGCCACCACGCCCGGCTAATTTTTTGTATTTTTAGTAGAGAAGGGGTTTCTCCATGTTGGACAGGCTGGTCTCAAACTCCCGACCTCAGGTGATCCACCGCCTTGGCCTCCCAAAGTGCTGGGATTACAGGTGTGAGCCATCGCGCCCGGCAAGTAGCACCTTAACTTTCAAACCCTTTCAAATGTTACCTTTGCAGAGGCTTTCCCTAAACATCCTATTTTTAAAAGTTCCCACCAGTCCTATCCCCTATCACTTTGTCTTCAGGGCATGTTTCACAGTCTGAAAATTACCCTGAGCACTTAGGTATTTGTTTAGTGTTTCCCTTCCCTACTAGAGTGTAAGATCCTTTTTTATCACCTCGATGTCTGTATTGGCTGTGACAATTGGCACAAAATCTCAGAAAAGTCAAAAATCTTGGCTAACTGTAGAGAAGCCTTTGGTAGTGCAAGCATTGATACAAATCCAAAAACAGTGCACAGAGAGGGATAATTGTAACTTTAAGTGTTTCTAATATCTGAGTGTTTGCAACACACATAAAATAAATTAAATGAAATAAAAATAGAGATATTTTCATGTAGGGGCGAATTTCTACATGTGATTTTTATAAACTAAGTTTCTATCTCACTTTAAAGGGAGATAGTTAAATTTAACAACCAATATATCAAACAACTAATAATCTAGAGCCCTGTTCTTTGGTGAAGGCCAGTAGTCATCATACTCTCTAACTTTTATACTCCTTCCCTCACCAGCTCTTCTCCATACTACATAGTGCCTACATGTAGAAACAGGATTTCCCTTACTCTGGTAAGGGTTTGCAGTACTAAAGACATAAAAAGGATTCACATATTTTTTATAAATATAGTGACACCGTGAATGTCTTTTAATGGCAACTTCCTTTTTAACCATGACACTCACTGCATTGTTAATTTGTGGTCAGATTGTTATCTGCATAATCTCGATAGTTTGTTTTATGTATTGTGAAATGCTGCCCAATTGATATTTGTACCATTTAACTTTTATTCTTTTTCCTTTGAGACAAGGTCTCACTCTGTCACCCAGGCTGCAGTGCAGTGGTGTGTTCTTGGTTCACTGCAGCCTCGACCTCCCAGGCTCACCTGAGTCTCCCGAATAGGTGGGATCACAGGCACATGCCACCATGCCTGGCTAATTTTTGTATTTCTTGTAGAGATGGGGTTTCATCATGTTGCTTAGGCTGGACTCAAGCTCCTGGGCTCAAGCAATTTCACCCACCTTGGTCTCCCAAAGTTCTGGAATTACAGGCATAAGCCACCACACCTGGCCTTTTATTCTTAAATTGTTTATTATCTTCTTTTTATTGTACCAGTTCTCACATTTACTCAAAACTATATGCTGCAAAAATCCATTGTGCTAACTTTTTACAACAGACTTTGAAAACTAAGATGTTATTTCCTTTAACATTTTTTCTAAAAGAGTAGCTTATTTTTCAGTGTTCTAAATTTTAACTTTAATTTACCTTCATGTCATTGTTCCCCCAAAAACATGTAGAACCATAAGGAAACCTGATACCAAAATAAAGTCGTTAAAAAAAAAATCAAATCAGATAATTCCTAGAAAAGCTGCATATTACTAAATGCCTTCGGTTAGTACCCTGGGTAGAATAAGGCTGCCCTCTTATGCTCAGTTGGCTGGGAAAAACGAAGAGAGGAAATCAGCCACGCATTCCCCAGCCCTTCTGGGAACCAAGAACTAAGCTAAATTTCCACCATAGTACAGCGAGGATGCTGTAACTACCGCATTTTACAGATAAAGAAGTTCAATAACATTCTTAAAGTTGTATAGAAACTCAGCATTTGAACCTGGATTCTTTGTGCTATCCTGAAGGGACGGAAAGGGTTCGTAACCATGGTGGTCCTAGGGTTTCAGAGATGGGAACAAAGGTGCCCTTGCTCCTCCCTTCAGAAGGGCAGTCCAAAGCAACCACCACAACTGTGGATAATGGCACTGGTATACTCAGAGTGACCCTTAGAAACATGTTACAGCTCACACGTAGGTTTTTAGGGAAGAAAAGTGAACATGAATCTTGTAATTTGTTGTACTTCCTTCAGATAGAATTAATTTTTTAGACTGGGTGTAGTGGCTCACACCTGTAATCCCAGCACTCTGGGAGGCCAAGGAGGGTGGATTACCTATGGTCAGGAGTTCAAGACCAGCCTGGCCAACATGGTGAAACCCTGTCTTTACTAATAATACAAAAATTAGCTGGGCATGGTGGCACACGCCTGTATTCCCAGCTACTTGGGAGGCTGAGGCAGGAGAATCACTTGAATCCGGGAGGTGGAGGTTGCAGTGAGCCAAGATCATGCCATTGCACTCCAGCATGGGCAACAAGAGTGAGACTCCATCTCAAAAAAAAAAAAAAAAAAAAAAGGGGAATTAATTTTCTTGAGCAAATAAGTGGAGCCCAGCACTCCCTCCAAATACATGGCCACAGTGGCAGTGTGAAAATGGTGAAGCAAAAGTCTGAAAGAGTTCAGCTCTTCCAGTAACATGCAGTAAGCATAAAATATACACCCATATGTAAAACAGGCATAGGAAGAAAGTCGGCTTCACATAAGACACATTAATGTATTATTCATTTTAATTCTCTCCAAGAATTATTTAGCAAATTGAATTGTGTCACACTTTGCCTTCTGAGGATTTCTTTTACTTTTACTACAAACTTTGTGGATTGACCAATCTGCCATGTCCTGCTTCCTCAAAATTTACTTTCCCTGTCTTCCTTCCTTTCTTTCTCTCTCCCTTTCTCCCTTTCTTTCTCATTCTTGCTTGCTTTTCTTGTCATTTCTTCCTTTCTTTCTCTCTCCCTTTCTTTCTCTTTCTTGCTTGCTTTTCTTGTCTTTTCTTCCTTTCTCTCTCTCTTTCCCTTCCTTTTCCTCCCTCCCTTCCTTCCTCCCTCCCTCTCTCTCTCCCTCTCTCTCTCCTTCCTTCCCTCTCTACTTCCTTCCTTCCTTCCTTCCTCCCTCCCTTCCCCTCCCTCCCTCCCTCCCTCCCCCTCTCTCTCTTTCTTTCTTTTCTTTCTTCACAGGGTCTTGCTCTGTCGCCTAGGCTGAAATACAGTGGCAGGATCTCAGCTCACTGCAGCCTTGACCTCCTGGGCTCAAGGGTTCCTCCCACCTCACCCTCCCCAGGAGCTGCGACCATAGGCTCCTGCCACCTATGCCTGCCTAATTTTTTTTTTTTTTTTCCAAAGATGGGGTTTCACCATGTTGCCCAGCCTGGTCTCAAAGTCCCAGCTTCAAGTGATCCACCCGCCTCGGCTTCCCAAAGACACTGCGTCCAGCCCCATGTCTTCATTCCTCTATCCCAACATCCGTGCATTTAGTCACTCAACACCCAGCTACTGAGCATTTCTTTGCAAACCACTGGGCTTTTATTTAGGGAAGATAGGACAAATAAAGTATAGTCCTACTTTTAGGAATATGAAGCCCAATAGTTAAGATGAACACAGATCAACACATACAAATAATTATAGTGCACAGAAGGTAAACAAACTTCCATCTGAGCCCAGAGGGGAGTAGAATCACTTCTGGCTGGGGGTTCAGAGGAGACCTTTGGACAATTAAGAGGTGATCTGAGTATTGATCAAGTAGAATTTCAGTAGTCAAGGCTTTAAAAGGGCATTCTCTATAATGAGGCAATGGGCACAGCCTGAGCAAAAACATGGAGACAGAAACTATGGCAATGTTTTCATGGAACTGTAAGCCAATTGACAAAGAATCGAGTATATAAAGCTACGGTATTTGATAAGCATGTAAAGGTAAAAAGCTGGCACTTAAATCACAAGGAAAGAAATGTTTAAGTTTGGTAGTTACTAAGGAGTCACTGAAGATTTTTAAACAGGGAACATGTTGGGAATTGGATATTGGAATTACTCATCTAGCAGCAATGTAAATGACGGTAGAGAGTGACAAAGACACAGGCAGCTTGAGAGATCAGTTCAGAGCTATTTCCAGGGATAGGTTTTGAAGGCCTACAACAACAATTACAAAGTGAACTAAAACAAGAAAATTGATTAAAAAGATATTTTAAAAGTGGAATCAACAGGACTTGGCTCAAGATTGTTTCTGGAAAGTGAGCAAGGAAATGTACAATGCACTGAGCAGCCTCATGGAATAAAACACGTAGCAGTGATGAGAGTCCAAAGACTTCCCCCTAGACACACACAGACACACACACACACACACACATACACATACATATACACACACGCCACACACAAATTGTGTATCTTTGATGAAAATTCATTTGGTGGCAAAATGATGTAAGGATATAATATAGTCTTTTATTTATATTTATCCCACTTAGAATAAATAATCAAATACATCTGCACAAAATTCATGTATTTGATTACCAGTTGCTTCCCCAGATCCTTCTGGGGGTGTTAAATAATATATTATCTATTAAATATAGATAATATATCGTATATGTATAATACGTAGACTTTTTTCTTCTAAGGTTGAAAAAAAATCAGAATTCTTAAATACAGATAACTCCAAGGGTTTCGGTAAGGGAGTGTGGATCTGTGTAACAGCTCAAACCAGAAGGGTGCAGAGCAAGGAGTCAATTTAGAACATGCTGAGCGTAATGTAATGCATCCACCACATATCTTATAGAAATATCCCACAGGCATTTGGAAATACAGGCCTGGGGCATAGGACAGAAGTGGAAGCAACACCGCCTTGACCTCAAGGATCCTCTGAGACACACAACAGGTGTGGTTCTCTACTAATCTTCACAGTATCACCCAGTGGCAGCTCTCAGTCAAGCCACATCCTTAAGTAGGACTTTGACCACTGGAACCACCCTGAAAATCCAACCCAGTGCCTGCAGGGATTCTCCAGAATGCAGTTGCTTTAGGATTAGACTCTGGTGTTCCCTCTGGGACACAACTGACTTTTAGCTCCGGTTCATATTAAGGACCCATTACCCCTTGAGTTTCTCATAAAAGAGGTGATTTCGGGGCACTCACCATCCCAGTGATTGCCAGAAAATGGATTCAAATTTTCGGCTAAAGAGAAACTCTGTGGTTCTTTGTTAAAAAACAAATAAAACCATCCTGGCTAACATGGTGAAACCCCGTCTCTACTGAAAATACAAAAAATTAGCCAGGCGTGGTGGCGGGCACCTGTAGTTGCAGCTACTGGGAGGCTGAGGCAGGAGAATGGCGTGAACCCGGGCAGCAGAGCTTGCAGTGAGCCGAGATCGCGTCACTGCACTCCAGCCTGGGCTACAGAGCGAGACTTCGTAAAAAAATAAATAAATAAATAAAATTTAAAAAAATTTAAAAACCTTCATCCAATATGTTCTTTAAACTTACACTCTCCTACAATCCAGGAAAGGCCAAAAACTGCAAAATGATTCCTAGTTTTGTATGTTCTTCAGCTGCCCTAGAAGAATTCATGTACAATTTAAGCTAGGCTGGCAGAAAGGACTATGAGCTCATTATCATTCCCACCTCCCTTCCCAGTTTTTAGTTTAAGATTGAATCCCCTCATTTAAATACGAACTTTGCAGTGTTTGGAAATGAACGGCAGACACAGTTTTATCTATGGTTCCAAATTTAACAAAATGCATTTTAGGAGGAAGGGGCCCAAGGCCTGCTAGTAGTCCCAGATAAACGACAGAGAAAACAGCGAAAGTCTGTATTCTTTGTAGAGCATTCACGTCAGAGAAGATATTTTTACTAGGCTTTAGTAATTCAGACACCCGTCGTTTGCTACAAAGCATGCACCTATGCATGTTAAATTGAAAAGTAAGCTTTCAGATGATGTAGACACATTTTGTTATAAGGTTATACCACAGGTTCGTGACACCAACTCTGTCCAAAATGCACTTCCTGAAGGCAGTCAGATGTGGAGAGAAAGGCAATTCCCTCAAGCTTCTCTAGAATACCAACACAAAATGAACAGCTAGGAATCACAAGCTACATGTGAAATGCTGCTACAGGATTAATCTTTCTGACTACACCCTTGGACCAGCTTTCTCAATGGAGCTGATCCATCTACACACTCTTGTCTAGATACCAAGGGCTTATATTTCTTACAAAAGTGCCAAGGGCCACTAGAAAGCAATGTGAAGCCTTGAAAGGAAGCAAAGTCAATGGGACAATCTAAAAAGCAGGCAAGAACCTGCTTACCCCAACTGTACTGACCAATTGTGATTCAGAGGACCAGGATGGCTTCAAGATTTGTGTGAAATTTTCTTTACCCTTCCATGAAGGGAAACACTGGAGCAATTGGGTTATTAGTAAGTAGGGGAACTATGAAAACACTGTGAAGTGCTAAATGTCACCATTACTACTTAGTGGCCTGAAAAGGTGAATAGACTGTTTCAAGATGCCAACCTGGCCAGGCGCGGTAGCTCACGCCTGCAATCCCAACACTTTGGGAGGCTGAGGAGGGTGGATCACGAGGTCAGGAATTCATGACCAGCCTGGCCAACATGGTGAAACCTCATCTCTACTAAAAATACAAAAATTAGCCAGGCATGGTGGTGGGCACCTGTAATCCCAGCTACTTGGGAGGCTGAGGCAGAGAATCGCTTGAACCCGGGAGGTGGAGGTTGCAGTGAGCCAAGATTGCACCACTGCACTCTAGACTGGGTAACAGAGCGAGACTCTGTCTCAAAAAAAAAAAAAAAAAAGTCAACCTAACTTATTTCCAGGAAGATGCATGTACCACTGAGGCTCCTATCCCAGCATCTGTAAGGATGTGCCCACAGAGGCTCAGCAAGAGCCAAAGTGAAGAAACCTCATAATTTCCTTGTTGTTTTTACTATTGCGAATCATTTTAACCTGAGAATAGTAGGTAGTATAACTTAATGGAAAAGGATTTGTGTTTACTGTGAACTTGTTTCTTGCCAGTAATTTTTTTCTTATGCTTTAATTTGAAAAATTTCTTTGTGGAAGCATAATGGCAGAGGTCTGCTGTCTGATCAGATTGGATATGTAAATGAGATGGTAGTGTTTACTGCGGCTTTAGCATTTATTTGCAACAAAGCCCAAGAATAGATTTCAACATTTGCTGGGTCACAAATTTTCAAGAGTAGCAAAATTTGAAATATTTAGATGGTTCTCGCCCACAGTTGCCATGCTAATTTAAATAACCAAGACTTGCTTTCTTAATTGCATGCTCCTGTGATAGAAATACAACACACAAGTTGGACTGAAAGGAACACAGCTTTCTGGCGGCCAGAAACAAAGACTAGCTATTGCAAGGGCTCTTCTCCAAAAACCCAAAATTTTATTGTTGGATGAGGCCCCTTCAGCCCTCGATAATGACAGTGAGAAGGTAACATCATTTTCTTTTATCTCAGCATATAATACCAAATATAAGCATCCAATAACATGGAGGAAACCAAGGTAAGTTTGGAAAAACAAAGGCCTGGAAAGAATTGTAGTTCTAAGGTCACCAGTTCCATTTAAGGCTTTGGACCTTTACAAAAAGGTCAGTAGGTGGTGGGGAGGTAGGAGACAGTTGAGACAGAGGGAATCTCATGTTCCAGAAAGGTATTCTCACTCAAATTTGTCTCATTATCAAAAGCGGACCAATTTTCAAAATGTTTTTTCATTCAAGGAAAGAGCCCAAGAAAAATAATTTTTCAATTTTATTATTATTCCAGTGATGCCAAACAAACTAATAAGGTAATTAGTATGGGTAAAAGAGTAATCTACACTGCAGGGTCAGAGCCTGAGAGTTATTCTACCTTCTACAGACTCAGCCTAGTTTGAGCGGGAAACAAAGAGGCAAAGTGACACATGAGAAAATACTTGCACAGCAAGCTTCTCCAGCTGTTTGATTTTGCTATGTCCTTATCCCTTAGGAGTTTCTTGCACATGTAGGCACTTATTAAGTAAATGAACATTGGTTAAATGAATGGTAATCATTAATATTTGGAGAGTATGCATTACATGCTATTATCTCAGTCTTCACAACAACATGACGAATGAGCTTCTTGTATTAGTATGCCCATTTTACAGATTAGCACACTAAGGCTTAGATTAAGTAACTTCTCTAAATTCTAATGGAGGGTATCTGACCTAAGAGCCCAGGCAGTTAATCCACCCATGACTGCTGCTTGCAGATGATTATTATTCTTGATTCTCAAAGCAACAGTGTGTTATGAAAAATAAACAACAACTAACTTTTGGGATCAGACACATCTGGGCTGTAATCCTTACTTCATCAGTTACTAGCAGTATGACCTTGGTCTAACCTCAGTTCAGTTATCAGAAAAATAAAAATACTATCACTTTATGAGGTTATTGAAAGAATTTAAATGAGATATCCATCTTGGGAACATTTTATGTATTCAACAAATATGGGTTTTCACCCTCCACTCCCACTTTCTCTATATAGCGTCATAACCTCACTGTTGGCTGAAATGCTATGTTAACAGGACAGTTCTACAGCTAAATCCTACGAAAAACAAAACAAAATCTATGAGAGAAAATTAGATAAATAAATTAGACAATTCTACTTAGGTATACTACTTAGAAATACTACTTCCTGACTTTGAGTTTAGAACTACTCAAAGAAATGATAGTAGAAATTTGAGTAGTATTAGAACTACTCAAAGAAATTGTAGTAGAAATACTACTATAATTCTACTTAGAAATACTACTTCCTGACTGTGAGTTTAGAACCACTAACATATAAACAACTATTTCATTTTTATTCATTCTCACAAATGCTTTTCCACTGAAAGTCTTACATAATTTATCTGTAGCTAATCTTTCTTTTTTTTTTTTTTTTTTTTTTTGAGACGGAGTTTCACTCTTCTCACTTAGGCTGGAGTGCAATGGCACGATCTCAGCTCACGGCAACCTCCACCTCCCAGGTTCAAGCGATTATCCTGCCTCAGCCTCCCAAATAGCTGGGATTACAGATTCCTGCCACCACGCCCAGCTAATTTTGTATTTTTAGTAGAGACGGGATTTCTCCATGTTGATCAGGCTGGTCTCGAACTCCTGACCTCAGGTGATATGCCTGCCTTGGCCTCCCAAAGTGCTGGGATTACAGGCGTGAGCCAATGTGCCCGGCTGTAGTTAATCTTTCTAGATTTCTATTGAGTAAGGTGATTATTTTACAAGTAGGGCAGTTCCTTTGGGGACAAGCAAATAAAGCAAAGAAGGTTATTATATTACCTTAATTGATTTGACTTAGGTAAGTTTACTAACATCTAACTCAAACTGGTGATCACAGGTCTTTCTCTCTTCCAGGTGGTTCAGCATGCCCTTGATAAAGCCAGGACAGGAAGGACATGCCTAGTGGTCACTCACAGGCTCTCTGCAATTCAGAACGCAGATTTGATAGTGGTTCTGCACAATGGAAAGATAAAGGAACAAGGAACTCATCAAGAGCTCCTGAGAAATCGAGACATATATTTTAAGTTAGTAAATGCACAGTCAGTGCAGTAATGCTGTTGAGGTAGCACATATTTTGATGTTCGCGTAATGCAAAGAAGGAGTACTTGATAATTACTTGGCAAGCTTTGATCTCTTTTATTGCATATATCAATACCTAGAATCATGCTACTCAAGTACATACATGTTCTATTCACACACCATCTGACCTTCAGATTTTTAAAAGGAAGCAAAATTTGCTTATTTCATGTAAGTGAAATAATGCTTATATCCTTCACTTTATAAAAATATTCTAGCACATTTGCTTGTAAAGCAGTTTTCTACAAGGTGAATTTATTTCCCATCAACTTCTGCTATAAAATCGGAAATATGTTTCCAGGGGGAATATTATCCAGTTAACCATGTTGAAGGTTTTAGCAAAGGCAGTGTAAGATAGAGTGGGGCCTGTAGCATTGCAGGGAGAGTGTCTGTAACTTGGAATTTTGTTTTGCAGCATATATTACAGTACTTTTGCTAGTCCCTTTTCTCCAGACCGTAGGGATTTCTCTCAATAAGTATTCACTATTTCTCTAAATTTTATTCTTTTTCTTTTGTTGTGCAGGGAATAGAAAGGATTACGATGTAAAATTTCTGGGAGGATTAGGTAGCTATCTCCTACTTCACCAGTAAGTGAAGTGCCTCACATGAGCCATCCCAAAGATTCATTATTCCAAACCTTGGGTTTGGCAGTATAAGTCACAGGCCTGCCTGTTTATGAAAACTTACTTACTTAAAATAAGAGCTACTTTTGGGCCGGGTGTGGTGGCTCATGCCTGTAATCCCAGAACTTTGGGAGGCTGAGGATGGCGGATCACTTAAGGTCAGCAGTTCGAGACCAGCCTGGCCAACATGGTGAAACCCCGTTTCTACTAAAAACACAAAAATTAGCCAATCTTGGTGGCGGCCACCTGTAATCCCAGCTATTTGGGAGGCTGAGGCAGGAGAATCATTTGAACCTAGGAGGCAGAGGTCGCAGTGAGCCGAGATCTCACCACCGCACTCCAGCCTGCGCAACAGAGCAAGACTCCATCTCAAAAAATAATAAATAAGAGCTAATTTTATTGTGGGTGAAAATTTTTAAATGTCTTTCTCTATAATAAAATAATTTCCTTAAATTTTATATATACTTTATCATATATAATGTGTAAATGATTTTAAAGTTCTGTGTAAATAACAATATTGGCAAAATGAGTTACATTTTCAACTTACTTAAATATGTAATGTCACCTGGTGATTTTATCTTTATTCTTCAGTGTATTTTCTTCCATTTACACATTTAGCTAGCCTCTCTAAAGTGTACTCTACCAATAATTGAAATCTTGTTACACAAAATTAAAACCATTTATATATTATGCTGCTTTCTTTAAAATGCAAAATAAAAATAAGATTGGGGACTTGAGAATCAGATGCATCGTTTAGACGCATTGGCGCTGACTGCCATGTGGCTATTTTGCTATTCATGGATATAGAGCTCTTGGTAGCTTCTCTTCCCGGGGTAGGGTAGACAAGAAGAAAATAAAAATATAGTATGGACATGCTCAGAACCTCAGAGCAGGAGCACCACAGGCTCCAATTCTGTAATCTCTCCTAGAGGGGCAAATATGGTACCTGAAATGCCTGCTTACCCTTTGAACCTAACAACATCTGTCCCATACCTATAGATATCAGTAAAACACATTCCCTTCTAATGTATAAACCTGCTAGTTTTTATTTCCATTTTATTTATAATGAGTTTAAAGAATGCTTCACAGGCAGAATTCTCATCAATAAAGCCACTGCCTGCACTGGACCAAGCAACCATGCTGAGAATTGGGGTCCCAAAGAGTTTTTAAGGATTTGTAAGGTTATCAGCTGATGAAGGCAGAAAGTAGGTAGAGATCAACTACTTTTTAGGGGTTGCCACAATTTAAAGGTTTTTCTCTTTTTTTTTTTTTTTTTGACGGAGTTTTGCTCCTATTGCCCAGGCTGGAGTTCAATGGCGCAATCTTGGCTCACCACAACTTCCGCCTCCCGGGTTCAAGCGATTCTCCTGCCTCAGCCTCCTGAGTAGCTGGGATTATAGGCATGCACCACCACACCTGGCTAATTTTGTATTTTTAGTAGAGACAGGGTTTGTCCATGTTGGTCAGGCTGGTCTCGAACTCCCGACCTCAGGTGATCGGCCCATCTCGGCCTCCCAGAATGCTAGTATTATAGACATGAGCCACCACACCCGGCCAACAATTTAAAGGTTTAAAATTGCTGTACTGTTCTTAAAGTTGTGTTTAAAATATATCATTTTCATTAAAACAATAGTTATCAGTTTTATAGGCATGACTTTTTATGACTTTTTAATTCTTGCACTTTTCTTTTCTTTCTTTCTTTCTTTTTTTTTTTTTTTTTGAGACAGACTCTAGCTCTGCTGCCCAGGCTGGAATGCAGAGGTGCAATCTCAGTTCACTGCATCCTTGGCCTCCCAGGCTCTAGAGATCCTCCTACCTCAGCCTCTCAAGTAGCTGGGGCTACAGGCCTGCACCACCACACCCGGCTAATTTTTGTTTTTGTTTTTTTAAACACAGGGTTTCACCATGTTGCCCAGGCTGGTCTGGAACTCCTGGGCTCAAGTGATCCACCCCAGTAGGCCCCAAACGTACTGGGATTACAGGTGTGAGCCACCTCGCCCTGTGTCCTACACTTTCCTTTTCTTTTCTTTCTTTCCTTTTTTTTTTTTTTGGGGAGATGGAGTCACTCTGTCGCCCAGGCTGGAGTGCAGTGGCGCAATCTCAGCTCACTGCAACCTCAGCCTCCCAGGTTCAAGTGATTCTCCTGCCTCAGCCTCCCAAGTAGTTGGAACTACAGGTATGCGCCACCACATCTGGCCAATTTTTGTATTTTTAGTAGAGATGGGGTTTCACCATGTTGGTCAGGCTGGTTTCGAACTCCTGACCTCATGATCCACCCACATCAGCCTCCCAAAGTGCTGGAATTACAGGCGTGAGCCACTGCACCTGGCCCCTACACTTTTCTTAAAGCAAGGTATTCTGTAGCCAAAAAAGAAGCTGAATTAGGCCAGGTGTGGTGGCTCACTCCTGTAATCCCATCACTTTGGGAAGCCGAGGCAAGCGGATCACTTGAGGCCACGAGTTTGATTTCAGACTGGCCAGCATGGTGAAATCCTGTCTCTACTAAACATACAAAAATTAGTGGGGTGTGGTGATGCATGCCTGTAGTCCCAGCTACTCAGGAAGCTGAGGCAGGAGAATCATTTGAACCTGGGAATCGGAGGTTGCAGTGAGCAGAGATGGTGCAATGCACTCCAGCCTGGATGACAGAGGGAGATTCTATCACCCCTACTTCCCACTTCTGTTCCCAGCCCAAAAAAGAAGCTAAATTAGGAATTGATATTTTTATCTAAAATAAATAAACAAAATGGTACTTCAGCAGATGTATTTATTTATTTTTATAATTTTAACTTTCATTTTAGATTCGCAGGTACATGTGGAGTTCCTTTTACATAGGTATATTGCATGATGCTGAGGTTTGGGATACAATTGATCCCATCACCCAGGTAGTGAGCACAGTACTCAATAGATAGTTTTTCAACCTTTGGCCCCCTCGCTCCCCACGCTAGTAGTCCCTGGTGTCTATCGTTGCCATCTTTATGCCCATACTTCAGTAGATTTAAATGTAAGTTTTACATGTTAAATCACTCATTAAATATTTTATAAATTATTAAATAATACCATGCTTAGGTGTATAGCTTACAACTTGGTATTTACTAAAGGGCTTTAAGCAATGAATGCCAGATTATTCAGGGCACCAAATCAGTGAATTTAAGACATGTTGTCTTCTTATAGTGCCTTGGATACAGTAGATACTCAATAAATACTAGGTGATTCAGTTTGAAAAGTCAAAAATCATAGCAGGTATGCATTACTGATATTAAGATGAGCACACACTTACTGAAAAGATGACCTGGTGGGCTTCAGTTGTTTTGCCTCAACAATCATGTATTAGAATCTCCCCGTCATGGGTATTATCAGTCATTGGTGACATACTCGATAGTTTACTTCTAGGCTAGGCTCGTTTAAGTCCATAAAAACTTTTTCTTTCCATTCGGATGGCAATTTTAATTGTAGTTAAATAAATTTTTAATTTTATTTTAATTAATTTTAGCCTTTTATCATAGTTTATGAGTTGGTTTATTTAATTTTGAAATAATTTGGTATTTGAGCATACATTGCCTGATTTATTTTAGAACATTGAGAGACTAATTTCCCACAAGGCTTTTGTCTAGATTAAGGCATATTCCCTAGTTTCAAGGACTTCTGGTCTAAGGCAAACACTGATCTCTGCCAGTCATGACTCATAGCCTACTCCTTACTTGGATTGACCTCAATCCAAACTGTCTGAGCGTCCTTGCCCTTTGCTTCTCCTCTACCTCTGGGCTTGCTTATAGTTATAAAACAAGAGACTAGAAGAAAGAATGAAACACCAGTTTAAAACAACATAACAAGGCCGGACGTGGTGGCTCACGCCTGTAATCCCAGCACTTTGGGAGGCCGAGGTGGGCGGATCACCCGAGGTCAGGAGTTCAAGACCAGCCTGACCAACATGGTGAAACCCTGTCTCTACTAAAAATACAAAAATCACCCGGGCATATGGTGCATGCCTGTAATCCAGTTACTTGGGAAGCTGAGGCAGGAGAATCATTTGAACCCAGGAGGCGGAGGTTGCAGTGAGCCCAGATTGCGCCACCGCACTCCAGCCTGGGCATCACAGGAACACTCTCCCTCAAAAAAAAAAAAAAGAAAAGGAAAGGAAAAAAAAGAAAAAACACCTGGCCTAGAAAATCCTAAATACAATGAAGGCAGCTGTCCAGAGAGATCAAGATCCATCAGAGTCCTCTGTAAATGTTAGTGTGTTACAGCAGGGGACCCCAGTCCCCAGACCACGGACCAGTACCAATCCATGGCCTGTTAGGAACTGGGCTGCATAGCAGGAGGTGAGCAGTGGGTAGGCAAGTGAAGCACGGTAGGAGATGAGCAGTAGGTAAGCAAGTGAAGCTTCATCTGTATTCACAGCTGCAGCCGTTCTCCATGGCTAGCATTACTGCCTAAGCTCTGCCTCCTGTCAGATCAGCGGCGGCATTAGATTCTCAGAAGAGCGCGAACCCAATTGTGAACTGCACATGCGAGAGAGCTGGGTTGCGTGCTTTTTATGAGAATCTAATGCCTGATGATCTCTCACTGTCTCCCATCATCCCCAGATGGGACCATCTAGTTGCAGGAAAACAAGCTCAGGTCTCCCACTGATCCTACATTATGGTGATTTGTATAATTATTTTATTATATGCTACAATGTAATCATAATAGAAATAAAGTACTCAATAAATGTAAAAATGCACTTGAATCATCCCAAAACCACTGCCCCGCTTCCCCGGTCCGTGGAAAAACTGTCTTCCAGGAAACTGGTCCCTGGTGCCAAAAAGGTTAGGGACTGCTGTTACAGTAGCTCTTAGCGATCAAATCTTATCTGTTAAACTGCCCTTTCTTTGTAAGAGGGAAGGCTGCTCAGTGAGTCTTAAAATAATTGAAACACCAATGAGGATACCAGTGGAATAAAAACAATTTAACAAGGATAAGGTATGACACAGATGTCAGTGAAAAGAAACAAAACAACATCACACCTGTTTTAAAACTAACCCAGCCAACCTATTTTATATATTACCACTCCTTAAAACAAGTTATGGTATGTTCTCATGTTAAATCAACTTAGATCATAGCTAATAAACTGATTTGCAGCCTACTCAATGTGTCAGTTTCATAGCATGCAGAGTATATCATAGCGTTACACATGACCTATTCTATGAAAATATTTCCTAGGTTATTGTCAACTTATGTATTCATTGCTTTGGTTCTGAGCTCTTATTCCAAGAGGGTTTGTGAAGTGGAATTACAAATTGATTGGAAATAGTCCAGAGAGGAAACTGGGAAGACTGGAAATGGAGGAATGAGGGTAGAGGGTTTGGGGTATACAATAGCTTTCAAGCCTTTATTTATTTCTCTGCCATTTGTAATAATTACCACAAATTTTAAAGCTCATTTAAAAACCATAATTATAAAAAATGCATGGATCAACCAAATGTCTATAAATAGCACCTCAAGTCTATAAATAGTACCTCAACTTGCCCCCTTTTAGCAAAGCCACACTGATGAAGCCCATATTAACTTCCTAATGCTGCTGTAACAAATTATCACAAACATAATGATGAAATAATACAAATTTATTATCTTACAGCTCTGGAAGTCAAAAGTTTAAAATCCGTCCCTTTGGGCTAAAATCAAAGGTGTCATTCCTTCTACAGTCTCTAGAGAAGAATCTGTCCCTTGTTCTTTTTCCCAGTTCCAGAAGCTTCTAGATGGCCTGCATTCCTTGGACCTCTGCTTCCTTCATCAAACCTCCATCTCTCTCTGCCTCTGCCATCCTTTTACTCTTATAAGGACCCTTATGATCACACTGGGCGCTCATGGATAATCCCATATAATTTTCCCATCTCAAGATTCTTAAACTTAAAAAAAAAAAAATTCTTAAACTTAATCACATCTGCAAAGTCCCTTTTGCCATGTAACATCACATGTTCACAGGTTCCAGGAAAGAGGATGCAGACATTTGCAGAAGGCTGTTACTTAGCCTTCCACAAAGCCTATCTATTTGAATTTTTATTCCATGGAGAAGGCAAGCCAAATTTTTCACAGCTTTGCGCTGAGTAAAAGCTCAATCCAATGTCATCATTATACACAGAAAGAGCAAAAACTCACATATCTGGCCTTCAAGTCATGTGCGTTTTCCATTGCAACATGCTAATCCTACACTGATGCTGGGCCAGGACTTGGAAGGTGTTTGTCTTTCTCTCTTGTGCTACCAAATTCCTCTATTGCTGCTATTTCCTTTTGTCCTAGACTAGATTTATTTACTAAAAGCTTATAGTAAATTCTACTTTTTTTTTTTCTTTTTGAGACGGGCTTTTGGTCTGTTACCCAGGCTGGAGTACAGTGGTGTGATCTTGGCTCCCTGCAACCTCCACCTCTTGGGTTCAAGCAATTCTCCTGCCTCAGCCTCCTGAGAAGCTGGAATTACAGGTGCCCACCACCACACCCAGCTAATTTTTGTATTTTTAGTAGAGATGGGGTTTCGCCATGTTGGCCAGGCTGGTCTTGAACCCCTGACCTCAGGTGATCACCCACCTCAGCCTCCCAAAGTGCTGGGATTATAGGCGTGAGCTCCTATACCTGGCACTAAATTCTACTGTCTTAGCATCATTATTCTTTCTACTAAATAATTTTATTTGCCAGCAAGTTAAAACGGCATCGTTAATACTGTCAGTATATGAGCTTTCACAAACTATTAAGCCAGTACACTTTTGAATTTTCCTAAAACTATTTCAGACTACTGCTTCTAATGATGGCCGATTTTTTAAAATGAAATGGCATGTCACTTTCAGTACATTATCTCAGTTAGTCCTCACATTGACTCTATAATGGCAGATATTATTGATACTATCTATTTTTAAAGAAAACTAAAGCTTAAGGAAATTAAGTAACTAGTTGAGAGTTAGAATCTGATTCAGAAACTTTTCTTTCTAACACCAGAGCCTAGAGTCTTGATTGTAGCACCAAGGTCTTCTGTCCACAATTTATTCAGCAAGATAGCTGATGCAGTCATGGCTCACAGAGTGCACTGGGTCAATGTGAGGACCAAACCAAAATTTTGGCAGCAGCTGCATGGTCTAATTAAATTAACCAGGCACACCCAGAAAATATTCTGTATCCACATCCCTAAAACAAGATTGAACTCAGCTCAAGGTAGGAGATCTGTTTTTCCTTTAGTGTTTACTTACACATATAAGTCTTGGGTATTCAGATACTTTTTGTATGGAGAAAATTGCAGAAATATGAGAATTTCAAGCCAAGAAAAATGGAGAAAGCAGCACACTTCTTAGAAAAAAGCATACTAATTTGACTATAACGTCTGTGGAAATATTCTGAAAAGCATCGCCAGTGAAATTGAGCTTGCTGGACACGTTTTCTTAGTGACTTATACTTAATTATCAAGGTTCAGTTTAATCCTACTAAATGTTTTTCTTTTTAAACTGTGCGAGTATCTGCTTAAAGAAGATGTTAGTTTACTGAGATTTCAGAAAAGCCAAAGTTAAACAATTGGGTGTTTAAAACTGTAAATGCATGCATTGACTGCTGCACTGTTAGACTTAGGGAAAGTCTAATAAGCCAGTCTGTGTATTTTATATTTAAATGATGGAATGCCATTATTTCTGAGCCAGGTAAAATTTGCTACTGAATGGGGGTATTTCATCTAATTAACTTTACTACATCACAGTAAAACAATGCATGGCTGAAATATTTTCTACCCAGTTAAAAGTCAAGAGATTTTAGGAAAGTGGTTGAAACTGTTAAATTACCAGAACATTCTGGACAAATGAAGCAAAAAAAAGGATGGAAGACAGGAGAACAGGAAGGAAGGAAGGAAGGGAGACAGACTGAATATTTGAATACACTCAAACAATTTTTAAAAATGTAATACACACTAGTAATCAGCTTAGGACTGGAAGTATAAAATACTCCACCTTCAAATCCTCTGAAAACCTAAAAAAAAAAGTGATACACATTTAAATTTATTATTTATTTTTTGAGATGGAGTTTCACTCTTGTTGCCCAGGCTGGAGTGCAATGGTGTGATCTCGGCTCACTGCAACCTCCGCCTCCCAGGTTCAAGCGATTCTCCTGTCTCAGCCTCCTAAGTAGCTGGGATTACAGGTGCATGCCACCATGCCCGGCTAATTTTTGCATTTTTAGTAGAGATGGAGTTTCATCATATTGGTCAGGCTGGTCACGAACTCCTGACCTCAGCTGATCTGCCTGCCTCGACCTCCCAAAGTGCTGGGATTACAGGCGTGAGCCACCACACCTGGCCTACACATGTAAATTTAAATTCCTAGTCCTACACCCCCAGTTCAGGCAGAATTACAGCTAGTCCACACTAGTTTCATAAATTCCTTTAATCTCCAGTTTCCTAGAGCTATGTCCCCCTGAGAAGAGATGGGTTAGTGAGTAACAAATTAGCCAAAAAAAAGGGGAGGGCAGGGAGCCTGGCTCTCATAAGAGGCCAAAGGAAAAGAGGAGAAGTGGAAGGTGGTCATCAAGAATCAGAGCATGGTCAACATGGTTCCCAAAGATGCCAAACAAGAAACCTCCAAAGTAACAAAGAGAAGATAAATGTGTTCAATTAATAACTCTGGGAAATCCATGTGGATATTGAGAAATGCAGAGAGAATTGTCAAATGGAATGTTTCTATCACTTAGAAGTAGTAACAATAAGATAATGTGAAATGCCAGGCGAGGTGGCTCATGCCTGTAATTCCAGCACTTTGAGAGGCCGAGGTGGGCTGATCACTTGAGGTCAGGAGTTCAAGACCAGTCTGGCCAACATAGTGAAACGCCATCTCTACTAAAAATACAAAAATTAGCTGGGCATGGTGGTGGACGCCTGTAGTCCTAGGTACTCGGGACGCTGAGGCAAGGGAATCACTTGAACCCGGGAGGCAGAGGTTGCAGTGAGCTGAGATCACACCACTGCACTGGGTCACAGAGCGAGACTCCGTCTCAAAATAATAATAAGAAGAAGAAGAAGAAGAAGAAATAAGCTAGAACTATTAAAATAAATTCATATTTATTGAACACACATATATCAGGCTTAATAAGTGGTTGAGCCTTATAGGCATTAACTTACTGACAAGAAGATACACTCTACTGTTATTCAAATTTTACCAAATGGGGAAACTCTGAGGCACTGGGTAGTTAAGGAAACTTACCAAGGTCAAATAGCAAGGAAGTGACAGAATGAGGATTCAATGCAGAAAAATCTGACTCCATAGGCCACACTGAGCTAATTCATTGTCTCTCTAAGATGGAATTGGAAACAGTAAGGTACTTTTGAGTTGTACATATAGAAGTAACTTGCTGTTTGCCTCCTCCTTACATTGCAAAAATACAAAGGTACACAGTTCTTCTTTGGTTATTTTAACGCAAAACTAGATTTTTTTCTGACTACCCACACTCTGAAAAAAAATATCTTGTACATAATGCAATTACAGCTTGGAAGCCTTAGAAATACAGCTGCTCCAGCAATAACACATTTTCCCTGTGACTCTTCATTTTTCTCTACCTTCCAAAAAACATACTCCAAAGTGTACGGGGAGATTAGACCCTGGCTTCTACACAGAGTGTCTCTCACTGTTGAATCATCCCTGCTATCTTTATTTTCAGGGTATTTATCGAAATTCTTTTGTTCCATTTGCAACCCACTTGCTGATGTATCATTCCTCTCTTTAGTTAAGATTTTAAAAAATCTTGATAGCTTTATCGTGCTAAAACCAAGACAGACTTACAAATATTGAAACTGAAAAAAAAAAGTAGTAACACATGCATTGGGTGAAGTGTTGGCTAAGGTGGAGTCATCAAAAGTGGTTTGGAGCTGTGCACAGCAGTGAGCACCTATAGTCCCAGCTACTCAGGAGGCTGAGGCAAGAGGATTGCTTGAGCACAGGAGTTCAAGGCCAACCTGGGCAACATAGTGAGACTCCATCTCAAAAAGAAAAAAAAAAAAGTGGTTGCAGTTTGCTTACATATAGTGAGGCTCCTAATCATAGGAATGACTTTCTAAATATTGTAAAATAAATACAGCTTAGGACTGGAAGTATAAAATATTCCACTTTCAAATCCTCAGAAAACCTAAAAAAAAGTGATACACATTAAATTTATTTATTTTATTTATTATTTTATTTATTATTTATTTATTTTTTTTTTAGAAGGAGTTTTGCTCTTGTCATTTACAAGTAATGACATTGTTTTAAAATTGGGATGTTTTGTGATGGGCTATCAAATTTTATATATTTTCATATATTACCAGAAGTTCTTATGACATTAGCCTAGACAAAATAAAACCATTTGGAGAGACCACTAATAAATTATATCAGAAACCCAGCATAGACAAACCAGCAAGAGAAGTGCAAATATCACGAAATTTTCATCATGCACTTCTGAAATAGAAAGACAATACACCATGGTTTTTCTCTTATATCTATTGTATTTCAGGTTGCTCCTTCAATGAAAATTGGAATCTTTGCAGAAAATCCAGTCTATCAGACAAGAGTTAACCTTTTCCCACATTATTTTTTTCTATGTAGATTATAGAGCCAAAGATAAAAAACAGTTAGATGTATTCAAGTAAATTCTTCTAAAATGTCTAACATCTTAGTAGAGCATATAAACTAAGGACCCAACAGCTCACCTCTAGCTCTAAGTCTGGGGTCCACTGAGTGGCATCAAAGAGGTACAGTGATGAGCAAACTTTTAAGAGAATGTCCATAGCTGGTGTCAGAATCTCAAAAGAGTTTGTTAATCCAAAAAAGGATGAGAAGCACTGTTCTAGACAAAACAAAACCCTGTCTACAAAATCAGTCACTTTATATACAGAATTCATGAGTAGGAGTTTTAAACTGGAGTATGGATGGAACAATTAATGAAGTTCAATAAATGCTAACTTATTTTCTCTCTTATAATATACAGTAGTTTTAAAAAGACATAGGAGGTGGGGCACAGTGGCTCACATCTATAATCCCAGCATTTTGGGAGGCCCAGGCAGGAGGATCACTTGAGCCTGGGAGTTGAGACCAGCCTGGGCAACATAGTGAGATCTCATCTCTACAAAAAATAAACAAAATTAGCCAGGCATGGTGGCACGTGCTTGCAGTCCCAGCTGCTTGAGAAACTGAAGTGGGAGGATCGCTTGAGCCTGGCAGGTCGAGGCTGCAGTGAGCCACAGTCATGCCACTGCACTTCAGACTGTCTTAAAAAAAAAAAAAAAAAAAAAAAAAAGACATAGGCTCTTGCCTCCATTTTTTAGTTTCTTTTCGGTGTGTTCTGAATTTCTTATGTACAGTTAAAAGAAAGAGCTGTTACTTTTTAAAAAGTCTATCTAGCACCATCAGTGAACCCTTTTAGAATGCTACACAAAATGCAACATTTAAATTTGCTTAATAATCAAGTAACTCTATTTGAAGGAAAAACTAAACTAACCTCTTCCCCCTTGTAATAGTTTTAGACAAAAATAGATAAGATTTAATTCTGGGTAAATACATGTACACATACAGACCAAAGTTTAAGTTATTGTGATACACTTTGAGCATTTTAAAATTATAAAACTATAATGCCTACATACTGTTAAATTTTTAAATAGTTAATTCTAGAGTCAGGGTAGGATGATGGGGTGATTATTTTTTCAAATGACGACTTTTTTCTTAAAGAAATAACACAAGAAGGCCGGGCTCGGTGGCTCACGCCTGTAATCCCAGCACTTTGGGAGGCCGAGGTGGGCGGATCACGAGGTCAGGAGATTGAGACCATCCTGGCTAACGTGGTGAAACTCCATCTCTACTAAAAATACAAAAAATTAGCCGGGTGTGGTGGCATGCGCCTGTAGTCCCAACTACTCGGGAGGCTGAGGCAGGAGAATGGCGTGAACCCGGGAGGCAGAGCTTGCAGTGAGCCGAGATCGGGCCACTGCACTCCAGCCTGGGTGACAGAGCAAGACTCCATCTCAAAAAAAAAAAAAAGAAAAGAAAAAGAAATAACACAAGCAATATTTTACTTTTGTTTTACAATCACAAGTTCTCAAATTATGACTGTGATTCATGATCATGTGCAAGGCTTATTTTTACCCCAAATAAATTACTGATCAATAAGTAAGCATTCAGTATCTGTTGATTTAATTTTTATTTTTAAACAAAAGCAAAAATATTATTTAAAACATCACTATAAGATAAGCTTGTGAGCTGAGGCTGTATTAGAGAAATCGTATTGTCCAAGCTCATCATCCTTTTTCCCTTCTCTCCCCTCAACAACTCAAAGATTGAAGACTTTTTGGTGTTGATATGTAAACATTTCTTGCAAGTGCTAATGAATATGTCATTTTGGTATTACAGAACTTCATACTTGCAGAAGAATAACTCAATTATATAGCATTATATACGAAACTTGACTTAGAAATAATGATTAACTAGATCTGATTTAACTGTTGTATGTTATTTCCCCAATGGCCATAAAATACCAGAAGTTTCATTTTTATTTTTAATTTGTGAGACAAAGTCTCACTCTGTTGCCTAGGCTGGAGTGCAGTGATGCAATCTCAGCTCACTGCAACCTCCTGGGTTCAAGTGATTCTCCTGCCTCAGCCCCCCACCGCTTCCCAGTACCTGGGATTACAGGCACACGCCACCACACCTGGCTAATTTTTGTAGTAGAGACAGAGTTCCATCATGTTGGCCAGGCTGGTCTTGAACTCGTGACCTCAAGTGATCCTCCTGACTGGGCCTCCCAAAGTGCAGGGATTATAGGCATGAGCCACTGTGCCCGGCCCAGAATTTTTAAGTAGATCGTTTTTTCTAGCTATCATAGTTTATTCAAATCAAAGTCATTATCTATGGTGGCCATAAATGAATGATTTTGATTTAAAGGTCAATTTTGTAGTTTCATGCAGCCAGAGACCAAAATATCTACCTAAATCAGTTAACAAAGTAAAATATAAAAATCCTTTTTTTTTTTTTTTTTTTTTGTTTGTTTTTGAGACGGAGTCTTGGTCTGTCACCCAGGCTGGAGTGCAGTGGCGCGATCTCAGCTCACTGCAAGCTCCGCCTCCCGGGTTTACGCCATTCTCCTGCCTCAGCCTCCCGAGTAGCTAGGACTCCAGGCACCAGCCACCGCAACGGGCTAATTTTTTGTATTTTTAGTAGAGACAGGGTTTCACCGTGGTCTCAATCTCCTGACCTCGTGATCCGCCCGCCTCGGCCTCTCAAAGTGCTGGGATTACAGGCGTGAGTCACTGCGCCCGGCTTTAAAATACAAAAATCTTAAGTTTTTTTGGCATTCTGTAGACTCATTGATTGATTGAATTTTTCTTTCTTTGCTTTTTAATCAGTTAAAAGCTTTTTTATCTGTCTTTGTTTCTACAACTGGTCACAAAGTTACAGCTTTTATAGAGGTTGCCACAATAAAAGACACTTAGTAGAATTTAAGATTCAGATATGTTCAATTGAATCTATATTTTAGTATCATATGACAATGCAAAATAATATCCACTCTTTACTGAAACAATAGGTTGTTCCGGCAAAATTCCTTTGTGAAGTAATAACATAAAGTTGCATTTTGCCTACTTACTGTAGTCAATCTAGGACTAATAAAGGGAAAATGACTTTCCAGTCCCAGTTTAAAGGAACTATGTGGTGCAAAGGCTTGAAGTGAGTTTCTGCTTCCAGAATCAGCACTCTTTTCCCACAGAACATACTGCTTGGCCAGATCATCTGCCTCATTTTGTGGTCAAGGGGACTCTCTTTCTCAAAGCAGGATAGCCACAGAGAAACAATTCATGAAAGAGGACATTAAAATGGCAAGTAAACATGAAAAAAAGTTTAGGGCTCTAAAATTTATTAGACAATAATGAGATTCATTTATTTTTTAAAAAAGAACAAAATTATGAATTCAGGGCTGATTCTCTAAACCACTGTTTGTTGGAATATAAACTGCTACATACTTATTGGGGAGTAACCTAGATCTAGATCTAATCTCTATCTAGAGCCTTTAAAATGTTCTTATTCCACAGGAATTCCTTCCTTTGGAAACAATCAGATATTAGAACAAGAAGTCACGCACAAGGATGTTCAATGCAGCCTTGTGTATAATATTGATCATGTGGAAAAAGACTAAATATTCAGTATTACAGGAGTAGGTAAATTTTTAATATATGCATATTTAATACATGCATCCCATACAGTATTTTTAGCCATTTAAGATAAAGCTTGCAGAGAATTTTTTTTTTTTTTTTAGACAGTTTCACTCTGTCGCCCAGACTGAAGTGCAGTGGCACAATCTCGGCTCACTGCAACCTCTGCCTCCTAGGTTCAAGAGATTCTCCTGCCTCAACTTCCCAAGTAGCTGGGATTACAGGTGCCTGCTACCATGCCCAGCTAAATTTTTTTTTTTTTTTTTTGAGACAGTGTCTCGCTCTGTCACCCAGGCTGCAGTGCAGTGGCGGGATCTCGGCTCACTGCAAGCTTTGCCTCCCAGGTTCATGCCGTTCTCCTGCCTCAGCCTCCCGAGTAGCTGAGACTACAGGCACCCGCCACCATGCCCAGCTAATTTTTTTTTTTTGTATTTTTAGTAGAGACAAGGGTTTCACTGTGTTAGCCAGGATGGTCTCGATCCCCTGACCTTGTGATCCGCCCACCTCGGCCTCCTGAAGTGCTGGGATTACAGGCGTCAGCCACCGTGCCTGGCATGCCCAGCTAATTTTTGTATTTTTAGTAGAGACAGGTTTCACCATGTTGCCCAGGCTGGTCTCGAACTCCTGACCTCAAGTGATCTGCCCGCCTTGCCCTCCCAAAGTGCTAGGATTAAAGGTGTGAGCCACTACACCTGGCCAATAATTTTTAATAGTAAGGAAAATTTATTTTAATATTATGGTGGGGAGGGGAAAGCAGGTTACAATCTTGCACATATATGTAAGAAAAAAATCACATAGAAAAAAGATTGTAGGTAACAACACAATTGTTGTGTCTGAGAAGTAGGATCAAGGTAATTTGTTTTCCCTGCTTCTTCACAATTTCTTATATTTTTCAGTGAGCATGCAATTGTCTCTAAAAAAACTTACTGAAATGGACAATCTATGGCTTAGGATGGAGGTGATATGATTAGACAAATTTGTACTTACATATGAATGCTTCCGTTATAATTCACAGAAGCAATTATATTTTTAAAGAAATATTTATTAACCCAAATGAGTATCTAATTGGTTTTATAAAACAAAGTAAAATGGAAAGATAAGTAGGCCAATTTGTGGGAGCCTGTACACTATTTAACTTCCCAGGGAGTGCTACTATCAAGCCAGCCTCCAAAATAAGATTTCCTAAGCTTTCCACTTTCCAGTTTCTCCTGAACCCTCATGGTAATAGCTATATCACCTGGTAAAAGCAAAATCTAAAGAGTAGAGGTCCTTTGAGCCTGGATCCTTGATACATCTTCTGTTTATGGGTAAAAAAATTCCCTGTATTGTTCTTAAGGATTTATCTGATTGGTATACATGGGCTGTTAATATTGTTTTCACTTATTCTGTAATAAGGTATATGAACGCAAGATAGAGGAAGCTTAGATGCCAGGGTCACTCTCCCTCTCATCCTTACTAGCCTGTATTCTGTATAAGCTATACAGACTTTTACTCATTACTTCTGGGCATAATCACAATAATTATCAAGAGATAGAAAACTACTAGAAAAATTAAATTAATAGCATAAATGAACCAGAAAACAAACTGTTACATAAATATAATAGCTTGTTTCTTGAGGAAAATGGCATGAAAAAATGAGTGTTATTACCTCTATTTCCTAAAGCAATACTTCAACAGGAAAAAAAAGAAACTCTCCTGCAACAGAGAACTTCTTAGCTTCTGATTATTTGGCTATAATTTATGGAATACTTAGTAAATAAATTTGATACATAAGAACTAGTGCTACAACTTATATATGACTTCCAGAAATACAGGATTCCACATTTTGTACAAGTTAAGTGAGAGCGATTCAACTAGGGGGTGGCTGTAAAGTACCTAAGGAACAGAATTTGTAAGAGCAAAACTTAATTATAGAGTCTCAACTGCAAAAATATAATAAACAAATGAGATTTTTTTTTTAGATATCTCCTTTTTTACAGCATTAATATTAGAAAGAAGGTGGAGAGGTTGACCAGCAATCATCGGCATAACATTTTTTTCTTGGAAGCTAGGTAAATGTAGGTTTTTCATAAGGTAGAGTAGTACTAGTGTTCTAAATGTATAAGGATAGTCCAGAATGAAGCCAAATGAGTTGAAAAAAAAAGAAAAGCAAAAGAATAATAGGAAAATAAAATGTATATTTTCACCCTCCAGGTAACAAGCAAATCTTAATGTCCTGTATTATAACAAGTAAACCCTCTTTATGTCCTGTATGCCCCTTTTAAAATAGTACAGAATGCTACTACAAGCTTTCGTGAACAGTCACAGGCTACTTTGTTTTTACATAACCCTTTTTTTTTTTTAGGTTTGTGCTTATAGATACGTAAAATTTATTTTTTAAAAAGAAGCAAAAATGAAAACTCAGCATGTTTAGTTAAATTTGGATTTTAAAAAACCAACTAATCATGTTTAGAATAATATGACTCAAATATTGCATGAAGCATATTTATATTAAAAAATGATTTATTGTTTATTTGAAATTCAAATTTTACTGAATATCCTGTATTTTATCTGGCAATGCCAGGTATAGTGAGAATGTACTTTAAATAAAGAATATTTTCTTTTTTGATGAAATGCCTTACAATCTTACTTAAATAAGATAAAAATATATGCAAATATATTACTCCATGGAGTATAGAAGATACATTTATCTAAACTTGACAACAAAACTATTGAGTTTTAAAAGAGTCTCGCTCTGTCGCCTAGGCTGGAGTGCAGTGGTGTGATCTTGGCTCACTGCAACCTCCGCCTCCTGGGTTCAAGGGATTCTCTCGCCTCAGCCTCCTGAGTAGCTGAGACTACAGGCACGTGCCACCATGCCTGGCTAATTTTTGTATTTTTAGTAGATACAGGGTTTCACCATGTTGGCCAGGCTGGTCTTGAACTCCTGACCTCAAGCGATCCACCCGCCTCAGCCACCCAGAGTGCTGGGATTACAGGTGTGAGCCACTGCGCCTGGCAAGTTTTAAAGGTTTCTATACTCTGACAAACTCAGTTTCTTAGCAAAAGTGATCCTAAAGTTTAAGTTTTAAGATACAGGGGGAAATTAATTTAATTAGATTATTTATTTATATTTTTGTAGTAACTACATTAAAGAAAATAATAATGATTAAGTCATTTTAAATTATAGGATAAAAAATAGGTATAAGTGACAAATAGAATATTACTATTTTGGATAATTTGAAGTGAAAATATGGACCATTTAAAATTTAATCTGATGCTTCCATACACAAAATAAAAATGCAAAATGAAACTAAATATGTTTTCCTAGATTTTAGTTAACCATGAAAGAAACAAAACTTCGTTATAAGAAACTATATCTTAAAGACATATCTGTGAGGAAAAGCTTTCTACTTAACTTAATAATTTTAGTACATAGTCTGTCTTGGAGGCAAATCCCAGGTGATCATAAGAAGCTGAAAAAAAAAATGGTCAGCAGTTTTCTAAACTACAACCTACCACTGACTGATAGGTGATACATTTTTTTTTTGCCTTTATTTCTTCATTAAAAAAACTCAACTATATCAACATTGATTTCTTACATTTGACAAGTATACCATCATAATGTAAGATGTTAACAATAGGAAAACCACAGGAACTCTCTATATTATTTTTACAACTTTTCGGTAAATCTAAAATTATTCCAAAATAAAAAGTTTACTTAAAAACTGAAGGGAAAAAGAATATGCCACTGCTTTTGCAGCATAAAATAATAAAAGTAGTTCCAAACCCCTTCATGGACATAAATTATTAATACTATTTCTTTACAGCAGGGATCTATTATACTTCTATTGTGAAAGTAATATTTTCTCTACAAAACAACAAGCAGAACTTCAAGAATGAAAAGTTCACCAAATCTGATTTTCCTGGATATACATACTAAAACACTTAAGTGAACACCTCACTAAGCAATGCATTTCAAATTTAATAATTACATATGAAATGAATTATTAATATATCATATGCTTTCTACTGAAAACTATACAGTATTTTGTAGCCAAAATATTTACGTTTGTTTTAATGATCTCTGTTCATTGCTATGACAACATTCAATTGTGATACTCACTAAAATATGTCAATACTGAGGACACAGGAAGTATAATGTATATGGACCTTAAACTTAACCACTGCAGTTTTAAGTCAAATAGTTATTTACTGGGAGAAAGAGCAAAAGTTACTTTGCCTCATAAGTAAAAAGCCACTGAATTGTCATCTATAAAAACTTTCTTTTCTTAAAGTTTTGGGAGAAATATAATTTAATGTTATAAAAAATATTTTGCCCTAAATAAAAACTTCATTTGTCTATAGAAAATGTCTGTGTAAATTCTGTTAAAGAGGATATATAACTCAATAATATTTTTAAAGCTAAATAACGTGTATGTCTTTTAAACACATTTCCACCTGGTGCTAGCTCCCCTCTCCACCTCCCTGCAATAAGGCCATTGTTTGTTAAATTGAAAGGGGAAAGAACCTGCTTAGAAAAAAAATAATAATCATAAGAGATAGGCATGTAAGAGAAAAATGAAGCATTGATCAGTGTACAAGAATGAGCACAAAACTTCCTGAAATGATGGGAAACCTGATGATAGGGTGCCTACATAATTAGGGACATTAAATTGGGTGCAAAATTGGGCAGTACAAATCCTTTATTTTCAGTTGAACTAGACAATCACTTGAACTTTAGGGGAAAAAAGAAAAAGATCTACTTTCTTTCTTCTATTTCAGCGCTTAAAATGGAGTAGCTAAAAACCTTAAAGCTGGAAGGATTGGTTCCCCCAAAGATGTAAAGATAACCCAAGGTGAATGATTAAGGGTTTTTCAACATTCGCACAGATTTCAGGGTAAAATGAGCATAATGTAAATCAACTTATTGTTTGAGCCCTTTCAAATTAGTTGCCAAGAGAGGAGTGAAAACTTGATAAGCAGGCTCCAGTTTCTGTGTGTTGATTTGGAAATCTTAAAGCTTGAGGGAGCTCAATTCATTTAAAGGAAGACATGTAAAGGGACAAAAAGTAAACAATGAAAATGCTATGCAATGAAGCACTAAAGTGAATGGGGGTATAGAGGATTTTTTTTTAAAAACAAAACAATAAAGAGTTCCATTGTGCTTTTAAATTACAATTTTAGAGAGTTCTTTAAGGGTCTGATTTTCTTTTGAGTATCAAAATGTCATGACCCATTTACAATATCCAAACTGTTGATGCTGTTTTTTTTAATCGAGCTTGGAGGGAAATTAAATATAAATTGATATCTCCAAGAATTAAGTCCACATTTTCTAATAGGCAGGTGGCTATTTTGAGTGAAGCAGCCAAGGCATTTTTCCTTTTAACCTTCCTGCATGGAAAGTCAATTTCTCAACTGCAAACTAGATACCTTCAGAACACTAATGATCAAATCTTATGCCTGCAGCAACTTCGGGTCCGGACTCTCCTAAGGAATCAAACCAAAAAGCACTATTTCACTAAAAGAAGTGAAGATAGTTGGCCAGACTAAATCCAGGTATTTGGACATAAATCTCAGGTGGCTCATCTGCCTTTTCCCAGGAAAATGCGGCCCCAGCTTTCATCAGTGTGTGCTTTGTCTTGATAGAAATGCATAATCATCAAAGCTAAGTATTTTTTTACCTCAAATATAAGATCCTTTAGCACGGATTTTAAAAGTATTCGTAAACCACTTATAAACTACGAATGAAAAAATAAAGGACGACACAGATTTGTAGGGGCAAGAAAGGTGAGTAGGGAAGGACTAGATCATCTGCATCGAGATTTGAAAGACACTTGTGGCTTACTTGCAAAGCTTCATTTAGCATTGAGCGTACGAGGGAAATTCTGTTCCTGATGACAGCGCAGTGGGAATTCCCACTCCAACAACCCATGAAATGTTACTGCATAATTATTCACCTTCTGAGGCCCATTACGACTTATCAGCAGAGAAAGAAATTTAATTTAAACTCACCCCTCTGTGCTAAAGAATGACTGGGACATGAGATCAAAGAGCGAAGCTCTGTCCTCCAGTGGTTTGCAACACCTAGGCACAATAGGGTGAGAGAACGCGGCATTCCAGCGCTTCCCAGCTTTCCGGACCCCGGAGAGAGGGGGTGGGGGTGTGGGCTCACATCGCCGGCTGGCTTGAGGGAGGAGAGTGGTGGCGGCTCCGGAGGTGGACGTGTCAATTATATCCTGGAGCTCCGGGAAGCCAGATTGCTTCTACCGGCGGCTGCAGGGGCTTTGCAAGCGAAGATAGGCGACTCTCCTTCCTTCCCCACTGTGGGGGATTGGGGTCAGAGGAGCCCGTGGATTTAGCCACGAGGGGACATGACTGGAGCCCTGTCACACGCAGGTGTGCGTCTACGAGAGCTCTTTCAATATAAGTGCGGGAGAAAATTTATGCTGCAGCCTCATCACAGGATGCCTTAAATGCATGTACATAGTGCGTATCTAACCACCCATAAAAGCCAAGTTTAATCCTTGGCATGTCTCGAGAATACGAAGTGGAACCCACAGATCCGAACCTGTGCGATGAGCTTCCAAGACCAGAAGGCCTAAGACCTAGAGGCGCCTAAAAGAGTCAGGGGGTGGGGCTGGGAAAGGTTTACCAGGAGCCAGCGCCTTTCCTCAGGCAGCCCGGGGAGAGGCAGGTACATTCTCCAAATAAAGACCTTTAAGGGGAGCATGACGCTCTTCTCCGAAGGGTTGATCTATGTTGATCTCCTTTCAGATGTCACCAGAATAGGGACCTTCGGAATGTTGGTAGCAGTCCCCAAAGACCCAGAGGCCCAGAGTCGGGAGAGAAGAGCATTGGGAAGGAAGCCCATGAGAGGTTGTTGGGTTTTGGGTGCAATGCAGTAGAGTTCTGTTCAACAGGTTCAGTGATTCTACATCTGTGTCCATCCACCTATCTATCCATCACTTTTTCTGTTAGTCCCCAGGGTAGCTAAAGTTTTTTGATATCCTGAAACTAAAAAGGGCAAAGAGTTTTCACAGCCAGTCACACTTAATTGCGCCTTCTTTATGATAACAGTGTGGGGAAAGGTGGGCAAGTTCCTTCACTCGTCGAGTCTGGCAACCCCATGATAAAATGACAAGAATAAATCTTGCCACCTATGGAGGACGATGCACTTTGACGTCGCTGGGGAGAGGAGGCGGGTGCGAGTGAACACAAAGCACTTTGGCCAAGAAAAGAGCACAGGAGGTGAAGAAAGGCAGGCAGTCGTGGGCCAGGACAGAGAGAAATCTGAACAAGTTCAGGAAGAAGAATCTGAGTCTGTCCACGCCGCAGCAGCCTCCGGTGGCACGGGCAGGAAGATCAAAGCGCGGCACCCCGGGACAGGATGGGACAGATTCCCCGGGCTCCGAGGCGCTAGGATGGCGCTGGGCAGCGGGCTGGTGCGGGAAAACTACAGAGCAAGCGAGGGAGGGAAGCGAAGGCAGGGGAATCCCTCACCCCGTCCGGCCCGAATGTCTTTTGAGAGCCCACAGGCGAGAGCGGGGCGGGGGGAGGCTCCCCGCGCCGATTCCCACCGTGGGTTTGCCCAAGGTCAGAGGCCCGGGACTGGCGGGCGCGGGTCTGGCAGGCATTGCCCGCGCTGAGCGCGCTGCAGAACGGGAGCAGGGCACAGGGTGGCGCTCGCTGTCCGTGCAGCGGGCGGAGGCGGCCGCGGCGCCTTTGTGTGCGGTGGGCGCGGCGCTGGGCTGCTCCGGCCCGCAGCCCGAGGGGAGCGGCGGGCCGGGGCCGAGGCCAGGGCTCGCGGGGAGACCCCAGACCACCACCTCACTCTTCGCTGCTACCTGCAGGCGGACCGTGCGGATCGCCAGTTCGGAACCCTCCCCGGGAGGGCCCGGGGGTCTTTCTCAATGTACTGGGCACTTCGAGGAGCTGGGAAGAGGAAAGCGGAGGGTAGCGTTTAGAAAGGCTGGGAAATCCTCCCAGGCTCAAAACCTCTCGGAGAATTCATTCGAAAAGAGAATGAAGGGAACTTTGGGCAGGCCGGACCTCGGCTGAGCGCCCTGCGAGAGAAGCAGAGGTCGCTGCCAGCGTTTCCTCCCGCGCAGCAAGAAACTGGTGCCTGAGAAGCAAAGTTGAGGAATGGGCTTTTTAAAAGCGGCAGCCCCAGGCCGGGCGCGGTGGCTCACGCCGGTAATCCCAGCACTTTAAGAGGCCGAGGCTGGCGGATCACCTGAAGTCAGGAGTTCGAGATCAGGCCAACATGGTGAAACCCGGTCTCTACTGAAAATGCAACAATTAGCCGGGCGTGGTGGCGGGCGCCTGTAATCCCAGCTACAGGGGAGGCTGAGGCAGGAGAATCGCTTGAACCCGGAAGGCGGAGGTTGCAGTGAGCCGAAATTGCGCTGTTGCACTCCAGCCTAGACAAGAGCGAAACTCCATCTCAAAAAAAAAAAAAAAAAAAAAAGCAACATTTCCGGCAGATGGACTTTCAAAAACGGTACTAGAATACCAGGAAAAAGCGACAGCCTGTAGCGGGGCTTTATTCCGAGTTCTAGGTCACCTCAAGCCCTCCCCGCTGTCCCTAGAGCTCTCCCACTGTTCGTTAGGAACCAAAGCAAAATGTATAAGGCTGCTTTCCTCACCGCCAAGAGACTCCGCAGAAAATTAAATTAAATTAAACATGCGCCGAGGGACTAGGGAAAAATAGATCCCCCCTCCCCGCCGCTGTAGCAAATCAACATTTCTGCTCACAGGGAGAGCAGCGAATCTAAAGACATGGCCACTGACGCGCATTCCCTTAAACCGCAGCGGCTAGGGTCCAGGATGGCAAGGAATTAGCGGCTTTCCTTTAATCCGGAAGCAGGGAATAAAGAGGGAGAAAATTCTGAATCGTATTTTTAAAATAACATCAACTATTTATATTGAGCAGTCTTCAAAAGATGACACCCAAAACCAAAGCCCTGACTTTAAAATGGGTACAGCATTACTATATTTCGATTCCTTACTTTAACACCATTTTCTTGAAATACCGGCACAGAATTGATCTGCGCCATTTTTTAAAAAGGAGGGAGATTGGGAGGGAGAGAAGGAGGAAGGAAGGAAGGAAGGAAGCAACTGCAGAAACCATACTTTTAAAAAGAGAGAGAAGGATAAAGACGTTGGTAATATCTGGGTTTTTCTTAGGAGCGTAAAGAGAAATAATGCCTGTTTGGACAGAAGAAGCAAAAATCAGTAGTAAAATGAACAACCACAGTTTATTCAAAGTACCTGCATCAAATCAATCCCTTTTTGAGGCTGTTTGTACAAAACACTGAGCAAAATTCTTAAATTCTTTCATGATAATATTTATCTTTACCATGTTAGGCAAACAGATAATAATCAAATCCACACTTTTTTCCTCCTTTTTCTGCCTTAATTTATCAGCCAAAAAGATCATCTGACCTTTGAGCTAATCCTCTACAATATTTACTTTTTAAAAAATTCCTCTACAAGCCTTCTGTAGCATTCCATTTAATAATCTCACCAAAAGATCCATGAAGGAGATGAAAATGATAGCAAAATTATCGATCTGCCTACTTAGGAGTCCAGTCTCATCACCTACTTGTCTTTAAATTTTAATTTCAGTATTCTCTAACCAAAGGAAGCCCAGTTGAGAAGTTATGCCAAGATTCCGGTAGGAGCAGGGCAGAAGGAAGGCAAACTCATTCAGGAGCTTTTTCCAGCATCAGTTGTTCTGAGAGGAAGTCATCATATTGGTTTAAATTAAGTTTCTTACATAAAATATTTCAGTTGATAATCCAGCCTCAACAAATCACAGTTACACATTTCTCAGTGAAAGAGATCATCCACAAAGAGAGAAGGTGAGGAAGGAAGGAGCCAAAAAAGGAGAAAGCAGGATAGGGAAGAAACATTCAAGTTTGTAGAAGAGATGAGGTAGGAAATGGAAATGGTTGGATTGGCAGCCCTTTCCAGACTCTGGAGGGTGGGCTGATATATGCTGGCCTGACCTCTGGGTCAACTAGTTTAACTCTATCTTGATCTGCCAGACTGGAAGCTTGTCCCTTGGTTCAAAGTGAGACCTGGCCTTTGACTTCACTTGAGTGAGGAGCCTCCAGCTACTGCCAGGAAGTGCTTTATCAGGGACAAAGCAGGAACAAAAAAAAAAAAAATCACAATTTGGTACCTCATCTTCTGTTTTCCCAAAAGAACCCTGCCCACCCTGCAGAAAATTAAGCTAGAAATACTGTTCAATAACCACCAAAACAAACCAAGCAAAGCTAGAAGGGTGAGGAGCCAGAAGGAAGAAAGGGAAAGTTTGCACATCTGTACAGCAGAAAAAATGTCCCCCTTCAATCACCCCAAAGAAATCTTCTTCCAGACAATATTTCTCCTTGTCATAACCCACCTCTTAAATCAATGTTGATTCTGCATGTAATGCAACTGATATTATAAATGTACCAAGCAGCTTTCCTCTTACCTGCCACTACATTTAACTCCTTCAGAACCGCTCTTTCCGAATCCCTCAGCATTGCAACTTTCAATAAAAAAGAAACAACACTTAAACTGTGTTCTGCTTGTTATTCCTAGGAAGAAAGTGACAGAAAGAAACTATTTTACTTTAAAAATCCATTATTTAGAACTATAGTATACCAAAGAATCAGAGTTAACTTGTTTGTCTAAAACCATAGAGACTGGAGGCCTCAAATACCTGTATAGACAGCAGGATTAAAGGTGTCACCTACTTGGACACGAGCTATATTATTCTAAAACATCTTTTATCCCTAATTGCTTTTTCCTCTCAATTTACAGTGCTCATAGCACTTTGTACTTTCACTTGCTTCTATGCATTATAATTACCATATATAGATTTCAATGAAAAATATTTCAGTTCAAGATGTATACCAAGACTATACTTAGGGTGGGGAGATTGCAAACAGAAATAAAGAAGCTAAACTTGTAAGAATCCAAACACACTAACTTTTTATTCAATTTGATTCAAAATAATAATATTAATCTAATAGTGAAATAGTGATATAACATCAATCAACATTTAGAGTATTTTATGTTTCAAAGTATGGCTCAAGGAACACCCATTGCTTAAATGCACTAGACATAACAAGACAGTATTTTTTATTGGCATCATTGACACCTATGAACAATAGCCTAGTAAATAGATTAAGGTTTAACCTTCCTTTTCTTTGGTGGCTGTTTAGAGACTTTAAAAGAACAGATAACTCATTTCAACAGGAATCTACTACTGATATTTACCTCTACATAATCTTTAGCTAAGACTTGGAATGCCAAAAACAAGCTTTTGTTAGCTTGACCTCCTCCACCTCCTAACAACAAAAGTTATCCCCAAACCCATGTTTTTATTTTAGATGTATTGATCTTCCAATGTAAGGCTTGGCCTTTTAAATACTAAATGCAATCAATGGCCAACAACCTGACTCCTTCTGGAGACTGAGAAGGAAAGAGAATGGTGAAATTTCTTTGAATTGTGACTTAGAACAAATTTTAAGAGGTCAGTAAATCCTGATGCTATGAGCTAAATCTACTGGTAAATAATCAATTATATTCCTTAGACACTACAATCTTTATCTTGGTAAACAGAGAAAACACAGCTTTGCCAAATAGATCTTTCCATCTAACATCTTAAAGGTAATTATTTAAATATTACCACAAACAAGGTTATATTTTGTTTAAATTAGACAATTAACTGAAGATAAAATGCACGTCCATAGTTTAAAAAGGGGAAAAAATACAAATTAACTGGCCTAGTCTTTTATCTGAGTTTATTAATACCATTTAAAATATTACAAATAAATCAATTACATTTCATGCATTTAAAATGCAAATCTAAAATGCTCCAGAGAAAGGCTTTTCATTTCAATGTGAAATATCCAAATTATTTCAACATTACAATGAGCAATTAGTTTGCAGAATCTGCAAACATTTAAATGTAGTGTCAGAAGTATTTATTAACAGTTAACAATATTACCTTCAGGAAATACACAAAGGCCAAAGTTAGTCGAGTTTCACTTGGACAATTTATTTAATACATGGGTTTTGGCAGACCCACTTATTATGAAATATAGGAGAACTCTCACTTTAACTATGCCTGAACTGCCAGCAAATGCAAATAAGTACATGCTCCATTAAATTAAATGTCATCCAACATTTATCAAATATTGTCTTAGTTACAGCTTGATACCTATCTAAATTCATATTCGAGCAAAACTAGGCCCCGAAAGTGCGTTTGTGGCTCTGCACCTCCAGAAGTGAGTTCAAAAAACCTGCAGCTCATCAGAACTGCAACAATAACTCTTAATATTTTCTTGTGACAAAAAAAAAAATCAAGTTTACTTCAATATATTTTCAAATATTTACTGGAAGTAATGTACAAGAAAAATACTATACAAAATCGTCTCCTGGACAACTGCACCTCACACCCTTTCACTGGCGGAGTTATATTTAATTGGTAACTAATCTAGAACGATTCTCCAGTTGTACAAACCATTAGGTTCAGATATATTTTACAAAGGTTCTTTTTTATTTTCCCTCTTTTGGTATTTAAACTACAGCCTCGTCTGAAATAAACGATAGCTTCTTCACTTGTTTGTAAGTTTAAATCACACAAAAAAAGTTTAACCCTACGATCTTCAATGAATTGAGAGAATTTACAGAAATTGGTACTACACAAATTGACGGCCGGACTAACAAAAAAGATTGGGAGGTTATGTTTGGGAGTGGTGAAAAAACGAGGTAGAAAAGGACAAACATGGAGATAGTTAATCTGGTCTCACCGGAAAGGAGTATTTTTGCATAAGAAAAAAACACCTACCCTCACCCCCGCCCCCACCCCGTAAGTTAAGTTAATGCAGTCAAAATAACTTTGGGATCAATATTAGCAGTTTCGAGAGAAAGAGTTGCTCCCCGTTAGAGGAAAAAACTATTACAGAAGGGAAACCAAATGGAAGGTTGCTATTTTCCCCTTAGTTTTTTTAAAAATAAAATATATGCTATAAAGATGAAAGAAAGCTGCTGCAGCGATTCGACAAGACTGCCCTTTGCTGAAACTTGCATCGGTTCCACCTCAGGGAACAAAGAAAAAGAGGCAGAGCTGACATTGGGAGATCTAAACTCTACAAACTCTGGGTCTCGGGGCTGCCAAAAGTGCACCCCCACCAAGCCCCGACAGCCTGAGTAGGACGTCCGGCGATGCCCAGGGGCCTGGCAGGGTGCTCCGAAGCCGAGGTGCTCAGGACAGCGGCTCTGGAACCAAGTAGCCGTCTGCCCGGGCGGCGCTGTTCTGCCCAGGCCTCCAGCCTCTCCCTCCCCACCGCTCCGGCTCAGGCTTGCTCAGCCGAGCCGCTCCTGCCCGCGCCGAGGCCCGCGGTCTACCAGGCACTGGATTAGTCCAGCTCTACCTCCAGTGGCCGCTTCCCTCTAAAAGTTACGCCCTTCACAACCTGGGGGTGGAGGAGGGGAGGACGAGGAGGTGAGGACAAGGAGGGGAGAACGAGAAATAAAGGCCCGACGAGGCGCGGGTTCCGGCTGCAACGGGTTCAGGCAGCGTTACCCGTGGAAAGGGAAAGCCAGGGCCCGGGACAGCGATGCGTGTTACTTACTTGTCCATATCCCCTCTACAAAGTTTAAGTCACAGAAGGAAGAAGGAAGAGGAGGGGCAGAAACAGAAAGAGACAGAGAGCGAGTCGGATGCAATAGGGAAAGGCTGGAGTTGAAGTCGGGACAGACAGGGCCCAAGAGGACTCGGTGGGAGGAGGTCGGGGAGAGGGGCGGGCGCAGGGTGGGCGTCACTCTAGGCCGTTGCGGTGCCCGGGCTCGGGGGGCTGCAGCAGCTCTGGGGAGTGGCAGGGCGGGCTGCCCGCGGCGCTGTGCTCGCTGTCGGTGTCGCTGCCCTTCTTGCCGCCGCTACCCGAGCCCGCCGAGCCGCCGCCGCCGCCGCCACTGTGCGTCTTCACGTGCTTGCTGAGGTGGTCGCTGCGCATGAAGCGCTTGTTGCAAACTGGACAGGCGAAGCGCTTCTCGCCGGTGTGGGTCCGCAGGTGCCGCTGCAGCTCGTCAGAGCGCGTGAAGCGCTTGCCGCAGAAAAGCCAGTTGCACACGAAGGGCCGCTCGCCCGTGTGCCAGCGCAGGTGCGCCTTCAGGTGCGAAGTCTTGCCGTACACTTTGCCGCAGCCCGGGATGTGGCAGCTGTGCAGGCCCTTGCGCCGCAAGCTCGCCCCGGCAGGGCCCAGCCGCTCTGCCTCCTGGCAGTTGGGGCAGTCGCAGGTGGCGCGGCCGGAGTAGCGGCGAGCTGAGGAGCGCGGGGAGCCCCCCAGCGGCGCCGAAGGCCCAGCGCTCAACATGGAGCCCCCCGCGCCGGCCAGCGGCGACGGGGCCGAGTCCGGGTAGGAGCCGGGTAGCACTGGCTTGAAGCCGTCCATGAGGTGCTGCCCGGCGGGGCTGAGCAGGTGCGAGGAGGCGCCGCTGCTGAAGGCCGAGTGACTCAGGCCCGAGTAATCCGAGTTGTAGCCTCCGAGCGGCGAGTGCAGCGAGGTTTGGAGCCCCCCGGCGGCAGGGTGCAGCGAGCCGGGCAGCGCAGCCGCGCTGTTCGGGTTCTGCACGTCGATCCAGCCGGCCCCCACGTCCCACCAGCTGGAGGCGCCGGCCGAGCCCACGTCGCCCGCAGCACCCAGGCCCGGGTGCGAGGGCTTAAACCACGACTCGTACGGGTGCGCCATGCCCACCCGCGGGTAGATGCCCTGCAGCCCGTCCACAGAGGTGTGCACCTTGGAGATGAACACCGGCTGGTGGGAGCCGTCCTGCGAGTGCGCGGAGGAGCCGCCGCCGCCGCCCCCGCCGCCGCCGCCGCTGCCCCCGGAAACTCCGGGGGCCTGGAAAACAGAGTAGTCGTTGGCGAAGGGCGAGCTGGAGGCGGCAGCTGCGGCGGCGGCGGCGGCGGCTGCGGCGCTGCTGGAGGTGAGGGAGAAGGCGCTGGAGCCAGGCGAGCCGCCGCAGCTGAACGAGTCGGACACCAGGGCCGCGGCAGCCGCGGCTGCTGCCGCGGCCGCCGCAGCCGCCGAGGACGAGCCGCCGTTCCTGGAGGCCCCGGACACGCCGAAGCTTGAGAGACTGGAACCCACTACGTTGCAGCTGGCGGAAGAAGAGGACGAGGAGCGTTTCCAGGGGTGGAAGCCTTTGCCGAAGGAAGAAGAGCTGTCCGAGAGGGAGGAGGGAGACGGGCTGGGGCTGCCTATCTTATTACAGGTAGCAGCAAGCATGGCCAGAGGAGTCGATCCCAACCTCGGTTCTTCCTGCGAGGAGGAGAGGAGAAGGAGTGGGGGAGGGGAGGTGGGCAAAGGGCCGGTGGGGGAGGAAAGGAAGAAATGTGCATCAGTCCTTCGGTAGCCTCCAAAGCGCCCCACTGCACCCCATCTCTCGCTGCGGCGCGCCGCCACCAACTCACCTGGCACCCCCAACAGCCCCGGCGCCCGGCCGCTTCCTACTCTACAGGAGGGGACAAGTTTGGCTGCCGGCGTCTGATTCGGGAGCAAGCACCACGCTAAAGAAGAGTTTGACAAGTATTCTCACCTAAAACAACACTCTTGCACACAAAGCCCCAGACACTTCGTAACAAACAAGCAAAAAATCCAGATTGGAGAGGAAGGAAGTTTTCTTTGCCGAGAAGCCTGGGGGAAAACCATTGGATTGCTTTTAAGAGCGCTTCCCCTGTAATCCGGAGAGCTTTGAAAAACCTGTTCGGGTCCCCAGAAACCCATCCTGGGTTGTTTCTCCCAGGCCAAAATAAGTCAAACTGTAGGGCTCACTCTTTCTTCCTGCTTTTCTTTCTTTTTTTTTTTAAAAGCATATCTACAATAGTAAAAACGAGACGAGTTCAACATACCTGCGAGACAAGGCGGGCTGCAGAATTTTTTTTTTAAGGGTTAGGGGAAGAATCTGCACTTTGCCCAGAAGGAAAAACTTGCTCTCTTTACCCCCGAAATCGGTGCCTGTAAAATGGGCTGGACGCAGGTCTCCCGGGCAGGGAGCAGCGAGGCGCTGCGCGGTGGCTTGTCTAAATGCCCTTCGAACCTTTTCTTGCGCTGAAAAAAAGTGACTCTGCCCCCTTCTCCCCCTTTTTCTTTTCTCCAAACTCACTTGTATTTAAAGAAAAAAAAAAAAAGCTCTCAATAGAGAGACTGATAGCCCGTGGCCTGGCCGGGGCGACTTTAACCCCCTCCAATCGGCAATAAAAGGAAACTAATTAAACCAGCAAGAGAAAATCCTGAGACTCACCCCTAGAAGTGAAGTTGCCATCACACAAAAGTGCCCTCCTCCTCTCAGAGGATCTTTTTTATATTGATAAATCAGAGGCAGTGTTTTTTTTAGAGGTGTGCAATACAATGATCAGTTCCGCCCATTCCACCACAATTGTAGCTCCCTCTCCGGCTTTGAAGTGCCGCGGAGGCGCGGCCAGCCAATCTGCGGCCTCGCCGGGCCGCGCGGCGCGCGCGCCGTGAGGTCATCGGCGCCGCCGCCTGCCGCCGTGGTGGAAGGGGGAGTGGGAACGGAGGGGGCGGGGGCGGCTGCGTGTGTTACAAAGCGCAAAGCGCGCGCTCGCGTGTATGAGTGTGTGTGTAACAATGTAACTGTGTGCGAGTGTGACCAGGCGTAGGAGAGGACAGTGCGGAGACGGGAGGGAGGGGGGATGGGGTGTGACACTGTAACAGTGACAGTGTGGTAAAGGGGGGGAGTGGAGAGAGTGCAGAAAAGGGAGGGTTGTGTGATAGGATAACTGCGTGTGCGACAAAGCGGGGTAGAGGGACAGAGCAGTTAAGTGTTGAGGGGAAGGGTGTGAGTGTACGGTAGTGTAACTGACAAACCTAGGGAGGGAAGAGGGACTCAATTGGGTGGGGGGTGAGTGTGTTTGGTGTTGGGGGAGAAGGAGGGCTGTGAACATGTGTATTTGTGCGACAGAGAAGAGGGAAGGGTGTGTGTGGGCGCTTGTGTTGTGTGCGCGCACCAAAGCTGGTAGTGGGGAATGGGAACAATGCAATAAAGTGTGTGTTTGTAAGAGAGAGACTGTCGAGCTGAAAAGGGAAACCGACTAAGTTGATGGAGGCTGAGTGAATAAATACTCACAAACGCTGCCCCCGTCGCCAACTTCCTTTGGCTCCTTGTACCTAAAATCTTGAGTGATTTTTTTTTTCTTAACTTGGTAAACAGCGTCACTGCATTTTTGAAGAAGATCTTTAAACCCACCTTTTCTTTCCCGGCTCTCCAACGAAATAGTAGAAAGGTTGAGAGGCTAAGGGGTATTTTTAGGGATGCGTTGGGACGTGGATGCGCGCCTGCGCGCCCGTGAGTTGTTTCTTTGATGCCGTGGCTTTTTTTTCCCCCCCTGAGGTGGAATTCTGCTTTAGAAGTGCACGTCTCACTCTAGGGGAGGAGGTGTGTGTGTCCCGTGGTGTTGAGTAAATTTCAATACAAAAGGATTAGATAGAGAAGAGAGTAAGCGAGGGTCGTTTTTTCTTTGGGTAAGAAATTGAAGAGCGTTTTACGGAATTTAGAAATTTTCACAGAAAACCTCACTGTCTCTTTCTGAGAAAAGAATCAGGACTTTGATCGAAATATATGGGTTGTATTTATCTAAGAATAGAGAGGAGCTTTTGACAAATCTTGGACATTTATCCAGGCGTCAGTGTCTAATGGCGATTGGGCCAGAGATCTGTCTATGAGTGTGTGTGCATGTTAATAGATACACTTAGTTCAAATTCGGTGGGGTTTAGTCATTTGCTTGCCATTTGTGTTATTAGTTGCCTTCAGAAATGCCATTACAATTTCACTGCCACCACAAGGGAACTTAAACCTCAGAAAGCACAACACCAGTGTAGCAAAAAGTCCAGTCTTTGTAGCCCTATTGAATATTCATAAGTTATAAAAACAGTTCATATTTTTAACCAGTTACAAATGCTCTCAGAAGCCTAATTTTAAAATGGAATTAACTAAAATGTGACTAGCTGGACGAACTGTTGTTTTGACTGGGAAAACATTTTTATTTTACTGTTGTGTTTGAACCCCCCTCAAGCATTTCACAGCTTCTAGGGATGTCAAAAAATCTTCCTAGGGTTTACAAAATTTCGAAGTCAAGTTGTATCGTGTAAATTTCATTGAGCAGAGTTGAGACTGATGTTTGTGGTGTGAGAGTGTACATTTCTGACCCTTTTTTAAACGCTGTGGGGATACTGACTGTACATCATATCTATTGATTAAGGGGGTAAGGTATACTCTCATACTTTGAAGTAAGTGTGAAGTAAATTAATGAACTGCTTTCTTTCTCTGAGGGCTGACGCTTACCATAAATGTCGTGTTTCTCCCTGCAAGCCGCTCTGAATGATTTTAGCGTGTTGAGAAGGCGTGACAGGCCAGCCCAGAAGGAGGAAGGGGTGGGGGAAGGAGGGTACTCCGTTTAACAAATAAAAGAGAATTAACTTCATTGCTTTGGTCTCCTTCTGTAATGATATTCATTTTAAGGGCCTAATATACAGTTGTTCAGATTTGGGGTTTAATTCTAATCAATACCATCATCCTCAAAGGTGGAGAAAAACAGCTTTGAGGGGAGGCTCCCATCTATGAATAGTTATTTATTTTATCTTTTTATCCTCCTATCTTCTGGAAGGAAGTGAGGCAGGACTATTAAAAAGTTAAATGCTGATACTGAGAGTAAACAGAGGCGTTAACACTGTTTCCTCAAAAATGCCAGGAATTAGAAAAACACAGCGTCATGTGACTGCAGTTTTGAGCTACCTAATTCTAAGATTTTTCAAGTGTATAAATTAACTTTAGAATCATATGTCATTCTTCCTATAAGTCACAACGTTGGTGTGGATTTAATGAAAATACTGGATTCTTCAATTTGTGTAAGATTGGCTTGCAGCATTTGGGGATTTCCACAAAGGTGTGTATGTGCAACTTTCTTCATTATATATATGTATATATATTTTTTATTAGAAATATATGTATATTCCATTTACTTTCATTTAAAAAGTGAGCTATTTCTTTCATAGTAGCATTGGTCAAAGGGCATTTTTTTCTTGTACCACCCTTCTTTCACTCCCTTCCCAAAAGAAATGGCTAGTGTTTGTGACATGAGGCATAAGGCAGCTGTGTTAAAAAGACAAAGAGAATTATATAATTGACCAAAAATTTTAGCAGTCATAATTTTGCATCTAAATATGCTTGAAACTAGACTTAATGACAGCTCTTTCTCCACTCTGGAGAAGTGACCCAATCATTCTTAAATCCTGTCCCATAGGACAGAACATCTGTAATCCATTGTTGATATAGCCTGCCTGGCAAAGCTTTTCAGGGTGCATACACTTCGGTTTAACTTTTACGATATTGATTATTACTCTTGAGTATTATATTGTGATAATATAGATGCTTGAAAAACAGGGGGAAGAAAAATAGGAAGTACAGGCTTTCTAACATTAATTAAAAGTTTCCCCACCCCATATGAAGTTTAATGTGCTGGCAGGAAGAGGGGTAGATGGATATTCTGTTGTTTCTTGCAAACCTGTGGGATCCATTATCAATAAAGCTAAAATCTATTAGCATTCTGTATGCATCTGCAGCATAAATTTCATTTGAATTTCAAATTTAATAAACTAGGAGGTTTTTAATCATCCCTGGTTTTATTTGTTTGATATTAACATGCTTATTGACCGGGTCTGGTGACCAGTTTGATCATTACAGGACAGCAAAAAGTTAATTAAAACGACCACAGCCCCTTAATCATATCATCTGTCTCATCCATGTCGCTCTCTTTATTACCGGTGATGATGGATAGTCTCCCAGATTAATTTCTCTGTTTCTTCGATTTGGACAACAGCTTTTGGGACCTAATTTACATCCTGGGAACAACTTGCTCAAGTATATCTAACACCTTGCAGCTACAATATACATCAACATCTCCTTAGATGGAACGGAGGAAGGAAGCTTTTTTGCAGGCAGGTTTGAAGACTAATCAATGCTCGGATCTGGAGCTCTTAGCTTTCACAACCAAAGAAACAGAAGGTCCTAAAAGCAAATTAGAGGCCTCAATTCCTGCTTTTCCTTTTGCGGGAGTAGGACGTGAAAGATGCCTCTGCTGTTTGATTAATAGATTAAAATGTGTAGATACAGCGACAAGTAAATAAAGTCATTTGTAACCATTAAGTACAATTAGGGATTTATAGTGGAAAACATCAAAGTTATCTAGGCTTTCAAGTGTCCGGCAGCTCATCTACACCAAATACGGTTTTTGAACTTGTTAAGTGTGGACCACCATAGACAGAGCGTCAAAAAAAAAAAAAAAAAAAAAAAAAGAGAGAGAGAAAATAAAAGGAAAGGAAAAAAGCCTAATGGTAAAAAATGCACACGAACTGTAGCGCGTACCTCTGCAGGGTACGTTTAAACCCGGCTCTTAGCATCTCGGTTTCTAGAGCGTTGGCAGGGACATGCAGCTCTGGAAGCTGACCGGCGGGTGCCCGCGGGAGACAGAGCGAACGCAGTGCTAGCACTGCGTCCCTGGCCTGCGCCTCTCCCAGAATGGGAAGACGACCCCCAACCCCTTGGCTAGTGTGCGGGGTCCTCGCACGCGGACGTGTTGGCTACTAAATAAAGCGTGAAGAGGGATCGCTGGGTAGCTGAGCGCCGCCGGCGGCCGCCGGGAGCAGCGAGCTGAGCCAGGTTGGGTGGGGGTGTTTCCTCGTCGAGAGCTCTCTGGTCAAAGTTTCTTTCCCGCTGGAAAACAAAAACAAAAACAAAAAACAAACCAAAACCAAAACAAACAAACAAAAAAACCTGGCCAGGCGTGGACCTGTGAATTCCTGAGGGGTGCCCCTTAGCAGTCCATTTCTCTTTCGTGTGGTTTTACTAAGAAGTTACCTAACATTTCCTGGGAAGAGAGGTAATACAAGCCCCTCGCTGGTGGCAGATTGTTGAGCTGTAGGTGGGAAGAGATCAGTCGGCCAGAGCCCAGAGAGGGCTGTATTTTCCTGGTTGGAAAATGGGAACTTCCACGCTGAACAATAGCCTCTATTAGTGAGGTTATTCGGTTCCAAACTGTCCGGCCACATTTATAGCCGAGTACTTACTTTTCTGGTACTGCTTCATTGGATGCATTTGTTGACCACAACGAAGCAATAGTGACTCTTGATCTACTGGCACAGGAGCTTCTTGGTGATGAAAAGCGTTGCCTTGATGACTATAAATAAATGAGACCACTTGAGAGAGCATTTCATATTTTTTCTTGACTTGATATTTTTCTTCCATTCTCCTTAATATTTACTTTTTCTTCTCTGTCACTTCAAAAAGTTCAAAAGTTAGGGACACTTTAATTAAAAGAGATTTACTCATCTGACTTAGCATATTACCAGCTTTGATTTATTTTAGCTGGGATATTCAAATTGCATAGTTAGAAGACAAGCGGGACTTTCCCCATGTATCAATCATCTGAGTAGTAGGTAAGTTCATAGATAGGAAAAGTATAAAGATATTTACCAAAATTGACGTTCAAAATCTCCATCTCTATGTACAGCCTGTATTAAAGGAAGAAAACAAAACACCTTTCCTTATTTATTGTCAACATACATAATGTTCATATCTTCCTGCTATGTTAATGTGGCCTCGTGCTACTTCTACATTCAGGCTTGCACTCTACAGTACTTTTTATATTCATCTCTGCCAGCCCATAGATAAAATTGATAATTCTACAGCACTTTGTATTTCTCCTTCATCATATAAATGAAGGAAACACATGTAGGGAAAAGAGTTTGCTCATTTGGTGTGAATGGTGTGTGTTTGTGTGTAATTGTCGTTCAAGGCAAGAGAGCAAAAGAGAAGCTTAGACATTCAGATGAGTGTGTCTCTGATTTTTTTTCCTAGAATGGATTTGTTTTTGTTATTTTCTCTTTTGGTGTTACATATCACTTTCTTACAGCTAACATGCAGAGTTAAAAACTACTAAATTCTTATCCTCAACGCTATTGATTTCTTTTCATTCTGTTCTGTTACTAGAGGAGGTAATGCTCCCAGATTACCCCGGGGTCTCCTCCAGACGGTTGACAATTGCAATCGCAGTTTTGGGAAGATAAATGTTACTCTGGGAATTCTGTTTAATTACGAATAATCTAGGAGCTGCTCCAGGTCTCTGGGTTTAACCACACATGTGTTCAAATCACTGTATAAGGTTTACAAATGTGTGATATTTGTGAAAGGGGATACAATTCACTTTCTAAAACCAGGGGACAAACTAGCATGCTCCCACTTTGGGTTTGTCAACAGATTCTTAGAGATAACATGACCCAAAATAACAACAATGACCAGAAAGTGTGGCGTCTTAGAGCACTTGAAAGCCTAAAAAATTGTTCATTGGAGTTTACTTTCAGGTCAGTTTTATTAAAATGAAAATCTGAAAATTAGCCATGCTTTCTTGAGTTCTCAAAGTCTCTTGCACAAGTCCATTTGTGTAGAGAATATTTTTGAGTTCACATAAGTTTTTTTTTAATTTTATTTTATTTTGACAGAAGTTTTGTGGATGTCCCCTGAAATAGCTCGATGGTTATTTTTTTACTGTTCCTCTTGTAACTCAGCTGCTACCTTTGTGTGTGTGTGATTCTTTGCTTATATGGCAGCTCAATTAGTGTTGTTTGTGTGTGTGTGCTCGGTTTTTTCTAATAGTCTTATTAACAAGAAAAAAGGTGGCGAACAGGTTATTCTCTTAACCTGACCTGGCTCTAAGAGTAAGATGAGCAGCACTGAACAGATGTCCCCATTTAAGCCGTTCTTTTCCCACATGCCTGCTGGATATTGCAGGCGCGCAGGAAGCTCGCTTCAAACCTGGCCCATTTCAGGCCATAATGGCCACGTTATTTCGGCCCAGTGAACACGAACAAAATCGCGTGCTTTAGAATCATTCGACTCTGAGTCCAGGAAAAGCAGGGGGTGTGGTGGCAGTGGGGGTGGCTAGGGAGGGGTGTATATGAGTGGGGGAGCCGATTTCATCTCGGATCGCAGGAAGAGAACTTGCTCAAAAGAATTTTTCCCCAGCAAAAATGGTATAATTTACAGCGCAACTTAATAATCCGAGGGGCAATGCAAAAGCCCTTTGCGTTGTAAACCGCTTCTAATTACCTGCCAGAGCAATTAGCTGACTATCACGAAGAAATTAGATCGCTCAATGTAGCATAAATAATGCGAATAATTTTGTAAGAAGAATGGAAAGCGAGACCTGGTGTTTCTTTATAAGGAAATAACACCTCGTACTGTAAGAGCCCTCCATGAACACATATTAATGTCTAGGCATGCATGGCAATGAGTCCGAGCAGGAGCCCTCTGGCTGCGGTTCAGCACTTTTTCCGTTTACGTATGCGGGGTGAAAGTCGGCTTCCAGGCGTTCGATCTCCAGCCTTCCAGCTCACAGTAATTAACACATAGAGACTTCAATGGGAAAACCTGTTTTCCAGATGATTTTTACAATGCAGCTTTATGTCTCATTTGGCAGTTTAAATAGCTGGAGTTGTTTTCTGGCTTCATCTCTACTATCATCTGTTGAGCATATTTTGCTTAGAATATTGAATCCCAACCAAAATTTGGGTGCAGGCTTTTGCTGACTTTTATTTTCTTAAGAAGTGGGGATATCAGGAGCCATTTTGAAGGATACTAGAGCAAAGAATTCTTGTGAGGACCTGCTAGTGCCAGCAGATATTTGAGTTCCTGAATGCGTTTGCAAAGTACATTGGGATATTTTTGTGTATGCTTCACTTTAACTTTTTTATTTAAAATCTACCTTAATTATATTTTCTAACTAACTCACTTCTCTTGAGTGATTGTGTCCTGTACGGGGGTCCAGATGGTGAGTTCACATATTTCTTAGCAAAGAAAAATAAAAGTAAAGCTGCAACCTAATTTGGGAGGAAAGCTGAAGGTGCATTTAGGTGTCTGAAAGCAGTATAAGCTCTTTGAAATTTACTTGGTTTGTAAATTACAAGTGCGAAAACAACTTCCAAAGATGTTTGGAAAAAGAATATATGCACCGACACCTATATAGACAGACACACACACACATACACACACACACACACACACACACACACACGTGAAGGTGTCGCCTGCCCACAACTCCACCGCTTTCCTGTGCCGCCCAAGGGAAATGGGTCTCTCTTGAGCCCCTCTTTCTCTAGTAAACGAGGTGGGTCATACGTCTATGTCAAATTGAATCAGCCAGGACGGCTTCCGTGGTAATTAAACTGGACGTCTGTATTGGTCACAGCAAAGGGTGCCTTGTGAATTCAGGTTTTACTTGGTGCATCACAACTGTTAGGGTGAATCCCGCCCCCCACAGAGGTCTGAGTCGTGGGTTGCCACTCTCCCACCACCTCTGCCAGCTCATCCCTACCCATCGAAAGCTTTGGCCCCGCTCATTTTTGAAACATTTTTCACGACTGAGTTCAGGGGTTTTGCAGGACTTCACAAAGATCTTGTTCCAGTGGGCCGCACATTCGCAGTTTTCTCCTGCTAAGATAACATCGACGGTTTTGCTGGTGACTGGAGAGTTCTAGATGAAAACTGAGGGAACCCTAATTATTATTATTATCGTTATTATTTTTGAGACAGAGTTTTGCTCTTGTTGCCCAGGCTGGAGTGCAATGGCATGATCTCGGCTCACTGCAACCTCTGCCTCCTGGGTTCAAGAGATTCTTCTGCTTCAGCCTCCCCAGTAGCTGGGATTACAGGCTCCCGCCACCATGTCCGGCTAATTTTTTGTGTTTTTAGTAGAGACGGGGTGACACCATGTTGGCCAGGCTGGTCTTGAACTCCTGACCTCAGGTGATCCACCAGCCTCAGCCTCCTAAAGTGTTGGGATTACAGGCGTGAGCCACTACGCCCAGCCTGGGAACCCGAATTATTTATTTCATCAGCCTTGGCTACAAATGGGGTTACTCCTGCTTATGGCGTCAAGTCCATGCAGCCCCTCACCCCCTTTAAATAGAGAGGCATTGGCCACCTTAGGCTCCCCCTGCCCTGAGTTTAGGGCTGTTGAGTGTAGGCCTACAGGGAGGGGGACCCACTGAGCAGAAACCGGCTCCACTTTAGAAGGTGCTGGAAATAAAAAATCCGTATCAACTGTCGGAAACTTGGTTTGATGCGCTAATCACTCGGTTCAAGGGTATCTACATTACTAGGTGCCAAGTCCCCACTTCCAATCCCAGACAGAAACACCCTTCTAGATGGAACAGAGGGCATGTTTTTATTTAAGACTTGACGAGTACCAACTCTTGTTCTGAGCAGAGGTTATTTTTTAAGAGGAAATAAGATCTTGATTCCTGCTTATGAATTCTGGAAAAGTAATAAAGGTTGTTCAGATAATTTTCCACAAGATCTTCATCCGAACCTTCCCACTTGCTGAATTTTTTTCCCTGCAGCTTAATTTCCCCTAAACACTTTGCATCGCTCCCTCCCCCCAACATGGCCCTGAAGATTCTCCATCTTAAATAACAAGGACCCTGCTGGCTACTAAAGGAGGCTGCCCATTTTAATTCAAAACAAGGGCCACGAGTGCTGGTCTTAGAAAGAGCCGAGGAGTGAAGATCAACCTTTTTTTCTCTTGAAGTGCTTGCACTTAACCCTCAATCGCCAATATAGTACCTCTTTCTCTCTCCTTTATTAAAATGTTTCTTTCATTCTTTTCTTTTTGGGGGGGAGGGGGCAAGGTTTCTTAAGGTAAAAGAAATAAGCTGAACAGATTGATTATTGTTATGTCTGTAATTGCTCTAAAAACATTTTTCAGTGGGGCCTCATAGGGCAAACATATTGGTCTTTGATCAACACTGAAGAAAGCAAACATTGGAAAACCAAAACCCACTACTTTGGAGTCTACACTTGGCATTTACAGCCCTGAAATGGAATGCCCTTTACCTTCAAAAGGGCGGCTATTAACGACAGAAAGTTCTTGAGTTTTTCTGTAGATAGTGCTTCAGTAGTTTCCTAGTAGTATTCTAACCTAGGCATAACTTCCTCTCTTCTGAAGCTGGGGAAACCCATTTGCAAAGTGAAACGATTTGACTAGTAATACTCAATGTTAGTTTATTTGAAACTATAGCTAAAAAGGGCAAAACTAATAAATCCACTTTGATTATTTTTCTGCTTAGGTTCAAGACGTCCTCTAAGCCTAGATAACGAAAGTGATTTCAAAAATTTTGACATACTTAGCAAATGAAACTAATAGGTGCGCAGCAAATTAGTACGAGCCATAGTCAAAGCAAAAGAGGATCTTTTTTACTAGAAGAAACTTCCACTATTGATTTTATTGACTGACTCGATTTCAGTGTTTTAATCAACTTTAACAAATTTAACTGAAAACAGGGTAATTGATATATAGAATTTAAAACTTCAAAAATAAGCCGCAGATGTTCACAAATATTTTTTATTAGGTGATTTGCTGTTGATTTACCATTTAAGTAAAAAAACTATTCTTTTTTCTAACTTAAGCTACGGTGATCTGAATTTCCTTCCCTTTAGCTTCCTCAGTCAAGATTTGGGAACAGAAATTCCAAAATGCTTAGAAATGGGTGGGAAGATTGTAGGTTTAGAAGTCTGAGGAAGGAAATTACAAGCCGATGCTGACTGACTTTTTAAAGGCCTGGCACGTCCCAGTCTATATAATAACTCAGTTGGAGGAAGAACCTCGAGGACCGAGTGTCTCCAGATCACTTAATGCATCGGCATCCACCACGCTCGGCTCATGGGCAGGGCCCCCGAGGCTGCCACCAACCCACGGAGCCTTGAGGAGCCGCGCTTCCCCGCGATGGTCCAACGAACTTCGGAAGTGCTCCTGCTTCCGGTTTCACGTATACCTGGGATGCGTTGCCATACAGGTTTGTCCCATTTTAATGCTTTGACCCATCTAAGATACGAGGACAGGAGACTGGAGACGTAAACGAAAGGCAATGGCCGAGGGGTAAGGCGGGGAACACAGCAGGAAAAGGACAGGTTCCCCTTCACCTTCACCCCCAGTGTTGGCAACGGCCCAGGGATTCTCGGAGCTGAAGCTTCTTCAGAAAACAGTCAGCTTAATTAAGATCCTGCCCTTGGGGAATCTAGAATAAATGGCGAGTAGTGGGCAGCTTTCCCCACCAGTCGCAGGATCTAAAAGCAATGAGTGACGGTTGTCTGTGCACCAGTCAGAGGGAAAAGCGACAGTTCCAGACGAGGGGCAGTCGGACTTCTCCGCAGCCTACCGCCAGCTTGGAGTGCAGATCTCCACCGACTGCGCCACAGATAGTCTCAGTCCCCAGCAGTCACAATATTTGCACTCCTCTTTCTTCCTGGCTTGCCAACCCCTCCCTTTCCTTCCTCCTCACCCCTCCCACCCCGCACCCGAGAGACAGCCTGCCGTCCCAGGTCCAGCCCGCGCCTCTGCGCACCTCCCGGCCCCCGGCGCAGGTCGCCGGCCGGGGCACACACGCGTCCCCGCCTGCTCGCCGGCCCGCAAGGCCCGGGCTGCTGCGGCCGCGGGCGCGGGAGGCGGAGGCGCAGGCGCCGGGCTCCGTGACAGCCCGGCCCAGCCCCGCCCCGCCCCACCCTCCGGCCCTCCCCTCCGCTTAGCCGTGCTCTCCCGCCGAGCTCCGCCGCCAGCTCCGTGCTCTGCCCGGCCCGTACGCAGCTGGCCACCGCGGCTCCCCGGCCGGGAAGGCTGCGCCGGCTCCCGCCAAGGGGGAGGCGCCACCCCGCCCCGGGGCGGTTGTCTTGCTGGGACTCCTGGGCCGGTCACAAAGCCCCTCTCAGCTGACCCGGCGGGACGGGAGTCGGGTGCGCGACGGCGGCTCCCCACCCCTGCACTCAGCCGCCCGCCCCGCTCCTCCTCCTTCCCTCCCCGTCCCTCCTCCTCTCCCACCCCCCGAGGGCTCGCACACCCCGCGGGCGGGAAGGTGCCGCCCTCGGGGCGGACAAAGGGGCAGGCCGGGCGGGAGGGGCTGTAGCCGGCACGCGCGGCCGCGGGAGGGGCTCGCCTCGCCCCGGGCCGCCGACCTGACACCTGCTGGGCAGCCTGCGCGGCCTGGGGCGAAGGCCAGCGGGCGGCGGGGTGGGAAGCGCCAGCGCAGGGGCGTGTGTTCGGGAGGGGGTCGCGGACAGGTCAGGCGGCTTGGGACCCACCCCACCCGGGCAATAGTGACCTACTGCTTCGCTAGCGTCCCCTTTCAGGTCTTAACTGGACTTTAAAGATCTTTTAGAAAATTTATATTCTCGTTTTTATGTCAGCGGCTATACATCAGAATCACGCAAAGGGCTAGTTAAAACGCAGATGGCTGGGCTGGTCCGCAGAGTTTCTGCTTCAGTAGGACTGGGGTGGGGCCCAGTCATTTGTATTTCTAAATTCTCAGGTGATGCTCATGCTGCTGAACCGCGTACCACACTAGGAGAATCACTGCTATGCCATTCATTCCCCACCACCCGCTAACTGTGGAAGTGGGGAGAGGATCTCCCGCAGGGATCCCAGACAGTGCAAGCGCTCTCATTGCCAAGGTAGTTTTATCTCTTTTGAAGGTAAGCTCTGCATTGAATACGGACTGGATCTTCTCGATAGAAGTTTGACCATATGCTAGAGTGGAACCCTCACGCTGCTGGTGCTGGAGAAAGCAAGGCTGTTTAGATAGATGCCAGGCAGAGAAAGCCACAGTCCAGTTTCCATTTCCCCTAAAGAGCCAGAACCAGAGCGATGGGTCTTTCCCAGCACAAATTCAAAAGAGAACCAAACAATTTCATTTCGACATAATGACAACCTCCCACCTTCTCTTTATAAATTTTTGATATTTCGATCGAAATATTCTATCCTACGTTCTGCATGTTTCCATTGTTTTATATTTTACTGAAGGACCTAAAATATTTTAAAGCAGAGAAAAGAACTAAATGATAGGCAGAGAGGAGATTTAAATAAAATTTTAAAAAGCCACAAATTCACATTTGTTTTTAAAAAAGCATGTCTATGTATTTAAAATAATATAATGAATTGAATCACTTAAAATGCACCCCTGTCCTTTCAAATCTGTTTTTTTCAAAAATTTTTTGAAAATCTAATGAGAAATATATTTTGACATTCCAATCCAGTGAATTAGTTAAGGGAAAACTACCCAAAAAGAGGCACACTAAACTTTTCTTATCCCCAGTGGGCGGTGTTAATCATCCAGTTTGAGCCTTGTAGTTTTCATTGTCGAATACTTGGGTTCTCTCAAAGGGAAGAACGTTGGGGACTTGCATTCACTCTTTTTCAAGAGGAGATTAAACACAAAATCGATTTAATGGAGCATCTGTAATCTTAAATACGAGAAGTCAAGAGCTAAAGCTATAATAGAAAGGTTAGCTTTCCTCCATTGTTCACACAATCTAACTCATATTTTTGGAACTTAATTATCAATGAAAGCTACCACATCAATGCAATACAGTATAGGCAAATTACAAGAACCTTTTACTTCTCCCAACTGGGTTTAAATTGCAAATCTTAACACTGAACAGTGTGCTTTTGGCATTGAATATTCAATACAGGGAAATGTGTTTTAAGTGAACCACCCAAGGGCCCAGGAACATTTGCTTAATAATGATACTTTGCAATTCTATAGGGCCTTTCAGGCAAGGATCTCAAGTGGAATGCTCCTTAACTATACCCTGCATGGGAAACCTTGGGAATATTTTAAAGTGCTCACTTAAGGCCTGTTGGAAAGAATCTTTTAGTATAGATTTCACAGTATGATTTTAAGAAATGAGGTACTGCAGAATTTTCAGTCTCAGGGGTATCATATTCATGGGGATTTGGTGGTTACTGAACATTTATTAGTTACTTTATGTAAAGGTTAAAATGTACATTTTCTCCAACTTTTTATTTTCAAAAAATTTAAACCTACAGAAAATAATGGTACAATGAAACATTTAATTTTGAAGAACACCCATATTCCCTTCACTTAGGTTCATCAGCTTTTAACATTTTGTGACAATTGCTTAGATTTTTCTCTCTAAGTAGATGGATAGCTAGACAGACAGATATATATGGATCTACTATATCTGAATAGATAGGTAGATGTCGGATATGATTATTTGTTTGTTCATACACATACATAAACTTACGTCTTTTATCTATTTCAAGTAAGTTGTAAACATCACTGCACTTTATTCCTAAGTACTAAAGCATGCCTCTCCTGATAAAAGGATATTCTACATAACCATAAAGAATATTCTTATTGTTGAGTTTTTAAATACATTCCAATGGTTTTATTTTATTTTTGTATTCAGAATATCCATAAGTTTTATCAGTGTTGTCTACAAACTTAGGAAATGAGATTTAAGCCAGTACTGGTATACAAAATCCTAAAATACTGTTGTATTACCTAGGCATCTTGGGAATTTTAGAACCTGAGATTCTAATTAAGAAATTGCTGTATAACCAGATTTCAAAAACAATTGAAGAAACAAAACCATTTGCACATGCTTACAGAACACAAACAGAACATTTACATTTCAATCCAAACAAACAAAAAATTCTATTTTTACCTTAATATTTGATCTAAGTTATCAGAATAATGGTCTTAATTATCCACTTCATTTTGATAGCTAGTGTAGACTTGACCAAAGAGAAAATAGCACTGGCAGTTATGTACTCTGAGAAGTGTGTGTAGACAATTTATATAATTTTGCCAAAATGGCCAATTAATTGGTATAATTATGAATGTCTAGACTTAGCTTTTATGGTTAAAAAAGTAAAACCTCTCGTCTTTCCAATGGTGGCTTTCTACTAGCTTTAATGATCCATATTTTTCCTTGATTGAATATTTTTGCATGCTTAATTTTAAAATATTCTCATATGTTTCAATAATATAGACATATTAATTAAAACTAATTAGCCAAAGACTATCAAGTACGTCTTCTTGTCTCTTACAAGTCCTTGAATTATTACATAACTTAATGTGTGATTTGTCCCACTTTTGGAAATGTGTATAATTACATATTTACCTCTACAGTGTTAGTGTCTTATACTTAATATTCACTCATTAGCTTATTCTATCTTCTGTAGAAAGCCAACTTCTAACTGCATGAAATTCCTGGAGCTTAAAATCATCTTACAAATAAATGTAGATGAATTTTTGCAGTTTGTTAGGTGTGAAATTCATACAGCTTTATGTAAAAATTGGTGGGAATATTAAATTTTATATATGTAATTACCTCCTTGGGTCAGAGTCACTGTTATTTTGGTTATTTTAAATGTAATTTAGGCCTGGCACGGTGGCTCACGCCAGTAATCCCAACACTTTGGGAGGCCAAGGCAGGCGGATCATGAGGTCAAGAGATCGAGACCACCCTCACCAACATGGTGAAACCCTGTCTCTACTAAAAATACAAAAATTAGCTGGGTGTGGTGGCACGTTCCTGTAGTCCCAGCTACTCGGGAGGCTGAGGCAGGAGAATCGCTTGAACCCGGGAGGCGGAGGTTGCAGTGAGCCAAGATCACGCCACTGCACTCCAGCCTGGGAGACAGAGCGAGACTGCGTCTCAAAAAAAGAAAATAAAGGCAAAAATAAATTAATAAATAAATGTAATTTAATGTTTTCTTTTATTCTTTTTTTTTTTTTTTTTTTTTTTTTTGAGAGGGAGGCTCACCCTATTGCCCAGGCTGGAGTGCAGTGGCGCAATCTCAGCTCACTGCAACCTCCACCTCCACGGTTCAAGCAATCCTCCTACCTCAGCCTCCTGAGTAGCTGGGACTACAGGCACCCACCACCACGCCTGGCTAATTTTTTTTTTTTACTTTTAGTAGAGATGGGGTTTCACCATGTTAGCCAGGATGGTCTTGAACTCCTGACCTTGTGATCCGCCCACCTCAACCTCCCTAAGTGCTGGGATTACAGGCGTGAGCCACCACGCCCTGCCTGTTTTCTTTTATTCTTATGTAGTTCACTTTTTTTTTTTTTTTTTTTTTGAGACAGGGTATTGTTTTGTCACCCAGGCTGGAGTCCAGTGGTGTGATCATGGCTCACTGAAGCCTCAGCCCTCCTGGCTCAAGCCATCCTCTCACCTCAGCCTCCCAAGTAGCTGGGATTACAGATGTGTGCCACCACATCGAGCTAATTTTGGTGGCTTTTTGGGTAGAGACGGAATTTTGCCATGTTGCCCAGGCTGGTCTTGAATTCTTGGGCTCGAGCAATTCTCCTGCCTTGGCCTCTCAAAGTGCTGGGTGTGAGCCATTGTACTTGGCCTTGTTAATCTTATTAAATAAGAACTGCAACATGAATCGCTTTAATCAGAATTTAAGCATCGGAGATATATAATCTAAATTGCAATACATGGTTTTTGACAACTGCTAATGGTTATTGTCTCTGTCCCTGAGAAATCTGTTATTACTGATCAACTGAAAGAAATTAAGAACGACAATATTTCTTTTTTTCTTTTTGAGATGGAGTCTCTGTCACTCAGGCTGGAGTGCAGTGGCGCCACTCAGCTCATTGCAACCTCCGCCTCCCAGGTTCAAGTGATTCTCCTGCCTCAGCCTCCCGAGTAGCTGGGATTACTGGCGTGTGCCACCACGTCCCACTAATTTTTGTATATTTAGTAGAGACAGGGTTTCGCTATGTTGGCCCAGCAGGTCTCAAACTCCTGACCTCAAGTGATCCATCTGCCTCAGCCTTCCAAAGTGCTGGGATTACAGGCGTGAGCCACTGCACCTGGCCGAGAACGAATTTTTTTTTTTTTTTTACATGAGATGGAGTCTCGCTCTGTCGTCTAGGCTGGAGTGCAGTGGCACGACCTCGGCTCACTGCAAGCTCCGCCTCCCGGGTTCATGCAATTCTCCTGCCTCAGCCTCCCGAGCAGCTGGGACTATAGGCGCACGCCACAACACCCGGCTAATTTTTTGTGTTTTTAGTAGAGACGGGGTTTCACCGTGTTAGACAGGATGGTCTCGATTTCCTGACCTCGTGATCCGCCCACCTCGGCCTCCCAAAGTGCTGGGATTACAGGCGTGAGCCACCGTGCCCGGCCTGAAAATATTTCTAAATAAAATTGCTATGTTTTTTCATACATTAGGAGAAGCTATGTGATATGAAATGACCGCCAAATTATAAATTGGGAAAACTAGTTTCTACTTTCGATTCCATTAATTTTCTGTATTAGGTTAGATGATCTATCACTTAGTCTAGCTAAGTCTCAGTTTGCTTATTTATAAAATAGGGATATTACCACCCAGCCAACTCCAAAAGAGGACTCTGAGGACCCAATTAGATAATATATGTGACTTGTCCTATTTATGGAGCACCTCCTTTAGAGAAATATAAGCAACAGATATCTGATTTCTAGACATTTACAGTCCCTGGGTAGAAGAACAAAAATGCAGGAAGGTACCATTTATGGTAGAGAAAAGAATACTTATTACTAAACATATTTGTTACTTTGGGTCAATAGGGAGTTACAATAAATGAATATTAAATAAAACTAGGGGTCTTTGGTTTATTATGAAAAGATACATGTAACAGATATGAAATATTTTGGAGACTAAAATTTTAACTTTTCAGATTTTTGTTGAGTAAACCTAAGACAAACTTAGAGCAGCCCTTATTATTTGAGATATGTACTAAAGCTATAGAAAGATCAATAGCATACAAATATATACCTAGTATGGCTAGAACAAAAAGGTAATACTAATAAGTTAGGGAAAAACTGTTTGTTGGCATTTTGCATGGATTATCAGGCAAGATGGTGTTCTGAGACCTAATCAGTAACTATGGCCTTGTATCAGTATCTTATGTATAAAAAAAGACAGCTGGCTTTAAAATATTTCTTTTTATTGAAGTAAATGGGACTCTGAGACTGTCACCCTCTTTTGTCTATTGGGGATCAGGTCCTGCCCACTTTGGGGCACTGGCTCTACATCTGTCACTCCATTCACCAATGAGTCTCAAAGTCAGGACACTACAGTTGTCCTGTTCTTTTCAACCTTTTCTGGGATGGAAGAGATGCGATGACTTGCCGACGACTTGCCGGCTGGTCAAGGCTTCATCACATATTTGGCAAGTCTGTACAAGCACTATCATGTAATTGTATTGTTCTCTCTTTTGTTTGTAAAGCAGAACTTTTCAGTTTAAAAGGTCACTGGAATGTTTATTTTACTATGGGTCCCTATTTAATTATTCTACTTTGAATTGTATTTGTTAATAAAACAATAGTGACAAATCGTTAGCCATAATTTATGTTGGCCATGCACATGCGTGCATTTGCATAGCCCAAAGCAGTTAGTAAATGGAAGAGGACTGGAGGATCTAGTCGGGAGGTTCCGGTCAGGTTTCCTTCCAAACAAGGAATTACTGTTAGCTTCCCAAAAAGGATGTGGACATAGGCAAACAATCTTCTGTGTTTGAAAGTAGCAGATTCTACTAATTTAGTATTAATGGCTTGAATCTTTCACAGAAACTTGAATGTAGAGCAATCAGATGGTTTTTCAATTGGTTGGTGACTGGGCTGATTCTGGCCAAACTCTGCATCTTTGAGTTGGAATTTGTGGAGATCAAAGTTCACCTGGGCTTTATCTTTGCTGGGTATTATGTTGAGTGTGTGTGTGTGTGTGTGTGTGTGTGTGTGTGTATGTGTGTGTGTTTTAAAGACAAAAAAAAATTTGTCTTTAATTATTTCAATAGTCGTGATGGAAAGGTACTAATTATAATTTTGAGCTCCAGAAATTTAGATCACTCCACAGGTGGATTTGGTGCAGTTTTCAGTGAAACAGACTGTAGAGCCACCAATCAGCAAACCAGATTCCTAGGAAGACCCCAAAACACAAATTATTGGAGAAACATAACAATTTCAAAGATATTTTCCATTTGGAATTCAAATTTATTTTGTAGATTAAGACTATTTTTCCCAAAAGCCTGCTTAATTCAGGATACTTAGTGACATAAAGAATGAAGAATATATGATTTCTACACACACACACAGCACACACACACACAGAAGTTAAGAAATTTAGCTATAATTAATACCAAATAAAACAGTGAGGCTGGGTACAGTGGCTCTCACCTGTAATCCCAGCACTTTGGGAGACTGAGGCAGGTGGATCACAAGGTCAGAAGATTGAGACCATCCTGGCTAACATGGTGAAACCTCATCTCTACCAAAAATACAAAAAAAATTAGCCGGGCGTGGTGGCATGTGACTCAGGAATTCCTGAGACTGGGTAATTTATAAAGAAAAGAAGTTTAATTGGCTCACAGTTCTGCAGGCTGTATGGGATGTGTCACGCTGTCATCTGTCTGCCTTCTGGGGAGGCTTCAGGGAGCTTTTACTCATGGCAGGAGGTGAAGCAGGAGCAGGCATGTCACATGGCCAGAGCAGGAACAAGGGAGAGTTGAGGATGTGCTGCACACTTTAAACAACCAGATCTCATGAGAACTCACTCACTAAGAGCACCAGGCCATAAGGAATTCACTTCCATGACCCAAATGCCTCCCAACAGGCCACACTTTCAACACTGGGGATTACATTTCAACATGAGATTTGGGTGGGGACAAACATCCAAACTGTATAACTACCAATATGGAGGCCACCACCTGCAAACAGCTTGTCTTTCTCTGGACTTTAGTTCATCAAGGCTCCCTTGAACTCTTACCTTGCACTAGTGCCATAAAAAATAGGATTTTTATATTTCCATTTTTTATGTTTTTTGTTTCATCCACTACTGGAGTAAAGGTTTATTAGTTTTCTATTGTTCAGCAATAATTATCACAAATTTAAAAGATTAAAACAACCCACATTTATTATCTCAGTTTCTATTCCAGCATGGCTTAGTCGCTGGAATGAACTCAACACATTGGCTGGGCTGGATGTGATTTCATCCTGGATTGCACAGGATGAAATTAGCATATTGGCTGGGCTGCAACCTTATCTGGAGGTTTGACTGGGGAAGAATTCACTTCTAAGATCATCACTCAGGTTGTTAGTAGAATTCATTTACTTGCAACTATAAGACTGAAGGCTCTGTGTTTTTGCTCTGTCAGTTGGAGGCTGCCTTCAGTTTCCAGAGGCTGCCAACAGTGCCATGCCATGTGCTTGCTTACTTCATCAAGCCAGTAAGGAAAGTGTCTAGAGTGGGTTACCAAGATGGAATCTCATATAATGCACTATAACTATATTCAGGAGTGAATCTCATCACCCTTGCCATATTCTCTTAGTTAGAAGCAATTGACAGATTATGCTTACACTTAAGAGAAGATTATACAAGGGCATACATACCAGGAGGAACAAATCATAGGGCTACCCTAAAGATTGTGTGGTACCCTTCTGTCCACCACAGAAGGTCTTTCGTGCCCTTACACATTTTAACTGAATGTAGAAGTCCACAAGAAAACTTTAAAAAGTCCAATGTCTTTATGTGGTGGATACTACACCTTCCTATTGGATATACATATTAGGAACCTTGGAAAGAGGTAAAGACTATTCAACAACACTAGATGACAGACCCAATTCAGCACTAAGAACTATCAGGGTTGAACATTGCTTGTAATATACCCAAAATAGGGTAGAAGAAGCATAGTCAAAACTTATGATAAGGCTGGCAAGAAGATGTTCTAAGTGGTCATGCAGACAGAGACTAGATTGTGCATCTTTTATTAAGTTATGGATTTTGGTAACTTAAAACCCACAATGCTGATCTCACAATTAGATCATTCTAGTCAACAAAATAAAGGCAAAACAACTCCCAAAACTTTGTTGGTGCAGTCATTTCAAACAACGGAAAATGGACAAAAGAGACACCCTGACAAGAAAGACAATAAACACAGTCATAATCTGGTTCACTGGACAACTGTGATTATGGGTATTTGACTCAACAATTGTAATTATGGCTAGCTACAGTGATTACTGAACACACATTACTTGGTGGCAAGTTTGTGGTCTCTTCCCTTTGTAACCAAAGGAAATACTCTACCACTGCAAAATTATAGCTAAAGAAGAATTAATGATTTCTCTCATACTGGATCATGAAGAATGAAAAGAAGAAAAGAAAACCTTATTACATATCATAGAGCTGAGAAGGTTTTCCCTCCTCAGACTTCTATACATTACATTTTTTTTCCAAATAGGTATTTTTTTACCTTCTCTCCTTTTCATGACTACTAAAATATGTATCTTTATGCATTGGTTGCTTTAAAATTAAATGGTAAATTAACCTTACTAATTGAAGTTACATATCATACTGCCAAAGGCATACCATGTTGTATGATTGGTTTTTTCATATGTGATGTAATGGATAATGTAACTTAAAAAAATTGATTTTAGCCAGGCACAGTGGCTCACGCCTATAATCCCGGCACTTTGAGAGGCCGAGGCAAGTGAATCAGCTGAGGTCAGGGGTTCGAGACCAGTTTGGCCAACATGGTGAAACCCTGTCTCTACTAAAAACACAAAAATTAGCTGGGTGTGGTGGTGGCTGCCTGTAATCCCAGCTACTCAGGAGGCTGAGGCAAAAGAATTGCTTGAACCCAGGAGGTGGAGGTTGCAGTGAGTTGAGATCATGCCATTGCACTCCAGCCTGGGCAACAAGAGCAAAACTCCCTCTCAAAAAATAAAAATAACATAAAAATAAAAACTTGGTTTTAATATATTGTTATAAAAATTCAGAATGAGGCCAAAGTAAACAGGATTACAAGACCTGTAGTGTAAATGTCTTTTCTCATTTAATGACCTCAATATCCTGTACTCCATGTGTGTTACTGCAGTCTCAGATTGTCAACTCTTAAGACAATCTACATTATTTCTTTGTATGATTCCATGTACCTATAAGAACTTGGTAGATTTATTTAGAAAGTAGTTATTTCAGCTTCCTTCCTTCATACCCCTCTCCTGCCCCATATACAGTGGACTCACTCTAATGTTATTTTTGGTGGGAAAATACTTAAATTGAATTTTTTCTCACTGTTCATCATAGGGAGAATAATTCTCTCCCAAACCTTTACCTCTAGAAACTAAAAGCCTTTTCTTACACTGAAGGTTCTTATCTTTTGCTTTATCTTGATATGACTAGTATTTTTTTTACCTCTTTATATTCTTATTTCATATCTGAATCCCTACTTAATTTTTTGATCAAAAATTATAACTATTTTGTAAGTATATATGGCACTATATTTTAAATGAGAAAATTGATTCTGCTATATATCTTTAATGAAGAAAACAGCCACTGATTGCAACAAAAGCTTTATGCATTGAAGAAAAAAAAATCTATCAGAAAGAAAAAAATTAGCTAGAGCTTGCTTTTATCCAAACATGTTTAGATTCTCTTTATAGACTCTGAAAAATAGCCTGAAATACTTTGTCTTTACTTCAGCCAACTGGAGGCCGCTGGGAAAGTATATCACTGTATATCAAGTAGCCGTAATGATCAAATTATATACATAATCTATCCATTTAGAAGTTAACTGCTAGTAGTAATAATTTTAAATTGCAGTTATAGTCGCTATGCCTTAAAAAAAAAAATCAGTGAAGACAAGTCTACTCCCATTAACAAAGGCTACCTCAATATAAACAGACTGGAGAAAATGGGAGTTAGGGATTTCTTGTTTCTCCCTCCACAGAAGGGAGAACTTCAAGAAAAAAGTACAAAGTAATAGATTATTGGATGTGCATAAATCTTTAGAAAAATTGAGAGGCATTTGCCAAATGTGTTATGCCATTTGGGGAAAAAGTAGCTATCAGTACATAGAAAACTAAACCAATGTAATATCAAGGAAATGAACAATTCCAGGAAAAACAAAAAGATAAGTGAGACAGAAAACATAATCAAAATATACCACTTGGCTCAGTAGTAAACAATTTTTATGTAGTCATAACACAGTAAATACCAATTATTGATTTAAGTGAAAATTTTGATATACCTATACTGGATGAATGGGGAGACAAACATGTATTTTCTTTTTGTAAAGTATAAGAAAGCTCAATCATTATCCATAAGAGAAAACCAATAGGTTACATAGATATATATATATAGTACCATATATACATATACATGTGCATATATATAGTGCATGTATATGTATACTTAATATATATTTGTATATTGTGTATACATATAACTTTTATATATATGTATTAATTATGTATATGTATAAGTAATTAAGTACATATTTATATGTATAACATTTATATGTTATATATATACGATATACAAATATATATACAAATATTTACTTAATTACTAAAAGAAAGAACTAAAAGTGGTTGCCTTGGGCTGTGAGGTTTAGTGAGAGTTTGGGGGTTAAGAGAATTGGGAGTGGGATAGGGAGAATTTTTAATAGTACTTGATTTTTATACCATATAGATGTATTACATAAGTAAAAATAAAAATTAAAGTAATATCTTCTTTAGTAAACAAATATGTGGCTTGAAGAAACACTTTCAAATCATATTCTTTCACTTCCAGAAGCAGTTAATACATACATGTATGATTTCTGTTTTTTTTTTTTTTTGGAACGAAGTTTCGCTCTTGTTGCCCAGACTGGAGCACAATGGCGTGATCTCAGCTCACTGCAACCTCTGCCTCCCGGGTTCAAGCGATTCTCCTGCCTCAGCCTCCTGAGTAGCTGGGATTACAGGCACCCGCCACCATGCCTGGCTAATTTTTGTATATTTAGTAGAGACGGGGTTTCACCATGTTGACCAGGCTGGTCTTGAACTTCTGACCTAAGGTGATCCACCTGCCTCGGCCTCCCAAAGTGTTGGGATTACAGGCCTGAGTCACCACACCTGGCATACATGTATGATTTCTTAAAGACCATTTATAATCAAAAAATTTAAAAAATTGTTCCTTTTCTTTTTTTTAGACAGAATCTCGTTCTGTCGCCAGGCTGGAGTGCATTGGCACAATCTCGGCTCACTGCAACCTCTGCTGCCTGGGTTCAAGCGATTCTCTTGCCTCAGCCTCCTGAGTAGCTGGGCCTACAGGCACATTCCACCATGCCCAGCTAATTTTTGTATTTTTAGTAGAGACAGGGTTTCACCATGTTGGCCATGGTGGTCTCAATCTCTTGACCTCGTGATACACCTGCCTTGGCCTCCCAAACTGCTGGGATTACAGGCATGAGCCACTGGGCCCGGCCAAAAATTGTTACTTTTGAGAATGTTAAAGTTCAGAAACCCAGTAAAATGGGCTCAGAGTTCCAATCAAACTATTTTTAAAAACCACCAGATAAACCCCAGGTTATAACAATGAAGGAAATAATTTACATGTTTTGGTTTTTATTCCATCTCTTTCATTTCTGTCTTTCTTTCTTTCTTTTTTTTTTTTTTTTTGAGACAGAGTCTCACTCTGTCACGCAGGCTGGAGTACAGTGGCGTGATCTTGGCTCACTGCAAGCTCCACTTTCTGGGTTCACTCAATTCTCCTGCCTCGGCCTCCCGAGTAGCTGGGACTACAGGCACCCGCCACCACGCCTGGCTAATTTTTTGTATTTTTAGTAGAGACGGGGTTTCACCGTGTTAGCCAGGATGGTCTTGATCTCCTGACCTTGTGATCTGCCTGCCTCAGGCTCCCAAAGTGCTGGGATTACAGGCGTGAGCCACCGCACCCAGCCCATCTCTTTGATTTCTTAGTTGCAAAGTGCAATGCAGTCCACATTCTTGGGTTTGAATAAGTCTTATTGATCATGTGATCTTGGACCAGTAGCTTAACTTCTCTAAGCATCAATTTCTTCTCTAAAATTAATGATAAGGTAGCGTAGCTGTGAGGGTTAAATGAAATGAAATACATCAGCAAAGTGTTAAGTACATCACAGGCTTTTGCTAAATGCTAACAACTATTACTCCTTCTTTCCTTTTTCCTTTTTTTCTTTCTAGAAAGCGATTGTTGTCTTGCAACTTTGTTAATATGCATTGTCTTCTACCACTGTGTAACTAGGTGCTCTTTAACAAGCCTATTAGTCATCTCTAGCTACATCTATTTTTATAAATAAATAAATTATGAGCCATTATGCCGTTCAGCATAATGAAAGAACTAAATTCAGAACAGAACTAAATTCTTCATAAGTATCCTAATTATATATTATGCAAGAATAGGTAACTAGTTTCTGATGTTCTGAGGAGGTAAATGGAATATTAGTTATAATTACATAGCACTTTCATTTGTCAAGCTTAAATTGTGTGTGTGTATGTGTGTATAATCTTATAAAACCTTTGATGAAGATGGTGTATTATTATTATTTCCATTTGGCAGATGAAAAGACTGAGGTTTGAAGAAGCTGTATAATTTGTTATAGTCTATATAATTTGTCTTTAAAAAACATTTCATTCTGTTCTAGCATAGGGCATTATTTGTCTCAATTCATTTTAACTTCATCATTTTAGCACTATCATAAGTACAGCTGAATAGTCATAAGACATTGTTTCAAAACTTAAATAGGGCCGGGCGTGGTGGCTCCTGTCTGTAATCCCAGCACTTTGGAAGGCCGAGGCGGGCAGATCACTTGAGGTCGAGAGTTCAAGACCAGCTTGACTAACATGGAGAAACCCCTTCTCTACTAAAAATTCAAAATCAGCCGGCCGTGGTGGTGCATGCCTGTAATCCCAGCGACTCGAGAGGCTGAGGCAGGATAATTGCTTGAATCTGGGAGGCGGAGACTGTGGTGAGCCGAGATCGCGCCATTGCACTCCAGCCTGGGCAACAAGAGCGAAACTCCATCTCAAAAAAAAATCAAAACAACTTAAATATGTAGTTAGTCATTGATAACTTTGTGCCCAAATGGGTCATATTTTTGAATCCTAAACAGCTGCAGGTTTGATTACGTTGTTTGCTACAGGGTCACTATGACTTTCCTTCATTGATTTGCTTTGATTGGTTTATTTGTTCGTTTATTCAACAACAGACTGCTCATCATGTGATAGGCACACTGTCTGGTACTGGGTATCCAAACTTGAAAGGATACAGTCCTTGCCCTTAAGCAGTCCAGTGAGGAGATCTATCTTTACGCATTTGTAACACAATGTGATCAAGGGCATAATATATTATTAACAAGGCTCTCAGAAGAAAAGCCCCTGGGTGTGTTCAAGGAGAGTCAGGCCTGGTTTAAGCCATTACATCCTAGACTATCCAGGAGTGAAGGACCTCTCCTCTAGGACTTGCCCTTTTCTCTCTGAGACCTGGCTCGAGGCAAATTGCATTGGCATGACTGCTTTTTGAGACTATGTTTTGCTCTGTTGCCCAGACTGTAGAGCAGTGGCACGATCTTGGCTCACTGCAACCTCCGCCTCCTGGAGTCAAGCAATTCTCCTGCCTCAGCTTCCTGAGTAGCGGGATTACAGGTGCCCGCCACCATGCCTCGCTAATTTTTGTATTTTTTGTAGAGACGAGGTTTCATGATGTTGGCCAGGCTAGTCACGAACTCCTAACTTCAGGTGATCCACCTGCCTCGGCCTCCCAAAGTGCTAGGATCACAGGCATGAGCCACCGCGTCCAGTTGGCATGACCCTTTTTTAAAAATCTTCTCCCGGAAAAGGGCAATATGTTTCCACGCAGTAGGCCTCTTGGGACCCTTCATTGTTTTCAGACTTTGGGGACAATATTCCAATCTCATCTTAATAATTGGAGTTCCTAGTTGCTAGGGCAATTGCCTTGTTGGCTTTGGATGCGGTTTTCAAGTGAGAAGCAGCCTGGGGTTAATTTTCTGGAGTCCGTTTCCTGGAGGCGCTTGAGTAACATGACTACAAATTACATGCCCCATCTGTGATACCACGCTACCTCTGGCCCCAGTTTCTTCACACCTGTATAAACAGGAGGAATATGGGATCTCCTTACTGATCCCATAATGGCTCTTCATCAGCTTGTGTGTGCTGCCCCAGTCTGTCCACAGTCCTTGTGAATTCCAGATACTGGAACGCCATGAAAAGGCATGGTGTGACCACATGGCTGATAACGTCCCTGACGTGAAAAATTTAAAGTGGAGTGTACTGGCTGAGAGTGCAGTGGTTTGCGTGTTGGCTCTCGTTTGTAGTCATCTCTGGCAAGTTATTTAACTGTCTAGTGTTCAGTTTCCTCATCTGTACAAGAATGATAAAATACAGCAGTAATCAGTTTCATATAGTTGTTGTGATGATTAAGTAACAGAAACCATTGTAAGTACCCAAAGCAGAATGTTTGGCACCTAAGTGCTCTGTACATGTTGGTCATTAATTCATGCAGAGAAGATAGCAGGCAGTGCATACCAGCACTTTTTCCACATCTTCCCTCTAGAGTGGTGTCCCTCAGGATTGTGCTATTTCTCTCCTGGCATGTCTCGCTTTGGTATTCCTCTCACTTTCAGAAAATGCATCTGGAGATGGTGACTTACCTACTGTCTTTCCATTCTTGAAGCTACTGTGAGGTTTCCTAGGGAAGTCTAGAGAATGTAATAACTGGGACATTGGGAGCTTGTTAGATTTCACCCATCTGGTTGTGAACAGTCTAAAACTCCTTTCATTTTTTTTTTTTTTCAGTTTGTACCTAGAAATTTGTTGTAGCACCAAAGGAAAATGTACACAGAGAGCCGGGCACAGTGGCTCACACCTGTAATCCCAGCACCTTAGGAGGCTGAGGCGGGTGGATCACATGAGGCCAGGAGATCTAGACCAGTCTGGCCAACACGGCAAAACTCTGTCTCTACTAAAAATATACAAATTAACCAGAGGTGGTGGTGCACACCTGAAATCCCAGCTACTTGGGAGATCGAGGCACAAGAATCACTTGAACCTGGGAGGCAGAGGTTGCAGTGAGCTGGGATCGCACCACTGTACTCTAGCCTGGGCGACGGAAGGAAAAAAAAAACAAACAAAAAAAGAAAATGTATACAGAGTCTCAAAAATTGTGAATAAGTTAGTAACATCATTTCCAAAAGTGTTCATTAAATGTTATTTTTAAGTAGTATGCAGTACCTAATAATTAAGTGTGATAAATATTATTTTTCCACTAGGCGCAGTGGATCATTCCTGTAATCCTAGCATTTTGGGAGGTTGAGGCAGGCAGATCACTTGAGGCCAGCCTGGCCAACGTGGCAAAACCCTGTCACTACCAAAAATACAAAAATTAGCTAGGTCCACACCCAGGTGTCTGCCTGTAGTCCCAGCTACTCGGTTAGTCTGAGGTGGGAGAATCCCTTGAGTCCAGGAGGCTGAGGTTACAGTGAGCTGAGATCACCACTGCATTCCAGCCTGGGGATAGAGCAAGACCATGTCTCAAAAAAAAAAAAAAAAAAAAGATATATATAATATATATGATGCTATATATGTAAAATTATATATATATGTTTTCTCTATTATGTAAACAAAGTAAGGGTTATTGAGACCCTGAAAGTACAAAAAGGAACTTATTAGTAAGAAAATACAATGTAGAATATTTTCATTGAATAATGATGCATATCTTAGTCATAAACTCCATTAGAATCCCAATATTTTAACTCTAAAATTTCAGCTACAAATGATCATTTGATTACTTACGTTTTGATACTAGATATTTTATATTGTTCTAAGAATTTTTAAAACAAAATTTGTCACGAGTGGTTAAAATAACTCTTGAAGAAAAAATATTTGATAGAAATTTGAAATATTTGCTTCCCATGAAAGTACATCTGAGTTCTAAATGATGTGTGTAAGTATGAATCAAAGATGCCGGGCGCGGTGGCTCACGCCTCTAATCCCAGCACTTTGGGAGGCTGAGGTGGGCGGATCAAGAGGTCAGGAGATCGAGACCATCCTGGCTAACACAGCGAAAACCCGTCTCTACTAAAAATCCAAAAAAATTAGCGGGGTGTGGTGGCGGGTGCCTGTAGTCCTAGCTACTCGGGAGGCTGAGGCAGGAGAATGGCGTGAACCCGGGAGGCGGAGCTTGCAGTGAGCGGAGATCGCGCCACTGCACTCCAGCCTAGGTGAGAGAGTGAGACTCCGTCTCAAAACAAACAAACAAACAAAAAGTATGAGTCAAAGATGGTGTTTGGAGAATTACGTAGAGGCTAAGACTATTCACCTTCTAGAACTTACTCGTTTGTTTCCTCCATTGGTTTGAAAGTTCTTTTTTTTTTTTGAGACGGAGTCTCACTCTGTTGCCAGGCTAGAGTGCTGTGGCGCGATCTCCACTCACTGCAACCTCCAACTCCCTGGTTCAAGGGATTCTCCTGCCTCAGCCTCCCGAGTAGCTGGAATTACAGGCATGCGCCACCATGCCCGGCTAATTTTTGTATTTTTAGTAGAGATGGGGTTTCATTAAGTTGGCCAGGATGGTCTCGATCTCCTGACCTCGTGATCTGCCCGCCTCGGCCTCCCAAAGTGCTGGGATTACAGGCGTGAGCCACCACGCCCAGTCGGTGGTTTGAAAGTTCTTTGAGAGTATGACAGTGTCTTACGCTTTTTTATTTTCTTCCTACCATACATTATCTTGCCTTGGACATGGAAAATACTAACTGAATATTCAAACGAATTGACTGAACATGATGAACTTGAGATCTGTAATGACCTATAATTTAATTTTTAAATCAGAGTCTAATAATTCTTATCCATATCACTTTTAACTTCTGTCACTTCTGGTTAAGTTGTTAGATCAGACTTTGAGTTAATTTGCAAAATTAGACAAGGTTTATAATGTTGTTTTAGAAAAATAACCTAATTAAACACTGGGATTGTCGACAAGACAGGCTTGGTGAAATATTTTGATGAAGGTATTTCTCTTTAAATAATAATTGTAAAATAAAGGTTTGGATGAACATATGGAATCATTTATGTAAGGCAGACTGCTTCTAATTCTTTTGTTCCTTTCCAAACACTAACTATGGGACATAAAATAAAAAGATATTAATATTCAAAATACATAGTGTTTTTGGTTCTTTTTAAATCATGATTTTTTTCTTTTTTTTTTTTAGTGGCTAGTGTAGCACTTGGAAAATCATATACACTTCAATCCCAGGAATAGTGGTATTGCCAAAGCAAAACATCTTCTATTTACATATAAATGTCCTCATTCAGCATGACTGAATACCTTTCTCATTTATAATGAAGTGGCAACAACCACAGCAATCAAATTCTAAGACATAGAGGCTAGATTAAAGTGACTGAGCATATCTCAGGATCGAAAAACAATCTTTCAAAAAATTTAGCCTGGTCCCAACATATAATCCTTTGTAAAGCTATTTTGAATTATTGCCAGATCCCTGGCTGTGATTTTGCAATTCCAACCAAATACTTCATGAGACCTTTGGAGGAGAATCTCAGAATTTCCTGCTGCAGCCAGTGACACAGAGGAAGTGTTGATCTGTTTTCACTGTACCATCTATGTTTTGCTGACAGACCAGTGGCTTTTATTTGTAAAGTGACCTATCGAAGCCAATGAACATTGTGGCTTTGCATTAACCATAATATTGTCATTTCAAATGGAATGTACAAGTTTATCAAAATCCACTTTAAACTTTTTATGTTCTCAAAGCAACAGGAAGCCAATTTATGTGGCCAATTAAATAGCTGTTGACTTTGATTTTGGTATTTTGTGTCATGGTCTTATCATTTAATTTGAAATACATATATTTTTAATCAAAACATTAAAAAAGAGTAAAATTTATTCTGCAATTGCTCCTTTTAAAATTTAAAATAATTGTATTTATTATTTAATATTTGAATAAATATCATTTGAACATCAATCTCACTACCAGTTTAGAGCAATCTTCTAAGTTATTTTGCTCTTCTTAAATATATTTTAAGATATGAGAGCAAACTAGATTTCTGAGAGTTTGTAAAATAAAGGAAAACAAATTAGGCATTTCTTCAGAAATGTGACCTCCTAAAGGACAGCTAAAGAAAACTTTTTAAAAAGGATTGTTTTTACTCCTATCCTTTCCTTGGACTTTCCTAATCAACTCTTTTGTTCATGTAATAGCTTTTTTGAACTATAACTCATATACCATAATATTCACCCATCTAAAGTATACAATTCAGGCCGAACACTGGTGGCTCACACCTGTAATCCCAGCACTTTGGGAGGCTGCGATGGGAGGATTGCTTGAGGCCAGGAGCTCAAGACCAGCCTGGGCAACATGGCGAAACCCTGTTTCTACGAAAAATACAAAAATTAGCTAGGTGTGGTGGTACATGCCTGTAGTCTCAGCTAATTGGGAAGTTGAAGTGGGAGGATCACCTGAGCCCAGAGGTCAAGGCTGCAGTGAGCCGTGAACACTCCACTGCACTCTAGCCTGGGCGACAGAGTAAGATCCTATCTCTAAATAAATAAATAAATAAAATAAAACATACAATTTGAAGAAAATAATGTATATAGCGGTCCATTTTCAAGACAAAGTGCCTCAAATTGGCTCAGGTCAGCAAACTACAGCGGAAACAAGATATACTAGGCCTCTGCTTGGATAACCAACGCCTGCTTGTCAGTCCCCGCCACCCCCAACCCATTAGTTGCCCCCAGCAGAACCAAAGAAGTTTAGTCTAAGATGAAAGTTTACTAGCCTGCAAGATAGCTCACTTTGTCTGTTCTTATTAGCCTGCCCAGCTGCTTAGGTTATAAGTCAAATACTTAAGAGCTCCTGAGTTGACTAGGATTACAATGTATTGTGGGCTGCAACAAAATGCATCAGGACAACCCTAAAGAAAACACCTAAAGCCCCTACCCAACAACCAATCGATGACATCCGGGAAGATTGTAACCCCATAGTACTCGGTCTATGAGGAACTAGGGGAGGGACCTGTGCATTAGGGGCTACATTGCTTTTTGAAACCATGCTGGGTATGCCTGTCCATCAGACACCTGATCTCGCAAGACTGTCATTAAAAGTCTCACTTTTGCTGTTCTCTGGTTCTCTGAGTCTATTCTTTGGGTTTGGACAGGTGAGTTTGTTTCTCACACAATTCAATGGTTTTTAATGTATCACAGGGTTGTACTACCATGATCACAATCAATTTTAGACATGTTTTAATCTCCCTCAAAAAACACGTACTCTTTAGCTACCACCATGCAAATTCCTCATGTTCCCATCTCCACCAGCCCAAAGCAATAAATAGATAAGTCTTTTTAAAAAAATATCTTGCCATGTCACAAAATCAAGCCTGTCACTTGTTGCAGAGCCAACAATAAATGAATGGAACTGAATACAACCTCCTAATAAGTGCATGCATATCAGACATGAGATATAAAATATGCTTTACATCGTATGCCCTAAACTACTTTCTATCTCTAGATTTGCCTATTCTGGACATTTCAAATAAATGGAATCATATAATATGTGGCATTTGTGACAGGTTCCTTTCACTTAGCATAACATTTTCAAGGTTTATCTATGTTGTATAACGTATCAGTACTTTGTCTCCTTTAATGAATGAATAATGTTGTTAATATTAATTCCATTAACAATATTAATATGGATATATGAAATTTTGCTCATCCATGCATCAGTTGATGGGCATTTTGGTTGTTTCCACCTTTTGTTTTTTTTAAATTTTATTTAAAAAATTTTTAAGGCTAGTTAAGTGATGCAGTGGGAGTGGAGAAGGAACAAAGAAATCTGTGACTGGGGCCGGGCGCGGTGGCTCACGCCTGTAATCCCAACATTTTCGGAGGCTGAGGCAGGTGGATCACAAGGCCAGGAGTTCGAGACCAGCCTGACCAACATGGTGAAACCCTGTCTCTGCTAAAAATACAAAAATTAGCCGGGTTTGGTGGCACACATCTGTAATCCCAGCTACTCAGGAGGCTGAGGCAGGATAAGCACTTGAACACAGGAGAAGGAGGTTGCAGTGAGCGGAGATCCTGCGCCACTGCACTCCAGCCTGGGCGACAGAGCGAGACTCCGTCTAAGAAAAAAAAAAAAAGGAAAGAAATCTGTGACTGGTTGTAATCAATTTGTTATAAACACCACTGCACTCGGACCAGAACTTTTGGTTATTTTAACCAAAAAGAATGACATACCAAGAGCATTGAATCGCAACCTGAATTTTCTAACCCAAGTCTATCCTCCTTCATTTCAACAAGTTATCAGAATTTTATTTGTCCAAAATGTAATGTTTGATAATTATTATTTTTCTTTTTGTTGTTTCTTGTGCACATAGCATAATGTCTGGCACACGGGTGAGAATCAGCTATTTTATTTCGGTGTGTCATTCATAATGCTGCTATGAACATTCAGGTACAAGGTTTTCTGAGGACAGATGTTTTCATTTCATTTGAGTATATCCGTAGGCCTCTTTTCCAGATGCTGAACAAACAGCTTCTACAAACGCAGACTAAGACACTTCTGTAAGTTCTGAGAACTATCCCCTTTAGCCCATGCCTCCAAACTTGGGCAAGTTAAGTCATAATTCTACTCAACCTTCCAGGCCCAATTCATTCATTCATGCATTCATTCAATCAATATTTTATTTATTTATTTATTTATTTATTTATTTATTTATTTATTTATTTTTGAGATAGGGTTTGGCTCTTTCATCACGTCTGGAGTGCAGTGGTGCCAACAGAGCTCACTGTAGCCTTGACCTTCTGGGCTCAAGCAAACCTCTCACCTCAGCCTGTTGCATAGGTAGGACTCCAGGTGTGTGCCACCATGCCTGGCTAATTTTTCTAAAAAATTCTGAGGAGGCAGGGTCTCGCCATTTTGTCCAGGCTGGTCTAAAACTCTTAGGCTTGCCAGGCGTGGTGGCTCACCCCTGTAATCCCAGCACTTTGGGAGCCCGAGGCAGGCGGATCGCCTGAGAGGTTGAGGGTTCAAGACCAGCCTGACCAACATGGAGAAACCCCGTCTCTATTTAAAAAATACAAAATTAGCAGGGCATGGTGGTGCATGCCTGTAATCCCAGCTACTCAAGAGGCTGAGGCAGGAGAATCGCTTGAACCTAGGAGGCGGAGGTTGCAGTGAGCCGAGATCATGCCATTGCACTCCAGCCTGGGCAACAAGAGAGAATCTCCATCTCAAAAAAAAAAAAAAAAAAACTCCTGGGTTCAAGCAGTCCTCCTACCTTGGCCTCTCAAAGGTGTGAGCCACCATGTCTGGCCTCAACAAATATTTACTGATTCTCACCTATGTGCCAGGCACTATGTTATGTGCACAGGAAACAACAACAAAAAGAAAAATATTAATTACCAGACATTACATTTTGGACAAAGAAAATTCTGACAACTTGTTGAAATGAAAGAGGATAGAGTTGGGTTAGAAAAAGTAGGTTCCAAATCTATGCTGTTGGTGTGTCGAACTTTTGTTATATAACATTGGGCAAATGATGGAATTCTTGAAATGTTTTCTAATCTGTGAAATATATATAATATTTTCTACCTAATGAAGCTGTGAGAATTCTGCTTAATATGAGATCTGAAAGCATTCTGCAATGCATAACAAGGTATAATTATTATTTTTAAAAATATTTTAATATATAATATTTTAAAATAATATCTTAATATTATTATTTTTAATATTCGATTCCCTATAATACAGAATAGGGTTGTGGTTAAGAAGACCCAACTGTCTGGACTGGGTCTTGGCTCTTCCACTTATTGACAAGGATGTTATGAGAATAACATGAATCAATACATGTAAAATATTTAGAATAATGCCTGGCAGTTAATAATCACCCAGTATTTAATATTAATTATATTATTGCTATTATAATCAACAATAATGTTGTTATTTTATAATTACTAATATTAATAATTAATAACATTAGCTGATGTTATTATTTATGAGGTAGTCTTATATTGAATAACCTCTTTTTTTATTTTTTATTTTATTTTATTTTCTTGCATTTGGAATGGGTCCTTTTTCTTTTTTTTAATTTTTAAATTTTTATTATCATACTTTAAGTTCTAGGGTACATGTGCACAACGTGCAGGTTTGTTACATATGTATACATGTGCCATGTTGGTGTGCTGTACCCATTAACTCGTCATTTACCTTAGGTATATCTCCCCTCCCCCCACCGCATGACAAGCCCCAGTGTGTGATATTCCCCTCCCTGTGTCCAAGTGTTCTCATTGTTCAATTCCCACCTATGAGTGAGAACTTGCGGTGTTTAGTTTTCTGTCCTTGCGATAGTTTGCTGAGAATGATGATTTCCAGCTTCATCTACGTTCCTGCAAAGGACATGAATTCATCCTTTTTTATGGCTGCATAGTATCCCGAGGTGTATATGTGCCACATTTTCTTAATCCAGTCTATCACTGATGGGCATCTGGGTTGGTTCCAAGTCTTCGCTATTGTGAATAGTGCTGCAATAAGCATACATGTGCATGTGTCTTTATAGCAGCATGATTTATAATCCTTTGGGTATATACCCAGTAATGGGATGGCTGGGTCAAATGATATTTCTAGTTCTAGATCCTTGAGGAATCGCCACACTGCCTTCCACAATGGTTGAACTAATTTACACTCCCACCAACAGTGTAAAAGTGTTCCTATTTCTCCACATCCTCTGCAGCATCTGTTGTTTCCTGACTTTCTAATGATCGTCATTCTAACTGGTGTGAGATGGTATCTCACTGTGGATTTGATTTGCATTTCTCTGACGACCATTGATGATGAACATTTTTTCATGTGTCTGTTGGCTGCATAAATGTCTTCTTTTGAGAAGTGTCTGTTCATATCCTTTGTCCACTTTTTGATGTTTTTTTTTTTTTCCTGAAAATTTGTTTAAGTTCTTTGTAGACTCTGGATATTACCCCTTTGTCAGATAGGTAGATTGCGAAATTTTTCTCCCATTCTGTAGGTTGCCTGTTAACTCTGATGGTAGTTTCTTTTGCTGTGCAGAAGCTCTTTAGTTTAATTAGATCCCATTTGTCAATTTTGGCTTTTGTTGCCATTGCTTTTGGTGTTTTAGACATGAAGTCCTTGCCCATACCTATGTCCTGAATGGTATTGCCTAGGTTTTCTTCTAGGGTTTTTATGGTTTTAGGTGTAACATTTAAGTCTTTAATCCATCTTGAATTAATTTTTGTATAAGGTGTAAGGAAGGGATCCAGTTTCAGCTTTCTACATATGGCTAGCCAGTTTTCCCAACACCATTTATTAAATAGGGAATCCTTTCCCCATTTCTTATTTTTGTCAGGTTTGTCAAAGATCAGATGGCTGTAGATGTGTGGTGTTATTTCTGAGGCTTTACATCTTCACAGGCTACTTTCTGGATAAATGTGGAGGTCACTGTAAAAATCCTGACTGACTATTTCACTCTGTCAACTTACCAAATGTCAGGAATTTTCAGATGAAATCCAAATCTCTTCAATATGTGAGATGTTGATAACATGTTATTCCCTTTGTTTCTTGGTTTCATTTCATTTCATACACTATGTATTTAATTGCTCAAAATGACACAAATTCACTTATTACTATTACTGAAACTTATAAGCATTCATGGATGACTAACTGAATTGGTTTTTATTAAGCATGGTTTGGATACCACCATGGATGTGTGAACTTAGCTCCATTTGACAAGGATGAGCTGTATCCCTTATCTTTTTATCTACATCTTCACAGATACATGACATTCATTCTTATGATAAAAATCTTTCTATTTAAGGAAACTATATTAGAGTAAAGATAAGCTGATATAGCAAACAGATGCTAAATACAATTGCTTAAAGAAAGCAAAAGTTTCTCTTATTCACTGTATACAGAGAACGGTCCAGGGCAGCTTGGCTCCCTGATATCAGTCAAAGACTCAGGTACCTTCCTTCAGCTTGCACAACCATCCCCTAGGGCACTGTTGCCCATATGCATGGCAAAGTGAGATTGCCAATCATTTCCTTCAAGTGAAAAAGGAATAGAGAACAGGAAGAAACATACCCTGGGCCCTACAGCTCAGGCCAAGTAGTAGAATTGATTACTTCTCATGTTCTATAGCAACAAGTAACCACAAAGGATGCTGGAAAATGTGATCTACCCTGGTAGTCATATGCCCAGGAAAAGAAGGAAAATAGATTTTGGTAGACAGCTAGCAGTTTCCATCAAATATATTATTTTATTCATTTGGAGAATTATATCTCTAAGATAAATAATTTGTGATTTCAATAAGGGTTTTCTTCCACTGATTCATAGCAATTTAAACCTGCTTTCATATTCTGTTGGCTTCCTATTATATTGTGCTATGAGGAAAGCAAAATTCATGCTTGGGAGTAAAGTACTCGCTGACTTGCACTGTTTTCTTGCACAAAGCAAGATAGCCCAAGAGTCTTTTGAACGAAGAATACATTTTCCTCAGGGTCAACAGACGAATACTCATGACTTGGGGATATCAAATAAGCTAAAATAAATGCACTTGAAAAGTGTATAGCTTTCTATAAATGCAAGATTTTTACTATTACAGTATTATTATCACTTAAGTGTTAGCGGTCCATTCTTTTTTTTTTTTTTGAGACGGAATTTCGCCCTTGTTGCCCAGGCTGGAGTGCAATGGCACAATCTCAGCTCACCGCAACCTCCGCCTCCTGGGTTCAAGCAATTCTCCTGCCTCAGCCTCCTGAGTAGCTGGGATTACAGGCATGTGCCACCACACCCAGCTGATTTTGTATTTTTAGTAGAGATGGTGTTTCTCCGTGTTGATCAGGCTGGTCTCAAACTCCCAACCTCAGGTGATCCGCCCACCTCGGCCTCCCAAAGTGCTGGGATTAGAGTTGTGAGCCACCACGCCTGGTCAGCGGTCCATTCTTTATAGGATATTATGTATATTGGCTCAACAAGGAGTTGGCCTTCTTACAAAGACACTGTTCTTTACTGTCCAGTTTACTTTTCCAGCCTATCCTAGAGAGTTCAAAGTGTGATCTGCTAAGCTGACTAAAATGTGATGATAATTATAACAGACTTTGTCACAGAAACGAATAATATAGTTAAACCCCATGCTTTCATTACCATGATCCACATAGTTACACATTTTTAGCTTCTTGTCTGGAACTCACCAAATTTCCTATGTTGCTAGCATACTGGTTTCCCACAAGTTACGTTAATTTCTTAGAATTTATTCTTATTCTTATAGAAAAAGCTACATTAACCCCGGGAGTTGTGGCTCATGCCTGTAATCCCAGCACTTTGGGAGGCTGAGGTGGGTGGATTGCTTGAGGCCAGGAATTGGAGACCAAACTGGCTAACATGGCAAAACCTTGTCTCTACTAAAAATACAAAAATTAGCCAGGAATGGTGGTGCATGCCTGTAATCCCAGCTACTCAGGAGGCTAAGGCAGAAGGATCGCTTGAACCCAAGTGGTGGAGGTTGCAGTGAGCTGAGATCACACCACTACACTACAGCCTGGGCAACAAAGTGAGACTCTGTCTCAAAAAAAAAAAGGAAGAAGAAGAAGAAAAAGCTACATTAAAATTTACATTTGTTTATTGTAGTACTGGCTTTTCCATCCAAGATTCTCAAAAATGTTGGAAATATTCTTTGGAGAAATAATCCTAATTTTTTTTTTTTTTTTTTACAATGATTCTATAAACAAGTCTCTTGACAAAATGAACTTGTTTGTCCCAGAGAGGTGTGCCTACTTTGGTTGGTGAGAAGATACCTGCAAACATATTGTCTCTTCTCAGGAAAAGAAAAAAAACCCTTATTTTTTCTCGTAATATACTCTGTTATTATCGTTGAATTGGTGTGATTGTTGTCAAACAATAATTATTTCTTATAGTTGCCTATGATTTTTATTTTTGCACTATTTATGTGGAATTTTCTACCAATCTTCAGGAAAAAAAACGAGCGGAAGAGGAGCTTTACAGTAATAATAATACTGTAAGGATGTCCAAAAAAAAAGATAGTATTGCCAGGTGCGGTGGCTCACACCTGTAATCCCAGCACTTTCGGAGGCGGAGGCGGGCGGATCACGAGGTCAGGAGATTGAGACCTTCGTGGCTAACACAGTGAAACCCCATCTCTACTAAAAACTTAAAAAATTAGCCAGGCGTGGTGGCGGGTGCCTGTAGTCCCATCTACTCTGGAGGCTGAGGTGGAGAATGGCGTGAACCTGGGAGGTGGAGGTTGCAGTGAGCTGAGATCACGTCACTGCACTCCAGCCTGGGCAACAGAGCAAGACTCTGCTTCAAAAAAAAAAAAAAAAAGATAGTATTAGGAGAGTGGACTAATTTTCTACAATTAGACAATCCTTGGGTACAAGAAGCTATAAAGCATAAAGAAGAAATTCTTGCCTTCAAAGAACTGCATTCTAATTTTAGAAAAATTAGACCGTACTGAACAGATGCATAGAGTTAGTCTTGTGCAAAACACGTGACTTGTGGAAAGTACCTACCCTGATTCACCCAAACATTAGCCTAGATCTTACTTGGGTTAATTTTACACACCACTCCTATTGTTTTAAGAATGTTTGTCCTCTACAAATGTCTCTTCTTTCAAAAACAAACCCATTTGGGGATTATGGCGATCTTTGTTCCTGATTAAAATATCTCTGTTCTGTTGCTTTGTATTTTACCTTTCACAGTAGCTTAATCCATATTCTATGGTTTTGTGATTAACCCTGAGTATGGATTCTTAGTGTCGGTTTCATATGAGCCTCATTGGAACATAAAGCACGTCTCTTTGTTTCATTTACAATTTCTGCAATAGCATTGATTTACTTTGCCTTTAGTTTTGTTCACTGAGCAAAGAATTTTCTTTTGAGTTTTTGCTTTCTTTCTTTCTTTAATTGGTTAGCTCTGGTAGGTGATTTTGTAGATTTTTTGAGGGGGGGTTCAAAGCACTGATCAGTAATTCATAAAGCTGATTTTTTTTTCCACAGTTGAAATAAGCAGTGACATTTGGTAATTCACAAATGCTAGCCCTACTGTCCGCAGTGTTAAGATAACTGATTAGTTCCGCAGCCCTGCTCAACACCTCCCAGCATGCACCTATAATGGGCCATAAACTTGAAAGCCCCCAGGCCTCTTTCCCTGTTTCTGGGTGAGGTTTGCAGTGTGGAGGAGGGGCGCCAAGCCCAGTAAGAATGAGTGGGAAACACTGACAGAATCACAGGGGGAATGGGAAAAAAAGAACTTAAGAGGATTATAACAAGAAAGGAAGCTTTTGGAGTCCTGGGAGGTGATGCCAGTCAGGATCTCTGAATTGCTAAGAAAAGAGAAATTTTCCCCTTCCTTATGTAGGCCTGGGGCAGGGAATTTCTTTTTCCCTCTCCTATCCCTTTGCATCTTTCTTCACAGGTGGTGATGGTCCTGCCCTTAGGGAGGAAAGGGACCAGGCCAACCTTCCCAGAGAAGGAAGCTCCATTGAAAGGGTGGCTTTAACTTTACATGTTCACGGAGTAGGAAGGAGCAATCCAAAGAGGCATGTTTTTGCTGGACAAGCTGATGACATCTGAAAACCTCAGGCCAACCTGACTGAGTGGAATGTAGAAAATGGCTATTCAACGGTGACTATTCAATTTAGGGAGTTCTAAGAAGGGCTTTTCCATAAAAAGCCTTAGACTTTCCGAAGGAAGGTCAGGCAATATGAACCATTTAAATGAACATTTTAATCTTGAAGTGTGTTTTAATCATATTAGATTGTATAAGTCTTTTTCTCATGAACATGTTGCAAATATTCAGTACTAGAGAATAAGCAGTTTTGAATTTTTAAAGAATATTACTAGGCTCGTTACTAGCCGCATACTTTTTTTCTCATGAGCCTATTTCTGGTGCTTATACTTTAACAAATTGGCAAAGATATTCAAAGTTCTGAATGTGTGGAGTTGCTGATCGTAGAGGTGAGAACTCTATTCTTTTTTTTAAACAGGATAAATTTGCCTATAATTTGTTTAAGAATAGTGTCAAAATCTATGTCCTTTTTCCTTCTTTCCAGCGTTCAAGACGTGGAAGCGAGGACGTGGTGGATCCTCCGGTGTGAACTTCCGGATTTCTGTGGGTCTTCCGGTAGGAGCTGTGATCAACCGTGCTGACAACACAGGAGCCAAAAACCTGTATATCATCTCCGTGAAGGGGATCAAGGGACGGCTGAACAGACTTCCCGCTGCTGGTGTGGGTGACATGGGGATGGCTACAGTCAAGAAAGGCAAACCAGAGCTCAGAAAAAAGGTACATCCGGCGGTGGTCATTTGACAATGAAAGTCATACCAGAGAAAAGATGGCGTGTTTCTTTCTTTTGAAGATAATGCAGTGGTCATAGTGGGCAATAAAGGCCAGATGAAAGATTCTGCCATTACAGGACCAGTAGCAAAGGAGTGTGCAGACTTGTGGCCCCCGGATTGTGTCCAATGCTGGCAGCATTGCGTGATTCTCCAGTACATTTGTAAAAGCAAAACAAAACAAACAAAAAAATTTTAAACCCATTAAAAAGTATTTGTTCCCAGAAAAAAAAAGAGTAGTGTCAAAACACTTTAATAGAAGCCGATTTGTAAATACTTATGTTATCTTAATATCCTACAAAATTATTTTTGAGGGACTGAGGCAACAGTGAACAGGTTAAACCTTCACTATTCATTCAAAAGTAGGAGAGCTCTGGGGCAAGAATGGAGGGGAATTCTTGAGTAGCCTACAGCTAAAATAATCCACAGGGAAAAAAAACTCTTATCCTAACACCAATAGACATGTTGGTCTATGTGGCATGACCATTTCTCTGAGTTTTTTAGCCAAAAGAAGAGTATGTGTTTAAGAAACTGCTCTGTGTGATAATTAAATGATTGTGAGTCCAATGACTACCTTAAGCAGTGAAAGTGGCCAAGGAAGACATATTTCTTCCTTCATATTCTGCTTCTTTTCAGTGCTCAGGAACTCTGATCAAAGGAACACCACTAGAGAACACTGAAGGAGGCATGTCAGGTGGTTCTGCTTCTCCATGGCTCCCTACGATGAATGCCTAGAGAGGGTATTGACATGGCAACCTGGTGCCAGCACATCTATCCACAGCTGGTGAGTCTCACACCCTTCAGTCACAGTGAGAGATGTATGATCTGGGCGAAATCCAAGTCTTCAGGTTAAATCTCTTTCTCATCTCTTTTTTTTTTTTTTTTTTTTTTTGAGATGGAATCTCATTCTGTTGCCCAGGCTGGAGTGCAGTGGTGCAATCTTGGCTCACTGCAACCTCCACCTCCTGGGTTCAAGTGATTCTCCTGCTTCAGCCTCCCAAGTAGCTGGCATTTCAGGCACCTGCCACCATGCCTGGCTAATTTTTGTATTTTTAGTGGAGATAGGGTTTCACCATGTTGGCCAGGCTGGTCTCGAACTCCTGACCTCAAGTGATCCACCTGCTTTGGCCTCACAGAGTGCTGGGATTACAGGCATGAGCCACCGCACCCAACCTGGTTAATTCTCTTAAGAGCAGCATTCAAAGTGCATTCTTATTTTGTCCTGGCTCTGAATCGACATGGTCAGGATGGAGGCAAACCTTTATGCAGAGCCCCCAGAATTATTAAATGGGACAGGCTCCTAATGGTGAACATACAGGAAGCTGATCCACATAAGAGCTAACCAATCTTATTGAACAGTCACCTAGCAAACTGTTGGCTCATTTTTAGTGGTCTGTTCTATCCCTTTATGCTGATTTGCTTGGAGGTAATAAGGCATAACGGTGTTGATTTAGGGAGCCTCTTGACTACAAATTCATCAGCTTGGTGGCGGTAATTGTCAGAGGCAACAATGGCGTTGTTCAGTGAGTTACACCTGGTCAGCACCTAAGTCTGAGTGTTGCAGCTGAGGTTTGAATCAAATTAGGAGTTTCAGTTCTTCTAGGCTAAAATCTGGTGACAGCCTCCTCCCTTTCTCATTTTATCTTAAATGATTTCTTCCTGGCTCATTCTCTTCTGGCCTCACCACCTTCTTTCTGTTACTTAAATAGGCCAAAATCATTCTTGTCGCAGTTCCTTTGCTCCAGCTGTTTGCATTTCTCCTAGATTTTTCTGTGAGGGGCTTGCTCCACCCTGTCAATAAGCCTAAACTCTAATGTCACCTTCTCAGAGAGGTCTTATGAAATTAGAGTACCATTTCTCTCATCTCTCACTTCAGCTATTATCAAATTGCCCTCTTTTGTTTTCTTCATAGCATTTGTCACTCTTTAGAGATTATTATCTTTCCTTTCTCTTTTTCTTTGATGGCATTTTTATTTTTTTTTTTCTGAGACAGAGTGCTCTGTCACCTGGACTGGAGTGCAGTGGCACAATCTCGGCTCACTGCAACCTCTCTGTTAGGTCCAAATGCCAGGGTCTGGGTTCAGCCCATGCTGAAGTATGAGGGGAGTGGATGGATGGGCAGAAAGAGTACTTGGGGGGCCATAGGCAGGTGAAATGGAGTTTTATTCAGCAGCTTTCTCATCAGTAGCATACTCACATTAGCTCTCTAACACTGTCCACCTTTATCTCAGCTATTTGCTCCAGCTCTGAAGCTCCTGCCACCCCCATGCCTGCAGCTGCAGCGGGCTCTCCCTTGTCTTCAGGGTCAGCAGCTTAACTCTTTCTCTTTCTGGGTACTAGCACAAACCGTGCTGTGGCTCCCCTCTGTCCGTCTTGCAGACGGACAGCTTTGGCTCTCTCTCTCTCTCTTTCTCCGGGTGCCAGCGTGCCTGCCATGTCAAGCCATGTTGAGCTGAGCTGAGCCCCAGGAACCAAGCCAAGAGCCCCTGTAGAGCGTCAGCAGGACAGTTATACCTCTTACAGACAATAGCGGCTTAGGGCCAAGTATGAACTTACACAGACAGGTTATATAACAAGTGGAGGTGTGCGCCTGTGCACCAGACTCACTGAGTCATGGAGGCCTGACGTGTGCCTTGGCCTATCCTTGACCAAAGCACATCCATGTACCTTACACTCCGCCTCTTGGGTTCAAGCAATTCTCCTGCCTCGGCCTCCGGAGTAGCTGGTATTACAGGCACATACCACCAGGTCCCAGCTAATTTTTGTATTTTTAGTAGAGACAGAGTTTTGCCATGTTGGCCAGGATTGTCTCGAACTACTGACCTCAAGTGATCCATCCACCTCAGCCTCCCAAAGTGTTGGTATTACAGGTGTGAGCCACCATGCCTGGCCTGATGGCATTTTCTATTTGAATTTTAAGTTCCATTTTAAGGTTAGGAGAACTGAACCTTACTTAACGCTGTGTCCCATGGACTCAACACAGGACCTGGCTCTTTGAACAAACTTGATAAATATTTGTTTACTGAATGAATAAAAAACATTCCCAGGCATGGTTGCTCATGCCTGTAATCCCAGCACTTTGGGAGGCCAAGGTGGGTGGATCACCTGAGGTCAGGAGTTTGAGACCAGCCTGGCCAACATGACGAAACCCTGTCTCTACTAAAAATACAAAAATTAGACTGACGTGGTGGCGCATGCCTCTAGTCCCAGCTACTCGGGAGGCTGAGGCAGTTTCTGCTTCTCCATGGCTCCCTACGATGAATGCCTAGAGAGGGTATTGACATGGCAACCTGATGCCAGCACATCTGTCCACAGCTGGTGAATCTCACACCCTTCAGTCACAGTGAGAGATGTATGATCTGGGCAAAAGCCAAGTCTTCAGGTTAAATCTCTCTCTCTCTCTCTTTTTTTTTTTTCTTTTGAGATGGAATCTCATTCTGTTGCCCAGGCTGGAGTGCAGTGGTGCAATCTTGGCTCACTGCAACCTCCACCTCCTGGGTTCAAGCGATTCTCCTGCTTGAACCCAGGAGGCAGAGGTTGCAGTGAGCCGAGATCATGCCACTGCACTCCAGCCTCGCCAACAGAGTGAGACTCCATCCCCAAAACAACAACAACAACAACAAAACATTCACATCCATAGTAACCTTTTAAAGCTCTGGGCCAACACCCCATCTTTGCTTTCCTCAGCTGCCACACTGAATCATGTATGTTCAAGCCACCCATTTTCCTGGCCAAACTAAACTTAATCAAATACGTTAACAGCCTCAGATTTCCCTTCAGATGGTGGTCACCAGCCTAGCCCTGGGTTTTGCAGGTCCATATGCAAATCAGGAGACAGAATCTTGCAGCCAGCCCTGAAGTCTGGGATCTGGAATCCTTTGCTCCCAAATGACCTTGAGACTCTGCAGAGATCTCAGGTCACCATTTTGCTCTCCTCTATTAGTCCTAGTTTTTAGGACTATGCCACTGCTTGTTTTCTAACACCCTCCTTCTCTCCAGCCTGGGAACTGAAGGCCTGCCCTTGGCAAGGATCCTGTTCCACATGGACAAAAATGCCTAAATGACAACCATCTGCCATCTACTGGCTCTCTTTCCTTCCCAGCTTTCTCTGCCTACCCCCCACCCCCAACCAAGTTAATTACTGCTTGACAATCCAGAAAGTCCTGGAAGGCTGGAGAAGGCAATGCCACTACACCTCCCTGATCAGGATGGCTTGCCTTTGGAAGAAAGAAAAACAGTGGATAGTTAGTAGCTTCAGCAAGGCTTGAAATTCTTGCTTTGCTATTAGAGTAAGCATTTCTTGTATTTTACATGTTTTATTTGAAATGCAGCATTGGTATGATCAGATAAGCTGACACTGGAATTTCTGATTTTCCCTTTTCCTCTTTCTCTTTTTTTTTTCTTTTTATTGACATCTGTACTTTAAGAATGTAAATGTAGGGATTCTGGTACTTTTCTTAAAATCCAACTTTTCTTGATACCATATCTTGTTTGAAGTATGTAAACAAGCTGTTGTGTTCTCTGGTGCCAACTGATAGGAAGGAAGAGGGGAAGTTTAGCTTTGTATTCTCCTGGCTCCTCCCCAGTGTATTGCTAGGCAGGCCACATCTCCTGCTGTGAGGACTTCTGCGGCTATAGCTCCCTGGTACCTCCTCTCCCTCCTGCCCAGTCAGGCCTAGGAGTGCTAATAGTGCCCCACTTTGCTACCCCTAGGGTGCTTCACCCTTCTTGGTTTCTCTTTTCTCTTCCTGCACCTTTGTAAATGGTTGCTTTATTAAGCTTTATCTAATTATCTGTTGGAGGGTGTCATTGGTTTCTAATGAGACCTTAAGTATATGGGATATGAATTAGGGTAAAAGCATTAGTCCATGAGATATGGTATATGGTAAAAATGTTTAGAAGAAAACATGCGAGAAAATCTTCAGAACCTCGGGCTAGGTGAAGAATTCTTAGACATGACACCAATATTATAATTATATAAAAGAAAACAAATAAATTGGCTTCTTCGATACTAAAAACTTTTGCTCAATGAAAGATGGTAGTAAGAAGATGAAAATACAAGCTACAAATTTAAGGAAAACATTTGTCAGCCACTTCCAAACCATATATGTGATAAAGAACTCTCAAAACTCCGTAGCAGGCCCGGCGCGGTGGCTCACGCCTGTAATCCCAGCACTTTGGGAAGCCGAGGCGGGTGGATCATGAGGTCAGGAGATCTAGACCATCCTGGCTAACATGGTGAAACCCCGTTTCTACTAAAAATACAACAAATTAGCTGGCGTGGTGGCGGGCGCCTGTAGTCCCAGCCAGCTACTGGGGAGGCTGAGGCAGGAGAATGGCGTGAACCCGGGAGGCGGAGCTTGCAGTGAACCGAGATAGTGCCACTGCACTCCAGCCTGGGCGACAGAGCGAGACTGCATCTCAAAAAAAACAAACAAAAAACAACAACAACAACAACAACAACAAAAACAACTCAGTGGTAAAACAATCCAGTTGAAATCAAAATGACTAAAATTTTTTAAAAAAGAAGTGATAACACCAAATGCTGGCAAGGATGCAGAGAAATTGGATCCCTTACACATTACTGGTGGGAATGCAAAATGGTACAACCACTTGAAAATAGTTTGGCCATTTCTTAAAAATCTAATCACATTTTACCATACAACCCAGCAATGATACTCCTGAGCATTCAACCCAAAGAAAAGAAAACTTATGGACACCAAAATGTATTTGCAAATGTTTATAGCAGCTTTATTTGTAATAGCCAAAGATTAGAAACAACCCAGATGCCCTTCCATGGGTGAATGAATGATCAAACTGTGTTGCATCCATACTATAGAATACTACACAGCAACAAAAAGGAATCAACTATTATTACACATGTAACAAGTTGGATGGATCTCAAGGCAATTATGCTGAGTGAAAAAAAGGTTATAAACAGAAGGTAACATACTGTATTATTCTATTTCTATAACATTCTCCAAATGACAAAATTATAGAGATGGAGAACGGAGTAGTTGTTGCCAGAGGATAGAGATGGTCTCTGGGAGGGAGACGGATGCGTATAACTATAAAATAGAACTATTAGGGATCTTTGTGGTAATGAAACAGATCTGTACCCTTATCACATCTACATGTAATAAAATTGTCTGAATCACACACATATGCACATACACACAAGTACCTGTCAACATTGGTGAAATCTGAATAAGACTGTACTTGTACCAAAGTCATTTTCTTGGTCTTGATATTGTATTAGTTATGTAAGATGTTATCTTTGAAGGTGAAAATGGGTGAAATACACATGGGACTTCTTTGTATTATTTTGGCAACTTCTTGTGATTCTGTAACTATTTGAAAATAAAATTGGCCCCAAATTGGGACCATTAACTTGGGAAATATATTGTTTTATTCTTTAGCATGAGGGAAGGGGGAAGAGGAGGGTACTGCCACAAGTACTTTGCTGTTAGCTATATGTCATTGCTAAGCTCTATCATTAATTGTTAAATTGACAAACGGACTAAAGTCAAGATCCCAATATTCCAATGGAAATATTTTATTTTCAATTGTTGTTTAATGTAAAAACATAAACTTGCCTTAAAAATGGGTTTTCCATATACTGTTTTCCTGTGGAAGTATTTCCAGGAAAGAATATCAAATCTATAGAACGTTTTCTCATTGTACAAATGTAAAAATACAAAATACTAGTAATTTGCTCCTTAAGAATGCTCAAACTTGTGTAGATCTTCAGGGAGCCTTGGGTACCCTTACAGAGACTTTCTAAAGATATATCATCATTCACTGATGACCAAAAACTGTAGTAACTCCAAACACACTCTTCACAAAAAGAACACAAGAAGGAACACTGATGGAGGCAGTGTGGCATTTCAGAAGGCTGTGGCTGCTGTGAACTTTGTCTAACCAGGGTGATGAGCTTTTCTGTTCGGTTACAGACAGATAACTTGGCTTTCAAGTCAGGGCAGTCACTAGGGTTTGGACAACAAGGGAGAAGGTGGACAACATCAAACATCTCATTAATTCAAGTAAACATGGAGACAACCTGATTTTATTCAATCTCAAAATTATATACTTCTTGAAAGGCTGACATAATATTTCCCAATAGATCTGTGTCAAAAAATAGATATAAAATACATGATAGTGTTCCAGACATTTGTATATGTTGCTGTCATTATGTTAACAGTTCCTTGACAATTTTTATAAAGACCTCAAAAATTTTTCTAAAAATTGTTCCCAAAGCTTGGAGTGCATGCTTTGCCTGTACTACCACCTTCAGGAAGACTTATGTAGTGCCTGGCCCTAATGTACTTTCAAAAGGACACTAAATATTACCCTTGCAATCTCTTCTTTTTCTTCTAGAGACATGTAAATTCCTCTTTTTTATATACCCATGTTTTGACTCATTCAAGTTATAAACATATTTTTTGAATAAATAAATGAAATTATTGACTCAGTAAGGACTTGCTATATTCTAATTTTATAGATTAAAGACATTTTATGGCAAAATAGTGTTGTGGGACTTTTTCCTTAGTTCAGCTAAAGACAGGGTTCCTTATCACATGGCCACGAAAAATTAGGCTCACAGACAATTTGAAGCGAGAGGAGGGCAGGGTTTATTGGGTGAAATGGAAGAAAAGGGGAAACAGAGACTCTTAGCAAAGCGAGAGAGTGTGCTTCCCGCCACTGGGCTTCCCGCCTCACAGATTGAATCCCAGGTTCCACCCAGGAAGAGGAGGGGCCAGGCTCCTCCCGCTGCAAACGCGCGAACTTCCGTGGCTCGATCCCAGTGCGCACTCCTCCCAGTGCACTGGCCGGTTGGAGTTTTGCCAGGGAGGCCTTCCCACCTGCCTGTCTCAATGGAAAGAATATGTGGATTTGGATTCAGGGACACCTTTATCACCTATGTGACTTTAGGTAAGTTACAAACACAGTTAGCCTCAGTTTTTGTACTAGTAAAACCCATTATGGCACAGGTTTGCCGGACGACGAATGAGGTCTTGACCGTTGAGGTGATTTATAATGTGCTTATATTAGGACTGGAGTTAGTGGGCTAACTCAGAGGCCACAGTTAGTGGTACTGACAGAGATTGCATTTAGGTCTTCCCAAGGGTGGTTCCGTTCTTTAACCTTAGATGTTTTGTTTTATTTATTTGTTTATTTATTTATTTATTTATTTATTTATTTATTTATTTATTTTTGAGACGGAGTCTTGCTCCGTCGCCCAGGCTGGAGCGCGATCTCAGCTCACTGCAAGCTCCGCCTCCCGGGTTCACGCCATTCTCCTGCCTCAGCCTCCCCAGCAGCTGGGACTACAGGCGCCCGCCACCGCGCCCGGCTAATTTTTTGTATTTTTAGTAGAGACGGGGTTTCACCGTGTTAGCCAGGATGGTCTCGATCTCCTGACCTCGTGATCCACCCGCCTCAGCCTCCCAAAGTGCTGGGATTACAGGCGTGAGCCACCGTGCCCGGCCGATGTTTTCCATATTTAATGTTGTCACTCATCTTTTAGCATGGGCATCTAAAGCAGGTCTGAGGACAGTGAGTATAGTTTTCTGCAACATGACACAAAGAGTACCAGGGCGAGATTATGTCTGTCACAGATGAAAATATTCCATTTGTGTGTCATAGTAATCTATTCATTGGTTTATGGACCCAAAATTCTCCAGGGGGACTCACAAATCCCCATAATGTTTCTATGTGCCAGATTTTTCACTTGGAGCTCTGATTTCGTTGACAGATGTGTAAAAATCACATGTAGCCAAATGACTCTTCAGTCAGCACTAAGCTGATAATGCTGACGACTGGTTATTCCCGCTAAGATTCACTGGACCCTCTGCCCAGACTGTGTTTTTCAAATCTTATATTAGAGCTTAATGTTATTTTATTTTAATGCCAATGCTGTGCTCCCCAATGCCATATCTTTAAAATATTGTGCCCCATTCTAATACAAACACTAACTTACATGGGGAGCTCTCTTTTGAGGAAGTGGAAGTAGATTAGTAACTAAATTCAGTTCCTTAAAGGTGTAAAACTCTGAGAGAGTCACACACAAGTCAGATTGGGAGAAAGTTTCTTAGAATAATAAATTTTAAAATCTTAAAGGATAAGAATTAGTTGGATGTTAAATATTGAGTCTCAACTGTATCATGTCACTGGTATATGGAGGTAGGTTGACTTGCCCAAAATCTGCTGAGAGTAACTGGTAGAGCTAGAATTTGCATCCACATGTCTTCTGGTTACCCCAGTTTGAGTGCTCTTTTGGCACTCTTACTACACTTTACATAAAAATATTAATTGTGTATTGGTAGGACAGTTTTAGTAAGCACAGAAATTATATTAATGGCAGTGCTATATCAAGAAGTGGACAAATTCCTGTGTTTTGTTTTAGATTTTGTGATGATGATAGTGGCCCTTAAGTAGCGATAGCTATGTGATAGAAAAAAATTTAAGAAATTTTGCTGCATCAATATTTTGCGCTTTGTGTTGTTTCAGAGTATTTTTCCCCACCCTCTTTTTCTCTTCAACTGGGAAAACAAACCCAAAATATGATTCTACATAAAAAATTTCATTAGTTTGATTTTTTCTTAGAAATTCTATTCTTCTTAATATATGACAGCTTTTAAAAATGACTTTATTTCTTTAAAAAGAAATAAAAATGGATTTCAATTTGCAGTGCAGGCAAGGTATATCAAAATATGTGCTAGGATATATAGCAGGGAAGTCTAGCCTGAAATAGAGTAGACCTGTGATATTTAAAAATATTTACAAATGAATCTTTTAGTCACTTTTCAAATCCCTGAATTTCTAAATAGTGCTTTGGCTGCAAAAAAACTAAAAATCTAGTACTTCCAAACATCATGTAGAGAATGTAAATGGTGTAATTCTAGAGGAAGACAACAGAGAAGAGTGAGGAGTATGGTTCACTGGAAAGTGCATGACCTATCTTCAGGGGCCAGTTCGTAATCAACTTTAGTCCTGTGATGTCATAGGGGAATGCAAATTCAGTATTAAGTGTTCCTGATTTTCTTTTTTGAGAAGTTTGAAGTATTGTTTTTTTTCTTTAATGATGACAACTAATTTCAATTTTAAAAAACATCCAGGCCAAATTAAATACATCTGTCATTGTATCTGGCCTGTGGGTCTTTAGCTTTTGACCTCTGATCTAAAGCATTTAATTCCTTCCTATAAAATTTAGTCGTGACAAGTAGAGTGCAGCAAAGCTGAATTAAAAGCAGATGCTGGACGGTCAGCCATGCTCAGCCCTTAACACTGCTCTTTGTAACTACATGATTCAAATTCAGGATTTAGAAAAATAATACATTCCTTTAAGCCGCGGGTCTCAAGATCTCTGATGGAAACTGCATGATATCCTTACAGCCAATATTTCCTGTATTTGAAAGCTGGGTTAACTCTCACTGATTTGGAAATTTCTCTGTGGTCCTTTTTGTTCTCGTTCTAAAAAACCCAAAAAACCAAAACAAACCAACCGAAGGGATTAATCTCATGATAGGTAGAAGGCCTTAAATGGTGGGGTCTTACACTGAGAGCAGCTCCTGCCAGCTTCCTCAATACACGTGGCTGGTTTGATTAAGATAAAACCATGATATTGAAAGAGTTTTGATATTTTCTTTCATTAACACTTTTTAAATCCAAATACTCTTATTTATTTACAATTTTATATTTTGCAAAGATGAAACCAATGTCTCAGGAATGAATGATTAAAAAACTAAAAAAGTAATTACTATAATACAATTTACCATTAAGAGAAAGAAACCACTTTTCTAGAGTATTCTACATTGCATGTACGTATATTTCAGTCTAGGTTTGTTACTCTTATTAGTAACAGTTTGATGCAAAAACTCATTAAGAATACTAAAAACTGCTGTTATGTTAAATTCAACAGTCTTTATTGGATTTATCACTTTAAAATAGCTGTTCTCAAATTTTATCATCTGTGTAGTACTAGTCTCCAATGATGGCTACCAACAGCTCTTCCTAACCCTGTACCTTCATGGTGCCCCTTCCATCAAAAGGTAGAGTCTTGTTTCCCTTTCTTTGAATCTGGTCAGGTCACATGACTTGCTTTGATCAACAGAAAGCAGCAGATGAGTCTCTGAGTCAGTTCTGAGACTAGCTCTGAAGAGACCTGGCAATTTTCTTTTCTTTTTTTTGAGAGGGAGTCTCGCTCTGTCACCCAGGCTGGAGTGCAGTGGCGCCATCTCGACTCACTGCAACCTCCGTCTGCCGGGTTCATGCCATTCTCCTGCCTCAGCCTCCCGAGTAGCTGGGACTACAGGCGCCCGCCACCGTGCCCGGCTAATTTTTTGTATTTTTAGTAGAGACGGGGTTTCACCGTGTTAGCCAGGATGGTCTCGATCTCCTGACCTCGTGATCCGCCTGCCTCGGCCTCCCAAAGTGCTGGGATTACAGGCGTGAGCCACCGCACCCGGCCGAGACCTGGCAATTTTCATGTCTATGATCTTGGAAATCAGCTTCCATGTGAAGAAGCACAGAGTAGACTACTGAATGGGGAGGGACTAGAGGAGAGAGAGGGATTCCCCATGGAAGAGGACTTTGGTGCCCCATTGAAGGTCAGCACCAAGTGCCATGAGTGAGACCCTCTTGCATAATTCAGTCCAGTAGAGCTCCCAACAGAATGCAGCCATTTAAGTAACGTCAGCTGATATCACTATGGAGCACAAGTCCAGCCAATCCACAGAATTGCAAGGAAAAAAACCAGTCATTATTTTGAGCCATTACATTTTGGAATGGTTGTTTATGCAGTGGTAAATAACTGACATGACCTGCTTGTTACTAATACTGAGATCTTGGCACCTCTTGCAGAGATTCTGACTCAATAGGTTTGGATGAGGCTTGGGAATCTGCTAGTTTAACAAGGTCCTGGAGTAATTCAGTGCCAGGTAGTATTTTCAGAACCACTCTCAGGACCATTACTCTCAAGTACTCCCAGGGATTATTCAAGAAATTTATTGTCAAGTATGAAGAAAATATTAGAATTTCTGTTTCTGTATTTCTTTGGTCTAAAAAAATTATAAAGAAATTATGCTTGACTATGATTGATATCCTGTATATTAGGTGCTCATGTGATTTTTTGGGCATGTTATCCTTCAAATAGAAGGGACCGTCTAACGTAAAGAGGAGTGGACATTCTCTTCTTTCATTCCTTTCAGAGCCACCTAGCTTACATGTGTCTATCCTAAGTGAATCTATGGATTATACTATAGAATATGTTATATTATGGAATCTTCCCAGTGTTTAGTCATAAGATGGGGGGTTGACCATGAAAATCTCTTATGCCTTACGTACAGTTCAGTGGTTACTTTGAGACAAAACATTTGGAATTGTCAAATTTAAAGACAAATAGTTCACATTGCTTTTACAAAATACAAGTTTCCAAGTAGGCTGACCTTTCTGTGATATGTAACTGTGAATAGAATGCTACCTAGTAGAAAATTAACATAGGCACGTACACACACATACTTGCTCACTTCCTTTGTACCCACAAAATAACAGCAGTTTTCACAGTAAGTGAGAGTTTCTTTTTTTTTCTTTTTTTGTTAAGGAGCGTTTAAAAATAAATGATGGGAAATGTTTCCATTGTTATATGATTTTGCAGAAAATGATGTGTTACATAAGAAATTGCTTATTTTGGCACACTTCAAAAATTTTGAACCAGAACTTAAAAATATTTTTTCACATCTTCCAAGTTAAGAATTTTTATGTGTTTGAACACGTTTATGATTAGTTTGCAGCAATGATTGGACATTAGAGAAAATGGAAATTTACTGGCTGAATTTCACCAAAAATCATGTATTTGGGTAAGGGATTAAAATACAAGCATCATGGTTGGGCAGGTGGCTCACACCTGTAATGTCAACACTTTGGGAGGCTGAAGTGGGAGGATCCCATGAGCCCAGGAGTTTGAGACCAGCCTAGGCAATATAGGGAGACCCTGTCTCTATGAAAAATTTTAAAAATTAGCCCTGCATCAGGGCACACACCTGTGGTCTGAGCTACTTGGGAGGCCGAGGTAGCAGGATGACTTGAGCCCGGAGGTCAAGGCTGTAGTGAGCTGTGATTGTGCCACTGCATTCCAGTCTGGGCGAGACCCTGTCTCAAAAAAAAAAAAAAATGCATCGTGATTTACTAAGCACAGCCAAATGATGCAGTTCTTGCATTTGGGATTTATATATATTTATGAGAAATCTTTTTCACCTATCATTAAAAAATCATAGCAAAAGAAACTGAACTTAGAAGCAGACCTTCAAATCCTGTCACAAGTTGTTAAACCAAAATTGGTGAAAATATTCAAACATATTATTGTATTGATTTAATTAACATTGTATTTTTAATGAGAGTTTTTTTTTGTTTTTTTTTTTTTTTTTGAGACGAAGTCTCCCTCTGTCACCCAGGCTGGAGTGCAGTGGTGCGATCTCGGCTCACTGCAACCTCCGCCTCCCTGGTTCAAGCGATTCTTCTACCTCAGCCTCCCAAGTAGCTGGGATTACAGGCGCCTGTCACCCCGCCTGGCTAATTTTTGTGTTTTTAGTAGAGATGAGGTTTCATCATGTTGGCCAGGCTGGTCTCAAACTTCTGACCTCAGGCAATCCACCCACCTCAGCCTCCCAAAGTGCTGGGATTACAGGCATGAGCCACCGTGCCTGGCCGAGAGTTGCGTTTTTAAAAATACTATCACCTAATAAAATACTGTACGCTTTATTATTTTATTTGGTAAATTTTCTTTTTTATTTTAGGTATACCTAATATAACAGCACATGTATATAATTTTATTATTTATTTATTTTTTGAGACAGTTTTATTCTCGTTGCCCAGGCTGGAGTGCAATGGCACTATCTTGGCTCACCGCAACATCTGCCTCCTGGGTTCAAGCGATTCTCCTGTCTCAGCCTCCTGAGTAGCTGGGATTACAGGCATGTGCCACCATGTCTGGCTAATTTTTGTATTCTTAGTAGAGACAGGATTTCTCCATGTCAGTCAGGCTGGTCTCGAACTCCGGACCTCAGGTGATCCACCTACCTTGGCCTCCCAAGTTGCTGGGATTACAGGCGTGTGCCACCGTGCCCAGCCTATGATTTTAAAATGAAAAGTTTACAACTACTTGCAGTTCATACTTGGACATTTTTTACTGATGGAGTGTATTATCTAAAAACATGGGAGACCAAAATTCTAGAATATCAAGAATTTTTTTTTTTTTTTTTTTTTTTGAGACAGGGTCTCACTCTGTTGCCCAGGCCTGAGTAGAGTGGTGCAATCACAGCTCACTGCAGCCTCAACGTCCCAAGCTCAAGTGATCTTCTTGCCTTAGCCACCTGAGTAGCTGGAACTACTATAGGCATGCACCACAACACCAGGCTGTTTTTTAATTTTTTTGTAGAGACAGTTTCACCATGTTGCCCAGGCTGGTTTTGAACTCTCAAGTTCAAGCCATCCTCCCGCCTTGGTCTCTCAAAGTGCTGAGATTACAGGCGTGAACCACTGTGCCTGGCTCAAGGACTTTTTAGAGTGTCTTCCATGTTTGTCATTGTGTGGGAAATAATGTATTTCTGATTGCTCATTGGTGACAGGGCTATAGAGCAGGAACATAGTGTTTCAGGCCTTTCTTGGATGAGAGAATGGGGTCCTGGCTTAGATCAATCTTTTGGCAGATCACTTGCAATTGATATTGTTAGAGTCTACTCTAAAATAACATAATTATACATATATGATGCCTTATGAGAATTCTATTTAGCATATACTGCAAAGGATAGCACATTTCTTAATACATTATCTTTTTCTTCTATATTCTAGAATTGACATTTAGCTCTCTATCTTGAAAATAAACCATCCTGACAAAATTACTTTTTAAAAAATTCTACTTTTTCATTTTTTTTTTTTTTTTTTTGGCCTGATGCTGTGAGAAACATTAGCAAGGAGAAACTAAACTTCATCCAGCAGAGATTCCTGGTTATTTTAGCTTTAAGGAAGGGAACCCACTATTTTTCTCATTCTGGCTCTCTGGGAAAGCAGAGAGGGAACATTTTAGTACAAGCACTTCTCACCTGTATAGTGTATGGTGAGTGCATCATTAAACAGGGGCACGTGCTTGTAGGCAAAAGTGCATTTCAGTAAGTGGATTGAAACCTTGCTGAATTGTGCTGAAGCAATTTAAACCTCCCATTTCATTTTACTATTGGAGAATTTCACGATAAGCAACTTGTATAAAGAAGAATACTATAGAAAAACATGCTCTGTGGTAAGCACTTGAGGTGGCTATATAGTCTCAAAATGCAAACCTTCTTTTAATTTATCAGGAATTTTCCCTTGATATTATAGATGTTGTAAGATTGGACACCACAAATGCTAAGCCAACATAGATGAAATATGTGTTATTTTCATAGTAGAAGGTGTAATATAAATAAAAGGAAAGGCCTTTCGAAAACACTTTCCATTCACACTTTAGTCCTTTGGTGATTTTCTATAATATATTTAAATGAGTGCTATAGTTCACCCAATACATATCTGACAATGTAGTTGCTCACATTTTTATCATTTTATCAACTGGATATGTTAAATTTTTATTAATTATTTACAAACGCCCTCCCTCCACCCTGGCCTTTTAAGACTCTCTAAGAATGGCATATAATCCCAGGAACATTTTTATTACATTTGTTTGTGGAGGGGCCTAGTGGGTGAAGGTACAAATTTGGGACATTTCTTCAAAGAAGAAAGGGACAGAGACACTAAGAGGGGGATCAGAGTTTGAGGAGAAAAAAGGAAAAAGATTCATGTAACAGAATAAGGGAAGAGAACCTGAGGGATTTCAAAAAAGGAGAAAGGAGATGAGGGATAGAGGAGAAAGGGTTTTTTAAAAGATTCCCTCCCTCAGGTCCTTGCTTCCAAGACGACAAAGAAAAGAAAGAACAATGATGGTGCCCAAAAGGGCCATGACCATGTGCAGCTTATTTGCTGCACAAATTGTGCCTAATGCATGCCCAATGCTATTAAAAAGTTCGTCATTCGAAACATAGTAGAGGCCACAGCTGTCAGGGACATTTCTAAAGTGAGTATCTTCAACAGCGAAGTGCTTCCCAAGCTGTATGGGAAGTTACGTTGCCCTGTGAGTTGTGCCATTCACAGCAAGGTAGTCAGGAATCGATCTTGTGAAGCCTGCAAGGACCGAACACCTTCACCCAGTTTAGACCTGCGGATGCTGCCCCATGACCCATGCCAAAGCCCGTGTAAGGAGTTCAGTCCTTAAGGACTGATGAAAAATTATCCTCTGGAGAAAAAGAAAATGGGAATTGTACCTAAAAGAAAAAAAAGATTGGTTACGTTGTCCGTTATGTAACTCCTCTTTTAGCCTCCCAACAAAGCCTCATTTAGAATTCAGTTGTTCAATGCTTTTGGAGTGTTTCTATTTGTTTTTGGTTCTGAATGTATGTGTGAAGCTGGCTTTAAAGTATCAAGGGGTTTGAAAGAGCAGAAATCTTTTAAAGTTTTGGTTAAAATAAGCTGTGGAGTACTAAGAGGCAGAATGTGGTTGGGTTGGGTGAGTTGCTTTGGTAGAAAGGAATATCTTATCGTGGATATCATTTAGAGCTTTCCATGCATGCTGGTAATAAAGAACAGACTGATTTTTACGCACTTCTGTTGTTTTAATATTTGCGACTCATGTGTCTCGGGTGCCCAGGCTGAGTGCTTCCACTATCCCACCTTGATCTGTCATTGGAAATCAGCAAACAGCTTTAATTTAAAATAAGCCAGGCACGGTGGCTCATGCCTATAATCCCAGCACTTTGGGAGGTTGAGGCGGGTGGATCACGAGGTCAAGAGATCAAGACTATCTTGGTCAACGTGGTGAAACCCTGTCTCTACTAAAAATACAAAAATTAGCCGGGCATGGTGGCGTGTGCCTGCAGTCCCAGCTACGAGGGAGGCTGAGGCAGGAGAATCACTTGAACCTGGGAGGCGGAGGTTGCAGTGAGCCGAGATCGCACCATTGTACTGCAGCCTGGACAATAAGAGCAAAACTCTGTCTCGAACAACAACAACAAACGAAATGAAGGCCTTAAAAGTGCAGTCATTTGTTTCTAGTCGGCTGTCTTCTCTTTGACTGTGCCTATGCTTGTGAAATACTTTCAATGGGATTAGAAACCTTAGTTGTTTGCTTGTTTTGATGGAACTTAGACTTCCTCCCTGCAGTAGGTAGCTGTGTTGAATTGCTAAAGCTGGAGTTCTGTTAATACTTGTGTTGCTACAGCTACAATATTTTAAGGAGGGGGAAAGAGCTAGTGACAGCCCGAACACAAAATCCTTACACAGACTCTTAGGTCATTTGTGCCTTGCTTCCTTCTCCATACCTTTTTGGTCACAGCTGGAGAGTCCTTGGTCATTGGTTGTACACCTTTGCTCTTCTGATAAAATTTCAGAGTTAGTATATGGGCAGTTTCAGGGGGGTGTGGATGGTGGCCTGAACATTGTGCCTGGGCTGCCAAGACATGGCACACCCTCTTTCCCTCTTCCTGCCAAACTTTGACTGTGCTGTTTTTGACCACATGTAAACAACTGAACCATAGCTAGAAGGGAGATCATCAAACTCTTTCTGTAAAGGACCCCATAGTAAATATATCAGGTTTTGCAGGCAAGATACTCCTTTTGCAACTATCCATCTTTGCTGCTGAAGTGCAAAAGCAGCCATAGATATAAACCAATGGGTGTGGCTATGTTCAAATAACATTTATTTGTGAACACTGAAATCTGAATTTCATATACATTTTAAATATCACAAAATATTCTTCTTCTTTTGATTTTTTCCTCAACTGTTTACAAATACAGAAGCCGTTTATAGCTTGTAGGCTGTACAAAAACAAGGCGGTAGACTGGATTTGGTCTGAGTGCTGTGGTTTGCTGATCAGGAATGAGAACATTGTCCTTTGTTATGTTACCATGCACCACAAGTTTAGTGGCTTAACATGACAGCCGTTTACTTGTTTAGCTTGCCATTTGTTGGCTGGCAATTTGGGTGGGCTCAACTGGGTGGTTTTTGACTAGGTTCAGTCATACAACTGTGGTCAACTATTGGTCAGCTAGTTGGCTCTGTTTCTGGGAGGTGTTTGGCTAGGGCAACAAAGGTGACGGCCATGTGTCTCTCATCATTCAGCAGGCTAACCTGTGCTCGTTCACATGCTGGTTCTAGGATTAGCCAAAACAGGCAAGCTCCCATGTGCGAGCACTTTTTGAGGTTCTGCTGGTGTCACTTTGCAATTATCTCATTGTTTCAAGCAAGTCATCTGGTCTAGTCCAGAGTGTGGGGAAGAACTAAGCGTATGGATACAGGCAGGCATGAATGATTAGGGTCTATTACTGCTACGTCTTATCACAGAAGGCCTCTAGTGTTGATGATTTATATCCTTTCTGCATTCATAATATATTTCCTCCCAAGACCCCCTAAATCTCATCCAATCACAGCATCATACTCAATGTCCGGGATCTCTTGTTTGATAATTATGTTTAGGAGTGACTTTTTGGATGCAGATCCTCTTGATCCAGCTGCATTAAAAAGATAAATTATGCAGTGAGAAGACAAACACATGATAACTGCAGTAGACACTGCTACTGGAAGGAGGGAAAATTGGAAACACATAGCAATCACTGGTTCATAGAAATTCCGAAACCCAGGCCGGGCGCGGTGGCTCACGCCTGTAATCCCAGCACTTTGGGAGGCCAAGGTGGGTGGATCAAGAGGTCAGGAGATCGAGACCATCCTGGCTAACATGGTGAAACCCCATCTCTACTAAAATACAAAAAATTTGCAGGGCGTGGTGGCGGGCGCCTGTAGTCCCAGCTACTCGGGAGGCTGAGGCAGGAAAATGGAGTGAACCTGGGAGGCAGAGGTTGCAGTGAGCCGAGATGGCACCACTGCACTCCAGCCTGGGAGACAGAGCGAGACTCTGTCTCAAAAAAAAAAAAAAAAAGAAAGAAAAAAGAAATTCCGAAACCCAGCCGGGCATAGATTTTCAGATCCTTACACTTCAAGGTGAGAAAATTTTCCTTGATTGGGCTAAGATTCCACTTCTGGCAGCTGTTTCTCCAGAGTCTTATTTTCTACTGCTCTCTGGAAGTAGTACTGTAGTCCATTGTGCATCACAGTTCTTGACTCTGTCCTCTGAAACGTCATTCCTTTTTAATAAGAAATGGCCTCTGTATGCAGCTGAATACCTTCCTCAACCTTCATTCCTGTATAATGTTGGGAGCCCAGAAGCCTCTTTTTGTTTCAAGGTGATGTGAATATTTCAGTCCAAGATAGTGGTGCTTTTGTTGGCACAATTGACTTCAGTGTTTTTAGAACTTCCTACAAGGCAGATTCAGGTTCAGTCCATACCCCAGAAGCCACATCCATAATTTTTATTGAGAGAGACTTTTTATTTATTTATTTATTTTTTTGAGATGGAGTTTCGCTCTTGTTGCCCAGGTTGGAGTGCAATGGTGCAATCTCGGCTTACCACAACCTCCGCCTCCTGGGTTCAAGCAATTCTCCTGCCTCAGCCTCCCGAGTAGCTGGGACTATAGGCATGTGCCACCACGCCCAGCTAATTTTGTATTTTTAGTGGAGACGGGGTTTCTCCATGTTGGTCAGGCTGGTCTTGAACTCCCGACCTCAGGTGATCCACCTGCCTGGGCCTCCCAAAGTGCTGGGATTACAGGCATGAGCCACCAAGCCCGGCCGAGAGAGACTTTTTAGTTTGCTGTGTCAGCCTGCTGGGGAAAACAATCTTTAAAAATCTTAAAAGCCATTTTTGTCTGAGTGTCTACTATGTGTAATCTTAAATTTTTCAGAGTTTTTAACAAAGGGACTTACAGTCACACTTTGATTTGATCTTTACCCTGAGGCCATTTCTTACCTTGACAATTTTTTACTGACAGGGAAGATTGGAGATAAGGAACAATTTATTTTCTTCGCAGCATGTTCCAGCCCCTCTATATTTCTCCTAAGTTCTGCTTATGAACAGAATTTTTTAAAGCTCATCTCTCCTTTCTAGTACTTTATCATAGGCAGCTAAAAGAAGCCAATTAACAAGTTTAACTTTCTGTGAGGCTGTCTCCATTAATCAAATCCAGAAGTTCATTAGTTGCTGCAGGTAACATTTTATCAATTGTTCCACAACTACTAATCTCAAATAACTATTTTTCTAGCCTGCCATAGTCGTTTCTTTGCTACTTTTGCAGCCTCTGTTAACAGTGTGCTTATCATTTTTCAAGGCTTCATAGTCGCTTTGCTGCTTTTCCAGCTTCTACCAGCCACATCACATCATTCCAAAGCCAAAATGCCACGTTTTTGGTTTCCGTTGCAGAAACACCCCACTTCTAGGTACCAGTGTCTTTCTCAATTATCTATTGTTGCAAACAAGGCATTCCCCAAATTTAGTGGCTTAAAACAATCATTTGTGTATGTGGGTTGGAAAATTTGGGCTGGACTAATTGAGGAACTTTTGCTGGTCTTGGGTGGGCTCGCTCTAGAATCTGTAGTCTTTAATACTTAGTTAAGAGGCTTGGCCTCAGGTGTTGACTGGCTGTTGAGAAGGATAACACGGAGACCAGGCCATATGTCTTCTGTTATCAAGCCAGCTAGTCAGGGCTTGCTCCCACAGTAGGAGTCGCCGGGATTCCAAGATCAGTCAGAGAAGAGAAGCTCCAAAGCACAAATACTTCTCGATTCTCTACTTGTGTTACATTTACTATTGTCACATTGGCCAAAGCAAGTTACATGGCTAAGTCTAGACCAGCGTGAGTGTGGGAGAGAATTACCCCCAGGCTTACACTGAAGGAGGTGATGGGTTCAGAGAAGTGTGAACAAAGTTGGCACCATTATTGTGACAATCTACTGGGCTTACGTTAAATAGAGTAGACTATAATCTGACACACAGAAAGCCTATCAAACTTCCAGAGGAAATGCATCAGTAAAAGGTCTGCCAGCTTGCAGAAAAAACAAACAAACAAAAAACAAAAAAAAAACATGAAGTTTGCTCAAATGGCAAATTTAGAGTGATTGATTATGCAGCTAGGTGACGCAAACATCACAAATTCAAGTAATGACTTAAAATTTGGTAAAGAGAATTTACCAAATATCAGTGCTACATACATTTGTGCATGTGATTTTTGGAGGCTGAGCTATCAAAAATGCAAGAGGATAGAAAGAAAAATACTTCTGAGATTAGGGAAACACAGTGAAAAATAACAACAATGGATACTATCTAACATTTATGGGATATCAATCGTGACACACACTATGCTAATAGCTATTATCTCTTTTAAAAATAGAAAAAATAGTATTAACTAAGATAAGTAAATACAATTTTTTGCTTTTTACATCTAGGAAACATGACCTGCTTAGTATAACGTAAAAGCTTTTTACATTGTAGTGCTGCTAAGGATTAGTGAAAGCATTGCTGACTTGAAGTTGGAGTTTAATAGAAAAATGTAGGCAGCTAGTCATACCTGTAATCCCAGCACTTTGGGAGGCTGAGGCAAGAGAATCACTTGAGGCCGGGAGTTGAAGACCAGCCTGGGCACCATAATGAGACCCCATGTCTAGTAAAATAATAATAAAAAGTTATCTGGGCATGGTGGCATGCAACTGTAGTCCTAGATACTCAGGTGGCTGAGGCAGGAGAATGGCTTGAGCCCAGGAGTTCAAGGCTACAGTGAGCTATGATCATGCCACTGCACTCCAGCCTTGGTGACAGAGTGAAGCCCTATCTCTGAACGAAAAAGTATACAGTATTTTGGGGTTATTAGTAATTTGCCCACTTTCCCAGTTGAATAAACACTACGGTTTAGAGCAGCTTCCATCTTTATAATGAAGCCAGCTCAAACTGAAGTTTCTTCCTTTACTAAGTAAAGCATTTTAGTATAATAATTGGCTCTTGGGAAGAGAGCATATTATGATTGCTTTTGTATATTTCTCATCCATTCTTTATTGATTCCAAAGTAAAAGAAAAAAAGTGAAATTTTTCTAGAACAAAATATTTCTCATAATTAAGGCAATTTATAAGGATTCACAGGAAAGTTAACAAAGAAATGACAGTAGTTAGACTTGAGGAAAAGAGTGGTTACAGGTGTTTTTCTTTGGATTCTTAGGTTAAAGTGAAGAGTAAAAATGAAAGAATGAACCAAACGTAGGGGTATGTCAATATTTTCTCCAAATGGATAGAAAGTAATCATGTTAAAGCGCTCTGGAACACACACACACACACATGAACACAGAATTAAGAATGACAAATGGATGGATGGAGGTGAAAAAAGATTCTGTAAAGACAAAATGTTAACCAAACTTTATTTTTATATTGAAATTCACTATTTTGGAAAAGATATCTTCCTCCATGAAAGAAACAGGATTTGAGAAAACATGTTTGAAAAGTGTCTCAGATGTTCAAGTTTGTGATCATAAAGTATAATTCATAATTGGCAAAAGTAAATTAGGAGCTTTGGCAGTTAAGATGGTATCTTAATTTACACGCCAGGCTGAACAAATGGAAAGTTCTTGAACCCTTACAGAAAAAGTAAATATATTAAAAATATTTAGCATTGGCAATATATTTTAATGTAGCCGGAAGATTAATAAATTCACTAAATTATAGAATGCTTAATTTTTTAACCTTGATTTTTCTCCTTTTCTTTAAGAATATTTTTCCCTGTTACATGACTTGCAGAAATTTGTCTTTTTTTTTACTTTTTATTTTGAAAAATTTCAAATCTACAAAAAAGTAATAGAAGACTTTATGGTGTAGGGTAATGAACACCTGTGTACACTTCACCACGTTCCCCAATTGTTAAGATTTTCTCACATTTGCTTTATCTCTCCATGAATATGTACACATCATCCATCTAACTAATTTATTTATGATGATGAATTATTTGAGAATAAATTGCCCCTAAATACATATAACATATGTGTCCTTATAGTCTTGCCTGGAACAACAGTCTTATGATCAAATTGAGGAAATTTAACATTATTAGTACAACACAAATTACATAATATATAGTTCATATTTTTTCCAATTGTCCCAATAATGCCCTTTAGAGAAAAACAAACGAAAAACCTTTTTTTTTTTTTTCTTCCAGTTCAGGATTTGATTCAGTATTCCATATGGTGCTTAGCCTCTTTAGTCTTAAATCTGGATCAGCTCATCAATCCTTTTGTTGTTCATGATATTTTGAAAAGAAGAAGCCAATTATTTTGTGTTTGATCGTTTGTGTTTGGTGGTTTCTTCATGATTAGAATCAGGGTGTGCATTTTTGTTAGAGTACTATATATGTAGTAGTGTGTTCTTTTCCGAGTATCCTATCAAGTGCCATGCGATGCCAGTTTATCCCATTACTGGTGATGCTAACTTTATCACTTCCTTAAGGAAGTGTTTACTATTGTCTCTACTTTAAAGATATTATTCCTTTTGGTAGTTAATATGTAAACCAAGAGGAGGTACTTGGATCGTGTTACCAACTTTTACACAGAGATTATGGCATTTATTGATGATTTTAGCCTAAATCAGTGATCACTGTGTTAGCTGTCAAATGTTGATTCTTAAAAATTTAATCAAGCAGAAATTTTTACCAGTGATTATTTTTAAAAGCATATAAGAGGTTATTTTAGGGAATTAATACATCTGTAGACAACCAGAAAGGCAAAATATTATTACAGGTAATTAATCTGGAAAAGCAAAAGAAAATAATAACCCCACTGAAGAACAAAGCTATTGCAAAGAATGCTGTGAATTTTTTGTCAAGCAGCAAGATGGTAATAAGTTAGGTCTATGAAGTGAAATGTGTGTGCATCAACCATTTTCCCCTGCATAATCTCCGACTGCTTTGCATTTATACACAATCATGCGCCGTAATGATCAGGAAAGAGTTTGGACTGTACAAAAAAACCCCAGCTTGGTAGCAAGTATAATAGAAGAGAAAAATGAAAACAAGGAAACTGGATAAGACATTTAAGATTAGAAAATGTTTATGTAAAATTTCTAAAGCAATTGATAAATTATACTACTTATATTACTAGTTTTCTCTCTCCATTTCTGGCTAATTTTATTAATATACTGTAGCTTCAGATTATTCTCAGTTGCATCTAGTGAATTTAAAAAAGAACAACCTGCAATAAAGCATTTATCATGTCTTGCTGAATAAAATGTGTATTTTGTGCAACTTGAGATTGAAAGCTTTCTAAACCTCTCAGAGTTTTAAATCAGACAACCCCCCCACTTCTTGCAGGCACAGTTGCTTATTTGTCACTTTGAGTTTGATTTATCTCAAGTAGGAGCTAAAACTGTATTAAAATCTTCTGTTAAGCATGTAAAACTCTACATATATACAGCCAGTCAGTTAAACATCTCTAATGAAAGACAGCTGAATTCTTATTGGAAACAAAAATGGGATAGAAAGAGATTTGTTTCTGTGAAGGATGCTATGAAAAGTATGAGAACCAGGTGTCTTCTCTTTACAAAATGGTGCTGATATATAAGGCAATGAAAATATTTTGATGATTTTTTTAAAAGAACACATAAAGTAACCAGTGAATCTGTGTATTCAGCTATTGATCAATTTAGTGATGGGCTGAAAAGTCAGTGAATTAACTAGTGCCCTCTGCTTTATTCATTATGTCATTATGTCATATTTTTTCCTTTTTGTTTGCATTTAAATGAGAACAACTCAGAATATAAAGCTGTATAATATTGATAGTTTTATAAGAATTGTTTTATAAGATATAAAACAATTATAAAAACATCTTATATATTACAATTATGAAAAACATTTATATATTATAAAAAAAATTATAAAAAAATCTTATAAAAGATGTTTCATAAGATAGTTTTATAAGAATTGTTTTTAAGAATTGTTTCTCATAGATTAATTTTTCCTCATAGATTAATTAGAATCAATTAATAGAATAATTGTTCCTAGGATACAACAATAGAATAATTGTTTATTCTATTAATAGAATAAACTATTCTATTAATAGTTTTAATAGAATTAGGGAATTAATACATCTGTAGACAACCAGAAAGGCAAAATATTATTACAGGTAATTAATCTGGAAAAGCAAAAGAGAAGAATAACCCCATTGAAGAACAAAGCTATTGCAAAGAATACTCTGAATTTTTCATCAAGCAGCAAGATGGTAATAAGTTACCATCTTTGTTCCTTTATTGTCATAGGATATTGTCCTAGTATAGAACAATTATTCTATTGTTCTATCCTAGGAACTATTAATATTATTAATAGAATGAACTATTAATAGAATAATTGTCTATTCTATTAATAGAATAAACTATTAATAGAATAATTGTTCCTCATAGATTAATTTTTGAGACTTTTTGTGGCCTCATGACATTTTTGGTTTGTTCATCTATATTTTTAATTAAAAAATTTTTTAAAAAAATTTTATTGATAACTTTAAAATATTATGACTATGAAGTTTTAGCTGTAAAAATATGTAACCAAAGACAATGGCCCATATACACTAAAGTCAATGTAAGATATCTAACTAGAGATCTTGTAAATTTTTGTTCATATTTATACCATAATGTACATGAAAGGAAACAAAGGCAATAATTGATGACTTCGTGTTAAAAAACTTAAGCCTGAATTAAGGCAACATTTGATTACAGCTTAGTCTTCAGAATTCTGTCTGGTTTGCCTGATTACGGTGATATACTGAAATTCTGAGATTCATTAATTAATTTATTAATTTATCCAGAACATTTATTTAGTGCCTGACACATCTAAAGTGTTCAATAAATGCTCATTACAATGTTTTATTTATACACACACATCCACACATGCATACTGCTGACATGGATTCCTCATAGATTAAGAGATTTGAACTTTGCTTTTAGAATATGTGCTGTGTGATTTCATGTTTGTCTCATTCATTCAATAAAGAATTGAGGGTCTTTCATGAGCCAGGCAGTGTCAGACTCCAGCAATATATCTGTGGAGAAGATAGGTGGATTCTCTGCCTTCGGGGAGCTTATATTTTTTGTAGAAGAGAGAAAAAAAATGAGTGAACAGGTAAAGAAAACAACTATATATTTTGATAAGTGCCGTGAAGGAAAAGTGCCCAGAGTGATTGGCCTTAAAAATTAAGTGTGTGCATGCATGCCTGTGTGTGTCTGTGTGTGAATGCATGTTTTCTATATGCGGCAAAGGAGGGCTGAGGGATGGGTATTTGTGTATATGATATTGTAAATTGGGTGGTCAAGGAAGTCCTCTCCTAGAGAGAATAATGTATACCTGAAGAATGAGGAGAAACTAACCATGTAAAAAGGTATGGAATGTCATGCCAGAAACAGTTGTCAGGATTTAATATGACTCTTATGATAATTTTAGATTCGAAAGCAACCAAATAACTCATCCCCTCCTTCTGAAGCCCCAAAGCTTAAATTACTTGACAACATTGCACTAGCCAGGACCAGACCTAGGCATGGCTGTTACTCCTTAAAACAGAGTAAATTAAATATGTAGAGCATAAAAGCAGAAAATTATTATGTGGTGGCATTAAAGGAATGGAGTTGGAAGCTTAGAAATACAGATCTCTTGTGTCTTCACATTTTCTATTTCATCTAAACTCAGTGAAGAGTTTAAAATTGAATACAGGTAAGTTGGATTAAAAACTGTAATTCTGAGTCATCAACAACATGTCTGAAAGGAACAACACAGCCAACTCTGGCAGCTCCTATTTTGCAGATTAGAAATTAACTATGTTGTCAGGATGAAATGGTATGTTTTATTATTGAAAAGGCAGCTCTATTAGCTTCTTTGGGCCACAAGGGCCCATTTATTTAATTACTTCTTCCAGGACACTAAGTGGATCTCTAGTGACCAGGCCAAATTATTGCGACTTCAAAAGTGAGTGATGTATGCAATTTGACTGGTAGTAGGTTTCCTTTACTTTTCTTTCATTTATTTATTAATAAATTTTTAAAAAACAAAATTGGGGGAATCTAGTTTCTTTTCACCTCTGCTGAAAATGACAGAAGCTGTTTTGATTCATTTCAATAATGTCATAGATATAGAAGGGAAAAGTAAGATAATGCCCATAAATAAGAAACACAAGACTTGTTTTAGATTTTTTTTTTTTAGAGCTTAAAACCTAATAGAGATTTTTAAATGAGAAGGTTTAAGATCAGAAAAGGAAAAGTATGCTAAAATTATTACTTTTTATAATAAAGCATGAAGAATAAATGAATTCTGAAATTAACCATGCAAGAATGAAAATGTAAGTATTGTTTTATAAAAATGTTTTTTATTTATTTAATATATTAACAAAGTTAAGGTAATGCTAAAATCTCAACAGAATCAATAATAAGAAAGGACAAAATAAAAGTTAAGACACCTCACAATATAAATATAGGTCATGGGTAAATATCAAAGTAGAAAAAGTCTATATCTTGATGACATTTAATTGGACCATCAGATAGCATTTCAAGCCAACATTCTTTCAGATTCTTTATGGGTGTGGTTGGTATTTAAGTTTGCTAACGTACCATCGAGAAATTCTTACTGATGGGTTATGAATTTCATCCTTTAATTTTCCGTTCTTAATTTAGCATACTATAAAGCAGTGACAATTCTAAACCTTTAAAATGAGTTTTTGTTGCTACTCACTTTGGTTGCTTGGGATAAAAATACACAATATTATACAATCCCTTTCTTCAGAGAAATGAAAGCCTTTTCAGACATTATTAATTTTCAGAACTTTCCTGTAAGCTAGTTGAAAGATATTTATCACTATTCTTATTGAATGAATGGAAAAACATTTGTACAATCTGAGAACCAATCTCTTTAAGATGAATTAATAAGTCAGTAGGCATAAGGGAATAAGGGAGAACAGAATTTATGTTTTTTAACTTTTAATTTTTAAGACAGGATCTCACTTTGTGGCCCAGGCTGGAGTGCAGTGAGTTGAGTATAATGACTATTCACAGATATGATCATGGTTCACTGTGGCCTCAACCTCATGGGCTCAAGTGATCCTCCTGCTTCAGCCTCCTGAGCAGTGGGACTACAGGCACAACTTGCAATTGGCTAGAAATTCCATGTGTTGACTCTTGGGATCTGGTGTTTTCCTTTGAAAACTTACTTTGTTGATTTTAGTTATGTGGCAAATTGGCATGATTTGTCCTTCATTAAATCATAATATATGATAATTTAGGTAGCCATCTGAATTCTGTTGGATTTTCTTTTTTCTAGCCCTCTTTCTCAATGATGGAAGGAAGGTAATAGGCAGTACTGCTTATGATTAAGAGCCGTTGTTTTGGAAACAGGCTCTGGCTGAAAATTTGATTCTGCAACTTATTAACAGTATGATTTTAGGAAGCATACTTAATCAGCCTAATCTGTAAAAAAAAAAAAAAGAGATATGCATTTGCATCATATAATATCTATATCATCGTTTTTATGTAGATAAAACCAAACATTGGCTATAATGTACCTACAGTACAGTGCCTAACACATTGAAAATGCCCAGTAAATATCAATTTGTATTATACAGAGAAGGTAGAAAATTGTTTCTGTTATTGTTTTATAGATTATAATTTTCTCCAGCAATAGAATTTAAATGTTAAATTATTTAAGTATGTGTTTTACTGTTACTTTCGGATTTAAAGAAATTTTTCTGTTTCTCTTTTTTTTTTTTTTTTTTTTTTTTGAGACGAAGTCTCGTTCTGTCGCCCAGGCTGGAGTGCAGTGGCGCGATCTCGGCTCACTGCAAGCTCCGCCTCCCAGGTTCACGCCATTCCCCTGCCTCAGCCTCCCGAGTAGCTGGGACTGCAGGTGCCCACCACCACGCCTGGCTAATTTTTTGTATTTTTAGTAGAGACAGGGTTTCACCATGTTGGTCAGGCTGGTCTCGATGTCCTGACCTCGTGATCTACCCGCCTCTGCCTCCCAAAGTGCTGGGATTACAGGCGTGAGCCACTGCGCCCGGCCTGTTTCTCTCTACCATTAGTGCAGATCTGGAGGGTTTCATCTGTGTGAAAAAAACCTTTGGGCTCCTATTACTATATTCAAAGAATCTAAGCTTTGGTGTTGGAAAAAGTGTTTTGTTTTTTCATTATCATAACATAATTAATTTTTTTTTTTGAGACGGAGTCTAGCTTTGTCGCCTAGGCTGGAGTGCAGTGGCGTGAACTCGGCTCACTGCAACCTCCGCCTCCCAGGTTCATGCAATTCTCCTGCCTCAGCCTCCCGAGTAGCTGGGACTACAGGCACCCGCCACCACGCCTGGCTAATTTTTTTGTATTTTTTTTAAGTAGAGACGGGTTTCACCGTGTTAGCCAGGATGGTCTCCATCTCCTGACCTCGTGATCCGCCTCCCTCGGCCTCCCAGAGTGCTGGGATTACAGGCATGAGCCACCGTGCCCGGCCAACATAATTAATATTTTAACAACTTAGTATTTGTGAAAGTATCCACATTTTATTTTTATTTATTTTTTTGTGATAAAGTCTCACTCCGTCACCCAGGCTGTAGTGCAGTGGCATGAAAATGGCTCACTGCAGCCTCGACCTCCTGAGCTCAAGCAATCCTCTGCTTCAGCCTCCCAAGTGGCTGAAACTACACGTGCATGCCACTGCTGATTTTTTAATTTTTTGTAGAGACAGGGTCTCGCTCTGCTGCCCAGGCTGGTCTCGAACTCCTGAGCTCAAGAGATCCTCCCCCCTTGGCGTCCCAAAGAACTAGGATTACAGGTGTGAGCCACTGTGCTCAGCCAGTATCCACATTTTAGAATGATGTATTGTAAGTGCTGCTTGATAGGCCTCAACTAAAAAATAAAATTATGATTCAAATAAAATGTGTTGCAACTTTGATTAAGTATTTTAAATATTGAAGTCAAACAGAAAGCTCTAGTCTAAGTGGCTAAAATTGATATATCATCTTGAATACCCATATTTGAGGAGTTTTTTTTGTTTTGTTTTATGTTGCATGCAAAATGCAATCCTGTTCCCCAAAATATATCAATATTCTACTTATAATAATATATTTAACCAAAAAGCAGAACCAATTTACACCTTCCACTGACTGTTGACTACAAACTCTACATATTTGTTGAGTTGATTTAATATTATGCCTTTGTAAATGAATACCCTTATTTTATGGGTATTGTCTTTAGTGCCCTGTTCAAATCATTATATGGATTACAGCGAGACACTTCACTGATTTGTTTCTTTAAAATACATCTTATTTATCTTGTAAATAATTTAGATTTGATTGGTGGTTGGGTGTGTGGGAGTGTGACTATCAGGAGGCGACCTCTTTGGGGACATAACATTGAAGCTGAGATCTGAAAATTGAGAAGGAATTAATTAGCCCAAGAAGGAGGAAAAGAGCAATTCAGGCAGAGAGAATAGCATGCGCAATGACTCCAGTGCAGGAAAAGCTTGGCATATTCAAGGATATGGATGAAGGCCAGGAGTGTTGGAGTCCTTGACCAGGCTAACTCGTGAACCTGGCTGGTCAATGACAAGCTATTTGCCTGTGCTTTGAAAAGCCAGGATTTGGCTTATGTGCAGTTCTGCTTGGCTTCCAAGTATACAACCCTTCCCCTGCCAATTTGCATAGGCCCTATTTCACAACATTGGACTCAGGAATTTCTGCTCTTAAGAGATTTCTTATTAGAATCCGACTGGCACATGAGCCACAGCAGAATAACTTTGTCTCCCTAATAAAAACTTCCACTACTGCTACAATTTCTATTTAGCGGTATAAGAATTTGAGCACAGAATAAAAAGTAACCGGAAGAACTATGAAGATGCCATTGATCCTGGTCTAGGCTTCCTTTCTTTTGCATAGAGAAGGACAAAAATAATTTCCCTTCAGGACAGCAGCTGAGCTTTAGAGGCAGTCGATGTTAAATTCAGTTTTTTGATGTCTTCTAAAATATTGATAACCAACCAGCCACAGCCTTAAACAGAGGCACAAATGATCTAGGGTCTGAGCCTATGCGTGAAATCAAATGCTGAACAGTGGAAGTCACACGTATCCCCAGTGGGAAGTTAGAACTCTATTATAGAACATTCATCTCCTTCATGATAAAGAAATGCAACTCCAGACAGGCAAGGTGGCTCACGCCTGTAATCCCAGCACTTTGGGAGGCCGAGGCAGGCAGATCACGAGGTCAGGAGATCGAGACCATCCTGGCTAACACGGTGAAACCCCGTCTCTACGAAAAGTACAAAAAATTAGCCGGGCGCAGTGGCGGGCACCTGTAGTCCCAGCTACTTGGGATGCTGAGGGAGGAGAATGGCGTGAACCCGGGAGACGGAGGTTGCAGTGAACCGAGATCGGGCCACTGCACTCCAGCCTGGGCGACAGAGTGAGACTCCGTCTCAAAAAAAAAAAAAAAAAAAAAAAGCAACTCCAAACCAAAACCCAAGGACTTTCACAGGAGTTAGTCATAGATTATAGAATAAGAATTCCAGAAAAAGCTCAAAGATAATGAAATCAAATCCTCTCATTTTATAGATAGGCAGTCCCAAACAGGTTAAACTACTCTATCTATGGATGGAGATTAAATGACTTGTCTAGTGTCACACAGCTAGTCAGAGGTGACCTGGGCTCAGAACCAAGTACCCTAACTTCCAATTCAGTGCCTTTTCCATTAAGCCTTAGTGGCCCCTAAATAACCAAATTTTTATACCAATATTAAAAAGAAAAAAATTATTGAAAACAAAATGATTCATAAGATTATATCTAATGTGGAATACTTCATTAAAAACTGCTCATTTTGAATACCTGAAATGCAATTTATAGACACAGGTGTCAGTTTTTAAATTGTGAAAATACTGGCCACAATGCACTGACCGATATAAGTATTTTCTCATAAAATAGAGAAATATGTATATTCTGTGACCATACCTATTTCTTTCTTACTCTCTTTTGCCCTCTGCCCCCACCCTGTTCATCCTATGTATCTTTCAACTCATTAATTTTCTCTTTCCTTATAGAGGGAATCAAATTCTGGCATCGTTTATGCTATGGTGGATGTTAATCTCTTCCCTTTTTTTTTTTTTTTTTAGACGTAGTCTCGCTCTGTCGCCCAGGCTGGAGTGCAGTGGCGCTATCTCGGCTCACTGCAAGCTCCACCTCCCGGGTTCACGCCGTTCTCCTGCCTCAGCCTCCTGAGTAGCTGGGACTACAGGCACTCGCCACCACGCCCGGCTAATTTTTTGTATTTTTAGTAGAGACGGGGTTTCACCGCGTTAGCCAGGAAGATCTCGATCTCCTGACCTCGTGATCCGCCCGCCTCGGCCTCCCAAGGTGCTGGGATTACAGGCGTGAACCACCGCGCCCGGCCGCCATTAGATAAGTTTAGCAAACAAATATAAATTTGAGATCAAGGAGGGAAATTGAAACTGGAGATCTTTGTTTTATTTGACAATCCATCTTTAGTCAGATTTATTCATATGGTGTGGCCATTACACGTGCAGTTTAAAGGAAGGGAAGGCATCATTCACTTCCCAATTGAATTTGATAGGAAGATCTGCCCGTTTGTCTCCAACTACCTGGAAGATATGTCTCGGTCACAGTAGAACAGTTGAGGGAATTTGCTTCAAAGTTAACTTTGACTCTGAATTTCTTCATTCTGTTGCTTCTGTCCAGGGCAGATTGTTTGAAAGAAGTAAGACAAACACACCAGGAAAATGCTCATGAATATAATATTAATTATATTTTATAATATGGCATGGAAAATTTAGACTTCAGATAAATGCAAATTTTTAAATGTAGACATCTCAGTGTCTTCAGCATATTTTATGCAAATAGTTGTTAAGAATAAAAATTCTAATTTCAAATGAAGAAAATTCATGACATGCATCTTGGGTTGCGGTTTAATCACTGTATACCCAGGAAGGTATCGACAGTTGTCCCGTGGAAGCTATTAAAGTTGCTGTCCAAGGTTAAATGAAATTGCAGTTTATCAGAGCAGCATTGAGAAAATAAGAGAATCTGTTCATGGCTCTTGATTAATGCCAAGCGTGATCAACACAAGGGGGTTCATTAAGCTATACATCATGTGGGTAATTTAACATGTCATTGTGCCTGCTGTCTGCTTTGACTGTGCACAGCCTAGAGTTTCAAAGTTGTATCTCTTATGCCACTAAGTTCTACACAGAAGCATCCCTCTTACTCCTTTTGCTATACATTTTCCTTTATGGAGACCTACTTTTTTTCAGACACATTAGGCATTTCATATAAATTATTTAATGTTTGGGGGCAAAAAATGTTTCTTGACTTTTTAGTGGGTTTTCCCCACACTATATAAAATAAAAGTTACCAGAAACCTCTTCCTCTTTTGAATTACTCTTTCCCCTAATTTTATATATATATATATGTATGTCTTAAAAATCTGATGTGACATGGAAAAATATCAAAATTCTTAACTCAATCCATGTCAGTTTGTAATACTCTTAGTTATTAATACTCTTATTAAACTATAACTTTCACAGTACATATTTACAAGAAATGTTTTCTCATCATTCTCTCTTCAGTGGTTTTCTCACTACTATCTGCTTATGTAGTATCCATTTTTAAAGTTGATAAGGTTTGGGCAAATATTAACTGCAAAACTGGGACTTTAAGTAGATTGTTCATAATTTTATCATGTATTGGAATGCCATTTAAAAATAATTGTTATTGCAAACATTTCCATGTCATTTAGAAAAATATACCAGACATAATAAATGATGAAATGCTTGGTGTTTCTGCTTCAGAAATTTATTTTTCTATTACCTTGATTTTTCTGGACATAATCAAGGCTTTATCTAAAAACATAGAGCTATGATTTTGACTTCTAGTTTTATTTAATTTTTTTATTAATTTACTTCACAAAATTAAATTTGCTAATATTATTACTATTGAATACAATTTGACAACCTATTAAGAAAATAAAATATTTCCATGTACAAGACTAAAGAGCTATAATTTATCATTTCATGTTATTTATTTATTTGTTATCTAATACATGGAATTCCATATAATCATGCTTTATCACTCTCACTTAAAAGTAGGCTCTCCTAGTCACAGAAGATTTATGAGATGCAATGAACTAGAGGCCAAGATCTCAGCCATAAAGTCAGTGGTTGTTGCAAGGGAGGACATGACAAGAAAAATATGACCACATTGCATGCAACCTTAAAATAAAAATTTTGACTGCAGGATTCTAGTGAGTAGGTTCCATGTTGTGCTTCTTTTAGATTCTTGTGAGTACACGTGCCAATCAGTAATCTAGCCAGAGCTCTAAAACTTCCTTAAATGTCCCACTATGACAACTGTGTATTGTTGACCATGGCTTGGAATTTTCCAATATTTGGATTTATATGTCTAATGTCCTGTGACATTGGAAGCATTAAGGATTCTTTTAAAAATGAACTCCCATATGATAATGTAATGTTTTTAAGAACAACAGCAACAAAAAACCGAGGGTAATATTTTATAGAATCAAAATACACATATGAAAGAAAAGACCATCACTGATGTACAAAATACTGAGCTATGTTTGTTGAGAGTGGTAACCTGGTTGACATCTACCATTCTTGGGAGGAGATTAGAATGCCATTTAAGAGCTGATGATACCAGGTGCCAGCTTTTAGAGTACACCTGAATAATGGAATGATATTTTAATTTCGGTCTTTTTGTTTTGTGGATTGTGAATGTGCTATCTCAAGACTCTCAAAATAAATTATTTAATGATTTAAACTGGGTGTTTAAAATGTATTTTAATCATGTCCAAGATCAAATTAAAATGATGTCTAGTGAATAACAAACATTTTCAAAAGTGACACAACATAAAGTGTTTTCTTTGCTGGTATGTAAAGTAGGAAGGATGCATTTTACTTGTCAGCTTTCTGTTATAACTCCCAACCATTTATTCTAACTATATGATGGGTCTCCCCTGAAAAATACTGCAAAGATTATTCACTTGGTCAAGGTCCTCTCCTTGAATACTTTTTTAAAAAACGTGCTATATTGCTTTCTGCCGCCATTAATTACTAAGGGTTTATTTACAAGACAATAATTAATTATTCCTCTGGGAAACTCAAGAGTCAACATGAATCAAAGCAGGCTTGGTAAGGAACATAGAAGTCTCACATAATTAAGCAGGGCACTGGAGACCAATTGTTTATAGAATGATTTTGCTGCAGCTAATTGACACTAATTATTTAATCTGATTTTCTTCTTCCTAGTTATTCTTCTACAGTCACTGCTTTCTGCTAACGATGCACAGGAAAGGTGCTCTGTGCTTTCATTCAGTGTGGCCAGCCTTCCCTATAGAAAATCGATATTGATACTGATAATTGACATTTTCCAACATGTTACAGAGTGTTATAGAAAACAAACCACAGAAGACATCAACAAATTATCAATAGTAAAAATACATATCAGGCAATAACTTGTATCTTAAACCTTTTTTTTTTTTTTTTTTTTTTTTTTGAGAAGGAATCTCGCAGTCACCCAGGCTGGAATGCAGTAGCATGATCTTAGCTCACTGCAACTTCGAACTCCTGGGCTCAGGCAATCCTCCCACCTCAGCCTCCCGAGTAGCTGGGATTACAGGCACAAGCCACCATACCTGGCAGTAGATTGTATTGATAGTCATCATCTCCAGTTTTCACTCTGAATTAAGTTTAAATCATTTTAAAAATGTGTATGAATGAAGGTGTGAAATGCTTAAAGATGCAATGAACTCAGAGTTTCCATATTATTTTTTATGCATGAGATGAGGTAAGGACTGTGGCATGGTTAAAAGGAAAAATGCGAGTTTATGCAGCTGCCTAAGTAAAAAGAAATATTCTGATGAAGCATATGGTAAAACTTAGGGGAAAAAAAATCACATGCAATCATGCTACTCTCCATACAGGATCTATGGTGATGGTTAAATGAAAAGTTGGGAAATATGCTCATTAATTAAAAAGCATGCAGTCTGAATTATATTTTATGGTACCAAGTGTCTCTGTGGTTTCTGCTTGTGAACTCCCTCCTCTGAATATATCTGTTCTGTGACAACATTCACAGTTGAGATAATTGAAGATGGGTATTAATTTATTGGTGTGCTGTTTTGATTTATTGGCTTTTTAACCCTCCATCATATTCAAGCTTGCTATGCAAGATTCGGTCTGTAAGTAAACTTCTAACTAAAACATTAGGAGAAACGGAATCTATGCACTCTTTGTAGTACTGTGAAGAATAATAGGTTTACCTTTTTGTCCCTGTCATCAACCTCACTCTTTCTGTGAACACACTCCTCTCCTTGGTGATGTCCTAAATTAGCCTGTATTAGTAGTCTCTTTTCTAAATTGCTCTCTCCTCTTTCTTTTCCTTCTCTGCCATTAACAGTTATTTTTATAATTTATTCCTCAATCTCTCATTCTCTATTTTTTGTAGGGACAGATAACTAAGGGGTCAATTGCTTGATTTTTATGTATTCATTTCTCTACGTTATTGCCAGTTCTAGATTTTATTGACATTTTGTTCACCCTAGAGTGCCCCAAAGAACTTAGTGTAGTGAGATGATTTAGACATGAAAAGAAGTATTTCAGAATATTGTAAGAAATACATATGGGAAATTGCAGAGTTCAGAGTGGAAGGACATTCACCCAGCCTGAGAGGTGGAAGAGATCAGTTAAAGCATCCTAGAAAGTTGAGGAGTAGTTAGTCTCCTCTGCTTGCATCAGAGTATTTAATGTCCATGATTAAAATCCATCCCCAAGCTAAGTAGCTAAACAAGCTAAAGAGATGTAGGTGGTTCTCTTTTAGAGACACTGCGAGATATAATAATTGCCCTTATTTTATACCAGCCATTGTTCTAAATGCTTTGCATGCTTACATAAATTAATCTTACAATCTCATGAAGACAAAATGTTGTATATTTGCTTATTGATCCCCATTTTACACATGAGGAAGCTGAGGCACCAAGATGAAATAACCTGTCCAAGATCACATAACTGCTTAATAGTGAAACTGGGATTCAAGCTCAGGTGGTCTGACCCAAAAGCTGATTTCTTAAACCTGGTATCTGAAGGAGACTTGGTGATATTTTTATTCCAATATCTTTGATCATTATAGTTCTAAAGTCCGGCTTCTCATTAGAATCACTTGGTGGAATTTTAAAAATAAAACGTGATCTCTGGGGAAATGCCTGGGGCCAAGGCATGGGTACTTTCAAAGGTGCTCCTGGTGATTTTGAAGTGCAGTCAAGGCTGCTAAGGCTTGCTCTAACCCCTGAAATAGGAGGTCCCCTCTACCTGGCTCATCTCCGTACCCTTCACCCATAGTTTCTAAAGGTTGTAAAAGAAGGTCAACAATACTGCCAAGAGCAGTTTCTCAGGTGCTGATTCCCCATGTTACCCTTAGTAAGCCAAACTTTGCACATTCCAGGTCTTGATATTTGTGAATAGATCAAAACTGGCATGAATGTTGTCCTGGGACCAACCCAGGTTGGAGTCTTCCTGGATGACTAGTCCAATTTACCACTGGTGGAATTTTATTTTATCTATTCATTTTTTTTGAGACAGGATCTCACTCTGTCATCTTTACTGGAGTGCAGTGACGCAATCTCAGCTCATTGCAACCTCTGCCTCTTGGGTTCAAGCAATTCTCATGCCTCAGCCTCCCGAGGTAGCTGGGATTACAGGCGTGTGCCACCACACCTGGCTAATTTCTGTAATTTTAGTAGAGATGGGGTTTTGCCATGTTGGCCAGGCTGGTCTCGAACTCCCAGCCTCAAGTGATCCACCCGCTTTGGCCTCCCAAAGTGCTGGGATTACAAGCGTGAGCCATTGCGCCCTGCCTCATGGGTATAATTTTAACATCCTGATGTCCTGGGATCCCTGGGCCTTTCTCCTTTCAAACTCCACCATTCTCCAGTGCATCCCAACCTTTTAATGTGCAAAAGTACTTTGCCAGTCTTTGGAGAAACCTTGGAATAATAAGACCTTTCTAGGCAGATAAATTTAAGCATAATCTAATAACTTGATTTATTAATTGTAAAGGGCTTTTTAAAAAACAAAACCACAAACCATTATCATGCCTAATACAATTTTTTAAATTCTTTATTAATATGATTATAAAATTGTTTAAAAAGTCTTAGAGTTGGCTTATTAGAATCAGGATCCAAATAAGGTTTATGCATTGCATTTGGTCCATGTGGCTCTGATGTCTCTTTTGATATATATCAGCCCCCTCCCTCTTATCATGCTATTTATTTGTAGAAGAAACTATGGGGCTATTTCTCCTATAGAATTACCCATGTTTTATATTTGGCTGCTTATAATCTCCTGACATTTAGCATATTCTCTATTCTCTGTATTTTCTGTAACTTGCCAATAAGATCTAGGCCCTTGATTACTATGGATTTTGATTTTTTGCAAGCATTCTTTGTAGGTGTGTGTATTTTCTACTGTATCACAGCAGGAGGTACATAATGCCTGGCTATCCTGCTTTTAGTGAATAAGATTTATCAGTGAGTTCAAGTATTTCCAGTCTGAAACCTCCATTATAAAGTTCCCCATCAACCTTTTACCTGATGGCTTCAGCTGCCATTGGATAGTTGCAAGATCAATTATTTCATCAGGGATTATAAAATGGTTATATTCTAATTCAGTCATTGCCTTCTGCACTTATTAGCTAGATTTCTTTTATAAAGGAGAGCTTTTACTCATCAACTATTTAATTGATCTGAATCAGTTTGTTAAGAAAATGTTTAAAATGGTGGATTTTTTGCCTACCAATTTTCAGAGTAATGAATTTGGTGTTCTGGTAACTTTTAAAGATAACTCAAATTCTTTTGGTTGCATTTTAACAGCTTCCAGTGCATTGTAGCTATTATTGTTTTCCATACTGACATTGGCCCATTTTCAGCTGGGAGACCCTTTTCAAGTTGACTGCTATGTACTTTTGATGTAACTCTAGTAGACTTTGATAGTATCCTTGCTTTCAGATATCATAGGCACATTCTGTGTAATACCAGCCCTGGAATCAGCCCTAGTTCCTTTTTATTGGGAAGTGGTATTTAAAGGTCACAATCTGGGCCTTAGGGGTGCTCACTGCTACTGGTTGTACGTCATTGCTTCTAATCTTTTTAATAGGCAGATATGATATTTTTTAAGAAAGAGAGAAATACATTACAAATGTTTATTATTTTCAATCCAAATATAAAATTGCAGTTTTTAAACTGATTTTTAAAAAAATGTATGATTGTATTTTTCTTGTAACAGAAAATGTTTCCTAATAACATTGACATAACCCATAATCACTTATTTGCTTTATTCTTTTTTCTCTCTCCTTCCATATGTATATGTGTGTATATATATATGTATATAAATACATACATATAATATTTCTATTAGCAGCTCTTAGTAAGGAGCTCTTAAAATGAATGCAGTAAGGAGCTCTTAAACTGAATTCAGTTTAATATTTTATTGTGGTTCCTTTTGTCTTTTTGATATATACTACTAGAACTGTATCATCATTTACTTCACTTTAAAGTCATTTGAAATAATTAACATGACTATGTTATCATAATAATGTATAGCTAGATTCATTTGTTTCAGTATGTTTTCAATTTTAAACGACTCCCTTTTAAAAAAGTTTATTTTAAATTATGTAAAAAATTTAACATATTTCCCAAGTCAAAACCATAAAAATAATTTAGAGAGCTCTAACTTCCACCTTAGTTCTCTTCTTTTCTTTCTATTCTCATGTAGGTAACAATTTTTATTAGTTTCTTGGGTTATCCTTCCACAGTTTCTTTAGCAAGCACAAATACACATACGTATACGTGCACACCCCCGCCCCCCCCCCCACCCAAGTGCATGAGTATCTTTTCCTCTTCTTACGTAGAGGTAGTCAGTAATACATATACTCTTCTGCCCCTTGTTTATTTCACCTAATGATATACCCTGGGGGCTCCCTCCACCGCAGAGTTTAGAAGCCTTCCTTGTCACTTTTCATAGCCACAAAGCACTGCATGGTATGGGTGTCCACAATAGGCTGCTATGTCTCCTTCTCTTTCTTTGCAATTCCAACATGATCTTTTAAGTTCAGTTATTTTAATGTCAGAAGAATCCTACCTACTATTTCCTATCCAAACTTCTCCACACCACACACACCTAACGTTTCAGCATATGGCAGCGCTTGGAGTAGGCATTTAATAAATTTCGAGTAAGTGGAATACATGCAGCAAGGAAGTTTCCTTCATTTCACTCACAGAGAATCCCTGAAGTTAAGACTCACACTTTTTCTTCCTTGAGCAGCCCCTGATTTTTCAGCCTTGACGATCTTACAATACTCATATCTTTACCTGCTCTTAATCTGGCTTCATTCTGAATCTAGTTTCTCTCTGAGCACCCTTCCCCACCAGGATTACCCATGTGATCCCACCCCACCCCACCAGATGCCTGGATGACAACAGATTTCAGGATACAGAGATATTTCTTCTTTTTCCTTTTTTCTCCCTTAACCTAGTGATTTATGATGATATAATTGTTAGAGATATTTCTAATCTGAACTTTCTTTTACTTCTTCAGAGTTGCCTCTCTCAGGAACTAATTTCTTCTCAGTTATAGCATGGGACTATCTAAAAAAAAAAAACCCTATGTTTTGTTATTTAATTATACTCTACTTTATTCCAGAGAAGATTCTAGACACTTAAGTGTGACTACATTATAGTTCTTTAGTGGCCAGCCAAAATATTGGCGGAGGGGTTTAAATTATGGGCACATAAACTCATGCATATACAACTGGTAAACCTACCAGAAGTGTTTTTGTATTGAAACAATTGTTGAAGTACTGTTTGTATGTCATTACTTAATTTAAAAATTGTATTCAATAGTATGAACAATCACATGTGTGACTTCTGAAATTTTATATTTCTCTAATTTAAGGCATGTAATTCCTAAAGCTAAGGAGAAGCTTCTGCAGGCTGTCTTTGTCTTATCATAATTAGTCATCCACTTAAGTTTCGGAATTTGATTTATCACGGAAGACTAAACTTTAAATTCTTCAGTGGACTTTTAAAAGGCACTTTTGACAGTAATTTAAATTTATTTATTTATTTATTTTTAAAAAGCTGCTTTGTGGTGGACACATAGATGTTTAAGTTGAAGATACATTTATTTTCCTGTAAGGGAATTAAGAAAACGCCCATGCCCGGGCGCAGTGGCTCACGCCTGTAATCCCAGCACTTTGGTAGGCTGAGGTGCGTGGATTGCTTGAGGCCAGGAGTTCAAGACCAGCATGGCCAACATGGCAAAACCCATCTCTACTAAAAATATAAAAATTAGCCAGGCGTGGTGGCACACACCTGTAATCCCAGCTACTTGGGAGGCTGAGGCAGAAGAATCACTTGAACCCAGAAGGCAGAGGCTGCAGTCAGTTGAGATGATGCCACTGCAGTCCAGCCTGGGTGACAGAGCAAGGCTCCATTTCCAAAAAAAAAAAGGAAGAAAAAAAACACCAATGTGAGAATAATTACTCACATTTTCTCCCTCCTAAGATTTTTATTATAAATATAAATGTAATAAATGTTCAGATTTTAAAATGTAGATCATACATGAAGTAAAAAGAAAATATCCCTCTAAACAACTGTGATAAACAGTATTAATATTTCTATGTATTTCTTTCTAGGATTTTTCTAAATATAAAATATAAATTTATATAATTCAAAATATGATTGAAATTGTACTACATATAGTTTTTTATATTTTATTTTTCTTTACTTGTCATTATGCTTAAACATTTTTTAAACCATATCATTAAAAATTTCTTATAATAGAATGCTAATATACCATTCTATTACACAGAAGTTGTAAAATTTCTGTAATCATCCTTCTGTTGTCCCACAACTATAATATTTTCCATGTTTAAAGGTATAAATCACTGTTCACATTTTGAAAAATTTTGTCAGACTCTATTCTAAGAAGAGAAATTACTAAGCAGCAATTGGCTCGGTGTTTTATCTGTCACCCTCATGCTTACAAAGATGGTCAAGTAAATCAGGAAATATAGGAGATACAACTTTTGCCGTAATTTCCATCTTGACCCCTAGGCTGCCTGTCAAGAACGGTTGATGTCGGGCTGGGTGCGGTGGCTCACATCTGTAATCTCAAAACTTTGGGAGGCTGAGAGGGGCGGATGACTTAAGGTCAGGGATTCCAGACCAGCTTGGCCAACATGATGAAACTCCATCTCTACTAAAAATACAAAAAAATGCTGGATGACGACAGATTTGTCGTGATGGTACATGCCTGTATTCCCAGCTACTTGGGAGGCTGAGGCACGAGAACCGCTTGAACCTGGGAGGTGGAGGTTGCAGTGAGCTGAGATTGCACCACTGCACCCCAGCCTGGGTGATAGAGCGAGACTCTGTCTCACAAAAAAAAAAAAAAGAACAGTTGATGTCAGGATGTCAGTTAATAAGAGTATTCCCTCAGCATAAGCAGTTTTGTGTCCTGGCTGGTCTCAGATGGCTCAGCATGGTGTAGTGCTAGGACAATGGGTAAAAGACAGAATTCTAGTTCTAGTCTTGGCTTGTTCATTATCTACTTGTGTGATCTCAGCAACACTAACATCTCTGCTCCTTGGTTGCCAGGCCTATAAAATGAAGGAAGTGCATTATATTTACTAAGATTCCTTTTTTTTTGTAAAGACAGGGTTTCGCCATGTTGCCCAGGCTTGTCTCAAACTCCTAGACTCAAATGATCCACCTGCCTTGGCCTCCCAAAATGTTAAGATTATAGGCATGAGCCACCACATCCAGCCTAAGATTCCTTGTAGTCCCCAAATCCTCTGATTTTATGTTTAGGAGTTTAAGGTGACCCATGCAGTTTCAAAGGCTATTGCTTAAAGATGTGGCTGATTGGATTCCTGCCGTCAGCATTCCATGAAAGCCATGCTTTATTTGTAAATGAGGTGAGCACAGTTTTACTTGTTCTAGGTGAGTGCTGAGATTACAGATGTGAGCCACTGCACCCAGACTGACATCAGCTGTTCTTGACAGGCAGCCTATGTGTCATGATCGAAATTAATGCAAAAGTTATATCTCTTATATTTCCTGATTTACTTGACCATCTTTGTAAGCATGAGGGTGACATGATAGTCCTAGCTGTTCTAGTTCACATGGCTTATATTGAGGAAGTACCACGTTACCTGGAAGACTTGTCTGGCAGCTGCCTCCCATTTTCTGGCAAGCTCTTTCAGTTCTATATATTGCAGTCTTCAAGAGAAGTTCTAGAGACAATTATCTGGAAGCTTTTGCTCGCTGATAATCTAACCCTTCCATCTGCTATACAAGGAGATATGCAAATCATGCAATGTTAGTTCTCCACTAATGCCCACTCATCAACCATTTGTCACCCATCCAATAGACAAAGACAAATCTGTATTAAGAAGTTCAAAAGGGCCAGGTGCCGTGGCTCATGCTTGTAATCCCAACACTTTGGGAAGCGGAAGCAGGAGGAGGATTGCTTGAGCCCAGGAGTTCGAGACCAGCCTGGGCACCATAGTGAGACCTTGTCTTTACAAAAAAAACCCAAAAACCAAAAAACAAAAATAAACATTAGCTGTGCATAGTGGTGTGCACCTGTAGTCCCAGCTACTTGGGAGACTGAGGTGGGAGGATTGCTTGAGCCTGGGAGATGGAGGCTGTGGTGAGCCATGATCATACCACTGCACTCCAGCCTGGGCAACAGAGGGAGACCCTACCCTATCTTGAAAAGAGAAAAAAGAAAAAAGAAAAGAAGTTCAAAATGTCTTTTCGAGCACAAGATACAGGAATGTACTATTAATTTTCCATTGATCTTCAGCCTAAAGTAAAGGCTTACAGAGCAGCAACTGTAGCCAATCTATAACATGGGGGAACTGCCAAAATCTCATGTGACATCAAGAGGAGTATTCACAGGGCTATCCACACTCACCCTCAAATAGAAAGAGATGGCCACTCACAGAAAGATCTCAGAGAAAAGTTTGTTATATTGCAGTGGTTCTACAATTTTAGCATGCATCAGAACCAACTGTTAAAACACAGATTGCAAGCCGGATCACTTGAGCCCAGGAGTTCAAGATCAGGCTGGGCAATATGGCAAAACCCCGTCTCTACCAAAAAAATATAAAAATTAACCGGGCATAATAGCACATGCTTGTAGTCCCAGCTGTGGGTGGCGAACTGAGGCAGGAGGATCGCTTGAGCTTGGGAGGCAAAGGTTGCAGTGAGCCAAGATTGCACTACTGCACTCCAGCCTGGGCAACAGTGAGACCCTGTCCCAAAACACACACACACACACACACACACACACACAGACAGACAGACAGAGAGAGAGAGATTGCAGAGCCCCCTACCCCCAGAGATTTTTGTGTCAGTAGATCTAAGCTTGGCCAGAAGAATTTGCATTTCTATCAAGTTCCCAGATGATGCAGGGATGACAATAGATATTCTAGAGAGACTAACCCAGGGACAGTCAAAGTAGTGAAACCAAGAGTGTGGATGCTAGAGTATAATAATTGAAGGTAGTCCTCGCAGAATTTGGCTGTCAGAGATGAGGTAGCTAAGCCTAAGAAACCACCTGGATAAGAGGCTAAACTAACAACAGCAACAAGCTCTTTACAGAATAACAATCTACAGGTCAGTGATACATTAAACTAGTCAGATATCACATCTTATCAATTGACACCTCTCTTAGCTAGTAATGTTATCTCTGGTTTTCTCTTACCATATAAATAATAGTGATAGATTACTAATAGAGTGGAATATTGTTGAATATTGGCTCACAGGAACCATCTGTTTTTCTTGCATTTTTTCCAGATAAGGTTTTTTTTTTTCACATTTAAATGATCTGCATCTTGAAGTATCTGCCATTTATAAAGGGAGTTCAATATACCACAGCACCCAGGAATATGAGTGGGAGGAACCATATTTCATAGTTACTTTGTCCTGGAGGCACTCCCTCTTGTCCAAGTTTCAGCCAGGGAATCAATGGGGGAGCAAACCAAGATCAATTTTAATTGATTGTTCTGGTTTTTAAATAATTTGCATTCTTCCCTAATACTTGACAGAATGACCACAGTACTTGAGTTTTGTACCCTGTAATTTTAACTCTAATTCTTAAAGCATTTTACTGTACAGCAACTTTTGCATCTACAAACAGCATACTGCCCTCATGGTTTGTCAGAGGAAATAGGGGAGCAGAATAAAGGGGGAAATGTGACAAAAACATGCTTTTATTTGTGTACTTACACACACACACACACACATACACACACACACACACACACACACACACACACACACACACACAGACTCTAGCTGCCATGGTTCCCATTGCTGGTATTAAAATGTTGTTTAGGGAATAAAATTTTGCAAATATTAAATTGACGCACTTTAATTTCTTCTTAAATCATGTTTGCAGACTTCTGCCTCCAAAATTATGTCATAAGGTTAGTTGCCCCAAAGCAGGAGACAGCAGCATTGGGAATGGTCTTTAAAATCAGGTTTGGATGCTACAGTACACTGGTAATCGCTTTAGCAAATGGTTAGCAAATGTGGCAGATGGCATTGGTTGTCTACCCAGCAGTGATTCTCTGCTTCTAATCTTGTTAATAGAATCCAGACTGTGGGGCATACATTGTGCCCAGCCTTTTGAGTGTCTAAGTAATTCAAATGACTAAAAAATACTTATAGAGACTATATAAATTAGTGGTTCTCCATTTTGATGGTATATTACATTCAAATGAGAAGCTTAAAAATACTGAAATCAGGGATCTACTCCCATAAATTCTGGTTTAATTAATCTAGAGTGAGACAAGGCATTGATATTTGTAAAAGCTCAAAAGTAGCTATGGATGAGAATCATTGGTTTTAATTTTTGAAATCATCACATTTTAAAACAAGTTGGTCTATTCTCAGTTCTCTCTTTACTTCCAGTTATAAGACTATATAAAGACAAAATAATGAATAATATGGATACGACACTGGAAAACTGCCAACATCTCATTTAATACCAAGAGCAGTAATTACAGGGCCAAGTACACAGCATTAATGAAACTAAATTTCCTTTTTACCTCTGAGTCAGTCTGAGAAAACATGTGGACTGCCTAAATAATATCCATTTTTGAGTCCTGTCATTGGTAAGATATTTTCCATACACATTCATTAAACATTTATAACATTACAAAAATGAGGAATTAGTATCCATCCCCATTTTATAGATGAGAATATTGAGGCATGACAGGAATGTAGTTAGTGGAAGCAACTCAGATTTCTTGGGCTCCAGAGTTCATAATCTTTCTACTCTACTGTTACTGCTTTTCAAAAGCTGTCTCTTTTCACCACCTTCCCAATACCAGATCCTCTGCTTATATAGGGCAAAGCCAGCATTGGAATTTGCCATTTCTGTCTAATACTTCAGCTCCTAAATTTTAGATTCAATATAGTCATGAGCCAGTTCTATTGGATTACTTTTTGGGACCAAGACTGTGTCTACCAGTCCAAGTCCTCAAGGCCAACCCCTTCAGCTCCTGGGAGCATTCCAGTGCCTCCAATCCTAGAGGAATGACAGCAATTACCATGAGCTTCTTGGTGTTCATTTTTAGAAACTGTTTTTCTCTTCTGGAAATATTTGTCTTGAATCATCAAGAATTAAATTCATCAGTACATTGTGTCTCAGTCACTTTGGGATGTAAATGATCAGGATTGGCCATCACATCCAGCAGGCTGACTGGATAAAAATCAGATTTTTTTTTTTTTTTCTGAGACGGGGTTTCGCTCTTGTTGCCCATGCTGGAGTGCAATGGCGCGACCTCGGCTCACTGCAACCTCTGCCTCCTGAGTTCAAGCGATTCTCCTGCCTCAGCCTCCTGAGTAGCTGGGATTACAGGCATGTGCCACCACGCCCAGCTAATTTTGTATTTTTAGTAGAAACGGGGTTTCTCCACGCTGCTCAGGCTGGTGTCGAACTCCTGACCTCAGGCGATCCACCCGCCTTGGCCTCCCAAAGTGCTGGGATTATAGGCATGAGCCACTGTGCCCGGCCCAGATTTCAATTTTAACAAAACATTTCTTGTCATGCATTTTAACTGTTAATGCGCCTTATAAGAGGGCCTATGATGTTCCAGAACAAAATGTAGTTTCAAGTCTGAATTTTCTCTTTTGGCCTACTAGTGACTGAAAATGCCCTAGACGATTTGTTATTGTTAGTATTTTGCTTAGCTGTCAACAAAATCTTCTTTACCTATAATCAGTGGATATGGGGAAAAAAATCTCAAGCCAATATTAACTGACTTGATTTATTTTGTTTCTGATATTTCTCTTACTTTACTCATTTTTCAGTTCATTGCATCTAAGCTGTTGAATTCTATTAGGAAGGGCCATTTTCCAAATGACCAAAGCAGTTGTAAAAAATATTACTGTTAAGTTTCTGAATACTATAGTACTTCAATTCATGTTCATTTGCACTCCCTGAACATGCTGGGTTTTTTTTGGGTAAATATGACAGAGGTGTATTGATCTCTTAAGTGCTTAGTCAAGCTCTGTTAATACTGCTAGCCATAAACTACCTATCAGAATGGGATGGCTTGGAAATGTTTGCATGTATGAGTCAAACTTAAATAAAATAATTTATCACAAGACTACATTTCTGGACTTACTGGGAATGCATACTAGATTTTTTTTTTTTTTTTGCATGGTGTTATTAACCTACATGTTGGCTTTGTCTAATTCTATGTAAAGTATGCTGATTTATTAGAATGCTCACTCTACAGTAAACTGATAATTGGATGCTCTTGAAAGAATGAGTTTCATTCACCTAGTCAATGACCGCAGATATTACTGAAGTAAACCTCTTAACAGTGTTGGGGCGTATTTTGGCCATGATCAATGTTTCTGAATCTTCCCTTGTATTTTTTGTTTTGTTTTGTTTTATTTGGCACTATCTGCATTAATTTAAATCTGCAACAAATTTAATGTGCTAAATTTATCTTGACACAAAATTTCATCACTTTTCTGGAGATGTGAACTTTTCTTTGTTTATTATAGATTAAAAATCTTCCCTGACAGTCTTTGGAAATAATCTATTTGTACTTATGTCAATATGCATCAGTGGTTGACAATAAGTAAAGTGAAAAATTAAAGACACTGCCCTTAAAATAATTGAATTACATTTCTTTTCTTTTTGTTTTTAAAGCCATTGCAAGTATCTACCTTGGTGCCCTCTAAAGAAATTCTGAATTTTCTGAGAACAAGAGGTCTAGTCCAATATGTGGAAGTCTTTTCTGTATGTCTCTGAGTAGAAAGTGAGAATTGATATGCCAAGGGATGAGTAATGAGCCTCATCTTGATGCAGAGTCCCCAAGAACCAACTTTTACTGAGGAGCATGCAGGCAACTTTATACCCCATTTGACAACATTAAACTCAAAAGAAGAAAATCAGACACTGGTTCGAAACTATGTGCAGATTGCTTATCAATCCTCTGACATATACATAATGAAAAGATGTAAAATATACAGTTTAATGGCATTTTGTTAGAATTACCAGACAAAGAGGGAAAAACCCCACAGTATGAATGTGTATGCCATACTTTCTGGTTAGAGTAGAAGCTACTTGAGAATGTTTGATTTTTTTGTTCCCCATTTTAATGTTCAGGAAGTTAAAATTTTCTCTAGATATAAAGAAAATAAGGGTCACCATGTTTATTTGATTGGTTTTCTTTGAAAAAATAGTATAAAAAGCTATACATGCGTATGGTAAGAAGTTCAAAAGGTAGCAAAAGGGATTTGAGGCAAAAAGTAAGCCTCCTCCCTCCTAAAAGTATTAGGTAATAGGCTACCTAAGATCTTCCTGAAGACAGCCAGCTACCTGTTTTCTTGCATATGCTGCCCTAGACACGTTCAATGCATTCACAAATATATATACGTATGTAAATATGTGTGTATGTATATATATTACGCACCTGCATTCAACACATACACAAACACAAATGATAGCATGTTGCACAGTGTCTTCTACTTTGATGTTTTTCATTTAATAATGCTTTTTGAAGAGTTTTTTTTTATATCATTGCACACAGAGTTGTTCCATGCCTTTTCTTTTTTTTTTTTTTTGAGACGGAGTTTCACTCTTCTTGCCCAGGCTGGAGTGCAATGGTGCGATCTCGGCTCACCACAACCTCCGTCTCCCAGGTTCAAGCGATTCTCCTGCCTCAGCCTCCCGAGTAGCTGGGATTACAGGCATATGCCACCACGCCTAGCTAATTTTCTATTTTTAGTAGAGACGGGGTTTCTCCATGTTGTTCAGGCTGGACTCAAACCCCCCTGACCTCAGGTGATCCGCCCACCTTGGCCTCCCAAAGTTCTGAGATTACAGGCATGAGCCACCATGCCTGGCCTGTTTCATGCTTTTAAAAAACTGCATAATATTTTATCAATGTAACGTAATCTATTTAAGCAGTCCTCCATTGATGGACATTTAGGTCATTTCCAATTCCTTGCTATATTGAATAATGTTTTAATGAATATCATTTTACATAGATTATTTCTTACATATGCAAGTATATCTTTAGGATATACATGTATGTGGAATTGTTGGGTTTAAGAATAAGTTTAATTAAAATTTTGACAAGCTTTGCCAGTGTGATATTTGGGCATTTAACAATCAGTGTCGCACAGACTCCAATCCATCAGAATGGATGTTGGCTGTAGACAGCTGGAAGTATTAGGTAATAGGCTACCTAAGATCTTCCTGAAGACAGCCAGCTACCTGTTTCTTGCATATCCTGCCACAGACACGTTCAATGCATTCACAAATATATATATATGTATGTATATATCATGTCAGATGAGAATATTGTCAGACTGCTCTTCAAAGATGTAATTGATTGTCCTCCTTTAAATAAGTTATGAGGACAGGTAGTATAGTTTTCCATTACTCTTCCTATTTATAGAATTAGCTAACTCTCGATGGTTTTTAAATAATCATTACTACCAATAAAATGTTACCTGAGACCACTGGTGAATTGTAGTCATAAAGGTGCTATATTTAGACTGCATGTTAAGTATATTAAATATGTTATGTTATTCATTACAAAGAAAAATTAAATATTGTCTATCAACATTAACATCACATAGAGCTCCTTCCTGATGTAGCTGAAAAAATGACCAAAGCAGGGGGCTTATCTGCCTCTTTTTTTGGAAGGTAAACTTCATGGGGGCAGGAACTTGTTTTGTTCTTTTTCCCCACAATAATATCTTCAACATCTAGAAAAATGTCTGGTAGCGGTAACTAAATATTTCCTTGCTGAATACATATATAAATATTGAATTGAAATACAGAGTCTTCCCTACAAGGACAAGGAAAAATTGTAAATATTCGTATAGTCACAGTTACTTTTCTTGTTACATCTATTTTCTGTTTCCTAACATTTGGAGATTGGCCACTTGTTTATTATTATTATTATTAGAGATGGAGGTCTTGGTCTGTTACACAGGTTGGAGTGCAGTGACACAATCACGGCTCTCTGCAGCCTCAGTCACCTGGGCTCCAGCAATCCTCCTGCCTCAGCCTCTCAAATAGCTGGGGCTACAGGCATGCACCACCACGCCTGGCTATTTTTAAAGTTTTTTTTCGCAGAGATGGAGTCTCATGATGTTGCCCAGGCTGGTCTTGAACACCTGGGCTCAAAAAATTCTCCCACCTTGGTTTTCCAAAGTGTTGGGATTACAGGTGTGAGCCACTGTGCCCAGCCATGGAGACTGGCCACTTATTAAAGAGGTATCCTGAAGTCAAAATTGTTAAAACAAAGCCTATATTTCACTAGGAAGAAATCCTTGAGGAAGAGTGTCTATGTTTGAACATTCTTAAGCCATGGTTATTGCTGAAATTTGTACATTTTGTAATATGGTAATTGTATTTAGCTAGCTGATGTCTTTTGTTTTGGAGGGCTGGGGTGTAGATACTTGTGAATGTAGAATTTAGCACCTGAAGCAGTAATTATGTGTACTTAGAAATTACAGGGTAGGAACTGGAAATTGGAATGGAAAAGGCAGGTTGTGGAAAATAATATGCAATATATAGATTTATATGTTAAGTACTGTGGGGACACATAGCAAAAAATGCTTGAGATACCTTAAAACAAAGTTGCTAACATTCTTAATTCTCTCCCGCCTCCCTGCCACCTCCAATTCATGAGAAACAGTGAGGCAAAGTCATGGAACAAGATGATGATTCCAAAACACCACAATATCAACACTGAATTCAATGCAGTCTCATAAATTGAGACTGTCTGGGAAATGCTTGGTGTAGGAATATGGTTTCACATCTAATGCAAAGTCTTCACAACAAACTGCATTATTTGGACTGTTTTTTAAACTTTTCTCCCATGGAAATATAATTCTATATTGTAAACACAGGAAGTTGAGATGACTGAAAAAACAACACAGAATTTCAGATAAAGAAGGACTAGCTAAATGTAGTAGGTGAGACTATATAGGAACCTTAAAAGAGTATGCATGCCAATTTTTTTTTTTTTTATAGAGTCTTGCTCTGTCCCCCAGGCTGGAGTGCAGTAGCACAATCTCAGCTAACTGCAACCTCCGCCTCCCAGGTTCAAGTGATTCTCCTGCCTCAGCCTCCCAAGAAGCTGGGATTACAGGTGCCCGCGACCACTCCTGGCTAATTTTTGTATTTTTAGTATAGATGGGGTTTCACCATGTTGGCCAGGCTGGTCTCAAACTCCTGGCCTCAAGTGATCTGCCTACCTTGGCCTCCCAAAGTGCTGGGATTACGAGGTGTGAGCCACCACACCCGGCCTTGAATGCTACATAATTTTTAGGAAAGACTCTCACTGTAAGCTTCATGAAGAGTGGGTTTCTTTGGTTCACCATTAATTCCTGCACCTAGCACCCAGCACACAGTAGGTACTAACCAAATATTTGTTGAATGAATTCATGAATGAAAAGGAAGAATGTTCTTTGTCAGGCTAACATAGGGGAATCTCAGCAAAAGCAACAAGTGGTCATCATTTGTTAAAATGTTGAACTTCATAAAGGGAAGGGATAAAGCGTGAGTTATTAAATAATGCCCGTGATATCCAGCCCGTATTCCATTAAGCCCCAGGCTAAAGGGTGAACAGTTAATTTCATAGCTGTACTAAATAGTTATATCGCATATCAGTCAAGGTGATATATGCCTCTAAATCCCTCGGAAAGCACCCAAGGGCAGAGGCCAGAAATCATTATAAGCTTGACTAGGAAAACCACTAATAAAGTGGGTCATGGAACTTTTTTTTTAATGCCAAGAAAATAATGTAATAATGGGATTGTGTCTTTCCTCATTTCCTTTGAAAATGCTTTTAGTATTAGGATCTTTTCAATCAAAGGATTTAGGAATATTCTAACAATGAAAGTTTCTGTGTTTTACATTCAGTACTTATTAAAGTGGATACCTTCTGAGTTGTATTATCAGATTAACATCTCTATGAATCAAAAAGGAGAGAGAGGGGAGTTTATTGGGCTTTGTAAAGACATTTACGTTAGGAAGACTGACAATTACTAAAGTTTTATTTGAGGGTAGTAAATGGGAAGATTTTCTGTGTGAAAATTGAATGTAGATAATAATAATGGAAGAAAGTTTAATAGATAAGGTTTTAGAATTTTACAAAGAGCTTTCACTTATAATATGCAATTAAGCATATTGGAAAAGCTATTGAAAATAAAGCATAGTTCCACATTAAAGAAATGAGGCCTGGAAGCAATATTCACAATTAACATCAGGTTAGTTCATCATCCTTTGATTTACAGTGATTTAACAATGTAGCATGGCACACATTTTTCAAAATCCAATTGCTAATCTATTTCAGGTCAAAATGAGTTGGAACACGATTAGAACTTCATCTTGGTGTTCTGACCTGAAATGAAAATGCATGTACCAGTGCTATCAAGTTTGCATTACTTCTAGGTACTACGTCATGTTTCTAGGATGGTTTTTCATCATCACAGCAACTGCACCTTGCTGGCTTATCCCTTTTTATTCCTGGAAGAGGTGGAATTCCCTTTGAAGTAAAAGGAAGTTCTGCATGTGAGATAAATGTGGAGTCTCATTGTGGAGGTGGTAGAATAAACAGGGGTTGGGATGAACATAGATACTATTCCAATCCTTTGTGTGTTCCTTTTCTTCTATCCCAAAACTTCCTAGTGAAGTACTTTTCTAGAAGTCTTCCCTACTCACCTACAAAGTGATGTGGTAAAACAAATTTTCACCTTTTAATCAAGAAAAATATTAGTTAAGAGGTGATTTAGCAATTTCCAAGGAATCTCTGATTTTTGCAAAACGTACTGGGGAAGGGATCGAATTCTTCAGTGTTTCCTTTGGGACCATGCAATAAAGATGCAGCCTTGTTAATTGGTGAACAAAGCTGATTGGCTGGGATCGCCTTGGAATACTGCATTCAAATTTGGGTAATTCCCCCCAACTTAAGGTTACTGGCTTGTGCAATGTTAGATTGTAAAAACTAAAAGAATAGAGGAAAGACTTAACAATTCATCCCCAAATGCTTTTCTACATATTTTTAATCATATCCATGTGTACTCTAATAAGCAAGATAGACACTCATATAAATTTCTTCTCAGAGCTTCTGGACAGATGCAACCTGCTTTAAGAAAACTATATGTGAAAATCCAAATTTAACCTTGTTTTTTTTTTTAAAACAAAATAACGATCCCCTTGAGAGCCTGCGAGAAACCAAAGGGAAGCTATATCCATTTGCTTAGTTCTGAAGGAGTTTCTATATTTTAAATGTTTAAGGGTCTTCTGAAGGGGAAGCAGTTTCTTTTAGTTAAAGGCCTGCAGCCACAAAGAGATATGTGAATTTTCTACATACCTACGAAATCTAGCACTTCTTGTAGAGCAGCACTGGTAGTTTTGGGGGCATGATGGTTATGAGAAATTTGACAGTGAGCTAGAAATAGACTTTCTGGGAAAATATGGGCTGAAAGGGATTCTCCAGCCCTTGATACTACGTAACAACAGACTCATAGTCGTACTTCTTCGATGAAATGAGACGAATCTTAAGAGCACTGGAGGCTGAAAATGTGACTCTCTGTGGGCCATTTTACTTTTCTCTTCACAGGAGTCAATGAAGCAAGTTCATGAGACTCGGAGGCAAGGACACCAAACCAGGGGTTTTAGCTCCTACCCATGGTACTGGTAAGTGATTAAAGAGCTGTAGCTTCACAAGAGACAGCAAGGGCAAGGCTAGGGCCATAAGATTTCATAAGTCTTGAAAGCAGGGAAAAGGCAGCTTGCCCGTGCTTTTACTGGAAACAGCAAAATTCAAAGTCAGGAATTCCAAACTGTCAGAGGAAGGAGTGGATCATGGTTTTGTGGGGCCTGAAGCTTATACAACTTTCAGAATACAAAATAAGGTGTAGTGTAGGGCCCTCCAAGAAATCTGTGTTAAAGAAAGGTCCTGAAGCTTATGATATGATCTATAACGTATCTTTATCCCTCGCTGTGTAAAGCATAACATACGTCACTCTTTTTTCTATTGACACCTTGATATAACATCACTCTTGAGTAGTAGTAGTAATAATAATTTATTGAGCTCTTGTTATGTGCTAAGTTCTATGTTACAACCTTCCTGCATTAGTTTGCTAGGGCTGTTGTAAACCAGTGCCACAAATTGGGTGGCTTAAAACAACACAAATTTATTTTCTGAGCTCCGGAGGCTTAAAGACCAAAACGAGTGCATTGACAGAGCCAAATTCCCTCCAAAATCTCTAGGGGAGGATCCTTCTTTGCCTCTTTCGTTTTCTGGTAGCCTCTGGCATTCCTTGACTTGTGGCAGCATCATTTCAGTCTTTGCCTCTATCTTCCATGGTGTTCATCCCTGTGTGTGTCTTCTCTCTTTTTTTTTTTTTTTTTTTTTTGAGATGGAGTCTCACTCTGTCACCCAGGGTGGAGTGCAGTGGCGTGATCTCCGCTCACTGCAAGCTCCCCCTCCCAGGTTCACGCCATTCTCCTGCCTCAGCCTCCTGAGTAGCTGGGACTACAGGCGCCCGCCACCACGCCTGGCTAATTTTTTTTTTTTGTATTTTTAGTAGAGATGGGGTTTCACCGCGGTCTCGATCTCCTGACCTCGTGATCCGCCCATCTTGGCCTCCCAAAGTGCTGGGATTACAGGCGTGAGCCACCGCACCCGGCCGTGTGTCTTCTGTTATTAGGACACCAGTCATCTTGGATTAGGGCCTACTCTAATTCAGAATGATCTCATCTTACTTTGATTACATCTGCAAATATCCTCTTTTCCCAAATCAGGTCACATTCACAGGGACTAGGAGTTAGGATCTCAACATACATTTCGGGAAGAGGGGAACACAATTCACCCTATTGCACTTACAGATGACTCCTTTAGTCTTCACACTAATCCTGAGAGGAAGTTACTATTATTACTCTCATTTTACAGTTGAATAAACTGAGAGAAATGCTGTAACTTGCCTGAGGTCGCTGAGCTAGATGCATTCGTGCTGAGATTCCATAATTCCAACCTAAGCCTGATGCTCCTGTGCCCACACACTTAATTCTGATAGAAGTGAGTTAATCAATTTCTATCTGTCTGAAAAAAGACTATAATTATAGCTAGAGTTTTCTTTAATGGGAATCAAGACAAGGAACTTCCTTCACCCATTTCTTAATTCTTTGAGATGTTCATGAATGACTTTAAGGACATCATTTCTTAAAGCTTGTTTGGCAGTGATATTTAAAGGTGCTATTCTAAAGTGTTTGGGGTCATACTCAGGTCATTCTAAGAGTCTTATTAAATCTCCTATTTAAAGCAACCAAAAATTTTCCTGGCTTAGATTTCTTATATGCAAAGACTTTTTAAAAACTGTGTATAATTGGAATCAGAACAACACAGCTAGAATTTTAAAAAATGCCCAGTGGCCATGAGTTGGTGCCATGCATTTTGGGAGTAGAGGAGTAATTGCTTTGTTTATTATAGAAATATCTCTCATGATTTATGTTATTAAAAAACAGAGATGGTTTGATGAGTTCAGAATCAAAATGGCTCACAGTCAGAAATTTTTGAGATCTTTGGAGGATTACACACCTTTATTTGCTGGGCAATAAAGGAATTCCTAGCAAGAGAAATGTCAAGTATATAGCAAAAGGGAGAATTTAGTTCTCGACCATACCACAAGTTACTTAACACCCCGTAGACCTTAGTTTCTTTCTTTTTTTAATTATTATTATACTTTAGGTTCTAGGGTACATGTGCACAACGTGCAGGTTTGATACACAGGTATACATGTGCCTTGTTGGTTTGCTGTATCCATCAACTCATCATTTACATTACGTATTTCTCCTAATGCTATCCCTCCCCCAGCCCCCCACCCCGCAACAGGCCCCAGTGTGTGATGTTCCCCGACCTGTTTCCAAGTGATCTCATTGTTCAATTCCCACCTGTGAGTAAGAACATGCAGTGTTTGGTTTTCTGTCCTTGTGATAGTTTGCTGAGAATGATGATTTTTAGCTGCATCCATGTCCCTGCAAAGGACATGAACTCATCCTTTTTTATGGCTGCATAGTATTCCATGGTGCATACGTGCCATGTTTTCTTAATCCAGTCTATCATTGTTGGACATTCTGGTTGGTTCCAAGTTTTTGCTCTTGTGAATAGTGCCACAGTAAACATATGTGTGCATGTGTCTTTTTAGTAGCATGATTTGTAATCCTCTGGGTATATACCCAGTAATGGGATGGCTGGGTCAAATGGTATTTCTAGTTCTAGATCCCTGAGGAATCGCCACACTGACTTCCACAATGGTTGAACTAGTTTACAGTCCCACCAACAGTGTAAAAGTGTTCCTATTTCTCCACATCCTCTCCAGCACCTGTTGTTTCCTGACTTTTTAATGATCGCCATTCTAACTGGTGTGAGATGGTATCTCATTGTGGTTTTGATTTGCATTTCTGTGATGACCAGTGATGTTGAGCATTTTTTCATGTGTCTGTTGGCGGCATAGATGTCTTCTTTTGAGAAGTATCTGTTCATATCCTTTGCCCACTTGTTGATGGGGTTGTTTTTTTCTCGTAAATTTGTTTGGGTTCTTTGTAGATTCTGGATATTAGCCCTTTGTCAGATGGGTAGATTGCAAAAATTTTCTCCCATTCTGTAGGTGGCCTGTTCACCCTGATGGTAGTTTCTTTTCTGTGCAGAAGCTCTTTAATTTAATTAGATCCCATTTGTCTATTTTGGCTTTTGTTGCCATTGCTTTTGGTGTTTTAGTCATGACGTCCTTGCCCATGCCTATGTCCTGAATGGCATTGCCTAGGTTTTCTTCTAGGGTTTTTATGGTTTTAGGTCTAACATTTAAGTCTTTAATGCATATTGAATTAATTTTTGTATAAGATGTGAGGAAGGGGTGCAGTTTCAGCTTTCTACGTATTGCTAGCCAGTTTTCCCAACATCATTTATTAAATAGGGAATCCTTTCCCCATTTCTCATTTTTGTCAGGTTTATCAAAGATCAGATGGTTGTAGATGTGTGGTGTTATTTCTGAGGCCTCTGTTCTGTTCCATTGGTCTATATATCTGTTTTAGTAACAGTACCATGCTGTTTTGGTTACTGTAGCTTTGTAGTGTAGTTTGAAGTCAGGTAGCATGATGCCTCCAGTTTTGTTGTTTTTGCTTAGGATTGTCTTGGCAATGTGGGCTCTTTTTTGGTTCCATATGAACTTTAAAGTAGTTTTTTCCAATTCTGTGAAGAAAGTCATTGGTAGCTTGATGGGAATGGCATTGAATCTATAAATTACTTTGGGCAGTATGACCATTTTCACGATATTGGTTCTTCCTATCCATGAGCATGGAATATTCTTCCATTTGTTTGTGTCCTCTTTTATTTCATTGAGTAGTGGTTTGTAGTTCTCCTTGAAGAGGTCCTTCACATCCCTTGTAAGTTGGATTCCTAGGTATTTTATTCTCTTTGTAGCAGTTGTGAATGGGAGTTCACTCATGATTTGGCTCTCTGTCTGTTAATGGTGTATAGGAATGCTTGTGATTTTTGCACATTGATTTTGTATCCTGAGACTTTGCTAAATTTGCTTATCAGCTTAAGGAGATTTTAGGCTGAGTCGATGGGGTTTTCTAAATATACAATCATGTCGTCTGCAAACAGGGACAATTTGACTTCCTCTTTTCCTAATTGAATACCCTTTATTTATTTCTCTTGCCTGATTGCCGTGGCCAGAACTTCCAACATTATATTGAATAGGAGTGGTGAGAGAGGGCATCCTTGTCTTGTGCCGGTTTTTAAAGGGAATGCTTCCAGTTTTTGCCCATTCAGTATGATATTGGCTGTGGGTTTGTCATATATAGCTCTTATTATTTTGAGATTCCTTCCATCAGTACCTAGTTTATTGAGAGTTTTTAGCATGAAGGGCTGTTGAATTTTGTTGAAGGCCTTTTCTGCATCTATTGAGATAATTATGTGGTTTTTGTTGTTGGTTTTGTTTATGTGATGGATTATGTTTATTGATTTGCATATGTTGAATCAGCCTTGCACCCCAGGGATGAAGCCAACTTGATGGGGGTGGATAAGCTTTTTGATGTGCTGCTGGATTCGGTTTGCCAGTATTTTATTGAGGATTTTTGCATCAATGTTCACCAGGGATATTGGTCTAAAATTCTCTTTTTTCGTTGTGTCTCTGCCAGGCTTTGGTATCAGGATGATCTTGGCCTCATAAAATGAGTTAGGGAGGATTCCCTCTTTTTCTGTTGATTGGAATAGTTTCAGAAGGAATAGTACCAGCTCCTCTTTGTACCTCTGGTAGAATTTGGCTATGAATCCATCTGGTCCTGGACTTTTTTTGTTTGGTAGGTTATTAATTATTGCCTCAATTTCAGAGCCTGTTATTGGTCAATTCAGAGATTCACCTTCTTCCTGGTTTAGTCTTGGGAGGGTGTATGAGTCCAGGAATTTATCCATTTCTTTTAGATTTTCTAGTTTATTTGCATATAGGTATTTATAGAATTCTCTGATGGTAATTTGTATTTTTGTGGGATCAGTGGTGATATCCTCTTTATCATTTTTTATTGCATGTATTTGATTCCTCTCTCTTTTCTTCTTTATTAGTCTTGCTAGTGGTCTCTCAGTTTTGCTGATCTTTTCAAAAAACGTCTCCTAGATTCATTGATGTTTTGAAGGATTTTTTGTATCTCCGCCTCCTTCAGTTCTGCTCTCATGTTAGTTATTTCTTGCCTTCTGCTAGCTTTTGAATTTGTTTGTTCTTGCTTCTCTAGTTATTTTAATTGTGACGTTAGGGTGTCGATTTTAGATCTTTCCTGCTTTCTCTTGTGGACGTTTAGTGCTATAAATTTCCCTCTACACACTGCTTTAAATGTGTCCCAGAGATTCTGGTACGTTGTGTCTTTGTTCTCATTGGTTTCAAAGAACATCTTTGTTTCTGCCTTCATTTCATTATCTACCCAGTAGTCATTCAGGAGCAAGTTTTTCAGTTTCCATGTAGTTGTGCAGTTTTGAGTGAGTTTCTTAATCCTGAGTTCTAATTTGATTGCACTGTGGTCTGAGAGACAGTTTGTTGTTATTTCTATTCTTTAACATTTGCTGAGGAGTGCTTTACTTCCCATTATGTGGCCAATTTTGGAATAAGCGCGATGTGCTAAGAAGAGTGTATATTCTGTTGATTTAGGATGGAGAGTTCTGTAGATGTCTATTAGGTCTGCTTGGTGCAGAGCTGAGTTCAAGTCCTGGATATCCTTGTTAACCTTCTGTCCCGTTGATCTGTCTAATATTGACAGTGGGGTGTTAAAGTCTACCACTATTATCGTGTGGCAACCTACAAAGTCTCTTTGTAGGTTTCTAAGGACTTGCTTTATGAATCTGGGTGCTTCTATATTGGGTGCATATATTTTTAGGATAGTTAGCTCTTCTTGTTGAATTGATCCCTTTACCATTATATAATGGCCTTCTTTGTCTCTTTTGATCTTTGTTGGTTTAAAGTCTGTTTTATCAGAGACTAGGATTGCAACCCCTGCTTTTTTTGGTTTCCATTTGCTTGGTAGATCTTCCTCCATCCCTTTATTTTGAACCCATATGCATCTTTGTACGTGAGATGGGTCTCCTGAATATAGCACACTGATGGGTCTTGACTCTTTATCCAATTCGCCAGTCTTTGTCTTTTAATTGGGGCATTTAGCCCATTTACATTTAAGGTTAATATTGTTATGTGTGAATTTGATCCTGTCATTATGATGTTTGCTGATTATTTTGCCTTTTAATTGATGCAGTTTCTTCATAGCATGGATGGTCTTTACAATTTGGCCTGTTTTTGCAGTGGCTGGTACCGGTTGTTTCTTTCCATGTTTAGTGCTTCCTTCAGGAGCTCTTGTAAGGCAGGCCTGGTGGTGACAAAATCTCTCAGTATTTGCTTGTCTGTAAAGGATTTTTATTTCTCCTTCACTTATGAAGCTTAGTTTGGCTGGGTATGAAATTCTGGTTGAAAATTCTTTTCTTTAAGAATGTTGAATATTGGCCCCCACTCTCCTCTGGCCTCTAGGGTTTCTGCTGAGAGATCCACTGTTAGTCTGTTGGGCCTTCCTTTGTGGGTAACTTGACCTTTCTCTCTGGCTGCCCTTAACACTTTTTCCTTCATTTCTACCTTGGTGAATCTGACAATTTTGTGTCTTGGGGTTCTCTTCTCAAGGAGTATCTTTGTGGCGTTCTCTGTATTTCCTGAATTTGAATGTTGCCCTGCCTTGCTGTGTTGGGGAAGTTCTCCTGGAGAATATCCTGAACAGTGTTTTCCAACTTGGTTCCAGTCTCCCCATCACTTTCAGGTATACCAATCAAACATAGCTTTGGTCTTTTCACATAGTCCTATATTTCTTGGAGGCTTTGTTCATTTCTTTTTATTTTTTTTCTCTAACCTTGTTTTCTCGATTTATTTCATTAATTTGATCAGACCTTAGTTTCTTGTTCATAAAATATGGAAATGGGCAGGGGTTCTTAAGGTATTTTGCTATGTCAAGTTATTACTCTAAAATTTTCCCACACTATATTGGGATTTAAAAAATATTGACTACAATTAGCCATAAAAGCAAATAAAAAATTTAGAATAAACACCCAACATCATTCTATTGTGCAAACTGTTTTTTCATGATAGAAATTTTTGCTTAATAATATTATATTTTATGTCAATCCACGATGAATGGACATGTCGGGTTTCTATGGCTTTGTCTCCTTTCTCTTCCAAACATGTAGTATAGACCAGGGGTCCCCAATCCCTGGCACTGGCACCGGTCTGTGGTTAGGAACCGGGCCACACAACGGGACGTGAGTGGTGGCGAGTGAGCATTACGGCCTGAGCTCCACCTCCTGTCAGATCAGCAGTGACATTAGATTCTCACAGGGGCAGAAACTCTATTGTGAACTGCACATGTGAGGGATCTAGGTTGTGTACTCCTTATGAGAATCTAATTAATGTCTGATGACCTGATGAACAGTTTCATCCTGAAACCATCCCTCCTCCACCCCCATCTGTGGGAAAATTGTCCATGAAACCAGTCCCTGGTGCCAGAAAAGTTGGGGACCACTGGTATAGATTATCTGTTGAAGTATTTCAAATCTAGAAACTCGAATGAAATTGAGGTGTGTTCTCTGATCCGCTGGTCCCACCCAGTACCTGGGGTGTGGGCTTTAACCATCACACTATCATGTCCTACCCTCTGAGGGAGGTGCTTGCTTGTGGTATTCTGTGTAGTTAGTATAGAGCTCAGCAAAATGTCACAGAAGAGGTGCAAATCCTTTGGTTCACAATGCATGAAGATGTAGGTGGGAAACTGGGAAAGCAGGTTCTCACCCCACAGTGGTGAGAACTTCTGATGAAGACACACCCCCTGGCAGGCACTGCATGGTACTGAGAGCACTCACCAATGCCACCACAGTGACAGAACTTAGTCCTGTATAGACCTCTCAGGTAAGCTCTCCCAGGTAGACCCTCTCATCCTCCGTAATCATATACTACCTTCTAGCTCCTCTCCATGTCACACTGTGGGAGGACAGGGGATCTGACCTTTTAAAAACAGACAAACCAACAAAACAACATCTAAAACATTCCCAAGACTCCATTATGGTACCTATTCTTATCTCCCTTGTATAAGTAAATGAACAGATGTAAAACTCAATCTCTTAATCTCTGTAAACTGGCATTAATAATTCAGCCTTTTATTGACTATTTTTTTCTGCTGGCCAACAAGCTACCTAGAGCCCTAAAAGGCAATGAATTAAAATATAAAAGATATTGTTGCCCATTCATTTAATAAAGTCTATCCATTTATTCATTTCCCCAATCAAGAAATATTTATTGAATGACCATTTTATGTGAGTCATAATTCTAAGCCCTGGGTATACGAAGCAGAGGAGCAAATCAAAAAGAAATATCCCTTGCCTTCAGGGAGCTTGCAGTCTCACTTGTTAAAAACAAGTCTAATTTGACAATGCGTAATGGAAAGTTAAATTATGATTCATATTTTCCAGCATTTATTTTTATTTGTAGTTTTAGCATTCATTAGATTTTAAAGGTTTATCACATATTTGTGTTTCTATTTTATCTTTAATTGTGTATTTGTGACTGATGGGCATTTTTTAGATTACTGGATCCTTGAGAACAGGAAGTTTTTTCTATTGTATAGGTCTTATTACAACAAATGCTTCTTAATCAGCACTTGTTAATGATTTTGTCATTTAAATTCACACAGTTTTAACCTTGCAAGAGGCTTTAGAGATCATCTAATTTAATTTTGTAATTATATAGGTGAGACAATGGAGGCTCTAAGGGGAATAAAGATTTTTTTATAAAATGCTAGAAAGATCTGTAATTATTAACATTGTTGCCAGGTTCACGTAGTTAATTTGGTCAAAATAGACTAGAATCTAATTCTTCTGAATTATTTAATAAAACATTTCACTCAGTAACTATTTATTGAATAAAATGCAGTTTAAAGAGCTTTGATTTCGGACAAATGTCTCAAATTTAATGTTATTTCCTTCCTGCACAATCTTTGCCAATTTCTTCATTTCTCTGAGCCTTAGTTTTGTCACGGGTGAACTGGGGATAAAAATAATACATTCCTTTGAGAATTATTATGAGGATTAAATAAGATAAGATATGTAAAATACTTGGTATAAAATAAGCTTAAAACCGACAGTCTCTCATCGTATGGATGGCCTGTTTGCAACATGGCTGCCAAATGTGTATGGAAGTCAGGAAAAGGTGAACAGGACCTGAGGTAAACTCAGCATATTCTCCAGCTCTCTTGGAGAGACAACTGGAAACAGTAGTTCCATATTCAAACTAAGAAAACTCATCTGGTTTTTGCACAATTCACAGGGAGGAGGCAGAGTCTAACTTGATACTACAGGAACTGAAGTGGCTAATTTGAACATTAAAAATAAATATTTAACTTTTTGTTGTTGGTGTTCTCCAAGAGGGTGAGTTGAGTCCTATTGATTACAGCATGATTATTCCTTAATCTTGCATCGGTGATTTATTCAAGTGCCTTCTGCCATATGTGAGAGATCATATTCCTATCTTACGTCTGAGTAAAAAGTAAATGTAGGTAGTGTTGCTTAAAACTATGACGGCCGGGCACGGTGGCTCACGCCTGTAATCCTAGCACTTTGGGAAGCCAAGGCAGGCGGATCACAAGGTCAGGAGATTGAGACCATCCTAGCCAACATGGTGAAACCCCGTCTCTACTAAAAATACAAAAAATTATCTGGGCGTGGTGCCACACGCCCTGTAGTCCCAGCTACTCCGGAGGCTGAGGCAGGAGAATGGTGTGAACCCAGGAGGCGGAGCTTGCAGTGAGCCGAGATTGTGCCACTGCACTCCAGCCTGGGCGACAGAGCGAGACTTCGTCTCAAAAAACAAAAACAAAAGTATGACAAGATAACATTATCAATTTTTTCTTTTCACTGAAAGCTGTAATTATCTTATACCTTTAATCTCTGTAATTGTTTACTGTCTTTGAAATAAACAGTATTTGGGGAAGAGAAACATAGAAGCCTTTATGTTTAACAGCACCTGATTACCTAGGCTTTTTGGTAGTGGCACTTTGGCTGTGAGGAATAGGAGAGAGAAGTAGCTACTTGCCAAATGAAATAATGACTTTTATTTCATTATCTTTTTCTATACTGGTCACCTAACCACATGACTTTTATTTCATTATCTTTTTCTATACTGATCACCTAACCACAACAATGGCTATTTGTAAGAGGGACGATATTATAAAAATATAAATAAAATCATATATGCCTAAATAAATAGGGTATATTCATGCAATGGGATACAAAACGATCTGAGACCTAGCTACCTATCTGAAATATTAAACAAACTATTAACTTGCATAAATTTCTAAATTAAAATGTTGAGTAAAAAATTTAAGTGACATTATTATTAATATAAAGTTTAAGTGCTACTATTCCTTAATGAATCCACTTTAGGAAAAATATCTATTTTATTTTTATTTCCTTTTTTTTTTGAGACGGAGTCTTGCTCAGTCACCCAGGCTGCAGTGCAGTGGAGGGATCTCGGCTCACTGCAAGCTCCGCCTCCCGGGTTCACGACATTCTCCTGCCTCAGCCTTCCCAGTAGCTGGGACTACAGGCGCCCGCCACCAGGCTGGCTAATTTTTTGTACTTTTAGTAGAGACAGGGTTTCATTGTGTTAGCCAGGATGGTCTCGATCTCCTGACCTCGTGATCCGCCCATCTTGGCCTCCCAAAGTGCTGGGATTACAGGCGTGAGCCACTGCGCCCGGCCAGGGAAAATATCTATTTTAAAAACATGGGTGGGAAAGATGTTCAACTTCATGACAGCAATTCCCATGGGGAATGAAGGAAATTATATTAAAGAGAGGGACAAAGGAGGCTTCAATAGACTTTTTTTTTTTCGCATTAAAAAATGCATCAAAAGTACTTTAACATGCAATTGAAAGTAGAACTTCCTGTGATAATGAAAATATTCTGTCTCTGTGTTGTCCATTCAGGTAGCCAGTAGGCCACAAATAGCTACTGAGCACTTCAAACATGGCTAGTGTGACTGAGAAACTGAATTTTTAATTTTATTTAATTTTAGTTAATTTACATTTTAAATTAATTTAAATTTTAATGTGGCAAGTGGCTACCATATTGGACAGCCTAGTGTTAGACTACAGAGAACATTTTAAATCTTGCGTTTGACTTCAGTTTGGGAAGATCCCATCACATTGTTCTTTCATTATGAATGTGACTATAAATATTTGAAGAAAACTAAAGAATCTCTTGATAACATCCTTTAGTATTGCAAAAGGACAACTGAAAGTTATTGAGGTATTGGGGGAGGGTGGAAAAAGAATTACATTTGTGAAGTGGAATGAGTAGAAAGGTCACTATCCAGTTCCATTGGGTATCTATAGAAAAGAAAGAATCAAAAGCACTTCAGGTACTCATGGGGGGTACTTTGGATTTGGTAACAGATTTGATAAGTGAAGACTTAATTTCCCCAGTGACTCAGCTGATACAGGAGGTTTTATCTTTTTCAGAAAATTAAGAGTAAATTGGCTGGCTCAATAGACTTACTGACTCCAGTTAGATAAGTATTTGCTGTGTTTATTAAGTTGTTTATGTAGTATAATAATACAAGTGATTTAATAAAGATAAGACTTCGGATAAATGTCAACACACTTCCCACTCTGCAGCTGGTCCATTTCAAGCAGTTAAATTAAAAGATAAAACACCACTCACAAAAAAATTGATCATTGTCCAAGGGAAACATTTAAAATTGAAAGAAATCTTCCACTTTCAGTGCACAAAGGCATATGCATATGTGTAGGAAATGAACCTCTCTGTAATCCAGCAATTCTTTACCTAGAAGGAAAGGACAAGAAGCTATGTTTTGTAGGTGTTTGCTGTAATGAGATACAATTTAAAAGTACTTACGGTTTGTGGACAAGTATTAATGACCAGTGTTATTTATAGCACAAGTAATGGAGATCTTTGAATGAAACAAAATAATTACTATTAATTTTGTTATTTATCTGTCTTTATATACATCAGGACATAGCTAGTGAAAGCTTACTACAAGCTGTAAAATGTAGACGCTATTGCTGAAATTTAAAAAACGTAAAGTGGATCTGAATTTTGCCCAACCTTCTCTGTTTACATCATTTTGGGAAAAGAAGTTTTGTTTTTACTTGTAGTTTCTCTAGAACATCATCTAAAATTTAAAAATATAGTAAAAAGGGTGATAGTAGAGAAAGAAGATATATCTTCATGGTGGTTAAATCCTTGTTTCAGTGGAGTTATCTTCCAGATTAGGGGTGATGAGGCTCCCTTCCTCTGTCCTCACAAAGCACTCGGGGAAAATTTTTACCATTTCGTTATGCCCCTCATATATTTTTTCCATCTAAGGAAAAAACTTCTATCACAGTTGTTGGCATATGGAACTTGCTTAAAAGAATATTTACAGTGCAGTTCAGTTTAGAAGTGATAGCCCAGAGGGCCCATGGTCAGTTCTTGGTGAATTCGGAGCAACTGCACTTGCTTACAGGACACCAAGGTTGCTTTCACATAATAGGAAATATTGTATTAGCACATAAAGCATGATGCTAATGATGTCAACTTCTTGGTTTGATCAGAAAAACATTATTTACCATACATGGTTCTGGATTGATCTTCTGTCTTTGAAAATTGTATGGAATATTCGTAAGTGTTGTACAAGCTGTTTTTCAAATGCTTGACACACACTGACATTGGACATTTGCGATTTCAAATGCCTGGGATGAGATGTCGACCTGTTCTATGAACTGAAAATTTGGCCTTTGTAACCAGGTGTGGTAGACTATTTAATGGCCACACATTTCTCCAATTCTTGTATCCAGGCCCCTGTGCAATATGACTTTGCTGTTCCTTCCATCCAGAAGTGGAGTCTATTTCTTTAGACCTAGATGCCGGGTTAATCATGTGACTTGTTTGACAAAGAGCATGTGCCCGAAGTGATGTTGTGTGAGTTCCGGAGGCTGGGGCTTAACAGAATTTTCAGTTTCTGCCTTTGCATTCCTAGAATGCTACCCTGAGACCTCTATGTGACGAAACTTGTGCTTACTGGAGGATGAAAAGCCATTAGGTGAACTGAGGCTTCCCACCTGACAGCCAACACCAAGTACCAGACAGTTGAGTGAGGCTACCTTGGACCCTGCAGCCCATCTGATCCTCCAGCTGAGTGTAACCACATGAGTGAGCTCAGGCAAAGCCCAGAGAAGACTTTTTGTTTTAAACCACCAAATTTCGTAGTAGTTTGTTATGCAGCAAAGGGTAACTGAGACACTGAGGGTACAGCTTTTGTTCTGATTCTTAAGTGAGATTTTTGTGATAGCCTATAGAAAAATAAAGAAAAAGGATGCATTGTTAATTTCCAGATTCTTTTGGGTTTTAGAAGGATCTTAATTCCCCGATTTTGAGAGTGACATATAACTTAGTAGGGAATGACAGATGTTTTCATTAGTACAGTGTTTAAATGTAAAAGGTAAATTACATGATTAATGTTCATGCATTATTACTAACTTGTCCATTCTGTTCATGCAAATGCATTTTGTACAACATATTTTTCATGGTAGAAATTAAAATTATTTTCTTCAGGAGTTATGAGAATGAAATCAGCTGATGACTGACAAGAACAGTGGTTGAGATTTCCAGAGATTCTATATACAGGAATGACTCATCCAAATTTACCACATATTGTTCATTGTGTATATTTGTTAACCTCAGGAAAGTAAGTGTCTATGAAACGCTTGAAATAAATATATACCCACACATACTTATTATTATTTTACTGTGGTTGTTTTGGTTGTGTTGGTTGTTTCAGATTGCTCTGGGTCTGTAAGCAAAATTTAAAGGTTTTTTTTTTTTAAGTAAAAAAATGTAGAAAAGAAAAAGCTGGAGGAAAGACGAGGAGAAGTAGTAGCAAAAATCATTCCTTAGTGCACTTGCTATAGGACTGCAACCTAAAGAAAGGCTAAAAGTTGACTAGTGAAACTTAAGCAGTTTTAAAATATGCTCACATTAATCAATATTTCTCCAAATATCGTATCAGTACAAAATTTCAACAGCAAGAGTAAGCACCTTTTCACCAAGTTGTAGGCAACTGAAAATGCTTCTCAATAAAACATTTTCCAATCTCAGCTCAGAGAAATAATAATCTTTTAAAAATGTAGTGCTTAGAAGGTTGGAAGAAAGAGCAGAAGATTGCAAAACTAGGCACAAGAAGTCCACCAGCTGTTAGAAAGTTCAAAAAGTCAATAAATGAAGCTAAATACTAGTCTTCTAAAGTCATTTTTCAGGTAAGATAAATAGGGTCTTTTTCACCTTAAATTCTCATTTGACAGTATCCCAGCACATGTCTTGGCTATTAATACACTTGGGTAGCCTCAGGGAGACTTTCAAAAAGTGGTTCTTAAGACACTGATATTCTTGTCTCCAGACTCATGAGTCATTTGGACGCAAGCATTGAATTTAAGAAGTAGTCACTTCCTCACCGTTGAGACGCTGGTAGAAAACACATGATTATTGTACTGGAGATTCAATAAACATTCTTTCATTTTCAAAGTAGATTCTCACAACACTATTATGAAACCTTTCACTACTGGGTCTTTGGTGGGAAACGAATAACAAGTCTTAAATTTGTCCCTAGACCCATGGCTCTGACCATCTCTGTATACCCCTCCCCAAATAAAGACAGTGAGGTACAATAGGGAGCAGCCACAGATGCTGGTCATGAATTTCTTCTAGCTAATAGGAAATAGACTCTGTTAATTTTTTTTTTTTTTTGACATAAAGTTTTCTGTGGCATTGGAGCTATTTTAATGGGGATATGTTGCTAGGAGAATTCTAGGATCACTTTTTAAAAGATGGATGTCTGATGTTTGCATTTTTAAAAATTACTGAAATGTTCTTCAGTCTTGGTTTAGTTACAGAAGGTTAGCCGAGATTGAGGTAGAGAGCATATTTTTAAAATATGGAAACCTAATCCTGTGTGTGTGTGTGTGTGTGTGTGTGTATGAATACACAGAGTAAGCTTTAAAGAACTGGCTCCTCCATATTAAACATTAAGTAGTTTGTTACAATGATATGCACTATGTATCAACTATATGTAAGGCACTATGCTGAAGGTAGCCAAGGGAGAACAGCCTTGGCTCCTAAGGATCTTTTGATGTAGTGAATTTATGTTATATGTTTTTGTCTTTTACATTAAGTTATTTGGATCCTAACAATAACGCCCCTTATTTGGAGATACATATACTTTTTGAATAGTCTCTAACTATAGAAGCGACTTGGAAACATAGAAATGCTTATATCTGTAACCAGTTCATAGGCAGTTGGTGCTTAGCTTCTTTTGGCACAAAAAAAGAAGTTAGTGTACAAATCAATATTTAATGAAGGAGCAAATAAAATACAATATCCTATTAAAATAGTATGTAATTTCTGCATGTTGCTTATAAATGATTTTTCATTTATGGCAGTGTAAGTAAGAGGAGAGCTGTTTTTAAAAATCTTTTGAAGCAAGTAAGAGAAAACTATGTCAGGTCTCTAATATTGCCATTAGGAAAAAAAAAACCATTTTGGCTCAGAACTCTGGCATTTTAATCAGTTTTTTATTTCCTATTGTAATGACTCCTGTTTCGTGTCCATGAGTTTTGTGGTAGCTGGTTAAGTGACTCAAGAAATAGTTTTGTGGTAATATAATAGTTTTGTTTAAACTATAATATACAAAATGTGCTAGGCAATGTCCAATTAAATGAAATATACTTCACGGGTGGAAAGACTCATGTAATATCCTAAGGTGCCTTATTCAGATTTATGACAGCCAATTTATAGGCAGGCATAATATTACCCAATTAGCAACCTTGGCTTTATGAATCAATTGCATTATGTATTTTTAGATTTCAACATCTCTTGTGGTCAATCATCTTTCAACATCGAGTACTCAAATGCAATTTCAAAATGAGGGAGCCAGAATCATTGAATGACGTAGATGCTTGGCCAGTTGTTTTATGATGCTGGTTATTGAGAAAGTTAATAGTTCTCTGTTGATAGCAATCATGTATCTCTAACAATACTATCATCAAATTAAATGCTATAGAAGTTAGCTGGTATGTTTAAAATGTTATTAGGGAATATATATTATCAGTGAATATATATAATACATATATAAAATAAATATGTATTTTATATTTTAGCTATATAAAAGTAAGACAAAATAAAATTTAATTTTTTATTAATCATCTCATAGTGGGGTTTTCCAACTATTTATTGTATTTGGTGAAGGAAAGAATGGATTTTATTCAACAGAATGGTGGGGCAGGCCCGCATGTCATTCAGTCCAAAATAATTGTGCACATTTCTTTTTTAAAAAATAAACTACTAAGATGAAAGCTAATATAGAAGGAAGATGCAACAAAGACCTCTATATAGAACAGCTCACTGTCAGTTCACCAACAACTGTATCGTCTAACATCCACTTACTGAATATTCAGCTTATCTGTTGACTAGTTTGTTTAGAACTCAATCCCTTGTTCAATGGCTTTGTAATTGTTTGAGTTCTCTCTCTCCCTCTCTCTCTTACTGGCTCTTTCTCTCTCCCTCCCTCTTCCTCTTTATAAATTCTTAGAATTAACCAATAAAACACTTAGTTTGTCTTAGGCAATGCTGCTTAATATTATGCCCTTTATAATTGATAGAACCGTTTTGTACACTTTTATTTTGTATGTACATCTATATCTACATATTTATATCTATATAGTACCTATATCTACATAGATATACATATTTATCTACCGTACTTTTCAATATTTTAAGCACTTTTTAAAATCTGAAGACTTATTCTTTTATGTTTGATTTTAAGGGAATTAATTTAAGGTGGGCTAAAGATTTGGAGACATTTTCCTAGTAGAGAACTTATAAGAATGCTGGATAAATTTTTTAAAATAATAATTTAAATGCATGGCTTGATTCAATGGAAAGTAAGAAAAGTCCTTGGAGGCCAGGAACAAAGATAAGTTAAGGATGCTAAAAATGGAGCCAGCATTGAAACCAGTCTGCCCTGAGACATCAGTTGATCTCTGCAGGCATGGGAGTTCAGACTACATCTGTAGGAAGACGAGAGGCAATGTCTGAGGACAAAACAATGAGAGTTTGGTTGCAGACTGGTGAAGGAACACCAAAAGGGTGTTCAGAGAGTGACCTGTAACTGTTTCTCCCAGGGGGAGAACATAGAGATACTTGCCTATATTGATCCTGGCCTTAGGTAAAGAGTTAAAAAGAAAGTGTCCTTTTAGAATTGATTCTCACAAGCCCATCCTCCTAAGGTTTTAGGGCCAGAGTTTATACTATTACACTACTGTGGGGGGGGGGAAAAGAGATAAAAACTCAGGCTGACTTATAGTTTAAAGGGATTCCAGGCTGAGAGGGTCTGTTTTTCCTGGAAGAGACAAATGCAAATACATTTTGGAGCAACAAAATTTAAATCCAGACCATAATATTTCCCATAAATAAAGTTCCAGGAAATATGAGCTCATAATAATCACAAGCATATAACAAAACAAACCACTATGCATGAGAGTCCGCATTAAAAAACAATAAATAGGCCAGGCGTGGTGGCTCACGCCTGTAATCCCAGCACTTTGGGAGGCCAAGGCAGGCGGATCACCTGAGGTCAGGAGTTCCAGACCAGCCTGGCCAATATGGTGAAGCCCTGTCTCTACTAAAAAAAAAATACAAAAATTAGCCAGGCATGGTGGCAGCCACTGTAGTCCCAGCTACTCAGGAGGCTGAGGCAGCAGAGTCGCTTGAACCCAGGAGGCATAGGTTGCAGTGAGCCGAGATCTCACCATGGCACTCTAGCATGGGCAACAGAGTGAGGCTCCGTCTCAAAAAAAAAAAAAATAATAATAATAATAAATAAAAACTACACAAAGAGACCCACAGAAAGTATAGATTTTGGAATTAGCAGAAACAAAAGATTAATACATTAAAAATAATAAAAGACTCTCAAGGTATGATGAAGAAATAAAAGAAAAATAATCAGACACTTTTGAAAAAGAACAAAGTAGAACTTCTAAAAATGAAAACTGCAAAAATTGAGACTAGAAAATAACAGTTGTGTTAAACATCAGATTAGACACGGCAGAAGAGAAAATTATTGAACTGAAATCTCAGTCTTAATAAATTACCAAGAGTGATGGGTGAACGAGAGGTTAAGAGACATAGAGGAAAGAGTGGAAGGCTTAATATAGATCTAATCAGAGGTCTACGAGAGAGGAGAGGAAAATGAGGAATAAACAATATGCCAAGAGATAATGACTATGACAATAAGACACACCAATCTTTAAATTTAGAAAGTCTGAACATATCCCAGAAAGATACATAAAAAGAAATCTAACCCTATGTACTGTAAACCCTAATAAAAAACAAAGAATAATATATAAAATACATAAAGAACACTCACAAATTGATCAGAAAAATACAAATTACAAATAGAAAAGTGGCAAAAGAAATACGTTTTTTATGGAATAGAAAGAGGATTAGCTAATAAACATATAAAAATATACTTAACATTATCAGAAACCAGGAAAATACAAATAAAAGCAACAATGAGATCATTTAACACTCACCAGATTGGAAATATTCTGAACATCGTTTTATTTTATTTTATTTTTTTTGGTTTGTTTGTTAAGAAAGAGTCTTGCTCTGTCACCCAGGCTGGAGTGCAGTGGTGCGATCTGGGCTTACTGCAGCCTCTGCCTCGCAGGTTCAGGTGATTCTCCTGCCTCAGCCTCCCGAGTAGCTGGGACTACAGGCACACACCACCATGCCTGGCTAATTTTTGTATTTTTTTAGTAGAGTCGGGGTTTCACCATGTTGGCCAGGCAGGTCTTGAACTCCTGACCTCAAGTGATCTGCCTGCCTCGACCTCCCAAAGTGCTGGGATTACAGGTGTGAGCCACTGTGCCTGGTCTTTTTTTAAATTTATTTTTATTTTTTTGTGACAGGATCTCACTCTGTCCCCCAGGCTGGAGCACAGTGGCATGATCATGCTCACTGCAGCCTCGGCTAATTATTTTTAATTTTTTGTAAAGACCAGGGTTTCCTGAAGTTGCCCAGGATGACCTCAAACTCCTGGGCTCAAGCAGTCCTCCTACCTTGGCCTCCAAAAGTGTTGAGATTACAGACATGAACCACTGTGCCTGCCTTCAAATATTTTTTAATGTAAAATGCTGGCAGGTGTGTATATGTCTTAGACTGCTTGGGTTGCCATAACAAAATATTTGTATGGCTGCAAGGCTTAAACAGCAGAATTTTTTTTCCTCACAGTTCTGAAGGCTGGAAATCCAAGATCGAGGCGCCAGCATGGACAGCTGCTGGTAAGGCCCCTCTTTCCGGATTGCAGACAACCATCTTCTTGCCGTGTCCTCACATGGCTCTCTTCTCATAAGGGCACTAACCCCACAATGAGGTCCCCATCCTCATAAACTCATTTAAACCTAATTACCCCACAAAGGCTTCATCTCCAAATACCATTGCATTGGGGGCTAGGGCTTCAACATTTGAATTTGGGGTGGTGAGCACACAATTCAGTCCATAGCCATGTGGTAGTGGGAACTATCATGCAATGCTGGTGGAAGTATAAATTGGTATAATCACTTTGGAAAGCTATTTGGCTTATGTGCTGGTTATTCTCTACCGTCAGATTCATTCTCTGCCCTGCTTTTTCCTGCTCTAGGCTCTGGAAGGCTGATGCTGAGGACTGCATCAGCTGGACTGCTTTGCTTCTGGTTGGTCTTGGCTAATGGAAAGCAATGGCAGGAGACCAGAGGGCAGAAGAGAGTTTGAAGTACGTTTTTCTTCATCTGGCCATGTCTGTCTTTCTTCACTTACATCTTTTGCTAATGGCCCCTTTCTTCAAAGGTCCAGCTGTCACTGAGTTTCAGCAACAATCTCTCTTTTCTTTGGAATTACCACCACTAGACCTGAATTACCATCTTCAGGCCTAGCAGTGGTAATTCCTTCCCATATTTTCCCAGTAGGTTTATCAACATCTCTTGTAGTTCTTTAACCCTGCCTTTGCCTCTGTTTCCTATCAAGAACCTGCCTGATTGTCCTAGTAAAGGTGAGATATTATGACCCGGCAATTCTACTCCTAGGCATCTACCCTAGAGAAAGCCTTGCAGATGTGTACAGGAGTCCTACAGAAATATGTCCATGGCAGCACGATCCATGATCATGAAAAAAGGGAACTACTTGAATGTACATCCATAATAGGAAGTGACAAGTCATTATCATAAAATAACATAATGGAACACTGGGAAGTGGTAAAAGAATGGGTGAGCCAGCAACAGCTACCCAGAGTGACAAGGATATATTTCATAAAATGCCAAGTGAAAAAAAGTATAAGTGAAAAAAAACATACAATGCATGATTCTAAAACTAAACATTATACTGTTAAGGATTATACACAAAGGTAAGAAACACATAAGAAAGAGCAAAGGCAGGATAGAGGTTACCTCTGGTTTGAGAGGAAGAAGGCTGAGATCCAGGACATCACAGAGGTATCTTCAAGCATCCTGGTAATGCTCTGTGTTTGGCTGGTGGTAGGAACATGGCTGCTGTATTGTTCTTAACTGAACATATACATAATGTATGTTCTTTTTTGGTGTGTGATTTTTTCTCGAAATGTAAATTAAAATTTAGTAGCTGAAGAATACTCAAAAAGGGGTGGCATTTTAAGTAAAATGGTATATGGTAGGCTAAATAATAACCCATCAAAGATATCCAGGTCCTAATTCTCCAAAACCTGTGACTGTGTTGCCTTAGATAACAAAAGAGACTTGGCTGATGGCATGGCTTGCTGTGTCCCCACCCAAATGTCATCTTGAATTCCCATGTGTTGTGGGAGGCACCTGACAGGAGGTAATTAAATCATGGGGACAAGTCTTTCCCGTGCCGTTCTTGTGACAGTGAATAAGTCTCATGAAATATAACAGTATTATAAGGTGAAGTTTCCCTGCACAAGCTCACTTTTTGCCTGCTGCCATCCATGTAAGATGTGACTTGCTCCTCTTTGCCTTCCACCATGATTGTGAGGCCTCCCTAGCCATATGGAACTGTAAGTCTGTTAAACCTCTTTTTCTTCCTAGTCTCGGATCTGTCTTTATCAGCAACAGACTAATACAGCTGATTTGATTAAGTTAAATATTTTGCAATGGGGAGATTATCCTGGATTATGTGGGTGGGTAATCACAGGGGTCCTTATAAATGGGAAGCAGGGGCTTAAAGGCAGAAGGAGATGGGATGGTGGGTGCAGAGGCTGAAGTGCTAAGTGTTGAAGAGGGTAGAAGAGGCCATGAGCTAATGAATGTAGGCAGCCTTTAGCTGGAAAAGCTAAGGAAACAAATTCTCCTCTGGAACCTCCATAAAGAATGCCGCACTACTGATACTTTGAATTTAACCCTCATTTCAGGTTTCTGACTTCCAGAATGGTAAGATAATACATTTGTATTATTGAAACCACTAAGTGTTTGGAAATTTATTACGGCAGCAGTAGAAAACTAAGACATGGTGGTTTGATGAGTTGGCTTCAGGAAATTTTGTTTTTTAATGGATCTTAGGGAACAATAGAAAAGAAATGATTTTAAGTGGAGGTCTGTCACTAGTCTGAACCATCAGAAAACAGGAAAAGAAATGTGTACTTCGATTGAAAATTAAAATCTCTGTTTAGGATGTTGCATTTACAAAGTATAACTGATTCCTCTAACTCATTTGCAGACCAAAGTCTTTCTATCTTGTGCATTCAGAATACATAGCTTGAATTTTAGGACTGTGCCAATGTGACATACATTTAGGTTGACAATCCCAGAGTTAGAACCTAGAATTTACTGCCTAATGACAATGTGTGATTTTTTTTTCTGAAAATCAAAATGTACTAAATTGTTGACCAGAACTTCAGGCTTAGGTACTTTGGTGCTTGAAAGAGCTGCCCGAAGTAACTGTAGCAAGGGCTAATTGGGAAAGCTTAGCTGACAATTATGGTTTTGCACCTGATTTTTAAAAGTATATACCTATGAGACAGAATATGACAAAAATGCAAAAGTGAATAAAAGGGAAAGAGTTGAAAATACAAGGACTTGCATTTCAGTCTCTGACCCAGGATACTGTCACCCAATAGTTTTAGTTAAGTGTCCCCTTATTTAACCCCTTATGGGTATTATGTCTTTTCTATAAGATATAAGAGAATGGACCACACTAGGACACCTGTCCGGAAAATTCTATACATTGATGCAGAAACATATGTTACACTGTTTTTACCAGCTGCTGCTCAGGGGGAAGTCACAATATGTGAGCCCGACTGCTGGCTTCACACATCCTCCATTAAGATTCTCAATGGTAAAGGTTGGTGAGTAAAAAGAAATATCTTTCCCAATAAATATAATTCCATAATTTGATATTGTGAGAAAAATACCATGTAACTCTATTTGCTCATAATATTTTCTAAACATTTATTATTTGTATAGGTTTTGAACTGGGGATACTTTATATGAACATCTGAGTGTTAAGAGAATTGAGGTTATCTCAAGATACCAATAACTTGTACTCTCAACTGTAGGTTATTATAAGCACGAAAAGTGTGGTTGAAAATAAAATGCTGATTTTGATTTTTTTTTTTTCTAGAGACGGGGTCTTGCTCTGTGGCCCAGGCTACAGTGCAGTGGCACGATCATGGCTTACTGCAGCCTGATGCTCCTGGGCTCAAGCGATTCTCCTGCCTCATCCTCCAGAGTTGCTGGGACAACAGGTGGGCACAACTTGGCCCAGGTAATTTTTTTAATTAAAAAAATTTTTTTTTTTTTTTTTTTTGAAGAGACGTTGTCTCACTGTGCTGCCCAGGCTAGTCTCAAACACCCGGGCTCAAGTAATCCTCCCACCTCAGTCTTCCAAAGTGCTGGGATGACAGGTGTGAGCCACCACACTTGGCTTAAATGCTAATTTTGAAAATCAGTATTTCAAATACCAGAATTCAAATTGTTCCAGTTGAATCTGTTTCTGATTTAGTTTTGCATCTTCACAGGGTGTCAAATACAATGTCTGAACCATTGTCATAAGCATTCAGTACTTCCCGGGTGCAGGTAGTCACTATGCCCACAGTTACTTGTTTTAATTCTGAGTTCTTTTTAATACTCAGCAGTAGCTGGCATATGGGAGTTGCCAAAACGTTTCTTTAGGAAGCCCCGGGAAAACAAGAGTGGAAATATAAATGGGAGAAGAGCAGGATATTTCTTACTGCTCCACTTCTTCACATGCAACTGTTCCATATCAAGCCACAATAGGTTAGAAAGGGATTGTTACTTAGACCATCGAATGAGTATGTGTGAGATTACTGCAAGAACAGATCTTATGTGCCAAAATAACAAGTATGTGTTAAAATATTAGTGCAGATAAAATTTGAGCTAGTTCCTAGCTCATTTTATCTAAGACTAGGCACAATTCTCAAATACCGAAGAGCTTGTAATGTGAAGTCGCATATTCTAGCTAAAACCTGTTAGGGTTCTAGCAAGTATATGCTATATATAAACCTGCTAGGTTCTAGCAAGTGATATGCACAATCATTGGTACAATCCTCTGCAGCAAAATAACATTCTCTATCACCTTAAAAATATGATCCAGGCTGTGGAGTCTACCAATCCTTGTATGAGTATCTTAATATTCACATGAACATAATATTAATGTGTAAAAGTAAGGCAGTTTCAAGAAGAGAGAAAAATAAAATGGAAGATAAAGGTGCTATTATTTTCTTTATGATATTTAAAAATGTTCTTAAGATGAGAACACGTGGACACATGTGAGGGAACAACACACACTGGGGCCTGTCAGAGGGTGGACGGTGAGGAGGGAGAACATCAGGAAGAATAACTAATGGATGCTGGGCTTAATACGTAGGCGATGGGTTGATCTGTGCAACCAACCACCATGGCACACATTTACCCATGTAACAAACCTGGACATCCTGCACATGGACCCCTGAACTTAAAATAAAAGTTGAAGAAAAGAAAAACATAATGAGAAACCACTATACACCTATCAGATTGTCTAAAATAAAGAGTACAATAATGAATGCTAAAATAAATAATAATAATAAAAAAGATCTTTGAGGGACTCCTGAAGAGAAAAGCTGTGGCCACATCATAACAGACCACCTTCTTGCTGCCCTATTTAATGTGGTCTTAACATTTATGAAATTATAAAATTGAACCATAAAAAAGTAATTTTCCAGAAAGTCAATTTAAGAGCATGATTTTTCTATTATGCAATAACAAAAATGTGCATGCCACATATTAACATTGATCACACATAATTTCCTTGACCAATGGCAAATTTGCCAGATGATCTAGAACATAGTTAGATCTAGTTCTTATGCTATTATTGTGTGGCTGGGTGCCTGGGTCAGGAACAGAAGTGGAGAATTTGGGAATATGTAGGTGTCCACAGGAGAGGGGCATGGCCTGCTTTTATATTAGTGATGTGTGTTTGTTGAGAAATTGCTGTAGAATATATTCCAGCTCTTTCCAGCTTGCCTTTGCTCTACTGGACTCCAGGCACCTCATTATAAGTTTCATTTAACATGCAGATGTGTGAGTCTTGTAGTCTGTGCACAGTTATAATATGGTTGAACAAGACTGTAAGGGATCACCTAACCTTCATGTGAATAATTAACTCATAAAGATTAGGATTAAAACATCTTAAATTCAAAACATAAAGAGACCACCCAGCAATCTTTTTCTTGGGGGCAATCTCTACTTGTCTTTTTCATTGTCCTGTTGTCCAGGTAAGAGTTTCTTTGTGTCTAGCAGCAATTCCTCTATGGTTCATTTTAGAATAATAATTTATTTCCTTATTTGAATGACTATCATCAGAATCCCTGGCCAGAATGATCCTCAAAAACTCTAGATACTCAAAAACAGCCTTTGAGTCACCCTGGAGCCACTGCTTAAAAGTGCTTGACCTCACCTTGCCCGACTCCTTTTTCATCCCTTTAGCTAGTCTGCTCTCTCTTCTTTGAATGCGGTTGGGTTCTGCAGTTTTTTCAGTGTGCTGTCCAAAACAGGATACTTTCTTCCCTTTGACTAATGGGGAGGAGAGAAGAAGAATTATGTTTCAGCCTTGCCTACTTTACTCCTATTGATTTGTGCTGGTATCATATTGACTTTTATCACAATAGCACTGAATTGCTGATTCATATTTGGCTGTGGCCAACCACTAGTTCTCTTTCTATTTTATTTGTTCATGCTTGCTGTTCCCCATCATGTATTCATGGTGCCTGATAATTTTTTCAGAGTATATTACTCTGTACTTACCTTATTAAATATTTTTTAGCTGTTCCTAATAATCAAGTGTTAGTGTCTTCTTACAGCAAAATATGTTTTATAAAGCACTATTATCTCTTTGAGTCTTTAGCATACTGATTTGAACACATAGCTGATTTTGCATAGCTCTTCTCCAAAGCTACATATTATCTGATTATATGTATAAGTAAACTATAACTATTCATTTCATAGCATGTTATGTACATGTAGAGATTGCATAGTAGATGCTGAGTAAATATTTATTGATAGTTAATGACCACAGGCTGTTGTACAGAGAAACCATTCCAAGTTCTTGCAGGAAACACTGATTTTTTAAAAAGCATGCTTTGGCCTGTCTTTCCTGTTTACATTTAAACAATAAGGATGAAAAACTACAAGCCAGAGGGCTTCTGTTGTTCTCAGTGAATAACTGAGATGGTGTTTTGGTGGCATGCTCACAAGGTTTGTGGAAATTAACTTCACACCAGGAACTCTGTATTGAAATAGATTGTTTAAGAATAATTCTTCTCTTTGAGAAGGGTGAGGGATTAATCTGCAGAAATGTTCATGCTAGAGCTGTGCATGTGTTGAAATTTGTCAGGGAGAAGATAAATGGGCCCTCCTTGAAAAGTAAATCGCACCATGGCTAATCCCTTGGGAAAGCTGGAGAATTGTTATGGTAGCAAAAGCAACCTCGAAAAAGGAGGCACCATCACTGTTTACTTAGAAAGGAGAAAGATGGGGAGAAAACTTGATGGTAAAAGGAAATGAAGGTGTACATAACTTTGAAAATATGTTTATTCAAATATATATATGAAATGTAAGTATGACTGCACTGGGATTTTTATTTTTGGGAAATCATTTATGTGCTTTAAATTAAGAGTTGCACTTAGTACTGATAGGAAAAATATGTAACAATAGTTTGTCTGGGCACTGACCAATCAGAAGAGACATCAGGAGAGGTGCCTGAGCCGGTCTCGAAGATGCCCCGCCCAGTGCCAGGTGTTAACCCTTTAGTGCTGACACAAAAGGAGTAGTTGAAAGGCCGCTTAAAAAACTCAGAGCAGTGTCTATCCCTAATATGTATGGGAGATATTAATATTTTAACAACTAGTATGGCTATTCTGGAGTGTACCATCTAAATATCAGCTCTTATCCTAATATCCTAATATAAAAGTATTTAGTAATTTTACTGAAAAAATAACAGAAATTTTTTCACAGAGATGATTTATACTAAAGGAGAAGTCATAAAATGTCCATGAAATTTTGAATATCTTTAGTGTTGCCAGATTTAGCAAACCAAAACAAATAAAACAAAAAAGCTAAAAAGACCAAAAAAGCAAAATGCCCAGTTAAATTTGGAAATCAGATAAACAATGAATAGCTGTGATTTTTTAAAAAAGTATTAATATGTCCCAAGAAATATTTGGGATATACTTATGCTAAAATATTATTCATTATTTATATGATATTCAGGTTTAATTGGGAATTTTGTACTTTATCTGGCAACCCCAAATAGAATATATTTAGCAAGAAGTGTATCAATATTCTCCTCAAAGTGCTAAATGAAAGAGAAGAGAAAGATATGTTCAGGGAGCCCAGCACATTGAGATCACCTGAGAACACTTGACAGGAAGCCACTCTGGAATTCCAATGTTGTGGCAAGAAATGTTAACTGCAGAATTATAGAACCCTGGCATAGAAAGGTTGCATATAATGAGATGTTTTTGAAATTATACTAAGAGGACATAAGGTGCCACTAGCATTTAAAAGAGTTGCATTTTCCAACTAGGAAATGCCAATCTAGTAATTATCAAATAGCATCTATCAAGTGCCTGTCTACATGGGCCATTGTGTAAGGTGTTTTACAAAGTGAGAAAAAAGACGTGGCAGATAGCCCTTGTCAGCCTGTAGTCTAGACATCTGCACTGAAATGGAATCATGAAGGGGATGACCGAAAAAAATGTTGACTAAAGATCCATAACCTCTTTCATTTACCCTAAACAGAGAAAACTTAGCTTGATTTATAGGATAGGGTTTTGTAAATCATTTTAACATGCAGTTTTATTACATCCAAATGTTGATATGTACAATTATTTAGTAGGCTCCGAAATATATGCCATAGAACAGAATTTCTCAACCCAAGCACTATTGACATGTTGTACTGGATAATTCTCCCTTGTGCAGAAGTCTAGCCTGTGTATTGCAGTATCGTAGCAGCATTCCTGGTCTCTTCCTGCCGCGTGCCAGTTGCACACTCTCTGCCAGTCATGCTAATCAAAACTGCCTTCGGACATTACCATAAGTACCCTGGGGGCAGGGGGCAAAATTGCCCAGAGTTGAGAACTACTCATTTAAGCAACTGCTGGAGAGAGATTCCTGGCAACGTAGGTGGGGGAAAGGTTTCTTCGGGCTCACAAATGTGCGCATGATTCAGCTAGTTTCAAATATCTGCTATGTTCAGAAAGCCTTCATATTTAATCACCACCTGGTCCCATCCCAGAGATTCTGATTTAATTCATCTGAAATAGGGCATAGGCAACTGGACATTTAAAAAGGCTCCAAGTAATTCACTCTTTAGAGTGGTGGTTCTCAAACCTTGGGAAGCATCAGAATCACCTGGATGGCTTGTAAACACAGACCTCTGTTCTTAATTCCTGGAGTGGGGCCTGAGAATTTGCATTTTTCATAAGTGCCCAGCTGCTGCTTATGTTGCTGGTCTTTGGAACACACTTTGAGAACCACTAGTTTAGAGACACACTCCTGACCTTTCTCTGCCCCTTCATTTCCATTTTTCCAAGAAAGGAGATATGGCTGACAGGGACACATGGAATTGATGAACTATAGATGCATACCTATATGGTTTCATCCCTGCCAAGCACCCATTTTTGAATTTTCCCTTCTACAGGCTGAGCACATTCAGCTGTTATCTGCAGTGCAGTAAAGCCGTCTGCCCCTATGCTAGTACTTGGTAACCGGCCTGGCCAAATTCTAGACTGCAATACAGGAATCCAGCAGTGCTCACACATCACTGTTCCTCAGTGATGGATCAGTAATGAAGCTGACAGTTTGAAAAGGGATTCTCCATCTGCCAGTCTCCTTTTTTGTCTTAATTTGTTCTGACCTTGGATGGGAAATGGGAATAACTGATTGGAGCCCTCTTCCTACCAATCATATTTTAGTTCAGTGACTTGGGCTTCTGTTTTCTATAGAATTGGAGAGGAAAGGTGAGGACAAGGGGGCACGCATACAACCCTTTCTCTGATGTCTACACGTAACTCTTGATAAAACATAAAATTGTTGGAAACAAAATAACTACATAAAATGTGGGGAAGCAAAAATCTTGGACTTTCATCTCGTGGCAATATAAAGTTTTTAGATGTTCCTTAAGATAGAAAGTAAAAACAAAGAAGACTTTTAAGAATTTCCTGGAATAATCCACTAGTATTAAGGCTAACTTTTTTTTATCTTACCCTCCGCTGAACCACATCTATGAAACTCACTTTCTTAGTTAAGGGAGCTGGAATTCTGGCTCACACTTGTGTCCATAACTCACTGTCTTGGTACTGTGCCTCATATTTTTGTTTCTCCACTATACTTTGCCTTGTGATATTATAATTCCAATTAATCGGGTTAAAAGTTGGCCTAGAAGAGGGTCATGGGAGCCCACTGATATTTGTTCATAGAACACTGCAGCAGTCTTTAAGGGAATTGCCTGCTAAAGTGCTATAGATATTAGAGTGACACATAAATATTCATATATTCATTGATGATGGATTGCATGAATAGAATAATGGACAAAGGTGGTTAGGAGAGCTAGTCTATTAGAAAAATTTAAAATACAACCCTTCTGTCCTACAAGTAGAACATGAAAATTGCTATGCTAAGGGTGTTTCTCATTCTCTACCTTGTCATTCTATGCAAATTCTAGAAGACCCAAGAGGATACCAACTCTTCCTTTCCACAAGGGCCACCAATTCCATTTAAATTCTCTTCCTCCAGGAAAGATCCCTTAAGTGACTCCTAAGGTACAAACAGCAGAGTTTGAAAAATGGTAGAGTATATTTAAAGCATTCTGTGGTTGAATCGTAGCTCCCAGAAAATGAACTCTCTGAGCTGTGCTTTCCTCTAGTCTGAGTGATGTATACATTTATTTATAAATACAGAATAATCATGGCCAGTGATAGCAAATTGTCTAACTCCTGGATTTTTATTTATATGAGTATTTCCTTCTTTTGCCTGTATTTAATCATTCCACTTAAGTGTTTCTAGAAGTTTCCCTGGACTTCCAAATGGCTAAATAAATCTATCTTAGTATCAGAAAGAAACTCAAGAAGTGATTCAGCCCAAATTCTACTTCTAGGCAAGATCCCCCCTTCAATTTTCAACAAAAAATAGTCTGTTCTCCCAAGTTCTTCCAGATCTCGTATCCCCTTACAAGCTAACTGTTGTTAGTGAGATGCAGCACTGAATCACTCTTGCTGTCAGGTCTCTTTCTTCTGGCTAGTTTGTGGTGTTTAAACCCATTTCCTCCACCTCATGGTGCTCAACTGCTCGGCTGCTCCCATACAGACACCTTCCACTTTTTGCGCCTCACTGGCAAAGCCACCTGTTGTTTGTTTCCTGGAATATGTAATCTGCCATTTTTCACAGTTGACTGTGTTAGTCTGGGTTCTCTAGAGAAACAGAAGCAATGGGAGATACATACATACATACATACACACACAAACACACACCCCAGTTGAGAGAGAGAGAGACTGATTTACTGTAAAGAATTGGCTTGGCAGGGCACAGTGACTTGGCACTTTGGGAGGCCGAGGTGGGCGGATCGCTTGAGCTCAGGTGCTTGAGACCAGCCTGGGCAACATGGCAAAACCCTATCTTTTCAAAAAATACAAAAATCAGCCAGGCATCATGGAGTGTACCTGTAGTCTTAGCTACTCAGGAGGCTGAAGTGGGAGGATCACTTGAGTCTGGGAGGTCGAAGCTGCACTGAGCCATGATCACGCCACTGCACTCCAGCCTGGGCAGCAGCATGAGACCCTGTCTCCATAACCAAACAAACAAAAAAGAATTGGCTTGTGTGAAAGGCTGAGAAGTCCCAAGATCTGCAGTCAGCAAGCTGGAGACCCATGAGAGCCCATAATATAATTCCAGTCCAAGTCCAAAGGCCTAAGAAGCAGGAGATACAATGATATAAGTTTCAGTCAAGTCTGAGTCTGAAGGCAGGAGATCAGTGTCCCAGCTGGAAGACAGGCGGAGAGAAAGAATTCTTTAATACTCAGCCTCTTATTCTATTCAGGCCTCTAAGGGACAGAATGAGGCCCACCCACACTGAGGAGGGCAATCTGCTTTACTTAGTTTACCAGTTCACATGTAAATTGCATCCTGAAACACCTTTACAGACTCACCCAGAAATAATGTTTCACCAAATATGTGGGCATCCCATAGTCTAGTCAAGTTGACACATTAAAATTAACTATCACCATGACACATTTTAATCCTTAAATCAGCATGCTCTTCTGTAAACCTTTCTAATAGCTCCATGATCCTTGTAAGATGTTAAAACTAACACTGGCCACAGCATGTAATGACAGATGGACCTGGCTCAGAAGCAGGAAGGATTGCTTTCCAGCCTTGAAAAGGTAGCAAGATCCCTGTTAACACAACCTGCCAGTAGAGTGTGATGAAGTCATGAACATGGAGAGAAAAACAGTCCTTGCTCCTTGTTCCAGCCTACCATAGAAATTGTCCATTAGTCTTCTTTCAAGTCTCTACAAACGTGAGTGTTTCCCTTTAAATCTAGAGGGCCCCAAGAGACCTGCATGTTTCCGAACTGGACCTAGGATGTGATTTGGGTGCTATTGATCATAACAGCAATGATACCACAGCTGCTCTTTATTAAATGCCTACTTAATGTTAGGCATTTTACAGCACTATCTCAGGGCCTCTGTCATCCTGCATAGTTGATATTTAATACGCCACTCTCATAGATGAGAAAAGGGACTCAGACAGGTAAGTAACTTACCTTGGGCAAGTGATGGTTCTGGGGTTCACATCCAGTTCACCATCAAAGTCTCTTTTATTTTTCCTGCTTGCATGGTCCCAGACTTCGCCAAGCAGGGGCAAATTCATTAAGTGATCTAGGCTTAGCTGGTACTGTCAAAAGACTCTGGATTACATGGGTTATGATGATGGGTCATATTAGATTTTGGGGAGCTGCTCCAAACTCCAGCCTAGGATCCAAATTGAAGATTTGGTTTCCAGGGCCAAAAATGTCAAATTGATCTTGGCATCATCTGCACCATCTGACAAAGTGTCTTACACATAATAGGCAATCAAAAGATATTACCTGATTGGTTGATTGATTCACTGAGAGGCTGCTGCAGGCCTGTTGTAATGATACTAATTTAACTCCTCTGATTCTACTAAGAATCAGAAACGTCTCCTGATGTTTCATCATCTCTGGGAATTTGCATGATATTGGGGATACTTAGATTTTAGTTCTGACACTGCTAACTTTAGGCTAGTTACTTAACTCTAAACCTTGATTCCCTCCGTTTTAAAGAAATGGCTGGAACTGGATGTGTCTCTTTCACCACAAACACTCTCCTTGTTAGATGACATAGTGAGGCTCTAAAAATTGATTTAGAGTTTGTAAGTTAAATGGTGACCATGGTGAAGAAGACAGAGCCAGCATCTCCAGCCACCCACTCCTGGCAGGAGCTTATGTCATTTTAAAATTGAGTTAAGACAGGCTGGGCACAGTGGCTCACACCTGTAATCCCAGCACTTTGGGAGGCTAAGGCAGGAGGATCAATTGAGCTCAGGAGTTTGAGACTAGCATGGCCAACATGAGATCCATCTGTACCAAAAATACAAAAAATTAACTGGGCGTGGTGGCACACATCTGTGGTCCCAGCTACTCAGGAGGCTAAGGTGGGAGGATCACTTGAGCTCAGGAGGTGGAGGCTGCAGTGAGCCAAGATTGTGCGACCGCACTCTAGCCTGGGTGACAGAGCCAGACCTTGTCTAATAAAATAAAATAAAATAAATAAAATTGGTTTAAGACTGGTCATAGACCATTGACATGCTGGCAGCTGAGGATTTAAAGAGGAAGTCGTTAGGCCTGAGCTGGAGGCAAAGGTGACAGCAGATCAACTCAGGACTGTGCTCCATCGGGCAGACGAGAAGGGGATTGTTTCTGCTTTAAAGAATCCAGTTGCTATCACCACAGATTCCTGCCGTGGAGATTCCACGAGGCCTCTGTTAACTGCTATGGCAGCTTCTTCAAGAAGGGTCTTGACACAGCTCTTCAAGTCCCATCTGGGTCCGTGTTCATGCAGTAGGCAGCGTGCCCGCTGGGCGGGAGCACAGGCAAACAGACCTGTGTTTGCCCTCTGCCTCCAACGCTCTCTAGCACTGAGATCTAGTTCTTTATTGGAATAATGAGAACAATAATAATAATAGTTTCTTCCACCTAGAGTTATTTTGAGAATAAAATGAGATGATAAATTGTATGTAGATGATAAATCATATGCTTGGCTTAACAGCAAGCCTATAATAATGGGTAGCTATTATTATTCAGTGCTGTGGGATATTCACTATTGGTGCCGCTACCAGAAACAGAGATTGCACTGAGTGAGGACTCATGACGTGGATTCTTCCTTGTCTCTCCAGCCGTTCAGTACGTTGACCTATTTGAAAATCGATGCTGAATTCATGAAGTGGGAGGCATCCTATGAGATTAGAGTTTAGGATCTCAACATTGGAATTATTTTTTTCCCTTTCTCAATGCAGTCAGTAAAGTTTTATAACATACCTACTTTATGCAAACTACTATACTGGGCATAAAGAATCAAAGAGGAAGATACAGACTATGCCCTTAAAGAGGTTATGGATTATTTAGATAGTGAATTACTTCTTAAATGAGCACTTGATTCCAGATGTGGTGGGTTAAATTGTGTCCCTCCCTAAAAAAATACATTCTAGCCTCAGAATGTGACTTTATTTGGAAATAGAATCTTTGCAAATTTAACCAGATGATGATGATGTTATTAGGGTGGTACCTAATCCAACATGACTGGTGTCCTGATTAAAGGGGGGAAATTTGAACAGACACTTACACAGCAAGAAAGCCATGTAAAGACGAAGGATTGGAGTGATGCATGTAACAAGCCACGGAAAACCAAAGATTGCCAGCAAACCACCAGAAACCAGGAAGAGGCAAGTGGCAGGGTTTAGATGGAGAATGGCCCTGCTAACACCTTGATTTCAGACTTCCAGTCTCTAAACTGGGAGGCAATAACATTCTGTTTTTTTAGGCCACCTGGTGTATGGTACTTTGTTATGGCAGCCCTAGGAATTTAATACACTAGGCTGAGGAATAGATATGACTAGTGAAAATAAAATTATATGTGTGCATTGATTATGATATACACAAAGGGAGAGAGAGAGAGACACCCACAGTGGAACATTACTGAGATCTGATGAATGAGGAGAGAAAAGAACTTATACATGATGTGACATACAAGCTTGTTCTAGTGGCCTTTGCATTATACCTAAGAAGAATGTTGATTTATTGTTTCACCTCTGTTTGAGGGTCCCCAGAATGCTCTGGCCAAGAATAGTTTGGTAATGTGCACAATGAAAATTAGAAGTGACACTTGAGCCACTTAAAAACATTCAAAGCATGAATACATTTTTTATTGTTTTACACACATTTAAGATTTTCAAGTTGTCTGATACTCTCCGTTTAGTAAACTCTGAAGTTGACCTAAGTTTGGTTGGAATACTTGCATATTTATATTTTCTGGATTTACATGCCAGGTTACAAAAGGAGACCCACAAGAAATCCCTGAACTCCTGTGCCCACCCAGAGATTAACATGGAGAGGTCGGGGGCTGTTTTCTCTCCATAGGCTTCAGTGGCCTGGATGTCTGAGTTTTCAGAGACAGGATAAGTCCACATATTATTTTCAAACAAATTTCTTACAACTCAAAAGCTTTCATATCTTACTTTCTTGGTAAGAGTCAAGTTTATTATCCACGTCCATACAAACACAGCTGGCTACACAAACTGATCTAGGACAAAAAGTCAGGGACAAAAAGTCAGAAACATGGGGCCATAGGATTCTGGGTAAATGTGCTTTCTAACAAAAACTATCATATTTACAGAAAAGTAGACAAAATGATGAGAGTCTTCTGCCTTTAGAAATCTGACTTTAAAAATTAATTTAACTCTGACACGTGACAAGAATTTTATACATCATTGCAAAATTAAAAAGGCACTTTGGAGTGGAAGTACTGATTACAGCATATTTTTGATAGAGATAATGGACTTTATTTAAAACACATTCTACCATTTTCTCCTGTGTTTTTCTTTGAGTCCACAGAGGAAAGTTACTATACAAATTCAGGTTATTTTTATTGATGGTTATGTTATGGTGAAGCTAGATGAATAGAGTTTAAAGTTAAGTTTTGTTGGGTATTTCCAGGCCACTTGGCACCTCAAACAGGTAAGCACTTTTTCTCAAAGAAAAGTGTGTTGTATTGATCTTGCTTTGCTCTAGTATTGACAATTATATGAAATTTTAAGCATCTCTTTAGAATTCCCAGCTTTTTGAGGGCCAATTTCTATTCAGGTTTTTATGGCTAATCTCTTATGACATCTGTCATTCCAAGTATTTAAACTCTCATATGTTTCTTTGTTGTGCATTTTTTCATTTATTTCTTTAAGCTCATTTCTTAGGTCAGTGAGGGTGTGTGTTCTTTCTTTTATATCACAGGGCTTTGTCCACAGGGTAGACTCAGCTCATGTTACTATGATGGAAATAAAACCTGGAAACTTCATACTGTGGCTCTCTCTGCCAAAGGGAAAGGGTCTTTCCTTTCTTTGTCTGACATTGATACAAAAATCCTTGATCTTCATTCTCATGAGATCTATAAAAGGCTTACTTTCTATTTTACCCTCTCCTCTCTCCTAAGAAATATATGTTTCTCACCATTTTTATTTCTTGCCTTATCATAGAAGTAGAGAAGTGCTTGACTCTGTGGAGTCCCATCCAGCCTGCCACGCTAATGAGGTCATTTTCCCTTATTAGCATGTGGGCAGGGAACTAAGGAGGGGAGGATAGAAAGGAGGACTAAAAGAAGAAGTTGGACGTGTATTCTTTTCAGTATTTTGAATGTTCAAGTACTGTTTTCCAAGGAAATCGACTATGAGACAGACAGAATGGGATCCTAGTCTCGGCTATGCCATTTTCTCACTGGTAACCCTGAGTTAGTTGCTTAATATTTTGGAGCTTTAGCGTCCTCATATGTAAAATGGGAATAATAGAACACTTTGCTTACCTTGTTGGGTGTGCTAATACAAATGCAAGGTAGAATTAATTTTAGGCCAGTAAAGCTATCACGAACCAGGCTTCAAGAAGTTCAACATATTTTTTTTTTGTAAGTTCATTTCATTCTGCTTTGTTTACTCCTTCAAACTTCTGCCCGAGGTCAGCATCACTGACCCTTCATTGAGGCTTCCTGAAGTGTGGAAGGGTCTGTTCCTCCCAGGAGAAGAAAGGCAGTGCACGATTAAACAGATACCTACTTTAACAGCAAGTCTGTACTCATGAAATGATTTGGTAGAATATATGAAACTATTTAAATTAATTGTATTATGAAGTTTCACCAAATGTAGAAAATATTTCCTGGCGGGGAGGGGTGGGTGATACCTCTGCAGTCTCCTGAGGAAGTCTATGCTGTGGAGTGTCCTCTGAGGAGAGGGCACATATGTAGCAACTATTAGGTTGAGCCATATGAAATCATACCATTTGCCACTTTTGACTCCCGAAATGACAGTTCTACATGGCTCAATCTCATACATCTTCTAATGCTACCACAGTCTTCTGTGGGTTACAGAGTCATAGCATGGCCCCAGAGCTCTGCAGTCATAATGAGAGTAAAATTCTGCTGAAAACTTGTAGCTGTTACCAAAAAAATTTTTTCTTTCTCATTTTGCAAATCTGCCATATGTCTTTCTTTAATTTAAAAACAAAGAACATGAAGCGTAGCTGCCACATGTCTGGCAGAAATCTGTTTATGCCTGGAATCAGTAAATATCAAGATGCCTCTTTACACTGACTGGCAAAAGCTGCAAAAGTAAAATATGTAAACAAAAAAGAACTCCATGGCTAGGCGAGTGCATACTCCAAAGAGTATTAATTTGCATAATAAAGAGTTCAATATTCAGGAGATTATAAAATAGCAATTACTGCGGAGTTGCTATATTAAGGCTCCTAACAAATAAAGACATTTAAAATGCAATAGTTTGCCTTTACAAAGAACTTCTCCTAACATCTGTATTTTGAAACAAAATGTTATTTATTTTTTTAAAGGGGTTTTAAATACTTTGCACATTTCTTTAGAAAAGAAGCAGAAATATCATAGCCAAAAAAATAATAGTGGTAAATAATCTATGGTTAAAAAAAGAAAACCAGCCATTATTATTATTATTATTTTTTCCAGTTAAAAAATGTTGCTGCAGAGGGGAGTGCCTTTCACCATCTGACAAGAGATTGGGAGACCAGTGGAGAGGTGTAGAATCAGACTGTGTCAGTAGCGGGTGGTACACTCAGGCAGGGGTAGCCACAGAAGTCATTGCATGTGAATAAACCATCGTCTACTTATGCTAATGGTAAAGTAGATTTTCAGAAACACCATCTGTGGCTTTTAAAATGAATCAAGTGTTTCAGGTATTGTATATGCAAGTGCAGTTTCTACTTTCTTGACATACTGTAAGCATTTAACATTGGAAAAGAAATAGAGCTTTTGACGGTAGTGTATTTTTGCAATGAATGTCATAATTTAAATGCTCTTACATGGAGCTTCTTGATTTCTCAGTAGAATTGGACTTAGAAATTTATATGTATATATTGCATTAACCACTTAACTAAATGTGCATCGATACTATAAGCCTTTAAAAAAAATCTTTGTTTCCTGCTGTAACGAAAATGCTGTGACATGAAGAGAAGGTTCTATGTATATCTGTTTATCTCAGAAAACCTATTAAAATTAAGCCCTTGGAAATGGAATAGTTGTTAGGCTAGTGGTTTCCCCAACAAGGATGGGAACTGGAAGGATGAGAAACAAGAAGACCAAGAAAACTAACAGTGGAAGACCCAGAAAACCAACAATCAATGAGCACCTTGTGGGCACTGGAAACTGTGCTGGAAAGTGGGGCATTCAGTAACACAGTGCTGGGATTACATTACACCAAAAAGTTGTAGACATCACAATAGCTCCAGGGTTTAAAATTCCCAGGGTACCATCCAAAGGGACAATTTATCTATTGGTGTATGGAAGAAGCCTGCTCTGATTAAGACTCCATAATTATCAACCCCATCTTTTAAGGAGAGGCAATCCCAATAAAATTTTATTTTTTATATTTAGTAATCCCTAACAATATTTTTGAAGTATTTATATCGTTTTGTTAAATTGACTATTGCTAATACTTTCAATAAAAACTATCCAGATGGCTCTAATGCTTAGAGCCTCATAATGGGAGGCCATTTTTTAAGTTAAAAATTTCAGTGTATATTTTTGTTGTTGTTGTTGTAGAGACGTATGATAACATAATCAATGAAAGACTTTCAAATATTAAACACTTATTACAGTAAGATAAAATTGTGTGCAAAAAGACGAGTGAAAACAATTTCAACAGAAAGAAAGAATCATGCAAAATTGGCAACTCTTTAAAAGAATTAGTTGAATCTATTTTTCAGTGATCCATTGGTAGATGTGAAATCACTGTGGCATTTATATTCCATTGAATTTATTGAAAAGAGTGATAAAGTTGTATTTTAAAATGTCAATATTACATTCTTTACAACTCTTCTCACTTATGATTAATTTAAGATGTCAGCTTGAAATGTATGAGAGGGTACCTAGTTTTTGAAGTTCATGGTCATTTTTGTTCCTCCTCCTTTTATGAGTAGCCTCAGAGAAGATGCCTCTTGAAGGCTAAGATTTCAAAGAAGTTTAAACTTTAGGTTATCTTCTTTTGACTATTCAAAAAAAAAAAACTTTGATTTTTAGTACATTGCAAGGTAGATGAAGATATACCTGATGTCTTCACCCATTTCCACCGCCGACCCCTATGCTTGTTCTGCATTTGCTTATTGTACTTCAAGTCAAAGATAGTGTCTAGCTCCATAAAGGCATTTTCCAAGGATTTGATAACGATTTTTGAAAATTAGGCTGAAATATTCATCTGTCTATAGCCTGAAAAACCTTTTTTTTTCCTTATGAAAACTTACCTGCTTGGAAGCTCAGCTCATGGCATTAAATCTTTCTTTTAGATGTTTATGAATGAAATTCAAGGCTTGTGGTACATTGTGTCCTCCTGCCTCAGCTTCCCAAAGTGCTAGGAAGGGCATGCTAGGTGGGGCAGGAGCCACCACGGCTGACCCCCTCTCAAGTCTTGATATTTCCAAATCTTCATGCTATATCCGATTTGCCAACAGTTCCCACTTTGTCCCTTAAAATTACCATAATTATTAGATCAATAAAAATTAAATAAAAATGTAAAGCTGTCAACTCCATAAATGTTGTTAGGTCTGATCTAACCTAGTCAGAATTACAATTCTGCTTTATTCCCAAGAGAAGTATAGGATGCCCTCACAAAAAAGTCTTTTGAGCTCCTTGAATCGTCATATAATCAAGCATCAGATTCTTACCCTGTGAAATAAACTTCATTAATTATGTTAGCAAGTTTAGCACATCTCCTGCCTTGTTTAGAAACTCCTGGGTTATGAATATGAGGATGATGTGATAGCATAATGCCAAAGAACGTGAAACATGAAGAAGGCAATGAGATATCAAACACAAGTTTTCAATAAGCCCTGCTAAGAAGCTGTGCTTCCCTTGCTTTCCACCACAAAGTAATGTCTGAGTAGGTTTGGTGTAGATGCAACCAGAGTTTAGAATAGTGGCTGATGTTCCACTGGAATGCACTGGTAGCCTGTACTAGATATTAAAATAATGAAATAATTTTGCACCCATTGGTGAGCAACCACTAGCCCAGCACCAAGTGCACTCACCACCACCTCTTTGCCTGAGTTGCCTCAGCTTCTCCCTGAACCCCTAACTAAAAGAAGCCTAGATCTGGGAATTAACAAAGTGATCCCAGGCAGGGCTGTAGGCCTCATGGATCCTGCTCTAGCATCTCAACCAGCGTCTGTTCTGATCCGTCAGTACCTAGACCATCTAGTTGCCCAATATTTTAAATATATCCCTGGTTAAGAGTATCGTTTTAGACTCTCGAACTTAATTTTTGGCCCTTTGCCTTGTCCTTTCTTTGCAGAACTGTTGGGCCCAATTTTTCACAGTTTGAGAATAAACCCAGGGTTGATAGCATCTATGTGATTTATGCACATTTTAGTGCATTTGTTACTTGCTTCTTGGTTCTGTGTTTTGTGATGGTGGTGTCACTGTTTCCCTACACCATAATTTCCTGGTGCACTTCACTGCTCCTTCATCACACAAGAAACTGTAAGGGTCAGTGATCTTCGGCGCCACCACTTCCATTTCCTCATTACAAAAATTGACCTTCTTTCTGTTGTTTGAAAGGGCTCAGGCCACTGTCATTCAGATTTCAGGACTGTTGAACAGTAATAACAGTATAGGAGGAACAGGCAACCAGCACAGCAGCTGGGCATTGTGCTCTCTTCCTGGAATCCATTTTGGATCTCTTAGTGTAGCCAGCAGGTGCTGCTTGCAGCCTTTCCCCAGCGTTATATTTTATAGTAATTCCCTACTTGTCGTTAAATCATTTAGCTGTATTAAAGCATTGTACTCTACTCTGTGAATATTAGCCAAGGTTCTTGTGCTTTCTAGGCAATTTCGTGTTTATAACTCACGTCACTCAACTCAGTATGTACAACTAGCATCATGGAAAAATAAACCAGTCAGTAATTCCTGTTAAACTACCCACAGCCTTCCCATCATCTATGAATTTGGTGAGTGTGTGTGTGTGCATGTGTGTGTGGGAGGACAAGTGTGAAACCAGCTCAAATATGAAAAATAAAAGTACTAGGAAAAATAAAAATCAGACCTCTCATCTTTTCCTACAGGGTGGTTCCCCTATTTGTTCTTTTATTTCACATCTACGGTAATCCCACCAAGTACTGTACTGTTTTCTGAGTGCCTGGTTGTTCTTTGAAGAGGAATTTTATACACTGAAGTAGGATGTTGGAATACAAAATTATCATGATTAACTTAAAAATAATAACCTCCATGTATTAAGCAAAAATTTCTTTTTTAGATAAGTTAGTTTAATTTTAAGTTAATACATGTGCAGGACGTGCAGGTTTGTTCCACAGGTAAACGTGTGCCATGGTGGTTTGCTGCACCTATCAACCCATCACCTAGGTATTAAGCCCCACATGCCTTAGCTATTTATAGTGATGCTCTTCCTCCCCCTGCCCCCCTGACAGGCCCCAGTGTGTGTTGTTCTCCTCCATGTGTTCATGTGTTCTCATTTTTCAGCTCCCACTTATAAGTGAGAACATGCAGTGTTTAGTTTTCTGTTCCTGTGTTAATGTGCTGAGGATAATGGTTTTCAGTTCCATCCATGTCCCTGCAAAGGACATGATCTCATTCCTTTTTATGGCTGCATAGTATTCCACAGTGTATATGTACCACATTTTCTTTATCCAGTCTATCATTGATAGGCATTTGGTTGATTCCATGTCTTTACCATTGTGAATAGTGCTGCAGTAAACATATGCATACATGTATCTTTATAGTAGAATGATTTATATTCCTTTGGCCATATACCCAGTAATGGATTGCTGGGTCAAATGGTATTTCTGGTTTTAGGTCTTTGAGGAGTCACCACACTGTCTTCCTCAATGGTTGAACTAATTTACATTCCCACCAACAGTGTGAAAGTTTTCCTATTTCTCCACAGCTTCACCAGCATCTGTTGTTTCTTGACTTTTTAAAAATTGCCATTGTGACTGGCATGAGACGGTATCTCATTGTGGCTTTGATTTGCATTTCTCTAATGATCAGTGATATTGAGCTTTTTTTCATGTTTGTTGGCTGCATAAATGTCTTCTTTTGAGAACTATCTGTTCATATCCCTCACCCATTTTTTTGATGGGATTGTTTGTTTTTTTTCTTGTAAATTTGTTTAAGCTCCTTGTAGATTCTGGATATTAGCCCTTTGTCACATGGATAGATTACAAAAATTTTCTCCCATTCTGTAGGTTACCTGTTCACTCTGATGATAGTTTCTTTTGCTGTGCAGAAGCTCTTTAGTTTAATAAGATCCCATTTGTCAATTTTGGCTTTTGTTGCGATTGCTTTTGGTGTTTTAGTCATGAAGTCTTTACCCATGCCTATGTCCTGAATGCTATTGCCTGGGTTTTCTTCTAGGGTTTTTATGGTTTTAGGTCTAACGTTTAAGTCTTTAATCCATCTTGAGTTAATTTTTGTATAAGTTGTAAGGAAGGGATCCAGTTTCAGTTTTCTGCATATGGCTAGCCAGTTTTCCCAACACCATTTATTAAATAAGGAATCCTTTCCCCATTTCTTGTTTTTGTCAGGTTTGTCAAAGATCAGATGGTTGTGGATGTGTGGTGTTATTTCTGAGGCCTCTGTTCTGTTCCATTGGTCTATATATCTGTTTTAGTACCAGTACCATGCTGTTTTGGTTACTGTAGCCTTGTAGTGTAGTTTGAAGTCAGGTAGCGTGATGCCTCCAGCTTTGTTCTTTTGCTTAGGATTGTCTTGGCTATACAGGTTCTTTTTTTGGTTCCATATGAAATTTAAAGTTGTTTTTTCTAATTCTGTGAAGGAAGTCGGTGGTAGGTTGATGGGGATAGTATTGATTCTATAAATTACTTTGGGCAGTTTGGTCATATTCATGATATTGATTCTTTCTATCCACGATCATGGAATGTTTTTCCATTTGTTTGTGTCCTCTCTTATTTCCTTGAGCAGTGGTTTGTAGTTCTCCTTGAAGAGGTCCTTCACATCCTTTGTAAGTTGTATTCCTAGGTATTTTATTTTCATTGTAGCAATTGTGAATGGGAGTTTACTCATGATTTGGCTCTCTGTTTCTCTATTATTGGCGTATAGGAATGCTTCTCATTTTTGCACATTGATTTTGTATCCTGAGATTTTGCTGAAGTTGCTTATCAGCTTAAGGAGATTTTGGGCTGAGATGATGGGGTTTTCTAAATATACAGTCATGTCTTCTGCAAACAGAGACAATTTGATTTCCTCTCTTACTATTTGGATACACTTTCTTTCTTTCTCTTGCCTGATTGCCCTGGCCAGAACTTCCAATACTGTGTTGAATAGGAGTGGTGAGAGAGGGCATCCTTGTCTTGTGCCGGTTTTCAAAGGGAATGCTTCCAGCTTTTGCCCATTCAGTATGATAATGGCTGTGTGTTTATCATAAATAGGTCTTATTATTTTGAGATATGTTCCATCAATACCTAGTTGATTGAGAGTTTTTAGCATGAAGGGGTGTTGAATTTTATCGAAGGCCTTTTCTGCATCTATTGAGATAACTATGTGGTTTTTGTTGTTGGTTCTGTTTATGTGATGGATTACGTTTATTGATGTGCATGTGTTGAACTACCCTTGCATCCTGGGGATGAAGCTGACTTGATCATGGTGGATAAGCTTTTTGGTGTGCTGCTGGATTTGGTTTGCCAGTATTTTATTAAGGATTTTCACATTGATGTTCATCAGGGATATTGGCCTGAAATTCTCTTTTTTTGATGTGTCTCTGCCTGGTTTTGATATCAGGATGATGCTGGCCTCATAAGATGAGTTAGGGAGAAGTCTCTCTTTTTATATTGTTTGGAATAGTTTTAGAAGGGACGGCACCAGCTCCTCTTTGTACCTCTGGTAGAATTCAGCTGTGAATCTGTCTGGTCCTGGGCTTTTTTTGGTTGGTAGGCTATTAATTACTGCCTCAGTTTCAGAACTTGTTATTGGTTTTTTAAGGTACTCAACTTCTTCCAGGTTAGTCTTGGGAGGGTGTATGAGTCCAGGAATTTATCCATTTCTTCTAGATTTTCTAGTTTTTTTGCATAGAGGTGTTTATAGTATTCTCTGATGGTAGTTTGTATTTGTGTGGGATGAGTGGTGATAGCCACTTTATCATTTTTTATTGTGTCTGTTTGGTTCTTATCTCTTTTCGTCTGTATTAGTCTGACTTGCAGTCTATTTTATTAATCTTTTCCAGAAAAAACCCAGCTCCTGGATTCATTGATTTTTTTGAAGGGTTTTTTGTGTCTCTGTCTCCTTCAGTTCTGCCCTGATCTTAGTTATTTCCTGTCTTCTGCTAGCTTTAGAATTTATTTGCTTTTGCTTCTCTAGTTCTTTTAATTGTGATGTTAGGGTATTGATTTTTGATCTTTCCCGCTTTCTCCCATGGGCATTTAGTGCTATAAATTTCCCTCTAAACACTGCTGTGACTGTGTCCCAGAGATTCTGGTACATTGTCTCTTTGCTCTCATTGGTTTCAAACAACTTCTTAATTTCTGCCTTAATTTCATTATTTACCCAAGAGTTATTCAGCAGCAAGTTGTTCAATTTCCACGTAGTTGTGCAGTTTTGAGTGAGTTTCTTAATTCTGAGTTCTAATTTGATTACACTGTGGTCTGAGAGACTGTTTGTTATGATTTCAGTTCTTTTGCATATGCTGAGGAGTGTTTTACTTCTAATCATGTGACCAATTTTAGAGTAAATGCCATGTGGCACCAAGAAGAATGTATATTTTTTTGATTTGGGGTAGAGAGCTCTTGTAGATATCTATCAGGTCCACTTGGTCCAGAGCTGAGTTCAAGTCCCAAATATCCTTTTTAATTTTCTGTCTGTTTGATCTGTCTACTATTGACAGTGTGGTGTTAAAGTCTCCCACTATTATTGTGTGGGAGTCTAAGTCTCTTTTTAGGTCTCTAAGAGCTTGCTTTATGTACCTGGGTGCTCCTGTATTGGGTGTATATATATTTAGGATAGTTAGCTCCTCTTGTTGAATTGATCCCTTTACCATCATGCAATGTCCCTCTTTGTCTTTTTTTATCTTTGTTGGTTTAAAGTCTGTTTTATCAGAAACTAGGATTGCAATCCCTGCTTTTTTTGACTTTCCATTTGCTTGGTAAATATTCCTCCATCCCTTTGTTTTGAGCCCGTGTGTGTCTTTGCACGTGAGACGGGTCTCCTGAATACAGTACACCGATGGGTCTTGACTTTTTGTCCAATTTGCCAGTCTGTGCCTTTTAATTGGGTCATTTAGCCCACTTACATTTAAGGTTAATATTGTTATGTGTAAATTTGATCCTGTCATTATGATGTTAGCTGGTTATTTTTGCCCATTAGTTGATGCAATTTCTTCATAGTGTTGATGATCTTTACAATTTGGTATGTTTTTGCAGTGGCTGGTACCAGCTTTTCCTTTCCATATTTAGTGCTTTCTTCAGGAGCTCTTGTAAGGCAGGCCTGGGGGTGAAAGAATCTCTCAGCATTTGCTTGTCTATAAATGATTTTATTTCTCCTTCACTTATGAAGCTTAGTTTGGCTGGATATGAAATTCTGGGTGGAAAATTCTTTTCTTTAAGAATGTTGCATATTGGCCTACTCTCTCTTGTGGCTTGTAGGGTTTCTGCCAAGAGATACACTGTTAGTCTAATGGGCTTCCCTTTGTGGGTAACCCAACCTTTCTCTCTGGCTGCCCTTAATATTTTTTCCTGCATTTCAATCTTGGTGAATCTGACAATTATGTGCCTTGGGGTTGCTCTTCCTGAGGAGTATCTTTGTGATGTTCTCTGTATTTCCTGAACTTGAATTTTCGCCTGACTTGCTAGGTTCTCAAAAGAAGACATTTTTGCAGCCAACAAACATGAAAAAAAGCTCATCATCACTGGTAATTAGAGAAATGCAAATCAAAACCACAATGAGATACCATCTCATGCCAGTTAGAATGGCAATCATTAAAAAGTCAGGAAACAACAGATGCTGAAGAGGATGTGGAGAAATAGGAACACTTTTGTGCTGTTGATGGGAGTGTAAATTAGCTCAACCATTGTGGAAGACAGTGTGGTGATACCTCAAGGATCTAGAACCAGAAATACCATTTGACCCAGCAACCTCATTACTGGGTATATACCCAAAGGATTATAAATCATTCTACTGTAAAGACACAAGCACATGTATGTTTATTGCAGCACTGTTCACAATAGCAAAGGCTTGGAACCAACCTAAATGCCCATCAATGATAGACTAGATAAAGAAAATGCGGCAGATGTATACCTTGGAATACTATGCAGCCATAAAAAAGGACGAGTTCATGTCCTTTGCAGGGACATGGATGATGCTGGAAACCATCATTCTCAGCAAACTAACACAGGAACAGCAAACCAAACACTGCATGTTCTCACTCATAAGTGAGAGTTGAACAATGAGAATACATGGACACAGGGAAGGGAATATCACACACTGGGGTCTGTTGTGGGTGGGGGGCTAGGGGAGCGATAGCATTAGGAGAAATACCTAATGTAGATGACAGATTGATGGGTTCAGCAAACCACCATGGCACGTGTATACCTATGTAACGAACCTGCACATTCTGTACATGTATCCCAGAACTTAAAAATATTAAAAAAAAACTGCTTGTGTTAAAGTGCATGAGAGCTCAGCTTAGGCAATTCTGAGCACCATTAGCATCTCTTATTTGAAATGGGGCTTTAGAATAACAAAAATATAATAATTTTGCTGAATAAAAAAGTTAATTATGCAACCTGAGGAGAGAAATAAGGAGCAAGCAGGTATAACACAGGCCCAGGAGACAGGCACATGTGCAAATTCAACACAAGCCTCTAGGTGATTAAGGAAGAAAAAAAGTGGTCACGCATTTCATATTTCTAGAAGAGCAGTTTCTTTTATTAAGAGAATTCAGTACTTCTTTATATTCAGATTTTGTACTTGGCCTAACTCTAGCCAAAGATTTAGAAATAGCTTATTCTGTGGTCAGAATCATGTAAGTTTTCACAAACTGATGTGTGCAGTTGGTGGCATTTCCTGAGGAAGGCTTTTTAACTGAAGATAAGTGAGGCAGGCCAACCTCCACATTTTAGTCATAGATGTCGTAATTACCAGTGGCAGCAAACAAAGCTGCATTGAGCTCTGGCTATGCCAATCAGAAGCTGATGGAAGCAGAAAAAGGAATTCCCTGTAGATCTTGCTCCTATAATGCCATTCCTTATAAGAGAAGAGAATTCTCTTAGGGAAGGGAGTCTCACTGATTTTTAGGAGAGGTGTTGTTTTGACTCAATCTGAACATTTTGAATGCTTGGTCTTTTGTATTAGAGGTATCCACCACAATTTGTTTATAATAAAAATGTGTAAATTAATTTGAATTCATTTTAGATAAAATTTTCTGCCATGGTTTTGGCCCTAAAACTTGTTACTAGGTGTTAACCAATTACACCACTTTCTAAAAAAAAATTATGAAGATCAAAGTTGTTGTAAATTTATATTTTTCATTGTGTCCTAAATGACTTGTAGGAGGAGCAGTGAAATGGAATTGCCTGAACAAAGATGGAAATATTGAGGTTCCAAAAATAAAGAAAAGAACCGCATTAAACTCAAGGTATTTTATGAGTGGAAAAACAGATTTATTAATTTTTTTTCCTGCTGGGCATTCCCAAAAATTTGAAGCAATAGAAAGAAATACCTCAGGTTATATTATCAATTATCTTGACATAGCAACTTTCATCTAGAGCTTAAAATACAATATAAAGAATACACTTTTACTTTCTAATTCCATTAGATGGAAAGAGTACCCCACCCCAAAGCCACAGAAAAGAGAAAGCTGTTTTATTTTTGATGTGCCACTATAAAAAGAAAAATCCATCCGCCCACCTTCTTTTATGACTGCTAACATCTTCCTTGCCCAAGGAGGATGCTGTTTACAGGAGAGAAGTTAGTCAATTTGCTTTCCTACTTACGTAATCACAGAAGTTCAAATACCTGGTTCTTCATTTTTGCTAGTTCCGTCCAAAGTGTAATTATTGCTGTAAAACAATGATTCTCAAGGCTTTGTTAATCTGTAAATTAATTTGACAGGACAAAATGCCTTATGCCACCCCATTCTTAATTACCAATATTAAAATAGGATGAGGGGAAAAATAATACCATCTCTGATGACTCTTACTCATAAATGAGATGATTCCTATTTTTTTGCCCATCATTATGCCAAAATTAATAGTACAATGACTATTATAAAAGAGTGCCTAGAGCCAAATCAGACTATAAGCACCATTGTTCCAAAATAAATATTGCACATTTGTAGGTTCAACCTCCATGTCACTGGCGCTCTGCATAACTTTTGTAAGAAAGCAATGCCACTTTATTATTTTTTTTTATTTGAGACAGATTCTCGCTATGTTGCCAGGTTGAAGTGCAGTGACGCGATCTTGGCTCACTTCAACCTCTGCCTCCCGGGTTCAAGCAATTCTCCTGCCTCAGCCTCCCAAGTAGCAGGGACTACAGGCACCTGCCACCATGCTCAGCTAGTTTTTGTATTTTTAGTACAGACGGGGTTTCACCATGTTGGCCAGGATGGTCTTGATGTTTTGACCTCATGATCCATCTGCCTGTGCCTCCTAAAGTGCTGGGATTACAGGTGTGAGCCACCGTGCCCGGTGGCAATGTCACTTTAAATAGATAAAAGCATTCCCTCCTCCTCCCCCACCCCCAGACAAACAAACAAAAACCAAATGGATTGATCCAAGCATAAATACAATTAGAGGATCTTTGGGGAAAAAATGAAACAGTGATACTTAAATAGAGGATGGAAAATGAGCAAATGAAGAGACTATTCGTAAGTGATTTTTTGGGTGTGTCTGCCTCGAATTATCTCATTTAATTATCCCACCAAACTTAAGTTTCAAACAAGAAACCAAGGGTTAGTGCTATTGAGAACATTGCCCAACAAAGTGGTACTTAAGCCCAGTTTTGTCTAAACATAATTGCTGTCTTCCTTTCACTCTTGTGTAGTATCTCTGGGATAAAGAGGCTGGAAATAGTCAGAAAATACAAGATTATCACAAAAAAAGATATTTTTAAAATGATGATGAGAAATGAAAATAAAACAGAAAAAAAACCCTTCTTTTCTCATCTTTTTGGAGAAAAATGGGCAAGAATCCCAAGAGTTTATCCTTATAGAGACGATGAACAATCTATCCAATAATTTTCAAATTTGTTAATTTGCTTTCTTCATCATGCAAAAACAGACAAAACCAAACATTTCTAACCTATCTAATGGTGTGCTGGAGAAAATAAGTAAAATCTGTTCTTATCTTAGCCTAATTGAGGTCATCATGCACAGGCAGGAGTCATGATAAGAAGGACTTTGAGGAATATTGAAATCAGATAGACACACACTTTGGGAATGCCCACACTGCCCAGCCACAGTGGAGGCTCAGGTGAAAGGCTCAGTGACCTGGCAGGTACCCCACCTTGGCACAGCTTCATCCGGTAACTTGGTCAACATCCGCTGTCTCTGTACCTCATTTTTTTTCAACTTTATTCTTCCTCACTGATTTGTTAGTCACAGAAATGTTGCACAAATGTATGAGATGTCTGTAAGTGCTTTGAGCTTCTTAGAAGAAATAAGTAAATTTAAAAAGTGGCATCTTATGACAGAACTCCACTTTGGGAAAATGTGAGCAAGAAGAATGAATGTGTAAAGATGATAACTATGAGGTCTTGGAGAGTCCCTACCTTGCTTTTACATTTGAATAATAATTAGAGACATTTCACTATTCAAGAGAATACAGCAAAACATATCTGGGGTTTGGATTCAAAGTGTCATGAAAAATGCAAATAAGAAATCTGTTACACAGACAGGTCAAAAACAACCAATAGTTTTTCTCTTGTGAAATCACCATTTAGAATATGTCTGTTTTAATGTTTTGTCCTGAAGGAACTGAGTATTTTGGGGACACACTGCATGATTCAAAAAGTGGAAAAGGTCTTCTAGGAATTACTTCTATTAGAGGAGAAATGAGTTCAAGGTCAATGGCCTCTCAACATATTACTGGGAGCTAAGAACGATTAGAGCTGACATTTACTGCAGGCCTACACATTGTTCCAGGTATTTTGTTAAACATTTTAAATACAATATCTAATTCAATCCTCATAACAGCCCTACAAGTTAGATTCTGTTATTATCTCCATTTTGGAAAGGAAGAATTGAGGCGTGGGTAGCTCACTAATTTGTCAAAGCCATAAAATAGCTAGTGAAGGCGGAGGTCCTATTTAACCTGAGATCCGCCTACATCTGGCACTCCCGCTCTTAAACACTATGCTACAATTTTCATTCTTCAGGTAGCTTAATAGTAAATGGGAAAGACTGGGCTTTGCATGCCTTTTGCTTCACCTGCCTCCCTTTCTTTCATCTTTCCTCAGAAATATTTCTCTAGGGTGAAGAGGAATAATAATACTGCCTCTGATGGGTCATTTTCATGAATGAAGTGATTTTATATTTTGTCAGTCATTAATCAATGGTACATCATTTGTCGATAGTACAATGACTGTTACACAAAACTGCCTAGAGCTGAGCCAGACTTAAAGCACCACTGTTCCAAAATAAATTTTTTCCGTTATAGATTGAACTTCCACTGAATCAAGTCACTCTCATAGGCCACTGGGAAAATGTCCAGTTGATATCTGGGCAAGTCTGAGCTACTGGGCAATTTAGTGATACTGCTTTCTACTCTAAGATTTGAGAGGAGAAATATGGACATCACGTAGTTTTACTGCTGATAAAACTGGATTGGGGAATTTGGCTTGGACTAAGGCAAAATACGCTTCCTAATACTCTCCTTTCATCACCACCAAAACCAAACTGACCAAGAAATCAATAAACAAACAAAGGCACTGGGAAATGTAGGGCTTTGGTGCACAAAATTCAAATGTCCATTCTTTCAGAATATACTGTCTTTATTTTTATACGCTGCCCTCCTTTTCACCGTGTCCTAAAGGAGAGACTGGTTACTGGATTGAGACTATTGAAAAGAGGCTCAGTTGCATGCAGGTGGTCTAGACTCTTTTTGCCACCTTTAATTAGGGCTTGCCAGCTTGTAGATTGGCCCCATTCTCTCGTTTTTTGCTTGGTAAACCTACTGAGGCAGGTGAGTCCAACCCTTGTTCTCCAATCTTACTTTAATGCTAATATAGCTGATATTTTTTATCCCTGACTGTTTTGTCTATCTCCCAAATGACTCACAACTTGAAGAAACCAACAGAGTGAGTACTTGGCTCTCCCTTCAAAAACTCCAATAGCCTCTAGAATACACCAAGTCTGTGTTCCATTGGATGGAAGAGAAGTCAGAGCTATCAGTAGTGGGAATGTTTCACAGAGTTGGCCTCATATCAGACCGTATAAACTAATAAAATATTAGTTTTATTTTGTATTTTATTAGTTTATACTAATATTTTATTAGTTTATACCAATAAATATATAATATTTTGACCAGTCAAAACTAATATTTACTCCACATGTTGGTTCCCTCTTGAAAATACTCTCTCCTGATATCCCAGGAGAATTATAGATAAGGCCCAGCACCTCAGCCCGATGGCTTTCAATCTCCAAAGACAAACAGATTGATTTTGTTAAGCACTAATTTCCAAGCGCCTCACAAAATCTGTTTTACTATATCTTTTACTTCTCCAACCCTTTATCTTTTCTTTCGTCATTACTTGCATGTGTATTTTGAGTGTGGTAACCAGATAGATTTAGGAAAAAAATCTTGGTCTGGAAGCTGTGACAGGCCACACTGTAATACAGCTGGCAGCATGGCGTTCCCAATTCACCACAAAGAACATATGAACTCTTTGTACCTGACACTTTACACAATATGCTCCCTGGCTTTAAGAAAACATTATTTCATGTTCTTACTCTAATCAGTCTTGTCTGCCAGCCTCGAGAACTGAGAGGTTCATTGTTATATGTAGCTGTCATTTGTTCCATCTCCAGGCTCTCTCTGCCTTCAATATCTTTGTGGTATTTAGTGAAAGTAATTTTCAGTTGGAAATCTTCTGCCCTTTCAGTAAGTGCAAGTATAGTACTTCATCAATGGCCAAAGAATTCTGAGCTATCTGGGATGTATCAGGACAGTTGATAAAACCTCACGGAGCAACCTATGATAGTACATCTCATCATAAATTTTTAAAAAAACGACAGAAAGGGCCTTTGTCAGTGTTTATCTGAAGCGCTTTTATTCTTTGCCCTTGATTTCCTCTTCAGAAAATTGATGCACCCTTAAATTGAAGCAAGAGGCTTGACAGGTGATGGTTAGTGTGATAACTGCTCAGATTTCATCAGCCAGTGTTTTTCTGGTGGTGCAATTGTCGGAACTTTCAGCTAGATTACCTGTCATCCACTACATCAGATAAAAGAGGCAGGGTTGAAAGATGCAGTTTTCCCACCGTACCTTATAGCAAATGAAAAGTGCAGGTATGGTAACAGTAGCGAGGAAGAAGTACAATTATTTTCTAATCAGGCTATTTCTTCAAGAAAGTTGGTGCCCAAGTTGGCAACCACTGGGCAAAACTGTTGCTAAATTTGCATTGTTTAATTTATGAGGAATAAATGAAAAGAACAGTCACACAGTAGTGCTCTGAGCTGCCCTTCCAAATCCATTTTATTTGTTCCACATATTGAAACAGTAGCAGTTTATTTTTAGACACAAAAAAAGTGTTCCTATTTTGGATACATCTCAATATGCTGATGTTGAGCCTGTATTTTGATCTGCTATTAAACTGTTTGAAACCATGAAGGGAGGCGTTATTCTAGAGAAAGTTTTACAGACAAACTTTTCAGTTAAAAAATTGAAAATAGCACATTTTGGAAGAATTGTACTATGTAAGAATAATTTTGTAACTTTTTTATTTTAAAAGTAACATGGGATGATAAATCAGGTAAGAAAAACTCTAACAATCAAAACGTGTTTTTTTATTTTGGTTTGGTTTGGTTTTTGTAGAGACAGGGTCTTGCTACGTTGCCCAGGCTGGTCTCAAACTCCTAAGCTCAAGTGATCCTCCTGCCTTGGCCTTCCAAAGTTTTGGGATTACAGGTATGAGCCGCCACACTCAGCCTAAAAATGTGTTTTTGTTTGTGAGGTTATACTGTGCACTATTCCCTAAACTTCAGATTTTAAAAAATGATCAAATTTCATCATGTTCAGTCTGTCACCTCCTCAGAATAGAAAAAGGTATTTGAATGTAGCTTTCACATGACAACTGGAAATTGGTTTCCTCTGAAAAGGAAAGAGTACCTTTCTTCTTGATAGGATAGGAGAGAGTTATACACTTTGTTACCACATTAGATAAAGCCCTTTAGAATTTTCACTAGAAAATACTTATTTTCAGAGTTTTCTACAATTACCCAGGATCACTTATTTTCCAGGGTGAAATATAGCATTCAAATCTGGCTGTCATACAAGGAACAATTGTTCCTTATTCAGGCAAAATAATGATTTTTTCACAGCACAGTCACACACATATTTAGATCTTCTCATTTTAATTAAATATACATACTCATCAGGGTAAATCTCAACAGCAACTGTTTATCGCCGCCTCCTCTTCAGGTGAGTTCGGTATGTGATGGGTCTTTATTAATTATCAATCTAATATGAGCATTTGATGTTTAGTTACTAAGCCGTTTCTAAAATTTTCCCCTTTCCTTTGTCTTTTTCATTTGGAGATAGTTTGCTATACTAGAAAGAAGACTAAACTGGGGAAGCAGCACAAACATAATGGTCAAGGATTTGGGCGATACTGAGAGAAGAGTCTAAAATCATTTTCATCAAATTGGACACATTGTTTACCCCAAGGAGAGTGCTTTGGGAAAGGAGAGAGGCAGATTATTAACTTTTTCATTATACACTTCTGCACTATTAGACTTGAATTACTTTTGTAACTAAAAGCAATATAATCATAAAATTAAAAAGTTTAAAAATATATATAATCTTAGGAATTGATATCCTAGGTTTAAATCTTGGCTCTTCTACTCGCTCGCTGTGCCATTTGGGGCTAGTAATTTTTCTTCTTTGAGCTTCGGTTTTCTCATCTGCAAAATGGGCATAATAATGATACCCAGGTTATGAAATTGTTGTGAGGATTAAGTTACATAAAACATTTGAAATACTCTGGACATAGAAAGTACCCAATAAATACTACCTTTTTGGAATAAGGAGACCTGTATATCTGTCACAAACTAGATACAAGATGCATTCCTTGGGTAAAAAATTTGAAATTTTATGAGCCAAGTTTCTTCTCCCCATAAAATGCGTAAATTAGAAGTGATGGCATCTGAGGCTTATTCTATTTCAAACATTTCATATTCCATATAAAATGTAGTTGGAGAGGTGCATGTGTATTGGTTTCATGGAAAGAGACTTAGGTTGTGATCTTGGTCTACCATGTATCTATTTCTTCACTTAGCAAAGATCCCTACCTTCATGTTTTCAAAGTGTGAAGCCTTTAACTGTTTAAGAAACCTAAAGTGCACCCTCCACACTATGAAATCTTGCCTGACTTCTACAGCATATAAGAAAACCCTTCTCCTTCAAATTGAAGCATTTCTAATTCTGCCTTTGGCCTTGTGAGGTCATCTGGTTCAACCTATCGTTACAGCTCATACAATTATATTGATGGAGAGTGGACTATGTTTTGAGCTAGAGCATTCCATGATCTATTAGCAAAATGTATTAGAGAGATTTTTCTTACATTGAGTTGAAATCCAGCTTTCAGTAACTTTTACCCACTTGTCCTAGATTGTATAACAGCATCCAAATCTAGCTGTCATACAGATTGCTGTCCCCAAAGCTGTACAGAACCCATCCTTTTTTTCTTCCATGAGATGGCCTGCCAAACATTTCAAATTTGCTTCATGTCCTCTTTATGCTTATTGTTTCCCAGGTTCCATTGAGACTGAAATAAGTAATACGTGGCTCTTCAACATTCCTCCAAAGACACAACTACAGACATTTGGTCTTTCTTCTATACACACCTTGAGGTAGTCTTAAAATGTATCATCCACAATCACAGCTCTACTCCAGAGAGTCTATGACAAGTGTCAAATACATTGAGACTCTTATATCTCACTCCCTGAGCACCATATTTCCATCTAGGAGTATGTGTGTTAAGTTTGTTTGATTTTGCTAGCATTCTCTGGATCTCCCAGCATATAAATCTTATTTTAAAAAAAGAAGAAAAGAAGATACTTTGGCCTAACTTGGTTTTAGTAAGCTTATTCTGGCTCTTGTTAATCATCATTGTGTGTGTGTGTATCTGTTGTGGGGGGATGGGGGCCAACCATCTCTTTAACAATTCCATTTAAAATATTTTCTTGCTGGAGCATTTGGACATTAATAGGTAAAAATAAATAAACCTTGACCTAATAGATCATGGACTTAAATGTAAAATGCAAAACAATAAAACTCTTGGGAAAAAAAAAATAGGACAAAATCTTTGAGACCGAGGTCTAGGCTAAGAGTACTTAGACTTGACCCCAGAAGTGTAGTCCATAAGAGGAAAAAATGCCAAATTGGACCTTATCAAAATTAAAGACTTTTGTTCTGTGAAACTCCCTATGAGGAGAATGAAAAGACAAGCCACAGACTGAGAGAAAATATTTGCCACACATTTGACAAAGGGCTTGTGTCTAAAATATATAAAGAACTCTCTAAACTCAACAGTAGAAAAAGAAACAAGGCAATTAGAAAATGGGCAAAAGACATAAAGTGGCATTTCACTGAAGAGGATATAGAGATGAAAAATAAGCAAATTGAAAGATGTCCAAAATATTTAGCTATTAATGAAATGCAAAGTAAAATCACAATGAAATGTTCCCATAGCACTATGAGAATAACTAAAATAAAATATAGTGACAACCCCAAAAGCTGGCAAGGATGTGCGGAACCAGATCACTCATACATTGCTAGTGGAAATGTAAAATGATAGTTACTTTAGAAAAAGAGTATGGCAGTTTTGTAAAAATACAAAAAACAAAAAAAACTAAAGAAGTGCTTATCATATGATCCAGCAATTGCACTTTGGTGCATTTATCCCAGAAAAAGGAAAACTTATGTTCACATGAAAACCTATACATGAATATTTATAGCAGTTTTATTTATTATAGCTAAAATCTAGAAGCAACCTAAATATCCTTCAATGGATGAATAGTTAAACAATGTGTGGTATATAAATGCCATGAAATACTACTCGGTAATGAAAAGGAATGAACTATTGATGCAGCTTCCCTTGTCACTGGGTTTGGACCAATGGGATAAAAACATCCATGTTTTCAAAGGCCTTTTGGTCATCCTGCTGGCTGGAATGTGAATGTTATGAATGGAGCACCAGCCGACCTCTTGGACCATATAGTACAGGCCATGTGTAGAGAATGGTAGAGCTACACATAGGAGAAACCTGGTACCCTGATGATTGTGGAAATATCATACCAGCCCTGGACTAGTTACCCCTGAATCTCTTTTATTTGAAAGTGAAAGAAGCAATAAGTGAAAGTCATCTTTATTTGGAGTTTTCTGTCACATGCAGGTGAATCCAAACCTAGAAAATGCAAGATGCACATCCAAGCAGTGGAAGGAAAGGCAGTGTGACTGGGAAATAGTGGCAATGAGAGAGAGAGAGTTGTATAGAATGAAGTCAAAGAGATGGCTGAACCAGGGTAGAGAGTAGGATTTTATTCAACATGTAAGGGAAAGCTGTCTTAGTCTGTTCAGTCTGCTATAACAAAACTCCATAAACTGGGTAGCTTGTAAACAACAGAAATTTACTTCTCACAGTTTTGCAGGCTGAGTAGTACGAGATCAAATACGAACGGATTGAGCAAGAGCCTATTTCTTGGTTCACAGAAGACATCTTCTGGTTGAGTCCTCACGTGGCAGAAGGGGCGAATAAACTCCTGAGATCTATTTTAAAAGGTCAATAATCCCATTCACTTAACCTCCCAGGAGGCCCTACCTACTAATACCATCACCTTGAAAGCTAGGATTTTAACATGAATTTTGTGGGAACACAAGCATTCAGACTATAACAAAAGCTACTGGGACATTTTGAGTGGGAGAGTACACGGTCTGATTTACATTTTAAGGGTTTGCTTTGTTTGCTGCAATGTGGCAAGAGTGAACCATGGACCCTAGTTCTAAGGCTGTTGAAGTATTCTAGGCAAGATATAGTGAAGTGGATAGAGTTCGCAATTTTTACAGGCAGTGTTGGCAGGACTGCTTCAGGGTTAGATTAGACTGATATAGTACAAGAAGAACCAAAATAACTCCTGGATTTGGGACTTGGCAAGCGAATGGATAATGATGGGCAAAAATTCTGTTTTGTATGGGTTAAGTTTGAATGAGGTCTTTTGGCCTCCGTGTAGAGAGGTCAAGTTGGCAGTCAGATATATAAGGCTGGAGCTCAGGGAGAGGTCAGCCTGAACCTAGAGATTAGGAGCCATGGGACATAACACTGGATGAACCCGCTATGGGACCATATACAAAGAGAAGGAAAAAGGGCCCAGAGCACAACCTTGAGGCACAGAAGCAAAATGGCGAGTCCCTTAGAGGTAAGGGTGTAAGAGGATCAGAGAAACCTTCCCGCAGAAAGGTCTATCAGAGACATGAAAAGTGGGTGTGACTGTGCAGGCAAATGGGGATGGGGTGTTAATAAAAGTGTTCCAGGCAGAGAGAACAGCACAGGCGAGGGCTCGAAAGCATTCAAGGAACTGAAAGAAGTTCATTCATGATGAGGAAGACATTAGGGGTGAGAAGTGTGGGAGTTTTGGTCAAGGTGGTGGCTGCTGAAGTCAAAGAAAAAGATGGAGAGATGAGCAGGAGTCAGCTTTTGGAGAGGATAGTAAAGAAGTTGAATGACATCCTGAGGGTAAACAGGAGGCATTAAATGTTTAAGCAATGGTGTGACTTAATCCTAAGAAACTAAGGTAATGGACATGGGCTCTGGAGCCTGACTGCATGGGTTGAAATTTGAGATCCATCACTTTCTGGTGGTGGAAACTTGAGAAGTTACAAAGATGCTTGGTGCCTTAGTTTCCTTATTTTATAGGATTGTTGTGGAGTTTAAATGGATGTAAAGCGCTTGGAACAGGCCCAGTAAAGTTATCTACTGTTTTCAGATTTGAGTAGTTAGACGGAAAAGTGAGGCAGCTGTCATATGAAAAAATTAAGATCTCAATACAAGTAAATAAACACATGGGCAATTATAAAGATTAGTATTCTTGTGACAACAGTTTGAATCTCCAATTTTTGTTTTCTTCATTATTTAAGAAATGAATACATTAAAAAATTACCAATCTAAAGCTAGTATTGTTACAAACTTTGCTTTATAGCTCTTTGTTTTGTTTTCTACATAATTTAGGAGACTAATGCATTTAAAAGAATTATTAGTTTGTGTTTTGGGGTACACAATGTATAAAGACATAATTTTATGTCAATAACCCAAAGGGGTGGTGACAGAGCTGTAAAAAAGTAGAGTTTTTATATGTTATTGAAGTTAAGCTGCACAAATTCAAATTAGAGTGTTATAACATTAGGATGTTAAATGTAATTCCCATGGCAACCGTAAAGAAAAAATAGTTTATCGTATACACGAAGGGAAATGAGAAAAGGAATCTAAACATTTCACTATAAAAAGCCAACTAAACACAAAAGACAGTAATGCAGCAAATGAGGGACCAAGAAAAAAATAAAGGCCATATGGCATGTAGAAAACATATAACGAAATGACAGAAGTAAGTCCTTCCTTACCAGTAATTACTTTAAATGTGAACAGATGAAACTCTCCAATCAAAAGACAAAGATTGGCAGAATGTAAAAACACACAGTCTAACAATAAACTCTCTATAAGAGACACACTTTAGGTCCAAAGAAACAAATCGATTGAAAGTGAATATACGGAAGAAGATATTCCATCAAATAATAGCCAAAAGAGAACAGATGTGCCTATATTAATATAAGACAAAATAAATTTTAAGTCAAATAAAGGTTACAAGAGACAAAGAAAAATATTATACATTAATGAGAGGAGATACAGCAAGAAGATATAACAATTATAAACATTTATGCTTCTAAAGACAGACTATCAAAATACGTCAAGTAAAAACTAACATAATTGAAGGAAAAAATGGGCAATTGTACAATAATAATTGGAGACTTCAATATGTCCTTTCAATAATAGATAGAACAATCAGATAGAAGATCAGTAAGAAAATAGAGGACTTGGCCAGACGCGGTGGCTCACGCCCGTAATCCCAGCACTTTGGGAGGCTGAGGCTGGTGGATCACAAGGTCAGGAGTTCAAGACCAGCCTGGCCAAGATGGTGAAACGCCGTCTCTACTAAAAGTACAAAAATTATAGCACGCCTGTAACCCCAGTTACTCGGGAGGCTGAGGTAGGAGAATCGCTTGAACCTGGGGGGCAGAGATTGCAGTGAACCGAGGTTGCGCCACTGCACTCCAGCCTGGGTGACAGAGTGAGACTCCATCTCAAAAAAAAAAAAAAGAAAGAAAATAGAGGACTTAATGAAATGAACCAACTAGATTTAACAGACACAAATGGAACACTGTCTCCAACAACAGCATACACATTCACCTCAAATGCACATGGGACATTTTTCAAGATAGACCATATGCTAGGTAACAAATAAAGTCTTAATGGATTTTAAAAGATAGAGATCAGCAAAATATCTTCTCCAGCCACAATGAGAAGAAGTTAGAAATCAGTAAGAGAAATAAAACTAGAAAATTCACAAATTTGTGGAAATTAAACAACACATTCAAACAACCATTGGGTCAAAGAAGAACTCGGAAGGAAATTAGAAAATACTTAGAGATAAATGAAAATGAAAACATAACATATCAACATTTATGGGACCCAACAAAAGCAATGCTAAAGGGGGAAACTTACAGCTGTAAGCACTTACATTAAAAACACACACAAAATATTTCAAATCAACAACCTAACTTTACAACTTAAGGAACTAGGAAAAGAACAACAAACTAAACAGAAAGCTAGCAGAAAGCAGGATATAATAAAGATTAGAACAGAAATAAATGAAACAGACAATAGAAACACAATAGAGAAAATCGGTGAAACCAAAAGTTGTTTTTTTGAAAAAATTAACACAATTTACAAACCTTTTACTAGATGGATTTAAAAAAGCTAGAAGACACAAGCTATTAAAATCAGAAGTGAAAATGCGGACTTTACTAACAATTCTAGGGAAATAAAAAGGATTATAAGAGAGTATTATAAATAATTGCACACCGACAAATTAGATAACCTACATGAGATGGTACATTACTAGAAACACAAAGCCTACCAAGTTTAAATAGGAAGAGATAGAAAATCTGAATAGACCTATAACTGGTAAGATGATTGAATCAGTAATAAAAAATCTCTGAAAAAAGAAAAGCCTTGTACCCGATGGTTTAATGAGGGAATTCTACCAAACATTTGAATAACTAATATCAATCCTTCTCAAACTTTTCCAAAAAAATTGAAGAGGGGACACTTTCTAACTAATTCTATGAGGTCTGCATTACTCTGATACCAAAGACAGACAAGAACACTATAAGAAAAAAGAACTACAGACCAATATCCCTTAGGAACATTGATGTAAAAAGCCTCAACAATATACGGGCAAGCCAAATTTAGCAGCATATTAAAAGGATTATGCACCATGACCTAGTAGAATTTATCCCAGAAATGCAAGGATGGTTCATGAAAACCAAGCAAGGTGATACACCACGTTGATTAAATGAAGAAACAAAATCACATGATCTTTTTAATTGATGCAGAAAAAGCATTTGACAAAAATCAACAACCTTTTATGATAAAAATGCTCAACAATCTAGGAATAGAAATAAACTACCTTCGCCGGGCGCGGTGGCTCATGCCTGTAATCCCAGCACTTTGGGAGGCCAAGGCAGGTGGAACACGAGGCCAGGAGATGGAGACCATCCTGACTAACACAGTGAAACCCCATCTCTATTAAAAATACAAAAAATTAGCCAGGCGTGGTGGCGGGCACCTGTAGTCCCAGCTACTCAGGAGGCTGAGGCAGGAGAATGGCATGAACCCGTGAGGCGGAGCTTGCAGTGAGCCGAATTGGTGCCACTGCACTCCAGCCTGGGCGACAGCCAGATTCCGTCTCAAACAAACAAACAAAAAGAAATAAACTATCTCAACATGATAAAAGCTATGTGTAAAAAACCCACAGCAAACATACTCAATGGTGAAAGACTGAAAGCTTTTCCTCTAAAATTAGGACCAAGACAACGATGCCGACATTCATCACTCTATGCAACACGGTGCTGGAAGTTCTAGCCGGAACAATTAGGCAAGAAAAAGAAATAAAAGACATCCAAAATGGAAAGGAAATGCAAATCATAACTGCAATGAGATACCATCTCACACCCATTAAGATGGCTACTAGAAGAAAAAACGTGTTGGAAAAGATGTGGAGAAACTGTAATCTGTGTGCATCATAGGTCAGAATATAAAATGGTACAGCTGTTGCAGAAGACGGATGACAATTTTTCAAAAAATTAAAAATAGAGTTACCATATGATAAAGCAATTGCACTTCTGTGTATATACTCAAAAGAATTGAAAGCAGTATCTTAAAGATATTTGTGCAGCCATGTTCATAACAGCATTACTTACCATAGCTAAAACATGGAAGCAACCAAAATGTCCATCAATGGATGAATGAATAAGAAAAATGTGATATATATACACACCATGGAATATTATTTAGCCTTAAAAAGGAAGGAAATTCTGCAATATGTTACAGCACGGATAAACTTTTAGGAATTATGCTAGTGAAATAAGCCGATCGCAAGAAGACAAATACTGTATGATTTCACTTACATGAGATAAGTTTATACTCAAATTCATAGAGACAGAGAGTAGAAAGGTGGTTTCCAGGGGCTTGGGGGAGGAAGGAATGGGGAGTTATTATTTAATGGGCGTAGAGCTTAAATTTTACAAGATGAAACAGTTATGGAGATGGATGGTGTTGATGGTTGCACAACATTATGAATGTGTTTAGCATCCTTGAACTGGACACTTGAAAATGATTAACTTTGTTCAGTTTTCTGTTATGTGAATTTTATCACAATTTTTTTTTTTTTTTTTTTTTGAGACTGAGTCTCGCTCTGTCGCCCAGGCTGGAGTGCAGTGGCGCGATCTCAGCTCACTGCAAGCTCCGCCTCCCGGGTTCACGCCATTCTCCTGCCTCAGCCTCCCGCGTAGCTGGGACTACAGGCGTCCGCCACCACGCCCAGCTAATTTTTTGTATTTTTTTGTAGAGACGGGGTTTCACTGTGTTAGCCAGGATGGTCTTGATCTCCTGACCTCGTGATCCGCCCGCCTCGGCCTCCCAAAGTGCTGGGATTACAGGCGTGAGCCACCGCGCCCGGCCACAATTTTTTTAATGGGGGTAAAAGTGAAGCAGCTGTTACAATATCTAAATGAGAGAGAATAATGGTCTAAATGGAAATGGTAAGAGTAGGTACTAGCAAAAGTGAATGGTTCAGGGTGCAGTGGCTCATGCCTATAATCCCAATACTTAGGGAGGCACAGGCAAGAGGATAGCTTGAGCCCAGGAGTTCAAGGCCAGCCTGGGCAACATAGCAAGACCCTGTTTTCCACAAAAAAGGGAAAAAGTGAATGGTTTCCAGAGATGTTTAGAAATGAATATTGGTAGCCCTTTGTGTTTGGATAAGCATGGATTAGAAAGAGAAGTTGAAGGCCGGGCGCGGTGGCTCATGCCTGTAATCCCAGCACTTTGGGAGGCCGAGGTGGGTGGATTACCTGAGGTCGGGAGTTTAAGATCAGCCTGACCAACATGGAGAAACCCCATCTCTACTAAAAAAAAAATACAAAATTAGCCGAGCGTGGTGGCACATGCCTGTAATCCCAGCTACTAGGGAGGCTGAGGCAGGAGAATCGCTTGAACCTGGGAGGTGGAGGTTGTGGTGAGCTGAGATCACGCTATTGCATTCCAGCCTGGGCAACAAGAGCGAAACTCCGTATCAAAAAAAAAAAGAGAGAGAGAAGTTGAGGGTGACACCCAGATTTATGGCTGGGGCAACTGGCAAGAGTAACATAGTTTCTGAGAAAGAAACTAGAGGAGGAGGTTTAGAGGATAAGTTCAGTTTTGGAGTTGAAGTGCCTTTAAATCATCAGAGTGGAAGTATCTGAAGGTAGATCTACAGGTCTGGAGTCCAGGAGACAGCTTTGGGGTAGAGTTTTACTTGTGAACCATTTGGATAGGGACTTCAAATTATGGGTGGAAAATGAATTCACAACAGTGGACAAGGCTGTCCAAGAAAAGTGAGAGAAGAAAAGTATCCCAAACCCACTTGATCTCAGGCCAAGTTCTTTCATGCTAGATGTTGGTGTGCTGGCAGTTTGCAGAACATAGGGTAAATCTAGTGTTGCTTCTTGCAAGATCAGCTTTACTTGATGGAAGAACTTAAAATATTTTTGGTTCTATCATTCAACAAGTATTTACTGGGTACCTAATTTGTACCACGCAACTCTTTCCTTCATAAGTTTACACTCAGGTAGGGATAAACAAAATAATTTGGTATATTATACAGTATATTAAAAGGTGAAATGTGCCTTGAGGAAAGATAAAGCAAGGAAAATGGATGAGGGATACCAGATCAGGGCATAAGGGGAGCCTGTAATTCTAAATGAGAGCAGGAATGTGCTCTTTGTAGCTTGAAGGGGTAAGGGAGTAACAGAGCTATTGGCAGAAAGGATGTTCTAGGCAGAAGGAACAACAAATGCAAATGTTCTAAAACAGCGGTGTGTCCAGAGTGTTGGAGGAACAGCCAGGAGGCCAGTGCGGGTGGGAAAAACAGTTTTTTGTTTTGTTTTGTTTTTGTTTTTTGTTTTTTTTTTTGAGATGGAGTCTGGCTCTGTCGCCCAGGCTGGAGTGCAGTGGCGCCATCTCGGCTCACTGCAAGCTCCGCCTCCCAGGTTCACGCGATTCTCCCGCCCCATCCTCCCGAGCAGCTGGGACTACAGGCGCCCGCCACCACGCCCGGCTAATTTTTTGCATTTTTAGTAGAGACGGAGTTTCACCGTGTTAGCCAAGATGGTCTCGATCTCCTCACCTCGTGATCCACCCGCCTCGGCCTCCCAAGGTTCTGGGATTATAGGCGTGAGCCAGCGAGCCCGGCTGAAAAACAGTATTTAGGAGGAAGAATAGTAAAAGAGGTCAGACTAGTGATAAGAAGCCCGTCCATGCATGGCCACACTGACTATTACAAGAATACTTACAGTCTGTAAAAACTGGGTGCCATTGTAAGGCAGAGGGTGGTGGAGGGGTGGGGATTAACCAGAGAAGAAACATGATCTGACATCCTTTATAACAAGATTAATCTAGCTGTATATGTACACTAGAAAGACTGGCAATGAATATAAGAGAAATGGAAATTCTTAAATGCTACTCTTCAGTTCATGGGACACTGTCATCTTTGGTCCAACTAGTGCTACTTTTTATTCTCTACTTATTTATACCCCTGTTCATTTTCACATTCCCCTCTTCTCAGTAAGCACCTCTTCTAATATCCCTGAATATCTATCTCTTTCCTTCCTTCCCTCCTTTCCTCCGTCCCTCCTTCCTTCCTTTTCTGCCTTCCTTCAACAAGCCTTTATTGTATAACTACTAAGAGCCAGAAATTGGTGTTTGGTGTCTGAGCTCCAAAGACAAAGTAGTTCCAAAGGAGCCAATAGTTCAGTGGGGTGACAGGCGAATGATAACACTATAATGCACACCATGCTAAAATAGAAATTTGTATGAAGTGCTACAGGAATGTAACAGAAGGAGTCTTTAATTGCCAACAGGAATAAACCACTGATGAGGGTATGGTTCACAGTGGAGATGATGTATTATTACTTTAAAAATTATCTAATGATCTTTTATTATTACATTGTTACATCATTAACTTCACTGGACAACCAAGATAGATTGTTCAATTGCCAATTTTATGAGCATGAAACTATTCTTTAAAAAATACTATAACATTGCAGTCTAGTTTCCAAGATGGTGAATTGGAAGCAGAGCTAGCCTGCCTCTCCCACTTGGAAAGACAAAGTAGTGTGTAGAGATTCTCACTGTTAACTTTTTTCCAAGAAGCAATGCAGGAGCTTAACAAGAAATCTGAAAGAAATCACAGACCCTTTGAAAGAAGTGGCAGATTGCAGCCTACACTGGGAGCCAGGCAAAAAAATGTAACTCACCAGAGTGTGAGAGGGGGAGACACTGCCTCCAACATATACACCCCCACTAGGGAACCCGGTCCTCCAGGCCACCCCAGAAAGCCTTATCCCTACTCAGTGCTGGAACAGATTCAGACAGTTGGTGGGGAATAATAAGTAGAAGCAGTAGTGGGAAGAGCCTTGCAAGCATTCCTGGTCTCTAGTGTGACCAAGGGAAGCCATTCCTGATTCCATCACAAGAGACTTCATGGAAGCATGCCAACTAACTCAGGCGGCAGTCACAGGTTGAGAGAGGCTCTCAACTGAAATCTGAGACATAATCTTGAGTGTGGATGAAGTCCCTTGGCCAGAAGCAGGGTGATACGGTTTGGCTCTGTGATCCCACTCAAATCCCATCTTGAGTTGTAATTCAAATTGTAATCCCCACGTGTTGAGGGAGGGACGGGAGGTGATTGAATCATGGGGGCAGTTTCCCCCTTGCTGTTCTCATAATAGTGAGTGAGCTCTCACGAGATCTAATGGTTTTAAAAGTGGCACTTCTTCCTTCACTCTCTCTCTCTCCTGCCACCATGTATGACATGCCTTGCTTCCCCTACACCTTCCACCATGATTGTAAGTTTCCTGAGTCCTCCCCAGCCATGTGAAACTGTGAGTCAATTAGACCTTTTTTCTTTATAAATTACCCAGTCTCACGTAGTATCTTTATAGCAGTGTGAAAATGGACTAATACAGGGGGTGAGTGGGAAGTGTGCTGCAGCCATGAGTACAGGAGCCCGGTGCCCCAGCTTTGGGGCTGGACTGTGAGGGGCATGGCCTGAAAGTCATAGTTGATGTCTCTGTAGGGAAGGCTTATGGCTGGGGCCAGTTTTGAGTTCTGAGCACAGGCTGCCTGGAACTAGCTGCTGCTAGCAGAACATTACAGGTGTGAGACCAATTGCATGGGGACTAGGTGGGGCTTACTGCTGCTGGTGCTATTCCATTGCTACTACCACAGCTGGTGCTATTTTGGTTGGCTGGAGGCTAACCAAAACAGTATCCTAAGGTAGAATAACACTGCACCCAGAAAGGAGGAAACTTGTGCATCATGTCAGTTATCACCATTGCCTACACCATTCTGGCTAACCAGGTGGTCCTGAGTCAGTCTACATGACCTACTATAAACAGCATTTGAGAAATCCAACACACTAAGGCTATTTATAACCAAGGAATCTCACAGAATGTATGTCACTGTCTTGTCATCCCCATCAGAACTGGTGCTGGTACCCACTTCTGGGAGACTTGAGGACAGGACTCATCACTAGATCCCTTGCAGACATTCCCCAGCACCAGTATGGAGTATGGCATCCCCACTGGGTGGCTAGACTCAGAGGAGCAGCAGCATTTACAGTAATCGACTCTCAGAGGCTCCTAATCCTAGGAGAAGGGGGAGTGCACCACATCAATGGAATACCCCATGGGACAAAAAGATCTAGATGGCAGGCCCTGATCCCAGATATTTCTGCTAGTGGGAAGTTTCTTTCAGCAGAGGCACAGTTGCAGTGTTGGACTCAGTGGGGAAACTCTGCAGCTTTACCCCAACAGTCAGGCAGCCCTTGTGCTCATGAAGGGTCTTGGAGAAGAAGACTTATTTTCCCCATTGTTCACCACCACTGACACAGCCGGGGCTTCTTCCATGGGAGCTCAGCATGGGTGCACGTACACACAGCCTTTCTGGAACACTGCAGGGTTTCAGATTGCATCCCCACAGGAGGAACACCCTCCAGGTTCAGACTTGCACAAGAGATAGAGTCACAGTTCCTCTCTATTTGGAACATAGACATTCCTGCAGATGAAAAGAGGTGCCTGTCTCATCTGAATAGCCAGAACACTGGGTCAGGAGTGTGTCTGGAAGGTGGACCACTTTCCTGCTGGACTAATGGGGGAGCTGAGGTGGCTCCCCACTTCCCCCTGATAAGACCTCAATGTGTTTCACTGAGAGCCCCCCAGCCATCTCTGTCAAAGCTGAGATCTCAGCCCACCATTGTGTATTGCATTTACCCACCCGCTTTAGACACAACTGATTTCTATCCGGGGACACCTCTCCTACTGGCCTGAATCCTGAACTACTCAACCCAGCAAATAAAATACTGGAAAAAAAAATTAACTAAAAAGTGCACATCATAGGGGAACAAGATAAGCTTCTAGAGACTTCTGCTATTCCAACCCCATAGAAATCACTGAACTTTCTCACAAACTGAGGATATTGCTACTACAACCAGCATCTGATAAAGCCATCATACAATGACTTGCTATAGCCAAGGAACTTATACAGAGTCTTTACCCCTGAAAGCACCAAGAATTAAATTAGACTACAATAAACTATGAGTATTAATAAAGTCATATTGTTAAGGGGGGAAAAAGGAATTAAATAAATGCAGTCAAATCAAAAATAAATTCAAGAATAATTAGAAGAAATAGTCTACCCAAATGAGAAGGAACCAGAAAAAATAATTCTGGTAATATGACAAAAATGGTTATATAACACTCCTAAAAGATCACACTTGCTGTCCAGCAATGAATCCTGGCACAAGACAAGGATGCCCCTTCTCACCACTTCTATTCAACATAGTATCAGAAATTCTGGCCAGAGCAATCAGGCAAGGAAGAGAGGAAGTCAAATTGACTCTGTTTGCAGATGACTTGATTCTATATTTAGAAAACTGCATCGCCTCAGCCCCAAACTCCTTAAGCTGATAAGTAACTTCAGCGCAGTCTCTGGATACAAAATCAATGTATAAAAATCAGAAGCATTCCTATACACCAACAACAGAGGAGCAGAGAGCTAAATCATGAATGAATTCCCATTCACAATTACTACAAAGAGAATAAAATACCTAGGAATACAGCTACAGGGGAAGTGAAGGACCTCTTCAAGGAGAACTACAAACTACTGCTCAAGGGAATAAGAGAAGACACAAACAAATGGAAAAACACTCCATGCTTATGCATAGGAAGAATCAATATTGTGTAAATAGCAAGTCTGCCCAAAGTAATTAATAGATTCAATGCTATTCTCATCAAACTACCATTGACATTCTTCACAGAATTTTAAAAAACACTTAAAATTTCATATGGAGCCAGAAAAGAGGCTGTATAGCCAAGACAATCCTAAGCAAAAAGAATGAAACTGGAGGCATTATGCTACCTGACTTCAAACTATGCTACAGGGCTATGGTAACCAAAACAACATGGTACTGGTACCAAAACAGACATATAGACCAATGGAACAGAACAGAGATCTCAGAAATAGCACCACACATCTACAACCATCCATCTTTGACAAACCCTACAAAAACAAGCAATGGGGAAAGGATTCCCTGTTTAATAAATGGTGCTGGGAAAACTGGCTAGCCATATGCAGAAAACTGAAACTGAACCCCTTCCTTACACCTTATACAAAAATTAATTCAAGATGGATTAAAGACTTAAATGTGAAACCCAAAACCATAAAAACCCTAGAAGGAAACCTAGGCAATACCATTCAGGACATAGGCATGGGTAAAGACTTCATGATGAAAATGCCAAAAGCAATTGCAACAAAAGCCAAAATTGACACATGGGATCCAATTAAACTAAAGAGTTTCTGCACAGCAAAAGAAACTATCATCAGAGTGAACAGGCAAGCTACAGAATGGAAGAAGATTTTTCAATCTACCCATCTGACAAAGGTCTAATATCCAGAATCTACAAGGAACTTAAACAAATTTACTAGAAAAAAACAAACCCATCAAAAGATTGGCAAAGGATATGAACAGATACTTCTCAAAAGAAGACACTTATGCGCCCAATAAACATATGAAAAATGCTCAACATCACTGATCATTAGAGAAATGCGAATCAAAACCACAATGAGATAGCATCTCACACCAGTCAGAATGACAGTTATTAAAAAATCAAGAAACAGTAGATGCTGGCATGGCTGTGGAGAAATAGGAATGCTTTTACACTGTTGGTAGGAATGTAAATTAGTTCAACCATTGTGGAAGGCAGTGTGGTGATTCCTCAAGGATCTAGAACCAGAAATACTGTTTGACCCAGCAATCCCATTACTGGTATATACCCAAAGGAATACAAATCATTCTACTATGAAGACACATGTATAAGTAAGTTTATTGCAGCACTGTTTACAATACCAAAGACATGGAACCAACCCAAATGCCCATGAATGATAAACTGGATAAAGACAATGTGGTACATATACACCATGGAATACTATGCAGCCATAAAAAGGAATGAGATCATGTCCTTTGCAAGGACATGGATGAAGCTGGAAGCCATCATCCTCAGCAAACTAATGCAGGAACAGAAAACCAAACACCACATGTTGTCACTCATAAGTTGGAGTTGAACAATGAGAACACATGGATACAAGGAGGGGAACAACACACACCTGGGCCAGTTGGTGGGTGGAGGGTGAGGGGAGGGAGAGCATTAGGGCAAATACCTAATGCATGCAGGGCTTAAAACCTAGATGATGGGTTGATAGGTGCAGCAAATACCATAGCACACATATATCTACGTAACAAACTTACATGTTCTGCACTTGTATCCTGGAACTTAAAGTAAAATAAATAAATAAATAAATAAAGTTTAAAATACATGAAAAATGCTCATCATCACTAATCATGTGAGAAATGCAAATTAAAACTATGATGAGACACCAAAAAAAAATACTACTAGACCTAAGAAATGAGATAGACAGCAACAACACAATAATAGTAGGGGACTTCAACACCCCACTGCCAGCACTAGAATGATCATGTGGAAGAAAGTCAACAAAAACAAAAAAAATGGACTTGAACTACACTGTAGAACAAATGGACCTAACAGATATTTAGATAGACCTAACATTCCACCCAAGAACTGCAGAATATACATTCTTCTCATCAACACATTGAACGTGCTCCAAGACAGACCACATGATAGGCCATAAAACTAGTCTCAATAAATTTTTAAAAATCAAAATTATATCAAGTATTTTTTCAGACCACAGTGAAATAAAACTAAAAATCAACTTCAAAAGGAATCCCTAAAACTATACGAATACATGGAAATAAAATAATCTGCTCCCGAATGATTTTTGGGTTAACAATTAAATCAAGATGGAAATATAAAAATCTTTGGAATGAATAATAGTGAAAGAAATGATCAAAACCTCTGTGATAAAGCAAAAACAATGCTAAGAGGAAAGTTTATAGCACTTATGCCTCCATCAAAAAGTCTGAAAGATTGTAAATTGACAACCAAATGTCACACTTCAAAGTACTAGAGAAATAAAAAGAAACTACACCTAAAGCTAGCAGAAGAAAATAAATAACAGATCAGAGCAGAACTAGATGAATTTGAAACAAAAAAGTTACAAAAGATTAATAAAACAAAAAGTTGGTTGTTTGAAAAGATAAGCGAAAATTTTAGCCCATTAGCTAGATTAACCAAGACAAAAAGAAAGGTGATTTAAGCAAGCTCGATTAGAAATGAAACTAGAGACATTACAACTGACACCACAGAAATACAAAAGATCATTTGAGATTACTACGATTATCTCTATGCACACAGACTAGAAAATCTAGAGGACATGGATACATTCCTGGAAACATACGACCTTCCTAGATTAACTCAGGAAGAAATAGAAACCCTGAACAGACCAACAGCAAGCAGTAAGATTGAATCCGTAATTTAAAAAATTGCCATCAAGGAAAAAAATCCCAAGGCCAGATGGACTCACAGCTGCATTCTACCAGACATTCAAAGAAGATTTGATACTAATCCTACTGAAACTATTCCAAAGGATTGAGACAGAGGGAATCCTCCCTAATTCACTCTATGAAGCCAGTATCACCCTGATACCAAAACCAGGAAAGGACATAATAAAAAAAGAACACTACAGATCAATATCCCTGATGAACATAGATGTAAAAATCCTCAACAAAATACTAGCTAACCAAATCCAACAGCATATCAAAAAGTTAATAAATATGATCAAGTTGGTTTCATTCTAGGAATGCAGGGATGGTTTATTATATGCAAGACAATAAATGTGATACATGACGTATGCAGAATTAAAAACAAAAACCATATGATCACCTCAAAAGATGCAGAAAAAGCATTTGATAAGCATCTAACATCCCTTTGTGATAAAAGCCCTCAACAAATTAGGCATACAAGGGATTTATGTCAATAATAAAAGCCGTATATGACAAACCCACAGCCAACATAGCACTGAACGGGGAAAATTAAAAGCTGTCCCCCTGAAAACTAGAACAAGACAACGATGCCAACTTTCACCACTTCTATTCAACATAGTGTTGGAAGTCCTAGCCAGAGCAATCAGGCAAGAGGAGAAAATAAAGGGCATCCAAATTGAAGAAGAGGAAGTCAAACTATCACTCTTCATTGATGACATGATTGTATATCTAGAAACCCTAAAGGCTCCTCCAAAAGACTCCTGATTTGAAAACCAAATTAAGTAAAGTCTCAGGTTACAAAATCAATGTACACAAATCAGTAGCACTGCTAGCCACTAACAATGACCAAGCTGAGAATCAAATCAAGAATTCAATGCCTTTTACAACAGATGCAACAAAACAAAACAAAAAACCTAGGAATGTACCTAACCAAGGAGGTAGAAGATCTCTGCAAGTATGACCACAAAACACTGATGAAAGAAATCATAGATGACACAAGCAAATCAAAAATCAAAATACATCCCATGCTCATGGATTAGAGGAATCAGTATCATGAAAATGACCATAGTGCTCCAAAACAATCTACAGAGTCAATGCAATTCCCATCAAAATACCAACATAAATTTTCACAGAATTAAAAAAATTCCTAAAATTCATATGGAACCAAAAAAGAGCCTGAAGAGCCAAAGCAATCTTAAGCAAAAAGAACAAATCTGAAGACATCACATTGCCAGACTTCAAATTATATTACAAGGCTATAGTTACTGAAACAGTATGATACTGGTATAAAAGTAGACATAGACCAATGGAACAGAATATAGAAACCAGACATAAAGCCAAATACTTACAACCAAAGACTTACAATCTTTTTGACAAAGCATAAAAAAATCATATATTGAGGACACCCTATCTAATAAATGGTGCTGGGAAAACTGGATAGCCACATGTAGAAGAATAAAACTGGATCCCTATCTTTCAACTAATACAAAAATCAACTCAGGATGGATCAAAGACTTAAATCTAAGGCCTGAAATCATAAAAATTCTAGAAGATAACCTAGGAAAAACTTTTCTAGACATTGGCCTGGCCAAAGAATTCATGACTAAAACCCCAAAAGCAAATGTAACTAAAACAAACAAATAAATGGAACCTGATTAAATTAAAAAGTTTCTATACTGTGAAAGAAATAATCATCAAAATAAACAGACAACCCACAGAATGGGAGAAAATATTTGTAAACTCTACATCCAAGAAAGGACTAATATTCAGAATCTACAAGAAACTCAAATAAATCAGCAAGAAAAAAATTCAACAATCCCATCAAAAAGTGGGCAAGCGACATTAACACACAGTTTTCCAAAGAAGATATACAAATTGGCCAACAGACATGAAAAAATGCTGAACATCACTAATCATCCCTATCTTTCACCTTATACAAAATTCAAGGAAATGCAAATTAAAACCATCTTACTCCTGCAAGAAAGACCATTACTAAAAAGTCAAAAAACAATAGGTGTTGGCATGGCGGGATGAAAAGGGAAAACTTATACATTGCTGGTGGGAATATAAGTTGTTAGTACAAACCATATGGAAAACAGTATGGAGATTTCTTAAAGAACTAAAAGTAGATCTATCATTTGATTCAGGAATCCCACTACTGGGTATCTATCCAAAGTAAAAGAAGTCATTATATCAAAAGGACACCTGCATGCCTTTGTTTATTGCAGAACAATTCACAATTGCAAAGATATGGAACCAACCTAATTGCCCGTCAACCAATGAGTGGATAAAGAAAATGTGGTATGCATACACTATGGAATACTACTCAGCCATAAAAAAAGAAGAAAATAATCTCTTTTGCAGCAACTTGGATGGAGCTGGAGGCTATTGTTCCTTTTCTCTTTTTCCTTTTTTTTTTTTTTTTTTTTGAAATGGCGTTTCACTCTTTATGCCCAGGCTAGAGTGCAGTGGTGCAACCAGGTTCAAGTGATTCTCCTGCCTCAGCCTCCCAAGTTGCTGGGATTACAGGCGCATGCCACGACGCCTGGCTAATTTTGTAGTTTTTAGTAGAGACGGTGTTTCACCATGTTTGCCAGGCTGGTCTCGAACTCCTGACCTCAGGCATTGGTCTCCCAAAGTGCTGGGATAATAGGCATGAGCCACTGCACCTGGCCTGGAGGCTATTGTTCTATGTTCTATGCAAAGTACCTCAGGAATGAAAAACCAAATACTATATATTCTCATATAAGTGGGAGCTAAGCTATGGGTACATAAAGGCATACAGAATGATATAATGGACTTTGGAGACTCAGAAGGTGGAGGGTGAGAGGGGAGTGAGGGATAAAAACTAAATATTGAGTACAACGTACACTAGTCACGTGAAAGGTGCACCAAAATCTCAAACTTCACCACTATAAAATTCATTCGTATAACCAAAAACCACATGTACCCCTAAAGCTATTGAAATAAATAAATAAATAAATAATAAAAATCCCTCAAACTACTATTACATTGACTTGAGAATAGCTCCATAAAAGTGCATACTTTAAGAAAAAATACTACGTATTTTAAAAATAATACATTCACATAGTGAAGATTTTGATAATACAAAAGGAACACAGCAAAAGTATGTCTCCTTTCCATTCCCATCTTCCAGTTCCTCTTCCCAGAGATAACACTCTCATCACTTTCGCATTTCCATCTATACATAATATCCTCTCCCCAACCTTTAAATTATAATTAGCACATTATTCTGTACCTCATTTCTTTGGAAGTGTTACCGTTTATGTGGGTCTTAACAGACAAATCAAGATTTGCTAGATGAGACAGGCTAGGCAGGGCAAGGAGCATGTGTAAAGGTGTACAGGGAACAGGAATGCTCCCGTATCAAAGACGGGTTAGTTCTGAGTGGCTGGAGCATGGGTGATTAGAGAAAAGGCAGGAAAGTTCTGTCTAGTTACCTCCAAAGTGAATGTATAGACTAATGAAGCAGAAAGTCTGCAGACCCACACCATGTAAGAAATTGGTCATTTGCTAAAGGTGAGACTTCAAATTAGTGTCAGGGAAAAGATGGATTATTCAATAAGTAATGTTAGGGCAATGTTAAAGCTCTCTGAAAAGAAGTTTAATCCTTTCTCCATATCACACATCAAAAAGTTCAAAGATTTCAAAAAGAAGCCATAACAATAGAGAGTACAACATGGGAGAATCCCTTTATAACTTTGGAATAAAAAGGCTTTTTAAATTATGACTGAAGTCCAAAGATTATAATAGGAAATTAAGGTAAATGTATAGAAAAATAACTTTTAAAACATCTAAGTTGAAACAAAATCAACACAAAAATTCAGCGAAAAACAAAAAACTAGGAAAATTATTTCATGTCAACCAAATAGCTAATTGCTCTAATGTGTAAAGAAGTTCTACAACATAGTTTAAAACTATAATAAAAAAGAATTTGAATAGTTTATAAAAATAAATGGCTCTTAAACATATGAAAAAGTACATAACCTCACTCAATATAAAAGTAAATTAAAACCACATAAAGATACCATAATTTAAAAAAGTATGTAATCAAAATTCCAGATTTTCCCAAACAGAAACTTACCAGCATTTTGTTTTCAAGATGGTGGGAGGCCAGGTGCTGTGGATCCTGCCTGCAATCCCAGCTTTTTGGAAGGCTGAGGTGGAAGGATGCTTGAGCCCGTGAGTTCAAGTCCAGCCTGGGCAACATGGTGAGACTCATCTCTACAAAAAAATAGAAATAAATTAGCCAGGCGTGGTGGTTCACATCTGTAATCCCAGCTACTCTGGAGGTTGAGGTGGGAGGATTGCTTAAGCCCAGGAGGTGGAGGCTTCAGTGAGGTCATTCATGCTGCTTCAGTCCAGCCTGGGCTACAAAGCTGGACCTTGTCTCAAAAAAGAAAAAAAAAAAAAGACTAGGAAATAGGTAATTTAATATATTGCTGATAATAGTGTAAATTAATGCATCTGTGGAAGAAAGTTTAACATTATCTTTCAAAATGACTAATGCATATATTCTTTGACCAAGCAATCCCACTTATGGAGGTTTTTCCTACAGATAAACTTGCACACATGTAAAGTCATATATGTTCAAGGTCATTGACTGTAGCATTATTTTTTATAGGAAAAGATTGGTATCAACCCAAATGTCCACCAACAGTGGACTGGTTAAATTAATTATGGTATATCTATGTGATGGAATAACATGTAAGAGAATTTTAAAAAATGGAATGAACTCTCCATGTATCAACATGGCTAAAGTTCTAAGGTACATGCAGTGAAAAAAAGCAATGTACTGAACAGTGTGCATAATGTGCTACCTCTTCAAGGGAGAAAATATAAGTGCATATTCTGTATTGCACAAGGAAACTCTGGAATTATACAAAGAAACTAATAAAAATTGTACTATGAAAGGCTGTGGAAACTGACAAATGGGAACAGTAGTAGAAGCAAGTGCTCTCACCATACCTGTTTTAATGTCTGATGTTTGAATTATGACGATGTATTAATCATCTAATAATTTTTTAAAAGCATCTGCCTCTATCTTTACACTACTTCAATGATTAGCCATTTATTAATTGCAAGCAGTGGGGTTTGGCACTGGCTTATTTTTTCTTTTGCCTGTGGCTTTTGTTTGTAAGATTTCATCCACGAGTAAAATCACTAAGCAAGCCTTGCCCATAGCGTTCAGCATGTGTTGAAATACAGGGGAGAACTGATAATCACAGGGAGAACGGTATTTTTGATGTATTCTCTACCCTGTGGTCAAAGAGGTGGCCGGATACCTGCCAGGAGTGGAAGGAAGGTCCAGAACATTGAAATAATTCAGTTCTCATTCAAGGTCAGAATGCATTTGCTTTGGCCGGACGTGGTGGCTCACGCCTGTAATCCTGCACTTTGGGAGGCCAAGGTGGGCGGATCACGAGGTTAGGAGATCGAGACCATCCTGGCTAACACCGCGAAACCCGTGAAACCCCGTCTCTACTAAAAATAAAAAAAATTAGCCGGGCGAGGTGGCCGGCACCTGTAGTCCCAGCTACTGAGGGAGGCTGAGGCAGGAGAATGGAGTGAACCCAGGAGGCTGAGCTTGCAGTGAGCCGAGATCACACCACTGCACTCCAGCCTGGGCGACAGGGCGACACTCTGTCTCAAAGAAAAAAAAAAAAAGAAACAAAGAATGCATTTGCTTTAAAGATGGAGCTAAGTATTCCTGGAACAAACACTGGGAAATAACCATGGGAAGAGGATTAAAACGGAAAAAGAAGTGACTTGAAGGAAATGAGATGGGAGAATGAGATGCCAAAATTAGCACCTACATGCAAAGGGGCAGGTAGACAGGATCCAGGGTTGTACAAGGAAACTACTCCGCTGAAGGATAACCAGGAAGGGAAGGGAGGAGACTCATTATCAGGGAAATGTGAATAACAAGAGCCTGTTCAAACTGATGTAACTAAGGGTCATGACTAAGAAATATCCCAAAGATCCTCTAGAGTAGAACTACAACATTAGAGTTGCATATTGAGATCTCTTTGACATTCAAGGAAGCCAAACCTAAAGTTGTGAAGAGAACAATCTAGGGTCACACAGAAACCGTGTCTGAGACTTCTAGCCTAGCATTTTTTTTTCTTTCTCTCTTGTTTATTTTCATGCAGCATCTCTTGTTAATGCTCAATTTGATTTAGTTTCAAGACTCTCATTTTAACATGAATAATCACTGTTGACTGTTGCCAGAAAACAGAAGAGTGGGAAAGAAAGAAAGATAGAGAGAAAAAGATACATAGAGAGATGTTAAATCTTGTAAATGAAAGTACATTGATAACAGCAACTAGCAGACCTACATATGAACCAAACAAGCAAAAAATGTCATTCCTGCTGTAAGTGGGCCCATACAAGTTGTTCTGAGCAGTGAAGGTCAAAAGTTCCATGACCACAGCTCTGCATCTCTCTCAATACAAGGCTTTTTGTTAAATGGTGGCAAAGCATTTTTAAAAATCATCCTTTCTTACCATTTATAAACCATAAAAAAAGAAATTTTTCCCTTTAGAGCCTTTAGCCATATTATGCTTTCTTGCAGATATCTCATAAAAAACTCCCCCAGAATAGCCCTCAGTATGTTCTTTTTAAGGCACAGTTCTTCCCTTAAATTGTTATTTAATCAGTAAATATTCTTATTCTTCACGTAAGTTTTTCTCTGTGGTGGGCTAGGAAGTGCTTGAATTTTTACTCTAGAAAATTGTTTTCTCACAGCTCCTGGACCCACATCACATAAATGTTCACATAAAAAAATTCACAACTTTTAAATGTGATTTAGCAATAAAATTGAGTCTCTGTTAACACTGACCAATTCCAAAGAGTTGTAACACAGATCATTCTGCTTATTTTTGCCTTCAGTCTCAAGCGGGGGCGGGGGGAAAGCAAAAAAGGAGGCTACTCTCGTTAGGAAGAAAGGGAATCCTAATTTCCTATTCAAAGAAATATTTAACATTCCATGTTTTTTAACTTCCAAATACCTCTGGTAATCAAGGGTGCTTTACAGGTGAATAATCAGGGCTTTAAGGCAGAATTATACTCTTCCTGGCTTGGAAGAAGATGAAACTCTAAGGTAACGCAGAGATTCAAAAGAAAAAACAGAAAACAACTCTCTACCCTTTTGGAAATGTAAACAATCAGGTAAATACATTAATAACTAAAGCTCTAATTTTTTACTCATATTCTGATTTAAAATTTAGTCCTTCCCAAGTTTGTACTGTCTCTTGATTTTGTTTTGTTTTCACAGGCTTACCAAAAAAATTGATTCTGATCACTTTAGACCAACCCTCCATAAACCCTCTTTCTATGGGAAACTGTAATAAGGGTTGTGGACTTTCACTGTCTCTGATGATATAAAATTACCTTTTTAAAAATTACCAGAAGAAAACATACAACTAAGACCTTCTCCCTGTTAATCTGTTAGGGTTCATGTTTTCTGCTTCCTAAGCTTGATGGTAGCTCTCTAAATTAAGTGATAACATAGATACTGTGTGTGAACTGTGCACTTACAGAATCTTAGAAATGTTTCATACTTCCAAGGATTTTGGTTTTTTTAAAATCTAAAATATGAGACAGTCTGTGCCAGGAGCTATTGGGAAAACAGTTCTTTCTGTGTTTGGCCTGTTCCTCTCTGCCCACGACATTCCTCCACACCCCTCGCACTTTACATCCTCACGTTCCCATGCTGTGTGTCTATGACAAGCCTCTGAGAGTCTGGGAATCACGGTGTTTATGGGTAAAGCAAGAAGGCCAGGGAAGGAGTGACAAGAAATAGATCTGGATTTTCAGAGATCTACTTGCCAGAGCCAGGTGTGGTAGTGCACAGCTGTTATCCCAGTTACGTGGCAGGCCAAAGCAGGAGGGTCCCTTTAGTCCAGGAATTTGAGGCAGCAGTGCGCTGTGATCATGCCTGTGAATAGCCACTACACTCCAGCTTGGGCAACATAACAAGACCCTCATCTCTTAAAAAAAGTCTATTTGCTAACATGCCACTAATTCTGCAAGATTTATAATAATAGCTACCAATTATTATGAGCCTACGATAAGCCAAACATTCACAAGACATTTAATCCTCAGAATAACCCTGTGAAGTTGATACTCCTTTTCCATTTTACACATGTAGGAAATGGGGTTCATATTGCCTAGGAAAACTCTTCAAACAAAAAGCAAGCTAATTGGAATCAGAGTTAGGATTTGAGCCTGTGTTTACCAGAGTCCAAACTCCTGCTCTTTCTGCTATTAGCCTACTCATGATCTAAAGCCTAACTAAGGCTTCTTGGATTCTAAAGGGATTTTTATGGTCCTGTGGTTCTATTTCAGGTTAACATGGAAATCTCTTCCTTGAGTGCTTTCAAAAAAGGTTAAATTTTATGAGATACACTTTAGTGCTGAATATACTTTATCTTATCCTATTAAAATAATTAATATTAGGAATGGAAGGTTGAATAGAAACCAGAGTATTACGTTAGCTGGAATATCACACTTCTCAATAATTATGTATAAATGAAAGTTCACTCTTCCATTCATTATCACTCATCCACCTACTTATCCATCCATCCACGTGTCCATCCATGTATCCATCCATCCATCCATCCATCCATCCATCCATCCATCCATCGACTTAACAAATTGAGAACTACTATGGGCTAGTTGCTATTCTAGGCCCATAGAAAGGAGGTAAAAAGAGGCCGGGCGCAGTGGCTCATGCCTGTAATCCCAGCACTTTGGGAGGCTGAGGCAGGTGGATCACTTGAGGTCAGGAGTTTGAGACCAGCCTGGTCAACATGGTGAAACCCTGTCTCTATTAAAAATACAAAAATTAGCTGGGTGTGGTGGCACACACCTGTAATCACAGGTACTTGGGAAGCAGAGGCAGGAGAATTGCTTAAAACTGGGAGGCAGAGGTTGCAGTGAGCCGACATTGCTCCACTGCACTCTAGCCTGGGTGACGGAGCAAGACTCTGTCTACAAAAAAATAAAAAATAAAAATAAAATTAAAAATAATAAAAAAAAGAAATGGAGGTAAAAAGTCAGAGCTTTCTTTTGCTCTCAAAGATTATATTCTAGATCAGCACTGTTCAACAGAACTTTCTGTGAGACAAAAGTGTTTTATATCTGTGCTATTGAGAAAAACTGAGGAATGGAATTTGCAATTGTATTTAATTTTTGTTTTAATTAATTTAAACTTAAGTAACAGCATGTCATTACTGTACTGGACATCACAGTTCTAGAAGGTTTAAGGAGATGAGAAGACAGAAAATAAATTAAATTTTTAGTTTTAATTTTATGGATATATAATATTTTACATGTTTTGGGGTTACATGTGAGGATTTTCTTCATGCATAGACTGTGTAATGATCAAGTAAGGCTATTTGCAGTATCTATCATTTCTATGGGCTGATAACATTTTAAGTCCTCTCTTCTAGTTTGAAATATACAAATATTGTTGCTAACTGTGGTCACTCTATTCTTCTATGAAGCATTAGAACTTATTTCTTCTCTAACTGTAAGTTTGTATGCTGAATCTTGAGTGAAAATAAGGAGTCAGACATGCCAAGAGCAAAGGAAGAACACTGTAGGCCTAGAGAAGTATGTCAAAAGCCCTAAGAAGAGAAAGACTTTGTTGTGTTCACGTTTCAGAGAGTGGATCAGTGTTGGTTAGATTGCAGTGAGCAGGGAGGTAATGGGCATACAATGCTGCTGGAAGGTAGGAGAGGCCAGATAATGTGGAGTTGTTTAGCTTGTAGCAAAGGGTATGGATTTAATTCTAATTGAAATCTCAATCTATAGATAACCTTTTAAGAATTGCATTGTCCTATAAAATATTGGTATCCAAAGTTGAATTAGTTAATGATGAAGTGGGTGATAATATGGAGCTTTACTCTTTTTTAAAAGCTTTATCTACAATTCAGTTCAGAACATGCCTATATTAAAGAACTACTGATGGTTATGAAATTGTCTTGAAGATTCAAAGATAAGTATTTTCGAGATATGGGCATTGAAGATGGCAAACAACCTACTGACATAGGATATCCAAAGAGGGAGTGAGCGAATCAAGGCATTTCATTTTAAGTCTTCTGTGAAAATAATTTTTACTATCTCTCAGGACTGATTTGCTTTGGAATACAGATGGGAAAACTGTTTTCTAGATGTGGCATGGTTTGTCATCCTCTGAAAATATGACTCTTTATACAACTGGTCTGTAGCCAGTTTTTAGTGGAAAAGTCGTGACATCAGAATGCTCATGAGCCATAGCAGAGAGTCCCAGACTTCCTTATTAATTCTGAAAATGGTTCTTTAAGTGAGACTGGGTTTAAAATATGTTAGTGGCTTTGAATTTGCCAGAAGATCTGAGCTACTGGTGCAAATCAATTCAACATAGTACCTCTCAGGGGTCACAAATCACTTGGGCCAGCTCGTGAAAAGGAGGGTCATGGTAACCTAGTCTCCAGAGAAACTACATTACCTACCATTTTTCTTGCCAGAAAAAGCATAATTTATACTTTTAACATTATTAGTTGAAAAATAATGCAAACAAATTATGTAGCATAAAATTGTGGGAAAAAATTGATAGTTACCAGAATAAGCAAAATGCTAAATTATGTAGACGATCTAGATTACAAAGCCCTACAACCTGCTTTATTGTAGAATTTGAAGTCATCAGCTTATAATATTGAACATCTACTTCAAACACAGAGTTTTAAGACTTACAAATTTCTATTTTTAAACGATGTAAACTTTTCAATATTCATAGGGTAGTAATTATTGTTTTGTGTTACTATTTTAAAAATACAAGCAACAAAAATGCAAGACTAAACTGTCAAAAAATACTAAAGTTTCAAGTTCGTATTTAGCAAAAGTCTTTTCTTATAATAGAGGGTCATTTTGTACATGAAGTGCAAGGGAGAATGAAAAGACACAGAAAGAGAGAAAGGCAGAGAGAGAGAGAGAGAGAAATCCTTTTCCATCCTTACCAAATTAGCTTGTGTTTATGAAGATGTCAAACCTCCGTTTTACCCAATAAAACATTTTTGGTGTGGCAATGATGTTCCCCTCATGAATTTGCATAAAACTAAAATGATTTTTAAAATCCAGCTTTGTAAACCAATGTGGAACTATGATTGTTTTAAACCTTTAAACCAAAAGCAAGGCATGGTTTTTGTCTTAAATTTAGAATAAATTGAAAGCATACATTGATGTTCTTTGTTTCAAATACATTTTGGAACCCAGCAGACCACATTCAACCTAGTTAAATTATCTGAATGGATTTGGGGAAAAGAGAAAGGAGACTGTTCATTTTAATATACCTTCAGAAATATTTTACTTCTTGATGATGACAGCAGCTCTTGCTGACAACTATTAATACATTATAAACACCCCATCAGAGTTATATAAAAACATGTCAGTTTTAAAGAGAACATCTTTGACAGCAAATTTTCTGATTGTGAAACAGCTGTGCCTTCAGTACAATGCATTAAGTAGTTTATTCCTTTTAGATAGTTAAATTGTGCATGAAATGTTGCTGGCGCAAGGGCTCCAAATCTGGCCTGATTAGCGAACATCTGTTACATTGGAAAAATTCATGTCTACCCTAATTAGCTGTCAGGCTGATGTACATCAGGCCTGATGGTGAGGGATCCTGTGCTGTTTAAGTCAAACAGGTTCCTCTCCTCTCCTGTCACCTGCCGTTTCAAATCTCTTCCTTTCATGGGCTGCTGTAATTAGAGATAGTTGGGCACACAATGGAGCAGGCTACGGTCAGTTATAGTCCCATCTGTGCAATATTTTTATTCCCACCAAACTTGGGAACCGATATATGAAGTAGTTCAACAGCAGCAAGGCTGTTAGATCTGTTAGGTCTATGACATTTGTTAATCTTGGCTCAAGATCTTTCTCTGAAAGTCTTAGGATCCTGGAGTCATCATCTTGTGGTGACTGAAGGGTAATCTATAGCTTCTGAGGAATTGATCTTTGTTTCATTTGTTTTAAATAGGGATAGCGCTCAGGTGATTTTGAAATGTCGCAGTGTGCTGTAGAATGGCATGTTACTGTAAGATCAGGTATTCAAAAGAAAAAGAAGCTCAGTGTTCTGCAGTGTCCAGACAACTGACTATAGACAGCTACAGGAGGCAATTGACACCAAAAGATCTGATTTTATTGGGTTTATTAGTCCAGTGTACACAAGGTTTTCCAATGTAAATAAAAACTTTCATTGACCTGTGGATGGGTACATATCATAACTTCCTGTTCGAATTGTTTACCTTTTTAGCAAACTGGAATGTGCGGTTTGATGCTTGAGCTGGTTAAATCTTCATTTGTTCAGTAACAGCCTTTCATGAAAGAGCTAGAGGGCCTGGGGCCAAATTCAGACTCAACCTGAAAGATTAAGAATATATAAAATTACAACATTAGGTTTTATTAGAGTGTGATTTGACCAAGGAAGAATGAAAAATCAGCCTTTTTCTAACTTTGTATCATCCTTTCAAGATAATTCAAGTACAGGATTGTTATTCCCAAGCATACATGAGGTATAATTACAATGTACGCAAAATTTAGTAATTGAGGACATGCTTTATGAAATGCTTGATGCATGAAGTTATAAACAGGGAAACTTATTTACCCAGAGCATGCAGGATTTTTAGGTGAACTCAAGCACGATCGCGTTTAGAATTCTGAATGCTCTTGTTACAGCACTCCAACCAAACTGGACTTGAGCTGTGTAACCTAGGCGAGGTTCTTTCCTCCCTCCTTCTGTTTCTTCCTTCCTTCTTATGCTTTTCCTTTCACCTCGAAGTACTTCCCCTATCTATCCGAAGCTTACCGAATTAAACATTTAAGTATGATCTCAAACATCAAATATTCCATACCAGTATCAACTTGGTTTAAAGGAAAGGGCAAAGTTTATCAAAACCATTGCGTTCTGTACTATGGTTTCACATGCATTATCTACCTCTTCTACCAACCATGGTGTTTTCATTTCTTTTATGGTACTTGTCTTTTATAAACTTTTATTTAAATATTTGTTTGCTATAGGGTACCCCTTATCTTTTATACTAGACTGTAAGCTCTTTGAAGAGAGAGACAATGATTTTATATATATATATATATATATATCTCCCCCATAAAGCATGGTCCATAATAGGTGCTCAAAAAGGTTTGCTGAGTAAATAGAATTCGACTCAGATCAGAGCTATTGAAACATAGTGATACGCCTCCAGGGGAATGTGACCATTTTGACTAAGCTCTAGTGAATTACAGGGCCCCATGGCCATCTCCAGCTGCCCGAAGACAGCCACCACAGGCTAGTTAGGGGCCACTAGAGGCTGGTTTAGAGATGTAAGGTATCTTGCAGGTATGAGGTGTTCTTGGGAATGTTCACCAGCATTCCACTAAAGTAAAGAATGGCCTAACTCCTCTCCACAGAGCCAGCAAGCGTTCCTGAAGCATTCGGAATTGTCTGATTTCACCAGATGAATGATCCCTGAGGGGCACCATGGATCCTGCTGGTCTAGGATTGGCTCCAGCTTTTTCTGGATCTGCATTTGCTGTGCAACCCTGTTCGGTGGCTGAGAGATGCTCTGGAGCTGTCTAGGCTGTGAGTCTGACTTCCTCCCCACTTCCCTCTCTGCTTTTCTACGACATCCTCTATGGTCTTCTACACTGGTTTCTAGGTTTATCAAGAATGAAGAATATAGAAAATTCTTCCTTCTTAATTTTCTGCTTAATTTTGTGGATGTTACAGAAACTAAGCAATTTACATTTTTTTAAACACATGCAAAACCTTCAAATTTTGTTCATTCTAGCTTGAAAAGTACTTTGTAATAATTGACCAAGAGACGATGAATTGCAATGTGATTTCATGCTGGCTTGAAAAATACCTTTTGAGGGATTTTTTTATTTTTGATGATAATATTAAAAGTTTCCTGAATTTTATGGCACATTTTCAAATGTTTTAATACAGATCTCCTCATTTGAATAGAGTAGCTATTTTTCATTTTTATCCATAGAAAACAACACAAACATAGATCATCTTGGATGCTTACCAGCTTAGATTTTCTGATCATCATCATCATTCACAATAAAAACAACTACAGTCATAATAACCAATGATTTTTATTTAAACATCTAGTATATGCTACTTCTAATGCAATATTTTTACTGCTCACAAACATTTCTGTAAGATTTTATTATCTCCATTTTACAGATGACAAAATTTGGACTCAGATTATGTGATTTGCCTTTGGCTACACAGCTAATAAATATCAGAGCCAAAATTCAACCCATATTTTACCCCAAAGTGGTTGCACAACTGCCATTCGAGAAACTTTTTTTATATTTTTAAGTGCTTATGATTTTTAAATAAATATCATTATTTCATTGTCTTCTTAAAATACTTTGAGGACTAAAAACTTCGATTTGGCTAAGTGGCATTGCTCCCGAAGGGTTGCTATGATTTTTATGCATTTTGCCTGCTTGATGGTAGCAAGTGCAGTTGAGTAGTTTTACAAGAATTTACATCATCTTTTACTCATGTTATTATATTTGATGGGGCAAGTCTAATTAATGTAAATACGTAGTTCAACCCAAACTAGTAAAGACTCTGAATCCTCCTCTCTGGGAAACTTTATCTTTAAAATCCAAGTCTCTGAGGTGTGAATTCCATTAAATTCTAATTTATCTGTGAGGAATTAGGACTACAATAGTGACTTTGAAATACTTTTGATGATTCTAACGCTATATGCTTTATGGTTAATACAGTTGCTGTGTGTGATTTTGACTAACTTAATAAATAAATTTGAAAGGCTTTTTCTGCAGTTAATAAAGAGTGATACAACAAAAATATTTACTATGCACTATGCCAGCAACTAAATTAACCAGTAATAATTGTTTTCGGTGGTACCAATCAAAGGCTGAGAAAAGAAAATCCCTCAGGTCATTATATTTATCAAAATTAACTATGGTTTCTGCCCATCCTCTTGTGTATCACTCCTTTAAACATCCTGAGTCACACACACACATACTTAAACACACACACATGCACACACGGGGGTGTGGGGAGCTAATTCTCAATGTTTGTTTCTCTGGAAGCGATCTTGCAAACTTTTGAGTGTTTTGTACTGGTGAGATAGCAAATCTCTTATTGCTATTCCTAGCCTATAATTTACTCTCAAGACCGCTGATGCCATCCTTCCATGGAAGCATCCCTGTCATGTTGTGGATGGCAACAAAAGGTCACTCCCTTCATGTAGCGACTTGTTCTTGGAGTCTGTCAGAGAACAGTTAGAAAATGCATGCATTTCTTCAGAAAATGGTTGCACACAGGCCACCTAAAACCAGAGAGAGAATTATTACATCCTTCTGTAAGCTTCACATTACAGAAAATGTAAATCCTTCTAAAAGGACTATGCCGCTCCCACAGAGGCTAACCCCTCTACTTTCAGCCAAGTAATGGACTTGTTTCTGAAGAGCCAACATGGCCAACATTGGGCCATAGTCCCCTGGACAATGCCCTCATTGCTTAGGGATAACCCTCATTGAGTGATTTAGATAACACTCTCTGAGACGCCAGCGGTAGGGAAATGCTTGCTGATGTTCTTCAAGATGATCATGAGAAGAGGTAGCCGATAAAACTCTTTCCCGGAGTTGATACTGTTGTTTGGTACAAAGTAGCAGTGAGAAAAGTATGTGAGGGAAGTACCCCTTGACAGAATGAAGCACCATATTAGCAATGATTTGAGAGGGCATCTCAAGAAGAATCCCAGAGTCATGTGTCACCACAATACTTTGGGTCCCATTGTTACAGACAAATCTGAATGCTACATGTCAACTCTGAATTCCCTTTTAAGAAACTATTTTCTGTAGACCAGAAGGAGTCAAAGATGAGCCCTGGGATACAGTAAAAGCTGTTACAAAACGGAGTTGCTGTTTTCACAAGAGGCCTTTTCACTAATAAAAATCTTCATAATAAAACTGTTTCCTCTTTACTATGAGTATCTCCCATACATGCATGTCTGATGCTCTTTCTTTGCTGGTATGGAAATCATGGTCTCTGAACTCAAGCAAGACAAGGACATTCACAAGGATAAATATCCAACCTTGTTCTTAAGCCAAAATGATGTCAATTCCCTCAAAACAGGAAGACCGGCCCTCACGGATACAGGCCTAAAATAACTCTCTCAGTCAGCCAATATAGAGATGAAAATTAAACTTAGATTTTCTGACACTCTATTCTTGTTCTCTCACCACGAGATCCTCCCAGTTCACTGAGAAATCATTAGGTTTACACTATAAGCCAATTCTCCTCAAGGCCTGACAAATTTATAGCTTCTTCAAACATGGGAACCAAAGCAGAAGTTATCAATTATTTTCAGGTTGTCTAACTTTTAGCTGGGAATACATTGATATAGACATGTGATGGCATCTGGAATTCCAACCAGTCCTCAGGAGAATATCCACAGATGCCTTTTTGGAGCCTTCTCTAAGATAATAAAATAGGCTCTGGTCAGACACACTGTACCTCACACTGTATAACAGCTTTCGACATAAATCTGGAGCATGATTTGCATTTGAAAGCACCAGATCAATATTTGAGGAGGGATTATTTTTTATCAACTTGGCTCTAATTCTCTGAAATATAAAGTTATTTTTTAAATGTCAAGACCAACTACACCCACACTGGCATGAAATAGCTTTGTCAAAAAAGTTGAAAAAAATTAAACGTAAATTTTGTGTTGACATAATCCAGGTTAAGTCTAAAAAAGAAAAATACTTACTTTTGTAAAATGAGAGGCTATTTTATCACTCAGAGAATGTCACATCAATTGTAAAGCCATCAGGCCCAAGGTTTGGTGGTGATTGCTTCATATTTACTGTTAGTCCAGCAACGGGGATGGTACTTTTACAGTCTTTGGACAGACTAGTGAGTGTGACATTTAAAGTGTTGATTTTTGCAGCACTTATGTTAATTGTTGTAATTTTCCTGATGAACCACCATTCTGGTTTCCTGATGCAGCCAAGATAGTTTTACATTTTCTATGCAGGGCCTCTTTGCCATTTGGTCTGTGTAGTGTCAGCTTCGAGTGCTACTGAAAGCAGACAAAATTGCAAGCAAATTGCATCAGATTGCCAACATTGTGAAAAGGTAAATTGCTTGCAAATCTATTTAAACCACTGCCCTATTTTCATCAGCTTCAGTACTTGGTATTCATGATTGCTTAATTGGCGACCTTTCCTATTGTGTAGTGCTTTATGGTGTAATGGAAAGCGATCTTTACCAAACCAATTACCCTTTTTTTCTCAGCACTACATTATTGCTGTGATTGCAACTGCCAGTCCTTTGTAAATGAACTTTCTGATTTCAATGATGTTTTTAAAATGTAAGATAGAAAAAAGTGGCATTCATATTGTGCGATGTTCTATTTTGAAGCCTCTTTGTAGTCACCATTGTCTGGGAAAATGGACTGAAGGGTTACACAGTACCTACAAATATCCATGTAACTATTATTAATATTATTATAATGTCCTCCTTTGTACTGCAGCTCAATTAGGAAAGGATAGGAGAAATATTTTGTCACCCTGTCAAGTGCACAGGAAGTGCATTTGAGGCTTCTTTTTTGACACATACATTATCTCTAGTAATAAGATTCGTTTTAAGGAGTGGTGATGAAGATACAAAATCAATTTAAATAAAATTCACATTGCTAGTTTTATGGTCACTCAACATTTAAAGGGGAGCTTTAAATGACTCAAATATTCAGACTTAGAATAAAAGCTTAATTTTAAAAGAGATAGTTGTGAGCATACTAAGAAATAGTGAATTTTTAAGATCTTAGGTTCTGAATATACATGCCAAGACACAGCAAAAGATGGCTATTCTATAGTTCAAAGCTAAAAATACGTAAATACAGATATGTAGCCTGAACTGGAACAGAACTAAGACAGCTTTTAAAAAAATTCTCTTAATAAGATTCTATAAAATCAGCATCCACATGAATTCTCATAAAAATGGGGCATAGAACTCCATTGAATCCTGTTTATGTATTTTTGTGTGATTTAGAAAATTATATCATTACTTATAAGTGTATGTACAGAAAGGGAGCGACAAGTAATTTAGTCATTCTCTAATACTCTTAAGTGGAGATGGATGCATCTTTCTACCCCCTACAGTTAGAAACTCTATTGTATGTGGGATATTTTGCAAAGATTTCTTTTGCTCTCTTCTCTCATTTAATTAGGAAAAAAATGGAGTTCAGAAAAGGCTTGCCAATGATGATCAGGTGATTGTTGATTTTAGTACCTTTGATGTAATGTAATGATTTATTTATAGCACAGCAACTTATTCTCTGAAAGCAAACGAATGTGTTTATTATCTGCTGCGTGTAAAAGTGTTCATAACAAACAATTTCACGGTGATATTGAGGTCTAATACAGTTATTACTTTGTATCGGCAATATATATTCTTTTGGAAAATTAGACACATAATTCAATTGTCTGACTTTTAGTATAGTCATGTATTTACAGGTGGGAGGATGATGTTTGTTCGGGTGTTTGTTAAAACATGGGATTTTAAAAAAAGTGTCCTGTCAATTTGGAGCAGGACCCAGAAGAACTCTCACCTTGTGGAGGGCCTTTATATTAAATAACTTTTGTAGAAAGACTTTTAAGACAATTTTACTTTTCTTGGGGAATGGAGGGTAAGGGAGATCTATGATGGGAGAAAACTCATGGGCTGGCAGGAACCACAGTTATTACTGTCAGTGTTACCGACAGAGGTTGGTCGTGAACTCTCACTCTCATCATTCATCTTTTCATCTTTCTAGATCAGTACTGAGCCCTGTGATGGTAACACAGATAATAATAACCACAGCATACATAGTCAGGGCTTACAACGTGCCAGGCACTATGCTAAGCCCTTTAACTACTGTGTCTCATTTAAAATCCTTCCAACATTCCTATTAGGACAATAATATTATTCCCATTTTATAGATGAGGCAACTGAGGCTGAGGAGGTTTTGAGGCTGACACAGGGCCATGCAGCTAATATGAAACTGGGCTATGACCCTGGGCAGCCAGGCTCTAGAGCCCTGTGTTCTGCCACCTAAAGAGCTCTGTTTCCCAGTTCCAAATTTCTCATTCTTAGGCTAAGAAAGACAGCCGATTGGCTAACAAACACATAGAATCTAAATATCTGATTTTCAAGACTATTTTAAGTAGTTATTAAGAAAATAGAGAAGTGTGGCCGGAAGTCATTTGATCTCTTTTTTTTTTTTTTTTTTGAGACAGAATATCCCTCTGTGGCCCAGGCTAGAGTCAGTGGCACGATCTCTGCTCACTGCAAGCTCCGCCTCCCTGGTTCATGCCATTCTCCTGCCTCAGTCTTCCGAGTAGCTGGGACTACAGGCCTGGCTAATTTTTTTGTATTTTTAGTAGAGACGGGGTCTCTCTGTGTTAGCCAGGATGGTCTCGATTTCCTGACCTTGTGATCTGCCCGCCTCGGCCTCCCAAAGTGCTGGGATTACAGGCATGAGCCACTGCGTCCGGCCAGTCATTTGGTCTTTTATGCTTTTCATCTCTTTAGACTTGGTATAGTTTTAGCACTGATATTCATGTTTTATATGCAAAACTCTTAGAAACTCGGATGTTCAAATCAGCTTCTGCATGAACAAGGATGAATTCCTATATATGCCAACTATCACAAAAAGTCCTGTAGATGGTCCTTCTCTTTCTCCTTTCTTTGGGAAGAGAAACTCTTGAATGCTGTCGGCATGGTAAATATCCAGTCCATCTTATCACCTCTGTTAAATAATGTACTTTGGAGTTTGTTATTTGAGTTTGTTGATGGGTGGAATCTTTTTGTTTTAGTTCAAAGCTCTTTCAAAGTAATGGCCATAAGAATAGTTGTCAGATTTCTTCCTGTGAAAGAGGTAAAGAGGGCGGGGGCTGGAATGAGAGTGAGAGGGTGGGGGGGGTTGTTCCATTTCAAGGGATCTACAAGTAAATTACAGCATGAATGAAATATTTTTTGAGATTGCACATGAGGCATTTGTTGCACTGATTTAAGTGAAAGCCAAGGTGTTTTGCTTGGTATCCCAATGCTCACACTGCCATGGGCAACCAGTGAAGACTTGAGCATACTCCTTCATGTTTTCAATGGTAGTTAACTCCATGCTCTTATCTCAGCAAGTCATACGTAAGGTCCAATAACCAAAACGTTAGGAAAACTTAGAAAAAAGCAAGAAGCTGGAGAGCCCCTTTTATTCCCATTTACTCAGACTCATATACCAATTTCTGGATTTATCCCAAAGATTAATTCAGGGGTGGGGGATGGTAGGGAGGAATTCTAGCCAAATAATCACTTATGTAAAAATTCATTACGTAATTTATGACCAGGTGCTGTGGCTCATGCCTGTATCCCCAGCACTTTGGGAGGCTGAGGTGGGAGGATTTCTTGAGCCCAGGAGTTCAAGACCAGCTTGGGCAACATGGTGAGACCCCATCTCCACAAAAATAAAAAAATTAGCCATTCATGGTGGTGTGCACGTATAGTCCCAGCTACTCCAGAGGCTGAGGTAAGAGAATTAACTAAGCCTGGGGAGGTCAAGGCTACAGTGAGCAGTGATCGTGCCGCTGCACTCCAGGCTGAGCGACGGAGTAAGACCCTGTCTCAAGAAAAAAAAAAAAATCATCACATTTTTATTTAGCAAACTCCCTGCACAGATTTAATATACTGTTTCATTTATGGACAAAAAAACTGTACTTAAAGTTTTCAGACTTCCCACAATTTTAGGAAATTACCTCTGTGTTGTTTCTTCTTTGCTGTAATACTACTACTGCAATTCCTTGTACTCCTGCGGGGTGTGGACCTGTAAGGATCATTTATTCTCTCAAATAATGTCCTCTTCATAATCAGCAGCATCCATTCACCCCAAACAGATGGAAGTTAAGGAAGAACAAACAAGATTGACCATACCGGTATTACTGACCCCTTATGGATATTAAACTATTAAAAAAAACTTTTATGATCCAACACAACTTTACCATTGATAATAATGATGGATGCTTACAAAGGAGAAATTCTCTGAGCTTTCTCGGCCTTAATTCCTTCTCTACATGAAAGTAAACTGTGAAACACTTCCACATACACAAAAATAGCTAATCTCTTATTTCCAATTTATGAATTTTTTTTTTACTGTGGTATACCCTCAGAAAGATCATACAATTTAAGAGCAAATGGAAGTGGTACACTATAGAGGAGACACAGAATTTGTGGAATTGGATTTAAAATTCTGAGATAGTTAATTAGCTCTGTGTATTTTAGGGAGACTGTAACTACTTGATATACTAGCAATAGTAATAAACAACATCTAACATGTGTTTGGGGTTTACTATGAGCCAACAACTCTGAGATAGATACTATTAACACTTCTGTTTAATAAATGAGGAATACGGGATTTTGAGATTAAGCAAAATTTTCAAGATCAGAAAGTTTGTAAGTGGTAGATCTAAGATTCTGATTCAGATAGCCTGGAAGTCATTACTGAGTTCCAATTTAAAAAGAAGAAAGAGATGCCGGGCGTGGTGGCTCACGCCCGTAATCCCAGCACTTTGGGAGGCCGAGGCGGGTGGATCACCTGAGGTCAGAAGTTCAAAACCAACCTGGTCAACATGGTGAAACCCCATCTCTACTAAATATACAAAAAAATTAGCCAGGCGTGGTGGTGGGTGCCTGTAATCCCAGCTACTCAGGAGGCTGAGGCAGGAGAATTGCTTGAACCCGGGAGGCAGAGGTTGCAGTGAGCCAAGATAGCGCCATTGCACTCCAGCCTGGGCAACAAGAGCGAAACTTTGTTCCAAAAAATTAAAAAATAAAAAAAAAGGAAAAGGAGGAAAAGAAATGAAAGGAAACAAAGAAGAAAGAAAGGGAGGGAGGGAGGAAAGGGCAAGAGAAAAAAAAGAGAGAAGGCATTTCAGAAATTAAGAAAGCCAACAAAGGGCTGTATTGTCTTATCATTAAGAAGCTCCCAAATCCCTACACATGCACAATAGAATTTCGAATTCTCCCTAGGCTTCTGGGTAGTCACTCAGTATTGTACATATCTGGCCTGGGAATTAGTATCATTCTTGTCTTTACAAATTTTTTTTTCAGTTGTTTTTTCACAGTCAATGCAGAATTGCATTAACCTCAAATTGGTGGCAAATATTCTTGTCGATTATATAACAGTGTAGGAGATGGTATCACAATGTAGGGAAACTTCCACCTTCATGATGCCAACAAGAGGCTATTGATGGAGAGCCCTACATAGAAAGGCCTTCTCTCTCCCTCTCAAGGTAGAATTTTCAAGGGCTCATCTTAGGTCAGCTGAACAGCAGACAAAGAAATGGTAAGACTGAGAAGAGAGAACAGTGCTCAAATCCAGAGAGATGAATCCTGCTATGGACTCAGTGTGTCTCCCCAAAATTCATATGTTGAAGCTTAATGGCCAGTGTGATAGCACCAAGAAGTGGTACCTTTAAGAGGTGATTAAGTCTCTGCCCTCATGAGTGGCATTAGTGACCTTATAAAAGGGCTGGAGGGAACTACGTTCCTCCCTGCTGCCCTTCCACCTTCCTCCATGTGAGAACAAAGCATTTGTCACCTCCTGAGGACACAGCAACAAGGCACCACTTCTTAGAAGCAGAGAGATTGGTCCTTGCCAGACACTAAATCTGCCAGTTCCTTAACCTTGGGCCTCCCAGCCTTCAGAGCCATGAGGAAATTTCCATTCTATATAAGTTACCCATTCTCAGGTATGTTGTTACACAGCAGCACAAACAAACTAAGACCCCAAGACGAATATAACCCACTACTTCTGCCTAGACCTGCCCGAGTGACCTGGCACCCATTCTATTTAGCGTGTTACTATGTAAAAGGATCTTAAGGGAGAGAAATTTCTGAGAGCCCCACCACTCAGGTTTAGCTATTTGGGAAGGCATTCCTAAACCAAAATTGATAATTACTTTTCTTACTCCAAGGAAATGAATGATAGTTTCTCAGCAAGGAGAACCTTCATTCCTGGAGGCCCAGGTGAAGTGAACCATTCAGTTATTGAATAAACATTTGCCCAGCACTTTCTGTGTGTCAAAACACTGTGGCAACACAGAACTAGCAGTCCCAGCTTCTCCCAGCAAGCCTCACAGTGTGATGGTACACATCGACATAAGCCACAAGAGAGACTTATTTTAGAATGCAGTGCCATTTAGAAGAACAAATTTTCTTTTAATTAAGTCAATTTGAGAAAAATCAACGTTTAAATGGCAGTGAGGAAAGAAGGAAAAAAATTGCAGATCCAAGAATAGAGTTTTACATTAGATGGAGATTTGCTTAACTTAAAATAGTCCATTTAAGAAGTGTGCCAGTACATTTATGACATTACATTTCATATGCTGATATTTATTTCTACTTATTATTTTAATAGATGTAAGGGAGATTTCTTAACAATGGTGTCTTTTAAGAATACAGTTGTCATTGGTCCCTAAACTGCATTTTGACATTCAGTGAATATTTAATCTAAAATTTTAACTGGCCTCTGTTTTAAAGTATTTACAGTTTAGATTGTTTTTGTTTTTTTCAAAAGGATTGAGATTTTCTGACTTATGATGTCCTTCTAAGGTAAAGAACTGAATGGTTTCATTATTTTAGAATGAAATAATCTTAGTATATTTAAATGTGAGTTAGACTTCCACAGCGCTTTTTCGAAGTAATATCATATGTAGTCTTCATGAAGTATTGGGTTTTTGAATGCTTACTGAAATTTTTTTAAATATCTATTTTAGGAATATCTTACCAACTTACAGCATTTTAATGAGCAAGTCATTATTTGAACAAAGCATTTCTGTAATGAACCCAGTAGCCAGGAGTAATGAACCCTGCAGTCTCTGGAACCCTGAGCACTGCATAACTCATGGGTCTGGCTACCATGAGATTGAGCATGAAATTTCACATCAAAGACCTCCATGCTTGAGGAGCAGAGGTGCACGGGGGTGGTATGACCAGGGTGAAAGAGCATGCACAAAGCAGGCTGAGTTCCTCCCAGTGTGTTGGGAGACCAGATGGAGTTTCTGCAGGGGAGGAATATTTGCAGTCACTGCTCACTCTGGAAATAACAAGCTTCTGCAGTCAGAGCTGCAGTAACAGAGGAGCGATCACTGAAACACTAGCAGCAAAAGTCCTAGAGCACCTTGTAGTGGTCGGCCTGTACCTTGAGCCTGGGCCAGATTCACAGGCATACAACGTGTACTGTTGCACAGAGTCCTTTGCCTAAAGGGATTCCATGCTTGGTTTAATGTTCTACAGTCACTGTTCTGCAATTTTTAATAAATGTTGAAGAAGAGGCCCCTCATTTTCATTATGTAACTGGTTCTATCAAGAGATTTATTTTTAATTATGGCCATTTCATTCTAAAAAAGTCACTGACAACACCCAGGATGCAGGACGATCTGGAAATTGTCACAGAGGAGACTCTTGAGGAAACAAGGGATAGTTAATAGGCAAAAATATAACTTGCAATCAACAGATAACACTTTATGGCTATCTTGATCTGGAAAAACTAGAAAGTATCATCCAGAGAAGGAAGGAGAATTCTATGGTTCTATTATTAGAGTCTTCAACTAATAATAATGGCAAAGGATTCCTACATATCAATGGCATTTAATTATGACCCATGCAAAGAAATACATTTTATTTATGACCATGTATACAAAAATATACACAGACATATGTATTTATACATATATATGTATATGTGTGTGTGTGTATATATATATATATATGTACATTTACACAGTTTCATGAGCTTACCCTTACCTTATGGTATGCATTCTGAGGCTTTCTGTTTTTTTCTCTTTTATTAAAAAAAAGTGTGTGTGTGTGTGTGTGTGTGTCTGTGCGCGTGTCTGTGTCCTATTTGCCTAAAACTCTGTTATGTAGTATGGGATTGCAATAGATAACCCAACTTTTTTTAGCTCTCTGATTACAATTTTCAAGGGCTAAAAATCGCAAGTTATGCCACAGGTGACTTGAGAATGTGCCTGAGCAATTGGATGGGGGGTTTCTATACTCTGCTCATCAGCCTCCACTCCTTATTCAGCTCCCCGCTGAAGAGCTGTGGGCCTGCGGTGAACAGACTTTGGAAGTGATTCAGCTCAACAACTGTATCTTAAACTTTGATCCATGGACTACTGGTGAGCAATGAGAGTTAGGAATGAAACGGAAGAGTCTATGTCTTTCTTAAATTTTGTTCACCCTTATCCTCATAGAATGAACTCCACGAGGAGAGGGGCTATGTCTGTCCAATTCCCTGCTTTCTCTATTGTGTGCACAGTACCTAGCACGCAACAGGTGCTTAGGAAATACTGAGTGACTGAATGAATTACTTTTTAAGATGTCAAAATAAAATGTGGGGGAAATGTGGGGGAAATTGAGAGATTTATAAAAATTCTCAAATTGTTAACAGGTATGAATTTTAAGATTCATCCCTCAGCAGGTTGACAGTAGTACCACATATATTTATAGTAAAATTGGACATTGTCATCTCCATTTTATAGATAAGAATACCAGAGCCCTATGAAATTTAATGCTCTTGGAGTTACCTAACAATTTATAGGCAGAAATGTTGATCGAAAGCTATTGAATTTCTGACCTGCTTATTGGTAAATTCTAGAAGGAAGCTCCACGAGGACATCCCAATGTTCAATGAATGAATGGGGTGCATCTTAGTGAATGACTTTGTCGAGCCCTTTAAAACATTGGTATTTTGTTGAGTGGTGTAATCGTTAAAAAGAAACTTGTGCTGTGCCAATCACTGGCCTCTGTGGGCTCACCAATTTCATTCGTGAATATGACAGCCTCACTGTTAGTAGCAATTTGTTTTGTGATATTGTGGCGTGATTGAAAGCAAAAAGGAAAGAAACAGGCCAGAGGAATTTTTTTTTCCCTTAATGGAATTACTACTCAGAAAAAAATGGTACTTGGTTGGGCAAGTCCTTATCATACCAAGTGAGCTCTTCAAAATGTTATGTCCCATTTGTATCACTAACTGTATTTTTAAGATGACAAGAGATGAATGCAATATAAAGCTTATGGTTACACAGGATACTCATCTTCATGCACAACTTCAGCATTAATGTAACCTTTAAAATGTAACCTTTAAAAAGCATGGTAGTTATCAGCAGCATGACCCATATCAAAATGGAACTGCCTGTCAAGCCTTGCTCATTTGATGCATGAAAGTTCTATATTTTCCCTCATAGGCATACGTTACAGTACCTTTATGTTAGCCCACACAGCATGCCAATGTGGAATTTCCATAATTGTAAATTCTGCACAGAGGGTATAACCACTAGCATCTATCTATTTAGGTAGCCCGGAACACCCAGATGTTTTGAAATAGTCACTCCCTTAAAATGAAATAGAACATCCTCACAACTAGTATGCACATCTTTAAACTAAGTTTGAGCATCTGTATTCTTCTCTTTTAATATGATTTAGGATTGTTAAAAACATACTTAGAACCTAATTAAATTTCTCAGGTATAGTTCACTTGACTTAATGCACATGCTGTACAAAAGCTAGTTAACTCCTTTTGAAATGGCAAGCAATATTTTGTATCATAAACCCCAAAATAAAAATTGATTCAGGGCACTGAAAACACATCATAATAGCAAAACACTCTAAGCATGGAGGGTAAGAGGAAAAGCTGTTTTGCACTACTGGATAAAGTCATTTAACTACATGAAATCACCAATTCTCAGCCATTTTTGGCCTACAAAAATGGCAGTTTTGTAGAGCTCAATCTTTATTTCTCGGCACCTGTTGCTCATTCTGCCTTTATGATCTCCCAAGAAAGTTGGGGCTTCCCTCAGTAGAAAGAAAGCAGGAGTCAAAAAATTCCAAGTAGTTTTCACTTGGCCTTCACAGGAAGGCAAAATACTTAAATACATATTTAGTGGGCCAGTTTCAGTCCTTTAGTTATTCTTGAAAAAGGTGGAAGGGTCCCCTGAAAAAAATTACCGACCATTTATTCCACCAAATATTTTTACCTTCTAGAAAAGTGCCCTAAAATCATAGAGATTATGTGCAAAATTTATTTATGAAAATGTTAGTAGATTTTAATATTAAAGATTTAAATAGAACATAAAAAACTAATTATAGAAGCTTGGTTAAATAGAGCATAGACCTTCCATAATAAAAAAACAAAATAAGGAAAGTATTTATCAAGTAAGAAAGGTGTTCATGAAAGAGTATTTATTTAAAAAAAAAAAGGATGCAAAATAGCTTCACATTATAGTATCATAAAAAATCAGTATAGATACATGTAAACATAGATACATTTAAATATATATAAACAGAATTCATAACAAGACCTGAATTGTATTCACTGTTGTCAGTGATTATTTCTGAGTGTGAGCTTAAGATTATGAATGCCTTTGGGCTTTTATTTATCTGTACTTTCTATAATAAACATGTATTATTTGTAAGATAAGAAAAAATAAAATAAAATGTTACCAAGAATACTTAATTAGGCAGAGTTTATCAGCCCACTCATTTTTTTAAAAAAAGATCTGACTCCTAAATTAAGATGATTTCTGAGTATTTGCATCAGGAAGCTTGATTAGCACAGAAAAAATCCCATGGAACGTTATCCACATGAGATATTGATAACTTCTCTTGAAGTTCCAAGAGATTCTGAATCAGTGAGAGAACAAAAGGCAAGGGGTGCAGAGAGCTGGTAAGCAAACCTCTGGAAGGGGACTTAACAGCAAATTAATGAATTGAAATAATTTTCTACCTACCCTGTGCCTCTTCAAGTCATTCATTTGGGTTGTTTACCTTATACCAGTGAGTAGCAATTAGGCTGCTAAAGAAGGCAAACAAACTTGATTAGTAAACAGGAAACATTTTGCATGAGAGGAAATTAAGTGGGGTTGGTTATTTGAACTTAATTTAGGAAATACTTCAGACAAATTTTTTTTTCTATTTCTTGTCACAGAGAGAATGCTTTAAATGGCCAAGGGCAGAGTAAAATATTAGAGCTTCCTTCTGAAGAGATGATATATATATATATATAGATCAAATTGATAAAAATAATTATTTCATAGGACAAATGGACATGACAGGACAAGTGAATGGAAATAAGATTTTATGGGAAAGTTAGTGAACATACTGAAATATCTCTTAGGATGAAAATAAAAATAGGCTCCAATAAAATTACATATCACGTGTAATGCAGTGGCTGACACAAATTGAGAACACATGTAGTTCTCAATATACATTTGTGGGTTGGACTTTTTAAAAGAATGAATGAATTGATATAACTTCACCTCATCACCTTAGACCATGGACCAGATCTCTGCAATTTATACACAGTAGCCAGTAGCACTGAGTTAAATTAAACTAGATATGGTTACATGCTACATAGCAAAACTATTAAATTCTGTGACTGGGGAGCCAGTTATATTCACTGTGATATGCCAGTTTAACTCTTCAATAGTTCTTTCTTCTATGGAGCTTTATATATGTAATTCAGAAGTTTAAAAATGAAACTTATGTATACTCTTTAGCATACATAGATACATAAGGTAAAAGCAAAAAGTCATAAAGTCACTGTAAAGGAGAAACTGTGTGAAGCATTATTCTAGAATGTTAGCCATAAAATATGTAGTTTTCTTTAATAGAACATAAATTGGTTCTAATATTTTTCATGAAGCTAGATTGAAAAAAAAAAAAGAGTAACTCCTTACAATTTGGATGGGCAAGTAAAAACACCTATGTATTCCTTCTACTAAAGTGAAAAGTTTAGAAGTAAAAGAAGTATTATATTTGCTTTTATTTCCTATATATGCACAGATTTTCCAATATCAGTATTTCATGATGAGTATACAACTCATTTGATATCTACACAACTTAAAGCATTGTTGAGGTGGCAATGTCGTCTGCAAAAATCAATCCTCGTGTATCAGAAGAAACTGAAGCAAGTCCAGTGATTAACGTGCCTGGGAGTTGCATCAGAACAAAAGTACTGGTTGCCTAGCCATCACTTTGGAATGATAACTTAAAATGCCGATGTTCAATTATTTGAAATTGAGCACTTGCAAAACAAAGACTGATTCTCCAGGCCTCACAAATCTAAAGGTAATAGATACCCATATTGTTGTGCCATCCATTTTATGACGACTATTTTTCCAAATGATGGTAGATATTGAAATATTAAGTGACATGTTTGACATATGCCCAAGCGTATTATTGGCAAACTTGTGTTAATAAAAAAAGAAAAATAGCTAAGAATTCATAATATAATTAATTGCTATTTTATAAATCAGATGCATTCATTCAATAAGTGTTTACTGAATTCATGCCGTGTGCCAGGCACTGTATTAAGTGATAGACAATTATTACAGTAGTCCACAGTTTTGCTTTCTACAGTTTCAGCTACTCATGGTACACTGTAAGATATTTTGAGAGAGAGAAGGAGACAACATTCACATAAGTTTTATTACAATATGTTGTTACAATTGTTCTATTTTAAATTTTAAATTATTGTTGTTAATCTCTTTCTGTGCCTAACTTAAGCTTTATCGAAGGTCTAGGTATGTATGTATAGGAAAAAATAGTATATGTGGGGTTCAGTACTATCTGAGGTTTCAGGTGTCTCTTAAACCAAACTTCAAAACGTGAAATTTACTAGTTTAGCTGGTTTTCAAAATAAGAATAAATTTGTAAAGCTAGCCTCTTGATTTTAGCTTAATTTTCCTCAAAAGTATCAAGTGGCTTACATCAGTTTATAGATCACTGTTACTGTATGACACTTATGTGATAGAATTTGATATCCTCAAATTATCTTAGTTATTGCCTGGAAACTAAGTTCAAGTTCACTGACATTCAGGTAGAATAGTTTGTAATATTCTAGAGAACAACAGAAGTAAATAAGTCTGTAAAGGTTAAAAAAAAAAAGTGAAAAGTGAATTTCTCTTCCAGGCTTTGCTTTCAGGGATGCTTGCTGCCGCTAGGTGACTTCTACTGCCTCTTTTTTTTTTTTTCAATATGGAGAAGGTGGTGGGGACAGGAATAGATAATATAATAAAAGTCTACATGCAGTGTGGGAAACACAGCCCTTAGCCTGGGGTGTGAGAGTGGACACTAACAAAGTCTGACACATCTTTCAGAACTCTCCATCAGATGAAAAGTGTAAAATAACAGAGCTGGCTAAGCCAGAATTCTAAATCCAGAAAAGGAAAAGATAAAAACTTAAAAGGACACAAAGACCATAGCCTCACTTGTTCGCACTAATGTGTTTAGGGTTTCTCCTCTATGTTCTTTGATACCCATAAAGAAGTCAAAGTTTGGTGATCAAATACCACATTCACGGTATTTTCTTTCTTGCTTTTCAGAAGCAATCCATGTTGGTTCTGTTTGTCTTTGTCTTGTCTTCTAGAATATTTCCTCTCTGGAGAGTCTTTGCTCCTGCAAGGCAATATGCAAGCTGGTTTTTCTCTGGCTCGGATAGTGGGGAAGGCATACAACTGTGTCGTGCTCATTTCGGAGGTTTCTTGTCATCCTATTTGTTTTCTTTGGGTCTCCACTTGACACGACTCAGCAACCTCACCTTTTAGCTCCAGGATATTTTATAACACCTTCATTGTGTATTCAAATGGATCCATATATGTAGAGCAATATATAGATCAAGATATTTACATCTACCTGGAAGGACATCAGCTAAGTATCAGAATTTCCATCTTAAGAAAGAAAATTATTTGGAGCAGTCTGAGAGACCTCCTGAGCAGTCTGAGAGACCTCCCTGAAATCATTTATCAACACATTTGATCATATTATGATATTTACATCTAGATAATTTTTTCATTGTGCTAGTTTTGAAATCCTTCAAATTTGACGCAAGAGATCTGGCAAATTAGACACTATTTTAAACACATAATGTGTGAACTAATTAATTCTTATAAGCCTAAAGGATAGATGCTGTTATTATCACCATTTTACATCAGACAAAACCCTCGCACAGCAAAGCTAAGTAACTTGTCCAAAGTCAAACCACTGCTATGAGGGGGAACTAAGAGTGGAATGGAATCATCATGGCTCCACAGAGTGAGTACTCAGTCACTTCATTCGCTCTTCCAAAAATCAAGTGTCTGTTATCTTTATCTAGAACAAGCACAACAAAATTATTGTAGAGAAAAAATGGAGAGTTACAAAAATTTTGAGCAAGAAAAGTTAAGCTGTCCAGATAGAATGAAAACATGTGGGGAACGTATAAATATAGCAAATCCACGGGAAGATGATGGCACAATGATTCTTGCCTGAGCTAGCACAGCCATGCCCTCACTGCCTCTCTGCATCCAGTTGCTTAATGGACGCATCCAGCATCCACACTTTTGCCAGAGTTAACATGCCAGAAACAGTCATATTAAGCTCCTGCTAAGCAGGCACATGTGAGCAGGTGCATGTGCACGTGTGTGCGCACGCACACACACACACACACACACAGGCTCCCTATTGCTTATGTCCTGTGAGATAAATGGGTTGTCCTTGGCCTCAATTCTAGCTACTCCTCTACCATCTGTTTTTTCACTGGACTCCCTAATTACTTAGCATCTTAGGACTTTGGCACGTGCTCTCACACCTCCATATCCTTCTTTGCTCATGGTCTTCCCACCAACAAGAAAACCTTTCCTCCCCACTCTGCCCAGAACCCCTTGGAAAATTTCTGATTGTCCTTCAAGATCTAAGGCAGGGGTGTTCTAAGTCAGGGGTTTCCAATCTTTTGGCTTCCCTGGGCCACATTGGAAGAGGAAGAATTGTCCTGGGCCACACATAAAATACACGAATACTAATGATAGCTGATGAGCTAAAAAAAAAATCACAAAAAGTTTACAAATTTGTGTTGGGCCATATTCAAAGTTGTCCTGGGCTGCATGCAAGTCTGTGGGCTGCGGGTTGGACAAACTTGGTCTAAGTAAAATGTTATGTTCTCTTTGGTACTTTTCTTGAACTACGGCTTTTTCTCCATGGCAGTTTTGATCCCTCTCAATTATGTTTCCGCAGGATCACACACTTTTATCGAAACATTTATCCCAATGTATAATTTTTGACATGTCTCTTACTCCCATGAGATTCAGCCCTAACTGCTTCGTCTGTATTCCCAGGGTCTATCAGAGCCTGGCACCGAGGAGTGTTTCAGTAAATAGTTTAAAATTATATTTGCTGCTATTCCATATGACTTTGTGGGTATTTATTATCTCCTGGCAAAATAAAGCATCAGGGTCCATGTGTGGGTGTTTCATAGGGGAAGAAAAAAGCCTCTTTTAAACATCTTGACCCTTAATGAAAGTGTTTTCTTTTACAAGAAGTTAGAGAAGGTCTTTGTCACCTACTTCTTAGCAACATGAATATTTCTAAGATTGATATGTTCTAGCGGGTAGATTTTTTTACAAACAAGATAACTTTGGAAATCAAACTCTAGGAATTGTGACTTTCTCCCCTATAGGAGAGAATAACTGTATTGTTCTCCACAGACGCCTTTAAGTTAGTTTTAATTCATTTGTAATATGGTCAAAGGAGTGGGTCAGTGATTCCACAGAGGTCTTCTCCCCAACTGCTCCAAATCACTTTCTTTGTTAAGATGGTATCTGATACCTAGCTAGTTTTACTTCCTTCCGGGTAGCCATATAGCACAAAATTATCTTATTATATGCCATTGGTCAACTAAGAGTAAGGAAAATGTATTCCTGGAGCTGTTTCATTATTTTTATCCAGTGTCTGTATCTGCTAGAGGTTTAGACATCAAGTGCCGTGGATAGAAGCGGGTCTGTTATCAACCTAGGGGGTGCCTTCCCTGTATCTGAGCTGTTGGCAGATACAGCCCCATTCTAGCGGGATCCACACACAAAATACATTTCCCCCAAGCAACTGTTTTCATGTTTTTCCTCTGTTCCTGTTGAGCAAATGCCACACAAAATAACCCTCTCCACTGGCATACGGTGAGCCCAGAGCCTCTTGCGGGCTTGGAAGAGGAAGCTCCATAGACTTTCTCTCCAATGTGTCAAGTCAGGGCACACGCAGCCCCAGTTACAAGATAAATGGTGCTGAGGGAACAAGTCAGCTGAGCCAACAACTGCCCGAGCGCCACAGTCAGTGTCTTTTCTGTAATTATTGCATTTAATACAGCTAGTTACTTGCACAAAAGAGCTTCCGGATACAGCAATTTCCACTGGGGGCTGTTTAGGAATGTACAGGCCCATCATTCAGCCCTGATATTGTTGGGTTGTCAGAATTGATCATAGCTCTTGACGGAACACCTCTAGCTTTTTTTTTTATGGAGTGCCTCAGAGTGACATTTCACATTGTTTAAGTAGGAGTGATCTGTTAGTTTATATTTTATCTAAAACTGCAGATCAGATGACCTCCCTCAGGGTCTGAATACATGAATCCTTTTCGCATGTTATAATTAATAGTGGAGCCGGGAGAGAAATTCATAACAAGAGGCCGAAGAAACTGGGCAGAGCAACTTGTCAAAAAGAAGGAAATTCCACTACAGATTAGCTTATTTTTAAGCATGTCAAGCTCTACATACAAACATGATCTATTGCTTCCTTGTAATGTCTGTTTGGGCCCACATGCTCCGGGCGGTGTCAGAGGCTGCTGTAAATTTTGTCTGAGTCAGGGCAATTCTGATTGATCTCTGAGTGTAAAATCGATAAGAAGACACTGTCATTTTCTTAAAGGATGAGCTAGAAAAGGAAAATAAATTAAGACTCCACTGAATGTCTATCTCCAGCGCTCATTAATTCAGTGTGGTCTGTACTTTGTTAATGTTATGGCCACAGCTTTAATCTTCCAGGTGCTCTTCCTGTGGCTCCTTGCCAGGGGCCTTTTCTTATATTATGTATATTTCATCTGAAAGTGGGCAGGGGGATAAAAGGGCTGCCCTCCTTTCTCCCTTAGCTTCTGATTAATCCATTTTATTATTTTAGAGAAATACATCACCATGGATACTGATTAACTTTAAAATGGACAGAGTAATCCTCTCTCTCTCTCGTTCTCTCTCTCTGTCTCCTTCTCTCCACTGTCCCCCGTTCATCAGGAGATGTATTCATTTGTCTTGAATAGTTTGAACAAATAATAATTCCAAGCATTTTGCCTTATATAATAAACTGTGAAGATTAATTCTCTCTCTTTCTCCCCCCTCCTGCCTCTCTCTTTTCTACACCCCCTACCCCGTCTGTCTCCTTTTTCATCAGGAGATATACTCATTTGTCTACAATAGTTTGGGCAAATAATAACTACCACACCTTTTGCCTTATGCAATCACTCCATGAAGGTTAACTTTCTTCTCTCTCTGTCACTCTCCCTTTGCGGCTCCCTCTCCTCTCCTCCCTCCTTCCCCTCCCTCCCCTTCTTCTCCTCCCCATTTCCATCTCCCTCTCCATCATCTCCCTCTATCCTTCTGTTTCTCATCTAAGGCTTTTTTTGCCAGACATTTAAAGAGTAGTATTTTTAGATTTCATCAGCTTTAAAACTTCTTGTACATCAAGAGTTTTCCCAGAATGCTTCCATTTTGTGGTTGTGTGTTGTGTTTTCTCCCATAGGCTCCCAAACGTGTCCTCCAGTTTCAGGTTTTGCATTTTGCTCCTCAGGAGAAGAAGACAAGGAAGGTGGAATGTTCCTTGCCTTAATGGTATTCTGCGTTAAATGTCAACATTATAACAATCTATGTTTCTATCTGCTGCAGAAACTAAGCATCTAGTTTTGTCTAAAACTCTGTCTGGCTTCTGTGAGTGGAGGTGGGGAATCAAGTGTTCTTTAGATATTGCTCATTTCAGACACATTCTAAACATCTTGCTCAAAAGTCATAGCTCCAATAATTGTTCATGGAAATCCATCAATCGAAGGTTGGCTCCAGAAGCTTTTTGTTTGTGAAAACTTACAGAGATAATGCAAAATTTTGTTATGTTTTTCAAAACTGCGAAGTCCAAAAAGAAGGGAGAGATGGTTAAAAAAATCTGGATCTATGTGCTTCAAAGGCATTAAATTCATATTCATGAAGGGTGTTTTCTTTCTTTAACAAAGCCTAGCACATGCCAATTAATGATTTCTCAGGGAAAGGTCACTTAAGGGACTAAGTCTGTATCTCCATCTTCCCAACTGAGCATACTAAATGAATAGATTTGCAAATTTAATCTAGAAGCGACATACATTTGGCCTTGAAATTATTTGTCGTATTTATCTTCTTTAGAACATTAATCTTTACTTGTTATGGAGATCATGAAATAATGAAATAACATTTTGAAATTTATAAATAATATGCAAGTATTTTAGGATGAAATTTGAAAGGAAAATGTGTACTCAGGTAATATGCTTACTATTTATTTCCCCCCATTGCCACCATCAATATAGTGCCACCATAATTCTTTACAAAGGAGACTGCTCTCAGAGAGCTGATAGGCATCAACTGGAAGTGATCACTTATATTTTTCTAAATTTTTGTTTCTTAGACCTAAAAATGTAAGATATTTTTCTTGAAGATTGTTTATGAAGTTGGACCGAAATAAGAAGTTTGATGAGACAATTAAATGGTTATTTTGTAACTATGTGGAAATCCACAGTTTGCTCAGGGGCACCCTCACCCAAGTATTCATTCACTCCTGCCTACCGTGTGCCTGGCGCTCTGTCTTATGTGCTAGAAAACAAAGGGAATGAATGGGAAACCCTTCTAGCCTATTTCTTCATGTAAACATTAGAGATGACACCTACCCCACAGGGTTACTATGAGGATTACATGAAAAAAAGAGATATATAAAACAACTAACATATAGTTGGGTTTTAATAGTAATAGCTTCTCTTCCCTTCATTTATTGACTGGGTGGCCTTAGGCAAATCATTTATTGAAGAACTTCAGTTTTCTCATCTATAAAAATGAGGTAATAATTTTTACCATGGGGAATTGTGAAAATGAGTAATAATGTGTTTTTGTGGCAGCCCATGATACATTTAATCTACTTAAATATTATTATTATTAATATTATTATTATTATTATTATTATTATTAAGACAGAGTCTCATTCTGTCCCCCAGGCTAGAATGCACTAGTGCAATCTCAGCTCACTGCAACCTCTGCCTCCTGGGTTCAAGCGATTCTCTTGCCTCAGCATCCTGAATAGCTGGGACTATAGGTGTATGTGCCACAACACCCGGCTAATTTTTTGTGAAGATGGGGTTTTGCCATGTTGGCCAAGCTGGTCTTGAACTCCTGACCTCAGGTGATCTGCTGGGATTACAGGCATGAGCCATTGTGCCCGGCTTTATTATTCCTACTTTTTATTAGGTCCAAAGGGTCTATAGGACATCCAGTTGAAGATTTATGTTAGGGTGTTGAAAATACAAAATTGTGGTAACTCTCAAATTTTAGAACTTTAAATACATAAAACAAATATTTGGAATGTATTATATTCACAAACAATTATGAGTAGAGATGAGATGAATTTAGAAATGGCTAAGACATCTTTTGCAAGGCTGTTTTCAGATCATTACTGATATTTCTGCATTCACAGCTTGTGTATTAGCTGGACTTTCATAATTGAATAAGGCTTTGATAGAAAGTAGGCCTTTTGGAATCTTGGCATAGGCATTGTGGAGAGAAAGTTACTCGCAATGTAAATGGTGGCCAATGTAAATGGTATGTCTTTCATACCACAGACATCAGAGACTTCCTTTTGGCCAGAAAACTCAAAGTGGTGAGGGGTGTGGAAAGTCTATTAGTTCAAACACAGTACCTGAACTACACTAAATTTTCTCAATGCCATTGACAGACTTAGGAAAGGATTATTTTTCTCAATATGTATCTAAAATTTAAATATACATTTACTTTGACTCAGCAATAATTCTTTTAGAAATTTAGCCAGAGAAGATAATTCCACAAGCATACATAGATGTACAAACAGGGTTATTCACTGCAGTCTTGCTTAAAGAAAAAATCTAATTGCTTTTTCATAAGTGATTAAAAATAAGTTATGATTTGTAAATACAATTGAATCTTATGCATATATTTAAAATGTTTATCGTGCTTTATAATTCTTGATATCCAGGACATATTGTTGAGATTATATGGAAGAATGATCACTAAAATGTAAACAACAGTTATCTCCTATGGATGGAGTTTCAGTTGATAACTTCTGTGATTCTCTGCATTGTTTGAATTTTCACAATGATTATTCTTACTTTTTATGATCAGAAAAAAATGTTTATTATTTTTGGAGAAAGGGTATACCTCTATATTTGTTGGTTGGGCGGATTTAATCTAGGTCAGTGGAAATGTGAAATGATTTTTCTTTGGGATTCTGGAATACATCTCCTAATTGCCTTTTCAGGTTCTAGCCCAGCATGTTAGCTTATTTTTCTCTCTACCTTTTAGCCATCCCAACATTTTCCACTGACAGACAAATCTGAGAAATGTGAGTTTTCTTCAGTTCCTTTGCCTCCTGATCTGGAGATTTCATTTCATGCTCATGCTATTAATTACATGGGTTTAGCATGATTATTTGTTAGTCAGGCTTGAATTGTCACTCTGATTGACCCTACCTGGGCCCTGATCAAGAAAGGGGAAAGAGGCCGGGCACGGTGGCTCATGCCTGTAATTCCAGCCCTTTGGGAGGCCGAGGGAGGTGGATCACAAGGTCAAGAGATCGAGACCATCCGGGCCAACACGGTGAAACCCCGTCTCTACTAAAATTACAAAAATTAGCTGGGCTTGGTGGCACGTATCTGTAGTCCCAGCTACTCAGGAGGCTGAGGCAGGAGAATCTCTTGAGCCTGGGAGATGGAGGTTGCAGTGAGCCAAGACTGTACCACTGCATTCCAGACTGGCAACAGAGCAAGACTCCATCTCAAAAAAAAAAAAAAAGAAAAAAGAAAAAGAAAAAAGAAAGGGGGAAGAGAGGAAATTCACACATTTTTAGTGAAATAACAGAATCAGACTTTTGTAGATTTGGAACTTCTTACTTGGTTGCTTATGTGGGGATTCTGTTCTGCCTTAATCAGCCCAGGCTGCCAAAACAATATACTGTAGACTGGGTGGTTTACCCAACAGGAATTTATGTTTCTGGAGAGTAAAAATCCGAGATCGAGGTGCCAGCGGAGCCAATGTCTGCTGAGATATCTCTCCCTGGGTTGCAGGTGGTTGCCTTCCTCACTATGTCCTCATACAAGCTTTTTTTTCTGGGGTGTGGGTAGAGACAGAGAAAAGAAAGTAAGCAGGCTCTCTGGGGTGTCTTACAATAAGGGCACTAATCCCATTATGTGGGTTCTACCCTCAAGAACTCATTTAAACCTAATTACCTCCCAAATGCCCCATCTTTAAATACCATCACATCGCGTGTTTGGGCTTCAACATATGAATTTGGTGTGGGGAGAGGGGCACAATTCAATCCATAGCAGCTTGTCAAACCTGAAAAAGTAAGACTGAGCCTGCTAGACTGTCAAAGGATCTGCAGGCTTTGAGGAACACTCAAAATGATTACTTTTGTGAACTCCGTAGGGCCGTAGGGAGACTGTATGTGGAAATACATTCCATTCATGTCATTCACAATAAAGTCACTACAAGCACTGAATTAGCAAATACTGAACCATTGCTCCTAGGAGAACTATTAGATTAAGTTCCTTTGAGTCTCTGGCCATAGCATTTTCATCAACCCATCAATATGTAACTTTGTTTTATGTGTGTTTCTGTTTAAGGCACCATATTTAATATATAGTATATTAATTGACATTGAACTCACAGCCAACAGCACTCTATCTCACGCCTGAATGAAGTGCATGTAACACACATGTTTTCCCTGTAAGGCCCATCACAGCCTTCTTGAGCTTAGAACAGTAGAAATCACTTTAGCACTACACCGGACGGATCATTTTAAACAATGAAATCACTAACAAAGATAGAAAACATGTCGTGTAACTTTTGAAATCAGGACTTGTTCTTCCTTTTCAAGATTTGTTCTCAAGAATTATTAATTTAGAAAAACTAAACAACTTGTCCTGGGTCCATGTTCCCCAGGCCATGGCTATATTCCCTACCCATTAAAGGGAGAAGCAGATCCCATTTGGGCAACGAACTTAGGGGCCTTGACACTTCTTGTGTGTAGTTTCATTAAACATTGCAGCAGCAGTCCCTAGGGGAGCAGTGTTTTTGCCTCTTTGGACCCAATAATGTGTAAATTCTGTCACAGAGAACCGTGCACTGAGTCTAAACACTCATATTTTGAAAATACATTTTTACGTTCACCAAGTTCTCTATCATATCTAAATTTTTATAGCATTACTATCTTCTCATATTTGTCTTCTATCTTCTAGGCTACTATTTACATTTACCCCTACCCTGGATTTTAGACAATAAATAAACATTTGAGGCATGTGCTGAAAGTAAGATTTTACCAGGCAAACAAGGAGAAGAGTTTTCATTGTCAATTGTTTTTTGATGTTTGTTTTGTGCCGAATCAAAGAAGCAAGAAAGAGCTTGGTGTGTCCAGGGATCGTGGGTGGTTTGAAGTGACTAGGGCGTGATTCTCAAGTGCTTTTCTTCATAGCACCCCAGAACTGTGGGTGGCACTCTTTAAGGGATAAAAAGATATAAGGTGACATTAAACAAATCAGCAATAATCATAACCCAACTGGTACTCCTTCATAGAATATTTCCCAGCATATATAAAAGTGCCCACAGTTATCTCACCACACAAGTAGTTACTCTTCAGCAATGTGGTTGTAGTGGAGTAGTATAGTTTACTCCCCTGATGAGGTATACTCATGAGGCTTGTAAATCTCACTTTAGAGTACACTTTCTTTAGCCTCTTACTGGACACCCCATATCCTCTCAGCTGAACATTCCATCTGACAGGCCATGGCAAAAAACAGTGCACATTCTATTGTAACAAAAATTAAGTGTGCACATTTGTCAAAATGGGGTGGCATATCTTGCAGATGCTTGGCAGGATGCCTGTGGGGAATCACTAGGCTCCAGGAGAGGATTGTATGGGGGAATAGAGTAGATATGGGGGAAAAGCAACAGCTGCAATAAAGATGACATCCAGGGTGTATTGAGAGGCTAATATTGATAAATCTTCATTTACAGTGTTTCTAATCCTCACAACTACAACAAGCAAACTTGTTGTTATTAGTTTCTTTTTTGGAGGAGCAAAACACGGCTACAAAGTTTAAGTAACTTGTATGCAGCTATTCAAGTAATAAGAAACAGAACAGGAATCAAACTCAAATTTATCTAATTCCAGAATCCAGGCTTTTCCCCATGATATCTCTAAAATTAGGTGATACTAGATCAAAAGTATCCTCATACGCTATCACACTGGGATGTTTAAATACTACAATCAAAATTTCCTATAAGTGTGTCCTGTGTGGGATAGTAATTCTTCAGGATGGGAAATGTTACTCTAAATTAAGGGCTCTGGAACCCAGGTAGGCTTATAAAATGCTGGACTTCACTAGCCATGCACACGCTCAGGGTGCCCGTCTCTTGAGCAATAGTTTGCATTTATGAAACCACTGTTTGGTGTTGGCGTGTATTCTGGTGCCACGAAATAGAGCTTCTGTAAGTGTGATGCTAAGCTCACCCATTCAGAGATTGAACTCATGACCTTAATCTCATTAGCAACGCCATTCTAGACCCATACTATAGCTTCTTAACCAATCACAGTGATACAGCTATACTTCGAGGATACATAGCAAATTCCTTCAGTTGCATGTTTTGTCCTGCTTTGCTTTTTTAAAAATCTCTTTTTAAACCAATTTATTCTAGGATGTTTAAAATTGCTTAAAGAATTTTACCTATGCATTTGAATGTATAATTAAATATGTGTGTACGTGTACCTGTACATAGAATAAGTTCCCAATTTTATTTTTAAATATGTGCATTTATATATGTATATAATCATGTAGAAAAAAAGGTTGGAAGAAATATAACAAGATAAGCATTGATTATATATCTGGTGGCAAGATTACTGGTGGTTTTAATTTTCTTTATACTTCTCCACGTTTTCTAAATTTTCAATAAGACTATATATTATTTTTATAATGAGAAAAAATGTATATTTTCAATATGTGTTCCCATTACCTAATTTTAAGATTTGTTATATTGATTTTTGTGTTTCAATATGCCTGGCATATGTCCCTTTTGCATATTTTATTCGTGGACTAAAATCCTTGTCTGACTTTCACAACTAAATCAGCTTGTTAATGCTGAGAAGAAAAACTAAAATTTGCATTAAGACTGAGTGAATGAGTTATCGTCATTATGCGTAGGAAGTGTTTGGAGTTGTATTTGTTTGTGTGTCTGGTGTGTGCGTGTGTGTGTGTGAGAGTGTGTGTGTGTGTGTGAGAGTGTATGTGTGTGTGTGTGTGTTTTGACTACATGATGGGGTTTGAATGAGAAGAAATACAAAACAGAGGTTAGCTCAAGCAAGAGATGGAAGGGAAAACATAGAAAGAAGAGAGTGGGGAATGTAGCCAGAAATGGGTAAAACACAGACAAAAGCTAGGAAAGAGGTGGAGAGTAACAGCCAGTGAATGTAAGGGTTATACATTTCAGAGCATGCTATAGAAATCTCAAATTCCTGGAGGCTAACTGCAGCATATTTCTAATAGAAACTGAGACTGTCCTTTCTCTTCCATGTTATTTATATTTTTCTTTGTTGTTAGTCTCCATGATCCTTTTTACATAAAGTTTCAGCCTCTGTGGCTGTTAATATGAACAGAAGCCTGCTGCTTTAGACAATTACAGTCCTATAACATAAGTAAATACGTTTGAATCATGTTATTTTCAAATAATTATATTTTAAGGATACATTGGTTGACTTTATCCATATGATTCTCACAAATATTAAAAGGAAACAAAATAAGGTAGTCATATTTCTAGAATTGTGGAAATTCACTAGTTTTGGTTTATGCAGATTTGTGTAACCTACATTTTTTTGGTGGTGGTGGTCCTTTTCTCCTTTTGGGGAGACTTGTACACCTAGGGTCTGGAGTTCACGTGAACCTGAAAATTGGACCAAAACCCCTAAGATTACTTAGGCTTTCCTGGCTTTCACTCAAAATTATGAAGCTGCCTTGCTTCTCATCAGCTTGCTCATCATGTGCAGAATTATTTCCCATTATTTTGTTTACATGCATAAGTGCTTCCCCAATTTTTGTGTGTGAAAAGGTAAGTCCTTTAGACTGAGAAATGGTGATTTCTGTTTTCATTAGTTATTAAATACAGGAAAAGTTAAATAGTCATATTTGCAGCATATTTTCCTCTGGGAATTTTGGGGAAAAAAAAAGTAACTCTATCTTTCGAGAAACAATTTACACTTTGTCCTGGCCAAGAGACAAGTCTTCCAAACAAAGGGGAAAAACAGCTACAGTGTTTAATGTTGTTTGGATTCTACATGAAGGCAGAAGTATGATCACGCAGACTTATTTCATGACAAAATTCAGTTCAACAAACACACACTGAGGACTTGGTAATGTGTATGTCACTATGGTCATGCTAGAAATTCAAAAACAAACCCAACATGACCAAGTCCTGCAGGAGCCGAGTGTTGTGGAGAAGACAGATGCAGAGACATGTAAGTTAAGAAAACTAAGTTATCTGAGCTGATTTAGAATATAACACAGATGAAAGGGCAACCGAGTCTTCCATTAGGGGCTTCTCCAGTTATTACCAACCAACCAGACATGTAAAACTGCGTGGCTTAATTTTCTTCCATCTCTCTGAACTTCTCGTGGTATGTTTATTCTAAAACTTCAAACAAATTAAGAATCTTTTTAAGTGTCTTTGAGGGTTAATTGTTGACGTATATTCTCCACACTGGAGACACCCTACAATATCAGTTTCAAACTTTTAAAATTGAATCCCTTTTCCTAAAAAAAAAGTTTTACATGAAAAGTCAAAATACAAAATACAAAACACATAAAGGCAGTGCTAATCCAGCTTCACCTCCCTCCTCTCCTCACGTTTCCACGGCATAGCTCTAGGACCAGGCTCAGTAGGAGGCATTTTGAACCCATAGCCCTACAAATCACAAAATATTTAATTTATGTACTTCACTTTTCTATTCTATGCCAGTTTCATAACAATTCTAATTTTTAACATTTTATATTTTGTATGTGTTTCTATAGTTATATGCATATTTGCTACTTTAAATTTATTTAATGTTATTTTGAGCACAAGAGTCCAGACGTTCAGCCAGGCGCAGTGGGTCACGCCTGTAATCCCAGCACTTTGGGAGGCTGAGGTGGGCGGATCACCTGAGGTCAGGAGTTGGAGACCAGCCAGACCAACATGGAGAAACGCCATCTCTACTAAAAACACAAAATTTGCCAGGTGTGGTGGCACATGCCTGTAATCCCCGCTACTCGGGAGGCTAAGGCAGAAGAATCATTTGAACCCGGGAGGCAGAGGTTGCAGTGAGCCGAGATCACGCCATTGCACTCCAGCCTGGGCAACAAGAGGGAAACTCCATCTCAAATTAAAAAAAAAAAAAAAAAAAAAAGAGTCCAGAGGTTCAGTATCACTTGTTTTGAACAACAGATCACTTAACATAACTAAAGGAGCCTCTCAAGGCTTTGATTTGGATAGAAAACTTAAAAAATAAATCACATTCCCTAATTACGTATTTTAAAGAATTCATGAGAAAAATTACATAGTTGCTATCTTCATCAAAATGGTGATGTTACTATTATTAAGAAATCAGGTATTCTGAGGCTGTTTATGGTTTGCAGATGACTGTGCTCTTTAATAGATGTCCCTTCCATTGGTTGCTATTTGGAAATATAATGCCCAATATCACTTTTAAAGTTAGCTAGGGATAACTTCGTACTTCATTGGAGAAAAGGGTCACTTATATGGGGGAGGTGCCATCTCTACCCCCTCTAAACTCTCCCCTCAAACTCAACCCTTACACACTGAGTCTGTTCAGACTAAGATTCCATAATTAGAGTTTCATTCTTTGTGACTCTTAATGTTTTATCCCCTATGAAAATATATGGACATCTAGGAGAGAATGCTCATGAGATGGTAATCCACTTTTTATTGGGACTGATTTTTTTTAGAAACGTTCATAAGATTTTGACCCAATGGTTAATAGAGAGACATCACAAAGGACACTATACCTACTAAATAGATTTAATATGTCAGAGAAGAGGAAAACAGCAAAGACAACAATACATGGTCCAGGGTCTACTTATACTCTGCAAGGTGTGTTCACATGAAGCTCTTTGTTTGAACTGTATCATTGAAATACCAGCCAGATGGCTTCAGAATATTCTTCTCTAGACTGGGATTTCTCAATTTGGGCACAATTGCTGGACTTCGGGTTGAATAATTGTTTGTTGTGGGGTTGTCCTGTGAATTGCAGGACGTTTATCAGCATTTCTGGCCTTTATCCACTAGATGCCAGTAGCATATGCCCCATGCTCCCAGTTGTCACAACCAAAAATATCTCCAGACTTTGCCAAATGTCTCCTGGGGGGCACTATCACCCCTGATTGAGAAGCACTGGTCTAAGTTAATCTGTGTTTTTCTCTTCCTCCCTAGGGGTTGAGGCCTTATCAGCATTATTTCAAGATCATATTGAGCAGCTGCATATTTACTTTTAAACCATTGTCTCCTCATCTCTAGCCTACTCTTCAGTTCTCAATCAGTATGATGACTCTTTTAGTGCCAAAATTTTATTAGCTACCCATCACACCTAACCATTGTTAGTAAGCATAATCTTTGCAACATAACATAAGTCAAGAAGAGTGGATTTCTCAGCCAGTTAGGAAATTGAGCACAGACACTATGCTCAGTCCTTTGACCATAGTAATTCATTAGTTTTCAACTGGTCTCCCAGATGATATAGTGACTGTCAAAATCCAGTTTTCCACTTCATCTGACAACTCATAATTTTGTGTTTGTGAGTATTTGTTAACAAAATAACTTAATATGGTATGAATAATTAGTTCGCCTTTGAAGATCAAGGGTTGGTATCTGATTTTAAATAAGTTGTTTCATTTATGGTGTTGAGTTCAGGATAACTATGATACAGTGACATCACAACAATTATATTTAGCACATCTAGATTCTGCTCAGAGGACAGCACAAACCCACAGGTAGCACTATGCTGATAAAAATACCAAATCATAGTGTTCTAGGTTCTAAGCAGGGCCATGCAGGATTTCACTTGTCAGCGGAAACCCTAAATTATGGTAGAGAAGGCAACAGAAGTTTGAAGCAGAAGCAATGTTGTAGAGAAGGCATGAGAGCCAAGGTGAGGGCACAGGCAGTTCTGAGTCATGAAGTCAGAGCCAGGAAGAACAGAAAGAGGCAAAGGAGTATAACAAAAACAGTTTAAGGCAAATTGTTCTGTCTTAATATAGAGAACAATGCAAGAATCATACAATCCCTTTTCCATGTACGCTGGCTACACAGTGTACAGCAAAACCTGAAGGCTTACCAGTGCACAGTGCACAGTAGGACAAGATTATACTTTAAATCCTGGACTATTAACTCATGTCCTCTAGATAAAATTCCCAGGCTATCCACAAGATTATAATTGTATGCTAATATTTGTTTCTAGGTCCCTTATTATATACTAAATCATGGCTCTACAAAAAGCACAAGATGAACTCAAAGTAGATTTAATTATATACTTTGCTACATTTTTGGCACTTTAAGAATACACTTGATAGGATGCCTTCAGCTCTAATTCACCTGGTCATATGAATATTAGAAAGTTTTCAGAATACTCTACTTTTGAAAAGATATACAAATACTTGCAAATTACACATCCAACAAAGGTCTAATATCTAGAATCTATAAGGAACGTAAACAATTAAATTAGCAAAAAAAAAAAAAATCTATTAAAAAAAGGCCAAAAGCTGATCATGAGGTCAGGAGATCGAGACAATCCTGGCTAACATGGTGAAACCTTGTCTCTACTAAAAATACAAAAAATTAGCCAGGCGTGGTGGCACGCGCTTGTAGTCCCAGCTACTCAGGAGGCTGAGGCAGGAGAATCCCTTGAACCCAGGAGGCAGAGGTTGCAGTGAGCCGAGTTTGCACTACTGCACTTGAGCCTGGGTGACAGAGTGAGACTTGCTAAAAAAAAAAAAAAATGGGCAAAAGACATGAACAGACACTTCTCAAAAGAAGACATACAAGCAGCCAGCAAACATATGGAAAAATGCTCAATATCACTAATCATCAGAGAAATGCAAATCAAAACCACAATGAAATGTTATTGAACACCAGTCAGAATAGCTATTATTAAAAAGTCAAAAAAACAACATATGTTGGCAAAGCTGTGGAAAAGGTAATACTTATGCACTGTTGGTATGCAGAAACAGAAACAGATACGAATGAGGGATCATTCATATCCCAAACCTCAGCACACACAATAGATGTTTTTAACAATCCTGCACATGTACCCCCTGAATCAAATAAAAGTTGAAAAGGATATACAAACATTAGTCAAAGTTATTGGCAAATACAATATGAGATAATGTGATTCTCATTATCTATTGCATAATAATTTAAAAATAATTTGCCAATTTTGAGATAATAAATTTAAACTTTTTAAAGATTGGTGAATACTTTTAATATTTTAAAAATTCAAGGAATATTATTTGTTAATAATATATCATAGTGGTATATAATGTTATCAGTCAACAATGGCACATCATCATTCACACAGGATAGTATTATACCTTTCATGTCTGCTAACTATGCATAAGGAAAACAAAAATTGGTTGAATCAATTAGAAGAGATAACATGTAAAAATGGTTAGCGCAGTGCTTGGAATAAGCAGGTACTCAATGGTAACTCTGGGTGAAAAACTGGGGCAGGGAAGTTGTCTCAAGATATCCAGTGTAATTGAGCCAGGGAAAGAATACAGGATTCCTGTCTTTTGTTTGATATGTTGGACCTAGGAAAGGAGGCTTTACCTGACATAATTTTTCTCTTTGTAGTATTTATCAACATGATGATTATCTATTAGATGATATTAATTATATCTTAATCATAGTGTAGCCTTGACTTCTATGAGCTTTGATCAATTTACTTCATATCTCTGAGTTTTCTCATCAGTGTAGTGGATTTACTATCACTTGCCTCATAAGTCTGTTCTTGGGGTTAAAGGAAAGAATGTATGCCGGGCGCAGTGGCTCACGCCTGTAATCCCAGCACTTTGGGAGGCCGAGGTGGGCAGATCACGAGGTCAGGAGACCGAGACCATCCTGGCTAACACGGTGATACCCCGTCTCTACTAAAAATACAAAAAATTAGCCAGGAGTCTTGGCAGGCGCCTGTAGTCCCAGCTGCTAGGGAGGCTGAGGCAGGAGAATGGCGTGAACCCGGGAGGCGGAGCTTGCAGTGAGCCAACATTGCGCCACTGCACTCCAGCTTGGGCGACAGAGCCAGACTCCGTCTCAGAAAAAAAAAAGAATGTATGTACAATGTCTAAGTATTTTACATTAAGATAATCTAAATATTTTGAGCAATATTTCAGGCCATTATTAAGGAAGTTTCTTTCAGAAACATGTCTCTATGATATATTCTAATTTGAGAATTTGGTTTATATATTTAGCTTTTCTGATTAGACATTTTTAATGGCTACATCCTTAAAACCATATTAAAAGGATTTTTACTCTATTTTCTATAAACTTTCTCGTTGTTTGGCAGAGAGCATTATTTTACACTATCTCTTAAAGGATCCAAATGAGAATAGATATGGCTTCTGAAAGTCTTGGGTATTTTTAATCTTCTAAGTCTTCAACCAATTGTCATTTCATTAAGGTGCCCTGCCGAGACGTTCTTTCACATACCATCATTAAGATGAATTGTAGCTCGGCTCTATAATACACGCATTACAAGCTCAGTTCACATGTGTGCTGAAATTGTAACTACAGACAAGGTTCCATTTCCTGGAGAAGAGTGCAGCATCACAGCTGCTGTTTCAGGCAGCTTTGCTGTCAGTTTCAAGTTAGAAAACCACTTTCTTAGTGATAAGAATGCAGCCCAAAACAGGAATTAAAAAATTGTCTCTGTGACAGAAAACAAGTACTAAAGTGAATATCAAAGATTACTTTATAACTTATTTAATGTGGTAAAATATACATAACATAAATATCTAGCACTTTAACCATTTGTAACCGTGTGGCCAGTTCAGCGGCATCATCAAATACATTCACCGTGTTGTATAACCATCACCACTATTTTTACTCAAAACTTTTTCATCATTTCCAACATAAACTCTGTCCCTATTAACTGGTAACTTCCCATTTTCACTTACCCCCAGTCCCTGGTAACTTCTATTTTACTTTCTTTTGGCTATTCTAGGTACTCCATATAAGTGGAATCATTCAATAATTGTTCTACGTCTGGCTTATTTCCTTCAACCTAGTATCTTCAAGGTTCATCCATGTTGTAGCATGTATCAAAATGTCATTACTATTTATAATTTAATCTAGTGTATTAGTCTGTTCTCATGCTGCTAATAAAGACATACCTGAGACTGGGTTATTTATTTATTTTATTTTATTTTTATTTATTTATTTATTTATTTTTTTGAGAAGGAGTCTTGCTCTGTTACTCAGGCTGGAGTGCAGTGGCGTGATCTCGGCTCACCGCAAGCTCCGCCTCTTGGGTTCACACCATTCTCCTGCCTCAGCCTCTCGAGTAGCTGGGACTATAGGCGCACACCGCCACGCTCGGCTAATTTTTTTGTATTTTTAGTAGAGACGGGGTTTCACCGTGTTAGCCAGGATGGTCTCAATCTCCGGACCTTGTGATCCACCCGCCTCGGCCTCCCAAAGTGCTGGGATTACAGGCGTGAGCCACAGCGCCTGGCTGAGACTGGGTAATTTATAAAGGAAAAAGGTTTAATGGACTCTCAGTTCCACATGGCTGTAGAGGCTTCACAATCATGGCGGAAGGAAAAGGAGAAGCAAAGGCATGTGGTACGTAGTGGCAAGCAAGAGAGCTTGTGCAGGTGAACTCCCATTTATAAAACCATCAAATCTCTTGAGACTTACTATCACAAGAACAGCACGGGAAAGACCCACCCCCGTGATTCAATTACCTACCACCACTGGGTCCCTCCCACAAAACGTGGGGATTATTACAATTCAAGGCGAGATTTGGCTGGGGGCACAAGACCAAACCATATCATCTAGTGAATGTATATCCCACATTTTGCTTATTCATTCATCGTTGATGAACACTTGGGTTGTTTCCACCTCCTGGATATTGTAAATAATGCTACTATAAACATTGGTATACAGATATCTGTTGGTGTCTCTGCTTTCAATTCTTTTGCATATATGCCTAGGAGTGGAATTGCTGGGTCATATGGTAGTTCTCTATCTTTGATGTCTGGAGAAACCATCTAATTGTTTTTCACAGTAGCTGCACCATTTTATATTCTCACCAGCAATGCACAAGGGTTCCAATTACTGCATATCCTCACCAGTACTTGTTATTTTCTGTTTTGTTTTGTTTTTTTTTCCTAAAAGTATTATTATAGTCATCACAGTAGATACGGAGTGGTATTTTATCATGGTTTTGATTTACATTTTCCTAGTGACTAATGATATTGAATATATTTTCATGTGCTTATTAGCCATTTGTATTCCTTCTTTGGAAAATGTCCATCGAAGTTCTTTGCTCACTTTTGAATTGGTTTGCTATTTTTGTTGCTGGTGAGTTGTAGAGGTTCTTTATATATCAGATATTAATCCCAATTTGTGATTTGCAAATACATTCTCCCATTCTTTAGGTGATCTTTTTGCTTTTTTGATAGTGTCCTTTGATGTTCAAAATTCTTAATTTTAAGTTCAATATATCCATTTTTTCTTTTATTTCCTATGCTTTTGGTGTCATATGGAAGCTTACTGTTCAAACTTTCAAATATAACTTTATCATTTATTTCCAGTAATTATTTTTACAACTTTCCTGTCTTCTGTTATCTGTTGCCATCTGAGTTTACAGGGTGCCATAACTGGAGCTTAATCCCTTTTTACAGCCAACATGATTCTCAGAGTCACATAAAATTGGTTCAGTCTGTTGACTACTCCTTCAGCAGCTGCATATCACCTCATCCTTTCTACTGTATAACACAAGAGGGGACAAGATAAGGTATTCCATGGTATCCACTATCCAGGCACATAAGTAAGACTGACTTTGTTGTTGCATCATACTCACATTCTAAGCACAACTGTACTTGAGGTACTTGTGTTCAACCTTGCCTTTTATTTCTTTATTTCCAGAGATCAGCTTTATTTAATTAGGGTGCAGCCAACAGAACGCAAAACCCCAAAATGAGGCCTAAAAATCACTCTCCCACTGTTGTCTGTAAAGTCATTGTTAAAATAAGGCTGATCTCAAAATATAAAAGTATTCAATATTAGCTAGTCCCCAAATTCTTTTATTTGGTCATATTTTGGATCCAACAGGGTGAATAGTGAGAAACAATGTACATGATGGAAGAAAAGTAATGAAAATGCCAACCTAAGAGGTACATGGGGACTTAAGAGACCAGAGAGGTCAGTGCCAGGCTGAGACACAGAAAAAAATGGCCCAATAGTCCTTTATGACCATGGAAGGCCAGGTCCATCAACCAGCTGGTCCTCTTTTTGGGGATCCTTATCAACCTCTGTCTCTAAACAGCTTCTGAATAGTAAATGCCTTGGAGTTTAGGCAGTAGCTTAATCCAAAACAGAGATTATAAAAAGCAAGGCAGCATGTGAACATTAGTAAGTCAACACTTCCCCACCCATTGCTTATTTACTGACTGTAAAGACTAGTAAACATCTTCAGGATGTGTCATGGCTATGCTTTTAATCATTTTTTCTAGTAAAAGCAGCCCAGACAAGCAAGACATATAGTTAAAAATACACTAAGTGTGACTATCTCAGCAATTGTGTGGCAGTAAAATGATTGAAAGACCTCCTAAGACCTTCAAGAGGAAACAAAGAAATATGACTCAGCACAGCCATATTAGAGATATGCAGAATAAGATTTCTGGAAAAAAGTATAGTTAGACCCAAGAAAAAAAATTTCACTGAAATTGAATGGGCATATAGAGCAAATCATGTATCCTTTTCCATCAGGTTAACAACTGCCTTATAAATCAGCTTCACAGACTTTCTCCACTGTCTCTGGGATGCCTCATGCATGACTCATCTGCTCACCTCCGACAGTACAGGCTTCTGTACCTCAGTCCTATCCTCTAGAGTAGGAGTCAGCAAACTTTTTAAGTCAATAATCACATAGTAAACACTATAGACTTTGAGAACAAAGAGGCAAAATCTAGGATATTATGTAGTGACATACAACCTCTCTATGTGTGACCATCTAAAACCATAGAAACCATTCTTAGCCAGATTTTGCCTGTGAGCCACACTTTTCTCACCCCACTTTTGGAGGACTGATCAATATATTAGGCTACACATTGTGAAATAGTAGCAATAGCAGGTGATTAGCAATTAGGGTGAATTTTTCCACTTGGGGGTTCTCCATTGACATAGAATGCAAATCACTGGGCTGGGCCGCAGTGGCTCATGCCTATAATCCCAGCACTTTGGGAGGCCGAGGTGGGCAGATCATGAGGTCAGGAGATCAAGAACATCCTGGCCAACACGGTGAAACCCCGTCTCTACTAAAAATACAAAAATTAGCTGGGTGTGGTAGTGCATGCCTGTAATCCCAGCTACTTGGGAGGCTGAGGCAGCAGAATTGCTTGAACCCGGGAGGGGGAGGTTGCTGTGAGCCGAGACTGCATCCCTGCAATCCAGCCTGGTGACAGAGCAAGACTGTCTCCAAAAAAAAAAAAAAAAGGATTGCAAATCATTGTGTCCTCAGAGGTGCTAGATCATAAGTACATGCCAAAACCATTTAAATTTTCCTTTCCATCAAGGTGTAGGTGGCATGTAATGGTTTGTAGCTCATTACTGATGTCTAAAGTTACATAATAAAGACTTTTCAAAAATAACGAATAATTTCCTCAAGAGTTTAGGAAGTCTGAAGGTTCCCCTTGCCATCCTGGCCTTATAAGAGTATTAAGAAGCAGAATATGACCCTCTTGTTACTGTGACGTTGCTAGTGACCAATAAGCAGCCCAGACAGGTTATGAGAATGAATGAGATAATGTCTGTGAAGTGCTTTGAGCTTTTGAGAAGAAACTTTCTTTTTAATTAGAAAGTGATGCTGTATTATTACAGTTATTATGATTATCACCATTATTAAAGGTAGATCCAGGAGACACAGCCTCTACAATAAGAAAATTTGTAAAGGAACCCAAGTAACTCATAAAATAAGTGGTTCATGCACAAATTATGAGCTTCCATTTTATAATTACAGTGTACTAGGTGGTTTTGCAGGTACTAGTTCATTATTCATCCAGAAGAATTACTCTTCACATGTGTAACAGCTCCCAAAAGATGCCCAATGTATGCCAAACACAGAAGGAACAGAAGAAAGCTCTGTGTGACCACTGACTTGTAAACTTGAAATTTAATTGCTTAGTAAGAATTGTCTTTAAATTTGCACAAAAATAGTAAAATTGTGTCAATGAAGAACTTTTGTTAAGAAAAGAAAAAAATGCAAATGTGAGTTTTACATGTATGAACAAAGGAATAACCAAGTAAACCATATATTCATTTACCCTCCCATTATATTAAACATTGATAATGCTTTTTCTTAAGTACTGTTCATTTCAAAATGTAAGAGCTCATTATTATCCTCTCTGGTTCCCAAATGCTCATTTTATTTTGCCTCATCTCTGGTCCCATAGAGGCTAGAATGGTAAAGAATGAAAATGAAGGATAAAGAAGAATCAAAAAGCCAAGAGAAGGGTTTAAGGAGTTGTTGCTTGGGCCCAAATGGCCAATGGGAGCCTAGGAGGGAATGCCCAGCAGCCGGTCTCCTCCCTTCGCCATTGGACTCTTCAAACTCTGCTATTAGCACTTTCTGAATATGGAACTTAAACTGTGGCTTAATCCAGAGATCTGAAGCTGGAAGACAATATGCATCATTGAGAACATCAGAATCTGCTGTCTGCCTGCTCCTTGGGCCACATAGTATGTCTCCAGACCTTCTTTGTGTAGGAAAGGTTAGTTATTTGCCACTTTCACCCTCTGTGGACAGCCAGTCCTAATTTCTGTAAGTTGCCCTCTAACCCACCCCAACATGCAGCCTTTCAAATTCCCTTTTTAAGCTGTTCATTCTGAATCTGCAATTGGGTAGCCATGTTCACTTGCACAGTCACTAACAGAGGAATAGACATTTTTTAAGCCTGTGGTTGGCAAACATTTTTACAAAGGCAAATTCAGAGAATAAAAATAAATGGACCCCATTTTTCCCACCCAAAATAAACACAGACTTATTAAGTCCTAGAAGGAAAAAAGTTTATATACGTTCTGCAAATTATATTGGTGACCTTATTAAATAAATGAAAGTCAATGAGAAAATTGGCAGAGCCTTTTGGACAATAAAATGTTAAAAAGCCAAGCATGTTTGAAGAGAAATCAGAAATTACATTTTAATCTTTCAACCCTTATATTTGTCAAGTGCCTTAGAGTTCAAAAATGATGTTCACATGTCCCCTTTCATTTGTTATTGGCAACACATCATGTGCGTATTATTATCCTTTCTATTTTCCAGCTAAAGGAACTAAGGTTCAGAGAGGCAAAGTGATCTTTGTAAGATCATATAGCCAATTTGTGGCAAAGCTTTGGATAAAATTTGTTTGTTCCTTTATTAACTTCATACATAGAGTGCTATTTTAGGATAAGAGTTTGGTTGCTATAACAAAGGCCCAAACAAGAAAAAAGTCTATTGATCTCTAATTCAATTGTCTGTAAATAGTCTGAGCATAAACAGTCCAAGGCTGTTTTACTATGTGGAGGATCCAGGTTCTATCTGCCTAATTCGTCTGCAGCTCATGGCTTCCATCTCATGGGCTAACCCAATGGCCAGAGTTTCCATTTTCACATTTTAATTCTAGCTAGTGAGAAGGGGAGAAGAAAGGGAAGAAGGGCTCTCTGCTTCACTTTAAGAGTATAATCTAGAAGTGGTATACATGTCTTCTGCTCCCATTAGCCAGAACTTGAAAACACCTACTGGCAAGTAGCCTTGTCCTCGGCTAAACCAGGGAATTCTATTGACAAAGCACAAGTCATGAAATGCATACTGGGGGACAATAGCCATCTTTGTCATTTCGAGCACCTATTGTATGTCAAGAATTAGCTAAGGTGTTGGAATAGAGAAAGGAACAAAATGTGATTACCTTCCCCTCAATTTAAGCCAGTATGAGCTTTCCTCCTCTGGTTGGAAAAGTCCCTCTCATCCTCAGGTAGACAGGATGGTTTGAACCAGGCATCCCAAGTGTGCTAGGCTGAACTATAACCACCAAATATGTCCACATCCAAATACCAAGGTTCTGTGAATGTTGCCTTATATGGCAAAAAAGGATTTTGTAGTTTTGATTTAACTAAGGATCTTTAGATAGAAAAATTATTCTGAATTATCTGGGTGGGTCCAATATAATCACAATGGTCCTTTTAAGAGAGAGGCAGGATATCAAAGTGAGTAGTAGAAGGCAGTGTGACCATGGAAATAGAGATTGTCATGATGTGCCACAATTCAAGAAATGCTGGCAGCCTCTAGAAACTGAACTGACCAAGGAATCAATTCTCCCCTGGATATTCTATAAGGAATCAGGCCTGCCAGCATCTTGATTTTAGCCCTATAATACTCATTTTTGACATCTGACTTTCAGAACTGTAAGATAGTAAATTTATGTTGTTTTAAGCCACTAAGTATGTGGTAATGTGTAACAGCAGCAATAAACAGAAACAAATCCATCAGGTGAATGATAAGACCAAATGCCATTTCTCAGAAAAGCCGGATGCTAGGACTCAACTTTGTGTATGGTGACATGACCTCTGGCACCACCCAGCTGGAAGACAAATATCGGATTTCTTTATATATCATGTTGAGCCCCTGGGAGCCTTTTTCCTCTTGAAACCTTTGCTTTGAAATTAGATCCTCAGAGGAAGCTTCAAAATGGCGGACTAGAGGGACCTGGCACTCACCTCCTCCACAAAGAAGAACCAAACAGCAAGTAGGTAACCACACCTAGAATAGAGTTTCTGAGAGAGAAACAAATTCAGCAAGGAAGTGACAGGAAACCTCTGGGACAAAGGAGGAGAAGGAAGCAAAGCCGTCTGCCTGGCTAGGAGGAATTCCCTATTGCAGGGAAAATATGAGAGATATGAGAGATGTCCAGTGGTCCACATTCCTACTGCACACTCCTGCAACCTCAGCCATGGGAAAGCCCCTTGGTCCTCACAGGCCCTGTGACTACTACAGGGAGCTTCCTAAAGTCTATGCAGAGGTATTGTTCCAGAGAGAAAAAGTTTATGCTGGGTTCCACATAAGAACTGAGACCCAAGGAGCTGCAGCATGGTGGAATTTTGAGAGCCCAGCCCCCACCAGATTATATCCTGCCATGGGGCCCAATAGCTCCAGATCCCTGGAGCCCTGCTGACATCCTCCCACATTCACCCAGAAAGCTGCAGTATCATGATGCCAGCTGGACCCAGCACTGTGACTAAATCTCTAGCATTCTAGCCCATGCAGTGTCCTACACCCAAGGGAATAATAGGTGGTACAGCACACCAGGGAGAATGCCACCAAGACAAAGGGAGTAAAGCATGTGCTCACCAGAACCTGAGAGCCACCTGCCTAGGCCACTGACACTGACAGGAGCCTGTGCACTTCAATGACAGGACTGTTGACAACATGCATACACCTTTAGAGGGTCTGGGGACTGGCTTATCTGATTGCACTGTCCCAAGGCCTAAGGAAAGGCCCATCCTGTCTGCTGCAGCCAGTGCCTGCTTGCACCACCCAGGAGTCTGAGGACAGGTCTACTCTGCTCACTTCCACCACTGCCAGTGCTTGAGTTTGCTGTCCAAAGGCTTAGGGATTGACCCATTCCATCTGCCACTGCTGGCACCCACACACATTGTAGGGGATCTGGGGATTGATCTGCCCAGCACACTGTTACTGGCACCCACTTATTCCATTCAGGGGCCTGAGGACAGGTCTGTCCTACCCACTGCTGCCACTGCTGGTTCATCATCTGGGGACCCAGGGATCAACTCCTCTCTATCTACCATGACTGTGCCCATGCACATCTTCCGGGAGCTTGCGGATGGGTTCAACCTGCCCACCACCACTACCCAAATATGCTGAAAGGGACCTGGGGATAAGCCCACACAGCCTACCACGATTTCCACTAACTTATCAGCTTGTCCCACTGACAGAACTGGGGACTGGCCTACTCAGTCCACTAACACCAAGATGACACCCAAATATGCCACTCAGGAATCCAAAGAGTGGCTTGTTACTGCTATTGCCACTGCCAAAACCAAACACGCCTTCTGAGGGTGAAAGAAGCCCCCTGCTTACCTCACCCACTGCTATAGCCAGCACCCAAACAAGTTACCTGGAGGCCCAAGGACTGGCCCACCAGGACCTGCCTCTTCTGGTGCCTGCATATGTCACCCTGGGGCCTGAGAACTGGCATATCTGGCCCACCACAGGTGCCTGAGGATCAGCCTGCCTAGTGTTTCCATCCCCAGCAAAGCCTCGCCACAGCCTCCAATAACAACAGCAGCCTAAGCCACTAAGAAACACACAGACACCAATGATGCTGATTAACAGCCAAATAAATCATACAGAGATCACACTACTGTACCCACCCAGAATCAAAGCCAAGCACCCTACCCAACCAACATGATAGTACATCTATGGGAGAAAGTATATTCCTACTAAAACCAAATCATTAAATTGGAAGAAGTGACTGTTACATCAGATGTGGAGCTATCAATGTAATATCAACAAAATATAAGAAACATGAAAAAGCAAACATGACACCTCCAAAGAAGCACAATAATTATCTAGTAACTATCTCAATTTAAAGAAAATATTTGAAATGTCTGAAAAAGAATTCAAAGTGATGACATTAAAGAAATTCAGTGGCCGGGTGCGGTGGCTCACGCCTGTAATCCCAGCACTTTGGGAGGCCGAGGCGGGTGGATCACGAGGTCAGGAGATCGAGACCATCCTGGCTAACACGGTGAAACCCCGTCTCTACTAAAAATACAAACAATTAGCTGGGCGAGGTGGCGGGCGCCTGTAGTCCCAGCTACTCGGGAGGCTGAGGCAGGAGAATGGCGTGAACCCCGGGGGGCGGAGCCTGCAGTGAGCCGAGATCGCGCCACTGCACTCCAACCTGGGCGACAGCGAGACTCTGTCTCAAAAAAAAAAAAAAAAAAAAAAAAAAAAAAGAAATTCAGTGAGATACAAGACAACACAGGTAAACAATACAAAGAAATCAGGAAAACAATTCAGTATATTAATGAGAAGTTGAACAAAAAGAGAGATACTTTTTTTTTTTAAAAAAAGCAAACGAAAACCACAGAACTGAAAACTTCAATGAATGAAACAAAAAGTACAACTGGGAGCTACAACAATAGACTAGATCAATCAGATGAAAGCATTTCTGAACTGGAAGACAGGTCTTTTGAAATAATATAGTCAAGAAAGAAAGAAAGAAAAAAGAAAGAAAGAAAGAAAGGAAGGAAGGAAGGAAGGAGAAAGAAAGAAGAAAGAAAGAAAGGAGAAAGAAAGAAAGAGAAAGAAAAAGGAAAGAAGGAAGGAAGGAAAGAAAGAAAAGAAGGAAGGAAGGAAGAAAATGAGGAAGAAGAAAGCCTACATGACAAAAGAGAAACCAAAAAGCAACCAAATATTGGAAATTTGAGAATTCCAGAAGGAGAAAAGATAGGCAAGGGCATAGGAAATCTATTTAATGAAACAATAGCTGAAAACTTCCCAAGTCTTGGAAGAGAGATAGAAATTCAGATACAGGAAGCCGAAAGATTCCCAAATAGACTCAACCAAAAAAAGGTCTTCTCCATGGCACATTATGGTCAAACTGTCAAAAGTCAAAGACAAAGTCAGAATTCTAAAAGCAGCAAGAGAAAAACATCAAGTTATATATAAGGGAATTCCCATCAGACTAACAGTGAATTTCTCAGTGGAAATTTTACCAGCCAGGAGAGAATGAGATAATATATTCAAAGTCCTAAAATAAGAAAAAAACTGCCAGCCAAGAATACTATACTTAGAAAAGCTGTCCTTCAAAAATAAAGGAGAAATGAAGTGTTTACCAGACAAGCAAAAACTGAGAGAATTCATCATCATTAGACCAGCCCTACTTGAAATTCTTAAGGTAATCCTACATCTGGATGTGAAAGGACAATATCTGCTATCACAAAAACACAAACGTGTAAAACTCACTGGTACAGTAGATACACAAAAGAGAAAAAGGCAAAAGTTGCCACTATAAAAACACCCACCAAATTGCAAAGGTAAACAATAAAAGAGAAAGAAAGAAACAAAGATTATACAAAACAATCAAAAAACAATTAAGAAAACAACAGGATTAAGTCCTTACCTATCAATAACAACCTTGAATGTAAGTGGTTTAAATTCCCAAATTGCAAGATACAGACTGGCTGAATGGATCAAAAGAAAGACTCAACTATTTGCTGCCTCCAAGAAACTCACTTCACCTGTAAAGACACATATAGACTAAAAGTGAAGGGCTGAAAAATATATTTTATGCAAATGGAAACCAAAAGCAGGCAGCAGTATATAAGTTATACTTATATAAGTCAAAAAACATAAATAGGGACAAAGAAGGTCATTATATAAGAAAGAAATCAGTTCAGCAAGAGGATATAACAATTCTAAGTTTATATGCATACAATGCCAGACCACCTAGATACGTAAAGCAAATACTATTACAGCTAAGGAGAGAGATAGACTTCAATACAATAATAGCTGGGTACTTCAACACTCCACTTTTAGCACTGGAAAATCATCTAGACAGAAAATCAACAAAGAAACAATGATTTAATATGCACTACAGACCAAATGGACCTAACAGACATTTACAGAACATTTCATCTAACAGCTGCAGACTATATATTCTTCTCATCAGCCAATGGAACATTCTCCATAATAGACCATATATTAGGCCATAAAACAAATATCAAAATTTATTTAAAAGTTGAAATTATGTTAAGTATCTCCTCAGACCACATTGGAATAAAACTAAAAATCAATAATGACAAACTTTAGAAACTGTACCAGTAAGTACATGGAAATTAAACAACAGGATCCTGAATGACCACTGGGTCAATGGAGAAATTAAGAAGGAAATTTAAAAATGTCTTAAAACAAATGAAAATGAAAGCACATTATACAAAACCTATGGGATACAGCAAATGTAGGGCTAAAAAGGAAGTTTATAATAATAAGTACCTACCTGGAAAAGTTTCAGATAACAATCTAACAATGCTTCTCAAGGAACTAGAAAAACAAGAACAAACCAAACCCAGAATTAATAGTAGGAAAATAATAATAAAAATTGGAGCAGAGCAGAAATTGACAAAATAGAGACTAAGAAAATTACAACGGATCAGTCAAACAAAAAGGTGGTTTTTTTGAAAAGATGATATTGACAAGCTGCTAGCTAGACTAACCAAGAAAAAGAGAAGACACAAATTAATAAAATCAGAAATGAAAAGGAGATATTACAACTGATATCACAGAAATACAAATGATCATTACAGACAATTATGAAGAACTATACACTAACAAATTGGAAAATCTAGAGAAAATAGATAAATTCCTGAACACATACAACCTACCAAGATTGAATCAGGAAGAAACAGAAAACCTGAACAGAGCAATAATGAGTAGTAAAATTGAATCAGTTATAAAAAGTCTCCCAACAAAGAAAAGTCCAAGACTGGATGGCTTTACTGCTGAATTTTACCAAACTTATAAAGAACTAATACTAATTATTCTCAAACAATTTCAAAAAAATTGAAAAAAAAGGGAATTATTTCTAACCCATTCTATGAGGCCAGCATTTCCTGATACCAAAATTAGAGAAAGAACAACAAAAAAAGAAAACTAAAAGCCAATATACCTAATGAACATAGATGCAAAAATCCTCAACAAAATACTAATAAACCAAATGCAACAGCGCATCAAAAAGAGATTACATCATGATCAAGTGGGATTCATTCAAAAGATGCAAGGATGGTTCAACATACACAAATCAATAAATGTGATAAATCACATCAAAAGAACGAATGACAAAAACATATGTTATAGTTTGGATATTTGTCCCCTTCTTATCTAATGTTGAAATGTGATTCCCTCTAACACTGGGAATCACATGGTGGAAGGTGATTGGATCATGGGGGTAGATCCTTCGTGAATGGGTTAGTACCACCCTTTAGCACAACCCCTGTGGTTATAAGTGAATTACTCAATTCACTCAAGTTCTGGTTGTTTAAGAGTCTGAGAGCTCTTCCTTCTCTCTCTCTTGCTCACACTCTCACCATGTGACACGCTACTTCTTGCTCCACCTTTTGCCGTGAGTAAAAGCTCCCTGAGGCCACAACAAAAGGTAAGCAGATGCTGGTACCATGCTTCCTGTACAGCCTGCAGAATCATGAGCCAATTAAACCTCTTTTCTTTATAAATTACTCAGCCTCAGATATTTCTTTATAGCAATGCAGAAACAGAATAACACACCACATGATCATCTCCATAGATGAAGAAAAAGCATTTGATAAATTCAACTTCTTTTCCTGACAAAAACTCTCAACAAATTAGACACAGAAGAAACATAACTCAATATAATAGAGGCTGTATATGGCAAACCCACCATTAACATTATACTTAATGAGGAGAAGCTGAAATCCTTTCCTCCAAGAACTGAAACAAAACAAATAAGGGAGGAGACCACCCCTCATATTGTCTTATGCCCAATTTCTGCCTCAAAGAAAAAGTAGGAGTTAAAGAAAAGACAGAAGAGAAATCAGTAGTCAGACAGCCCGCGCGCATTCCAGGCCTGGTAGTTAAAAATCAACCCCTGACTTAACTGCTTGTGTTATCTATAGATTCCAGACATTGTATGGAAAAGCATCGTGAAAATCCCTGTCCTGTTCTGTTCCGTTCTGATTAGTGGTACATGCAGCCCCCAGTCACATACCCCCTGCTTGCTCAATCAATCATGACCCTCTCATGTGGACCCCCTTAGAGTTGTAAGCCCTTAAAAGGGACAGGAATTGCTCACTCAGGGAGCTTGGTTTTTGGAGATGTGAGTCCGCTGATGCTCCCAGCTGAATAAAGCCCTTTCCTTCCACAACTTGGTGTCTGAAGGGCTTCTTGTCTGCAGCTTGTCCTGCTACACAAGGATGACTACTTTTACCACTCTTATTCAACATAGTACTAGAAGTCCAAGCCAGAATAATCAGACAATAGAAAAAACATTAAAGGCATCCCAATTGGAAAAGAGAAAGTCAAATTGTCCTTCTTTGCAGATAACATAATCCTGTATATAGAAAAACCTAAAGACTCCACCCAAAAACTCTAAAGCAAATTCAGTAATGTTGATAAGCAAATTCAGTAATTTTGGAGGATATACAATCAACATATAAAAATCAGTAGTGTTTTCACATATTAATAATAAACTAGCTGAAAAAGAAATCAAGAACATAATCCAATTTACAATAGCTGTCACACACAAAAAGTACTTATGAATACATTTAACCAAGCAGGTAAAAGCCCTATACAGGAAAAACATTGATAAAATACACTGAAGACTGGCCAGGTGCGGTGGCTGATGCCTGTAATCCCAGAATTTTTGAAGGCTAAGGTAGGAGGATTGTTGGAGGCCAGGAGTTTGTGACCAGCCTGGGCAATATGGCAAGATCCCATCTCTACAAAATCCAAAAAAATTAGCCAGGTGTGGTGGTGCATGCCTGTAGTCCCAGCTACTCAGAAGGCTGGGCCCACCTTGGGCCCAACAGGTCGAGGCCACAGTAAACTGTGTTTGTGCCACTGCACTCCAGCCTAGGCAGCAGAGCAAGACTCTGTCTCAAAAAAATTGAAGAGGACACAAACAAATGGAAAAACATCCCATACTCATAGAATGGAAGAATTACTATGATCAAAATGACCATACTACCCAAAGCAATTTACAGATTCAATTCAATTTCTGTCAAAATTCCAACGACATTCTTCACATAAATAGAAAAAATAATTCTAAAATTTGCATGAAAACAAAATTCTCTGAATAGCCAAAGCAATACTGAGCAAAGAGATCAAAGCTGGAGGCATCACACTACCTAACTTCACAATATATTACAAAGATATAGTAACCAAGACAGCATGGTATTGGCATAAAAACAGACACAAAGTCCAAAGGAACAGCATAGAAAACCTAGAAATAAATCCATGTATTTACAGGTGACTGATTTTGACAAAGTTGCCAAGAACATACATTGGGAAAGAGCCAGTGTCTTCAATAAATGGTGCTGGATATCCATATGCAGAAGAATGAAATTAGACCCTTATCTGTCATCATATAAATAATCAATTCAAAATGGATTAAAGACTTAAACGTAAGAGGTGAAACTATAAAACTTTATTTTATTAGAATAAAACATGGGAGACATTTCAGGACATTAGGCAGAGATTGTATGTCTAAGACTTCAAAAGCACAGGTAACACAAACAAAAATTGACAAATGATACTACGTTACACTGAAAACCTGCATGGCAAAGGAAACAATCAACAGAGCAAAGTGACAACCTATAGAATGGGAGAAAATATTTGCAAACTATTCATCTGACAAAGGACTAATACCCAAAATATAAGAGGAACTCAAGCAACTCGATAGCAATAATAATAATGATCTGATTTTTAAATAGGCAAAATCCCTGAATAGACACCTCTCAAAAGAAGACATACAAATGACCAACAAGTATATGAAAAAATACTCAACATTATTAATCATCAAGAAAATGCAAATCAAATCTACAATGAGATATCATCTCACCTGAGAATGGCTACAATCAAAAGACAAAAAAGAACAAATGTTGGTGAGGATGTGAAGATTATACACCGTTGGTGGGAATGTAAGTTAGTACGGACATTATGGAAAACAGCATGGAGATTCTCAAAATAACTACAAATAGAACTACAATATGATTGAGCAATCTCACTACTGCATATTTATCCAAAGGAAAAACAAATCAGTATATGAAAGGAATATCTACACCCCATGTTTATTGCAACAGTATTCACAATAGCTAAGATATGGAATCAACCAAACTTTCCATCAATGCATAGAGAAAATGTGGTATATACATATACACACTTTGGAATACTACTGAGCTATAAAAAATAATGAAATCCTGTCATTTGCAGCAACATGGATGGAAGTGGAGGTCATTATGTTGAGTGAAGTCAGCCAGCCACAGAAAGACAAATACTGCAAGTTCTCGCTCATGTGTGGGAGCTAAAAAACTTGATCTCATAGAGACAGAGAATAGAATAATAGATACCAGAAGCTGGGAAGGGTTGAGAGGGAGGATGAAGAGAGGTTGGTTCATGGGTAACTCATAGAGTTAGATGGCAGAAATAGCTTCTAGTGTTTAACAGCACAGCAGAGTGACTATAGTTGAAAATAATTTATTGTATATTTCAAAACGGCTAGAAGAGAAGATTTAAAATGTGCCCATCAAGAAGAAATGCTTAATATTTGAGGTGATGGATATCCTAAATATCATGATTTGATCATTACATATTGTATGCATGTATCAAAATATCATATGTACTCCATAAATATGTACAATTATTATGTATGCAAAGTATTCAAAAAATTTAATAAATATATCTAATTAAAAATCTTTGCAAATTAAAAAAATATATATCATGAGTCTTACTGAAAAGCCAGGCAAGCCACATGTGGCCTAGAAATCACAGCTTCCTGTCATACTTGGTTTAAGCCTTCTGTGGATGTTCCTTTTTTGCATTTCAATTGCTTCATACTAAAAAGGGAAGGGTTCCTTGCTTTCAGAGGTGGGTAGCCCTGTGATTTAATTTTTTGGAAAGGTATAACTCAAATATTTTTTTAAAAAGAAAAAAGAAACCACAGAGGAAGATAGTAGATCAGAAAAGTATGACCCACTGTTCCTATTTATCAGTAAGTAGATCTGAATTGCTGTGGTCCTTGGTCACTGTCACAGGTAATATTCCACTGTAGTCCTCCTCCCTCTCACTTGAAGACATGGAAGTATGAGTCAGGAATGGCCACGGGCTCTGTCGGAAGCTAAGGTGAATGAACACAGGTGTGGCTCAAATATTTCTAACATGAATTGCTTTAGGCTGAATGGATTCATGCCCTGAACTTGCACATGACGCACTGGATAAACCCAGCGAGAAGCTGAGAGTTCATTTGTCCTTTTGGAGAGAGGCTAGAGTCAGATGCTTCATCTAGAGATACCAGTCAGCTCTTCTTGGTTGGCAATTCCTAAGGAAAGAGAGATATAAAAGATATATCTGTTGTGTAGCAGACATTTAAGAAGATAGTCAATTCACCCTGTGGTTGGATTTGGTTCAGGTTGAATACATTCTGAAGGCAAATATTAGCATTATGTTTTGCAATGAAAAACAATTTTTTGTAGACATTGATCTCATGTCATCACTGCAATAACTCCATGATCTTAGTATCATCATTCTGATTTACAGATAAAGTACCTGAGACCAGAAAGATTATGTAGCTTGTCTAAGTTTACTCAGTTTTGTCAGGTAGAACCCAGACCTGAACTCAAGTCTTCAAACTTCAAAATTTCAAGTCTTTTCACTGAAACATGAAGCCTCTGTAGTAACATTCAATGTGAGGGCATTGGTAAAGGAGTATTAATATACTGTTGGAGCTGCAGAGATTCAGTGATTAATTTAGCTCTGCATGTACCTGTGGAGGTAAAGCTTGGGAGACCTGTGGAGGTCTTTGGATAGGCTGTCTTCAGATATGCCATCAGTGCAAGAGCAATGCCAACTCTGCGTAATTTCCCTAATTGTCTTTCTCCTGCCATTCCAGTGCATCCATTAGCATACATCAGAGACTATAGGACTTCCCCAAGAACCTTTATGACAGTTGTCTATAAACTCAAGGAGTCAAGTAAATTCCCCCAATTAAATGCTACTGTAACCAACATGTCCAAGGCTTCTTGAAGCTGTGTTGTCCTTTCTTCCCTAATCTTCATACTGCTGCCTGCTTCTCCCCATTTAGATCCACAGAGTAGCCTGGCCAGCAGCCCTGACTAAAGGACTCACTGTAACCCAGGCACTCCTTATGTCATTACCATTTAATTTTTCTTCAGAAGTATTAATATTTTCTGTAACCTTTGCACTTGTTTTCAAGTTTATATATTCTCTCTCTCTTCACTAGAATATAATCTCTCTGAAAGCAGGCTCCTTATCTATATTATTCACTGTTATATCCCGAAAGACTAGAATCCTGCCAGGTATGGGAACAGATTCTCAATAAATTATTTGTTGAGTGAATGTGTGAAGTGACACTTAAACAAATTCTTCCAATTTTGGTGCTCCAAGCCCTGCACTGAAAGAGAACCTAGACTTTTCTCATGGTGACTCTTCCCAAACATTTCTGGAATCCTCCAGGGGCCATTACAAACGCTTGTGAATCCATTCTCATAATTTTTGCAACTTGCCAAGGGAATGAAAACCCAAGTGCCCATCTCAAAGCTGGACTTCACCTCTGGTTGTTGCTGCGTTGGTTTTGAGCTGGAAATTCAATACTTCTGGCACCATCTTGATATTCATGGCTTGTGCTAACTCAGTGGTCCCTTTTAAAGTGAGACAGTGGACATAACTTCTTTCTGTGCTACAATCAGTGAAGGATTCCCCATAACAGAGTTGCCAAGGATCCTAAGTGTTACTGACCTTCCATTTCATATAAAAGCTGCCAGAGTAATTGGGTCAAGATGAATTCCAAAATCTAGAATTATCCATAGGCTTTCCTGCTCAAGGTCATCAAGCTGGTATCCCACTTAGGTATGTTGGAAAATAATGATTATTCCCACACCTATGTAAAACCTTACACTTAATACCACAGGTGGTCTAAATATTACTGTAGCATAAAGATGTATGCAGTTCCAGTGATGTTGTTACAAAATTATCACAGATGCTTCCTGGTGCTGCACCTCATGGTCTCTTATTTCAGCTGAGATCCTCTGCTGGACACTTGAATGTTAGCCCTTAACACAAGGTAGACACTGAAATGTCATTTTTACACCCACTCACTGGTTTTATATGTGGCAACTTTATTTCTTGTTGTATGTTTTTAGCTCTTTTGAGTAAAGAAACCAAATCTTATGGGTTTTTTGTTTGTTTTTGTGTTTTTGAGACAGTCTCACTCTATCGCCAGGCTGGAGTGCAGTGGCGCGATCTCGGCTCGCTGCAACCCCTGCCTCCTAGATTCAAGCGATTCTCCTGCCTCAGCCTCCTGAGTATCTGGGACTACAGGTGCCTGCCACCACACCCAACTAATTTTTGTACTTTTAGGAGAGACAGGGTTTCACCATATTGGCCAGGATGGTCTTGATCTCTTGACCTCGTGATCTGCCAGCCTTGGCCTCCCAAAGTGCTGGGATCACAGACGTGAGCCACTGTGCCCGGCCCAAATCTTATGTTTTATTCTGTATTTCTAGTGCCCACGTATATAGGAGCTGGATCATTAAAAATGGCATTTGATGATTCATGCACTTGCATATTATGGTTAAGAAACTCTAGCTAGATAAATCTGCAGTTGTATAATCTGCTTCAGTTATATTCATACTTATCATTGAAGGACATTACATCCATGAAATGTTTAGGAAGTGTATTAAGCTAATCAGTTTAATCATGGGCGAGATTAGAAGAGACAAGAAAGTAGCTGAAGATTTATCGCTCATCAGCCTTGGCAAGGCTAAAACCATGCCTGGACATGCTGATTCTCCTTTGCCTTCCTCTCTCTGCAAGGTTAAGTCTCTTTTATTCTTATTAAAATGTAATTCTCTTTCTTCCAACCATTTCACATCACTACTAACCACCCCCCAACCCTTTCACATCATCTGTGACCAAAGTCTTTCTAGATTTTTGGAGTCACTCAGGATTCTAAGGAATTTGTTCAGAAAGAAACTTTTTCTTTCACATACATGGCTTCTATTTTCCACACAAGCAGGACTGACACACACTGAGTCAACCTTATGCATGCTGAGCTGTTCCTCACAACGACGTGTCATGCTCATTCTTATGTTGGATAGTATTTCATTGAACAAATAAACTACAATTCATTTATTTAGTCTAGTCTATTCATTATGTACCACATGCATTTATTCATGGTTTGCTGTGAATAGTCTTATACATGTCTGTTAAACTTATGCATGTAATGTGTTGGGTGTAGAACTAGGAGCTGATTATTGTGTTTTAAGATTGTCAAAAGAAGGCTCAAAAAAAATTTAAAAATGAGCAAACTATTTGAAAAAATCAGCATAATTTCCAAGTTTACATTAATTGATTCATCTATTCATGGTGGGAAAAGAGCAACATTTCTATGTGATTATTATGTTTGCAAAGATCATGGCCTATCTTCAGATATCAGCATCACAAAATCAGCAATAAATACATTTTTACAGGGAAGGCAAGGGCTCTAGGAAATGTTCAAGGTTTCATTTATTTTGAGGCCCAGAACTACACAGGTGTGCCTGTTATTCTTGCTGTATCTCTGGGTGGAAAATATTTTGTTTTCTCTGTGTCATGTGATACATATTGCTTATTCATTACATTAGCAGGACAAAATGTTAGTTATGCTTTTACAGGAATATACAGGCATACCTTGGAGATACTGAGGTTTTGGTTCCAGACCACCACAATAAAGTGAAGGTCACAATAAAGTGAGTCACACAAATTTTTTAGTTTCCCAGTACATGTTGTTTACACTATACTGTTGTCTATTAAGTATGCCATAGCATTCTGTCTAAAAATATATATATATACCTTAATTTAAAAATATTTTATTACTAAAAAATTCTAATGATCATCTGAGACTTCAGCAGGTCATAAGCTTTTCACTGATGAAGTGTCTTGCCTAAATGTTGATGGCTGCTGACAGATAAAGTGGTAGTTGCTGAAGGTTGGGGTGGCTGGGGCAATTTTTAAAAATAAGACAACATTAAAGTCTGCCACATCGATGGATTTTTCCTTTTCATGAAATATTTACCTGTAGCATGTAATGGTGTTCAATAGCATTTGACTTACAGTAGGACTTCTTTCAAAATTGAAGTCAATCCTCTCCAACCCTGCTACTACTTAATCAACCAAGTTTACATAATAATCTAAATGCTTCGTTGTCATTTCAACAACATTCACAGCGTCTTACAGGAGTAGATTCCAGTTCAAGAAACCTCTTCATTTCCTCATTTATAAGAAGCAACTCCTCATTCTTTCAAATTTTATCATAAAATTGAAGCAATTCGGTCACAACTTCAGCCTTCACTTCTCATTCCAGTTCTCTTTCTATTTCCACCACATCTGCAGGGACTTCCTCTGCTGAAGTCTTAAACCCCTCGAATTCATCCATGATGGAATCAACTTCTTCCAAACTCCTCTGAACGTTGATATTCTGACCTCCTTCCATGACTTATGTTCTTAATGGCATCTAGAATGGTGACTCCTTTTCAGGTTTTCAATTTACTTTGCCCAGATCCATCAGAGGAATCACTACGTTATGGCAGCTTACAAAATGGAGTTTTTACATAATTAGCCAAAATTACTCCTTGGCTCATGAGTTGCAGAACATATGCTGTATTCACAGGCATGAAAGCAATATGAATCTCCTTGTACATCTTCATCAGAGCTCTTAGGTGAGAAGGAGCATTGTCAATGAGCAGTAATATTTTGAAAGGAATCTTTTTCTCTGAGCAGTAGGTCTCAACAGTGGGCATAAAATATTATGTAAACCATGCTGCAAACCAATGTGCTGTCATCCAGGCTTTGTTGTTCCATTTATAGAGCACAGACAGAGTAGATTTAGCATAGTTCTTAAGGGCCCCAGGATTTTTGGAATGATAAATGAGCATTGGCTTCAATTTAAAGTCACCAGTCACATTAGCCCCTCACTAAAGAGTCAGCCTGTCCTTTGAAGCTTCGAAGCCACATTCTGACTTCTCTCTAGCTGTGAAATCCCAGATGGCATCTTCTTCCAAGAAGGGTGTTTTGTTTACATTAAAAATCTGTTGTTTAGTGTAGCTATCTTCTTCAAATATCTTAGCTGTATCTTCTGGATAACTTGCTGCAGCTTCCACATCAGCACTTGCTGCTTCACCTTGCGCTTTTTTTGTTATGGAGATGGCTTCTTTCTTTAAACCTCATGAACCAACCCATGATAGTTTCAAACTTATTTTCTGCAACTTTCTCACCTCTCTCAGCCTTCGTAGAATTGAAGAGAGTTAGGATCTTGCTCTGGGTTAGCCTTTAGCTTAAAATAATGCTGTGGCTGGTTTGATCTTTTATCCAAATCACTCAAACTTTCTCCATATCAGAATAAGGCTGTTTTGCTTTCTATCATTTGTGTTTTCACTGGAGTGGCACTTTTAGTTTCCTTCAAGAACTTTTTACACATTACATACATGTATCAAAATATCACACTTGCCTTAAAAATATGTACAACTATGATATATCAATTTTTAAAACAATTTTTTAAAGAAAGGAAAAAAATAACCTTTCCTTTGCATTCACAATTTGGCTAATTGGCGCCAGAGGCCTAGCCTTCGGTTTGTCTTGACTTTCGACATGCCTTCCTCGCAAAGCTTAATAATTTCTAGCTTTTAATTTAAAGTGAGAGATGTACAATTCTTTCTTTCACTTGGACACTTAAAGGCCATTGTAGGGTTATTACTGGCTTAGTTTCATTATTGTTATGTCTCAGGAAATAGGGAGGCCCAAGGAGAGGGAGAAAGATGGGAGAATGACTGGTCAGTGGAGCAGTCAGATACACACATAATATTCATCAATTAAGTTTGCAGACTCATAAGAGAATGGTTTGTGATACCCACAAATTATTACAATACTAACATCGAAGATCACTGATCACAGATAACCATAACAAACATAACAATAATGAAAAAGTTTGAAATGTTGTGAGAATTACCAAGATGTGACTCAGAGACATGAAGTGAGCACATGTTGTTGAAAAAAAGACACCATGTATCTACTCAATATGGGATTGCCACAAGGTTTCAATTTGCAGACAATGCAGTAACTGAGAATTGAAATAAAACAAAGCACAGTAAAATAAGATATGGCTGTATACCTTCAGTTTAGTTGATACTTCCAAATAGTTGATCAGCATTGTTGTATGGATTTACAGTGCCATCAGATGTGTGTAAGTTACTTTCAGTTGCCTTGCATCCTTACTACACTTTTTGTTGCCTGTATTTCAAGTTTAGCCATTCTAGTAAACATGTAGAGGTGTCTTCTTGCAGTTTACATCTGCATTTCTCTGTTTTCCTGTGAGTACTTGGTTATCTTTTGTTTCATAGCACTCAATTTTATCCATTTTCATGTTGGCTTATTTGCTTTTGATTGTCATTTCACAGCACTACTTTATATTCTGGGTAAAAATCCTTTGTCTGATATATGTGGTGCAAATAATTTCTCCCACTCTGTTGCTTGCTTTTTTTCTCCCATAATAGTGTCTTTAGATGAACAGAAGTTGTTAATTTTAATGTAATCCAACTTACTCTTTTTTTCTTTTATGGCTGGTGTTTATGAAATCTTTGTCTATTTCAAGGTCATGACATATGCTCCTAAGTTTTCTCCTAAAAGCTTTATTTTTTTACCTTTCACATTTAGATCTACAATCCAACTAGAGTTGAATTTTGTGGATTGTGTGAGATAAAAAGTTCAACACTTTTTTGTTTTCAAATGGATATCCAATTGACCTAGCACCATTTATTGAAAAAAATAATTGTTATCCTTTCCCCAATGCACTGCAGTGTCAGCTTTGTCAAACATCAGGTGTCATGATGTGTTTGGGTCTGTTTCTGAATTCTAATTTGTTCCCCATTGGTTTATTTTCTATTCTTGTACTCATACTAGTCTGTTAGTCATTATTAAATATGGTAGTTCAGGTTCTAAAGTTATGTTTTTCTTCAAAATTGCTATTCTTAACCCTTTACATGTTGCAAACATTTTCGAATCAGCTTTTTCAAATTACAAACACACAAACACACACACATACTGCTGGGATAGTGATTAGGACTACAGTGAAACTATAGATCCATCAGAGGAGAACTGACATCTTTATATGATTCAGTCTTCCAATTCATCAACATGGCATATGCTTCCGTTTATGTAGATATTCTTTAATTTATCACAATAATATTTTGCAGTATTTACTGTGGAATATCCTTAGTATGTTTTGCTAGCAAGTACTCTATATATTTTATTCTTTTGTAGATGATATTTTTAGTATTTTTTCTTTTATGTTTTTGGTTGATTTATAGGAATACAATTGATTTTTGTATAGTGCCCTTCTACTAGTGGCCTTGCCAAATTTCTTGTTTGATTCCAATAGGTTGTATGTAGATCTTTTGGACTTTATACAGATGATAATGTCAAATTCAGTTAATAACAGATTTATTTCTGCCTTTCTGTGGACAGGACAATTAAAGATAACCACCAATTAAAAATTGAATCTAATTCTCTTCTTCCTGCCTTTCTTCTCTTGATCTTTCCTCCCTTGATCTACTAGTGGCCTTTATACTTGATTGACCAATAGAACATGGCAAAGGTGAAATCGGGCCAGTTTTGGGGATAGGCATTACTAGAACTGGCAGCTTTTACCTTGCCCTGTTGGGTCGCTGAACTGATACATAAAAAATAAAGTATTCATACGCTTTCTCCTACTAATTCCACTTTTGTATGACTCAAACATAAAAAATAAAAATAGAAAATGCAGACAAAACATTATGCACAAAATTGTTATTATCTATGGTGCAAAACTATATGTAACCTAATTGACTAATAATAAATGGTTACATAATTTTAAATGAAATAAAATGAAATGAAACTACTCTGAGACTTTCATTCTGTAAGGAATCCCAAGCCATGGGACATGGTCAGCTTAAGACATGCTGGTCAACAGTCCCACCTGAGCCCAAACATTTCAGCTATCCTTGCCAAGGTACCAGGCATGTGAGTGGGGCCATCTTGTATCCTCCAAACCTGCCCATCTTCTAGCTGAGTACTATTGAGTGGCTTTGGTTGATGCCATGTGGAATAGAAGAATAAACCAGCCAAGGCCTGTCTAAATTTCTGACCCACAAAAATTGTGATATATAATAAAAATGCTGTTGTCTTAAGTTATTAGGTTTGGGCATAATTTTCTATAAAGTAATATATTTAGTTTCATGAAATGTTGACCAGAAGTGGTGACAGTAGCCAGACTTGTATTTTTCCTGAACACAGGGGGAAATAATTCAATATTTTTCCATTAATTATGATGGTACTATTGGCTTTTCTTCCTTTTTTGTAATTAGTAATGCATTCCAGATCAAGAGGTTTTCCTTATATTCTCAGATATTGCTAAGAATTTTCATGAGTAGGTTTTTAATTTTTCAATAAGAAAATGATTTTCTTCATTTACTATGTTAATATGATGAATTACATTGATCTTTGAATGTTATATCAACCTTGCATTCCTGAAATAAACCCAATTCTTTGTGTTTTTATCCTTTTATAATATTGCAAGAATCCTTTTTATCATATTAGTTTAGAATTTTTGTATATATATTTATTAGTGAGATTGGCCTTCAATTTTTATTTTCCAAAATGTCTTTATGGATATAATATATAACTAATAGCCTTGTAGAGTTCAGTAGTGTTATTACTTTTTTAATATTTAGAAAATTTGTGTAATAATTTTTATCGAGCATTGCTTGTTTAAAAAATTTACTGCAAAAACCATCTAGACCTCAGCTTACTTTTGGCTCGTATCTTTTGATATATATTTTTCTACCTTTTTAGTTCCAATTTTTCTGTGTCCTTATATTTAATCTGAGTCTCTTGTACAAAAATATATTGTTAGATTGTTTTTTTAAATCCAGTCTAAACATCTTTACCTATATATATATATATACACACACACACACATATATATATACATACTTAAATATATATATATATACACACATACATATATATATATATAGACTATGGTGCAAAACTATATGTAAATTAATTGACTAATAATAAATGGTTACATAATTTTAAATAAAATGAAATGAAACTACTCCGAGACTTTCATTCTGTAAGGAATCCCAAGCCATGGTGAAGCCAGCTTAAGAAATGCTGGTCAACAGTCCCAGCTGAGCCCAAACATTTCAGCTATCCTTGCCAAGGTACCAGGCATGTGAGTGGGGCCATCTTGTATCCTCCAAACCTGCCCATCTTCTAGCTGAATACTATTGAGTGGCTTTGGTTGATGCCATGTGGAATAGAAGAATAAACAAGCCAAGGCCTGTCTAAATTTCTGACCCACAAAAATTGTGATATATTAAAAAAATGCTGTTGTTTTAAGTTATTAGGTTTGGGCATAATTTTCTATAAAGCAATATATTTAGTTTCATGAAATGTGGACCAGAAGTGGTGACAGTAGCCAGACTTATATTTTTACATACATATATATATATAATTTGAAATTTTTGTGCATGTGTGCAAGTGCATGTGTGTGTGCAATAGGATTTTGAATCTTGTTTATTTCTTCTTGAACAGCATTTTAGGATAGTACTTATAAATATACATAATTATTTATTATGACTATAATTAACTAGGGATGATAATAAAAGTCCATAGGGGTTTTGTGAAAAATAAATTATTACTTAAGTTTTTTAGACTTACAACAATATTTTGAAATATAATTAATACTCAATAAATTAGTAATTACTATTTTCATTACTGAAATTTATTTTTTCCAAGTGTTTGCTGCTTCAAATAATCAGCCATGAATATCACCGTACTATAGTTTTATGTGTTCATGCTGTAGTTTCTGCAATATTCCACAGTTCTGTGGTTGAATGTGCATATTTATAATTTTTATAAATAATGACAAATTTGGCTGGGTGTGGTGGCTCACACCTGTAATACCAGCACTTTGGGAGGCAGAGGCAGAGGCAGGCAGATCACCTGAGGTCAGGAGTTCAAGACCAGCCTGGCTAACATGGTGAAACGCTATTTCCACTAAAAATACAAAAAATTAGCCGGGTGTGGTGGCATGAGCCTATAATCCTAGCTACTCAGGAGGTTGAGGCAAGAGAATCTCTTGAACCTGGGAGGCAGAGGTTGCAGTGAGCCGTGATTGCGCCATTGCACTCCAGCTTGGGCAACAAGAGGGAAACTCCATCTCAAAAAAAAAGAAGACAAATTTACATTTTTCTCCTATAAAGCTCTAAAACTCACCTCTTTCATGAGTCATTCATAGCAAACATTTATTTAACTCTGATTACAGTAACAAACTCACAAATTTCCTTGGGACTTATATGCAATTCTGATTAATTTATGTTTAATAAAACTGATTTGTCATTCTTATTAATAATAGCCTGAAGTACTTATATGTGCCAGGCATCAAAAAAAGGTTAAATCATTTTCCCAATATCATATAATACATAAATGTTGAACAAGAATCAAATGTGGTTTCATTTTAATCCAAAGCCTGTGCTCTCGACTGTGATGCTACGATTCTTCTCAGAGCAAATCTGCATTCTCGTTTAATTCTTGCAAGAAGCAAAGATTAAAGAGTTAATTAATCTGCCCAAAGCCACACGAAAAAAGGCCACTTAATTTATATTCTAAAGTTTAATTGTAAACTTCTTGTCAGATTTCTTTTTCTACTTCTCAAACCGCAGACATGGAAAAAAATCAATTAATGCTGACTCCCTAACCCACAGGCTAATATATCTGACCACACTGGCTCTGCAAGACCATGGCTGAAGACTGCTTAAATGTTGTCCCTGAGTGAATATCTTAACATTTATTGCATCTTTTATTTTCTTAACAAAAATGAAGGCGTTTGTGACTTTGTTGGTAAGTTATTTACAGTGAAAATATACTATATACGACTATAAATAAATCTACCTATTAAATAGAAATGCATGTCACATAACTGCACTGATAGCTGCTGTTTCCTTACATAATTGAGGGTGTGCCTTCCCCTAATCATGACCGAGGCTCCCTTTATAGTCCTTCACGTTCACCTTGGCTGATAGGTTGAAATAAAGCTGCGACCCTTGCATCGAGAGTCTGACCACAGTTTTTCTTTATGGGTTTCTTCATTTTACATCCAGGTTATCATCTCCTGTTGGATGTATTGGTCTTCAATAATCTGCTTAGTCAGAAGTCTGAAGTAACTTAATTTATAACAACAACAAAAATCTTCCACTATCTTTCTCCCTGAATCAATAGGGTTTTCCCATTCTTATGACATAAACCTAGCCACCGTCACCAAATACTATATAACATCTTGAGCTATAGCATTTGCCTCTAAATAGTCTTTTTTAAATCAGATCAGATGGCATTATGCATCTCACGTGGTGCTGAAAAATAACATTCCCTGGCTTTACATAGTGTTGGCTATTGCATTATAAATTCCCACAATATAGGAGAATGGTGACAGAAGTATCAAGTCCCACCCATTCTTTGCTATCTAGAGAATACTTTATGTTTCTTGCTTATTTATAATGGAATTTTTAATCATTGTGTCACTCAAATGTGGCAAGTATTGATTTGGTATCTAAAATACTTCATTATTCTGGAATGCTTTTCCAGTGGATTCTGCTTCAAGAGAATCCACAAAGTTGCTACATTTTATCTTAAGAAGGAATAGAATAGAAATTTAATAGAAGTGTTGATTGACACAGATGTGTTTCTTTTTCTTTACAGTTTTCCATCAAAAATTGGGAATCATGCCCTTTCATACAATACAGTTGTGGTAAGTAGAAGTGAAAGTGTTTGCTCATCATTAAGAATTGCTCCTTGGCCGGGCGCGGTGGCTCACGCCTGTAATCCCAGCACTTTGGGAGGCCGAGGCGGGTGGATCACGAGGTCAGGAGATCGAGACCATTCTGGCTAACACGGTGAAACCCCGTCTCTACTAAAAATACTAAAAATTAGCCGGGCGTGGTGGCGGGCGCCTGTAGTCCCAGCTACTCGGGAGGCTGAGGCAGGAGAATGGCGTGAACCCAGGAGGCGGAGCTTGCAGTGAGCCGAGATCGCGCCACTGCACTCCAGCCTGGGCGACAGAGCAAGACTCCGCCTCAAAAAAAAAAAAAAAAAAAAAAAAAAAAGAATTGCTCCATCACTTTTTAAGAGAAAATGAGTGGTTACATTTACATTAAAGAGCCAAGCTTTTAATTTTTGAATAATGACTCAATTCAAACTTCTTTGATTTGCATATTGGAGACACAATTTGTTGAAGTGAAAGAACACTGGAACAGAAACAAGAATACCTGAGATGGAGACTCACCTCTTACCATCAACCTAGTGTTGACTTTGGGTAAACTACTTAATCTCTTTAGCATCTGCATCCTCACTTGTAAAATGAGAGGTTTAAATTACAGTTTCCTTCCAGCTGTAAGAATCCGTAACATTATTTATTATACAGAAGGAATTTTCATTAAACATCTTAGAATTTATATTTCTATCTTTTAAACATTTTATTATTTTATAACACCAGAAATTAAGAAATGTTATGCCTGATATCCCACTAACAGTGTCCTTTGCTGGATTGGCAAGTACAACATGGCTCTATGCTGTACTAAATATGCTATGTGCTATTGCTAAAGCTATAGCAATTCTACTATGGTGCCTTTTAAAATTCTGCCCTAGACTAATACATTATATCTTCTAATTAAACCTTAACAATGAGCATACAATCGAGAATCATTAAACATTTACTCAACAAATACAAGTTTAGCTATTTATTGAATAAAGTATACCTATGAAGTCAATTTAACCTAGATTTTAGTCAAGTATGAATCTACCTATCTATCATCTCTCTCTCTCTCTGTATCTATCATGTCTGGGTACATATTTATTCAAGTTATTTTTAAATTTTATTTTTAATTATTATGGGTACATAATAGTTGTACATATTTATGGGGTATGTGTGATGTTTTGATACAGGCATACAAAATGTAATGATCAAATCAGGGTGATTGTGGTATCCATCACCTCAAACATTTATAATTTATTTGTGTTAGGAGCATTCCAATTCCACTAGTTCATTTCTCTAAGATGTATGATAAGTTACTGTTAGCTATAGTCACCCTATTGTGCTGTCAAATACTAGATTTTATTCATTCTATCTAATTGTATTTTTGTAGTCATTAACCATCTCCACCTTACGCCCCATATTTTTATATCCATTAATCATTCAAATTTTGTTGTATTGTTTTTCAGTGAAAATTATAGAGGATATTGGTATTTGATTTACCTACAACCTGGGACAAAATTGACCCCACTGTTTTTTTCCTTCCTAGGTCCATCTTTTCTCCTGGGGTAGTAGAAAGATCAAGATCATCAGAGAACCTAGGGTGCAATATCAGCTCTCTAGTACCAAACACGGTTCATTAACCTCTCGGAACCTCAGGTGTCTTGGGGCATAGTTCATGTCTCCTGGCCCATCTCACAGGATTATCAGGAGGATGAATGAGACAAGTGAGTGCATTTTGTAAATTGTAAAGTGCTAAATAAATGCAAGGTAATGCAATATTGTGAAGTCTTCACTCAAGCTATTAGTTCATTAATATACACTCAGCAAATGGCTTTGAGTACCTGGTATGTGGCACAGGCACTGTTTTAAGCATTGGGAATCAGCAGTCAAAAAAGCAGATAAGACTGTCTTGGGGCAGTGGGACAAAGACATTAAAAAGGTAAAAAAAGATTTCAAATCATCATCATTGATAAGAAAATTAAAATAAGATGTTTCGACAGTTGAGGGACAACTATAAATGGTCATCTCTGTGAGGAGTGATTTTCAAGCTAAGACTTGCATGAAAAGATGGTGTGAGTCAAATCACTCAGGGAAGAGCATTCCCTTGGAAGGGAAGAATAAGTACAAGGACCCTAAGGCAGGAACCAGTTTCATGTTTGTAGAACACAAATAATCTCTGTGGCTGATGTATTGAGTAAGGGTAAAGGTAAATTGAGATAAGTTAAATGAAATAGAATTTGCATTCCCCAGAAAACGACAGAATATTCTAGAATTTTGGTATACTGTAGACTAAAGATGTTTTTCACGTGAAATGGTGCAGCTGCTCTGTCTTAAACAGGTTTAGAGTAAATCTTGGGGGCCAACAGCTCTATACAGGTTAATAAAAACTTCAGGACACCTACATGCTATTTCCTGAAGACTTGTTTTGGGGAAGTTGGACTTCAAAGGAGAAATCATAACCAACATGTTTTCATCATTAGGTGAAAGCCAGTTTCCTTTGTGAGAGTACTATAGAACAAGCTTCAAATTTTCTGCCCATCAGGTTTGTCAGACAGTATTTCTGTTCAGGAGGAGGTAAACTACCCAGTGTCTAAAGCTATTCCCATTATGCCTACATGTGCCCATGGCAATTTTTTTTCTTCAGCAATAGGTGTCACTAAGAGGTAGTTGGGGAATACTAAGACCGACTTGCTTCAAAAGGATCTCAAATCATTCAGTCCATCAACCACAAGGGCACCCTATTCCCTCCTTCCCCACCTCCTGCCCAGCCCTGACTTCAGCCTGTTTTCAAGAAAGGCAATACAGCAGCAGCCGTTTTTTGTTTTGTTTCGCTGTCTTTGCCTCAGACTCCCTGCCCTAGCCTAGGAGAAGCAGTGTCCCAAACCCTGCCATAACCAATACACAGGCGCTTTTCACTTAACTTTAAGTCAAATTCTAATGATTCAGCGATGTGAAAACAAGCATCAAAGGGACAGGCAGTGTGGAAGAGCAGCAAAAGCACTGGATTGGCAGTCAAGGAGACAGAGTTCAGCTTTAGATGTGCCTGTTTCTGGAGCCTCAGTTCCCTTGTGTACAATCAGGATGAAAATATTTCCCTGCTGTTCTGACAGGGTTCTAAAGGGAATTAAGTAGCTGTTATCTGCAGAAAGCGCTTTGTGAACCTAGGCTGCTATATAAAAATGGAGTGGGGAGAAATGGAGTAGTTCTGAATTGGTGAGTTTGTTTTCATTGACTGCCAGGTATAGGAAGGGCACTGAAGAAGCAAGACAGGGGCTGAGAATCTGAAAAATATACCCTTTGCCATGAAGACACTAGAATTTATGCTAGGGAGCAGAGATCATGTATTAAGGGGCTACTGTACAGCACAGCTCTGGGAGGCATCGTTTGCACTGTAGTCTACGCATACATTTGAAAGGGTTAAGTAAGAATGTAAGTCCACTCAATTAAAGGATAGGCAGTAAGTGATGGAGGAGCTCAGTGGCTGGAGACTTGAAGAAAGAAGAAAAGAAGGGATGAGACTTCAGCTACTAGGTAGAAAAGGAAACCTTCTGATGGGAACAAGAATAGAGACAAAAGATCTCCAGTAAATTTAAGAACATGAGAATAATTGGGTGTCCTTTCAGTAGGGGTACGAGAAAGTGGTGTGACTTTTTTGTTCTTTTCCAAACTTTTTTTTTTTTTTTTAACATGGGAATAGTTTGGGGACTTTAAAAAATAATATTATGGCACCTGCCTATTCTTTCTCAATTCAAATGAAACTTAGCATCTGTTCTAAAAGCACTAGGAAAAGCCAAGAGGAGAACGAAGTGCCCGACAGCTAAAACCTTTGTGTTCTTATCTTTTTGCAGTATAATTTTTATTGACCCATGATCTGTTAACTTCTTTCCTCATTCAATGTAAAAAGATGATGACATAAATGTCTTTCAGAGACTTTATATATTTTCAAATGCAGAAAAGGCCCTGTGGTTGCTGTCAAGCTAAGGGATTCAATATCCCTGAGAACATCCATTCCAATAACACTGGCCACTCAGAATGTGTTTGTGCCTGTGAGAGCACACACATGTGCATGCATGTAAATTCTGTGTCTAAAATACTACAGTCCGTGAAAACGGTCTTACTCTTCAATAAAATTCAGACATTTAGGGCTTCACAAGGTCCAGTATTTCTTAATATTATAAGACAAAAAAAGTTGAATTAAAGAATTTAGTTCAAGGTTTAATTAAATTTGTAATTTCAAAATTACATTTGCATCTGAGTGTTAACTGTATTTGAGTAAATAAATGAGCAAAAAAGACTTAAGCATTTCTGTGAAATTGGGTCAATCAAGACAAATTTTTACTGTGGTTCATTTTTTGTCCCTCTTTTACTATATAGCCTTTGATTTTTTAAAATGGTCCCATGTTTTATTGTTGACATTTTATTTCAATATCTGATTTGAAAACAGCAGACAGAGCCCCTGTGAATTTTAAAGAGATATCTGCTTTCTTTCATCACAGCTGCTCAGCCTTGGTGGATTGGCTGGGATTTTTTTTTTTTTTTTTTGGATTATTATTGTATTACTTGTGAGAGGAGAAGGAGACAATGCGAACCAATATTCTGATGATAAAGATTTGGCAATCGAGTCATGTCATCATGTCTCTTTTCTCTTTCTCATTGGAGTTTTTGCAAAAGCAGAAACAGTGACTTTTTTCAACACCTGCATCTTTAACAACCAGAGCAGTGTAATTACCTTTCTTGAATATTCTATAGAATTGTCAAACAGCAATTTTCTTTTACAAGGGTGGCTTTTAAATAATGTCGTTTACATACAGAGTTTAACATCTCTTAAAGTAAAAATCTAATTATAAGAAACTAAAATTTACTGCATGTTTATAATTTGATCTTTATAAAATTGCTAATCAGGGCACTTTAACATATATTATGAAGCAGAAAAAGTACATATAGTCAGATTAAACTAAATATTTTGGAGTTTCTTGAATATATGTTAATTTCTATCACTATTAGTGTTATTAACACTATTTGGTATTTTATTGCATTGCTCTTGAATTCAACAATTTGTGGAGAGAGGTGGCTCACAATGACATGTTTTCTCAAGATCATCTGATGTCATCGTTTCCTCTTTGTTAATGAAAAGTATCAATATTTAAAAAGAACTGTCATTGTAGTTTATGTATAGACAATAAATGGCATAGTCAAGCCAGCTGAGATAATTCTTCCAATGGACACATTAGATAATAATGCCAATACTAAATAATATTAGAATTTAGGTAACGTACTGCCATTTGATAAAGTGGCTCATGCCCAGATTGTATACACACTTATCATCTTTGGCATCTGATTTTATAATTTTTGAAGTGCAGATGGGATTGTCAGCCACTGGAAGGAGTGATACTTCAATATTTTACTACAAGGTGAATGTTAAAGTGAAAATTTTAACATATCCCCACATTATTTCATTCTGGTACAAGCTCTAAATTAATGTTATGAAATGTTATGAGCATACCTATAAACCTATCGCTTACAAAAAATTAAAGAGTATCTTTTATAATCTTCAAATTGTCACTCCGGCAATTCCTCTATTGCCCCACACTATTCTCAGAATGTCGACTCGGCTACATTTTCCTTCTGTGCTTCTGTTCAGAATTTCTGTTCTCTATGCCAATTTATGCCCAAGGAGTCTGTAAATCTTTTGTATCTTTTTCTAAGCATGTTCTCCATGGAAAAGATAATCAGCCTGAAGTCTAATGTACAACCTTCTTAGGCGCTTTCTCAAAAGCACACTCTATCATTCTTTTAAAAAAATTACAAATTAAAAAAAGAATTTTAATGGAGTCTTACATGGCATTGTTTTGAATTTCCATCAACTGTCTAGATAACCAGTATTTCTTGATATAGCTCCATTGTATAGACATATTACTGTCATGAAAAATAATTTTTAGACTGTTTATGTCTTGGTCATATACAATATGATTTTTGTGCCTGAAATCTTAAGTATGCCAGTAGGAAGAATCACCAAGTCTGAAATGCTAGAAATGTATTCTTTATGCTATGATACTCAGTTTAAATCTTGACATTTCCTGTTTGGAAAATAACATTTGCAAAAGAAAGTGATACTCAAAATATTCCACCTATTCATAAATGATCTCAATAGCCATATTTTATTACATAAAACTTGTTACAATTCTTATTTCCCTCCTGTATTTCTAGGCCCTCCATAAAATACACATGTGTGATGGTAGATATGTGTGTATCTGGGTTGCGTGTACTTCACATGCAAATACCAGAAACAAAAAAAGTAGCACATTCATTCAACTTCTATGTGAACATAATGTTACCAAAGTGAAAAGGCAATTCTCTCTCTCTTTTTTTTTTAACTTTGCTTTCTCTAGCATCCGCTTTAGATTTTATAGGGTTTCTCTCATACTATCTTAACTGGATTAAAGAGTAAGAACAAGTTTTCTCCATTACAAAATTCTCATTTAATCCTTATCCACACTTAGTTTATCAAATTAAATCAGACAAGATTGATGCCAGGGCTTTTTAAGCCGGACATCGTGTGTAAAATCGGCAGACAAGGGTTTGTAAAGGGTGCCCACCGTGACTTGTCATAGCCTCTTGCCTCAGCTGCCCTCGCCTCGATCCAGGCGGGGTCAGGATGCTTCTTGGTGTTCCACTGTGGGCTCGGCGGGGAAACAGAGCAGCTACACAGCCTCCAGCAGAGTTACTTATTACACCCTCGCCTCCTTCACCTGCCCCAGCCATTCAAAATAACATCACACCATAAAATATTCATGAACCGCGCCATGCTGCAGCCAGGGCTCGCTACTGCAGGTGGCTGTTACATCAGTAATTGCTCAATACTTCCCTCCACAGCGTAAAATTGTTTTCATTATGTGTCATGAACACAGAGCCAAGCAAAGCCCTCTTGAGTGGTTTCCCAAGGGCTGGAGGGAGGTGGTACTTAACTTAAACAGGCGCTTTTTGGCTTAGATTTAAAAATAAATAAATAAAAAATAAAGGGAGAAGCCAGTGAAAGCTCATCATTAACTCTCCTTCTAAGTGCAACAAAAAGCAGAAGCTCATGCAAAACTCTCATAAAGATTATCCTAAATGTCTCAGTTACTAGGAAGAGCTTTAGGGGTTTTAGCGGGTCTTACGATACTTCAAGCTGCAGAGAAGAGAATAACTTTCCACCTGACTGAAGTTCCCATGGAGTGCAGAGCTCTGGGATAAGCAGGTTTCAGCAATAAACTCCTGCATTGTGAGGCAATAATGCCCAGCCAGGTCCCCGCATTTTGATTCAAGGGTGTCTTTTTCTTTCCCCCCTGTGGAGGACTAATCACAGCTCCACTTTGTTTAATTGCAGCAAAGAGAGAAATGTGTTTAAGAAGTCATTCTGGACCCCTTTAAATGAATGCTGGGGTTCTTCAAGGACAACAAACAGGATGCATAATAAATAAGCTTTAATTTTCAGATCAAAATAGGCAAAGTTAAAGATTTTTAGTGACTGATCTGGGAGAGATGCTGCTGTAAAGAGACCAGAAACTGGGGGGGAAAGGGCGGGGAAAGCAACAAGTGGGATTACAGTCTTGGTTTTTATATAGCACAAGCTGTTTTTGCATGGTGGGAGGATCCTTACAGGAATAAAATCTTTACGGAATTGGGAGCTAGTCGATTTTCCTTAGCATTTTGATTCTGATTTAGAAAGAAGAAAGAAAGGAAGGAAGGGAAAGAGAAAGAGAAAGAGAAAGAAAAAAATGTCCTTCTTGTAAACAATGTTAAACCTCGGTAATTGACAGATTCGCCTCCCCTCATTTTCAAGCTCAGGCCTAGTTGGGTGCAATATGTGCGGTGAGATGGCCTCAGGGTCATGAACTCCCGGGGTTGGGAGGAAAAGCATTTATCCATCACATGCTTTCTTTCTGAGTTTGACAAAACTAAGCCCCAGACCAAATGATTGGGAAGCACCCCTTTTCATCTATTTAAAATCTGTTTATTTCTTACCTCTCTGGCCTAAGCATCTTCTTAAAGGAAAGTTAACTATTTCCCTCTTGTAAGATGAGTATTTGCTGATCCTTATCACTTTCTTTAGAAAATATTTACCATGGATGTTACGGCAAAATTTTCCAATACTGTAGCTATCTGGAACGGTATTATCACACTTGAAAATGTGTAATACAAATCCCCTATTTCAAAACCATGATCTACAAATGTCTACAGTTTATCTTTTTTTTTTTTCCTGAAAGGAGATTTTTTTTAATCAACCCCTCTAGGGAGAAAGTGTTAAAAAAATTTTTAAAAATTTATGGCACAGTTCTGATAGTATTTTTTTAATAACATACTATCCATTGATAACAAATCGACCATAGACAACTGTTAGTCCCATAAATTGAAGAAGGCAATGGGCATAAAACCACTCATGAGCATCTGCTGCAGGGGGTTTTCCTCTGGGTTAAATGGAAGATGTGAGGTTATTTAATGTCCTGCAAAAACAATGTAGAATAAGCGTGTGTGTGTGTGTGTGTATGTGTGTCTGCCATATACATATGTATCCTGAATGATGGATTTCCTTTGCATTTGGTAACTATAGACTTTTTTTCCCCTGAATACAGCAAATGACTGTTTCAAAATGAAAATCACTATGTGTTTGAATGTTGTATTATGCCTAGTCCCTTTTTGAGTGAAAGGCGGCTTTAAAAAGTAAGGTATATCATTGCCAAAAAGGGGCTAAATAGTATTGTCAGCATTTTGAGAAGGAATAGGTCCTTTTTCGCCTTCCTTCTCAAACTCTTTTCTGGACAGCTGTTAGTGACTTAGCGAACTTTTCATATGGATATGTATGTTAATGGCAGGCAATGAACTGGAGATGGAGAGGCCCAAACACAGGCCCAACTCTTCAGTGCACATCAAAAGCCTTTACAAAAGGAGCAGTAAAAGAGGCAGCGATGGCGGAGCCTTCACTTTTGTACCCTGAATTAGTTCTGCAAGCAATGAAACTGATCTTTTCTCCTTGCCAGAAAAGTCTGCTGATTTTTGTGAGTGCTCATTAGCACAAGAGGCATTTGTGAAGATAATTGACTGACGCTGATACTGCTGGCTGTCACAACAGTGCCAGCCAGCAGTGTATGTGCATTTTAATAGTTGTATTTTTTTCTTTCTTAGACTTCATGGTTTCTAAAAGATACCAGTCTTCCAAAGGTTTACACTCTTCTTTGAAGCAGAAGGTTTTAAAATCTTTTCTTTGAAAACTGACAGCCAACCTTACTTTTTAAAATATCATATTTCTATGGGGTACCTGGTATGGATGCGTAATGTAAAAGGTATCTATTCAATGCATGCAACTGGACAGAAATTATGCAGTTGTAGATACAGATTATTTTGATATCAGATGGACATTCAGGAAATAGTGGGTACCATCCAGTTCCTGGAATACAAGCTATCATCCCGGAGAAATAACAAATAAGGCAATATTCTACTTTGTCATCAGCAACTACAATAATTTCATACATTTTCAAATATTTTTTAGTTTTCTTTTTTGTAGACATATTCATAAAATTAGAAAATTAGGGGGGAAAGGGAAGTATTTTTGGAAATTCTAACTTAGTCGTGGTTTGACATGAGGTGGATCTTTTATATGATGGTACCACCCAGAATGGGACTCTGAAGTATCAAAGCATAGATGTCAGAGGACAATTGAGTCTCTGAGCTCACACTGTCAAGGAATTCTGCAGGGAACACGATGTGAACGTTCCTTTTCACTCGAGTTTTTGCTGCCAATTCACAACATATCGTAGAAACCTGTGTTACTTGGTTGACATATGCCTTCTCTCTTTTCTAAAGGAACTTCTAAAACATTTACTTTAATTAATTATACATTTATTTGTTCTTTGTGTGGAAGAGCATATCTGGGAATTTATGTGTCATTGCAGCAAAATACAGACTGTGTAAGTGTCTTGTCCCAAATGAATGGTATATAATAGCAATATGTTAAATCTTCTGTAATCTATATGTGTATTAAGCTGTTTAAGGACTCTGTACATTGAATATGCTCAGAATAGTATTTTTCTAAAGCACTTCAGAAGCCTGCCTAGTTATAACATGTGACAGAGAGTATTTTCTTTGAGAGAAAAATAAGTTATTTTCTCAAGTTAAGGATGACAGAATAAGTTGAGTGAGGGTAAGAGTTACTTCTGTGCTATTGCTTCTTTTGAATGAAAATAAGTTGTCTACTTTACCCTCTGATATATATATATATATATTCCTGGCAGCTCAGCTCACTGATAAACTAGGCTGGTCTGAAAGGGCTCCAGGGGAGGGCAAAAAGGTTGGTTATTTCACTGAACATGCTTTTGAATCTGCTGCTTGATGTGCTTTTTAGAAATAGGCTCTTGATTTCTCAAAATGTAGCTATCGTGTCAACATTTTCTGAAAAACTAGCCATTGAATCCTTGATGTTTCACCTTGGTGGGGTTGTATATGTTTACAGCACAGACAAGTACAAGTTAAAGTATTTTAGAAAAAGAATTGAAATTCTCTTGCCATTCTTTTTCACCACTTGGCTTTCCTTGCATGATATTTTGATAAAAGGGAAGCCAGCTAGCCATCCTTCAAAGGATGAAGTGGGGGATGTGTGTATGAAGGGGTGTGTCTGGGGGGCAGCGCTTCTCCCCTTCTGTGCTAACCACTGCAAAGAGGATGTTAGAATGATGCATCAACATTTTCCTTACCCAACTATCATATAAAATCACATTTGTGAAAAAGTAGCTCAGTGAATAGTAATCCACACGTGATGAAGAGGATGACATGTGAAAAGCACTGAGTTCGAAAACAGTTAGGAAATAGGAAAAACAGACAGAAAATAGGAGAAGATGCCCACATCCTAGGTTATTAGGCTTCTCCCTGCAGCCATACGTGAACTCATGTGGGGAAATGTAGTGGTCTCTGTCTTTTAATGAACAAGGATGGTCATCAATTCTCTCTTGAAGGTCCAACGTTGGAACAAGAGGTAATAGAATTGCAACAACTTAGAGACTTATCGAGCAATTCATTCCTCAAATATTTCCTACAATGTTATAGGCATTATTTGAGGCACTGGGATAAAATAAGTCTCTTTCTTCACAAAATTACATTCAAAAGGGGACATGAAAGTAGAAACAGATATTCCTAAATATGTGTCAGGTAGCAATGAATGTTATTGAGAACAGTAGTAACAAAGGCTAAGTAGGTTGATAGTACTGGGGCTGCTATTTTGATAGTGGTGCAGGAGGGTCTCTCTAAAGAAAAGACACTTGAGTAGAGACTGAAAGAAGGGGGGAAGTAAACCACGTGAATATCTGAAGAGAGAACATTCCAGGACAAGTGGAGAAGTGCAAGAATGAATGTCCAGAGGAGTCTGCTTGAAGGACTCCAGAAGTAGTAGGGTGGGCATAAGACTTTCCAAGTCATGCTAAACAGAGCTGTCTCCAGCATAATTCAATGCATGCTGGGGTGGCATTATCTTCCTACTTTTAAACCCACGCAACGTAAGTGGCCCAGACTTTGGTGGAAACCATGGTCATACAAATGTATTTTAGACCAGCAAGATCCAGTGTCTATAATCAAATCACATATGCTGGAGGAATATGATGAAGCCTTGTAATCTTTTAAGATTGAACATACAACTTGTAATCTTTTAATATTGAATATACACCTTTCGCTGATGATTTTCTACATGAGTTTGTGTTTATCATCTATTTCAATTGTTTTTTTTTCATTTAATAGATAAAATGTGTTTGTACTAGAATATCTTCATATATTTTTGAAGAAAGAAGAGGCTGACCAATTAAGAGGAGTGAAATTTGGAGGAAATTACTAACCTGATAATTAGAACACTGATAAAAGAAAAATGGGAGTCTCTAAGAACAAATGAGTAAACAATGTAATTGAAAATGATTTTAAGCAGTGAGTATATTCTGGGGAAGATTAGCTTGACAAATTCATCTAATTCAAATCATAAGAAAAATACACAAAGAGACCTTACTACGTAATGCAGGATTTGCAAACCCACGGCCTAGGGCAGTAGGGCAGCAACAGTGATGGAAAAATCCACAGCTTGTCTTAAAGCTGCAGCCTCTCATAATTCAGTGAGGGCCAGAGGACCCAGTGATCCAGGGTCTTCAGATTTTTCAAGAGGAGCCAGAATTATGTGAACTCATTCTATTTTTGACTGTTGGCAGTTAATTTAGAAACACACATATAGGCCAGGCACAGGGGCTCACGCCTATAATCCCAGCACTTTGGGAGGCTGAGGTGGGTGTCTCACTTGAGATTAGGAGTTCCAAACCAGCGTGGCCAACCTGGTGAAACCCTCCCTCTACTAAAAATACAAGAAAAAATTAGCGGGTATGGTGGCTGGCACCTGTAATCCCAGCTCCTCTGAAGACTGAGGCAGGAGAATCACTTGAATCCATGAAGTGGAGGTTGCAGTGAGCCCAGATTGCACCACTGCACTCCAGCCTTGGTGACAGAGTGAGACCCTGTCTCAAAAACAAACAAAAAACTTATAAAGCATACCTATGGGCTGAATTCTGCCTGCTGCCATACAGTTTGCAACTTCTGATTTAAAGAAGACTTAAAGATTAAATTCTTTTCAATAAAATTCTATAATGCAAATGAAAGTCATCATTTTTTCATTTTTTAGCATTATTTTTATAGACAAATATTTTTATATGGAATATTATTGTACTAGTTAATTTTAATGTAGTGTTTCCATGTTTCACGATGTGCTATTTGCCTGTTTAAACACTTTTGTGATTAAAAGCACAAATTTGGGTGCACCCATTTTGGTGCACAATTTTGGCGCATCCATCACCCAAGAAGTATACACTGCACCCTATTTGTGGTCTTTTATCCCTTGCCTCCCTCACACCCTCCCCCAAAGTCCCCAAAGTCCGTTGTATCATTCTTATGCCTTTGCGTCCTCATAACTTAGCTCCCACATATCAGTGAGAACATACGAGGTTTGGTTTTCCATTCCTGAGTTACTTCACTTAGAGTAATAGTCTCCAATCTCACCCAGGTAGCTGTGAATGTTGTTAACTCATTTCTTTTTATGGTTGAGTAGTATTCCATGTATATATATATATATATATACACACCACAGTTTCTTCACCCATTAGTTGATTGATGGGGATTTGGGTTGGTTCCACGATTTTTTTTTTTTTTTTTTTTTTTTGAGATGGACTCTTGCTCTGTCACCCAGGCTGGAGTGAAGTGGCACGATCTCAGCTCACTGCAACCTCCATCTCCTGAGTTCAAGGGATTCTACAACCTCAGCCTCCTGAGTAGCTGGGATTACAGGCACCCACCATCATGCCCAGCTAATTTTTGTAGAGACGGGATTTCACCATGTTGGCCAGGCTGGTCTCCAACTCCTGACCTCAGGTGATTCGCATGCCTCGGCCTCTCAAAGTGCTGGGATTACAGATGTGAGCTACTGCACCTGGCTGGTTCCACGATTTTGCAATTGCGAATCGTGCTGCTATAAACATGTGTGTGCAAGTATCTTTTTTGTATAATGACTTCTTTTCCTCTGGGTAGATACCCAGTAGTGGGATTGCTGGATCAAACGGAGGGTCTACTTTTAGCTCTTTAAGAAATCTCCACACTGTTTTCCATAGTGGCTGTACTAGTTTACATTGCCATCAGCAGTGTAAAAGTGTTCCCTGATCACCACATCCATGCCAACATCCACTGTTTTTTGCTTCTTTGATTATGGCCATTCTTATAGGAGTAAGGTTAGGTATCGCATTGTGGTTGTGATTTGCATTTCTGTGATCATTAGTGATGTTGAGCATTTTTTCATGTTTGTTGTCCATTTGTCTATCTTCTTTTGAGAATTATCTATTCATCTCCTTAACCCACTTTATGATGGGATTGTCTGCATTTTTCTTGCTGATTTGTTTGAGCTCATTGTTGATTCTGGATATTAGTCTTTTGTCAGATGTATAGATTTTGAAGACTTTTTCCTGCTCTGTGGGTTGTCTGTTTACTCTGCTGACTGTTCATTTTGCTGTGCAAAAAGCTCTTTAGTTTAATTAAGTCCCAGCTACTTATCCTTGTTTTTATTGCATTTGCTTTTGGGTTCTTGGTCATGAAATCGTTGCCTAAGCCAACGTCTAGGAGGGTTTTTCCAATGTTATCTTCTAGAATGTTTATAGCTTCAGGTCTTAGATTTAAGTCCTTAATCAATCTTGAGTTGATTTTTGTATAAGGTGAGAGATGAGGATCCAGTTTCATTCCCCTACATGTGGCTAGCCAGTTATCCCAACACCATTTGTTGAAAAGGGTGTCTTTACCCCACTTTATGTTTCTGTTGCTTTGTCGAAGATCAGCTGGCTGTAAGTATTTGAGTTTATTTCTGGATTCTCTATTCTGTTCCATTGGTCTATGTGCCTATTTTTATACCAGTACCATGCTGTTTTCGTGACTATGGACTTAGAGTATAGCTTGAAATCAGGTAGTGCGATGCCTCCATATTTGTTCTTTTTGCTTAGTCTTGCTTTGCAGGCTCTTTTTTGGTTCCATATGAATTTTAGAATTTTTTTTTCTAATTCTGTGAAGAATAATGGTGGTATTTTCATGGTGATTTAGTTGAATTTGTAGATTGCTTTTGGCAGTGTCATTTTCACAATATTGATTCTACCTATCCATGAGCATGGGATATGTTTCCATTTGTTTGTGTCATGTATGATTTCTTTCAACAGTGTTTTGTAGTTTTCCTTGTAGAAGTCTTTCTCCTCTTTGGTTAGGTATATTCCTAAGTTTTTTTTTGTTTTTTTTGTGTGATTTTTTTGGCAGCTATTGTAAAAGGGGTTGAGTTCTTGATTTGATTCTCTGCTTGGTCGCTGTTGGCGCATAGGAGAGCTACTGATTTGTGTACATTAATCTTCTATTTGGAAACTTTGCTGAATTCTTTGTTCAGTTCTCAGAGCTTTCTGGAGGAGTCTTTGGGGTTTTTGAGGTAAAGGATCATATCATCAGCAGTGACAGTTTGACTTCTTCTTTACCAATTTGGATGCCCTTTATTTCTTTCTCTTGTCTGATTGCTCTTAGCACCACCTTTACTGTATCCCAGAGGATTTGATTGATTGTGTCATTGTTATCATTTAGTTTGAAGAATTTTTTAATTTCCATTTTTTATTTCGTTTTTGACCCAATGATCGATCATTCAGGAGCAGGTTATTTAATTTCCATGTATTTGCTTGGTTTCGAAGGTTCCTTTTGGAGTTGATTTCCAGTTTTATTCCACTGAAGGAGTGCTTGATATAATTTCAGTTTTCTTAAATGTATTGAGACTTGTTTTGTGGCCTATCATATGGTCTATCTTGCAGAAAGTTCCATGCACTGTTGAATAGAATGTGTATTCTGTGGTTGCTGGATGGAATGTTCTGTACACATCTGTTAAGTCCATTTGTTCCAAGGTGTAGTTTAAACCCATTGTTTCTTTGTTGACTTTCTGTCTTGATGACCTGTCTACTGTTGTCAGTGGAGCATTGAAGTCCCCCACTACTATTGTGTTGCTGTCTGTCTCATTTCTTAGGTCTATTAGTAATTGTTTTATAAATTTGGAAGCTCCAGTGTTAAGTGCATATATGTTTAGGACTGTGATATTTTCCTGTTGCACAAGACCTTTTACCCTTATGTAATGTCCCTCTTTGTCTTTTTTAACTGCTGTTGCTTTACAGTTTGTTTTGTCTGATATAAGAATAGCTACTCCTGCTTGTTTTTGGTGTCCATTCGCATGAAATGCCTTTTTCCACCCCTTTACTGAAGTTTATGTGAGTCCTTATGTGTTAGGTGAGTCTCCTGAAGGCAGCAGTTAGTTGCTTGGTGAATTTTTATCCATTCTGCAGTTCTGTATCTTTTAAGTGGGGCATTTAGGCCATTTACATTCAATGTTAGTATTCAGAGGTGAGGTACCATTCCATTCCATTCATCATGTTATTTGTTTTTTGTTTTTGCTTTTTAAATTGTATTTTTGTTTTATAGGTCCTGTGAGATTTATGCTTTAAAGGAGTTCTGTTTTGATGTGTTTCCAGGATTTGTTTCAAGATTTAGAGCTCCTTTTAGCAGTTCATGTAGTGGTGGCTTGGTGGTGGCCAATTCTCTCAGCATTTGTTTGTCTGAATTTTTCCTTTATATATGATGTATCTTTCCTTCATGTATGATGTTTAGTTTTGTCGGATACAAAATTCTTAGCTGATAATTGTTTTTTTTTGATGAGGCTGAAGACAGGGTCCCAATCCCTTCTAGCTTGTAGGATTTCTGCTGAGAAATTTGCTGTTAATCGGATAGGTTTTCCTTTATAGGTTACCTGGTGCTTTTGTCTCACAGCTCATAAGATTCTTTCCTTCATCTTAACTTTAGATAACCTGGTGACAATGTGCCTAAGCAGTTATCTTTTTGCAATGAATTTCCCAGGTGTTGTTTGTGTTTCTTGTATTTGGATGTCTAGGTCTCCAGCAAGGCTGGGGAAGTTTTCCTCAATTATTCCCCCAAATATGTTTTCCAAACGTTTAAATTTATCTTCTTCCTCAGAACACTGATTATTCTTAGGTTTGGTCATTTAACATAATCCCAGAGTTCTTGGAGGCTTTGTTCATTTTTTTTTTTTTTTTTTCTTTTGGTCTTTGTTGTATTGGGTTAATTTGTAGACCTTGTCTTTGGTGATTGACTGATTGATCGAGGCAAATAAAATTTCTGAAGCAATGCCTTATTATTTCTACAATATTTAGGATTAAAAGAGTGTAGTTTTATGTAGAGGAGAGAAATGGATTGGAGCAAATCCCTTATATGTAGCAATCATTGTTCTTGCAGCTCTCAGATAAGGGAGAAAGGAGGTTTGTAGCTAGAAGTACATCACCACTATGCAAGGACTTTGCCATTTACTAAGCAGTAGACACACTCAGACCCTTCAGTGATTTCTCTGCTCTAAAGTCTTCCAAGCACCCAATAGTCTTTCTACAAAAGATAAGAGAGTCTGCAGACGTAGTTCGTATTCAAAGAGCTGGGATAATTTGGAGAAATCCTAAGGATAGTTTTTTAAGGTTATGCTTGGCTTGATTTACATTCTTTTGCCTGTGAGAACCTCTACTGACATAAACAGGGCTGAGGTAGAGTAGGAAAACTCTTGCTATAGTTTTATGACTGAATTTCTTAGGACTGAAATGGGGAGGAGTTTAACTTTATCAACCACTTTTAATGAATCAGAAGACAGCCACTATTTCAAAAAACAAATTTTGCCTTTAATCGACTTCACACTTCAATAAAGGAAAGTGATTGTTTCTTTACTTTTAAAGAAGACATATGGGGAGGAGAGAATTAGACTTTTTTTGCAATGACTTAACTGAACACCCACCTTCAGACAGCATTATGACATTTCTGCTCAATGGTATATTTACTTCTATAACACAGCAATTCTTACATTTTAGGAAACTTCTTGAATGCAGGCTGTGTGGGATTCATCTTTGTGTCTCCCAAACAACCTGGCACTGTGTCTTCTTGCTTACTGGAGAAATTCAATAAATAATTGTTGAATGGATGACTGAATGAATAAGCCAATGAATGGAATTAACACTACATTGTTATTCTCATCTATTCCATCAATCTATATGCCATAACATTCATTTTTTCTCTAAGATGATTTCCTTCTTGGGAAGTGCGAGAATCTAAGAAGTGGCTAAGAAACAGGTACAGTGCTTGAAGATATGAACGTTTCTGTCGTCGTTGTTATTGTAGTTGTTTTGGCTTAACAAATACACTGCACCTTAATGAGATGAGTGCCAGGATATTTACCTCTAATGTTTTGGAAAGCAAATGTACCTGATACTGCACTCACCATTTATGTAAATGTATGCATGCAAATTTAGAAAAGTATAACTTCATTAAATTAAATTTATTTTATCACAATCAAATGATTGAGGTAATAAAGGGGCAAAGAAAGATAATCCTGAATTTTAATGGCTGAAACCTGTGAGTAGAGCATTATCTTGCTGCTGCTGTTATAAGGACCAGTAATTGCCATAGTCTAGACACAGGAACAGATGCAAAGTAGAGCTTTATTATATCAGACATTTGCCCTACTACGATACAGTCTAATTACCCAGAAAATACATTTCTACATGAATTATTCTTAATTTGATTCCAAATAGGCCAACTGTTGTATTTTACGGAACTTTATCAACTGACAACATGGAGCACTAAATTTAAGAATAGTTTCTCTTTAATGCCAGTGCCGTTGAAAAAGCCAGTGAAATCCTCAAAGATTGAAATTAGATACACTTTTCAAATAAGTTCAATATTTGCTTGGCAATGTCATTAGAATTATGGTCATGATTATTACCTGCCTGCCTTTCTAAGTTGGCAAATTTACCACCTCAAGTCTGCTCTGTCTGCGTGGGTCTTCTTTAAAAGTAAAGAAACAATCACTTTGCTTTATTGAAGTGTGAAGCTTATTGAAGATAAAATTTGTTTTTTGAAATAGTGGCTGTCTTTTGATTCATTAAAAGTGGTTGATAAGTTAAACCCCTTCCCATTTCAGTCCCAAAGATTTTTTTTAAACTTTCGTAAGCATTAAATGTGAGTGGTTTTCTGAAGGAAATGTGACCTGTATAACCAGTTCTCTTTCCCTGATTTTTTAAGGTCCATTAGAAGTGAGTAATTCTGTGCATCTGTAACTTTATGCCAGTATTTTTCAGAATTTCAATTCATTTTTTCCCCTGCCGGCAGTGAATTTTAAAAGTCTTAAACATGCCCAAACATCTCAGGGGGGTTAAAGAAAATTATAATAGTAACTAGTTTCTCCCCCCTCCCTAAAAAAAAATAGAGCACACTACTGAAATTATTTAAATTGACTGAGGCTTTTAAGCAAGTAAACACATTTTAACTAGGTTTTTTCGCAATCCCTCCATTCATGCCAACTATAGAAATTAGCCTTCACTCTTCCTTCACTTACACATGGATACACACACTTGCATGGACACAAGAAAAATTTCTTTTCTCCTGTCAGCATTCCTCCCCAACAATGGTTAGATTAGTGGCATGAAGGCAGCCGCAGAGAAAGGACATTCAGGCCAGAAGGCTCCCCACAGGCACAGCTGGTAGGGGTTAATGGCGGCTGAACCTCCCAGCCAGGGCCTTTTCTCTATTGTGTGTTCGACTCCTGGGAAGGAGGGACACTTGTGACAGCCTCTGGGGTGCAGCGGATCAGAGATAGAGCAACTGGGTCACAGAGGACTGTTCCAGGGGAAGGCGAGTTTAGGAAAAACGCACTCTGAAATCCAAAGGGTGGTGTTTCTAACTGTACACAACTGCTGTGGGAAAATGCAAAGCATTTAGCAATATGGCTTATAAGTTTCTAATTCACATCTTCATATAGGAGCCTTACAAGAACAATTGGGCAGGGACTTTGAATCATTCCTATTGGAAAGTGATTGAAATCTGAGTGAAAACTACACGTTTGGCTAATGTATGTTATTAAAGTTTGTGTGCTAATGTCTAGGCGGTCTATTTTCCACATGGCATAAAGACTAGAGTGCAGACACAATGGTCAGAGGGGGAGAAGCTGGGGGCATCTTGATAAATAGGAGGTTGAAATTTAAGTAGAAATTGATTATTATGCATACATGTCCAGATAAAGTAGGTGTGCTTTAACACGCACCATTGAATGAAGAGAGGCATGGAAGTGGACCCGGATTTCTGAATTACCTTTCGATGTAAAAACAAGACAAAGCAACAACAGTAACGCTGAAACTGTTCTAGATATCTGATCTGTTAAATAGATTTTTGTAGTTAACTGGATAAATAGGGTTTCGTGGGCAGAACATGTCTTTTACAGAGAGTCCAGGTTTCTTGAAGAAAGATAGCTTTGTAACTTCGAGGGGTACTTATCTGTTAGTATCACAGAGGTGGGTTTTGTTACAAGACATGATTCTTTGGCTCAGAGCGGGTGAACTGAGGGTCCTCCATAAATATTTGTTAAATAAATAAAGACCCCACAGCCACAAAAATTGGCTCTGCTTTTCATTTTTAGCTTAAAAGGTCTACTTGTTTAGAAATGAGAATAAGGCCCAAGGAGGATGCTTTTTATACCGGTGAAGTGAATTTGTTTCTTTTCAAAATAGCTACACATCTCTACCAAAGGGTGCTAAAACAATTCACTTCCAAATTAACATTGGCCTAATTTCTTTTCAATAAACCCAACCTTAAGAGCTGTCTAATTGGAGACCCGGTTTTGGCCACATCGAGGCACTGAATACTAGAGGCATCTTTATTCTAAAGCTTTTGGCTTCGTTTTTCTAATTTGAAATTTTAATGTCAGTTGACTAAAATTTGCCCTCTGCTTGAGTTTGTTTTGACTTACTACTCTGGGAAAAGGAAGTAGGGGGAGTGAGAACAAATTAGGGCCCTTGGATTTTACCTGCAGCATAAACATTTAATACTTCCTCCCTTAAGTCACAATGATTTTTTTTGGGAAACAACACAGCCCAATGAGCTCATTAAAGTTGTTCTCTTTAGGTTGTAGCAAGGGAGGGAAAGCAAATGAGTCAAAGCCCGGGGTGTTACAACAGCACTTTGAGGCCAATTGAAGAGGGCTGGGCTTTGCTGCACCTTGATGTGTCTTCTTGGAAGGGACTGATATTCTGAGTACACAGACCCTTCTAGGGACTCCTGGCCATGAGCAATCAAGGATGACCATCTTATTATCAAGTACGATGATGAATGCCTGGAACCTGCTAGGGGATTTATACTCACGAGCTCATTTGGCATAGTTGGAGTTCGATTGGCAGACTAGAGTGACATAACTATTGTAATATGCCAAAATAGGCTTCTGTGGGCTGTGCTAGTACAGGTCAGTGCTAGTTACAAAATTCACAGGTGTAGAACACCAGGCATTATTTTATTCACAAATATTCATTTTATTCTTGCCATTTCATTATCAGCTCTGAAGATTATTCCGACATGATTTTTTAAATATATAGAAGTGAAAACACAGAAGCTTTCCTAGTTCCACAGTAAGTCGGAGGGAAGACCAGAGTGCGTTCCTGAACACACCCATGCTCCACTAGAAAAAAACTCCTTCCCTAGAAAACACTTCATTTTCTTTTCTTTCGTCTTTCTTTCTTTGGGGGTAAGAGGTGTGGCAGACAAAAATGATCAGAGGACGGGACGTTTTTATTGTCACTCTAATGACTACCACATGAGGAACCTGAAGGGTTAAATTCCATTTTCTTTCTCTAAAAGTTCTGTATTTGTGTGCATGTGTCTATACTGTTACATTTCTTTTTCATTTGCAAAAGGAAAAACAAGTCACACCTGGATAGAGACTTTTCATTCCTGCCAAGTTTCAGCTCACATTTCATTTTTATGGCTGTGTTATTATAAATTCCCCCAAATAAAGCTAATATAACCTCCTCCTCGTGGAGCTTGCAGGTGCTGGCGTAATAAGATACATTTGCATTCCCCGCTTGTTTGAATAAAAGAGAAGGTGAGATAGGGGAGTTTGTTGACCTCATAGGCCTGGTATGTGTATTAGGTGTACAAAGATACAAAGAAATATTAAATTAAGAACTCAGAAAGAATTGACTCAAATGACAGCCTCACACATTATGGAGTTTTTACATTTAATAAACTGCTGATCTCCCTGGGAGCAATTGATTTGAAGCAATTGATTCAAATAGTTTGTTTTCACAATTTTAAAAATGTAGGTAATTCCATTTTCAAAAACAAATTTAACAGAAGATGCTGTTTACACAATCACTGTGCTGTTCTTAAACCGCTCACTCCAAGATCGTGTGATACAACTACACAGGACATGCTAGGGAAAGGGTTAAGCTTTTCTGACTTTCAGATACAATGAAATTATGACAGGAAGAAAATTGTGCCATTTTAGCATGAAAATGCTTGTACAAATACTGTCGTTCCTTCCTTCTTACTTTCTTTATAATGCCTCAGCGATAGCTAAGATGACAGACATTTGACAGGTATCTGTAAGCATACGGCCCAGGCAGCTCATTAAAGTTTTTCTTTCTATGCATCAGCTTTCACAAAGGCAAAAACCCATTAGCATTGACTATTTTGCAGATTAGAAGAATTAAGGGCTTCAAACGTTGGCTTATACCAAGCAATGTCATTTGTGAAGTGATGTTTGCTTTATTATTTCCCTTTCTCTCCCTCTGAAACCAGACTGACATGACTTTAGCTCAACGTAGGGCGTAATGTGCAAACCAAAGGACTGGCTCATCGATGAAAAGAAACACATTCCCTTTTAGACATGACTGGAATGGCAAAAAGGGGAGACTTTACATGTACTATTTAGGCTCATTAGAGGACTGATTATGATAGTTCTCTGGTGTAATCTTTAATCGACTTTGACACTAGATTTGCCCCGTTACAAATCCTGTCATGCAAATTAAGTCATTTGTGTTGTTTGATATGGAAAGATCTGCTATGAAATGAAAGATTAGCTCGCAGATGAGGCACAAGAGACCGCTGCCCTTGTGCTCTGTGCAACTGATTACAGGGATGACAGCGTCCATTTCCACACTGCTGTTAACATTTAGGAAAGGAGATTAAATTAACGTAGCTTTAGGTCTTCTTGCCTGAAGATATTCAAAATAGGTGTTCATGTTTTCAGAGATATTATTCTTGGACCATACCGAACAGGTGCTTCGAAGGCAGGGCTCTCATATCCAGTTATTTTAACCTGTTTTCCATCGAGTGGGCTTCTATTGTGTCGATTTATGGGTGAAATTCTTTTTCTATACAGGTGATTGGTGTTCACTGACTAATGGGCAGCTTGATAAACCAGGTGGGAGCTCCAGTTGTCCCAGCAAACTATAATTTCATTTGAGCCCTCTACCCCCATTTCACCTTCTATTTTAAATATTAGATGGCCATACTCTCAGGTTTTTGGCGTAATTGATGGTTTTAAAAATATGTAGCCATTTGCAAGCCTCAAGGAGAGTTTTCTGAAAAAAAGATTCACATGAAATCTGATAAATAAAAGGATACTACAAATATTCATGCTATGTGACTTTGGAAACTGGAATCTTGTCATTTCTATAATGTGGTTTACCTTTGCTAGACATTTCTGGCCCTGAAAATGCAAGTAATTATTAGCAGAAGATAAGCAGAAAAGACTAGATTTAATTAAAACTGCTTTATCCACAAGTACATCTATCTTAGAATAGTTTGGGGTATTTTTCTCTTTACAGAGCTCTTCCGATTTATAACAAGGCGTTCACCATTTGTTGCTTTACTGCGTTAAAAAAATTGTATTATTTTTATTGTTGTATTGTTACTTGTTGTTTTTTTCCCCAAATATTTTCATTCTGTAGTTGGCTGATTACAAGGATGGAGAACCTATAGATCCCGAGGGCCAACTGTACTGTAGGTTAAATCAAATATTTGGGAATAGGAAAGTAGCTATATAAATGAAAAGTTTTTAAAAATCATTTCTTAAAACATTAGTAATATGTAGTATGTTGCTTCACTGGTTTTTAAAGAGAAGTCATATCGCTTCTCGGCCTTTTGGCTAAGATCAAGGGTAAAACGAAGTCATATGTTTACAACAGAAATTAAAAATTACTAGGCATAATTTTGCTTCACTATCATAATCAGTCCTCTGATGACCCCAAATAGTGCATGTAAATTCTTCCCTTTTTGCCTTTCCAGTCATGTCTCAAACAATGGTGACACAATCAAGAGGCTCACACCAAATATAACCCAGTTGTCCTTCCCTTTGGTTATTTCTTATTTATAATCTATGGCTTGCATCCATACTAAATATGATTATAGACTTGCCATTTAATGAAAGGTCAAACGCAATCCAGCAGTCGACTGGCTGGAAAGCCTGTAGGTGCTCTGCATCTCAGCACCAGATAAATATTCCGTGTAATGCGGGGGCTGTCATAGAGGGTGCCTTTGATTGAATACTAACGTAAATAGTCATTTAAAATCCCTTTTAAATGATCATAACACAAGTTAGAGTGGCCTCCAGCAGCTTCATCCGTGTGTCTTCTTTTGGAACATTTTTAATTGGCATGCTTTGTCTTTTGAATGAGTCACACACCTCTGTTTTGATTAACTTTGATCAAATTTGGGGATTTCATTTCCCTTGTAGCTAGGTAGAGAATTAGCCATTTAGATATCAGTAAAAGGAATTTTAATGAGTGAAATAACATGTAGATTTTCCTTGGCAATCCCCAGGAGAAAATTAATCCATAATAGAGTTTAACTAAAGATTTGAGAAAGTTTTCACAATTTCCCATGCTGACCTCACCAAGGTATAGCAAAATGTCCATAAAACTTTCATTCCATCTGATACTCATGAAACACATAGGCATATTTTTAATAATGTGATTTTGAATAAAATTATGAAAGAATGGATGGGTTAAAAATAGATGAAGGAAGAAAAATAAAAATATGAGTCTTGCATAATAAAAGAGGCTGAAAAATCTGTAAGGTAAGAATGGATTAAACACTGTTGCTTTATTACTGTTACACTGACATTAATGTGACTGAGAGTTCCTGCAGTTTGTGCAGTGTTTCGTAAGACATAATCCTTGCTATTAATGTAGTACTTTGAATTTAATTTTATAGCACAGCAAGCTAAATTGTTGCCATTTCTCAGCCATTACCTTTGCTTGGGGACCTAGACAAGCACATGTATTGTTCCAGACCACTGATGGACCAGTTAATGTATCATAAGGGCATACTGGTATTAATACTTCCAGACCATTTTCAGGGATTCTCAAACTTAAGCCCCAATCAGAAGCACCTGGAGGGCTTGTTAAACCACAGATTGTGGGGGCCCAACTGCAGACTTTCTTACTCAGCTGCGGTAGGTGAAAGCTTGCACTTCTAACTAGTTGGTTGGTGTTGTGATACTGGTCCAGGAACCACACTTTGAGGACTACCGAGCTAGGGCATAGAGTTTCTTGAGGGGTGTGAGGCTTTCACATGGGAAAATTCCTAAGTACTAGGAAGAGAAGGGAATTAAGTTGCCACTAACTTCCTTTAATGTTGTCTTCTCTTTTCTCTTTTAATGTAGACAATATCCAACTTTAGTTTTCAGAATATATTTTTAAATGTTAAATTTAAATGAAAATTATTTTTCCATGAAGAAGAATATAATATCTAGGACATAATAAATCCTTAATAAGTATTTGTTAACTGTGTTTAGTTCTCAGGCTAAAGAAAATATCACCTAATGTTTCTGATATACAGAATTGTGTGCTGCAAATGGTTGAAAAGATTTTAGTTTCAACACCTAATTCCCATCATTCTGTGGCAAAATATATCTTGAGTTCTGATGGGCGCCAGAACACATCTGAAGATTGAATGAAACTTCTAAAGGTGAGGTGAGCAAAGAGAATAAAGTTGAGGGTGGCTTGTGGAGAAAAGCAGAAATCCCTGGACTTTAATTTCCAATTACAATCATTTCAGCAACATTTAAAAAGCTTTTATTATGTGCCAGGTCTTGAGTTAGCGATTGAAGGAATAGTGAGATGAGCTTCCCACCTTCAGGGGACTATATAATCTTATTTATTTTCTGGACCTGCTTAAACTAAGCAAGAACTAGCCCTGGATAAAAACTAGAGCCACATGGGTCCTAGGCCTCTGCCATTAAGTCCTGGGATAATCTTGGGCCAATCATCAAACCTTTTTGAGCCTTGTTTACTCCTCTGCAATGACTATTTATCACACAGTTTTTTTCATGCCTTAAACTATGACCTATCAAATGATGTTGTTAATACTTAATTTTCATAGAGAGGAGTGTAGACATTATCCCCATTTCACAGTTGTAATCATTTTTCTAAAACAGTGATAACAAGGCCCGTCCTGTACTTCACAGAAGACTTCTGAGGGTCAAAGAGAAGATTTATAGGTAAGGGCTTTACAAACTATCAAATACTATGCAAATATGAGGAATCATTGTTCACTACACACAAACACGTTTGTAGGAAGATTCTTCTCTATGCCTGTTACCTTCAGACATTCCTGTGAAAGAAAACTAAAAGCATTTTTCTCTATGGGGTGAAAGCTGCAGGACCCCCTCATCTTTTCCCTAGGTTACTGTGTATGGACACTTTTTAAATCAAGTGCCCCTAAGAAACGATGGCCTGAATTCTGTGCTTGGGCCTGAGCTTCTGGCCTGGTTACACAGTAGCCAAGCAGAGTGTTCCTGTTGCAGGTACCACCATCCACTCTTGTGTAGACACACAGCTGGACACAGCAGCAGGTGGTGAGGGCCCTCAGCTTCCAGCAGGACCTAATGAGGCATCATTGCGAGGAGAAAAAACTCGAGTTGGGCATGCCTCAACTGGAATCTTGAGTTAGCCACATGCATGTGTGTAGGTTTGGAAATATGACTCTTAACTTCTTTGAGCCTCAGTTTCCTCACTGGTAAGATGAAGTAAAAATTGTATATCTGAGTTTAGTGGAGGCTAAACGGGTTATTGAACATGAAGTGCTTACTAATAATGATAAATGTACATACCCGACATGGAACAAGTGCTTTATAAAAGTTTACTGCTATTGTTATAATGATGGGTACACTAGAGACTTGTGAGAACACACTCATTTAGCCTATAAATGTCCCTAAATTTTTAAGTTTAAAATCGGGAAGTGCCCAGGAGTTATTTCTGGTTAGAGAGGAGCTCTGCATTTCAGTAGTAGAACTCCAGCCATGCTGCACCTGCCATCTTGTCCCTATTGCTACTTACGGCTTAACCTTAAATTCCTCTCATCCATCCCTTTCCTTGCCGTTATCTCTGATATGGTTCATTCCCATTGTGCAGTTCATGGCGGCGGTCTTCTGGAAGCTCGGCTTAACTGGAGCACCTCCACATGGCTTCTCCATGTGGCTTGGGCTTTTCACAGAGTGGCAGCTGGACTTTGGGAGAGCTACAAGGCTTCTTATGACCTGGCTTCTAAAGCTCCAGAACAGCACATTTATTGTGATCTGCTCAGATTCAAGGAGAGAGGAGTTATACCCCACTTCTCACTGGAAAGATTGTCAAAGAATTTGTGGCAAATATTTAATTTGCCACAGGGATTGTGAAAATGAAAAGTTGGCAACGCCTAAAAGTACCTTGCTCAGTAAATGTAGGGGAAGACAGACATAAAGGGCTCAGTCTAAGATCACTAAAAGATATTAAGACCAATTATCAGGGAAAAGAAGTCTTCTCATATCATTTCCCTTAGCTTGGCACCTACCTCATGTGTTGTAAGTGCTGCTTATTTGCCTCTATCCACCCCTGTTTTCCCCAGGAGCATGGACTGGAACTGAATTTTTCCCTTTGGATCCCCAGTACCAAACTCGGATTCTGGCATATAATAGTAATTCCAAAATTATTTGAACAATTGCATGGATGAGTCATTTTCATAAATAGGTAAGGCAGGAGAAAAAGTTGATTTGAAAGAAGAGATAAACTTTGACATTAGATTTATTAAAGTTTGAGAGGCCAGGGATATCTGGAAATTGCCAGCCATTGAGAATATAAAACCGAGTTGGGAAAGGTGCAAGTAATAACACAGATTTGCAAATCGCCTGTACAAAGTTGATCATTGTCAGGCCGTGTGAGTTCTCCAAAGGAGAAATGTAGAAGAGGAAGACAGACTTAGCTAAGAGTTTTTATTTCAAGAATACGAAGAAGAATAGGCAGGCATTGGATATGAATGGTGAATTCCCACCTCCGAAGATGAGGAGGGCGTCCTGAGCAAGTCATAATCCTTATGAGAAGCCAATGTTTATCATCTTTGATCTTGGGATCTTGTTCATGGATTTCTCTCCCCAAACATTTATATGCTTTGATCTAGAAGTACTGGAAATATTCCCAAGGGAATTAAGCAACTCAGAAGTTATATATGCCAATAATTTCCTTACAGAATGACCTACAACAAAAGTCACATTCTCCAGAGAAGTAAAGAAAGATAGAGAGGGCAAGTGAATATGCAGCACAGGAAGAAAAAAATCAAAACTTTTTAACTAGTAATTTTATTACATTTAGTGTGAAACATATTTCTTACTACAATGTTTTATTGAAAACATTGCTAAATGTCATTTTGTTAATACAGAAGTTTAACTTTGCAAAACCATGTCTTTGATTTCACCCATCACTCTATGTCCAATTTACCCAGATTTCAGTATTTCTTTTTTTTTTTTGAGGCAGAGTCTTGCTCTGTCACCCAGGCTGGAGTGCAGTGGCAGGATCTCAGCTCACTGCAAGCTCCACCTCCCAGGTTCACACCATTCTCCTGCCTCAGCCTCCCAAGTAGCTGGGACTACAGGCACCCACCACCGCACCCGGCTAATTTTTTGTATTTTTAGTAGAGATGGGGTTTCACCGTGTTAGCCAGGATGGTCTCGATCTCCTGACCTGGTGATCCGCCCATCTCGGCCTCCCAAAGTGCCGGGATTACAGGCATGAGCCACTGGACCCAGCCTGGATTTCAATATTTCAAGATAAAAAATTCCAGTTCAGTGAGTAGGAATCCTCAAACCTTTGTTCCTGCTTTCCCACGTGACCTTGGGTGGGTCACTTAGTTCTGATGGGCCTTAAGTCTCTTATTTGTAAAATGATGAGAGATGTTAGGAATTTCTTAAGTCCTTTCCAGCTCTAAAATTCTTTAATTTTATGGTTTTGAAGTCAACAGTTTGGAGCCTCGTGTCTTGTATTTATGTAGTCAAGAAAAGAGAAATTGCCCTGGTAGTCAGTCACGTGAACTGGATTCAGGTTATTTCCTTTGTGGTAATTGCAAATGAAGGGTTGTTAGTAATAAACATTAGGTGTTTTGTTTTTTGTTTTTTGTTGCTGTTGTTATTGTTGTTGTTTTCAGCACCAGCTGATTAAAGCCACTTTTTTGATTCTTTGGGTTACTTCCCCTTCAGATACTGACCACACCTAGGCAGCTCAAGACTTTCTTCTGGCTCTGAGTCTTACCATACAGTAACCAAAGTGTTATGCTCAAAAAGGGCTTTAACACCAATGATTCATCATTTCAAACCTCCAGGAAAGATGATATTACAATGTTAAAAACAATGTATGAAGGCACTAGCGAATATATAGAGCAATGAATAAATTCAAAAATAACAGAGCATGAAATATTATCAACGATTTATTTCTCAGCCACGTAAAACTTCCTAGAATATGTTAGAGTATCTGACCATTTAAGTACCATCAGAATGTTATAAAAGTTATCCTGCAAAAAACAGATCAGTATCTTTAAAGTTAACTGTTTACTACCCAAGTAACCTTGGAAGTCTTAGAAGGGTATGGCTTCGAGCCACGTTGGAAACAAATATACTCAGCTATTTATCTACAAAGGCAAAATGCATATGTTTGGAAAATGAACATATCCCAGGGTATTAGAATAGAATAGACAAACAAAAGTTGCATGACTTAAATTTGCCCTGGACTTTAATATAAAATCTAAGGGGAAAAATTTGATGTATTGTTTTTATTTCATTTTAGAATAATTCTATAATAATGATGATGATGGTTTGACAAGCACATGTTACAAAACATTTATGAGGTCTAGCATAGTGTTCCTGGAACATAGCAGTAAATATTTGTGTTATATTGGCAAAGTTCAAACTGTGAAGGTAATTTAGTCTACGTGGCATTCAATAAACTGCACATTGGCACATTTAGGGCTAGCTCGACCTTAGAATATATCGTTTTTTGGGGGAAACATTTGGAAAAGATGTATGTAATTTATAAAGTTTAATTGAATTAAAATAGCATAATTTAGTCAAAATTCTGCTTAATAAATAAAAATAACCTAAATTAGCACATTATTGATAGTAAGTTTTTAAACCTACAAAGAATTGATTAGTGAATACTGTAAATATTAAATACAAGTAAGTCACAAATGTAAAATATTGTCAGCTAAACATTAAATAGTTCTTATTATGTGCAGGGTGTATGCTAAATTCTCTATTAACTGACATTATCTCAATCAGTTCCGATAACAATCCTTTGAAGTAGAAACTAATACCTCATTTTCAGATGAGAAAACTGAGTCCTAGAGACTTGCCTCTAACCGCACAACTGAAGTCATCCATCATTTGAACTCCGTATCTGCCTGGTTCCAAGGCTCAAAATCTTAACCACCTGTGCCCCTCAGTGAGCATGAAATAAACACTAATAAATGGAAATCATGGAAACAGGGATTCATAATAGCCATTTTTACTTGCTCAAGGGAATAGTATTATAAGATGTAATTGAATCATCTTTCATAAAGAAATGAGTAAATCTAAATAAAATCATGCACATAGTATGCCTCATTGTCTACACAAAATCAGCTTTCATGGTTAGTGAATGAAGATGAATCCTTGTGGTAAAAAGTTGTACCTGGTAACAACTTCCAGATGCAACAGAGCTTATAAACTCTAGTTTATAGAAATGCAGGGCATTAAGAGTCCATATTTCCCATGTTTTGTTACCTAGTACTGGTAGTTATAAGTAGGTAAAGTTAAAAGTTACATTTAGTGGAAAATGCAGCTAGTGATCCAGTAGCTGCTGTGCCTTTCAGACAAATGCATTTTTCTAAAGAACGTGAAGTTCTGGAGGTGGCTTCATCTTCTCATATTAGCACATTCTGTTGTCATCTTATTTTATTATTTATTTTGTTGTTGTTGCAATGCATCAGAAATTGCTACAGTCTTATATGCAGTTACTTTGTGCTCATAAATCATATTTCTTCTTGCTCCCCTTCATTCCTGGGATTCTGGCCTCCTCCTCCCAGCAAGAGGCAATGGGGGTTTAGACATAAGCATCTTGCGTTAAAGTCTGTTTCAAAGCTCTCCTGTAAATGTATACCTCTCAGCCGGGCGCAGTGGCTCACGCCTGTAATCCCACCACCTTGGAAGGCCAAGCGGGTGGATCATGAGGTCAAGAGATCGAGACCATCCTGGCCAACATGGTAAAACCCCATCTCTACTAAAAATACAAAAATTAGCCAGGCATGGTGGCACGTGCCTGTAGTCCCAGCTACTCAGGAGGCTGAGGCAGGAGAATCTCTTGAACCTGCAAGGCGGAGGCAGAGGTTGCAGTGAGCCGAGATGGTGCCACTGCACTCCAGCCTGGCGACAGAGACTCTGTCTCAAAAAAAAAAACACCAAAAAACAAAACAAAACAAAACAAAACAAAATCCTCTCCTACAGGGGATACTAAAAAAAGTATGGGAAAAGGGGGGCGGGTGAAGTGCCGTCCCATTAGAAGCATCCAAGAAGATAATGCAGAATTCTAAAATTATGAAAAGGGCACCAACTTTTTTGGTTCACAAAGAAAATAACATGAAAAGAAGAATAAAGAACCAGAATCATTTTATGCCCTCTTTAAAAAAATATGACTTGCACTGTCTTTGTCTCTTCTTTCCAGGGTAGCCTTCTGCCTTGTGACTTAGCGACTATTTGTTGAGAAATACAGGAGGCTTTTCATATGGGGTGACTCATTAATAATGAGAGCCAGTCCTGCTTCTGTCAGTCTCCTTAGCATTGCGAACCAGGCTGCTGTGGCCCTGGCTCTGCCGCCACGTAATTCACAGGCCCACACATTGACCACCTCCACCCTGCTGGAAGCATGTCACCTATTGTCACCCCCTCACTAGCAATTCTTTATAGATTCCTCCCTAGGACTGAGCTGAAAGTTTTTCAATTAAGCCTGATTAATTTCTGGAGACTCCCCTCTAATTTGGAAACTTCGGTTCTGTAGATACAGTGCGTTAAGTCTCCAAGGAAACCATGACAATTTGTGACTCTGGAGCTCAAGAACTAATTCTTACCTGCTTTAGTAATACTGACAGTGTCATGACAGCTTTAGGAGGCTGCCATTTCCACAATGAGAGATTCTGTAAATCGATTATTAATGAAGCACTGCCATATTTTATGTGACTGTACTTTTGAGGGAGTATGTTTATATTTAATTATTGAAATTTGAGCTATGCAATGGCACAGCAGCACAAAAGTCAGCTATTATCTCCCCAAAATGGTTCAAAAATCAATCTTCATTCCAAAACCCATAATAAAAAAATAAAAAAATAGCAATTTATTAAAAAATGAAAGACGTCCTATGTCAGAAAAGCTATCATTAGTTGTGCTAAAACTAATATGTACACAGTTTTTAAAGAGAGATGTGCATAATTATGCAAAAGAATTTTAAGCACTTAGTGAATGGTGGACCCACTGAATTGTCACTATCATTGGTAGTTTGACATTTGCCCTGCTTCTGCCTGTCACACTAACCAAGGAGGCAGCTGTTATTAGAGATGTGTATGAATAGTATTTAATAAAAATAAATAAATAAGTGAATAGCTACTTGTGTTACCATGTTCCCACCCTCTCTGGAGTGTAATCAACTTGTCCTATTGAAGTTTTGACCTCTTCTAGAGTCAAGAATTTTGCCTGTACAGCTGCTTCTGAAACTGTGATCACGGAGGGGCAATACATAGAAAGTAAGAGTGGGATGACAAGAAAACCTTCCCAGTTGGCAAGCAGTGGCCTTAGAATTGTTATCTTAAAGAGACTGGGGTAGCAATCTGAATATGAAGTGGCATTCATGTAGCATTTTACATAGAGGTGCAAAATGGATGGGCACTGCTCAAGTTCATGAAAGTCTAAATCTTCCCAACCTACTCACCCTGCTGTCACTGGCTCTTCAGTGCTTGGTTCCTATGCTTTAGGAGAATGGTGGGGCCACTGAAGTCTTCTGAGTGGTATGTGATGTGATCAGATCTGCATTTTATAAAGATACCTCTGAGACAAAGCAGGAGGAGATATATCACTTTGCCCAAAAAAGAAAGGATAATGGCTCGAACTCAGTTACTGTGGGAGGAAGAGTGGGCAAAAGCCACAACTGTCATTTACTATGAGAGGCATTTTAAATGCCTTATTTTATTTACTCTTCAGAATAACACTGCATGATAGCATAATTGTGCCCATTCTGTAGAGTCTTAGAGATGTAAAGTTAGTGACACAGTAACATAGTTCATGAGTGAGGGGTGACGGGGCTGCAATTTAACGGAGATGTGCTTGAGTGTAAAGCCTTGATGTTTCATAGTTAAGCGCTAGGTAAGTAAGCAGTTGTTAGCATGTAATGGAGATGTAATCAAGGTTGACTAAGGTTTTCTGCTTAGTTTATGGGTAGTTGATAATACTGTTCAGAGACAGAGAGAAACGAAAAAGAACAACAACGGATTTGGAAGGAAAGATAATAAGTGTGTTCAGGAAAGAATCTTTGTTTAAGTCAGTGCAGAATATGCAGAGGGATGTACCCAACAGAAGGTTGGAAACTCAGGTCTGGAGATTTAGAAACTTAGAAATAACTAGAGGTTCTAAGAAAAGTTGACGCCATGTAAGTTGATAAAATTGCCTGTAGATGTTGGAGAAAATAAGAAGAAAAGAGAACTAGGGGTAGAATCTTGAGAAAACCTAGAAAACATTAGGACCGACTGGGTGATTTATAAGAAGTGTGACTGGCCTGGATTTTCCCCTAGATCAATCAGAATTTCTAAAGTGGGGCCCAGGTATAGGCAAGTTATAAAAACTCCCCAATGATTCTATTGTGAAATACAGCCTGAAACCATGATCTGAGGAGTGGGCAAAGTGAAGGGAGAGTGATATGAAGTCTGAGGACCACCAGGGGAGAACAGGAGCTTGTCATAAGCTGAAAGAGGTCTGGTAAAATGGGACCCGCAGAAAGGCTGCTTTCAGGAATTGTCTTGGTGGAATCATAAAGAAGGAAGGTAACCACCTGGATAAAAACCAGAACAGAATTAGGGTGTGTGGCTTCTCCTCTCAAGGACTTATGTGGTAAATCAAAGTAGAAATCTAAGAATATTCTTGGTCTGTGGGAGTGGGATGGCTGGGAGAGACTTCATCCTGTTTACTGGCTGTGCAGAGCCATCCGGCTGTACACAGCTGGAAAGAAAAAGAACATAGAAGGGAGAAGAGATTATTGAGATCCTGGAACAGGTGAGTGTGTGGAAATTGAATCAAGAGCATAAGTTAGTCTTGAAAAGAAAGAGGCACATTCTTCCTTAGTTAGATCAAAATAAATGAGGATAGATGGAGACCAATAAGAAAATGAAAGGAAGGTGAGTTCAGAGTTCACATCTGATCATCATTATTTTTCTGACGTAGAAGGCTATTGGGTTCCTCTTCCCTAAAAAGGTACACCCAGAGGTATCTCAGCACAGCTCAGGTTGGTCTGGGTCCTGTGGTGGAGATTTGAGGCACCTCTTGCTTAATGACTGTAGAATGTACGACTGAGGGCAAATCCCAGAAGTTAAGTTTTGAGGGAGTGAGGAACTTAAAGCCAATAAGTCTAGATAGAAACAGGAAACCAAGACATGGTGCTGAAACAAACTGAGAAGCCAGGAGACCCAATTAACTAAGTTGTCAAAGCAGGCAGCAGGCAAGGGGCAGCCTAGCTGGAGAAACCCCGGGCAGGTGCCTGCAGCGGCTGCTTGTGTCTTCCCTGCAGCTGCCTGCACACTCTGCAGGTGCATTTCAACAGAATACAGAGGTTAAGTCATTTCTGGAGTGTGACTGGAATGATGGCAGAGTGTGACTGTGGACTACCATCTCTCTCTCTTTCTTTTTTTTTTTTTTTTGAGATGGAGTCTCACTCTGTCACCCAGGCTGGAGTGCAGTGGCACGATCTCGGCTCACTGCATCCTCCACCTCCTGGGTTCAAGTGATTCTCCTGCCTCAGCCTCCTGAGTAGCTGGGACTACAGACTCATGCCACCGCACCTGGCTAATTTTTGTACTTTTAGTAGAGACAGTGTTTCACCATGTTGGCCAGGATGGTCTCAATCTCCTGACCTCATGATCCACCTGCCTCAGCCTCCCAAAGTGCTGGGATTACAGGCATGAGCCACTGCGCCCAGCCTCTGCCATCACTTTCATCAGTCATGAGGGCCCATTGTTTTAGGAGGCATAGAGATGAGCCCAATAATCCCTCCTATCTCATATTCTGCAATGTGACTTCACCATTCCTCCCTTTAAGATGTGGAGTCTATTTCTCCTTCTGAATCTGGGCTATACCTGTGACCTACTTTAACCAATAGAATGAGGTGGAAGTGATGTATGACTTCTGAGCCTGGGAATCTGTTGGGAATCTAGCTGCCATAGAAATAAGCTATGAATAAGGAGAGACCACAGAGGATGAGGGGGAATTGTAGAAGAGAACTGAGGTGCCCCAGCCAACAACCAGCACCAAGACCCCTGATACGTGCATAGGGCCATCTTAGACACTCGAGTATCATTGAGCTGATCCAGACTTCCTCAGACACAGCTTCTATAGAATGGAACATTCTTTTGTGTTTCTTTACATGGGTCTCATCATTTTTAGTGAACATTGGACATTTTAAATACTATAATGTGGCAACTCTGAAAATGAAATTCTCCTTCCTCTCCTGAGTTTGTTGTTGCTGCTGTTTATTATTGTTTTTGCTGAAAGTTTATTATTGTATTGCTGAAAGTTTGTTGTGTGACTTTCTTGAACTAACCCTGTGAAGTCTGTATATTCTTTGTTATGTGTGGCTGCTGAACAGTTTGCTCAGTCAGCTTAGTGGTCAGCTGATGACTGGGCAGTGATTTCCCTAAATGCCTGGAACCAGTAAGTCTCCCTTATCTCCTATATTTTATGTGAGTGTTGGGGCATACCTTAAACATTTAGGCAGGCAGTTTACAACTCTACCTTAACCTTCACTTCCTACTTGTGCAGAGCCTCAAGGTCATCCAGAAGAGAGAGTTTAGGCCTTCTAAGGTCTTTCCTGAGCATACACACAGCTCTGGCCACACACCTATTTCTATATATATACATGATCTCCAAGATTCCCAGGTTCATGTGAGATCTTTTCAGAGCCCCTTTGTTCATCTCATTTCCCAGATGTTTCTTTTAAGTGTTGTGGCTAGCTTGTTATTTGTTTCCTCAGGCAGCTGTGATGCTAAACAATTGCCATGGGTTGTTTTCAACAAGTGCCTTGAGGGAAAACTATTTGCGTTGGATGAACTCTGAGTCAGGGCAAGTAGAGACAAGTCCTGCAAGTGGAGCTGCCCAACATGTCAAATAATGACAAATCTCTGGGAAAGGGATATAAAGAAGCTCCAGCTTCATTCTGCCCCCTCCTGTGGCTCCTAGGCTGCTGGTTTTCACTGTGATTGCGGGCTGTTGGTTTTTAAGGCTTCCACAGAACTAGTGATGGGGAACGGAAACAGTGCAAGTTAAAATGCCACAAAGTGCCCAGCTCTTACCAAGATTTCACCTTTTTCTTGAACACATACTCTCCAGACTGAAGTTGTCTTTTGTTAATTTAGAGTTTTGAAAAAGTTTAACAATTTATGCCAGGATTTTCGTTGCTTTTACAAAGAAAAGACTTTTTGGAGGGCCTTATTCCACCTTTCATGCTAACATCACTTTTTTTGCGGACTCGGGCAATTTGTATCACCTCTCTAAGACACAGAACTCAGGATAAACATTTTGGATTAAATAAGTTAAATATGATAAAGTGCCTACAACATGGAAGAAGATTGACAAGTGGTAATGGTTGTGTGAGTGAGTTGTTGAAGTGGAGTGAAAGCTGACGTTATGTAGTAGAGAGGTCGAAGCATGTGCTTGAATCCCTCCACCCCAACCTTTGCTCTCTTGTGTGGTCTGAAGAAAGAAAAAATGAATCGGCCTAGCCAGGACAGGCCAGACCCACGGTTACTGTGGAGATCCTTAGGACTTGAGATATACCTGAGTCTATAAGGATGCTGAGAGACAGAGAAGTGAGTATGCCTTGAGAAATTGCAGTTTAGAATCCCAAATTAAAGTTAAAACACTGAATTTCAGTCCCAGGGAAAAGATTAGTATATGGGTCCCAAGACCAAGACATGGAATTAGGTAGAAATCAAGTGAGTGTTAGTTCAGATTAGAAATAGGGATGGGGGTTAGTTAGATGGAGAGGACGAGTGTAAAAAAAGGACCCCAGCATGACTCCTAGGCCAGTACAACCTTCTAATATGTGTTGCATTAATGAGGATAAGGAGGCTTTAGGGCTGAAGGTGAGGGAAGAGGACCAAGTGAGGTTTACACAGAAAGGCCACAGCTAAAATTATGCTGGAAAGGAGGTGGAATATTAAGCCATGGGGAAGAGACTCCTTCCTATTCTTTACACATTAATGGACTCTTTCTTCTCCTCTGTGGTAGAGGCGTTTTGGATATTTTTTTCTCCTTGGCAGAATCCCCACCAAAATCCTTTTATCACCTAACTAAAGTCATGCATCAATGAGAGGCAGAGTGAGGCAAAGGTAAACCCAGAATTTAAAGATAGCAAACTACCAGCACTGAATCCATTTATAGACACTTCTCAAACTTCTCAGCGTAGTTAGATAGTGGACTCCTGGCTTCCTCAATTGATATTGTTCAAGGAACATAACCTAATTTTATTATTAGAGAAAACACAAGGAGGCAAATTACAGGCAAAAAGGAATATGTTCAAGAATAAATTTTAAAATAGTGATAGTTTGACATTATCTTTGTCATGATTTTGTTTTAAATCGCTTCAAAATTTATTGAGTTCTTTGCATGTGGTAGGCACCGAGTTAGGACCTGGGAGTGAGATAAGGCCAAGAAGCACTTAATACATTTGAGTGATGACAGAGAGAATGGAGACAGACAAAAACCAGCTAAATTACAAAGCCCCCCCCAAAACAAAACAGAAACCTTAAGTGTTAAAAATAAAGATATATAAGTAATGAACTATGGGAACGTGAAGGAAGACACAGTTAAAGAAATCTTCACACAAGAGGTAGATAGAAAGAGATACGAGTAACCCAGTGTTTTAAAGGAAAGGATTTTGATAGGCAAAAGATTTTGTCTCCATTAGAAACTGACTTCTTTAAAATGAGAACTTTTATTTTTGTCTCCTATTTCATGTATTAACATGAACGTATAACATTAACATGTATGTATAAGTTAATCCCCCATATAACAATTAAAATCAGAAATGTAATTTTTTGGCCAGGCATGGTGGCTCACACCTGTAATTCCAGCATTTTGGGAGACCAAGGCAAGTGGATCACAAGGTCAAGAGATCGAGACCATCCTGGCCAACATGCCATCTCTAATAAAAATACAAAAATTAGCTGGGTGTGGTGGCTTGCACCTGTAATCCCAGCTACTCAGGAGACTGAGGCAGGAGAATTGCTTGAACCTAGGAGGCGGAGATTGCAGTGAGCAGAAATCATGCCACTGCACTCCAGCCTGGCAACAGAGCGAGATTGCGTCTGAAAAAAAAAAAAGTAATTTTTTAAGAAAAATAAAGCTATTTGAGTTTTTACTTTTCAGTAAGGAGTTTCATCAATCTATGAGCAGATTAGAATTTTAGAGAACTTTCTAACTGAATAGGTATTTTGATTTTATTTACAATAAAATTTTATTACTCATAAAATTTACTGAAATATTTGTAGGACAATGTTCTTTTTCTCTTCTGAAATGATGTACTGAAACATTAGAGTTAGAGAGTGACCTGATTCAAGGTCACGCAATAAGTCAGGACAATGTTGAAACCTTATAACATATTCTGAATTTCTAATATAGTTGAATGATCTATTGGGGCATCATGAGCATAAATAAGTCTTGGTTCACATGATTTGAGTGCTATCTAAAGAGTTCCAATGTTTGCTGCCTGAGAAAGTAAAATATTTTTAAATTATACATTAATTAAACAATGCTTTTATTTAGCAGAGTGATGAAAGTTCTAGCCTGTTCAACAAGGCAAGAAAAAGAAATCAAACACATGCAGATTGGAAAGGAAGAAATCAATATTTTCCTATTTGCAGATAACATGATAGTCTATATAGAAATTGCAAGCAATCACACAAAACTCCAAGAAGTTCAGCAAGGTCACAGAATACAAGATCAACCTATGAAAATCAATTGAATATCTATATACTAGCAATGAACACATAGAAAGTCAAAGTAAATACACAAAACCATTTACAATGATTTTAAAAAGTGAAATACTTAGGAAAAAAATCTAATTACACACGTACAGGACTGGCATGCTGAAAACTACATAGCACTGATGAAATAAATAAAACAAGCTATAAATAAATAGATATACTGAGCTCATGGGATCAGAAGTCTCTACACATTAAAGATGTCAATTCTAACCTAAATTAATCCATATATTTAATGCAATTACTATCAAAATCCCAGCAAGGCTTTCTGTATATATAGTGTATATTCTAAAACTGATATTGAAAGGCTAGTAGACTCACATACGCATGGTCAACTGATTTGTGTCAAAGATGCAAAAGCAATTCAGTGGAGGAAAGAGAATCTTATTACTAAATGGTGCTGAATAAACCTTAACCTCATACCTTACACAAAAATTAACTCAATATGTATCATAGATTTGAATGTAGAATGTAAAACTATAGAAGTTTTAGAAGAAAATATGCAAACAAATCTCCAGAACCTAGAGCTAAGCAAAGAGTTCTTAGGTATAATATAAAAATCAGGCTCCATAAAATGAAAATGAAAATAATAAATTGGACTTTATAAAAATTATAACTTTTTGTTTTATAAAAGGTTCTGTTAAGAGTATGACAAAGCAAGCTACCCATGGGGAAAATATTTGCCAACCACATAACGACAGAGGATTCATATCTAGAATATATAAAGAACTCTCCAAACTCTACAGTGAAAAAACAACCATCAAATTAGAAAATGTGCTAAAGATATGAATTAACATTTCACAAAAGAAGATATACATATGGCAATATGTATATCAACATCAACAGCCATCAGGGAAACACAAAATAAGACCAGAAAGTGACACCACCACACACCATTTGAAACAGCTAAAATGAAAATAGTGACAATACCAAATGATGGTGAGGATGCAAAGAAACTCAATTACTCATACTTTGCTGGTGGGGACATAAACTGCTACAGCCAGTCTGGAAAAGAGTTTGGCAGTTTTTAAAAAATCTAAACATATACTTACTATACAACCAAGCAATAACACTCATGGGCATTTATCCCAGAGAAATGTAAACTTCTGTCCACACAAAAATATGTACATGAATGTTCATAGCAGCTTTATTTGCAATTGCCAAAAACGGGAAACAATCCACTGTTCTTCAGTGGGTGAATAGTTAGGCAATCTATGATACATCCATATCATGGAACACTACTTCACAACAAAAATAAACAAACAATTGGCACATGCAACTACTTAGAAGGATCTCAAGGGAATTATACCGGGCGAAAGAAACCAGCCTTGAAAGGTTACCTACCTTATTATTCCATTTATACAACAATTTCAAAATGACGTTAAAGAGATGTAGAACAGATTTGTGGTTGCCAGTGGTTGGGGATGAGATGGGGGACTTAGGAAGAAGGGTGAGGAGAGGAATGGGTATGATTCTAAAGGGGTAACAAGAAGGATCTTTGTGATTATAGAACAGTTCCTTGATTGTGATGATGACTACCTGACCCTATGCAGATGCTGAAATTGCATGAAATTGCACACATACCATACACACTCAAATGAGTGCATGTAAACCTGGTAAAATTTGAATACTGTCTATTGATTTTACCAACATCAATTTCCTGGTTTTGATATTATACCAGTTATGCGAGATGTTACATAAGATGATACCTTGAGGGTAAACTGGGTGGAAAATAGATGAGACCTCTCTGCAATGGTTTTTGCAACTTTCTGTTAATCTATAATTATTTCAAAATATAAAGTTAAAAATAATAACTATTTTAAAAACAACTTTATTGTTAAAAATAATAACTTCGTAAATGTGCTTTTTTCTGGCTTAATGTTTAGTGTTGTGGGGGTGGGGATGAAAGTATAAGAAAGGTATGACGCCAACATTGCTTTGCTTTTGCTTTTGCTATATGCGAAGTTTAAACTTTGTCATGAATTATTCAATTGGCAAAAAGGCTAAAATTAAGATCTCAGTCTGGTTGTTTGAGACTTATGGGAAGACTTTGTTTTTCAACTTCTGATGAACTTTAAATATTTAAATTTTAAAAAAAGGTTTTCCATGTATTCTACTTGCAAAAGTGTTTATTTCAAAATAAGGTGTTAAAATATATGGAAGTAAAAATTTTTTAGAGTTATTATTTGATGATTTGGAGTGCCAAGTGTGTGGGTGTTTGCTGTAGCATCCTTTACACATCTGAATATTAATGTTTCAAAACCCAACAGCCATTGCAACCAAAAGGCCCTGGACCAGAAGCTTGACTCCCAAACCAGAAGGTTTGGGAGTCCATCCAAAGAGATTCTGGTATGAGGTCCTCTAAATCTGATTTAAAAATTGTCCTGGGTGGATTTGGATAAGCAGCTAAGTTTGGAAACTCCTGGACTAGAGGATGCTGAAGTCCCTCTTCTACACATAAAATAACAAGGGGCCCTAGAATCAATTTGTAAGACTTGATTTTGACTCCCACAGATTTTCTCAGGAAGAAATTTTCTATTCTTCTGGGATGGAGTGTGTGTGACCCATCCACTCTTATTTTGTTGTCCTCTCCTGGTCATGTGCGACTTGCCATGACTTATCTTATTTTCCCTTGGTGCACTTACTACTTCCTAGTAATGTGCTGTAATCCTTCCTACAATGTGCTGTAATCCTTATCTGTGTTTCTGTGCTTATTTTCATCATTAAGGAGTGGACTTCTGAGTGAGTCTTTGGAATTCATTAGTTAATGTTTTGATGATTAAACACTTGCATTTCATGACCCAATTCACATCTCTTATTAGGAAGAAAATATATTCTAATTCAAGAGTCTTCACTAATTCTTCAGATTACTCTAGCAGGGAATGATTTTGAATTCTTTCAGATATTGATTGTGTAATTCTAAAGGACTCTTGAGTTGGAGCTACTGGTTGTTTGATTTGGAGCATGGTTGTTTGGATAATGACTTCAGAGGCAGTGGAGAGAGGCCATGACCTGGTCTACTCTTTATTGGAAGATGAGTCAGAGGCTTGTCTTCAGCAATTACAGAAGCCCATAGTGCTCACCTTTTATACTTCATAACCAAGTCTTCCTTCCTCTTTTACTTTATAAGCCCAATATTTGTCCCATTTTGGCTTTCAACTGCCTACCAGTTAATCTTGGTAAGGTCTCAACCTTATCAAGGTAATATCTGCCTATGTTGAATGCATAACTCCGTCCAGGGATGTCTGCATGATAACAGGAGGCTGTTGTGGACTGCTTCCAGGATAGGGAGAGAGAAAGTAACTGCCTTGATTACCACTCCCTCCTTTCCCATTTTTTGCTCTCTTCCTGGGAGGTCAGGGATGTTTGAGCCATGGTAACCCCTAGGAAGTGGCCTCTAACATTCTTACATTTATTCCTTTGATAAAAGTGAATACATTTACAGGAGGTATTTTTTCAGAAATGTTGGGAATGACTGAACCCATAGCATGGAATAAGAATTATATTCATTTTCTATACTGTTAACAAAACTGCAATTTTATTCAACAAACTACGAAAGCAATTCATTAGAATGTCCTATAATAGGGTGAAGAATTTAATAGAAACTCCTTCACAGTATGGGTTAGAGAATAGACTTCATTCAAATTCATTCCAGAATCCTCTTTTATCCCATTTTGCAAATCATGCTCGTCATCTTCTGTGCATCCAATACCATTCTTGTTCCATTACAGTCGATTGGAATGTCATTTTCTGATCTCTGCTCCCTAACCCGAACCTTAAAAATAAGTCACAAGTGTGTACCAAGTACTTCTCATGGATGGTCTCATGTAACCCTTAAACAACACAGAAGCAGTTTTTTATACATATAATTTATACTTGTATACATTTTATAGATGTTGAGGTACAGAACATTAAGTAATTTACTCAAAGTAACAGAGCTAGAAGAGAAGGCAAGCACTTCATCAGAGTTTTCAATACAAGCTATGATAGAGGTACAAATGCTTTGTAATATCATCATAAGAATGTTCTAACCCTCCACTCTGTAACCTGAGATGTTCAATCATTTTATTAATCAATATAATTTGTAGTGATAAACATCCGGAAGAAGCAATGGCAGCTATATTCATTTCCTATTGCTGCTATAAAAAATCACTGTAAACTTAGTGACTTACCTCAACACAAATTTATTATCTTACAGTTCTGGGGGTCAGAAGTCCAAGCTGAGTTTCACTGGCCCAAATTCAAGGTATGAGCAGGGCCCGTTCCCTTCAGAGGCTCTGGGATAGAATCCATTTCCTTGCCTTTTCCAGCTTCTAGAAGTCTCCTGCATTTCTTGGCTCACGCTCCTGCCTCCATCTTCAAAGCCAATAGCATGGCATCAAATTTCTGTCTCTGTTCTCTTTCCTTGTCACATCTCCTTCTCTGACTCTCTTGTTGCTCTCTTTTCTTTATAAGGGTCCTTGTTATTATATTGGACCCACCCAGATAATCCAGGATATTATCCCTGTCTCCAAATTGTTAAATCAAATCTACAAAGTCCGTTTTGTCATATAAACTAACATATTCACAGATTCTAGGAATTAGAATGTGGGGATCTTATGGGGCGGGGGGCATTATTTTCCCTACCGCAGTATCATTGAAAAAACAAAAAACCTAGTTTTTTTATTTTGAGACAGGGTCTTGCTCTGTTGCCTAGGCTGGAATACAGTGGCACAGTCTGGGCTCACTGCAACCTCCGCCTCCTGGGCTTAAGCGATTCTCCTGCCTCAGCCTCCCGAGTAGCTGGGACTACAGGCTCATGCCACCACACCCGGCTAATTTTTGTATTTTTAGCAGAGACGGGGTTTCTCCATGTTGGCCAGGATGGTCTTGATCTCCTGACCTCGTGATCCACCTGCCTTGGCCTCCCAAAGTGCTGGGATTACAGGCATGAGACACCGCGACCAGCCAAAAAACCTAGCTTTAATGTTACAAGATCTGGTTTCAAAACCTTCCTCTAACACTTATTATGGTATTACCTTGGGTGAGCTATTTAATATGACATCCCCATTTTATCCATCTAAGTGTGTGCTTGTGATCAAAGCGAGACTACTCTGGTGCACCAGGAACTTCTCCCTTACTGGCCAATGTCATATCCCTCCGGGTGCCACCTCATCAACCATTCTCGTGTAAACAGACAGAATTTACCTTTTGCACTCATAATCTCATGATTGTGTATTTCACTTTCCTCCATTTCCTTGGATATTTGCTTGTTTTGACTTGTTTGGCATGTGCAGCCGTGGTAGTGCTAAGATATTCAATGTTCCTACCTGCTATTCTTTCCTTATGATGTTTCATTCAGTTCCAAACATCAGGATCCAAAGCTGCAAGCTTGTTAAGTGATTACACTCATTTTCTTCATTTACCATGGCGCCAGATTTCTAGCTTCTTTATAAAAACTAGCTCAGTCACGTGGTAGTTTCAACTAGAGATTCCAGATGCAGTCATTTTCTCCACCATAAATTATCTCAGCCTTACTCAGAGTTTGACCCATAAAGTTGGCAGAAAATTATTTTTTTTTTGTAACCTGCCCCATTATTGTGGCTTGGACAATAAAAAGATTGGAAAAGAAGCCCAGTGATTTTTATTCTTAATAGACAGGCAGATAACATAGTTTTCTTCCTACACTGAATATTTGCATAGCATGAAAGAAATTTTTCCATCCACTTTTTCTATATCTATTCTACTTCAGAGTACCAGGCCAGATTTCCAAATGGGACAACAGGTGGAACTCTCATTTTCCTCATGTTCAGGTACTAATTTTAACATCCAATTCTCCTTGTAATTATTGAATTTTTATATATTAAGAAAAAACTGGCACTAAGTGTATGTGTTTAAAGGAAAATGGCTGACTCATAAATAGAATGATAATTTGATATTTATGAAGTGCCAGCTTTACCTATTAATGAGAATTCTGCAGTTATCACTAAACTGTTTTGTGAAATTTTAGAAAATGACAAAAAAAGGGTTACTAAATTTTACAATTAAAAGTCAAGAATGGAAAAATCATTTTGTGTAAATAATTATTTAGATACATATTCCTTTGCATTGATAGAAGTACTGGTATTATGGTCTTTCACTCTCAAACCAAATACCCCGTTCAAATATCAAACTACCAAGCAATGAATATTTATGATGAAGACTACTGCATATAGTAGACACTCAATTATTTGTGGAATGAGTGAAGTTGTGTAATCAGTTGAAAGATACTTTGAAAGGGAAACAGAGAGACTGGATAAACATTAGCTGGTTTTACATTATCTATGTTAGGGAAATATGAGACTATATAAAGGAAATGACATTAATGCCTTCCCATTTGTTCTGCTTCTTACTGCTGCCTAATAAAATGTGTGAAAACATGGTGGCTAAAAACAACAATAAGTATTTATTTTGCTCACAAATCTGCAATTTGGGTAAGAAGAGCTCCTTTTTCTCAACATGGTATAAAGTGGATGGCTCTGCTAGTGGCTAAAAGACCTACGTTCCAGAGGGCTGCCTGACAAGGCCGGCAAGTTTGTGCTGGCTCTTGGCCCCGATGTGGGCCTCACCCTACAGACTGCCTATGGGCCCTTTGGTCTTCCTCACAACATGGAAGCTGGGTTTGAACACACACAGAGTAGAAGTTGCTAATTTCTTAAAGCCTGAGCCCAGAAACTCACATAGTGTCGCTTCTTCTGTATTCTGATATTAGGAAGTCACAGAGCTCAGATTCCAAGGGAAAAGACATTCACCTTTAAAAGGAATGAATTTCACAGAATTTGCAGACATGTTTGAAAACAGCCACACATTGCATTAAAACAAAACTCCAAGCTTCTTTCCTCAGCCTCAAGGTCCTAGGGGTTGGTAAACCTTTTCTGTAAAAGCCATACTGTAGATGTTTTAGGCTTGATGGGCGAAAGGACAATCTCTGTTGCAACTACTCAGCTCTGCCTTATTAGTGAGAAAACAACAATAGATGATACATGAAAAAATGAGCATGTCTATGTTCCAGTAAAATTGTATTTACCAAAGCATATTTCAGGCCAGATTTACCTCACAGTGCCAACCTCTGCTGTGCATGACATGCTTCCTCTTACTTCTCTATTCTCTCCTCTGCTTACTACACTCCAATCATACAGCTTCCTTTGAGTCCCCTAAAAGAAAAAAGTTTGTTTTCTTTTGCAGCCTGTGCTCACCCTATTCCCAGTAGCACTTGCTTCAGCCTAAATGTTACTTTCTGAGCAAATTCTTAAATGTCTTATAGATCTCCCCTTGCTATTCTCTATGACAATGTTCTATTGCCTTACTAGCACCTTACATCTTATAATTAACATATGTATTTGGTTTCTTTAGCATTCCACCAATATTTGAGTGTCTACTGTCATCTAGAAGCAGTCTAGACAGTAGGATGAAGGTGGCGATCATGGCTTACAAGACTCCTGTGTACATGGGACAAGCATTCTTTCGGGAAAAATAGGCAATAAACAAGGAGGCAAATAAACAAGAAAATATCTGCCTTTTCTTTTTTCCCTCTGTCACCCAGGCTGGAGTGCAGTGACACGATCATGGCTCGCTGCAGCCTTGACCTCCTGGGCTCAAGCTATCCTCCCATGTCAGCCTTCTGATTAGCTGGGACTATAGGCATGAACCATCACACTCAGGTAAGTTTTTATTATTATTATTATTATTATTATTTGTAGAGACAGGGTCTCCCTGTGTTGCCCAGGCTGGTCTTGAACTCCTGAGCTGAAGCGATCCTCCCACCTCGGCTTCCCAAAATGCTGAGATTACACACATAAGCTATTGTGCCCTGTTGGAAATATTTGATACTGCTTAGTGCTAACAAGAAAATTACACGGGACTGTGTGAGACAGGTCAGGGAAGGCCTCAGTGGAGAAATGCCATTTGCTAAACAAAAAAAAAAGCACATCAAGAAAATGTCCTGTGCTCCAAACTGTGGGCTAGGTGGAATTGTTGCAAAGGGCCTCCAGCCAATAAGCTTTATCCTACGTAAATAATACTCGTGCTTATGTTCTACTTTTTTAAAAATTTATGTAGATGCTACTGTGGTTGATAAAATACAAGTTCATTTACAAAGTGTTATTGAATTGGTAACAGCTTGTTGTTTTACTTTAGTAACTAGGGACGTAAAGGCATCACTAATATTATTATTATTTGGAAGACTCTGACATACTTTGGGCATTGTAAAGGTATTTTCAAGCTCACAAATATGGGAGCCCTAATGTAAATGTTCATAAATTCTTTATCACTAAAATATACCTGGTTTTTTTTTTCAGAACTGAGATGGGAAAAAATGATGTGAAAGAAGCAAGTAATATTTTTTAGAGTAAATGGTTATTCAAGTTGGATGAAGCATGGTGGGAAATTTTCTTAGGTCTTGAGACAAGAGCCCTGGCTCTGAACAAGTCACACCCCCAATTTCTATGTATTTTTTGAATAACATATTATTTTCCTGCTTTGAGCCATGGATACTGGAAAAAGGCAGCTGTAAGATGTTTTAGTGAACATAATACACTGTCACTATAAAAAGTGTTTGCTGTTATAAAACATTGTTTCTCACTTCATTTCACATAATCATAACCCATTAGGCATCTCTGTCTTTGACCTTCAATAAATATCTGAGGACACAAAGAAAGCTACACATGATATAATGGATTTCTCCACTTTCAATTTGTTGAAGAAAAAACTTCTCTTAGGTTCTCTGATTCTCATTTCCATTTCTTTCTTTCTAGTGTGGTTACCCTTTTCAAGTACACACTATTTTTATGTCTGTATCCTAATTCTGTCACGTTCAATGTAAATGATTACACAAGAGTGGTATTTAACACATGATTTCTTAGCAACTGGCCAAATCACCAGCATTTTATGGGACTTTTCCTTTTCTTTGGGCACGACACTAGGAAGATCATTCCACAAATGTTTCGACTCGCTTTAAAATAAAAGCCAACTTACTCTCATTCCAAAACTCAGGACCTTTTACTTTTGAACTGACTCTTTTTTCCTTTTTCTGCAAATAGTTTTGTCCTCTTTAATATCACAGCTTTTGTTAACATATTTCTTACAGGCTTGATCAGTAGTTTTCAACCAGGGAAAATGTTGCCCTGCAGAAGACATCTGGTTATCACAACTGGGGAGGTGGAGAGGATACTGGTACCTACAAGGCGGAAGCCAGGGATGCTGCTAAGCATCCTGTAACGCTCAGGACAGCCCGCCACAACAAACAATTATCCAGCCCCAAATGTCAATAGTGCCAAGATTGAGAAACCAGAGCTAGATTAAGGTCTTGCCTCCATGTTGTTAACTACATGGATGCTGGCAATAGTTTATAAGCTTTAGAAGCTCAGTAATTAAAATCAGTCCTTAGATTTCCACACAGTGAGGAGCAAATAAGATCAAAGCAAACCAGTAGAGATTGGCTCCCTCACCCTTCTACCACATGGAGGTCAGATACCTGTCCTTGAGCTTGTGAGAAGAAGCCTAAATATCAGGTTTCGGATGCTTAACACCCTGTGTCACTAGTGGGGTCACAATAAGGTGACTGAGCCTCTCATCACTTTCTCCAGTAGATGATTAATTATGAAGAAAGGTCTCTGCATGAACTCAAAATTTCAGCTGTCTGCCAAAGCGAGTTGTCTGTGTTCAGGAAACATCTCTTTCAATTCAAACCACCAGAAACTGATTATGCTTAACCTACATATGCTCTTTGCAGAGCCAGCCTTCCCAGGCAGATAAAAGCCATGAAATTTCATAAGCATTGTAGAGTGCTAAAAATTTGGATGGCAAATGCACAAACACTGCCATCAATATCCTCAGGCTTAGAGCTGCTATTAACATCAGGCGTACATACTATGACTTTATTTCCTAAACTACATAGATAGTGCTTAAATGTATGGATTTATTATCACATTTGGCATATTTTATTTATAGCATAAGAAAGGTGAAACATTCTGCAGCATTGCATGTTAAGATTAGGATTTATTGTCCAGGAATCCTTGAACAATTTTATCAAAAGCCCATTTCTAAGTGGTGTTTTTCTGCAATAAATCATACAGCAAGAATCTATCAGTGGACACTAGGAAGAGATAAATGAGTGTAGAGGAAAGAGGGTCATCACAGATTTTTTTCTGTATCATGACCTGTCATTGGCAGAAATCCATTTATTATGGTTCACAGATGATTTTTTTACTTACTCACTGTGTTTTCTGTTCGGGGTGTTAGCTAAGATAAAATGAAAACTGGGCCAAATGTAAGCTATCAAAATCCATGAAGACAGACATAACTTAAAGATCATGAGATACCAAAAGTATCCATTTTTTTCTCCTTTCATGTAGCTGTAAATTTTTTTGAAATGTCTTTTTAAAATGTAAATATTTTAATTTTTAAAGTAACCGTTTCACTCAAGTAGGTTAGAATACAAGTAATAGAAAATTCTGTTGCAGACTAAAACTTTGCCCCAGAATGTTGTTTTAGCAGAAAAGCAGAAATGGTATCTAATAGTTGTCAAGTAGTTGTCAAGCACCCCCTTAGTGAGTTTTCTGTCCTTCTCTTACATCCTTTCTCATTTAATCTGTAATCAGGACCCTATAATTTGGAACAAGACCAGGTACATGAAGAAATGAATGCTAAATGCCAGGCTAAATGCAAGAATAATTTTTAGGAAGTTGCTACTACTATTATAATTGAATTTACAATTTACATTTGATTGAAAGAATTCGTTAAAATGTAGCATTTCAAGTTTCTTCTTTATTATATTTGTTTTTGTACTACCTTTCCCTCTACAAGTTGTCTAGGCAAAGAAAATACTTGTAAAATGAGTTTCTGGCTTCTTAAAATGACACACTAGCAAGTATACATTGAGTGAATGCTGTATTTCCATAAACATTTTCAAAACAGGGTTTTTTTTTGAAGAGGAGGCTTGCAGGGGAATGGGGTGGTGCCCATCTCTGCACACTCTGGGATAGGGATCCATCAGCTTGAGATAATACATCATGACACCCTAGAGAGTAACTCTCCCTCCACAGCCCTTCACAATAGAGCCCCAAATGGACACTTGCTTTAAACATAATATGGATGAGCAATAGAGAAAATACAGATGGACAATTGCTTTTCTAGTGTGTGACCCACAGCAGGTCCCAGCTCCTTTATTTCAAGAAATCCAGAGCAATTAATGTTCCTAACTTACCTCCTCCTTCCTGGGCAGGTGAGGACACCCCTCCATCTAGGAGCATGTAAGCCTGAACAACAACCCTTAATCCACAGAAAGGAGCCAATAGTAAAACTGAAGTGAATGATCCCTTCCTCTAATTTATCAAATACAGTCAGCCTGTCTACAATACTTGATTGGGAGAAATTGCGTCAGTGTTTTTAGTCATGGGTAAAGCATCAGGGACTAGAAGAGGCAAGTAAGGTAATTGCCTGGGGTGCAAAATTTAGGGGGAAATGAGGAAGGTGCCCCAAAACTCAGTGATCAGAATAAATAATATTTTAATGATATTTTTAAAACTTAAAATTACTGCAAAAACTTCATGATGAGGAAAATATCAACATTTTAAATAAAAACAAGATTGATATTACTGATTTTGTTGTTCTAGAGTGGCTCAGCATGGAACTGCCCAGTATACACTGAAATAAGTGGAAGAGAAAGTTAAAGGGAGCCTATCGCTATCTTTGTAACTTCGGTGGTTCTATTTGGATATGCTGAACATCTTCTGGAAGCAGAAATCTATCATGTGTTGTCAATGCTGTGAAAATTGTGCTTGGGAGCAACACATTGGAGCTGATGGTGGTAGTTGACTCACAGGGTGTAGTCCTGGTCTGCCACTCACAGTTGTGTGACCTTGGGCAAGTCATTTGACTTTTCTCATGTCACTTTCCTTTCTCAAGTCAACATCCTTAAAAGGATGTTGGAGAAAAATAAACATTTTAAGATATTTCTGGAACCTGCCCATATCAACAAGAGACTTGGATGGATTAAAATGGATGATTTGGGTGTTGAATTGAGTATTTATTCAAGGTTAACCTGAATTATTAATTATTTTGTTTATTCTCCAAATAACATTTTATTAGGTCACCTTTTACCTCCTTAATCTGAGTACCAGAGAGGCCCTGACTTCAACTCCAAGGGCTGGTGGTAAATTCTATTTCATTCCCTGCCAAGATTATATCTGTTTTGAGGATTCATAAAAGACTTAAGAGTTTATTAATCCTCTGCTTTTAATTAACGTTTTGTTTGTTTTTGAGACAGGGTCTTGCTTTTTTACCCAGGCTGGAGTGCAATGGCTCAATCACAGCTCACTGTTACCTCAAATTCCTGATCTCAAGGGATCCTCCTGCCTCAGCCTCCTAAGTGACTGGGACTACAGGCGCATACCATTATCCCAGCTTGTTTGGGCTCTTAAAATGTGTGATCTTACATGACTCACTCCTTTCCAGCTAAACAGTCCACTCCTGTGGGGATCCAGATAGAAATAAAACTGGACAATGGGATCAGAGACATAGATCATTGCTAGTCAATTTTGGAGTGAAGTCCATTAAAAAGAAGATTTATGAAGAAAGTGGTTTTGCATCACACAATCATCTCAGAGTTTTCTAATTGGCTATGTTAATCAGATTTTACCCTGATATTAGTAACTTGAAATTTCATTTAAATCCTTTGCCCAATAATTATTCCATCTTTTCCTTTATAGAATCTTGAACACTCATTTTTGTTTAAATGTTAGCCAATATCTTGAAAGTACTGTGCCCAGTTTTTTTTGTAATAATGGAGTATTTCATAAAGGAGTAATTATAAATCATAAATGACAGAAAGCAGAAATATTTTATTCTTTTTTATTTGAGCTAGGAAAATTTGAACTATCAGACCAGATAATCCCACTTAAGGCCTCTGTTGTACTGAAATCATAAAGAAAGTCTGATTGCACGGTATGTGTGAGAGAGAGAGAGAGATCACACATGGGCGTATAGAAATCTGAACTTAACTTTTCTCTTGCTTCTCCAGTGACAACTGGTCCCCATCTACCTGCTCTGTAAACCTTATTATCAGCAAAGAAGTATACAAAGCCTTCACTCTCCTCTGAAAAGCAAGTTAAGGTTACCCTGGGGCTGATAGTACATGTGGTGTTTGATTGTAAGCCCAATGGGGAGAATTTAAATACTTAACCATTTAAGATAACTTAGATCAATTGTTATAAGGGGAGTGACTGATGGAAACAGAGGAGAAGACTGACTGGACTCTTAACCCATTGCAGGGTGTAAATTAAAGGCTGTCTTTGGACATTTTAACTTAGTCCAGACATTGTACACAATTATTGTCTCAACAGGATAGAAGAATAAAAGGAGCTTGCTTCCTTTGCCACAGGTTTTTTCCTACCTTCCCTGACATCTCTGAGGGTGGGGAGGCGGGAGGCAGAGAAAAACAGAGAGACAGAGAGAGAGAGAGAGACAGAGACAGAGACAGAGAGACAAACAGAGAGAGAGAGAGAGGAAGAGAGAGATGCATGTTACTTTATTAGTTTGGAGAATTAACCTGAAAAGGAATGTGAGTCACATGTTTGTTTAAAGCACCCCTATGTTAATTGATCAGAAATCTTCAGTTGGCAATAAAACATTACGAATCTAGAGGCAGAAAAATAAAGTTCCCTTTGTTACCAGAAAAATAAAGTTGTATCTGGGAAGGTGACAATAACAAAAACAAACAAAAAAAAGCTTTTCGGAAATGATGGTTTGATCATTCTCACCTAAGAGTTGTTGTTAAGATAAACAAAATTACAAGCCAAAGAGATGTTGACATTATCTTGTTATATTTTCAGCTTTTTGGGCTGCCTTCTTGGGCTGATATTTAAAGGATTAGAATGAAGCTTAGCTTCTGTGTGTTTTTGAAACTTCCCACAGATCAGCCTCTGAGAAAAAATGCACTGGTGTATCATGTTTCTAACACTTAAAGATCTAATTGGGATATTGTTCTGTACATGCTGTTAGACACTGTAGTGACAAGAAGAGTCCTAGCCCACATTGGCCAGGAGCCAATACATACCTTCTCCGAACAAAGTGCAGGATAATTAAAGAGCAACTACCGAGAGAGCACCGCAGAGCCTGCACAAAAATAGCCATCAATAAAGTGCTGGAGAGCTAGCTCCTTGGGAACGTTGAACGCTCCTTCCTACATTCACTTTGCTTTTCAAATACAGTTCCTCAGAGCTATTTTTTTCCTCACTTTTTGAGTATTTTATAAGTCGTTCTAAATTTTTTTAAAAATTAAATATCTCCATCTATTATCTATGCAAAATTACCTGAAGAGCACCGTTAGGAGATTCAAAGTATATTTCATAAAATTTAAGGGAACCAAGGCATTTAGAAGCTTCATTTCAATTACAAATCGGTAACTAAGAACTAAATAAAATACACAGGGTATTTTTACATCAGTCACAATTCCTATTCAAACAACCTATTTAAATGTGCACAGGCCTTTCAGGCAGAGCCACTCAAATGCCCTTGCATAGCAGGTTCTGCAAGTAAATCAGGAAGGCGTTAGGATTGTATAAAACCGCAACATGACCCCGGTAGGCTCGATTACCTTTCCAGCATAACCATTTAAAAAATTGTTTTTCCATTCTTTTTTTAAAAAACAAAACAAAGCAAAACAATTTTGTACAAATCATGAAGCATTGAGAACCTCTGAGTAGCTGGTTCTTACAGTGACCCTAAAGGATTTACACCAGAACTTCCCAACGCCACTAAAGGGAACAATGCATATAAATCCCTTCCACAGTGATGGGGAAATGGGATCCTTAGAAAGCTCCTTCTCTATTCAATGAAACCTGCCAATTTTTTACTCTTAAAATATGATTCCATCCACAGGGCAACTTCAAAATGGTTTCTCCACATTTCTTTAGATCCTGTGTAAATCAAGTGCTGTTCGGCAGATACCATGTATAAATCATCCATATTTTAGCCCCTCTCTTTCTATAGAATGCATTTGCAAGATCAATTTTTGATTCTGCAGAGCTCCCTTTACCAGCTTAAACTAAAGATGGCTTGCTTTTTTATGTTGGTTTGCCTTTTTCTAAGTAACCCTCAGAAAACACAATGATAGTCTAAGCTCAGCGCACAATTGTCTGGCAAGGTCAAATGGAGAGTTATAACAGACAGGCATCTATTTATTTATACATGTTGCTGTGTGCTGAGGAGTTAGCCTCAACACATTCAAGTTTTTAAATCATAGAACTTGCTTTCAAATCAACTTCCTCAGGACAGCTGAAGGATTCAAGTCAATAGATAGTCTGATTTTTTTTTTTAATTAAATCTCTGTAGGGTCATTTAATGATATTGTTAGGATGCTTGATGCAGCCCCCAGGTAGAAGACTGTCTGCAAAGCATAAAGAATGAGCTGCTCTCCTTCTGCCACAGTCTCTGCTGATTTACAACCACTTTGTGTTTGATGTTGGACAGGATAATTTCATCAGTCTCCAACCCTTGTGATCACGTCCCAAAATGACTCGTCAGGTGAAGCCCCGGCAGAAGATTGCTTGTCACCTGTAGGAAGTAGCTGTCTGCTCTGAGTACTCTTTCCTCATAAATGTAATCATCTGTTAGTTATTCACTGAGCTATACTTCATGGGCTCGATGGAGTGGTGAGGGCAAGGGACCAACTCTTCACTGGGAAAATGCTTAGAAACAACGTTGATGCTTGTTTTGTTTTTCTTTCTTCTCTTTCTCATCTTTTTCTCACACAGGAGGAAGAAATATGCATCTGGGTTCATTTTTGAAGGTTACTATGGAAAACATCCATTTAAGTACATTTAAGAATTTTTTTTAATTAAAAAAATTTCACAATTGAGGAAATGGACTTAAAGATGGTGGGTAATTTGCCAAAAGTCACATAGCTCGTCAGGTTTGCCTTCTTCTTTCATGACGACTGTTGATGTTTTATTGAAACCCAATCAGTCTTTATGGTGTTCCTATGTGTTAAGCCTAAGCTCCAGGAATTCTCACTAATTTGTGAGGAAATGTGTACACCAATGGCTGGCTGAACTTTGTTGTTATGACTCATTTCCCATTGGTGAAAATACAATTTATTTATCCTGTTGGAATGGGTGTGTCTATCTTATGCATATCCCAGATTTGTTTCTGAGAGGCACACAACACATTTGATTTCACGGTTTCACAGCTAGAGAGGAATTTGCCTCAGAATAAATTGTATCCTGAATCTCACCAAAATCTGATTTAGATAATATTTAGATAAGACTTTGTAGTTTAGATTTTTGAGTTGATGCTGGAACAGGCGAAGACTTTTGGGGCTGTTTGGATAGAAGGAATGTATTTTGCATGTGAGAAGTACATAAATTTGGGGATATCAGGGGTGGAATGCTATAGACTGAATGTTTGTGTCCTCCCAAAATTCATATGTTGAAATCCTAGCCCCCAATCTGAGGATACTAGGAGGTAGGGCCTCTGGGAGGTACATCATGAGAATAGAGCCCTCATGAATAGTATTAATATTCTTATAAAAGAGACTCCAGAAAATTTCATGATCCCTTCTGCCATGTGAGGACTCAATGAGGTGACTTCTATCTATGAACTTGGAATCAGGCACTCACCAGACACTGAATCTGCTGGCACCTTGACCTTGGACTTTCCAGCCTCCAGAAGTTTGGGAAATAAATTTCTGTTATTTATAAGCCACCCAGTCTTTGCTATTCTTTTGTAGCATCCTAACTAGTCTAAGACAAAGCATTAAGAAAATAAAACCTATTATAGGTTTTGTTTTGCTTTTTAAATAATTTTTAATTGTAAATAAATATATGTAAATAATAATGGCTACAAAGCATTTAAGGTATGCTGGGTACGTATCTTAAGCATTTTATGTATATTATCCACTTAGCCTTCATTTATTCTCATGAGGTAAGTTCTAGTATCTTTATTTTACAGGCAAAGAAATAAACTTAAAGACGGTAATTTGCCAAATGTCAAATAGTTCATCATATCTGCATGATTTTCCTTATTTCTAACTAATTAGCAACAAATCATTATTTCAATCAGGTGACACAGTTGCCTCTCTTACACTTTTAAGCTTAATCTAGAATGAAATAATTTACACTATGTATTTAGGCATCATGGCTAATCTAATACAATTCTCAGCTAGCTACTTCATTCATTCATTCATTCATTCATTCATTAATCTAACATCCATTAAGCATTTTCTGTGTGTCAGGCACTAGGGATACAGAAGTGAACAAATTAAATACAGCCCTTGCCCTTGGTAGAGTGGAGGACTCACCTGAGTGTGCAAGTCATAATATAAATTATGCAAATGATTGTTTGATCACTGCCTATAAGGGCCTCAAAGAAGAAATCAAGGGGCAATGAATGTGTTTAGTTAGCGTGGCTGAAGCAAATCTCCAGAGGATGGGTCTCCTAAGTTGGGCCATAGAGGATGTCTATCTCTCCAAATGGGCCTCTCAGGGACCCAGCATGCAGCAGATATATTCACCCAACAGATTCATTGTCCCAAATCACTGCACAATTTCTCTTCTCCCTATCTTAGAATGATTTGGCAGAGAGGCTTCTGGGACCTCAACAGTGTAGTTGCCTTGGTATCTTAGTAAGGGAGAAGAGCAGAACTTGAGAGGGACAGTGAGCTTAGAGTTGTGCTCAGCAATCCCAACCTGGATGTTGAGGGTGGGTGGACATGAACTCAAGCTTTACTTGGATCAGTCAGTCTTTTTATCTTAGGGGTGGTAAATGGGACACAGGTACAGGAGATTCAGAGCAGTGGCCATGCTTGAAGTTAGGATTCTTCGTAGGTTTGAAGCAAGATATTAAATAGTCTGGTAGGTCCCCATAAGTTCTCATCCAGTTGATTCAGGGTCCTGAGAAGCATTCTAGGTCGAGGCACAGTCCCAGGAGCAGATCTGCAGAGTATTCAAGATATAGTCGGAATCTTATTAGTTGTCTTGAGGTGGATTAGATCAGGGCCTGGGAAGTGGCTAAGCCTGCAGTTTAGAAGCTGCAGTGAGAAGACCTAAGCATGTCAGGTTCCAGAGCTATTATCTATTCCCGTGCTTAAAATAAACTGTGCCAATGCATGTAGGTTGATCCTTCTGCCCTGATGGGCTTGACCAGAACATTCTTTCCATCCCTAGTTTTGTATTAATAATTGAATTCCCAGAGCACAAATTTGCTTTCCAGATATCACCAAATACGTCTTCATCAAGGACCCCAGTACTGCAGGCCCCTTGTTGGCACTTTGCCCAAACTCATCTACAAAAAAGTAAAAGGCGTCTGCTCCTCATCATTGAGGTATGTTGATATTCTCTGGAGGAAGAAAAGACTTTTCTGCATAAAGCAATATAAGGCAAGGTATTAGTAGGTTTTCTGCTGCTATAATAGAATACCAGTTTTATTTGGCTCATGGTGCTGGAGGCTTGGGAAGTCCAAGAGTGTGGCATCAGCATCTGACAGGGCCATCCCACGGAGGAAGGGAAAGGAGGCACGTGAGACAGGGAAAACGGGCCTGAATTTCCAAGATATCTAACCCATTCCCTCCACAGTGGCATTAGCCCACTTATGAGGGCAGAGCCCTCAATACCTAATCACCTCTTGAAAGTCCCACCTTTTCATTGTCATAATGGCAATTAAATTTCAACATGAATTTTGGAGGGGACATTCAAACCGTAGCAGGTAATAAATGCAGTTAATAACTGTAATGAAGTAAAAGTGACACGTAACTTATTAGCCAGGGTTCTCCAGAATCAACAGGGCGTGTGTATGTGCATGCCTGTGTGTGTGTGTGTGTGTGTGTGTGTGTGTGTGTGTGTGTGTGTGTGAGAGAGAGAGAGAGGTTTTTATTAAGAAATTTGCTCATTTGCTCACAGAATTGTAGGGGCTTGAAAGTCCTATAGGTAACCTATAGTTTACTCCAGTTCATGTAACTCATACTTCCCAAATTCCCATTTCCTTTTTTTTCTTTTTCTTGTTAAAACATGCCCTTTTTTTTTTTTTTTGCAAGAAAGGATCTTTCTCCCAGGCAGGAGACTTAACAAATAGCAAAGCAATGACATTTAGACATAGTAGGTTTTCAATAATTTTTGTTAATATATAATAAATGCATATATTTTTGGAATACATGTGATAATTTGATACATTCACATAAAGCATAAAGATCAAATCAGGGTAATAGGGATATCCATTATCTTAAATATTTATCTCAATAATATTTAATTTAAAAATGAATGAATGGATGAATGAAACAAAAGATCCACCTTCTCTTAAGTATAATATAGAGCAGGAATTGGAAGGCTGATGTTCTGTTCTGTAATATACAGACTGAATAAATAGAAAGTCCCTCTGTTACGGAAGTCTCATGAATGTGAGAATAAATTTATCTTTCTGCCAGCTAGGATAGGGCTATTATCCAGATCATGCCTTCCTGGCAGAGCCTATTCAACATCTACATAGAGTCATTGGTGTTCAAAAGAAAAGGGATTGACCCTTTAAAAAGTACACCATAAAAAATAGACTGGTTGGCTATGGAGCTGCCTGCAAAAGGCTACAATTATAGTGCTGGATAAATAATACCTTATACTATAGGGGTGGGGGTGAGGGTAAGGGCAGACAATGGGGAGAGGACAAACAATGGAAGAAGCAAGAAAAAAGTCTTGTTTTAAAAACCAGGATAGCAAAATGGAAGGTGAAGACAAGAAGGGACATGGCACTCCTTTCCAAAAGGTCAATTTACTAAAAAAAAAAAATGTATATAGAATTGGTAGAGCTATAGGAAAATCTTTTTATATTAAAACAATTATACCTATATTATCATAGAATATATTTATATAAATTGTTGAGCAAAATATTAGTTTTCTAGAAAATTGTGACTGTGATGAATGTTGTTTCAAGGTACTAAAAAGCTACTGGTTGAGTGCTGCGTGAAGTGGTATCTCATCCAAACCCCATAAGGAATTTATGAGGTTGAAATTCTTATTGTCTTTTTGAGAATGAGGCAGCCAAGGCACAGGACAGTTCATTGACTTGCCCCTGCTTAGGTAGCTGGTAAGTGGAGGGCCCAGCCCAGACTTTCTAATCCAAAGCCCAGGCTCTTAACAACCACCTTATCCTAGTCCTCATTCCCAGACCGCGGTTGCCCCATTCTAATCTTCCACCATCAAGGGTGCTCTACTAGAAGAGATGGAAGAGAATCTAAATTTGATCACCTCACCAGAATCTTAGTGACTCCACTAATTGGAGCTGATTAGTCAGGAAATGTTAGGAGTCAGACACAAGTAAGCCACTGGGGAAAGAGATGGCTTTGTTTGGTTTTCCTTTCTAAGCCTGTAGAAGAAAACCTAAAAACATGTAAAAAGGAACTGACAATTTCAAGATTGATGTGCTTTTTCTTGTTAAGGCTAAATATCAAAAACTTTAAAAATAACTAAAAAGCAAACAGCAATAACCTTTTAAGTGCTGTGATTCTGAAATATGAGTAGAAACCAGGGTTTGTTTGTTTGTTTGTTTTTCCTAAGGGAGTTATGATATAATTGCAAAATATAATGTAAGAGTAATGAGAAAAAGAACCTTTTTGACTTGCCCACTCCTGCACCTCCAAGACCTGGAGCAATGATAGGTACATAGTAGTTGTTCAATAAATATTTGTTAAATGAATGAATGGTGATAAAATTAGGAATTAGATCATTGAAATGGTGCACTCTGGCCTGTGCATGATGTTTTGTTTCTTCTGAATATTACTAGTGTGGTATTTGTTGTTCAAGAAATGGACAGTTATTTAAGTCATTTATTTAAAAGTTGTTATTTTATTTTTAAGAGACAGGGTCTTGCTTTGGTGCCAGGCTCTGGAGTGCAGTGGCATGATCATAGCTCACTGCAGCCTTGAACTCCTGGGCTCGAGCAATCCTTCCATGTAGCTGAGACTATGGCACGTGCGACCGTGCCTACCTTAAAAGTATACTTTTAAATACTTGGCCTTACTTGATGGCTGTTACCTGATAATGACCTTACAAACCTATGGGCAAGAAAGAGCCTTAGGTGATTGACTTTAGCAAATTTAACCTATTTCAGTGAAAGAGCCACACTATACAGAACAGAAGTCCCAAATTTAACACATCTTCTCCAGTGTGGCATATTATTTAAAAGGTAAAAATTATATCCTCTTAATTTGCATTTATTCAAATATTAATAAAGTTGAACATGTTACCATATGTGCACTAGCTTTGTTTTTTCTTTTGTTCTTCTTAAATTTTCCTAGATGACCTGTCAGGGGCTTGGTGTTCTTCTTATCAATGTGTATGAGCTCTTTAATATTTTTTGTGCAATGTTTTTTGTATATATACTTCCCCAATCTACTGCTTGCCTTTAGAGCAATGTCTTTTAAAACAGAAAATTCTCAAAATGACAATATCAAATCTACAAGAGAGGCAAAGAGTACCATAAGGAATATGTAGAATATTAGCAATTCCAAGATAAAATTTTCTTAACAATTTTTTTTACTTACCTAAATTCCCAAAGTCATTTGCTGTAGTAATTCGTCAGTCACAATTGGAGAATAAATCACAACCGTGATACATTCTGCTGTAATGAAAATGGTAGTGACTGCTTATTACAAAAGAAGGTGTGTTTTAGAACAAATTTAGTCATTGGCATACATCTAAATATTTTGGAATTTCTCTAATATTCATGTCATTAGAACAAAGGAAGCTCAGTTTACGTGTATAAAATGGTAACCTGTAAAGTGATTTGGGGAGCAAGGCAGCCCATTAGCATGCCACCCCTCATAGACCAAATGCCTTTCATTTAAACTGAGGCAGTGACCCCTCCCAAGAGAGCAATGGCACTTTCTCCAATTCATTAATCTCATAGGATTTGGTGGGCAGCTTCCAATATACAACCATGTCCTTCCCAAACAATGAGTGCAAACTTTATAGAAACTTAACCGTGTGGATTTTATTTCCCTGGTCTTAACTGCAGCAGCACTGAGGTGAAGAACAGCAGGATAAAAGAAAATCCTGTGTCCAGCTCAGTGTATCAACATCAGGAAAGAGGCCAGCAAAGGTATAACTGAGAAAGGCAACACGCCTGTACGTCAGACCAAGGGCTTCATTCACCCACTTCCTGTGGTGAGGTCATTCTGTCGCAGCAGGCAGGTGACTTTTCAGTCTCTGACTGATGAGACTATGGAATGAGTCTCTGAATGATTATGGAAAGAGTGATGTATGTTTCACATTTAAGGCCAACTCCTAGATCACACCTCCACATCAACAGCTGGTTGTTAAGCGCCTTGTATATACAAGGTGCTGCGTCATCGAAGTGTAAAGAAAGACTAACTGGAGTCGTGGCATGGAATTACCTCAGGATGTTGCAGGCTATAAAACTTACTGGAATTTTTTTTCCATATGGACCCAAATATGCCTTTGTGTGATTTGATGTTTTTCACTTTCTAGTATGAGAACACAAAGTAAATTACTTTCAATTACTGTGTTCTGAAGCATTAAAAATTGGTACTTCTGTCACCAAAGACAGCAATAAAACTGAGGAAGAATGGCACAGGAATAAATAATTTCCACTTATTTATGTTCATTAGAAATTGCCAAGTAGATTCATTTACTCAAAAAGTATCCCCAAGTTGGGAGGTGTCATGTTCCACTAAGAGGAAATGTTTCTTATGACCAAATTAAAACACACAACTCTGGGAAAAAAGGTTTATTTTAGATGTTGTGATAACTGAGTCCCAGCCATAATGCTCCAAGTGGGCACCAGTAATGGGGGTTTCCTTTAATAAGGTTGTTTTTCTTTAACAAAACCGTATTAAATGAAATAGAAAGAAAAAGTAATGTTTGTGTCAATGAAACAGGCTTTTATGGCATCACAGCCAATGAAGATGAGCACAGACAAAGTAGAGGGGCTGGCATCAGGGAGCATCTAAGTGCAGCCCTAGAAGGCAGAGCTTTGGCACAAGCCACATTGAGTACTCCAGAATTGCCTTCTCTACTTGTGGCAAAGATAACCTACCTGTTCCCGCTCCTTTTGGAAAGCTTGTGGCTCCTTTGAAGCATGGCAAGTGTCCCAGCCTTCCCTGGATGAAGACAGGTTGGTCCACTGGGAAATGGCTGCTGCTGATAATGCAGGTATGAACCTCTGCAAGACAGAGAAAAGACAGTCTTTGCAAAATAGACCAAATGTTAAGAGTTCATGGGAAAACACTTAAAATAAAACCATGATCCCTTTCTAAACAATTATAACTTACATGCAGAGAAGAAAGTAACTTGGACACTCCTTCCGTCTACCACAAAAGGAGATGTAGGGCCTTCTTTACTCTTTAATAAAGCACCATTGTTTTTTCATGATTTTGCTTTATAGGGCTTAAATTAAAGGGAAACTACACTATGGAGAGGCAACTCTTTTCTTTTAAAGCTTTTATAGCACCTATATTGGCAAACTCCCCTGTGGGTCAGTGCTTGTTCTGAGATGACTTTTTTTTAAACTAAAAATATTTCAAATCATTATCATGAAAAAACAACTACAGGGCAAGAAGTAAACTACTGGCTGGGCTTGATGGCTCACACTTGTAATCCCAGCACTTTGGAAGGCTAAGGCAGGTGGATCGCCTGAGGTCAGGAGTTTGAGACCAGCCTGGCCAACATGGTGAAACCTCGTCTCTACTAAAAATACACAAAATTAGCCGGGCATGCTGTCAGTTGCCTGTAATCTCAGCTACTCAGGAGGCTGAGGCAGGAGAATCGCTTGAACCCCAGAAGCGGAGGGTGCAGTGAGCCGAGATCATACCATTGCACTCCAGCCTGGGCAACAAGAGCAAAATTCCGTCTCAAAAAAATAAAAGAAGTAAACTACCATAATGCCATATAATTTTACATAAAGAATGTCCCAGAAATTTTAGTGCAATCCCCTAAGACAATCAATATATGTCTTGAATTAACTTCTCTTTTAAGCGCCCAGAACATGGTAGATATGTACCATCCTTGGGCAAAGAGAGAACATGATCACTCAAATTCTCTTGCATCATGCTGGAAGTAGTTGGCCTATCCCCAAAGCTTGAAGGTCTGGTAGGCCCTGTTGTTCTACTGACTCTGGAATAGAGAAACTTTTAAGTCAAAAGTTGCCTTCTTTGGTAAGGATTGTAACCTGGTATTTTCAGTTATTTCATTAAGTTTACCACATAATTATAATTGAAGAAAACATAGAGTTCATTTTTAACCCATTATTACAAAATTCTTCACTTCAAAAGTTGTTATTAGAAAAGAAAAATTAGCCTTTTAACAAAAACGAACTTTGAAAAGCATTATCGACATATAGAACAGACACATGACTTTTAAACTTACTTTGTTATATAGGAAAGACAAATGAGACCTTATCTTTTAAGAAATGCCTCTGAGTATCTCCACCTTCATATCCATGAAATTTCATAAGGACAGCAGTAATAATATAATGTTGGCTCTGAGCCACTGTTTCAGCAATGTGTGAGCTATTTATTTTTTTCTCTTTTTTTTTTTTGGTGACAAAAAGTGTATTAAATGCAAAAAATAATCATGTTAATCAATGTTTTAGCGGCATAAAAATGTGAGTTCATTAGAATTAGGGGTTTGTTTTGTTTTTGTTTTTTTTTTTTTTGGTATACAGGCTATTTATTAACAGACAAGGCCTGCAGACTTATTTCTTCTTAGTCACACCAACATGGCCACGGCAGCCAGTGGTCTTGGTGTGCTGGCCTTGGACACAAAGGGCCCAGAAGTGGCGTAGCCCTTTATGAACCCGAATCTTCTTCAGTCGCTCCAGGTCCTCATGGAGCTTGTTGTCCAGACCATTGGCTAGGACCTGGCTATATTTTCCACCTTTTACATCCTTCTGTCTGTTCAAGGACCAGTCTGGGATCTTGAACTCGCATGGATTCTGCAAAATGGTGATCACACGTTCCACCTTATCCTCAGTGAGTTCTCCTGCCCTCTTGGTGAAGTCAATGTCTGCTTTCCTCAACACCACATGAGCGTATCTTCAACTCACATCTTTAATGGCAGTGATGGCAAAGGCTATTTTCCAGTGCCCATCGATGTTGGTATCAAGTACTCACAAAATATGCTGGAACTTTTCAGGGATCACTAGAGACATGGTGGCAGCACAAGCAGAGGCAGGCAGGCCTCCTGTGGAAGACAGGATTAGTTTATCCAAAACCGTATGTACTAATCAGAGTAAGATTTAGTCCAAATGTGGGTGACAAGTACTAAGTTTCTGTAAACACAAGCTGTAGGAGTATCAAGCAGAAACTCAAGGAAAGCCTCCTTTAGATGGTGAAGATTATACTAAGATTTAAGTGACGAAAAGGAGTTAGCCAAAAGAACTAGGAAACAAAATGTTCTAGGCAAAGGGAATAGCATGTTCCAGAGTTCAGAAGTGAGAGTTAGCACAGCTCATTAGGAGATTTGAAGCTACAGATCCTGGGAGAATGGTAAAGAAAAGGCTGTAGGAATAAAGAGCTCAAAATGTAGACTTCATCCCAAGGATAACCACTTAGGGGCTTTAAGGATGGGATTGGCAAGATTAGATTTGCATTTATTAAGATATTTTTGTAACTGTCCAGAGGATGGAATATCATGAAACATTTGGAAAAACCAGTCAGGGAAAAATATACAAGGTATTTGATTTAAAGTGTAGGTTAATTTGAAAGATAAAAATTACAAAATGTGGACAAAGTCAGGATTCTTCCTGGGTTCACTATCATACTCAGAAGTTGAACTCTATTTACCAGAAAATAAAGAAATGAAAGGTTACAAACACAGAGAAACATGATTGCTGTATTGTTACTGTTACTGTTGTTGTATGTTGTTGTTTACATCAGTCTTGCAGTGACTACATTTTTTGCCAATTATCTATGGCAACATGATAAATCAGTTAGTATAGTTTAAAATTACTATTCATTTTACTAACCTCACAATCTATAAGTCAGGAATTAGAGCAAGGTTCAGTTGGGAGATTCTACTGCCTCATGTGGCAACAACTGGGGTCACTTGATGATACTGACTTGGTAATTAGTCTGCCTGGAGGGTCCGAAAAGGCTTCAGTCACCAGTTTGGTGTCTTGGCTGGAAGGCAGCATTCAGCTGGGCCACTGGATCTCTCCATATAGTTTCAGGAACTGCTCACGTGGGCTCACCAGCAGGGTGTACAGACTTCTTACATGATGGCTCAGGGCTCTGGTAGCAAGTATACTCTTTTCATTTTGAACATGTGAGTCAAAGCTGACATAATTCCTTTAACGACTTTATGGAATACTTATACATCAAATTATATTCCATTCCACAAAGCCTTTCAAAGTAAGTCCTTCTCTATCTAGGGCTTCCTGAGAGGCTGCTGTGAGACAATGGCTTTCAGACAGGGGTCCCCAACCCCCGGGCCATGGACCAGTACCAGTCCATGGTCTGTTAGGAAACTGACCACACAGCAGGTGGTGAGCAGGCAAGCGAGCATTACCACCTGAGCTCCACCTCCTGTCAGATCAGCACTAGATTCTCATAGGAGCGCTAATCCAACTGTGAACTGCACATGTGAGGGATCTAGGTTGCACACTCCTTAGGAGTATCTAACTAATGCCTGGTGATCTGAGGTGGAACAGTTTCATCCTCTCATCCCAAAACCATCTCCCTCTGGCATGCCCCATCCATGGAAAAATTGTCTTCCATGAGATCGGTCTGGTGCCAAAAAGGTTGGGGACAACTGCTCTAAAATTTTTAGAAGCCTCTTTAATCAAAAAAGGCTTAAAGGCACATCCTTGATATCTTTAGAAGGTCTTTTGTCTAGAAAAAAGTATCTAGAAATCTTATCTTTCTAAGGTCTTTACAAAGTTTCATAATCTCATGCTTGACTTCAACTTTACCCTGAAACAACATTTTACTGCCCTAGATTCAATCCTTGCCTTAAGGCCATTTCTTACTTTGAGAATCTTTTGCTGCCTCAAGAAACTATCTTGGGCTTACTACATTTCCTCTAACTTCTGCTAGTTCCTTTGATACTTCATTTTTATCTTCTCATATTTTATTATAGGGGGTGAAAAGAAGCCAGTTGGAACTTTCTATATCTTGCTTGGAAATCTCCCCAACCAGGTGCATAAACACATTAGGCATTAGGCATTAGGCATTCTTTCTATTTTTCATGTGACCACAGGTGGCAGGTAGCCAAACCTTCCACCACTGCATAACAGAAATTCAGCCTCTAACACTATTTTCCTCACTGTCTTTCCAGCCTTCACTAATGGTTTTCTTGAGGCCTCTACAGCTTTTAGTAACAGCTTCCTCAATTCTCTCCAGGTTCTGACTGCCACCCAGTTCTAAAACCAATGCTCCACATTTCAGAATTTTGTTACAGAAACACCTAACTTCTAGGTAATAATTGTGAAAATAGATTAGATAGAGATGAGAATGGAGATCAAGACCTGTTATATTTTATGTAACAATAAGAATGTTGAAATAAACCCAAGGTACATATCATAAGCCATGGAATACTATATATTTTATAACTAATAGTTATGTAGTATTTCTAAGTGTAGGGTGCTATTCTAAGTACTTTTCATATAGAAACTAAATTAGTTCTTATTACAATAGTTGGTGCTATTGGTCTTTCCAATTTACAAATAAAGAGCTGTGGGAGACATAGTTTACGTAACCTGTGTAAAGTCACAGTGGTGGTAAATAGCAGAGCTGGATTCAGACCCATGCTGTCTGGTTCCAGACTTCATGCTCTTAACCACTACCCTATAGTGATTCATGAAATGGCTGTATTGATTGATCATTTCACAACATGAAAAGACATTAACAGTATGTTAAGTGAATAGTGGAAATTACAAGGTAGTACTTCTGTAGTTTGGCATGATATGCACTAAAGTGTTAAAAGTGCTTTGCAGTAGTCCACTCTCACACTGCTATGAAGAACAGCCCAAGACTGGGTAATTTATAACGGAAAAAGGTTTCATTGACTCAACAGTTCCACATTGCTAGGGAGCCCTCAGGAAACTTACCATCATGGTGGAAGGGAAAGCGACACATCTTTCTTCATAAGGCAGCAGAAGAGAAAAGTGCAGAGCAAATGGGGAAGAGCCTCTTATAAAACCATCAGATCTCATGAGAACTCACCCACTGTCATAAGAACAGCATGGGGGAACCGCCCCCATTATCCAAACACCTCCCGTGAGGTCCCTCCCCCAACACATGGGATTACAATTCAAGATGAGATTTGGGGAAGAACACAGAGCCAGACCATATCATACTTATTTCCAAGTGTTGGGGTAATGGATGATTTCTACTTTTTCTATTTTGTATTGTTGACTACTTTTTAAAGAATGAGCATGTGATACTTTTATAATCAGATTAAACAATAAGGCTATTTTCATTTTGGAAAAAAATTAAAAATTGGTTTTTGTAGTAACCTGGGGTAAAAGGATGAGGGTCTGTGATGAGACAGTGGCTGTGGAGAGAGAGAGAGAGAGAGAGAAGGGGACACATAGGAAAAATATTAAGGAGATAGATTATCTAGGAGTTGATTTCCTGGATTAGCAGAGGAAGGGTTGGAGGGGCAGAACATATCTGGGTAAGCAAATAAGTAGAGAGGACTTCATATTTGGGAGCTTGAGCAATAAAGCAATGCTGATATTATTTGTAACCTGGATTCTATTCCATCTCATCTTGTCTTCTTAGAGACATTTGATAGCTATGATTCCACTATAATTGCCTCCCAACCACTGGTTCCAATGCAGTTTTAGTCCATAGTTTGTCATCTCAGTAAAAGCAATTGACACTGCTTGTCATTCTCTGTTTCTGCAAAGTTGCTTTTCCTTGGATCTCTTCCTAACACTCCGACAACTTCTACTCCTTGTTTTCTCACCTTATCCCTTAATTGTGCTGTCATAGGAGCTAATCTATCAGAGATACACATCCTGGTCAAGCAATCCATTCACATGTCTTCTTCCCTCAGTGATCCTCAAATGTTTATTTCTTGCTCCAATGTTTGTGTCCAACAGCCCACTAGAAAGTCCCACTGGAAGTTCCACTGGCTTCCAAAATTCTTAACTTTCAGTGTGCAGATGGGAAATTTTTTTTAATTAAAAAATTATTTCCTATTCCTTAAGTCAGCAAAATGTCATGATCATTCATTTAGTCATTAGGTATTGAAACCTGGGAACTACCCTAGACTTCTTCTTGTTCATCACTTAGCCCATCATCCCATTCAATTATTAAATCCTATGGATTTCATCTCCTGGCTACATCATTTTCATAGATTCTTGCCTCTCTGTCTCAACTGCCACCACATTTGTTCATTCTTTACATGGATTATTGCAATATTCTCACTCAGCCCTGCTCTCTTTTAATCCTCTTTGTGAATGCATCCTGATGCACAAATTCGAACACAGGTCTCCACCACCTCTCAAGGTAAAAAACAACACCTTTTTCCTCTCTGCATTACTAGCACTTAGCACAGTGCCCAGCATGTGGTTGGGACATCATGAAAGTTACGAATAAATGAATAGGAGTTGAGATCATTTTTGTAATAAGAATTGGAAGTCAGATGCTCCGGTATTTGAATTTTAGTTACAGCCAATGTTGTGTAAGTGACACTGCACATTTCATGCCTCTGCTGCCACCAACAAGCAAACCAGCTAAATAAGTAAATGATTAACAGCAAAATCTTTATTTCATAATTGTGTAATTATTAAAGCAATGGTACTACTATAAGGATCAAATCCACCATATCTGTAGGATACTGTAAATATGTATTCAGTATGATCATTTTAACTTACATGTGGTAAGTATATTTTTAAAATATTGTTTTCTATTGCTTTAAAAAACAGTAGTTTTAATAATTAAAAAAACTGCAAATTTCAGTATGGAAAAACATTGCTTTTTTGAAAATCAAAAGCAAATTTCAATTTCAAAACAACCAGTGCATGGGAATCAACCTGCCATTTCAGAAGCTGTGGTAAACGGACATTCTGGGGCTGAAACAGGCAAGGCCACAGCTGCTGACCTGTAAGGCGGGATTGCTACTCTGACTGCACCTGCTGAACTATGCCTGAAAAAGATAGACTTGCATCTTAACCTCCTTTTTCTTTGCCTGGGCTGTTGTAGTTACAACATATTTTCAGTGCATCTATATTTTAAATGTGTACCCTTGGATCTTATTATCCCCTATTCTTCTCTTGGTTATGATTGCATTATCTATTTAATCTTACTGCATTGTGTGGATTTCTATATCTCACCTCAAAGTCTTTTAGAATTGAATCTGAATACAAATAAATAAATCAACAAAATAAAAATAATTCCAGACATATATTTATTATGACATTTAGAAACAAAAGATGAGCTAGAGAACTGTATTGTTATTTATTTTCTTTCTTTTGTAATTACTGCAGTTAGAAACAATCATCTCCAAGTGGGCGAAGGATATGAACAGACACTTCTCAAAAGAAGACATTTATGCAGCCAAAAGACACATGAAAAAATGCTCATCATCACTGGCCATCAGAGAAATGCAAATCAAAACCACAATGAGATACCATCTCACACCAGTTAGAATGGTGATCATTAAAAAGTCAGGAAACAACAGGTGCTGGACAAGATGTGGAGAAATAGGAACACTTTTACACTGTTGGTGGGACTGTAAACTAGTTCAACCATTGTGGAAGTCAGTGTGGCAATTCCTCAGGGATCTAGAACTAGAAATACCATTTGACCCAGCCATCCCATTACTGGGTATATACCCAAAGGATTATAAATCATGCTGCTATAAAGACACATGCACATGTATATTTATTGCAGCACTATTCACAATAGCAAAGACTTGGAACCAACAATGATAGACTGGATTAAGAAAATGTGGCACATATACACCATGGAATACTATGCAGCCATAAAAAATGATGAGTTCATGTCCTTTGTAGGGACATGGATGAAGGTGGAAACCATCATTCTCAGCAAACTATCACAAGGACAAAAAACCAAGCACCGCGTGTTCTCACTCACAGGTGGGAATTGAACAATGAGAACACATGGAGACAGGAAGGGGAACATCACATACCGGGGCCTGTTGTGGGGTGGGGGGAGGGGGGAGGGATAGCATTAGGAGAAATACTTAATGCTAGATGACAAGTTAGTGGGTGCAGCACACCAACATGGCACATGTATACATATGCAACTAACCTGCACGTTGTGCACATGTACCCTAGAACTTAAAGTATATAAAAAAAAAAGATCATCTCCAAATCAAAATAAAGAGCATAACCCAGTGAGTGCTACCCCAGGAAATGTAGTATTTAGCTTTTAGTTATTGGGCATGCACTGTGACTATCCAGTTTGGGCTAGGATGGATTTGGAGTTTGATTCCCAAGTTTTTAAGTGGTGGCCAGAGGGGAAACATATCCAAAAGCAAAGGAAAAGAGTGGGGAAAAAATCATGCTGTTGATTTACGTACCTGATGTCAAAGGAAGAGTAGAGAAGTGCCAGGCACTCAGAAAAGGGGGTTGAAGGCCTGGATTCCAGCTGTGCTTCTGCCATCAGAGGCTGGGTGTCCTCAGTGGTCATATAGCCCACAATAAAGCAGCTCTTTCACCTTCCATAGGCCCCACCCTCCAAACGTGAAGCCTGACTTCAGAGACCCTTCTGGAGTTCTCTGTGCATCCAGCATGCATTTCTTTCTTTGCATTTACCATGTGGGTCACAATGATATTTTTATGAGCCTCCTCCTTACAAGTAAGCTTCTCCTGAGTGTGGGTGTTTTTAACTTAGCCCTTGATTGCCAAAGCCCAAGGTAGTATGAACCCCAAATTTTTTTCCTAACTATATTCTTTGATTATTGCACACAAGACACCTAAAATAAGCAACCCTCATAGAATTTTGTTAATGTTAGAAGCCATGTGACTTCTTGAGTGCTGAGATATCCAATAGGTTTTTAAGTTGATCTGAGAGGGAACACCTGGGAGAAAAAAAAGTGGACACAGGGTTTTAGCCTCCCAGTATAGACCAGTACTGCCCGTATGTCTTTGTATTATGCCCTTGAAAAAATAATAATAATGGTAGGAAAAAATAGCCAAGGAGGCTAGCATTTTGAAGGGAACATGGGAAAGCCTGGAGAAAAAGGATCAGAAGCAACTGGAGAGAAGAGTGGGTGTAAGAGAAGAGAATTGTGGTCAAGGAACAGCTCTGAAAATGGACAAAGGCTTTTGATCTACACTTTTACTCAGATAGCAAATTCTGAAAACATCTGAGGCTTTTTGCCTTTTTTGTCACTAATACTTTATCGGGGCTGCTTCAAAATGAGTTTTAACAGAAGCACTTTAAAAAAGATTGAGACAAAAATGTAATAATTGCACACTCAGGCTTGTAATTTCAGAAATTCACAATGTTAAGGGCTCCAAACACACTACTTCAAATTTGGATTCCCTTTCACTCTTCACGAAAGACCAGTCTAGTCAGATTGAAACAGATCACTATTTTCGAGTCACACCAGCAAATGGCTGGAGTCCATTGTCAGAGTGGAAAAACTGTATTTTTTCCATAATTCAAAAATAATTGAAAGAATAGCTCACCAATTTTGAGATAATGAATTTTTTTTAGATAATGGTTAAGTTCAGTCCAATCTTAGAAAATTCCAGCCCCAAAGTTGTTTTTTTTTTGGGGGGGGGGAGAAAATAAAGAGAAAGGAATCAATGAGCAACAATGGCGTGTTAGAGCAAAAACCATCATTTTTAGCTGTTATCTGTCACAGTCCCTAAAGGAATACAGAATACATTTTTTTAAAGATATCTTTATTGACAAAAGTCAAGAGAAAAAACGTACTCTCCTGAGTCAAAAGGAGTCACCAACAAATTGTGATACATTTAATTGCTCAGGGTTGATGAGAGGTGGATGAGAAAGAGGGAAGGAGAGACGAGGAGATATATTCCTCTTGAAGCACTGAGGGTAGTTTATCTTCATATATTTTACAGGTGTTTTATACCAGCCTAAAGCATAGTGCAGGCCCTTACCTTGTCTTCTCCAGAAGAAAAGAAGAAAAAGAGAATGCAAAAAAAAAAAAAAAAGAAAAACCATCGTCTTGATGGTAAATAGAGGAGGCACTTGTGCAGCCCTGGCCCCTGTCATTGTCTTCATTGTAAGCTGTGTCAGAGCCATCACATCAGGTTGCCACCACAAGATGCATGCAAATAGAGAGAGAGCAAAGCAGACAGCGTGCGCAGCCACCACCTGCACATTTCAGATTGTTGGCAGGTACGTTGCAGCGGACTAAAACAGAATAATTACTGGAGATAGAGTTGGCAAGTATAGTGTATGGGAGAGGCATTCAATTGCACATGAGTATGATAGGTGAACTATAAAAAAAATGGTGGGGAGGGAGGGGGAAAATTCCCCGTTAAACACCAGACAGCTGGCAATTCTGATCTTCCATTTTGTTTTCTATGAAATAAGAAAGGCTGACCTATGAAGTCAGATGATAGCAGATTTGGGACCATTGATTTAAGCAGGGGACAAAGAGAGAAAAATCTAGGTCTGGAGAGGAAGAGGACCACCTTGAAAGCTGAACGGAAAAAGCTGTCACGGGCCAGGGACATACTGGGAAAGATGTGAGAACAACACAGTACATGAATACATTCAGGGTAGACTATTTCCTTGTAAACACTGGGATGTTTATTTTACCTATCATAAAACTGGGCCAGTCACTGTTCTAAGCACTTTACATTTATTAACTCATTTAAGTCTCTGAGTGACCTTATCATTGCCCTTCTTAACATCACCATTTTATACATACAGATGAGAAGCCAAGTCATGGAGAGTTAAGGGACTTGCCCAAGATCATTTAGCTATTGTGGCAGGATAGGGAATTCAGCCCAGGCCACCTACCCCCCAAGTACATACTCTTAACCATAACATTGGGCTGTCTCCTAATGAGAATGTACAGGTTGGGCTGGGTGCGGTGGCTCACGCCTGTAATCCCAGCACTTTGGGAGTCTGAGGTGGGCGGATCACCTGAGGTTGGGAGTTCAAGACCACTCTGACCAACAAGGAGAAACCCCATCTCTACTAAAAATTCAAAATTAGCCAGGTGTGGTGGCACATGCCTGTAATCCCAGCTACTCGGGAGGCTGAGGCAGGAGAATCGCTTGCACCCGGGAGGCGGAGGTTGTGGTGAGCAGGAGATTGCACCATTGCACTCCAGCCTGGGCAACAAGAGCAAAACTCTGTCTCAAAAAAATAATAATAATAAAAACAGAGAATGTATAGGCATGTTAAATGGGATGTTGTCAGAAATTTACATAGAACAGCAACCAAAAAATGATCATTTTATGAAAGTTATCTAAACTATTCAAAGTGAATAGCATTATGTTCCCAAATGTTAGTTATTTGCATAAGAGCTATTTTTTCTATGTAAATCTCTGATAACATCCTATTTATCAAAGTTTTATCAATTGAATGCCTAAAACATATTATGACTCATTCTTTAAAAAGCTGAAATATGTATATATGTATGTTACACACTTTCCCCAGATTGCAGTTGCACGTTGGGCTGGGATGATCGGCCTCAAGGTCACAGACCATGGGGCCATTAGCATCTACCTAGTTTTTATCATTTGAACCACTCCTAACAGTGGCACCTTAATTTCACCCAGCCAGAGTCCATGCTCCCCTATCTTCCTAGCAATACCACCCTTCCCCCATTTCCCCAGATATCTACTCCAAATTAGTGCACGATTTTCCCTTGGCAATCCTTATTAAGCTAGTAGTAAACATGTGACTTGTCACCCTCATTAGATTAAAGAAAATAAGTTATGTCCTATTATATCCCAAGGTTCCTTTCCCATTTTTCTCTCTTTCTGTCTCTTTCACTCTCCTTCTCTCTCTCACTGCATGAGGTCAAAGAAACATCCAGCCCTGGCAGTCCTCTTGCATCACCTACAAGCTAAATCAGCTTAGTACAAAGCCTGACAACTGCAGAAGGGGAGATGAAAAGAACTAGGTCCTTGGTAGTATCATTGGGCAGCTGATTGTACTGTGCCTGGAACCTACTTGACCTTTGAACTTCCTGTCTCTTGAGACAAATTTCCATATTGTTTTTCTGTTACTTGAGGCCAAAAGCATCCTAACTGTTACAAGCCTAAGACCTGCACTCTTAAATAGAACACTTCCCTGCATGCTCCATTTAGGCCCTGAGCAGCTTTAACACCAATATCCAAATACTTCTGGATCTAGAGTTTTTAGCTGTGAGACCCTTTGAATCTAGAAGACTCTTGGAGGCTGTCCAAAGTCATGGGCAAATAAGCTCTGAGACTCTCTTAATGTACTCTGTACTCTGGCAGTAGCAATATCTTGGAAAGGAGTAGGGTAAGAGTAGACCCGGTGAGGATCAATGGGCAGCAGAAATTTGTCAGAGGAAAGAGTCTTCATTTTCTTACTGGAGTTGCTGTCTTCCCCCTTACAGCATTGGTGTAGTGGGTAGGAAAAAAGGGCACATTTTTCAGTAAGAACACTAATATCAAACATTGTCTTCACCACTCATTAGCTGGGTGACCTTAAGCAAATTACTTAGCCTCAATAAACCTGTTTTCCCACCTGCAAAAATAAGAGTAATAAACTTGTTGCCTCTATTCTTGTGAGGATTACAGATAATAGATTCTCAATGACATGTACTAAGTCCCCAAATGGTAACCATTATTATGATCTTTGATTCTGCATCACTAGTTTCCAACACTCTCATTTATTCAACAAACAACTATTGAGCACCTACATTGCCAAGTATTGTCGTAGGCACCAGTGCTTAATAACACATTTATTGCACATCAGTATATATTATAAGGAAAATATTTATGCATTAGGTCTAGAAATTAGGTAGATATTAATCAGACAGATGTGAACAAGTGTATATATACCTCTATTTTTTGAAATCTTTCTCTTAGGATGCATTTTCCTCCTTTTTCAGTCCTATTATAACTTACTCAAACAAGAAGGTACGGAAGCTAGGACTTTCTTTTAGGAAAATCACATTCTTGTCTCCTTCTAATCCAAACTTTGTAGTCTATTTTGTTAGGGAAAAGATATGGCAAAGTTTGAAGATGAATATGAAGAACTCTATGTGGGAAGAATGAGAACAAGTCCAGCCCCTTCTCCTTTGTAAGACTATGAGTTGAGATGGTCATCCTGATGCCTCATCTTAAAGTTAATTCTTATTCCAGAGGTGAGGAGCCAACCTCCCTGCATGCCAGGAGGAGCCACCCCAGCTGTCCTTTATGATGTTTTTATCTCTGGACACTTCTCAGCAATTCTGGACAGCTAGCATAAGAAAGCTGGCATATTCCTTTTCACATGTGGTAGGACCAGAAATGGCCACCCAAGAAGAGAAGAACTTCTGAAGAATTCATGAATTCACAGGTATGGATTAGGTTTTCTGCCCACATGAAGATTTATCCTTCAACTTTCCAGAAAATGTTATGATTAATTGAGGGGAGAGTGGTTTATCTATGCTTGAGTTGAGGTTTTAAAGGCAGAGCTATTTTCCTGAGGCCATTCTGTTGCTGGAGGCAATAATCATTAAAGAAATCTCCCAAGGGAATGGAGAATCTTTGAGTTTCAGGAACTCAGAGTATAGAGGCTCCTCCCTACTTGGTGATTTTTTCCCCCTCCATTGCCAGCTCTGGAATTCTCAATGTTATTTTGTTAAGGGAGTTTGCAGTTTCCATTCATACTAATTCATGTGGATTAGCTCACTGAATTTTTCTCATTTCCCTCCAACTGAACGACTCTCCTTTGGAGACTCTGCTGGAAATTGGTATTATCAAGAAAAGTGGTAACACAAGTGAAATCACTTTCATTTCGCTGTGTCCCCAACAAGGACAAGTAACATGTAAACTTTGCCAACACCTGCTTGATGGGTTAAATAACTGGCCAAGTATGTTCAGTCAATTACTGGCATTGTGAAAAACAGTTCACTTTGATCTTCTGAGGACTGTAACTATTACTCCTCTATTTGACTTCTATATTTGTATGGTTTGTTTGTTTTTCATAACAATGGAGCAACTGGTTTCTTTAAAAAAATTAATCAAGATAAAAAAATTAAACACCACAGTCTTGACAAAGCCTCCTTTTTGCTCTACGCTTTGGAGATTAGAAAAGGGTATAACTTATGGTCTCTCAATTCCAATTGCGTCAGAAGCAAGACATAAGTCAGGTAAGACTGAATAGAAATGAGAAGGCAGGAGAGGATGGCTTGTTACATGACTGTGGTGGAATGCATGCCTAAGACATCTGCTGGCTAGAGTGATCAAGGCAGGAGTTGTAAGAAGACCTTGAAGAATGCGTAGGATATAAAGAATGACAAATGAGAGAAGGAGAAGTCTGGCAGGAAAGAACCGTGTCAAGGAAGGCACCATAGTGAATGTCCAGCTTTTCTGGACCACAGGAAGGCTGAGCTTCTATACCAGAGCCAGTCAGTTTAGCTTTGAGTATGAAATTCAGGTATTTCCAATTGTGTCTTGCAAGCACTGGAGAGACATTGAAGACTGCACAGGTAAATGTTACGAAGAATGTGGAATTTTGACTATTAATCTGGCAGGTGTGGGAGGGAGGGATTAGAAAAGAGAAGAGAGGGGTCAAGTGCAGTGGCTCACACCTGTAATCCCAGCACTTTGGGAGGCTGAGGCAGGCAGATCACTTGAGCTCAGGAGTTCGAGACCCACCTGGCCAACATGGTGAAATCCTGTCTCTACTAAAAATACAAAAATTACCTGGGGATGGTGGTGGACCCCTGTAATCCCAGCTACTCAGGAGGCTGAGGCAGGTGACTCACTTGAACCTGGGAGGTGAAGGCTGCAATGAGCTGAGATCACACCACTGCACTCCATCCTAGGTGACAGAGCAAGACTGAAAGAAAGAGTAAAAAATTAAGAGAGAAAGAAAGAAACAGGAATAAAGGAAGTGATTGCAGAGGCCATAGCATCCTAAATCAGGATGCAGTTAGTGGGGATAGCTGGAAGGGAGTAGCAGGATGATGATGAACAATTATTTTCCCTGTGAAAACTCATTGAAGGTTTCATATTTCTTCACTGCATTTCATGGGGAAAAAATTACAATATTGTCTTCAGGAAGTTCAAAATGCAGATCATGATACAGTTCTGATTTTTTCAGACCTGAAGAGTAATATTAAAAGCTTAGCAGTTATATATTCAGTATAGTCCAGAATCCATTCTCTTCATTGCGTGCAATATGGATAAGTAAAATATGCTTCCTGTGAATGATTTGATAGTAAGTATATCAATAATGTATAAAGAAAACATATCTAAAATTTAATCAGGGTTTCTGGTTATAAACTATATGAATCAGTAAGATAACATACTTGGAGTGGAATCTTCAAGTCAATGTTCAGATACTAGCCTTTAAATTAAATTTTAGTCATCAAATCAGGTCATAAAATGTCATAGCCTAATTCTCACCTCATGACTGAGAGGGTAACTAAAGACAGATAAATGATTTCTCACCTCTCATGCTTGCCTCTCCCTTCGCCCGAATCTTGATTATGGCAAAAGCCGTGTTGCGAGCTACTTGGTGGCTGAGCTAGTCTTTCTTAACCTTTTATTTATTCTCATACATATAAATCAGAATGGGGCAAAAGGCAACATTACTAACTGCCAACTTTGTCTAACACATGTAGTCCCTTCCCTGCTCCATGCTCTGGTTAGGATCGCAAAACTCAGAGAAATATGAGAAGAACCAATAATCCTGACAGATACAGGGACAGAGAATGAGGACCAGCTGCTTTTCTTCCGTCACACCCCCTCAACATACCTCCCAATGGGCTAAGCTTTCTCCATCTACAGGAGAAATTATTTCAATCCTTTAAAAAAAAGTTTAGCTAGGTTCTCATTTTCAACTCTCAGGGCTCAAAACTACTTTGTAGCTACTTTGTAGCTAAGGCAATTTTTAAACTCTTAGCTTCTTTAAGGCAGATACCATGTTTTATTTATTTTAAATGCCAATTTCTTTGCTCCATCCTTTTAATAGCTATCTTAGACACTGGAAAACAGCAGACACTTGGTTGATATTTATTGAGTAGAGTTTTTGAATCATATTTTTTTAAAGATATAGATTGAAAACACATAAACCAAAAGAATCAGGAGTCAAGATAATTTTAATAAATTATACATTCAGCTTTCAGGTGTAGTACATAGCCACTGTAGTATCCCTTTGAAGAGAGCACTGGGCCATGTGGGTTTTAGACACTGGCTGATGCTGAAATATCTTGTCCATTGCAACCTGACAAAATGCAACAGAAGGTGATTCCTTATTGAATGGCCTTCAGATGGTTAATTTTGTTTCCTGATGGGAGATACCGAAGCTACAGAAAAGCTGTTCTTGTTGTTCAAAGGGCCTTTTCAATTTTTAATTTGACAAGGAGAGTTACATGGTCGACGATACATGCAGACCAGCAGTTATCTCTCATCATCAACTTCTTTGGTACTTTTCAACCCATCTTGGCTGAAAGCAGCTCTATTGTAGGTACTTTTTCTGGCTCTAGCCTACATGTTGTGTGGTTCAATGACAAGATCCCTGATAAACTGGAACAGAGAATGAGGAAATGGGCTTTTAAATGATCAACTGATCGTTCACTTCTCTAGGTTTGGTTTCTGCCTGACAGACTTATTAAAGAAAGGAGTCACACAAAGAAAACTCAGAATATGTTCCCCAGGTCCTGGTCAAATGAGAATCACAGAGCCAGAGGGCACCTTAGAGGTCATCTCTTCTGACTTTGCCATTTTAGGGCAAAAGGAAACTGACACTCAGAGGATTAGATGACTCACCCAAGGTCATGCAGCTCATGTTAGAGCCAGGACAGCTTGTACAGTCTGCTTTCTTGCTGACATTTTTCGCTGACTGATGTTAGGGAAATCAAGAAGATGCCCTAGTTTTTCAAAAACTTTCCCAAGAATAACATTGTGTGAGGGATTATTCTGCGTTCTTGGTTTCCATAGCTAAATCACCATTTTAAATGGGTGAGGTACTGGGAGGAACACTGGATGTGAATTTGGAATTGGTGGGTTTTGTATAAAACCATTGCTATAATTTATTAAGCACCTATCATTTGCTAGACATCGTACATACATTATTTTTATCTTCACAATGAATCTGGAAGGAGCCCTATTTTGTAGAAAAAAGGCTGAGGCTTAGGGACTTGAAATATCTTTCCCAGTGTCATGCAGGTTTTCAAATTCAGTGTTTGATTGATTCCCACAACCCTACTCTTTCCCCTGGACCACACTACACATATTAATAATGTGCCCTTAGGCAAGTTACTTAATGTCTCAAAACCACAGTACAGTTTCCTCAACTGTAAAATGAATACATTAATATTCTTCCTAGCATTGGTGTATGATGAAATGAGAACTAATGTACGCATATGGAGTACCTGGTTTTGGACTTGACACACAGAAGATACTCAACAAAAGCTAGTTCCATTCTACACCTATATCCCTCTCCTATTTGAATTTTTCAGCAGGATTTACATTTGGAACTATATTGACTTGTGTTGAAGAGAGAAAGTTGAAACACTTGCAAGGTGTAAGAGAAGGACAGAAATGGATTAAATATTTTAGATGATAATCCCAAACTGTCGGAATAACCTGACGGCAAAATTTAGATGGTAGAGAACATGCTCCAAGCCTGTTTCTTCAGAATGAAATAATTGAATCAACCACAGTCAAAGAAAGGACTAACTCTAATTCAGAATCCTAAGTTTGAAATGCAGGTAGGGTTTCCAGAAAAATGTGTTCAATATTGAAGTAAAGTATTACCTTCATTGGACAGTGGATTTTTTTCTAAGTCTGCTTTATTGATACTACCCTGTATGTTCCATACAAAGTGAAAAGATGCAGGCATATCCATTTAATAATTGCAAGTAGGCGTCAGAAATTATTTGACCATTTCTTGAAGCAATGTACATTCTTTTGTACTACACTTCTGAAATTATAGTCTAAAATTTACAAAAATCCAATTTGCATGCAATCTTTCAGCAATACTTCTATTGTATTTAGCCAAGAATACTTTTTATAGTTGATAGCAATCAAAGAGGTATATATTAAGAGGATAACAATGTAATGAAAACACAAATAAAAAGAATATCATGCTTGACTCAGGCCCCCAAAGAGAGAGTGGAGGACTGATAAGGAAAATCACACTGGAACAAAACAAGATCAGTAAGTGTTTAGACTTGGTAATTGACTATAGGAAAAATCATCACACAAATTCTTGAATGAAAAACTGTGTGTTTATGACTGAAATATGAGCAGACAACTTCTTTTAAACATTTTATCACACAAGACTTGAAAGAAAGATGACTTCTAAGCAAAAAGTTGTGTCGTCTAGAATGTAAGTTGCAAGATGGTGCGGCTGATCTGTGTTTATCATTTATTGCTTTTTCTGTTACGTTAGCATAGTGTTTTTCCTAGAGGGAGTACTTAAATAATTATTAAATTAGTGAAAATAAGGAATAAGGTCTAATCTGTGGTAGAAGAGTTCACCAGAGAGCTGCTGAATAAAGATTTGGCCCAAAATGTGCATGGTATAAGGTAAAGAATTCTCAAGGCTTTGGGATTTTACCCCTTGCCCTAGTGTGCCCTGGACGTGAGACATGGAGTTAAAGGAGATTATTTTGGAACTTTAAGATTTAATGGCTGCCCTGCTGGGTTTCAAACTTGCATGGGGCCTGTAGTCCCTTTCTTTTGGCTGATGTCTCCCTTTTAGAACAGGAGTGTTTACCCAATGCCTGTACCCCCCTTGTAACTAAAAAGTAACTAACTTGTTTTTTATTTTACAGGCTCATAGGTGGAAGGGACTATTAGACTTGTCTCAGATGAGACTTGGGACTTTGGACTTTTGAGTAAGCTGGAAGGAGTTAAGACTTTGGAGAACTATTGGGAAGAGATTATTATATTTTGCAATGTGAGAGGGACATGAGATTTGGAGGAGCCAGGAGTGGAATGATATGGTTTGGATCTGTGTCCCCACCAAATCTCACGTCAAAATGTAATCTCTCGTGTTGGAGTGGGCCTGATGGGAGGTGATTGGATCATGGGAGTGCAGTTCTCATGAATGGTTTAGTACCATCCCCCCTTGGTACTGTACAGTGATAGAGTTCTCATGAGATCTGGTCATTTAAAAGTGTGTGGCACCTCCCCCTTCTCTCTCTTCCTCCTACTCTGGCCATGTGAAGTGTCTCACTCCCCTTTTGCCTTCCACCATGATTGGAAGCTTTCTGAGGCCTCCCCAGACGCAGAAGGAGCTATGCTTCCTGTACAGCCTCCAGAACTGTGAGCGAATTAAACCTCTTTTCTTTATAAATTACCCAGTCTCAGATATTTCTTTATAGCAGTGTGGGAACCGACTAATACACAGAGGGTTCTGTATTAGTGTCATTGTGCTGGTTTTTCTGTGGGTAATGCAAGACAGAAAAATCTGCCTAAACACATTTTATGTTACAGTATTGTCTTCCTAATGCCTAGCATCCTTTTCCACTGGGCATTAGTTCAGAATCTGCCTACCATTCTTTACCACGGAAGGAGGTAAATTACAGTTACAGCATGTATTTTTAAAATAAATTTTCTATAAAATATCCCAGTCCCTGTCTACAAGTTACCAATTATGGGGTGAATCTTGGACAAGTCACTTTTAACAGCAGAAATTGAAGGTGGTCTGGAAAAGTAAGTGATGTTCCGATTTTGGTATAAACAATACTTCTCTGATTTAAAGGAGTTTCAGAATACTCTATGAAATTGATCAGCATACATTCTGCAATTTAAAATACATTGTTATTATTGTGGTGCGGTAATTGGGTAGAGTGGCTTTTATACCACAGGATTTGCCTTTATAAAAGTCCTTTCCATTCAGGGTGTGGAGCTGTTCCACCTCCTAAGAACATAGACACTCCTGGGATTCGGTCTAGTCTTCACAGGGCCCAAGATTAGATTATAATGCAAAATTTGATTTTTTTAAGATGAATTTTTTGTTCCTTGTGTGTCCCCACCCCATTCTTCCTTGTTGCAGCTGACTCCCATCTTTACTGTATAGAAACTTTCTCCATTTTCTGGGCACTTTGTGTTACATCTCCAGAATGCTATAATCTTACCTGGCCTGACAGTAGAATTCTGATCCTGTTCCAAACCTGCATCCACCAAATGCTGGATGAACTCTCTCTAATGACAGCTGGCTTCCAGTCCCACTTGGCAATCAACGGGGAAGGTGGAGGCTTTCTTCCTATTTGCAGGCTAAATAATGGCTGTAGAGAAGAGAAGCTGCAGACCCAGACTCAGAGAAGACTATATGCTCAGCATCCTCTTAGAGAATTGTCTGGGACTAGGCATAAGAAAGAGGAAGGAAGACATTTCTTTTCTTTAAGTTATAAAAATGGAATAAACTAGTACACCAGAGGAGGTAATTTACCCAAATCATTCTGGTGGCACAAACAAGTAAGTTATTGACACACACATGACTGCAGAATTGGCCCGGTGCTTTACAATCACTCCTTGGCTAATCCTTCTCAGAACTGTTAAAAGCAGGCAGGCAGGAGGATGCCTTCCAGGAAACCATGGAAATGTTTGCTTCCATGTCTCAATGTTTTGAAAGTGTTGGTCTTGTTTCCTCAGCTAGAATACAAACTCTTTGAAAAAAGGAACCACATCTGGGTGTAGTTGACAGAATTTTAAAGTGGCCTTGTAATTTCTGATTCCTTTTGTTATGCCAGCATAATCTGTTCCCCTCTGAGTAAGGGCTGGACCTCAGACTTGTTTCCGACTAGTAGAATATGGTAAAGGTGATGAAATGAAAGGAGGAAATTATTCATCTAGCCTTAAACAAGCAGATAGTCATGTTAGAAACTGCCCATTAAGAGGGTCACACGGCAGGGAACTGCATTTATTTGCTGAGAGCAGTCCCCAGCCAACAGCCAGCAAAAACTGTGAAGACTCAGTCCTCCAATCACAAGGAGGTGAATTCTCCCAACCATTAGAGGAATCTTTGAAATAGATCTTCCTCTAGGCAAACCTTCAAATCAGAACACACCTTTGCCAATGCCTTGATTGCAGCCTGGTGAGACCTTGTACAGAGAACACATTTAAGCTGTGTCCAGACTCCTGACCCACAAAAACTGTGAGATAACAAATATGTATTGTGTTCAGGCATGGAATTGTGGTAATTCATTTTGCAGCAATAGTAGTAAGAAATTACAGAAACTACACTACACATTTTAGCAGAATTCGGGCCACTTACATAATTTTAATCTCATGGCCTTTCATTAGTTTAACAAAGGCAGTTTCAACACCCAAATAAAGAGTTGGGCAGTTTTAGGGAGGGACTATTATTATCTTTGCTTTACGGTTAAACTATAAACTAAATTCCTCCCATGGTTAGCTTGGCCAACGCCCAGGAATAAGCAAGGACAGTCACCCTGGGAAACTGGAAGAAAGATTGAGTCAGCCATGCTAGATTTCTCTTACCGTCATAATCTTTGCAAAGGTGGTTTCAAGAGGCTGGCCCAGTCAAAGTGCCTGCCAAACACACGTGGTGATGCCAGCTTCAAGTTGGTACAGCCACCACCATGTCCCACCTGGAGACCCCCTGAGGCACACACAACCAGACCCCGACCCTCCCCATGCTCACAACCAGGTCCTTGGGGTGGGCCGTAGAGAGTAGTAGAAGTTTCTGGGAAACTAGAAGGTGGTTGGGAGAAGCCAGGGCACCCGAGTGTGTCCAAGAACCCATCCATGGAAAGTTGGGAGTGACAGGAAGTGGGACCATGCAGAGTTCCATGCTCCATTGTACTATCAGACTTCACTGCCAAAACACAAAATCAAAGATAAAGAGAATTTTAAGACAATAGGCCCAGAGCATTAGATCTTAAGTGTGGGCCTTTCTAAGCACAGGACCCTGTGCGACTGCACTGATCACAAGCTCTTGGAGCCACCTGGCTTGAGGGGAGTACCAATTAGGAGGGTGTGGAGGGGGTATGTTCTACATACTGATTTTACTCTGCTCTCTATTCAGTCCCTCCAAGTCCAATACTCTCATTTACTTTCTCTGCACTCCTCTATCCCATGAATTTGTATATGCACTTGGGAATGGGCATAGAATTGTGGGGGAGCTTCTTCCAACTTGTGCTTAGAGTCTTCTTTGTGGTGCATCAGACACTTTCTATCTCCTTTGCTGTCGTAAGACCCCCCTCGCCTGAAAAAGTGGATTCTTCCTGGTCTAGCTAAAATGGGAGTAAAGTCCCAGGGTAAGAAGAAAAAACTTGCAATGAAAAGTGTAACTGCTTGGTATATAAAAATTATTTCCACCTGCAGGATTCCTATTACTTTATCATAAAAATCAGTGTGTGTGTGTGTATATGTGCATGCGTGCCCATGAACACGCACCCACACAGGAATGTATAATGTACCTGTTCATGTATGCAAATGAGTTTTGCTGAAGAGTCCAAGAAATATATGAGAAGCACACATTTAAATGTATACTTTACTGTCACACAAAATAGCCTTTATTGATAGTTACTACTATTGGGGAAGTTTTTGGATGAGCTCAGTGAGCCATATTTTGCTCTTTCTAATTGGCGATTGTATTAGTCCATTCTCACACTGCTAATAAAGACATACCCAAGACTGGGTAATTTATATAAAGAAAAGAGGTTTAATTGATTCAGTTCTGCTGGGCTGGGGAGGCCTCAGGAAACTTACAATCATGGTGGGAGGGGAAGCAAATACATCCTTATTCACATGGCAGCAGGAAGGAGAAGTGCTGAGCACAGGGGGGAAAGCCCCTTATAAAACCATCAGATCTTGTGAGAACTCACTCACTATCACAAGAACAGCATAAGGATAACCACCCCCATGATTCACTTTCCTCCCACTGGGTCCCTCCCATGACACATGGGGATTATGAGAACTACAATTCAAGATAAGATTTAGGTGGGGACACAGCTAAACCATACCAGACATAATAATGTATTTTTTTAAAAAAAACAAATACCTCCTCTTAACGGGACTGAATCTTGGGTCTCTACCCACTACTTGACTTCAATCAAAGATGTTTGATACATAATCCAATAATATGATTTTCAAAAGGACATTAGGGAAGATAGTCCACAGAGTAATCCTGTTAATATTTCTGCTATTGAGACATCTTTTTCCTATATTTAGAATACCCAGAAAGAATGGAATCTAAATATTTAAATGTCTCACAGAAAAAAAAAAATCTGACAACTGGAAAATGTCTTAAAAGCCTATAAAGTCTGGTGCTAGATAATCAGAATCAGCTAATAGGATTCATTTTCATTAAAGCATTTCAAATGATCAAGTCACTGACGCGTTTTAACACTATAATGACATAATACCCTTTCCCCAACTCTTCGAAGAGGCAAAATGTTCACAGATTGAGCAAGTTCAACTGTACACAATGTTTTCATAAGCACAGAAATATTACTCCATAAGAAATACTTCTGGTATGAATGATGAGATTTTGAGAAAGCATCATTTAGGTATAAAATGATCTAGTTGCCTGTGGTTATAAATTACTTCAGGCCCAGTCATCTTTCCCTTCCTCCCCCGGGTTCTCTTTCTCCTTGATGACAAAGGGAGTTCTGAGCATGGAAGAAATGAACCAAATGATGAGGTGAACAAGAACCTGACCCTGCCTAAATTTTTTTCTCCCCCTGCAACCCTCCCCACCCTTTTGTTGTGTGTAATAACTGAGAGTGTGGCAGGAGGTAATCAACAGAGAGGCACAGACACCTGAAGCAAAGATAGAACAACATTTCCTGCCAGGAAATAATCTCAACTTTCAGCTTTAATTCCAGCCTTAACACTCATCCTCATAAGAATGAAAAAAGAAGTAAACAGTGATGCTTTACTCTCTATGCAAGAACTAACTTGTCCAAGCACCCAATGCAGTGGCCCTGTAGATAAAGGATGCTGGGGCAATGTAATCATTTTTATCAAAAGGAGGTATCTGACTTCTGTGCCCCATAGAGGGCTATAGAATACAGTAACCTCATGCAGAACTGGGTGGCTTGAAGAGACTCATTTGCATGCGAAATGCCAGAAGAACTACTGTCTAGTGTCTATGCTTTGCTGGTCTAGCATGCCCTTATTATAAATTCAGAAAAGGCTCTGTAGCCCAGGCTGGAGAACAGTGGAGCAATCATAGCTCTCAGCAGCCTCAACCTCCTGGGCAATCCTCCCATCTCAGCCTCCTGAGTAGCTGAATTAGAAGTGCACCACCACACCTGGCCAATTTTTTCATATTTTTTTTTATAGGGACAGGGTCTCACTATGTTGCCCAGGCTGGTCTGGAACTCCTGTGATCAAGTGATCCTCCTGCCTCGGACTCCCAAAGTGTTGGAATTATAGGCTTGAGCCCCAGGGCCCATTGAAACTTTTTTTAGTTCGTGGAGGAATAACTCAGCACACTCCCATGGACAGGCAGTATGGCAGAAGTTCAGAACATTCATTCTAAAATAAGACACAACCTGGTTTCAAATCCTGCCACTACTTCATACAAGCTGTAGGATATTGAGCAAGTCACTTAACTCCTCAAAAATCAGTGTACTCATTCGTAAAATGCGTCTACTGAGAACACCTTCCTTGTAGGGTGTAGTAAGGGTTAAAATTGAGAGTTTATGTAAAGTCTTAACTCAGTGCCTGGCACATGGGAAGGCCACAAGACAAGTTGGCTCAGTGTCATGACCACCAGTGATTTCTTATATAATTCATACGTTGTCCACCTTTTTTGTTTTGAGACAGAGTCTCGCTCTGTTGCCCAGGCTGGAGTGCAGTGGCGCGATCTCTGCTCACTTCAAACTCTGCCTCCTGGGTTCACGCCATTCTCCTGCCTCAGCCTCCCGAGTAGCTGGGACTACAGGCGCCTGCCACCACACCTGGCTAATTTTTTTGTATTTTTAGTAGAGACGGGGTTTCACCGTGTTAGCCAGGATGGTCTTGATCTCCTCATCTCGTGACCCACCCGCCTCAGCCTCCCAAAGTGCTGGGATTACAGGCGTGAACCACCATGCCCAGCCTGTCCACCTTTTTTTTTTTATTATTTTTTATTTTTTTGCATGCCCATAAACCCAGTGAGACAGGGTCCTGGTCTTTTTTAATGTTTTATAAATTGTTCTATATATCTCTGGTGATTTATAAATAACAAAAACAATACCAATGCATGTCTAATCACTTGCAAGTGGAAATCTTAAAGTTTTCATGGCATTGGAATCATTACAAGCTAATTGGGATCTCGATGTTATCTAAATGCTCTCTAGCAGATCCTTCCAGCTGCTGCGCATGCTCTTTTGATTTTTCCCCTTTTCATCTTTTCCACATTATTCCACCTCTAGGCGCAGGAGTCAGCAGCTGGAATTACCACAGGACCTGACTGTTGGTTGTAGGACCCAGATGGCAGAAGCCTGAAAATGTTTCTGGCAAATACCTCCACAAGCCGGAGTGTGTGTGTGTGTGCTAGCATGCATGCTCCTCCTTTTTATTGGCACTTTAGTTAAATGCCCAGCAGCCGCTTCCTGGCTGGATTCCATTCAAACTACAGTTGGCGCCTGTAAAAATGGCTTTGGCTTCAGTATCTTATATGTGACTGTCTATTATGAAGAATTTTCCCACTGCTGATGATTTCTATTTTTATGAATACTTGAAAATACATGTCTCACATAAGAGTTTTGACCTCCTTTTATCTTTCCACTGGAAATTCTTTCATAAAGAAGTGTCATCTCTTTTATACAATTATGCTTTGTGAGGGGCTATTTATAGCTCTGTGAAAATTAGAGAACGTAGTACTCCTTTTGACTTTGAGAAAAATTGTTAAGCATCAAATTGCATGTCAAGGGAAAAATGATCTCATGAAAAAATCAACAGGCCTCACTATTTTCCACAGTCCCTCATAGCTCCCACTCCCCAAATACATGGAGGATGAGTAGTCATTACCCTTCAATAAAATAAAACTACCATAAAAAATAAAACTATGCTTTATCTTGCTTGATGCAATAGCTATGCTGCTGGAACGGGGACATTTTAAACGCACTACAAAGATGAGAGTTGTTTTCCAAATAGAAACCACTGGAGAATGCTTTCTGAAAGAAATGATTCTGGAGCTGACTATCCAGAACCTGATATGCATCCTTATTAACTAGGATTTTCTCATACTGCCATTCCTTAAAGTTGGGATCACCTGTTAAAAGGCTAGATGTATTATATGACTTCAAAGCTCTCAGGTCATGCATGAGCACTCTTTCTAGACATTTACTCTATCTCTCTCTCTCTCTTTCTCTCAGTCATGATTTCTGTGATTTTCAGAAACAGTAAGATTTTCATCCTACTGGGAAATTGAAAATATACTAAACCAAATAAATAACTAAATGTCTCCATTTAAACGTCAAGAGCATACGCCACAATATACCAGATGTGAAAAGAAAGAAAGACTAGTTCAAGGTGTTGGAATCCTGAACAACTAAGAAATGTTTCTTTTAAAATGTAGTCAAAGCAATAAGTAAGGATTATAGGACTTACTCACACAGTCAGTCCTCTGTATCCATGAACTCCGCACCCATGGATTCAACCAATCAAGGATCAAAAATATTCAGAGAAAACCATTGCATCTATACTGAACATGTATAGGCATTTTTTCCTTATCATTATTTCCTAAACAATACAGTATAATAATTGTTTACATAGTATTTACATTGTATTAGGTATTATAAGTAACCTAGAGATTATTTAAAGTATATGGGAGGATGTTCATAGGTTATATACAAATACTATCCCATTTTATATCAGAGACTTCAGCATCTGTGAATTTTAATATCCAAGAGAGGTCCTGGAACCAGTCCTCCTCAGATTCCGAGGTACGACTGTATATTTCTTCATTAATTAGTGTGTAGAAAATTTACTTCTGGGAAAACAAAAGATATCAACACTTTCTCTAGTGTGAATTTTCAGAAGTTTTGCACAAGAAGTTAAATAAGTCTCCCCAGGAGACCTGGAGGACCCAGTGTCCAAAGAAGGTCGAGATCAGGTGCTGGAATGATTCATTCTGTGAATCATCATCCTGTGAATTTGTTTAGCACTAATCCTCGAGTCTGGAAGCTCAATCTGTCTGATAAATCCCAATTCAAATACATGAATGCTTATAGTGACTTTATTTGTAACCTCCAAATACTGCAAACATTTCAAATATCTTTTGGTGTATAAATGGTTAAACCGTGGTTCATCCATACAAGGGATAATACTCATCAGTTGAAAGGAATGAAGTACTGACACCCAAAACAACAAGGATGTATCACAAATGCATGTCAAAGCAAAACACTAAATTCTATACGATTTCATTTAGATGGCGTTCTGGAAAAAGCAAAACTCTAAAGAAAAGAGACCAGTTGTTGTCAGGGGTTTGGGGCCCAGGGGTCTGGCTACAAGTGGCATGGAAGAACTTTTTGGGCTGATAGACCTGTTCTTGATGGTAGTGTGGGTTACATAATTGTATGCATTTGTATAATCTTGCAGAACTATACACTTTTTTTAAAAAGTGAATTTTGCTTATGTAAATTATGCCTGAATAAAAAATATATTAAGAACTTATTCCATTAAAAAAACAAAAATGATAAATAAGTTAATGGTAAGTTTGACAGATATATTTAGGCTAATGATAAGTTTGACAAATTTATTTATAAATATCCTTTATAAATACTTTCAGTATATTAAAAAAGAAGAAGAAGAAGAATGAGAAGGAGAAGGAGAAGGAGAAGGAGAAGAAGAAGAAGAAGAAGAAGAAGAAGAAGAAGAAGAAGAAGAAGAAGAAGAAGAAGAAGAAGAAGAAGAGAACAGGTAGTTTAAAAAAATAATACTGAGTGCCTGGCTCTTTTTGTGGCAGAGTTTCTCATTCTGATGTTACTGGTGGTAACAACTCCAGGCCCGCCACACATCGTTGGAGATTTAACCCCCAAGACATTTCTTATATTCTAAGTAGTCACAGTGGCAGAGTTCTTCAGAAGCCCAAGAATATCTAGGCACAGTCTCAAAGATGAGGAAGGGTTCCAGACCACTGCTGGGATGCCCAATATTTTACGTTCAAGAGGGTAAATCTGATCACTCAGGTTCGGGAACCACTGGTTCAAATCAATTACTTTAATACCAATCCTAAAATATGAGATGCCCAGGAATATGAAAAAAAAAACCTTTTTCTAGGTAAGATCCACTTAAAATAAACCTTAAGGGAAACTCTGTATAAGAAAGACACAAGATAACATACTGCCTTTGGATTATGTTGAAAATAGGAGACCGTGTCACCCAATCATTGATGGTGTCTATTCAGGCCATGGTGGGATATAGGCATATATATGTATGTGGGTATGATGTGTGTGCATGAAGAGCAAAGCCATCTCTTCATTCCTGAGAGCTGCCTCCTTCAGCCACAGCCCTATCTTTTTATACACAGCTATGGATAACCCACCCTCATAATGTGATGGCCTAAATCAATTTTCCTGACTTTCCTAAGTGTTTTGGGAACCACACTGCGATCTGAACTCCCAATGTAGGCCCTTATCTCTGGAAGACCATGTGCACATATCTTGTCACCTTGTTTGGCACATCTGGGCATCCTCCTGCCAAGTACACATACACACATTCAAGTATGAGAGAGCAGTTGGTTACAAAATTTCTGCAAATCGATGAAGTCAGGACTCCTCCTCATTGTGTATATAACTCAGCTTCAGAAATCCAGTCTGAAGAGGTCACTGGGATTCCCCTTTCATGAAATCTATATTTCTAATATACCTGGCTATACAGGCCCCAACTTTTTTTTATAAAACCTCCCAAGTCAATGTAAGAACAACAACAACAAAAATATGTATCCTTTGGAAGATCTTGAAAGTGCTTCAATAAGCAGATGAGAATAATTTGTAATTAGCTTGGTAATTTGGGGGCATGCATGTAAAGTGGATGCCACTAAAGTGATTTTTAATGTACTTGAAAAACAGTTTGCCTTTTCCCTGGAGGAGGCCGAATAGTTTTCTCTTTAGTCCTGTTGACACTATTAATTTGCTTTGCAACCTCTTCTGCCCCCTCCCCTTTCTCTTCCATCTCTATTGCAAACAGAAGCGAGGAAAGCAAGGCTTGGAGAGCTCTTGTAGAGAGACCCATTTGCTCTGGCTCAAGCAATAGCAAGGCCAATCAGCCTGAAATCTGAATTTTTCAGACACATAATAGACCCTTGGCTTATCAAAGCCTCTTATCTGATTGGAAAAAATCAAAGGTAAACTTCAGGACTCATGGAATTAAAAGACAAATGAGATGTCATAATTATCAAAGTGGCTAATTTAGAAAATTAAGCTGTTCACATAGGTGACATAATTGCTTGTCACAATCACTCTTTTTCTCATTAGCTTCTTCCACTCAGCACCTACATGCTGTGGAACAATCTCCGGCCTTGCTTAACAGTATGGGTGTTCTTTTGTGGTTTAGCATCAGGTAATTCTCTCAACTCCTATAAGAAATGCATAGATTTATTCTGGGGTTTATTCAGAGAACAATTCCAGAAAATCCTGTTCCTTCACAGTTTGATATTTATTTTAAATTTGAGACCAAACTTTCTTTCAAAATAATTAGCTAATTCTCAAGAGGATTTATAGAGTTGATATAGCATACTAATGTTTCTTGGAAAACATTAAGTGGTTCGGTATATGTAATATTTAAAAACCTCAGAGGTTATGTAGAATTTGCTTTTAATTATCTTCCCAAATTCTGCATAGAAGGAAAAGAAATATAATTTCAAGATAGTTTGTTTTATTTGCCTAATGTTTTATTATTTGATTTCTATAATCCAGACAAATATAAATAAATTCACTCTAAGGAGTTATTTGTAAGAGTGAACACGATACTGTTTATATGTTAGCAAGTTCAGAAATTATTAAGGATAAGGTCTAAGAAAGGAAACCAAAAGGAAGGCCTAAACCATACCATTGTAAATGAGCAAGATTAAATAGTTTGGATGAAAATCATGAATATGAGATTGACTAAAGCCTACTATCTTGAAGAGCTGTAGAATATGGCTGACCTGACCTATAGAGGGACTCTCTTGATGTTACTCATTTGAAAAGATAGTTCATCCTGAATGCATACAATGAAGCTGTCATCTGTGTTCTGAAATAATATGTAACGATAGTGTTTTGATTTCATTAACATTGATTTAGCAAAGTAATTGCATTACAAGAGCTATTATGGTCACATACTAAAAGACAAAAGCTCAGAAAGAAAAAAAAAAAAGAAAATCCAATCAAATCCCTAAATATATGGGGTTACTATAAACTCTGCCTCTATTCATTACTGAACCTGAAGTGGTAAAGTCTAAGGACCTATAGAAATAGAATTATATAGACAGTTTATCCCCCACAGCAATAGATACAAGCTCAATTACATCAATGTTATGCTTAATTCCCTTGATACTCACAGTTGTAATCTTTGATTAAAAAAAAAAGCACACTGAATGCTCTAACCAGACAAGAGTGAAGACTACGAAAGAAAAGAGTGTGGACTAGTTGTCTAAGCTTTCTTTGTCTGTTATACCTGCGGTCTCCGATAATACAGCAGAGCCCTTGAGTTGAGTGTATAATGGTTTTTTAATAAGGAAGACAGTGTGCTGGGTTATAGCAGAGGAGATATTAGAATAGAATTTTTAGAAACAAAGAAAGGGACCAAAAAGCCTGAGAGAAGATAGTCTTTTGCAGGTAAGTTGGTAGTTGGCTTCAGTGGAGCATGATCAATGTGTGGCAACATCTTCGAGATATCTCGATGGAGAACGGAGAACTAAGGGAACACCTGCCAATTATAGATGGAAACTACGCTTGGCTGTTTTCAACAATTTGGCCATTCATTTGACTCATCATTTGAACTATCCATGGAATTCAGTGGTGTTTTAGTGCAATGGTTTCAAGTTGTGCTCTATTGAGTCTTAGGCATTTGAATCAGGAAGGCAAAATAGACAATGACCTGTCTTTCAACTCCTCCTGCTTCAACCAGCACAACTGTGCTCTCATCTTTTTATACAGCTGGATTCCATTTAAGGGTGCATTTGAAGATAAAGCTTCACAGCTAAAAAACTGCTTCTTCAGTGAGTAGGCTAGTGTGTGGCTAGAAGATCATATGCTTGCACTAATAACATAACAATGATATTGGATAGGAAGTAACATATTACCTACGTTTTCACCCAAGGCAAATCTGTTGTCAACTCAGAAAGTTACTCCCAACATTCATCTGACAAAAATTTATTGACTTCTCCACTGCTCATTACCCTCCCCTCGGGTCAGCCATAGGTCACCCTAAGACAAGACATCATCTGGTCACTAGAACTGCTCATTTAAACGATCTGCTGTAGCTGTGGTTAGGCTGTCTTTCCAATCTCCCAACCAGAAACCAACTTGTGACCTTATTTGGGCTGAATTGTTAGCAAGTCCCTGCCTTATTAGTATCTGTGATGAACTAAATGATATCTTAAAAGAAATGGAAGAAACCTAGAGAATATCTGTTTTCTGCTGATAATTTCAGGTGGCAGCAATGAAGAAAAAAATACAGGATGTCTCAATATTTTCACATTTACAAAATGGATCTTGTACATGATACTAGTAAGAGTAGGAAATGTGTGCTGATTCTGTGTCTCTTATGCATCATTACTTAAACAAGTGACTTTCTCAAGTTAAACAAAGAAGTGACAAAAGGGATCTAAACATAAGTCTGTCTGAAACCAAAGTCTACCCACCACACCAGTAACACTTCAAGTGTGGTCTACAGACCCTTTGCCATTCTACAAGGAGATGAGTCCAGGAATTAGGAGGTAGCATTGTAGATAATTTTGGATGCCTTGACAAAGTAATTTTATACCTGTTAAATGTAATAGTAAAAACTTGAGGTTTATAAATTGAATGTCTTTGCTTTTTATTTCATATTTTAGCAATATGGTTGTAGTATATTTCATAAAAGTATTGATCCATGACAAACTGGGGGAAAAATGCTAAGGCAAAAGCTGGTCTACTCCACAGATCATTTGAGGAGCATCACACTGCACCAAATGGTTCCTAAATTTTGAGCGCTCAAGATAAAATGGATGCAGTACAGAAAGGGTAGCACCACTCTTAGCCGGCAGCTTCTTATCTTTCAATATAAAGGATAATATGAATTCCCAATGACATGACTCAGTTCTGCCATTGAATTATTTCATGTCCAAGCATAAGAACGTTCCCACAGCCTTTTGCCCACGGACTGGCTGAAACAGCATACAGTGTTTCTGTTCTTGTCTCCAAGCTGCAAGCTCTTCTTCAGCTTCATCAACTTTACCTGGATGCAGGTTTAATCAGTTTCCTTCTTGGACTGAGCTGAATTAAAGGGACGCTTTCTAACAGCCAGTTCAGGGGCACCCGCTGAAGAAAGATCAAATTTATTTATGACGCCCTTTGGCTAAGTGCTTGCTTTCCTTGACAAAACATCACTTGAGTCTTTAAAGGTTTATCTTTAGGTGTTCTATGGCTGGCCTGAAGCCATGTTCTCTTAAACGGTGATCAAAGGCACAGACAATACAAAATCAATCAATAGAAAGTGTGTTCTATTTAAACATACTGCCTGTTTAGCTTTTTCATTTTTAAAGGACCAGGGCCGTGTATTGGAGACAGTTACACACAATTCTACTGTACTGTAATTATGTGTATCTTAAGTTGTCCTTATTTTCCTTCTTTACTTTCAGAGAGAACTGTCACAGTTCAAATATATTTGCTTATTTATTTAAATAACATGCACTAGGAGTTTAAGTAGCATATATATAGTAAGACATATTATTAAGAAGGTAGCTACATCATAATTGTAGCCAAAAATTAGAAACCATAATTTATAAGGCTTTTGTTTAGTACGGGTGCTCACCTTAAAGACAGGTCTCTTGGTAACTAGAAATATTCCTGTTTTATTATGAAACTCTTATAATAAATTGAGACAAAACTGTTAAATTGTGTTTTGAATCTCATTTTAAGGGGGTGCCACTGTAAAGTTTAAAACAATCACAACAAGTCACTGTTTTCAAAGCTGTACTGCTAAAATACATTTAGTTGCTATCAGAAGTCAGACTGTTGTGACCAGAAATAAACTTACATTTTAAAACGATCAATTACTTCTGCAGAATTAAATCTATCCTAAGTAGCATTTTCTTAGCTGTTGCTTGTTCTGGGTGTACATTTTGTTCTGCCAAGTCGGCAGCCCCTGCGTTATTTTCAAAATAAAGTGCTCAAGCCCCTGACAGAGACTGTCTTGTTATCTCTTTACTGTAAATATGGGTCTTTTGCCAACAGTGAATACACAAACCAAGGAGAGTTGTTTGTGATATAATTTTAACCTACTGATCAATATTGGGCCTTCCTTATCAGAAGCTTTTGAAAAAATCAGGGATGTTCTCTCATATTCTTTGAGGCAAATTGCACATCACTAGATCAAAGGGCCGAAGTACAGACTACTGGTTACCAGATAAAAAGATAATTTACTATTAGATCCATTTTTGAGATTTTAAAATTAGAGAAAATATTTCTTTTTAATTATTATTTTGCTTTAAGTTATGGATACATATGCAGAACATGAAGGTTTGTAACATAGTTATATGTGTGCCATGGTGGTTTGCTGCACCTATTGACCCTAGAGGAAACATTTCTGAAGTGCCAGTAAAAACAAGATTATAAAGAGAGAATTCACTCAAAAATAAATAAAATCTTTAGCAATTATTTGGCAATCTATTTAAAATTTGCTTTCAAACTGAGATAATAAGATTGTATTTGATAAGTCTATGTGGAAATAATGCCATGGTCCAAAGCTATTTTATAAAGTGGAAGCTTAAGAATAAATTATCTGGAAATATCCAAGCTAGGGAAATTTACCTGTTTAAGCATCTGATATGGAACTGGTGTTGGTGAGAAATAAAACCTAGCAAACTCAACAAAATGTGACCAGGTTTTCAGCTGGATTTACTCATAGTCTTCATAGAAAAAGAGGTATTTTATTTATTTTTCTTTTCCTTTTAGAGAAAGGGTCTTGCTCTGTCTCCCAGGCTAGAGTGCAGTGGCTATATCACAGCTCACTGCAGGGTCCACCTCTCCGGCTCAAGCCACACTTCTGCCTCATCCTTCTGAGTAGCTAGGACTACAAGCACATATCACCATGCCCAGCTAACTTCCTGATATTTTTTGTAGAGATGGGATTTTGCTTTGTTGCCCAAGCTGGTCTCTAACTCCTGGTCTTAAGTGATCTTCCCACTTTGGCCCCCAAAAGTGCTGGGATTACAGATCTGAACTACCACGCCCAGCCAAGAAAAGTCTTTAATTCAGAACTAGTGTTAGTTAAGTAAATGCAAGTTGGCAGGGCAGTTGATTAAGTTCACACTTATGTGATAATATATACCTAACACCTCTCTTAAGCCCTCTTAAGTTGTCCTTCTCCCCTAAAGACAAAAAGGACTGTGGTCAAAATCTCTAGTCTCTTTTGCATAGGTAGTTCTTTGAACTCTATGCTCAAGTCATGGGGATAAGTAATTCCTTCTAGGGTAATAATGCCTCTTGAAGTACAGCGGCAGTGCTAGATGCTCTAATATAAGAATAGCTACCCCTGCTTGCTTTTGGTGTCCATTTGCGTGAAATGCCTTTTCCCATTCCTTTAACTTTATGTAAGTCCTTATGTGTCAGGTGAGTCTCTTACAGGCAGCAGATGGTTGGTGAATTCTTATCCATTCTGCAGTTCCGTCTTTTAAGTGGAGAATTTAGGTCATTTACATTCAATATTAGTATTGAAATGTGAGGTACCGTGCATTAATTGTGCTCTTTGTGGCCTGTGTACTTTGGTTCTTTTGTTTTTTGTTTTTGCTTTTTGACTCGAAATTTTGTTTTATAGGTCCTGTGTGATTTATGCTTTAAAGAAGTTCTGTTTTGACGTGTTTCCAGGATTTGTTTCAAGATTTAGAGCTCCTATTAGCAGTTCTTGTAGTGAGGGCTTGGTAATGACAAATTCTCTCAGCATTTGTTTGTCTCAAGAAGACTGTATCTTTCCTTCATATTCTTAGCTGATAATTGTTTTGTTTGACAAGGCTGAAGATAGAGCCCCAATCCCTTCTAGCTTGGAGGGTTTCTGCTGAGAATCTGCTGTTAATCTGATAGATTTTCCTTTATAGGTTACCTGGTGCTTCTGTCTCACAGCTCTTAAGATTCTTTCCTCTGTCTTAACTTTGGATAACCTGATGACAATGTGCCTAAGCGACAATCTATTTGCAATTAATTTCCCAGGTGTTCTTTGTGCTTCTTGTATTTGGGTGTCTAACTCTCTAGCAAGGCTGGGAAAGTTTTCCTCGATTATTCCCCCAAATATGTTTTCCAAGCTTTTAGAATTATCTTTTTCCTTAGTAACACCGATTATTCTTAGGTTTGGTCATTTAACATAATCCCAGACTTCTCAGAGGCTCTGTTCATATTTTCTAATTCTTTTTTCCTTGTCTTTGTTGGATTGGGTTAATTCAAAGACCTTGTCTTTGAGCTCTGAATTTTTTTCGTCTACTTGTTCCATTCTATTGCTTAGACTTTCCAAGGCATTTCACATTTCTAAAAGTGTGTCCAAAGTTTCCTGAATTTTTAACTGTTTTTTCTTTAAGCTCTCTATTTCCTTGAATATTTCTCCCTTCACTTCACCTAACCAGGGTGATGCTTCAACCCAGGGGTCATTGTATTTCACTAGATCTACTTTTCACTAGATCTATTTGGCCTTTGGACTTCAGCTGGGAAAGAACAACTTCCCAGAAAGAGTCTATGTCCCTGAATGAAATTGACCCCTTTCTAAATAAGCTTTGGTTATTTTCTCCCATTAAAAATGTACCTCTTCTCTCCTTTATGGCAATGGACAAATGCTTGAGTTTGATCTGTAAAAGCCAAGACATATATTTAAATTGTTGTTGGCCTAGCAGAAAATCTCTGTTAAGAGTTTAAAATCGTTTACTTCCTTCTCACTCTCTGAAGCGTATATTATATAAGCCAGATGACTTGCTGAAAAATCTTAAAAGATGCAATGTGTGCATTAGTGTTATTAAAAATGGAATTTAAAGAATTCATTACCTGGCCAAAAATATGTATTAAGCACAAACTATGTCATGAAAAAATGAGAACATTTTCATATCTCTTTAATAATTTTTTGATTTAAGAGGAATATGCAGTCTGTACTATTTATTATTATATCATATACTGAGGTATATATGTACATTTATTAAGTACTTAGCAAGTATTTATTAAGTACTTACTGTGTGCAGAACTTGCTTTAAGTGTGGAAATGCAAAGGCCTTACAAGATGGTCTCTGTCATTCCCTGATGAGGCCTGGAACCCTGGAATCCCTCTCAAAACATCATAAATAGTTGGGGTTTTTAAACTTTTCTCTGCCATGACCCTTTTGACAGTTAGGTGCTGCCTATGGACTCCTTCTCAGAATGTTTTGAAATCTGTAAAGTCAAATACATAGGATGACAAATACGAATAAAGTCAAATACATAGAAAATCAATATTAAAAATGTATAATTGAAATACAGAAAATAAATGTCTTTTTCCCAATCCGTTTTATCAACACGAGATCTAATGAGATTCTTACCCATGATATCACAGGTACTACAAGTTCTCCTGTGATTTGTTGCCTATATTTATAATTGAAGAAAAGGCTAAGTTTCATTAGAGGGTAGTGGAAATAAAGGTATAAAGGTGTAAATGTTTCCCCATCCATGTTTAAGAACTCTCAGGTTTCCAATTTTAGTTAAGTATCCCTGGTCTAAGTTAATGTTAACAGTTTCAAAAACAGAAGATCTGAAAATGTTAGCCTCAAATGAGGATACAATTCTATTTTTCCTAATTATTAGTTGTAATTTTGATGAGTCACCCACAAGTGTACCATATTCTCCTCTGAAAGAAAAACAAAAGGAACCTTTAAAGGAAAGAGATCTTATCAGTAAAAGGGACAATCTGCTGTTGTCTGTTTATTTATTTGTATCCTGCCTTGCTCCAGGAAGGATTTAAGGCGGCTTGTTCCTATCTGAGTTCCTAGAACTTGGTTAATTAAATCTTCTGAAAATGTAAATTAAAATGCAGTAATGTTATTTGACAAATGGGACCAAATTATTATCATCTTTTAAATAATTATGTGATTGGGAATGTCTACATCATATTTATCTAATCTGCAATTAAATCATTTATATATGCAATTAAATCATTTATATCTGCAATACATAAATTCGCATCATCAATAACAGGAAATGTGGCCAATGGCCAAGTGTGTTGCAAGAACAAAATGGCCTGTGTCAGAAGGAAGGGTCACCAATGATGTTCTAATTGAAACACTGACAAATTAAACAAGGGCATAACTCATCCTTTCAGCTATCAAGTGACACAAAGATCCTCACACTGAACTGGCAATATTTTGCTTACCCTTTTCTACATATTCTGTTTGTAGAATATTTGCCTCATGGCAACATCATTGTTAATCTCTGAAGTAATGGCTTTCTAGATAATTTCTAATCTCTTTTGGGGGTGGGGTGTCTACTTTATTGTATAAACCTCAATTAGCATTGCTACCATAAATTTCCAGGTTCAATTTCACACCAATTCAAAAAATATTTATTAAGCACCTAATATGTGCAAAGTACCAGGCTTAGGCATGCATAGCAGTAAGACTGTTAGTCTGCAGATGGTAAGGTCTGTAAGGCAAGTCTCTATATTATCTAAATAAACTCAGAGCTGACCCTGAACTCTCTACCTTAAAAAGCAGCATTAAGGCTCTATCCATCTCCATCTCCCTTTAGGTTCTACAAAAACTCAGAAGACCTACCCGAAACAACAGAAACCTCCGGACCATTAAGTGACCACCCATATCCTAGTCAGTGCAGCCTTTAAATTCTGGCAGCCATCTGTTTCCATGTTTTTTTTGTGAGATACAGAAATCTTTGCAGAGGATGGAAGCACCGGTTGGATGCCTGTGTGCGTCTCGTCTTCTTCTGAAGTGTGCGCACACAGTCATTTCCCCGGGAGAACTTGCCACCTCCCTGGGGTGATGATGCCAAGGAGTGTATTTGTGGGGACTGAGGGCTGTCTATAATGTTCCTGCAACCTATGGGCCTTCTCCCCATTCTTAGCCTGAAAAAACATCTCTCTCTTTTCGCCCCTTTTGCAGTTGAAGAGATACCTTCCTCTCTCTTCTTGCCCTTCAAGACAAATAAGTAGCGTTACCGATGAACTTAGACTCGTGCAGAGGAACAGAACTGCTGTTGACTCTAAGCGGCTTTAGTTTTCTCTGTACACAAAAATAACCCCTGCCCCAGATAGGTCTCCTTTCTACCAGCCAGAAAAAAAGAAAACAAAACATGCTTGAAGGTTGGGGGATATAAAAAAATATAGTCAGAACAAATACAAATCAGTGTCTTAACAAATTAGTTTGTCCTCATAGAAGATGTGACTTCCACTCTTAAGGAACCAGCAAACTAGACTTTAAAATCCAGACATTTTTGCATGGCCCCTGGTGCTTATTAAATTCTTAATTAAATAAGTAGGTGTTTCATAAATGCTCTTCGAGCATTATAATAATAACAAGTTAATAAACAAAAGTCTACAGAACTATAATTTTATTACTACGGTTAATAACATTGGGCATTTAAGCCTGTGTAAGTAAATGAAAATGCTTAATTTATGTACATCACACTGCAATTTAAACTAATTGTTTTTCTACTTTTTGAATTAGGGGCACACACAAAAAGTCACTATATTTAATACCAGCAAAAGCAAAGAAACTTGATGTTTAGTCTATTCAGCCTTCCTGAAAATAAGTCTCTTATTTCCAGGGACTTGTTTGAAATATTAATGAGCATTTGTAGATCCTGATTCTTCCCTTTATAGTCCCCTATAAAGGGAAAACCAGTTTGAATATTGTTTCCTAAGTGTTTACTATGGTTAGTTACTGTCCTAAGTGATTTACATAATGGTTTTATTTCATCCTTGCTGCAATTCCCACTTCACAGATGTAGAAACTGAGGGTGAGAGAGGTCAGATAACTTGCCCAGCATCAGTGGTAAATGCGGTTACAGAATATTGACATGGGAAGGGCTTGGCCAAGGCAATTTTGTTGAAAGAGGTGTGCAAGCCAGGAGAGTCACCCTAAAGCTACATTTGCAGTCAGGGGTATGTTTCTGCTGAAAAATAGAGACTTATGAGGGTGGCAAAGCCTGAGGGAGATTTTAGAGCTATAGCCACCACCCCTGTCCAAGTTGGTACCACCATGGTCCACAGTCAGAATTCAAGTCCAAGGCTTCTGGAACACATGCATTTAAGCACTGAGTTGTGCTGAGAGTCATGGTCCATCACAGATCACAGGTCTGGTCTCTCATTTCACAACCTCAGTTCTGTACCAGAGTATTAACATCCTCTTCACTGCTCCAGGCCTTGTGCTAGACTAGGGACACAGAAATGGAGAAGCTGGCCTGTGAGATGGACCTAGAGTGAGGCCCTCTGGGAGCCCCAGAATCCCTGGATGGGATTCAACCAAATCTTGCCTTGTCCGGAATTCTGGGCCATGCTGAACTGTGTTATAACATAAGCCATTTTAAACAGTTTATATTTCCTTGTTGAGATAGCACTGTACGGTGGTTAATAGAAATCCTGGAGCCAGATTGCCTGGTTCCAATTTCAGCGCATTACTGACTAGTTGTATAACCATGGGCAATGGACTCGACTGCCTGGTGCTTCCATTTCCTCATCTGCAAACCAAAGACCACAGTACTACCCACCTCACAGGGCTTTATATGGATTAAGTAACAACAGAAACAAAACCTAACTTAATGTTATGTGTTTGTTAAATAACATGGGGGATAAAAAACAAAAAAACCCAAGTGCTAGATTTACCTACGAAAGATGAGAGTAGAGTCCAGCACAAGGAATACACATCTCAAAGTTTTGCTTATTTACCAATCACCACATTGCAAACTCTAAGTCAGATACAGCAATGTGAAACCTTTTCCTTGCTTTAGTGTAGCAGCAGCAAGTTTCTTCATATAACATCTGTTTTTATTCATTTGAATGATAGTTTTCGTAGTTAATATAACTGCTAAGAGTTACATTAACGCTCTGCTGTGAAAAATATATTATTCAAATGATCTAAGTGACTTGAACAGTTACATATGTAAACTCATTTTTACAAATAGAAAATAACATCCTCCTCATCGACCTATGCTGAAAATGTTGGCACAAACTTAGGAGGCCACCTGAGCCAAAACACAGATAAGAGAATATCTCTGGGGAAGAAAGACATTACATAGATTCCTGCAAGTCTAGTCCAATGTGGAACAGCAATTTGCCAGCAGTCACAGGAATCCAAAAGTGAAACCGGAACTGGAGCTAAGGCAATGCAATAGTTGCTACATCCATTCATTCATTTATTTATTCATGCTATGTTGAACACCTAGAGCTAACTTCCACAGCCATCTTCACTTTTGGCTCAACATCCTAAATTTATTTTAAAAGTGCAGGTCAACTTTCTCACTGTCTTGCTAACTACATCCAATCCCAAGAGCTTTCCCATTTTTTTAAAGCAGGAATTAGAGTATTGCAATAAAAAAAATCTTATCAGTGTTGCTATGTTTATGTATATTTAGATGTTTTAAATTTTAGAAGTAACTCCTAAGAGAATGGAGCACATTTAAAGCAGCGATTTTGGCAGCTTATGGGAAATACCTTATCTATTCTAACACAATGAAGTGGAGGAGCAGGTCAGAATTGGGCAGGAGGAGTACAACCTCTTAGGGAAACCAAGGCGTTCACAGAATAATAGCTCAAAGCCACTGGAAGAACTTACAGATTATGAGTGAAAAACCATGACCAACGTAGAACAGTAAAGGTCAACATAAATATATTGTCAGTTTCAAGTATTAGACAATGATTAGTCAGAGGTGAAGAGTTGAGTAATGGAAAAACCAACCAGGAGGTGTGAAGTATGGTGGGAACAAGGAGAGAGGCTATGGAACATTTTCTATAAAAGCTCAGAATTGAACTATGGTCAGAAAGAGATGGCAGGAAGAGAAAAATCATCCTTATATAGTTTTGGTCAATGAAGTATCATATGATTTGCAATACTCAAAACCAGTCAACATTAGGTCTTATCCTAAGAAAAGACTGTCCATGGAACAAAAATGAACACTAATTACCAAGCTTCCTTTGTATTATAATGACATGACAATGGACAGGATCAGAATTCATGGGCACATATTGTTTCAGGTAGAAGGCATTATAAGAATGTCCCAAAAGAGGTATTGGCCCAGAATCTAGGACAGAATCAAAAAAACTAAGGAAGGAGGCCAGAGGGGAGAGTTGTATAAATATGGTCATCTAAGTATGTATATTTGAGAACTTTTGAGTTGTTTCCCTCCATGATGTTGTTTAGGCAAGTGGAAGGTAACTAATCCATAGTTGTAGGTCCTGAAAATTGCGACCGTCATAATTCCTTGCCCCTAGATTAAGCGATGCTAGGACCAGATATAAAATACTAAGCTTATCTTGAAAGATAAGATTGTGATCTAACCAAAACAACGAGCTAATCAAAACTTGCTTCAAGACCCTCTCCTAGCTATGTCCATCAATACAAAGCTCTTGTGTCATAAACTGTTCCCAAACCCAGTCAGTTCCCACATTTGGCAAGATCCACCTGGAAATCTTTCAGCTCAGATGCTGAAATCCTGTAAATAACCCTCCTTTACCTTTGCTTGATTTTAAAAAAATCAGAGTTGGGTTGCAGCAAGCTTGGTGTTACTGGGTGTTTTCCTGACATTGGAGTGTCAGTGTGGGTTAGAGGGTCAGACTGAACCATGGGGCTGACACTGCCGTCAGCGTTGCCATCAATGGGACGGAAATGGGATAGATGAAAGCAAAGACAAAATGGTTTTGCACTTACTCATGAGCTTAAAGACAATAACTCAATTTTCTAATTAGTATTCAGAATTGTTGGATATTAGTCACAATTAATATCTGAGGATAGAACATTTGATCATGAACATTTTGGCTTTATATCAAAATGGCTGCATCAGGATATCATGTGTCCGCTGGAACAGACAGAGGTTTCTGTATGTCTGCATGTTGTTCAACTATTTTTCTTGCAAAGGTCTTGTAGAGTTTTCAAAACATAATCATGTTCTGATAGCAGAGCTCATGATGCAGCACACAATAAGGTTTAAACCTTCTATGAGGAACCCTACGAGCTTCCTACCAATGGAACTGTGAATCAAGCTCCAGTTAAGAAACAAGAGTCTCTAGTCACCTTCAAAAATAGGTCTCTAACTAGTTAGATGTTTTGGTCAAATCCTTATTTTGATTTGTCAGAGTCATTTTTCTTTGAGTTTCTCAATATTTACTTTAGGTCCCTTGATGCAACATGCAGCATCCTATGCCTTAGAAAAAACAACCTTATAGGATTACTTTCCTCTTAAGAGGTTAAAAAGAAAAGTTAACTTCCCAAGTTAAAAAGAAGAAACGGTTCAGACAGAGAAGAAAGAAGGCGCTTTTTCAGAGTGAAATTGGGAAACCATGCGGAGGCCAGCAGGAGGCGAAGCGTCAGGCAGTCAAGCAGGTGGCCCAGCCTGCAGGTAAGCTGCATGCCTTGCCATGCTAATTGATGGCAATTACTCCTGTTGTTTCCATAGTTTTAGGAATAGCTGATCTTAAAGTGGTGGGAACCTACATTTATATTAAGATAATTCAGTGAGAAACCTGGAACTGAAACTTTGGCCAAGTGATAACTATACTCTGCTGCCTCCTAGGGCTCTCTCTGGAGAGCCAAGAATGTGTTAAAGGCACAAACTTGAAGGCATAGGTGTTCCATTGTTCGTGAAGAAAAGACTTACATACTATATTCATAGAAACGCATCAAAATGCAGGGTAATAAGAGGCTTTTATTATAAATAAAATGTTACCTATAGAGCCAGCAACTTACATATTCCTTGAGGCAAAAGATAACCTCTGTTCTGATGCCTAGCGTAATACATGGCCATGGCAGCTATTCAATAAAATTCCTGTTGAATAAAACAGTTTGTTTTTGCAACTTGGACTCCTTCCTAGTAGACTAACACAATTTTAGGGGGAAAAATTACTGTAAAAGAATTCCCTGTGACTCAATGGAGGTATACCTATCAGGCACCGATTACCTGAAATGTTTTCAACTGGCTTGTTAAAATATAATCGACAGCAACAAAAACATTCCAATTAAGGAATATTAAAACCCTGGGCACATGAACTGGTAATGTCTAGCATGAGATGAGGGTGTGTAAAGAGTTTATGGAACTGTCAGTTAATCAGGGTGAGACTTCACCTGTCATTTAACTTTAGGCAAGAGTTCTGCGACAGGTAGGCCTTCATTACAGACAAGATTGTGAATAGTAGACAAGCAAAAGGACAGGAAATGCCACTTGGCTGGAGGCCACTGAACAAGAAAATTCTCCTGTGATGGGCTCAGGATGGTGAAGGGAAGACGGATCCATGTTCTGTCCTAACAGGTACATGGGAATATTTGAGTGATCAATTCAATAAATTGAATATGACATTCCCATAATTGTGACCACAGTCATCCTTTTAAGGTTCTAACTATGTGGGACAACGTTAGGCTTATTAGAAAAAATTTTAAAATCCTGGACAGAAGAACCAGAAAAGAAAGAGAAGAGAGTGAGATTATAAATGTAAACATTAAAGGAAAGCAAAATGCTAAGGATTGCAGGTGTTTAAAGCTGGAAGAGGTTCTAAAGGTCACCTAGGATGGAGTCCTTTTATTGCAGACCGGCCAGCAAGCAAGCAACAGAGAGAACTGACTTGTCCAAAGTCATTCTGCTTTGTGACCTGCTTTTGAGAGCTGAGCCAGGGGTGACACAGACCAAAGGATGCTAGAAGAAGTAGCCAAAAGTAGGGTATTTGGATGGAAAACAGCCATGTGTGTTGAACTCAGTGAGATTTTTAATTTGGGAAACAATTTTTTAGAATAACTCTTTATCCTCCTGCTTGTTTAAAATGTGAGTGCTTTTCCCGTTGTGTAGCATTGATTTTGGCATGGCTAACAATGGCCTATTTTACATGATAAACTCCTAGAGATTAGAAATCTGTCTAGCCTTGTTTGTCATAGCCTAGTAGCACATGACTCCTATACAGATCCATACTAAAAAAAGCCTGTGTTTTGACAACAAAGGCACTCAATGAAGAAGCTAAAATGAGCATGGTTACAGACATTTGGGAACATTTTGGTTGGTGATTTTACTTTAAGTCATTTCTATGGATGAGTTATGAAGAGATATTAATATCTCCTGAGCACACAGGACACAATGCCCAGCATCAGAGCTCCACTTTACAAATCATTTTACCATTAGCCTGAGCAGCTCTAACACATCAACAACCAGTGCGAGTGCATTTGCTTTATTTTAAGATAGAATATTTATTTTGGATAATGGATTATTAAATAGATATGTATCATTTATCTCTGCAAGTCATTTTATTGAGAATGATTTATAGCACATCAACAGCCATTGCAAATGCATTTGCTCTCTTTTGAGGGCTGCTCATTTTATTATGAATGGCTTACTGAGCAGGGAGAAGCCAATTGCAGAGAGCCTGCTTTCTTGGGGCTGTTATATTTTACAAGGGTTGCCTTATAAATATTTTGTAAATTACTTATAAACCTCTTTTTGGCAAAATATTCTGAAGCCCAATTAATGTTTCAATTCTAGGTGGTCATTCTGGGAAAGAGGGTACCTCTGAAAGGGATGCTGAAACTTGGACTTCTTTGTATTATATGGTAGCAGTGTACCATGATAGAATTATGTCAAGGAAACTTTGATTTCTCATCTGAAATGTCAATACAAATTAGACTATTTATCTATTAGAATTTCAATGACATTAGAGAAGTTTCCCAGTTGAGAATGTGAAGAAAAAAACACCTCTAGCTAATCTCTACCTTCTGTTGTTGCTGCTGGAAGAAGTCAAAGTGTTTTGCATTCAAGTAAATGAGGGTTCATTGTGCATGAAAAATACAGAAATAGTGCTGAAATAAAAACTTGATGATAATTATTTGGATTGGCTTAAAAAAACTTGACTATTAAGTTTATCTTTAATACTCTAACGTACATCTAGATGAAAAATACGGATACTTGGCTACAGTATAGTACCGTCAGATTTTTAATTTCAGAAAGGGTAAACATTGCCAAGTTTTGAAGGTCTGCATCAAGGATACTGACATAATTTTCAAAGTCACGGGTAATACTGCAGCACCTCCCCTTAACATAAAACCCACGGGGTTGACACCAGCACATCTCTTCCTAATCTATCCTGTGCATAACATTGTTGCCTCAGAGCCTTCCTGAATATTTGCAACTGCACAGGCAGAAGTGGGTTTTGCAAATGAGGTGGGGGTGATGTATTTTACTGCTGATACTGTTTCACCTGTATTTAGTTCCACTGACATGGCAAACCCCACGGCCAATTGTCCTTATTATAGCCCCTGTGTATTTCTCCCCAGCACACTTGCACAGGGGGAAGATGTGAGCATGGAGCGTACTTAACTGCCAAGCTGAATGGCTCTGTAATGTAGCTTCAGTGTGGCATAAATTAAGCTGTCATTTTTTTGGCAGCAAGTGCAGAGAGGCGATTTTCCTGTACTGTAACATTTGAAACAACAATTTTCTGGCTCCAGTACTGACTGACAGTTCTGTGTGATACATTCTCAACATGTGTGCTTCAGGGCTGCAGCTGGAAACTGCCTTCAGGGCAAGGTATTGTCTCTATTAGCAAATCCTGGCTGTGGTTGCCCTAATGCAAACATTTTCTGACTCCTGCTGCTGCCAGTCAGCCCAGGGAGGCTGCCACTGGGGCAGCAAAAATGGCACTGGGGATCCATCAGCCTGAGCAATGGTTTTAAGCATGTTTCAAATATGCAAAATCGTCTTTTATCATGAAAATCAGATTGTATATTCTTGTGCGCTGGCTCTGTGCAAAACCTTTTGTAAACAGGAAGATTTCCCCAAGCTGGGCTGAGGTTTCATGGGTAGGAAACACTGCTGGATGCTCTGAGGGGCCTCTGAGTGTGGACTGGAAGTGCTGCTATCACTTTGTGTCCCGTGCTGCCGGTAAGCTATGGTGGAGAAGTAGAATGTCGGTAAAAGTAATGAGAGGTGTTGGCAGGAGGGTCTCCAGAGGGAGCGCAGCAAACTGCTCTTTCTTTAAATGTCCTCTATCCCTGCCTTCCTCTTCCCTACCCTCACAGGTGACTACAAAGCAATAGGGGCACCACTTGCCAACTATCTTGAATACACATAAAAGACAGAAAAGGTTACCTTGAAAGCTGTCAAAATAATACAACTGCAATCACATCAGTCAGGATGCAGCAGGGAGAAATAAGTTATGCTAAGCTTGCACTTGCAACTGAAGTTGTTGCTAGCATCCTGGAATGGTGTTGCTCCTCAGATCAGAGCCAAGGCTTTCACCAGTATACAGTTAGGGAAAACTGCACCTAAACTGACTCCAGAGTGGCTTGTGATCATGTTTCAAGAGCTCTTCAAGGAAGAACCAATGTCTTTCCCGAGTTGGAATAATCAAGCTATTTGCTGAGTAACTTGTTCACAGCCAGTAGGTTCTTTCTTGCATAGAACCTAAGTCTTTCTCTGTGTTAGTTTCCCTTTATTCTGTTTAGTGTTGTCATTGGGTCGCATAGACAAAATGTCATAAACCATCCTCATAAAATGCCATTTAAAGGCAGCCTGTCCTCAGATTCAAATACCTTGATTTCTACAGTTTTTCACGTTGATTTTGTGAAGCATTCACTTATTTGTCCAAACAGTAAACACACAATGCTTGCCAAAGAGTCAAGGACTGCCCTAGGGAAACCAAGGTAAGTTACAGATTAAAATCCAACCCCTCCATTCATGACCATAGGCATACCTTCCTCACCAGCCTCATTTCCCACCACTTTCCAGGCTCATACCTGTGATGTCAACCACACCTACTTTGCCAGTGTATTAGTCCATTCTCATGCTGCTATAAAGAAATACCCCATACTGGGTAATTTGTAAAGGAAAGAGGTTTAATTGACTCACTGTTTCACAGGGCTGGGGAGGCCTCAGGAAACTTACAATCATGGTGGAAGGGGAAACAGGCACGTCTTACATGGTGGCAGGTGAGAAGTGAAGTGCAAACAGGGGAAATGACAGACACTTATAAAACCATCAGGTCTCATGAGAACTCACTCATTATCATGAGAACAGCAGGGGGGAAACCACCCCCAGGATCCAGTCACCTCCCACCTGGTCCCTTGACACGTAGGGATTACAGGGATTACAGTTTGAGATATGATTCAGGTGGGGACACAAGCCAAACCTTACCAACCAGCAAGAGTCAGCCATATTTTCTCTTACTTTCCTGTCATGGCTCCAGTGGCTTTATTTATGGGAAAGAACCACTCATCCCCTTTTCTTTCTAATTAACTCCCAACTCAGACAGGTAGCCTTCTCTAACCAACTCCTGAAGCCTAATTGGGGTTAGGCATTTCTGTTGCCTGTATTTTGAGGATTTTATATATGTATCTCTTTCCAATTTTAATATTTTTAAAATCGGCCAATTTCTAAAGCTACACATTAGATTTTTTAAGATGGGGACTGGATTTTCCTTTGTAATCCTGCCACAATGCCTGCTATTTAATAGGTATTTAATACACTTAAGTAAATAGGTGAATACATTTATGGTTTTTATCCTCAAGATACATCCACAAATCATAAACCCTCAATAAGAGAAAAAAATTCTCTGATAATGGTTCATTTGTTCTTGGGGTGGGGGTAGGGGGTGAGAATTACTATATAGGTCATTCATCTTATATTTCTTTTATGATGGCCTAACAAAATCCATTTTTTACCATTGCTTCAAGTTCCCACATTGCTAGTTCATGTTCAGCCCATGGTCAACCAGCTTCTAAATGTTTTCATGCTGTGCATAATATCCGGCCATTCTCTAGAGTGTATTTCCACAATTCACTGAGCTATGATCATCCATATTGACTTTTCATTCAGTTTATTCTAAGCCACATTATGAGCTTGTCAAAACTCTTTAAATGTTTTCTCTGCCCATGAGAGCACAAGACAAGGAGAATATATGTAAAAGGAGCAGGAAAAAAAAATGGTAAAATACTCCTCAGGCTCTGAAGTCAGGTACTGGCAACCCCAGAGTTCTCAGAACCTGGGTGCTGCGGGATGGAGGAAACAGGCATGCAGAGACCTGGTTTCTGGTCTTGAGTTCAACATTTACTAGCTGTGTGACTTTTAGTAAGTCACATAACCATTTCTGAGCCCAATGATACACTACATATAGGATTTTTGTGTGATGATGTATATTTTAAAAGGTCTGAAAGTTAGGACTGATTAAATGAGAGTATTTTTGTTATTCTTGACATTTCAACAACCATACTGATTTACAATCAATAGGGAAATAATCTCTGCTCACTGCCCACCTTTTTCTTGATCTCCTCCTTCTCCTCACAATTATCTCCCTAAAACTTGTGAATTACATACCTACTCTAGTAAAATCACTAAACCAAGTCCTACAGTAACCTGTTAACTAACCAACCAAAGAGTGTGGGAAAACCCACTCTATTTAGCCTCAAAGCCTTACAAAACACTCCTACAATAAAAGATAAACTGAACACAAGTATCTATACGATAAGTGCCGAGTGAGCATTCCCAGTACTTGCTATTAGAGGTGTAATGATCTAGGACAGCTTCAGGCAAAGATTATTCCCACCTGGAACTTGAAGTTTTAGTAGAATTCTAATCAGTGGAGATAACAAAAAAGGATATCCCACAGGGGAAGAGATGGCAGGTGCAAAGTTCAGAGGTAAAATTTGTAGACCCATGTTCATAGCAGCGTAATTCACGATAGCCAAAATACACAACCAAACAGTATTCATTGAAAGATGAATGGATAAACAAAATGTGGTATATACATAGAATGGAATATTTTTCAGCCTGAAAAACGAGGGACATTCTGACAAATGCTACAATATAGATGAACCTTGAGGACATTATGCTAAGGGAAATAATTTGTCATGAAAGGATTTAGTGTACAATTTTACTTAGGTAAAATAAATCTAGAGTAGTCAAATTCATAAAAACAGAAAGTAGAATGGTGGTTGCCAGGGTAACCAATCTACTGGGGAAATGGGGAGTTTTTGTTTAATGGGCATAGAGTTTCAGTTTTGCAAGAATGGAAAGGTAGTTGTGATGGTTGCATAAGAAATGGTGGTGCTGGTTGCACAACCATGTGAATATAATTAATGCCACTGAACTATACATTTAAAAATAGTTAAGAAGGTAAGTTTTATGTTATGCGTGTTTTACCATAGTTCTTTTTCAAAGGTTGGAGGTAGAAAAGGGTGATTTAGAGAAAAATAAATAGACGGATTTGGCTAAAGCCTAAGTTTCTGAATCCTAGAAAGATTCAGACTGGATCACAGAAAGTCTTCAGAGAACACTGAAAATTGCTGATGAAGAAAGAATTACTGAAGGCTTCTGAGTGGGAGAAGGACATTGTTGGAACTGTGCTTTGGGAAGCTGAGACTGGCAGTGGTATGCAGGTTGGCTTAGGAAGCCCAAAGGTGAAGACAGGATCCCAATGTGATGACCTGTCATTACTTGAGGAGTGACATTGTGAAGGCGTAAAAGAGGATGGTGGAAGAGGGCATGAAAAGGATGGGGCTTGGTGGAAAACTAAGATTACCTGGGGACAGACTAGTTGAAGGTAGGGAATGGAGTAAGGGGTACTAGAGATTGTATTAGATTGTTCTCATGCTGCTAATAAAGACATACCCAGGACTGGGTAATTTATAAAGGAAAGAGGTTTAATTCATTTCATAGCTCCACGTGGCTGGGGAGGCCTCACCATCATGGCAGGAAGTGAAGGTCTTACATGGCAGCAGGCAAGAGACAGCTTGTACAGAGGAACTCCCATTTTAATAAACCCATCAGATCTTGTGAGACTTACTCACTACCACAAGAACAGTATGAGGGAAACCGCCCCCATGATTCAATTACCTTCACCTGGCACCTGGCTCTGCCCATGACATGTGGGGATTATTACAATTCAAGGTGAGATTTGGGCAAGGACACAAACAAATTATATCAGAGGTGGTTCCAAAATCGTGTCTGAGAGACTTGAAAACCAACTGTATTATCAAAAATGGCAACATTAATAGCTTGTTTTATTTGGTTTCAAGGTGCTGAATTGACTTCAAGACATGTTGAATTTGAGAAGATCATGAGCTACATAAAAGAAAATACCCATCAGGTGATTGGTGTCCAACAAACGATCAGGACTTGAGATAAATGCCCAAGAGTCATCTCCTAAGGAGTAGAAAGTAGGCTATAAACATAAGAGGAGAAGGGAAGGAACAGTACGGAAAGCCCCCACTAGGCCAGGTACCCAGTGAGAAATTTCTGAGGCCTCCAGAGCACAACCCTGTGGCATAGGTGGGAATATAGATGCCAATCATAATCCCCAGAAAAACCACAATCTTGAATGTCATAATACCTAATATTAAAATCCTGAAAGATCAAAACCCCTAACGTCTAAAATCCCTAACATTTGAAATCCCAAAATATTGAAATCCTAAAAGCCAAATTCTGGGGAAGGGATGAGCGCATTTCCAGGTGTAGCAGGACAGCTGCATCATGTTAGAAGAGACTACTACTTTTTATTGTTTTTATTTGTATTTGGCAGAAAATTCACATGAGTGGATCGGCCACTCCATTGGGCAACAATAAAAACTTCAGTGTATTTATTTTTTATTTTTATGTAGATACCGGGTCTCACCATGTTGCCCAGGCTGGAGTGCAGTGTCTAGTCACAGATGCAGTCATAGCTCAATGCAGCCTCAAACTCCTGGGCTCAAGCAATCCTCCCACCTCAGCCTCCCAAGTAGCTGGGACTATAGGCATGCACCACCAAGCCAGGCCAAACTTTCAGCTTAAAAATGTGTCATTTTTCTGCATTGGCACTCTTTCCAGCTGACAATGGATGGATAAAAGCCACATTTGCCTAAAGAAGCCAGCAAAGTTACTGTTTCAAAAATGATTCTGTGCATTGTAGGATGAAAAGACACTTAAGCAACAGTGTTGCTCTTTGATTACCAGTATTGTTTCCACCAAATTTGTGGTCTGTATACCAGTGCATGTGTAATACGTTTCTGAGTATCCAAAGCAACATAGAAGCATGGCACAGAAGATGAGAAACCTTAACAGGGAATGCTCAAATTGGTGTGTATTGAATCATGGAAGAATTTCAAAAAGAGTAGTGTCACATAGAAAATGAATATGAACGTATTCTCCAAGGAGAGCCATGCCCCACCCCTCCCCCCAACAAAAAAATCAGCTATTCATCACAATGCAATACTTTAAAATACAGTTGATCCTTGAACAACATGGATTTGAACTACGTAGGTCCACTTATACATGGATTGATTTCAATAAATATATTGGAAAAGATTTTGGAGATTTAAAACAGTTTGAAAAATTTCACAGACAAACTCCATAGCCTGGGAATATCCAAAAATTAAGAAAAAGTTAGCTATGTCATGAATGCATAAGAAATACATGTAGATACTAGCCTATTATATTATTTTCTGCCATAAAATATACTTATATCTATTACAAAAAGTTAAAATTTATCTAAACTTATGTACGCAAACACTTATAGATGATACATGTGCCATTCAGTCAAGTAAACAAACGTAAAGTTGCAGTATTAAATCGTAACTGCACAAAATCAACTGTAGTACACACTGTACTACAGTAATAAGTTTGTAGCCATCTCCTGTTGCTATTACAGTGAGGTCAAGTGTTGCAAGTATCCACTTAAAATGCCATGTGACACTAATCATCTCTGCATGAGCAATTGTCTCTCCAGTAAATTGCACGTCACAGTGAAAAGTGATTTCTCGAGATTCTCCTGTATTTTTCTGATGTTTAGTGCATTACCATAAACCTTGACTGACACCATGGGACCCATGTGAAATGTTACTGGTGATGTTGGAAGTGCTCCCAAGAAGCAGAGAAAAGTCATGACATTACAAGAAAAAACTGATTTTCTTGATATGTACTGTAGATTGAGGTCTACTGCTGTGGTTGCCCATCATTTCAAGATAAATGAATCCAGTGAAAAACCATTATAAAAAAAGGACAAAAGAATGTGAAGCCATTGCTGCAGCTATGCCAGCAGGCATGATAACTTGGCAGTTTTTTTGAAATACCTTTTTATCTGGTATCAAAAATGCAGCTTTTATGTGGGTGCAGGATTGCTACAAGAAAGGCATACTGCTAGATTCTAATAAGATTCAAGGAAAAACAAGTCATTATATGCCAACTTAAAGCAAAAGGAAGGTGAAGGATCTGAAGGTAGAGAAGTTAATGCCAGCAAAGGATGGTTTGATAATTTTAGGAAGAGATTTGACTTTAAAAGTGTCAACATAACAGGAGAAGCAGCTTCTACCAACCAAGAGTCAGCAGATGAGTTCCCAGACACCTTTTAAGAAAATCATTGAGGGGAAAGAATATCTGCCTGAACAGGTTTTTGTTGCAGACAAAAGTGCTCTATTCTGGGGGAAAAAAAATGTCACAAAGGACATGTATTAGTAAGGAAGAGAAGTGAGCACCAGGAATGAAGGCGGGAAGGAAGAGGCAAACCCTACTGTTTTGTGCAAATGCAGTCAGGTTTATGATTAGAACTGCCCTTATCTATAAAGCTGCTAACCTCTAAGCTTTGAAGAACAAAGATAAATACTAGCTGCCAGTCTTTTGGTTGTACAACAAGAAGACCTCGACAATGAGAACCTTTTTCTAGAATGATTACCTCAATGCTTTGTCCCTGATGTCAGGAAGTACTTTGCCAGTAATGAACTTTTAAAGTTATTTTGATATTGGACAATTTCCTTGGCTACCCACAACCCCATGGATTCAACACTAAAGGTGTCAAAGCGCTCTACTATTCCCCAAAGTCAATGTCTCTAATTCAGCCTCAGATCAGGGGGTCATAAGGACCTTTATGCCTCATTACACACAGTACTCTATGGAAAGGTTTGCCAACACTGCGAAAGAGAACCCCAATAGAGGGACCATCATGAAAGCCTGGAAGGAGTACACCACTGAAGATGCCATCATTGTTAGAGAAAAGGTTGTGAAAGCCATCAGCTCAAAACAACAAATTCCTGCTGGAGAAAACTGTGTCCAGATGTTGTGCATGACTTCACAGGATTTAAAACAGAGCCAATCAAGGAAATCATTAATGAGATTGTGAATATGGAAAACACAGAGAAGGTGCAGGGTGAAGGATTTCAAGATATGGATCTTAGAGAAATTCTGAACCATTCCCAGGCAATGAAGAAGAGGATGTAGGAAAAGCAGAGCCAGAAAACAAACTGATATTAGACAATCTGGAAGAAGGGCTCTAATTATCCAAGACTCCTTTTGACTTCTTTTATGACACAGGCCTTTCTATGATATGGGTGCTGAAGCTAAAGTAAATGGTGGTGTATTAAGTCCATTTTCAAACTGCTGTAAAGAATACTACATGAGGCCGGGCGCGGTGGCTTACACCTGTAATCCCAGCACTTTGGGAGGCTGAGGCGGGTGGATCACGAGGTCAGGAGATCAAGACCATCCTGGCTCATATGGTGAAACCCCGTCTCTACTAAAAATGCAAAAAATTAGCCAGGTGTGGTGGCACACGCCTATAGTCCCAACTACTTGGGAGGCTGAGGCAGAAGAATCACTTGAACCCAGGAGGCGGAGGTTGCAGTGACCCAAGATCGGGCCACTGCACTCCAGCCTTGGGGACAGAGCAAGACTCCAACTCAAAAAAAAAAAAAAAAAAAAAAAGAATACTACCTGAGACTGGGCAATTATAAGGGAAAGAGGTTTAATTGACTCACAGTTCCACAGGCTTAACAGGAAGCATGGCTAGGGAGGCCTCAGGAAACTTACAATCATGGTGGAAGGAGAAGCAGGCACCTTCTTCCCAAGGTGGCAGGAAAGAGAATGAACGCAAGTGCAGGAAAAACTGCCACTTTTAAAATCATCAGGTCTCATGAGACTCACTCACTATCATGAGAACAGCATGGGGGAAACTGCCTCTGTGATCCAGTCATTTCCCACCAGGTCTCCCCCTCAATACACCGGGATTACAATTCAAGAAGAGATTTGGGTGGGGACACAAAGTCTAACTATATCAGGTGGAAAAAGGATTGGTAAGATATAAAAATATTTTTAGAGAAACAAAAAGTCAGGCAAAAATTATGGTGTATTTTCGTAAAATTATACCAATTGTGTCTGCCTCTCCTGACTCTCCTTCCACTTCCTTCACTCTTTCACCTCTGCCACCCCTGAGAGAGCAAGACCAGCCCTTCCTCTTTCTCCTCCTCCTGAGCATACTCAACATGAAAACAAGGCAGATGAAGAGTTTATGATGATTCACTTCCTAGAATAAATATATTTTCTCTTCCTTATGATTTTCTTAACAATATTTTCTTTTCTCTAGCTTATATTTATTGTAGAATACTATATATATATATATATATATATATATATATATATAACACATATAACAAACAAAATATGTGTTGACTATTTACATTATCAGCGAGGCCTCTGGTCAACAGCGGGCTATTTGCTAAGTTTTAGGAGAGTCAGAAGTTAGATGCAGATTTTCAACTGTGCAGGGAATTGGCATCTGTAACCCTCGTGTTGTTCAAGGGCCAACTGTATAGCTAATAATTGTAAAAGTTGACATCTTCTCTTATGGACCTGTCTCTAATCTATCTCTGTAATATATTTTCATATGTCAAATTTTCTTTTTAGTTGCTGGAGGGTTTTGTTTCCTTTTTGTTGTTGTTGTTTCTTACAATTTTACAATTTTAAATTGTCAGCATTATTTTTTACAATTTGCTATGCTATGTTGCTATGTATTTCATCTTTGCTTTATTTCCAATACTGGAGATATACATTGTGTAAAGACTTTTAGAGTTATAACTTGTTTTATACATATTTGCAAATTTCACTCCAGGAAAGCACACTATCACAATGTTGACTTTGTGTGTAAGCATTGTTCATGTATGTAAAAACATTACAACTTCCTCAATAAATGAAGGAATATGTGGTGTTGACCCATTATAGTTTTAGATGGATCTCATCAAAAGACTTAGATTGTCTGTCACAGTATTTCAGATGATCGCAGTCATGAAGCTGACGGCACACAATTACCAACCATAGTGATAAGCATTGATACATTTTGCTTTTTTATTTATTTATTATGAATAGGGTTTGCCTGCTAGTAACTGTTATACTTGTGCAACTGTCATTACTATACCTGCTTATACTTGCAAAAATATGTATGTTATTATTGCCTTTTTATTATGTAAAGTGGCCTATGAAGGGTTCTTTCATGTTTTTATGTTTCAAGTAAATCCCTTTTTAAAAGAGTAAATAAATGTCTTTAAAATGTTTTTAAATTATTTTTTCCAGAGTTATATTTTTGGGATTTTCATCGTTCAGGATTTCAACATTCAGGATTATGGCATTCAGGATTGTATCTTTCAGGATTATGGCCCAAACCCAGTGATAATCTCACTTACAGGAATGGAAATTGAGGCATAGAAAGGCTAACTTGCTTGCCCAGTTCCACAGGCAAATAAGAAGAGGCAAGACCAGAAAGAGCGTGCATGATGAACTGAACCCAGACCCCATGCTCCTCCCAGACTATTCCATGCCAACTGTTTGGGAAGACACATATCCTGGTTCCAGCTCTGCAGATTATGTGCTGTGTGGCCCTCAGGAAACACCTTGTCTGAAACTCAATTTATTCTGCAAAAATACACATTATAGGTTATTAAATGCAATTATTAAGTTCTTTTCTAATGCTAAGATTCAAAGCCTGTAAATTTGGATTGAAGATGCCGGAATGAATAATATATCTGAAAGACTATCAAGAAAGAGAAACAGAGATAAGAAAAGGGTATAAATAACAAAAGGTTGAGGTAAAGAAGGTCTACCATTAGAACAAGTGAAGAGAGAGAGCCAAGAAGGCAGAGAGAGTGAGCAATGAGAGATGAAGAAAGAGGGTCAAGGTAGTGTTCCTTTATAAAGGTCATGAAAGAAACACTTTCACAAGAGGCAGACAATAGGGTCAAGAAAGATAAAGTTTGATATTAGACCATCAGGTTCAGCCATGGTGGGTGCAGAAAGGGTGGACCCTGCATAACGTAGGGACACAGATCAGATTGCAAGAATTTAGGAAGAAAGAGATTAATGAGAAAATGAAAATGAATATAGCATTGCTTGCTTGAAGTTTGAGTGTGATTCATATTTCATCTATTTTTATGATTAAGTTATTGGAAAACTTTTAAAAGCATTTTTAGAATTAAGAGGTAAGAAAAGCTTTTCACCTGGGGTTTGAAACCTGGACTTCAGATCTGCTTTTGTAAGTAGCTGTGTGCATGGTCAAGAAAGAGCCCAACTAAGTTTCCATTCCTCAATCAGAAAAGTTCCCGACTTCTTAACATGAAAGTTGTACCCCAGGTTTGCAGATTTAGTTTCCAACAGTCCTGCAAGGTAGGTTTTATTGTCAGTCCCTTTTTATAGATGATGGGACAAAGACAGAGAGGATTACCTCAACTTACTTGAGGACACATAGTTAGAAGGTGTTAAAGATGGGCAGTTTAAGCTGGGATCCCAGTGAGTAGCAAGCAGATGCAAAGTCACTCAATATTTTAATTTACTTGTGCCATATTGTTCTAAGTAAAATAAATTCTCACTACTTCTTAAGCTTTGTGAAATACAGAAACCAGCTTGACTTCCATTTTATCTTCAGAAATGCCCAAGGTGCTGTGAATCCCATACTGGGAGTTCTTGAAATCCTTATTCTGAAAAGTGTGGTCTACAGACTGGCAACATCAGCATTACCTGGGAGCTTGTCAGAAATACAGGGGTTCAGGTCCCATCCCAGACCTACTGAATCAGAATTTGCATTTTTTAGCAAGATTCTCTGAGTAGCACACATTTCAATTCATTCTCTCTCTCTCTCTCTCTCTCCCTCTTTCTCTTCCAGTTCTGGTGTTCTATCCTGACTCTATCAATTTGCTCTCCTCCTTTCCTCAGCATATTGACTTGTCCAGCAGAGCTTGTTTTGCAGAATTCATCCAGGAATATTTATTTGGCACCCAATATCCTATGTTCTCTTATCAAATGAAGAAGTTATTTTCCTTAAATATAACCTTTATTGGTTTTCACAGTTCTCTAGTTCCAGACTTGACCAAATGCTATCTTTTATGCCCATAATGTGACACAGAGGTCTTTAATGGCATAAGGCTAGGCTTTCCTGTTTCTTGAGTCCTGAAAGATGTGTATGGAGATCATTTCTCTACCACTTATCTTCACATATTTTGATACTTTTGCATACCTTTATTGCCTGCTAACTGAATTACTACAAGTCCTTTCTAACTGGTCCACTGCTAACTTCTATTAGCAGATTTTCCTGTATTGAAATTGCTGCTGCCTATCAGGCAGCACCATCTATTCCAACGTTCGTTCAAAATCACCCTCTTCTAAAGGTATTGGCTTTCATTTCCGACTAGTATTGATTTTGGACCAATGGGAGACACCCTATGCTGCTGAGAGTTCCTGTCTTCCCACTTTGCTGTTCGAAGATAGGACTCCACGTCGTGGAACTCCAAGTCAAAGAATCACATACAGTGGAATCTGAGAGGCCTTCCTTCTTCCTACTTGCTTTTAAAGCAAACTCAAAAGACCTGGCTGTTTGGTGACTGTTCTGTTACTCACAGGTTTCCTGGCTGCATTGCGGTGGTTTATGAACTAGCCCCACAGGTTTATTATATCCACACTGAGTAGTGTCATTATAAGGAAGTGCCTGCCACAATTTCCATTACACTCTCCTGTTTTAAGGGACCTAACATACAGCCATAAAATTTACTTTTGACTGAAACTTGGCATGTCTCAATCCAGTGCCTACTCACTACTTTTCATAAACAGCATAAAATTATATTTTGCTCCCCAAATGCTAGTTCACTCACAATACTTCTATGTACAGAAGAACAAAGATGCTACTTCTCTATCTCAGAATGTTCATTCATTGTTTTTCTAAATTGAAAATATGAATATGATAAACTTGAATGAAACTGTGCTATAGGGCACAAGAAATTTCATAACATCTGATTGATTTATAAACCTCATGCTACATCTTTGAGAATTAGCAGTGATGATTACATTAAATGCTATGATATATATGCTCATGTAATTGTATGTAAATAGCCTAAAGAAGAATTATGAAACAACACATTTTGAGGCAGTTATATCCAGCAACCCACCATATTTATGGCTTTTTCTTAGTTTTGCTTCAGTAGGGTAGGAGTAAAAAGAGAGGTAGAGAAAGAACGTGAACATGCCACTTTTATGGCTGAATTTCCAGATGGGTAAATATATTATAAGAAAACCTGAATGTGGAAACAAAAGCCACCAAGAACCCTATTTGTAATGAGAAATACTCCTCTGAATAAACGACTGTGGTAGATTGAATAATGACCTCCAGTGATGTTCATGTCTTAATCCCTGGAACCTATAATGTTACCTACTTACATAACTAAAGAGACTTTGCAGAGGTGATTCAATTAAAGATTTTGCATGGGGAGATTATCCTGGATTATCTGACGCACGCAGTGTAATCACAGGAGTCCTTATCAGAGTGAGGCAGGAGAGCCAGAGCCAGGGTAGGGGATGAGACAATGGAAGCCACAGGTCAGAATGATGTACAGCCATGAGTTAAGAAATCATCAGCTTCTAGAAGGTGGAAAAATCCAGGAAACATTCTCCCTAGAACCTCCAAAGGTAGGCATCGTGCTGACACCTTGATTTTAGGGTTTCTGACCTCCAAAATTTAAGAGAATAAATTTGTGTTGCTTTACACCACCAAGTTGGTGGCAATTTGTTACAGCAGCAATAGGAAAGGTATACAAATACTTTTGGAAGTTAAAAATACCAGGAAGAAGAACACAGATGAGTCCATTATTTTTGAATGTTAGGATGTGTTAATGTATTTCAGAGGTATACAAGGAAACGCTTTGGGAAATCTATTTCTTAAAAACCTTTGAACTGCTTTTATTTATCAATGATTAATCTTTTACTTATCACTTTTTCTTTACTAGTAAGCTGATTTTAATTGCTCTGGTTCAAGAACTGGGTTACACAGTTCTATTACGTACCTGAGGTCATCACCCAAAAGTAGCGGCTGCTTGTTTGTACTTCATGACGCATGGCTGACGGGATGACTTACGGCTAAGTGCAGCCTCCTTTATTGGTAGGAAGGACACAGAAAACATTTAGCTCTCAAAGGCCTTTTAAGTTGCTTCTGGTAACGCATGTATGGCTAAGCACATTAATTCAACTCTATATTCTTCTACCAGATGTATATTAGACTTAGAAGCACAACTCATGTAACTATCTCTTTCAGCTAAGAGAAAATCCCCAGTCCTCTGCTCACCTGTGTAAGGGTAAGAGAGAAATGAAGGGATGCACCAGCTCCTGACAAAACCCCAGAGCATAGGTTGTCCTGGATATAAGAACTTGTCATGTTCACTTTCTTTATCAAATAATTTTAACAAAAAATGAAGTAGGTGTTCAGCTACACTGTGACCAGATCATAAAATTGATGAGTCTCCAAATTACCTTAACTCCACAGTGAGGAGTAGGGGAGGGGATGCTCCAAACCAGTACAGGAGCTACCAACACCACTTCCTCAACTTTGCATTTTGCACTGGAAATAATTCTATTCCAGTAAATTATATTCCCATGCAACCTAAACCCTTGCACCCCACATGCAGCTGGGAAGCATATGTGCCAGGACCAATGCTCTTTTAAAGGGTGCCGGAGCCTCTGGAGGAATGAAACAATTATCCTGGAGGCTTATTCCTGCAGCCTGCATCCTGAGCCATGTACAGTAATAGAGATCCAGACAGCAGACTGCGTGCCGGTAAATAAATAACCACGCAAGAATGCCACCCTGTCTCACAAATAAAAAACACCATGCACTCTAAAAGTAGGAGATCTACCACTTTCATGGCTTTATATTCTGTAAGTGTTTTAAAATTCTATAAGTGATCAAATGGGACTGAACAATTTCTTCATACCATGATGGAGCCATTAGATTATTTTTACCTGGTTTTATACTAAATGGATACCTAGGTTGCTGAAAAGGAGCTGAAAATTGACTTGAATGCATGTGGAGGTCCTGTATTTGAAAACATTCGGCACAATTTGGGAATGATGTATGGCTTTTATCCCTTTTGGCCTTGTAACAGTGTTACTTATGCATGTATCTAATCTCTACTCCTGGACTGTAGGCACCTAGAATCTAGGTATGACTAGTTACCTAGTCACCACACAATAAGCTTTTCTTGGAAAAGAGAGAAAGGGAGGAGAGGAAGGACAGAAGTAAGCTAGCCCTTTCCATTTGCCTCATGTATTTTCACAGATAAAACAGGAAATATACTTCACATTTGGCTACAGGGGCCAGTACTCTTGGCTTTTCTACTGCTGGCTTCGTAAGTCACCGGGGTGTTGGCACAAGAAGCACCAGATAAGGATAAAGAAAGAGAAGAAGGAAGCCTGGGCTGTAGTGGTGAGTCTGCAGTTTCATGATCATCCTGATGGATGCGTTGTAGCACCCCCACCCCCAAACACACACACACATACATGGTCTCAGAAGAATCTCCCCATGAAGGACTGCCCTGGATGGAGGAAGCTGGTTGGAAACATGAGACTAATTAGCCTGTTTGCATACTGCCATTGCCTTCTGTGTAGCTTCTCCTACAAGCAGCTGTTACTTAGTGTAATTAACCTGAAAGCCCAAATTTCAAGCTTGTTACCTCCAGTGGGTAACCGTAGGACTTCAACCCTTGGACTTTCCGGGTGTCTGTTCCCCACTCAAAAATCTCTAGGGCTGAATTACATGTGTTTGTGAATCAGACTGAGCCAATGCTCCTTTGAGCCAAGGTTCCCCGTCCTAGGGAATTTGATCCCTTCCAGAGGGCAGTCCACTTGGGTTGACTGCCTTCAGCTCCTCCATGGTCACAGTTTGATGCTCCAAGGTGACCACTGTCCTGGGCAAAGTAGTTTATGCTGGTTCCAGGGAAGTTTCCTCATCACTCTGGATAACCTGAGGCTGGCAAGTGGATTTGCCAAGGCAGAAGATCAGAGACTGAGGTTTGGCAAAAGGGGCAAGCTGGTTTCACAACTTTTATCGCCAGCTACATCCTCATAATCTTTCAGAGAATTTTATCACTGGGGCTCTGGATTCCATGTGGCCAAAGGTAGTGGCTCCTGTAATCGTTTGGAGCATCCCCTCCCCTACTCGTCACTGTGGAGCTGGGATGTTGAGGGGAAAATTCAAATCAAGTTTCACTTGAGGTGGTAAGTCATGGTGGTGCCTGTGGAGTTGCTCCCATGCTCTCCCCTCTTCCTTTTGCTGGATCACAATCCTGGATTGTTCAGTCTCTCCTTCAGGAATTTTTTCCAGAGTTACCTGAGCCACTTAGGAGGGAGGGTAGCACTTGTTTTAGTTCCATTTGCATCCCTCACCCATCCCAGAGAGCCCTAAGCCTGATTCTTAGCAATACTACCTTCGACTCAGACACTACTCTCTGATGCAACAAAAACAAAATCACAGCAGGCCTGCTTCGCTGAGTCTAAGCATGTTGCCTTTGAGGGCTGGGACATGCTTCCTCTAAGTACAGTGGCCTCCTGTCATGCTGGACCATGCCCTGAGGGACAGTGACTGGTCCCTCTAACAACTGAAAGACTGGTAGGGATTTTGAGCCTCTTTCATATGTCTTGAAGTACTTTTTGAGGACACTGAAGGTGGCCTCCTTCTCCTCTAGGAAGCTGGAAGCCAGACTTAAAGCAGGATACTGAAGCTAGACCAAATAGGGCTTACTCAAGGCTGGCATAATCTGCACTGTGTCTTGTCACAGGGCCCTTTCTGAAACAGGGTTTCTAATCATGATACAGGCGGAGACTTGCTCCCCTGCTTGCTGCTAAGTCCTAGGACACCACCTGCAAGGCTGGCCATACTTCTGAACACCTGCCTAATCCCTGTCCATTCTCATAGCAGTCTTCCTGCTACACCTACTCAGCCACCAGCTGTCCACCACCTTCTCCTTGACTCTGTGTGGCCTGTGACAGCCAATGTTACAATTCTTCCCTCTTTTTCAGTTTGCTGAATATTATTCCTTACTGCCTCACTCCATGGGGGCATACTCGGGGTCAGGGGCTAAAAACAACTGTAATTGTGGCAAAGATTCTGGCCACACCTACCGCCTGCCACCTAGTCTTTCTCCAGCAAAAAGTCACTCTTAAAAATCTCTAAGCAATGCCGGGTAATTAAACATCACTTTCTAGGGACCATACTCTTTTTTGGTTTCTTCCTAGGGACAGAAGGGAAATGGACATTTTCTGCAAGTTCTAGAAGACTAACTTTGTTTTCTTCTCTCCTGAACATCTGACGAGCATTCTCTATGCCTAAGGAGGAGTTTTAACAAACAAATCAATTGGCTCCAATCCCTGGGGCAGTAGTTAATTTCTGGTGCAGAAGTGCACAATCCAGGATTCAAATAACCCCAGAGGAACCCCACAGAATGCAGCTCAAACAACCCATAGGCCTCACAGAGGCTGGTTTAAGTGTGTTCTATTGTCATTGAATCACAGATTTAACTAGATCTTTAGCCCACATCTGGGTTATTTTAAAACCTTGATCCAACCCACCCTCTGAGTTTCCTATTCCCTCCTGCAATGTTTTTTGGACATTCCAAGGAGACTCTTGCATCTTGCTCTATGACCCACCTGTGGCCCAGCTGTGGCCCCAGCAGTCACTAGTCTGAGCTGTGGCCATTGGTGCTACAGCTGGGCCACAGGTGGGTCATAGAGCACTACTGCCACTACCACTGCTATGAGAAGCCCAGCTTGGACGCCCTCCTGCTTCGTGAGTTTACGACAGTGTGCTGCCGTTTTGGCCACTGCTGTTATTATTTCCCAAATGTTGAGTGCTGAAGGCAATCTGGTCTCAGTGGCACTCTAAGAAGGGGACTCACTCTTTCCCTTTGTATGATATGCTCTGCTAGGTGGGGCCCACAGCAGGAAGGTTCAGTCCCCTGAAGTGTTAGGGAGTGTGAGTGGGCTTCCTTCCTTTTACTATAGCCTGTAATAGTAATAACTCCAGGGAGGTTGCTGGCAAGATGGCCGAATAGGAACAGCTCCCGTCTGCAGCTCCCAGGGAGATCAACGGAGAAGGCAGGTGATTTCTGCATTTCCAGCTGAGGTACCCAGTTCATCTCACTGGGACTGGTTGGATAGTGGGTGCAGCCCACGGAGGGGGAGCTGAAGCAGGGTGGGGCGTCGCCTCATCAGAAAAGCGCAAGGGGTCGGGGAATTTTCTCCCCTACCCAAGGGAAGCCGTGAGGGTCTGAGCCTGAGGAACTCTGTCACAGATATTGCACTTGTTCCCCGGTCTTCGCAACTCGCCCACCAGGAGAGTCCCTCCGGTGCCTACCCTACCAGGACCCTGAGTTTCAAGCACAAAACTGGGTGGCCATTTGGGCAGACACTGAACTAGCTGCAGGAGCTCTTTGTTGCCATACCCCAGTGGCGCCTGGAACGCCAGCAAGAAAGGACCATTCACTCCCCTGGAAAGGGGTGCTGAAGCCAGGGAGCCAAATGGTCTGTCTCGGCGGGTCCCACCCCTGTGGAGCCTAGCAAACTAAGATCCACTGGGTTGAAATTCTCGCTGCCAGCACAGCAGCAGCCTGAGATCGACCTGGGATCTCAGGTTTGAGCTTGGTGGGGGGAGGGGCATCCGCCATTGCTGAGGCTTGAGTAGGCAGTTTTACCCTCCCAGTGTAAACAAAGCCGCTGGGAAGTCCGAACTGAGTGGAGCCCACTGCAGGTCAGCAAGGCTGCTGTGGCCAGATTACAGGATTTCTCTTCTCTGGGCAGGGCATCTCCGAAAAAATGGCAGCAGCCCCAGTCAGGGACTTATAGATAAAACTCCCGTCTCCCTGGGACAGAGCACCTGGGGAAAGGGGTGACTGTGGGCGCAGCTTCAGCAGACTTAAACATCCCTGCCTAACAGCTCTGAAGAAAGCAGCAGACCTCCCAGCACAGAGTTCGAGCTCTGCTAAGGGTCAGACTGCCTCCTCCCGTGTATCCTGACTGGGAGACAGCTCCCAGTAGGGGCTGACAGACACCTCATACAGGAGAGCCCTGGCTGGCATCTGGTGGGTGGCCCTCTGGGATGAAGCTTCTAGTGGAAAGCTCAGGAAGCAATTTTTGCTGTTCTGCAGCCTTCGCTGGTGATACCCAGGCAAACAGGGTTGGGAGTGGACCTCCAGCAAACTCCAACAGACCAGCAGCAGAGGGTCCTGATTATCAGAAGGAAAATTAACAAACAGAAACGAATATCATGTCCACTCAAAGACCCCATCTGAAGGTCACCAATGTCAAAGACCAAAGGTAGATAAATCCACAAAGATGGGGAGAAACCAGTGCAAAAAGGCTGAAAATTCCAAAAACCAGACGCCTCTTCTCCTCCAAAGGCTCACAACTCCTTGCCAGCAAGGGAACAAAACTGGACAGAGAATGAGTCTGACGAATTGACAGAAGTACGCTTCAGAAGGTGGGTAATAACAAACTCCTCTGAGCTAAAGGAGCATGTTCTAACCCAGTGCAAGGAAGCTAAGAACCTTGAAAAAAGGTTAGAAGATTTGCTAACTAGAATAACCAGTGTAGACAAGAACATAAATGACCTGATGGAGCTGAAAAACACAGCACGAGATCTTCATGCAGCATACACAAGTTTCAATAGCTGAGTCAATTAAGCGGAAGAAAGGATATCAGTGATTGAAGATCAACTTAATGAAATAAAGAGAGAAGACAAGATTAGAGAAAAAAGAATAAAAAGGAATGAACAAAGCCTCCAAGAAATATGGGACTATGTGAAAAGACCAAATCTATGTTTGATTGGTGTACCTGAAAGTGACGGGGAGAATGAAACCAAGTTGGAAAACACTCTTCAGGATATTATCCAGGAGAACTTCCGCAACCTAGCAAGACAGGCCAACATTCAAATTCAGGAAAATACAGAGAACACCACAAAGATACTCCTCAAGAAGAGCAACCCCAAGACACATAATAGTCCGATTCTCCAAGGTTGAAATGAAGGAAAAAAATGTTAAGCGCAGCCAGAGAGAAAGGTGGGGTTACCCACAAAGGGAAGCCCTTCAGACTGACAGCAGATCTCTCTGCAGAAACCCTATAAGCCAGAAGAGAGTGGGGGCCAATATTCAACATTCTTATAGTAATAACTCCAAAGTAATGATAATAATAATTACATTTGTTGAGTGCTTACCACACACAGTTCTAAGTATGTTACCTGGATTTACTCATTTCATCTTTACAGACATACTCTGCAATACTCTGCCATAGCTTCTTTTTTTGAGATGAAGTCTCGCTCTGTCGCCCAGGCTGGAGTGTAGTGGTGCAATCTCAGCTCCTTGCGACCTCCATCTCCCCGGTTCAAGCGATTCTACTGTGTCAACCTCCTGAGTAGCTGGGATTACAGGCATCTGTTACCACGCCCAGCTAATTTTTGTATTTCTAGTAGAGACGAGTTTTCACTATGTTGGCCAGACTGGTCTCAAACTCCTGACCTCAGGTGATCCACCCGCCTCAGCTTCTCAAAGTGCTGAGATTACAGGCATGAGCCACTGTATGCAGTCTTAAGTAGCTTCTATTACTAACACTCCCATTTTATAGATGAGGAAACTGAGGCATAGACCAGTGAAGAATAAAGCTTACAGAGCTAGTGAGGAGGAAAGCTGGTCTTGGAACCTAGGCAGCCTGGCTGTAAAATGTGTGTCTCTAATGCCACACTATTCTGCCTTACGTGTGTATGTGCTGAATGGTTGGATCGTGGAAAGTTTCAGTGAAAACCATCATGCTGTCTTCCAGAACCACATTCTCCTCTGAGAAGGATGAATGAAGGTTGGGTTTCAGTCATCATGCCTGCCCTTTTTTTCTTTGTATTGTTTCTTAAGCATCTCAGAGTCCTCTCGTGGAATTTGGTTTCTATTTCCCCTCCCAATCTCCACCTCACTCCATATCATAAGACATGTCTGCATTCTGGAATATTAAACATGAACATGGCTCAAAGACTTTTCAGAGAAGCCCCTTGTTCTCTTGATAAATTAATGGACATGTATAGGTGGGGAGAGTAAGCTGTTGTCTGCCTCCCCCAGCCAGGTGTATCTGAATTTCCACTCCAGCCAACCAGGACCTTTCTTGTAAAAATATGGAATATTTCATTATTCTTCCCCAAGAGCAGAAGGCAAGCTTTAAAGCCAAATTTCTGATAAGGCTTTGTCAGAGTGATTATTTTTCATCTCTACGAGCAGGTTTTATTGAGGAAGGAAGTGAAAGACGTTAAGCGATATCCAGAACATTTAGAAGTTGGCCAGAGCAACCCATTTTTCCCACTTTTGCACTGTTCTCATCAAACAGAGTAGAAAGATCAAGTAACTATAAAGGACTTGGCATCACCATGGTCCAATGCAGCTGTTCACACAGAACTGGTCTAAAAATGAAATGGCTCTTCCATTGTTTGCTTATTACTCACTTCGGATAGAGAATACAAGAGCAAATGACATTCTCCTTGTCTGAAAGTGATTTTACTTCCATGCAGCTTCCCTGCAGAGCCTCTTCCCGCCTCCATAGCCTTCTCCACCGCTTTCTCGACTTGCTTTTACCCTTATACCATTTTGCATTCAAGCACATTAAATGCAGCCCATGTTATAAAGCCATTATTTATTCCCACATCGAAACACTGCAGGTCACCCAACACATGTTAAAGAGAGAAAACCCATCAACAAATAGGCCCTGTCCATTCAGCTCAATTGACATTTCCATTGTCTTTCACTGAGGTCTCCGCATAACAGTGTACACAAGGGAGGATGTGGCAAGATCATCCATTGGCTGCTGCCTGGCTTCTCTTCTGTAACTGAGCACCATTGGGCCAATGCTGAGGGGTTTTCTGGGCGTGTTTCCCTCCTTTGTCAATGTTAATGCAATGCCAAATGATAAAGACGCCCTTTGGCATTCAACACTCTTAGCCTTTAATAATAAACACTTTCTGCATCTCAAATTGCTGCTATACATGAACAGGTTTTAGTCAACCCCTGAAGCGAACATGTACCTTCTCATTACAGGGCAGCAGTAGCGAGAAAGCAATTCACTAAGCCATAGGGCTGGCAATCACCCATATTTTCTGCTATGAGTAAATAACTTCAATTGATTTAATCATAAAAGAATAACAGGAAAACTACATTGATTTCCAAATCCCTAATGTGAACATCAGACTCTATTGACTAGGCTGCGTCCAAGGAGGTTGTAGCCATTTGTATGAACTCAAGAAACATCAATACTTGATTATTACTCGAACAAAAAAAATGACAATTTGGACCTATTTCAAAATGGATTGAAGTAATATTATGCAGGATGATTGAGCAATCTAGAGTGATATAAGTGATAATACGCTGCAGTGCTCATTAGGTTAAAAAGAACAAAATCCATAAATTCTGGTGAACAGTTTTCTTGTTAATTGTAATAAGTCATTCACTTTCTATAGTAACAGTAATAACACACTAGACCTCTGTTTCTATTAAAGTAACCAAATGGGATTGTCGAAAATTCATCTATTGCTCATGTAAATTTAGCTGCTAAGATCTTTGCACATAGAAAATCTCTCCATAAGTGGAAAAACTGCAGATTTTGTTTCAAACCACCCTTAAAAGAGCATTGGTTTCCCTGACAGTAACTGGTCAATTGAGGTGTAAAAACAACGTCAAAAATATTTAAGGAATATTTAATACAAAAAATGCAAAAGAATATAAATGTGCTTTTTATTTTAATACAGGAAAAAGAATGTTGGACAGAAGAGTTAAGTAGGTGAACATATGTATTAAGTAGATATCACCTAAACCAGGACACTTTGGAGAGTGAGGAGAGGCACTATTAATAAGAGGCTGGGACGACAGGTATAAGCCAGGACTATTCCAGGCAAACTGAGACACAAGATGACTGTGGAGTTGGGGAGACTGACTATAAACTCTGTTTCTAAGTGACTTTGAAACTCCAAGCAACTCATCCACTAGTTTTGGTTTCTTACTTGCCTGCAAAATGAGATAATCTATAATCTCACAGATCTCTTCCAGTTTTAAAGATCTGGCTCTCACAGCAAGTAGAATGGTGGTAGAAAGGGACTGGGGAAGAAGGTAATGAGGAATTATTGTTTAATAGGTACAGAATTTCAGTTTTGCAAGATGAAAGGAGTTCCAGAGATGGATGGTGGTGATCATTGCACAGCAATGTGAATGTACTTGATGTTACCGAACTTAAAATATACTTACTACTACTGTACTTAAAAATGGTTAAGATGATATATTTTATGTCACGTCTTTTACCACACTAAAAAAAAAATCTGACTCTAAACCCAATGATATGAGTGATTTTAATGTCATCCTTCTTTTACTAGTTACATTTTACTGCAAATGTTTCCAAACTGTTATCTCAGTAGCAATAGTTTCTTTTACTCTTTTTATTAAAGAGTAAAAGAAATTACTAAGCTTTACTGAAGCAAACAATGATTATTTTAATATAAATTCTTGTCAATTACAGAAAAGATGACATGTAGGCTCTCTCCTATTCCAAAGACCCAAAATCCCTGATAATGTTTAAATATGTAAAATATTGGTGAGCCCCATATTAAGTACTTACCACATGCTGAGAATTCTAAGCAACTCAGTGGTCATAACTAAACTGGTATTGCATTTTGTGTGTGCCTAGCACACAACTAGGTCTACTGGGACGTGGAAGTCATATAAAAAAGAATTATCTGTCCTCAAGTAGCTTACATTGTTGTTAGAGAAAAGAAATTAACACAAAAAATAATTACTGAGTCATACTCCAGAGGAGATAATTGACTCCAAAGTTGAAAGAACATGCTGGGAATTTAGAAAAGTCTGAAATCAAAGAGGATTGGATTATTCAGAAGTGATTATGAAGTTTGTAATTAGAATGTGGACTAGGCTTTGAAAACTTTATGAAGTTTGGCCAGATGGGAAGGGATCATCAGTAAGATCTTCTAAGCATGAGAATCAATATGAAGATGAATACGCAGAAAGGGATTGAAATGTGTCACTGGCCCAGAGACATGTGCTACATCTCATGGGAATATGCTTTGGTTAGGTGAAATCAGATAGAAGAGCATTACAAAATAAAATAATAGTTCAGGCATTAGGTGGAAGGAAATATAATGAATTGCTGTGTTTAAGTATCAGAAGCTTATAACATGTGGCAGGAAAGATTATTTTAGGTGCATGTGGACACAGTATTAGGGAACATTGAATCATTTTATGAGAAAGTTATTCTCCTCTCAGTTCTTTTAATTGTACTAGTAAAACTTTGCCACATCTGCATCACTTGTTAATTTCCCTTTGTAGGAAAAGAGAAAACAAACCTCAGGAACAACACCTTTGGCTGGCAAACTATCCACATAATAAATTAATAACATAGTGTTTCCATTGTATTGACTTTAAATTAATTATCTTCTAATTCTGTTAAGTGATAATGGTTTTCTCTTCATGACTGTGATATAGCATTTACTTTAAAAATACATTTTTTTTTAGAGCCAAACAATGACGAATTCATGAAGTGATATAAACAGTAGGAAGATCTGAGAAAAGTCTTGAAGGTGGCCTGTGATAGAAAGAGCACAGGTCCTCAAAATGAAAGCCTGGCTCTGATTCCCACTTCTATAGCTTATTAACATTGACCTGGAGTAAAATACTTACTCTCACTGAGCCTCAGTTTCCTTGTCTGTCAAATGAGGGGTTGGGTGAGATGATCTCCAGGGTCTCCTTCTACTCACAATTGCGTGGTTAAAGGGCTATTCAGCGGACAGTGACAAGATGAAAGCAGCATTTAAAGAAGATTCGTCTGGCAGTGGCAGGAAGGTGAGATTGGAAGGAGAAAGTTGGGGTCACGGAGGCCACATAGGTGGCCGTTTCCATAATCCAGGAATGAGCCGAAAAGGGCCATGGCTAGGATGATGGTGCTGAGACTTTGAGAGATGAAGAGACATGGAAGACATTTCAAAGGAAGAGTTGACAGCATTTCATAACTAAATAGTGAAAAAACATAAAAATGATTTGGGGATAACAAACTTGGTGAAGTGAAAAGGGAAACTGTTTAACAAAATCCTGTGTTGGAAAGAAGAGCTTGTCTGGTTTTAAAAATCATGAGTTTGGGCTGATTGCAAGATACTGGTATTGAAATCCTCTAGGACAGTTGAAATACAGGACTGCCACCTAGATAAAAAGAATGATGTGGAAATATAGATTTAAGGGTCTTCTGCACTGAAATAATGAATAATTTGCTTGAGCGAGCTCAAAACAAGAATAGCAGAAAGTCCAAAAATTGAATTTCGGAATATGACGCCTGTTGTTAAAAAGGCCAGGAGAAGCAAGAAAGACCAAACAAAGAAACAAAAATGGAATTTTCAGAGTATGAAAAACACCGGAAAGCAGAATGCTCAGAGTATGAGAGAAGCCAGAATGGTGTGGGGTTCTGCAAACCAAGAAATAAACCAGTTTTCAAAAGATGAGTTGCATTGAAATACAGAAAGTCATGCAAGGAATAGGGGCTCTGGGGCCACAGCAAAAGCTTGACTAATGTCATTAATGCCCTTTGTTTGAGCAGAAAGCATCAGAGTGGTAACAGTGGATTAAGACTAAGAAGAGATTAAGAAGCCCGTTAGAAGGGAAAACTCAAATTACTAAAATCATAGTGTCATTTTGCATCCATAAATACACACAACTATAATTTGTCAATATAAAATCTTAAAACTTTACGTAAAAAATTTTAAGTCGAGGTAAAAACACAGAAATTTGGTAGGAAGAAGGAAGAGAAAAATAAGATACTGGCAAGAGAAAAGCTGCAGATTCATGGAAAGTTTATTTTTAAAATATATGGAAGGTGGGCATGGTGGCTCACAGCTTCAGGTGGCTTAAGTGGGAAGATCACTTGAGTTCAGGAGTTTGAGAGTATAGACGTCGATGACCATGCCTGCAGATAGCCACTGCACTCCAGCCTGGGCAACATAGCAAAACTCCATATGTATATGTATATATGGGAGACTATAATTTTGATAACAGAGGAGGATCTAAGGCTCTTGGGAAAAGATTCATGAAAGGTTCTAGAAAGTAAAGTGAGATAAACTGTGGACTCCACACTGTGAGGTCCAAATTATGAATATGGCCCAACCCTTGAATCACCCAAGGGGGCCCATAATTAACTTCAAAGAAAGAGGCCTCATGTTTATTTCCTTTTCCCCAGCACATCTTCAACCCAGTTTAGGTGCAAAAAATCACTAAAAAAGAAATTAGTGTTGAAGGTCTGAATTTTGGGGGGGAGACTTTTATTATAGATTCAGTCCTTCAAGACCTTCCAATCTCAATTGGCCTCTGGGGTTGAGATGGATGTGCCCTTTTCCTACAGAAAATCTGGAACATCCTGACTTCCTTGTTCTAGCAACTTAAGTGTGAAGCTGGGGCACTCACATTATCAAGCCATGATACACTTACCACCCTGGAAAGGATGAGCAAATGCTGTTTGAGTATTTCACACATGCTCAGTTGTTACAGCAATTGCCTTTTATTGTAGGTGTGGTCGTTTCCAGAAGGCTGCAAAACACTGTGAGCCAGGATCTCAACTTCTGTCAGAAAATAAATCAGGCTGCTGTGGGACAGGAGTTGTCACCAGCTATACAAGAATCTAAAAATACAGGGGCCAGATTGTCAACCCATGCAACTCTAGGGGAATTCCCTGTACCAAAGCTGTATAATTCATTTACCTGAACAAGAAATCCCAGTAGACACTGTGCCCAGATGCTCTGATGCCTATAGGAAGGTTTCTAGATTTGACACCTATTATCCCTGAAAACAATGAAAGAATGGGAGACTGAATCGAGTTTCCTAATATTAATTAAAGTTGTAATTCTGAACATATTGTCTAAATTCAGTGTTAAGCAATATATCATATTAAGAACACAGATTCTTTGCATCGTGAAATTCTGACTCCTCCACTTATTCGTGGCAGGTTACTTAACTCTCTTGTGCCCTAGTTCTTTCATCTGGAAGGTGGGAAACCTCATTGGTTTGCTGGGAGGATTCAGCGAGTTGATATATTTAAAGGCTTACAACAGTGTTGACATATAGCAAGCTCTATGTACCCTGGTTAGCTCCTTATGATCTGATAGGTGGATATATACCCACAGTGAATTTGGAATTGGGTCATAAACAAAAATTAATTTTTCCTGGAGATTTGTCTTAATGTTACCTCAGAATCCACTTTACTGACTTTTCCTTCTTTTGTTCATGTTATTCACTCCCTCCTCCAGTCCTCTCCGTCAAGTATAGGAATAATTGAAGCTACATACAACTTTTTAAAACTTTTATGCATTTTTGTGCATGTGGGAAATCAAAGATAAGAGTGAAATAGTGTCTCCAAATTTCTGAGATACTAATCTCTGGAATATAAGAACAAGAAATCAGAACTCCCAGTAATTCTTGAGAATTCTCCAATGCATGTTATTCTAAAATAGTCCAACATTGATCATATTCTTTACTCATTACCACAGATATCTTTAAAAGGTTATTTAGTAAATAAGAAATGTTAAGTTTGTAAGTAATATTGTTTGTAACTATCAAAGTACAAAAACTTTGATAGTTTGTGTACTTTGGTACAAGAACTGTAGTGTATACAGAATATTCAAACACTGGTGAAAACTGTGATCATTATTAGGTGGGATGTGCAAAACATAACATTCAGACCTCCTGGCAAGGTTAACAGCACTACACAGAACCACACATCAAAACTGCCAATGTAAGATCTTAGTTGACTTTCAAACTTGTGATTTCTTGGATTTCTTATTTCATAAGATTTGAATAAAGTATGCTAGTCCTATAAATTTATTAATACTTAGCAGCAGACAGGGCCACCATCACAGGCATGTAACAGCTAGAAGCAAGACTGATGGTTAGATCATGTTGATTCTTTTCATTGATACCATGTCCCACTTTCTAAAGTATCCACCTTAACCTTCTACTTTCTCTATCGGTGTTTTCTGTTCTAGTTTTTGACTCAAAGCCAGATTCCTTCAACCCAATTACATATGTTGATTGTTATGCTGTAATTCTTAAAGGAGGAGTTATGATACTTTTATTCATTTTCCCAATTTCTCAATTGATTTTTCTCAAGATTCAACATTTAGAAAAACAAATTTCCCAATAAAATCCAGAAAGGAATTCCCACGAGGAAATTCAAGAATGGACTTGGCTGGAAGGACAAAACAACAAACCGTTCTTAGAGGAAGGGTGTCCACAGAGGGCGACTTACCAGAAAGCTAATTAAAGCTGAAGCTGTGGGCCCCTGACTTGCTCCAACCCTTTCTGAGGACCTGGGAAGGGACCCTACAATATGTGCACATGGTCAAAATGTTTTGTACCAAAAATATGTACAACTATTATGTACCAATACAAAATTTTAAAAAATCATACTACTTCAAAAGTAAAAATTTGTTTTGGTATTCTTTCATTAAAGATGGCTCTCTAATTATACGACTTTCAACTCCACAATATCTGAATCCATTCCTGGATGCCATGGGGAGGCAGCTATAACACCAATACCAAAAAGATTAGCTTTGTTACATGGAGCCTGGTGAAATAGGATAATATAGTCCATGCTCCATAAACTCAGTTGCATACAAAAACAAGGAAGTGTAGAGTGCGAGGCAGCAGGGAGAGGTGGGGCCTGTGGTGACTGTCACAGGACATTCCCTTCTGAGGGGATCTGCCACCTACTCCACTCAAGCTAATTGATCCCATATGACAATGAGGCCCCAGTTAAGTCAGATCATCCAATTATTCAAGAGAATCTAGAAATCTTAATTTGTACATGAATCTCCCAGTTTCTGAATCTTAGCAACTAATTAAACATGTTTTAGATACTGTACTGGCCAAACAAAACATGTCAGTGAAACATGGTGTTCTACAAATTGGCTGCTGGCTCACAATCGTTAAATACCTGATCTCTTTGAGATCTCATAGCCCCAAGAGCAAGTCCATTCGCTCCAAATAGCTAGCCTGAGGCCCATCCTTCTCCACTCCAGAGCCCATCCTGAGGCTTTGCCCTCCCATAGGGGCATCTTCCATTTCCTGTCTATAACCCATCAAAACTTGATTCCATCAGTGGTCCCTGATTTCCCCAAAATGATAGAAGAGATGCTACCTAACTAAAAAAGTGGGTTACAAATGAGAGTGCTTTTTAGAATGATTCACATCTTAGAACACTTATAGGCTGGGCACAGTGGCTTATGCCTGTAGTCCCAGCACTTTGGGAGGCCAAGGCGGGCAGGTCACTTGAAGCCAGGAGTTAGAGAGAGACCAGCCTGGCCAACATGGTGAAACCCCATCTCTACTAAAAATATAAAAAGTAGCCGGGCGTGGTGGTGTGCGCCTGTAGTTCCAGCTACTTGGGTGGCTGAGGCAGGAGAATCGCTTAAACCCAGGAGGCAGAGGTAGCAGTGAGCCGAGATCACACCACTGCACTCCAGCCTGGGCAACAGACTGAGACTTCTTGTCAAAAAAAAAAATAACAATAATAACATTTTTTTAAAAAAAGAGAAAGCTTGTGAACCCCAAGCCACTTTCAAGTTGCCTGAGGGAATAAAATAAAATGTACTGCACAGCTTTCCAGGAGACATTTAGGAGTCAAGAATCTTCTTGGATCTCCTAAATTCCATCAGCATCTAATACACACTAAGGAGCAGGGATAGCTCCGCCTCATTCATTCATTATTTTATTCATTAAGAAAATGGGGTTTAGTTTATACCATGTGCTAGGCACAGAGATGGGTCACAGGGGCAAAGGACACACAGGCCTAGTAAGAGCCGTGTCTTCAAGGTTAGCACAAACGTGTTAAAGAAAACAGATAAGTAAATGGGCCATTACATTGCACTGCCTCAGAGTCTAAGACTGAGACTCTTCAGAGGGGACTATAGACCAATGTCCCATCCTTTCTAGTTCCCTCTCCTTCCTTTCTGCCACCCTGTAGGTCTTCGCTCACTCCAGGTCCTGCCTCCCCCTGTTCTTAACTCTCAGGTGTGATACAGCTTCCTAACCCCATGACTGGCCTCTCTGTACAACCTGGTTTCTACCAGGACAGTGAATTTAGCAACTGGGTGCCACTGGCCCACTCTTCTCTCTAAATGCCTTTGGTTTTCTCACCTGCAAACTGTGACTTATGCTGTTCCTCCAACCAGTAATGTCATTGGCTTGTTCCTTTGCCATCGCTCTTGTGCTGTTCTGCTTTCCTGTTAAGTTAGTTGATTCTATTTCTACTTTTGTTATCAATCCACAAGGTCCAGAGTCATGTCTTTTTAATCTGTGCATTCCCCAGAGTGTTTGTGGGTTTGTGGTTTTGGTGCTCAATAAATGTTGATGTAAGTGTAATATCCCGCCTTTCAATCTGTTTGTAGAAATCCTAACTATCATTTGAGGACTAAGTAAAGTGCTGTCTTTGTCGGGCAGCCTTCTCTGATCACCTCAGCCTCAGAGAATGGTCTCTTCTTGCTTGGAATATCTAGAGTTTTGGGTTTTAACTGCTGTCACTGCCCTCCTCACACAGGGCTTTGTACTGTAAGCACTGTGTACATGTGTCTCAGCTATACTAGACTAATTTTTCTGAGGGTAGGTGGAGTTTCTTCAGATCTTGCCATGTCCCATAGTAAATAGCATGTGGCATTGCCCAAAGTTGGGTTTCAACGTGTATGAACTGAATTAGTGTGAGTGAACAAATGAATGAACTGAGTAAATGAATAGGGCAGGTTTTGAGGAGGTAGTCAGACCCTAACTGATTCTGCCCAACTACCCCCTTCATTTATGCTTAGATTTCAGAGTATGATACATAGTTTACCTGGGTGTTTTTATGTCTCATAGGCACCTATAAAAATAATGATTGTCATTCATTTAATTTCCCAAGTAACCAAGTCCTTTTGTGTTAAATCCTTATTGAAGAATGTCTTTATGATAACAGGTAGAAGAAGTTCATTATGATGTCCAGATCATTATACAGTCTATACAATATTAACTCTTCAATAGCTATGAAGGTGCTTAAGACACTTCACTTTTACTGAGTTGAAAACAGGTAGCTGTACTTTTTACATTACATCTGCAACATTTTTATCTCTCTTCTCTTACATGTTGCTATTACTACTTCCAGTAGCCTTCTCCCTTCCTCTCTCATCAATTTAGCTTACTTAATCAACAATTGTTTATTGACCATCTATTATGTGTCTTTAAATCTGCTATGGACCTGAAAAGCAGACATCTCAGTTTGTTCGAGTAGCATTGAAAAAATAAATTTGAGTGCAGAATCATGTATTAGTAAAACAACCACACTTCGGTGCATGGATTTTGGAAACTCTATTTTGGATTCAGAGTGAGGAAGTAGATATCTCACTCTCAGCTATATTCCAGAGAACAAAGACAGTTGAATAATTAACTAGGGGATGAGTACCATATGACTGGACTGATAGTCTCTAAAACAGATTTGATAGCCAAAGAGATGAAAGGATTGACTCCATTCCTCAGAGAAACCAAGTTGCATCCTGACTTCTCTCCTCTTGATTTTGCCATTGAAACATGTTATCTCCTCATAATAAATCACTGGAGAGGTTGTTAGAATAATGGAGGAAAACAAGGGAGAGTGGTATTGAGGAAAGAATAAGAAAACCATAAAACCATACTTTGCAAAGACTAATAACATGATATAGTCGAGAAATTAACAGGGTTTTTTTTTTCTTCCTTCCTGGCAAGAAAAAAAAAAGAGTGGCCAGTTGCACAACATTTCTCATGAATATTTTCGTACCCACAGAATAGACAATGTAATACTTGCAACAGTAATGGATTACAGATCTATCTAAAACATAACAATAGCTCACAAATCAGTGTTTAGGGCAATAAACAGCTGCATCATTAATTTCTACCTCAGATTCATGAGTGATTACACTTTGTATCTCTAAAAGTCCATAGACTAACTATTGGAAATGAAAATAATGTGCCATTGATTTGAGCAGCCTTTTAGAATACAGGAATAATGATCTGAGGGATTTTTAATTATCTAAACTCCACCAAGAGCCCTTCAGAGCTTTTCAAAAAAAGAACATGAGCCAATATGTAAAAGGTGCCTGAGAAAATGTGATGTGCTTTGGATGAATTTAGATTCTATAGCAAAGAGGCTATGCAGAGAATTGAGTCCATTGTGCCTCAGAGGAGACTGGGCAGAGAAGCTTTCAAGAAAGACAGATGAATACCCCGTACAGGAATTTTTATACTGGAGTAAATAGTATGCAGCCTTCTTGGTGGCTACAATTTTACTATCTGCATATGCCTGAGGACTGTTGCAAGTCATAAACACATGTCAAATGACACCAGAGACAAGTGTGGGCATTGGCTGCCTTTTCACCTTGTATCCATCTGTGTGTTAAATAGCTGATGAGATGGGCTTTTTTTTTCCCCCTTGCACCTATAAGCCAAAGTCACTGTCCTGTCAGTGTATAATGCTTTTATATTTTGGAGTGCTAGCCACGAAATTTTTCCGCTGCATAATGGATTGGCAGCTGCATCCATAGTCCGACTTAATGTGTACAGGAGGGGAGAAAGAAAGGAAATTGGGTCCAAGACAAAGGAAAGTGAAGACGACGTTTTCTATTTGGAATGCTGGGCCTGAGCCCCTCTCAGTGAAGAGCTTCTTAGGCTGTCCTGGGCAAGCTATTTGGTTTCTCCTCCAATGATTTCAGAGCCCCAAGGCTCATCAAAATGGCAAATATTTTTCAATTAGTCTGTCACCCCTCAAATTTCTGAAGAGCTGAGCCCTGGAGGAAACTGATATGATGCACACCTACCCTTAGCTCCACTTGCAGTGTTTCCTAAGCCCACTTTTGTCTGGTTTCTAATCCATCAGGTAATAATGTTAATCTGATATTTCTGAAGTGCTTCATAGTGTTTGTCTATGAAAGGGGCTGTGGAAAAGCAGGATGATGGATTGGCTGTGGATTTGACAGGAGTTCAAATCTGAAAAACAAGCCTACTTATCCGAAGGTGCCAAATAACCATCATATGTTTCCCTAAAATGAGAGCAATATATAAAAATCTTGTAAGATGGGGACACTAATTTCCATGTTTGCTGCACCATTTTAGCACTCCCATAAACCTGTAGTAGCTTTAACAGAAATATGGCTGGATGAGGCATATTTTATTCTTCAGTATGCAAGCCTAATGAATAGAAACTTTAACACGGTCTTAAATAGTCCCTGCATCCAAACTTGGTTAAGTATTTTTAAAACACATACAGTTTATGCTCTACCTTTAATATTTGGGAGGGATAATCTAGTATTTGGTTATGTTTTATAGGATCAGGACTAGTGTGAAAAGACAAACTGCAAATCTTAGAATGAAGGCTTCTGCCCAAAGTATGGCCCAACCTTATGGATTTAAAAGAAAGTCACCGAAATCAGCATAGCTCCTTATTTTGCCAAACATGATAATTTTACAGACGCAGCCTCTGATTCTCTCTCCCCTATCCATGAACTTCTGATGATGGTCCCCACCCTGAGTCTTTGGTAAATCCATCCTGTGAGTACTCCATGGGGCCTACGTTAAAGGTGAGAATTTTAAGTTCTTTTTCATCTCAGAAATGAGACTGGTGAATTGAGCTAGAAAATGTCCTATATTAAGCTGAATTCTATGTAAGCAAAGCTTAAGCATATATGCTTATGTATATAGAAGAAAAGTATATTTTATCCTACTGAATTTTTAAAATAAGCTGTTCCTAATATGAAACTAATATACCACATACCAAAAAAAAAAAAAAAAAAAGAACATTCAAATAAACAAAAGGACAAAATGGAAAGATAATCACATTTAACCTTTGGTGTCCATCTTTTGAGGTTTATACTTACATAACACAGCCGTTCCTCAGTATCCTCTGGGGCTGGTTCCAGGGCCCCCACAGATTTTGTGGGTTCTCTATTCTGTTCCATTTTTCAAATATTTTTGATCTGTAGTTAGTTGTATTTGCGGACACAGAAACCACAAATATGGAGGCTGACTGTATATAATCATAGATAGCTGATTTTTACATATCAGACTTGAGTATAATGAAATGTACTTAAATATAATTAAAATACATATTTTTAGGTAATGGTAGTGTTTGCACAACAGTGTGAGTGTACTCAATGCCACTGAACTGTACGCTTAAAAATGGCTAAAATAATAAGTTTCATGTCTGCTTTATCACAATTTTAAAAACACACATTTTTAAAATAAAATGAGATGCTAAAGAACATGCTCCTTTGTTATTCCATTCTTATTTTAACCTGATATATTGCAAGTACTGTATCTCTCCATGTTAGCCAATACAATTCAAGAACATCATCTTTAATGGCTATAAAATATTCTGCTTTGTGGGTACGTACTTTAGATTATTTAAATCAGGGATTCTCACTCTGGCTGCATATTATAGTCACTTGGACAGTTTATAAAATACAGATGATCAGGTCTCACCTCATAAAAGTCTTATTCAATTGGTCTAGGGAGGGACTTGGGCATCAGCATTTTTTTAAAACTTCCCAAGTGATTCTAATAGTCAATCAATGATGGCAAACACTGACTTTTTATCTTTTCTTATTAAGAAAAGATACGTAAGAAAAGATAATTAAAGAAAAGATTATTTTAATTATCTTTTTAATTATTTAATTATTTTAATTATCTTTTCTTAGGTAAGCCATTTTCTGTTTTTTACAATTACATATAACTCTGAAAAGATTAAGTTTAAAAGGATTTTGTAGCATATACCCATAGTTACTTATCTTTTACTGAGTATGATGACCATATACTTTATCTTACAAACTAGGACACTTCTGAAAGTGAAAGGAGATGTGATTGTTCATTATTCCAAGACAAGATCTGTGCAAACCAGGCTTATCTGTGGCAAATTGGGTCATAGATGATTCCACTAGTCAAAACATAAACTATTAATACATTCGGTAGTTTTTACCTAAGGTCATCCAAAATCAGCATACCAATTACATCCATAGTTTTTGAAAGAACCTGTACTCTGAAATCTACAATATTAAAAAATACATTTCTTTTTAAAAAATATTTATTGAACTACTATATGCCAGCTTGTGCTAGATATGAGGAATAATTGTGAGGAGGAAGCAACATATAGTTTCCATTTCATAAATTTACCAGGAATTGTAGACATTATAAAACTTCATGATGCCATAGATATTATCATTTTATTCAACCTTGATAAATTTATTAGGCAAAAATTGTACTTTCTTGTTTTCCTTTGTATTCATGTGGTCACTCATAAAATTGAACATATTATTATCTGTATTTCCCCCTTCATGCATTATCCATTCATATCTTTTCCCATTTTGCTATCATATGTTTATAGCTTTTTTCCAGTTTATTATTTGATTTTGAAACTTATGGTAGGTTGTGATAGAAGATTAAAACTATTTCTGACTTTGATACTATAATTCATCTTTAATTAATAATAATTTGGTATAAAAAGAGGTAAGGATCTTGTATTAATGATTTCAGGTAATTAAACAATTATTCATTAGCATTTTTTGAAAAAAAAATAAATTATTATTTGTTTTCCCTGACTAATTTGAAATGCCCTCTTTGGCATGCAATAGAATCTCATATATATGCAGATCTGTTTCAGGGATTTCTATTGCATTCCTTTGTGCTTTCTCTCTGTTCTTATAATATTATCTCACCAATTCAATTATTTTGTGTCATACTATGGTTTGATCATCTGTGCAAGTCTTCCTACCAGATTCTTCTTTTTAAATACATTATTGGTTACTTTTGCCTTTTCAATTTTTTTTTTCAGGTAAATTTTAGAGGCAGGTTGTTGAGTTCTCACAAAAATCCTATTGGAATTTAATTGTTATTTTATAAGATAGACAGATAGATTAGTTTAAGGAGAATTAACAACTTTACAAGATTGATGTTCATCCAGGAACTGGATATGTCTCTCCACTTATTCAAATATTCTTCTATATGCTTTATTTTTCAGATTTTTCAGGTCTTTTCCCACAGGTCCTGCATATTTCTTGTTAGGTTTATTTCTAAATATTTCTTTGTTTGCTTTGCTTTGCATTTATGGGTATGTATATGTATGTGTGTGTGTAAAGGAAATTTTTTAAGCCCATTTATATTGTCTAAATGGTAGTTTCATCCTACTGATTTTTTTCCAACTCTCTCTGATAGATACTACCATGCTATATAAGACAACAACATATACCAACAACTTGCATAAATAAATCCCTCTAATTTGAGTTACTTTGCTCTATTTTAATTTAAAATATTACATAGTAATAGTCTGGCTTACTTCAGGCTCAATCCATAATAATTTGCACCATCCATTCTTTAATTCACCAGATATCATGGAGACCCTTCTATGGCCTCATGCTGAGCCAGGTATAGAGGTATGATGGTAACGAGTGGGACAAGAGTTATGAACGAGGTACGCACAGGGGATCAAATTTAGCTACAGTCCCAGTTAGGCAAAGTTCCCCTGAGAACAATGATACGTAAGCTGAGGCTTGAAGGGTGCACAGGATTTAACCAGGCAAAGAGGAGGAGAAAGAATATTTAGAACACAGATAACAGCAGGGAAGGACTCTGAGCCTGGGCAGAGTAGGCAGAAGAGTGGCTCTGAGTGGGGCTTGCATGTTGGCAGGGACCAATGCCACAGGGCATTTGGGACATGCTAAGGCTTTTGTATTTTATCTTGGGGGCAGTGAAAAGCAATGAAGGGTTGTGTGAGTCCATTTTCGTGCTGATAAAGACATACCTGAGACTGGGCAATTTACAAAAGAAACAGGTTTAATGGACTCACAGTTCCACATGGCTGGGGAAGCCTCACAATCATGGTGAAAGGCAAGGAGGAGCAAGTCATGTTTTACATGGATGACAGCAGGCAAAGAGAGAGCTTGTGTAGGAAAATTCCGTTTCATTCACTACTAGGAGAACAGCGCAGGAACAATCCACCCGCATAATTCAATCACCTCCCACCAGGTTCCTCCCATGACACGTGGGAATTATGGGAGTTACGATTCAAGACAAGATTGGGGTGGGGACACATCCAAGCCATATCAAGCGTCTAAATAAGGAAGTGACATAAACATGTCTCCATTTTTGAAAGATAATCTGGATACAGTGTGGTGAATCAACTCTAGAAAAGCAAGAGAATTTGTGCGGTGAATAATAACCAGGTTTTTGGAGCAGTCTACCTAAACTAACCAGGTCTACCTGAAAGATGACATTATTAGACCAGGGAGGCTATAAGTGAAAACCAAGTTATGGAATAAGGAGGCATCTAGAAGACAAGAAAAACAGGATTTGCACATTGATTTAATGTGGAATATGAGGGTAAGAGAGAAGTCAAGAAAGACTTGCAGGGTTCGAGGCTTGAGCCTCAAGTTGCTCAGAAATGCCATCCATGAACTAGGAAATACTAGAGGGCAGATTTGGGGAATAAGGGGAAATTCTAAGTTCCCATTTTGGAAGTTTGGAGGTTAGGGTGCCTATGAGACATGTAAGTAAACACATAAAGTAAACCATTGTTATATGGAGATGGGACTCATGAGAGAGGTTTGAGTGGAAAATATAAATTTAGGAATCACTAACACATAGATGGTGGTTGGGATAGTACAGCTGAATAAAATTGTCTAAGAGTGAAAATAAGCATTAAAAGGCCTAGATCCTAAGAAAGTCTGAACCAGTCAGGCTCAAGTTGGGTTAAACAGGAAAGAAATAGATGAAATAATGATTTTAAAATATTTAATGGTATTTGAGAACAAGAAAAGGGAAGGAGGTGAAGGCTTATATAATTTAATTTGGTGCTCCGTACCCACTATAAAAATCTTAACCATCTTATTACATTCTGATGTGTTCTACTGAAGAGAGCAATTTCTTCGCAATTTCCCAACATCCTGCTTTAATTTCCCTTGGTGGGACACAGTTTCCCAGACTAAAATGGTGATAGACCCCCTTGCTGAATTAGATGTAAAAGTTCCCCTGTAGAGCTGAGTTAATGCTCAGAGGCCCTTGAAACGAAGTGGCCCTTCTTCATTTGAAACAGGCTTTGATCTCTCAGACCTGTGTCCTCCCAGGGAAGGGTGGGGATGGATAGGCTTCTACAGAGTCACCACCACTGGCAGAATTTAGGAACACACCTGTATCAGCCACCTGGTGCCAGACAGGCATTTCATTTTAAAGCAACAAGGCACATCATTGAAGTTTAGGGATTAATGTCATTAGCTGGAAATTCTTGTTTAGTGCAATTTGTTAGACTGATACAAGATGATGCTTTGGGATAGTTTGCAAAAGGATTGGTGGGAAGTAAAATGAGGTTAAACTCAAACTAATAGAGGAAAACAAAATCAAGTGATGAGATTGTGAATAACTAGGAGACACTTCAGTTTGCAGCCAGCAAGTTTCATAAACATGCCATTAGGTAATTTACTTGATACTAGATTTACCAAGAGAAGATGGCGTTTTAGTGGCAGAATTCCACCCATCGCAGAGTGGGTTTGAATTCTGGCCTGACCACTTGCTAGACATATGATCTTGGACAAATTGCTTAGAAAATCTGAATTTGGTCAAGTTTTAATTTCTTCAGCTGGCAAGGAGAGCTAGATCACCTCACTGGCAGGGAGTCTGTGATGATCAGTTAAATCTCAAGTGCCTACTAAATCCCCTCCATTTCCTTCCCCACATGAAGGCTTAGCTGACCCTGCAATTTTGGCTTTAGATCTAGCTGATGCTCTATGATCTTTTTTCCTCATATAGTACACGTTCACAATTTCCAAAATCACAGTCCTAGACACATGACAGTTTCTATGAGTGAAAAAAAAAATGTGGCATTGCAGATATAATTATAAACCCCAGAGCAAAGCTAGATAGTTCAGTCTGAATAAAAGGTTAATGGCAATCTCTGAGAGTCCCCTGGCTGACAGGAGATGCACAGGCAGTTCCAGTAGTTTGCTCTCTTACAAAGATGCCACCGCTCCACCTTCATTAGAATAGATCATTTTCATTTCACTTCTGATAGTGGTAATATTTGTCTGAGCATTCAACATTCTTGTTCAGCCCACCACTGTTTATTAGTTAAGACAGAGAATCAAGTTGCTATAACAGAGATCCAAAATGCAGGTACATAAACTGTACAGAAGTTGATTTCTGTCTTATAAAACTGTTTTAAAGATTAGTCTTCCAGAACTGGTATGGAAGTTCCACAGTTTTGGACACAGACTTTCTCTATGTCACTGTCACATCCTTGGAGTGTTGCCCTTATCTGCACAGTACCACATGGTATTAGGCCGTCATGATGTGTATGTTGAACTTGACCTCACTTGCAATACACTGCAACTGCCAAATACCAGGGGACCTTCGTCCCTTCCCTAGGCTCTTTCTTGTGACTTCCTCCAACACATGCGTTTTTATCTTGTTTTCCAAACAGTTCGAATTCTTTAATTTTTAATCTTTTTTATTATTTTAAAAACTTTTCTGGGTACATGGCAGGTGTATATATTTCTGTGGTGCATGAGATGTTTTGATACAGGCATGCAATGTGAAATAAGCACATCATGGAGAATAGGGTATCCATCTCCTCTAGCAAACAGTTTTGAGTTCTTTCATGTCTTTGGGTCTTTGCTTCAAATAAACATGATTTCTTTTCCAGCCAGGTAAACTCCTACTTATCAGTAAACCTTTGTTCAAAATCATCTCCTCTGTGAAGTCACCATGAACTCCCTCCTAGTAGGTTACTCATCCTTCTATGCTCCTGTAGCATGCTCTGTACTAAAAAACTTTTAGTCTTTAATGTACCATGTGCTAATTAATTTACCCATAATATCCACATGTGCTGTGTTTTGGTTGCACACATCCATGTGCACATGTGTGTGGGGGTGCACATGCATGCAACATGTGTGTGGGCCCTACATGTGCATGTGTGTGGGGGTGCACACACCCACACACATTCCTATCAAAGAGGGGGCTTCTGGACCTCTTTCTGATCACCTATTCACTCTTACATGCCCCCTAGTGCTTTCCATGTAGCGGCACTCAGCAATGGTGGGGGAATTTATGGAACAAACAAACGAAAACCATTCCGTAGAAAAAAACTCATTTTATACCTCTGGCCCTCAATTTCCCTTCTTATTTATAGTTCTTCTATAAAACCTGGAGAGTAATTTAAGTGTTCTCTAAAATCTTATGATTCTGTGAAATAGTGGGCCAAAATTGTGATTTCAATGGAAGAAAGACTGGCAAGTCCTAGGTACAAAGTCTGCTCAAGAAGCAGGAGTGAAGGCCATGGCTTCCAAAGAGCACCTTTGTTAGGAGATCAGCTTTTCTACAGATCGAACCAGATCCTCTGTTCCATTTTGTAAATGCTGTCTCCAAACACTAGCACTTCTGTTTCATTACAGAGAAACAAAGTAAAGGAAACTAAATTATTAGTTTACAATCTAATTTGAAGACAAGAATATTATCACAAACACATACATAAAATGAGAAAATAAAAGAAAAAACTCTCACCAAATAACATGTGATGCAACTTTTAAATTTCCTCAACATGAGATGTCCCCAAAGGGGTGTCCTGGAATACTTTTGTTGTCAGGAAATGATTTGTGCACTCAAGTTGTAAGAATTTAAAAAAATCTACTTGACATATTTTTCTAGAAAAGACTAACTGAACAAGGGCTTGACCATCAACGAAATAGTTTTTACATAGGAAAAAAGCGCTTAAAATAACCCAGGAAACTTTCTTGACTGTATTCACTATCTTTAGAATGGAACATTTACCAAAGTTTTCTCAATGAAGAAGTCGTGTCATTACCTAAGCACAATTTATAACAATCTATCACCTGGGGAGGAAAAATGGCGACTAGGTAAGAACGCGAGGGGGTTGGAGGTAAGCCTTAGGGGAAATATCGTGAGGGCCTTTCTTTATTTTCCATTTCTCCTTTCGTTGTTGGCGAATATCAATGAGGTGTGAGCAGCATCAACCGCAGGAGTACCAACTGGGAATCACCCTGACCGAGTCTTGCTTCCTTTGAGCACCGGGAGATCAAGGAATTCATTTGTTGTTTACTCATTTGAGATTCGCCCCCTACACACCATCTACACAAGTTGTAAAAAAAAAAAAGAGAGAGAGAGAGAGAGAGAAGGCAGCAGCAGCGCCCACTCACAGCAGGGAACTCCGAGGTTTTACCTGTCTTTAATTTATGCAGCATTTTCCAATTGTGCCATCCCGGCAGGTGTGACCAATTTTTTGCGGAGCCTCAGTGCTATTTTACCTGCTTGAGTCTGTCAAAAACCCATTTGTATGCGCCCGGCTAATGTGCTAGAAATAAAAGCCCCAACCTGTCAAGTAAACTCTCTGCACCTGTACGAAGCAGTTAAATTGTTCCATCTGCCATTAGCCCGGGAGATCAAAGGCCCTTCCTGGGAGGGGCGCCCCGAGGACCAAAGCAAAGGATGGAGCTCCCTGTCTTGGAGTTTAAGAAGACGGGGACGACGAGGAGACAGTAGAGAGAGGGGTTAACAACCCGGAGAAAAGAATCCCGGAGCCCCGGCCTCGCTCGGATACCTGAAGGCGCTTTTGTTTGACTCAGGCGCGCCAGGAGCACATTCTTTCACATTAGGAACCGCAGGGGAAGACATTCATTCACTCCTTTTTTTTGGTGACGTAGCTGGGGCATTCATGTGTTTTTAACCTTGAATAATTTTTGCCTCTAAGCTCCAAACAAGTTTTATCCTGTCCACAGGTCAGTTTTGTTACAGAGGCCAATTAGCAGTGCTACCTTCGCCTGCGGCAAAAAGCCAAGTAATGACCGGGCAAGCCCTACGGAGGGGTGATGAATAACTCCGGAGAGCTGTAATTTGAAAGGGGGGCCTTTGAAGCATTTACCTTACATGGGACGCCATTGTCCCTGCAGGGTGTTTGATCTTAAAATAATTTACTTAATGATCTCACCATGGGAGCAATTGGCAGAGCAAGATTAGGCTGTAAGGCCTAATGGACATGGGAAAAGTTAAAATTGCTCAGAGAAAGGTATGTACAGCGCAGAGATTCGTCGGTGTTGTGTGTTCATTACTAACGGGGTGAAAAGCCCGGCTGACTGCCATCGCTCTGCAAAGCTCGTCAGAGAAAACCAGCAGATGCGGGCCTCTCCTGGGATGTGGGCTGAGCGCGTTCCCTCTTTCCTGCTATCTGCATTTGTGGGAATTAGTGATCTTATTCTGTTTTTTCAATCTATGTTTTTTGTTTTTTTTTTGCAACTGTGGAGCGGCTGTCCTGGGAGTACACACAGGAGCAGAGGGGCATCCCCAGGGCAGGTTTCTGAGCAGCAATTAGAGGTGAATAAAAATGTGAAAGTAAGCCATGTTTTGTCCCCTTTGCGTTGGCAAACATGACATCAAGTAGACACAGCAATTATTTGACACTGTTATCCCGGGCCTAAATATGGTTTTTTCCTTTAGAAAATAAAAATTTAAATGTAAGCCCCTGTTTAACGTATTTATAACTCATATCTACTTGTGTTTTCTTACCTACACATCAATTATGCTTATATGATAATTGCAAGAGCTATCTCAGTGTTGCATCTAGAAGTATAACATTTCAGGTTTAAATATCTTTGTAATTTTGCTCTTTCAGCTGTTCAGCATTTGCTTACTGACACAGCCTCTTGTTGCAAAAATTATTTTTCCCAATTTATAGAATTGGAATAGACATCTTAAGCGAATATCCAACAGGAAAAAAAGCAACCTAAGGTCTGTATTGCTGTGTATGTATCTGATGCTACAACTAAGAAAGTGTGAAGTGATAGAACATGAATAATTAATGAGTGAGCAAATTTCTTCTCTAATGCAAAGTCCACCTAAGTGAATCTCAGCAGCCTACCCATGTAGCCCAATATCTTGATATGTGTTCTTCTCTGGAGGAAAAAATACAACCCAGAAAATATATCTAAATAAGTCAACAGGAAAGTTTCAATATATGTTACTTGTGTAAAATAGAAATACTTTGAGCTCAGAGTGGAGACGTCTGATTTCCCAAGATCTATAACTTTTGCCTGTGTCTGGTAGGAGAGTGGAATGAAATATTTTTCATTCACTGCAAATCAAGTAGTTGTGAGCATAAGTACCAATATGCATGTGTGAATTGGAGGTAGCACAAGTGTTCTCCATAAGTTTGAGGCTTTTTTGAAATTTAGCCTATGGAGTCCATTGCTGGCTTATCTATTGAGATTTCCCTGAGAATCTCTACCTACCAAAATACAGTAGACCTCACTTAAACTTGTCTTTTTGTCTCTTATCTACAGTGGGAAATTAACAACTTATGCTTTAAACATTTCTGCTTTGACACAAGGAATTAACTGAGGCTATATATGCTTTGTTCACATATTCTACTTGTTAAAGTACTTGCTTTATGTCTTAACCTTTTTCAACTGGCAAAAATGAGATGCCATTTGTAAAATGAGATAGCAAGCACACATGGTTAATGTGGAGATTAAGGTGACATCATGTATGTGGAACACACAGGACTGACACAGAACAGATACTCACTAAAAGTTCTCTCCTACCTTATGCTCTGGAGACAACTTTCAATCGCCATAGCCCTCCATGATTAGCTTTTTTTTCTCCATTTACACCTGTGATCCAGTAGTTGTTACAAGGGAAGCTGTTTTCAGTGGGTAAAATTGAATGAGAAGATTGTTACAAACATCTAAACTTTCTGGGAGAAATTAGGTAAGTCCAGGCCATCCCAAGGCTGTGAGCACTAATCTAAGAATCCCAGTTTCCTGATTACTGGGTGGCTGGTGAGAATTCCTTTCCTCCATCTTCCCTTTTTTTCTCTTTTCATTTTTCCCGATGCTACCATTTTTAAAAATAATCTTCTTGTGATTTCAGTTGTTTGTTGTCATAAGTGATATGATTTGATATCAAGGTAAGATAATTTAGAAGCCAAGAAGGGAATTATCCTCATCAAAAGACAAATTAATGCTGATGAGAAAACAATAAAAAAAGGATAACTGGCAAGAAAAGAAATTGTGAGTTTTAATGTGAAAGTCAGCATTTTGCATAAAAGCAGGAATTACGCCTTAGAGAAGCTTCTTTTTCTCTCTGCCTCTTCTTTCTGCTTTGCTCAGTTCTCCCTCTTTCTGATAGCTCTCCCTGTCTTCCCCGCTCACCCTCTCTCCTCCTTTATCTGTGTATCTCTCCATTTCCCTCTCCTCCTTCCTGTCACCCTGCCCATATTTCCATTTGCCTCCCTCCCTCCCCTGTCTCTCGCTGCTCTTCTGAGTGTGTCCCCATCTCTGTCTCTCCCAGTGTGTGTGTTTTTCCATGTCTGCTGGCTCTTTGTCTCTATTTCTCCCTGAAAATCCAGGATGTAAATTACAAGATCAAAGCTGAGTATGTGGATAATTGCCTTTTTGGGGGGATCATCAATCTGTAATAATTTGCTTTTCCAAGTAAAAGCTGTGAATTGGCAGGTTCGCTCGCAGCATCTCCCAGTCTGCTAGGGACCTTAGATGTCAAGGAGCACTTGACCATCACACCCAGCAAATGCTGAGCCATCTCCTGCACTTGCACATAGCAAGGAGGCCATTGCTCTGCAGAGTTTTAGCATTCATGCTGAAGGATGAGTCAGAAGGAGAGGGGTGAAAAAGAACAAGGTCGAGGTCAAGCCACTCGCCCTCCTCCTCCCGCCCAGCTCTCCTCCCGCCTTGCACTGATTGCTGTACTATGTGTCAGAGGTATTCCCACTGGCCTAGAACCATCATCTCATCCAGAAGACACATAAATTCCACCCAGGTAGTTCTAAAATCACCCAGCTGATCATTCAATTTATATACAGTATCAAGTGTTCATTTCATAGCTGCTATTTCAGTCCTACTGACCTACAGGTCCTTGACATGTGCTTTGCCGGAGCCCTCCAGAGATGTAAGAGTAACTTTTAGCACTTGCAGAAAAAGCAATTGAAGTTCATTTCTCACAGATTACCAGGCCCCATCAGAAATGAAGGTGTCATAAAGCAGGCATCGGACAATTTTCAAATGTCCATCGCTGTCAGTGGAAAGAGCCTGCCATGGTGACCAGTGGATCAGACCAGGCGCATTGGATTTGTTCCTGTTTCTCAGTACACTGTGTTCCCTTGCACGAGGGTCTGTAGAAGCACATGGATGTCACTGGAAGATTAAGACATCTGGCTGTATCTCTACTACATTTTCATTTTATTTTTTCATTTTTCATCTTAGATTTCTCCCTTTATTTTTGCATAATCCAGGCGTGGCTGTGCTGACTTCAGAGAGGAATTGGTGGTGGCTTAGCAACAGCTGCACACACAGCTTCCAGAGGGAATGGAGGTGAGCAGCATCTTTCTGTCTTTGCTAAGAGCTTTGCTCTCTTGGTCTATGTTGAAGTCTAGGAGAGGAGACCTGCTAGGTAAAATGGAACAACTGCATTGCTTAGGGCACTGCTTTCAGATCACCTCAGACCATGGGCCCTTCTGAGCTGTGCCCATTTCTCTTTTCCTATCCCTCAAGAGATATCCCCTAGATCCTGTTTTCTAATTCCCCACCTCAGCTCCGTGCTTTATCCCTCCTACTTAATTCCCCTCCCCACACCTACTCTATCTGAGTCAAGTTCATATAAGATGAGTTTCTGCTTGAGAACTTGAAACATGCTCAAGTTCAGTTCTAAGATGGGTAGCATGATAATTGTTGAAGTGCTATGACCAATCTTTAGAAATGCTTTACCCAAGATGGTAGGAACTTCTGGGGCAGTCATTTTGCCCAGAACTCTAGGACAAGGATCTCCACGGACTCAAAGATTGCTATAGATTTGAGGAAAAAAAAATGAGCTTTCTCGTGATGTGTTTTTATTTCCAGCGCTTTTTAAATGTTAGAAATAAAAAGCCCAATTCTTACAAAAAAATTAGCCGGGTGTGGTGGTGGGTGCTTCTAGTCCCAGCTACTTGGGAGGCTGAGGCGGGAGAATGGCATGAACCCGGGAGGCGGAGCTTGCAGTGAGCTGAGATCGCGCCACTGCACTCCAGCCTGGGCGACAGAGCGAGACTCTGTCTCAAAAAAAAAAAAAAAAAAAAAAAAAAAAAAAAAAAAGCCCAATTCTTAAAGATCACTGGAAAATTTGGGTTTTTAAAGATATATTTTCTTTTATTATTTTTTGGACAAGATCTTGCTCTGTCACCCAGGCTGGAGTCCAGTAGCACGATTATAGCTCAATACAGCCTCAAACTGCTGGGCTCAAGTGATTCTCCCACCTCAGCCTCCCAAATAGCTGAGACTATAGGCACACGCAGCTACACTGGCTAATTTTTTTTTATTTTTTGAAGAGTGAGAGTATTGCTATGTTGTCCAAGATGGCCTCAAATGCCTGACCTCAAGGGATCCTCTTGCCTCAGCCTCCCAAATTCCTGGGATTTCAAGTATAAACCATCGCGCCCAGCCTAATTTCTTTTTTTTTTTCTTAAACAAAATGACTGCCAAGGACAACGTCAAAATTTCCGTCTTCCAAAATTCTTACCCGGACCCTTCCAATCACATTCACATTATCTTTGAGTTGTCTTAACATTTTTCTTTCAGCTGTCATTTCTCTCACACTTCTCAAGGACAAACATCAGTAGCAATTTAACTTTAAAATGGTGATGGGGGAGTGGCTTTTTATTTGTCCAAAGTAGATGTTTTTTAGTAGATATTTTTTGTAGGTGTAGTGTGGAAAGAGGACTACTTATAAGACTACTTATAAGACTTATATCTACCAGTGAGATTCCTGCTGTTAGCGCAATAATTCCTAACAAATCAGATTTTGGTGTTACAGGAACAAGGGAACTAATACTAATATTTGATTGCCTCCAGAGCAATGAGTGTGTGGAAGATCGGGGATGTGAAAGCCTGTTTCTTCTGATGGACAGTAGGTGGTAGTTGTAATGCTTTCACCCTCCCCAATGTAAAACATTCATTAACAGTAGTAATGATAATAATTCTTACTGTAGGGCACTGCTCAGAGCACCCACCTCTCTCAAGACCCACACTCAGTCCTCTGGCTGCTGATGGTTCTCAGCCAAAATCCTCTCTAGGAATTTTTGTCCTCTGCTTAAGGGATGACTTCTCTCAACTTTAGCCGCCTCCTTGGGAGCAACCTACCTCCAAAATTTGGTTGATTGGGGAGTAAAAAACTGCTCTACACTCAACTTGGAGATGGCTTTTTTTTATAATGACAAGGGAGTGTGGATTCTGTTTCTTTCTCTCTCATTCATCCACCCAGGGGCATGTGGGAGGGCGAGGGAGGGTGACAAGTATCTAGAGAGATGAAGGCAGGATGAGGAGGGGAAATAGTGTGGTGGAAGGCAGGATCCCAGTTCCAGTTTGAATTTTGGCTGGAGGTGACATTGGTTGCTTGGGAAGCTGATGGGGAAGGGGTTAGCTTGGCCCTACCCATGAAGGGTAGGGGCTTAGGGTTAGCTTCCTCAACATCATGCCCCTTTCTGTCCCCAGACACATGTGCCCTCTTTCACCTCCCAACAAGAGGCTCAAGCCCCTTGCCTCAGTGTGGAGCTCCTGAAGGGAAGGGCATTCACCTCCAGAGCTCCCTGTGGGGCTGGTTGAGGTTTGTCTTGTTCCTTACGTTGCAGTTCAACTCCTCCCTCTCAGCAATCCTGTCTTTGTTATGTCTCCAGAGGTATTGATCCCCAGAGACTTCCCAATAAACTTCCTGCATATAAACTTCCATGTCAAAGTCTTTCCCACAACCTGCCTGGAGACACTTATATTCATAAAATATGTCAGTTTAAAAATGTCACTATGTGTTACTGCTTATAGTGCATGTAACAAACTGAGGTTCAGGAAAGTATAGTGGCCTTTTCAGGGTCACACATCAAGGAAGTGCTGGACCTAAGACAGAATCTAAGCTCTCTGCCTCCCGGTCCAAGGCTCTTATAAGTGTAACAAATGGAAATTATAAAGGTGTCTCTACAGAACTATTCCTAAAAATGTTTCCTGGAGATGATTCCTCTTTATGGTTTCACTGTCACCATTTATTTCTGTTTCCTCGGGTGTTTACTTTTTCCCCTCCTCAAAACTTTCTTTCTCCAGTCCCAGCCCCTCCCCTTTTGCAGTGCTTTCATTACGACAGTGAGGGAAGAAACAAATACACAGGCTCCCAGAGACATCAATACTTCGGCACTGGAGACCTGCTTGCCCTCAGTTTTGTTTCTGTCTAGAACAGCCCACAAGGATGTGGTGACAGAGAGATGCTTCCCTGACTACCTATCTTAGACACCTACTTCTTATGCTCACACATCTGTTTTTCTTATTTTATTTTATTTTATTTTATTTTATTATTATTATACTTTAAGCTTTAGGGTACATGTGCACAACGTGCAGGTTTGTTACATATGTATACATGTGCCATGTTGGTGTGCTGTACCCATTAACTCATCATTTAGCGTTAGGTATATCTCCTAATGCTATCCCTCCCCCGTCCCCCCACCCCACAACAGTCCCCAATGTGTGATGTTCCCCTTCCTGTGTCCATGTGTCCCCATTGTTCAATTCCCACCTATGAGTGAGAACACGCGGTGTTTGGTTTTTTGTCCTTGCGATAGTTTGCTGAGAATGATGGTTTCCAGCTTCATCCATGTCCCTACAAAGGACATGAACTCATCATTTTTTATGGCTGCATAGTATTCCACGGTGTATATGTGCCACATTTTCTTAATCCACTCTATCGTTGTTGGACATTTAGGTTGGTTCCAAGTCTTTGCTATTGTGAATAGTGCCACAATAAACATACGTGTGCATGTGTCTTTATAGCAGCATGATTTATAATCCTTTGGGTATATACCCAGTAATGGGGTGGCTGGGTCAAATCGTATTTCTAGTTCTAGATCCCTGAGGAATCGCCACACTGACTTCCACAATGGTTGAACTAGTTTACAGTTCTACCAACAGTGTAAAAGTGTTCCTATTTCTCCACATCCTCTCCAGCACCTGTTGTTTCCTGACTTTTTAATGATCACCATTCTAAAACTGGTGTGAGGTGGTATCTCATTGTGGTTTTGATTTGCATTTCTCTGATGGCCAGTGATGATGAGCATTTTTTCATGTGTCTTTTGGCTGCATAAATGTCTTCTTTTGAGAAGTGTCTGTTCATGTCCTTTGCCCACTTTTTGATGGGGTTGTTTGTTTTTTTCTTGTAAATTTGAGTTCATTGTAGATTCTGGATATTAGCCCTTTGTTAGATGAGTGGGTTGCAAAAATTTTCTCCCATTCTGCAGGTTGCCTGTTCACTCTGATGGTAGTTTCTTTTGCTGTGCAGAAACTGTTTAGTTTAATTAGATCCCATTTATCAATTTTGGCTTTTGTTGCCATTGCTTTTGGTGTTTTAGACATGAAGTCCCTGCCCATGCCTGTGTCCTGAATGGTAATGCCTAGGTTTTCTTCTAGGGTTTTTATGGTTTTAGGTCTAACATTTAAGTCTTTAATCCATCTTGAATTGATTTTTGTATAAGGTATAAGGAAGGGATCCAGTTTCAGCTTTCTACATATGGCTAGCCAGTTTTCCCAGCACCATTTATTAAATAGGGAATCCTTTCCCCATTGCTTGTTTTTGTCAGGTTTGTCAAAGATCAGATAGTTGTAGATATGTGGCATTATTTCTGAGGGCTCTGTTCTGTTCCATTGGTCTATATCTCTGTTTCGGTACCAGTACCATGCTGTTTTGGTTACTGTAGCCTTGTAGTATAGTTTGAAGTCAGGTAGCATGATGCCTCCAGCTTTGTTCTTTTGGCTTAGGGTTGACTTGGTGATGCGGGCTCTTTTTTTGGTGCCATATGAACTTTAAAGTAGCTTTTTCCAATTCTGTGAAGAAACTCATTGGTAGCTTGATGAGGATGGCATTGAATCTATAAATTACCTTGGGCAGTATGGCCATTTTCACGATATTGATTCTTCCTACCCATGAGCATGGAATGTTCTTCCATTTGTTTGTATCCTCTTTTATTTCCTTGAGCAGTGGTTTGTAGTTCTCCTTGAAGAGGTCCTTCACATCCCTTGTAAGTTGGATTCCTAGGTATTTTATTCTCTTTGAAGCAATTGTGAATGGGAGTTCACTCATGATTTGGCTCTCTGTTTGTCTGTTATTCGTGTATAAGAATGCTTGTGATATTTGTACATTGATTTTGTATCCTGAGACTTTGCTGAAGCTGCTTATCAGCTTGAGGAGATTTTGGGCTGAGACAATGGGGTTTTCTAGATATACAATCATGTCATCTGCAAACAGGGACAATTTGACTTCCTCTTTTCCTAATTGAATACCCTTTATTTCCTTCTCCTGCCTGATTGCCCTGGCCAGAACTTCCAACACTATGTTGAATAGGAGTGGTGAGAGAGGGCATCCCTGTCTTGTGCCCATTTTCAAAGGGAATGCTTCCAGTTTTTGCCCATTCAGTATGATATTGGCTGTGAGTTTGTCATAGATAGCTCTTATTATTTTGAGATACGTCCCATCAATACCTAATTTATTGGGAGTTTTTAGCATGAAGGGTTGTTGAATTTTGTCAAAGGCCTTTTCTGCATCTATTGAGATAATCATGTGGTTTTTGTCTTTGGTTCTGTTTATATGCTGGATTACATTTATTGATTTGTGTATGTTGAACCAGCCTTGCATTCCCAGGGATGAAGCCCACTTGATCATGGTGGATAAGCTTTTTGATGTGCTGCTGGATTTGGTTTGCCAGTATTTTATTGAGGATTTTTGCATCAATGTTCATCAAGGATATTGGTCTAAAATTCTGTTTTTTTGGTTGTGTCTCTGCCAGGCTTTGGTATCAGGATGATGCTAGCCTCACAAAATGAGTTAGGGAGGATTCCCTCTTTTACTATTGATTGGAATTGTTTCAGAAGGATTGGTACCAGCTCCTATTTGTACCTCTGGTAGAATTCGGCTGTGAATCCATCTGGTCCTGGACTTTTTTTGGTTGGTAAGCTATTGATTATTGCCTCAATTTCAGAGCCTGTTATTGGTCTATTCAGAGATTCAACTTCTTCCTGGTTTAGTCTTGGGAGGATGTATGTGTCAAGGAATTTATCCATTTCTTCTAGATTTTCTAGTTTATTTGCGTAGAGGTGTTTATAGTATTCTCTGATGGTAGTTTATATTTCTGTGGGATCGGTGGTGATATCCCCTTTATCATTTTTTATTGCATCTATTTAATTCTTCTCTCTTTGCTTCTTTGTTAGTCTTGCTAGCAGTCTATCAATTTTGTTGATCTTTTCAAAAAACCAGCTCCTGGATTCATTAATTTTTTGAAGGGTTTTTTGTGTCTCTATTGCCTTCAGTTCTGCTCTGATCTTAGTTATTTCTTGCCTTCTGCTAGCTTTTGAATGTGTTTGCTCTTGCTTTTCTAGTTCTTTTAATTGTGATGTTAGGGTGTCCATTTTAGATCTTTCCCGCTTTCTCTTGTGGGCATTTAGTGGTATAAATTTCCCTCTACACACTGCTTTGAATGTGTCCCAGAGATTCTGGTATGTTGTGTCTTTGTTCTCATTGGTTTCAAAGAACATCTTTATTTCTGCCTTCACTTCATTATTTACCCAGTAGTCATTCAGGAGCAGGTTGTTCAGTTTCCATGTAGTTGAGTGGTTTTCAGTGAGTTTCTGAATCCTGAGTTCTAGTTTGATTGCACTGTGGTCTGAGAGACTGTTTGTTATAATTTCTGTTCTTTTACATTTGCTGAGGAGTGCTTTACTTCCACCTATGTGGTCAATTTTGGAGTAGGTGTGGTGTGGTGCTGAAAAGAATGTATATTCTGTTGATTTGGGGTGGAGAGTTCTGTAGATGTCTATTAGGTCCGCTTGGTGCAGAGCCGAGTTCAATTCCTGGGTACCCTTGTTAACTTTCTGTCTTGTTGATCTGTCTAATGTTGACAGTGGGGTGTTAAAGTCTCCCATTATTATTGTGTGGGAGTCTAAGTCTCTTTGTAGGTCACTAAGGACTTGCTTTATGAATCTCGGTGCTCCTGTATTGGGTGCATGTATATTTAGGATAGTTAGCTCTTCTTGTTGAATGGATCCCTTTACCATTATGTAATGGCCTTCTTTGTCTCTTTTGATCTTTGTTGGTTTAAAGTCTGTTTTATCAGAGACTAGGACTGCAACCCCTGCCTTTTTTTGTTTTCCATTTGCTTGGTAGATCTTCCTCCATCCCTTTATTTTGAGCCTATGTGTGTCTCTGCACGTGAGATGGGTCTCCTGAATACAGTACACTGATGGGTCTTGACTCTTCAACAAATTTGCCAGTCTGTGTCTTTTAATTGGAGCATTTAGCCCATTTACATTTAAAGTTAATATTGTTATGTGTGAATTTGATCCTGTCATTATGATGTTAGCTGGTGATTTTGCTCGTTAGTTGATGCAGTTTCTTCCTAACCTTGATGGTCTTTACAATTTGGCATGTTTTTGCAGTGGCTGGTACCGGTTGTTCCTTTCCATGTTTAGTGCTTCCTTCTGGAGCTCTTTTAGGGCAGGCCTGGTGGTGACAAAATCTCTCAGCATTTGCTTGTCTGTAAAGTATTTTATTTCTCCTTCACTTATGAAGCTTAGTTTGGCTGGATATGAAATTCTGGGTTGAAAATTCTTTTCTTTAAGAGTGTTGAATATTGGTCCCCAGTCTCTTCTGGCTTGTAGAGATTCTGCCAAGAGATCAGCTGTTAGTCTGATGGGCTTCCCTTTGTGGGTAACCTGACCTTTCTCTCTGGCTGTCCTTAACATTTTTTCCTTCATTTCAACTTTGGTGAATCTGACAATTATGTGTCTTGGAGTTGCTCTTCTCAAGGAGTATCTTTGTGGTGTTCTCTGTATTTCCTGAATTTGAATCTTTGGCCTGCCTTGCTAGATTGGGGAAGTTCTGGATATTATCCTGCAGAGTGTTTTCCAACTTGGTTCCATTCTCCCCATCACTTTCAGGTACACCAATCAGATGGAGATTTGGTCTTTTCACATAGTCCCATATTTCTTGGAGGCTTTGTTCATTTCTTTTTATTCTTTTTTCTCTAAACTTCTCTTCTCGCTTCATTTCATTCATTTCATCTTCCATCACTGATACCCTTTCTTCCAGTTGATCGCATTGGCTACTGAGGCTTCTGCATTCATCACGTAGCTCTTGTGCTGTGGTTTTCAGCTCCATCAGCTCCTTTAAGGACTTCTCTGCATTGGTTATTCTAGTTATCCATTCGTCTAATTTTTTTTCAAAGCTTTTAACTTTTTTGCCATTGGTTAGAATTTCCTCCTGCAGCTCGGAGTAGTTTGATCGTCTGAAGTCTTCTTCTCTCAACTCGTCAAAGTCATTCTCCGTCCAGCTTTGTTTTGTTGCTGGTGAGGAGCTGCGTTCCTTTGGAGGAGGAGAGGCGCTCTGATTTTAGAGTTTCCAGTTTTTCTGTTCTGTTTTTTTCCCATCTTTGCGGTTTTATCTACCTTTGGTCTTTGATGATGGTGACATACAGATGGGTTTTTGGTGTGGATGTCCTTTCTGTTTGTTAGTTTTCCTTCTAACAGACAGGACCCTCAGCTTCAGGTCTGTTGGAGTTTGCTAGAGGTCCAGTCCAGACCCTGTTTGCCTGGGTTTCAGCAGCACTGGCTGCAGAAGAGCGGATATTGGTGAACCGCAAATGCTGCTGCCTGATGGTTCCTCTGGAAGTTTTGTCTCAGAGGAGTACCCGGCCATGTGAGGTGTCAGTCCACCCCTACTTGGGGGTGCCTCCCAGTTAGGCTACTCGGGCGTCAGGGACCCACTTGAGGAGGCAGTCTGCCCGTTCTCAGATCTCAAGCTGCGTGCTGGGAGAACCACTACTCTCTTCAAAGCTCAGTTGGAAATGCAGAAATCACCCGTCTTCTGCGTTGCTCACGCTGGGAGCTGTAGACCGGAGCTGTTCCTATTCGGCCATCTTGACTCCTCTCAACCACATCTGTTTTTCAAAGCAGAATTTCATCAGAGCTGATGTTCCAATCTTCTTATTGGCAGAAGGCAAGGTTTTCCTCAATCAAATAACCCTATAAGCATAGAGGCTGTTGGAACATTTCAACAGTTTCAATCAACTGTTGGAAACATCTTGGGCCCATCTACCTAATTCACAATACCCTCTAGTATCCTCTTGGACCCTGAGTTCCTGGGTTTAGAAAGCTAAAAATGTTCTTCACTCTCCTCAGTGAAAATCCTATGGGGATCTATCCATTGCCTGATGTTCCAGAGCTTCCAAGGCCCTGGGGGATTTCCACCTTACCCTGTAAATCCTCTCTGACTGACTGGTAAGCAGCTCATACCAGTTAGCTTTCTTTTACAGTCCCAGGACAGGTGTTTGGAGGAACCCAAGCTTCTTAGGTACTGTGTTTTTGTTCTGACCCTTGATTTTGCTTTTTTCTGGTGCCTTTAAAAAAAAAAACAATATTTTGAGACACAGTTAAGTCTGTTCTGACTCATTCATTTTGGGATGATTTCACTAAATGTACCACCTCCTGCAAAAGCTGTGTCCCCAGGATGTGCACTCAGACTGAAAAAGTGGGAAGAGCAGGTCAACTTAGTGGCCCTATGGCCCCTGTATCCCTCACTTTTGTCACTAAGTACTGGCACTCACATGCTAGTCCTTTGTTTACTCCTGGGCCCCTGTGTAGCATTATGATCTTGTAAAAAGTTGTACTCTGACTGAGTGTACAGCATATATGTGTGTTTTAGTTAAATCTCATGTATCCTGAGCATGACTTTTTTTTTTTTCATTCAACGTACGTTTATCCAGGTAAAACAAATGTTAGGAACAAAGTTAAGTAACTGGCACAGACTGTTGTTGTACAATACATGGAAACTACAGTATCCCGTACACTAATGAAAGGGAGGCAGAACAGACTTTGGAGAACTTGTGACAACTGCAATATTTGGTAGTAGAGGGACATATACCTGCCAGAGAAGAGTCTGTTATCTCTCCTTCTCACTATAAATAGACTTAGAGAAGTTAACAAAGTCAAGTTGACTTTATTTTTTTTTTGAGATGGGGTCTCACTCTGTTGCCCAGGCTGGAATGCAGTGGTACAGTCACGGCTCACTGTCGCTTCAACCTCCCCAGGCTCAGGTGATCCTCCCACCTCAGACTCCCAAGTAGCTGGAACTACTTGGTTCCATGCCTGGCTACATGCCACCATGCCTGGCTGATTTTTATTGTTATTATTATTATTTGTAGAGATGGAGTTTCACCATGTTGCCTGGTGTCAAACTCCGGATCGCTCCGTCTCAAACTCTGATCGCTCCTCCTCAAGCGATCTGCCCACCTCGGCCTCCCTGACTGCTGGGATTACAGGTGTGAGCCGCAGTGGCCAGCTAAACTTGATTTTAAATTAACTTTAAAAAAGGGGCTAAGGGGCTTAGGGGCTGGGTACGGTGGCTCATGCCTGAAATCCCAGCACTTTGGGAGGCCAAGACTGGCAGATCATGAGGTCAAGAGTTCGAGACCAGCCTGGCCAACATGGGGAAACCCCATCTCTACTAAGAATACAAAAATAAGCCAAGCATGGTGGCAGGTGCCTGTAATCCCAGCTATGCGGGAGGCTGAGGCAAGAGAATTGCTTAAACCCGGGAGGCAGAGGTTGCAGTGAGCTGAGACTGCACCACTGCACTCCAGCCTGGGCGACACAGCAAGACTCTGTCTTGGGGCGGGGGGAAGGGGATGGTGCTTAGGCTTTTCATTTACTTCATGAATTGCTCATTTGTTTTCTTTTTGTTTGTTTTCAAAAAATTTACATGTTATTGTTGGCTGGGAACGGTGGGTCATGCCTATAATCCTAGAACTTTGGGAGGCCAAGGCAGGCGGATTGCCTGAGCTCAGGAGTTTGAGACCAGCCTGACCAACACGTTGAAACCCTGTCTCTACTAAAATACAAAAAATTAGGCCAGTGTGGCAACGTGCACCTGTAGTCCCAGCTACTGGGGTAGCTGAGGCAGGAGAATTGCTTGAACCCGGGAGGTGGAGGTTGCAGTGAGCTGAGATTGTGCCACTGCACTCCAGCCTGGGCGATGGAGCGAGACTCCATCTCCAAAACAAAAAAGAAAAAGCAATGTTTTTTATGCATCACAACAACCCCAAAGAATCTAGGTAGCCTCCTCTCAGATTATCTCCCACCCTGAGAGGTAGGGGTTAAAAGTGTAAACTGAGGAGCCACGTTTTCTAGGTTCTGATCTCCCCTCTGCCAATCACCGGCTGTGTAACCTCGAGCAAGTTACTTAACCACTCTGCTCCTCAGTCTCTTGATCTGCAAAATGGAGGTCCTAGTAATAGGCTTATTGTTAAAATTAAACAAGGGAGTTAATACTGAAGTCCTTACAATAGAACTTGGAAGGCCTATTAAATGTACTTATGTGTTGGATATTATTTTCTTACTATTTTTATTATCTCTCCTCATTTACAGACAGGAGATTTTTTAAACAATTGTCCTTTGTGTTGCCTGACTATGTTTGTGGCAGCGAGTGAAAACAGATCTTTTTTTTAACATTTAAATATCATCTGTGTCACAAGCAAACCTTTCTGTATATTAAGGACAGAAATCAGAAGGTAAGTGTTTTTAAACTTGGAATGAGGTTTTTTTTTGTTTTTATGTTAACAATTTCCAATGTACTTAGGAGTTTTAACATGGCTAATATTAGTTGGAACTGAGTGTCTGAGGAGGTTAGTGTTCTGCATAAACCCTGCTTTTAAAAAGCTCACACGAAGGGTCAAAGACCAGGAAATGCTCTCACTATAATTCTCATTTTCAGCTGAATTGGACATGGCAACAAGAATGCAGGCCTGAATCACATTATGTTCCAGGAACCTTTAACTTTGCATCATAATGACCTGCGGCCTAACAGAAGCAAATTGCAAGTGGTTTCAAAAGGATAAACTCTAATTTATATTAAGCTAGTATTATAACTTAAGCAGCTCGTTTTGAAAGCAAAACTAAAAACCTCATCATTCGTGTGATGGGCCCTAAATGCATCCTTTTACATTTTACCTGTAAAATGCTCTGTGTTTGCTGACAGGTTAAATGTATACTATACACAGAGAGCCAACATTTCTCTTTGTAACACTGCAGCAATCTTACTTTTAGCAGCATTCTTATTATTTTAAGCTGTCCCCATTGTCTTCTAAACACCATAATTAGAAGCTGAAAAGCTTACAGCAACCAAACCCAATAAGGTCTCATTATGAACAAAATATTCTACCGTGGCTCAACAAGTGACCCAATGTATTCCAACAAGATGAAGCCTTCAGCCTTCCTGCCCAATTACGGCGTCAGGTATGTACGTTTTCCCTTTCAGTATTATTTAGCAACCCATTCAAGTTTGAGTTTCTTGGTCATAATTCTTTTCTCACTGGTCTCTTTCATTCTGTGCAGCTTTCATTTTCCTAGAGAGAAGAGTGGAAAAGAAAAACCCGTCTGCTGGAAAGGGTTCAGAGTCTCTCTGATGGGTGGAGTGGTGTTTTGTAAATGAGTTGAATGAGAGAATCAGTGAGAAGAAAGCTAGAATAATTACACAGATTGACTAAAGAAAAAAGGGGAGGGGATGATTTTAGGACCAAAGAAATTCTTTTCCCCATCAGATCACTGACTTTTCCATTTGGATGCTTAGTGTCTTTTTCCCTTTGACTCATCTTCTTGAACTCTGTGCAAATGCAAAGTCCTAAGAGAGACAGGATATTAGGGTGGTGCAAAAGTAATTGCGGTTTTTGCAATTTTTTTTTTAATGCCAAAACTGCAGTTACTTTTGCACCAACCTAATACATCAAGTATTATCAATCATTTACACCTGAGTATAAATGAACACTTTTACCCCTTTCTCATAGCAAAAGAAAGCAAAGGGCTAGAGGAGAAAACTTAAAAAAAAATTAGAAAATCTCTTCTGTTTTCATGTTTTACCTGGGATTGTTGTGAATGTTAGTCCCTTGCTTCACCATATTGTCATGTCTTTTTATGTTGACTTTAAACTTGGAAGTACTAGGTAAGGGAGAAATGAAATGTGTTTTGATATCCTATAGCTTTTTCAGAAAATACTTTCCCAAAACCAAGTAGACACAAAGCTGCCTGGTTATGAAGTATTCTCATTTAAATCAAGCATGTGAAATGTGGAAATAAACCTTGGATTTTTTTCTTTATTTTATATTCTGCTAGTGAAACACTGAACTCTGAAAAATGGGCATGTCACGATTGCTTTTAATAAATCTACTTACCTGTCATATGTTTTCAAGGTTTCCTTACTGTTGCTAATTATCAAGCTCTATTTCTCTTATTTCTCTAAGCTTTAGGACACAATGAAGCATATCAATCAGCATGAATCTCAGAGAAGCTGCTTATCTCTTAGATACCATCTCAACTGTTGTTAGACGCTGGGTCTCCCAAGCCATGACAGTCCCACTTCGCGACATTCCTTTTCCTTTCCTCACTTTTAGACTGAGTCTAGATTCAGATTATCTTTTTCTTTTTCTCATCTTTGCCACCCAGTCTCCCAACACACACACACACACACACACACACACACACACACACACACACCCCAAGTGCAGGCTGAACTTGCTTATGAAACTTGGGGATTGGTACTCATCAAATCAAAGAGAAAGTGACTTTCAGAGCTGTTTTCCCTCCTATGGCCGCGTGGTTCAAAATTCCAATTGAGAAGTGTCCCCCATGTCAAGTAAGTCAGGAAGTGGGAAAAATGACCCATTGATTTTAAAACCTCTGGACAGAGCCTGGAATCTACCTCCGTAGCAGACTCCCCAAGTGCTCTGTAAGTGCTTTAAACCAAAGAGTCTCTGACCTGGGGATCCTATTCTCTAAAGAAAGGAGCACTTATCCTGAAATAATCTAATTATTTAATCCTACATTCTCTCCCCAAAGACAGGCATGATATCCCTCCAGCCTGGCATAGGGTCAGGGAAAGAATGCCTCTGCTGTTCTGTCTTTCCATGCCCACTTCTTCTGCACAGAGTTCCTGAGGCAGAGATCAGCATAAGGACCTCGGGGGCTGCAGGGCGCCAGGCAGCCTAGCTGACCCCGCGGGCACTGTCCTCCACTGGCTCACCGGGACAGATGGAAGGAGAGCCTTCATCCTTTGTAGGTAGACAGTAATGCTTAAGCTGATGCTACAAGGCTGTGCCCAAGACCTAACAGAGCAATGAAGACGTAGCTTAAAGAACACAGTTTTGTCCGACCATAGGAAGGGACTGGCTAGTGGCTGAATAGACTGGATGTGGTCCCTCAAAATACATATGTTAAAACCCATTCCCCAGTGGGATAGTATTTGGAGAGGGGCCTTCGGGAGAGGGTTGGCTCTTGAAAGATATTAGTACCCTTATAAAAGAAAAACCAGAGCTCCCTTGCCCCTTCTACCATGTAGGGCTACAGCAAGAAGACAGCTGTGAGTCAGGAAGCAGGCCCTCACCTCACACCAAATCCGCCAGGGTCTTGATCTTGGACTTCCCACCTTCAGAACTGGAGAAATCTTGTTGTTTATAAGACACTTAGTTTACAGTGTTCTCTTATAGCAGCACAATTTGATGAAGACGGTGGCCAAAAGGACATGAGGCTTGGCAGTCCCCTGGCTGGGGTGACCCAGGGAGCTGGACTGAGCTTGAGACCTGGGAACAACTGCAGAAACTACAGTGGTATCACAGGTCAAAGTCTAAGAAGATTTCTGATAGTTTAATTACCAACTCCATCTCCCTTCGTCTTTGCACCTCTCTTACAAACCACATCCAGTTGTTCACCAAGCCCAGTCGATATTCCTCCAAGATCTCTCAAATCTATCCTGTTTCCACCCACCCATCACACTGCTATTGTTTTAAGATCATCATTTATTGCTTCTTCTAACTTGGCCTTTCTGTCACAAGTCCTAACACAAATCAGATCATGATACTCCTCTGCATTTGTGTTTCCATGATAAAATCCACCTTTTCAACATCATTTGAGTTTCAGTACAGCCTACCTTTTTAGTCTCAGGCTCACCAACCTCACATCTGCAGGCCTTCCTCAACTAGTTTCTAGAGCATGTTCTCTTAGGCTGCCTTGTCTTTACACCTGCTGATCCTTTCTCTGGAAAACATTTCCCTCTCTGCCCCCAGCCCCCAGTCACTTCTCTTTCCTGGATTGTGAGTGAGTAAGTGAATGAATGATCAAGTGAGAGACAGTAAACAGCTGTGTCAAGAAAAACTAGTTGGTTTTACCCCTAGAACAAGATTGCATAAATAATAGATTTGCCTAGAAATACAGAAACACTGATAATATTTACCTGTGAATATGTACTCCAGATTTACCTCATTGCTGTTGTACTAAAAAGGTGAAAGGATAAGAATGAAGAAAACAAGGAGAGTAAAGCAGGAGCTAAAAACAGGCTCAGACTCTAAGAAAATGCTCTCCCTTATTTTTGTGCGTTCTCTGTAGTGTTAAAGAAAAAAAGTGTTAATCAGTGAATTCAGATGAAAGGCCCAGATTTTTATTCCTACAGGCACATGAACCAATAGGCAATTACAGGACTCAAGGTGTGTACAGATTTTAAATATCTTTTCAAACTATTGAGCATACCCTGGTCCCCTCCTTTCTGTTCTTCCTAGGGCTTCGAGCCAAGAGATCTACTGGACTTTTTTCCAGTCCCAACATCATGTGATTCTGAAATCTACTCTAATTCAAAAGTTCAAAGTGCCTTTAAAATATTTTAATGCTGGGTTCAGCTGCCAAGGCCACCTGCCTCCAGGAGTTGCTATTTTGAGAAGATTTCGGTGGTTCTAAACCATCTCAGCCATTTGTTCCCTCCATTCCACTGAGGCTGCTCCTATTGAGGTTTCAAAGCCCGCATTCTGCCAAAATCAGTGGCCTATTGTAAGTCCTTGTCTTATCTGGCCCACCAGTAGCTTTTGACAGATGACAATTCCCTCCTTCTTGAAACCGTTTCTTAGCCTCCTTCTTGGTTTCCTCTTCTTGGTTCCTCCTCATCTTCCTAACTCTTAACATTGGAGTGCCCTAGGCTCTGTCTTATAATTTCTTCTCTTCATACTCCCTAAGTGCATCCTCCACTTTCATGGTATAAAGAATCTTTTTATTCCAGTGACTCCCAAATTTATGTCTCAATTCCCAGTAAATATGCATGAGCCAGTTCACCTGGATTCACAAGAGCAGATTGTACTCATTTCTTCTCAACGCTGTATTCAGTGACAGTGACTTCACAATTCAGCTATGGGAAAGTAATTACACCAAAGAAACTGGCAAATGCTACATACTGGGCCTCTTTCCCTCCCACTCCCAGAGAGCCAGTTATTAAGCACTTACCAACACCGCTTTTCCTGATCTCTCCCACTGAATTCCAGATTTGTAGATCCAAGTGCCTACTTGACAGCATCCTTTGGAGATATAACTTGACATGTCCAAAACTGAACTCCTCCTGACCCCACCCTAGTCACACTCCCCAGCTTTTTCCTCTCAGAAAATGGCAATTCCATGTTTCTGGCTGCTCAGTTCAAAAATATAGGAAGTATCTTTGACTACTCTCTTCCTCTCATACCACATATTCAACCCATTAGCAAGTTATGTTAGTTTTACCTTCAAAATACATTCAAGACCCTCACAGTACTTGCAAAAAGGACTCCTCAGGATGCATGGGTTTAGATGCATGTTAAATGGCCTCTGCAGAAATCTAGAGGTGGGGGAGGGAAAGAGAAGCTGTGTCTCCTGAGAGATGTCACTAATCTAGTCAGAATTGCTTGCTCCTCTCTTCCCCTATGTTGCCTCCCTCCCAGGAGACTGACTTAACACTCAGCGCAGACAACCAGTCTTCTCTGCTTCACTTTATATCAGATTCTACTCATATACCCTCATATGGGCTTATTTCAAAAAGAAATTGACAGCATGGGTCATCTTTGTCCATATCTTTCCCTTCCACATACTTCAGGATCCACATGGGAGGGTGTATTTGAATTCTGTATTTTTATCATTATTCGAAGCCCATGCATCATAAGGGAACAAGCCAAAATGGACTTCCTGTGAAGCTAATGAGCCTTCACTTTTCCAGGCTCGCATGAGCACTGTGGATAGCTGGGAGCCCTAGAGTGTTGCATGTGGAAAAGAAAAGCCACCTTGCCCTCACAGGTCAAGGCCTCGCTTATTAAAGTTGAATTTGCTGTTTATATAATCTGTGAAAAAGTTTCCACATGCTCTATCTAAATATTTTTTTGAAATATTTAGGAGAGATGTTTTAAAGGCACTCAAGCCATCTTCCTGATATCTGATGAAGTGAGTTTAATCCTGAGTTTATCTGGACCTTCCAAGTAGTTTCCACCATATTATTACATGTCTTGCATATATACCTGCTACTTTGATAACTCCCAATCAAAGTAAATTTAAAGCAATAATAAAGCAACCATTATCTCAGAATATATTAATGGCATCAAATAGAATTCCAGAAACATCATAACATCTGTTATATCATCTCTTAAAAAAGTTACCACTTCCCCCACCACCCCCCTCTACTATTTTGGAAGGTTTGTTCTGTCTCCATCTACCCAGGAAAGGACAAAGCAGGGTCCTTCAAACAGTACAGAAAAACCACACTAATAGCCTAAGAGAAGAATGTCCAAAAAAAGACATTCCAGCTTTCCATTTTTTACAATTCTAGTTGGCTAGCCTTTGAATGGTTGAAGTGCAGATGGGTCAACTCCCTTAAACGTCAGCCACTATCCTGTCAATTACCAAGGACAAAACAAACAGATGGTTAAAGAATGGAGTAGGGTGGAGGGCAGATGGGGAGGGAAGCAGGACATGCTAGAAATAATTCTTGGTTTAGCAAGTTGTGTGTGCAGAACTCCGCTGGAAAAGTTTACAGAAGTTATACTTTCAGAAAGACAGTAAGGTTGGACTACATCTTTAAAATAATTGTTCAAATAAATGGACTAGCACAGAGGAGAGGCCTATATTGACTCTCCATTTACCCAGAAGGGGGAGAAAAGTACAAAACAAGCTTTTCTTTAACTACAAAGGCAATCTTCTAATAGCAGCACTAACTCGCTCCAAAATACAGGACTCAGAGGTTGATAATCATCTTTTGGTTCAGGTTATTGCATGCAATTTTTCACATTCATTCAACTTTCCTCATATAGCTCTTAGTAAAGTAACTCCCCTAACAATAAAAGCTTTTATGGGGCCCATTACACTGGAGAGTTAACCACTCCCATTTTCTTCTTCATCTTCTTCTTTTTATTGGCTCCTTGGAATATTTATAGCTGCCTTTGTTCTCACTGCAAACGCATACATCTGGCTGTGTGTGGCCATTTTTGTTGTTTTTGTTGTTGTTATTGGACATGAAATGGATAAGTGTGTGTATATGTGTTTCGGTGCTTCATGTTCGCACGTGATTCTATTTTCGTCATCTTGTCACTGCAGCTTCATTATTTAGCCCTGGAACATTCACTCATGCACTCTCTCCGTTGTGCACTCCATGACATAAAACTTTCTGTGCTACCATGTTACTTCCTGATAAACAGGTTCTCTGGTGGAGGGAGTCCTTGAGAGTGACTGTACATCAGAAAAAAAAGCCTGACTCCCCCAGGCACAGAATGAACAGATTAAATTCCCTGGAAAAGAGTTTCACAGGAGCAGAGTTACATAAGCAGAGTGAGTAGAGTTTGGCCTGGATCAACAGGAAATCTTGTTTTCCATCTCAGCCTACAAACACAGACATAGGATGCATGAGAAGTCCGTTTGTACTGCAACATTAAAGAACTGCAGCTAAGCATTACAGCATTGGCATCAAAATGCCCAGACTCACAAGAAGTAACTTGGCCTTGCCATCACAATCCCTCTTGCTAGTAAGCCCATCCTCTTCTCTGAAAGATGAGAGAATGGTTGACATTTCTGTCTCTGAAGCTAAGCTGCCTGCACAAGTTGTTTAACTTGCTGAGCCTCAGTTTCTGCACTTGTAAAATTAGAATAATAGGCCAGGCGCGGTGGCTCAGGTCTTTAATCCCAGCACTGTGGGAGGCCAGGGCGGGTGGATCACCTGAGGTCAGGAGTTCAACACCAGCCTGCCCAACATGGTGAAACCCCATCTCTACTAAAAATACAAAAAATTAGCCAGGCATGGTGGCACGTGCTTGTAGTCCCAGCTACTCGGGAGGCTGAGGCAGGAGAATTGCTGGAACCCGGGAGGCGGAGGTTGCAGGGAGCTGAGATTGCACCACTGCACTCCAGCCTGGGTGACAAGAGTGAAACTCCGTCTCAGAAGAAAAAAAAAATTAGAATATGAATAGTATTTATATACAGGGTTGTGGCAGGGATTGAAATAATACATGCAAAGGGCTTAAAACAATGTCTGGCCCATAGCTCAAATAATAAGAGTTCAAAATGTTGGCTGTTATTATTCCTCTGCTAGAATGTAAGCTCCATAAGAGTAAAGATTTGGTTTTGTTCACAGCTGTATCTCCAACACCTAGAATCTAGCAAGTGCCAAGATAAATACTTGCTGTGTCAAATGCTAGCAAGTGCCAAGATAAATATCTAGCAAGATAAATACTTGCTGAAGGAATTCCTCACCAGGTTAACCAAAGAATTTGTTTCTTAAAGGAACCAGAAAGAAGCGTGTTTCCATATTAAGCATAAGGAAGCCACGTGTCTCCATGGCTGTCTGGCTCCTGTGAAGCACTCCATCTATGGAGGATTTAGTCGAAACAACTTTGGAGGTGTTTCACCTCCCAATATTGCTCCTAGGTCAACAACTCACAAGCCCATCTGAGAAACAACACAGGTCATTCCCTAACTTACAAAAGTCCACTTCTCCTTTCTGCCAGCCTCCACCTCAACACATCTTCTACTTGTTAAATTCTAATTCACTCACAGGGGTCATTTCTCATGGCTGCTCGTCTGCTATGAGGCTCACTGAGGCTTTTGGCATAGAAGGCTATAAGCAGTTAAGATTCCCTTGTTTCCAATGCACTGTAGCCAACCTGAACATAAAACTGTTGTGGTTTTGTTGTTGTTGTTGTTTTTGTTTTTTTCAGAAAGAAATTTGTGTATCATAGATGTTGGCTTTGAATGCTGGAGTTTGCAAAGACATTTTTATACCCAGTTGCTCCTTGTTGTATAAATGTAGCAATATGCTAATATGGGTCTGTTTCAGAATCAGGTTCAGCTGAAGCCCTGAAGGGACACAGCAGTAGGTAGCAAGGTGTGTATTATTTTATTAACCGGTAGTTTCATTCCCCTAGTGGTCCGTCCTTAGCTTCATGGTTACTTTAGACAACTTGATGAGCTAACCAAAAACTTGCCTTCTTGGGTTCTTCCATGTAGTGAGCCCGCAAAATGGAGCCCATGGTGGAACCATAAGTGGCTCTGCTGATGATCAAGTGGGACGGAGTGCTGCAGTGTTGACTTAGCCTACCTCAAAGCTTGCTTTAATGCTGACTTAGCCTACCTCAGGGCTTGCTCTGTTACCTGGTACCCTCAGGAACTCCCTTCGACATATGTTGAGCAGGGTCAGACACAATGGGTCATTTGGGCTCAGCATTATAGAAAAGGCCACTCACCACAAAGGCCACCTCTGAAGAAAGCAGGCATTATTGCAGAGATCAAGGCCTTAATGGAATGTTTAACCACCCTGGGGAATCTACAAGGTCATGGACTGCTTCAGCCCAGGCCAGGGTATGTACAGGAAAACTTCTTGCTTCCATAGGTGCTGCAAAGGAAGAAGTTGGGTCACTTAAGTGTGTTCCTGGTGGTCAGTGGGGAAAGGGCATGCTTTTCGAGCACAAGCAAAGGGAGTATCAGTAACCTCTGGCTGATGCTATCCTCACATTCTCAGGGCCTGTACTGTCAGGTAGTAACTATGGAATGTGTGTGCTGCTGAGTCCCAACTAAGCTTTGGGGAGATTGAAAAAAATACAGGGTTTTTCCGTACTCATATGACATATAGTTGAGAATAGATTTAAAAAAAAAAAAAGGACATTCTCTAAACAGAGAAGCACATGTTTTAAAAGCAAGATAAAAAGATTAAGTGTGTGGGATCTTTGTGTCAGGAAATCTAAAGTATAAAGGATTGGGACTAGGCAGAAGATAGAGGATTGCAAGCTAGAAGATTTGTGTGACCAGAGCGTCTAAGAACACCCTCATGAAGGCATGAGCAAAGTGGAGTTTCTCCAAATGCCATTAGGGATAGTGTCATAAGTGCCAATAGAAAAAACTCCCTGGGACAGCCCCATCCCTTTTCAGGGTCCATCAAATGACCTGGCACAATGGACATTTGTTCAAGCTGTAATGACAGAGCTAGAGAAGCAAAGGCAATAAAAATGCAACTTACCTCTCTCTTCTATTACAAGAGAGAGAAATAAGATCAAGATGAAATAAGATCAAGCTTCCTGCAAGACTTATAGTGGTTTCTTTCTCCACCATGTAAGCCTGAAAGACAAACTTAGACTCACTCCACTGAAATAGGTCCATTTTAACTGAGTCAAAATGAAGAAAGTTTAATAAAACTTTGGTGAAATAGTGAAATGTAAATTCCAAATATTGGGATCTATATAGTTATGTAGTAATCTAATGCAGACTAACAGGGGTTGGAGTGGTTGTCTGCCATCTCAGATTTGTCCTTAATTAAAAAAAAAAAGATACCCCTAGCCTAATATGAAGAATAATAGAGTGAACCAACCTTTCCAGAAACAACTCACCAGCCCATAGATACCATGACATTTTTAAAGTGAAGATAGCGTGTATGAAGTGCTACTGATTCTCCTGCGGGCAGTAGATCACATGACTTATTGCAGTGTCTACAATACAGATGTCAAATTATCCAATTTTACAGCATTCTTTTCTTCCCTTTTATTGAAAGATGTTTGAGAGGCACCGTATGCATGACAAGCATGCCACATGTGTGGGGACAGATTTCAGAGTGATGAAATCCATTCTAACTACAACTTTCTCTTGTCAAACTTGATTCCATCTATGCAAAGGCCATCTTTCCCTTCTTTCTGACAGTTGATTGTATTTGTTATGATCACATCGAATGACTTCTCTCACTTCTGTATTATCTGCCTTTCATCTCACTACAAATACAATGAGTAACAGAATATTATAAAAATCCTCTTTGCCTTTAGTCTTTTTAAATGAAGTATGGTATTCGAAAATTATATTACTTTTGTGTAGAATTAATTTGTTCTCACTAAGCTACAATTTCAAGAATAGGTATCCAATAAAAATAATTTCTAGGAGGTCAAATCTTTAAACAAAGAGACAATATTTATGTCATAGGTTTCTATAACATAGGAAAGTAAATATTACCTTCAAGTCCAATGCCTTAGTGTCCTAGAGAAACATAAACATTGGTTATGTGGGTCTATTTGAGGTATAGTGATGACACTCTGACAGCAGTGTCTTCATCCATCCATCCATTGACCTATCCAGCTATTCAGTAAATACTTACTGAGTGCCTTCCAGTAAGTTGCACTATATAGGATACAGTTTCTATAATTAATTGGAAAAATTTTACTTGTGAAAAATTACATCAATTTATGATTGTGTCAGAATAAATGAATAAATTATAATTGTGTTTCATCCATTCAACATATATATGTGAAACACCTGTCTGTGGTAAAAATTACACAAAGTACTAAGGTCACTAAGACTTGATTTAAGTAAATATTCCTAATCTGAGTAAGATAGGCATAACAGCTTTCTGGACTAGATAAAAGCAGTTGTGAGGAAAAATGAGGGATGACACTCAGCCTTCTACTGAGCTTTCTTGTATTATGAGCAGCTGAGAAGCTAAAAGAAAAAACCTTGTTTCCCAGAATCCCTTGTGGCTAGATTTCTGAATGCCAGTCAGATGCATTCACAGGAAGTAAAGTGGAAGCCATCTTCCTGCTGCTTCACCAGTTTTGTGCTGGTAAGAGTCATCATGAAGATACTGGTTTCCTGTAGCAGCTTCTCAGTGGGAGCTGAGAGACAGATGTAGTATTGGTGGCAAGCCACAGCTTCCTGACCCCAGGGATCAAAGTTCCAGTGAAATTCAATGGATTTCACACCTTCCTGATTGTGGCAGAGCAGGCCCATGACCACAATGGGCCAATAGAGAGGTGTCATTCCTAGAGGCCCAGTTAAAAGCCCATGTCTCTAACCCTTCCAGTGATTTCAAAAATGGCTAGTTCTCTGTATCCCATTCTTTCTTATCTTTTTATCTTTTATTTTTGAAATGGGGTCTCACTATGTGGCCCAGGCTGGTCTCAAACTCTGAGCTTAAGTGAGCTCCTGCCTCAGCCTCCCCAGTAGTAGTTGGGATTACAGGCACGAGCCATTGCACCCAGTCCATTCTATCTTATTTTATTTATTTTTATTTTTATTACTTTTTTTGAGATGGAGTCTTGCTCTGTCGCCCAGACTGGAGTGCAGAGGTGTGATCTTGGCTCACTGCAAGCTCCGCCTCCTGGGTTCACGCCATTCTCCTGCCTCAGCCTCCCAAGTAGCTGAGACTATAGGCGCCTGCCACCACGTCCAGCTATTTTTTAAATTGTTATTATTTTTTAATTTTTTAGTAGAGACGGGGGTCTCACCGTTTTAGCCAGGATGGTCTCGATCTCCTGACCTCGTGATGCTCCCACCTTGGTCTTTCAAAGTGCTGGGATTACAGGCATGAGCCACCACGCCTGGCACCATTCTATTTTAAATAGCCAGTTTTTGCTCTCTACGACAAAACATTAGCTGACAAATGAAGGCAAAAGAAATATAGACATAAACCCACTGTGATGGAAGTTATGAAGAGACCAGCCAGGCTCATGTGTTAAGCACTTATGAATGTGAGTCCCACGAGAGACTGAAATTAGTGGTGCCTACTTTGCTGGACTGAATGGTTTTCCATGCCCTTCAAGCAATGGAAGAGACTTTGAAAACTTTTGCTGGGGTGGCAGAGTGATGAGACCCTAAAAGACAGACTCCATTTATCTTTGTATCCTTGGTATCTAACAGAGTCCTTGGGATATATTAACCTTCATTAAGGATTAGATGTAAAATTATGAGAGTATTGCTCTAGGAGCATGAATCTGGTTTTGATGGCAGAGTAAGGGGGAGCAAGAGGAGGCAGAGAGCCGTGGGTGTTATCTAGGCATAAAGTGAAAGAAGGCAGGAGGAGTATGTGAAATATTTGAAGCAAGACTCAACGCTCACTAATGACCAGGTCAGTCAGGGTTCAAGAGAAGCAGGACCAGTGGGAAATGTATATTAAGAGACTGATTGCAAGGAACAATTGTGGGGGTTGGCTACGCAAGTCTGAAATTCACAGTGCAGGTAGTCAGGAAGAACAGGCGGGACCTCTTGGGCACAGGTGGATGCTGCTGTCCACAGGTGGAACTTTTTCTTCTTCAGGGAAGGCTCTGCTCTTAAGGCCTTCCAGCTGACTGAGTCCGGGCCACCCAAGTTACCTAGGATCATCTCCTCGATTTAAAGTCAACTGATTTTTACTTTTAATCACATCTACAAAAATAGTAATACCTTCACCACAACACTTAAATGAGAGTTTGATTTAAAAACTAGTGGCTGTAGCCCAGCCAAGGTTACACATCACAAAGACCATCTCAGTGACCAAAGGAAAAGAAACCAGGCTGGGTGCGGTGGCTCATGCCTGTAATCCCAGCACGCTGGGAGGCTGAGACAGGTGGATTGCCTGAGGTCGGGAGTTCGAGACCAGGCTGGCCAACATGGTGAAACCCTGTCTCTAATAAAAAAAAAAAAAAAAATACAAAAAATCAGCTGGGCATGGTGGCGGGCGCCAGTAATCCTAGCTACTCAGCAGGCTGAGGCAGGAGAATCTCTCAAACTCGGAAGGCAGAGTTGCAGTGAGCCAAGATCATGCCATTACACTCCAGCCTGGGCAACAAGAGCGAAAATCCATCTCAGAAAAAAAAAAAAAAAGAAAGAAACCAAGTGAATAGAAAAGGACAAGCAAGGCGTCAGGCATTGCAGGTCCATCTACTCTACTTGATGCTCTAACATCCATCCGCCTTTGAAATATTTACAGCTCTCTCAAGTATTCGAGTTGTTCAACTCTGTGAGATTCGCAGAGGTGATTTCCAGCTGAAATTACTATTCAGCAGACTAACCTCTCTCTTAAGGTTAAGGCAACCCTACAATGTATTACTCAAACTGGGACAATATTGAGAAAAAAAGCATGTTCTTTAATTAGGACAGTTCCAGACACATCAGAACATGAGATCCCCTGATTCAGCCCAAGATGCTGTTGGACCATCTTTTAACTCACTTATCAATGTTTTTTTTAACATGTATGGATACACAATGTACCTCCTGACCACTTTTAATGTCTTAAGGTGGGGGGGCGGTGGTGAGGGAAATGCAGTTAAATCCAGAGCTTTATTTGTTAAAATTTACATGGAGCAATTTTATTGACACTGAAGGATATTTTTAAAAAACAAGTGATATTTATCCTTAAATGGGCCAATTTGGTACAAGTGGAAGGATTTTTGTAAAAAAGGATTTAATGTTTTCATAAACATTAAGAGAATAAAAATGGTGAACAATTAATAGCCCTCATACCATCCTTTAAACAGATAGTAGGGTATCATAGTTAGGAGTTTGACATTGGTGTGAGACTGCCTGGATTCATCTCCCAACTCCTTTGTTATTAATTATGTGAACTTGGACAAGTTGCTTAGTCTCTGTAGGCCTCACTTTTCCCACCTGTAAGATGAGAATACAAATCAAGCCCGACTATAATAGGAGCATTTTGAGGATTCAATAAAACAATGCATGTTGAAAATGCTTGGCACCATTCCTGGCACATGATACATTTTCAATAACCATGAGGCATTATATTGTAATATAGCTATGCAATCTTTGAGCCAAAATTTCAAATACGCTTTTTTCAGGCAACACAATAAAATGCTATCCATGTGTATTTACTTTATGACTATTACTATTTGGTAGTGTTTTACTTCTGTTTAATGTCATGTCCATTCAAATTATATTATCCTGATGGCAACACCATACTGTACATGGAAGGATCTTTCTGTATAACAGACTAAACTCTCCCAGAGCAATGTTAAGCATTATCCACATCTTCAAAACCTTTTTCATAAATGTGGCTTTTATCCATGAAGTATAATTATTGAATATAGCTACACCATTTGCAAGCATGATTGTAAAGCAATAAAAATAACGGTGTTGGAATAATTACATTTTTGAGATTTCTGCTGAAAGCAAAACCAGCAAAGTCATAGCCCTGCTCAACCTTACTAGAAATGATGGGGAATAAAATAGCTTTCCCACTATGCTAGGTAGTTTATGAGACTATCTCTAGACAATTCATTAGTTCTAAAGTGACATGAAAATCAATTAATTTTAATGGTGGATAACAGATTATGGTATTTAATAGTTCATCTAATTTCATGAGGCAAAGTGAATTAGACAATGCAATGTAAATCTAATAAGAATTGTGAGGGCTCGTTTGACTATTTGTCAAATGCAAAAATGAACGAGCACATCAGGAATTAGATATAAACTAAAGCATTCCATATGAATTGTGTTTAGTTTTTATACAGAATTAAGTTATAAGCCTTAAGGAACATAAAACATATGGACTCTATTCCCGTTGAGCTTGCTCTTAAAACTTATTCATTAAGTGCTTACTATGTAAACTGTGGTATGTCTATTAAGGAAGACAACACAGAATGAGATATGCATTGTCCTGTCACTGTTCTTTTCTTTCTAAAAGTAAGAATAATTTGGAAATATTTGTGTTAAAAAGTTCTTCATGAAGGATTATTTATGAACAATTGAACAGATGGAGGACAAGGTTCTCACATTCCATTCATCTGTGTGGTAAAAATGACCTATTTTCCCTAATAAATAATTTGTATCATTCTTAAGCCCATTTTAACTCAGACAAGAGGCCACTTCACAGGATTTAGCACCCTTGAGACTTTGGGCTAATAATCCTCTCCCTTCCCCAAATAACACAATTTACAGCCCAATTTCTATTTCCCAGTAGAACAAAATGTACAGAGGCAACTTCACTAGAAAGTTTGTTTTTCAAACGCTGTTAAACGATTTCTTTGCAATAGTTTCAGCACTGCAGTAAAGGAATCACCAGGTCACAGATGCCTGGTTTCTATTGATTCTCCTAGTTAATAAAGAGTTAAACAGTGAAGTGTGGTCTTTTATTTTTATTTTATTTTATTTTTTAAAAAGGCATTTTGAAGGCGCTGGAGAGGGAAGGCCTGGTCCTAAGTGGTCATGTGGCTCCCGCCATTCATCTTGGTAGTGACTATCTGTCAAAAGTGGCAAGAGTCCCTGTTAACAGCCCTGACCTGAGCGGTAATGAAGGGAGAGTGCACGGCAAAGTGTCCATTATCAGCAGGTCGGGAGCAGTAAATTGGAGCAGTTTGCTTCAATCTTGCTGCAAGTTGAAATGTAAGATAGGTGGGGATCAGCAAGAGGCAATTTTATCCTATGATCATTTTTGTCAGATCGCATCAGAGTGGCAACTTAGTTCGATGCATGATTTCAATTAACCAAGTCTGGCCGTAATGCTTCCACTGCCGGGGGAAGCTCTTTTCTGAGCCTGGGTTCCTCATTATTTATTATTTAAACCCACTGAAGCACATGCAGGTGAGAGAACCTTCGATGTTAGGAAAAGGGAGAACATACGTAAATGGCAACGGATGCAAACAGACCTCACATCTGCACAGCAAGGATCACAGCGTCCGGGGTGGGCCGGGGGCGGGGGGCGGGGAGGTATGTGCGGCTAAAGGCCACTTGGCTTATCTGCACATTTCCACACTCATAAATCTGTTTTTAATGACCTTCAGCTTTGAATTTTTAATGGATTGACTTGCATGCTGTCTAGTCTTTGACAAAAATATTAGCCTTTTGGGTGGCAGTTTTAGGGAGGATCAGGTCACAAAATTCTGTACTTGTGCTTAGTCAGGTGAAGCTACTCACAAGCACAAGAAAAATCAGGGTGAAGCTCAAGCCTGAAGCTTTAACTCTTTTTTTTTTTTAATTTTCTTTTTTTGTGAGGCAGTCTCACTCTCTCACCCAGGCTGGAGTGCAGTGGCACAATCTCGGATCACTGCAACCACTGCCCCCAGGTTCAAGCGATTCTCATGTGTCAGCCTCCTGTGTAGCTGGGACTGCAGGTGCACACCACCATGCCCGGCTAATTTTTGTATTTTTAGTAGGGATGTGGTTTCATCATGTTGTCCAGGCTGGTCTCGAACTCCTGGACTCAAGTGATCCTCCTGCCTTGGCCTCCCAAAGCGCTGAGATTACAGGCATGAGCCACTGTGCCTGGTCTGAAGCTTTAACTCTTTAATGCTTGAGAAATGTTCACTTGCTGAATACTTGGTTCAATGTGAATGATAAATACACAATAAATACTTGGTTCGATGATTCTATAAAAGTGAATGCTTGGTTGAATGATTCTATAAAATGTGTGCATATGTGCATAGGCAAGGCCATCTCTGCTTCTGAGGAACTTACAATTCAGGAGGAGAAAGAAGACAAACATGATAACTATAATAAAAGTAGGGAATGCCATCAGAAAGAAACAAAGTTCTGTAGAAATTTAGAAACAGACCACTTTTGGATGGGGACATCAGGGCAAACATGAACGAGATAAACATAGAAGTTGGGTCTTGATAGATCGTTAGGATATTTCCAGGTGAAATTAGAAAGTGGCCGTATTCATTTTCTTTGCAGCCTAATAAATTACTACAAAGTTAGCTGTTTACAACAACACCAATGTATTATCTCACAGCTTCTGTGGATCGGAAATTGGGTTTCCTATATCCTTTGCTCAGGATCTCACTAGGCTGAAATTAAGGAGTCAGTTGGTGCTGCAGTCTCATCTGAGGCTTGAGCTCCTCATCTAAACTCACAGGCTGGCTGCAGAATTCAGTTCTTACAGTTGTAAGACTCCATCCACACTCATTGATGCCAACTGAGAATTGTTCTCAGCTCCTAGAGGCCACTTGCTGTTCCCTGCCATGTAGCTCACTCCACAACATGGCAGCTTGCTCCTTCAAGACCAGCAGGAGTAATCTCTGACTTTAGGAGGGGCCTCGTCCCTTTTTAGCATTTACCTGATTAGGTCAGTCTCACTCAGATGGTCTCCCTTTTGATTAACTCAGTTGGCTGTTGGTAATGGAACCACAGGAGTGACTTCTCATCATCTTCACAGGTTCTGCTCACACTCAAGGTTAGGAGACTATACCAGAAGGTGGGAACTCTGGGGCCCATCTGAGAATTCTGCCTACCATGATGGCTTTGCACTGTAGAAAGAATAGCTTTGAGAATAAGGAGTTGGAGGAAGTACAGGTAAAGTTTGGGAACTGGAAATGTGTCAGTGTTTTCTCAACCAAATGAAAAAAAAAATGGAGGTGGTTGGAAAATACTGGCTTAGAAATGGATTTTAGATCAGGTCCATGGAGCATCGAAAATTTCAGGGCAAAAAGCCATCAGAGGTTTTTAAACGGTGATAAAATCATAATTTTTAGGAAAATGATTCTGGTGTACAGGATAGATTGAAAGAGAAGGATGTGTTTAGTCTGTCTCTCCATTCAAGGATGGATTCTTTGAGGACAACGTCTTTGCTGCTGCCCACTTATGTAGCCCCAAGTGGAACATAGTAGGCACTCATTACATGTTTTTGAGTAAGTGAATAAAGGTGGGCAGAGCAGATAGGAAACTATTGTCATAGTCTGGGTGAGCAATATTAGGGAGGAATTGGAGAGGCAGCACTGCAAATGGAAAGAGGAAATGTATTGAAAAGATATTACAGAAGTGTAAGCAATAGGCTTTACAGATGTGGAATAGGAAGAAAAGAGAAATCAAAGGTAATGTCAAGATTTATAATGTGGGTTCCTGGGAACTGAAAAGCAATAAAAAGAATAAATTATTATTTAGCCACAAAACCACCAATTATATTGCTAAGCTTTTTACTTTTGAGGCAGATTTTTTAGTGTTTTGTGGACAGACACGAATTATATTCACTAATAGTATGTATTTTGCAACTGGCCTGTAGTCATTTTATTTAAAAATTAAGCAAAATAATGCCCACGATCTTAATGGCAGATTAACCATGTGCATATATGGCTCCTCTTTTCCCCTAAACCTTGCCAACATAAGAGAAAATACATTTTTAAAGATATCGACTCACATGTATAAAAGAATGAGAGCATAGACAACAGCATACGAGAGTTTTCAATGTACCTTTGAATAAGTGAAGTCAATGAGTATGTAGCAACCCATTCAGCAGTGATTACCTACGATAAGGTAGCCAATTCCCTGCAGGTCCTGAAAGGGTCAGACTAAGAAACCCAAGGATCCAGAGAAGATGGGAGTTGGGGGCTAGGTGGGAACCAATGGGTTTAATTCAAAGTCTGTGACATCAGTAGGTGCCCAGGGCACCTCTCCCACCCTACCCAAGTCCTCCCAGCTGCTGCCTCTCAAGCCTCACACCTGTCAGGAGAAAGGAGCTGCATGCTTTTAGAAGATAATTTCATCTCTCTGCAATATCTTTTTAAAATCCTGGTCACCTCATACATTCTCTCTCTCTCTCTCTCTACACACACACACACACACACACACACACACGTCCTCAATTAACATCATTTTATTCAACATTGTTTTGTTATAACATTGATAGATTCCTAGCCTGGGCCACAGTGTGTGTGGAGTTTGCACCTGCTCCCCACGTCTGCGTGAGTTTTTTCTGGTTCCTCTGGTTTTCTCCCACATCCCAAAGATGTGCCTGTTGGGTGAACTGGCATGTCTACATGGTTCCCATGTGAGTGTGTGAGGGCGTGTGTGTGAGTGCACCCCGCCATGGGATGGCTTGCTGTCCAGGGCTGGTTCCTGCCTTGCGCCCTGAGCCGGAATAACTGGGTAAATATTTATCTTGTTTTCACTAATCTTTTTTACATGTATATCTCACATTTATTTTATTGTTTAATATTAGAAGCATTTTGGTCTTTATTGAGAAGTTTGGTGATTTTTTTGTGACAACAAATATGCCATAGGAACTTAACTCTTGTTTCTATCAATTAGCCTATGGTAAAATTTGTTTCATTATACATCATTTCACTTAAAGTTGTGGTTTCTAAGAACCTATTGATGACATTATCTGAGGACTACTGTACACACACATATATAAATATATACACACATGCACAAGTGCATATTCACAAGCTTGTATAGGTGTGTGTGTGTGTGTGTGTGTGTGTGTGTGTGTGTAGAGAGAGAGAATCATCAGAGATAAAAGAAGCATTTTTTCCCACAAAGCAAGAAGAGAATACTATGAAAAAGTAACAAAGAAAAGGAAAATTTATAATTTAAATCTTGATAATTTAAAATATAATAAAAATTTTAATTTCAACTGGGAGATAACATGAAAACAAAACCTTCCTGAAATTCGACCAAATAGAAAAAGAAATGGAAGTTTTATAGGAAACTAGAGGAATAATCCAGGAAATCCATATTTAAGTAAGTTTTGGTTCAGAAAAATAGAACAGAGAAATGCAGGAGAGGAAGTTATCAAAAAAATACAAGAAAAATTCTCAGAACTGGCAGACAGGTATCTCCAGATTAATAGGGAACCCTGAATATCCAAGAAAAAAAAATTAAGATCTTTATCTTTACAAAATTTCAGAATATCGGAAATAAGGAAAAGGTTCTAAAAGTTTTCTGGAGAGGAAAACAGGTCACATTTGACAGATTTAAATTCAGAATGATAGCAGACTTCTAAAGAACAACAAAATCCTGGAAAACAATGGAACAATAGTTCAAGCTTCCGAATAAAATAATTTTTTAACCTAGCATTTTCTACTCAACCATGGTATCAACCGAGTGCAAAAATAAAGTCTACAGAAAGGGAAGAAATCAGAGCACATACTTCTCAATCTTTCTTTCTTAAGAAGCTCCTTGAGGTTGTGCTTTTACAAAACAAGAAGTTAACCAAATGAGAGAGACATAGTATCAGAAAAGGTAGGATAGGATAATGGAGAATGTTGAAGAGAAGTTTCATTGTGAACTCTGTGCAGCTGACCCAGACGGCAGGTACTCCAGATTGAGCAGAGGCCACAGGGCTCCTACAGGGTCTCAGGCAGAAGGTAGAAGGGAAATTGAATTGCTGGGTTTTAATAATGCAAAATATCAATAAACATGCAACAACAGTTCTGGAACATTTGAAGAAAATACAACAGATAACCGAGAAACAAGGCAAAAAAAAAAAAAAAAAAACCCAAGGCTATGATTGTTTTTGTGAAAAAGGAATAACCATACAAGAAAGTAGTAGAATAGAGTAGAATGTTAGATAATTCTTACCTAGCTCCACAATCTGAGATATTCCATGGCCTTGAAAAATGGAAACAAAAAATCACTTGTTTACTATGTGCCAGGCACTGTTTTAATCATTTTACATGTATTAATTTATAATTTATGGCTCCCCTATAATATAGATATGTAGTTTTTTAATTAAATTTTATAGATTGGAGAGCTGATGCACTGAGTGAAGCATAGTAAATGAGAGTCAAGGGTGAGATCCCAGCAGTTTGGCTCCAGAGCCTACGTTCTTTATACTCTGTACATCTTCTATATTTCTATAATCATGGTATGGAAGGGATGATGGATTAAAAGTTGGTAAGTAAATCTGTATTTATTTCTGATCTTAGCATTCAATTATTGTGTGACATGGGGCAAATCACGTCACCCCCTCTGACCACAATTGCTATATTCTCAACCTGAAAAGATCTTGAGCCATTTCTTCTGATTCTCAGGGATTAAAATCTGTGGAACATGCTTACTGCTCTCTTCATTAAGCTATAGTCTGGGATTTGGAAGTTTCCCTAGCTGAAGACACTTTGCCACTAACACATCATTCTGGAAAAATATTTTGATGTCAGAAAAGACTGTCATTTTGGGCCAACTTAGAAAGGAACGCGGTATTGGGAATGCTCAAGACTTTGTGAAAAGCAGTTAGCAGTTCAGTGTTCTTCTCTGGTGGAGAATGCATACACAATGAAAAAGCAAGGCCAGCATAATTGTGTCTTATTTGATTTTGTCATTCAAAATCAGAGAGTTTGATTTAGGACATGCTGTTCTTGGGAGTATGTACAATTGCCCCTATTCTGAGCACAAACCCTGCATGATACCTCTTAAAAAAAACTAATATTTGTGCTACATTTGAGCTTTCTCAGGCTTCTGCTTAAATATTAGGAGTAATTTAAACATCTGATTTAAAATATATATTGTTATGTTCAGAGATAAATAGCTAAGTGTTGTTTGTACATGTATATATTAAAAATAGATATTATGTGTAAATAATTTGGAAAACATTAATAAATGACAACAAAGATTATTTTTTAAATAGAAGATTGATAGCTCTCATCAGGAAAGATTAATGTAGTTAAGCCATTTGGTCATAAAACCTTAGAGTGGAAAATACCTTAAAGTGCTATCCCACCCAGCTTTTTTCTACCAGTGAGTGCCCTCACAAAAGCCTTGTGGATGATCATTTTATCCTTGCTTGAATAATTCCAGAGACTGAGAATTCACTGGATTTTTCGACAGCCCATTTTATTTTCGGACAGCTTTAATTGTTGGTAAGTCTTTCGTCTTATATCAAAATATCCCTTCTCATGATGTGTCTCCACTACTCTTTGCCTGGCCTCTGGAGCAATGCCCAAGAAATCTAATCTTCCTCCACCTGACAGCACTTTGGACAGAGGGAAGTCCCATTTTATGTGACAAAAGCATTCCTAAGACCCTCACATATTCAAAACTCATGGAAAATGAGACTAATTCTGATAAAAATGGTAGTCAGTCTTGTTTACTGGCTAATGTGGTGCTTCCATGTATCAATAAGGTGAGTACAATTCACTGGCCTACTAGATTTTAACCTATATAATTCTTGATTAATTTTTAACTGTGGAGAGTTGCCTTTAGAGAATCAGGAGAATCATTTCAAACTCATTTAAAGAGGAAAGCCCTGTATATGAAGATAACTGTTAAATCATCACAGCTTCTCTTCCCAAAAAACAAACCACTTAGTGTATAAGAACAGTAACAGGCATCATTTTAGTCTACCAAAAAGTCCATGGCACCTCCATTTCTAGAGGTCTGTAAGAACCAGAAAAATAGCTCTTTGGGGAGACTCTTTGATTTGCATATCCAGAAGCTAAGAAGTAGACCAGGTGACCCACTGAGATTACCTAGCATTGATGGCATTCCGACTCCTGCTCTCTGAGCCCAGGTTTCTTAGATGTGACCGCACTTAACTGTTTCCAGTGGTAGATATAAGACACACCTAACAACATACAGATTTAAAATATGTATGGTGGGCTTAGCATGGTGGCTCGTGCCTGTAATCCCAGCACTTTGGGAGGCCGAGGTGGGCAGATCACCTGAGGTCAGGAGTTCAAGACCAGCCTGGTCAACATGGTGAAACCCATCTCTACTAAAAATACAAAAATTAGCTGGGCATGGTGGCACGCACCTGTAATCCCAGCTACTCAGGAGGCTGAGGCAGGAGAATTGCTTGAACCTGGAAGGCAGAGGTTGCAGTGAGCCGAGATCATGCCACTGCACTCCAGCCCGGGCAATAGAGCAAGACTCTGTCTCAAAAAAAAAAAAAAATTTGTGGTGTAGTGGGAGTACCATAGCATATTTTGATATATGTATCTGTGTTCATAATATATAATATCAAATATCCCAAAACTGTTTGTCCTAACCTTTCAGCTTTGCATTGGAGCCAATCATTACTTCTGTTGAAAATACATATTTTAATCTACATATTGTTATAAAATATGTCCTCAAAAAACTCATGATGTAAAACCATCAGATCTCTCACTCATTATCATGAGAACAGCATAGAGGAAACCACCCCCATGACCCAATTACTTCCATCTGGTCCTGCCCTGTACACATGAGGATTATTACAATTCAAGGTGAGATTTGGGTGGGGACACAGAGCAAAGCCATATCAGTCAACAATTGTTAAACCTGGATGATGGATACTTTTGTGTTGGCTATATTATACTATGTTTATATATGTTTGAAATATCTTACAATAAAAGTTATTTAAAAGAAAAAATAAATGTTTTTTAACATAGGAAATATTTCAAATATATTATTAAGACTCCACTCAAGAAGCAAGTTATAAAACATTATATGCGCATATAATACCATTTTTAAATTTTTAATGTTTGCGTTTGCACATAACTAAAGTTTATAACCATAGTTTTCAATGTTAAACATAGATAATCATAGTTATTGATGAATGGTCCAAAGGTTGTTTTAACTTTTTTCTTATCAGCATTTCTGATTTTTTTATACAGCGAACATGTAGTAGAAATAATCTTTTTTTTTTTTTTTTTTTTTGAGAGGAGTTTTGCTCTTGTTGCCCAGGCTGGGCTGCAATGGCACCATCTCAGCTCACTGCAACCTCCGCACCCCACCCTGGGTTCAAGTGATTCTCCTGCCTCAGCCTCCCAGGTAGCTGTGACTACAGGCATGCGCCACCATGCCTGGCTAATTTTGTATTTTTAGCAGAAGCGGGGTTTCTCCATGTTGGTCAGGCTGGTCTCGAACTCCCGACCTCAGGTGATCCACCCGCCTCAGCCTCCCAAAGTGCTGAGATTACAGGTGTGAGCCACCACGCCTAGCCCAAAATAATCATTTTTTAATTGACAGGTTTTTGCATCAATATTTATTTTATATCAGTAGTAATGTCTATTGATTTTTAACCCAAAATGAAATTTACATTCCAAAATTTCCTTAGAAACTTTCAGAAAACCCCCACCTTATCCTTCAAATGGTTACAAAATGAATGGTTGTCTACTAAGGAGACAACTTTAAGTTTGTGAACTCCTTGCTGCTTCTGCCACATTCACTTATGGTACTCTAGTTTGGCAGAGCCTGAATTAAGTAGTGCCATATAAATCAAGATTTCTAAGAGGGATCTTCGGTAGAATAGAAGTTTTCAAACTCAAGAGACCTTTGCCACTGACCTTTTCAGTGATCATGGGGACACTCTCTGCATGGGATGAGCCACCATTTTCTCACCTGGAATAAAACCACAAGATTGGCTCCTTATCTTCTTCAGGTTGATGTTTAGAAGATGTGTCAAATGTGTGTGTGTCATGAAGTTCAAAATTCTTCAAAAATCAATGGTAAATATTTAAGAAATCTTATATATAATCATCTAAAATAAAAATAAAGTTTTGAGTGTGGTTTGGGATGATGAAAATGTATGAGAAGGAAGATTATAAAATGTATGACACTTTTCAAGATGGACTTGGGTTATCTTATTTCTTCATTAATTCATTCTTGTATGCATTCATTTATCCACATATCCATTGTTTCGCCAATGTATTCCTCATCTATTTAGCAAATATTTATTGAGATATTACTATGTACCAGGCTTCAGCATGGTGATCAAGAGGGGGCATTAAGGCCAGGGAAATTGGCAGAGCCCGAATTAAGTAGTGCCTTTTAAATCATGTTAGAGACTTTATTCTTATCCTAAGAGCAATGGGCAGTCATTTAAGAGTTTTAAGCAAGGACATTTTATTATCAGAATTAAATTGCTGTATAGAGGATGGATTGGAATGAGATAAGAGTGGATGCAGGAAAAACCAGAGGCATTATAGCAGTCCAGTTGAGAAATGATGATTGTTTGGACTAAAATAGTGACTATTGAGATGGAGAGAAGTGGATAGACTTGAATGCTATTTAGAACTCAGAAATTTATTAAGCAAGTTGGAAAAGTAAGAAGGAATATATAGAGATGGATCCTAGAGTCTTTGGCAGAGCAACTTGGAAGCTGTATGCTTTTTACTAGGATAAGGAGAGATAAGAGGAGTTTGAAGAGAAAACTGTGAGCTGTGTTTTAGACATGATGTGCTTGAGATGCTTGTGAGACATCCAAAAAAGAATCAGGTACAAAGTTTGCCACATAGGCCTGCAGCTCAGAAAAAGACTGGCCTAGAGGTAAAACTTGGGACATCATGGACATACAGATCCTATGTGAAGACACAAAATTAGATAAGCTCACCTAATGTGTGAGAGCGAAGAATAAGAACCTATGTGATGTGAATCCAGGACAGAGTCCTGAGTATCTCTAATATTTCAAATTCAGGGAGTGGAGGAAGAGTTCCAAAGAGAAAACCCACCAGGAACCATCAGAGATTTAGATAAAAGCTAGGAAAGGGTTGGGCTTAGTGGCTCATGCCTATAATCCTAGTGTCCCAAGAGAGGAGGATTGAAAATGGTCTGTGAGCTGGGTGCTGTGGCTCACATCTGTAATACCAGCAGTTTGGGAGGCTGACGCAGGTGGATCACTTGAGGTCAGGAGTTCAAGACCAGCCTGGCCAACGTGGTGAAACCCTGTCTCAACTAAAAATACAAAAATTAGCCAGGCATGGTGACCCATGCCTGTAGTCCCAGCTACTAGGGAGGTTGAAGCACAAGAATCGATTGAACCTGGGAGGCAGAGGTTTCAGTGAGCCAAGATGGCACCACTGCACAGCACTCCAGCCTGGGTAAAAGAGCAAGACCCTGTTCCCCACCCCCCCAACCACTCCCAAAAAAAGGAGAAAAAGAAAATTATAAGATGAGACCTGGAGAAAGCTTTTAAGGTCTGGGTGGGCTTTTATAATTTGGATGAGATGCGAGTATGTGCTGAGGGGAGGAGTCCTTTAGAGAGAGAAAGATTGAAAATGCCTTGCAGGGGAGAGGGCGAATGAGACCAGGAAAGTAACCAGTGGTGTGAGGTCTGTGAGAAAAGCGAAGGATGGTGCACAGAGCACATCTGGACTCACTGACCTTTGAAAGGAGGAGGAAGAAAGGAGGGTTTAGGAACAGATAGAGGTAGGGTTACACATGGTGGTGGAAGGTAAGGAAGTTCCCTTTTGGCAACTTCTCTTTTTAAAAAGGAAACTTAACACTGACAGGCCTTTTTTTTTTTTTTTTTTCACTTTTTTTTGAAATGGAGTTTCACTCTGTAGCCCAGGCTGGAGTGCAATGGCACGATCTTGACTCACTGCATCCTCCACCTCCCAGGTTCAAGCAATTCTCCTGCCTCAGCCTCCCAAGTAGCTGGGATTACAGGTCCCACCACCACATGCGGCTAATTTGTTTGTATTTTTAGTAGAGATGGAGTTTCACCATGTTGGCGAGGCTGGTCTCAAACTCCTGACCTCAGGTGTTCTGCCCTCCTCAGCCTCCCAAAGTGCTGGGATTACAGGCATGAGCTGCTGCCCCCAGCCTGACAGGCTTTTATATATAGGCAGAGGACATATTGGCTCCTCCAACACATACAAAATCACACATACTCAAGGTCATAAAAAAGAAGACAGAGGGGGAATAACTAGTTTATTTCATGAGGAACCAAAATGACAATAGCAATAGGAATAACTATGACTGCTTCGGGACTAAATTCCATTCCTTAAAGTTCATGCTAGAAACTCAATTAAAATAAAGGGTTTGCCTAAAATTAGTTGCAAACAAGCCTTTAAAAGTTAGACAAAGAAATGAAGTTGATTATTTAGTTCCTGTCCTGAGATATGGCTAGAAGAGGATGAGCTGTATAGCTAATGTGGAAAGTAAAACTTTTCAATTGTGTTTCCTTTGCATTCTTTGAAATGATGTATAAATCAGAACTAACTGAATTAAACAGGTGATGCTTAGCATTTGAATACAATGATTAATGGTACCTACACAGCAATTTATGAGAAATTGCTATTGAGCTCAGATATTATCATGACCACTTTTACCAAGCACTATAGTTTAATACATTTGTTAAGATATACCTTTTTTAAAAAATAAAAAACAAATTTACATTACTTATTTTTCTCTACATTATCAACATTAGTAGACAGACTCTTCTGGCCAAATCTGGTAAGAGACATTATCTCAGTTGCGCCTATATGATAGAATGTCTTATAATGTCACAGTGTTTTATAGCATCACAATGGAAGGGAAAAAGGATTAAAAGTGTTTAAAATTAAGAAATTCACACACTATTTATACAGATTCATGATTATTATCTTTGGTTTGCCCAATTCAAAATCCAAAGACTGTATATATGTGTATGTGTCTTGAATTACTAAAAAAAAAACAAAAAAGAAAAAAAAGAAAAAAGAAACCTCAATGGAATTATAGAATTTAAAATAACTAAATATAGCTTTGGCATTGCTGTGTTTCTATACTGATTTTTAAAAATCTGGTACTAGTTTTTCTTTTTGCTTTATGCCCTTTAAAGGACTCAGATTCATAATATACAAAGAAGTTTATTTGATATATAGAGCAGAGCCATAAACCATATTTTATGCATAACAGTGATTAAATGCACAGTTGATTTATTTCACTAAGATGGAAACCATGTCGAAAGGCTTACATTTTGATAACTTTCCTTTTGGGGGGCATTTCTAAATTATTTAAGTTGAAGAATAAAATGACTTGTTTGTGAATTTACATGCTCTTTTTAATCATCTTTAGGTAATGCTGATATGGCAAAGACGCTAAATTACAGGCAGCAGTGGGAAGCTACTGAGTAAAAGGCACAGAATCGTTTCATATATGAGCCCATGAGGAATATTCTGTTCAAGGAATGGAGACATAAGAAAATTACCTAACTCATGAACCACACATTAAGAACGTAGTCAGCTGTTGTAAATGTGTATCCAACAACAAACCATTATGTATCTTTGGTTTAATTATATGTGTTTATTACACACCTGTACTGGAGAGTAAAGGCTGCTATTTGCATTACTTGTGGTTTTCTCTATCAAAACAGCATTAGCATTATGAAGCTTATCAAGGTTACGTATAATTAATCTGGCTTGAGTAAGTCCCTTTATTTTGTGCACAATCAAAACATGATTAGGGAGAAAAAATAGGAAATGTTTTAAACATTTTAGCAAATAATTTCTAAATTTAGAAATGTAGTGAATTTTACATTTCTAGACAAATATCATCAAATTACTAAGCCTTTGTAGATCAGCCTATGTTTAGAAAGAGAGTAAAAAAGTTAGATGAATTCAACACTTAATTTTTTCCCCAGAGTTTCATCTTAAAGAGTATTAATTATAATGATGCTGATGGTGTTATTAACAGAGTACTTATGAATATGGAAAAATGTCAGACTTCCAAATAATCTGAGATATACTATTTTTACAAGTCACACTAAATAAACAATCTAGACAAAATTGTTTTGTATGTTTGAGAGCATTTACTGACTACATGGAAGTATTAAAACATTATGGGGGACAGTACATTTTAAAAGCAAAAATATCTGTGTATCAAACAACCTCAGAAGATCGTTAAGTGGTTCAATAGAAGAATTTTATGAAGCAATTCATTTATATACATCATCAAAACTTGTTACTTTTACAGATTAGAGTTCCCTAATTATTTTGATATATACTTATTTTTAAAGCATCCAACAGTCATTAGTTACCATCCTTTAATTACATGCTTGTCTATGCTCAACAAGTTCTCTCTCTACTCCTGTCTTCCTTCCTTTAAAAGGGGAAAAGTGAGGTTACAATAAGGAAGACAACACATGTCTTGATGAACATAATCCTATTATTATAATGAAAGTAATACCATTTCAGAGGAATAAACAATAAATGGTAACCAATGCCCAGAGAAAATTCAAATTCTATTTGGGATTACCATAGGATCTAATACCAATCCCACAGATGAAGTTTGATAGTTTATCATGAAGACAAAAGCTTAGGAAAATAAGGGGTTTGAATCCATGAAAAATATAATAATAATAGCAAAAGGAAAAGGACTAAATAATATTATTAATTTATAGTAGACACCAGCGAGGAGCAGCTGGTGGCATGGAAAAAGGTAGTAATTTCAGTAGATGTCTCATAATATGAAACATGAATTATATTTTCTACGACCACAGAAAAACTACAAGTACAAAACTAGAAATACAAGCAAGTTTTTAGAACTGTTAAGTGTCCAGTAATTTTTTTCTTAGAACAAAGCGTAGGACCAAATATAAAGATAAAACAGAATTTTTTCAGCTCTTGCTTAAAATATCATATTTTAAAGCTTCTATAACGCATTCATTCACAAAATCAAAGACATTAAAATAAATTGGTCACCTTTTTATATCACATTATAAGTTCCCAAACTAATTTTGCCTCATTTTATTACTATTTAGAGATTATTATTCTGTAATAACATATTTTTAAATAACATTTTTCATCTCATTTTATTTAAAAAGAATTATTTTTGATCAACAATTGCAGCAAATTTTTTTCTAAAGAATTGCCTTTACAGTGAAACCATCTGAGATGACTAAAACAATGAGGTAATTTTTTAGAATGTAGATTATCTCCACAATGCCTATTACATATTTTTGCAAGTCAGCAAATTATTTCATTTTCCTCTCCCTAGTATGGAAATTTAATCTAGGTATTTATTTCATTTTCGGTAACCTATTTGAAGAAAGACTAACTACCCTTCAGTATACAGTATTACATTATGCATTCAAAACTGATACTATAAATTATACAATCTAACAAAAAATTATTAATGGTTTATGGGGTTGGGGGAGGACAACCGGGAAACCTCAAGTGCCAGCAATAGAATGTAATAGTTCTCCATTTCCCCTTAGTGAAAGGAAGGGAACCCAGAGTGTTTGCGTTTGAACATTGCATCCACCCTTTCACACAGCAGTTTAAGACAAGGCGCAGTAAGGCCCCCAAATAGACTTCAAGTCTACACCACAGACCACCCTTAAACATCAGTCAACATATACTCTTAAGCTACAGCTGGGTACTTTTATCCATTTTAATATGCAATTCATGACAGTAGAACATAGAGAAACTTGTTATTCTACTGTATTATACCAGTGGTCGAATCTGCCAGCTATTTTCCTTTGCTGTTACTAGCACTTCCCTCCCATTGGAGTATTTTTTTCTTTTTTTTTCTTTTTTAAATTATTTTCCTTTCCTTTCCTTTTCTTTTCTTTTCTAAAGGGATAGGGACTCACTATGTTGCCCAGGCTGGAGTGCAGTGGCTATTCACAGGTGCCACCCCTCTACTTATCAGCATAGCAGCTTTGACCTGCTTCATTTCCAAACTGGACCAGTTCACCCCTCTTCAGGCAACCCGGTGGTCCCCTGTTCTAGGGAGGTCACCATAATGGTGAACTTAGTGCCGACCCCTGACCAGCATAGTGCACTACAGCCTCTAATTCCTAGGCCCAAGTGATCCTCCCACCTCAGCCTCCCTAGTAGCCAGAAGTGCAGGTGTGACTGCACTCTCAGTAAATGGAGTATTTTATAATTGTTAAAATCACTGGATATAGATTCTAAGCCTTTTTTGACCATTTTTAAATCAATTAGAGAAGGGATCTTGTAAGCTGCAGTGAATCCTTCTGAAAGTCTGCGTTGCAGAGAATGAATGCCTCCACAAGATGCAGTACGCTGGGGAGGACCCTGGCTAAGGCCACTCTCAGCCATCCCAGGTCAACAGGGAAGTCCCAGGTGGACACCAGGAACTTGTTGAGTCACCCATTCATACATGCAATTTTTCCTCCCACTTTTCTACAGCAGGAGTCTAGATTCAAACTGCTGATTAGGTGTTTTGTAGAAATAGTACAACAAAGAGAATTAAGTCTACTGCAACAGCCATAGGGTTTAGGCTGGGTGTCAGGATTTCAGATGGAGGCTGGAGAAGCAAAGCTATGAAGTAGCAGATCCACTCAGAGAACATAGACCCTCCCTCCCTTTACTTGCATCATATCCCTTCATAATGACAATTATCATAATACAGCAGTTCATCTCAAAAAATGTAAATCTGTGGGCAAATGTAATTCAATGCACAGAGTTTTATTTTACAGAAAAATTTAATTTTATAGAAAAAATATATATGGAAAATTAAGTACAGATTAATAACAAATTTTACTGTAATTTATTGGATTTGTGCTCACCATTATACTATATCCCAAAGTCTCAGAAAACCAAACTTTCTCTGAAAGCATCCTACCTAAAGTGAAACTGAAGCTTATCATATCCCACTCTGTAAATAAGCTCCATTCCAATTATATTAAAATTACAGAATAACGTATTTGTTTTGCTTTGTTGTTTTGTACACAGCAGTATTTCCTATGCTAAAAATGAAAAGCTCATCCAGTACAGGATACTCTTATCTGTGTTTTTCTTCCTTAAATTAATACATTAATACATCCTTAATACATGAAGACAACATTCTTAGGACTCATGAATCTGTTATCTGTCCCTTCTATTGCCTAGATTTAATTTGATGTTGGTCTAGGGTCTTTCCACAGTGTGCTAAAAGAAACAATTTGTCTTGTTTTGTTTGTTTCATTCTGGATATTATTCAATATTTCCGGTGTGGATTGGGGAATTGTAGCTAGGATCCATGCAATATAAATGAAAATAAAACTGCTTTGCAATTTTGTTTTTCTATGATGATGCTAGTTATGAATGATATAAATTATTATATATGGGATCATAAGATATGCAGTTTAGCAGGTTGAATTGTGTTTCCAAAAAAGATTCAAGTCCTAATTCACAGTACCTGTGAATGTGGCTTTGTTTATAAATAAGATCTTTACAGATGTAAACAAGTGAAGATGAGGTCATAGTGGATTAGGGCAGGCCCTAAGCCTGATGACTGGTGTCTTTATGAGAAAAATGGAAGGAGATTAGACGCAGAGACATAGAGGACACCACACACAGGAAAGATGGCCATGTGACAATGGAGGCAACGAAGGGAGTGATGCAGCTATAAACCAGGGAACTATAAACCAAGAGGCTATAAACCAAGGATTGCTACCAACCACCAGAAACTCAGAGAAAGACATGGGACCAGTTCTCGCCTCACAGTGTCCAAAAGGAATCCATCCTGAAGACATCTTTCTTTTGGACTTCTGGCCTCCTGAACCGTGAAAAAATGAATTTTCTGTTGAAACCCACCCAGTTTGTGGTCATTTATTATGACAGCCCTAGGAAACTAATACATGCAGTATATGTAGATTTGTAAAATAACCACACCTCAAATTGCTTTCTGCATAAGGGCCAATGTCAGCCAGGACTTCCCAAGCCTCTGGAGACATAGGTGAGAAACTTCTACTCTGGAGAATTCTTTTTGATTACCAAAAGTCTAAGTACATTGACTTACCTTTCCTCATGATATGCTTTTTATTTATCCTCATTGTCATCTAAAGTTACAGCTTGAAAGAAAATAATTATGTTGAAAATGGGAAGCAGGAATTGCTCGTTGTGGAACTTGGGTTTTGCAGAAAAACACTCATCTCATGATGGAGGCTGTGACTTTTCCATCTCCAGTTGCCTCCAGAATAATTTCCATTGTAAATGAGAATTTTTCTATTAAAAATGAGCATGTCAGTCACTCAATAACACAAGTGTATTAGAAATCTTAAAGGTACAGACATGGAGGAACAAAAAAAAAAAACGCCTGACAGTATGTATACCAAAATGTTAATCGAATTAAGAGTTCCCAATTTTCTTCTTTTTGGTCATACAAATTCCCTAACTTTATTACACTGAATATAAATTGCTTATGTAATGTTTTTAAAAAGGAAAAACTAGTAGGGAGTTGCCTAGTACATGGCATGAAATTTGCATTTTTCCTAGGCCAGATGTTTCCCTTATCTTATCATGGTACCAGGAAAAATAAGGCAAAAGACATCCACGGGCTCCTTGCCTTGGAATTTTTTCCCTAGGCATGTGCCTACACACAACCACACACACAAATCCAACAAATAGAGGAATGTTAGCTTTATCAGCGATGAGATGTAAAGGAGACATAAATCATGGATGTATCTGACATTTAACCAATTTAGATTCCTTTCACACAACTTTCAGTTTCAAGTGTGTCCTTTGATTTTCCATTTAGAGAAAACAACCCTGTCTGCTGAAGAGAGGATGTCTAACCAGGACTGCCCCACCCCACACCTCCTGAAAGCCCATTTGGTCACAATGGAGTGTGATGTGAATATGCAGTGAACAACCCAAGGAGCCACATGTGGCAGGGCTGAACTTAACCCTACTTTCTAGAAACACTCAGGGTTGTAAGGAGTCTGCAGCATTAAAAAAAAATTAAAAAACAAGCCGGGCGCGGTGGCTCACGCCTGTAATCCCAGCACTTTGGGAGGCCGAGGCAGGCAGATCATGAGGTCAGGAGATCGAGACCATCCTCGCTAACACAGTGAAACCCCGTCTCTACTAAAACTACAAAAATATTAGCCGGGCATGGTGGCGGGCCACCAGCTACCATAGTCCCAGCTACTCGGGAGGCTGAGGCAGGAGAATGGCGTGAACCTGGGAGGCGGGGCTTGCCGTGAGCCAAGATCGCGCCACTGAACTCCAGCCTGGGGGACAGAGTGAGACTCCGTCTCAAAAAAAAAAAAAAAAAAAGAAAAAAGAAAAAAATGTCTTGTATTATGGCATTACCAGTTAGTTTTAAAAGCCAATAGTATTTTTAGGTTTCCCATTAATGTTGGGGCAAATGATATAGTTGAAAGGACCTACAAAGAAAGTCCTGTATGCCCAGACCTCCTTTGCCAGCCACATCCCCACCATGCTCGCTCCACACACCAGGCTTCGCTCAGGCCCCCGAATGTGCTATGATCCTTCCTGCCATAAGGCGTTTGCATACACTGTCTCCTCTTCCTGGATTCTCTTCCTTTCCATCTCCTTAACTAAATAATTCCAACTTACACTTTAGATTCCAGCTGAGTCTTTGTTTCCTTGAAGTAACCATCCTTTACCCTTCAGACTATATCAACCACTCACTTCTTATGCTCTCACAATATTCCTCTCCTCCCTAGCACCAAGCCAGGAGGGAATTTTACATTTATTAGTATGATTGGGTTTTTTTTTTGTTAATGCCTATTGCCATATCCAGAATATAAGTTTTATGAGGGCAGAGATAGAGCTGATTTATTTGGATTGCTTTTCCCCACCACTGAGTCCCCTTTAGTTGGAGAGTGCCTGGCACATAGTAGGCTCTAAATAAATATTTACTGGATAAACATATGGATGAATGAATTAGAAATACAAACTTTAAAAATTCTTCAAATTTCTCAGTTCTGGAGAAACTTCTTCAAGTCCAATAGACATGCAACTATGCACTCACTTAGACCAAGCTGGAAGAACTTGGAAAGCAATAGAGTTCAGTGACCACTCCAAACCAATGCTTAACCATAGTAACACTAGCTTTTTTTTAGGTGTACTACTGGCTGTTATTGCTCATACTCTTAAGGAATTTTTCCACCTTTTTTTCTTTATATGTGCATGGTAACTTACATTTGTATTATTCAATAGAGTTACAAGTGGGGAGTATATTCATGGTTAGAAGGTGAGTGACCGATCCCTAAGTTTATATGCAATTTTTTCTTTTAATTGTCATTTTACAGCTCCCCACCGCAGCTGCCCCCCACCCTTCCCTTTGATGACTAGGTTTGCCGGCTTCAGGGGGTCCAGGGAACAAAGCTGGGGCCTGGCAGCCCCACTACGCTGCCTGCAGGGGAGAACAAGTCACAACTGCAAATTATCACAACAATTAGCGCCTGTACTTGGGGGATCTGCAAATTGAGGAAGCCCCAGCTTCTCCCTGTACAGGGTTCTATTTGGCAGTGACCTTGCTCTGGAGATGATGATATTCCTTCAGCCTAAGGGAATTGATGTTGATGAAACCGGTGGCATCAATTAGCTCATAATCACCATGCACGTTCATGCTCACCAGCTCCTCCTTGTAGAGAGACCGTGGGGACTCCCAGCCGAGGATGTACACCTGGTCCTTGAAGAGGGACACCTGTACTTTCCTTTCCACTCGCTCCTGGGACTTGGCGATGAAGTGGCAGACAAATTCACACTCAGGGCTGTGCCAGAAACCAGTATACACCAGCTCAGCACATTTCAAGCCCAGGCCTTGTTTGATTTTGCGCACTTCCCAGTCCATGGTGAAGGTCTCGGTGTCTAAATGAGCGTGGTAAAGGATGGTGCCTGCTGGGGTCTCGTAGATACCTCGGGACTTCATTCCAATGAAGCAGTTCTCCACGATGTCAATACGGCCCACGCAGTGCTTTCCCGTGACTTCATTCAGGTACATGAAGAGCGCCAAGGAGGTCTGGTATGGGTGGTGCCATCCTTGACGTTGGTAACCTTCAAGAGGACCCCTTTTTTGAACTCGATCTCGAGAATGTCAGGGGTGTTGGGGGCTTTGGCCGGTCCTGGGTCTTCTTGTAGAGACCTGGAGGCGCTTGGTTCTTGGGGGTCCTCTGGGATTCCAGCTTCGTAGCTGATGTGCATGAGGTTCTCGTCCATGTTCCACGGGTTCTTGGGAGTGACTGGGATGGGAATCCCGTGTTGCTTTGTGTATTCCGTCAGGTCACTGCAGCCCTTGAACTGGTTGTAGAATTCGGGCATCCTCCAGGGAGCAATGACCTTTATCCGGGGGGCCAGTGAGTAGCAGGTGAGCTCAAACCAGACCTGAGCCGTGACACACATAACTTGGCCCCCTCCCGCTGGGGGATTTCCACTTGTTTGCGGGCGGTGCAGGGCCTGGTGAGAGAGGTGCCCAGGAGGTAGCTGTCCTCATACAGTGAGCTGGACTGGATGGCTGGCCAGATGAACTCCTCCACAAACTCCCTGCTGACACCCTCCGTGAACACCTTTTTGATCCCAAGTTTTGGTGCCTTCTTCCTGGTTTCCTCGAAGTCTTCCTTCTGGCCAGTGTTGGCCAGGTAGGCAGTGACGTCATAGCCTTGTTCCTTCAGCCACACGAGGATGCACGAGGTGTGCAGACCGCCACTGTAGGCCAGAACCACTGAGCCGTTGCTGGACATAACGTCTGGGATTAGAGGCGCGAGTTCCCGGCGTCTGGAATCTGTCTTCAGGGTGCAGTGAACCACTCGGGCCCGGGCAGAGGCGGCAGGCGACAGAGCAGGGCTATATGCAATTTTTTTTACCTGCCAACTATTCTCTGATACCATGGCCAAGCCTCCCAAGATGGTGGCTTTCCAGGCTCACCTAGTAAACAGGGTTTCTAGGCTCAGTTAGCCATGCCACGTAGTAAAACTTCACAGAAAATATTCCCTTCTGACAGATATAATGAGGCAAAGAAGCTGAAACCAGTTCGAGAATTTTATTCTGTCTTCATCCCTTATCAGTTGCAAAGCCAGGTGTTCCTGAAACCTTTCCCTGTCCTCTGCCAGGAAGTGGGATTTTTCAGCTATATGGAGAGTCACAGGCATCAAAGCTCATGTAGGACACTGGACCATGTTGCTGAGTCCCAAAGGATTTTGCTCAAGACCTATAGCCAAGTCCCTGCTGTCACCACTAGATAATCTAGGAAACAATTTTCTCATCTCTCTTTTTGTTCCACTCAAGGTAGAAATAAAGGCCATGGTGACAGCCATATAGAGCGTTCTTATGCCTCACTTGAAACATGGTTGAATAAGTGTCAGTCTATTCTTTTATATAAATATAAAAGGCAAAATTGTGTGATTTCAAGAAGAAGGGGGGCTTTTATTGGGTGTTTAATGATGCTACACGTTCTCTTTTATTGCAACCGGATAAATCTTTCATAGCGGAGCCCTTGGGATACTCTTCTTGAGATACTCACAATCTGTTTATTGTATCCACTTCCTCCAGGAGGGAAAATTATTATATGGTAGTGTCAGGGAGTCAGGTTGCATGTGGGATGTCTCTTCAAAGTTCTCCCCTAATATAGAGCCAACCAACTTTACCCTCAGTTGCATTTCTCTTTTGCAGTTTAATGCTCATTGTCAATGCACCCACTCAGTGGCCTTCCACTTTCATTCTCTGAAGATTGCTCACTGTTAATACCTCTGCAGGCCAGCTCTATGCAGAACTGTGATAAGGAAGACTTTTTTTGCTCAACTTATTTTATTTTAGATTCAGGGAGTACATGTGCAGGTTCGTTATATGGAAATACTGTGTAATGATGAGGTTTAGGCTTGTAGTGAACCCAGCACCCAAATAGAGAACATTGTACTCAATAGATAATTTTCACCTATTATCCCCTTCCCACCTTTCCCTCTTTTGGAGTCCTTAGTGTCTGTTATTTCCATCTTTATGTTCATATGTACCCATTGTTTTGCTCCCACTTTTAAGTGAGAACATGTGGCATTTGATTTTCTGTTTCTGAGTCATTTTATTTAGGATAATTGCTTCCAGCTACATCCATGTTGCTGCAAAGGACAGGATTTCATTATTTTTATGGCTGCATAGTATTCCATATGTATATGTGCCACATTTTCTTTACCCAATCAACTGTTGATGAACACTTAGGTTTTGATTCTATGTCTTTGTGAATAGTGCTGCAATAAACATATGAGTGTAGGTGTGTTTTTGATAAAATGATTTCTTTTTCTTTGAGTAGATACCTAGCAGTGAAACTGCTCTGAATATTAGATCTGTTTTTAGTTCTTTGAGAAATCTCCATACTGTTTCCCACAGGAGTTGAACTAATTTATCTTCCCACCAACAGTGTATAAGCATTCCCTTCTCTCTGCATCTTCATCATCATCTGTTATTTTCTGACTTTTTAATAGTAGCCATTTTGAGATGGTATCTCACTGTGGTTTTGATTTGCATCTCTCTGGTGATAAGTCATGTGGAGCATTTTTTTTTTAATCTGTCTTTTGGCCAATTCTATGCCTGAGGAAGATATTTGTATACACTGTTCCCTCCCCAGCCACTCTTCACCTTGGAGACTGGACTTCCTCCCTTCCTAACTTGTGACTTCCAAGAAAATGACTTTAAATGTAGATTCTGTGGTTGCATTTTATGTATCAAGTAGTGTTTATGGGATCTAGGGAATAAGAGGCCCTTCTGATGCCTCTGAAATCTGCCTGTAAAGGAAGTGTCTGACCTTGCCTGCCAATAAAGCTTGGCCCTTTTCACACCTCTTCCTGGTGTCAAGCTTGACAAGAAAATTATGAAAATAGAGAACCTCCCACATACATTTTAGAAGTGAATTGGGAAACCCTTAAATCACTGGTCCTCTAAGATACAGGGATTTCTCTCTCTCTGTTTTTAGGTGATAGTCTGCGTTTGGAAGTCTGATCAGGTTGCAATCTGCAAAATCGCAGCCTTTCACATAGCTCCCTCTTCAATATGCATCCAAAGAGACATGAGTATATTATTTCTTCCAAAGTCAGCTACAATTGAAGCTCACTAAATTGACTCCACATCTTCCTCTCTCGGGCAGTGACAGTGGAATAGCAAGTGTTTTTTTTTTTTTTTTTTCTAAAATGCTCATTTTTAACCAACCTCTCCTTTGAAGATTTCTCTATCACTGATGCCGAGGACACGGTCTTTTCTTTATAGAAGACGGCAGAACACCTGCAAATCAGTGTTTGAGTCCAAGGGCTGCCGTCAGTGCCTCAAACACTTATGTAGTAACTGTGTCCTTTTGCCAGCTATGTCATACAGGATTGAAGGCAGAATTTATTGCAAATGTAAGGGCACTAATATCAGAAGGATGTTCTGCATATGTGCATGTGCAGCTGTGTTGATATGCACACAAATACATATGTGTGTGTGCTTGGGGGGGCTAGGCACGAGCACACCCATGCCTGTGTGAAAAGATGCCCAGAAGATTAACTTCACCCCTTGATGGTCCATGCTTGTTATGGCCAAGAAAATCATGATAATATCTCACATCATATAAAAATATATTTCAATGGTCTGCTTCCACCAATCCCCCTACTAACCATTCCACAGTAAACCAGATGATGGGTTTCCTTTTATCTGTTCACTCTACTAAGCTTCGTGTGGAGCCCATCTCACTCTGTTTGCCTTTTCTCTAGCAGAATTATCCTGCACTAGGTTGTGTTGAGAATTATGCAATGATATGGATAGAAATGAATAGATAGAAAATTAAAGGAAAGGCAAGCAAAAGGAAATGTGGAAATTGGGTAATCAGGCCTGTAATCAAGTTGGTTTTAGTCAGTTCATATGGACATAGCATCTCCTCAGCAGGCCCTGTTTCCCAAAGATTACTTGTGTCACATCCTTAAAGAGTGGTTATTGTTTATTCAGTGAGCACTATGTGGCAGGCACTGTGCTAGGACCTATACAGGCATCAGTCCAGTTAATCCTCACACCACTCCTCTGAGACATACCTGTTATTATCCCCTTTTTACTGCTGCAAACACTGAGCTTCAGAGAGGTTAAGTAACTTGTCCAAGGTTTAAATCATTAATAGATGATGGGTGGATACAGGATATGAACCTGACAGCATGAACATGAGCCTGTGCACTTAATTAGTACTTCTCTGAGCCTTTTATTTTTAGCTTTGAAATCCCAAACCATTTTATGGGGTTTAATAACATCACAAAGAGGTAATACAGAGCCAACAATGTGAGACCTATATATAGAGGAAGCTCTGAAGACACATGAATTTTTCTACAGCTGTATAGGCAAAACCTGATGCTCTGAAGTGTGAACCCTTGTTCTCACCCCTTATGTAAACTTCATCCGTGGAATCACAAAATCGGGTTTCCAGAGCTTGGTGTTAATCCCTTGTCCCTCCAAGCACCCAAGATCTAATAATTCTATACATATGAATATTGTCCTGCTGTAAATGATCTTCAGAGGTGAGGGTGCCTAGGAACTAAGGTAGTACATTTTAAATTAAATAAAAACTCCTGAACAGGCACGGTGGCTCACGCCTATAATCCCAGCACTTCGGGAGGCCGAGGCAGGCAGATCAACTGAGGCAAGAGTTTGATACTAGCCTGGCCAACATGGCGAAACCCCTTCTCTACTAAAAATACAAAAATTATCCATATGTGGTGGTGTGCATGTGTCATCACAGCTACTTGGGAGGCTGAGGCAGGAGAATTGCTTGAACCTGGGAGTGAGAGGTTGCAGCGAGCCGAGATCATGCCTCTGCACTCCAGCCTGGGTAACAAAGCAAGACTCCTTCTCAGAAAAACAAAAACAAAAACAAAAAACAAAAAAAACCTCCTTAATCATGCCCAGTTTTTACCAGAATACAATTTCACCACCCCATGCCCCAAAATTTATTCTGAAGTCTGTAAACATTCAATCTTATCCCCTGTTCTTGTAAGAACAGGGAACACCAAAGAATCACTTAGTTGATGTTGCCACCACATGGTCCATTAAATTCCCCTGACACTTGTTGAACTTAAACAAACAACCCAGAGTAGGAGAAAACAACCATTCAGGATGATATCTGATTGATCAGGGTGTGAAAAACTATTCAGTCAGGACTGCATGACTGACTGACAGCAGATCTGCTGTGTGAGCCTGAATCCACAAGTGGAGCCGGTTTACAGGATGATTATAGCTCATATAGACATATGAGCTGCAACCCAAAGAAACAATTAAAAAATCTGTCTGTCTGTAAGTGATACCCAGGCAGGGTCAGAACTGAAAACACAATGTTTGGAGGCCTATGTTTGTTAGAAAATTTCTTCACTTTTTTATATTTTGAGAGATTCTGCTTTGACTATTGGAAACCATTTTCACCTATTCACCTATTTCAATATGGATGTTAAAAAGGGCAATGAGAAAAGCCTCCTTTAGGAATTCAGATTTAGAATATTTGGTAAAAGTTCATCTTGTGTTTCCCAGGCTGGCTTCTTGCTAAATCGTTATTGTATCTCACCCTCCTTCTTTGTTAAAATTCTGCTCTTTGAACCCATCTCTCCAGGTTGAAACCATCTTGGCAAATTATTATCAGCCTGTGTCTTCAGCTAGATGGACCTTTCAAGCCCTCCTAAGGTGAGAAAATGTTATTTTTCCCTTTTATGTGTTGTGGTTCATTGGATAGTATTCATCATCTTGTCACATAATAGGAATGACGTTCACAATGTTGAAATACGCCTTTAAGAAGTGATGACAACAGATATGGGAGCCGAGTCCGAGCTGTAGCCTTCATCAGCCCCTTCAAGCACTCGCCGGCTTGCTTATATGTTCCCAACCAAGAACATTCCCTTTAAAGTGCACCATTTCATTCTGATTTGTCACAAGGGTCAGGTTCACACCAGAAAACTCTTTCCTTTGGAAACGCAAAGGGATCATTGGATTGCATTTGGATACCTTTTACCATATTTTGCACTGACACTTAAAAAGGCATGAAACATTTGCTGAGTATAGTATTCTTTAACACAAACACACACACAAACACCATTTTGGTTGGGGAGGGCAGTGGAACAAATGTTTTTCTTGTTTATTATGAGGACAGCTGTAGTGAAATTGTTGTGATAATATACAGCCAAGGATTTCCTGAAGGTACAAATTGAGGGCACTGTTGAGGGAAATAGCTTAGGATCTTCTCTGAGGGAACCACCTCTCCACCATTAGCTCTATGGTGACTCAGGGAAGGTGCCAGTAGGAGAATCTTGTATTCATTCCATCTTCCTAAGCACAATCCCATTGCCACTTCCCCCTGGAGCTGCATAGTGTCCTTTATGATTTGTACCTTCAAGCTTCACAATGAAACTCATTTTATCCTTTCTCCACAATTATCTATCTATCTATCTATCTATCTATCTATCTATCTATCTATCTATCTATCTATCTACCTACCCACCTATCACCTATCTATCAAATTTTTGACTGTGGGGGAAAGCACACAGGATGATTTTCCTGCTGACTTGTTCCAAGTGGTATTATATTGACCTCGAATCCCCAGGAGAGACCATTCTCTCTGTTGAAAAATAGACATTTCCAGGCAGTTTTGGAAAAAGCTTCTTTACAAATGATTTTGGAATCTTTCTGGGGAAAATGTACCCAAGAATACAAAACTGGAAGGTTTATAAACACTTAGAGGCTAATGATCCAACTAGAGGTGTTTTATTTTTTTAATTTCTAATTTTTTAGTTACTGTCATTACACTATCCCTATCCCATAGGAGGACCCAAAGTTAAAAGAAAGAAAAAAAAAATCAAAGCACTTACAAAAGTTTAGGTGAGGCCATTTTGGCTGTTGTCTAATATGCTTTGGAAAGAATCCTCAACAGACAAAAAATAAGAATTTTCACATGTACAAAAGATAGGATCTGGATCTCACTGTCATGTTCAAAGTGTATCTGTAATGAACATCTGCCTCTCCCATCTGATCATTTCTCCAAAGGGCTCTCAATTAATTTAAAGCCAAAAAAAAAAAACTTTTATAATACTCCTGAAGTTTTAACTTAGGTATATTTAATAATCAACTCATTTATTTGTTTTGTATTTAGTTAGGAACAGTTTTTTTGGTGTACACACCATGAAGCAGCATTGCTCAAAACAATGCATTCTGAATCCTCTACTGAGTTGGTATTTTGACTACTGTGGAGTATTTGAGTACACCTGCCTTAATGATTTTCATGCTAAAATTGTCGTGCCCAAAGTCTAGAAGTAGAACTTTGGGACTTTTCCATTTGTCTGTACATTAAAGTAGACAAAAGCCTGGGCAACATGGCAAAACCCATTCTCTTCAAAGACCGTAAAAATTAGCTGGGCATGGTGGTGCACTCCTGTAGTCTCAGCTACTCAGAAGGCTGAGTTGAGAGAATGGCTTGAGCCCATGATGCAGAGGTTGTAGTGAGCTGAGATCATGCCACTGCACCCTAGCCTGGGCAACAGAGTGAGACCCTGCTTCAAAAAAATTAAATTAAATTAAAAAGTAGATGTAAGGCCGGGCGAGGTGGCTCATGCCTATAATCCCAGCACTTTGGGAGGCAGAGGCGGGCGAATCACCTGAGGTCGGGAGTTCGAGACCAGCCTGACCAACATGGAGAAAACCCCATCTCTACTAAAAATACAAAATTATCTGGGCGTGGTGGCGCATGCCTGTAATCCCAGCTACTAGGGAGGCTGAGGCAGGAGAATCGCTTGAACCCGGGAGGCAGAGGTTGCGGTGAGCTGAGATCGCGCCATTGCACTCCAGCCTGGGCAACAAGAGCAAAACTCCATCTCAAAAAAAAAAAAAAAGTAGATGTAAATTATTTTCTAAGAAGCTTCATTCTGCTCATGAGTAATGCCTTGCCTCCTAGGTAATTCTCTGTATAAAGGTAGAATCAATGTATGTGCCTTTTTCTCAGTCATGTAGGTTTTCCTAGGCTATGGTAATTTAACAACAGAGTGTCAACCTTGCTTCTGGCTTGACTTTCTACTAATGCGTAGTTCCAAATTTAATTGGGAATAGAGAACAATCACACTCCAGATAATTGCCAAAGAGAACAATTTCAAAATCACAGCTGCCTAATATTCAGCAAAAATTGAGGAAAGTAAAGTCTTTGGGGGAATCACTCAAAGAAGTAAATGAAACCCATGTAACCCTCCATACGTTCTAAATATTTCCAGACTTGAATTGCCTTTGAGGTAAGGCCATTAACCCGTCATTAGCCACATGACATTATACCTCTCCCAGATATTGTTAAGGACTCTAATCATTATGGTGTAGAGAATTCCATTTATCATGAGCTTCAGGGGCAATTTCTTCCTCATCTTAGCACATCTTATCTTGGATGCTCACTAATATGTGTCCACTAACATGAAAGAGTGAGTCTTCAGGGTAGGCGTTTTCGATTTTTCTCTTTGTTTTTCTCTTTCTGTCTCTAGTTGAATTTTTATTTATTTATTTATTTATTTTGCTGCAGTTCAAGTAATCTAGAAAACCCTTTTGTGGAAAAGAAGGCTAATAAATAAATCTGCCACTTAAGGCAAAGTTGGGATATTTCCCCAAAGCCTCAGAGGAAGAGCATGACTTACCCTATAATAAGCTGGTAGAAATAAGAGAGTATTTATGTTTGGCTCCTCAAAATGATTAAAAAAGAAAGTTTCTTTGAAAAAAGAGCAGGCAATTATAGAAAAAAATCAAGCTGTGATAAATACAGATGCAAATATAGCTAATGTAAGAAAATAATGCAAAAGAAAATGAGATGAAAAATGTACATTAGTTTTGATGTTCATTATAAACTACTGAAATAATCTGTAAATTCATACGTGTACTGTGGAGGATGCACTTCAGATACTCTCCCAGAAGCAGAGTTAAAAATGCGGAGGTAAAAGAGATGAGAAAAAATATGAAAGACAGATTTGAGAGCAGACATAAATAATTTTCCAAAGCCAGAAACCAGAGTAATAATGAACGAAGCAATAGTAAAGGATATAATAGAAGAAGGAAAGTTTCTGGAAGGAAAATCACAACTTGAAATGACTTACCTGGATCCAGGCAAAATTAATTAAAAGGACCTACATTTAAATTAACAGTCATATTTTTCAAAACTTAAATTCAAGAACAAAGAGGGATAATATAATTACAAATCAGAAAGAAACAACAATCAGAGTGTCCCAATTTCACTTTTTCAACACTAATTGAAAAAAAAAACAAAACTGTGAAAGCGACAGAATTCACAATTGCAAAAATGTGAAACCAGCCCAAATGCTCACCAATCAACAAGTGGATAAAGAAAATGTGGTATATATAGGCCGGGTGTGGTGGCTCACGCCTGTAATCCCAGCACTTTGAGAGGCCGAGGTGGGTGGATCACCTGAGGTCAGGAGTTCGAGACCAGCCTCAAAATGGAGAAACCCCTTCTCTACTAAAAATACAAAATAAGCTGGGCGTGGTGGTGCATGCCTGTGATCCCAGCTACTCGGGAGGGTGAGGCAGGAGAATTGCTTGAACCTGGGAGGTGGAGGTTGCGGTGAGCTGAGATCGTGCCATTGCACTCCAGCCTAGGCAGTAAGAGCGAAACTCTGTCTCAAAAAAAAAAAAAAAAGAAAGAGAAAAAAGGAAAAGTGGTGTATATATACAATGGAATACTACTCAGCCATAAAAAGGAATGAATTAATGGCATTTGCAGTCACCTGGATGAGACTGGAGACTATTATTCTAAGTGAAGTTACTCAGGAATGGAAAACCAAACATCGTATGTTCTCATTCTTTTAGTGAGATCTAAGCTATGAGGATGCAAAGGCATAAGAATAACACAATGGACTTCGGTGATTCCAAGGGAAAGTGTGGGAAGGGGGTGAGGAAAAAAAGACGACAAATAGGGTGCAGTGTATACTGCTCGGGTGATGGGTGCACCAAAGTCTCACAAATCACCACTAAAGAACTTACTCATGTAACCAAACACCACCTGTTCTCCAATAACCTATGGAAATATATATTTTTTTAAAGAGTGAAAGCTATAGAATGTTTTAAAAAGCTTGAGAAACAACAGTTCCACATAAAATCTGGATATTACGCCTGTCCCAAGACTTTCAGTCAGGCAAGGATTTAAAGCATATATCACTGTGAGTCCTTTCTAAAAAGAGTGGATCTTGGTCATTGTTTTTTGTTTTTATGAGACCCAGCTCGCTCTGTCGCCCAGGATGGAGTGCAGTGGTGCGATCCCTGCTCACTGCAACCTCCGCCTCCCGGTGTTTGTTACTACCTCAAGAATTAAAGAAATTTTTTAACTAATTCAATAAATATTTATTGAGTTAAAAACAAAGAAGTAAAGAAATATAGGTCTCAGGATAGGATAAATTTAATATACTCAGACTACTATACAGTTTATTCAAGATTTTCCCACTCCCAATAATTATAAAAGCCACTAATAGAGGAATAATTGTATAAATATCAGAAAACAGAAAACAAAGACAGCACTTTTATCAAGAAGCTTAAACAACTTACCACCTTTCCATATCCCATCACCCTCAGTCTCATGGAAAGACAATTTGGTTAAAGAAACCAAAAACAGCATGTGGTCCTTACAGACAACCATAATATAGAAAGGAATTTTTTGTTTATTTTGTTTTGTTTTGTTTTTAGGTACATAAATTCAAATTTTTAAATATAACTACTGTGGTAGATTGAAGATGCCCACAAATTCTTTGCCATTTCTCTCCCACCAAGAGGTGGAGTCTATTTCCCCAGTCCTTCTCCAACTGGGCTCAAGTTGTGACTTGTTATGACTTGCTATTTTTTTTTTTTTTTTTTTTGAGACAGGGTCTCACTTTGTTCCCCAGACTTGAGTGCAGTGGTGCCATCTTGGCTCACTGTAGCCTTGACCTCCGGGGTTCAAGCGATCCACATGCCTCAGCCCCCCAAGTAGCTGGGACTACAGGCATACACCACCATACCTGGCTAATTTTTTTGTATTTTTTGTAGAGAGAGGGTTTCACTGTGTTGGCCAGGCTGGTCTCAAACTCTTGGCCTCAAGTGATCCACCTGCTTCAGCCTCCCAAAGTGTTGGGATTACAGGCATGAGCCACCACACCTGGCCAATTTATGACTTGCTTTTGACTGAAAAAAGGCAGCAGATGTTGGTCAAAGGATACAAAATTTCAGTTAGATACTAGGAATAAGTTCAAGAGCTCTATTATATAATACTGTGACTATGGTTAATAACAATATATCCTATTCTCGAACATTGCTAAGAGCAGATATTAGATGTTCTCACCACACACAAAAAAAGAAAAGTATGTAAGGTAATGCATATCTTTTTTTATATATATATATTTTTTTTAAGTTCTAGGGTACATGTGCGCAACGTGCAAATTTGTTACATACGTATACATGTGCCATGTTGGTGTGCTGCACCCATTAACTCGTCATTTACATTAGGTATATCTCCTAATGCTATCCCTCCCCCATCCCCTCACCCCACAACAGGCCCCGGTGTGTGATGTTCCCCTTCCTGTGTCCAAGTGTTCTCATTGTTCAATTCCCACCTATGAGTGAGAACATGAAGTGTTTGGTTTTTTGTCCCTGCGATAGTTTACTGAGAATGATGGTTTCCAGCTTCATCCATGTCCCTACAAAGGATATGAACTCATCATTTTTTATGGCTGCATAGTATTCCATGGTGTATATGTGCCACATTTTCTTAATCCAGTCTATCATTGATGGACATTTGGGTTGGTTCCAAGTCTTTGCTATTGTGAATAGTGCTGCAATAAACATACGTGTGCATGTGTCTTTATAGCAGCATGATTTATAATCCTTTGGGTATATACCCAGTGATTGGATGGCTGGGTCAAATGGTATTTCTACTTCTAGATCCTTGAGGAATCACCACACTGTCTTCCACAATGGTTGAACCAGTTTACAGTGCCACTAATGGTGTAAAAGTGTTCCTATTTCTCCACATCTTGTCCAGCACCTGTTGTTTCCTGACTTTTTAATGATCACCATTCTCACTGGTGTGGGATGGTATCTCATTGTGGTTTTGATTTGCATTTCTCTAACAGTCAGTGATGATGAGCATTTTTTCATGTGTCTGTTAGCTGCATAAATGTCTTCTTTTGAGAAGTGTCTGTTCACATCCTTCGCCCACTTTTTGATGGGGTTGTTTGTTTTTTTCTTGTAAATTTGTTTGAGTTCTTTGTAGATTCTGGATATTAGCCCTTTGTCAGATGAGTAGATTGTAAAAATTTTCTCCCATTCTGTAGGTTGCCTGTTCACTCTGTTGGTGGTTTCTTTTGCTGTGCAGAAGCTGTTTAGTTTAATTAGATCCCCTTTGTCAATTTTGGCTTTTGTTGCCATTGCTTTTGGTGTTTTAGACATGAAGTCCTTGCCCATGCCTATTGCCTAGGTTTTCTTCTAGGGTTTTTATGGTTTTAGGTCTAACATTTAAGTCTTTAAGCCATCTTGAATTAATTTTTGTATAAGGTATAAGGAAGGGATCCAGTTTCAGCTTTCTACATATGGCTAGCCGGTTTTCCCAGCACCATTTATTAAATAGGGAATCCTTTCCCCATTGCTTGTTTTTCTCAGGTTTGTCAAAGATCAGATGGTTGTAGATGTGTGGTATTATTTCTGAGGGCTCTGTTCTGTTCCATTGGTCTATATCTCTGTTTTGGTACCAGTACCATGCTGTTTTGGTTACTATAGCCTTGTAGTATAGTTTGAAGTCAGGTAGCGTGATGCCTCCAGCTTTGTTCTTTTGGCTTAGGATTGACTTGGTGATGCGGGCTCTTTTTTGGTCCCATATGAATTTTAAAGTACTGTTTTCCAATTCTGTGAAGAAAGTCATTGGTAGCTTGATGGGGATGGCATTAAATCTATAAATTACCTTGGGCAGTATGGCCATTTTCATGATATTGATTCTTCCTATCCCTGAGCATGGAATGTTCTTCCATTTGTGTCCTCTTTTATTTTGCTGAGCAGTGGTTTGTAGTTCTCCTTGAAGAGGTCCTTCACATCCCTTGTAAGTTAGATTCCTAGGTATTTTATTCTCTTTGAAGCAATTGTGAATGGGAGTTCACTCATAATTACACTCTGTCTGTTATTGGTGTATAAGAATGCTTGTGATTTTTGCACATTTATTTTGATCCTGAGACTTTGCTGAAGTTGCTTATCAGCTTAAGGAGATTTTGGGCTGAGAAGACGGGGTTTTCTAAATATGCCATCATGTCATCTGCAAACAGGGACAATTTCACTTCCTCTTTTCCTAATTGAATACACTTTATTTCTTTCCCCTGCCTGATTGCCCTGGCCAGAACTTCCAACACTATGTTGAATAGGAGTGGTGAGAGAGGGCATCCCTGTCTTGTGCCCATTTTCAAAGGGAATGCTTCCAGTTTTTGTCCATTCAGTATGATACTGGCTGTGGGTTTGTCATAGATAGCTCTTATTATTTTGAGATGCATCCCATCAATACCTAATTTATTGAGATTTTTTAGCATGAAGGGCTGTTGAATTTTGTCAAAGGCCTTTTCTGCATCTATTGAGATAATCATGTGGTTTTTGTCTTTGGTTCTGTTTATATGCTGGATTACGTTTATTGATTTGTGTATGTTGAACCAGCCTTGCATCCCAGGGATGAAGCCCACTTCATCATGGTGGATAAGCTTTTTGATGTGCTGCTGGATTCTGTTTTCCAGTATTTTATTGAGGATTTTTGCATCGATGTTCATCATGGATATTGGTCTAAAATTCTCTTTTTTGGTTGTGTCTCTGCCAGGCTTTGGTATCAGGATGATGCTGGCCTCACAAAATGAGTTAGGGAGGATTCCCTCTTTTTCTATTGATTGGAATAGTTTCAGAAGGAATGGTACCACCTCCTCCTTGTACCTCTGGTAGAATTTGGCTGTGAATCCGTCTGGTCCTGGACTTTTTTGGTTGGTAGGCTATTGATTTTTGCCTCAATTTCAGAGCCTGTTATTGGTCTATTCAGGGATTCAAGTTCTTCCTGGTTTAGTCCTGGGAGGGTGTATATGTCGAGGAATTTATCCATTTCTTGTAGATTTTCTAGTTTATTTACATAGAGGTGTTTATAGTATTCTCTGATGGTAATTTGTATTTCTGTGGGATCGGTGGTGATATCCCCTTTGTTATTTTTTATTGCGTCTATTTGATTCTTCTCTCTTTTCTTCTTTATTAGTCTTGCTAGCAGTCTATCAATTTTGTTGATCTTTTCAAAAAACCAGCTCTTGGATTCATTGATTTTTTGAAGGGTTTTTTTGTGTCTCTATCTCCTCCATTTCTGCTCTCATCTTAGTTATTCCTTGCCTTCTGCTAACTTTTAAATGTGTTTGCTCTTGCTTCTCTAGTTCTTTCAATTGTGATGTTAGGGTGTCAATTTTAGATCTTTCCTGCTTTCTCTTATGGGCATTTAGTGCTATAAATTTCCCTCTACACACTGCTTTAAATGTGTGCCAGAGGTTCTGGTATGTCGTGTCTTTGTTCTCGTTGGTTTCAAAGACATCTTTGTTTCTGCCTTCATTTCATTATGTACCCAGTAAGTCATTCAGGAGCAGGTTGTTCAGTTTCCATGTAGTTGAGCAGTTTTGAGTGAGTTTCTTAATCTTGAGTTCTAATTTGATTTCACTGTGGTCTGAGAGACAGTTTGTTGTTATTTCTGTTCTTTTACATTTGCTGAGGAATGCTTTACTTCCAATTATGTGGCCAATTTTGGAATAAGTGTGATGTGGTGCTGAGAAGAATGTATATTCTGTTGATTTGGGGTGGAGAGTTCTGTAGATGTCTATTAGGTCCGCTTGGTGCAGAGCTGAATTCAATTCCTGGATATCCTTGTTAACTTTCTGTCTCGTTGATCTGTCTAATATTGACAGTGGGGTGTTAAAGTCTCCTGTTATTATTGTGTGGGAGTCTAAGTCTCTTTCTAGGTCTCTAAGGACTTGCTTTATGAATCTGGGTGCTCTTGTATTGGGTGCCTATATATTTAGGATAGTTAGTTCTTCTTGTTGAATTGATCCCTTTACCATTATGTAATGGCCTTCTTTGTCTCTTTTGATCTCTGTTGGTTTAAAGTCTATTTTATCAGAGACTAGGATTGCAACCCCTGCGTTTGTTTGTTTTCCATTTGCTTGGTAGATCTTCCTCCAACCCTTTATTTTGAGCCTATGTGTGTCTCTGCACGTGAGATGGGTCTCCTGAATACAGCACACTGATGGGTCTTGACTCTTTATGCAATTTGCCAGTCTGTGTCTTTTAATTGGAGAGGTAATGCATGTCTTAATTAGCTTGATTTAACTATTCCACAATGTACAGATGGCCCTCTGTATCCACTGGTTCTATATCTGCAGATTCAACCAAGCACTGATCAAAAATATTTGGAAATAATAATAAATAACAATACAATAATACAAATAATACAAATAAAAGACAATACAGTAAGTATAACTATTTACATAGCATTTACATTATATCAGGTATTATAAGTAATTTAGAAATGATTTAAAGTATATGGGAGGATGTGCATAAGTTACAAGCAGATACTTTGCCTTTTGTTTGTTTTTACTTTTGAGACAAGAGTCTCTCTGTATTGTCCAAGCTGGAGTGCAGTGGTACCATCATAGCTTACTGCAGCCTCAACCTCCTAGGCTCAAGTAATCCTTCTACTTCAGCCTCCCAAGTAGCTGGGACTAGAGGCACTCGCCAACACACCCAGCTAATATTTGTATTTTTTGTAGAGATGGAGTTTAGCCATGTTGCTCAGGCTAGTCTTGAACTCCTGGGCTCAAGCAATCCACCCACCTCAGCCTCCCAAAGTTCTGGGATTACCTGCTCGAGCCACTGCCACTGTGCCTGGCCTACTGTGTCATTTTATATCATGGACGTAAGCATCCATGGATTTTGATATCCAATGGAGGGAGATTCTGGAAGCAATCCCCCTTGAATGAATAACTGTATACATATTTCAAGACAACATGTCATATATGATATATACAATTTCTATTTATTCATTAAAAGATAAATTTAAACGCAGCAGTAGCATGTCTGTTCTGGGTCTTGGACTGAAGAAGCACCATGCTCTAAGGAAGGCCAGGTTATGTTGCTGGAGACAGAGGTCACTTGTAGAGGCCTCAGAAGAGGACATACCACATGGGGAGAGAGGCCATAATGAAGAGAATTGAGGTGCTCCAGCCAACAGCACATAAGAGAAAAGCTGCCTTGAAACTTCCAGCGCAGCCCAGCTGGCAGCTGTGTGCACCTCTACGAGTGACCCCAGACAACACATGTGAATCAAAGAACTGTACGGCTCAGTTCAGCCAACCCACAGAACCATGAGAAAGAATAAGTCATGTTGTTTTAAACCACTAAGTTTTGGAGTGTTATATTTGAAAGCAATAGATAATGAAAACACATACCTTTATTTTTTCATTTTTTTCAAGGGCGAGTCTTGCTCTGTTGCCCAGGCTGAAGTGCAGTGATATAATCCTGCCTCACTGCAACCTCAGCCTCTCGGGTTCAAGCGATTCTCCTGCCTCAGCCTCCTGAGTAGCTGGGATTACAGACGTGCACCACCACGCCCACCTAATTTTTGTATTTTTAGTAGAGATGGGGTTTCACCATGTTGACCAGGCTGGTCTCAAACTCCTGACCTCAGGTGATCCACCTGCCTCGGCCTTCCAAAGTGCTGGGATTACAGATGTGAGCCACCATGCCTGGCCTCTTTCTTTTACATTAGATGTCATGCTGTGTTTTATATACTCATAGTTGATCCTCACAACGATTCTTTGAAGTAATCTCGATTTTTCAAGTTTCACAGTAGAGGCAATGTTAAAAGTTTCCATAGACTTGCCCAGAGTCATGCATAGTAGACGGGAGACAGAGGGGATGCTCCAATCCAGGTCTGTCAGATGCCTCCCACTCTGAATCCTCAGGTAAATAGCCTCTTCCTTCTCAATGCCCAACAATATGAGGAATAGAAAAAATAGATACATTGCTGCATAGCCACATGATAAAATATTATTGTAGTTATTTTTTAAAAGTTCCAAAACAAGAACAGATAACGAAAAATCTGATAAATTTTATTGCAAAAGACAGGATAAAGATACACATTTCTGGATACGTGTTATATGTATGTAAGGAAATGCAACAAAACTGACAGTCATTATTCCTGGTGGTAGCATTTTATGGTTGATTTTTAAATAATTTTATTTAAAACATCCACATTTTACATAATTTTCATGCATTATTTTTCAACCACAAAAAAATTAAAAAGGCATTATTTTAGTGGTTGCAGAGGCTAAAAGTGAATTAGATGAACAGTAATAATTATTTTATTTGATTGATATACACAATCAAATATATACACAATCAATTTATTTGATTGGTAACACAAGCAGATAAGCAACTCTTGCATTCTATAAAAATCTAACCAGAAAGATTGAAACTATAAACAATCAATGGAATAAAACATCCCATTCCCCCAGTATTTGAGCATATTTTTGTTCTTCAGAACAACAATGTAACATAAATGTACTAAACATTATTATTTACTTGGAGGCTGGAAAGATTTCTATTTACTCTTTAAGGATTCTCAATATATTTTAAAGCAACAGCTCTGAAATTATTTATATATGTAGTATCAGTTATAGTGAACACTTCCCCTCCACAGAGATCTGTAAAGTAAGAAGTGACATATTAATATTTCCAAATGGTTGCCAATTTATCCCTGTTGAAGAAAAAGATAAAATAGGAAGCAATGAGCTGCCTCACCATCTGAAGTTGAATCTGGGAGCTCAAGAAGCCAGCAAGAAAGGGCCTTCCCACATTAACAGTTTCACCGGCATTATCAGCCACATAAAGAGATAACTTGCATACATCAGTAGCTATGAGTGCAAAGTTCATCAGCTGCTTCCATACTTCTCTGTGGGTCAAGCCTGAAAAAGTGATTGAGGCTGTAGGTCACATCTCCTGAAGCCAAACCTATTTATGAACACATTTCTAGGTTCTCAGGGGAGAATGAAGTTTAGCAAAGTTACACTCAAGCTAATGAGACCACATATTAGGAAGTGCCTGAAAGAGTCATATTCATAGATGGAAAATAGAATGGTAGTTACCGGAGTGGGGAGAGGGAGTAATGGAGAGTTCTTGTTTAATGAGTACAGAGTTTCTACTTGGGAAGATGAGAAAGCTCTGGAAATAAATGGTGGTGATGATTGCACTACAGTGTGGATGTACTTAATGCCACTGCACTGTACACTCAAAAGTGGTTAAAATGGTAGTTTTATGCTATGTATCATGTATTTTGCCACAATAAAAAAAATATATATAGACAGAACTTCACATTGCTTTATCCTATCCTACCACAACTACTTTTACTTTTCCACAGTTACCTTTTTAGTATTCATGATAAATTTTTCTTCTAATAACTTACTCAGTATTTTTAATTTTTAAAAATCCAGATTTTTAGGAGTGTTTCCAAATAAAAAGCACCACCTAGCAGCAACACCCTCAGACTTTACACATAAGCTCCCTGAGGCCTCGTGAAGTTTCTATGAATTGTGCTTGTCCGATGCAACCTGTGGCATGACAGTCAGTGCCATACAAACAATATTTTCTACAGTGCCAATAATCTTTTTAACATTTCTAGATAATCAGAAAGCAACCTAATTATTACCATATTCTCAATTTATGATAATGGCGGTCCCTGTCTCAATTAAATTACATAGTTAGCATCTAAAGTTGTAGTTACATTTCTGAAGTAAGCAAATTTCAAGGGTGACTGAAAATTATGATTCTTTTTGCGTTTTTCTCATAGTCCATTCTTATTCAGTTGGTTTGCTAGGAAATCTCCTCTGTGGATCCTGCTTCTCCCGTAGGTTTCAGCAACACAGTGGCTTGAAGCTGACCTCCTCCTCCACCCCTCACCTTGATATTTCTCACCTCCTTATCTTTGTCATGTTGTGAACTCCACCTGGAGTTTTGCCTATGCCTTTCCCCAGGCCTGCAACCACCATTAAACACAGTGAACATGAACTTCCACATAGCACTGAAACTCCCTTCAAACATCACACCACCCTGGAAATCTTTCTTGATCCTCCCCACTCCACCTCCCCAAGACACATAAATAGACATGCACTTCAAGCTGAATGAGAGGACTTCCCTCTGGAGTCCTAAGAGTTTTCTCTTTTATTTATTACATGGCATTACATTTATCTGTGTCTTGTGTTCATCTCCCCCCAACCTCCCTCTCACTAACCTGTAAGCTCTTGAAGAACAGAAACTGCCTCATTTACTTCTGTGTCCTCTACAATAAAATCAGGGGTTGGGGACTGATTGACCAAATAAGAAAAATGAGTGAGTGAATGAGTGACTAGCATGAACCCCATGAAATTAGTCTGTGCAGATAGTAGTGCAAAAAATGACATGGTCCTTCCCTTAGTACATTAATAAACCACTTGTCAATCATCTAATACAGATCCTTTACATTTCTTGTTGTTCCTTCCGCCAATAACTAAAAGTCTTGGAATGTTCAGCCACAGTTGTATAATTTGAATCTATTGCTATGACATTTAATTTCAGAATCTACTTTGTTAACTCTAAACTGAGTTAGTTTTAATACACAATTTCCAGCTAAATGTTGTCTAATAACGAAGTTCATCAGAGACATCTTTCAAAGGTACAAAGAGTTAACTATGTAATTTTCTTAATAAGACTGAAAAGGCACTGCATCATTTTTTCTAACTATGGCATGCTCTGTGACACCATGTAATTTTGGGGTATCTATACTTTGCTTGGAAAAGAAAAAACAATACCTAGTTTCTTTTTAAAACTATTTTTGCTGCCAGGAAAAAAAATCATTTGCTCTGTCACAATTATGGTAATAAATCTTACAGTGAAGACATTTAATGATGGCTACAAAGCTTCCTTTATTTTACCTTACAGAGAAAAGCTTTAAACTTACTAAGCAAGTAAAGAATGGGTGCACTTTAGTTTTACAAATGCCTGCTTAAGAAGTATGTCATTAAAAAGAAATACTCTCTAGCCCTGAGTTTGCATGGCTTAGGATAAGACTTCTTTATAAAAGTTCGGTCACATTCAGAATTAGACAATTTAGACTTTCTGTTTTGGGCTACTGAAGTCATTGAAATAAGTTAAATTAACCCAGTTTGTTTCAGGTTTATTTGTGACTTGAGATTCCATACTTTTAAAATTTAATTTATTTTGAATAAGAATTCAAATAGATGCTGAGTATAAAATTCAAAAGGTATCAAGGAGAATGTGATGAAAATTTCCCTCTGCCTTGGTCTCCTGCCCTGCATAACAACTTCCCTGATGTGGCTACCTTTACTAGTTTCTTTTACAACATTTCAGAGGAATTATATGTAAAACAAATACAGACATGATATTTTCTTAATATCTCTTTGAGATCATTCCATACCAATAAATACTGAATTTGTTTTAATAGCTGCATAGTATACCATCAGATAGATGAAACTAAATTTATAATCATTTATATACTGATAAACAAATGTTATTACAAATGACATTTCAATGGATATTATTGGAACATATGTGTTTCCACATATAAGAAATCATATATGTAGCTTAAGTTCATAGAACAGGAATTGCTAGGTCAAAGGGTATGTGCCTATTTATCTTAGATATTACAAACCATTCTCTACAGAGTTTGTACCAATTTATACGACCCCCAATGTAAGTGTGCTTGAAACTTCATATTCTCACCACAGAGTATATTATCAAAATTGATCTTTGCCAAAATGAAAGGTTTAGAAATGTTCTCAGGTATTACAAAGTATGGAGGAGCTCTTATTTTTTTTTCAAGACAGCCATTTGAAAAGTTTTATTAAATGTGAAAATGTTCTTATTTAGAACATTTGAGCTAAATTTGATGACTAAGATCATTGAAATGGTTTACTACTCATCAAAAAAAAGAATTTTCAAATTTTATATGTAGAGAATTCATCTACAAGGGATCTGAAGTATAAGCCAGAGAAGAGGAAAGGAGAATTTGAGGCCTTTCTCCCTTCCCTTTCTTTTTCAGCCAAATCCTCCTTCCCCTGGATTGTCTTTACTTATTGCAGTCTCATCTTTTCCCAGTTTAATAAGAGACTATTCTATTTAAGTTTTCTTTTTCTTAGTATGGTTATCCAAAGTGTAGTAAGTGGATAAAACCTAAAGTCTTTGGAATTTACAGCAAGTTCAGCTAATAAGAAATAGGACATTTCTGTTTTTCTTTTAACCAGTTTGCCAGATCATCCTTTATATCTTTCTCTTCTTCCTTAGGAAAGAAACCTATTCCCTGGATCTGAGGAGCTGACTTAAATGCTCACTTTTCTGAAGAACAGCACCAATTCATGTCTTTTATTATATGTTAGTCACTGTCATTGTGGTTAAGTACAATGTAGCACAGATGGAGCATTTTTTAAAGACACACAAAAACACACACACAAACACACACGTCAGTGGTTTTTCTTTGATGAATATGGCAAGCTGTTCATTTTTTCACAGCTGTAAAGAAGGCAGCCAATTGTGATAAGTAAAATGCAGGTATCCATGTCAGCTTCTCACTTGAGAGAGTAAAACTAAGTTAAAGCTAAAACTTCACTGAATTCCTATACCTGGCCATATATTTATATTTGAGCAACAATTTAAAAATAATTTATGTTTCACCATTCTGAAAAGTAAAGTAGAATATTGGGCACAATGAGAGATCCAACTGAGAGGGTATTGCAAAGTGATATTTAAATATTATATTTGGCCATGAACAAACTCTAAATTAAGGTTTACATTTGAACCAAAAACCGAAAGTTATTTAAAAGCAAAAAAAAAAAAAATTTCAGTGGGTTTCTAGCATAAGTACTCTTAATTAAAACAAATGCAGTAACAAAATCTTTAGGAAAAAGTATAAGGAAGTCAATTAATTCCACATAGCCTGAAGTATCAGTCACAATGCTAGAATTTTAGTTTTAGTTTTGATTTTGATCAAAAAATAATGTGTGCTAAGTGCTAAGCATATTCTGATGAAGGTTTCTATTAGGTTAGCTCTATTAGATATACATATGTTCTGAATACAAGAAAAGAGGCAAGGAATTTGGGGGAAACTGTTAGGCCAGAGGTGAGAGCAAAAGGAAAATTCCAGTTGTAAAGTAAACAAAACTTATAAGACAGAAAAACGGCAGGAATGGCAATGCAAAGCACACCAAAGCACTATCCAAAAATGTATTGGCCATGTTTCTGGAAAGGAAAGTTGAAGAAACGAAAGTGCTGAAAAGGAAAAAGGGCAAAAGGACACGTTGATAATGTGGGTTGAAACATCAGGATCCATAAATAGGGACTATTCCAAGAAGAAAATAACTTTATTTTCTTTAATAATGCTAACAGTGCATGAAGAAGAGCCTGTACTTTGAAACTCTTTTTAATTGGGGAATAACCTTGCAATGGGGAAACGTTGCTCTAAAGCAATGGTTCTTAAAGTATGGTTCCAGTCCAGCATGACTGACATCACTTTAATTTGTCAGAAATGCAAAATATTGGTCCCACTCAGACCTAGAAATCAGACAGGTGGGTGAGACCCATAAATCTGCATTATGAGCCTAAGAAATTCTGATGCAGGCTCTGGGACCCTCTCGCTGTTCCGTAGAGGGGAGCTGTTGTCTCAGAGCTTCAGAAAGCACTCATCAGAATGAGAATGCCTCTGATAAGCACTCTCAGCTTCTTGCAAAATCTATCCCTATGACCCAGTGGCTTAACATTGGCTTTCTATCTGGAGCAGGAGGAAACAGACAGAGGAACCCTTCTCATTCTATAGCATACCTCGAAATAAATCAGCTCATAAATCAGTTTCGTTTTCTCACTGTCCCAGAAATCTGTTCTGCTTTTTATTGATTATTCTAATAGGGATGAAAAGGCTTTCTTTCTCAGTATTTGAAAATGATATTAACTATGTCTATTTTCTCCTGATTATAACAATGTGAAGCAAAGACCACAATGAACACAAATTCCACTTGGAAATCTTGAAAGATAAGTATCTTCCGGACAGCAAAGCATTTTGTAAGTTTATGTACCCTGCTTATATGCCACAGACACCATCACGGTTTTTCTATTGCTAAGCCAGGTAATTATTGCAATAATAGTTAATATTTATTGAGCATTTGCTGGGCTAAGCATTGTGTTGAGAAAACTCTTATTTAGCCATCACAATAGGTCTATGAGGTAGGCACTCTTACAATTCTCATTTTGCATAAGGTGAAACTGTAACTTAAGGAGGGTAAGTAACTTGCCTGAATTACCCATTTAATAAGGAAGTGGTAGACAGGGTTCCTAGCTACTTCTGATGGCAGATCTCATGTCATTAACTACCACAATCAATACTTGTTTGTGCCTTTTATCTTTATTAGACAGTTTGCCAGGGTTCTGTCTTTACTCTTGTTAGCTTTCACCACCCATCTTGTTCTGGGGTTTTGTTTCCAACCAACACCAACAAAGAAGTGAAACACAATCTAAATAACCTTTTCTCCCCATCCATTCCTCTTCTTACCCAGAAATAAAGTATGTAGAGTGTATAGTTTTAAGGGTTTCACTGCCATCACAGTGGGAGGATTAAATACCTACAACTAACAAATATGGGAAAGGTAGTATCCTTCTTTCTTTGAAAAAAAAAAAGATCTTATAATTGTGTTTTATCATCCCTGAATTTATTACCAGATTTCAAAATGAGTCTCAGGGAATTTCTCTGGACTTTGTACATTTTGAGAGAAGATAGAGTGAAGTGAGGAAAACAGGGCTGGAGAAATACATAGGTATTTTCATAACATGGCCTATTACGGCATCATCCTTACCAGCCTTAGGCTTAACATCATCCTCAATGCCTTCCTCCCTCTCACCCTACTCATCCAATTGCACCCTCTAAATAACTCTGTATTTAGTCACTTCTTCCCATTTCCATGGCTATTGTGTTAAGTATCACCTGAGGAGGTTTCTGGATTATAACCTGAAGGCAACAGAGGTATAACAAGGTGTTTTAGGTAGTGAGGTGTCATAATCAGATATGCATTTTATATGCAGAGAACAGATTGGAAGGAAGTAAGACCAGAGACAAGGAGATGAATGAGGTAGAAATGCATCAAATAAGAAGCACAAGAGCACTGAACGAGGCAAACGAAGGACACTTACATATTGGGTTCCATTCCTTTAGGAAAAGAAAAGGTTTATTGCTACGAAATTAGGCATTCTTTTAACACGCATTCAATAAATACTTCCTGTCCACTTACCATGTGGGATATATGATACTGGGCTATGGCGATATAACAGTAAAGAAAACAGAATGCAAAAACACTTCTAAGTGGTCAATGCTTTTTTGCTAGCAGCCATGACACCCTTACATGAATGAATGCTCTGAGAGACTATTCTACCAAAGGAACGAGGAAAAAAGAGTATTCCTGTGTAGGTCACTGATTTGAGGATGAAGACATAGCACCAAGAAGGTAGAAGTTAATGAAGACAAACTTCCCCTATCTCACAGTCTTAACTAGGTCTTCCCCCACATAGAAAGGAAATAATTGGTCATTGGTTACCATTAAATAGAGACATATATTCAAATTTTTTAGGTGTGCTGTCATCCAGCATAGAGTGAGATCAAAAGTGAATAGGATCTAGTTCAGTTCAGTCTGAATTTGGAAAAAAAGAAAAAAAAGAGCAAAAGACCCTTAGCTCCAGTGAACTGCAAGTAGAAGCCCCAGTGAGAGCTGGTTACCTCCAGGAGGGTCATAAGGTTGTGATGCTTGGGGATGGACAGGCATCAAAAGGATAGCCAAGAATGACAGTGGATGAAGAATTGGGAAGGAAAACAACCACAGCGAACGGGGCTATGAGTGCAGCGCTGGGCTGGCAGGCAACAAACCTAAATTTGATTCTCTCCTCTCCACAAGCTGTAGGGTCCTGGACACATGAGGCAACTCCTCTGATCCTCTTTTCTCATCTTTAAAATGGACATAATAATACCTGCCCTACTTACCTCACAGTGAGGATAAAATGAGATACTAATAAAATGCTATAAAATATAAAACTCTTACTAGTTTTATATTCATCTCATACTGTAAAGTAAGATATACTTTAAATTCATTTTTGAAGGGGAAAAATACAGATGTATGGATGGAAAGTAAATGAAGAGATAGAAACAAGGAAATTATTATGATCTACTACCATGTAAGCTCCTAAAAACAAGGAGCACATTTTAGTCAGTTTTGTATCCCAAGAATCTGGCATATCATGTATTATTAAATGTTGGTTGAATTAGCATACCAAAAAATGAAGTGTTACTAATTTTCCTAGGGATGACTCTGGAAAAAGTGTCTGTGGCCTTCCATACCTTTCTATGGATGTAAATATGGAGTCATAGAGTCATTGACCAATTACATAGTAGTTTAAACCTGATTTAGAGGAATGAAATACTACCTATTTGACTGATGGGGACACTAAAAGCCCAGACTCCACCGCTATGCAATATATCCATGTAACACAACTGCACTGCACTTGTGCCCCTAGATCCCTAAAAATAAAAAAATTTAAAAAAAATCCAGCCAAACTTGGTGACGCATCCCTACAGTCCCAGCTACTCGGGAGGCTGAAGTAGGATTGCATGAGGCCAGGAGTTCAAGGCCAGCTTGTACAGTATAGCAAGACCCCATCTCTCTCTCTCTCTCTCTCTCTCTCTCTTTAACTAAAAAGTAAACTTTAATTTCGAAAATGCAAACTTGGGGAAGACAGAAAGATCACAAACAAGGCTGTCACTTCACACTTGGAAGGTTGCAGAGCAGCCAGGCAGAGGCACTCCTCACTTCCCAGATGGGGTGGGGGCCGGGCAGAGATGCTCCTCACTTCCCAGACAGTGGGGGGGCCGTTTTTTGTTGTTGTTGTTGTTGTTGTTTTCTTTGAGACAGAGTCTCTCTCTGTCACCCAGGCTGGAGTGTAGTGGTGTGATCTCGGCTCACTGCATCCTCCACCCCCTGTGATCAAGAGATTCTCATGCCTTAGCCTCCCAAGTAGCTGGGACTGCAGGCACGCACCACCATCCCCGGCTAATTTTTGTATTTTTAGTAGAGATGGGATTTTGCCATGTTGGCCAGGCTGATCAGCAAGAACCCATCTCTAAAAAGAGATTGAAAAAAAATTTAAAAACTGGTCCAGACTATGCCTCAGTCTTAATTAGTGGATTGCCTTATTTCTTGCTACTCAAAGTGTACTTTCTGCAACAATATCAGTCTATCCCCATTGCTGGCCTGTGACAATATAAGTACAGAAATTGAGAATAAGCATTTAGATATTTTTATAGCAATTTGACAGTATAATTTTACATCTATTAAATTTTTTTAAAAAATGGCTTGATTTTTCTGTCTTCTTAATTGTACTATTAATTAATTTTATTGTATTTTTCAAAAGAATTGGTGTATGACAGATTGGGTTGGGGGGAGCTGAACAGTCCTTCATCACAGGCCGTTTGAGAAGCACCAGCCTGGTTTATTACCCTTAGTGCTGTCACTAGTTTCTTCTCTCAAAAATTACCAATGTGATACTTGAGATGTCATACCTGTGCAAGCCCTTAGACTTTTTATGAGTCCTGCAAACTAAAATTGATTTAAGAGCAGATAAGCAGATCCTGGGTTAGGTAATTACCAGATTGCTTAATCCAGTGAGAATAAGGACCTGGTGTCTCATGATATCACGGAACAAGGTCCAAAATAGCCAAGATTTTACCCCAACTCCTCTACCTACTAAGGCATAACCTTGGGTGAGCAACTCTTTGAGATAATTTTCCTGTTACTAAAATGGGGATCATTATTTCTATATTAAAGGAATTTGAAGTATTCTATATTACAGGAATAAATGGCTCTGCAGAGGTTGCTTAGCATAGAACCTGGCATTTAGAGGGAATTCACTAATTCTGGGTATTACTGCAGTTGTTTGTTTTGGCAGATCCTCTGGGGCAGGAGTAAGCCTCAGGAGAAATCTGAGAACGGGCTAGGATCCATGGACTCTGATGGCAGAAAGTGGCGCAGATCCTGGTAGACTATTTCGTCTCAGATGGCTCTGACCATAACCTGCATCAGTGCTTCCTGGCCTTAACTGCATGCACATCACTTGGGCGTCTTATTAAACTGCAGACTTTAGTAGATCCTGGGGCCTGGGATTCTACATTCTAATAATCTTCCAAGTGAGGTGGATACTGCAGGTCCACAGACCGTTCTTTCAGCAACAAGGCTATAGAAAAAGGTTCTGACTTTAGCAGGTAAGAACCATCTAGAGGGAATGCTGAGTAGATTGCTGGACCCCATCCCCAGAGTTTTCAGTTTAATAGGTCTTGGGTGTGGTCTGAAAATGTGGATTTCCAACAAGTTCTATCAGCATCAGGTGATGCTGTTTGTACTAGCACGAGAACCACACTTGAAGAAGCATTCCCTTAGACTATGAAACAGAAATCTTGGTTTTTTCACTGATCTTAAGCAAATAATACAACTTGTCTCAGTTTCCTTGTCTATAAAATGAGGACAAACTGAACGCTCTGTAAGATCCTTTTTAGTTCTAAAATCTATCCATTCTTATTTGCAGTTATTTCAAAATAAACTAATATGCATTGGTAATTATGAAATCCATGTAAATACATTTTTAAACAAATAGTGTTTCCTCTATTCAAAAATGACGAATAATGACACAGCTATACCTAGGAAAGAATACTCATCTGCAACCTTCTTTGCCCTACTGGGGTGTGGTAAGTTTAGCTTGACAGAATCATTTCTCTTTTAATGCAACCATTGTTTTTAGAGCCTGGAAATCTTAAGACTTCTGCCTGTTTTCTTTATGAGAAGCCCGAGAGAGAGAGAGAGAGAGAGAGAGCTTTCCATTTTTGACTTGTTATATTCCAGGCTGGTCTTTATGTTGTCATTTAGGGACCAGACACTATACTGTGCACTTGATGTTGATTATCTTACTTAGCTCTCACAACAAATTCACGAAGGAATTGTTCATCTCGTTTTTCTACTTAGAAAACTAATGCTTGAAGATTTTAAGCAAGTTACCCAAGTTTCCGCAGGTGGTAGTGATGGAGCTAAAATTAACGCTCAGCCCAAGGATGACAGAGCCAACACTCTTAACCACTGTGCTGTAATCATGTAGAGTAGAAAAAAAAAATGGGCAGAAGGGGAGGCTGTTTGGTACTTTCAGGGTCAACATTTAAACTGCAGATAATCCTGCTTTCCCAGCTCTCTCAATCCCTAATGATGAAAGATAGTGACAGTAAAAAGTTCTGTTGAGTCTGAAAGGTGCCAAACAAAAAAGAGAATGTACTCTGTGATTCCATATCAATGTGAAGTTCAAGAATATTAAAAACTGATCTAATGTGACAGAAGTTACTAGAGTGACTCGCTCTGGAGGAGTGAACAGGGGCAGGAGGGACCTTTCCCAGGCAATGAAAATATTGATGTGGATAGTAGTCAAAAGGGTGTATCCATATGCAAAAACTCATTGAGCTATGCATGTAAAATTTGGTCATTTACTCTATATTAATTCTACTGCAATAAAAAGGCATCTGGGAGCAAATATACATATATACATACATATGCCTATCTTCTCCAACATATATCCAACCATGTATTCATAAGTCCTCACTTAGTTTCTAAAGGTTAGTGAGAATTTACCACCCCATTTCACAGACAGATTAAGTAAGGCAGAGAGAGAAATCTATAGCATGTTACTGGTTTTCTAGTTCTCAGTGTTCTTCAGAACTTTATACTAATCGCAGAAACAATAAAAGCTTTTTTGCCTTAGGCCAGACACATTTGTAAAAAGGCAAAACTCGGTATAAAATGTGTCTCCCCAAACCATAAATTATATTCTTTTCAACAGCGTGTGATTTTATATACCACATTCAGGACAACTCTAAAGGGATCATTGTTTTTTCAGCAAAACTGCTTTATTTGCTAATATTCAGCTCATCCGTACTTTCTTCATCTTGGTCTGTGATAATGTGTCCCCTCATTTCTTTGTAAGATAATGGAAGATAATTCCCTAAGAATCCCATTTGCTATCTCTCTCCATTGGTAAGGTCACTTAATTTAGTGTCTTCATTAAGTACCACTCAAAGTTTAATAATTGTGCTGGCACCAGTGTCCCCTCACTCCTCTCCCAATGTATTTTGTGTCATCTATGCTTGTTACAACTCATCCCCCTTCATCTGCCCATAAACTGCAGTCATGATATTTCATGATATTATGAACACGATATAATTTACAAATGGCCTCGCATACCTAAAGGACTGTTTAGAAAGAAAGAATAAATTGTTGCAGAGAAAGCTAGAGAAACAAGTGGAATCGCGAAGTTTCATTAGAGACAGCTCAAAGAAAGAGATTTTTATAGTGGTAGTTTCTTATTCTTAGACAACGAGCAGACACTTGCAGGGGGGAAATAAAACAGGCAGCTATTTTGTGTTCCTAATTAAATTGTTTGCCACCAGTGGCAAAACAGAATCTGCCGCTATTAAACAGGCCACATCAAGGTAATCAACACTGGCTTACTAAATCTATTTCAGTGCAAGAGAGAACTGCAAACCTAAACAAACAAACAAGCAAAAAAATACATTGCATACCTTTGAAGTACTTTTTGTATATGAGAAGCCTGCCTCGAATGTTGAAAAAAGCAAAAGCCTCGAATTCACAGGAAGCAACATTTTTAACCTGCCCCACTGTATCCAGGTGTCAGGGAGATTCTGAATAGTCGGTAATTCTCAAAGCTACAGAATAGGAATCTGCTTTTTCTCCCACACCTTGATGCACAGTTCCTATTAAATGTAGCTGGAGTTACAAACCATAGGAGAAAAAAATGCATCTGTCTCCTCTGCAACATTAGAATTGTGAACTGAATATTCTCACTGCCTGTGGTTTCATAGAAAACATCTGAATTATCTTTCAGTGTACTGGAAAAATAAACATTAACTGCACACTTGTCCTTTTCATTTTCTGCTTTGGGATCATGCAATGCTAGTGTTAGTTAAAATATTTTTTAAATTATAACTCTCAAAGTGTTAGGACTCTTGCAATTGTACCACATCGTTGAACGTTTCCCTGGTAAAGACGTTATTCTTTAAACTGTGGTTTTCTGTTCACATCACAAATGAGAAATAATGAAGAGATCATGCGAGGTTTAACTAGTATTTAGACATTTCTACTTTAAGACACATTTAGGTCCTTTAAGAGTTAAATAGTTCCCCAGCCCACCCCACATGCACCCCCCACCCCCGCCCTGCCTCCCGGCACCCCCATGAAAACTGCAGAATCAAGTAGTAGGGGGAAAATATAGTTCCCTACAAGGGTTTACTTCCTAATGCTGCTGCCTGATTTTAGTTCCCAGGCAAGTGACAAGCCAAAACAAAAAAATAAATAAAAATCAAACAAATACACAACAACAAAAACAACCCCTCACATTAACATAGGGGCCTCCTGGTGCTGGAAGCTGAAACTCCTCACAGGATCTTCTTTACGCAAAAATCTGGTCTTATTTTTCTTTAACATAAGGAGAGAGTAAGATAGGGCTGAGAAATGTGATCTCTGCTGGCAGAAAAGAGAATAGAATCAGCTACTTTTATGAACACATTTAAAGCCTGTGTCATAACTTCAGAAACCTTGATGTGATTGAAGCTTAGTAAATTTCAGGAGATCTTCTTTAAAATGGTTTTGTACTATTCTTTGAGAAGTCACTTTGTTTTGCCAGCTCTGGATGCTAATAGGGACTGGTATTTTTTCCTGGCTGTGTCAATGACATCACACAAGTTGCACTCCAGGATGACAAATATAGAGGAACAAAGTCCACAGAGGCATGGGCAGCAGCGATCAGGGAAAATGCCATCATGCAAAGCTCTCTCTGGTTAGATAGCTTGCATTTTCTGAGTGTTGGTTGCTTACTTGTTCTTAAAGATATACATCTTTCTTTAAGAAATTAAAGAAAGAAATGTTAATCTGGAAATCAACACAGTGTCTTTTCTTCATTTTATGAGAAACATCGTTGTAAATATCACTTCTCTCTGCATTCATGAAATGCTGATTATTAAGAATATATATCATAATCCACAAAAATCTAGACACTGATCTTTGTTAGCTATTTCACATATAAGATAATATGTTCATAAAGATGTATACAGATAATTTAATGTAGAATTTAATAATCGGCCCAGTTTATGTGCCACTGAAAGACATAGTACTTAGGAAATACAGTATATTTCTGTTTTTCTAAGAAAATTAGGGAGTATGTTTAATTAATGCTAAAATGCAATAGAATTCCTATGGAAGTACTTATGACATCCCCATGAATACCAAATGAGTTCATTATGATCTGTGTTATTACAATGAATACCACATGAATTAATAATGCTGGAACACTCAAAATGAAGTGTTACCAAGTGTTGTGGTATAACAAATATGGTTAAATATTATGTGATTAAAGTTATTATAAGCTGAGTTTCGATCAAAAGAAAGCAAAATTCCATCTCTATTTCAGGGAGTTAAGAGTGGAATCAAACTGTTGTTTCTACACGTTGTGATTCTTAACTTTGAACAGTCCCTTAAAGCCTTTCTCCAAATACTATAATCATTTAAATTACCTTGGTTAGAAGTGGCAGAGGAGGTGGGTGGGGGTGGATGGAGTGATGAAGGGAGGTTGGCAAGCAGAGAAGTTGTGGAAGGAGCAACTAATATACCTCAGGAATTCACCCAACTTGGAAGTATATATATGATTTTTCCATAGTTTGCGTTTTAAGACATGGAATTTTCAGTTCAATTATTCTTGTCTACTGACAAGCTTATTAAAATAATTATTTAGTATGTATTTTGGGACAGTGAAGCCATAATGAACAAGAACATTTTCTTCAGCTTTCAAGTTGAAGTCCTACTTTTATGTGTCAGAGATTCCATAACAATTTCTAAAATCAATTATTTTAAATAATATATCCCAACTGTATTTGTGTAAATTATTGCTGCACATTCTGCTGTAGGAAAGCTGGACTCTACATCTGCATTGTATTATTTATGCACTTGGATGTAATACAGTGTAACAATTCATATCTATTATAGATTTAGTAAGACATGAAGGCAGAAGTGGATTTAATCAGACATGTAATTATTTTTATGCCTTCAACTCAAAAATATGCATAAATGAATTTATGGTTATTTGGCAATCAGTGGAAATGGTCTTTATAAATGTTGAAACAGCTGCTGGCAAATATATTTGCAAAAGAAGGAAAATGGCACTTATCTTCTAGTCGGGTAAATGATAAAGGAATTACTGTTAGCCGTAATGCAGTATCCTAGCTGTTAAATATTTGCTTCATCATCCTTAACGTTACACAAACATACATTCAACATAAGAAAAACTTGCATTTCTTTCCTTCTGTGATAATGGAGCACATTTTCTCATAAGAGGATTTTTAGAACACCTCTGTGTCTGAGAATGCTCTTTTCTTCTGAGTCTGAGCAGTTGCTGTCATGCTGTTTCACTTGTACCTTCCCATTTATTCTATTATTTGTGGTATCATTCCAGTTCTTGAGATAGAACACTCTCATTTAAAATAATGGGCCATGATAATGCACACACTTCTGTCAAATATGTTGATTCTGGTGTCTATTAGGATTTCTCACTGTTGCTTTTACAACGGCTTTAAGACATTCGGAAAACTTTCCTTCCACAGAGCGTAAATGCAGTCCTCGTACTACCTGGTTATGATTACTTCGTTGTGTTGAAGCATCTAATAAATTACATATCGGTAAATGTAGATCTTGGACAAATACCCCAAGAAAATCTAATTCTCTTGAAATGCATCTTTTTTCATTCTTTCAAGTTTTCAGTTTAAATTTAGTGCCTTTGACTGGTGAAAAATTAATAGCACTGGTACCTGAAATCTTCTCTATAACCTGTGGTGGAGGAAAAGCTTCCTAGAACCTTTCTAACGTGTCAGTTATGACCCAGATAGATTACTATATGAGGAATTATTTCATTTTTCTTGGATCAAATATAAAACAGCTATAATATATTTAAGTTGTACTGAAGGAAGCATGGTAAAGACACTCCTGCACTCAGGGCTAGGGCAGGCAACATAAATAAATAAAGCTGTCACTCTCTCTACAAGGTGAGCTTGTATTTGAGCATGCATTTGGATTGTATGCATATGATGATTTCCAACACTAACCGTTTGGGTGATACTCAAATTATAACACACCACTGACTTAAAAGTCACTTGCATCCGACTTTTGTAAATCATGGGGTTCTCTTTCATTCAGGTATGTTGTCTCAGTGATCAGTAGCATTTCCAATAAATTATTCACTGACCAGTTGGCAGAGCTTCTGCCCGTTATTGGAGCAAAGCCTGCAAACCTCGTCTGTCAGATGCTGCATTCCCAGCCCTCAGCCCCCTAACGTAGCAGAGTTCCTTGGCAAACGACAGAGTGCCCTCTGTTGATGGAAAAAGTAATGCGCAGCGGAGGATACAGAGAGAAGCTTTCCTACTAGAAGTCGCAAAGCTGCCCGTTAGCCGATACACATTTGTGATGTAAAAATCACATTTTAAATTATAAAAATATTGATTTAATGAATAGTGAGAGAGTACAGATGATTGCAAATTCAGACACAATTGTTGTAATTATGTATTTAGATAGATACACACATAAACATGCTAGTTATTCAGTTTCTACATACCTGGAAATGCTAGGTAAGACGACTCCTTTTTTACTCTGTGCAGTATAGATTCAACCTACACAAGCAAATATTTCGTTTCAAATTTTTCTTCAACCGAATAGAACACTTAGCATGAACAATGATGCTACATGCTCAGGCTCTATACACTTAACTAATGTTAAAAATGAAAAACTGTAAGAATTCAGCTGAACAGAGAGATTTCTAATTCCTTCAGGTTTAAGGAGGGAAATCAACAGAAAGCAAAACCGCTGAGAAAAGCCTTTAGCTTCAGCGTTGTCTCTGCAGGGTGAGGAAAAATTTATAGCCTGGTTTGCTATTACTGCTTTCAAACTAAGTTCCAGTGAGCCTTCATAAAACAGTAAATTGTATCATCACAATTTTAAAGCAGTAATTCACTAAGCACTCACTTCTTCACTTCCATATTTCTATTTACTTTCTTTTGAAATGGAAAAAATCAAATCTCGCAGAAGTGATATCTTTACATTTTAAGGCCATTTCATATGTTAATTAGTTTAAAAGCAACATGAAAAAATGTTAGCTTGCACAAATACTTGCAGTTAACCTTTTTTAAAGTGTGACTTTCTTGACTATTTTAGAGAAATAAACTCTGGTTGCTGTTGCAAGTTGAAAATGTTTCTGCCTGAGAGGTTGCATTTTGGGATCTGCACGGATTTAAATACTCCTCTACCTGCTTCTTCACTTAAATTTGAGTATTTGCAGCCACAGAATTAACCTATTGTAATGACTTGATTGCAATCTTCAATTTTATTGTTATGAAGGAAGAGTTTTCTTTCAAGGTTTATTTGCAAGTGTTAAATGGAATTAAGACAAAAAAAAATCTTTATGCCATTTCCAAGAAACTTACCTAGAAGAAAAGGAGAGAGGATGTTAAATGGAGTTTTCAGATTTGTTGCTGGTACTGATGAAATTAACCAGATAAATTGTTTGGTACTCATTTTCATTTTCCTTACAGAGGCTCTAAGATTTTTTTTTAAGTAGTTTGCCAATTCTCGACTTCTTCATACCCAATCTTTATTTATATGAAATCACTTTTTTAAGTGTGAATTCAAATACTATTCACAAGGTTTGTTGGCATAAGGAGATATGTGCTAAGGAAATCATTTAAAACGTGAGCTGGAATTCTCGATTAGTGGTAACAGTCTGACAAAATGGAGCCAGTGATGCCTCGAGTTTGTTAATATACACAGTCCAAATAGCAACATGAAAACTAAGAACTTCAGTTCGTTGGTGTGCTTGAGATTTCAGCTCACTGAAACCTCTGCGTTAGAGAGGAATTGCAAACAGAAGAGAATGAGATCCTGTTGTATGACAGGAATGATACTGCACTGGGGATTTTTAGGATTCCAAAGTATTTTACCAATACTCCCTAAAGATGCTTTCCTACTTATACTCGGCTTAGCCCTTACACTTTGATCTGATATTTTTCAAGCTTTTTCTTTCCTTAATCAGTATAATCATTTTGTTTTTCATTCTGATCAGGAATATAATGATCTCACTTCTATTGCTTTTTTCAAACAGTAAGATTACATTTAAACAATGATAGGGAAAAAAACTTAAGTATGATAAACACTTTTCCCATTGCTATAAACAACTGAAAAATAACAAAATTGTCAAAATATTCACATTTCAAAATTTTTCATTTTCTTTATTTCAAAAATGAAATGAAGTTTCAAACATTTTCTTCTTTTACACCATTTTAATTGAAATTGGAAATTAAAATAAATTCTGTTTAAAGGGAAAACTAATTTTTAGTTACAAATTAACTAAACTCAAAGTAGAATTTGCTTATACATTAATAAAGTATATATAACATAAAGTATATTTAACCTTTTAAAGTTTTCCCCTTCCCTAGATAATTTTGTTATTTAAATGAATTGAATTGTAAAATAATCTCATGGCACTGTGTAATATTTTACGATACAATCCAGTTAAAGAGGTGCTAAATATTTTAGAAACAGCCCACCAGAGGGCAGTCAGCTTTTAGTCTAACGTGTTGGAAATAGATAAATTTATTATGATGGCTAAATTTTAAATGAAATATCTATTTAAATCACATAACTTCTTGCATCTAGGAGGTGAACAAAGTAAAGTTATGACTTGAGATTGAGAAGCCTGAGGCTTCAAACCATTTTGATAAAAAATCACCAAAGGACTAACAATTCTAACAATTGCCCTTCTGTACTCCCTCACACTCAACCTTTTCATTGTGTTATTTATGTTTGATTATAAAGTAAGATTTATTTTGATTTGAGATGTTTTGGTGCATTAATTTTTTTTCTAATCAGTGGAGACTTTGGGACAAGCTCCTGCTAAGAGAGAAAGAGAGAAGAGAGATTTTGTTTTCCTGCTCACCTGTCTGTATATTCCTACTAATTCCAAAATGAGTCTACTGTGGGTTTTAATGGAGCTTAATAATATTATTATACAAATAACACAGAAGAAATTCTGGAACATATGAATGGTGATTGGAGAATACATGGTTTGTTTCCTTGTGTAAACTCTAGGGGTGTTGGGCACTAAGTGGCCTCCAGTCACCTTAATAGTCAGAGATAATAACATCCACTTAGAAGAGGATTAAAAGAACACTGAAATCCTTGCATGTATTATTTTATTTAAAATAAAGAAGAGTCCATCTCTACTAAAGATACAAAAAAAAAAAAAAAAGCCAGGCGTGGTGGCGGGCACCTGTAGTCCCAGCTGCTCGGGAAGCTGAGGGAGGAAAATGGCATGAACCCAGGAAGTGGAGCTTGCAGTGAGCCAAGATCATGCCACTGCACTCCTGCCTGGGTGACAGAGCAAGACTCTATCTCAAAAAATAAATAAATAAATAAATAAGAGTCATTGAGGTTTGGACAAAGTTTTGTCATTGTTGTTATTTATATTATTATTGGCAAAATTCTGGTTGTCAAATTTCTGAGCCCTGAAAACAAAATCCTTCTCCTAAAGTCTGCAAAAGAGGCCATGAGTGAACAGAAATATTTATGAGAGCTGAGGTGCTTTCAGATACTCACTTGCTAGATTTCTTATAATAATCTTGTGAGGTATAAGACCCATGTTAAATAACTTGGTCAAGGTAACAGAAATGAGACTTATACCTTGTCGTTTTCCTCTTCTCTCACTTGCCTTGGAATTAAGAAGCCAAGAAAGAAGCTAAAGATTTTTTTTCCTTGTGTTGTTTATTTATTTTTGTTTTATTAGTTTTGGAACCCAAGTTTCCCTAATTATAAAAATTATTCACGCTTATAAGAAAATAATGATCTTAGCAAAGACATAGAATAAATCTAGATGCCCACCAAGGACAGACTGGATAAAGAAAATGTGGTACATATACATCATGAAATACTATGCAGCCATAAAAAAGAACAAGATCGTGTCTTTTGTGGGAACATGGATGGAGTTGGAGGCTATTATCCTTGGCAAACTAGTGCAGGAACAGAAAATCAAATACCAGATATTCTCACATATAAGTGGGAGTTAAATGATGAGAACTCATGAACACAAAGAAGGAAACAACAGACACTATTGTTGAGTCTACTCAAGACTCTGTTGTTGGGTCTACTTGAGAATGGAAAGGGGGAGGAAGGAGAGGAGCAGAAAAGATAACTATTGGGTACTGCACTTAATACCTGAGTGATGAAATAACCTGTATAGCAAACCCCCATTACACGAGTTTACCTATGTAAAAAACCTTCACATGTACCCCCAAACCTAAAATAAAAGTTAAAAAAGAAAAGAATGATCTTATAAACACAGAGATTAACACTGCTAACATTAAGATATGTATGCTTCCAGATATTTCCTATACACACATACATAATTACAAAAGTGGAATCACACTCTTTCTGCTGTTTCACAGCCTCCTCTATTCACATGGATATAAAAGATATCATGGACATCTTTTCATGTCAGTATGTGTAGATAATAACAGCTCACATCTACTGAGTGCTTACCGTGTGCTAGGCACCTTTCTATGCATTTTGCATGAGTTGTTCCATTAATTTCCACAACATCCCTATGAAGTAGGTACTATTATTCTCCCCATTTTTTAGAAGAGAAAAGAGATTAACTAGTGGCCAACACACAGACCCCACACGTTAATCTCTTGGCTTTTTAAGGGCTATGTTAGATTCTGCTGTATGGACTTACCATCCTTCTTCATTGGTGAGTAGTTCCATGTTTCTGGAAAGAGCAATTTCCAGAAAGAACAACTCCGGTATCCAAACTAGTTGCTTGTGTCCTCTCATATGTAAATATACCTCAAACTATTTTCAACTTTTCTGATCCCATTATCTTTTTAGAACTCCCTTCTCCCTCTCCATGCTTTCCTAAAATTTACCCAGATCCACTTTTCAGGACTCCTGAACCTATCTTATCACTGCCACTGAGACATAGCAACTAACTCAGGAGTGGCATGCCCAGAATCCACACCTAAACTGTGCTATATATCAACCAAGTGAGCTTAGGCATTACTTAGTCCACCCGAGCCACATTTTTCTTATCAGTAAAATGAGGATAAAATATCTACCCCACAGAGCTATTTGGTAGTCTCAAATAGCATAGATATGCAAGTACCTGGCAAATAGTAAATTCTCAATAAATGTCAGAGAGAAATGCCCCCTTGCTTGACTGAGGACCTCAAGGTCAAAGGGAGAGAAAATAGCAGATCCTACATTGCTATAAAAGACAAACTCCTTTGGGAGGCCAAGGTGGGTGGATCACTTGAGGTCAGGAGTTTAAGACCAGCCTAGCCAACATGGTGAAACCCTGTCTCTACCAAAAATGCAACAATTAACTGGGTGTGGTGGTGGGGGCCTATAATCCTAGCTACTTGGGAGGCTGAGGCAGAAGAATCGCTTGAACCAGGCGAGCAGAGGCTGCAGTGAGCTGAGATTGTACCACTGCACTCCAGCCTGGGCAACAGAGCGAGAATCAGTCTCAAAAAAAAAAAAAAAAAAAGACAAACTCAAATTTTAATGCTAGACTTCTGTGTCTAAGAACTTTGAGGATTCCAGGTTATATTATCTTTATCTTGATACATACATATGAAGAAAACCCTAAATGAATCTTTTTCTTGGCTATATTTGAATGGAAATTTTTGGAAAGCAAATTTAAAAGATCAAACAAATATTTATTGGGACAGATTTTTTGCAACCCAATAAAATAAAGCCCTGAGAGAAGGAAGTCTAACAGAGGGCAAAGCAAACTATAATCCCTTGCTGGTCAGTCTTCTTTTTCCTACAAAATCTCTAGGAATACTTATAAATACTAAATTATGAAGATTTGAAAAACATACTCTAGACTCATGCTCCATCACTTGTGCTCAGGGACTGTTTAATTGGAGCCTGTACCAAGATGCTAATTCCAAATTTATTCCTCAAAATGATTTCTGCTCCAAATTTAAGCACCCCTCTTAGTTGGCCCAACTTAGTGAATGTCAGAATTTGAGATGAGAGCTGACTGATGAGACTCCAAGCATGGAATGGTCAGGAAGAGCCAGAGGAATTGGCTAAAACATTAACACCATGCTTCCAGGCATTCACACTGTGCAAATGCTTCTGCGGTGGGCAGGCCTCCTTATTATCTGCAGGTTCCCAAACCAGGAAGACTGTGAGCCATTCCCCCTCAAAGACCAAAGGCATGGATGCAAATTTGCCCTTATTGCCCAGAGTGGCAGAAATCACTACAGCACATGGGCTGAGGCATGGCCACATATACCGATGTGTAAGCCACTTATGTGATGGACAGTTTCCTTTTATTTTATTTTATTTTATTTTATTTTGATACAAGGTCTTACTCTGTCCCCCAGGCTGGAGTGCAGTGGCAAGATCATGGCTCACTGCAGCCTCAACCTCCCTGGGCTCAGATGATGCTCCTACCTCAGCCTCCCAGATAGCTGAGACTACAGGTGTATGCCACCACGCCTACCTAATTTTTTTTTTTTTTTTTTGAAATAGAGATGAGGTTTCTCTATGTTGCCCAAGCTGGTCTCAAACTCCTAGGCTCAAGCAATCCTCCCACCTTGGCCTACCAAAATGCTGAGATTACAGGCATCAGCCATTATGTCTGGCCGCCATTTATTTTTGAGAGAGATCCCTGAACCAACACCAAAAATGAAAAATGGCCCCTGTTTGATATTCACCCTTTGGGATTTTTTAGTCTTGATTTAGCCAAGAGGTCTATCTGTAGCATCTACATCTGCTATCATTCCTGGTCATGTACATGATCCATGGACCCAACCTTAGGAGTGAAGTTAATTCCTTTGAGCCTAGGTAGTTCTGAGTTTTCACATCATCTCATGCGCCTTTCATAAGAACGCCTTTTGCCTGGTATTTAACAGATGAGGTAGCTGAGGTGTAGGTAAAGAGATTTCCCCAAGCTCTCAAAGTTGCATAACACACAGAATGAAATAGCTGATCCTCAGACCCAGATCTTCTGATTTTAAGCCCAGGATTTTTTCAGTGATCTGGGAACTGCTTTCCCCATAGATTTTCCAAGTGTTACCAATTACTGCCAGTTCTGGTAGGTCCCTGTGTAATACAAGGAACTTCCATATTAACAGCCTGCTTGTTTCCTCCACTGGGGATGTTTGAAGCCACTAAAACACACATCAAAACTGACATTTATAACTCCTAGTTTTACAGCCTGTACTTCAGAAAGTGATATGTATCAATCTAGCTACTGACATTTAGGGCTAAAAAAAAAAAACAAACCCTGAGGTAATATGATTGGCCACATTTTTTTTTTTTTTTCCGATATTGCAACCACTGGACTTAAATAGAAAATGTTCAAAAGACCCCAAATGTCACAGTCAAGAACTGCATCTAATTACTAACCAATTAGGTAAGATCATTGGTCTAACTGGCTCGGAGGGAAAGAAAAATGAAAGCCTCAGGACGTAAGCCTACAAGGCATTCCAACTTGGTACTGGGGTTGCAAAGCAGAAGTACTTCCTTTTTTAATCTTTCAGCATTTATATTGTATTCCATCTTTAGAGAGAGAGTTAATTTTTCTGTGCTTAGTTTACTAGTTTGTAGAACTCAGCGACTACCTCTGAATAAGGCATAAGGAAGAAAAGTTTGCCACACAGTACCAATTGGGAAAAGCTAACTTATCATTCAGTAAGAGACACTCCCCAGATCTCAGTGACTTTACATTACAAAGGTTAACTGCTCGCTCACAGAACACATCCATCTCCATTTGACAGGGAACTCTCATTCATGTGGTTCTCACGCTGAGACCTGGCTGACAGCAATATCTGGAATATTCTGGTCACTGTGGCTAAGGGGAAGTAAACTCTGGAGGGGCTCACACCAGCAATACTTTGACCTGGAAGTGACATGTGCTATTATTACCTCCTACATCTCTCTTGTAAGAACAAGTAACATGGCCTTATCCTACCCCACCACAAGAGGGCCAGGCAGTGTGGTCCCACCAGAGCAGAAAGCAGGAAATACTCAATATACCACCCTCATGGCTGGTGGTACTGGGATAAAAATTGCATCTCAGAAAGAAAAAAACAAGTCTCTTTTCAACATATTCTGCTATTCTGATGCTTGCCTTTGACGTTCTCGTTCACATGAAAACCAAACATTGTAAAATGTGTATGTTAAAGGGAATTTGGAAAATAGAAACACAAATTTTGAGCTATTAATGTTTTGTGAATGTCCATAGTGTAACACCCAAACATCCACACATTCATTCATTCATGAATCTATTCCCCATGCAGATGTTAACTGAGCAATAGACAGATGATGAGGACATGCACAAAGCAGTCCCTTCACTCCTAGAACTGACAGTACCTAGGGGAGATGACCTGCCATGCACCACTACCACAGTGTGACAGAGGAAGAAGGGGCCAGAAGCACATAGGAGGGGCCCCCAATCCAGTCAGAGCGTCAACAGAGACTGCCAGGAGGATAGTACCCCTAGGCTGAGACATGAAGGAAAGGAAACACATTTTGGTACATTTCCTTTCAGTCTGTTTCCCTCTAAGCCTAGTTTGTTATTTTTACATAATTGTAAGAAAACTGTTTAGCCAAATTTGTATACTGCTGTGCAGAAAACTAGGTCTTTAGAGTGTCACTTTTTAACTCAGAGAAATCCATATGACAACAATTTGTTACTTCCAATAAAACTTCAGCATATGAACAAAATTTGCAAATGTGGAATTTTATGATGCTGATACAGAAAACATATGTTAACTAAGAATGAGCTTGTATTTTTACTTCTCAGTATTTTATTGCCTTAGCCAGGCTGTCAACCAAATATATAAATTTCAAACATTAAGAGGTACAAATCAACCCACTAAAATATCTGTCAGAGCTTTCTGCATTAATCAACTGTGATGTATTATAACATACAGGGAAAAAAATTGTGACAAATTCAAAACTAATCGAATAAGCATAATATTAAAAAGCATGAATTTGAGTTATTACTTAAGCTTAAATAAAAGAGTAGGAGTGAAAACTTCCTGTAGTACCTGCACATTGCAGTTTATTATAAATTTTCTACGTGTTATAGAAAATTAAACTGTGTACTACTTATAAAAGGGTTTTAATCTAATTGGACACATTCAAGTTATATTAAAATATATCTCAAACCTATTTTGGTTGCTTTAAAGAGTAGCTTAAAATTCTACACTCAATATTGACTAATATTTTAAAATTCTTTAAAATTTTGGCCAAAAAGGGCTAATTTCTTAATAAGTATATCTCTCTTTAGCCAAGAGCCAACATCATGTCTGATGGTGAAACACCAAGGCATTTCCATTAAAATTCAAAAAGATAAAGAAAAGATTGTCCCATCATAAATATTAAATAACAGTTTTCAGAATATTCTGGCTAGTTCTCAAAATAAGAAATAGAAATAAGAGGAATAAATATTGGAAGGAGGAGAATTATCATTATTTTTCATCAACAAAATTATATACTTAGAAAGCCCATAAAAATCTCTCATAATCATTAAGAATTTCACTAAAAGTGATAGATGAATCTGCACAGTCAACCACTTTTAAATAAATATAAAAATGTTAAAAATACAAAAGCTAAGATTAATTATGCTTATAATCATAGCAACGTGTGAAAACACACCTGGAATAAATGCTAAAGAAAATGTGCATAAATCATAAGAAGTAAATTACAAATATTTCTCTGAAGATTTAAAAAATTTGTCTCCATAAAAGCCCAAATAATATGAAGATAATTCATTCCAAATTGATTGATGACCAGCTGGGCATGGTGGCTCACACCTGTAATCCCAGCACCTTGGGAGGCCGAGGCAGGTGGATCACCTGAGGTCTAGAGTTCAAGACCAGCCTGGCCAACATGGTGAAATCCCATCTCTACTAAAAATACAAAAATTAGCCGGGTGTGGTGGCACACGCCTGTAGTCCCAGCTACTCAGGAGGCTGAGGCAGGATAATTGCTTGAACTCAGGAGGCAGAGGTTGCAGTGAGAGGAGATCATGCCAATGCACTCCAGTCTGGGTGACAGAGTGAGACTCCGTCTCAAAAAAAAAAAAAAAAATTGATTGATGAGCTTAAAGTTATTCCAGTTGAAGTATTTTCTGTCTCTAACTGGATTAACTGAATTATCTTAGATTTTTCCCATTCTGTTAGCTAAAAAGTTATATTTATTAATCTGCTACTCTAGTATTTTTCCTTAGATTTTAAACAAAACAATGTAAATGTGTTTCTCTATCGATATCAAGACTTATGTCATAACCTACTCTCCCACCCCATTCTACAACTACCAGTAATTCCTATATTTAGCTGAGATCACCTGGAATTTTAGTTGTTTTTGTTTTTTGTTTTTTGTTTGCTGAGACAGGGTCTCACTCTGTCACCCAAGCTGGAGTACAGAGGGACAAACTCCACAAACTGCAGCCTCAACTTCCTGGGTACAAGCTATCCTCCCTCCTCAGGCTTCCAAACAGCTGGGACTACAGGCACGTACCACCATGCCTGGCTAATTTCTGTATTTTGTAGAGATGGAGTTTCACCATGTGTTTCCCAAGCTGGTCTCAAACTCCCTGGCCTCAATTGATCTGCCTGCCTCAGCCTCCCAAAGTGCTGGGATTACAAGTATGAGCCACCACACCTGGCCTTAGTTCTATATTACTATTTTTTTCGGAAAGTTTTAAAACCAATTTGCCATAACCATCTCAGCCACTTTGTTTAAACTGAAGCATATTTTTACTGGTGTCTTTATATATTTATGTGACTATTCACAGACTTCTCATAGCTCATGATTCCTCCCCTCACTTCCCCACACACACTTCTACAAGTATTATTCTATCTTTCCAACTGTGTTTCTGATGCCAACTGATACTCGTTTCAGGGAAATGGGCAAGTTGAAAAGTATAGGGGTGTACTTGCCTGCTTGATAATTTATATTAGAAAAGGCAGGGAGTTACTCTAGAAAGAAGCGGGGAAATAAATAAATTCAAACGGTTATGGGCATGGGCATAGGGTGAAAAAAATTATGGAGATCTTAGAATAAAGAAGAGAGATGTCAGGGCAGGTGGCATATATGGGAGATATTAAGAGACAAAAACAGGCTAGAGGATTTGAAAAAGTTTTATAGTGCACATTAATGTAATTCCCCTTTGACATTTTCTCCATAAATTTCATAAAATATTTTAGTTGCTTTTAATTTTATCTATCTATTTATTTGTTTGCTTATTTGTTTGCTTTACCATTATATCTTTGAATGTGACTCCTTATTTAAATTGCATTAGAGGGTGCTTCAGCTTTATATGGATTTTATTTATATATCATTCTATAATATACAAATCATACCATTCTATGAATTAAGAAATTCAGACCCAGACAGAAAAATCCAGTTCCTTTGGCACCTGAGTAGTTGTCAAAGACTTCAATGAATCAATCGGTTACTTTTCATTTTATAACAAGTCATCTCAAAACTTAGTGGCTTAAAACTACGAACAGGGCCAGGTGCAGTGGCTCATGCCTGCAATCCTAGTGCTTTGGGAGGCCGAGGCAGGAGGATCACTTGAGCCCAGGAGTTCAAGGCTGCAGTGAGCCATGATTATATCACTGCACTTCAGCCTGGGTGACAGAGTGAGACTCTGTCTCAAACAAACAAAAACTTCAAACAGTTATTATTTGTCATGATTCTGTGGGTTGGCATGGCTGACCATAATTCACATAATAGCAGAAAGATGCCCAAAAGCCTCTTCTTGAGTTACCTTTGCTATTGTCCCATTGGCCAAAGCAAATTCTCTGGCAAAGCCCAGAATTAGTATGGGAAGTAGAGTCTATTTATTGATAGAAACTGCTGCAAATCACATTTCAAAAGGGTGTGGATAGACAGCGGGGAATGATTTGTGGCCATTGGTGCAATCTCCTATTCTCAGGGAGAGAACACGTTAGTAGTGTAGTTTATCTAATTTACAGGCCTCAATACCTAAAGTGAACTACTATAAACTAAAAAGCAGTTAACTGAGGAGCTAGAACTACCAGTACTGGGTCTGCACAGAAAAACTTGAGTGGCTTGCCTACAAATAGTGGGACATCCTGAGTCATGGCATTTTTTGTGTGCTAAAAGTGGGACAGTCTCAGGAAAACCAGTGTGGTTGATCATCCTACAATGAGTAGCAATAATTGAAAATAGCAACAATGGAAATTATTTTGGGTCAACTTTGAATGCTTAGGAAATTCCTCCACGTTTATTTGTTTTTTTGTTTCCAAAGATCCAGCTTGCTAAAGACGGGTACCCACCCTTACATGTACACAGATGTGTTATCAAATATAAACTTGCTGTAAAGGTATCAGTTGTGGAATATACCGAGAATGTAGTAGTTAGAAGGTAGATGCCAGTATTGCAACCTCCTTCAGATTTTTAGGCAAGTTATTTGGAAGAACTTGTCCATGTATGTAGCTAATTCCAGACCCTCATTTCCTCCCTCCCTGCCAAACCTGGACCTTAAATTTCCAAGTGCCCTTCCACTAGTGAAAGCATGTATCAGAATCATCGAGAAAACCTCAACATCAATTCCTGAAACCTTAAGCCAGACCTACTGAATCAGATTTCTAGGAAAGGGCTCCAGAAATATGTATGTCTTAGTACATTTTCTGCTGCTATAAGAGAATACCATAGACCAAGTAATTTATAAAGAAAATAAATTTATTTGGCTCACAATTCTGGAAACTGGGATGTCCAAGATCGAGAAGATGCATCGGGTGAAGGTATTCTTGTGTCAAAACAGAAGGCATTACTTGGTGAGGAAGCCTAGAAAGAGAGAGAGAGGAAAAGAGGAAAAATGGGTTGCAACTTACCCACTCTCCATGTAACACTCTTAATCCATTCATGAGGGTGGTGCTCCTATAACCTAATCACCCCTTGAAGTTCTCACCTAAAAGTACTGTTGCACTGAGGATTATTAAGTTTCTTAGAAATGAATTCGGGGGGACACATTCAAACTATAGCAATGGTTTGTTTGTTTGTTTGTTTGAGATGGAGTCTCGCTCTGTCACCCAGGCCGGAGTGCAGTGGTGGGATCTCAGATCACCGCAACCTCCGCCTCCTACATTCAAGCAATTCTCCTGTCTCAGCTTCCTGAGTAGCTGGAACTACAGGTGCGCGCCACCACGCCTGGCTATTTTTTTTGTATTAAAATTTTAGTAGGGACGGGGATTCACCATATTGGTCAGGCTGGTCTTGAACTCCTGACCTCGTGATCCATCCTCCTCGGCCTCCCAAAGGGTTGGGATTACAGGCGGGAGCCACTGCACTCAGCCACAATGTATTTTTTAGCACCTAGAAGTGAATAACAATAAACAATGCCATATGAAAAAGATCACAAGATATGAATAAAGATTTAACAAAAGAGGAACGGTCAACCGACGTAGGAAAAGCTCATCTCTTGAGCAGTCAGTAACATTCAAATTAACTAAGATTAATTAACTAGAACAAAAGAACATTTTACATCCATGAGACTGAGCAAAGATTTTAAAAAGTAAAACAGCCATATATGGCCAGGACTCTGGAAAGCTGTGCTTTCAGAGATTCTCAGGGGAAAGTTTCGTCACTACTGTCGTTGCTATAGAAAGAAATATGGCGGCATCTGCTAAAACACACACTTTCCTCCGGACACAGAAATCCCTTTTTTTTTTTTTTTAACATGGATCCTATAGAAATTAATCACCAGTGGTTCATTTATATATACTAGGATGTTGACAGAAGCACTGTTTACAGTAATGAAAAGCTGGAAACTCGTTAATAGTGAAATGGTTGGAGAAAACTGCAAAATATACATTCTATTGAGTATTAAGCAGCTACTAAAAGGAATAAATTGGGTCTATATAAATTGGTCTGGAATGCCTATGACGTATTACGTAAGAAAAAAATGTGTAGCCGTTAGACTATTTTGTAAAAAAACAAAACAAAAAGATTCTGCAAAACCCTTCTATAAGTCTTTGTATATCGGTATGTATATAGCCGTTCAGACATAAGAAAATGATGTGAAAGGATAAACACCAGATTGTTAATATTGTTTCTTTTTTTTTTGGAGATGGAGTTTGGGGAGTTACCAAATGGAGAAGGTGAGGAATTTTTTTTTTAACGTGAGGGATTTTTAAAAATGTATCTTTGCTTTATCTCATTGTAGCAATAAACACTTGTTACTTTTATGATTTGTGAAATGAAATATAATAAAAATGTTAGGCTGGGTGTGGTGGCTCATGCCTGTAACCCCAGCACTTTGAGAGGTCAAGGTGGGAGGATTACTTAAGCCCAGGAGTTTGAGACCAGCCTGGGCAACATGGTGAGACCCCTGTCTCTACAGAAAAATACAAAAATTAGCTGGGCATGGTGGCACGTGCCTGTAATCCCAGCTACTTGGGAGGCTGAAGTGGGAGAATCGCTTGAGCCTGGGAGGTTGAGGCTGCAGTGAGCTATGATTGTACCACTGCACTCCAACCTGGGTGACAGAGCCAGATACAGTCTCAAAAATAAAAATAAAAATGTTGTATTAGTTTCCTAGTGCTTCTGTAATAAATCACCATAAACTTAGTGGCTTAAAGCAACACAAATTTAATATTTTACAATAAAATGAGTAAGCAGGTTAAATAAGTAGATTTTAGCTACTCTTGTATAAAAATGTCACTATGTAAAATGATAGATATGTTAATTTGCTTCACTATAGTAACCATTTTACTATCTATATGTATCCTGTAACATCATGTAAGACTCAAATATACACAATAAATTTTTTTTTTTTTAAGACGGAGTTTCACCCATGTTGCCCAGGCTAGAGTGCAAAGGCGCAATCTCGGCTCACTGCAACCTCCACCTCCCGGGTTCAAGCAATTCTCCTGCCTCAGACTCCCAAGTAGCTGGGATTACAGGTGTACACCACCATGCCCGGCTGATTTTTATATTTTTAATAGAGACGGGGTTTCACCACGTTGGCCAGGATGGTCTTGAACTTCTGACCTCAAGTAATACACGCTTCTTGGCCTCCCAAAGTGCTGGGATTACAGTAGGGAGCCACTGCACCCAGCAAATTTATTTTTAAAAAATGAATAGTCAGGATTGTGTTCCTTCTCGAGGCTCTGGGGAGAATCTGTTTCCTTGCCATTTCCGGCTTCTAGAAGCTGTCCATTCTTCAGCTCCCAATCCCACATCACTGGGACCTCTGCTGCCATCTTCTAGTCCTCTGCTCTGACTCTCACACTCCTGCCGTGCTCTTAGAAGGACCCTTGTGATTAGATTACACTGGATCTGTCAGATAATACGGGATAATCTCTCATCTCAAAATCCTTAACTTAATCACCTCTGCAAAGACCCTAAGGTACAATACTCACAGGGATTAGCATGTACTAACTTGAGGGTCTATAATTCGGCCCACCATAGTGTATTTTTTAAAGTACCTTATTTATTTTGAAGCTCCTCAGGAAACCTGATATTCAAAAAGGCTTAGGAGCCCCTGTCCTAAGGTATTTCTCTGACTGTAGCTATAGTTTTCCCGGCTCAGAAATTGACAGATGGCAGCAATTTTTCTAGTGGATCCATTAAGGTAAGCCTAGGATTATACCATTCCTTTGTATTCTTATTAATGATGTCACATAGACATAGCCATTGTCATTGTTTGTTTCTGGAAGAGTTCATGTCTTCCCTGTTCCTACATGACTCTAATTATCTTATCAGAGGTGTCCATCGCATTAAGACATGTCCCCTTAGAAAATCTTTTCATGACCCTTTATCATCAGGCCTAACTGTCACAGAACCTCTTATGGTACAGACAAAATAAAGTTTCAGTTGATACTTACGGGGTTTTGGTTTCTCCGTTAAGAGGCTCATCTTGCTGTTTCTCTAGAGTGACTGGGCCTATTATTAGGCTTGACCTCATGAGGGAGACCTTACAGAGACCAGACTATATCCGTGGATGGCCCATCTCCAGACAGACAGGAGCTGTTAAAAAGAAATAAACTTCACATTTGGTGCACTATTACTACATAAGAACTACTTTGGTTCTCCTTCTGACTGATTAGTAATACACCAGAGAAATGTTCCCACAAATAGGCAGTAGCACTCTTGTCTACTTAACTAAGTGCGTGACTGCTTTGCGTGGAGAAATCTGAAGGTAATATATTCTGGTAAAGTGGACTTAAGGTTTTAAGGAGAACAAATACAAGAAATATTGATTCCAGAATTAAATCAATTGCGTTAGAATTCCATTCTCTTATTTTTTTTGATTATCCTTAGCAGGGCTACAGATTCATAAACAACTGTAATAGTGCTAGCCTCCCAAGTGTCAGCCAAGAATATAAATGACTATTTTTTGGAAAGTACAACATTTAAAATTGAGAAGGTGAAGTTTCCTTGGTTTGTAATTCAAAACATTTGAACTAAAAAAAAAAAATGTAAATCTCTACAAATTAAGAATACATGTCATCGACTGTTATGAAATCAACTTATTATGAGCATATATGTCCAGTGACTTTAAACCTAACTTCATATTCATACCTCTAGGAAATATTTCTTTTTTTTTTCCTTTATTTGAGACAGAGTCTCACTCTGTTGCCCAGGCTGGAGTGCAGTGGTGTGATCTTGGCTCACTGCAACCTCCACCTCCTGGGTTCAAGCAATTTTCCTGTCTCAGCCTCCCGAGTAGCTGGGATTACAGGCAGACGCCACCATGCCCAGCTAATTTTTGTTTTTTTTTAAGGAGACAGGGTTTTACCATGTCAGCCAGGCTGGTCTTGAACTCCTGACCTCAGGTGATCCACCCTTCTCGGCCTCCCAAAATGCTGGGATTACAAGCGTGAGCCACCACACCCGGCCAGAAATATTTCTTTATTGTATTTCTTAGGTTTTTACTGTTGACAAGTTAACTAATAGTTAATGAACATACAAATTAAAACAGTCAGACACATTAGCAAAAAATTTTAAATAAGACAATATCAAGTTATGGCAAAGATGTGGGGAAACTGGAATTATTTTAGATGAATAGGAGGACTATAAATGTACAACCCATTGGAGACCAATTTTGCAGCATGTAGTGAAGCAGAAGACATAGTAGGATCTACAAGGCCACTTCCCATTGTATGCACTAGGGAAAACCTCATGCATGTGCATGAGAAACTGTCTACAAAGTTATTCATTGCAATATAGCCAGTGATTGTGAAAAGAAATTTTATAGATAATCTAAATATCCATAAACTTGAAAAATCAATAAATTTATATTTTAATACCATGCAATACTACAGAGTAGTTAAAATGAAGAAGATGATCTGCCCTTTTGAAAATCTTAGCTTGACACAGTGGGGTGACCCTGTAGCCACAGCTACTGGGGAGGCTGAGGCAAAAGTGTCTCTTGAACTCAGGAGTTCAAGGCAGTAGTACACCATGATCACACATGTGAATAGCAACTGCACTCCAGCCTGAGAAATATAGTGAGATCTCATCTCTAAAGAAAGAAAAAGAAAAAAAGAAGGTGAATATATCTTGAGAACATACTACAGTGGGAAAATAAAAGCAAATTTCAGACTGCTAAAGGAGGAATTTATTGTGTTAAATTTATTTATTTTTTATTTTTTTATTGTAATTTTTTAATTTTTAATTTTTTTGAGACAGAGTCTCGCTCTGTTGCCCAGGCTGGGATGCAGTGGCATGATCTCAACTCACTGCAGCCTCCACCTCCTGGGTTCAAGCAATTCTCCTGCCTCAGCCTCCTGAGTAGCTGGGATTACAGGCCTGCACCACCACACCCACGTAATTTTTGTATTTTTAGTAGAAACAGGGTTTCACCATGTTGGCCAGGCAGGTCTTGAACTCCTGACCTAAGGTGATCCACCTGCCTCGGCCTCCCAAAGTGCTGGGATTACAGGCATGAGCCACTGCGCTCAGCCTAAATTTTTATTTTAAAACATAATTCTCTGAATCCATACAATTGTACTAACATCATTAAAACATGATCAAGAAGGACAGGTACCCACTTGAGCTTAGTGTTTTGTTATATTTGGGGATGGAGGGAGAGGTAGAACAACAGAGAAGGGTACAAAGTGTCTTTCAATTGTATCTTTACTGTTCTATTTCTTAGCATTTCTTCACATCTGTTATAGGCTTCCCTATATTTTACATGAAATTAATAAAGAGTATATATTAAATAATTAATATATTAAAGAATTGAGTTTGCATAGCATATACAAAGTGAATATACTGACATTACAGGAAACCAAATATACGACTAGTCTCTGTGTTCTTGGAGAAACAGATAGACCTCTTTGTTGATAGAAAGCTGTGCTGTCAAAAACAAGGTTAAGATGTGAATGATGTACCCATTTTGGCTGGCAAAGTGACACGTCTGTCTTCAAAGAGCTGTCAAGATGGTAAGTTAGTGTGGCCCTTGGAGGGGGAAAAATACCCAAGCAAACTAAACTTTTAATATTTTTTGCTTTCATCACAAAAATCAAAGCATTACGGATAACTTTTTTTCTATTTCTAGAAATAACAAAAAGTAAATGCTGACCTTGATTTTGATAGGTAAATATTAAAATTTACAAAAGGCTATACCTGTGTTACTTAGGCCCATGTTCTTTATACACTGTGTTTCTCTTTTCATTAAGCGTTTATGAAAATGGAGAAAAAGTTAGTCAGTCCATCTATTGACCAGTGAACATTAGTTGAGCCCTGTGAGGCAGGCCCTAGAAAGGCCCCTAGGATACTAAAATCAATAACGCATCATACTGTTAAAAGCTCTGGGGAAATTCCTTTTTTGGGACTGGGTTCCCAAGTAAATATGATTTTGTAACTAGACTTTTTCTCTCTAGTCTCCACATTGGTTCTCCATGTTGGCAGAAGCCAGTAAGTGATATATTATAAGCCATATAGTGCATGCTTTTAATAGTTCTATAACTTGATTTATATTTAAAAGCACAAATGGCCTATTTGAATCTCAACAGTATATTGGCTTTTGGAAATATGATACGAAAAGATTGGAGTTACTTACCTATAAGCAGTCTAGCCTGATTCCCTGCCCCCAGAATGAAACACATCAGAACTGGAGTGCAGAGATGGCAACAAAAGAGAAAGGACTGAGAACGGAACAACTTTTGAGCTTGTAGGCATTTTCATGCTTCCTCCTGTCTATTCCATGGCACATCACCATTGTAACACTTACCTGTTTGTTCCTCTTCCCTGCTGGAATGTGAACACAGGGTTTTGGCTAATTTGTCTGGGTGTCCCCAAATACCAGCCCAGAGACTGAAGCAGGATAAGCAAGTAAGAGGTTTAGTTTAATTAAACTGATAGTCACTGGGTTGGGTTGAACTTAGCTGAATTGTGAAGAGTGATTGTTATATGAGTAAAAACTAAAACATATTTGCAAAACTAGGCTGTTCCATGTTAACAGAGAATTTCTCACGAAAAACGAGCAGGTATACTTTTTTTTTTTTTTCCAGGATCTCTATCACCCAGGCTGGAGTACAGATGCACAATCACAGCTCACTGCAGCCTCAAATTCCTGGGCTCAGGCACTCCTCCCCACTCAGTCTCACAAGTAGCTAAAACTACAGGCACATACCACCACTAGTGGCTCTTTATTTATTTATTTATTTTTTATTTTTTGGTAGAGATGGGGTCTCACTATGTGGCCCAGCCTAGGTACACAAATTGAGAGAGGTAAAATGAAATCTGTGTTTCACCAAATACAGTTACAAAAAGGCAGTTCAAGATGAAGCTGTTTTCAATTCAACATCTGCTTGTTTGAGGATCAGGGTGGGCTTTGGCATTCTACCACTTACCTCTCTTTCTCTCCAGATTCTACATCCAAGGGCCCCAGGCACATAAGAAACAATACATAGATGGGGAAAAATGCTGTTTTAAAATCAGTATTCAACAAATGCTTGCTTACATTCAGTGCAGAGCTCTGGAGAAAAACTGTAAGAGATCATGGGATTTGAACTGGAAGTTGTAAGTGTTGCCTTATGTCTTCCCCTGAAAGAAAGATGACCAAATTGAAGAATAATTCAGCCTGACCAGATGCAGAGAAGAGCAACAGAGAAATTACACATGGATATTCAACACTGTTTATAAAATGAGCCTGTCCACTAAGGAAAACAGGCCCACAGAAGATCAGCTCTTTCTCCCTCAAGGAGTTGTTAATAAGGAGGGATGAACAATAAAGGGAGATGCTCCCTCCTCAACGGTATTGACTGAGGTCTGCATGCTAATATATACTAGGTGTTTTAATGGGTATACAAAAGTCTATGCCGTGGTCCCTGTGCTCACAAAGCCTACAGCATCACTAGGTCACAAGTTAGCCACGCACATATACGTTAGAAAGTCATGTGTGTATATTGGGAATGGAGCTGGATTGTCCATTTCACTATTCTCCCTTCTATATACCCAAGTGAACAATGAGCCATTTTCAACCTTAATTGGAACACCATAACGAGATCAAAAATTAATCCCATACGACCAGCTCTCAGTCTAGATGTGGCACACTCTTAGGTATCTGTTTACTATTCCCTGATATCTATTCTCTCCTTCCAAAGTTTTTGCTGGACAAGTAGTCACCCAGCTAAAGCCTATACTTCCTACCCTCCCTTGCATCTAGGTGTGGCCATGTGATCAATTTGATGTGAATGACCAATGCAGTGTGACCAGAAGTGATGTGTGTTCTGTCCACATAATACCCTTAAAGTCTGGGTGTATACTCCTCCTGTCCTTGTTCCTCTTCCCACCGCTGGGTGATGGTGAGTGTTAGAGCAGCCAATTTGGACCCAGAGATAGAAGCCATGTGTTGAGGATGGTAAAACCTCCTTATGAGGCTTGGAGTGCCCACCTCTAAACTTTACAGAGACAAAAAAACTCTGTCTTGTTTCAAGTGCTGTATTTTGAGCTTCCTTTGTCACTATATCTTAAATATTTTAAATAGCACTAAAGTAGAGAAGAATTCCAATGAGCCAGATTGGTTGTAGGAAGATTAATTAAAAAGATGGGATGATATCTGGGGACTTGAAATGAGAAATATTTGGAAAGACATTGTGGAGAGTGATCGGCCCTCAGCAAGAGGAGTAACGAGAGGGAGAACAGGGAGCCAGAAGTGAACTTGGATTGTCTGCAGAATGTAAAACCTGTAACTTGTCTTTAAATAGAATATTTTATTTATATTTTAAGCAAGGGACATCTGAATCCTAGATAGAAATTCTCAGCTATTTTTAAATTCCCCAGAGACTTCATTAATCTTTTTCTAGACGTCAGTGCTTTAGGAAAACATGGAAAGAAATCTTGAAATGTTCTTCAATTTTTGTCTTTTGGATTATTACATCAATTTAAAATGCATTAAGTATTGTGTTATGTGCCTCTCATTATGCTCAGAAATTTACAGGTACAATTTCATTGAACAGCTACAGCTTATAGAGAGATATTATTATTACTTTCCCATTTTACAGATGAGGACACTGAAACTTGAAGAGTTGGGGCAAACAACATTGTTTGCCTCTCACAGCCACATTCATCCCTGCTAACAGAAACCTAATTTATCTCAGAAATGGGACAGCAGCGCACCCAGACTGAGGGGGGAATCATGGGCCCAAATGAATCCTAACTATGCCATTCCCATTTCCAGTCGTTGTCAAAAAGGTAGTACTATTACTCCAATGATTTGTTTCTACCCAAGAACTTTTCTGACAAAAAAGGTGTGAGGTTTTTCCTCATCCCAACAACCGGTTCTCCAACTCTCCAGATATCAGCTGGGCATTCAAGAATTTATTTCAGTTTTGACACTGAATACCTGGAGTTAGTGCAAACCAAACTGCTTAAGAAGTCAGTGCCCCCAGACTGCCCCACTTCAGATGCCAATCACTGGTAATGTGTCTCCATGTTCCCCACTTAAGTCTGACTTAGATGCAAATTGGGCATTCTTAGGACTGCCTCCTCAGGTTTATAATTTACTATAATGGCTCACAGAGATCAGGGAAACACTTCACTTACTATTACCAGTTCATTATAAAAGACACAAATGAACAGCCAGATGAGGAGGTTTTAGTGGAAAGTCTGGAAAGGTCCCAAGCACAGGGGCTTTTTTTTGCCCTGTGAAGTTGGAGTGAGCCACCCTCCCAGCACGTGGGTGCATTCGCCAACTCGGAAACTCTCCAAACCCCTTTGTTTAGGATTTTTATGGAGGTTCCATTAAATAGGCATGATTGATTAAATCATTGGCCATTAGTGATTGGCTTAATCCCCAGCCTCCTCCCCTCCCCAGAGGTTAATCACATGGTTGTTTCCTCTAGCAACCACTCCCCATCCCAAAGTGACCTAGGGGCTTCCAGCCACCAGTCGCCTCATGAACATAAACTCGGGTATGGTTGAAAGGGGCTTACTATGAATAACAGAAACAGTCCTCTCACCCTGATCACTAGGGAAATTCCAAGAGTTTTAGGAGCTCTATGCCTGGAACCGGGGACAAAGACCAAGTACATATTTCTTATTATATCACAATATCACAGGTTGGTATGTGACTTAAAACTGGAAGATTTCAGGAAGATTTTCCTTCTTAAAAGAACAATCCTCAGGAGATGCCACTACTCCCTTTCCTGTTTTGGGGCCTTGAAGTGTGAATCTGAGACATTAGGATCACAGCAGTGCACTTGCAGCCCTGAGAAAAAGGCCTCAAGAATGTAGGGAGGCTGCCTGAGCCCCTTGCCACCACTGAGCCCACTTAACCTGGGGCCTTCCTGTTGCATGAGGAAGATAAACTCTCTTTGTTGCTTTGGGTTGGTTAGTCTGTTATTTCAGCTGCTTTGGGTTGGTTAGTCTGTCCTTTGCAGCCAAACACATCCCAACTGATGAAAGAAATTAGAGATTTGCCCAAGATCCCAAGGCTAGTGCTGTGGTTTGAATGTTTGAGTCCCTCCAATATTCAAGTTGAAACTTAATCCCCAGTGCAATTGCTTTAAAAGGTGAGGACTTTGGGAAGTGATTAGATCATGAGGGCTGCAGTCTCATGAATGGCGTTAGTGCCTTTGTAAAAGCGCTTGAGGAAGTCTGTCAGTCCCTTTCGGCCCTTCTGCCCTACTGCCATGTGAGGACACAAGAGACCATTCTGAAGCCGAAAGCAAGCCCTCTTCAGACATGGAATCTTCTGGCACCCTGATCTTAGACTTCCCAGCCTTCAGAATTGTGAGCAATAAATTCCTATTGTTTATAAATTACTTAATTCTAGGTATCTTGTTATGGCAGCCTGAACAGACTGATACAGCTAGTACGTGCCTGAGTCAAGTCTTGAACACAGGTGTGTCTGACTTCAGAGCCCACTCATTTATTCAACAAAGTCCACGTTTGTAAGGCAGCTTGCTTTACAGGCAAGAGCTTTTTTGTACAGTTAGGCACACTTAAGTATTAGTCCAGCAATTAACACCTATAGATTAAGCAATAATTGCCCATCTCCAAGTCTCAGTTCTCTCATCTGTAAAGTGGATATAATATTTACCTTGCTGTTGTGAGGGCTGTTGTGAGGGTTAGAGGTAAAGGTCTCCTGTGCTGCCAATAATGTATCTACTCGTCACATGTGGCTATATAAAATGTGAAATTTAATTAATTACAATTGAATTACATTACAGATTTACTATCCAGACTTCACTAGGTATATTTTGGGACTTATTAACTACGTGTGGCTAGTGGCTACCATATTGGACAGCATAAATATAGAACATTTTCATCTCACAGAAAGTTCTGCTAGGTAGCACTGGGAAACACAATGCCTTTAGATTAGTGGCTAGGTGTATAGAACTGGAGGCAGAAAGCCCAGGTTTGAATGTTGCGCTCACCATTTGCCAGCAGTACGACTTTGGACAAATTGCTTTATCACTTTGTGCCTCCGTTTCTTTATCAATAAATAAAAATCATAATAATAGTACCTACCTTAAAGGATAATGAGGAGGATTAAATGATAAAGTGCTTAGAAAACATATATAATATGATCTCAATAAATGTTTGTTAGTAACTAGGATTACTATTTGACTTCTCTTTTTAAAACAATTTACCAACCCCCGGCATGAGAGTTATGGTGCTAACTAAGTCTCTCACGTGTGGTTCTAAAGCATGACAATTTCTGATCCCTGACCTTCTAAAGTTTTCATCCTAATTGGGGGTGCCAGAGCACACCTGTTGAAAATATTTACATGCAGCTAGTTTTTTTGTATATAGACATAACAGGTTGTTTAATGTTAACATTTATTCTTGGGAGAAATTATACCTCGTATCCATTTGTGTCAAGGGAGATTTCCTGAAGAAATAGGTGGCTGGCAGCCTTAAGAAGTGAGAAGAAGGTACAATCCACTACATTTGAGAACTCAAAATGTTACCATTAGGAAGAGAAATGAAATGTTTGTCAAAGCCTTTAGTATGGTCTCAGGAACCAGAAGAAGAGTCTTCCTAAACTCAAAAATTCATGATCCAGAAGTAAACAACTTGGAAGTGAAACACCACAGTACAATATGAAATCATTCATGCCTGTAATCCTAGCACTTTGGGAGGCCGATGTGGGCAGATCATGAGGTCAGGAGAACAAGACCATCCTGGCCAACATGGTGAAACCCCATCTCTACTAAAAATACAAAAATTAGCTGGGCCTGGTGGTGGGCGCCTGTAATCCGGCAGGAGAATTGCTTGAAACTGGGAGGTGGAGGTTGCAGTGAGCCGAGATCACACGACTGCACTCCAGCCTGGGTGACAGAGCAAGACTCCACCTCAAAAAAAAAGGAAAAAATCATTTAGTCCACATAATGCTCATTTTGTTTATCCAATGACAGGCAGGAAGTCTTCCTATTTCCAATAGCCCAATGCCTTGTCTCTCTCCTGAACTAGGACTAAAATTTCTCTACAAAGTAAACTGAGAAAATCCTCATAGTTTTTAGAGCCTTTGCTCAAGATGATCACTGTGCTCAGAATGCTCTCTGATGCATGGTTGCCTGACTGTTTCTCCATATTCAGATTGCTGCTTAAATTCACCTCCTGAAATAAACCTTCACTGATATCACCCAATCACAGCAACTCTAAAGACACTCGCTAACATTCCCTGATTTAACAATCTTCATATTACTTAATACCTTCTGATATTTTTCTTTTATTAGACTTATTCATATATGTGCTTTGCCTTTCATACCCAGTTATAATATACAGTCATGTGCTTCATAATGATGTTTTAGTCAACGATGGACCGCACGTCTGATGGTGGTCCAACATGATTACGATGGAGCTGAAAAATTTCTGTAGCCTAGTGACATCATAGCTGTCCTAATGTCACAGCACAATGCATTGCTCACTTGTTTGTGGTAATGCTGGTGTAAACAAACCTATTATGTTGCCAATCACATAAAAATCTAGCACATACAATTATGTACAGTACATAATACCTGATAATGATAATAAATGACTATATTACTGGTTTATATATTTACTATACTATAGTTTTAATCATTATTTTAGAGGGTACTTCTTCTACTTATAAACAAAAAGTTTACTGTAAAACAGCATGCCATGTTACAAGGCCAGCAGCCTCATACATCTCATGTTTACCAAGTCTCTTGATGTTATAATTTTCTCTCTGTACTTTATTTAGTCTCATGTAGTTTTGCTTATCCTAGCTTCTAAGGGTACAAAATCCACTGCTAATACTGCTGGTAAGAAACCACATTGAGTGGCTGGCCTGGACACAAAATTAAAGTGATTTTAATGGGTAAATTGCATGTTGGTGGGTTATGGTATACAAATGATCCTGTCACCCAGTAGTGAGCATAGTACCCAATAGTAAGTTTTTCAACTGTTGACCCTCTCCCACTCTCCCTCCTTGTAGTTCTTAATGTCTATTTTTCTCATCTTTTTGTACTTATGTACTCAACGTTTAGCTCCCACTTATAAGTGAGAACGTGCAGTATTTCTTTTTCTGTTCTTGAGTTTATTCGTTTAGGATAAGGATATTGCATCCCTGTTGCTGCAAAAGACACAATTTTATTCTTTTTTTTTCTGGCTGCATAATATTCCATGGCATATATGTACTGTATTTTCTTTAGTCTACTGTTGATGGGCGTCTAGGTTGATTCCATGTTTTTGCTATTGTAAATAGTATCACTGCAATCTTAAAGAACAAAAACAAAGACAAAAGCTGTTGAAGGATCTGCTTGCTTAGAGGCATCTGTTGAAGGAACTGTCTTGCTTTGGAGGCAATGTTTCAGGCTTCAAATTGAAGGCAATGAGACCAACAAAAATTTAAGCAAGGCTATATCAGATATGAAGAAACTTCTAACGACCTGGATTGGAGACCAGACACAGAAGCATATCCTTCTCAGCACCATGAAAATTATGGCCAAAGCAAAAAGTTTGTGATGTTGAAAGAAAAGGCTGGACCTGACCACAATGTTGAATTTGCTGCCAGCTCTGGGTGGTTTAAACAATTCAAGAATCATTATTCACTGCATCATGTAAAAATGAGCAGTGAGTCTGCGAGTGCTGATGTGAAGGCAGCTGAAGAATTTCTGGAAACTCTGGATGTGCTGATTGTGGAGGAAAATTACTTGCCAGAGCAAATCGATAGGGATGAAACCTTCCTATTCTGCAAATGGATGCCTGAGAGGACTTTCATCCATAAGGAAGCCAAGTTAACGCCGACTTTCAATTCTTTGAAGGACAGGATAACAGTTTTGCTTGGAAGCAATGTTGCAGGTTTCAAATTGAAATCCTTTGTGATATGGCACAGTGAGAACCCCATGGCCTTCAAACATATCAATAAATGCACACTTCCAGTGTACTACAGGAGCAATAAGAAGTCATAGATGACCCAGCTCCTCTTCCAAGATGTCCCCCTGAATGGCTATGCCAGCGAAATGGAGAACTCTTTGGAGAATAACATACCATTCAAGATATTGCTTATTATTGATAATCCTCCTGCACATCCTTCTTTCATTGGCAATCTTCATTCCAATATTAAAGTGGTGTTTCTTCCTACAAACACCACCTCTTTGATCCAACGAATGCATCAAGAAGTTATAGCTGCTTTTAAGGCCTACTCCCTGAGTTGGGTCTTTGCCCAGCCTATGGTGAATCTGAGGAAGACACTGAGAAGACACTGATGCAATTCTGGAAGGATTACAGCATCTATAGCTATGTTAAGAGCCTTGCTTGGAATAGGGGTAATGTCACCAATTAGAGTATGAATGGCATCTGGAAGGAGACACTCAACATTCATCAGTTGCTTCAAAGGATTTGCCAAAGATGAGGATATTGCAAAATCAGTGAGGCTGTGGTTGGAGATGGGTGTGGATGAGGATGATGTTGGGGCTTTGCTGCAGGTGGCTTCTGAGGAATTAGCTAATGAGGAGTTGTTGGAACTGGAACAGAAACCCACAGCTGAAGAAGAGGCAAGAGACAAGGAAACTGCAAGAGAAGAAGAAAGAAGAACCCCCAAGAAGATTCACAGTGAAGGGTTTAGCAGAAGCTTTTGCAGGCCTCACCAAGCTTCTTAACAGCTTCTTAAAAAGTTTAAAAACATGGATCCCAACTCCAAAGTGTTTTCATTAATAGAGGGTTGCTCATGGTGCATTATCTGCTTGCAAGCAAATCTATAATGAAAAAATGAAACAAACCAAGCAAATCATCATGGCCATATTTCTGAAAAGAGTGAAACTTCCTCAAGAAGAGCCTCACACAGGTCCCTCATGAGGTAGTCTAGAAGAAGGCATTGTTATCTTAAGAAATGACAGCTCCATGCCTGTTATTGCCTCTGAAGACCTTCAGGTTGGACAAGTTGTGAAGGGGGAAGACAGTGATATTGATGATCCTGACCTTGTGTAAGCCTAGACTAATGTGTTCCATCTTGCTTTTAGCAAAACACGTTTAGAAAGTAAAATAAAGGCATTTTAAAAATAGAAAAAAAGCATATAGAATAAGGATATAAAGAAAGAAAATATTTTTGTACAGCTGTACAATGTGCTTGTGTTCTCATCTAAGTGTTATTACAAAAGAATCAAAAAATTTAAAAAATTAAAAAGCTTATAAAGTTAAAATGTTATAGTAAGCTAAAGTTAATTTACTGTTAAAGGAAGAAAAATATTTTATACATTTAGGGTAGCCTAAATGTATAGTGTTAATAAAGTGTACAGTCCTTCACATTTACTCACTACTCACTCACTGACTTACCCAGAGCAACTTACGGTCCTGCAAGCTTCATTCATGCTAAGTCGCCTCTTGTACAGGTGTACCATTTTTATCTTTTATGTCATGTTTTGACCGTATCTTTTCTATGTTTAGATACATAAATGTTTACCATTGTGTTACAATTGCCTACAGTATTCAGTTCAGTAACATGCCGTACAGGTTGGTAACCTAGGAGCAATAGGCTGTGCCATTTTGCGTAGGTGTGTGGTAGACCATATGCTGTAAGCTTGTGTAACTACGCTCTATGATGTTCACACACTGATGAAGTCACCTAACAACTGACACATTTCTCAGACTATATCCCTGTTGTTAAGCAGGACATGACTGCAAATCCAAGAGAACAAAGGGGAAGCTTGTATGTTTAGTTTGCTGCTATATCTGCACTTCCTGGAAAAATGCTCGGAACACCATGCATACTCTGGAAATCTTTTTCAAATATATGAAAAAAAAAAGCCAGAGTTTCAGTCCAAATATCCAAGGTAGTCAGCAATTGCTTCTTCTTTTCAGTTTTAGATTCTCTATAGGCATAAGATATCTGAAACCCTGAGGGTTTATTTCGATAATCCATGAAAATCTGAGGTAGCATATGATGTCTTTTCTTTGACCCTACATTCACTCTGGTACTAGAATTCTCAACATTGCAAAATTCAACTCTCTTCAAGCATCTGGATCATAGCCTGAATTTGAGTCCCTCACTTTTTATCTTTGCCCACCTAGCATATAATGTTCCCAAAAAGGAATGGCTTGATTGGCTCAATCAACTACGAAGCAGAGTTCCCATACTAAGGTCCACGCTCTGCAGCCAAAGTCCACCAGGAACAAACCTAGAGCTGGGCAAGCTGAATTACTTGTTCTTGCAAATGGAGAATGCATGCCCATAAGGAACTGTGGGGCATCTCAGAGAGTGTTAGAAAGGACGTTTATGGCATTTGAATGAGTGTTAGGTAATTTGAGGGAGGGATCAAGGAAGCAGGGCTTTGCTCTGGATTGGATGCTCTCAGGAAGTGGAGGGTAACTCTATGATTGAGTATCTTAAATCATATCTAGAATAAGGGAAGACTAAAAATGAGGCCAAGTCTGTAATTGACAAGCACCCCTCACTCATATTAGCTGGGAGAGGGGAGGTTTGGTATTTTATGGTTTACACAGTGAACCAGTAATGATGAATACAGTGTTTTCATCTGTGCTTAGATAAGATTATAAAGTTTTTTGTTTTTTTGCTTATTTGGTGTCACTTCTTCACACTCAAAGAGTGATTCTATCTGATGTTAGAATTCCGAGAGACCTGAGAACAACACGTCTAGCTGTGAATGCCAGGTCACAGAGACACAGCTGTGAGAGTCAGGCCGGTTCCCCATGTTAGGGACTGCTTTTCTTTTTCTCTCCAGCTGCCTCAGAGATGATTGCCACCCCTACCCCCTTTCCAGCCCACATGTGGTTATGTTTAACTTCTGTCTGATCATAGATCCAGCATGTAGCAAGGCTTCATGCATGCAGCAAGCTTCCATTCCATGAATGCTGCAAAAACCACCATATCTTATGCCAGAAGTATCTCAGCCTCCTTCCTCCCAGTATGGCTATAGGTGTGGTAGGTTCCTGAGGCTTCCTGGACATCTAGTACAGAGGTCCTGACACTAGTAGAGAGAAGACTGCAGTGGTCTGGGGCAAGATGGTAAGGGACTAGACACTGTGGACATGGAGAAGCTGGAGTCAAGAGATATTTGAGAGGTAGAATTCATAAGATTATCAGGGAGAGAAACTGAGGAGTCTGATATTGCTATCTTAGGAGGCCAGGTATTAGTGATGTTATTAACCAAGGTGAAGCTTGTAAGTTCACAATAGATTTTACAGGGAGGTGATCATTTCTGTTTGGGACATGTTCCATTTAAGATGCCTATCGCAGAGATGACCTATAGGCAGTAGCGTATAGGGGAGGGTTTAGCACTGGGACTCACCAACCTGATGAAGGTGGGAGGGTCGCTTAGATAACAAGGGAGAACAAGTAGAATGAGAAAAGAAGCAGCTGCAGAACAAACTCAAATAAGCAACTAGAAACAAAGAAAAACAAATATGGGGAAATTATCTAGAATGAAAAGAGACTAATAAGTGTATGCTTTTAAAAATGTCAAAGGCATCAGGGAAGTCAAAAACTGGGAAAACCAATAAGTAGTGGCCATTTCCATGCATTCATTTATTCAACAGATATTTATTGGGCACCAACTATGTACCAGGGGCTGTTCAGGCCCTAGAAATAACATAGTGTGTTGGAGGATGAGGGGCGGGTAGGAGGGAGAAAACAAACAGACATCCCTACCCTCATAGATCTTACATAATTAACTTATTTATTATAAGTATATTATGTAAGAGATCAGAAGATAATAACTATTTTGAAGACAAGACAAAGAAGGAGATGGTCTGAGGTGGGGGTGTGGGAGAAAGCTGAATTTTAGACAGGGTGCTCTCTCAGCTGCGAAGTACCATTTAAACAAATGTGAAGTAGTTGAAGTGAATGATGTGGTTATCTGGGGAAGGTCAATCCAGATGGCAAGGAAGTTCTCAGTGCTGTCAATAGCTAGACCAACAAGAGAAGTTTAGCCTTGCACATAGTAAATGTTCAATATATATTCAATGAGTTAACTAATGCAGTGAGTATTCATGGAAGTAAGTATACAAATAATTGATTAGTTTGAGAAGCGCAATCAATATGTAGGCATAACAGTAGGTTGACCTGGAAAAATTAAAAGTATTTAGGAATACCTTCTTGATAAAATATACATTTACGTGTTGTTACTTAACAATGTAAAAGGTCTCCTTTTGTTTCCTTTTTTTCTGAGAGTGATCATTAGATAGATAAATTTTGCAATAGATATTTGCAAGACTAGAATTTGGGCTTTTGTTGGGGAGGCATGGTATTTCGTTGTCCTTTTGCTTCTGTCCACTATTTTATCATAAAAGAAACCTCATGTAAACATTACGGTCTTATTCTGATTGACAAACAGCAGTAGGCAGCGATTTCTTATGGCTGAGGTATCTAATATAAAACAGGTCTGTATACACATGCACATGGACAATTTATATCAAGGCCCTGATAAAAGTTAAATTGTGTCTTGATTTTTGAGAACTGAAATATCTGCTTTTCTGCCAGCACCACAGAGAGCTCATGAATGATGGAAGTGCTTTGGCTTTTAGAGAAGTGCCATTTCTTTGCAATGCTACCTCTTTGGGGAACAAATATGAAAAATAAAATGTGTCACTTTACATGATACAGAGTCTTTTTATTGTCACCTTCCTGGCTTTAAAAGTGAATGGACAAATCATAAAAAGACATATGGTAGATGCAAGTTCTGCTTTAGATTTAGAGATCCTACTGGAGTATATAATTCAGTGAGTCTTTTCTATGTCTCTTATTTCTCCCATTCCTTATCTATGGGCAGAGCGACCTGGTAATAAAATACCAAACTGTGAATACTTTTGGCTGGCAGTCTCTCTCAGCTTATACCTCTTGAAGATGATGATTTTCCTCTCAACTTATTCCACAGGAGTATTGTTAAAATTCATCAGATTGAGCCCTGGGGATTTAATAGAAGTGGTTGTGTACACATATGGCTGTAATGACAATTTGCCAAATTTTCAGAGATCACAATCACAAGGATCAATTATGAACAGTTTGCAGACTTAGAAACCAATACTTTAAAAATTAATGGAACCGCAATAGGACAACTTCACACTCCCTAGGATGGCAATAATAAAAAAGACAAACAATAACAAGTGCCTGTGAGGATGTGAAGAAATTGGAATCTTCATACATTGCTGTTGAGAATGTAAAATGATGCAGCCACTGTGAAAACAGTATGGCAGTTTCTCAAAAAGTTAAACACAGAGTTACCATGTGACCCAGCAATTCCACTCCTACATATATACCCAAGAGAATTGAGAACATATGTCCACACAAAACTTGTACATAAATGTTCATGGCAGAATTATTCATAATAGCCAAAAAGTAGAAACAACCCAAATGTCTATCAACTAATGAACGTATAAATAAAATGTAGTATATCCATACAATGGAATAATATTCAGCCACCGAAAAGAATGAAGTAATTTTATATTATTCAACATAGATGAAACATGAAAACATGCTGGTAAAAGAAACTAGACACAAAAGGTCAGATATTTCATGACTCCATTTATACAAAATGTCTAGAATAGGTAAATCCATAGAAAGAAAAAAATTGATTAATGGTTGCCTAGGACTGGGAAGTTTGTGGGTAAATAGGGAGTGACTGCTAACTGGTATGAGATGTTCATTTTAGAGGTGATAAAAATGTTCTGGCATTAGATAGTGATGATGGTTGCACAAATATACTTTAAAAATCATCAGATTGTATACTGTAAAAGTATGAATTTTATGGAATGTAAGTTACATCTCAAAGTTGTTATTTTAAAATTTTTAAATCAAATATTTAAAATTCAATTGAATATCATATGACATAAAGGGATTATTGTTAATTCTTGGTATGATAATAATATCGTGGTTATGTTTTTTAAACATGTCTTATGGAGATAATCACTAAATTATTATAAATTTTTAATTAATGGCAAGTTTATATTGCTAAGGGGGTACCCTATTGCTGGACTCCCATCACATGGACATGGTGGCCATGGACTCTAAATCCCAGATTCATGCTTTGATCTTGAGAAAATTTCTTTGATACTGCAAAACTCAGTGTTCTCTTCCAGAAAGCAGAAATTGTTATAAGGATTGAAAACTCTTAGGGCAGTTATGAAAGCCAGTAGCTCATCAACAAATGGTCATTGTTGTTGGGGGTGGGAGGTGAAGGTAGTTCTTAACTTTATTACGTTGATTCCAAGACACATTTTTTTTTTCATTTTAACAATTCTGAAGCTAAGGTGCATCTACTAATCAGCGGCATTTTGTAGTTTAATTAAAATACTCTTGCTTTTTTAAAAAATGTAGATTTAGAGGACACAAGTGCAGATTTCTTACATGCATACATTGCATAGTGGTAGAAATTTTGCTTTCTTACGGTACATAAAATAAAGGAGCATCTTATATTAAATGAAGATAAGAATAGTTGTTTCATTCTTATGTTCCAAGCAGTGGTTTAGGCACTGAGAATATAGCAGCAAACTGTAAAGACTAAGTTCTTGCCCATGGAGAGTTGACACTTTAGTGGAGTGAGAAGAGAGGGGACATAAATTAATAAATATTTACTGTGTCAAGTAGCTGTATGTGTTATAAAAATTATAAAGTAGAATATCTGCATGAAATTAGACCCTTGCCTTACACCATACAAAAATAAACTCAAAAGCTGGACGTGGTGGGACACACCTATAGTTCCAGCTACTCAAGGGGCTGAGGCAGGAGGATTGCTTAAACCGAGGAGTTTGGGGCTATAGTGCACTATGATTGCACCAGTGAATAGGCACTGCACTCCAGCCTGCACAATATAACAAGACTTTGTGTCTACAAAGAAAAAAAGAACTCAGAATGGATTAAATAACTAAACGTAAGACCTGAAATCCTAATACTCCCAAAAGAGAACATAGAAGAAAAATTCCTTGATATTGGCCTTGGCAATAGTTTTTTGGCTATTACACCAAAAGCTCGGGTACAAAAGCAAAAGTAAATAAATGAGACTTCATCGAACTAAATTTTCTGCACAGCAAAGGAAATAATCAACAAAATGAAACAGCAATCTATGGACTGAAAAATAGTGTTTGCAAACCATACATGTGATAAAGGGATAGTATCCAAAACTCATGCCGCTTAATAGTAGTAAAACAAATAACTTGATTTAAAAATGGGCAAAGGACATAAATAGACATTTCTCCTCAGAAAACATAAAAATGGTCAGCAGGTATATGAAAAGGTGGTCAACATCATCAATCATCAGGAAAATGCAAACTAAAACTACTGTGAGTAATCACCTCACATTTGTTGACATGACTATTGCCAGTCAAGAGATAACAAATGTTGGAGAAGGTGTGAAGGAAAGGGAACCCTTGTACATGGTTGCTAGAAATATAGATTAGTGTGGCCTTTATAGAAAACAGTATGGAGGTTCCTAAAGAAATTAAAACTGTAACTAACTACCATATGACCCAGCAATTCCTCTTCTGAGTATATAACCAAAGGAAGTGAAATCACCACCTCCTAAAGACATCTGCACTCCTATATTCATGGCAGTATTATTCCTAATAGCCAAGAACTGGACACAATCTGACTCCATCAATGAATGTCTAAATTGTTATGTATATGTATACATATATAGTGAAATATTATTCAGCCTTAAAAAAAGAAGATCCTGCCATTTGCCAGACATTAATAAACCCGGAGAATGTTATGCTAGGTGAAATAATCCAGACCACAGAAAGAAAAATATTGAAGGCTCTCATTTTTATGTGGAATCTAAAAAAAAAAAAAATTCAAATATACAGATATACAGAGATAGAGAATAAAACAGTGGCTGCTAGGGGCAGGGGAGAGTGGGATAGAAATGAGGAGATCTAGGTTAGAGGATAAAAAGTAGCTTACATGGGGCATGGTGGCTCACGCCTGTAATTCCAGCACTTTGGGAGGCCAAGCCTGGCAGATCACTTGAGGTCAGGAGTTTGAGATCAGCCTAGCCAACGTGGTGAAACCCCATCTCTACTAAAAATACAAACATTAGCCAGGCATGGTGGCACGCGCCTATAACCCCAGCTACTCAGGAGGGTGAGGCAGGAGAATCGCTTGAACCTGGGAGACAGGAGTTGCAGTGAGCCAAGATCGTGCCACTGCACTCCAGCCTGGGCTACAGAGCCAGACTCCGTCTCAGAAAAAAAAAAAAAAAAAAGTAGCAGATATATAGGATGAACAAGTCCAGAAACCTAAATGTACAACATGAGGATTATAGTTTTAAAAATTGTACTGTATTAGGGATCTCTGCTAAATGAGTAGATTGTAGCTGCTCTTATCACAATGAAAGGGTAACTATGTAAGATGATGGATATGTTAATTTGCTTCAGTAGAGTAACCCTTTTACTATTTATGTATCTAATAACCTCATGTTTTATACCCTAAAGAAATGCAATAAAATTGATTTTTAAAAATAAAAAGTGAAATAAAGGGATTAGAGTGTAATTGGCTATTCTTTTATGTAGGGTATTCAGAGACGTGTTCTCTGATTAGGTAATATTTGAGCAAAAACTGGAAGATGATTAAACAATCATTTCTAAAATACCTTGTAAAACTTTGTAAAAAAGTAAAGAAGCATTTTCTCTCATTATGCTGTAAAACCATCATATTCTTGATTAGCCCCTAGAAAAAAAATAATTGGCTCAGTGTCTGTCATTATGAAGTTTCATGGGCTTGTCTAAGAGACAGACATGGAAACATTAATTGCCATGCAATATAATAGCTACTAATATAGAAAACTCTAATACCTCTCTAGAAACATATAGGAGGCGGACCATAATAGAAGGCCTCACAGAAATATAATTCGAGCTGCAGACTTAAAAATATTTTTAATTAAAAATATTTAATTAATATTTTAATTAAAAATATTTTTAGAGAAAATGTATATACAGAAAAGTGCACACACACACACAAATCACCTCCATTGCCTATTTTTTGTTTTGTTTTTTGCAATATAAAATGAGAAATAAAAGTCTCTCTCTCATTACCACCAGAGTTGGCAAATTTTTTCAGTAAAGGGTGAGATAGCAAATGTTTTAGGCTTTGCAGACCAGACAGTGTCTGTCACAACTATTCAACTCTGCCAATAAAGTGCAAAAGTGCCAGAGAGAATACATAAACAAATGAGCATCATTGTGGTCCAGCAGATGTATAATGACAAAAACAAGGCAGGGCTGGGCGCGGCTGCTCATGCCTGTAATCCCAGCACTTTGGGAGACTGAGGTGGGCAGATCATGAGGTCAGGAGATCGAGATTATCCTGGCCAACACGGTGAAACCCCGTCTCTACCAAAATACAAAAAATTAGGCAGGCGTGGTGGTGCACGCCTGTAGTCCCAGCTACTTGGGAGGCTGAGGCAGGGGAATTGCTTGAACCCAGGAGGCGGAGGTTGCAGTGAGCCAAGACTGGGCCACTACACTCCAGCCTGGGCGACAGAGCAAGACTCCATCTCAAAAAAAAAAAAAAAAAAAAGAGGCACGCAGCTGCATTTGAACATAGTTTGTCAATCCCTGCCATACCCAGAAACTGGGTATAAGGAGTGCAGTGTATAACTCATTTGTCCTATTTTAACTAAAACCTAGAGGATGAGTGAAAGAAGATAGTGGGTCACAGGAGGAACCGTATAATCAAGACAGATCAAAAGTCACATGTACTTACACTCATGTAAAAATTAGAAATTAAAAAATTCATGGAATATTCAGAGAATTGTACATAGTTAATATGGTTAGACCTGAATTTTATTTTTTATTTTTTATTTTTTTTTATTTTTTTGAGGCAGAGGCAGGAGGATAGCTTGAGCCCAGGAGGCTGAGACCTGCCTGGGCAATATAGCGAGACCCTGTTCTCCACAAAAAGAAAAAGAAAAAAAAGAGTCTCATTCTGTCACCCAGGCTAAAGTGCAGTGGCATGATCTCGGCTCAATATAGCCTCTGCCTCTGCCTCCTGGGTTCCAGCGATTCTCCTGCTCAGCCTCCCTAGTAGCTGGGATTACAGGCACGTGCCGCCACACCTGGGTAATTTTTGTATTTTTAGTGGAGATGGGGTTTCACCATGTTGGCCAGGCTGGTCTTGAACTCCTGACCTCAGGTGATCCACCTGCCTCGGCCTCCCAAAGTGCTGGGATTACAGGCGTGAGCCACCATGCCTGACCAGACCTGATGTTTTATAAGCTAAATCCCACTGTTCCTGTGTAGTAATAAATTAATGACAGTCTTCTTGTATCTTACTGGGGGAATGAGGAAGAAATGACTAGGGACATTTCAATTTCAACTTTTTCCTCCATTGCGCCTTTTGAGTCTAAGTTACCTGTGAGTGAAAGAAGTGTTCATACTTCCAATTAGTCATTTCCTAGTGTTCAGATGTGAACAAAACAAGCGTTATAGCTTTAATATCCTAATTTGCCCCTTGGCTTCAACTATATTTCTAAAGATCTTTGATCCTGACATGGGTTTTTAGCTCTGCTATATCTGTTCCCAAATCTTAACACTCATTAGCTTATCTGAAATCTATTTTATTGCTGTTTTTTTCCACACTCGAGCGAGATGATCTGGAAACTTGTGAGTGATTCCTGTAGCCCTGCATATCTATGCCAACAGTTTATTCCCAACAACCCCTAAATTTCTCTCCCGCTACCAGTATGGCAAATTATGTAAACCCAGTCAAGCAATGATGTGCATCACTTACCGAGAAAATCTCTCAATAGGAAAATAAATTCAAGTAGCTGAGCTTTTCAAGGACCTTTTAGAACTGTTCTGATGTCTTTGGGCAAATATGTATATTACCTCTTGAAATAGCTGTGCCTGATATGATGGTGGCAGTTCAGGTATCAGAGGCAGACATGGATTTGAGTTCTAGCTACCTATAACTGTAGTAGTTTGCCCTTCTATGCTTCATCTGTAAAACGGAATATTTAATTACTTCACAAAGTTGTGATATCAAAAAACAACTTAGGTGAAAGTTTGGACTGGTATCCAGCAGGTCACAGGGGCATAATGTGTTAAGCTCCTTCATCGTCATTAATTAATATGTCCACCTATTCACAAAGCTTAAATATAGCTATATGTACCAAAATGTGAAAAAAAAAAATCTGGGCTGGTTGTGGTGGCTTATGCCTGTAATCCCAGCACTTTGGGAGGCTGAGGAGTTTGAGACCAGCCAGGGCAACATAGGGAGACCCACCCTGTCTATATATATACATTTAAAAATCTGTCTTCATCCATAGGTGTAGAATGATTTGATGCTTAAAGTAACTAAAACACTTTGGGATTTAAAAAATTAGAGTATCATTTAAATCATCTTGAAAAAGAAAGATAAGACGAAAAGGGGGCTGATAGAGGAGAAATTAAAATAACATTCCTACCCCAGCTTCCTTTGATTCAGTATTTCATCATAAGCCTTAACATACTCATAATCTTCAGTAGTATAGTATTTATGTCTAGCCCAACTGTCACTGCTCTTGCTTTTTTCTCTTCTTTCATTCTGCCTTTAACTCATGTTACTTTGCTGTATTTTATGTTCATCTGTAAGCGCCCTCAAACCCTTTTTGAAACACAGAGGGGTATAAATAAAATAAAGTAGTTCCTGTGCCAGACATGGTAACTTCAGAAGGAGAGCCCAAGAAATCATAATTCTTAACAGTGCCTAACCCATAGTTCCAGCCCATAATCTGTGGCCTGTTGGGCAACAAAACCAACTTTTGCCTTTTCCTAAACTTCTTTAATTGTAAAAATTATAGTTGCTACCATCTATTAAGTACTTAATACGTGCTCTGTGCTCACTGTTAGTCTAAGACCTCTGTTTATTCATTTAATTTTCCCAGTAATTCTAGGAAGCAGGTAATAATTATTATCCCCAATGAACAACCAAGGAAATTGAGTGACAAAGAAATTAAGTCCGTTTCTCAAGGTCAGGCACCTGCTAAGTGGTGAGCTAGGGTCCCTCTGAAGGCAGCCTGACTCCAAACCTGTTTCTCTCTTAGCCACTATGTAATGCAATTCATAGGGGAATTAAAAAGTCCTCATAAAGGTCTTAGAATATATATATATATTTTTAATGAGACACGGTCTTGCTCTGTCGGCCAGGTTGGATTGCAGTGGCATGATCTTGGCTCACTAAAACCTCCGCCTCCTGGGTTCAAGCGAGTGTCCTGCCTCAGCCTCCTGAGTAGCTGGGATTACAGGCACATGCTACCATGCTCTGCTAATTTTTGTATTTTTAGTGGAGATGGAGTTTTGCCATGTTGCTCAGGGTGATCTCAAACTCCTGGCCTCAAGTGATCTGCCCACCTCAGCCTCCCAAATTGCTGGGATTACAAGCCTGAGCTGCTGCACCCAGGTGGTCTTAGCAACACTTTATAATTCTTCCTTGATTTGGTTTTAGCCTCATAGATATTGATAAATCATCTAAAAAACCATTCTCTTACACTCTATTATAAGTTAATTTTCTGCCCTTAAAGTTGTTCTTTTTCTTTAAAAATAATAAATAAAAATAAGAAAGTTGTTATTTATCCTTTCTTCAATATATTTCTCAAAAATTTCAATACAGATTTTACATGGCTAGGAAGGAGAAAGAATGAGTGAAAATAGCCTGCTCTTTCAAACAGTCAAATCAATTCAACAAAATATTCACAGAGACATCACCATAGCAGACCAAATGACAGATCCTGGGGCTATGCAGAGTAGGATTCTTTGGCTTCATGGTGCCTATGTCCAATGGGGAGTCCAAATATTAAACATGAAGTGATGTCTTCATTCATTAGTGCTGCTATAACAAAATACCACAGCCTGGGTAATTTATAAAGAAAAGAAATGTATTTTCTCGCAGTTCTGGAGGCTGGTAAGTCCAAGATCGAAGTACTGGCTGGTGACGGAGGGCCCAGTCTCTCTGCTTCCAGGATGGTACTTTGGTGATGCAACCTTCAGAGGGGAGCAAAGCTATATCATCACATGGCAGTCGGCAGAAGGACAAGCTAACCAAATGCTTTGCAAAGCTTCTTTTATAAGGGCCTTAATCCCATTCAGGAGGGAGGAGTCCTTGTGGCCTAATCTCCTGTTAAAGGTCCCACCTCTTTATCCTATTACATTGTCCTTTAATTCTGAACATCTGAATGTTGGAGGGGACATATTCAAATCCTGGCAAGTGATAATGATGTGAGAGAGAGAATGGTAATAACTCAGGGTTCTCTGAGAGCCAGCGGATGGGTACTGTATCCAGATGAGTAATTTAGGATAGCACTGATTCCCTCAGGCTTCCCACTGAAAAGGTTGCTTTGGTTGAGGTCTTTTGAAAGATGTCATGAGAGATGAAGTGAAGGCTTTCAGAGTATTGCGTTTTAGTCAGCTCAGGATGTCATAACAAAGTGGCTTAACAATATAAATTTATTTCTTGAAGTTCTAGAGGCTGTCAAGTTCAAGATGAAGGTGCCAGCATGGTTAGTTTCTGGTGAGGGCTCTCTTCCTGGCATGTAGACAGCTGCCTTCTCACTTGTGTTCTCACCTGCCAGGGAGAAAGAGAAAGAACAAGTGAGTTCTCTAGTTTCTCTTCTTATATGGACACTAATACTATAAAATCAGGGTGCTACTTTTATAACCTCATTTAACCTTAATTACCTCCATAAAGGCCTTATCTCCAAATATGGTCACATTGGGTGTTGAGACTTCAACATATGAATTTTGAGAGACACAAATATTCAGTCCATAACATATGAGTAGGGGGAGGGAAGAGTGACAGAGTTTGAGCATGGAGAGGTTTCAGGAAGAAAATATAGAATTGAGACCCTGTTGATTTCAAGGATCTGAACATAATTCCATAATTAAGGTGTTTGGATACTAGAAGGTTAATGAGTTCAGCAAAAGTTTAGGCTTTATCCAAAGAGCAACAATGATGAGAAATCATAGAAATGCTTTACCACAGAAGGGACACAACGTCATATAATTCTTGAGGAGCCTTATAATAGTAAGGAGGATAGGACAGGGGCGAGCTGGAAGGCAGACAATTGAGGAGATTGTAGTTTCAGGCTAGAGGCACTGAGGACAGAAAGGAGTGGGAAGATTAAGGAGAGATGTTTAGGGGGTCAAAACAGCAGGATTTTGAGATGAATTCAACTCTGTGAAAGAGGGGAAGGGAGAGGTGTCAAAGATGGTGTCCAGGCTGCTGGCTGGGTCCTCCCCAGCACTTGGTGCTCCAGGAGAGAGGAAACAGGCATTAGATATAGAACACAAAAAGAGAATTGTCTGTGTCCCAGGCAGCGCAGTGAGAAAACTCTCCCCTACTAGCTAAGAGCCCCAAGCATAGCTGGAGTCTCTAACGGCCAGAGCTTTCTGTCATTTAGCTTGCCTTTTATAGCCACCTTTAAGCCTTAAAGTTTAAAAACTAACGATGCCTCACTGGTGTGCATTTATCAGCTTTCACCAATTTCCCCATAGGCTCATGTTCTGAGTATTTGTGTTATCTTCTTTGGTATATTCCTCTAAGTACATGGAGATCCAGGCTATGAGAAACAGACCTCTGTGATCTTGTCAGTGGATATTGATTAGCTGAGCAATCGGGAAGCCAGGAGATCTGAAATTTATTTTCTGAAATATGTCTAGATTAAAAAGAAGTTAAATATAATGATAAGAAGTAATGTTTATTCAGTGTTAGCAGATATCAAGTACTAGGCGTGTATGTGTGTGTGTGTGTGTGTGTGTGTGTGTGTGTGTATATATATACACACACATAATTTAATCCTGATAGCCACTCTCTAAGTCATATTATCCCATTTTACAGATGAAAACATTGAGATTTTGGATTTAAATGATTTGCAAGTGAATCTCACAGCTGAGAAGTCAAATCCAGGCAGACTGACTCATAATGCTCAAATCATAATTTTTATGCCATTTTGTGTCTCCAATTTTGTTTTTATGATAGCTTAACAACTGAGAATTTTAAACATTTTGTCCATTAAATTGCAGCATATGTATTGTGATTTAAAATAGCTTTCTTATTATATTAATAGAGACTTATTGTGAGAAACTTGAAAAATATAAGGAAAATAAAAATCATCCATAATCTTATCACCTGAAGATAACTATTATTACAATTTTGATGTATTTCATGCCAGTATTTTTGGTACTTTTTTATAGTTGAGATCAGTGTTTATAAATTATAATCATGCTTTTTCATTTAAATTATAAACATAATCATTTCTCTGTGCTATTAAGCATGATTTACAAATGTTATTTTCAATGGCTGTAAAATATTTCATTACATGGATATATTATAATTGATGTAACCATTGAAGCATTTTTGAACATTTAGATTTTTTCCTGTTTTACTACTATAAATAATACATTTGATATTTCCAATTGTTTCCTTAAAAAATAATCACTAGAAGTATAATTATTGCTTCAAAAAGGGTAGGCACAAAAAAAAGCAAGGGTAGGCACCTTTTGAAGGCTCTTATTGCTTTCCAAAAACAGTGAAACAGTAGACACTCAACCGGGAATAAAAATTCCCATCTCACTATAGCCTTACCAGCACCAAGTACTATCACCTTGATATCTTTATTAAAAATTTCATTTAAAGTCCTATTTCCTTGAGTACAGACAACATTTAGCATTATTATATGCACTTGAGGTTGTTTTTATCTTTTCTTGAATTTTTTTCTTTTCCTGTTCCTTATCCATTCTCCTTTCATTCAACAAATATCTATTGAGCAACTATTATGTGCTAGGCTTTATCTAAAACTCTGAAAATAGAGTAGTAAAGGAGATAGGCACGATCTCTGCTCTTGTGGTGCCGATAGGAGAAGGCATATAATAAATGAATTAAAAAGTTAAGAAAAAATCTGACAGTAAAAGAGTTTTGCAGGCTATTTACTTAAAAAGTGTAATATGGGCCAGACGCGGTGGCTCATGCCTGTAATCCCAGCACTTTGGGAGGCTGAGGTGGACGGATCACCTGAGGTCAGGAGTTCGAGACCAGCCTGGCCGACATGGTGAAACCCTGTCTCTACTAAAAAACACAAAAATTAGCTGGGCATGGTGGTGGGCGCCTGTAATCCCAGCTACTTGGGAGGCTGAGGCAGGAGAATCGCTTGAACCCAGGAGGCAGAGGTTGCAGTGAGCCGAGATTGCACCATTGCACTCAAGCCTGGGTGACAAGAGTGAAACTCCATCTCAAAAGAAAAGGGTGGGGGGGTGGCGGTGGGTAATAGGATGAAGCATAAAGCAGAGTTCTTAAAGTTTTCATTCTCAAGAACACTTCACATTCTTAAAAATTATGGAGAACCCACTGTGGGTTATGTATACATAGCAATATTTACAGTATTAGAAATGAAAACTGAGAAATGTGTAAAACAGAAGAACACTCAAGCACACATTCCATTGTCCATCAGAGAGATGTGATCACCCATCATATAGTCCCTGGAAAACTCTACTCTATACTTGGAAGAGAGTGAGAATGAAAAGGCAAAGAATGACTTGGTATTATTATAAAAACAGTTTTGATCTAACAGACCCCCTGCAAAGATTTTGGGGAATCTCTGGCATCCCCAGACCATATTTTGTGAACCACTGTGGTAGAGAATGCCTTGCTACTTTGGACTGGGTGTCTAGAGGAGGTCTCTCTGAGAGTATGACATTTAAACCAGGATTCAAACCATGATAAAGAACTGCAGTGTGGGTTGGGCGTGGTGGCTCATGCCTGTAATCCTAACATTTTGGGAGGCCAAGGCAGGTGGATCACCTGAGGTCAGGAGTTCGAGACCAGTCTGACGAACATGGAGAAACCCTGTCTCTACTAAAAATACAAAATTAGCTGGGCATGGTGGCACATGCCTGTACTCCCAGCTACTTGGGATGCTGAGGCAGGAGAACCGCTTGAACCCGGGAGGGGAAGGTTGCAGTGAGCCAGTCTGGGCAACAAGTGTGAAACTCCATCTCAAAAAAAAAAAAAAAAAAAAAAGAGCTGTGGTGTGAATGTGTGAATGTCAAAGGGAAGAACATTCTGGTGAAAAGGTATAGCATGGGTGAAAGCCCAAAGGAGGGAATGGGCAGAGTTCGTTGGAGAAACACAAGTAAGACCAGTGTGTTAATCTTAATAACGTGCCTTTCTATAGGATTTTTAAGAGAAATTTGAGTATATGCGGTTTTAGATTGATAGACTGAACTTAGACCCCATACCTTCAGAACGATGTACCTCTTATTTGCTAATTAGAGAAAGGAAAGCAATGGAATCACTTTTGTCCCAGTGGGTAAGCAAGGGCTCATGGTGATGAATGTGAAGTTGAATTTGCCCACATTTAGGAACTCAGTACCCAACACCAAGGTTTATAGCAACATTTAACATTCATTTCACGTAGTTGCCTTTGTTAGCTTTTAAGTCAAGAACAGTTGGCAGGAAAATTCCCCCTTTTTTGTCTTAGTAAAACTTAGATCTCAATCAAGTTTCTCTTTTATCAGACAGAACAGGATGTGGACAAACCAGGCTGCTGCTGCACCCTTCCATTCATGAAGCCAGACTTACCTATAATGAGTCTCAGCATCACTCCAGAAATTAAAACAAATAGAATGCCATTAGCCCAATGACCTGCCAGCATTTCAGTTTAGGATCTAATGTAAGATTCTCAGTAGAAAACTAAATATTAGGATATGAATGGGACACCAAAATTAAGCACTAGTCTGCTTTAGTGCTTGAGGTCTACTAGGCAGCTATGGACCAAAAACACAGACACCCCTGGAGCCATGGAATGTTAAAAAGCACCCCAAATTCCAGCCATTGCTCTTATGACCAAAGAAGCCAAGGGACCAGTCTTACAGTTTTTGCATACATGTATTTTAACTAATTAGCAACATGTTTCCAGGGTTCTTGTTAAGTATAGATTCCTGGAACCAGCCTCTGCTCTACAGAGTTGGAATCTCCAGGGAAGAGCCCTGGGAATCCCTCTTTTAAGTAACTGTTCTACTTCATTCTTATCAAGCAAGTTTGATTACACCGACTTAGTTCTTTTGAACTGTTTGCCAGTAATCCCTACCTGCTATCATAAAACTGGCCAGCCACCAGGGATATCACTGCAGCAGGATTTCCCAGAATTCTTGATAAGAATCACCTATTTAATTAAATATAGACTCCCGGGTCCAATCTTACCAGCTGGATTAGGATTTTCAGGAAAGAAACCTGGACTCTACCTTTTAGTGACACCTTTGTCATTCCTACCACCAGGCAAGTGCTAGAAACCCTGAAACGAATTATACTTGAATCAAATAGTAAACAAAGTCAGTGAAGCTGAATATAAACAATTTTGTAATTCTGAGCTTTCCACGTATGGTTCCAATAAATCACATCGTCAGACGGAGGCATTCTATGCTTCCATTTACATAAAGCACAAAACAACCAAAGCTAATGTGTGCTGTTAAAAATTCAGAAAGTGATTAGCCTTGGGGGCTTGGTGATTGGAGAGAGACAGTAGGGGGCTTTTTTGGGAACTGTAAATGTTCCCTTTCTTTATCTAGCATTGGTTTAACAGGTATGTTCTGTTTGCAAAACTTCATCAAATTATATATGTGTATGTGTATATATTTAATGTATAGTGTGTGTGTATATATACATAGCTGTATATGTACATATATATACTTATACATCAATAGAAATGTTTTTCAGAAAGATTTAAAGGTGGAGGCATTATAAAGTTTAGTTGAAAAATAAAGAAACATGTATATGCCAAGAGTGGCTCCTAAATCAGCATTTTTATCAATATTAAAGATATTCAACCCAAATAAATGTGGATTTAAGGTTATGTGTTTTACCCCTGGAAAAATAAAATGCCTGCTCTAAGCCCTGAGGGTTCCTGTTTCTGGGAGATAAGGTTTTCCTAAAGTTCAAGTTTGATATCAATCTTTGTATTGTTTTAAGTATAGAAAAAAGATTCACAAATTTGGACGCAGAAGCAAAATCTCTACCTCTGAATTTGGGGCACCAGATGGCCGAACACCATTTATTTATTTTTAGCCTCTTGTGAAAAAATTAGTGCCCAACAACTGAATGAACTACTTTTTTTTTAATTTTCCACAAAAATTTAAATTATTTTTAAATCGCCGAATTAAAACAATGCAAATACAATTTTGGAATACAAAAAGATATAAAATCTTAAAACTATACAATTATTAAGATTTTTGCCTATTTTACTTTTTAAAAGAGGTATGATTTTTACCTGGAATATTAACTATAATTAATAATTTGTGTCCTGCTTTTTAAACTTAATATATAATATAATTTGCTTATTTAATTATGCTTATGGTTTATTTTCTGCACCCCTCCTTCAACTAGAATATAAGTGTTACAAAGATAGGACAAAGGTTCATGCTTATTTTGTTCCGTGATATCTTTCAAGTGCTCACAACAATACCTGGTACATTTAGGTGCCCAGCAAATATTTTTTGTTGATTAAATGTTGAGCATATTATATATGTATGTATATATTAAATGTTGAGCATATTATACATAAAAAGATATATGTGTGCGTATATAGAAAGATATATATGTGTATATATACATATACATATATATCTTTTTATATATCTTTTTATATTGCTATAGTTTTCCAACTTTTCTTTCAAATAAATTTTATTCTTCACTCTTGAGAAGAGTAATCCTGGAAAAAAATATTCCTACTCAATGTTCTACATTTAACATTTCACAAGACCATCTTATCTTTAATACTTTTTAAGTCAGAAACTGGTTGCAAATTCGAATTTTATTCTTCACTCTTGAGAAGAGTAATCCTGGAAAAAAATATTCCTACTCAATGTTCTACAGTTAACATTTCACAAGACCATCTTATCTTTAATACTTTTTAAGTCAGAAACTGGTTGCAAATTCGAATGCTTCTAAGCTTAGCCAGTTAAATAAGTGATCATCTGGGGTGTGAAAGAGGGTTGCAATAAGGAGTGGTGGGATCTGCAGAAAACTTACAGTGTACCTCCCACCATATCCAGAAGGGGCAGCAGCCATTCATCTCTAGACAATAATATCCATGCAAGAATTAGTGTCCAGTGCCCACCAGGTCATTTGATTTTTCATGAGAAGACAGAAATGTGAAATTTTACCTGTGTGCTTCTGATCTTCAGTATTGCCAACTAAATCTAATTTTTATAAAACTTTGTGCAAATTTACACACCCGACCTAACAAAATAAATCCTAGGGTACAATGAGATACCATTTTACATCCATCAGGATGGCTATTATTAAAAAACAAAAAAAAAAAGCCTCCAGAAAATAACAGGTATTAGTGAGGATGTAAAGGAACTGGAACCCTTGTGTTTAGCTGGTGGAAATGTAAAATGACACAGCTTGTGGAAAATTGGATAACAGTTCCTCAAAAAGTTACACACAGAATTACCATATGATCCAGCAATTTCACTACTTGGTATACACCCAAGAGAGTTGAAAGTCTCTAAGAGATATTTGTACACCTGTGTTCATTGCAGCATATTTATTTATTTATTGAGACAGGGTCTCATTCTGTCACCCAGGCTGGAGTACAGTGGCACAAGCACAGCTCACTGCAGCCTCGACCTCTCCAGGCTTAAGCGATCCTCCCATCTCAGCCTCCTGAGTAGCTGGGACAACAGGCACACACCGGCGTGCCTGGCTAATTTGTTGTTGTTGTTATAGTTGTTATAGCAAAGGGGTTTCGCTGTGTTGCCCAGGCTGGTTTCCAACTCCTAGGCTATAAAGTAATCTGCCTGCCTTGGCATCCCAAAGTGTTGTTTTATAGGCATGAGCCACCGCAGCCAGTCAGCTTTATTCACAAGAGCTAAAACATGGAAGCAACCTAACTGTTCATCAACAGATGAATGGGTAAACAAAATGTGGCATATACATACAATGGAATATTATTTAGTCTGAAAAAGGAATAAAATTCTGACATATACTGCAATATAAATGAACCTTGAAGACATTATGCTACACAAAATAAGCCAATCACAGAAAGACAAATATTGTATGATCCCACTTATATGAGGTACCTACAGTAGTCAAATTCAGAGACAGAAAGTGAAATGCTACTTGCCAGGGGCTAGGGGTGAGAGAATGGAGAGTTACTCTTCAATGGGTTCTGAGTTTCAGTTTGGAATAATGAAAAGTTCTGGAGTTGGATGGTGGTGAGGGTTGCACAACAACGTGAATGTACTTAACACCACTGAACTATACACTTAAAAATGGTTAAAATGTCAGTTTTATGTTCTGTGTACTTTACAAAAAATAATAATCATCATCCAGTGAACCTACCTCCAGTGTGAAACTCCTCCTCCAGCTGTCTATGCAGATTATGTATCAGAAAACTGGCTTCCCATCACTTGTGCAGTTATTTGCGTACGTGATTGCAATGCTTTTGTCTTTTGTGTTTTGGTTCACTATATGGAGTAGGCTGCCCCAAAAGCAAATGTATCAGTAACAGTAAGACAAACACTAGACCAGGATATTGTAGAAGAAGTTGAAATGTTGACTCCATCTGGACTTTTACCATACAACATTTAAAAGCCTTTGAATCCTATTATTTTCTGAGTATATTTGAGAGCATACAGCCTTTTAGAATCATTTGCCTTTCAAATTGCATTTCTGTAACAATCAATGATTGTACTTGAAACCCTAGGGAAGATGTCTAACTTCTCCATTGTTTTCTGTCATCATTAAAATAGACACTAGTACTTGTAAACAAAACGAGCTAGAGTGTGCTTTAAAATCATTGAATTAATATTATTGTGTAAGTAGAAAAATCCAATTACTACTATAGCTAATATCTACTGTCGTTCATATGGCTAAATCATACTTACAACCATTCCATGCTGTAAAATACCTTCAACAGGTACAAACTGAAAAGAAAAGCCCATAAAGAAGACCAAAATAAAAAATGAATACTTTTTTTTTGAAATTATAGGGAAAGCAAAGCCATCCACCCAGTTAAACTTTCAGGTTTTTTCCTAATACTCCAATTGAAAATTCCAAAGCTAATATTCCCATAAATATATTCTCTATTTGTCACAAAGAGACACGTGGAAATTAGTTTGCTTCAAAACAATAATACTAAAAAAAACCACAAATTCTGATTCCAGTTGACTTAAGAAGAAAGACAAAGTAAAAATAAAAAAGTCTGTTAGACTACAACAAACTTGAACAAGTTCCCAAAGGGCATCTGAAATTTCATCTCCTTTTTTTTTTCTCCTGCTGGCTTCCCCTCACTCTGCCCAGAAAGTCCTAATTTTAGCTGTCAGCAAGAAAATGCTATACAGCTTTAGCAAATCAAATGCTTTTTTATTGGAGACAGTCTCTGGGGGGAATGGAGCTAACTGAAAGATTAGATGGAATTTAATTTTTAATCCAGAAATGTATCCTTAACAGGAGTCCTTTAAATAGCAGATGCTATCTTTTATTATTAATGTGGGTGTTAACCCCAAAGCATGTCACCTCCCAGAAGATTTCTGCAATTCCTTTAGCAAAATGACACTAAGGAAAGCCTGCCTCTTTTTTTGTGGCTAACCCACTGGGCATTTGCTGTGTTCAAAGAGATGAGAAAGGTACACATTCCTACATTCTGTAGTGGCAGAAGGACCACAGAGAGAAAAGCACAAGTAATCTGGCTTTTCTTCCCCTTTAATCTGTGATCAATTTAAATAGGTTACTTCAGTATGTAGACGTAAGCAGAATATTTCTTTTCAAACATATTGGTTCACCTCCCTTGAGTGTATTCAGAGCCTCTAAAACCAAAGAGAAAGATGACCTAAGATTAAAAAGGCAGGCCACATATGGTGGCTCATGCCTGTAATCCCAGCACTTCCAGAGGCCAAGGCAGGCAGATCGCTTGACCTCAGCAGCTGGAGAGTAACATGGGCACCATGACGAAACCCCATCTCTACAAAAACTATTAAATGTTAGCCAGGCATGGAGGTGCATGCCTGTAGTCCCAGCTACTCAGGAGGCTGAAATGGGAGAGTGGCTTGAGCCTGGGAGGCAGAGGTTGCAGTGAGCAGTGATCATGCCACAGCAAGTAGCATAAATTAGGTTTCTGGTTTATTTAGGTAGGAATTAGAAATACATCTAAAACAGAATAAAGTTTATTAAATAGTTTTAATTAAGGTAGGGAGATTAAACAACTTCATGTTTAGAATCAAAAATGTGTTCCTGAACCAAACTGAACATTTCATTCACTTTGCTTATATGTTCTCAGAATGAAAAAGAAAAAACAGCAAATGAATCTCTCTCTCCACTCCCAACTTTGAAACAATATTTGTTTGAACCATGTGTATTACCACTTTTTAGGTCAAATACAATTGATATTAGCAATTTCATAATGTTCAAGCTTCACATTGCTTTTCCAAATCATGAAATTTTTAAATATCTGAGCTAATATGGCTATGCAAACACCTATAGTATGATATAATGGACATCAGAGACCCAAAATGGGGAAGGGTGGGAGGAGGATGAGGGAAGAAAAACTACTCATTGGGTACAATGTATACTATTCAGGTGATGGGTGCACTAAAATCCCAGACTTCACCACTATATAGTTCATCCATGCAACCAAAAATCACCTGTACTCCTAAAGCTATTGAATTAAAAAATTAAAAATTTTAATACATATCTGAGTGAAGGTGCCTCCCACACTGTATATAGATAACCAGATGTTCCCTTTGTGTAAAGACCATAATGTCAATTGGAACATATTTAGACTCTGGGTTTTAAGAAGAATCACATGTGCTATTGGAAATATGCATGTGTATGTGAACTTCTAGTTTAAAGAATGTACCATTGTCTTGCTCTGCTAGTACAACAACTAATCACCACAATGTAGGGATAAGTAAAAAGTCAAGTACTGCATCAAACTACAAAATGATCCTCAATGTTTCTTTTCAAATGCCTTTCTAAACATTCTGACTTATCGTTTGGCAGGCTAGAAGCAGCCGCCCTGCCAGGGGTTAGTCTTGCCCTCGCCCACTTGTGTCTCAGTGAATCTTAGAGAATGTCCTTTTGCTCAAAGGTTATCAAAGGAAAGGATCAAGCCCTTGGTATTACTGTGAAATGTCATTTGCCCACCACTGTATGTGTTAGTAGAATGCAAGAATGTGAAGTTCAACAAATGGAGCCTTCTATGAGGAATGCAATCAATGAGATTCCAGGCCCTCACTTACGCACACATGTTTTCAGTTGCTAGTGATTTATTTTGCTGATCCTTTCAATTTGTCAACCATGTGAGAATAGACTCTCAGTCTTCAGGATTCTAATACCAATCACATGGCTAAAATTAGAACTCCTGAGTTTGTGCTAAGTGCCTTTAATCTGTATGACTCTGGAAAATAAAAGGGATCTGAGAGCATTAGGGAGAGGTACAGAGACCTCCTCACTGATTACATTGTCTCCATCTAATCATTTATGGCTCCTGCTTCCAGAAATTAGAGTAGCTGATCACTTATTTATCCTTCCTCTAATTCTGCCACTTGGGTGGAGATCCAAGTCACTCTTAATTTGTCTTATTTTAGCAACATATAATCTAGCTAATTTGCTCCTTAAGAATTAAGTTCCAAGTCAAACGTTTCCCTTTAAGCCTAGATCTTGTTATGTCCAAAGAGCCAGGAAAGTTTGGGGAGGGAAAGGAAATCTATCAAATAACTGGATGATTCATCTCAGAGAGCACAATATCTAAGCAGGTGGAAACACTGCAGGAATCAGAAGCACTAATCTGTGTGCTAATGGACCATTTATTTGCATTTCATTTTTCTTGGGGAAAAAAAAAGTCCCATGTCAATCTTTCTAATTCTGAGTGCAATATGCATATCTATTGATATTTAAAGAAAAGAACTGCACACATACTGGTATTCATATCACTAAGCTGCATAATTGGTTTCTGTTTTGAAATAGAAAGGTATCAACTAAATGACTCACACAAGGTATTTCCAAATACTCATTTGATAAAATGATTAACACACTGAAAATATCTATTCAAGGTTTTTAATAAACTGGTGGATTTTTGCTAAACATTAAATGACAAGAGGAGTCCAAAAGTTCAAATTGTATAAAATCCAGAGGTACCTTATTCCAAGAGAATAACCAGGCAGGACTGCCCACATAGCAAATCCTTAGTTGTTGGGGTCCAGCTGTATGAATCAACACTGTACTGGCCCCAGCTGTCATTTGGTGCCACTTATACTGGTGCCACTAACCTAGCGGTCTGATCTGGCCTAAATATCAACAGGAAAATTCTGGCTTCCATGGCTCCCTGGGACTTCCAGGACTCAAGCAGCAGTTCCAAGAATCTCCTCATTGGCTGGTTCTCAATTCACATGTGTGATTGGGGAGACTGAGGAAGAAAAATACTGTATCTACAAGTCTTTCCTTTTTTCTGCCATTTCCCAAAATTGAGTTTCCTGCTTTATCCACCCTGATTTGAGAATGCAAGCTGGACAGAAAATGAAAGTCAATAACCAATTACAAAATATCCTGATTCACATAATCACAGGATTTTACTTTATTATTTTCAATGTTGTTTTGACAGTGACACCACCTTTGCAAACATTGTGACAGCAAGAGAAGTCTAGCATGGCTGACTCCATGTTTCTCTAGCCTCACAAGCTGGCTATCTTCACTCATTCCTGAGCATAGGCCAAACTAACCATGGGAGGAATTTAGTTTAATTTTTAGAGCAAGGATAATAGTCCCTAACTAAAACTGCTCCCCTCCTTGTTTAGCGACCACCTCCGTACAACTAATGAAAGGACAGAGATTAGGATTACAGGAGGAGCCTGAATTCTGCAAAGATATAGGCATTGTTTCTATAATCCCTTACTGCTCAGGAGTCATGTGTCTAGAGATCACAACTTTTCTGACTTCCCCAATTGCTCCCATAGTTAGCAGCATCACTATTGCAGAACCTAAGATTGAGCTTTTCAGATTTTTTTTCAGACTGTTGCATTCTGGAAACTGACCCTACCTAGACCTGTGACTTATGGTTCAAATGGCCCTGTGGCCCCTCACCCAGATGCTGACTCAACACTCAAGGACCATTTTCCACACCCCCATAATTTCACTCCCAGCCAATCAGTAGCACCTGTTCCCTAGCCCCCATCTGCCAAAATTACCCATAAAACTCCTAACACCTGAGTTCAAAGAGCGACTGATTTGAGTAATAACTCCAATCATTCCATTTGGCCAGCACTGCATTATTTAAACTCTTTCTTTACTGCAATACCAGTCTCAATGAATTGGTTTTGTCTGTGCAGCAAGCAAGACGAATCCCTCAGGTGATAACAAATGCTTCTAAGAGCTGTTGGTACTAGGCTGATACTCAGAAATATAGTCTGACCTTCATGTCAGTGTTTTTGTAAGCCAACAATCATTAAACATCCAGTTTTGGAAAAATAACGAATATATTCACTGCTTACATTGTTTACTTCATATAATCATTCAACCTTATGACATAGGCAGACTTATTATTCCCATTTTAAACATGAGAAAACTGAGGCACAGTGAACTAATTGATCAAGGTCACTGTATTCATTTCCTAGTATTAGTTTTCCTTTTAAGCACCCAGTTCCACAAACTGGGTGCTTAAGACAACAGAAATTTATTGTCTCAAAGTTCTGGGTGCTGGAAATCCAAAATCAAGGTGTCAGTAGTGCCATACTTCTCTGAAACTTGTAGGGGAGTGGTTCCCAACCTTCTTGGCACCAGCGACCGGTTTTGTGGATCCAATTTTTCCATGGACCAGATGGTGGAGGGATGGTTTCAGGATGATTCAAGTTCATTACATTTATTGTACACTTTATTTCTATTATTATTACAGTGTAATATATCATAATTATACAACTCACCATAATGTAGAATCAATGGGATTCCTTAGCTTGCTTTCCTGCAACTAGATTTGCAGTTGATGGGAAACAGTAACAGATCATCAGGCATTAGATTTTCATAAGGAGTGTGCAACCTAGATCCCTCACATGCCTTGTTCACAATGGGGTTCATGCTCTGGTCTGTGGCCTGGGGGTTGGGGACCTCTGCTGTAGGGGAATCCTTCTTTGCCTCTTCCTAGTTCCTGGTAAACCCAGATGTTCCCTGGCTGTATATGCATCACTCCACTCCTCCTTGTTCCAACCTAATGTCTTCTCATGGTTTTCTGCTTATGTGTCTCTGTGTCTTTTCATGATCATCTTCTTGTAAGGATACCAATCATATTGGATTAAAACCCCAACCTACTCCAGTATGACTTCATCTTAACTAATTATATCTACAACTACCATATCCCCAAATAAGGTCACATTCTAAAAAAATGGGGGTTAGGACTTGAATATATCTTTTTGAGGGGATGCAATTTAACCCATAAATGTCACATAGCTAGAAAGTAGGACCGTAAGGATTAGGATTCATGTAATCTGCTGTCTCAAATTTAAGGATATGAAGAAGATAGCAGACAGGATGTTACATCACAGTACATGCAATATCTAAATTGAAAGACATCTTGAACATCTGACCCCTGCCTTAACCTCCTCTGGAAAACAAACATTCAATTGTTGGGTTAGTACTTTAGTTTACTCCCTTAAGATTCTGATGTATTCCTTTTTATACCTTTCAGAATTCAGAGCTGTGGTTAATATGAAATTTCCATAAGACACATGAAAGAGCACTTTTTTTTTTTTTTGGTAGAGATGGGTTTTGCTATGTTGTCCAAGCCAGTCTCGAACTCCTAGCCTTAAGCCATCCTCCTGCCTCAGCCTCCCAAAGTGCTGCTGGGGCTGGCATTAGCTAGGATTATAGGTGTGAGCATCATGCCTGGCCTATTTTCTTTACTAATAACAAGTAAACTTCAGCTAGTGCTTACTATTTGCAGACATTTTACTAAATACTTTGAGAGCCTTGGTCCATTAGATCATCACAATAATCTCATGAAATAGGGATCATTATTGCTTTCATTTTATAGATATAGACATTGAAGTGTAGAGAAATCAGTGGACTTGCTCAATGTCATTAAACTGGCTCTATGCAATCTGTCTCCAGAGCACAGGCTGTTAACTCTCCTGATCTTTGCCTCTCTCTTCCGAAATTTAAAAACATGGTGACAATGTTCCAAGGTTGCGCTGTCTGGTCACTGCCATTGAAAAAAAGAAACTCTAATTTGGTCACATAACCACCTTGGCTAAATCCTATTCTTCTAAAAGTCTTAGTCTCACTAGTTATATATGTGATCAAATATAAAAATTATATGTAAAAAATTGTGTAAACTTATTTTCACTTGATCATTGGTCAATGTTTGATTAACTCAAGTTGAATAGAGCAAAATCCCATTACATAATCGATCCATTTATAAGCTTTGTTAATTAAATTAGCTAAAGATTTTTAACTATATTTAGTCTGAACATTTTCTTTTTTCTTATTTTTTATTTATTTTATTTTATTATTTTTGAGACAGGGTCTGGCTCTGTTACCCAGGCTGGAGTACAATGGCTCAAGCTCAGCTCACTGCAACTTCCGCTTCCCAGGCTCAAGCACTTCTCCTGCTTTAGCCTCTAGAGTAGCTGGGACTACAGGTGCACGCCACTGTGCCCAGCTAATTTTTGCATTTTTGGTAGAGGTGAGGTTTCACCAGAACACTTTCTCTTTAAGTACTGCAAATATCTGATAAGGCAAAGTTACAAACTTAAGCAAATCTTCCTCTTATAAATAAGCTAAATTTACAAATAAAAATTTTAAGTTGTCTCAAACATTTGGGTACTATTTGTATGCTTAATAACATTTTCTTACACCTTTCTGCTGAAAATGTATAAGACTTTTAAAACATTTTCAAATTATAACAACGTCGATCCTTTTGACTTTAATACCTAAGTGTCACACTCTATTCTATTATCTCCATATTAATTTCCTAATCTTCTCTGCTTGGAAAATCATTTCATTAATGAAACAGATTTGTCATGAAATGTGGAGAACATTTCTGGAACTGGAGATGAGGGATCAAGATATGGTTACTCATTATTGAGAGTTTTAAGACTGAGACATGAGACCAAGAGTTATGTTAGTCTAGGATATGCTTATCCGAGTTACATGAATATAATGAACTATTTTTTGTTTCTGGTTTTGGTTTTTTATTTGTTTGTTTGTTTTTGAGACGGAGTCTCACTCTGTGACCCAGGCTGGAGAGCAGTGGTGCAATCTCAGCTCACTGCAATCTCCGCCTCTCAGGTTCAAGCAATTCTCCTGCCTCAGCACCCTGAGTAGCTGGGACTACAAGTGCGCCACCACACTCGGCTGATTTTTGTATTTTTAGTAGAAACAGGGTTTCACCATGTTGGCCAGGCTGCTCTCAGACTCCTGACCTCAAGTGATCTGCCCACCTCAGCCTCAGCAAGTGCTAGGATTACAGGCACGAGGCACCGCACCTGGCCTAATGAACTGTTTTTAAAGGCCCTTGTGTCAACAAGAAACTCCAAGTCCATACCATATAGCTGGAGTATAGTTTGGTAACCTATGCCTCCTGGATTTTTATACCTTAAATAATTAATTCATCTTTCATTCATTCATAATATCTTCTAATTCAGCACCTGATGTTTGTTAGTAAACAATTTCCTTCTGCCTTTATTTGGATTCTGCAAATTTCTTCACTGCTTGATTAGACTATATTCTGATTTTTTTTTTTTTTTTTTTTTTTTTTTGCCTTGAGTAGCTCTTGGCCACAACTCTATGTTCCTTTTTTTTAAAAGAAAATCATTGACATATAATTAATTTACATGCCATATAACTGACACATTTCACATGGACAATTAAATAGTTTTTAATGTTCATGGATATGTGCAATCATCACCACAGTCAATTTTGAAATATTTTTCTCATTTCAAAGACAAATGCTGTACCCTTTAACTATCACCGCCACACCCACCTGTCATATCCCAACCTTCCCTCAACCTTAAACAACCTCTAGCCTACTTTCTGTGTCTATAGATTTCTATATTCTAGACTTTTATATGTTTGGAGTCATATACTATGTGGTCTTTTGAGACTGGCTTGGTTAATATGAATGAAACATGACCAGCTGGGGCAGGCCATGAAAACCAGGAGGTTTGATGCCAGAGAGAATTGAGTGTGATTTAGATTAGGGGACAAAAAGAGCATAGTTTTTCTAGCTGTAAGTAGTGATTTGGGGTAGGGATGGACAGGGGAAAACCCACAGTGTTACTAGACCGAGGTTGCAGTCCTAATTGGGGTGAGTGACTGACTAACCAGAACTTAACAGGCAGATCCTGGAAATAAGAGAACCATTGATGAACGGAGAAAAACTCCTCACAGATCCCTAGACCAGTAGGATACTATTCATGCATAGAGAGACTTGTGAAGGGCTGGCAAAAAGCACAAGTAAGGGGGTAGTTGTCACTTCGATATAAGATGGAAAGCCTTATGGGCCTTGAGGTGTTTAAGCACAACTCTACCAAATCGGTGGCTGACCACTAAACTAAATTATGTAGACCAGGGATGTCCAATCTTTTGGCTTCCCTGGGCCACATTGGAAGAAGAATTGTCTTCGGCCACACATAAAATACACTAATATTAACGATAGCTGATGAGCTTTAAAAAAAAAAAATCACAACATTCCCATAACTTTTTAAGAAAGTTTACAAATTTGCCTTTGGCTGCATTCAAAGCCATCCTGGGCCGCATGTGGCCCACGGGCCACAGGTTGGACGAGCATGATGTAGACACAGTGCTAACTTCTAGAAAGCCAGGCAAAAAAAAGAAAAAAGAAAAAAAAAACAGGAATAGAAACACTTAAAAGACATGAGCAAATGAATAATATGGGAGAGGCGCATTCTGCTTTTAAGTCTAGGAACTTTATTAAAAATAACTAATATGGCCAGGCTCATGACTGTAATCCCAATACTGTGGGAGACTGAAGCAGAAAGATCACTTGAGGCCAGAAATTTGAAACCAGTCTGGTCAACATAGCAAGACTCTGTCTGTACAAACAGCAACAACAACAACCTTCCCTCAAAAACTCAGGCTAGGTATGTTGGCTCACGTTTATAATCCCAACACTTAGTGGGGTGGAGGCAGGAGGATTGCCTGAGCCCAGGAGTTTGAGATCAACCTGGGCAACATGGTGAGATCCTGTCTCAAAAAAAAAAAAAAAAAAAAAATTTGTATTAGTCAGGTGTAGTAATGCATGCCTATAGTCCCAGCTACTGGGGAAGCTGAGGTAGGGGGATTGTTCGAACCCTGGAGGTAGAGGCTGTAGTAAGCTTGTGATTGCACCACTGCACTTCAGCCTGGGTGACAGAGTGAGACCCTGACTCAAAACAAATAAAACAAACAAACAAACTCAGAATGGCTTTGGTAATATATTATTTAAAATATCAACTTTTCAACCAAAAATTGCTAGTCATAAAAAGAAACAGGAGGGTGTGACCTATACACAAGGGGGAAAAAGCAATCAATAGAAATTAACTGTGAATGAGCCCAGACTCCAAAATTATCAGACAAATACTTCAATGAAGCTATTATAAATATGTTCACAGAATTAAAGAAAAATATGTTGGCAATAAACCAATGAATGAGAAATCTCATTAAGTAGAAACTTTTAAAAATGGAAATTTGAGAGTTGAAAAATACAACAATAAAAATGGAAAATTTACTAGAATGAGTTCAACAGCAGATTTAAGATGGCAGAAGAAAGAATAAGTGAATTTGAAGGTAGATCAATAGGAATTATCCAATTTGAAGAAGTAAGAAAAATAAAGTGTCAGAAATCTTCAGGACAATATCAAGCATTACAATACATATATAATGAAAGTTTAAGAAACAGAAGACAGAAAAAATGTCTAAAAATATATTTGAAGAAACAATGTCTGAGAACTCCCCAACTTTTTGAAACATATTAACAAACAAATTCTACAAATTCTAAGAGCCCCAAGGATAAACACAAAGTGATCTGAACACAGACATGTCATAGTCAGACTGCTGAAAGACAAAGGGAAAATCTTGAAGGCAACAATAGAAAAACAATGCATCAAATATAGGAAACAATACAATTAACAGTTGACATCTGAAATGATGGAAATCAGGAGATAGTTGAATAGGATATTCAAAATACTGAACAACACAGTGTCAATCAAGAATTCTATATCAAGGAAAACTATCTTTCAGAAATGAAGATTAAATAAAGACACCCCCAGATAAACAAAATTTGAGAGAAATCATTGATCTTCCCTATAAGAAATACCAAATGAAGCCTTCAGGCTAAAACAAAATGATACCAAATGGTAACCTGGAAGAGCATCAGAAATGGTGAATAGGTAGATGGATTTTTTAAACTGTATATATGCATATCCTCTTTTCTCTTAATATTTTTTAAAACCATCAGCTTGCATAAAGCAATAACTCTAAGACTATATTGTCCAATTTATGACATGTATACATGTAATATATATGATAATAATAGCACAAAGGTGAGAAAAGTTAATGGAACTACAGTTATCCCTGAGCCTACTTGGGGGATTGATTCCAGGATCTCCTGCATATACCAAAATCCACACATACTCAAGTCCCACATTATATATAAGTGGACCCATGCAGTTCAAACCCATGTTGTTCAAAGATCAAATGTATATTGGAATAAATTTACTATATTTACTGGAAATAAGTCAATATTAACCTAAAATAAATCATGATAAGTTTAAGTCACATATGTCAATACCTAGAACAACCATATAAACACATAAATATACACACACAGACCCACAAATAACAAAAAATATAGCTAAAAATTTCATGAAGAAAGTAAAATGGCCTGATACATTTTCTTTTATTTTACAAAAATAAGTAAGGGGGAACACAGGAACGAAAAGACATGAGACATACAAAAAACACTGGCAAAATTACAGGTATAAATCCAACCACGTTGAATAATTACATTATATTTGAGCTAAATGTTTCAATCAAAAATCAGAGACAGTCAAACTGGATTTAAAAGGAGCTTCAACTATATGCTGTTTACACTTTGTTTTTTACAATATTTTTTCTTTTAATTTTTTAAAAATAATTTTACAGAAAAATTGGAATGGATTAAGTCACACTTCAGATGGAAAGACACAAATAGATTGAAATTAAAAGACCATGCAAACAGTAATGGTATAGAAGAAGTGGCTATAATGTCATATAAAGACAGACTTTAAGACAAGGAATATGTCTAAACACAAAGGGAGACATTTCGCAATTATAAAAAGTTATTGCCTCAGAAAGATATAAAAAATTATAAATGTATGTGTGCCTAACAACACAGCCCTAAAATACATAAAGCAAAAACTTACAGAATTGAAAGGAGAAATAGAAAATTAAATAATTTTAGTTGGAGATTTCAATATTCATCTCCAGTAATTGAAAGAACAACTAGAAAGAAAATCAGTAAGGGTAAAAAGACTTACTTAACACTACCAAACAAGTTGACCTTACTGGTAAGTATAGAACGTGCCATTTGACAATACAATGCACACTTTCCAAGCATACATGGAACATATGCTAAGCTGTAAAACACATCTCAATTCACTTTAAACACTTGATATCATGCCAAGTACATTCTCTAAACACAATGGAATTCTGAGAAATCACCAGATAATTGAAAAATAAACATTACATTTCTAAATAACTCATAGGTCAAAGAAGAAATCACAAGGAAAACGAGAAAACATCTTCAAAAGGATGAAAATAAAAACATAACTGGGTACGGTGGCTCATGCCTGTAATCCCAGTATTTTGGGGGACTGAGGCAGGCAGATTGCTTGAGTCCGGGAGTTCAAGACCAACCTGGGTGATATGGCATAACCCTGTCTCTACAAAAAAAAAAAACAAAAAACTTGAAACATCAAAATTTATGAGATGCAGCATTGGCCATGGCTAATGGTTGAGATGAATAGTCAGAAACCTGGAGAAAACACAACTGGAGAACTGATAGAAGGCATGATGGACACAATGTAAGAATATTCATGTCACATATGATTACAGCAGCAAGGAGGGTACCCATTAATTGATTAATCAGGTAGATAAAATGACTCACCTTGTAGATGTCAAGTTCTTTTCCCAGCCAACGTCTTCTTATAAAATGAAATTCATGAACAAAGTGACCAGATTGCCACAATAGAGGTCATGCATGGGCTTAAAATCATTCATTTTGCCTCAACAAGATCAAGCTGGCTACTGTCACTCTTAGGCATGTAAACTTTATCCTGAATAATCAACTCTGAGGCTCTGGTAATGTATTGCATGTAGGAGAACAAATTAGTCACCAGGGGCAGGTTTGATTACATGAGCTCCCTTTTATTATTTAAAAAAACAGCAACTTACCTTAACAGAAATAGATTTTCCTTCAGAATTTGGATTCACCTTCTCTATTCATAATGTTTCAGCCAAATGCTATATACTTCCCAAATGCCTTATTTCCTATCACAGAATCCTACGTGATAATGTGGCTGTTCATGTAGGACAAAGCAGAAATACAAAGAACATCATTGCACACAAATCTCAATGTATATCTCAATATGCATCCATAATCATTTCCTTCATCTGAATTAATAGAAGTGGAATTTTCTTGCCCAATAACTTGATATAATATATATTTAATATACATAGCCAAATTGTTCTCGAGACATTTTTATTACTCAACATTGCTACCACAAAATAAAAAACAGCCTCTTTCTCTTCATCTTCACCAACACTAAAAATTATTTCATTTAAAAAAAACACGGTTTGCTGATGTAGTAGGAGAAAAATATAACTTAGAGGTGCATTAATTTGTATTTTATTAATTATTATGGCATTAAGTAGATTTCTATGTTTATTAGTCATTTACATTTCTTTTTTTGTAAACTATCTATTGCCCACTCTAGTTGAGGGTGTTTATTTTATTGATTTGGTAGCATGATTCTATGTTCTTTATCTCCCTCAATTAGTTGTTTGTCTTTAAGTTTTGACATGTAAAAGACCAAAGATTCTATGTTGCCAATTCTATTCGTGTTTTCTTTTAGCATTTCTTCCTTTGTGTGTAAATACACAGCCTTCTCCACCCTCAAAGTTATAAAAATACTCAAATACTTTATTTCCCTTCGAGTTTCCTATGGGTTCATCAAAATATTACTTTATGTTTCACCTAAAGTTTAAATATTGTGTTATGCATTACTATTGAGTAAAATACAGTTTATTATTATGTAGACTCAAATAAGAATCTATCTTATTACTCTGAAACAGTTAATACATATTTTACAAGCTTAAAATAGAACAATTTGTGATGCTTTCTAATGTTCAAATCATAAATAGCTTGTATTTGCCACAACATATTGGGTTACAATATTTTCACTTTGCTCTTTCCTCATCTTTCTTTAAGGATTTGTCATATACCAAATTAACCCCAGGATAGTGTTCCTTCGGTATTTAATCTACTCTTTTTCATTGCAGATTTAGATAAATACAAATAATCCACCGAACTGAGGATTTAATCTACAACTTACTTATGCTTGAAAAGCTTATTCCTAAATTAATTTTGTGGCCGTATTTCCACACTCACTAAAAACAAGCAAAATGAAAATGGTTAGTAAAATGTTCAAATTTCTTCTACCTACAGCTCTATTCCTACAATTTTTAAAGAAATTATCACTTCAGACAATAATTTGAGAGTTATATTCTTCTCTGCAAACAAGGCTGTCCCAATATTTTGTTTTTTCTGGAAGCTTCCAAAAACTCTTCCAAGAAACTTTGATATCTTCTGGAATTTCTAACAGCTTAGAATTCATACTGATTTGATTCTACATCACGTGTTCTTAAATACCTTTCTTCCTTAAATCAAAGATTGTAAAAAATTGAATTTAAATAAGAATGTACTTTGTCACTTGAGATTATCTCTAAAGTGGCCCCCCATGCCACTTCATTGTCATGCAAATGACTTCCTTTAGAAAGAAACTATATTACATACAGTATATGACTATATATACCCTATATTCAATCATATATTGTGGTGATCATTATGAAACTGCAAGGCTTGTCTTGCCAGATTTAAGAGATAAATATATCTAATTAATACACTGCTATATTTTTTAACTCAGCTTTATAGATTATGAAAAAAACATGCATAAATACTGCCAAGATATATATTTTCTTTTGCAAAAGCTTCCCTTTTACTCTGTTTTCAGAGAAGAAAAATATGTACTTCTTGTTTTGGAAATGGAGATTGTCATGGTCCTTGTTCTCCTTACTGATCACAGACTTTTCTTTCATGTAATACATCTATCATTAGAAAATCATCTTTAAGATCGTTCAAGCCAACAAGAAAGTGTCATAGTATCAGTATCACCACAGACATAGTGAAAGAATAGAAAATTATCTTAATTTGGTTTCTCTTAATTTAGCCACATTAATTCAGGCTAAAGTCACCTGATTTATGAGAGAAGAGAGCTCACTTTTTATACAAACCTCTTATTTTGTTCCTTTTAATACCCTTTCCAAAACCAATCTTTGAGAGAATATTAATTTTCTATGTTTTATTAACTGAAAAATTTTCATTCTAAATTTATGATATACATATGATTAATCAAGAACATTACAAGACCACTGCTAAAAAATTATTGGTTATTCCCAAATTTATGACTGTTTGTACAATTTTCAGATATGTTTTGTTTTTTCCAAGAGTTAAAATCATGACTTTTGATTTTATCGTGATTTTTCAGTTAACTGTACACATTGAAATTTGGAGGGTTTTTTTTTTAAATATTTTTCAAATTCAAGTCACAGAAATTTGGAGTTTTCCATTAATGACAATTTCATGATTTGTGCTATAGGGAATGCTTTCTGAGAAATCAGATTAGTTAGTGACATATTTCTATGATCTTTAATTGCATGTCTGACAATGTTTGCAAATAAGACTTTATTGCAGTCTTGGCTTGATAATGTATTTTCCTAGCCTACCTATCTCAGGGGCACATTGAAAGGGTACATTTGGAAATAGTGAAGTTTGAATCAAAGTAATTAACACTTTAAAGATTGGGGATCTTTATTACAATTATAAAAAACCAATAATATAGCTTATTATTCTCCTATTTCACGTCTTTGACTTGTAATCCTATAGTTTTCTGTACTCACTTATTCCACAGAGTGCTTTGAAAAGGGCAGCATCAGTAATTTTCATTTACAAATTACTGTGTCTTATTGTCAGTATCTTCTAAAATATTATTCTCAGCATATGTGATTCATGAAGACAGGCAGATGGTAAATTTCCCTTTGGCAAAATACATTAAAACTCTCATTCTGCCGTCCTTTTGCAAGTTCTTACTGTTATGAGCTCTTACTGTTAACAAATTGAGTGAGATAATGTCTTTAGGATTACGATACTTTGAAGAGAGAAGATAAATTCTTTTCTCTTGGTTATAGTTCAGTTACATTCACAGCAGCCATATATCACTGAAATGTTAAAGGTCGCATGAATACCAGCTTGTAGCATCTGCTCTCTTCATTTGTTCTACACAGCTACAGTTATGCATTTAGCTGGCAAGTTAAATCACGCCCTTCTCTGTTAGGTCACTAATAGCATTCAGGGAAAGAAAGCTCCTCTGACTATCACCATTAGGAACCATTTCACAGACAATAGAGCCAGAGATTCAAAAAATCTGGGAGTCAAAACTAAATTATGGGAAGGCACGGCTGTCACCACATGAGAAATTTGAAGAAATAAGCAGTTATAAACCTTAACAATCTAAAGAAGCCTGAAAGCCTCATGTTTCTTTTTAGAAATATATTTGGGAATCAATGTTTTCCTGTCATTTATCTGATTTTATGTTGGTTAATGACGTAAAAGGTTAAGAATGTACATACACATAAATTGCTATAACTCACTCTGTCTCAGGGCTGAGAAGCTTCCTGGTGACCTCTTAGACTTTATTCAAGCTGCAACAAAACCAAAATGAAGGCTCCATGACTTTCCAACAAAAGAAAACACCAACCCCCAATAATCTTTATGAATATTTGTTTGGTTCTAATTAATTTCCCCAAAGCCATTAACAAATGACTGATTTGCCAATATGAGGTTTAATCTCTACAAATAAATATATTACTGAAAAATAGTTTATAAGGATGCTTGATTTTAAAGTAAGCCTTCCCCCACAACCCTCCACCCCATTTCCCCTCTCTCTGCCTGTATCGCTTCCTGTTTTCCCTCAGATTTCAGCTGCAACAAGAAGCTAGGGCAGGACAAATTGAACATCACTCAAAATTCTATTATGAGCTTTGTACAGAAACCACTACAGTTGATATGACAATGAAAAGCAGTCAGCTGAAACTAAATAATTAATGGAAACAAGTAAATTAGCTAAATTGGCTTTCAGAGAATCAGATGGACTGCTCCCTTTGTGTGCTTATCAATCCTCATAGGATGCAATAAGTGTTCAGGGGCAGAACTGTGTGAAATCTGTGCCAGATAGCAACTTTCAGTTGCCACTATGAGATGGAAACTGTCTCAAGACAACACGATCAGCAAACACCTAGCAGTACTAGACATTGACGAGACTTTGGGGTGTAGATAAAATGCGGTGAATCAGACATGCTGAGAATTAGAATCCTATGACCAGAGCACCTGGGGGATAGGTGTGCTACCAAATGTGTAGCTCCAGCCCCTGCTGAGATATTGCTTGTGGTTCTAATCCTTCCTTTTGTTTCTCTCCTCTTCTTATGTTTGGCATCACTAGGGCCACCACATATAACTGCACAGGATGTGTACTGCCCTGCTCTAGAGAGCACCATACATGCCAGCATCATAGTCCATGTGAAGTATACTCCTGCACAACTGTACATGGCCATGCTAACTACTGTGGTATGAAAGTTTGTGTCCCCTCCAAAATGCATGTTAAAACTTAATTCACAATGTAACAGTATTAAGAAGTGGGCCTCTAGGAGGTGATTAGGATGAGATTTGTACCTTATGAAATGGCCAGAAGGAACCAGCTAGGCTTTTTTGCATTTCTGTCCCTTTCATCTCTCCTGCCATGTGAGGATACAGCATTAATCCCTTTTGCCCTTCCACCACGTGAGGATTTAGCAAGAAGGTGCCGTCTGTGAAGCACAGCAAGGCTTCACCAGACACCAAATCTGCTGGCACCTTGATCTTGAACTTCCCAGCCTCCAGAACTGTGAGAAATAAATTTCTATTATTTCTAAACCCAGTTTAATGTCTTTTGTTATAACAATTAACTAAGACAGAAATTGGTACCGAGGAGTGGGGTGTTGCCGTAACAAATACCTAAGAATGTGAACACCGCTTTGGAACTGGTTAATGAGTAGAGGCTGGGTCCTGAAGAACTATTCCAGTGAGGACTAAGAAGAAGAGGACAGCTTTAGGGAAAGTCTGGATCTTCTTTGAGATTACTTAAATGCCTGTGATCAGAACACGGATAGAAAGATTGAGATTGAAGGCCATTCTGGGGTCAGGCATGGTGGCTCACATCTATAATCCTAACACTTTGGGAGGCCAAGGCAGGCAGAATCGCTTGAGCTCAGGAGCTAAAGACCACCTAGGGCAACATGGCGAAACCTCATCTCTACTAAAAATAAAAAAAAATTTGCCAGGTGTGGTGGCATGCCCCCGTAGCCCCAGCTACTCAGGAGACTGAGGTGGAAGAATCAACTGAGCCGGGAAGTTGAGGCTGCAGTGAGCTGCAATCACACCATTGCATTCCAGCCTGGACAATGGGAGTGAGACCCTGTCTCAAAAAAGTTAACAAAAAAAATGAAGGCCATTCTGATGAAGTCTTAGAAATGAGGAACAGAGGAAAGGAAAGGAACAGAGGAAAGGATGGAGGAAAGGCCATCCTTGTTATGAAGTGGCAAAGAACTTGGCTGAATTGTGTCCACATCCTGCTGCTTTGTGGAAGACAGAGAGCTTAAGAGCAATGATCTAAGACATTTGACAGAAGAAATCTCTAAGCAAAGTGTTCAGGGTGCTGCACGGCTTCTGTTGGCTGCTTATAGTAAAATGCAAGGAGAGAGAAACAAATTAAAGATGAAATTTATAATCAAAAGGGAAGCAGAACTTAGATTTAGAAAGTTTTCTGTCATGGATAGAATAAAAAAGCTTGTTCAGGAAAGAACACCAAGGGTGTGGCCAAGTGAATGTTTGATAAAGGAGATTAGTATGGATCTAAGGAAGCCAGATGTTATTCATCAAGACAATGGAAGGGTAACCCCAAATGATTTTGGAAGAACTTCAAGGCTGCCATTTCCATCACTGGCCCAGAGTGCTGGGGCCTGGAGGGAAGAATGGTTTCAAAGGAGGGGCCCAGGGTGCCTGAAGAACCTCAAGACTCGCTGTCCAGGGTCACTTCAAGTCTCTGCTCCACACATTCCAGCCCACTTCAAGTCTCTGCTCCACACATTCCAGCCCAGCATACCTCAGGTGCACCAGCTGCGGCTCAAATGGACCCAGGTATAGCTCAGGCCACCACTCTGAAGCCACAGATAGTAAACCGTGGCAGCGTCCATTTGGTGCTAACTCCGCACTTGAATAAAAGATATAGTTGGCACTTTGTGTTTCAAATTTCACACTCTTTCCACTACAGTATGTTGCTGCTTCAAGATGAAGCACCCAAAAATATGAATTAGTTCAACTAACTCTTTTATGAAACCACAAGAAGAATACCAATAAGCTGGCTTTTGACATAGGCTTTTGACCCTCGCATCTTTACTTCTTTGGTCTCTGCGGCTGCTCTGACTTCTATTTTAATCAGCACATGTAGCACTGGCTGTGACATGGACTCTGGGACCTGCCTCTCCCTCAACTATCTGTGAGCTTGTCTAAAGCCACATGTTGAAATGTCATCTTTATAAAATTTGTTCATAAGAAAAAAAAGTAAAAGACCACCAAGACCTCAATAGATAAATGTACAAACAGCATAACTTTCTAAAGAGAAGCTTCAACTAATTAACAAATATATGGAAAACTGTTCAATGTCGCTAGTAATTACGAAATTCAAATTAAAGATACCATTGCCCATCCACCGACCATATTTCACTTCCAGGGATTTGGTTTATTCACTTCAAGTGAAGTGTAATTTAGAATATTAATTTTAGAAAGTTTTTAGCTAATTTTCATCAGGAAATTCTACTAATAATTAAACTGGAATCTCTCCTAAGAAAATAATCCTATATATAAAAATTAACTGCATGCACATAGATGTTTGTCATGCAATTATTTATATTATCATGAAACTGAAAACAAATCAAAGTTTTGGTAATAGCTAATAGGGGAATAACTTAAACCATTGGATGTTAACTGGAAATAGTTTACACTCATAAAATTATATGAATTGTGTAAAAATTTTAAAAATACTTATAAAACTAAGTGGAAAAAATGCTCATAGAATTCTATAAAAGTAAACAATAAAAACCATCTATAGGATAAATATTATAATTAAACACATCACAGAGTTAATTATAGCTACCTGTACTTTTTGTAGTATCATAATTAATCACACTTTTTAAAAAAAACTAAAATACGGTTTACTTTTTATTTATCCTATATAGAGAGGATTTATCCTATATAGAAAGGACATAGGGGATAAATATTTGATTTAGAAAGGATATAAAGGATAAAATTTGATTTGATTTATCCTATGTAGATTTTTATTTATCTGTTCCTTTTTAATACTAATATTTATACACAATCTTTACCAGCTTTATCAATGAGTTATTAAATGTTCATCCCACATCCTGTTTTTATGTTTGCTTTTCAAATTCATTCAGAAATTAGAAATCTAGACAGCTTTAATCTTATAATGAGCTACTGATGCTAGTATATTTGGGATTTTGTATGTTCAGACTATTTTTGCCTTAAAAGTAATGGCAAAAACTGCAATTATTTTACACTAATATTGACCCCATAATGTAACATCCCAACTTATGTATAACTTGCCTTGTGGGTAATGCCATAGAAGTTTGTAACAAACAATATAAAGGCTGGGTGCAGTGATTCATACCTGTAATCCTAGCACTTTGGGAGGCCAGGGCCAGTGGATTGCTTGAGCCCAGGAGTTCAAGACCAGCCTGGGCAACATGGCAACACTCGGTCTATACAAAAAAATACAAAAATTAGCTGGGCATGGTGGCACATGCCTGTAGTAACAGCTACTTGGGAGGCTGAGGCGGGAGGATCGCTTAAGCCCAGGAGGTAGAAGTTACAGTGAGCCATGATCACGCTACTGTACTCCTCCAACCCCACGCACACACACAATATAAAAAAACACTATTCAAAAGACAATATATTTTGTAAGAAAAGTTTTTTTAATCATGTAGAAAATTTTGGAACCTGGAGAATGTTTGGATGTTTTGAATTTTTCTTTTCATAAAAGTGCTCCCTTTTAGAGTTGGAAGGTTTCAGTGTACATATTTTCTTATTCTATATTGAATTTGTATTATAGTGATTTCTGCTATTCTAGACATATTTAACCATCAGTTTTCTGAACTGCGCCTCCAATAATCCATTTCAAAGTTAAGTGCCAAAATACCATCAAAAACTACGCACTTTATTCTTAAATAGAGAAACACTGCCACTTCATGAAACTTCTCTAAACTGAGATGTGTGTTAAGTTTATTGCCTTGCAAGTTTGCTCATATGATTTCCAGTAATATTTGTCAAGGTTATAAACAAATAACAGATTAGATCCGGCTGACATACTAAGAAATGACAAGTGTAAAGAGCTGGATTCTCTATTGTAAACAACAGAATCCTTTCCCTTTAGTTTAAATAAAGGGATTTATTATGCCATATAGTTGTCCTGTAAGATCACTGGAAGAGCTACAGAAAAAGACTGTAGACTTGGAAATGGTACACAGGGCCACATCCCACAGCAAGCCCACCTAAGGCACTGCTGTGCCTACTGCACGCAGGAAACTGCTGAATCAGAATTATTATTATTATTACTTTTTTTTTTTTTTTTTGAGATGGAGTTTTGCTCTGTTGCCCAGGCTGGAGTGCAGTGGTGCAATCGGCTCACTGCAACTTCTGCCTCCTGGGTTCAAGCGATTCTCCTGCCTCAGCCTCCTGAGTAGCTAGGATTACAGGCATGCACCACCATGCCTAGCTAGTTTTTGTATTTTTAGTACAGACGAGGTTTCACCATGTTGGTCAGGCTGGTCTCGAACCCCTGACCTCGTGGTCTGCCTGCCTCAGCCTCCCAAAGTGCTGGGATTACAGGCATGAGCCACCACTCCTGGCCTACCTTACTATTTTTAAGTCTCTTCTCTCCCCAGAAGTGTGAAGCAGAGTTCTTGGGCTCCTTGAGCTTTTGTTAAGATAGGTTGTATCTAGACGAAGAGCTATTTCTCTGCTTACCATAATATTATCCTTTTTCTTAGCAATCATCCCATTAAGTAGGTATCTTTTATTTACTACCATTTCTCTATTTTTTTGTGAATGAGAAAAGAACCTAAGTATCTCAGGTGAGACAACTTGGGAGCAAAACTGTGGTGTTGGTTTTCTTCCTAAGATAGTCAGAGCTTTGTGCAGACTATCCTATGGCTGTTTGAATCACTGTTAAAGCATCTCTGGTACAGCCATATTCCAAGACTGGTACAATGAGTTGTGTCTCTGTGCCCCTCCCAGGATCCTCCTAAACATTTGGGGAGACATTTATACTTCTTGATAGCCTACAAAACTGGACCTCTAATTATTGTTATTTAAGTCTTAAAAGGAAGGGGTGACCTCTGAAGTCTGGAGAACTTGGGGATACTTGGGGTTTCATTTTTTAACTTTTAGGTTCAGGGGTACATGTGTAGATTTGTCATATAGGTAAATTCATGTCATGGAGATTTGTTGTACAGATTACTTTATCACCCGAGTACTAAGCCTAGTACCCAATAGTTATTTTTTCTGATCCTCTCCCTCCTCCCACCCTCCACCCTCAAGTAGGCCCCATTAACCGTTGTTCCCCTCTTTGTGTCCATGCTTTCTCAGCATTTAGCTCCCACTTAGTAAGTGAGAACACACGGTATTTGGTTTTCTGTTCCTGCATTAGTTTGCTAAAGATAATAGCCTCCAGTTCCATACATGTTCCCACAAATGACATGATCTTATTCTTTTTTATGGCTGGATAGTATTCCATGGTGTATATGTACCACATTTCCTTTATCCAATATGTCAATGACAGGCATTTAAGTTGATTCCATGTCTTCGCTATTGTTAATAGTGCCGCAACAAACATTCACATGCATGTGTTTTTATGGTAGAATATATTCCTCTGGGCATATACTCAGTAATGGGATTGCTGGGTCAAAGGGTAGTTCTGTTTTTAGCTCTTTAAGGAATTTCCACACTGCTTTCCACAATGGTTGAACTAGTTTACACTCCCACCAACATTGTATAAGTGTTCCTTTTCTCCAAAACTTTGCCAACATGTTATTTTTTGACTATTTAACAATAGCCATTCTGACTGGTGTGAGGTGGTATCTCCTTGTGATTTTGATTTGCATTTCTCTAATGATCATTATATTGAGCCTTTTTTCATATGCTTTTTACCACATAGACAACCCTGAAATAAGGCCACACACCTACAACCATCTGGTCTTCCACAAAGCTGACAAAAACAAGCAATAGGGAAAAGATTCTCTATTTAATAAATTGTGCTGGGATAACTGGCTAGCCATATGCAGAAAATTGAAACTGGGCCTCTTCCTCACACCATATACCAAAATAAACTAAAGATGGATTAAAGATTTAAATGTAAAACCCAAAACTATAAAAACCCTGGAAGACAACCTAGGCAATACAATTCTAGACATAGGAATGGGCAAAGATGTCATGATGAAGACACCAAAAGCAATTGAAACAAAAGTGAAAATCGACAAATGGGATCTAATCAAATTTAAGAGCTTCTGCACAGCAAAAGAAACTATTAACAGAGTAAACAGACAAACTAAAGAATGGGAGAAAATATATGGAAACTCTGCATCTGACAAAGGTCTACTATCCAGCATCTATAAGGGACTTAAAAAAATTTACAAGAAAAAAACAACCCCAAAGTGAGCAAAGGGCGTGAACAGATACTTTTCTTTTTTCTTTTTCTTTTTTTTATTATACTTTAAGTTTTAGGGTACATGTGCACACTGTGCAGGATAGTTACATATGTATACATGTGCCATGCTGGTGCGCTGCACCCACTAACTCGTCATCTAGCATTAGGTATATCTCCCAATGCTATCCCTCCCCCCTCCCCCCACCCCACAACAGTCCCCAGAGTGTGATATTCCCCTTCCTGTGTCCATGTGATGCTCATGGGTAGGAAAAATCAATATCGTGAAAATGGCCATACTGCCCAAGGTCATTTACAGATTCAATGCCATCCCCATCAAGCTACCAATGACTTTCTTCACAGAATTGGAAAAAACTACTTTAAAGTTCATAGGGAACCAAAAAAGAGCCCGCATCGCCAAGTCAATCCTAAGCCAAAAGAACAAAGCTGGAGGCATCACACTACCTGACTTCAAACTATACTACAAGGCTACAGTAACCAAAACAGCATGGTACTGGTACCAAAACAGAGATATAGATCAATGGAACAGAACAGAGCCCTCAGAAATAACGCCGCATACCTACAACTATCTGATCTTTGACAAACCTGAGAAAAACAAGCAATGGGGAAAGGATTCGCTATTTAATAAATGGTGCTGGGAAAACTGGCTAGCCATATGTAGAAAGCTGAAACTGGATCCCTTCCTTACACCTTATACAAAAATCAATTCAAGATGGATTAAAGATTTAAACGTTAGACCTAAAACCATAAAAACCCTAGAAGAAAACCTAGGCATTACCATTCAGGACATAGGCGTGGGCAAGGACTTCATGTCCAAAACACCAAAAGCAATGGCAACAAAAGACAAAATTGACAAATGGGATCTAATTAAACTAAAGAGCTTCTGCACAGCAAAAGAAACTAGCATCAGAGTGAACAGGCAACCTACAACATGGGAGAAAATTTTCGCAACCTACTCATCTGACAAAGGGCTAATATCCAGAATCTACAATGAACTCAAACAAATTTACAAGAAAAAAACAAACAACCCCATCAAAAAGTGAACAGATACTTTTCAAAAGAAGACAACATACATGGGATTTCAATTTTTGAAACAATTCAGGAGATATACACTATAATGAACAACAGCTGCTTGTTCAATATTAACATCAACCTAATTAACTTGGCTTTAGATGGGTCTTGCACTATATTCAGTAACAGTGACTTCCAAAACTGACTTTGTTATCTCAGGATGGAATGAAGCATAGAGTTAATATTTTTTCAGTAGTTTCAGAAGTACTTCAGATAGATGATACCCAGATGTTTAGAACAGTAAATTAAAAATGAAATAGTTCCATACAATGCTAGCTTTACAATCTGAAAATTAAAAACTCTAAAGCAATAGCAATATTGGAATTTTGTGGTTTAATATGGTTGTAGATTGGTATGTTGGGAAATAATAGTTGAATGATGCAGAAGAATTTTTCTATTATAGAAGCACTAACCCTTGACTGTTATAACCTGCCTTCCTGGCCAGAGCATTCAGCCATGAATAACTAGTCCTATTAGTCCATTCAAGGCTGTTTGCTGATAAGGCTCAGGCAATTTCTATACAAATAGAAAATACAATATCAAGAAACCAAGGGAATTTCAAAAAAGAATGGTATACCTTATACTCTTACTGTAATAGTCAAAAAGAACCCAACTCCTAAAAGAAAAAATACTCCCTATGAAGTAATACATAATTTTATATCTAAAGCCTATTGATCTAAAAACTAATAATTTTAGTAGGAATCATATAGAACATAGCAAGCAGTAAATTTTCCTGATAAAATCGACATTAAAATTATTATATTAAAATAGGCACTCTTATAGGACCTATAATGTCAGGCTCTAATGTATATACGAGTGTTCGTGTTAATTCTGAGATATCTCTAAATAACATTTTTAAAATGTTCCATCCTGTGCATTCCTTTATGCAATGTCAGAATTTGGTTTGTTTGTTAATAAAAAGCAAAAGGTTTTTTCCCATCACAGAAAGAATTTAGAGCACTCGGATAGACAGATTTTTAAAAATTAACCACTTAATAGACTTCCAGTAATGGTGATTGTAGAATCTACCCACCATTTAAAAATTTTTAACAGGATTTTAAAAAAAATGTAAGATGCTGGAAAGATCCAAAAGCAGATGGAAGCCACTGAATAGTTAATTCTTAAAAATCTGCAATTGGGAAGGATAATAATTTTCAGTTTGTGGCTTTCTGTCCTGTGGGCACTTGCCAACCCCCAAAGCCATGGTTGTGGAACACAGTAGTAGTGGAAATTATGGTCTTACAAGCTCAAGGTGTCAGAGATCAAAGTTCACGGCTGGAAAAACAAGCGGAATTTTAAAGGAGAGATTCTAGCAGCAAGAGAACTACAAATGAACGAAGACTCAAATTCCGAGTACAGTAGGCCCTCTGTATCTGTGGTCTGTATATCTATGGAGTAACAAATAGCAAATCAAAAATATTCAAACAAACTGCATCTGTAATCTGAACATGTACAGATTTTTTTCTTCTCATTCTTTCCTAAACAATGCAACTATTTACATAGCATTTACATTATATTAAGTATTATAAGTAATCTAAAAATAATTTAGATAATTATTTATTTATAAATAAATATAAATTTATACTAACTTAAATAATATAAATAATCTAGAATAATTAAAATAATTATTTAGATAATAATTCTAGAATAATTTAAATAATAAAGTATTGTGTAAATAGTATTTTATTTAAATACTAGATTAAATATAAGTAATCTATAAATTAATTTAAATAATTTAAATATTGAAAAAGTAGAGCCAGGCACAGTGGCTCACGCCTGTAATCACAGCACTTTGGACGGCTAAAGTGGCTAACTGCTTCAGCCCAGATCAGCCTGGGCAATATGGCAAAACCTAGTCTGTAAAATGTACAAAAATTAGCTGGGCATGATGGTGTTACTAGTGGAGGATGTCCGGGTTCTTGGTGTTTTGAACAAAGAATTGGACAAAACACACACACACAGCAAGGAAAGAATGAAGCGACAAAAGCAGAGATTTATTGAAAACGAAAGTACACTCCACAGGGTGGGAGCAGGCTCAAGCAGGCAGCTCAAGAGCACTAGTTACAGAATTTTCTGGGGTTTAAATACCCTCTAGAGTTTTCCCATTGGTTACTTGGTGTAAACTCTATGTAAATGAAGTAGTGGTCTGCAATCAATCTGATTGGTGGCAGAAAGTGACCAATCAGAGGCTGAACTGAAGTTATAAAGTTACACCCTATGCAAACATCTAATTGGTTGCAGGAAACAATCAATTGGAGGCTGAAGTGAAGTTACAAGGTTATTCTCCTATGCAAATGAAGACTTGGCCCATGACCAGCCTGACTGATTGTGGGATGGACCAGTCAGATGCACTTTCAATTTCTCATCTGCCACACAGAAAAAGGAGGGAGTTGCAAAGGGAGTAGCCTCTGGTCCTTTAGTTACTTGGGCACGGAAGGTTGGGGTTTTCCTTTTGATTTAGTTCTAGGAAGTCAGCATGAATCAGCTTTAGGTTCTCTACCTCCATACCCTATTCTCCTCCTCAGTGGTGCTCACCTATAGTCCCTGCTACATGGGAGGCCGAAGCACAAGGATCACTTGAGCCCAGGTCATGGCAGCAGTGAGCCCTGAGTGCACCAGTGCACTCCAGCCTGGGAGACAGAGTGAGAGTCTGTCTCAATAAATAAATAAATAAAATAAAAACACAGAAAGTTCTGTGGAGGCTTATGCAAATTCTATGTCATTTTATATCAGAGACATGAGCATCTATAGATAATGTTGTTCCAAGGGAAGTCCTGGAACCAACTCCCCATAAGGGACTAGATGACTACATAAACTCTGCCAAAATCCCTGGCTGATAGGTTAAATATGCCCCCAAGTGGCCCAGAGGAGGGGAGAAAGCAGAGACCAGAGAGGAATTGGCTCCTGCAAAATGGACACACACAGGGCTTGCTCTGTGGATTTGCTATTTGTTTTTGTTTGGTTTTTAACTGATGGTATATCTCATGCACAGAAAGCCAACAGCTTACATATTTGAAGTATGTACAGACTTGAAATATCAGAGGACAAAGCATAAGACTAGTGGAAGAACTTAAAATTCCTTGCCTAAAATCAAGAAAGCCCAAGCAAAAGTGCATCCATCTCTACCCAGTGCCTGGCCAACTACTGTTAAGGGTTCTTGGGGTGACACTTTGCCAGCCAGAAACCTCTGTGGTCAGTGATGCCTTTGCCTGAGTTTTGCTCCACCCACTCAGCCTGGCAGACTGGCACTACTGACCTGGATCCCAGACTTGCCAAGGACGAGCCAGGCACAGAGCAGTGAAGGGTGTGTGAATGAACATGGGGTCCAGCCACTGTGCGTAGCTAGGCACACTGGCTGCTGCAGTGGGGCAGGCAGCTCCAGGTGCCAGCATGGGCACTGGCTCCCTGAGAGGCTGCAGCTGGACCATAGCTGGCACCGGAGAATGCAGTGGTGCCTAGAAGCTTGGAGACGTCCAGGAACCACAGGGCCCCAAAGAGGGAGTCAGAGCCCTGGCTCCGGGAGCTCCCAGATCTGGGCTCCCCAAAGGGCCACAGCTCTTTTCTCCTTCTCTTCACTCACAACATGGCAAGCAAGAGGCATATTTCAGCCCTGTTTTCATTACAGCTGTTTTTGCCCTGCCATTTAGCAGGTCCCAAATTCTTGTCCTCCATCCAGGAAGAATGAGGTACACAGACAAGTGGAGGGTGAGCAAGACAAAGAGGAGCTTTACTGAGCAATAGAATGGCTCAAAATAGACCCTCAGTGGGTAGCTCCTCTCTGCAGCCAGGGTGTCCCAAGGAGTGTTCAACTCTTAGCAGAGAGGGTAGCTTCTCTCTGTTAGGCAGGTCCTCCTAATGAGTGTTCAGCTCTTAGCAGAGAGGGTAGCTCCTCTCTGCAGCTGGTCATCCCATCATCTCTCCCTCCTCTTCTCAAGTCTGGCTGAGATTGGGCTTTTATGGGCCTCAGAGGGGAGAAAGTGCATGCAGATTGGTCCATGGGTGGCCATGGATGGGCTGAAAAAGACACCACAAGTTCCCTCTCTGTTCTACAGGACTGGCAGCCCAGCCCCCCAGGCTTCAGGCTCTCCTTGGCTTGAAAGTGGAGCTTCACCAGGAACCCCAACCCCTTCCATCCAGGAGCCTGACTCTGTCTCCTGCCACCCTTCCTGGTGCCCAGGCTGTTTGTGCCAAGGGGCTCCTGCAGGCCAGCACCGAGCTGCCCTCAGCACATCCCTCAGCCTCGCTCCCATGTTCATTGGTGCCCAAAGTCTGGAGGGTACCAAGGCAGCAGGAGGCTGATGAGTCAGTGCTGCCCTGAGTGTGCACACACCCAGTCAGGGTGGGAAAGCGCAGGGGTTCAGCTTCAACTTTGCTCCCTGATCGGAGAAGGAGCTGACAGGCGAGAGAGGCCAGGCAGCAGGAGTAGACACCTCTGAGCCTGCAGGGGGAAGGGGGGCCTTTCCAGGCCCCCAAGAGTGCAGATATGCCTGGGTCTGCAGCCACACCTTGGGCAGCTGCAGCTGCAGGGCTCCTGCCTGCTCCTGGCTCCCACTGGCTCTACGAAGCAGGGCACTGCCCCAGGCCCAGCTCCACCTTGGAGGACCCCTCTGCTTGCCCCTCTGTACCCAACTGCACTGCTTCCCCACCGGCGGACAACTCGCCCGGCCCATGGCGGAGGCCCCCAGGGCGGCAGGCAAGGTGCAGGTGGCCCGGCAGCCCTAGCCAACCCCGCACAAACGAACCCAATGTTCCCATGGCCAGCCTTGCGAGTTCTGGCTGCGCCTTTGGCCAGGTGCTCATGGGACCCCGGGACACAGCCGGGAGTGAGGCTGAGGCTGTGGTGGAGGCTCCAGGCCTGGGAGGGGGTCCTGCCTGGCCGTGCAAGTGTGGAGGTAGCGCAGTAGCTCCCTCGGAGATGCGGGGTAGAGGGGACCCACCGCCACCTCTGCTGCTCCCACAGTTGCTCCTGCCGCCACTACTTGAGACTCCTCGCTGCCGTCAGCGTAGTGATAGCAGCGGCCACTCCGGATGGCCTCCTGCTGCCATCACTACCAAATTACACAGACACCAGGGAAACTTACATGAAGCCATGCATAAAAAAAGAAGTGATAGGAAACCAAAAGAACAGGGCACAGCAATCACTTGCCGTATTCACAGGGAAGATATTTTGCAATTTGTGTCTGGGCAAGTTAACTTTTTACTAGAACAAAAAATCAACAATTTTCAGAAGAATAAAAAAGAATTTAGAGTTGCTACATTTCATAATTTACAATATCCAGTTTTCAACCATGTAAACAAACAGCCCTATGAGACCTATAATCAAAAAGAAAGAGAGGAAAAAAAAGGCAAAATCAATAAAAAGTGACTTCAAGTTGACCTAGATGTTGAATTTAGCAGTTGGAGACTTCTAAGCTATATATATATATATATATATATATACAGATTATTTTTCCAAGAATTAAAGATAAATATGATACCAATGAATAAATAGGAATCTCAACAAACAAGACTGAAATTTTATAGCTGAAAATTATAACAAATTTTTGAAATGTATTAGATGGGCTCAGTGGTAGATTAAAAATGAAAGAAGGATGCATATAAAAGCTAATCGAAATTACAAAATTTGGAGAAGACAGAGAAAAGAGATTAAAGAAAAAATAAACAGAGCCTTACGATCTATGAAACAATAGCATATGATGCAACATATGAACAACTAGAATTCCATAGAAAGAGAAGGAAAAAATTGAGGAAATAATTTAATAGAAAATGCTAATAGGTCAAAGAAGCCTAGCAAACCCAAAGCGAATAAATACAAAACCTTCCTAAAATCATCATAATCAAACTGCTGAAAGCCAAAAATAAAGAGAAAATCTTGGAATCAGAGTAAAACAACCCAACCAGTTAGAAAAACAATGATTGATTAATATCCCTAAATACAACCATATTACTGATTACATTGACTGTGAGTGAATAAACACTCTTACCAAAAGGTAAAGATTAGCAGGCTGAATTTAAAAAAGAAAAATCAACTCTATACTGTCTAAAAGAGATGCACTCTAGTAGGGAGATTATAGTTAACAATAATTTATTGTATATTTCAAAATGACTAGAAGAAAAGAATTATGTTCCCAAAACAAAGAAAGATAAATGTTTGAGGTAATGAATATTCCAATTATCATGATTTGATCATTATACATTGCATAAATGTAGCAAACTATTACATGTACCCCCAAAATATGTACAACTATTATATATCAATAAAAACACAAAAAAGAGATGTACTCTAAATTATAAGAAACAAATAGGTTAAAATGATTAAAAAAGATATATCATGTAAGAATAAGCATAAGAAAAGTAGAATAGCCCTGTTATTATCAGACCCAAAAGACTTCAATAACAAGTGTTATTACAGTCAAGAAAGTACACTTTATAATGGCATTATATATCATTTCTATACTTACATACACATATATAAGGAAGATATATCAATGAAAAACATGTACATATGTAATAATAGAGCTTCAAAATATAAGAAGCAAAGCTTACATAACTAAAGGTAGAAATAGACAAATCCACAGTCATAGCTGATTTTAACACACAATTCCCAGTAACTGACAGAACAAGTGAACCAAAAAATCAAGGAAAATATAGAAGATCTGAATGACATTATCAACTATCTTAATCTAATTGACGTTTAGAGAACATTATATGTAACAACTGCAGAAAGTCTCTTCTTTACAAGTGAACATGGAATGTTCACCCAAATAGACCATATACAGAGCTAATAAAGAAGTTCCAATTTATTTGAAAACATTGAAATTTTACACTGTGTTCTCTAATCATGACATAATTAAACTAGAAATTAACAAAAAACATCAACAAACCTCAAATATATGAAAATTAAATAACTTACTTTGATACAAACCACAGATCAAAGAAATAATTACACTGAAAATTAGAAAATATTTTTCAACTGAATGGTCATGAACATTTGTCAGATGCTGCTAAAGCAATGCTTAGAGGAAAATGCGTAGCGCTAAATGCTTATATTAGAAAAGGAGAAAGATATCAAATCAATGATCTAAGCTCCCACTTTAGGAAGGTAGGCTAAATGGAGGGGTTAAGCAAATTAAACCCAAAGTAAATAGAAGGAAGAAAAGAATAAGATTAGGGAAGAAATCAATAAAATAAAAACAACAGATGAACAATGGGGAAAAGTAACATAATCAAAAGCTGATTCTATGAAAAGATTAATAAAGTTGATAAACCTGTAGTTACAAGTTAGACTGATCAAGAAAAAGAGCATAAATTTCCAATATCAAGAATAAAAGGCATCCGGGTATGATGGCATGTGCCTATAATTCCAGTTACTCCAGAGACTGAGGTGAAAGGATCTCTTGAGCCCAGGAATTCAAGACCAGTCTGAGACCTCCATCTTTAAAAAAAAGGAGCCCAGCACAGTGGCTCATGCCTGTAATCCCAGTACTTTGGGAGGCTGAGGCAGGTGGATCACCTGAGGTCAGGAGTTCAAGACCAACCTGGCCAACATGGTGAAACCCTGTCTCTACTAAAAATACAAAAATTAGCCGCGCATGGTGGCAGGCCCCTGTAATCCCAGCTACTCAGGAGGCTGAGGCAGGAGAATCACTTGAAGACGGGAGGCGGAGGTTGCAGTGAGCCGAGATCGCACCATTGCACTCCAGCCTGGGGGACAATAGCGAGACTTGGTCTCAAAAAAAAAAAATGAATAAAAATTAAAAAGTAAAAGAAAAAGAAAGAATAAAAAACAAGACAAAACAGACAAAAGACTAAACAGACACTTCACCAAAGAAGATACATAGATGGCAAATAAACACATAAAAAGATGCTAACCATCATTAGTTGTGAGGGAATTACAAATTAAAACCACGGTGAGATAACTCTACACACATTAGAATGGCTAAAATATGTTTGTTTTACTTCATTAATTTCTGCTGTTTATTATCATTTCTGCATTTGGGGTTTTACTCTGCTGTTCTTTTCCTGACTTTTGAGATGGGTGCTTAGATCATTGAATTTCAGCCTTAATGTACACCTATGTAAGCTAATATGTAACCTAGAAAAGTAGAAAACTGATGACCTTTTGCATCCTACTTTTTTAATATACTTAAAGTCCTAGTGCTAATTATGGGAGAACGAGTAATAGACCAAAAAAAATAAAAGCCAGTCTCTTGATTCTTATTTAAGTGCTTCTTCTATTTTATAAACTTGATAACAATGGCCTCATCTTATAAACTTGGCAAGGAAAGCTTCTCATGATTTTGTGATGATGATGATGATGATGATGATAGCTTTTATTGACTGCCTTCTATGTGATATTGACAGCACTTGTCTATAGCTATTGATAACATGGTTGGCATTCAAATCTAAATCAAACCTTAGTCTACATTTTTCTGCATATAGCCTAGGTATGTGGTAAACTATACCATCTAGGTTTGTATAAGTACACTCTGTGATGTTTGCATAAGGACAAAATTGCCTAATGCCACATTTCTTTTTTCTTTTTTTTTTTTTGAGACAGTCTCCCTCTGTCACTCAGGCTGGAGTGCAGTGGCATGATCTCAGTTCACTACAACCTCTGCCTCCAGGTTCAAGTGAATCTCCTGCCTCAGCCTCCTGAGTAGCTGGGATTACAGGCACCTGCCACCACCCTCCGCTAATTTTTGTATTTTTAGTAGAGGTGGGGTTTCATACCTATTGCTTCATATGTGCTAGCACAGAGGAATCAGAGTAAAGGTAACCAAATTCTTAGTTATTGAATGGCAAAAGCCAGAGTTAATGTCTGAAATAATAATTTAAAAATTGGTTTGAACATCTGCATAACAGGCAGAGTGCTTACTTACTGGTCCTTCCTACATGAAAACATATACGTTTGTAGATGGTAGGAATGGAGATGGCCAGGCTGGTCTCGAACTCCTGACCTCAAGTGATCCACCTGCCTCGGCCTCCTAAAGTGCTGGGATTACAAGTGTGAGCCACTGTGCCCAGCCTAATGCCACATTTCTAAGAAGGTATCCCCACTGTTAAGGGATGCATGACTGTATTTCAGAGGTAAAGTCACAGAGCTCATTGAAAGGGGTTAAGCAAGTGAAAGGGGTCAAGGAGGAGGCTTCAGATAAAAGGGCAAGTGAAGTTAGAGATAACAGGGAAATGGTAAATTTAGAGAGAAATCTAAGGGGAGAGGAAAATAATTAAGGTAATTGAGAGAATTCCAAGATGGCCAGTGGGAAATACATGTTTACAGGTCATGAAAGAAGGTAAGGCCAGAGATACAATATATCTATAGTCCCTAAAGCCACTCCTTAAGGGAGAGTGTGAAGATAATCGGTTGGTAGCAGGAGTTAACACTGCTTAGCTTTCTACTGAGAAGAGCAGAAGCCAGTTCAGTCTGACTCTCTCTCTTTCTCTCTCTGCAAGCATGAGCTCAGGAGGCAAGAGGCACGATGCTTTCTTGTCCAGCAGCATCCACACCCCCGGTACCCAAAACCATACCCTACACCATGTTTAAGAGCATCTTAGGCCATTGAAAGGAGTGATCCCATAGAATGACCGAACAGGGACTAAACCAGGTGAGGCCCACATGGCATCTCTCCCAATGAGAAGTTAATAGGAGATGTGCTGTTCCTGTCAATGGAGGCATTCTTTCTGCTAACCACCAGGGAGTTCACCAAAGAAAGCTCTCCAGGCCTGCCATTTGATTGGATGCCAGATGGCCTGGATCACTAATTCACTCCCTTTATCTTCCTGGCACCGACTCCCACTGGGGCTGCAGGAGCAGGGAATGAATGGTCCCTGGGTGTTGACTGCACCCCATCAGGTGATCTTTTCAAATCCTGATTCCTCCCCAAGGTATGTTGACTCTGTCATTCTCTCCTCTCCATCCCTACCATCTACAAACATACATGTCTTCATGTAGGAAGGACCAGAAAGTAAGCACTCTGCCTGTTATGCAGATGTTCAAACCAATTTTTAAATTATTGTTTCAGACCTGAACTCTGGCTTTTGCAATTCAATAACCAATAATTTGATTACTTTTTCTCTGATTCCTCTGTGCTAGCACATATGAAGCAACAGGTATCTCAGGTATAATTCTCAACAGCGTTAGTCACTCATCAAATACCAGAAAAACCGAATCTGTTCGTTTACTAAAATAGTATCTTACCAAAGTAAGAGAACAAGGCCAAGGACGGATCCTCAGGAAACATAAACGTTTAAAGGTCTGCTGGAGGCTGGGCATGGTAACTTATGCCTGTAATCCCAGAACTTTGGGAGGCTGACACGGGCAGATCACTTGAGGTCAGGAGTTCACGACCAGCCTGGCCAACATGGTGAAACCCCATCTCTACTAAAAATACAGAAAATTAGCCAGGCATGATGGTGCATGCCTGTAATTCCAGCTACCTGGGAGGCTGAGGCAGGAAAATGGCTTGAACCTGGGAGGCGGAGGTTGCAGTGAGCCAAGATTGTGCCACCACACTCCTGGGCAATACAGCAAGACTATGTCTCAAAAAAAAAAAAAAACTGCTGGAGAATGAGTAAACAATGAAGAGAATGAACTCACAGGACACCAAAGAGGTAATATTTCCAGGAACAAGGTCAGCAGTGTCCGTGCCATAAAGGAATAAAGTAAGACATAGATTTTAAAATGCCCATTGGCATTGCCTCTCAGGTTCACATTAACCTTTCTCTCTGGAAAGGAAGTGTGGAATATGGAAACAGAGAGATAAGAGTTTCAGTCTTAGCTCCACTCCCTACTCAGTACACACGTGGCCTTGGAGTTAGCTTCTCATCCACCAATTCAACCTAAAATGCTTTCTGTAGGTCACACTCTCAGAGTGCAGTCTTGAGAACAGCAGCACCAGTGGCACCTGGAAACCTATTAGAAATGCAGATTCTTGAACCGTACTCCAGATGTACAAAATCAGAAACTGTGTTTACCAAGCCCCATAGGGTGCTGTGATACAAACTAAAGTTTGAAAACCACTGAGCTGTAGAATTGGTGCAATGTGGAGAAGAGATAAAAACGTACAGAACCAAGGATAGTACTGCTAACACATGGTGGATCTTAAATAGACTGTCTGTCACCTCTACCCTTCATTCCTACCCTCACTCTGTTCTTCCTCGGCTAACCTTCTTCTAGCCTTTTTTCTTGTTTCTCAGCAATTCCCTTCCTTCTTTCTTCCCCATTCCATCACAAAGAAACACTCCAACATACTTAACTCTCCTAGGCCAATTATTGATAATGTGGTCCACATGGTGATAAAAGAACCAATTAGTCCAAATGCATTTTCCTTTCACAGAACAAAAAAAGAGCTAACTGGCTATTTAAAGTCATGTAGAAACCTCCACACACAAAGCCTAATTATTTGGCTGAATTTTTCACTTTCCAATTGCTTCTGTTGGTGCTATGTAGACAAAACCTAAACTAATTACTCTGTAGGTTTCTGGCTCTAACAGTATCAACAGAATGTGGAAGTCATAGATTGAAGATGCAGCCAAATGGGGTTCCTGGGAAGAGGAAATAAGCAATGGTTTTTCCCTTAATGTGGGTCCATATTTATTTCTAGTAAAAGCACATAATGAAAATTGCTATGTATACTTGCTGACAAACACATTGAAATGAACAGAGCATCATTACTTGGCACAATACAGTTTTTACTCCATAGCTCTTGTTTGTATGACATTTTCATCATTTACCAGAACTTTGTTTTTCTAATCACTAGATTGATAGAAGTAAATACGGAGTATCAGGAAGAAAGAAAAAGCTTGAAAACAACGAAGTGCCATGCTTTTATCAATCCCATTGCTTAATTGATAATCAGTGCATTTCCATTCAGTTTTAAACCAATTATTGTGATTTAGCTGTACAAAAGAAAACTCTCCTTTTAAGCTATTTGAAGTACTAGAAATAACTTTTAAAATGCCACAATTGAAACAGATTTGTATTAGGCAGATTATGTACAATCGAGTATCAATCCTATTCGGGCAATTGTCAAGAAGCCTCAAAAATATTGTCAGGAGAGTTTGTACTGTGATATATGGAATCGTTTTAACCCTTTTAACATCTCCCTGGTTTAAAATGTCTTTAGCACTGAGGGACTTATCAATCTTTATCTCATTTCTTTTAGGTCTATTTTTCAACGGCCCCCAGGTGTGCTGGCTTCACTTCATGAAGGGTCAGCCTGTATTTCCTGTGCTATTCTCCACATCAGACAAAGAGGATATAAACAGCCTGAGAATCCCAGAACTGATTGCTGGGCTCCTGTGGCTCTCCTGAATTAAAATCCTCATGGCTTTGCGGAAATAGGTGAGGGCTTCTTTCTAAACTGGGAACCATATTTAGGAACTCAGGCTTGGTCCTCTGATTAATTTTCTTTTTTTCTCTTTCTTTCTTCTTTTATTGTTATTATTATTACTATTACACATTTTATAAAGATTTGCAATGTATCAAGCATTGTTGAGTAAATCTCCACCCGAAATTCAACCATGTAAAATGCGAGGTTATTGCCAGGTTAGTGAAATGATCTGAGCTGGCCAAATTGTACCCAGGCAGATGGGAGCTCCAGAGCCAGGGAGACAATTGCCAATTACACGATATCTGAAATTTACATCACTGGGGCATTTTTGAATATTTTTACATATATTACATCAGTTAATTCTGACAAAACCTTATGAGGGAGATATGTCTGTTACTCCCATTTGACAGATGAGAATGTTGCCATTCAAAGAGGTCAGGTACCTTGCACAAGGAAGCAGATCATTGTCATTCTCATCTCTAGCCCAGATGTGACTCGCTCAAGAGCCCTAGCTTTCATCCACCATTCTGTAATTTCCTGTCTTTGTCACTCTCCTTAAAGCTAAAAACCTTACCCAGAACCCCAGCTTGGTGTAAAAACAGACTTTCCCAATAACACCAGAAGTTCCAAAAACTCCAGAACTCTGCCTCTCCTTTGCCCCCAGTGTCACGCTCTTTCTGCCTGGTAAGACCTTATAACCTCTTTCAGGAACCACCAACTTCCCATGTTGAGTGCCGCTTGAATCACACGAAGTGGTGCTAACACTTATGATATGATCTTAACCGAGTAGCTTGGCCTCTCTTACCTCAGCTTCCTCTTCAGCAAAATGAATATAATAATAATAGTCATGTACTTTTGTCATGTGGATCACAGATAGCATAGATGTAAAGCCCCTGCTCTAGTACCCTAGGGACCTAGGTGCTCAATCAATGAATGGTACCATCCTTGTTTTTGCCAGTGCAGCTACCAGTTTCTCTATAGTTGTTTTTTTTTTAATTTTTAAAATTATTATACTTTAAGTTCTGGGGTACATTTGCCAAACATGCCAAACGTTACATAGGCATACGTGTGCCATGGTGGTTTGCTGCACCCATCAACCCATCATCTACATTAGGTATTTCTCCTAATGTTATCCCTCCCATTGCCCCCTCATCCCCCAACAGGCCCTGATGTGTGATGTTCCCCTCCCTGTGTGCTTGTGTTCTCATTGTTCATCTCCCACTTATGAGTGAGAACATGCAGTGTTTGGTTTTCTGTTCCTATGTTAGTTTGCTGAGCGTGATGGTTCCCAGCTTCATCCACGTTCCTGCAAAACACATTAACTCATTCTTTTTTATGGCTGCATAGTATTCCATGGTGTATATGTGCCACATTTTCTTTAACCAGCCTATCATTGATGGGCATTTGGGTTGATGCCAAGTCTTTGTCATTGTGAATAGTGCTGCAATAAACGTATGTGTGCGTGTATCTTTATTGTAGAATGATTTATAATCCTTTGGGTACATACCCAGTAATGGGATTGCTGCTGGGTCAAATGGTATTTCTGGTTCTAGATCCTTAAGGAATCACCACACCGTCTTCCATAATGGTTGAACTAATTTACACTCCTACCAACAGTGTGAAAGCGTTCCTATTTCTCCACATCCTTGCCAGCATCTGTAGTTTCCTGACTTTTTAATAATCACCATTCTAACTGGAGTGAGATGGTATGTCATTGTGGTTTTGGTTTGGATTTCTCTAATGAACAGTGATGATGACCTTTTTTTTCATGTTTGTTGGCTGCATAAATGTCTTCTTTTGAGAAGTGTCTGTTCATATCCATCGCCCACTTTTCGATGGGGTTGTTTGTTTTATTCTTGTAAATTTGTTTATGTTCCTTGTAGATTCCACTTTGTCAGATGGATAGATTGCAAAAATTTTCTCCCATTCTGTAGGTTGCCTGTTCACTCTGCTGATAGTTTCTTTTGCTGTGCAGAAGCTTTTTAATTTAATTAGATCCCTTTTGTCTATTTTGGCTTTTATTGACATTGCTTTTGGTGTTTTAGTCTTGAAGTCTTTGCCCATGCCTATGTCCTAAATGGTATTGCCTAGGTTTTTGTCTAGAGTTTTTGTAGTTTTAGGTCTTACATTTAAATCTTTAATCCATCTTAATTTTTGTATAAGTTGTAAGGAAGGGGTCCAGTTTCAGTTTTCTGCATATGGCTAGCCGTTTTTCCCAGCACCATTTATTAAATAGAGCATCCTATCCCCATTGCTTGTTTGTGTCAGGTTTGTCAAATATCAGATGGTCGTAGATGTGTGGTGTTATTTCTTAGGCCTCTGTTCTGTTCCACTGGTCTATATAGCTGTTTTGGTACCAGTACCATGCTGTTTTGGTTACTGCAGCCTTGTAGTATAGTTTGAAGGCAGGTATTGTAATGCCTCCAGCTTTGTTCTTTTTACTTAGGATTGTCTTGGCTATGCAGGCTCTTTTTTGGTTCCATATGAAATTTAAAGTAGTTTTTTCTAATTCTGTGAAGAAAGTCAATGGTAGCTTGATGGGAATAGCATTGAATCTATACATTACTCTGGGCAGTATGGCCATTTTCACAATATTGATTCTTCCTATCCATGGGCATGGAATGTTTTTCCATTTGTTTGTTCCCTCTCTTCTTTCCTTGAGCAGTGGTTTGTAGTTCTCCTTGAAGAGGTCCTTCACATCCCTTGTAAGTTATATTCCTAGGTATTTTATTCTCTTTGTAGCAATTGTGAATGGGAGTTCACTCATGATTTGGCTCTCTATTATTGGTATATAGGAATTCTTGTGATTTTTGCACATTGATTTTGTATGCTGAGACTTTGCTGAAGTTGCTTATCAGCTTAAGAAGTTTTTGGGCTGAGACAATGGGGTTTTCTAAATATACAATTTTGTCATCTGCAGACAGAGATAATTTGAATTCCTCTCTTTCTATTTGAATACCCTTCATTTCTTTCTCTTTCCTGATTGCCCTGGCCAGAACTTCCAATACTATGTTGAATAGGAGTGGTGAGAAAGGGCATCCTTGTCTTGTGTTAGTTTTCAAAGGGAATGCTTCCAGCTTTTTGCCCATTCAGTATGATATTGGCTGTGAGTTTGTCATAAATAGCTCTTATTTTTGAGATATGTTTCATTAATATCTAGTTTATTGAGAGGCTTTAGCATGAAGGGGTGTTGAATTTTATCAAAGGCCTTTTCTCCATCTATTGAGATAATCATGTAGTTTTTGTCATTGGTTCTGTTTATGTGATGAATTATGTTTATTGATTTGTGTATGTTGAACCAGATTTGCATTCCAGGGATGAAGCCGACTTGATCGTGGTGGATAAGCTTTTTAATGTGCTGCTGCTGGATTCAGTTTGCCAGTATTTTATTGAGGATTTTTGCATCGGTGTTCATCAGGGGTATTGGCCTGAAATTATCTTTTTTTGTTGTGTCTCTGCCAGGTTTTGGTATCAGAATGATGCTGGCCTCATAAAATGAGTTAGGGAGGAGTCCCTCTTTTTGTGTCGTTTGGAATAGTTTTAGAAGGAATGGTACGAGCTCCGCTTTGTACCTCTGGTAGAATTTGGCTGTGAATCCATCTGGTCCTGGGCTTTTTTTAGTTGGTAGGCCATTAATTATTGCCTCAATTTTAGTACTTGTTATTGGTCTATTCAGGGATTTGACTTCTTCCTGGCTTAGACTTGTGAGGGTGTATGTGTCCAGGAATTTATCCATTTCTTCTAGATTTTCTAGTTTATTTGCATAGATGTGTTTATAGTATTCTCTGATGTGATGATAGTTTGTATTTCTGTGGGATCAGTGGTGATATCCTCCTCTTTATCATTTTTTATTATGTCTATTTGATTATTCTCTCTTTTCTTCTTTATTAGTCTGGTTAGTGATCTATCTATTTTGTTAATCTTTTCAAAAAACCAGCTCCTGGATTCATTGATTTTTTGAAGGGCTTTTCATTTCTCTATCTCCTTCAGTTCTGCCCTGGTCTTAATTATTTCTTGTCTTATGCTAGCTTTTGAATTTGTTTGCTCTTGCTTCTCTAGTTCTTTTAATTTCGATGTTAGGGTGTCGGTTTTAGATCTTTCCCACTTTCTGCTGTGGGCATTTAGTGCTGTAAATTCCCTCTAAATACTGCTTTAGCTGTGTCCCAGAGATTCTGGTATGTTGTGTCTTTGTTCTTACTGGTTTCAAAGAACTTCTGTATTTATGCCTTCATTTCGTTATTTACCCAGTAGTCACTCAGGAGCAGGTTGTTCAGTTTCCATGTAGTTGTGCGGTTTTGAGTGAGTTTCTTAATCCTGAGTTCTAATTTGATTGCACTGTGGTCTGAGAGACTGTTTGTTGTGATTTCCGTCCTTTTGCATTTGCTGAGGAGTGCTTTACTTCCAATTATGTGGTCAATTTTAGAATAAGTGCGATGTGGTGCTGAGAAGAATGTATATTCTGTTGATTTGGGGTGGAGAGTTCTGTAGATGTCTACTAGGTCTGCTTGGTCCAGAGCTGAGTTCAAGTCCTAAATATCCTTGTTAATTTTCTTTTTCATTGATCTAATATTGACAGTGGGGTGTTAAAGTCTCCTACTTTTATTGTGTGGGAGTCTAAGTCTGTTTGTAGGTCTCTAAGAACTTGCTTTATGAATCTGGGTGCTCCTGTATTGGGTGCATATATATTTAGTATAGTTAGTTCTTCTGGTTGCATTGATCCCTTTACCATTATGTAATGCCCTTCTTTGTCTTTTTTGATCTTTGTTGGTTTAAAGTCTGTTTTATCAGAGACTAGGATTGCAACCCCTGCAATTTTTTGTTTTCCATTTGCTTGGCAGATCTTCCTCCATCGCTTTATTTTGAGCCTATGTGTGTCTTTGCACGTGAGATGGGTCTCCTAAATACAGCACACTGATGGGCCTTGACTCTTTATTTAATTTGCCAGTCTGTGTCTTTTAATTGGGGCATTTAGCCCATTTACATTTAAGGTTAATATTGTTATGTGTGAATTTGATCCTGTCGTTATGATGTTTGTTAGCTGGTTATTTTTCCCATTCGTTTATGCAGTTTCTTCATAGTGTTGACGGTCTTTACATTTTGGCATGTTTTTGCAGTGGCTGGTGCCAGTTTTTCCTTTCCATATTTAGTGCTTCCTTCAGGAGCTCTTGTAAGGCAGCGCTGGTGGTGACTGGATATGAAGTCGTGGGTTGAAAATTCTTCTCTTTAAGAATGTTAAATATTGGCCCCCACTGTCTTCTGGCTTAGAGGGTTTCTACAGAGAGATCCACTGTTAGTCTGATGGACTTCCCTTTGTGAGTAACTCAACCTTTCTCTCTGGCTGCTCTTAACATGTTTTCCTTCATTTCAAGCTTGGTGAATCGGACTATTATGTGTCTTGGGGTTGCTCTTCTCGATGAGTATCTTTGTGGTGTTCTCTGTATTTTCCTGAATTTGAATGTTGGCCTGTCTTGCTAGGTTGGGGAAGTTCTCCTGGATAATATCCTGAAGAGTGTTTTCCAACTTGGTTCCATTCTCCTCGTCACTTTCAGGTACACCAATCAAAGTAGGTTTGGTCTTTTCACATAGTCCCATATTTCTTGGAGGCTTTGTTTGTTCCTTTTCATTCTTTTTTCTCTAATCTTGTCTCCGTGATTTATTTCATTAAGTTCATCTTCAATCTCTGATATCCTTTCTTCCACTTGTTTGATTCTGCTATTGATACTTGTGTATGCCTTACGAAGTTCTCATGCTGTGTTTTTCAGCTCCATCCGTCATTTATGTTTTTCTCTAAACTGGTTATTCTAGTTAGCAGTTCCTGTAATGCTATATGAAGTTTCTCAGTTTCCCTGCATTGGGTTAGAACATGCTGCTTTAGCTTGAAGGAGTTTGTTATTACCCACCTTCTGAAGCCTCCTTCTGTCAATTCATCAAACTCATTCTCCATCCAGTTTTATTCCCTTGCTGGCAAGGAGTTGTGATCCTTTGGAGGAGAACAGGCATTCTGGTTTTTGGAATTTTCAACCTTTTGCTCTGGTTTTTCCTCATCTTTTTGGATTTATCTACCTTTGGTCTTTGATGTCGGTGACCTTCGGATGGGGTTTTTGTGTGGTTGTCCTTTTTGTTGATGTTGATGCTATTGCTTTCTATTTGTTAGTTTTCCTTCTAATAGTCAGACCCCTCTTCTGCAGGTCTGCTGGAGTTTGCTGGAGGTCCACCCCAGACCCTCTTTGCCTGGGTATCACCAGCGGAGACTGCAGAACAGCAAAGATTTCTGCCTGCTCCTTCCTCTGGAAGCTTCCTCCCAGAGGGGCACCGGCCAGATGTGAGCCAGAGCTCTCCTGTATGAGGTGTCTGTTGACCCCTGCTGGGAGGTGTGTCCCCATCAGGAGGCACAGGGGTCAGGGACCCACTTGAGGAGGCAGTCTGTCCCTTAGCAGAGCTTGAACGCTGTGCCGGGAGATATGCTGCTCTCTTCAGAACCAGCAGGTAGGAAAATTTAAGTCTGCTGAAGCTGTGCCCCCAGCTGCCCCTTCCCCCACGTGCTCTGTCCCAGGGAAATGGGAGTTTTATCTATAAGCCCCTGACTGGGGCTGCTGCCTTTCTTTCAGAGATGCCCTGCCCAGAGAGGAGGAATCTAGAGAGGCAGTCTGGCTCCGGCAGCTTTGGGGAGCTGCAGTGGGCTCCACCCAGTTCAAACTTCCCTCTGCCCAGTTCGAACTTCCCAGCTGCTTTATTTACACTGTGAGGGGAAAACCGCCTACTCAAGCCTCAGTAATGATAGATGACCCTCCCCGCACCAAGCTCCAGTGTCCCAGGTCGACTTCAGACTGCTCTGTGGCAGTGAGAATTTCAGGCTAATGGATCTTAGCTTGCTGGACTCTGTGGGGGTGGGATCTGCTGAGCTAGACCACTTGGTTCCCTGGCTTCAGCCCTCTTTCCAGGGGAGTGGATGATTCTGTCTTGCTGGTGTCCCAGACATCACTGGGGTATGAAAAAAAAACAAAAAACTCCTGCAGCTAGCTCAGTGTCTGCCCAAAATCCGCCCAGTTTTGTGCTTGAAACCCAGGGCCCTGGTGGCGTAGGCACCTGAGGGAATCTCCTGGTCTGAGGGTTGTGAAAACCATGAGAAAAGTGTAGTATCTGGTTGTGAAGACCGTGGGAAAAGTGTAGTAACACCTGGGAAAAGTGTAGTATCAGCACTGGCCTGAAATTCTCGCTACCAGCACAGCAGTCTGAAATCAACCTGGGACACTCGAGCTTGGTGGGGGGAGGGGCGACCACCATTACTGAGGCTTGAGTAGGCGGTTTTCCCCCCACAGTGTAAATAAAGAGTGCACCATCCCTCACGGCAGGGTCCCTCATGGCTTCCCTTGGCTAGGGAAGGGAGTTCCTCAACCCCTTTAGCTTCCCAGGTGAGGCGATGCCCCACCCTGCTTCTGCTGACTGTCCATGGGCTGCACCCACTGTCTAACCAGTCCCTATGAGATGAACTGGGTACCTCAGTTGGAAATGCAGAAATCACTCACCTTCTGCTTTGGTCTCACTGGGAGCTGCACACCAGAGCTGTTCCTATTCGGCCATCTTGCCCGGGAATCCCTCTCTATAGTTCTGATGTGCTCGGAAAATCTTCAGATTCCGAAATGCCTTTCTCCAAGCTCAGAGAAAGAAGATAGACTCTATCTGCACAGAGCTTGGCTCTGATAATTTGAGGCAGAGAATATTGGATTATAAGTCAGGGGTCCTGGGATCCAATCAAAGCTCAATATCTAGCTATATCCCCAGGTTGAGCCACATTTTCCTCGCTTATGTTGTAAGAGATTTGGAAGAGAATTTTTCTAAGATCCCCTACAGCCCTCATAGTTTGTGATTCTAAGACTCCAGTCGCTCTGGGGAAGAGAGAAAAGAGGCTTGGGAAAAGAGAGAGGGGGAGGGAAGTGATAGAGTACACATACTAAGCATTCATTTACTAGACCAATTCCCCAAAGAAAGGCCTGAGTCCTTAAAGCAAAGCAGTCTGGTGTATGAGAAAGAGGCTCCAAAGTCAGACAAGCTCAGGTCTAAATCCTATTTATACCCAAATTTGCTTTGTGGTCTTGGTCAGGCTGCCTGAGATCCATAATCCATGTTGACTAGAGATATTGATGCATACTTCATAGGGCTGTGGTGAGAATTGCATGAGAAACTTCTACACAGTGCTTCTCAGATGGCCCACTACTGCATGAAAAACACATAATTCCCTTCCATTCCTTCACTCCTAGTCATAAGAGGGGAAACAGTGCAATGTGAGAAAGCATCTGTGATATTGTGATATAATAAGATTTTTTTTTGTCTTAACCCTTGGCTCCTGGCCAAAGACCCTAGAACTCCTGTAATCTCCTAAGTGATAGGAGCCAGAGGAGCATCTTTTGTTATAATATTTGGTCCTTGCTCCCAGTTCCTAAAATAGCTCAGACCAATAAAGGTGAAAGCCACATATTTTGTTATTTTTAACAGGCCCCTTTCAACCACATAGAGTTTATGCTTTACTAAGGTGGCTTTGGGGTAACCCCTTAGGATGGGGAGCTGGTTCCCAGGAAGACCAGCCAAGTAATTAAAGGGTTGGAACTTTCATCCCGAAGCCCTGACCTTTTGGGAGGAAGAGGGACTGCAGATTGAGTTAATCACCAATGGCCAGTAATTTAATCAGTCATGCCTATATAAGGAAGACTCCATAAAAACCCTAACTGAAGAGGTCAGAGAGCTTCCAGATTCCTGAACATATCCAGGTGCTGGTGTACACAGGGCATAGGGGTTCAAAACCCCATGTACCCCTATAGCTTGCTTTATGCATCTGTTCCATTTGGTTGTTCCTAAATTGTACCTTTTATAATAAACCAGTAAAGAGTATGCATTTCCCTGAATTCTGTGAGATATTATAGCAAATTGAGGAGAGGGTTGTGAGAAGCCCTGATTTGTAGCCAAGTTGGGGAGAAGTGCACATAACTTAGGAATCACTACTTGTGAATGACATCTAAAGTGGGGGACAGCCTTGTGGCAGCCAAACATTAGCAGCCAAAGGTATCTGAATCACACAGCATCAAAATACATTAGCCATGGTGAATCTGTACAGATCTGCAGCAACCTCACTTCTTGCCTCCTCGGAAGAAAGAATTCAACCAAGGAGGCATAAGACAGAAGGAGATACTGAGACAAGTTTTAGAACAGGAATGAAAGTTTATTAGAAAGCTTTAGAGCCAGAACGAAAGGAAAGTAGGGCCAAGTGGGCAACTTGAAAGACCACTGCACAGTTTTGACCTTTGATTAATGGTTTTACATGTGGGTGTACTTCCAGGGTCTTGTGTTCCTTCTTCCCTGATTCTTCCCTTGGGATGGGCTGTCATCACACACAGTGGCCTGCTAGCACTTAGGAGGGGAGCATGCACAGTGTGTTTACTGGAGGTGTATGCACACTCACTTGAGGCATTCATCCCTTACCAGTCAAATGTCCCTAGAAGGACATATACCAGTTAAACTCCACCATTTTGGCTCTTAGTGCACATGCTTGAGCCCACTCATCCAACTCCTGAGATCTTATCAGGAACCTGCTGATCACCCAGTTTCAGGTTTTTACTATCTATTGGGAGACGATCATTCCCTGGCACCAGCTGTGACCAATTATTATTTTAGAGTGACAGTTAACAACCATCTGACCATCACCTGATGGGTACCTGACATTCCTGGTGGTGGGAGGGGCGTTTCCTATCCTGCTGATGTCTGAGCACCTACCTACCGTAACAGGACTGAGCTTTTAACCCATGAGGTCTGTGGTAGCTCAAGGTAGTATCATAATTGAATTGTAGGGTACCAAGTTGTTGTCTAGAGAGTTAGAGAATTAGTTAATGTGAGGGAAAAGACTACACATTTGGTGTCAGAAGTGTTGTGAATGTAGAAAAAATAAGGTGTTTTCTTTTTGTAGTGGCCAGTAACCAAAGCTGGAACAGTTTCAGCAACAAAATAAATGATAAGAATTTTGGGCTAGGCATGGTAGTTCACACCTGTAATGCCAACACTTTGGGAGTTTGAGACAGGAGGATCACTTGAGGCCAGAAATTCAGTAGCAGCCTAGGCAACATAGTGAGACACAGTCTCTACAATTTTTTTTTTTTTAAACTTAGCTGACAGGAGACTGAGGCAGGAGAATAGCTTGAACCCAGGAGGCGGAGGTTGCAGTGAGCCGAGATTATGCCACTGTACTCCAGCCTGGGTGACAGAGTGAGACTCCATCTCAAAAAAAAACAAAAAACAAAGAAAACTTAGCTGGATGCCTGTAGTCCTAGTGACTTGGGAGGCTAAGTTGGGAGGGTCGCTTGAGTCCAGGAGTTTGAGGCTGCAATGAGCTACCAGCGAACCACTGCACTACAGCCTGAGCAGCAGAGCAAGCCCCTGTCTTTACACTTAATTTAAAAATAAAAAAAGTTGGATCATAACTCACAGAATAGAATAAATACCTGTAACTCTGTACCAATAAAAATAAATAATTTAACATATAAACAAATTAAGAAGGGGTTGTTCTTTACAGAGCACTCCAGTTAATAATTCATGATCTCTCTCCCTGAGTCTCTTTAAACAACAAAATAATATGTAATCACTAACATGGACATGATCTATCAATTTTAGCAAAATTTGAAGAGATGCCAAAATCAGCAAAATTTGAGGAGAAACAGGGTATCTGCATAGTCTTAACATAACTCCTCCAAGACATTTATTAATTATAAAGGGAAAAAATAGTTACTTTATAGTGGATGTTATGGTTTGGCTGTGTCCCCATCTGAATCTCATCTTGAATTGTAATCCCCATCACCCCCATGTGTCGTGGGAGTGACCCAGTAGGTCACTGAATCATGGGAGCACGAGATCTGATGGTTTTAGAAGCATCTGGCAGTTCCCCTGCTGAAACTCACTCTGTCCTGCTGCCTTGTGAAGAAGGTACTTGCTTCCCCTGTGCTTTCTGCCGTGATTGTAAGTTTCCTGAGGCCTCCCCACCAATGTGGAACTGTGAGTCAATTAAACCTCTTTTCTTTATAAATTACCCAGTCTCTGGTATTTCCTCATAGCAGTGTGAGAATGGACTAACGCAGTGAAGAAACCCAGCAGACACCAACTTAACCAAACAATCAAGGACAAAATCATCAGAATTAAGACATCATGTCCTTTTTTTTTTTTTTTTTTTTTTGAGACGGAGTTTCACTCTCCTTACCCAGGCTGGAGTGCAGTGGCACAATCTCAGCTCACTGCAACCTCCACCTCCCGGGTTCAAACGATTCTCCTGTCTCCTCCTGAGTAGCTGGGATTACAGGCGCTTGTCACCATGCCCGGCTAATTTTTGTACTGTTTAGTAGAGACAGGGTTCACCATGTTGGCCAGGCTGGTCTTGAACTCCTGACTTCAGGTGATCCACCCTCCTCTGCCTCCCAAAGTGCTGGGATTACAGGCATGAACCACCATGCCTGGCCAAGACATCATGTCTTAATCAATGCCAAATCAAGAGACATTCTACAAAATCACTGACCAATACTCTTCAAAAGTGTCCAGGTTACAAAAGACAAGGGAAGACTGAGAAACTGTCACCCGCTGGAAAAAATCAAGAAGACCTGACTACAAAATATGGGATCCTGGATTGGATCCTGGGACAGAAAAAAAGGATATTAGATGAAAAACTGGGGAAATCTAAATGAAATCTGTAATTTACTTAATAGTATTGTACTATACCAATGTTAATTTCCTAGTTTGATCATCGTACTCTGGTTATATAAGATGTTAATATTAGGGCAAGCTGGGTGAAAGGTGTATGGGAAATCTGTACTATTTTTGTAACTTTGAAAAGCTTGAAATTCTTTCAAAACTATCATATATTTAAAAGTGAGACAGTGTATGGCAGATGCACCTGACAGCAATAACTTAACTTACGCATACCCTGAAGAGTTACCCTATGGTCTAAGAAGAATGTGTGTTTGGAGTTCTGCGCTAAGGAATACGGGAGTGGCCAACCCAGAGATTTACTCCTTATCTATGAAGGATGATTAAATTCCCAGCCCTTAGAACACAGGTCATACAGGATATTGAGGCCCTTTGTTTTGGGTTAAATGGAGGTTTCTAGGTAGAGGGTGCTAAGTAAAAAATGCCATGTCAACTGCATGCTTTTTACAAACAGTAGAGGTTCTCCTGTTCAGCCCACATCCACTGGGCCACCCCTGTACGTAAGTACCCCCAATAAACCCTATGTCTCATTCACTATCTCTGGGTCTCTTCTTCAGCCTCTCAGACACAGTATCATCCCTATTGTAGTCAGTGTAACGGTCTGGCATGACAGACAGCAATGATCTTTGTCAGTACTACCCAAAGTACGTGAGACCAAACGTTTAGAAATTGTTTTAGCAGTAATTTTATGTCTACTGGACTTTAAAAGTTTTTTGATTGGTGCTGGGGCTTCTGGGTTTTTCTTTTGTTTTTTGTTTTCTGAAACAGGACCTCACTCATGCCCAGGCTGGAGTGCAGTGGCATGAACACTGCTCACTGTAGCCTCGACCTCCCCAGGGTCAGGTGATCCTCCCATCTCGGCCTCCTCCTAAGTAGCTACAGGCTTGCACCACAACACCCAGCTAATTTTTGTATTTTTTGTACAGATGGAGTTTTGCCATGTTTCCTAGGCTGGTCTTGAACTCCTGAGCTCAAGCTATCTGCTTGCCTCAGCCTCCCAAAGTGCCGGAATTACAGGCATGAGCCACCATGCCTGACAACTGGGGCTTCCTGAAAAAAATAAACAATAATAACAAGTAAGAAAGTAGTGGGAAGGGCTCTACTGTGTCGTCCCTGGGAAGACTGTCTTTTATTTCACTGACTTTGTGGGAATGGTCATGCCGTCTCTCTACTTACCTGTTTGTAGCCAACACCAAGAGTGTACCAAATACATTACTCAGCAAGTCCTCAAGAAATGCATCCAAGTGAGAAAAGATGACTAGAATCCACATTTCTTCTGCATTAGAAACTTTATAATGCTAAGCTTGTATGTGTAGAGGTCTTTGACCATCATTAGTGTCATAAATGGTCGCTAATACTTATATATATATATATATATATTTTTTTTTTTTCATTTTAAAAAATGAGGCCAGGCACAGTGGCTCACGCCTGTAATCCCAGCACTTTGGGAGGTCAAGACTGGCAGATCACTTGAGGTCGGGAGTTTGAGACCAGCCTGGGAAACATGGCAAAACCCCGTCTCTACAAAAAATACAAAAATTAGCTGGGTATGGTGGCTAAAAATTAGCCAGGCATGATGGTGCGCAACTGTAATCCCAGCCACTTGGGAGCCTGAGGCAGGAGAATTGCTTGAAACCCTGGGCAGAGGTTGTTGTGAGCTGAGATTGCACCACGGCACTCCAGCCTGAGCGACAAAGTGAGACTCCGTCTCAAAAATAAATAAATAAATTAATTAAATAAATAAATAAATAAATAATGATTAAGCAACAAAGATCTCTTAAAGAGTTGGAGTCAAACCAAGCCTAGAACTTTCCATTTTGTTTTACAAATTTTATTTCGGCACTCAATCCTTAACCAGATGTGACTACCTTTTAACTCTGATAATGCAGCAGTAAAATTGGAATTTGGATCTCCAACTTTATCAAAAATAACACATTTCTAGTTTTGAAAAGGGCTTTTTCTTTAAAAAAATAATAATTTGAAGTACAATGACTCAGCTGTTGTATTCTTCGAATAGACAATAAATAGAATTATAGCATTGCTTTCTTCCCCTCCACCTCTTTCTCCTCTTCCACCTCTGCTATACAAATTTTCAAAAAAATAACATCAGTGTGAAATAGAAATGTTGCCATCCACTGTGAAGCAATGAAGTACAGTGTTCATTAAACCCACCAATCCAACTAGAACCCTGAAATAGACTGTGGAAGTCATGGATTCATCTGCATAAAGCCTTTTCCTTTCCCCTCTTCTGGTAAAAGAAGCCCTCGCCTCTATGGGAAACAGGGAACATATCTCCCTATTTAGAAAGATTGCAGGGATGGGAAAGTCAGCCAACTTCGGCCAATCGGGCTCATCCTCTGGACTTGTGCTGTACCCTTTCTGTAACCAACTGTAGGCTATGGCACTAACAATGTATCCCTGGAGCAGTGTAGGGTACCATGTATTTTACCAGAGGAAAGACATTTTCAGAGAATAAAGGCAACATAGGGAAAAGCAGAGTGGAGGCATGTAGAGAGAGAAGATTGGATGGCTGGGGAGGAGAAAGGAGTCAGAGAAAAAGACAGAGAGGAAACAAGACAGAGAAAAAGACAAGACAGAGAAAAAGAGAGGAAACAAGAAAGCAGAACAGAGAGGCTGAGGCTTTCGATAATGACATGTGGCACAAGAACCCCCATCTCTGTTGGAAGTCAGCAGCTCTTCTGTACCCTTCAGTTACATGCCCAAGGATATCCCAATTTTTCTTCAGCTTGTTGAGGTTGTCATTCTGTCATTTAAAAAAAATAAACATGTTGATGAACATGACCCCTTTATGTGTCTAATCAAATGAAAGAAGGAACTAAGCTCTATAGCAACTGTCCTTGCCTTGACATTTGAATATACCTTTGAGCATGCAGCAGATCAGTCCAGTGAAATCGAAACTGGAACTCAGTTATAAGCTTTCCAGACAGGGCTTGAGCTACACAGAATTTCTAAGAAAGTAAATTTGACTTTGATGTTAGTTCCTCTTTAGTATTCCCCCATATGACCAGATTTTCACTGCTCATGTGCAAGGGAGAGAAAAATCATCTGATATGTTTCATTAATGTTTAAAGGTTAATGAACTTACAGCTTACTCCTTCTGGTAACATAGCTGCATTTCACAAGGGTCAAGATCAATGTTTAATCTAAAGAAATGAATCTCTAATGCTGAAATCATGAGGACAGTAATGCATGGATGAGGAAGCTATTTTCTGTCAAGGAAATTATCCTGCTATTTACATGAGGATACAAGTGACACTTTAGGTATCAGAAGCTTGTGCATCTATTTAAAATCCAGATACGTGATCATGCAAAGGATCGACTCATTTTTCTTTTCTTAGAGTAGAATGAGGCATACGAGTTCAATTATTGAACTTATTGAAATTGAACTTATTGAAATTACTTCCAATAAGTTCCTTCAAAATCCAAAGGTATTAATGTCCAATCCTCCTTGACTAACTGCCCTCAGGGACTTTTACCAGCAGGCTATTCTTGACTATACGGGTGCCTAAGACATCGAAGATAAGTGTTGTTCTTAATCAAAATAAAACCACATTCAAGATTTCTGTTCATTCAAGTTACAATCTGTGCTGACAGGACACTAAACAAATACCTACTTTACACAATTGAATAACTAGAATACTAAAAATTTTAAAAGCATTAACCATCTGAATTTCTGAAGGTGAAGAATATTCTAGATTTCTTTGGAAAAATTTCCCTCATTCACTTTCAGCCCTTTTGAATGCCCTCCCCTACATCTGGTCTCTACCTTTTTCCCTTTTGCTTCCTCCATATTCCATTCTTTGGTTTTGTTTTGTTTTGTTTTGTTTTGTTTTGTTTTGTTTTGTTTTGTTTTGTTTTTTAGAGACCGAGTCTTGCTCTGTTACCCAGGCTGGTGTGCAGTGGTGCAATCATAGCTCACTGCAACCTGGAGCTTCTGGGCTCAAGAGATCCTCCCACCTCAGCCTCTCTAGTAGCTGCAACTACAGGCATGTGACACCACACCTGGCTAATTTTTTTTTTTTTTTCATTTTTTGTAGAGACAGGGTCTCCCTATCTCTAGGGCTAGGCTGGTCTCAAGCCATCCTGCCGCCTCATCCATTCTTTCTTCATTTGTTCTTCCTTTTCTCTTCCACCCATCATCCCTTCTTCCTGCCTCCTTCAATCAATTACTTGGTTAGTGTTTGTTGGGAAGTTAGTCAGTTCCAGGCAGTGGGCTAAACACAAACATGAAAAGATAGGGTCCTTGCTGTCGTCCTTTTCTGTTGTTGAGTAACAAATCACCCACAAATCTAGCAACTTAAACCAACACGCATTTATTACCTCCCCACTCAGTATATCAGAGAACAACCTGGTGTGGCAGGAATTTCTGCTCAGGGTCACCCATGGCCAGTATCCAGGTGTCAGCTGGGCTGGGAACTTAAGTGTAGGCTCTGAGGAGAAATCCACTTCCAAACCCATTCAGGTTATGACAGAGTACCCTACAGTTACAAGACTGAAGTGCTTTCCATCTGAGATCCGGGACCTGCCTCAGCTCTTTGAAGCCACGGACATTCCTTTTCCCATGGCTCCTCAATCTTTAAGCAGTAATAATGCCAAATGACTATCGTGCTTCAAACCTGACTGCCTCTACTGCCACCAGCCAGAGAAAACTCCATTTTTAAAGATGTATGTTATTACATTGGGCCCACCAGGCTAATCCAGGCTAGTCTCCCTCTATAACAAGACATAATCTCAAGCATGATAGCACATTCTGAAGTCCCAGGGACTCGGGAGGGACTTCACTGGGGGCCGCTTTAGAACTTCTGCCTACACATCTGCCATCAGGTGCTCACACAATACATACAAAAACAATAGCACTGCAATAAGATAATTGTACAAAAGAAAGTGCGGTAAACAAAATGTCACACATACATACAATGGAATACTATTCAGCCATAAAAAGGAAGAAAATTCTGACATGCTACAACATGGATGACCCTTGAGGACATTATGCTAAGTGAAATAAACCTATGATCCCACTTATTTGCAGTATCTAGAATAGGCAAATTCATAGAGACAGAAAACAGAATAGAGGTTCCCAGGCATTGGCGGGAAGAAGAATGAAGTTGTTGTTTGATGGTTATAGAGTTCTGTGTGGGATAATGAAAGTGTTCTGGAAATGGATAGTGGTGACAGTCACACAGCATTGTGAACATACTTAAAAGTACTGAATCGTATACTTAAAAATGATTTACATGGTGAACTTCATGTTCTGTATATTTTACCACCATAACATAAAATTAAAGTGTTGAAAAAATAGACTGGAGGCATAAGAAAAGAACAGCATAACTTGCTTCCTGAAAGAGCAAAATGTCAGATTGGGCAGGAGATAAGATCAGATGGGTGTGGGTGAGAAGGGTGTGGACTGTGCGGTGGGAGGGACAATGTCATAATTTCAGTTCCCTTTTTGGTCACCACACAGCTAAAGTAACTTGATAATTTTGTCCAAACCTGCCTTCCTTTCTTGCACTAGCTGTCTGGAAAGCAAACCTTATTTAGCAATCACTAATAGTCCTAGAACTTTGAGTGTTAATGATAGAGGTGTGAATCAAGTAGCTGCTATTTATTAAGTGTCACGTTGGTGACCCCAAATTCACCTTGCTTCTAGGAAATAGAAGGAAACGGAGACTGAGCACTATGCTGAGCACTGTGCTTCCTTACATAGCTTCAATGCTTCACAATGACAATGCAAGTTAAGTAGCCATGAAACTGTTTTCCCCAGTTTTACCAATAAAACATTTGTGGTTGTGAAAGTCTGAATAATTGCCCACATGTCAGGTAACAAGGAAAGTAAAGTACCTTCCCACCTGAGGGTCTTGTAATATGCTGTTCCCTCTACTTGGAATGCCTGTCTACTTTCTCAGCCTGTCACCACCACCACCATCATCCACACACACACACATCTGCTTAACATTCTGTATCTAATTCCTACCCATTAGTAAGCAAGGCTACCATATTCAGCTTTATAGATTGTGTGCCGCAAGAGTCCCAGGAGCACCATTCACGTAGACCACAATGTAAAAATGCCCTTGGAGTTGTGCAGTGCCCAACCTGCACAAACATGCATGGCAAACCTCAGTCTCTCTCTTTTTTTTTTTTTTTTTTTTTTTTTTGGAGATGGAGTCTCGCTCTGTCACCCAGGCTGGAGTGCAGTGATGCAGTGATGCAATTTTGGCTCACTGCAACCTCCGCCTCCTAGGTTCAAGTGATTCTTCTACCTTGGCCTCCTGAGTAGCTGGGATTACAGGTGCCTGCCATCATGCCCAGCTAACTTTTGTATTTTTAGTAGAGATGGGATTTCACTATGTTGACCAAGTTTGTCTCAAACTCCTGACCTCAAATGATCTGCCAGCCTCGGCCTCCCAAAGTGCTGGGATTACAGGCGTGAGCCACTCTGCCCTGCCCATACATGGCAAACCTCTCTCAAAGTTTTGGCTTAGGTGTACTTCTATAGGTGGGCCGGGTTAGGTCTTCTCTCATATGCATCTGTATTCTTCTTTAAAGTATCTAGTACAAGCCTACTTAAATAGTTATTTGCAGAATTAATATTTTATATATGACTTCCCTGCTAAACTGTAAGTTCAACAAAGGGAGAAATCACATCTGCTTAACTCTTTTTGAACAAAGAAATAAGATAGAGCTGGGTTTATGTGAGTTCAAAGCAAGGATCTTTCAACTGTCACTTACTGGTGCCTGTGACTGATGCAGAAAAAGATATGGAACCCAAAGAATAATGTACTAACTCTTTCAAACTTAACTCTTGCTATTGTTCCTTCTTTCTGTAACATGTTAGATTAAGTTTGTTTTTTGTTTTTTGGTTTTTTTTGCAATTTTGCTAAAGGTGTCCATCATGGTGTTTAACATGCCTATATTATCTGCTAAGGGGGCATTCTACAGAGCCACATTTTATACTAGGTAACTTTACTGAACTGAATAATGTCCCCCCAAAATTCATGTCTGCTTGGAACCTCAGCAATGGGACCTTATTTGGAAATAGGGTTTTTGCATGTATAATTAGTTAAGACAAGGTCACCATGGATTAGGTTGCCCTAAATCCAATAATTGGTGTCTTAATAGAAGAGGAGACAGAGATTCAGGTACAACAACATTGGGGAAGGAAGACAGGAGGGAAGGAAGGGAAAGAAGGAGGGAAGAAGGCCATGTGATGACAGAGGCAAAGATGGGAGTGACGCAAGCTAAGGAACAAGACTTGCCAGCAACCACCAGAAGCTACAAGGATGCAACAAAGGACTTCTCTAGAGCCTTTGGACAGAGAATGGTCCTGCCTACAACTGGATTTTGGAGTTCTAGCCTCTGGAACCATGAGAGAATAACTTTCTGTTGCTTTAAGCCACTCAGTTTCTGGTACTTGGCTAAAGCAACCCTACTTAGGATCAAAATAATCCTAGGTGCTATAGCAAATAAACCTCCAATTGTTGGTAGCTTAGTGATAGAATTTGAGACTCAGGAGTTATAACCTACAGTAGGTGTTCCAGGTATATTGGTGGCTGTCCTCCACATGGTGATTCAGTGATCCAGGCTTTTTAAATCTTGTGTTTCCACCACTTTCTGGGGCCCCTTTGTCTATGGAAACGGGAAAAGAGAGTTTAGAACACATATTAGCTTTTTAAGTTGCCTTGACTTAGACGTGACAAAAATTTCTGCTCGCATTCCATTGGCAAGAACTGGTTAAATGGCCCCACTAGATAAAAGAGTAAATACGGGTGCTTTTGAGTGATAATTCTATATTGTGGAAGGGGAACACACATTTTGCTGGGCAATTTGCCATCTCTACTACACTGCCCTCCCAGCCTCAGTTGATGTGGTCAGCCTGAGGAGTAACTTCATGCTTGGCATCAAACAATGAGCTTGATTAATCATATTCTCATTTTTTGGAATATTGTTTTAGAACTTTAGAGAGAAGATCAGCTGTGGTGGCCTCACACCTGTAATCCCAGCACTTTGGGAGGCTGAGGCATGCAGATCACTTGAGGTCAGGAGTCCGAGACCAGCCTGTCCAACATGGTGAAAGCCTGTCTCTACTAAAAATACAAAAATTAGCTGGGCATGGTGATGTGTACTTGTAGTCCCAGCTACTCAGGAGGCTGAGGCAGGAGAATCGCTTGAACCCAGGAGGCAGGGGTTGCAGTGCGCTGAGATTGTGCCACTGCATTCCAGCCTGAGTGACAGAGTGAGCTCTGTCTCAAAAAATAAAAAAAAAAGAACCTCAGAAAGAATTTAGCACTTAATAGCTCTCTTATATTACAGTTTTGGGTTTGAATTTTTTAACCTCTTGCCTCAACTTCTTCCCAATTCCTGGGATCAGAGACTGTACCTGATTCATCTTTATACCTGACAAAATGTCTCACCCAGTGGTTTACAGATGGCAGGATTTCACACATATTAGTGTATGCACGCCTATATGAATGTATGAATTAGGAAGCATTAAGAGTAAAAAGTTATGGTACTATAATTTTAATGTAGGTGATCTAAGTGACCATACTCAACTGTACTTAAAACATTATTTTATGGGGCTTGTACAGTGACACTTCTCCATTTGTAAAGAAATCAGTCACCAGATTCTAATTTTCATCGTTTGCCATGCTCTGTATTCAACAGTGCAGGAGAACTGTGTGTCAGAGGAAGTGATCACTCTCTATTTACATGCAACTTACTCAGGATTTTGCAAAACAGTTTGCCATTTGTCAATACTAACATGTCCTCAGCAAACAGCCACATCGGATGAATTATGGTTTTCTTCTCACGCTCAGAGCAGCAGTAACCCACGGCCACGTCTAGTTAGAGCCTACAGTCGTTAACCATCATTACAAGAGACTCGGCCTTAACACAAAAACATTTCAGCAGCTCTTTGGCAAAAGGCTAAAATATCTGGGTTACTCAATGTCATATCCAATTTTGTGCACTTCTGTGGGATTGCTGGAAGCAAAGTGAAGTTATTGGGGCCTGGGAAGTACAATAAATGGACTCCTAGACAAGCTCCTTCAATGTCAGGGAACTGGGTATGTGTGTTGTGAAATTAAATGTATATAGATTTATATACAGATGTTTATACTGTTGTAAATCAAGGTATATTCTTTCTTGGCTAAATTGGGATTTGCTTATAGATCTGCTCTTTTCCCCACAGAAGAGGTTGAGCTTTGTTTGTTTTCTTCCCCTCAAGAGCAGCACCGTATGATGCCACATAATTCCTAGAGATATCAGAAAGTAATCTTCTCTGTTCCCTTATGAGTGTCAAGAGCTAATCCCTGGGGGAAAGGGAAGAATTTTGAGATTTATCTGCTGTCTTTTTTAAACACTTTGCAAGTGAATTATTGCAATCTGCATGGGGCACTCAAAATGACAACTCTCACTAAACACTAACCATCATTCAATTGCTGAAGAAGAGGGCAAAGAAATATGACCAGTATAAAATGGGAGTCCTTTTCTTGAAGCCAAGAGAAGAAGTTCATATAATTGTTCAATTCTGCCACAAGTCATTACATTGGAAGTGAAAAATTTAATCAAAGAAGCAACAGAGTTAAATGGGGGTATCTGACATGTTTTATTTTCACCAGTAGGATTGACAAATTTTAATAGGATTAGATGGCTGAGATATCTTATGGTCAGGAAGTCTCCTTGAACAGGAAAGAGAAAATTTAGGTTGTCAGTCTTAGATACTTTTTGTCACTACCTCTATACTTTAAAATCTATAACCAAGGTGAATCTAAAGGATAATTTTAAATGGTCCTTGGTGGAACAATACTGGTGGTCTCTTTTTCTATGCCATGTAAAGGGAGGGAAATTAGCTCTTACCTGCCCAGTAGAAATAGCCCAACCATTCCTGCAATTAAAAATGAGAAAATTTAGCCTGCTTTCAGTGTCACTATAGGAAGGAAAAAGAAAAAAAATTACTCTAAAAACAGTAAAATGTACTCATGATAAATTGTCCTGGTGATATCACCTGTACTCAAGAAAGAAATATGACAAATGATAGATTCTTTTTCTTGTTTCCTAGGAGAAAGAAAAATAGCATATTCAAACATCAAGACAATAACAAGTTTTGTAGTAATAGAATTTTTAAGAGATATCTAAAGATAGCACCACATTTGAGTAGCATGTATGTATCAGGCTCTGCTCCAGGCACTTTCTGCCAATTATCACTAATATGCACCATCAACTAATAATAAGAGTGGCTATATTACTATTCCCAGCTTACAGAAGAGGAAACTGTTGCTCAGTGAAGATCAGAAATGTGTCCAGAACATCACAGCTAGTAATTTGTGGTGCTAGCATTTTGTGATACTAAAAGCTGTGCTCTCTCCATCATGTTACAGTAATTCCCAAAACACTGGCCCCAGCATCATAGAAACAATCTAGGGTGAATCTTAGCTATACTACACAGAGCTAGATGGATAGAGGGAGATTTCTAGACACAATCTTCCCCTTTGTATGGGGTTCAGAGTTTCAGAACCATCCTGATATGAGCAAAGTGAAAAACCATATTTGGGTAACTGACTTACATACAAATTAAACTAATAAATAGTCAGGTGTCCCCACACAAAATACCTCCTGTCATTACACTACTACCAGGTAGTACAATCCTTTCCCTTTTTAGGCTGCCTATTAGTTTCACGTTTGCCTTTATGTGTGAGTTCTCAACATGGCTCGTATTCTCTCATTGCTGGTGTCCTGCTGCAGAGGGGCATAAACTATAGGAACACAAATCATGTATAAAAGTGCTATCTTGGCTGTGCACAGTGGCTCACGCCTGTAATCCTAGCACCTTGGGAGGCCAAAGCAGGTGGATCACAAGGTCAAGAGATCGAGGCCATCCTGGCCAACATGGTGAAACCCCGTCTCAACTAAAAATACAAAAATTAGCTGGACGTGGTGGCGCTCACCTGTGGTCCCAGCTGCCTGGGAAGCTGAGGCAGGAGAATCGCTTGAACCCAGGAGGCGGAGGTTGCAGTGAGCTGAGATTGCGCCACTGTACTCCAGCCTGGCAACAGAGGAAGACTGTCTAAAAAAATAAAAAATAAAAAAAATTTTTTTTAAAAAAGGGCTATCTTATTTCTCTGTTCTTTGGAAATTTCATTTTCCTGATCTTCTTGTTACAGCTTTCCCTCACTTCTCCCTCTTTTACAGTGCACTCCTTTTCATCTACTGGTGTCTCTACCAGCCCTGAAAATTGAGAACCCTTGGGAATTTGTCACGGGGCTCTGGACCCATTCCATCATCCAAACAAAAATGGTTTTCTTCTAAAATATAGTGGCTCTGCATTTGAAGTCTTTCTGTCCACCTGGATTAATCATTTTCTTGAGGTCATCTGATAATTTTACATCTTTTCTAGCTGAGTTGACCTGTCTTGACAGATGAAAGCATTTTTGGCCACATCCTGTCTCCTTTAACCTTCATTCATATCACAATGCTTTCTGGTGCCTGTGATCTAAATGCTTCTTCTACATACCTCTCTCTACTATCTTGGCTTTCTCTCTTATCTAGACTGTCTATCAAACCACACTGTTATCTGCTTGACCATATGTATTCCTACCTCCACCAAACAGAAATCTTCTTACAGCTGTGTCTAATTTCAAAAGAGAAATATTTGCCATTAATATCACCACGAAGAAGTTCCCAAGCAACCCAATAAAAAATTCACAAACTATCTTTTTTTTTTTTTAAATCCACAGACTTTGGTGTTGCCTAGAGCCTTGGCTAGAAGAATTTCTGACGTTGAATCTGATCACTGGCCACCGCTTTGGCTTCCTGAGCAGTATTCTGCATGTACATGTCAGCTGAGACATCCTCTTCCAACCACCCTAATCAGATTGGCTTGTTCCAACCAAAGGCCCTCGTAAGAATAAAAATTTAAATGGTCTTCTTTTCTCTTTCCTCCTTCTTCCTTTTCTTACTTTTGTATGTAATCCGTACACTCCGCAAAACACCTAACATTTACTTTGCTGTTGTGTTATGTGTCTCTTTTTGTGTATAAGTTTTATATCCCAACTAGACTAATGACTTCTTTAGAGAAGCAACATTGTCCTATAATCTTTATGCTCCCAATACTCTCTAGCATGAGAAAAAACAGATACTCAAAAACTGTTCTTTAATTTTACTTTAATTTTCTCTGCAGGTGGATTTTAACTTTTTATAGCATCATTAGTTACTGTTGGTATTCTGAAGAGGAGCAGATTTTGCAAAATCCAAAGCTTTTCTTCATCATATGGAATTTAAGGAAAAGAAAAACAAAGGTATGTCTGGGGACTTTGACTGAGAAGAAGTGGCATTTAAATTTTTTCCACTAACCCCAGTATTGGCACCAAGTTAATATTTAGTTTCTGGAACTCTCATTTCACTTGAACTCCATTACTCTTGCTCTCTCATCAAAAATGTGAATTCCCTATAGGATCACGCAGAACAGACACTTAAAATTTACTCATGAACTTCCTAATTCCAAGCAGTAGTCACCACAGTTAAAAATTTTCATTGTGAAATCTTAGAAAACAAAGATCATATCTAATCAAAACTATATAAATACTAAAGAAATCATAAAATGTACATTTTGTGTACCTGCAATAAATTTAATAAACATTAAGTAAAAATATAGTCACTTTTCTCTAACAATTAGATTTTAATATAGTCACTAAATGATTCAGGCAACTATACTACATAAATTCAAGATAGCTAAATCTATAAACTTAAATAGCTAGACTTTTTTTTTCTTTGAGATGAGTTCTTGTTCTGTCATTTAGGCTGGAGTGCACTGGTGCAATCACGGCTCACTGCAGCCTCAACTTATTGGGCTCAGGTGACTATCCTACTTCAACCTCTTGAGTAGGTGGAACTACAGCTGCACGTCCGGCCAATTTTTCGTATTTTTAGTAGAGATGGTATTTTGCCATGTTGCCCAGGCTGGTCTTGAACTCCTGGGCTCAAGCTGTTAGTCCACCTTGGCCTCTGCAAGTGTTGGGATTATAGATGTGAGGCACTGCACCTGGCCAATAGCTGAATTTTGTTTTATATTTACTTTAAAATTTTTTTGATGTGCTATCCTTAATAACTGTTATTTGCACTATCTGTCCCATTCTCTAATAAAAGTCAGTGTTAAAGTTTCCATACTTTATGCCATGTAATATATACCCCTACCCACCTAATCAAAATAATATCCATACAGCTCAAAAATCATTATTTCAATAACAAAAAAACCCTTTTCTCTCCTCTTCTGTCATTCTTTGTTACTTAACCAAGGATAATGATTATAATATAGAAATTATCTTTGCAGTTTTTCTAACCTCAGAAGTTTTAGATATGTAGTATCTCAAGGGCCCTTTTAAAATAAGTATCTTATGGGTTTATTTCCTGGATGTAGATAATCTTCATCAAGAGTTCTCTTTGTTAACAATTTTTTTCTGACTTTTTCTACACAAAGAGACCTTGCAGTCAATATTTAAAGCATATTATATCTAGCCACACTCAATGCACATTTTATCCCAACATTATACCTTGAGTACAGTATGGTAATGAATGAATGAATCCATCACCATATATATCATTGATTAACATTTATTTATTTATTTATTTATTTATTTATTTATTTATTTATTTAGAGATGGAGTCTCACTCTGTCGCCCAGGCTGGAGTGCAGTGCCGCGATCTTGGCTCACTGCAAGCTCCACCTACTGGGTTCATGGCATTCTCCTGCTTCAGCCTCCCGGGTAGCTCGGACTACAGGCGCCTGCCACCACACCCGGCTAATTTTTTTGTATCGTTAGTAGAAACGGGGTTTCACCGTGTTAGCCAGGATGGTCTCGATCTCCTGACCTCGTGATCCGCCCGCCTCGGCCTCCCAAAGTGCTGGGATTACAGGCGTGAGCCACCGCACCTGGCCCCATTTATTTATTTAACTAATAATAATTGAGAGTACTATAGGCCAGGTAGTTTGCTAGATAGTAAGCAAACAAAGGTGCAAAAAGACAAGAGACAGACAGCAATCTAAGTGACTCAGTAAGTAAATAGGAGGGACAGCCAACTTAACCTTGCAGGGGGCTTGGTATGGAGGTTAGGGGGTTTGACAAAGGAAGCTTCCTCAGGAAAGAGATCAAAGCTGCAATCTGGAGATTGAGCAGGAATTATCCTGGGAAATATAAGGAGGAAGTAATAATAGTTAACACTTAAAGTGTCTCCTCCGAGCCAGGTACTGTTCTTTACGTACAGTAACTCATAGTCTTCAAAACAACCAGGCAATATAGGTACTGCTAGAACACATTATAGACAAGGATACTGCCGCACACAGAAATTAAATAACTTGCTTGAGGCCATGCAGCTGGCAAATGTAGAATCAGATTTCGAGCCCAAACATCTGACCCCAGAGTACTGTCTTTTCCAGGAGAGATAACATAGGCCCAGCAGCAATGGTAAAAAGAATAATAAGAGACCTTACATTTACAGAGCACTAGCCCAAGCCCCCAACATACATGATTGCATTTATTCCTCATACAATTGTATGAATTAAGTGCTATTTGCATCATCATTGCAAATGTAGATTCAAAGGCTTAAAAATACTGAGTAACCATAATGAGCTACCACTTTACATCCACTCAGATGGTTATAATTTTAAAAAATAGAATATAGCAAGTGTTGGCAAAGATGTGGAGAAATTGGAACACTTGTACATTTTTGCTGGGAGTGTTAAATGCTGCAGCCACTGTGAGAAATAGTTTGGCGGTTACTCAATAAGTTAAACATAGAATTACCATATGACTCAGTAATTCTCATCTTGAGTATATACCCAAAAGAACTGAAAACAAGTGTTCAAACAAAAACTTGCATGGAATATTAATAGCAACACTATCCATAACAGCCAAAAGGTGGAAACAACTCAAATGCCTATCAACTGATGAATGGATGATCAAAATGTGGTATGTCCATACAGTGGAATTTTATTCAGTTGTGAAAAAGAACTAAGTACTGATACATGCTATGACATGGATGGATCTTAAAAACATTATGCTCTGTGGTTGCCGTTTTGTAGTGAAAAAGAAATTATACTAAGTGAAAGAAACCAGACACAAAAGACCACATATGGTATGATGCCATATATATGAAATATTCAAAGCTGTGAAATCTATAAAGACAGAAAACATGTTGGGCCAGACACAATGGCTTACGCTTATAATTCCAGCACTTTGGGAGGCTTAAGGCCAGGAGTTCAAAACCAGCCTGGTCAACATAGCAAGACCCCATCTCCACAAATGAAATTTTTTAAAGAAAATTAGCCAGGTGTGGTGACATGCACCTGTAATCCCAGCTGAGGTAGGAGGATTCCTTGGGTCTAGGAGTTCAAGTCTGCAGTCGGCCATGATTGCACCACTGCACTCCAGCCTGGGCAACAGAGCAAGACCCTGTATCCAGAAAAACAACAACAACAACAACAAAAATCCAGATTATTGGTTGCCAGGAACTGGAGGGACAGGGAATAGAAAGTGATTGCTTAATAGGTACAGGGTTTCCTTTTGCAGTGGTGAAAATATTCTGGAACTAGATAGTGGTGATGGATGTACAATCTTGTTTTTTGTTATGTGTATTTTATCACAGTTTTTAAAAGTAAAAAAAAAGTTGAGTAATTTGTTCAAGGTTGCACAGCATAACTAGGAAAAGGTGGATTTGAACTCATGCAGGAAAGACACATTTCAAGAATTCCAAGTTGTTTGATAGGACTACATTGAAGTACATGCAAGTGGGTGGAAGAGAAGAAAAAATGGCAAAAGTTGAGGCAAAAGTAGGAATCAGAGTCTTTGTCATGAAGACACATTTTAAAGTGAATGGAGACAACCGTTGAGGCACTGACACAGGAATAGGGAGCCTGAGGATGAGAGAAGGGCACCAACCCCTCACTGAAGTCAGAGTGCTCCTCGCTAGATGAACTGTGTCTTCTGGGTGTCTGAATAGAGAAAGTGACCACTGAAACACGATAATTGCCGCAGTTGGTCAACATCCATCCCCCACTCCCAACCTAACAGTGAAAATAGAGCTATTCATTTCTATACCTCAAATACCTCTTTTGTAAAGAGAGATAATAAAAGTTCCTATTTCATAAACTTGCCATAAGGATCAAATGAGTTAATATATGTGAAATTCTTGGAACAGTGCCTGGCACAAAGTCAACACCACAGAAATGTTTGCTATTATAGTTTTGTTATTATTACCTCGATGGTTTCCATAAAGTGTCCCTCAGACCTTTTCATTTTTATCATGTATGATAAAACCAGGTGCTGTCTTATCTGGAATGTTTGCCCAAGCACATTACGTTTTGTTAACAGAGGATGAATCATTGAAACCTGACCTCATGGGAAATAGCATTATCTGCCATTTCATCTGTATTTTGCAACTACAACATACATTTCCTTCCCGGTTGCTTTGAATACAGAGAAAAAAAATGTTCTTCTCAGACTTCTTTGTACTTGTCCACAAATAATTTAGTGGTGCTAATTAGGAGAGTCCTAAAAAAATTTTAATACAATGCAATAAAATAAGAAACTATACCTAATAGTTCAGGTAGAAGATGATATTTTAGACTTTCAAGCAAAAATGCACACTTTTTATCATTACAAATATTGCATACACATTATGCTGTTTCATACAAATTCACAATTACAGAGGACAAAGGCAAAGAAAAAGAGACATTTTTAGATTCTGCAACTGTCCATCATGCTTTAGAACTTTCTGCACCAAGATTCACTAATCAGCTCTCACTGATCAGTCCTCATTATGTAAAATGTGTATCAGTGAAATGTGAAAATGAGCCCTCTTTCACTGTAACCAGGCCTGCGGAAAGAATTTTAAATCTTGACATTTGAGGCTCTTTACTAATGACAACAGTGTGATAAACAGTTCATTAATCCTATTTATCAGGCTGAGAAATAAGCCAAAATTGCCATAGGCGAGTAACACTATAAAGGAGTTTTTAAAAAACAAGGAGGTACTTTATGGTTCTTTAATCTAAACCAAGGACTTAGTTTTTTTTCTGTAAAGGGTCAGTGAGTAAATGTCTCTGGTCTTGTCAGTCATCACAACTCTATCATAACTACTCAACCCTGCCACCGTAATGTGAAAGTTGCCATGGACATTATGTAAACAAATGGGCCTGGCGGTGTTCCAATAAAACTTTATTTACACAGGCTACAACATGGATGAATCTTAAAACATTATGCTAAGTGAAATAAGCTGGACACAAAAGGACAAATATTGTATCATTCCATTTATATGAGGTATCTAGATTTGGCAAATTCACAGAGATGGAAAGTAGAATGGTGGTTGCCAGAGGCTGGAAAGAGAGGGAAATGGGGAGTGAGTGTTTAATGGGCCCAGAGTTTCTGACTGGGATAATGAAAAAGTTCTGAGGCCAGGCATGGAGGCTCACGCCTGTAATCCCAACACTTTGGGATGCCAAGGCGGGTGGATCACCTGAGGTAAGGAGTTCGAGACCAGCCTGGCCAACATGGTGAAACCTCGTCTCTACTAAAAATACAAAAATTATTCAGGCATGGTGGCAGACGCCCATAATCCCAGCTGCTCAGGAAGTTGAAGCTGGAGAATCGTTTGAACCCAGGAGGCAGAGGTTGCAGCGAGCCGAGATTGCACCACTGCACTGCAGCCTGGGCGACAGAGTGAGACACCATCTCAACAACAACAAAAAGTTCTGGAGGTGAGTAGTGGTAATGGTTGCATACCCCTATGAATGTACTTAATGCCACTGAACTACACACTTAAAAATGGTTAAAATGATAAATTTTAAGTTATGTATATTTAACTACAGTTTTTAAAGAAAACGTATTTATAAAAACAGGCAGTCGGCCTAAGTGCAATAGCTTGCAGACCCCTGATGTAAACTTTCTTGTCCTTCTCACTATACTTCTTCCTTTGCCTCATACATCTTTGTAGTTGCTGTTGTTGTTGCTATTGCTGCTCCTCATTTCATTTCTTGATTAACCTGTGCAGCCAAAATGTTGCTTTGTGTGCAGCGGAAAAGAAAACCATTTGCACTCATTGAGGGTTACAGTTCTGTCTAAAGGTTGTTCATTCTGGAGCTCATAGCTTTAGCAGATGCAGATCTAGAATTATAAATATAAAAGTATGCCGTTCTGTGCTTTCAAAATGGCCATAGTGTTACAAAAACATTCCAGGACAGATGGGCTGGTTTCCACTTTTTCTGGTGGGGGTCTAAAAAGGCTTCACTTTTGTTTGTCAATGGCCAGTAGCACAGATTAGAGTGCTGGTGTTAAGAGTGCACCTGTCAACCATGGATGTCAAGAGCTTTTCTCTATGTGAAAGTTTTGGCTCTTGTACGAGTTGAACCCTCAGCCTTGACTCATCTCTCTGCTTTGACTGATTAGGTCAATTGATCATAAATCATCTTCCAAAGACTGGCCAGTGCTCAACCTTTCAGGTCAAACCTGATTCCTCAAAATAGAAACTCAGGCAAACAGAAATGTTCACATTTTAAAAGGAAACCTATTTTAAAATTAATATTTTGAAAATACAAATTATTAACATTATTATTGGAAGATAACTTTAAGGGGGTCAAATCAGTCTATTAAAACCTCTTAACAATTAGAATCAGACTGGGCGTGGTGGCTTACTCCTGTAACCTCAGCACTTTGGGCAGGAGCATCACTTGAAGCTCGGAGTTTGAGAGCAGCCTGCGCAACATAGCAAGACCTCATCTCCACAAAACATTAAAAATTTTTGACCAGGTGCAGTGGCTTGTTCCTGTAATCCCAACACTTTGGGAGGCCAAGGTGGGAGGATCACTGGAGCCCAGGAGTACAAAACCAGACTAGGCAACATGGCGAAACCTCATCTCTACCAAAAAAAATATTAGCCAGGCGTGGTGGCACACACTTTTAGTCCCAGCTCCTCGGGGGCCTAAGGTGGGAGGCTTGAGCCCAGGAGGTCTACGCTGCAGTGAGCCAGGATTGTGCCACTGCACTCCAGCCTGAGTGACAGAGCCAGACCTTGTCTCAAAAAAAAAAAAAAAAAAAAAAAAAAAATTAGCTGGCTGCAGTGGTGCATGCCTATAGTCCTAGCTACTTGCAAGGGTGAGGCCAGAGGTTCCTTTAAGCTCAACCTTATGAGTTAAAGGTTACATTGAGCTATTATTGCACCACTGTATTGCAGCCTGGGTGAGAGTGAAACCCTGTCTTTTAAATTAAAAAAAAAAATAGAATTCCTTCTTTACTATTAACTTGAATCCAGTGCACCAAAATTGATGACCAAAGAGTTGGCCAACGTAAGCTACCTTTGATGGAGCTGAAACCACAATGGTAATAAATTCTGTATCTTTAATGAAATGAAAATTATTTTTATTAATCTGAGAAAACAAAGCTCTAACAAAGCTATTAATTTCTAAAGTTTTTTTTTTTTTTTTTTTGAGGTGGAGTTTTGCTCTTGTCACACAGGCTGGAGTGCAACAGCGCAATCTCAGCTCACTGCAACCTCTGCCTTCTGGATTCAAGCAATTCTCCTGCCTTAGCCTCCCGAGTAACTGGGATTACAAACACCCGCCACCGTGCCCGGCTAATTTTTGTATTTTTAATAGAGATGAGGTTTCACCATCTTGAACTCCTAACCTCAGGTGATCCACCCGCCTCGGCCTCACAAAGTGCTAGGATTACAGGCGTGAGTCACCATGCCTGGGCTTCCAAAAGGATTTTTACCTAAAGGGGAAAAAATATATATTATTCGTATTATTTACTAATCATCCAACATTTTTAAAGCACCTTCAATACCTGCTTAAAAGACTAAAATCATATGACTTGCACACTTCAATAATTCTTCGTGTTTTTATTTTTTCTCTAATTTTTCTAATGAGTCTTTGCATGGTAATGTGCAAAAGACATTGATTTTAGAAATTTCAAAAATGCAGACATCAAAGAGCCTCAACAATTTTATTTGATATAACAAAATAGATTGTTTTAAATTTTTAATGCCATTCTCACTTTTTTTCTTTTAACACTTGACTCTTCTATCAATAAAACACGAATTGGTTGAAAACAACTTATTGGACTTTGTAAGGGCAAATATTGTTTTCAAATAAAAAGATAGATTTGTATTTGAAACTGCATTTTATTTAAATAATTTTAATTTGCATATATGAAAAATTGTGTTAAAATGTTTACTAATACGAAAATGCAGAAGTAGCACGTTGTCTACTTTAGCCATATATCTATTGTAGTCTCTCTACATTGCGCAGGTCCTCAGGTGTGAGGGGGAAGACAGAGAGCAGGTGTCTGAGAATTTATAGTCACCAAAATGATTAGGTTACAACACTCATTTCTAAACGCGTGAAGTATTTACAGATCACTTGAAGAATCACTCTAGTTTTCGGGATGTGACTCGTTGACCTTTGAAAGTGGAAGCAGGTGAATTTGCCATCATGCTCCTTCTTTCGTTTTGAAGTTTAATATAGTGCCACTGGCTCTCCAATATCCATGGTGCCAATTTCCCACTGATGTCTTATATCTTGGGTTTCCGTTCCCTTGTTAGAAAAGTATAGTGATGAAATAGGTGAGGTAACTTTGTGACCAGAAAGCCCATGTAATCACATAGTGTTTCCAGCACAATCTACGACGCTCTGACACCGGATATCAGCACAACAATAAGTAAGGGCAAAAAGCTTGTCAGGGAAGTTTGGCAATGAGTATAGCCTCAGGTAAAGCACAAAGGCGGTGGCTGTGAACTCTTAGAAATCAGAATGTTTATGTGGAGAATAAGTTGGCATCTCCTGATCGTTTCTAGGGGGTCTTTTTGTGAGGCTCATTAAAAAAAAAAAAAAGACCAAAGACAAGATGTCATGTACATAAAGTGAATGCCTCTCTTCTAAGAAGAATCATTCACAAAAAGGATTATTTCCAACCACAAGGGGATATGCATAGTTGTTAGAATTACATAAAACATTTCTTTTCTAAAACTGTCTTATAATTCTGCAATTTGAAAAATTTGACTAGCTGCACTAATTGGACTGACACAAATAAAGCCTCCAATTTTCTTATTGAAAATTGAAGTCCACCCTGTTAGTATTTTCCCTTCATAACGATGACTCTCTAGGGCCCTGAATGCCTGCTGAGCTTTCCAAAAAAAACATTTTTGTCATTTTAAATGATTTGTCTCTGACTATACATAAAAGCAATTAGAACAAATACTTTTATTTAAATGTATGTGCTGAGCATTTTTTTCTTTGGCTGGTTTCTCGATTTTGAATTTCTTACCATGATTTGTCTGCACAATTCCAGTGCAGCTATTACAGCAAACTCTTAACTCTGCTTGCCAATCACATTGAACAGCTCTAACTAGTCATGTGTGGAATTCAGAGAACAAAGAATCCTTCCATGGGTCTGAGATTCCTTCACCTCAGAAGCACTTCAGATCACAGACTGAACCGAAAGTTTCTACTGAAACCAACCTCTACAATTCTTCGCATAAAAGTAACTATTAATATCAGATACTGCCCTATCTACTTTAGATAGAGATACCTCATTTCCCCCAACAAACAAATTAAGTAGTAATTATCATTATCACTTCACAGGTATGGAAATTGAGGCTAGAGTATGTTAAGAAGCTTGTCCGAGGTCCTGCCTGCTAGTAAACATTGAAACCAAATTTAACCTCTTTTCTGTCTAATACCAAATCCAACGCTTCCTTCATTACACTGTGGCAAAAGTCACTCAAGCCCCCCGGTTCTCTCTTCTTGCAATGTAAAATCTGTACACATTGCCAAGGTAAAAAAGTTAAAATGTAAAAGCCAACATATAAAAAACCATGTATAAAGAATATACAGTAGGTTACTAATTTAATTTGTGCTTAACATATATATAAAAAAACTAATATACTAAAATATTAGTAGTGGCCATCTTTTGGCAGATTACTGGCAATGTTTCTTTCTTACACATTTTTTACTTAGAAATTTTCTATATTAAATATGATACTTTTATTAAATATTTATTTAAAATGCAAGGAATGTCACTAAGCAGTCAAATGCAAATGGAATAATGAAATGGATTTTCAGAGTGACATGAATTTGTCATGTTGTCATGTTCAATTGATAATTAACATTGGGCTTAACATGTCGGTGAATTTTTAATGTCCAAGGGAGGGCTTTTAAATGCAAAATGAACCCCTTAGAGCTGTCTAAATGTGAAATTTGTTATTGTGGTTAATTAAAGGACTAAATTTTTCTTAAACCCCTAAATTCAACATATAACTCTTACTAGCAGATTTAGAAATTAAATAATTTTTATTAAGAATAAGCACAATCGCTTTTAATTACTCTTTATTTTTTAACTAATAGTTTAGTAAGTTTAATGTATTAGATTTTTAACCTACATATGTAACTTTAATATTTTTTATTTTTTCAAACACCTCATTTCTGATAAGGCCAACTTACAGACTAAAACAGTCTTTATAAATTCTTAAGCAGCTTTTTAAAATAAAACAAACTGAATGTACAACTTTAGTAAGCATTCAAGCACTGTTTATAAACTTAATTAATTACATTCCCTAATGCATGTCAAATTTAAATCACAAGTATAATCAGGCATTTCTAATTAAAAATACAAAACAATTAAATTCTCTAACATGTCAGAGATTCTCTAACATGTCATCTCTTGAACATTTCATATGCTACATATAAGAAACATAAATTATCATTATGACTTAAAATATATTTCACATAAACTATCACAGTATTAATACTTTCTATATATTATGTTACTATCTCTATATAACTTCTACAGCTTAATGGGTTTGCAAAGTCATTTTGTAGTAGGACAAGCCTCAGACAAAACTCCTCAGACACCGAGTTAAAGAAGGAAGGGGTTTATTCAGCCAGGAGCATTGGCAAGACTCCTGTCTCAAGAGCCAAGCTCTCCAAGTGAGCAATTCCTGTCCCTTTTAAGGGCTCACAACTCTAAGGGGGTCCGTGTGAGAGGGTCGTGATCAAGTGAGCAAGCAGGGGGTATGTGACTGGTGGCTGCATGCACCAGTAATCAGAACGAAATAGAACAGGACAGGGATTTTTACAATGCTTTTCCACACAATGTCTGGAATCTACAGATAACATAACTGGTTAGGTCAGGGGTCGATCTTTAACTACCAGACCCAGGGCGTGGTGCTGGGCTGTCTGCCTGTGGATTTCATTTCTGCATTATAGTTTTTACTTCTTCTTTCTTTGGTGGCAGAAATTGGGCATAAGACAATATGAGGAGTGGTCTCCTCTGTTATTCATCTGACTAAAGAGTGAAAATTACTATTTCCAGCAGTGCCGGGTTCTCCAGATAAAGATTCAAAATGAATATCCTGCTACAGATCTAGGTAAACTGTCTGATTTGGGGAACTGGAATGTGGGATCAGATCTGTGATCCTTTTCCAAGCCAGTAACACTTACCATATCAACAGGGAAACTCAAAGGCATGCTTTTAGCTGCCATGCAGCTTTATAGTCCTTAAAATGTATTCCTTCAGTAAATTTCCTTGGGTAAATTTCACCTTTATGCAAATTTTATTTTCAACTTTTTATTGTCTGATTTAGATACATGGAATTCTGCACCTACCACATGGAATCCAGCTAATTACCTTCCATTACTGTTAATTGAATTATGTGCGTTTCATGGTGATAGCACACTTTCATATTTTATTCGTTATCTATCTTCTTGACCACTACTTGCTAATCCTTATAATAGTCTCCTCCTTATTCATGGTTTCACTTTCCACAGTTCCTTTGGTCAACCACAGTCTGAAAATATTACATACAATAAGATATTTTGAGAGAGAAAGAAAAAAATAAGACCACATTTGCAGAACTTTTTTTACAGTATATTCTTATAATAGTTCTATTTTATTATTAGTTATTGTTAATCTCTTACTGTGCCTAATTTATAAACTAAACTTCATTATAGGCATGTATATATAAGAAAAAACACACTATATATACAGTTTAGTACTATCCTCAGTTTCAGGGGCCCACTGGGAGTCTTGGGGTATATCCCCCATGGATAAGGGGGAACAACTGTATATTAGCAATGTAACTGATTACATGTAGATTATGCAAATATATGCAAAATGTTTATAAATTCTTTTCCACCAGCATAGGAAAACATTGTTTTCATGTTCGTTTATCACACCTATATATAGGTCACGGTTTGAGGACAGCTAGTTCATCTGGCTATCAACCTCCAAGGCCTGCCGTAGCTCACTCAAATTAATCATCTAATAACAATCTTTTACACATAAACATAAAGTATTACTCTTAATAAGTATAGGATTTTTGTAAACCCACTGCAGCACACCTAATTAAGCTAATTTTTTTATTTTTTCCGAAAATCTAAGCTGTCTAGGTTAGATGCACAATAAAAATAATAATCAATGAAATTAGCATAACAATATTTAATTTGCCATTGCCTATTATAATTGACATTGTTTCCAATTTTTAATACTATAAATAAAATTACAGTGAACATGTATTTGTTCATAAACATAGTTTTATTGTTCTGTTGAATTTTGTTTTTACAAAAATTCCTAGTAGTAATATTACTCAGTGAGCAGATGCATTTAGTTTGGCTGTTCATAGGTATTGCTTTGAATGCTTTCCGAAAAGCTTGTTTGATCACAACTGTGTCAATTTTGTACTTACTTGTTTTGTTTGAATGTTTTATAGTATAAGCAAATTTATAGAGGTTAAATAGATGCTACTAAAATGTTGCTTTGATTACTAGGAACAATAGATTTTTTTAATAACTTCTTTTGCTATTTAAATTTTTACTTATGTGGATTTTTTTGTTTATACCCTTTGCTCATTTACTACTGGGACTTGATGTTTGTCTTGTGAATTCAAATTAATTCTTTATGTATTATGTTAAGCTTTTCATACTTATATTTTATGCAAGCTGTTCTTCGATTAAGTTTTATCATATTTCATTTTATACATACACTTAAATGTTTTGTATTCACTTCTATGGCAATGAATCTAGAAACCTTTTGCGTAATTATTATTTAGCTTTCTTTAAAAAAAAAATCTATTTTAAAATATGTGTTTGTTCCATGAGGGCAAAGACCATGCCTATTTTACTCAAAAGAATCTGCAGGATCTAATATGTAGCCTGGCACTTACGGGGCATCCATTAATTTTTTTGTATTTGAAAATATACAGAATTTCTCAAAGTGTTTGGCAATTAAATAAATTTTGATAACACTGAAAAGTATAGTCTTATGGAATAATAATTCTAATTAGAAAAGAATTTTTTAAAAAATTAGTCTATTCAATGAGATTTACAATGTATATTAGCATATTAAAGTCTGAGTAGTCTGGTTATTAAAAAACAAAAACAAAACAAATAAAAACCTATTTAAGTTTATTTAACCCAAAAGTATACAAATTTATTTGACCATAGAACCTTCATTAACTTCTGTTATATGCAGATCAAATGTCCAGTGGAATAGGCTTCAGGAATTATGTACTAATGTCATTGCACATTCATTTGCCTAGTGTATTTATCAGTGAAAATATACTTAAGATCAGTGTTCACATAGAGAGTATTACAATGGCTTCTACTGAAAAAAGAAAAACATCTAATAAAGTAGCTATGAGCTCCATAAGCATTGCTTGGCCTAAAAAAGAAAAAACACAACAAAAAGTAAAGTAACTATAAGCAATGCAAAAAAAAATTCTTTTCTTATTGTTATATTTTAAAAATATTTTCTCCATAATATATATGGAGGGACACTATTTGTGTATCATTCACAGATATTTCTTTAAAAACTTCACAGTAGCGTGTGTGTGTGTGTGTGTGTGTGTATTCTGTGATCAGATCTGTTAAATTATGGACATTAGAAATTGGATATTTGCTTTAAACAATATTAAGTAGTAATGTTTTTTGCACAGCTCTTAAAATAAAAATAATTATAATTTAAAAGTGTAGAGTTTTAAATAAATACATTAAAATTAAATGCACAGAAATTTTCTAAAACCAACACTTTTAAAGTAGAACATATTTATTTGTTCTCGTCAATGAATAAAATTTTAGCTAAGTCATTAAATTTCTTTCTGTGTGAAATGCACAATTTCTCTGTCCAAAATATCTTGCTAATTGGACTTTAGGATTCTGTTTTAAATGTAGAAAAATGGACAGAATATCATTTTTATCCATAAATCAAATATAAGCTGAAAAAAAATTTTAAATTATAACTTTTCTTGAACCCATCAGTAACCTGAGATCTCATGGCAACCAATTAGCCTGAATCATAAGGAAAGACTGGAAACTCCAAGAAGAGACTGGATGCAAGCACTGAATCACCTGGGGCAGAGCACAAAAAGAATATGTGGCTGCTATATAAGTGGGTAGAAATAATTCATATGCTATTAGCAACAAATTGTTAAATCTGAGCCTTGACTATGATGAGAGTATAAAACCCAGAGTAGCAACAGACACAGGGGTATCTATACCCATTCACGGGCTCCTCGTGGACCTTCATTTTATGGTCATGAGAAAAGATTACAGACACAGTAGGAAACCAATGAAAGCCTCACTTATGATGCAGATGTAGAGTAATGGAGTTGTCACCACTGTAGAAAGGACAGGAAACTTTACTATGACCATATTCCCCTGGGCAACAGAAGCCTAAATCCAAAGAGGTCAGATAACCCTATGCCAGATAAATACAAAATACATAAATAAATAAAACAGCATGCACCTAGACTTGAAATATTCAAACAACTGAAAGCCAAAGGTAAAGAGAGTACAGATGCCTCTTGACTTACAATGGGGTTATATCCCAATAAACTCATCCTAAATGGAAAATATTGTCAGTCAGAAATGTAGGGTAACTAGGAGCTGTGGCTCGCTGTAGGTGCCCAGGATCAGGAGAGAAGGAAGATTTCTACTGAATGCATGTTGCTTTCACACCATCATAAAGTAAAAAAAGTTAAAGTTGAGGGCCAGGGGCAGTAGCTTACACCTGTAATCTCAGCATTTTGGGAGGTTGAGGTGGGTGGATTGCTTGAGCCCAGGAGTTCAAGACTAGCCTGGGCAATGTGGCAAAACCCCATCTCTACAAAAAATACAAAAATTAGCCAGGCATAGTGGCATGGGCCTGTGGTCCCAGCTACTCAGAAGGCTGAGGTGGGAGGATCACCTGAGCCCAGGAAGTCAAAGCTGCAGTGAGCTGTAGTCATGGCACTACACTCCAGCCTGGGGACAGAATGAGACCCTGTCAGAAAAGAAACAAAAGGAAGGAAGGAAGGGAGGGAGGGAGGGAGGAAAAGAAAGAAAGAAAGAAAGAAAGAAAGAAAGAAAGAAAGAAAGAAAGAAAGAAAGAAAGAAAAGAAAGAGAAAGGAGAAAGAAAGAAGAAAGAGAAAGGAGAAAGAAAGAAAAAAAAGAAAGAAAGAAGAAAGAAAGAATTGTAAGTTGAACCATCATAAGTTGGGGACAATCTGTATCTTACAAGCTGCCTAAGAAAAAAGACACATTACAGAGGGGAAAAGAAGATAAGAACTATGACAGACTTCTCATCAAAACCATGCAAGCTAAAAGACAGTGGAATGACATCTTTAAGGCAATGAAAAAAAAAATCTGTGCACCTATATGCTATACTCAGAAAATCTTTCAAAAATGAAGGCAGGAAAACACAACACTGTTTCTCTACGCTATACTCTCACAACATACTTCTGACACCAAATGTGTGTGGTTTCTCCCCACACACCAAGCAATTCTGCAGCAGACACCGAGTATCTTATAATTCAATTCCATTCTGACACTAAAAACCAGGCTTCCCACAAGCCCCTTCTGGAGTCTGATAATTTGCTAGAATGGTTCACAAAACTCAGGATTATACTTTATTTATGTTTATCAGTTTATTATAAAGGATATAACTAAGGAACAGCCATGTGGAAGAGACACATAGGGCAGTGTGTGGGAGAAAGAATCATACAGATCTTCCATTCTCTTTCTGGGTGAGCCTTTCTCCCAGTACTCCACAAGCTCAGCAACCCAGAAACTCATTGCATTTCCTAGTTCAAGAGTTTCCACTGAGCTTAATCTCCAACCCCTTTCAGCCATCCCCTGATATCCCCACTAAGTTTATTAGTATAAACTCAGTTGTATAGAAAGGAGCTCATTATGAGTAACAAAAGATACCACTATCTCAGGAAATTCCAAGCTTTTTAGGTGCTCTGTGACAGAAACTAGAGATAAAGACCAAATACATTTCTTATTCTACCACAGAAGAATATAGATATATTTTTAGATTATTCATTACCCACAGACATACACTGTAATAAATGTTTTTAAAAAGTACTTAAGGCAGAAAAAAATATGACACCAGACAGAAACTTGTATCTACATAAAGAAATAAAGACCTCCTGAAACACTTTAAATGAAACTAAACATAAAAGAAATATTTTGCTGATTTTTAATCAATCTAAAAGGTAATGGCTTAAAGCAAAAATAGTAGCATCAATGTATTGGGATTTTATAGCTTATATAAAAGTAAAATGTCTGACAATATCACAGACGATGGAGAAATTTGGAGTTTACTGTTGCAAAGTTTGTATACTACACATGAAGCAGTATTATATTATTAATATTTGAAGGTAGACTATACTTAATTAAAGATATACATTATAAACTCTAGGGCAAACATTAAAACATGTATTAAAGAGGTATAAATAATAAACCAGGCCAGGTGAAGTTGCTCACATCTATAATCCCAGGACTCTGGGATGCCAAGGGAGAAGGATTACTTGAGGCCAGGAGTTTCAGACCAGACTGGGCAACATAGTGAGATCTGGTCACTACAAAAAAATTTGAAAATAAAATAAAATTAGCCAGACATAGTGACATGCACTGGTAGTCCTAGCTACTCAGGAGGCTGAAGCAGGAGGACTGCTTGAGTCCAGTAGTCCCAGGCTACAGTGAGCTATGATCATGCCATTACACTCCAATCTGGGTGACAGAGTGTGACCTTGTCTCTAAAAAAATTAAAAAATAAAAAGCCAATAGTGGAAATAATATAGAATCATAAAATGTCTTATATTAATGTAAATACAAACAAGAAAAAAAATCCAAGAGGGGGTGGGACAAATAAAAAGCAATTACCAAAGTGGTAGGTTTTAATTTAATCACACCAAAATTATTTTAATGTAAAGGGTCTGAACACTCTAAGTACTGATTGTCAGATTGGATAAAAAAGCAAGACTCAAGTATATGCTGTCTATAAGAAACTAATTTTAAATATAAAGACTTCTAGTTTAAAAATATAACATTCAAACACTAATCAAAATATTTTGCGTATTTAAATAAATGTTGACACCCTAGTTGTAAACAGTATTTGATATCGTATATGACGTATATGATATATAACATATAAATAACAATGAAATGTGATTTATCTATATTTAAATCAAGAAATAAACATTCTCCCTAAACCTGTGGCTTTTTTCCAAAGCTATTTCCAAAGCATTCTCTTAACCTTTGTGTTCATGACACAGCTAGTACTTCAAAAGAGAGTCAAAGCTGATACCTCAGCAGTCTTCAAGTGACAATTGGATCCACATTTATCTCTGGACTGGATTGTTTGAGGTGTCATAAGTACTTTCATCAAAATAGAAATAAATGACTTTGTGACTTTCCTGTACTAATGTAAATGTATGCATTTATTAAGCAAGACTCCACAAAACAGAGTGTGTTCACTATTTATTGTTAAATTTCTATGTTCTTCTTTCTACTTTTACAATTTTGTTGTTTCCAGATTATACTTGTGTAAGTTCTTATAATCTTTCCCCCTCTTAATCCTTCTTGTGGAATAGAAACTTCCTAATGAATGGTCTACTTGTCAGTCCACAAGCTTTCTTCTGTACACATATATATATATATATAATACACTGATTCAGTAATCAATAACATAAAAATAATTTTTTTTTTGAGATGGAGTTTTTGCTCTTGTTGCCCAAGCTGGAGTGCAGTGGTGCGATCTCAGCTCACCACAACCTTCACTTCCTGGGTTCAAGCAATTTTCCAGCTTTAGCCTCCCACGTAGCTGGGATTACAGGCATGTGCCACTATGCCTGGCTAATTTTTTTGTATTTTTAGTAGAGACAGGGTTTCACCATGTTGTCAGGCTGGTCTCAAACTCCTGACCTCAGGTGATCTGCCTGCCTTGGCCTCCCAAAGTGCTGGGATTACAGGCGTGAGCCACCATGCCCGGCCATAAAAATAATTTTCAAAATACTTTGATTCTCTAGTATCAAGGTAGTGCATATAATATAGGTTTGTATGATAATCCTTTCTAACATATAAAAACTAAGTCACCTCTCTTCTTGGGAAATCTCAACCCACAAGAAACAGCAATTTATTTTTTATTATCTTCTGCCCTCAAACTATATATCAAGATGTTTAAAATTTAGATTTGAAACCTGGCTACGTTTTAGGATAAGTAATTTAATATAACAAAGAATAATTTGGCAGGTACAATTTCTGTTTAACAACTTTATACCAGGTAAGGTGGCTTACACCTGTAATCCCAACACTTTGGGAGGCCAAGGTGGACAGATCGCTTGAGCTGGGTTAGGTGGCGCACGCCTGTAATCCCAGCAACTTGGGAGGCTGAGGTGGGAGGATCACTTGAGCCCAGTAGGTCAAGGCTGCAGTGAGCCATGACCTTGTCACTGTACTCCAGTCTGGACAGCAGAGCAAAACCTTTTCTAAAAAAAATGTTAAAAACTTTACATTATAGGACATAAAATTCTTATAAATATTTTAACAAAGGCCCCGGTGTTAGAGTCTTAGGTTTAGGGAAAAATATTACAAGTTTATTTAGTTCTCTTATTTAATTACTTAAAAAAAGATTACATGCTAAAATATGTTAAATAAAAATATAAATATAAACCAATTGATTTATCTTTCCATAATCTTAAAACATAACTAGAGTAACAAAATCAAGAAGTGCGAAAAGATAAGATTGATAAATGTTTAGATACTAAAACAACCACTTCAAGTGTTATAAAAGAGTTATGTAGAGAATTATTGAGTGTAGAGGAGAGCATTTACTTCAAAAATGTTGGAGCATACTTGTCTGGCAGGGAAGATAAAATGATCATGAAGGTGGTTTTCCCAGGGTGAGATTTATTTATTGCACTCTGGGTGTGCAGACCCCTGCAATTTCCCCAAAAGTGGGAAACTTGGCTGCATAATTTGTGTTCTTCCTTGGTTAAAAAGAAAAATAGTAGGCTAATAAGGGAAGGCTATTCAGATGTTGTATTAGTTTTGAACTATATCTTGTAGAATGTGATCAACCAAGGCAAAGCTGACTTGGGAGAAACACGGGAAGGTGCTGTCAGGAATAGTATGTGCAAAACACAGCAATGAATACCAAGATATATTTACATAAATGTAAAAAGTTATGTATGGTACTATTGAGGAAGTGACAGATAAGTGAGCCAAGATCAGATTATGAAGAAACTTACATGTGATACTAAAGGTTTCTATTTTTATCCTGAAAAAAGTATGGATAACTTTTGGGCTAATACTTAAAATTTGTATTTTTTTAAAGGATCACCTTGGAATCATGGAATATAAATTAGAGAAAAACAGGAGAGCTTGACCAATATGGAAGAAATGGCAGCAAAACAGGCAGGAAATTACACAATTCTGAAGAAAAGCAGTATGAGCAGAATTGAAAGAAAAGGTAAGGTTCAATACGTTTAGAAGATACAATTGAGTAGGTTTGGTGGCTAATTGTAAGTGAGACATGAAGTAAATGGAAGAATTTCTAATGATTCAAAATTTTCTGAATAGTTGCCAAAAATAAATTGGGTGAGCATCTTTAGGACATATTGAGATCTTTGACATCTTGAGATTAATGGACATATTAATGTTCAAAAGAAGACATACAAAAAGATACATTGTCATCAAAGGCAAGATTGAGATAGATATTTGGGAATTGTGGCCCATGGGTAGAATTGAAAATTATGGATGAGATTTTCTCTAGAAGAGTGAGTTTTTATTTTTTATTTTATTATTATTATTTTTTTGAGACAGTCTCACTCTGTCACCCAGGCTGGAGTGCAGTGGTGGGATCTTGGCTCACTGCAAACTCTGCCTCCTGGGTTCAAGCAAGTCTCATGTCTCAGTCTCCCGAGTAGGTGGGAGTAGCATGTGCCACCTTGCCCAGCTAATTTTTTTTTTTTTTTTTTTTTTTTTTTTTTTTGGTATTTTTAGTAGAGACAGGGTTTCACTGTGTTAGCCAGGCTAGTCTTCTGGACTCAAGTGATCCACCCACCTCAACCTCCCAAAGTGTTGGGATTACAGACGTGAGCCACTGGGCCTGGCCCAACAGTGCATCTTTAAATGTGATCCTGAGATCTCCATTTGACCCACAATGGTTTGCAGAGAGTGTCTGTATGAAAGGAAAAAATAGAATAAAACTCTATTCACACACATCTCACAAAATTGAGTATAAGATTATTCATTATTAAAAACTTTTTTAAAAAGCTCGTCATTATTCTCACAGAAATCCAATTACATGTTTAATGAGTGTTGGTTTGCAAGCTCTGTAAAAACTGCATTGGTAAGTTTATCTTGGAAAATATTTTATGTTATTTTTTACATCTATGATTTTGCATTTTAATTAATACTATTGTACTTTATCCCCAAGTCACAAAAACGGACGAACAGTGACCCACTGAAGCATAAAAGATGGGAACAAACACTACAATGCCAAATAATTTAATTTTTAAAAGATAAATAGTATAGCCCTCCAGTGAAATGTAGAGTGGGGTGGTTTTACACAAGGACCTGAGAAAGAAAAATGCAAATGGGAACTGCCATTATGAATATCTGAATATTGCATTATGTGGTTCGGTCCATTTACACCATCCTTGTCAAATAGTGAAGTTTTGTCAAATGATAACATGAAGTATATATGCCTTTGCTCCATTTTCAAAGAAAGCCCAGTTTCAATCAAGTAAACCAATTTAATTTTTCTAGAACAAGCAAATATACCATTTTCTAGTATAAAGCTGATTAATTGTATCACTTAAACCAAAACTATAGAGGCATCCTTCAACATTGTACATGTCACAGCCAAAACAGGCAAAAGTCACACTGTTGCTAACAAGCTGATAAAATCAGCCACAAAAGTGAATACTATGTATTTTGCTCAGCTGATAAAACCAGCCACAAAAGTGAATAATATGTATTTTGCTTAGCAACAAAACAGATTAAGTTTTGGCAAAAATCTTTTAGCAAATGACTCTAGTGAATGTTGCCCAATATAAATAGCCTGCAAAGTTAAAGAGCAATCACTGTCTTTGGGGAAATGACCAGGTGGGATATTCAAAATATTTAACAACTGATAAGGCATAGAGAGCAACCAATCATAACAGATGCCAACTGCAAGCAAATGGTATAGGACTACTGGTATGTGTTAGCTTGCATATCAGCAGATATTTTGCTTTACAACTGTGTAGAGTATGAATAATTTCTTGGCAATTGTCTAATACATATATGAAGTGCTTGACAATGTTTTTTGTTTATCATTAAAAGTCTTAGTGTTCGATTTAGGGGAATTTTTGACCCAAAGTTAATCCAGATGCTCTTCTCCTTGACAGCTGTAATTAATCAATAGCTAGGTGAAAGGTTCAGAACTTTAAGAGACAGACATTGGCCAAACGGTTTTTCAAAGTACTCTTTAGTTTCTATTTCAATAATTGTAAGGTTAATTTGTTTTTGCTTTTGCTTTTGTTTTTGTTTTGTTTTAGAGACAGGATCTCACTCTGTCACCTAGACTGGAGTGCAGTGGCATAATCACAGCTTACTGCAGCCTTAAGCTCCTGTACTTAAGCTGTCCTTCCACCTCAGCCTCTCAAGTAGCTGTAACTACAAGTGCACTCCACCAGGACTGGCTAATTTTTTTTTTTTTTTTTTTTTTTTTCAGTAGAGACAGGGTCTCACTATGTTGCTTAGGCTGTTCTCAAACTCTTGAGCTCAAGTGATCCTCCTGCCCTCCTGTCTTGGCCTCCTAAAGTGCTGGGATTACAGATGCGAGTCACCATGCTGACCAATTTTAAGTTATTAATCAGCTATTATCCAGCCTAGTTTCTCAGCTGCCTGCTATGGTGTCCCCAGTAGAAAACTCTGTTTCTATACTCACACAACCCTTCTGACACCAAATGTGTGGGCATTTTGCACACCAAGAAGCTATCTGATTCTGTTCAGATACCAACAATCCAGTTCAGTTCTGACACTAACTACTCAGGATGTGATATTCCATTGGTTTTAGGGCTCAGACCCACAAGATTGCCCTCACTTCAGAGGCCAGTTCCGAGTATCAGGTTTCTCACAGCATACTTCTGACTTACACAATGTATACATTGAGGCTCCCAGGACCCCCTCCTCGGGTTCAGTAATTTGTTAGAATGGCTCACACACGCAGAACTCACGAAGCCATGTTATTTATTTATGTTTACTGGTTTATTATAAAGGATACAAATGAACAGCTAGATGAAGAGGTACATAAGGCCATGTCAGGAAGGGTCCCTAGTGCAGAAGCTTCTGTTCCTGTGGAGTTAGGGTGTGCTAACTTCCAGCAGGTGGATGCATTCACCAATCCAGAAATCTCATTGTTCAGGAGTTTTTATGGGGCTTAATCTCTAGCCCCCATCCCCAACTTCGCAGAGTTGGGGGAGGGTGGAAGCTGAAAGTTCCAAGCCTCTAATCACTTGGTTTCTAGTGACTAGACCTGTCCTGAGACTATTGAGGGTCTTCATCCTAAGTCACTTCATTAGCATGAACTCAGGTGAGATCAAAGGGAGTTTATTATGAATAATGAAAAACTCCTACCACTAAGCAAATTCCAAGGGTTTTAGTGCCTGGATCCAGGGACAAAACCAAATATATTTCTTATCATTTCACAGTCTCTTTGTTAGAGTTGCTAGTGTTCCCACCAGTAGAGTTGTCCTGTTTTAGTAGGAGAAAGCAGGAAAAAAAATTGTCTAAGCCAAGCCTCATCGTCTCAGTTAGGTATTTTCCTCTGGGTTTGGTGACCTGCCTCCCTCTGTTATACCTGTAATGCTTGACAACCAATCACAATGTTTTCTTTCTCATTTGGGGCACTGAGAGACAGGACTCCTAAGTTCTTTTTTTCTGTTTTTTTGTTTCTTGGTTTGTTTGTTTGTTTGTTTGTTTTTTAAGAGACACAGTCTTGCTATGTTGCCCAGGCTAGAGTGCAATGGCTATTCACAGGTGTGATTATAGCACACTGCAGCCTTAATCTCCTGAGCTCAAGTAATCCTCCCTCCTCAGCCTCCTGAGTGCCTGGGACTATAGGTGCATGCCACAGCACCCAGCCTCCATAAGTTATTGAAAAGAAATATTACGAAGTAGTTAATATGCAAAATTTCTTGTGATATAGAAAAAGATATAAAGCCTGAATAACACATACATTTGCTCCATCCTCTTGTAATTTACGTAAATTCTATCTTAGTATGGAAATGACTCAAGCCTTATGGTGCTACCATCTCCTGGTGTGTTTGTCAAGTTCATCTTTTTGCAATAAAGGAAAGCAAGTGGTCATTGCAAAGTAGAATTGTCTAAAGATCTCCTGGCTTACTATGCTACTGGAGAAGAGTTTTTGTTGTTTAGTTTAACAATTTATTTCTGGGCTGGAAAGGGTTGATGGGATCAGTATTGATAGGGCACCTGCAACATGTGCAGCCAGAAGATGTTGTTATTAATACATTAATAAATGGGAGGCCGGACGCGATGGCTTACACCTGTAATCCTAGCACTTTGAGAGGCTGAGTTGGGTGGACCATGAGGTCAAGAGATTGAGAGCATCCTGGCCAACATGGTGAAACCCCATCTCTACCGAAATACAAAAATTAGCTGGGTGTGTTGGTGCACGCCTGTCGTCCCAGCTACTCGGGAGGCTGAGGCAGGAGAATCACTTGAACCCGGGAGGCAGAGGTTGTAGTGAGCTGAGATCCCACCACTGCACTCCAGCCTAGTGACAGAGCAAGTCTCTGTCTCAAAAATAAATAAATAAATAAATGCATACATACATACATACATACATACATACATACATACATACATAAATAGGAGTTTTGTCCAAGTGTCCATCCCCAGGCTGCTTTCTCCATAACGAATAGCAGGAAGGTAAAAATATGTCTCCAGATCTTAATTCAGAACTGAAGAAGTAGATTATGAAAAATTGTGAATGAAGTCAAAGTTTAGCATCTTCTCAGCGTGCTGTGCAAAGAAATGGGCAGTAGGTTCCAGGTCATGCTTTTTACATTTAAAAACAATACCTCTTGAATGGAAATGAGAGATGAGATAAGATAATAACATCTCTTTATGACATGGCATAGCCAATAAAGCACATTTGTGTGATTTTAAAATCTTGTTGAAGTGGTAAATCTTTGAAATGCATTCAATATTTTAACTTCAGGCCTGAAACACCTTAATGTTAATATTTAAGATTTCACTTTCTCGGTAAAAACCAAACTACAGTTCTTTGGTTTCAGCAAGAGTTTATTCTTTTCTAACACTTGGGGATTTTTTTCCCTATGTAAAGGGGATAAACAGGGCCAGCCATGGTGGCTTATGTCTGCAATTCCAGTACTTTGGGAGGCTGAGGCAAGAGGATTGCTTGAGTCCAGGAGTTCAAGAACAGACTGGGCAACATAGTGAGACCTCATCTCTACAAATAATACAACAATTAGCCAGGAATGGTGGCATGCACCTGCGATCTCAGCTACTTCGGAGGCTGAGGTAGGAAGATCACCTCAGCCTGGGCAGTCAGTCAAGACTTCAGTGAGCCGAGATCATACCACTGCACTCCAGCCTGGGTGACAGAGCGAGACTCTGTCAAAAAAAAAAAAAAAAAGTGGGGATAAACAACATATTTAGGCATATATTTTAAAACATATTCACATGCTACAACTAAAACATAAAGATATAAGTTTCAGAGCCAAAAACATACCTAAGAGGTACATTAATAATTATTTTGCAATTATCTCCCAAATTCTAATATTTGACTTTTGAGTAACTGAAAAATGTGGAAAGTAATTACAAAGTTGCATAATTTCTGAACCCATGTTTGATTCAAATATCCAGAACTACTTGAGAGAGCAAACAATTCTTATATGCCATTCTCAACAACCTATAAGTTTTTATAAAATAGAAATAAAAAGTAATGAAAGAAACTGCCTGGAGCAGGGAGATAAAGAAGGATAGGTTAATGGGTACAAAAATACAATTAGAAAGAGTAAGATGTAGCGTTTGGTAGCACAATAGGGTGAGTATAACTGACAATAATTTACTCTGCATTTCAAAATAACTAAAACAATGTTGCTACCACAAAGAAATGATAAATGCTTAAGGTGATGGATACCACAGTCACCCTGATTTGATCATTACACATCGTATACTTGTATCAAAATATCACATATACGCAAGAAATATTGTATAGATAATAAATTATCTATCCATAATAATTAAAAATTTTTAATTTCAATTAAAAAAAAGAAACTGCCTGGATGTGGTGTCTGATTTTAAACTCAAATAGAGATACCTTGATGGAAGAATGGAAACCATACTATTCTTCTCATAAATATGAAACAACCTTAATAAATAATAAAAATAATAATAGTCACAAAAGTTTGTAGTTTTATTTTTACTAATTCAAAACTATGATTAATTTTAAAAGTTATGCTTAAGTAAAACCATGATTACCTTTTATATAAAACTATGATTAATTTTTTAATAATGATAATTTTTTTAGGGTGCTTTCAAATTGACAACAAAATTGAGCAGACAGTATAGAGTTCCCACATACCTCCTGCCCCCAAAGGATGCACAGCTTTCCCCACTATCATTATCACGCCAGAGTGGTATTAACACATTTGTTACAACTGATAGGCCTAAGTTTGCAAATCATTATCACTCAAAGTTCATAGTTTGCATTAGGGTTCATTTGTCACTAAGGGAATTAGTGATAAATGTGTAATGACATGTATTCACCATTATAGTGTCATACAGATCGAAGAATGTCAAACAGAACAGTTTCTTCATTGCTCTCAAAATCTTCCATGCTCCACCTATTCATTCCTTCCTCCCCACAATCTCTGGCAACCACTGATCTTTTTATTGTTTCCATGGTTTTGCCTTTTCTGGAACGTGATATGGTTGGAATCATACTTTAGGTAGCCTTTTCAGATTGGCTTATTTCACATAGTAATGTGCATTTCAGATTCCTCCATGTCTACTCATGGCTTGATAGCTTGTTTCCTTTTAGTGCTGAATAATATTCCATTGTCTAAATATACCACAGTTTATCCATTCACTTACTGTAGGAATTTTGGTTGTTTCCAAGTTTAAACCATTATGAATAACACTGCTGTAACTATTAATGTGCAGGCATTTGTGCAGACACATTTCAGTTCATTTAGGTAAATGCCAAGGAGCACCATTGCTGGAGCATATGATAAAGGTAGGTTTAATTGTGTAAGAAGCTGCCAAACTGTCTTCCAAAGTGGCTGTAACCATTTTGCATTTCCACCAGCAATGAATGAGAATTCGTATTATTCCACATCCTCTCCAGCAGTTGGGGTTGTCAGTGTTTTGGATTGTGGCCATTCCAGTAGATGTGTAGCTGTAACTCATTGTTGTTTTAATTTGCAATTCCTTAATGATATGTGATGCTTAACATCTTTTCATATGCTTATTTGTTATCTGTATATTTTCTTCAGTGACAAGTCAGTTTAGTCTTTGGCCCATTTTTTAATTAGGTTGTTTATTTTCTTACTGTTGTGTTTTAAGAGTTCTTTGAATATTTTGGATTAGAAATTGTTTTGTTAGAGTAGATAGCTAGTCAGACATAAACAGGGGAGTAGAGGGTCTCCACCCCATCAGGAATGTCAGGTGATCATCAGGTGATGGTCAGGGAGTTGTCACACTGCTACTCTAAGATAATAATTGGTCACAGCCGGCAACAGGAAAGGCCGTTTTCCAATAGATATAAAACACCTGAGGCCGGACATTGTGGCTTACGCCTGTAATCCCAGCACTTTGGGAGGCCGAGGCGGGTGGATCACAAGGTCAGGAATTCAAGAACAGCCTGGCCAAGATGGTGAAATCCCGTCTCTACTAAAAATACAAAAATTTGCCCGGCATAGTGGCGGGCGCCTGTAATCCCAGCTACTCCGGAGGCTGAGGCAGAGAATTGCTTGAACCCGGGAGGCGGAGATTGCAATGAGCCGAGATCGCACCACTGCACTCCAGCCTGGGCTACAGAGTGAGACTCCATCTCAAAAACAAACAAACAAACAAAAACAAAACAAAACAAAAAACACCTGAAACTGGTGGTCATCAGCTTTCCAATAAGATCTCAGGAGTTGAGCAAGTGGGCTCAAGCGTGTGCGTTAAGAGGCAAAATGGCAGAGTTTAATTGGTATATGACCTACGGGTGCATTCTACACAGCTCAGGTGAGCATGCATACAACTCCAGTAAACACACTGAGCATGCTCAACTTCCAAGTGCTAGCTGGCCACCACACATGCCAGCAGCTCACCCCAAGGGAAGAATCAAGAGAAGAGGGAAACAAAATACTAGACGTATGCCAGCATGTAAAACCCTAAGTCCAAGGTCAAACGGTGCATTTGTCCTCCAAGATGCCTGCTTGGTTCTCTTCCAAGTGTTCTTTGCTTTCTTTTTGTTCCTGCTCTAAAGCTTTTTAATAAATTTTCACTCCTGCTCTAAAACTTGCCTCTGTCTCTTCTTCTTCCTTATGCTCCTCAGTCAAATTCTGTCTTCTGAGGAGGCAAAAATGGAGGTTGCTGCAGACCTGTGTGGATTCACTACTGGTAACAGTGTAATGGATATGTCTTTTACAAATACTTTTTTCAGTCTGTGACTTGTCTTCTCATTCTCTTGACAGTGTCTGTCAGAGTAGAAGTATTTAATTTCTCTCTCTCTCTTTTTTTTTTTTTTTTTTTTTGAGACAAGTTCTCATTCTGTTGCCTAGGCTGGAATGCAGTGGGCAGATCATGGCTCGCTGTAGCCTCAACCTCCTGGGCTCTGGTGATTCTCCCACCTCAGCCTCCTGAGTGGCTGGGACTGCAAGAGCATGCCACCATGCACAGCCAATTTTTGTGTTTTTTCTGGAGACGTGGTTTTACCATGTTGCCCACCCTGGTCTCGAACCCCTGAGTTCAAGCAATTCACCTGCTTTGGCCGCCCAAAGTGCTGAGATTACCAACACGAGCCACTGCACCCACCCTAAGTGTTTAATTTCCACCAAGTCCAGCTTACTAATTATTTCTTTCATGGGTCATCCCTTTGTGCTATACCTAAAATGTCATCACCATACCCAAGGATATCTAGGTTTTCTTGTACGTTATCTTTTATTTATAGTTTTGCACTTTACATTTAGGTATATGATTCATTTTGAGTTAATTTTTGTGAAAGGTCTGTGTCTAGATTAATTTTTTTGTATGTGGATATCTATGATTAATTTTTTTAAAGTATCTTGAATTGGGCTTCTTCTCCTGAACAATGTAGTCATTAGATGCAAAAAATTTTAGAAAAACACTAATCTGGAGTCAGAAAAGAAGAAAATTGAGGCAGAGATCCTGGAAAATCACCAGCATTTAAGGAGTAGGTCAAGGGAGCTCTGGAGTGACTGTTGCCTACCTGAATCATCCCAAGTCCATTGAAATAACTATTTTTGCCATCACCTGCTTTAGTTACTTGATGAAAGCTGCTTTGGGAACAGGGTGACATTATACTGAAGAGGCAGTTCCTTGCAGCTGAGGTGGGTTGACCTAAAGGAGCTTGGCACTTACTGCATCTGGGCAGCAGACTCTTCCTTGAAGAGGGATCTGTTTACCTGAGAGAATAACTTTGCTCTTAGAGAGTAGTTACTGATTTAGGGGTAAAGGATCAGGATGTCTGCAACTTAACTCTCGAATGGTTCAACAATAATAATATGTACTTGCTATTATTACTAGAATTATTATTTTATTTAGAAAGAGAAAGCAAACATAAGACATTAACAATTGCTAAGTCTAGGTGAAAGACAAATGGGCATTCATCATATTACACTTGCAACTTTCCCATACATTTGACATTTTCCAAAATTAAAATTTGGGAGAAAAAAATTCAGGAGCCCCAAACAATTGGTATCTGTGAAACATCCCCAATACAATATCTATGACACTTTATTCCTTGACTTAATCATATTTCCATTAAGGGCAAATTATAACACCAGAAGAGCTGGACGTGGTGGCTCATGCCTGTAATCCCAGCACTTTGGGAGGCCAAGGTGGGTGGATCACCTAAGGTCAGGAGTTCAAGATCAGCCTGGCCAACATGCCGAAACCCCGTCTCTACCAAAAATACAAAAAAATTAGCCAGGCATGGTGGTGCACGCCTGTAATCCCAGCAACTTGGGAGGCTGAGACAGGAGAATCGCCTGAACCCTGGAGGCAGGGGTTGCAGTGAGCCCAGATTGCGCCATTGCACTCTAGCCTGGGTGACAAGAGCCAGACTCCGTCTCAAAAAACAACAACAACAACAACAGCAACAAAACACACAGTAGAACAGGCTGTTCTGGGGAACTTTGAGATGTTCTGGATTGAGATGTGCTATAGGACAGGGTAGGATCCTCTTGTACTGCAGTCCGTGTGCTGTATAACTGTAGATCACCACTGAGGCAGAGGCCCACAAAATCAAAGCAAAGAAAGTGTAAGCAACTTTTATGGGGCTTGAGGCTTTTATTATTTGGGGTGAGAGGAGGGCTTTTTAAGAAAAAGTACATAAATTTAGGTATAAATGTTAACATTTAGAATGAAAAAAGAAATAAAACACTACAAATTTTGTGATGCTAAGAGATAACACAAATATTTCTAAATCTAGAAATATTACATTTTCAGTAAGTACTCAATACATCTCTAACTTATTTTTTACATTACTTTGCCTGCATATGTCCATAGCCTCTTCATATAATAATGATTTTAATATTTTATTTTTATGGAAAGAATAGGAATGTGAGTCAGTATTCTCTTTAACAGCAGTCTTCAACAATTTTAAAAAATTATTGATCATTTGGATGCAAAAACATGTGACTTTACTCACAGACATAAATGCTGTTTGTAATATTGCTAAAGAGTTGTGACTGGCAAAGAAATTCTATTTTCTGTGATTTTTATTTTTATTTATTTATTTATTTATTTATTTTTAGATGGAGTCTCGCTCTGTCGCCCAGGCTGGAGTGCAGTGGCACGATCTTGGCTCACTGCAAGCTCTGCCTCCTGGGTTCACGCCATTCTCCTGCTTCAGCCTCCTGAGTAGCTGGGACTACAGGCACCCACCACCACGCCCAGTTAATTTTTGTATTTTTAGTAGAGACAAGGTTTCACCATGTTAGCCATGATGGTCTTGATCTGCTGACCTCGTGATCTGCCCACCTCGGCCTCCCAAAGTGCTGGGATTACAGGCATGAGCCACTACGCCCGGCCTTATTTTCTGTGATTTTTAACAAAAAGGAGGAAACTGTATGGTACATTTACTAATTGCACATGTTGCATTACCAAGTACATTCCTAATAAGTGAAAACTTCTATTTTGACCAAGTGTTTATGGAAACCAAGCCTTTTGCTGACAGTTTTTCACAGACTAACTTCTGTCTCCATTAATTTCAGTTTTGTTTCTTCTCCACCACCTATATGCTTGCAGTGCAAGTCTCTGCATTCATATCATCGTTCAGTCTCTAGCCCTGAACCTATGTATTAAGACTCCAAGTGAGTTGACAAAATAGTATAGGTTTTACTCCTTCTCTAATTGCTGCTACCTAACTACAGATGGAAGTGAATGTCAGCCTCATATATACATAACCCATTAAATACACACTAAACATGTTCCCATCTCAACTTCTTTTTACCTGGTTCCCCAAAAATCCCCACAGCCACTCCCACAATATCTAATCCAAAGGGAAATATGAAGAGCAGAAATCTGAATGGAAAGAAACAGCAATATTAACCAATTATACTTAAAATAATTTCTATAAAATTATACAATTAGATTGTTTTGAGCAATAGAATGCCAATAATAATTCATCTCCAAAGACAGTTCTAGAGTAGAAGCAGAATGAAAATCTGCGTTCAAAGATAATAAGGAACAATGTAAAATTCCTGACTACTAAATGTTGTTATTGTATTTTAAACTGATAATGGTGTTATCAAGTCTATATGGTATTTAAATGATTTTTTATGCCTTTAAATGTACTGTAAAGGTTTCCACCTTTACAGTACAAAACATAGTACAGTAAAAAACATAGTTAAAATGTTAAAAGTTATATCGTTTTTAGCTTTTTTAACTTCTTATGAAATGTTTTAGATATTAATTTTAAAACATTTAAGGGGGAGATTTTGAAAATTATTTTAGGATGTATAGAAATAAAAATGTTTGAAGATCAGTGCCCTAGATCCTCTAAGCTTTCTGCCTTTATCAAATTAATTCATCAGTAACCTGTAAACCTGGATAACCCTCTAGCTCCCTCATAGAAATGACTTCACAGACTATGAGCTAACATATTACACTCTCCTTTCGTAGAACTAAAACACAAATTACCCCCTCCCTGACCTTTAAAAATTATTTTGAATGCATTTCACTATACCACTCAAGATCCCTGGAGGATCTTGAGTACCTCTTAAAATATATGATAAGGAAAAGTTTGTTCATTGATACACAGGTATGATCTGTAACATATCACAATTCCATTTTATCTTCTATGTCCTCAGAGTTAAGTTTAGCACTCAGTTTACTTTCTCTTAGATTAGGTTTCCTAGCACATAATTATTCCTTGGCCACCTAGGTTGTTACTTGCATTAGACCTACTTTACTTATCTTAATGATTTTATGGTTTTATTGTACTTATGAGAGAGTGAGTAGATTGCTTGGTTCGTGTGACCTTTAACTCACCCATAAGCAAATAATACACAAACTAGTTTGGAAAATTCAGTTGAATTAAACAAATCATCAATGTGAAGCAAAAAGAAATAGGTTAGATGATGGTATTATTGACAGCTAGACACAATGCTTAGAATACCAGATTAGCAGTGTATTAATTAGATGGCCAGAAATTTAAATTATTAAAATTATTACATTTTCCTCTTCTCATTGATAATCTTACTAATTATTCCTGTTTTGTGACCAAAACCTTAGGTATTAGAAATAGGACACATGGGAAAATCACAGCTGTTTTCAAGACAACAATAGCCACCTGGACACATATTATGGATTTAAAATAATTGTAATAATTATACAATGTATACATGCACTGCAATGTCATGTACGTTATACGCATATACAATTATGTAATTGTATTAATTAAATTAATTAATTAAAATTTAAATTAATTAATTAATTAAAAATTAATAAAAATTATGAGGCCAAATTTATAGTTAGCAGCCCAGTCTTAGTAAATCGAACAAGAAAGAAATCATGTAGGAAGTGACCATATGATAAAACAGCAAATAGTATTAAGTTCTAAAATATTTTGCAGGGCTACTTAAAATAATTAAATACCATCAATATTATATTTGTAAAATACTACAAAATCCAGTTTAGGAAATGAATGCATTTGTGATAAGCCCTCTGGTAGCAGTTCATATAATGAATTGTTTCCCATTATTTAAAATATTTGTTTAAATACATTATTTGTTGCTGGACACGGGCTTATCCCTGTTATCCCAGTACTTTGGGAGGCTGAGGTGAAGGATCACTTGAGGCCAGGAATTGGAGACCATCCTGGGCAGCATATTGAGACCCTGTCTCTACAAAAAAATTTAAAAAATTAGCTGGGTATGTTGGTGCATACCTGTAGTTCCAGCTACTCTGGAGGCTGAGGTGGGAGGATGCACTTGAGTCCGGGAGTTCAAGGTTACAGTGAGCTATGATCACACACGCCATTGTATGTATTCCAGCCTGGGCAACAGAGTAAGCCGAGACTATGTTTCAAAAATATAAATAAACAAATACATACAGAAAGAGATATTTGTAAGAAAGAATAATCCACTCAGTGGACTCTGTTTAAAAATTTAATAAAAGAAGGAATTCAGTTGAGGGACTATATCTGTGGCATATCCATGAAGATTCCTTGTAGAAATTACAATCCCCACTTTTCATTTACTGGAGAACTTCACTAACATCTTACTAATTCTTTAAAACCACACAATAACAAAAACAATAGCCAAACACCACATTTTGCTACCCTTGTGTACCATCCTTATGGCAAAATGTAGCTCAAAAATCTCAATTATCATATAGAAGTATTCAATTTTTCCTCTATGCTAGGTAATGCACAGTCCAGTATACACGCTGTTTTAGACAGGTCCAGGGACTGTCGGGAGTTTCCCTTTTCAAGAATCACACAATGCTTGTAAAGAGGTTGCTCTTCAGTTTAAATACTCTCTTTGCTCTTTTTACCTTGACAAAAAAATCCACCATGAAATTTTCCCTTGCAAAAAAATAATTTAAAATACATATTGGAAGGAGAGGTGGCTGGGTGTGGTGGCTCATATGCCTGTAATCCCAGCACTTGGGGAGATCAAGGCAAGGCAGATCACTTGAGCCCAGGAGTTCAAGACCAGCCTGGGGAATAAGGTAAGACTCCATCTCTACGGAAAATATAAAAAATTAGCCAGGTGTGGTGGTGCACACCTGTAGTCCCAGCTACTTGGGTGACGGAGGTGGAAGGATCATTTTAGCCTGGCAAGTCAAGGCTGCAGTGAGCCATGATCATGCCACTATACCACTCCAGCTGGGCTTTAGAGTGAGACACTGTCAAAAACAAAGAAAAAGAGAAAGAGAAAAGAGAGAGAGAGAGAAAAATGGAGAGTTCCCCATATCTTATTTTAAATGAGTCATACCTCTTTTAAGTCTTTCTTCTATAATTCAAACAACATGTGGACTATGTCTCTGCTACAAAAATGAAGTACCTTGTGTTACTCATCTATTTCTGGAAAGGTATGTTCAAAATCAGAATTTCATGGTAAAACATCCTCTGTCCACTCATTGTCCTGGGTAGTTCAATGACACCTTATTTCAAAATATTCTGATGCCCAATGAACTGGAACCAGGAAAAATTATCCATATTAGCACTAGGGAATGAACAAAACTTATTCGCTGTTTTGTCATTTTGCCCTCCCTAGTACAAATTCTTGTTGATTGAGTTTAGTGAGACTTTTTTTTCTTTTTGAGACAGAGTCCCACTCTGTCACCCAGGCTGGAGTGCAGTGGTGAGATCATGGTTCACTGCAACCTCCACTTCCTGGGTTCAAGTGATCCTCCTGCCTCAGCCTCCTGAGTAGTTGGTATACAGGGGCATGCCACCACACCTGGCTCACTTTTGTATCTTTGTAGAGACAGGGTTGCCCAGGCTGGTCTTAAACTCCTGGGCTCAAGCAATCCTCCCACGTTAGCCTCCCAAAGTGCTGGGATTGCAGGTGTGAGCCACCACGCCCAGGCTACTGAGGCTTTTCTGCCCCTGCCCTATAAAGAAAGGAAAAAAGAAAACTCTCCTCCACAGTAGTTGAAGCAGAGCCCTTCACTGCCACTCCAGCCAGTACAGTGTCTTTACAAATGAAACATTTTTTGAGAGTAGGAGGAGAGAAAAAATGCTCAATATTCCAAGCTTGAAGCATTATTTTATTTAGCTCCTTTCTGGGGAATCTGCAAGTATAATTCTTAAAATCACAAATTCTCCTTGGCTTTAAAATCAGAGGTAGTTATCTGTTGAGGCATAGACCATGGATCGGAGATAATAGGCTCAACCACTTTACTAATGAAGAAAGAGACATGCAGATGAGTTGTCATTTACCTTTTTTTTTTTTAAAGAGATGAGGTACTGCTATGTTGCCCAGGCTGGAGTGCAGTAGCTCTAGTGGCTATTCACAGGCATGGTCATAACACACTGCAGCTTCAAATTTCTGGCCTCAAGCTATTATCCCACCTCAGCCTCCTGAGTAGCTGGGACTACAGGTGTGCCCCATCACACTCAGCTCAGAAACCCAACTTAAACTAGCTAACTTAAAATGGAAATGTATTGGCTCAAATAATTCAGAATGACAAAGATACTGCTATTAATCCAGGTTCAAACAATGTCATCAAGTTCTCTTTTCTTGGCTCTATTTCTCTTTGTATGTTGGTGTAAGGGCCAAGGGAAAATTTCCCCTCTGCCCTCTAAAGGTTTGCTGAAAATGAACTGACAACAGGTAGATTCATAGAAAAATAGATGCAAATTTATGTAACATGCTTATGCATGGAGGTATTGCAAGAACATGATTATCCAACAACCCAATGAGGTTCAGATGCTTATATACCCTTCTTCATAGAAGAAAAGAAGATGTGGAAAATGTGGCCATTTTGAGGCATAATTATTTTTAGGGGGAATCAATGGGTCCATTGCACAGAAAATGTTTAGTAAATAAGTCTCTAAGAATTGAACGGGACCAGAGAACACTATGCGGGCTCTGGGTGTGACATAGCCCAATGTGGGCTCTTCTTCTGTGATATAATAATCTTCTCTGGTTAATGAAATTTGGAGGAAAGGATCAATGGCAATTATGTTCCTCTTTGGTGGGTCCAGTTTCTAGGTAGAAAAGAAATCCAGAGAACAGCCTCCCCCTGTGCTTTGGGAGAGATAGAGGATTAAGAAGTGGGGAAAGTCAGAGAGACCTGAGACTGCTTCTTTGGTTCGGTGTGTCAAATCTCCATATTTCAGGGTATCATTTCCTGAGCCCAAACTTTGGTATCATGCTAAAGAAAGTCTTTCTCTTTGTTGCAGAGATCATGGTTAATGGTGGCCCCAGAGTTATATCTTTCCAGCATTGTGAGTTCACATTAAAGACAAACTTACCCATTAATTTTTTGCTTGGGATGGGTTATACTCCAATTCTAAAGCAAGACCAAGGACATTACTTAAGTCATAGGCCTACTGCTGTTGGCAGAGAAAACAAAACCAGAAGAAGGAAAAAGGAAGAAAAGCTTATTAGTCAAACAAAAGTGTCAGCTCTGAGAGAGACTAGAAAGCAAATTATAATCATCATAAAACTCACTGAAATGGCTATAAATTTAGGAGTGTATAAAATGGACCTGTTTTTACAAAGGATTCATTGAGCAAGAGTTGGGTGCTAGAAGCCAGTTTGTCACAGGGCCTGCTCTGCTGCGGAACATAAATCAAAACAAAATCACTAGACCAAGCACGTAGTTAGGCTACATGATTAACTCTATTGTCTGCACTCAAGAGTCAGTGGAGTCTCCAGGGGTCTTAAGCTTTCCTAGAAATTTGAGGAGTACCATCCCCCTAATTTTTCAAATATTCCCATCTTTATCTAGAAGGCTATAATATTTGTGAGATGTTTGGAGTTCCACAGATCCTCTAGGGAGATTCAGTATATCTGATGGAATCTTGAAGAATCATGGAATTTTCTGGATGTTGGCCAACTTAAAACTGTAGACTAGATATCCTCAATGTTTGTTAACTGCACTACAGCAGTGGTTCTTAAAATGTGGGCCCCAACCACCAGTGTCAATAACACCTGGGAAGTCTTTAGAAATCTAAATTCTCAGGCCTGTACTCCAATTCTACTGAAACTCTAGGCTCTCAGCCAGCATGATGGCTCACACCTGTAATTCTAGCACTTTGGGAGGCCGAGGACGGCAGATCATTTGAGCTCAGGAGTTTGAGACTAGTCTGGGCAACCTGGCGAGACCTCATCTCTACCAAAAATACAAAAATTAGCAGGGTGTGGTGGCATGTGCCTGTAGTCCCAGCTACTCAGGAGGCTGAGGTAGGAGGATCACCTGTTCCTGGGAGGCAAAGGCTGCAGTGAGACATGATCACACCACTGCATTCCAGTCTGGGTGACAGAGTGAGACCCTGTTTCAAAAACAAACAAACAAAAAACTGTACGGGTGGGGCCTAGCATCTGTGTTTTAGCAAACCCTCCAGGTGATTCTAATGCAACTAAAATTTGAGAACTACTGACCTAGAAGTAGATTGGAAATGAAGCTTACCAGCCAGATTCTTAAAACATCCTTGGTAGTAGTTCACATTATTTACCCACCAGAAGAAAGTGGACTAACTAGAGCTTTAGATAACTCCCAACCAACTTCATGAAGAATGATAATGGCTTTATTGCAGATTATACTGTTAGCTGGTCATTTATTCCATAAATAAATGGAGTATATAATTATATGAAAACAAAGTGTTTTGGTGGGTTTTTCCCTTTTTCATCTATTTTGTATAAAGAGACTATTTTTACTATCCAACTTAACAGCTGTAATACATTCTGATTTATATAATGCAAAGTAAAATTGCCGTAATTCTATTTCATTAAAAACACAGCTTGTATGGTAATGCTAAAATGATCAATATCACGTAATATCCTGCATAACACAAATATAGGAATGCACCCAAAAGTTAGAGCTTGGAAAGTAACCATCGCAGTTTTAGATAACAGAATGTACATTAAACAATGTAATTGTGATTATGTATTATTTGTAATAAATGTAAAAAGTCAATTACACCCTTGCTCTGATAGAGAAGTAAAGTTAAAATTGAGATGCTGAAGTTGGTAAAGAAGTGTTGGAGCCGGGCGCGGTGGCTCACGCCTGTAATCCAGGCATTTCGGGAGGCCGAGGCAGGCGGATCAAGAGGTCACGAGATCGAGACCATCCTGGCTAACACGGTGAAACCCTGTCTCTACTAAAAATACAAAAAATTAGCCAGGCGTGGTGGTGGGCGCCTGTAGTCCCAGCTACTCGGCAGGAGAATGGCGTGAACCTGGGAGGCGGAGCTTGCAGTGAGGCGAGATTGGGCCACTGCACTCCAGTCTGGGTGACAGAGCGAGACTCCATCTCAAAAAATAAAAATAAAAATAAGAAGTATTGGGAAGCTACACTTGGTGGTCTCTAAGAACTAACATTTATAGAGCACTTATATGTGCCAGATGTGTTATGAGCTTAGACAAACATTAACTCAGTGGAGCATTAAAACATTACTATAAGGTAAGTGTTTTTATTAACTCGCTCCACTTTGGAGAAGAGGAAACAGACTTAGAACAACTCTTAGAAGAAAATGTAGTGGTTAATCATGATCTTGGACTAAGCAATGATTTCTTAAATATGTCAGAAGCACAGCCAATTAAAGAAATAATAGCTAAATTGGACAAAATTTAAAACTCCTGTGCTACAAAGGACATCATTTTGTAATCCCTCCCGAGTAGCTGGGATTACAGCTATGTAATGGGAGAAAACATTCATCTGATAAGAGTCTTGTATTTAGAATATATAAAGAACTCTTACAACTCAATAATGAAAAGATTAATAACCCACTTAAGAACTGGGCAGTAGCTGGGTACGGTGGCGTATGCCTGCAGTCCCAGCTACTCAAGAGTCTGAGGCAGGAGGATTGCTTGAGTCCAGGAGGTCAGGACTAGTATGCTATGATTATGCCTGTGAATAGCCACTGCAAGCCAGCCTGAGCAAACATAGTGAGATATCATCTCTAAAAAAGAGATTGTGTGTGTGTGTGTGTGTGTGTGAGAGAGAGAGAGAGAGAAAGAGAGAGAGAGAGTGTGTGTGTGCCGTTTTATAACTTGATTTGACAACCAGCGGTTAGTTCTCATTTGCAGTGGCACTTTTTTTGAAAGTGGTAACTAGTACATAGGTAACCAAAGTATAGAGCTTGCTTGGTGATTCTTCATCCTCATTACATTTTCTGGACAACTGCTTATGGATACAGTATGGAACATTCCTTATTCCTTTGGCCCAGAAAGCTTTGCTGAGCCCGGTATCAATCCCCTCATCTGGAATCTCCATCTCCTTCATGGCAAATTTCTTTTTCTTTTTCTTTTTCTTTTTTCAGACAGAGTCTCCCTCTGTCACCCAGCAGGCTGGACTGCAGTGGCACAATCTTGGCTCACTGCAACCTCCACCTCCTGTGTTCAAGTGATCCTCCTTCCTCAGCCTCCCAAGTAGCTGGGATTACAGGCACACACCACCACACCCAGCTAATTTTTGTATTTTTAGTAGAGACAAGGTTTTGTCATGCTGGCCAGGCTGGTCTCAAATTCTTGACCTTAAGTGATCCATGTGCCTCAACCTCCCAAAGTGCTGGGATTGCAGGCATCAGCCACAGCACCTGGTATGGCAAATTTGTATATCTCTTTGAGTGTCTGAGAGGCAGGCTTCTTGAAGCCCACTCCATGGATGCCCTTGTGCATGTTGATGGTGTATTCTCAGGTTACCATGTCATTGATGGAAGAATGGCCTTTCTTGTTGCCACCTTTCTTTGTGGGAGCCATTCTGCTGGGCACACATTGGAAAGGAGAGGACAAAGATTCTGAAGAGAAATTTATCCATAAAAAGTGTACAAATGGCCAACAAACACATGAAAAGATGCTCAATATCATTAGTCATCAAAGAAAAGCAAATCAAAATCACAATGAGATATCACTTCACACCTACTAGAATGGCTAAAATCAAAGACAGAAAACAAGTACTAGTAAGGATGTGGAGGCATTGGAACCCTCATATACTGCTGATGGGAATTTAAAATGGGGCAGCCACTTTGGAAAATAGTGTGGCAGTTAGTTCTTCAAACAATTTAACATAGAGTCACCATATGATATCGTTTGGGTCTGTGTCCCCACCCAAATCTCATCTTGAATTGTACTCGCACAATTCCCATGTGTTTGGGGAGGGAATCATGGGGGCAGTTTCCCCCATACTGTTCTCATGGTAGTGAGTATGTCTCACAAGATCTGATGGTTTTATCAGGGGTTTTCGCTTTTGCATCTTCCTCATTTTCTCTTGCTGCCTCCATGTAAGTAGAGCTTTTCACCTCCCGCCAGGATTCTGAGGCCTCCCCAGTTATGTGAAACTGTAAGTCCAATTAAACCCCTTTTTTCTTCCCAGTCTTGGGTATATCTTTATCAGCAGCATGAAAATGGACTAATATACCATATAACCTGGCAATCCCACTCCTAGGTATAAACTCAAGAGAAAGAAAATATATGTCCACTAAAACACTAGTGCACAAATGTTCATAGCAGCATTATTCATATTGTAACCACCCAATGGGTTCACCTTGCCCACTGCCTAGACAGACTCAATTTATCAAGACAGATAGAGAAAGAGTAATACACACAAAGCCAGCTATGCAGGAGACCAGAGTTTTATTATTACTCAAATCAGTCTCCCGAAGCATTTGGGAATCAAAGTTTTTAAAGATAACTTGGTGGGTGGGGGAAGGACAGTGATTTGAGAGCGCTGATTTGTTGGGTCAGAGATGAAATCATGGGAAGTTGAAGTTGTCCTCTTGTACTGAGTCAATTCTTAGGTGAGGGCCACAAGATCAGATGAGCCAGTTTATCAATCTGGGTGGTGCCAAGTGATCCATCAAGTGCAGGGTCTGCAAAATATCTCAAGCACTGATCTTAGGAGCAGTTTAGGGAAGGTCAGAATCTTGTAACCTCCAGCTGCATGTCTCCTAAGCCATAATTTCTAATCTTGTGGCAAATTTGTTAGTCCTATAAAGGCAGTCTAGTCCCCAGGCAAGAAGGAGGTTTGTTTTAGGAAAGGACTATTATCGTCTTAGTTTTAAACTATAAACTAAGTTCCTCCCGAAGTTAGTTCAGCCTACACCCAGGAAGGAACAAGGACAGCTTAAACGTTAAAAGCAAGATGGAGTCAATTAGATTAGGTCTCTTTCACTGTCTCAGTCATAATTTTGCAAAGGCAGTTTCAATAATAGCCAAAAGGTGGAAATATCCCAAATGTTACCAACTGATGAATGGAAAAACAAAATGTGTTATATCTATAATATGAACTATCATTCAAATGTATTTCTTCATAAAAAAGAATGAAGTTCTGATGCATGCCTGTAAAGGAAAAAAACAAATTGTTTTTTCCCTCTACTCACACACTTAACACAGAACACTTCTGTGACCAGATGTGTGGGTACCCTATATCTCAATTCACTTCTGATTACCTGGAGGTAGTGTCAGATCCCACAGATTCAGAACTCAGTACCACATGACTACCCCCATTTCAGATGCCAATCACATGTAATAGATGTAATCTACACTTCTGATGAATAGGCTATAAATCAGGGTTCTTACAACACTTTCTTGGGTTTGATTAATTTTCTAGCTGATACGGTTTAGATATTTCTCCTCACCAAATCTCATGTTAAAAATGTGATCCACAATGTTGGAGGTGGGGCATAATAGAAGGTGTTTGGCTCATGGGGGTAGATTCCTCATGAATGGCTTGGTGCCCTCCCCATGGTAATGAGTTACTATGAGTTCGGATTGTTAGAAAGAATCTGAGACCTTCCCCCTCTCTGTCTTGCTCCCTCTCACACCATGCGACACACCTGCTCCCCCTCCCCCTTCTGCCATGAGTAAAGGCTTCCTGAGGTCTCACCAGAAACAAAACATTTACTGGTGCCATGCTTACACAGCCTACGAACCATGAGCCAAATAAACCTCTTTTCTTTATGAATTACCCAGTCTCAGGAATTCCTTCATAGCAATGCAAAATGGACTAATACCGTAGGGCAGCTCACAGAACTCAGGGAAACACACTTACCAGTTTATTATAAAGGATATGATGAAGGATGCAGATGAACAGCCAGATGAAGAGATGGATAGGATAAGATTGAGAGTCGGAACGCAGAGCTTCCATGCCCTCTTTGGGCATGACACTCTTCCAGCACCTCCGTGTGTTCAGCAACTCAGAAGCTCATCAAATCTTATTGTTCAAGGGTTTTTATAGAGTTTATCTATAGGCACTCTCCTTCCCAAGCACACTTCCCAGAGATCAGTGGGTGGGGCTGAAAGTTCTAACCCTCTAATCACTGGGTCTTTATGGTGACCATTCCCATTCTGAGGTTATCTAGGGATGGCCACTCTAAGTTTAGCATAAACTCAGGAGCGGTCAAAAGGGGCTAATAATGAATAACAGAAAGACATGCTCTTGTGCCAGGAATTAAGGACAAAGACCAAATGTATTTCGTATTTTACAGTAATGCTGTACCATGGATAAACCTTAAAACATTATCTTAAGAAAAAGGAGTCAGTCACAAAAGACCACATATTTTATAATTCTATTTATAAGAAACACTCGGAGTAGACAAATCTATAAAGATGAAAAGTAAATTAGTGATTGGCTAGAACAGGGTGACGGCTAAAGGGTACAGAATTTCTTTTTTGGGTTGATAAAATGTTCTCTTTTTTATTTGTTTGTTTTTGTTTTGAGATGGAGTCTTGCTCTGTCACCCGGGCTGGAGTGCAGTGGTGCAATCTCGGCTCACCGTAACCTCCACCTCCCAGGTGCAAGTGATTCTTGTACCTCAGCCTCCAAAGTACCTGGGATTACAGGTGTGCACCACCATGCCTGGCTAATTTTTGTATTTTTTAATTAGAGACGAGGTTTTGCATATTGGCCAGGCTGGTCTCCAACTTCTGACCTCAGGTGATCTTCCTGTCTCAGCCTCCCAAAGTGCTGGGATTACAAGCATAAGCCACTGCACCCGGCCTGGGGTGATGAAATGTTCTAAAATTTATTGTAGTAGTGTTATACAAATCTGTGAATATGCTAAGAATCATTAAATTTTTTAATTTTCAAATTATTTTAATTTTTAAATTTTAAAAGTTTAAATGTGTAAATTGTATATGAGTTATATCTTAATAAAGCTATTGTTTCAAAAAACAGGGAGAGAGAGAATGATTACAATTCTTGGGAGAGTGGAGATTTAGAATAGCTATCGGGGTTAATGTGATAGGAATTGGTCAAAGATAAACTACTTCTATCCAATGATGAGAAACTGATTAAAATTAGATTACCTGCATGTGTGGAGTGTCAAGGCAGCAGCAGCAGCAGAGTTCTGTAGCCTTCATCTCAGGGTCTGGAGGGCAGGGAGAATGAACAGGCTGGAGGGCTTGCACAAAGAACAAGGTTGGGGTTTAGACCTAGGCCACCATATGCCTTTTGTGGGTTCTTTCCCTCTTCTCTGACCAGTCCCTTATACTTTACTTTCTGCAGCCAATCTTCTTCCTGGGTCCATTTCCACATGCTGTGTCCTTAAGGGCTCCACATGTCAGCCCTCTACTTTTCTGTCTCCATGCTCTCCCTTGGTGAGCATACACACGTTCTCATTTTCTGATGAGTCCAAATTACATGTCTCTAGCTCAGACCTCTCCTAAGCATCGGATGCAGTTACTCAGCTACCCACTGGACATTTCCACCTGATTATCCCACACACATTTCAAATGTAAATACCCAACGTTGCTCCTTCTCTATCTAACTTATCTTCCTCTACTTCCTATTTTGGAAAATAGAAAGACTTCGAGGGTGAGCGTAATTTTGCACACAGTAGAATAGGAATTTCATAGAGCCCTGTCAAATAAAAATTCTAGGAAACCATTGTTTTGGACTAAGATTCTGCATTTTAGACCAGACTAAAAATCAAAATGAAGTCACCCGTGCTAAAAGTTCCACATCACCAAACCCAAACTAAGTTATTATCTGACTTTCTAAGAAATTAGGAGAAAGAAATAACAGCCAATTTCCCAAACAGATCAGTTTAAATCTTCAACTGGCATGATAATGAAATTTCCTTTGCACTAAAAAGGTATCCTGGGCAGAGGTGGGACGATCCTTGAGCCCAGGAGTTCAAGACCAGCCCTGGCAATGCAGCAAGACCCCACCTCTAAACATTAATTAATTATTTATAAAGGAGGCTGAAATAACCTAATGTTAACTAGTTATTTTCCTATTATTCTAAGAGTAATTAACATACTCTTTGTTCTTTGCTTCTGCTTTCTTCAGCCCTTCTCTATGAAGCCAAACTCTTCTGCTCAGCTCATTGGAATACATTATATTTTATAGAATGAAGTGTTGCTCTATTTTAGAACCACAAATAAAGCCAACTGAGATTTTTACACTACATTTGTTGGAATTTTGTCCTTTGACAGCTCCATGAAATGAGATGGTTGATAGAGGCAAAGAGAACCAGGTAGTAAAAGAGATTATTACAAAATTAGACTTTTGATCAAGCCACTCCTTTGGTTGAACACTTTCAATTACTTTTTAATATCAGAGAAAAAATGCAAGTTCTATATGCCGTTACTCGTAATTCACCTTTAGCTGTATACTTAATTTAAAGGAGCAGGTATCAAACAGAAATAACCCAGGCATATACAAAGAACTGTCATATAGATTGACCTTGACCCCCAATAGCTTATGGTCTAGCAAGGAAGGCTCATGAGTAAAGTGTCCATACAATGTGATAAATGTAAAGAAGGATTAAGCATGTTAAGAAAAGACCATGAGATCCTTGGAGAAAAAAGGAAGAACTTTATTTTCTTTCTTCTTCTTCTTTTTTTTTTTTTTTTTTTGAGAACCCTATTTTCTAAAAGCAGTCTGCAGTTGGAAAGATACAAGCCTTCAGTGCAAACAAAAATGTGGTCCAAAGTGGGGTGGGGCAGGATGAAGAGTTAGGGATTATTATATAAAGGCAGAGCAAGGAGTGAAAGGGAGGGAAAGGGAAGGGAGGGAGAGAAAGGGAGGGAAGAATAGGATCTTGATTGGATGACTTTTAAGCCCCAAATAATTAGTCTTTCTTAAGTGGCTGGTTCCAGGTGGTAGGTTTCACCAAGTGGGAGGTTGCCACCAGGTGGTCTGTTGGTGGTCAGTTGGGGAATTTTCAGCTGTAGTCTGTCTTGACACTGACAAGAGGAACTGATTTGGCTTGATTGTAGCCAAGAACCCAGAGTAGGTGACTGCTCCCTCACCTAGTCACGGGTGCCTCATTCTCATGTTTTAACTTTGAGCAGCTCCTTTAGCCACAGGGGGCCCATTTTGTCTGTTGGCCATGGGCATATGTTAGCAAGTACAAGATGCCATGACAGCGCATAGGGCATCTTACCCAGCAATTTGGAGGGTATGGTGTGTTAGCAATAGCTTCCCTGAAGCCATGAAAGTTCCTGAAGCAAGAAATATGAACAGAAGTTAGTCTACTGCCGTGGAGGAAAGAGTATACCAGGCATGAGCTTGGCCTGTCTTTGGGCTGCTTCATGAATGGTGAGTGCAGAGTGTTGAAGCCTGGAGAGGGAAATTGGTGAATATCAAGGGCAATCTTGGGGAATAAAGTGAGAGCAAAATCGAATGGGAAGGAAGGCTGAGGACACAAAAGGGAATAGAACACTTTTCCAATAAGTTTGGCTGTGAAGAGGAGCAAAAGATAAGGCAAGAAGAAAAAAGGGGTGTGGTTTGGTAAAGTGCTTGGGGTTATTTGTGTGTGTGTTTCCAAAGTAAGAAAGATGTGAGCATGACTAAGTGCTGAAGGGAAGAAGCCAGAGTCCTGAGAGCAGGGATATCTGTGGAGCAAGTGCCTAAGGTGGGAGAGGCTGAGAAACTGAGCAAGATGAAGGCATTAGCTTCGTTCTGTGGGATTTGAAGAAAGAAGGAGGGATGAGCGTGGTAAACAGGGTGACAGGAGTTTGATGCATTTCATTTTCAAAGTCACTGAGGGGGCAAGTAGGATGAAGGGTTTGCGAAGTGTGAAGAATGTTTGAAATAGCCATAATGACTGTAGAAGGATTGAGTAGGAAGGATTGAGTTAGATTGAACAGGAAATGAACTGGTGTTTTCCATGAAGTTGGGGAATACCTGAATTAGGAGTAAATAAGCAAGAAAACTGCAAAGGCAGGCAATTGGAATTTGAAAATGGAATGTTTACTTAATGATTTCAAGAGTAGATCAAATTCCAGGTGAAGGTAGAGTTTTGACCTAGCAATGAGACTGAATGGCTAATTGGGAAAAAGATGTGAAGATATTTGGAATAAAGTCAATGAGCTAAGAAGATAATCAGTTGAATGGAGACCCAAGTATGAACAAAATTCTGTTTGATGGCAAGTCTTGAGAAGAGGAAACCTTCTCACTGAAGGCTGAGGTCTTCAGTGACTGACAATGAGGAAGTAGAGGTATGAAGGTGAAGCTCACGTGGAGAGTGTGCTACAACTGAATGGCATGACCTTACTTACAGATGCAGAATTTTTATAAAATAATGGAAGAAGAATCATTCTGAACCTATTTCCCTGCATCTATCATCTAGCAGTTGGGTGAAACTTTTTTTTGTATATATTTCTGACCGTGTTACTCCTTATAAAGGAAAAAATTTTTTCTCTATTTTTCTCTCTCACACTCAACACAGAACACTTCTGTGACCAGACGTTTAGGTTTTTTGTTTTTGTTTTCCACTCACCAAGCAATTCTCCAAAAGACACTAATTGCGTGTCCTATAATCCAATTCAATTCTGACACTATTTACCTGGAGACAGTGTCAGGTCCCACAGGTTGAGGGCTCAGTCCCACAAGACTTGCACCCTACTTTAGACACCAGTCACAAGCAAAAGGCCATCACCTCTACTTCTGACAGACTTGGCTACAAACTGGGGTTCCCATGGCCTCCTCCTTGAATTCAATTAATTTGCTACGAGGGTTCACAGAACTCAGGGAAACATTTACTTACATTTGCTGGTTGATCATTAAGGACATTATCCAGGATACAGATGAACAGCTAGATGAAGAGATGGATAGGGCAAGGTATGTGTGGAGGGCAGAGTGGAGCTTCCGCACCCTCATTGGGCATGCCACCCTCCCATCACCTCCACATACTAAGCATCCAGAAGCTTATCAATTCTAGTTGGAGTTTTCAGAGAGCTTAATCTCCAGCACTCTGCTCCCTTTATCCTGGATGTTAGTAGGTGGGGCTGAAAGTTCTAACCCTCTAATCTTCTAACTATTTGGTCTTTCTGGTGACTGGCCCCATTCTGAGGTTATCTAAGAGAGGCTTCACCTTAAGCCACTTCATTAGCATAAGCTCAGGTGTTATAGAAAGGGGTTCATTTTGAAAAGAGACATTCCTGTCACTCAGAAAATACCAAGGGCTTTAGGAGCTCTGTGACAGGAACTGGGGACAAAGACCAAATAGATATCATATGATACCGCACTCCTCCACTCAAACCGTCCCATGACTTCCCACCTCCCACTGAGTACCCCTAGTATCTTCACCATGGCCTTCCCTGACTAGCCTGCCCTGTTTTCTGACTTTATCTCTTGCCACTTTACAACTTGCCTATCCTGCTCCAGCCAGACTGGCTCCCTTGCCATCCCCAAACCTGACAAAACTTGTGACCATCTCAAGCCCTTTGCACTTGCTTTCCCTCATGTCTGGAAAGCTCTTCCCCAGTGGCTCCCTCATCTCCTTCAGATCTCTGCTTAGCTGTCCCCTTCCTAGTTTCCTCCTGTACCACCTCCACAGGTAGTCCCTACTCTACATCCCTGTTTAAATTTTCTCCATTGCATTCATCACCACTGAACTTTACATACATTTACTTTTTTTCCCCGGTTAACCACTCCCAAAGGATGTAAGCTACCAGACAGCAGGATTTTGATCATTCTGCTCATTGCTATATCCATAGCAGGCATAAAGACTATTTTTTTGAATGAAGGCAGTGACAATGGCTGTGAGCAGGACTCTGACCCTACGTGCTGTATGTGAGATAACTCAGAGAAATGTTTCCATTGAGGGAAGCCGTAGGGAGGGAAGAATGTGAGCATGTCAGGGTGTTGTCACCATGCAGGGGCCTTCCAGTGGGCACTCTGGGAGGTGTAGGTGGACCTGTGGGCATAGGTTGCTGATGGATGAAGCCTGGAGCAGATGGGACACACAGGCAGAGTGGATGTTAGCAGCGGCTAATCCACACAGGTCTGCAGCCTTCTCAGAAGAAAGAAGAATTCAATCCAGGGGCATAAGGCAAAGTGAGACACCCAGGCAAGTTTTAGAGCAGAAGCAAAAATTTATTAAAAGGTTTAGAGCAGGAACAAAGGGAAGTAAAGTACACTTGCAAGAGGACCAAGCAGGTGACTTGAGAGATCAAGTGCATGGTTTGACCTTTGACTTGGGGTTTATACGACGGCATCCTCCTCCCCTGATCGTTCCCTTGGGGTGGGCTGTCCACATGCATAGTGGTCGGCCAGCACCTGGGAGGGGCCGCATGCACAGTACGTTTACTGAGGTTGCACGCATGCTCACTCGAGGCGTTCTTTCCTTACCAGTGCAGTGCTCCTAGAGGAAGGTGATATAACAGTTAAACTCTGCCATTTTGCCTCTTTGTGGGCATGGTTGAGTCCACTCACCCACCTCCTGAGATCTTATCGGGAAGCTGCTAATCACCAGTTTCAGGTGTTTCTAGATAATGGAAGACTGCCTTTCCCTGGTGCCAGCTGTGACCAATTATTATTTTAGAGAAACAGTTTAACAACTGCTTGACCATCACCTGATGGCTGTCTAACCAGACATCTTCGTGGAGCCTGCCTCTTGGTGGAGGCTGCCTCTTGGTGGAGGCAGGAGTGTGTGCTCTGTCCTGCCCTGCTCATGTCTGACTAGCTACCTACTGTAACAGGAGGAACTTGCTTTTAAGAAAGTCTCCAAGAATAAAGACAGGGATGGGAAGTATGGTAAAATTTTCTGGCTTTCCAAAAGATATATTCCTAACAGGCTGCCTGGATAGATTGTACTTCTCAAGGAATTCACATGAGAAACAGAAACAGACATGAGTGTGGGAAGAACACAAGATTTTTGGAAGGATTTGCCCATCTTGTGGTTGCATGTGTTACCAAGGGCTCCCTGGCCTAGAAGTAGGAAGGCAGGCAGACAGCAGGTGGATGGTTCGAGATTGGATAGTACCAGGGTGCCTTATGAAGTGTTTTCCACAGCAGCAGCTCCAAGGGTTGAGGGGTTGGCCCTGGAGTTATGTCAGGTCCAGCCAGGCCTCCTGTTTTTTTTTTCCCCACCTCAAATGTGCTTTCCCCGTATTTTCCTGCTTCTACACCTCCGCTCACCTACACTGTTCTGTCTGGAATTCCCTTCCCCTCCCACCCTACAGCTATTCACATTTTGGGCATCCTTCAAGATCCAATTCAAGCTCAAGCTCCCTGACAAAGTTTTCCCTCACAGCCCCAGCCTGGAGGGATTGCTCCTTGCCTTAAACTCCCATTACAGTTATTGACTGGAGAATTCATTTTGCAATTAATCACCTACTGCCTTGTGACATCTCTTCAATTATGGCTTCAATTGAACTTTTATTTATGGTTTCTGGGTTGTATAACTTCTCCTGTGATGATGGTTTGTCATCTCTCCAGCTTCCCTGTGGGCTTCTTGAAGCCAGGAGCACCTTTTGCTTGTCTTTGGAGCCCCCATCACTCCACACAGCTCCTTACACAGGAAGATATACAGATTATATAAGCTGATACACTTTATTAATCATTAATATTCCATGCTGACACCTAACTGATAATCCTGTTTACTTTCAAATGATTATTTAACATGCAAGTACTGTAATAATATTTCTTCCCACTACAAACATGTTGTGTACTCTCCCTTTTCCATCACAGATGTTTCTGAGGACTAATGCTGTTGAGTTCTCTTGTCAATTTGATCTTAATTTTTCAGCAGAGATGGGAGAGCTTGGTAATAAGCAAACAGCTCTGGAAACAGGTGTCCTGGTTGGAGTCTTAGCTCTGCCATTTGCTAGAAGGATGAGCCTGGGCAAGTCATTTAACTTTTCCATACCTCAGTTTCTTCATCTGCAAGATGTGGATTATAACAGGCTTTTCACTGATCTATTTTGGGGGTTAAACAAATTACACCATGTGACATTCTTAGGTCAGCATCTGGTGAATGGTGAAGCCCTTGATAACTTGCTAGCTGTTATTTCTGTGTGACTGGAAATTTCCAAATTTAAAGTATGAGATTCATATGTCTTTCCACTCTTCTTTTATCACTAAAGAACAGAGAGCAGGCAGTGAAGCTGCCTCTCTACCTCAGAACACCAGGCTGCAGTCTAAACTCTGCCACTTAGTTTGTGTTATTTTAGGCAAGATACTCAACCTCTTTGGGGTGCTGTGAAGATCAGAGAGTAAACATCTGTGAAAGTACTTTGTAAACAGCATACTTGCTTACCCAAAGCAAGGAGCTGTGGGTGAGAACAGGAAATACATTTAATTGGTTCAGTTTTGAAAATCTTACCCTTAGAAAATTCGCTTTAGGAAAAGAGTAACTCTTTGTCTCTCTTTGGTTGAATTACCCTAATTATCTTATGCGGCCTTCATATTTCTTTTCTTTTTTATGTTTTTTCGTTGTTGAGGGTTTTCTTGTTGTTGTTGTTGTTGTTAAAAAAAAAAAACTATTGGTGCTGTGGGAAGTCTTTCTGAGCCTATGATATGCTTCCTTTTCTCATCTGTAAATCTGGTTGGTCTACTAAACAAACAGCCGCATTCACCAAAGTCAGACACATTCTTCATGATTTAACATCTGTGGCTGTGCTTTGACAAAGGAGCTCTGTAGGGAATGGTAATGCGATTAGGATGGTAACTGGCTGGAGGAGCAGGAACATGCCAACCAAACAACTCTCTTTGCAGGGTTCCTGGGAGACAAGTGTCAGAGGCAGGTTAAGAGCAAGGTGTCTGGCACCGGGCACTTGGGTTCAAATCCCCACTCCCTACCATTTATTTTCTGGGTAATCTTGCAAATTATTAAAACTCTGAGTGCCTCTATTTTCACATCTGTAAAATGAGAACAACTATAACACCTAACTTTTAGAGCTAATGGGGGATTAAGTCAGTCAATACATGTAAAGTGCTTATATATAACACAGAAAGTGCTAAGTATTTGTAATTAACATACACATAGTCACTGGCAGCAAAGGCATGTCTTTTTGTACTAAATGAGCCTTCCCAAATGTCAGTGCATCCTGAGAAGCTGTGCTATGACAAATAGAGGATTTATTTTGTTTAGTCTGGAGGTTTAAAAATAATACACGCCTAATAGGTTTCTCTTCCTCTTTCCCCTTTTCCTCAAGGCCACAGCCAAGGTTAGGAAAGGTGGATCTGGAACATACTGATTAGCTTGAAAAAGATAAGAGAGTGAGTGAGCTCCAACACTGGTTGAGCCTGTCATCTAGGTCTTCCTAGGGCAGGAGTCATTCCCAGTGAATTTGCTCCCTGGCTTATTTTGTCCAGCTGATAGAGAGAGGAAAAGAAAAAGGATGATGATGAAGAGGAGGGAAGAGAGAGAAAAATAAAGAGAATTGGTTTAGAGAATCTGGGCCTCTCTCTGGAGTAGGAGCCAACCCTTGGCCCCATCGTTCCTCTTCCACCTCTTAGAAGGGAATGTGGTAGCCAGAGAGATGCCTGGACCTTCTGCAAAGTATAACTTGCCCTCAAGTTTGAACTACCTTGTCTCATGAGTTGCATGAAAGGAAGAGAACCCATAGAATGAAAGGTCAATAAGAATCAGGCAGATTGGGCCTTCTCTTAGGAAAAGAAGGCCAGCCCCTCACTCCTTCTTACCTTTCTGACCTTATAAAAGAAAATGCATTCACGCTGGGCGCGGTGGCTCATGCCTGTAATCCCAGCACTTGGGGAGGCCGAGGTGGGCGGATCATGAGGTCAGGAGATCAAGACCATCCTGGCCAACATGGCGAAACCCCATCTCTACTAAAGTAAAAAAAATTAGCTGGGCGTGGTGGCGCGTGTATGTAGTCCCAGCTACTCACGAAGCTGAGGCAGGAGAATCGCTTGAACCCGGGAGGCGGAGGTTGCAGTGAGCCGAGATCGCGCAACTGCACTCCAGCCTGGCGACAGAGTCTCAAAAAAAAAAAAAAGAAAATGCATTCCAAGAACCCAAGGGAGGGATCCTCAGAACTGCAGAGCACTGCGGAAGTTTGTGGGCGGGGGGAACCATGGACATTGTTGTTTAGTTTAGCACTTCTCAAACTTTGCTGTGTGTCGAATCACCTGGAAATTTTGTTAAAACACATGGGTGGGGCTGAGATTCTGCATTTCTAACAAGCTCCCAAGTGATACCATCTCTGCTGGACTGAGGAGTTCAATATGAGTACAGTCTTCTAGATGAATGGTGTCCTAGAGCTGCATGATATAATAGTTTCCTGCCAACCTACTACCTCCTTGATAATGTGGCCCATCTGTGTACACTTAAACCTGGCCACTTGCGTCTTGGATACAGAGTGACAAGAAATGCCCTAGTCCTTGATTCTGATCCCAAACTTTGAAAGAAAGAAGAAGGAACAAAGAGTACAAAGGTTCTTATCTTGGCCAACCAGTTATGTGAGTGATTTTTTTCCATTCCATTCACAAGCTAGAATTGGCTGAAGGAAGCCTAATATGATTATCACAGCTTGGTGACATTTTATGAACTCTTGTCTTACGCCTTAAATTCGAGGATGTGAAATAAGATTATTTGTTATCTTCCTGATGACACGATAACTCCAAATGACATCTTTAAAAATCTTATCCTTATGACTACCCAAATCGTATTAGTCTTTCAGTTTAGCTATCATGAATTGCACAACTTCTATATATCAGCGTTTTACATACACGCTTTTATTTAATTTTTCCTCTCAAATATTTCAAGATAGACATCATCACTTCAATGCTACAGTTAAAGGAATTGAGGCTCAAAGAGATCACATAGTTTGCCCCAGGTTACCTGGCTGAGGCAGGATAGGAATCTAGGTGTGTCTTACTTCATTTCCTTTCTCTTTTCACTACCTGTCTCAGAGATAACAGGATAATTATTTTAAAATTAAGAAGAATTATTCATACCTGTAATCCCAGCACTTTGGGAGGCCGAAGTGGGCAGATCATGAGGTTAGGGGTTCGAGACCAGCCTGGCCAACATAGTGAAACCCCGTCTCTACTAAAAATACAAAAAAAATTAGCCAGGCATGGTGGCGGGTGCCTGTAATCCCAGCTACTTGGGAGGCTGAGGCAGGAGAATGGCTTGAACCCAGGAGGTGGAGGTTGCAGTGAGCCGAGATCACGCCATCACACTCTAGCCTGGGCAACAGAGCAAGACTCCGTCTCCAAAAAAAAAAAAAAAAAAAAAAGAATTATTCATTATTTAGAAACAATTTAAATCTCACAGTTGTTTGATATCCACTGACTTCCTTGATATGAATTTACTGCAAAGCTATTGAAGCTTAAGTTTCAAGGACCATTCACTTGCAAAAGTGCCTTCTAAGCCTCTGTATCTATTTTTATTCATAATTTTGTATCCTTTGTTTGGAAAAAGTGCCCCCCCAACCTTAAAAACTTTGGTCTCCACAGAATTTGGGTCTGGATGCTGTCAGATGCATAAATCCTCTTTTACAACATTCCCAGTAAGTCATAGTTGAGGCTGTGCTTGAATGCCTCTGATTCAGACGAGTTCACCGCCTCAAGGGAGTTTGTTTCATTTCAGATCATTCTAATTCTTTAGGATTTATTCATTTAAATTATTTATCCTTTTACCAACATCTCTCCAACCCAGAAGGTCTTTTTATATTGTGCCAAAATCTACCTCCTGCCAACATCCATTTATTGATCTTAGTTCAGTCCTCTGAAACTACAGTAAGTCCTTACTTAACATCATCAATAGGTTCTTGGAAACTGTGACTTTAAGAGAAACAACAAACCAATTTTACCATAGGCTAATTCATACAAACAAGTGTTAAGTTTCTATGGCATATTTCTGGTCACAAAAACATTGCCAAACTTAAATAAAGACCCCAAACAGGCGAGGCATGGTAGCTCACACCTGTCATCCCAGCACTTTGGGAGGCTGGGGCTGGAGGATCACCTAAACCCTGGAGTTCCAGCCTACAATGCCATGATCGTGCCACTGCACTCCAGCCTGGGGTCAGAGCAAGACCAGACACTTCTAGTATTAAACATTGAAATAAATGTGAGCTACATATACATTTAAGAAAGATTAATAAAACAATGTAATGTTTACCTGCTTATTTTAGTTCAGGGTCAAAGGTGGTTGGAGCTTATCCCCAAAGCTCAGAGCCAAGGTGGGAACTAAACTTGGACAGGATGCTTTCCTGTGGCAGAGTGCACTCACACACATACACACACACACACACACACTCACTCACACCAAGACCATGTAGATATGACGATTCACCTAACGGGCACAATTTTGGGATGTGGGAGGAAAACCAGAGGACTGCAGAAAACCCATACAGTCATGGGGAGCACGTGCAGACTCCACACAGAGTGGCCTTGCTGGGAATTCATTTCTTTTTCTCATCAGTGTTATAATAAAACGATGTTGAATGAAACAGCGTTATTTGAGGATCTACTGTACCTAAAGTAAACCTAATCCCTCTTCATGAATAGGCCTGAAATATTTGAAGACTGTTACAGTATCCTTTCCAAAATCATCCACCATCCTTAAAACCATTCTCGTCTCTTGCCATCCTGGCCCATCTTTTCTTCCAGTTGTTGATGTCCTTCTTAAAAAACATTCTGGATTTGGCTCGACTAACAGAGAACAAAGCAACCCTACTGCTATACTAATTTGTTGAAGACTTTGCATTCATCACTATGGAAATGTATTACTGATATTATATTTGACTCGGTGTTGCAACTTGCCCAATTACATGGTACCCTGATTTTGTTTCCACCCCGGCCTTCACAGTCCTGAGAAATGCTTCCTACTTTTCTTTTGGTTATGTTGTTCACATTCACATGATCTGTCAGGAGTTGGCCAAAGATTTGGCAGGACTTAACAAGAAGGCTTCTTGGCATATTCCAGACACATTATCTGAGAAGACAGCACACCTACAAGTGTCCTCGCACAAAACACCACTGTGTCTATGATGCATGACAGACATTAACCCCTTTCATAATCATATTTTAACCCAAATTTTCTCAAACCACTTACCACCTTTGGAAAAAAATATTTGTGGGCAGAGCTCATTGAACAGGATAATTATACGTATTTTTTTCTTTTTTGGTCACAGTTGCCATTTATATCCTTTTCTACATGGAGTTCTCTCAACCTTTTGCCTTCTGTTTTTGTTTTTTTCCCAATATTCCATCTGTTTTGTCTAGGAACTCGTTACCTTCCCTGGTGTGTAGAGATGGAGAAGCACCCCAACTCCTGTATCATGTTCCTCGAGTGCACAAGCCACACTCAGGTGATACGCCCCTTTGGAGGGAAGCCAAACCATGTATGCCTGCAGTTTTCAATCTTGCTACTCTCCTTGCCACACTCTTTCTCCTGCATCCCAGCCCTTCTTCTCCTCCTACATTTCTTCTACATTACCTTAAAGAGCCCTTCTCATCTCCCTAATGCCTTTTCCTTTTGTTAGACAAACTCAAGTCTTTTAGGTCTAGAAGTTAGTAAACTTTAGAGTTCAGATCGTTTTGGAGATAAGAGGAGACTTCCCCACCCTCTTACATTAAATTTGAACTGCTTTCCGTAAGCTTTATAGTAAATTGCTTTTAAAAAACAAAAATGTATATAGACCCTAAAGCCCAAAAAGGTTGATGACCCCAGAAGCTATTATTTCCTCACTACATACAGGGGAACAGCAAAATCAAGGTTTAATTTTCATGAAAGATGGTTTAAACACTGTAAACCAGAAGGAAAGAAATTCAAATTAATTATTAAGTACCTGCCATCGAGATTACCTTATTTAACTTTCTTACTTTCTTAATAACTCTATATGGTAGAAATTATTATGAAGATTTTTACATACTAATGAGGAAACTCTGAGAGGTTAAGTAACTCACTTGAGAACTAAGATGGTAGCCCTTGCTTGCCTGGTTTCAAAGCCAGCTAAGTTTTACCCTACTTGACCTCACTCACTTTGGAATGGCTATTAGCCAAGCTGCATGAACTCTATTAATGATACTCTAAAAAAATTTGTATTTTCATGGCCCCACAAAAATATGAGTGGGCTTAAAGGGTAGTGGCTTGATAAACCAGAAAACAATCCTGAGTAGTTTAAAATGAATACTTCCCATCTTCTTTATACTTCATTTTTAAACTTTGAATTCACTTATAGATGAACGTGATATTTGTTCCTCTGAGCCTTGTTTGACTACTGTATTTAAACTAAGAATCTGTTATAAAAAAACAGAGTAGGCTTTGTACACAACTGTTCTTGTTATTAGCAAGCAGAATTAAACTAAAACCTAAAGAGTAAAATCTCTTGCAATGGCAGAAATTCTTAAATATCTAGTTTCCAGTTGATTCATTTAGTTATTTTAAGGGTGTTGGTATAAATTCTATAAATGTCCCAGGGCAACTTTTGTCTTTTTTGTTTCAAATAATTTCAACTTTTATTTTAGATTCAGGGGGTTACATGTGCAGGTTAGTTACATGGGTATATTGCATGGTGCTGAGATTTGGGGTATGACTGATCCAAGGGAGACTTTTGAACAGTTTAGAATAACAAAATTACAGACCCTTGGGTTTTAAATTAACATTCGATTTATTAAAGTCACAGTTTTGTTCCTCAGGCCTTCAAGTCCAATTTTCACACCTTATTGGTCAATTTTTAAGTCTATAAGTATTTGAATAAAATAATAATTTTTACCCAATATTTGATTTAATGCTCTATTAATCTCAAAATAAACACAAAAATTTAAAAAATAATTTCATGTATGTAATTTATTAATTAGTTCAAACTACTTTCCTAAACTTAATACAATTAATTCTTCCAAGCATTTTTTGGTTAAACAATTTTTTTGCCTGTGACACAGCCCTCAGGAGATCCTGAGAACATGTGCCCCCTTCCAAGCATTTTAAATGCCTGAAATGGCAAAGTCATAGCCCTAACATTCAAGTGACATTTGTGAAATAGCTATCAGTCTTTGGAGCTAGGAAATGCTTTGCTATCTCTGAGAAACTGGCAATTTTTTTCTTTCTGATATGCAGTTACACAGCCAACCATGTTTCTGTACTTGCTGTGGCTGCTAGGAAGCTCAAGGTCAAAATTAAAGCTCAGATGAAACATATACATTGACACTATTGGTCATGTTTGTTTTCTCTTTTTCATTGGAACTGATTTTCTATTTCAATTTATATTTTACTATTTTATTACCTATGACTCAAGTTCTTTAGAGAAGAAAAATATTATCAATGAAAATAAATCAGGAAATAGAACCTGAATGTTATTATCACTGGCTGCCCTTGGATAGTTAAGAGAATCCATAACTATCATTAAAAATCAATGCCTGCAGCTGCTAGGGAGACTATCTGTTAATAATATTGGGAGTGCTTCCTCTGGGATACATTCCTCTAGCCCCCTTCTTAGTGAATTTCATAGTTTATGTTTTAATTCAGGCCATTCCATTTATTTTCCAAATGTGATAAAAAGAAAAATTGCTGTAATTTTGCTTTGATGGGGTAACTCCATTTTATTTGTGTAGTTCTAATAAAGCTTTAAAATTCATTGACTCAGTAAGTCTGTATCAAATGCTTACCATGGGCCAGGCATTATTCTAGGCATTTAGGATTTACGTGCATATGCCAGGGGCATGGGTGGGGTTATGGTGGAGGGGTAGGAGGTAGAGGAAGCAGAAAATAATTATCCACTCCTATTATAGTGGATGCTGCCTAAATAGTACAAAAGGTAACATATCCCTGTGTATATAATATATAAACATGTTTTTGTTTGTTTGTTTTGTTTGTTTTTCAGATGGAGTCTCACTCTGTCACCCAGGCTGGAGTGCAGTGGTGTGATCTTGGCTCGCTGCAACCTCCGCCCCCTAGGTTCAAGCGATTCTCCTGCCTCAGCCTCCTAAGTAGCTGGGGTTACAGGCACACACCACCACGCCCAGCTAATTTTTGTATTTTTAGTAGAGACGGGTTTCACCATGTTGGTCAGGCTGGTCTCGAACTCTTGACCTCGTGATCCGCCCACCTCGGCCTCCCAAAGTGCTGGGATATAAATATGTTTTAATAAACTGTGAAAAGCATTCATTTAGGTTAAGAATAACCTTTCTAAAATAGAGCTAAAAGTACATTGTACAAAATATGTGGCAAAAGATAAAAGTTAATAAATTGGGGCCGGGCGCAGTAGCTCACGCCTGTAATCCCAGCACTTTGGAAGGCTGAGGCGGGTGGATCACCTGAGGTCAGGAGTTTGAGACCAGCCTGGCCAACATGTCGAAACCCCATCTCTACTAAAAATATAAAAATTAGCTGGGCATGGTGGTGGGCGCCTGTAATCCCAGCTACTCAGGAGGCTGAGGCAGGAGAATCGCTTGAACCTGGGAGGCGGAGACTGCAGTGAGCCAGATTGCACCACTGCACTCCAACCTGGGCAACAGATTGAGACTCCATCTCTAAATAAATACAGAAATAAATACAGAAATAAATATTGGAAAAATATATTAGCAATACAAATGACAAGCAAAGCCTTAATCTTACAAAATACACTTAGCTCCTGAAAATGGGTAAGAGAAATACAAATAATACTATAAAAAATAAAAGAGGCAAGAATATGAACAGGCAGTTTGCTGCAGTGGGAATTGTACATGGCCAGTGGGAATTGTACAAATGCAAAGATGCTCAACCCCTCTAGCAGTCAGGTCAATACATTCTTCACCCATCAGAGCTGCAGTAGTTTATGAGGTTTGGAATAATCTATGCTGGTAAAACTATAGGAAAATGAGCACTTTTACACTTACTGGGTGACTATATGAAATAAAAAACTTTTTCATGCAGTAATCTTACAGTATATATTAAAATTTTAAATATCCACTTTGTGTCAGCAATTCCACTGTTGGAAACCTCTCTAGTAAAATAAAAGTAACAACAAAAGAATATTTTTACAAGTACTGGTGTAACAAAGTTTATTACAATTTATGGTTTATTACAATTTATGGTAGGGTGAAAACTGGCTATCAATCCAGGTATTTTTATTGAATAAAATATGTTCATATCATAGAACAGTATGTTGTATTAAAATAGTAATTTCAATTTATATATTTTTTAACCTGGTGAGATGGCCATAATATATTAAGGTAAAAAATCCAAGTTTGCATATATATGTTGTGTGTGTGTGTGTGCAATTTTATGTTAAAAATCTCATAAACACACATATATGATATGTGTAAACTAGAGAAAAGTGAGAAAGGATATACTATCAGTTAACATTGATGAATTCAGTGTTTGGAATAGAGGTAGATAGAATAGAGAGGCCTTTCACTCATACACCTCTGTGTACTGCTTGTGGAAACTAGCATAATTTAGTAATAACATTAATAATAATGATTAAAATGACAGCCAACATTTAATGAAAGTTTACCAGAGACTATTCTAAAAAATCTTTTAATCTCATTCAATTCCTGAAACAACCTCATGAGATGGTAATATTATCATTTTCACTGTTTTATAAATGAAGGAATGAGGCTCAGAGGGGTTGAAGTCACTTGCCCAAAGGTTGTACTTTTAATAAGCAGCAGACCAGAATATAAATCTGAGTGGTTTTATCCAATGAAAGATTATTAATGAAAAAATAATAAATTGAGTATCTGGAATTGGCATGTTTTGGAAAGTTACAATTGCAAATACAATAGGCATTTTTGCTCTATATTTTCATGATTTTAAATCGTCAACTTTATTTTTTATCTATTTTTGAGACAGGGTCTTGCTCTGTCACCCAGACTGGAGTGCAGTGGTATCATCACAGCTCACTGCAGCCTCAACCTCCCAGACCCAAGCGATCCTCCCACCTCAGCTTCCTTAGTAGTTGTGACAACAGGTGCATGCCACCACACCCAGCTTTTTTTTTTTTTTTTTTTTTTTTTAGTTTTTCTAGAGACATGGTGTTACTATATCACCCAGGCTGGTCTTGAACTCCTGAGCCCGAGTGATCTTCCCACCTCAGACTCCCAAGCTGTTGGGATTACAGAAATGAGCCACTGCACTTGGCAATCACCAAGTTCATATATAACCTTAGGAAAATTAATTCATCTATGTCTTAACTTCCACATTGACCAAATATCTTTTATGGCAACAATAATAAGCCACATTATACTCCTTTGCACATATAGATTGATAGAAAATATTGAACAGTTGTATATGCTATGTTCCAATAACTGCCAATAGCTATTGTGTTCTAATGTGAATTAACTATACATGTAACTGGGCTGAAATAGTAAACTTTACACATTTAAAAATTGTGAATTAAATCTTCTCTGAAGTTGTACATGGGCAGACTATGAGAAAGCTAAATGCATGCATGTGAGGAATAGCAAGGCCATCTACTTATCTACTAAACACAGCACTCTGCAGGTTTATCTTGATTCACTTGCCAGTGACAGTTATATATATATATATATGTATATGAATATCCCAATTACATTACACTTAAACTTTCTAAAACTTTCTCTCCTTCCTGAAAACAATTATTGTTGGCTATGGAATTTATTTTTAATGTGATTTTATATTCTACCAGGGCCTTATTATGGTAACAACTATGCATGGTCCAGATGTACTAAGGAGGCTATTTGTTCTAAGTGAAATATGTTCACTGAGTCCTATGTCTAATTTCTGGTTGGCTATACTCTCAGTTAATACACTTTTGAGCAAAGGTGGATGTTAAGCTTTGACTATTCTCTGGTTTACGGTCTCTCCAAATCTTTGCTATCTGCTTCCCAAATACAAAATGATTTGTATAACTTTCGGAGGGTGCTAGGAAAAAAAAAAAAAGAAAAAAAAATGAAGCAGCTTAACAGTTATTTAAAGAGTAGCTTCCTGGCTGGGGGCAGTGGCTCACACCTGTAATCCCAGCACTTTGGGAGGCCGAAGCTGGCGGATCACGTGAGGTCAGGAGATCGAGACCAGCCTGACCAACATGGTGAAACCCCATCTCTCTAAAAACACAAAAATTAGCCAGGCATGGTGGCAGGCACCTATAATCCCAGCTGCTTGGGAGACTGAGGCAGGAGAATCACTTGAACCTGGGAGGCGGAGGTTGCAGTGAGCCAAGATCACACCATTGCACTCCAGCCTGGGGAACAAGAACGAGACTTCGTCTCAAAAAAAAAAAAAAAAGGAACTTCCTAAAAGAGACACTCAAATACAATCCCTTTTTCTCATTTATGCCATGAACTAGTGTCCAAGTCCCCTCCTTGGCAAGTCCCCTCATTGTTCCCCATCCCTCTGGATCTCTCAATTCCACAACTACAAGGATAATTCGTGGCAGAGGACTTCTACCTCTAGGACACTATTTCAGCTTTATGGACGTGTTTGAGCTGAATGGTCAGTGCTCAGTGTCATTAAATATTTCACATACAAATGCTGATTTCCTCTGTGTGTGTACATACTGGGCCATAATGTAAAATATACTTATTCCTTTTTTTATTTTTTGAGACGGAGTCTTGTTCTATCACCCAGGCTGGAGTGCGGTGGCATGATCTCGGCTCACTATAGCACCCGGCTCACTGCAGCCCCTGACTCCCAGGTTCAAGGGATTCTCCTGCCTCAGCCTCCCGAGGCACTCGCCACCATGGCTGGCTAATTTTTGTATTTTTAGTAGAGATGGGACTTCGCTATGTTGGCCAGGCTGGTCTTTAACTCCTGACCTCAAGTGATTCACCCAGGCTAGTCTTGAACTCCTGAACTCAAGCGATTTGCCCACCTTGGGCTCCCAAAGTGCTGGGATTACAGGCGTAAGCCACCGCGCCTGGCCCAGGGTCATAAATTTTTAAAAAGTACACACTGGGCCAGCCATGATGTAAAATATATTTATTTCTGTGGGTCATAATTTTTTTAAAAGTTTGAAAGCCACTGTTTTCTAGGCAATAATGAGCATAGGAAGGAATGTTTTTAGACTGCTTCCTCAGGGAAAAGACCACCCTCGCAGGCCTGAGGCTGAGTATTTTGTTGAATTTATATTTACATTGTTGAAGAAAAAAATAATTCAGGATACTTGTTAAAGACAGCAATAAAGACTTTAGTCAAGGAGAGACTATCCAATGGGGTCTTGCAGTGGGAGAGAGAGATTGGGCTCAACTATGAATACAAAGACAACTAGAGATCTGAAGCCAAGGAGCAGGATGGAGTCAGTGGATGGAAAATTACTAAGGGGAAATTTCCAGAATAAAGGAGGATTCTGGCTAAACCAATTTAATGGGATTATTGCTGAAGGCTGGCCAGGGTGCTAAGATATCGAGAACAGGGGATAAGGTATTTGATGAGGTACCAAGTATGGTCAAATATTAAGGGTGAGGCGTTTTTACCCAACCGACCCAGCAGGATTCTTGCTAAAACTGGACTAAATGAACAAAGCCACTAAACTAAGGACAGAGTTCCAGGTCAGGACCTAGTCAGAAAGAGGACTTAGAATAACCAGATTAAAGTTTGGTCAAAGGAGAGAGTCTTTGTCAATATTACCTCCCTAGCAAAACTAGCTTTCCACCGGGTATCACACTGAGGACTTTTGGTTGTTATCTTCAAATAGAAGAGAGCAGAGGAAGGAAAAGCAAGCTCTTTCCTGATTCTTCTAAGGTCACCAATCTCATTCATGAGGACTCCAAATTTAATCCTAATTATCTCCCAGAGACCCTACCTTCTAATTTCTAATACCATCACACTAAGGGGTAGAATTTTTCCTTCCTTCCTTCCTCCCTCCCTTTCCCCTCCCTCCCTTTTTTTTTCTTTTTCTTTTTTTTTGACACGGTCCCACTCTGTTGCCCAGGCTGGAATGCACTGGCGCCATCTTGGCCCAATGCAACCTCCGCCTTCTGGGCTCAAGTGATCCTCCCCCCTCAGCCTCACAAGAAGCTGGGACTACAGGACAGCGCCACCACGTCGGCTAATTTTTGTAGATCCTGGGTTTCACCATGTTGCCTAAACTGGTCTGGAACTGCTGGGCTCAAGTGATCCGCCCGCCTTGGCCTCCCAAAGAGCTGGGATAACAGGAGTGAGCCGCGCCCCGTGTAGAATTTCAACACATGAATGGGGAAGGGGGCAGAGAACACAAACATTCAGTCCATAACAGCCAGGGACTAGAAGACTTTGGTCCACCATAAAAAGCAGGACTTATGTTTCATGGATACCAGTATTCCCACTTATCTATAGGGTGGAGAATATTTAGGACTTTGCAGATTCATACTGATGGTAAGCATTATTATTATTATTATTATTATTATTATTATATTTTTTGAGACGGAGTCTTGCACTGTCGCCCGGGGTTGGAGTGCAATGGCGTGATCTCAGCTCACTGCAACCTCCACCTCCCGGGTTCACGCGATTCTCCTGCCTCAGCCTCGCGAGTAGCTGGGATTACAGGCGCACACCACCACACCTGGCTAATTTTTTGTATTTTTAGTAGAGACAGGGTTTCACTATGTTGGCCAGACTGGTCGCAAACTCCTGACCTCCTGATCCACCCGCCTCGGCCTCCCAAAGCATTATTTTTAATCTATGGTTCAGAGTCAGTGACATTGCCTCTCTGAAGCAGGTTTTCCAAACGAAAACGACAATGAAAGCCCCAATTCATAAGACTGCAAAATGTCTTCATTTATCTTGGTGAACTGGGGGGAGGAGGGGACCTGAGGATAGAGACAGTATATACGTAAATGTAAGAAGCACTTTTGAGCTTTCTATATTGTACACGATGGGGAAAAAGCATGTTGTTCAGGGATCTCTGGCTCATTTTATAAGATGGGGTAGACAATACCATGTAATTCTTTATTCGAATTGCTTTGTCTCGCTGCATGGCTTTGTCATCAGCTGATTTTGCAATTACTTTAACAAGCAAAGGAAATGCCAGTCAAGTTCAGCATCTGGGACCTCCTCACCATTGCAACATGTCAGGCCTCAGGCAGGAGACAAAAATGCCCAAGGCTGAGTGTGGAGCCCAGGTAAGAAGTGAGAGAATGGCTTTGAGCCTGGGGTGTAAGCATGCCTTGTTCCCAAGGCCAGTATTTACATGTGGGGTCACTTCCACCTTTGGTACAGTTAATCAGGCGCTGATTACGTTCCATGGCATCATCCTGACTTCAGGACTTTGTAGGAAAGCTGAGACAGGACACTGCTCAAGTGCATTTGACAATAAGATGCTTTGTGCAGCCAGATGTTAATTCCACTTGCCCTTACGCTTGCTTATGCTACACCGTAAGCGGGGCTGACCCTTACGGAGCTGGGCTTTTCTTCGCCCGGAGACTCTTGTCAGATAAGGCTTAGAACTCCGCCAACCACTTAGGCTTTTAGGCAAAACGCGATGCAACCCTTCTTAGAAGGCGGGTCACTGCTCTGCACCAGCTGCCAGCCAGAGAGACAACAAATAAAAATGGAAGATCCTTCTCCGTGAGAAAACAGGCCTCGGACTCAAAGCAGGGGGCCTGAGGGGAAGGTGAGCAAAGAAAGGCAAGGCGAGGGCGCTGCTTCAAGAAGCCGGGTTCATTCAAACCCCGAGGACGGCAAACCCCGCCTCCCCACGCCGCCGCCCGCTCAATCGCCGAGCGCTCCGGGTGTGAGCTCGCCCCGCGGGGAGCGGCTTGGAGCCGAGGAGGCGGCGGCAGAGGTGGTTTGGGCAGCCCCGCGCGGCGGATAGGCCCAGGCAAACAACACCCATTCCCCCTCCTCCTCGCTCAGTTCAACTCCCACTCGGCCCCGGCCACGCCCTGCCGCCACCGCCCCCTCGGGCAGCTTTCCGCTCGGCAGCCAGGCCTCGGTCGGGGGCGGGAGAGAGGCGGTGCCTCGAAGAAGGCACCGCGACCGCCGGAAACTACGAGTACCGACAGCCTTGGCGGTAGTGCCCCACCCCCACCCCTTCTCCCACCACTCAGCGCGCGTCACCCTGGGCTCAGCCAATGGAGACCGAGCCAGGGAAAAAGGGCGCCCGGGTCCGGATGCGCCTCAGGAAAGCCATGCTCCCTGCGTGGGGGCAGCGGGCAGTTCACCCAGCGCGCCGACCTGTCGGTGGTCCGCGCGCGCCCACGTCCGCCGCTCTCGCTTGCCTGGAGCAAGGGCCCTACTTTTTTCTTTAGTGGCAATTGGAGGGATTGCTGGAGGGGGTTTTTGAGTGGAGGGCGCTGGGAAATGAGTAGGGGGCGGGATATCCTGAGACAACAAGTTTGGCTGTATGGAGGGCCTACCGGCAGCGCTCCTGAGCTAGAACGCCGAGAGAAAGAGCGCCAGAGGAGCCAGGGAGGAGGAGAAGAGCTGCTAAAAGAATAACCCCGAGAAAGGGGGTGGAGAGGAGGCGGCCCCAGCGCCCCGGCCCCCGGCAGGTCGGCGGCCAATCCGCTGGGGGAAGGGGTGGAGAGTCGGAGGCTCCGGCGGAGAGAGGCCGAGGGGGGTGGGGAGTCGGCCAGGCTCGCACCGCCCTGGCCCCGCCCCCGACCCGCGCCGCCGCCCGCGCCGCGCGCCGCCGCTGTCAATCAAGGGCGAGTCAGCCGGGCTCGGGCGGAGAGAGGAGCTGCTACGCCACAGCCCAGCGGCGGCCATTCGCGGAAAAAGAGGCAGAGCCTGTGCCAGCTACAGCCTCCTCCGAGCCACCGCGGGCGGGCGGGACCGGCCTCTCCTCCCGCCTCGCCCCCACCCCCACCCACCTCTATCCCAGTGTCTCCGTCTGAGGGTTTGTCCTGTTAATGCGGGATGAGCGGTACGTATTCTCCACCCCCCTCAGTCTCCTTCGCCGCCTCCCTCTCTCCCTCCCTCCCCAGACCCTGCTCGGTTCTCCCCCCTCCCCCGGGGCCGCTGAGATGCTTTAAGGGGAGGAGGAGAGGGCGGGAGGGAATCAGGGGGAGGGAAGGAGGGTTGTGTTTTGTCTTAATGTCTGAGAGAGAACAACCTCCTTCTGGGTGTTGCTCTGGAGCCGATGGGTCGGGTTTCAAACCACGTTTTGTGATATCCCCCTCCTCCCTTCCCTCCTTCTCCCCCACCCCCTGCCGGTGTGCGTGGATCGCGGGTTTATGGAGATTAATGTTCGGGGGGAGGGGGGAGAAGAGGAGAGGAAGAAGACGAATAATAATAATCCTAATAACCTGTTGTCGTGTGTGTGTGGTGGGGGGGTTTGTTGCAGATCAGAAGAAGGAGGAGGAGGAGGAGGCGGCAGCGGCAGCGGCGATGGCTACAGAAGGAGGGAAAACCTCTGAGCCAGAGAATAACAATAAAAAACCCAAAACCTCAGGCTCCCAGGTAAAAGCAAACAAATTAAAAAAATTCACGACACATTAGGAGAGAGAGGGAGTTATGCCCTTTGAATGTCCAGAAGTAACAGAATAAAATGTTTATCCACTCAAAGCATCTTTCTGAGAGTGTGGAACTTAAATTGTAAATTCATCAAGATTTCACCTCTTTGAGGGTATAACGCTGTTTAAAATTACATCAGGAATTCAGACTATAAGAAAACGGTGTGTGTGTTCCCAAGGGCATTTTGAGTTTAGGAACATAACACTTTACAAAGTTGTAAAGAAATTTCCTTTTATTTAAACTTGATATTATAGGACTTGCTTCCTTATTCATATAGTTCTTATCTACTTTTGTTCGTATTTCTTTTTGATTTCTGCTGCTTCCTAAATTGTTATGTAGAGCTGTCAAAGTAAGTAACCCCCTGGCAACTACTGGCCTCCACTAAATCCGCCCACTTTTTTTTCCCCCCCCTCTCCTTTACCGTCCCATTTTGGGTAGGACTCTCAGCCCTCTCCTCTGGCTTTACTGGCAGCTACTTGCAGCAAAATAGGGACTCCTGGTGAAAATCAAGCAACTGGACAACAACAAATTATTATAGATCCAAGTCAAGGATTGGTGCAACTTCAAAATCAACCACAACAGCTAGAACTGGTAACAACGCAACTTGCTGGAAACGCTTGGCAACTTGTTGCCTCCACTCCTCCTGCTTCAAAAGAGAATAACGTTTCTCAACCAGCCTCTAGTTCGTCTAGTTCTTCCAGCAGTAATAACGGGAGTGCATCTCCTACAAAAACTAAATCAGGTAATTCTTCCACCCCTGGTCAATTTCAAGTCATACAAGTACAAAATCCAAGTGGTAGTGTACAATATCAAGTAATTCCACAACTTCAGACAGTGGAAGGTCAACAAATTCAAATCAATCCAACTAGTAGTTCATCTCTACAGGATTTGCAGGGTCAAATTCAGCTCATTTCTGCAGGTAATAATCAAGCTATACTCACAGCTGCTAACAGGACAGCTTCTGGGAATATTCTTGCTCAAAACCTGGCAAATCAGACAGTTCCGGTCCAAATTAGACCTGGTGTTTCAATACCACTGCAGTTACAGACTCTTCCTGGTACTCAGGCTCAAGTTGTAACAACCCTACCAATTAACATTGGAGGAGTGACTCTAGCTTTGCCAGTGATAAACAACGTGGCTGCCGGAGGAGGGACTGGGCAGGTTGGCCAGCCTGCTGCTACTGCTGATAGTGGGACTTCCAATGGGAATCAATTAGTTTCCACACCCACCAACACCACTACTTCTGCCAGTACTATGCCGGAATCTCCCTCCTCCTCCACTACCTGCACAACCACTGCTTCAACGTCTTTGACAAGCAGTGACACATTAGTGAGCTCAGCAGATACTGGCCAGTATGCAAGCACATCAGCCAGTAGTTCTGAACGCACCATTGAAGAATCTCAAACACCTGCTGCTACTGAGTCTGAAGCCCAGAGCTCCAGTCAGCTTCAGCCTAATGGAATGCAGAATGCACAGGATCAGTCAAATTCTCTTCAGCAGGTGCAAATTGTAGGCCAACCTATCTTACAGCAGATCCAGATCCAACAGCCTCAGCAACAGATCATTCAGGCTATTCCACCACAGTCGTTTCAACTCCAGTCAGGGCAGACGATTCAGACCATCCAGCAGCAGCCTTTGCAGAATGTTCAACTTCAAGCAGTAAATCCGACTCAGGTGCTTATCAGGGCTCCAACTTTAACACCTTCAGGGCAAATCAGTTGGCAAACTGTACAGGTTCAGAATATTCAGAGTCTTTCAAATTTGCAAGTTCAGAATGCTGGGTTATCCCAACAATTAACCATCACCCCAGTGTCTTCAAGTGGTGGCACAACTCTTGCTCAGATTGCTCCTGTGGCTGTTGCTGGAGCCCCAATAACTTTGAATACTGCCCAGCTTGCATCAGTGCCTAACCTTCAGACAGTGAGCGTTGCCAACCTGGGTGCTGCAGGAGTTCAAGTGCAGGGAGTTCCCGTTACAATCACTAGTGTTGCAGGTAAGTTCTGACATCTTTTTAAGTACCTTTTAATTAGTTTTTCATAACAATTATTGCTTTTCTCTCATAATTCTTAGGTTTGACGTAGACCTCTGAAGTAAACACACAATCATAAGGAACCAGAAATAGGAATATTATACTAACAAACATAGCTCTGTAGTAATCAATGTGACATGTTCACTTTTGTAGATTTTATAATTGTTAAATTTGTTAGTTTTTTAAAAAGTATTGTTTTATGGGACAGAGCTTTCTGATTAGAATCATAATTGCCTTCTGTAATTTAGTGGTCTTATTTGAGTACATTCCAGCTCTTCAGAAAGAACCCTAGTCGAAATGATATTTATCTCTTCTTTGAGGGAAAGTAGTTTTAAACTGAATTGGTATATATAATTGTGAGTCTGTTGAACTTTTAATTCTGTGGTGTAATAAGGCTAACTTTTTTTTAGTGGAAGTTATTTCTCAAGCTTCAGCATCTTGTCGCCCATGCTTTTGTGTTTTATTACACTGGTTTTAAACTAGATACTCATGCAGTTGAGAGATAATTTTAAGTTGTAAATTGTTTGGTTAACTTTTATGCCTACTTTTATGCTAATATCAGGATTTGAATGAATAATCCTTCATTTATAAAATTATATTTAATTAAATCATGGTCATTGTGTGATTTGTAGATGTTTAATGTAAGGTTGGTGGAAAGCAATGAAAAATGTTGACAGTAAAATGTCACTAATTTGAATTAATTGTGGTAAAGTTATTTTTAAACCAATTGTAAAAGCAGTTGTTATTTGTTATGCATATAAATAGTTCCTTCTGAAGTACTTGGGAAGTAGTTTTAATCTTTTTTGGACCAGTCTTATTGTACCTAATAACTTTTGTTTTCTAGTAATTAAACCCTTTTCATTGATTCTGATTTGATGAAAACCTCGTTATGTTTTAGTGCCTTTGATACTTCCAGACCTTGTTAGTTAAATATTTCTATTTTGATAATGTGAGATAAATAAGTTTATCACTTTTGAATGATCTTTCTTAAAACAAGTTGCAGAAAAATTACGCTAGGGTTCTTCTTTTATGGTTAATACCTAAAGTAGGCATATATATGTAAAATTGTAAATTGCCAGATAAAGCCTCCTGATTAAGGAGAACCGAGATTATATTTTTTATCTAGATACCAGTGCTTCTAGGCCAGCGCTATCCAGCAGAACTTTCTGTGATGTTGGAAATGTTTATGTTTTCTATCTACCTAGCTACATGGGGCTGTTAAGCAGTTAAATGTGTGTGGGGCAACTGAGGAACTGAATTTTAAATTTTATTTAATTTTAATTTAAGTAGACACATGTGGCTAGTGGCAAGCACAATCATCTAGTTAGTGTTTCGATTGTGGTACTTTTTCTCCTAAAACTATTACAGCATAATTACATAAATGTTTCTCCGGATTACAATCCTTAACTTGCTTTGTTTCTACTCCTTTGCTAAAAACTTTGACAATAGTTGTAGTATTTCAGAAAAGTGTTTTTGGTGGGTTGAATGACAGTTTGCATTGTCAAAGCAGAAGTTATTTCACCTCCATTTCATCTTGCTTATTAAGCATTAGTGAGTTGTGATTAATTAAGAGAATTAACTTATAATTTAAGTTAGAAGTAATCAATTTTTCTGCTCTCTAGTTGATAACTTTTGCAATCCAGAGGTTTTTCCCTTAGCCATTGTGAGGGTAAAGAAATGTTTTGGCCAACCAAACTTAGATTAACTTGAATGGTGCATTAAAATAAACACAGGATCCAGTTTTTGGTACTGTAAGTTTTGAATTGTGGGGGTCAAGGGATTTGCCTTTCAAACAAACTTTCCAGGTGATTGTAAAACTCACTGAAGTGGCTGGGTGTGGTGGCTCATCCCTGTAATCCCAACACTTTGGGAGGCCAGGGTGGGAGGATTGCTTGGCCCACTAGTTCAAGACCAGCCTGGGCAACATAGGAGACCCCGTCTCTACAAAAAATTTAAAAAAATTAGCTGGGTGTGGTGGCACACCTGTGGTCTCAGCTTCTTGGGAGGCTGAAGTAGGAGGATCGCTTGTACCCGGGGGATCCAGGCTGCGGTGAGCTGCGATTGCCTCACTGCACTCCCACCTGAGTGACAGAGCGAGACCCTCTCTCAAACAAACAAACTCACTGAAGTTTGAGAATCAAGTGTCTGGTCATCACCAGTGAACCAGAAGACAGAATATGGAAGCAGGTAGGGGTGTTGAGCTAGTTCGTTTGTGCCTCAGAGAATAGATTTCGGTGGCAACTACAACTTTTTAGTTTTTATTTCACAAGTGTGTATTGAGATGGCTACTGTATGCTGAACACTGCCAATAGGTGTGGTTATTCCTTCATTTTCAGGGATAATTTTTTCACTTAAAGGATTTACATGATTTGGGTGGTTCTGTTTTAAGTAGAGGAGGAAATTTGAACTCTACATAGTTGGATTCTTTTCCCCCTGAAACCAAAGATTTAAAATTTTGTCGATGTTGTTTATGTTCTAATAAATATGGTCAATCGTTTTAAAAAGACAGCAGTCTGACAAAGACCAGAAATGTACCTTGCTTGATGTCTGCAAGTCAGTACAGTTAATCTAGGCCTAGTTTGCAGATTTTACCCCATTGCCTAGCTTAGTAGGTGCTTGACAAATGCTCTTTGAACTAAGGTATAAAAGATGATGGAGAAAATAGCACTTTGTAATTAGGAGTAATGCCTTGGAATGGTTTTAATGAAGCTAATGAAACAACTTTGTTTTCATTAATTTCTTTTGGCTTTGCATTTGTAAGACACTAAGAGTGGGCCGGGTGCGGTGGCACACGCCTGTAATCCCAGTACTTTGGGAGGCCAAGGCAGGTGGATCACCTGAGGTCGGGAGTTCGAGACCAGCCTGACCAACATGGAGAAACCCTGTCTCTACTAAAAGTACAAAATTAGCTGGGTGTGGTGGCACATGCCTGTAGTCCCAGCTACTCAGGAGGCTGAGGCAGGAGAATCACTTGAACCTAGGAGGTGGAGGTTGCAGTGAGCCGAGATCGCGCCGTTGCACTCCAGCCTGGGCAACAAGAACGAAACTTCATCTCAAAAAAAAAAGAAAGAAAAAAAAGACACTAAGAGTGAGACACCAGGAACTTTTCTGTCTTGACAAGGGGGAGAAGGAGCATTAAGTACCCATATCGCCCTTTTATAAATGAGCCCTGAAAGTTCAGATCTTTTACTTTGTGTCCCCATTCATCTGTAAGTACTTTCTTGGTCGGTTCATGTTGTTCCCCAGGAGAATGGTATTGTTTAATTTGTGGGGAAAATTTTGCTCGAAATTTTTATGACAAGGCTTGAAAAATTAGTAGCTTTGACGGAATGTAATTGCTAGCTCAAGGACAATGAGCTAAATCTCTCCACCATCCACTATTCTCATTTTACTCTTCAGGAGATTAAGGGAAGTCTAGATGACATGAACAGAAAAAAAGTAAAATCATACAAGGTAAATCTAATGAATCCAGTACTTGAAGCTGGGGAGCTTCATACTTAGTTTTATGAAAGGAGAATGTTAGCAACAACCTAGGGGGATCCTCTTCCCATTAACAATGTGTTCAGTATAATGTGTTTCTGTGCTTTGGTCTCAGCTGTAAATCCTGACCTTCATGCTGAGCATTAGTTAGAATTGTAGTAGGAACTAAATATGTGTATGCTCTGCATACTTTTTGTTTCGTTATTGGGATTCTAAATTTGACTTAAAATTTTTTTACTTTTACTTTTTATAAAAAGTAGATTTAGGGGGTACAAGTGCGGTTGTGTTACATGGATATATTGCATAGTGGAGAAGTCTGGGATTTTAGTGTACCCATCACCGAAATAGTGAACCTTGTACCCAATAGGTGTTTTTTCCACCCTCACCCTGCCCTCCACCTTTTGTAGTCCACAGTGTCTGTTATTCCACCTGTATGTCCATGTGTAATCATTTTTTTTTTTTTTTTTAGCTCCCACTTGTAAGTGTGAATGTGCTGAGTTTGACTTCAAAGGAAAAGCAGAAACCTTACTTTAAGCTCAAAGACAACTAATTGTACCTCTGGCTTAAGCTCCTTTATTTTAACTAAGTGAGGAGAGTTAACTACCTGTTTTCACAATGTCTTCTAGTAGTCAAAGAGCCCTAAATAAAGTGAATTTCAGGTGTTACATTTCCTTAACGAATTTAGAGCTATGTAGGAACAATTGATACCTAAATCTGTAATTAACTTGGAGTGGTCCACAATGTGACTTATTTTTGGCAGTAATCATCATATGTAGTAACAGAGATCATACTATAGGCCTTTTGATTGATGAATGAATATTTCTTTGTCAATTTTAGTGGAAATTAACAATTTTATGCTGGTTCTCCCACAGAGGAAGTTCAGACTTAATAATAAGATACTGCTGACCCTTCAAGAACTTGACTCTCTTACCTAATTTCTTTACTTCTCCAAGGAATTAAAATATGAAACCTGGGGATATAGTATGAAACCAGAAATGGGAGGACCAATTCTTCATTATTGGTAAAAATAGGTACCAAAGAAAATAATTAAAATTTATATTTAATTTTAAAACTGAATTCAATCCAGTAAAATTAACTTCTTACACTGATCTTTTTTTCCAGAGCTGCTAAAGGTGGAAAATTGGTTTGAGGTTTAATACAAATATGGCTTTCCTTTGCCATATATGTTTTATTAATTTGGATTTCCCTAATGGGCATCTGTATATATACATACTCATGTACTCCTGTGTTTGGCTAGTCTTTTTTCAGAGGAGTCAGATTTACTCCAGTAATCTTATTTCTTTAAAATCTTCTAATACTGTTTGTTATAGATTGGAATTCATTATTAGAAACTTAAATCTTATATTCAGTACGAATGACTTAGGTTCTGAACTACCAAGCTGGCTTTACCTATTGAATGATTTTTTCATGGAAGATGAAAAGTACTCAAAGTAGAGCCACACTAATTTTGTAAAAGGGTATTTTTTTTTTTTTTTTTTTTTTTTTTAAGAAGGACTTCAGGATAGATTAGCAAAGGAAAATAGAGTTGTTTGTTTGTTTGCATTTGAGATGGAGCCTCGTTCTGTCGCCCAGGCTGGAGTGCAGTGGCATGATATCTGTTCCAACCTCCACCTCCTGGGTTCAAGTGATTCTCCAGCCTCAGCTTCCCAAGTAGCAGGGACTACAGGCACATGTCACCACGCCTGGCTAATTTTTGTATTTTTAGTAGAGATGGAGTTTTGCCATGTTGGCCAGGCTGGTCTCGAACTCTTGACCTCAGGTGATCTCCCCACCTCAGCCTCCCAAAGTGCTGGGATTACAGGCGTGAGGCACTGTGTCTGGCTGAAAATAGAGTTTTAATCATCTGCTTTTCAAATTCTGAATCAGGGAATATATAATGAGTAATACTTAGGGAATATTGGGGCAGGCATGAAAGCAGGTTGAGGATATTGGGGCAGGCATGAAAGCACTCACAGCTCTAAATTTGCTTAATCAGGAAGGAAGATAGGGAATGGTGCTACGCATAGATCTTGTAGAAATAACAGACTTAGAAAATGATAGAATTGTAGGTGGAAAGAATCTTGGAGATTATGGCTCAGCAGTTGTAACCTTTTGATACTGCTGCTAAAGTCTATTTATAAAGGCATTTTGTGTTTTTACTATTTGAAGTGAAGGCAGAAATATGGGTCGAAGATTCTGCACTGCTACATTAAGTACTTGGGGGTGACACAGTAAGGATTGACAGTAATGGGGGAACCTGGCCTAATATCAGACTGTACACATATATGTGCTCTTCTGTACTTTTCTGATGTGGATTTGAGTTAAGATTGGATGTTCATAATGCTTGTCATTTTGCTACCTAGTGAAGGAGCAAAAATTGTGGCAAAGGAAACCTGTTGAACCACAAATGCTTATTTAAGTATGTGGTGAGATGAGGGCTTAATGAAATTGTAGTTACTAAGGTAACTTAAAAATAAATGAGCCTCTTTTTCCCACCTTCTTTCCTTAGCCCTATTTTAGAAATGAAGAAATTGAAGCCCAGAAAGGTTAAATGATCCTCTTATATTTGATGGCAAAGTGAGGGCTAGAATCTTGACTTCTCCTCCAGTTGTCTTTCTACTGCATTTTTGGGTTTGCTTTTTGGAAGTCAAGATGATAAAAATGGATGTTATCCTAGGGTCAGAAGGAACATTCAGATTCAGTTTCAGGCTAGTACCAATAACTTAAAATTTATGCTGCATGGTAAAAAGTGTCAGAAGATTTGGCATGAATAACACCTCAACTTTTTAAAACATTCTTAACTTCAGACAAATGAGCTTGATAACCGTCCTTAGCAAAGTCCTTGAATGAATTATTGAGTAGTTGGCTCTTGAGCACTTTAAAAAAGAACTGAGGAATCACTGGGAGACAGTATGGGTTCACTAAGAAACTAGGTTCATATCTTCTTTTTTTAGGATTTCCAGATGAGTATCCAAAGGAAATAATGTTAACATAATTTATCTTGATTTTAGTATTGATAGTTGTGGCCTCTTTGAAGGCTCATAGCTGGTTGCACAATTGAATGAAAAGTGGTAATTATTATTCACCTCCTTACGAGGTCTCACACTGTGGCATGGGGTTCTAATTTTGATGTAGTTTGACATTTTTTTTTTCAAATACCAGGTTGAAGGATGGCTGAATTTACTGAATTCAAATATGAGACAAAGCTGGGAGGTGGTGCTTATATGATAGAACTGAGATTCAGAGTGATCTTAATAGGCTGAAATGGTGGGCCAGAATTAGTAAGATACATTTAACAGGTAAGATCCTCTCCTTAAGACGGAGGGAATTACATACCTACAAGGTAAAAAACCTGGCTTGGCAGGAGACTTGTGAAAATGATTTGGGATGTATTGGCTTAAAATGAACTGAGAGTAGAATAAAGCTTCTGTACCTTGTGCTTGTGAGATACTTCTGCAATATTGTGCACAGTACCGGGTGGCACATTTTAAATGGGACATTGACAGACTCGCAAATGTATCAAGAAGGATTCCCAGAATGAAGAATGTGGAAAACATTTCGTACTAGCAATAATCAAAGAACGAAGTTTTATCTTTAAAAGAAAACAAGAAATTGTGACAGCTGTCTTTAAATATATGAGGGGCTTTTTTTTTTTTCCTGATGTAGTTCTATAATTTTGTTTGGCCCTGGAAAAACATATGTATATGCACACACAAAGACAGAGTTACACAACAGTGGAATGGTTTGTTTCATTAAGTAGTGATCATTCATTAAAGATTGGATGTTCATCGGTAAAAGATTTTGTAGACTGCAGAAGAATTTCTTGTACCATATAGAAAATTTGCTTAAACTATAAACTCTGAGTCTTCTTCTAATTCTAAAATTTAAGGTCTATGAAATTAGAATATATATTTTATTTCGTTCTGGGTACTTCCATCCAGCACATGGCCAGAGTTCTCTGTAAGTCTTAAACTTACATGATTAAGTATTTAGGGATTTTTGTGAGGGAGATTGTGGGTGATATTTACCATTTTTTTTATAGAGGCTGTATAATTAGGGTGAATTCTATTAAGCAATAAATGTAGCACTTTAATTCATAAATTAATATATTTCTGTTCATTCTTAAATTTACTATGTGCTTAGGTGCTATTTTTCTATGTCATTTGCTCTTTTATTTGGTGAATACCAAAACGTTAGTATTTTAAACATATGCTTTAGTTCTGACACTGAATTTGTAGTTACGATATGTTATCTCCGTATAGTAGTCTCCTCTTATCTGTGGGTTCTGTTACCTGTGGTCAACTATGGTCCAAAAGTGTTAAATGGAATATTCTAGAAAAAAACAATTTACAAGTTTTAAATTACATGCCTTTCTGAGTAGTGTGGTGAAATCTTAGTCTGTCCAGGGTAAATGGGAATCTTCTCTTTGTCCAGTTATACCCTCTGTATATGCTAACAAGTCACTTAGTAACCTTCTCAACTGCTGTGGTATCACAGTGTGTTCAAGTATTTTTACTTTACATATTTATGGCCTAAAAGTGCAAAAGTAGTAATGCTGGCAATTTGGATATATCCAAGATAAGTCAAATATATGCCAAAGAGAAGTTGTTATCTCATACTTTGTGTAATTTATAAATTAAACTTTATCACAGGTATGTATGTATGTATGTATGAAAAAACAATATGTATAGGGTTCAGGCCATGGTTTCAGGGATCCAGTGGGGGTCTTGGAACATATTCCCCCCTCTGATAAGGGGGGACTGCTCTAGCTCTTTAACCATAGTTGTGTTTCTGATACTGTCACTTTAGTGTGAACAATGTGATTACTTTTTCTTGAGTGGAAATTAGAGAACAATTGGAAAATCTAGGATCCTAAAAGAGCCCAAATTGTGGGAAGCACTCACAGCTTTAAATTTGTCAATTTTCCCTACAGAGCAAGCAAATCTGTATGCCTTTTTTTTTTAAGTTATTTATGCTGATCTTTTATTTGTATAAATTTGTTGGATGCAAGTACAATTTTGTTACATTGATATGTTGTATAGTGGCGAAGGCAGGGCTTTTAGTGCGTACATGGCTGCAGTAATGTACACTGTACCCATTAAGTAATTTCTCATTCTCTACTGCCCTCACACCCTCCTTTCTTTTCTTTCCTTTTTTTTTTTTCCGTGGACAGTCCTCCTGCAGTAGTCCCTTTTTTCATGGCTCAGAATATCTGGTACAAAGGTGTTTTTTGAAAATGTTTGAGGCCAAGTGCAATGGCTCATCCTGTAATCTCAGTACTTTGGAAGGCTGAGGGAGGAGGATCACGTGAGCCCAGGAGCTTGAGACCAGCCTGGGCAACATAGTGAGACTGTACCTCTACGAAAAGAGGAAAAAGTAAAAAATCAGCTGGATGTGGTGGCCCATGTTTGTAGTCCCAGCCACTCAGGTGGCTGAGGCGGGAGGATTGCTTGAACTCAAGAGTTCTGTTTAAGGTTATAGTAAGCTATGATTGTCACTGCACTCCGGTCTGGGTGAGAGAGTGAGACCTTGTCTCTTAAAAATATGTCTGTCTGTATGTAAAATGTTCAAGACGCAAGAATCTTTCGAATAGAAAAAGTGATAATTCAAATTTATGAAGCTTCTCTTTTCCTCAGGGATGATAATAAAGTTAAGGAGGTAAGAAATATCTGTGCTTTATCAGAGGTATGGTTCTTATAGTAGGTTTATTATTCGTGCAGACCACATGTACTTAGAGGCTTCGTAGAGCACAACACTAAGAATTAAAACTCACATTTTCGCTTGGGTACTCCCCGCCCCCACCAATTAGTTGTACCACTCTGGGCAAACATCATAATTGTAGTTCCATTCCTTTTTTTCATTTGCAAAATAGTGATATTAGTTCCTACCTTCTTTACCTCATAGAGTCTCAAAGATTAGATAAGTTAATATGTATGAAAAGGCTTTGAATAATGTAAAGAAAACTGTATGCAGGTGGTGGTAACTTGGTGACATCTCTACGTAGTGACACCCACTAGAAGAATGTGAAGTAGTAAAGTGGGGGAATGAGATATTTTAGGTATGGATATTAGCTTGAGTTATATGTCAGAGGTAAACGAGAAATTTGTATAAGAGGCATATCAGAAAGCTTTGGTAAAGTGCAAGCAAGGGTGAGGTGAGGTGTATGGAGAGAGGTGTATTAACAGGTGGAAAAGAAGTGGTGTGGCCAGGCGTGGTGGTTCACACCTGTAATCCCAGCACTTTGGGAGGCCGAGGCAGGCAGATCACTTGAGCTCAGGAGTTTGAGACCAGCTTGGGAAACATGGTGAAACCTGTCTCTACTAAAAATACAAAAAGTAGCTGGGCATAGTGGTGCATGCCTGTAGTCCCATCTACTCTGGGAGGCCGAGGTGGGAGAATTGCTTGAGCCTGAAAGTCGAAGGTTGCAGTGAGCTGAGATCGTGCCACTGCACTTCAGCCTGGGCAACAGAATGAGACCCTGTCTCAAAACAACAACAACAACAGCAAACAGGTGGTGTATTTCAGTATAGTAAGAACTAAATGTCTGCTGTCTGATTAACCCTTGTTAGGTTCTGAAGATACTAACTAAACCTGTCTTAAAATGATGCTTGTGTTCAGGCGAAAGATTTACATACATGAAACCATTATATGGCAGCTGCAACTACATATGAGAGTTTATACTTAAGTACTGGGTTTTGAGGCATGGAAAACAAGTGTGAGAGCTCAGAAGTCAGTGAGGTTAGTGGGGAGTAAACAAGAAAGGCTTTTTCTGGTGGAGATAGGACTTGAAATAGGCCTTAGAGATTGGTTTGGAAAGTGGACATTTGAGACTTTGGGGGTGACAGGTGAAGAGTGAGGATGGCTTGAGTCAAGCTGCTAAACTTGGAATGAGCTTGATGGGGACCAAAGATTGGAAAAGCACAAAGCTATCATGCGGAAGCTTTTAACTAACACAGAGAATGATGGGTTCTCTTCTGTGTGCTTCCTAGAGGCTTAGTGGTCTCACAGAGTAGCTCAGGGTTTGCCAACCAAACAGCCTTCCACTCCTGCATCAGCCACACAAGTGTGTTTTTTGAACCATTTCCTAACATTTTGTTTCAAGGAGAGATTCTGCCAAAATAATAATAATAAATAAATTTGAAAAACTTGAATCTAGTGGATTGGAGATATTGAGTAAAAATATTTGCAATGCAAATGATACTTATTAGAGTGTTTCTTTGTAGATAAAAGCGTAGAAAAGTTAGAAAGCAGGAGCTCAGATAAAAGGATGTTGTTGGAGTAATTTAGTTATGAATTCACAGTGGTCCCTAGAAAGGCTGTGGTAGTGAAGTAAATGGTACTAAATATAAAAAACAGCTTGTTGAACTTTTCTAGGACCTACCCTGGTGACGTGAAAGACATGGTAAGGGATTAGGTAAAAACATCAGGTTGGTTTGTTCTTTTCCCCTGCTCTGTATCAAGCATGGTAATAGGCATTGAGAAACTAAAGATGAAGTGAGACATGTTTTCTGCCCTCATAGGATGTATTATCTGTTGTGGGAGACACACTGTATTTCTCTGCTTCTAAGACATGCTTTTTACATTTTATTTTTATTTCATTTTATGTGTGTGTTTGTGTGTTTGTGTGTGTGTGTGTGTGTGTGTGTGTATATATATATATATATTTTTTTTTTTTTTTTTTTTTGAGACGGAGTCTTGTTCTATCACCCAGGCTGGAGTGCAGTGCCACAATCTCGGCTGGCTGCAGCCTCTGCCTCCCAGGTTCAAGTGATTCTCCTCCCTCAGCCTCCCAAGTAGCTGAGATTACAGGCACCCGCCACCACGCCCAGCCAATTTTTGTATTTTTAGCAGAGAGGGGAGTTTCGCCATGTTGGCCAGGCTGGTCTTGAACTCCTGACCTCAGGTGATCCACCCGCCTCAGCCTTCCTAAATGCTGGAATTACAGGCGTAAGCCACCACGCCTGGGCCCATTTTAAATCTTTAAAATTAAAACACACCTTGTAATCAAAGGCATGTCATAGTTTAATTAGCAGAACTTTTTTCTTTCTTATGATCACTTGCATCTTAGACTCAATAGTACATGATAGATATCATCTAATATCTATATATCTCATACATATAGATAATTAAATTACTTTGTGGTATTTGGTTTATACAAGCTGTGAATGAAGTGTTACAGAAGCCCAGAGGAAGGAAGAACTAGTTCTGCTTGTAGAGTTCTGGGAATGTTTTCATGGTAAGGGTGATAACTGAGCTGAGACTCAAAGGATGACTAAAAAGTTTACCATATCAGAAGGAAGAAAAGGGCCACTTCAGGTTATGTTGGATTTCACATGCAATTTTTGAAATTCAAGTAGTTTTTTGTTTTGTTTTGTTTTTGAGACGGAGTCCCACTCTGTCGCCTAGGCTAGAGTGCAATGGCACGATCTTGGCTCACTGCAGCCTCTGCCTTCCGGGTTCAAGTGATTCTCCTGCCTCAGCCTCCTGAGTAGCTGAGATTACAGGCGCCTGCCATCACACCCAGCTAATTTTTCTATTTTTAGTAGAGATGGGGTTTCACCAGGTTGGCCAGGCTGTTCTTGAACTCCTGACCTCAGGTGGTCCACCCACCTTGGCCTCCCAAAGTGCTGGGATTACAGGTGTAAGCCACCATGCCCGGCTCAATTAGTATTTTGTAAACATTACAAAATACAGACTTAGCTCAAGGAGTATTCATATAAAAGTTGAATTGTGAGCCTCATGTAAGTAGAGTCTGTGTTATATATGTAAGTATGTGTATTAATTTATAATTTTATTTTTTCTCACACCTTGATGAGCATTGCTCAGTATCTGTCATTCTGATACTGAACCAGAAGAAAGGACACAGGTGGAGAACTTTGATTTCAGAGGAGAATGGGATGGACAGATCCTTGTAATAGACTCAAGATATATATTAAAGGAGTGAGAGAGTTTACGATCGTAAAAGGAAAAGTGATGAGTAAAGGGAAATAAAGGGAATTTAAATCTGATTGCTTCATATGTTTTGGTAGACGGTTGAAGGTGAGAATCTTACCAGTTAGGGGATACTTTGAGAAGAAATTGAAGGTATGTAAAATTTCCAGGTTGATTCTGTCCCTCTGATATTATTATGTAGATGCCTTTTAATGTGGCCAGTCAGAAGGGGTTTAGTACAGTTCTGTAATAATGAGTCAAGTCACCATAGCTTTTTGTTCACAGAAGCGGAGCTGCTTTTGCACAGGCGTATAGGAACGAGATAGTGATCTGTGCTTTGGTAAGTGGGTATCTGTGCCTGGTGTGGGGCTGGGAAAGGGGTGGAAAATCCTTGCTCTGGTCTAGTTGAGGATATCTATGCCAGGGAGTTGAAGGAGAAGAGGGAAGAGGAAGAGACTAGGTGAACATGATGACAAGTACTAACGGGATTTATATAAGAGAAAGAAATACTTAAAAGTGGTTTGTGAATTCTGCAGGTTTTTCCAAATATTTAAATCTACATGTGAACCAGGTTGAGACAAACATCTGACAGATAGTTGTCATAAATACTACAAACTATAACATGCTTGTTGAAGCAAACTTTATTATTTCTGATTTTGTTAGTACAGGTTTTTAAAGTTAAAGCATATTTTTATTTTCCGAATTTCTCTCACCTGTTGTTCTTATTGGTAGGATGTCACTGCCTTTACTGATTTTAATTATAGAGCAAGTAAATGGTTTTAATATCCCCTTGATAGACTTTCATCTATTAACTGTACTCCCTACTGGCAGATTGCATCCATGAATTCAGTCAGCAAGTAAATACTCAGCATCCATATTGTGCGGCTTGATATGTTCCTTAGATGATTGAATAACATGGGAGTGAACTCCTGCTTCCATAATATTCCAGTGGGGAGAGAAATTATGCAGTTTTCTTTAATGAATGAAACAAGAAGTAAAAGCGTACTTCTTTGAGCCTTATGTTTGTTTTATATTTTGGCTGACATTTACTGCATGTTTATAGTATACCAGATAATGCATGCAGCACTTGATCTATTAACTCATTTAATCTTCAGAATACACTGTAAGGTAAGTATTGCTGACATCTCTCCTTTCAGGTATAAAAACTGAGGCCTATAGAGGTTAAATAATTTGCTCATGGCCACATAGTGAATGATGGAACCAGAGTCTAAACATGCTTGTACTATTACCACTTACTGCCCTGAATTATGTACTCTCTGTATACTGTAGTGTTTGTTTTCTGTCATCATTTATGGACTCAGTTTATTGTTTGTCTCTTATATGCCACTGTTTAAGCACTTTATATGTATTAACTGTTTATTTTTCACAATCCTATGAAGAAGGTGTTGGTGGTGACCTCAAATTATAGAACAGGAAACCAAGGCTATCAGGTTAATTTACTTGGCCAAGATCATATAGCCAGTAAGTTAGGGTGCTAGTAAGTAAAAATTCTTTATAAAACAAGTCCGGGTGAATAGGACTGTAATCTCCCTTTACAGCTAACCACTACTACTTTAAGTATTTTATTGTAATTACTGTAATATGCTCAATAAGAAACAGATTCCTAGATCTTTAGCTGAGTGCTCCACTCCTTGTGTTCTTTTGGGGGTTTGAGGTACATATGCCACAAAGGGAATTAGAAAGTTTTTATTACTTTGATGGACTGTGTTGATTGGGAATTTGAGGCTAGTAATAACATCTCCCTGACTAAATATTTGTGTATCACAAACTAATTTTGAATAAATTAAAAAACACAGATTCTAAGAATATAAGCGCAATAAGAGTATGTATTCTTTTTTCCCTTTCTTTTATTTTTTGAAGAAAAGGGCCCAAAAGAGGGAGTCTTGTATTTCGTTTTCATTAATAGTTGTAAAACCCCAAAAAGAATGTACCTTGTAAGGCTTAAATTTCATGACTTGCTTCTTGATGAGGATGTGAGATGTCATTAGATAGGAATTTATGCCCATTTTCTGAAGGAAATAACATTAAGAAAACCCAGAGACCCTAAGAATTAGTATATGTGTAGAATTTATGTTCTTTAGCTAATCCTGCATGTAATTTTTATGTAGCATTAGCTTAGTTGACAGGGTTGGTCCTGCAACTTTATTGTTTTCTGCTGGATAAATAATATTTAGTATCTGCCATTGTATACATCGCATATTGTTCTAGGTGCTGGGGAAACAAAACAGACATGTTCTTTATTCATGGAGACTATACTTTGTTCTGGGTGAGTTGTGTTTTATCTTGATCTTAGATTATTGCTGTTTTTAGTAGATGAGAAAATCAAGGCTTAGAAAGTTTAAATAATTTGCCTAAGGTTACAGAATTGATACATGGCGGGTATTGAGAAAAGAACCCAGAGTTTGTGTGGCTTCATAATTTTTTCTGCTGTTTCATCACAAATCCTTGAGGCCAAGGAAATCATGGTTTCCCTGAAAAGTTTTAAAAGGATTTTCTCTCTTTTTTTAGTAACAAGCTACCAAAGAGAATTGAAGACCAATTTACATTTTGCAAGAGTTTGATACATCAGAGTGCATTCACAGTATACAAAAATAGAATAGTTAATTTAGTCCGTATTTCCAAAACATATGATTGAGTTCATTTTGTGTATCTTTATGTGTATGTGTGTGTGTGTGTGTGCGCGCATATGTAGGTAGATACATATATGTGTGTGTGTGTGGTGTGTGCATACTTAGTGTATATGTTTACTCATTATAAACACATTCGGAAAAACTTAAAGGGATTATATTCTATACCTATTCATCACCTTCCTTGTTCTCCCACACCTTCACTATAATTAAGGATACCAGCCCATTTGGGGATATTTCTAAAAATTAGCCCACCTCTTCATACTCCTATCCTTACCCTAAGCCACAAAGAAAACGTGATTGTTGAAATCAAAGTACTTAGACGGTTTTCAGCACTTTAAAAATTCTTTGGCAGCTGTCTGAACTGGTAGTGGTAACTATGTATAATTTTCAAACTGGAAGGCAAACATGTTTCATTCCATAAGTGGTTTGTGATGAGCAGAGTGTAACTATGACATATTTTAAAAAAAAAGAGCTCTGTGCTAGGTAGCAGTTTGTCTCTGCCATTAAACAATTTTGTAACCTTTGGGAATGGAGGTCTTGGTTTTTTTCTTTTGTACAGTGAATGTATGTGTGTGTAGTGTGTTTCGTAAAATGAAATACTTGAGGTACTTTCATTTAGTGTTAGAATTCTATAAAGCACAAATATGTAGATACTAAATTCAGCTTAATTTTATTTCAGTGAGCCAGTGGGAAAGCTCAGGAAAAATACTATTTACTAATATTGCTAGTTTTAAAATCAAATTGATTTTTTTTTAAACTGTGAATGGAGCATGTTCATATACGGGTTTGTTTGTTTTGACAAATTCTTTTTTTTTTTTTCCCCCAAGCCTGGGTTCCAAAAAATGTTTTGACAGATTCTTGAAGCCAAATCTAATATTGACTCTAATGCTATTCTCCATTAAAGAAGTTTAGTCTCTAGGTTTAAGTCATTTTTAGGATTCACAGAATGTTTTAGAATATGGTTCATTCACTAGCGCCCTTGTGACTAGCCACATGTCCAGCCTTCAGCAACAGCAAAGATGGGGGCCAGGTCCCTAAACCCTTGGGCATGTAGATTGCCATCTGGGACCTCATCTGACTATTCAGAATGCCCTTGCCAGCGGATACAGACCTTGAAGATGCCTAGTTAGAAACCAGCTGCCCTTTAAAGCCATAGTGTGTGATTGCTTAGGCCTGAGATTCTCTAGCTTACAAGCAGTATAACCCTGTAATATAGAGCTCTTCTGTTCAATATTACCTCCTAACCTTTCCAAAACCCAATACTTTATCTTTATACCAAAGATTTTACCATAGTCCTTGCTGCCTTCTTGCCATTTCACTTTAGGTAACCGTCCTAACCTACCTAACCATTTTATTACCTTAGCACCTTACGACTTGGACTTCTGGTTAGTGTGCCCCAGGGGCAGTAGTTGTAAAATCTAGAAATTTAGTAGAAGAATTAGATGGATCTTTGTATTTCAGTTTCAAAGGAGACAACTTTCTAATATTCTAGAAGGTGAAGAATATCATAACTGATTTATAGTCCAAGAGGTCTCATTAGAACAGTGGGAACTATTTGCTGGAGCTGTTGAATTTTCTGTTAGAGTATTAAGGCAGGGAGAATACCATTTTCAGCCTCACAACTACTGGCATGCATAGAGTTTAATGTTGGATTCAAGCTGCTGTCTTGGGAAGAAAGTACTTTTTTTGAGACAGAGTCTCGCTCCGTGGTCCAGGCTGGAATGCAGTGGCGTGATCTCAGCTCACTGCAACCTCCACCTCCCAGGTTCAAGCGATTCTCTTGTCTCAGCCTCCCAAGTAGATGGGACTGCACGCATGTGCTACCACACCCAGCTAATTTTTGTATTGTTACTAGAGATGGGGTTTCACCATCTTGGCTAGGCTGGTCTTGAATTCCTGACCTCAAGTGATCCTCTCGCTTCGGCCTCCCAAAGTGCTGGGATTACAGGCATGAACCACTGTGCCTGGCCTGGAAGAAAGTACTTCTTTACATAATAGGATTGCATGAAAGTCAAAGGATGCATTTACAGAATGACCCCCCGTGAAGAATTTTTTGAATTAAATAACAATAAAATACAGGAATTTAAAATATAATATTTGCTTGGATTTCATTTTGTAGGTTAATCTAAATTTATTGAACCACTTTAACAAATATTTAGTTACCCATGATTACTGAGAAATAAAAGAGCTGTTTTGGAAGTAATGTCTTAGAAAGTTTAGTTGAGGTCTAGCTCACTACTATTATACAGAAATTTTTAAAAAAAGAAAATTGTGCTTTCTAGTACCACTGGCAAGTACTCTTAGTAAAGAATTTGTGTTTCATTATTAAGAATCCTACATGTTTTTTAATGCAATATTAGGCCATTCTTCTTAAAGATCATTGAGCAGTCAATCCTCAGTGGTTAGGAATAGCTGTTTGTTTCTACATGATAATTATATAGATTTAACTTAAAATGAAGGTGACATTGTGGTGCTGGTGAAAATAGAAATGGACAAGAATGAGACATGGGTTCAATTCCCTGTTCTTTTAGTTACTGTCTGTGATGTGGGAATCTCCTTTAGCTTTCACAAGCCTCAGTAATAAACACCTATAAAATGAAGGTAGCCTGCCTACTAGACAGGATTTTTCTGAGGATTAAATGGAGTAATATGGGTGACAATGTATTGTAAATGCCAGAGTACTGATAGGTGTAAAGTATTATTACATCGTTTTGTTTACCTTTACTCTTTTCTTCTAAATTAGTATGTGTGTATGTTTAACATTTTACAGTCTTATTTTCTATTACATTGTCATTTTTACATCTGTAACATATAACAATGCTGGTATATAGTGCATGTTCAGTAAATAGCCAATGGGAATGAGACTCCTCTATTATTTGGCTTGATTGAGTATATTAACCCTTTTAATTTATGTATTATGCTTTGACATCTGAGGTCTGCTGACTTTGGAAGGACTACCTCTTCCGGGGTTAACCATTTCCTAAAGACAGTAAACAATTCTCCTGCAAATGCTTTTTTCAAAACACACACCAACCAATCCAGAGCCTGCATCCTAACCACCTCCTTTATTAGGTTCTCATACTTTAGACCACCTGCTCTAATCACCCCCCAGGGCTAGGTACCAAACAACTAGGGACAGCCCCTGTGCCCCACAGTCTTCTAAAGTTATTCAAACTAGCCAACCCTAAGCCTGTTTACCCTGCTTTGCCTGTTCCTTGTGGTGGAAACCACAATAAAGGATCTTGCCAACAGTTTCTACCCCTGCTTTTGTCTCCTAACTGACCCATATGCTCCACATCCTATGGCAGGTTGTGCTGCCTCCTCTTGGGAACTGTAACAAACTATCTTTTCAGTGGCAATCAATTTTCTATTAATACACTATCTTTTAAAACTTTGGGCTACTGATTTTTTTTCAATCCTTGTGGCAAAGAATCTTATTATTAAGAAAGTATTAAATATTGTTAGATTTAAAGCTTTTTTTGGAAGTAACTTGAAGAGATTCAGAATGGTACTGAAATGCATATGTGCGTATAGGTAAATATGTACATATGTTTAAGTATACGTGTGTGTATATATACATGCATATGTATAATGTATGTGTATAAAAAAACTTTAAACTTGATTTGGAAGATGACAAATTCTCATCTATAAGCTCCCTTTACAGATCATCTTTGGTTCTGCTCTCTTTGTTTATAAATGGAAAAACTAAGGCCCAGTGTGAATATATGGTTTACCCAAATCACACCTTTAGTTATTGGCAAAACCAGGATAACCTAGGTCTGATTCCTTCAGGCTTAAGTAGACATTCAAATGTAAGCATTTTTTATTGGGAAAAAAATTATAGGCAAGTCGTCTTCTTGCCTTTCTCAAGAGAATAAGGTATTAAAGTTAATTTTGCTTTCTCCTATCCCAAGTGGCAGTGGTTCGGTTGCTAAGTAATTGTTCCAATTGATACAGTTTCTCCATCTAGCAAAACTAAAATTTAAAATTTAATACAGTTATTTATATTTTATTTTATAAAACTATTTTTAATAATAGATCCCAGAGACTTATTTTATGTCCCAAATCTACCCATTTGTATCTCAACTTGTTTTTATGTTTTTTTCTTACTTTGTTTTATTTGGCTTTTGGTATTAGATTTGTAAGCTTGGAAACTTGCAGCAGCCTTTAAGCCAGGTACTTCATTGTAAAGATTTTCCAGGATTTCTGTTTTTATGGTAAATTTGACTGGGTCAAATAGTCATATTGTGAACAGAGCCAACATGAGAAATTGCTGACTAGGGATATCAATAATTTATAGTGAAACAAAAATGATTTAGGAAATTTGGTGGATTTTTTAAAGTGATTTTTGTTTTTTTAATTTTAGGGGGCTTTTTTGGTGGGCATAGTAATATTGAGGTAAATATACATGCTTTGGGGTGAAATAGGTTTCTGTTATATTCTCTTTCATTGGGCCTTCATATAAGTATTGGATCCAGTTTGGTGTTCCACATTTTAAGGAAGAGAGAGATGAAGCCTGAGAAGTGGCTTAAAAATGGTCCTCCATACAGCCACTTGTGATAGTTCTCCATTTCCTCAGAAGATTGAACAAATTGTGATATAATTATGATGGAAGAAGAAATTTAGGTTAAGGAAATACATTCTTAATAATGCAAGTGCTTAAACAGGATATAACTTAGTAAGGAAGTTAACTCTCTGCCCAGGAAAATCTTTCATGTACTACATACTAGCTTGTTACTAGAATTGCATGTCATTTTGTTAGTGGTCGTGAATCCATACAGGTCTGCAGCAACCTCAGTTCTTGCCTCCTCAGAAGAAAGAATTTAACCAAGGGGCATAAGGCAGAGGGAGAGACTGAGGCATGTTTTAGAGCAGGAGTGAAAGTTTATTAAAAAGTTTTAGGGCAGGAATGAAAGGAAGTAAAGTACATGGAAATGGGCCAAGCGGGCGACATGAGAGTCAAGTGTGCGGTTTGACCTTTGACTTGGGGTCTTATATGTTGGTGTGTTTCTGAGGTTGTGTTACTTCTTGCATGATTCTTCCCTTAGGTTGGGCTGTGCAGATGTGCAGTGGCCTGCCAGCACTTGGGAGGGGCTGCACGTGCAGTGTGTTTGCTGAAGTTTTATGCATGCTCTCTTGAGCTGTTTTTTCCCTTACCAGTCTAGTGCTCATATATCAGTTAAACTCTGCCATTTGCCTCTTAGTGTGTATGCTTGAGCTCACTTGTCCAACTCCTGAGATCTTATCAGGAAGCTGCTGATTGCCAGCTTCAGGTGTTTCTAGCTATTGAGAGACTTGCCTTTCCCTGTTGCTGGCTGTGACCAATTACTATATTAGAGCGACAGTTTAACAACTGCCTGACCACCTGATATTCTTGGTTGCGGGGTTAGGGGGTGCTCTCTGTCCTGCTCACGTCTGACTACCTACTGTAACATTTCCTCCCTTAAGAGTCCAAGACCCCAGTTCTTTGGGGAAAATGGATGGTCAGTCTTCTGTAACTGCTTCCTGCTGACAGGGATGATGGTGGTGGTTCTGTGGGTCTTGGCCTCTTGCTGGCTGTCAGGGCAGGGTGGCTATGTGGGTTGATGAAAGCTGAATTCAGCCAGGTCCAAGGGAGACAGGGGCAGGATTTTGCCTCTGTCATGTCCCACTGATGGGCAGTCTAGGAGTCCCCTGTAGAAGGGTGACTCTTGAATATTGAGAGGATGGTATTCTTTACTGAGGATCATCTGGAGCTGGATGGCCTGAAAGTGAGAGGAGACAAATCAGATTATTAGATTTAGAAGACAGAGGCCAAAAACGACAAGTAGAGATGTTAAGACAAAATAAGGGGATGAGGACAGATTAAAGAATTCTGAGAATTCTGAGACTCCCAACATGCCAGGCAGGTGGCTGCAGTCATGCCAGCTGTAGTCATGCCGGCTGAGACCTGGGTGCGTGGGGTTGCTAACCAATTCCAATACATGCCCAGAATTAGAATATTGACCCAGATTTTTACATTACCCATCCCTTTTATTTCTTCTGAGCTGTAGCCAGAGATCACTGGTTGGTTCACAGGAATGAGCAGAGTTATTCTAAATTGCAGAAAAAAACTTAATAACAACTGATGAGACTAAAATTTAGTAACAGTAGGACCATAGTTCTTGAAACATGATTTTTCTCTTCAGTTCTCATTTTTATTAAGAACAAATTATGATAGGACTGATTTGTTTGCAAAATAAGCTTTAGTCCTGTTATGCTTGGCCTAATGAGTTGCATAAAGCACAGCAAGAATAATTATTTGCCATATAGGCTCCTTTTAAAATTGGCTTTGATGGAACTTCCTTCCATAAGGAGTCTCAGATAAGGCTTTTTAAAACCTTAAGCCCAGCTATCAGTTGGTGCCATCAAATACCTGTATGAATTGGACAAATTCCCCTTGTCTTGCTTGGGGCTCCTGGGCCTGTCAAAAGTGGCATTCTTTACTTGCCACAGGTCGGGAATCCTGTACAGGGACTGTGTTGACAAGGTATGAGTTCAGTTTTCCAGAGGGGCTTTTCTTGGCTTTATAAGTCAATTTTGATTCTTAAAGGAAAGCATGCCATTCCAGTCAAAACCTTGGTAAAATAACCAGTTTCTCCAATTGTGTCCTGTTGCAAAAGAAAACAGATTTTATTGCACTTACGCGAATAACTATATTGCCATTAGTTAAGAATACTCACAAGTAGTTTCCAAATTCTGCAGAAATCTGAGAAGTATGTTCCAAATTTTGTTTATAGGAGTATACTTTACTCAATTTTTTTTTTTTTTTTTTTTTTTTTGGAGACAGAGTCTCACTCTGTCACCCAGGCTGGAGTGCAGTGGCACGATCTGAGCTCACTGCAATCTCCACTCCCGAGGTTCAAGCGATTCTCCTGCCTCAGCCTCCTGAGTAGCTGGGACTACAGGCACCTGCCACCACACTGGCTAATTTTTATATTTTTAGTAGAGACAGGGTTTCACCACATTGGCCAGGCTGGTCTTGAACTCCTGACCTTGTGATCTGCCTGCCTGGGCCTCCCAAAGAGCTGGGATTACAGGTGTGAGCCACCGTGCCCGACCTACTCAATTGTTAAAAGCTGTAAATAGCTCAAAAGTTTTCTTGGCCTTGAAAAACAAAGAATTAGCAATGTTTTAAGCAAAAAGTCATAAAAGGATTATTTTAGTCTTCTATTAGTTCAGTCCATGCAGTTAACTCCCGTTCTGCTTTATATTCATGAACATTTCAGCTTTCATGAGAGTCCTGAAAGGTTTTTTTCTTTATCCTATGTCACAATCTCCAGTTATCAGAAACCTGCATTTAAGCCTATCGGTAATTATAAAACCACCTTTTAAAGAGGATTAAAACAAGGTAACAATTATCTGTGGATGATAAAAAGTCTTAGGGCAGCCACAGCCAGACACAACTGAAAAGGAAATTTGTTAGCCTTTGTGGCATGCAATAATTTAACTTAACAATTATAATTATTACTGATAATGTATGCCTAGTCATATCAGAATTGTAGGAGTTTCACATAATTCTGGAACCCATACCAATAACACACTTACACAAATACAGCCCAAAGAAAGCTGGATTTCACCTTTGCATTGGTGTACTATCAAACCCAGTTCTTAAAAAAACCTTATAGACTAATCTATTCAATCTTAATCAGTTTGCCCTCATTTTGTAAGATTGTCATAGACCTTTTATAACCCTTTACAATTTTTTTGTTAAAGACCAGAAGAATGCTCTAAGAAAACTGTGTTATGCTTTTATTCCAATGTTCAATTTATGAATAGTCTGAATAGTACCCCTTTAATGTTAGCCAACGTGTTCACACAGGATTTCTTTTACAAGATTAGTATTTCACAAATCTGCCACAACTTGCTCAAACCTTTAGCTTTATCCTATCTAACTTAAAACAATTCTTTAACTCCCTAAACTAGGCCAAAAAAATCTATATTCCCATGCCTTCTTATGATATTTTACCAAAAGTACATTTTACTTTTCTTACATGTCTTACATGTAAAACTCTTTTTTTCAGTAGTCTAAAGTACACGTTATATGGTTAAATCTTAGCAGCTTTTACTTTGGATGAAAACCTGGTAAGTAAGAAATTCTAATTATGTACTAGTTGTAGAGCCTAGGACACCAGACAGAAGTGTAGATAAGGTCTGACTCTTTCCAGCATAGCTAGGGGGCATGGCTAACTCTGTGTGTCTTCAGGCCTTATGTAGCTTTAAAGCAGACAAGTTGTCCAGTTAAGAGTCATAGTAGAAGTTTAGGAAGCATTTAGTGGGCTTAATAAACTTTAAAATTATATAACATTTCTTTATAAATTCCCTTTTACTTTTTTTTTTACAACTTACACAGACCATCTACAACATACTTGGACTCTCTCACTTGGCTTGAACATCCCTCTTTTTATACAACCATTTTACTTTAGGACAATAATTTACCATACAAGATCCTTTCTCATATAAAATATCTTTTCTTTTTAACCTTCCTTACCAAAAATACCTCTTTACCTTTATAACCTTTGAATTAGATAAAAGTCATTTTCCTTCTATTAGGAAGTTATGGTTTGTTGCTATGTGAGTCTTTTGAAGGGGGAGCAGATGAGGTTATCTATATACTGTAGAAGTTATCCACCCTCAAAAGAGTGCTTGGTTAGATTTTTACTAAGGCTTTTCCCAATACATGTGGGTTCTCTCTAAACCTCTGAGGTAGGACTTTCCAGTTGAAGTTATTGGTTAAAGATTTAGGTAGCTTTCTGAAGAGAAATGGGGCTATTAGACAGATGAATTCACAGGTTGGGCACCCATCTTTGAAAGTAAGTTTTTGCCCCAAAAGGGTGTGAATCTTTTCTTTTTAGGGAAGGGGTGCCATACGCCCCCATTACCTGACAGGATTTGGAGGAGAGTTGATCAGAGCAGGACATTAGCACAGAGTAGGCAGCTTTTGAACCCAAAAGGGAAATTTATAATTTTTACTTGCCACATCTAGAGTTTCCCTTGGCTTTGTACTGTTGATGGTAACAATGTCTGATTTGGAAGCCAGCCAGAGCAGAGAGCCCCTTCAGCTCAAGGCTGTCAGGAGTTGAGATTTTGTCTTGGGGGTGGGGGCGTGCTTCAACCCTCAGGAATGTCCTGTTCCAGTGGCTGAGCTTGTGGCAAAGGGGTCAAGCTGTGCAGGGATTTTTCCCTGATTATCCCATTGGGGAAGTTTGCCTTCCAGTAGCCTGGCTTCCCACACCACTTGCAATTAACTGAAGGAGTAGGCTTTTGTAGTTTTTGTCCAGTTTATTTTTAGGCCAAACAGTATTACAAAGGAAAACTAGTTTTTTGTTTTAAGGTTTGAAGGATCAAACTTTTCCCGGTTTTTTCAAGATGCATCCATGGGGCATGTCCTGGGATATGGAAACATGATTACCCATCTGTGAAGAGAGATCAGAGGAGGAAAAAGAAAAAGAAGGCGTACCCTCTTACTTTCTTATATCCTAAATAGGACATCCCCCATTCGTCCTTAGGGTTCCATAATGAACTGGTCTTACCATGTACTCTTAACCTTTGTAGTGTCTTGTCACAATTACCCATTTGAGAACATTGGAGACACCAATATGAACAGGGCCCCCCACTTCATCCTTGGGGTTATGGAATGAACCTGTCTTACTGTGTACCTATCATTGTGCCTTCAACCCTGTTCTAATGGTAATCTGTTAGCCTGGAACCAACCTTCATCTCTGTCTTATGGGTCTCTTCTGTCTGCAGTCTTGGGCCAGCCTATATCTTTGTGTTCATAACCTTAGAGTGACTCTCACTTGCAGCATTTTAGCAACAAAATGATGATCTCTTTTCTCAGATTCCCATTTTCCGTGTTCTTTAAGTAGATGAGAAGCCTGCTTTTCCAGCTAACTGCCACAAGGGGCTGGACTTCCCTCCCTTCAAATATGACCCTGAAGATCTTGGTGCATATTGGGAAGGGCATGGAAATAATTCGTGAAGTGGAAGCTACAGGAGGAAGTGGGAAGAAGCTAGAGGAATACTCATGGAAAGCCTTCATATGCTTGCAAAAACAGCAGCCCTTGGATTTGAGGGGGCAACATTTATTGGCCCTCTTGACCTAAAGGAGGAACCTCTGGAGCACTTGGGGCTTGGGGTGAGAACTCACAAATGGCAAAAGAAGAATTTTCTCTCCTCCCAAAGGGTTGCTAACTCTAAAAAAGCAAGTGGGTAAGGTCCTTAAAGGGCCTCAGAGTGAAACCCTATGCAGGCAGGCAAACTGCTTCAAAAGACACTGGAAAACTTGGCCCTGGGGCATTAACAGGAACAAAAGGTGTATGGTAAGTCATAAGGAGCTCGCAGAGCCAGGGTTCCGATTAGTGTTTGTCTCAGCAGTGTGCCAACAGACGGGAAGAGTTGGAGGTCATCTGAGCTGGTAGGGTAAAAACAAGTATAAATCTCAGGGAATATCCATCCACAAGGGAGCCCCTGTCTGCTGCCAAGCACACAGCAAGAGCTGCGGACAAATGAATAACAGGGAGTGTGTGTTTAGGAAGTCAGGTGGCATGCAAAGTGAAAACGAAGAGGCAGATGTGCCCCTGAGGCAGGCAGTCTGGCGGGTGTGCAAGGCCATTTCACATTACCCACAGGGAAAACAGGAGAAAAGGTGGTGTGAGTTTTTGGGAAAGAGCCAATTTTAGTTGAAAAAGCAGAGGAAATCCTAGACAGCACACGGTCTTAGGCTTTAGCCCTACCATTCTCACAAGCCTCCTGTCAGTGATATGTCTGGGATTTCCTCTGCTTTTTCAAATAAAATGTCTCAGGTCTGCCTGATGTGGACCCCAAGGTCTTTCCCATCCCCACAAGCCATCTGTCAGGGTGAACTGAGAGATCAGCCCAGTGGAGGGGGAGCAGAGCCACTGTGGCCAAGAGGAATAGTTCTGGGGGTTGGTTAGTAAGCAGGAGAGTGAAAGGAAGAGGAAAACTTCCTACAGGGGTTGAATGCCTCCAGCCTAAGAAGGCGAGGCATAGAGGTATCTTACCACTGGGAAACATATCTGAGTCACATGGCACCAAAGTATGTATCTGCTCCCCAGGGAGCCTATAACTTCCTAAATAAAATAAGATTTTTTTATACATTGAGTAAAGCATTTAGCAACTTTATTTTATAATACAACCTTTTATCATAGGAGAATGATAAAGAATAATCTGGTCCCTGCCAGATTTCCTTTTTCTTGCCAACTCTTATATTTGGTCTGCATGAGGCCTTGAGATGCTCTTATTGCCCCAACTTTCAGCTTTTGTGATGGAAAACATACATAGTTATTTAGCTAAGTAATGGTTCGTTATACTACCTCTGACACTTCAATAGTGCTATCATCTTCGCTTCCTCCAGTGTATAGATTGTGCCTTGCATGTGGTTGGTGCTTAATGAATACTTTGCTGAGTAGATGAAGCTCTGTTGAAAAAAAACTTGCTTTGTATTTAATTATTTGGTTCCATTTTTTATACATTTATAGTTTTTACTATATCTAGAAATAAGAACAATTGCATGTTCCTTTTCAGAATCATCTAGAGTAAGCAGGCCAAGAGTATTTTTGATAATTAACAGACCATTGTCTGCTAAGATGATGAAGCACATTGAGTTTTTCAAAGAAACCAACAACATAGCAATATAAAATAATAATTAAATCCCCCAGTGTGACAAAGGGGTAAGCGGTATGACCATGACCCACTGTCATTTTTTTTTCAATAGGTGTGTGTGTGTGTGTGTATGCATGTGTGTGTTTGTGTTCAGGAGTCGGGGTCTTGCTCTGTTGGCCAAGACGGAGTGCAGTCGCACATATGTAGAAATAATCTTGAACTATCTTAGCTATGAGCAATTAATGTAATGAAATACAATTAATGTATTTCTAAAATGTACTAATTTTAGAAATGGTAATATAGGTATTGTAAATTCATGGTCTTTCGGGGGTTTATTGTGATGAAATTAAAAGGCTAAATTACTCTTAAGAGTTCTTATAACTTTCGAAGAAGAAATGTTGGGGTCATGTATTAAAAGGATTTGGCTTTGATTATAGCTTTACAGTGAAGTTCATTTCTTGTGTGACCACGTCTTTAAATTATTTAAATAAGTCTTTTCCATCAAGTGCAGTTTTCCTGTCAAGGTTTATGTCTTTTTTTGGGGGGTGGGGTGGGGATGGAGTCTCACTCTGTTGCCCAGGCTGGAGTGCAATGGCACAATCTTGGCTCACTGCAACCTCCGCCTCCTGGGTTCAAGCAATTCTTCCGCCCCAGCCTCCCGAGTAGCTGGGATTACAGGCAACTGCCATCATACCCGGCTAATTTTTGTAAAGACAACGTTTCACCATGTTGGCCAGGCTGGTCTTGAACTCCTGACCTCAGGTGATCCACCTGCCTCGGCCTCCCAAAGTGCTGGGAGTACAGCCGTGAGCCACTGCGTCCGGCCAGTTTATTTCTATAAATGAGTTTTTAAAAATCATATTGTGAATTCATCACATAAGTGAATGAAACCTTTTCTTTGCCTGTGTTCTCATCTCTTCTCCCTTCACCACAGAAATGCTAAAAGTCATTTGTGTCCAAGAAAATTAATGTAATAATTTTTTAAAATCCTCCTTTTCCCCAAATAAGTGCTCATACTCTTTTCACCTTAATTGGAGGTGAAAAGCTGAATTCCCTACTACTGAAGATAGATCTGGATTGCTTGGTAGAATATGCAAGATGGTTCTTAGGTGCCACCCCCTCCCCCCCGCCCCCCCCCCCCCCCCCCCACCGACACACACACGATTTTAGAGAAAAATCTGTGGCCAGTTCATTTACACTTGAATGTAGAAATCTAGTATTTCCTGATTGCTCAATTTGCTGTTTAGAGATGCAGCTTAAAATAGCCATCTATGGAGTTAGACTGATCCATGACGGCTTAACAGTGTTGGACCAACCTCTCTTGGCCCTAAACTATGCAGCTATTTTAAGCTATGATCCTAAGAACTGACAGGGCATACTGTACCCTCTTAGCACTGAGCATTAGTTCTGTATTTCCAGAGCTAGACTGATTTAAACTTCTATAGAATTAAAGCTATCATTGTAATGTTTTGGGAATTGTTTTGTTTTGTTTTGTTTTGTTTTGTTTTGAGTGAGAGTCTCACTCTGTCACCAGGCTGGAGTGCAGTGGCGCGATCTCAGCTCACTGCAACCTCCGCCTCCCGGATTCAAGCAATTCTCCTGCCTCAGCCTCCTGGGTATCTGGGACTACAGGCATGTACTACCATGCCCGGCTAACTTTTTGTATTTTTAGTAGAGACAGGGTTTCACTGTGTTAGCCAGGCTGGTATCGATCTCCTGACCTTGTGATCCACCTGCCTCAGCCTCCTAAAGTGCTGGGATTACAGGTGTGAGCCACCGTGTTTTGGAAATTCTTATACCCACCCACACAAGCTGCCAGCTTGCCATGGTATATCAGATTTCATTAAAATAAATACTGTGGCAGAGGGGAAAGATACTAACCATAAACTCTTTGTGTTTTACCCAGGTAATATATTTTGAGCATTACTTCTTTGGATGAACTGCCTGTAAAACAGAAAAGTCCCAAGAATCGTTTGATGATCACTGTAATAAGATTATACTGTTTTTAGATGGTTAGTACACTAATACCTGATTCTGTGATTGCCTTTGCTCATATTTTCTGCTCTCATGGAAGATTGCTTTTTACCGTTATTTCCTGTTTTATCCATTTAATTGTTAGTGGCCCTGTTTACTAACTTTGTCCTCTTACCACTTCTCAACTGCATATCCATTTCTTTGGGACTTATTCCTTAAATTCCTACTAAGTCTAAGCACAAGGCTAAGTTCTGAGAGCATAAAGGTAGAAGCCTTTGCCTTCTAAAAGGTTATGTTCCAGTTGAGGAGACAGAATATTCATTAAAATAAAAGGTAATGCATAGAAGTAATACAAGTGGCATATGCTAAAAGAGAGATGAATGGTAAAAGATGGTAATACTAAAATTAAGAGCAGGATGAATCTTCTGAGAGCCAGGGCAGAAATAAAAGACTCCATGAAGCCTGGTAGGCTTGAACTGATTCTTTGAGAAAAGGAGAGCCCTAACAGGAATAAAGAAGGAAGGCATTGTACAAAAGATAGTGTGTCCGGAATTGGTGGGTTCTTGGTCTCAATGACTTCCAAGAATGAAGCCACGGACCCTTGCAGTGAGTGTTACAGTTCTTAAAGGCGGCGTGTCCAGAGTTTGTTCCTTCTGATGTTGGGATGTGTTCGAAGTTTCTTCCTTTTGATGGGTTTATGGTCTCACTGGCTTCAGGAGTGAAACTGCAGACCTTCGCGGTGAGTGTTACAGCTCATAAAGGCAGTGTGGACCCAAAGAGTGAGCAGCAGCAAGATTTATTGCAAAGAGCAAAAGAACAAAGCTTCCACAGTATGGAAGGGGACCCGAGCGGGTTGCCACTGCTGGCTCGGGCAGCCTGCTTTTTTCTGGCCCCACCCACATCCTGCTGATTGGCCCATTTTACAGAGAGCCGATTGGTCTGTTTTACAGAGCGCTGATTGGTCCGTTTTGACACGGTGCTGATTGGTGCGTTTACAATCCCTGAGCTAGATACAAAAGTTCTCCACGTCACCACTAGATTAGCTACATACAGAGTGTAGATTGGTGTATTTACAAACCCTGAGCTAGACACAGAGTGCTGATTGGTGCATTTACAAACCTTGAGCTAGACACAGAGTGCTGATTGGTGCATTTACAAACCTTCAGCTAGATAGAGAGTGCCGATTGGTGCATTCACAATCCCTTAGCTAGACATAAAGATCTCCAAGTCCCCACCAGATTAACTAGACACAGCTGATTGGTGCATTTACAAACCTTGAGCTAGACACAGAGTGCTGATTGGTGTATTTACAATCCCCTAGCTAGACATAAAGGTTGTCTAAGTCCCCACCAGACTCAGGAGCCCAGCTGGCTTCACCCAGTGGATTTTGCACCAGGGCTGCAGGTGGAGCTGCCTGCCAGTCCTGTGCCATGCACCCGCACTCCTCAGCCCTTGGGCAGTCGATGGGACCGGGCGCCATGGAGCAGGGGGCGGTGCTTGTTGGGGAGACTCAGGCCGTGCAGGAGCCCGCGGGGGTGGGGGGAGACTCAGGCTGTGCAGGATCCCACGGCTGGGTGGGGGTAGACTCAGGCATGGTGGACTGCAGATCCCGAGCCCTGCCCCGCGGGGAGGCAGCTAAGGCCTGGTGAGAAATCGAGCACAGCGCCCGCCACTGGGCCAGCACTGCTGGGGGACCCGGCGCATCCTCCGCAGCTGCTGACCCAGGTGTTAAGCCCCTCACTGCTGGGGGCCAGCAGGGCCGGCTGGCCGGCCAGCTGTTCCAAGTGCAGGGCCCGCCAAGCCCACACCCACCCGGAACTCTAGCTGGCCCGCAAACACTGCGTGCCGCCCCGGTTGCCACCCGTGCCTCTCCCTCCACACCTCCCTGCAAGCCGAGGGAGCTGGCTGCAGCCTCGGCCAGCCCAGAGAACGGCTCCCACGATGCAGCAGTGGGCTGAAGGGCTCCTCAAGCGCAGCCAGAATGGGCGCCAAAGCCGAGGAGGCACCAAGAGTGAGCCAGGGCTGCGAGGGCTGCCAGCACGCTGTCACCTCTCAATAGGAAGTTGGAATATGCTTTGTATAAGAAAGAATGGATAGACCTTTAAAGTTGTAGTGGAGACTTTGAGGAGAATGTTAGAAAATGAAGTTCACAAGGTTGGTAGAAGTTTGGTTGTAGAATGACAATGTCAGACCAAGGACAGGTGAAAAGGATATGTGAATGTGTATATTTTTGAGGGGTAGGGGACAGGAAGTTTCATTTATAAAGCAGTGTTTTAGTTTTAGTGTTTTTTTTTGTTTTTTTTTTTTTTTTTTGAAGACAGGATCTCACTCTGTTACCCAGGCAGTGCAGTGGTGTGATCTTGGCTTGCTGCAACCTCCACCTCCCAGGCTGAAGCAATCCGCCCACCTCAGCCTCCCAAGTAGCTGGGACTACAGGTGTGCTGCCACCATGCCCAGCTAATTTTTGTATTTTGTAGAGATGGGGTTTTGCCATGTTGCCCAAGCTAGTTTTATTTTTTAACAGACGTAGGAGAAATGGGGAAGCCAGTTTCGGGACCATAGTATTGACTCAGATATCAGTGATGGGAAATCTGAACTTGAGTGTAAAGTACGTGGTTCTCAAGAGTCTTAAAAAAATAAAAATAAAAAAGAATTTGATGTATGAATGGAGAGAGGAAAAACATTTTAAGGGTAATTCTGTAGAGTTTGAATCTGGATGACCATGAAAGTGCTTGTGCCATTGAAAGAAATGACTTCTAGAAAATGAAAGTGATGAACCTGAATTTTGATATTTGTTAATAAGTCTGAGCTAATAGTATATTGAAAGTGTCTAGTTTGTATCTGGAGATTGGTCCTGAGAAGAGATCAGAATCAGCAGTCTAGATATGAAAGTCTTTTGCATGGAGATGGTGTTGAAATTATGGCAGTGTATGAAATTGAGGCAGATAGTTTTGAGTTTGAATTGCAGAATTATGAGAACTGAACTTAGGGTTACACCTGGTCTTTGGGGGCCAAAAGCAGAAAGTTAAGAAAAGTGAGAACCATCAGAGAAATAGAAAGAGAACAGGGTAGTATGTCAGCAGCTAAGAGGAATCTCAGATGGTATTGAATGTTGACTTGAGAGTATTGAGAAAAGTTCAGCAGGTTTTGTGTTTGAATCATTTGATAAGACCTAAGAACTGTGCTGTTCAATATGAAAGCCATTGGTCACATGTGGCTTATAAACCTAAAATTAATTAAAATTAAAAACTTATTTCCTCAGTTGCATTAACTACATTTAAAGTGCTGATAACCACATGTGGCAAGAGGCTATCATTGGACAGCACTGATAAATAACTTTTCTTTTTTTTTTTTGAGACAGGGTCTGTCACCCAAGTGAAAGTGCTTCTAAAATGAGATTTTAAAAAGATGAGTCAATGTTTGGAGAACTAGTCAGATGCTGATAATAGAAGGGAGAATAAAGATACTTTTGGGTGACTTCTCAGTAAATTAGGAGGCAAAGTCATCTACAGATTGTAAGGTGCAAGGAAAGGGGAATGAGGATGAGGACAGAGGGAAAAAAATTGGAACAGCCAATGAAGGGCTATGTACATTGCCAACATAGGATGAATGAAAGGTTACCAAGCAACAGTGATGGCTCAGGTAATGTAAAGTTTAGGGCTTTATTAGCTCTCCTGTAACCTCTTTGCTTGGTGTTTAGCAGCCTAAGAACACCAGAAAGTGGATGATAAGAATTACCATCAGGTATGGCAGAAGTTCAGAGAGACACAAGGGATTACCACGGATGCTAAGCGAAGCCAGAGGAGGGTTGGATTGAGAGTGTGTCCACATAACTAGGGAACAAAGTGAGGATGAAGATTAAGTTCAAAAATAAAGGGAGTGAAAGGGACAGGAAGTTAAATATCGTGGTTGGAGAAGAGATAGTGCCAAGCCTGACTTCTTGGAGGAAGAGCAGTTCTAGTTGAAGACAGAGTTTGAGCTGGGTTCTATCTGTAGGAGACATCTGAATGTAGAACTGATTTTTTTTCCAAACCTGCTTCCTCTCCGGGGTTCCCCTATTTCTGTTAATGGGATCATCATCACTCAAATTAGAATACTTATAGATTTATTTGATCTTTATCAATTAATTATCTTAACAAAAGTTTATAGTTCTAAGGTTCAAGTCTTAGTTTTGCCACTTAAATCTTGATCAAGTGTTTCTCTAGGTCTGAGTGTCCTCATCTGTAAAATGGCAGAAATCATGTTACTTTAGTGGGATAAGATATGTAAAGTACTTTGCACAGTGCTTAGAACACAGAAAAGATTTCACTAAGTGCTAGCAACTATTTATTATGATAATTATTATTTATTCTTATATCTGATTCATTCCCTTGTCAGGGCTCTCTCTTTTTTTTTTTTTTTTGAGGTGGAGTCTAGTTCTGTCGCCCAGGCTGGAGTGCATGGCCTCCCGGGTTCATGCCATTCTCCTGCCTTAGCCTCCCTAGTAGCTGGGACTACAGGCACCCACCACCACGCCCAGCTAATTTTTTGTATTTTTAGTAGAAATAGGGTTTCACTATGTTAGCCAGGATGGTCTCGATCTCCTGACCTCATGATCCACCCGCCTCGGCCTCCCAAAGTGCTGGGATTACAGGCGTGAGCCACTGCGCCCGGCCAGTCAGGGCTCTCTTTCAGAGCCTCATGATCTGGAAGGTAAAATAGCTTCTTTCCTAACTGGTATCTCTGCCTCTAGGTTTTCACATGTTTATTTTGTTCTTGACATTTCAGAGTTTTCCTAAAACTGAGATCTGATACACCCCTGCTCCGTTTGTCACAATCTTCGTTTAAAAATCTATTTTCTATTTTTTTTTTTAAGAGATGGGGTCTTACTGTGTTGCCCTGGCTAGACTCAAACTCCTGGGCTCAGGCAGTTCTCCAGTCTCAGCCTTCTGAGTAGCTGGGACCACAGGTGTGCACCACTGTGCCAAGCTTCCTCACAACCTTCATAGGCTTCCAATTGCAGACTTTTCAAGTTATAAAAACTGTCAAGAGGTAATAGAGCCCAATGTAGAATAAAAGTTGGTGATAGAGGCTATAGCAATGCATTACTACTATGGTGACTAATTGTACATCTAAAGGACCGGAAGTAGCTTTAAAACTTTTTGAGACTATTTAAAATTTCACGTAGAATTAGCCAGATTTTCCTTTTTTGATTTATTTTTCACCATCAACTTAGGCAAGTATGGTTCAACATAGAATGAGGGAAAATTAGAAAGTTTTTTTTGTTTTGTTTTAAATATGGCAAATTCTGTTTAAAAAAAGTATTCAGATCTTTCTAGGGTTTGCCGGCTAGGAAGGATTTCCTCAACATAAACAGAGTTGAGAATAGTTGACAGTTATCTGGAGCAAGATTAGAATAAATAGAAATAACTAGGTACCAAAGAGGGTGTATGTCTTTGTTTTCCTAAGCTTTTCTCTCCAACACCAAATGACTAGAGTTGCCTTTCCTTCCTAGCTCAGGGAGTTTCAAAAGAGCAATACCTTCAAGCATCAGAATTGATAGACAGGTGTTACTGTGTTTACCTCTAACTCCCTGTTGCCTGCAAAATCCAAATAATATCCTAGTGCTTAAGGAGAGAATATAGCCAACCGGAAAAGAGTGTAGGGCTCTGGATTCAGGCTGACCTAGGTTCACATCTTAGCTTTGCCACTTAATAGCAGCTATGTAATCTTGGGAAATATACATAACCTCCCCAAATCTTAGAAGACAGCATTAGACAAAGTATAAGTGTAAAATAGTTTAGTTCGATTATAGCCATTTAGTAAATTGAGTAAGTGCAAATGATTATTGTGTGGCAGGTATTCTGGATTGGGGATGGGAAGGATGGGCATAATACCTTAACAAGGATTCCGTCTCTCCTACCCTAGAAAGTCCCTTCTTTAAGAAGTTGACAGCCTGGACAACATAGCAAGACCTTGTCACAATAAAAAATTTAGCTGGGTATGGTGGCACTGGCCTGTTGTCCTACTGGAGAGGGCTGAGGCGGGATGATTGCTTGAGCCTAGGGGTTTGAGATTACAGTGAGCTATGATTGCACTACTCCACTGCAGCCTGGGCAACAGAGCAAGACCCTGTCTCTTAAAAAAGAAAAAAGTTTAATTAAGGCCCTTCCTGATCTATCCTTCCAACCCCATCTTTAGCCCCCTCATTTCCTTGAACTTTAATCTCCAGTGGTATGCTGTCTCAGGGTTATGTCTTTAAATATAGCCTTCCCACTGCCTTCCCATTTGCCTTTATTCTTTCCACCTGTCAGTGGATTCATCTCCTCTGTGAAGCCTTCATTGTTTCTTTTTGACAGTAAATCACTGTCCTCTCTGTTAAGTAGGCATTTTATGCACATTTTTGTTATTGTGCATATTATAATTATTTATTTGAGTGTGTCTTCCCTACAGGTGAGGGCTTCTGGTCAGATCTTATTTATCATTTCTCCAGCAGCATTAAGCACATAGCAGGTACTCAGTAGATGTTTGCTGAATGAATAAATCTCACTTGTATACTAAGTCCACATCCAAAGTGCTAGGACTTAAGGAAATGTGAATGGCTGTTAAGTATTTGTACTTAATACATTTGCAGTTTGTTTTACTGGAGTTAACATTCCTCTTGAGTGTTTATCATATTCCAGACATTATGCTAAGACGTGTGCTATATACACTATTTCAGTCAACTCCCACAGCTCCCAGGTCCTCAAAGGAAGAAACTGCAGGGAGAATCAGAACTCAGAAACAGGTCTGCTTGACCCAAAAGTTCTACTTTCAGCTCTACTAAACTGTTGCGCCTGTTCAGTAACTCAGTATTGGTTCACAGATTGTACATAACCCATAGTATGTTGATAGTCCTGGAAGTCATTGGCTAATGTGGTTCACCTTCATTTAAGAGATACAGAAGGTACTCGGTTATTTCTTAATATTTTCATTTATAGTTCATCTACAGGAAAACATGTCATTGAAGCTCTTCCATAAGGCAAAGAAGTATTTTGTAATTAATAAGCATAATTTTCAAATCTAGGATTTTTTTTTTTTTTTACCATCACTGTACCATGGAATCTCTCTAGTCATATGTCTGTCAAAACTGTCACAGCCTATTCCCAAATTTATATAGCTCTCTTTTCAAAGGCTTTAACTCAGAGTCATATAGTTTCTGTTTTTGTGGAGACTCATGTAGTTTTTATAGGGCTCACACAAATGTACCATATTTTAATTTTTCATATGTTTTGTTATAGCTGTTTATAATGATATGAATGAGAAGCATAAATGTTAGTTGAGTTATTCCAATGCTGAGTTTCAGTGGATTTCTTAATCTCAGCATTATTGACATTTTAGGCCAGGTAATTCTTTGTTTTTGGGGTCTGTTTTGTGCATTGTAAGATGTTTAGCAGCATCCCAGGCCTCTACTCACTATATACCAGTAATCTCACACTTTGTGACAACCAAAAATGTCTCCAGACATTGCTGAGTATCTCCTGGAAGGCAAAATTACCTTCATTTGGGAACCACTGGCTTAAAGGTATTTAGAGCCAACAAAAGTAGAATTAAAAAAAATTTTTTTTTTAAATCTAGTTACCTTTAAAAAAACAACTTTATTTATATATACACATACCATATTATACAACAACTTCAAGTGTATATTCAATGGCTTTTGGTATATTGATAGAGTTTTGCAGCTATCACTACCCACAATCTAGTTTTAGAACATTTATATGACCTCATAAAGAAACCCTTATTAGCAGTCATTCCCCATTTCTCCTTTCTATGCTCCCCAGCCCTAAGCATATTTGGTTATCTTTTTATGTTTAGGAATATACATCCTCCTTGCTTATTTTAAGTCAGATCATTATGTAAACCAAATCCTATTTTAGAGTGTGTTTATTGAAAATTATTTGCAATGTTAGGAGACATATTTTTTGAGAGGACCTTAGACATTTTCTTAGGCAGATTCCAAGTTTAATCTGTAAAGGAAGTCAATCTAGGTAGGCTCAGTTAAGAATCATTTTAGTATTATTCAGAACAGAAAAAATCCCACTGGCCCCCATGGCAAGTTTTGTATCATAGAAATCAACAGCTTTTGTTTTTCCTGATCAGTTCTATTAGAAAACCTTGTTCCCTAGGTTATATGCACAAAACATAATTAAGAAACACATGTACTTTGAACCTGCTGTATGATTATTATTAAATAGGTCAATTTCAGTTTATTGGTTGGTGAGTTTATTTATAGGTAGATAGATAAATAGTTTTGTTTTTCAAATTTGCGGATCTGTCTTACTTACAGAGTAATGTTACTTACTATTTACTATAAGAAAAAACCTTGCAAATCGTCTTTTCCAAAAGAAGAAATAAGGCACAGTTGGATTATTTTGTGTACACACACGCATCTGTTTTAAACTGTGTTCATTTCTGTCCCTATTCCTAAGCTAACAGCACCTTATTTTAATTACTGTAGCTACCTACATAACATATCTTTATTCTACTATTCTGCTTTTTCAGAGTTTTCTTAGCTGATTTTTCACGTGTCAAATTAGCAGAGTTTCATGGAAAAGTTTCGAATTAAATTTGTGATTGCATTCACTTCATAGAATAATTTTGGAAGAATTGACACATTTAGTTTAATGATTCTTCCTATCCAAGAACATATATTTCTCTCTTTTGAGGTCTTGTTTTATATCGTTTATTAAATCTTCCTCAAGATCTTGCATATTTCTAATTAGATTGATTTCTCAGATATTTGTGGTTATTATTGCTATTATGAATGGAATTTTTTTTTTCTTTTTCAATTGCTTGTTGCTGATATGGTTGGGAACTGTTGCTTTTTTATGTTGCTCTTGTATTTGGCCATCTCGCTGATGTCCAGATGTCATATTATGATAATTTGTTGATTTTTCTATAGTTTTCTAAGTAATATAATTATATCTTTTGTAAATCATGACAGTTTCGTTAATTCCTTTTAAGTCTTTATTTCTTATATAGATCTGTTATTTCTTGCCTTACTACATTGGCTTAGACCTTAAGGAAATGTACAGTATTAGAGGTGAGAGCAGTAATCACTTCTATTAGAAACTACAGTGAGATATCCAATTTTTTGTTTATTAGATGATTTTATACATTTTACTGAATTTCTCATGCTCCATGAGATGAAACAGTATTCTCCCATACTTCTGGTGGAAATGTAAATGAATGCAGCTCTTTATATATACTCCTGTATTTTTATAATCTAGATAGTCTTACAAATGTTTCATGTCCTTTGATTTAGTAATCTCACTTCTTGGACTATCCCTTGGAAATAATAAACAATGTTTTAGTTCAAGTTGCTCATTACTTTATGTTACTTATAATAAGTATTTGGAAATAAATATCTAACAGTACAGTAATGGCTTTGTAAATTATGGTATATGATGAAATATTGCACAACCATTATATTAAAATAATTTGTAATATTAATAACTTAGAAGTACTTATATTATTAAATAAGTAAAAGAGGATAATACAGAATTTTTATGTAGTAAAGTTGTATCAGCATTAAAATGCATTGAACAAAGATTAAAACAGAACTTAGATCACCACATCAAAATGATAATAGTGGTAATCTATGGGTAATTACTTTCTGGATGATTTCATTTCCTCATTCATAGTTTTCTATGGTGAGCATGCTTTGTTCTTAAAATCAGAAGAAAAAGAAACTTAAAGTGTATATGTTTGTAATACTAAATTATTTACTTTCATCAAAATAGGTAGAAAGGGAGAAATCTTAGCCTATTCCCTAAATGGCAAGTTTAGTTATAATTTTTTTTTTTTTTTTTTTGAGACGGAGTCTTGCTCTGTCGCCCAGGCTGGAGTGCAGTGATGAGATCTCCGCTCACTGCAACCTCCGCCTCCCGGGTTCAAGTGATTCTCTTGCCTCACCCTACCAAGTAGCTGGGACTAAAGGTGCCCGCCACCACACCCGGCTAATTTTTTTGTATTTTTAGTAGAGACAAGATTTCACCATATTGGCCAGGCTAGGACTAGTTGGTCTCAAACTCCTGACCTTGTGATCCACCCACCTCGGCCTCCCAAAGTGCTGCAATTACAGTCATGAGCCACCATGCCGGGCCTGTAATTTTTTAGAGTTAACATTTTTATAATACTCTTTTCAAAAAAAACACCTTGCTGAATGTAGATAGCAAATGTCATAGGATAAATCTGATACCTGAGAGAGTAGTACATAGTTTCAGAACCAAGGTTGAGAGTTATGCTCTGGGATCTGCTTCTAAATGATCTGACTGCCATATCAGTGAGTCAGGGAGGAATTGTAGCAGATATCCACTTGATTTGGTTTCTTACTGTCTTGTCACCCATGTGCATGTGTATTGTAAACTAGCTGTCATCTAGCAGCCCTGTGATATACTGCTGGCCGAGTTTCTTAAGAAAGCTTCTATGTTTGTATAGATTTTAGATTATCATTCGCTTTATTTAAGAAACATTCAATAAGTACTTTCAGTGTGCCAGGAACCTTGGTAGCTAAAGGACAAATGACATAAAAACCACACAGATGGCCTCTTTCTTGAGCAGCTTTTGTTGGAAATAATTTATGACTAATATTATGATGGAATGAGATGGTATCTTACTAGTAAGACCAGAAATACTTAAATTCTAATTCAACCAATTCTTGAGATCCCTTAGGGAGCTAGGTATACCAAAATTCAAATTAGAATTTGTTGGCTTAGGCATACGCCCCTGCCTCACAATCCAGAGAACTAGGTTATTCTATATGGAATATGCCTTTTTCCTTTACTAGCTAAACCTGACTTTCCTTTCTACGTGTTAGCTTAAATTCAAGTCTTCTCAAATTTTACTGCTCTACTAAGGCAAAAAACTACTGGTACTAAAAGAAAATGAGCAAGAAATTGTCCAACAAGCTAGATCTTGTTGAATAGTTAGCAATTCAGATATCTTACTACCTACCAACAAACTGTCCCCCTCCATTACCTTGGCCCAGTTTCTATATTTGAAAAAAATTAAAAAAAAAAAAGCAGAACAAAAAAAGGAATAAAAAAGATGGCTTGGCTACTCCAAGCAGCCTTGGAATGTTTTACCTCTGGTAATGTGGAAGAAAATAAAAGAACAGCCATCCTCAGTCTGTTTCACCATAATGTGTAGTTACAATACCAATAAATTTTGAGTTATTAAAAAAATTATTTTACAAAGCAGTTTCATTGGTAAGAAGGATTAAAGACTAAAATCTGTAAGATGAATAGGCTTTTGTCAGACCAAGGGAGATGGAGATTTGGGGTGGGAGAATGTGTTGGATTCCAGCTATATTATTCAAATGCTCGGAGACACAGAACATTAGAGAAGACAGGAGTTCACTGTAGGTGATGGTGAGAGTGGGCATGGAGCAGGAGTGCCAAGAGATGAAGTTATAAAACTAAGCAAGAGTTAGATCATGAAGAACTTCATGTACTATGCTAAGAAATACTGACCTTATTGTGAATGTATGGAGGGCCCATTGGTTTTCTGGGGAGCTAGGTCTGCAATATGAATATTAGAAGGGGCAAAACTGGTGATAAGGGCTTGCACTAGTGTACAAGCAATAGGTATGGTGAAAATGGAGACATTTGAGATATTTTGAAGAGGTAGACTCAACAGGGACTTATGATCAACATAGATAATGTATATGGTGGAAAGAGAATAGCTTTTTGAGTTGGATAAGTCTGGGTTCAAATCCCAGCTCTGTCACTTTTCCATTTTAGGATCTTGGATGTTTTACATACCCCTGAGAACCTTAGTTTTCTCATCTTGATTGGGACAGTAAGCTGGGTGCCGTGGCTTGTGCCTGTACTCCCGGCTACTTGGGAGGCTGAGGCAGGAGGATCACTTGAGGTCAGGAGTTTGAGTGTAGCGTGGGCAACATAGTGAGACATAATCTCTAAAAGAATTTTAAAAATTAGCTAGGTGTGGTGGCATGCATCTGTAGTCCCAACTACTCAGGAGGCTGAGGCAGGAGGATTGCTTGAGTCCAAGAGTTAGAGGCTACAGTAAGCCATGATTGTGCCACTGTACTCTAGCCTGGGCAAGAGAGCAAGACTCCATTTATTAAAAATAAAAATTTGGGACAGTAATATTCAGCCCATAGGGATGTGAAACAATATATGGAAAACATCCAGTAAAGTGCCTTACCACATAGTAGATATAAAACAATAGTTGCTCTTGTTGTCAGGGATGAAGGAGATAGAGAGGAATCAAGAATGACTTCCAAATTTTCTATTTGAATGGTGAAAAAGAGCTATATTAGGAAAGTGGGCTAAGCTATCTGGTTCTTAGATTGCTTGTGAGGAATCAGGTGGAAATGTTCACTGGCAGTTGATAGTAAGAGTATGACACTTCTGAGTGGAAGGCACAGATCTGTGAGATAATCAGCTTACACATAGCAGTAAAAGTTATGAAAGTAGATGAGGTCCCCCAAGAAGAGTTAGAATGAGAAGTCAGAACCCTGGAGAGTGGCCTAGGAAGAGTAGAGGGTGTTTTTTGTTTGATTGTTTGTTTGTTTGTTTGTTTTTGAGAGGGACTTTCTCTGTCACCCAGGCTGAAGTTGAAGTACAGTGGTGCCATCATGGCTCACTGAAGTCTTGATCCCCAGGGCTCAAGTGATCCTCTCACCTCAGCACCTCATTCTCATGAGTAGCCAGGACTACAGGCACATGCCACCATGCCTGGCTAATTTTTTAATTTTTTTAAGAGATGGCATCTCACTGTGTTGCCTAGGTTGGTCTTGAACTCCTGGGCTCAAGCAGTCCTCCTGCCTTGGTCTCCCAAAGTGCGGGGATTACAGGTGTGAGCCACTGCACCTGGCTGATAAATCTTTTCAGAATGTGACATAAATTTAGATTTAAGTGCTGATTTTAAAAAATTGCTAAGGCCATGCATGGTGGTGCATGCCTGTAATCTCAGCTACTTGGGAGACCAAGGCAGGAGAATTGCTTGAGCCCTAGAGTTCAAGACTGGTCTGAACAGCAGAGTGAGACCCCCATCTCTTAAAAAAAAAAGAAAAAAAAAAACAACCAAACAAAAAGGAGCTAACAGAGAAGAAGGGGTTTCTGAAATGTAGGAAGTTAGCTCACAGAGTCAAAATTGAATAAGGATGGAGTGGTGAGTGGTGTCAAATGCAGCAGAGCAGTCCTGTAATGGTCACTGAGAAAATGCACAATAGATTTGGTCGTTAGGAGGAAGACTGTGAACCAGGAGCTGAGTAAGTCCTTGTGGTAGAGTGCTTTGAATGCCAGACTTTGGTCAGTGGAAGAATGATTAAATGTTATTGAGCACGAAAGCGAGATGATCAGAACACTACTTTTTTATTTTTCTGGCAGCAGTGTGAAGGATGAGAAAGGAGGGAAAGCTCAATTTAGGTTGGTAGAGGCACAGATTGAGCAAGGGCTTGGATCAAGATGATAATCTTGCTTGGAAACAGGTTAGCGTAAGAGCTGTTATGCAGTAGTGTCTTCAAAATTTGGTCATCACTGGATGTAATGATTAAAGAAGTAGCCTAAAAGATGACATTTTAAGGTTTTCAGTGTGGATAACAAGGAGAGTAGGAGTAGCATTTACTGAAACAGGGACATTAGCAGAAGCAAGACTGGAAGATGAAATCATTTTTTATTTTTAAACTTTGATTTATTAAGCATATGTTATTGAGTGGCACTGTTATTGAGTTATTAGGCACTGTTACGATACTAGAGATACAGCAGTGAACATAATAGGCAAGATCCCTACTTTCATGGCACTTTACCTTCAGAAGTGAGGTGAAGACCAAATTATAAAAGGACAAAGTAATTTAAGACAAATAAGACAAAACTAGGTGATGATACAGTGATATACTGAGGGGAACTTTTAGATGGGATGGTCAGCAATGGCATTTCTAAAGAGGAGAGATTTGAACTCAGACCAGAATATTACAAAGGAATCAATTATGCAAAGATCTGGGTGCAAAGGCATCCCCACTTAGACTGGAGAGTATATGCAAAGTCCCTAAGAAGGAAATGAGCTTCATTTATTTGAGGGCCAAAAGAGAGGCCAGTATATCAGGTGCAGAGTGAGCAAGGGAGAGACTAATAGAGATGAGCTCTGAGAAGTCAATAGAATTAAACTTAAGTGGGGCCTCGGAGGTCTTGCTCTGGAGTTTGGTGGCTTACTGATGGCAGTGGAAATAAAGCAGTATGTTGAACTTAGCTGTCTGTGAAACATCTAGATGAAGTCAATTAACAGGCTTCAATATACAAACTCAAATATAATTTGCCTCTATTATTCATTGAAATAACTTTCCAAGTTGTTTAGGCACTGAACAAAGAAATGCTCACAATGTGGAGGCTTGAGGAGTGTGTCAAGGACGTGGTCAGGGGACCAGAGGGATCAGGAATCTCTAGCAGTTCTTCCCCACCCCTCACCCCCAAACTTAGCTTTGACTTGAAACTCATCTAGCAGTTCTTTACCAAAATAAAGGTCATCTTAAATATTATTGCGACCTTTAAAGTAATGACTGTTATATAAATGTTATGGGAAAAGTAGTCAAAGAATCACGGCCAAAAATACCTGTGTCTTCAGGGGATGTAAAGGGTACTTACCAACTTAAAATACCTGCAGCTCCATAGGGACCATGCTGTAGATTTTGTATAGTGCTTGTTCAGACAGTACTCTCATTTCTAGAAATGCATTTTTTGCAGTAAACAAAGTGTGTGTATCACTGTGCTTCTTGGTACACAAGTAGTTTGAATAGATTGTGTAGCCAAGGTCATCCTTAAGGCATCTAGTTTTACTGAATACGTGTTCAAAAATACTGAAACAAAATAATTATAACTTTTGTTTATGTATTGCTTTATAATTTATATAGCCTTTACCCCTGGAAAATCAACTTGATCCTCAGGAACAGCTCTTTAAAGTAGATAGGGAGCAGAAATTTTATGGAAGTCAGTGTTACTATTTTAGAGTTGAGGAAACTGAGGATCTCTGAGTGCGCAGTCATAAATTTACAACTCTCACTTCACTTGCATTGCTTTACTTACCACACCATGCTAATTCAAAGGTGTACAAAAATGTAAATTTTAGTAGAGGGTTTGTATCCTTACTAAAACAGTGACAAAATAAATTTTTTAATGTGTATGTTAGTTATGGGTGCTACCAGAAGGATTAACGGTGCTGTGGATACGCAGAGGAGAGTGAGATTGATTTTGGCTGGGAGAGTCAGAGGTTTAATTTTGTTTAGAAAATGTGTACTATTTTCTTACTTGGTACTTTTTATTGCCTCTTCTTGGTTGCCCCATACATTTAAGGTACTACATGTGCAGCTTTGAAATAACCTTCCCCACCCTTTTTTTGTTTTTTGTTTTTTGTTTTTTTTTTTTTTTGAGACAGAGTCTCACTCTTGACGCCCAGGCTGGAGTGCAGTGGCACAATTTCGGCTCACTGAAACCTCTGCCTCCCGGGTTCAAGCGATTCTCCTGCCTCAGCTTCCCAAGTAGCTGGGACTACAGGTGTGTGCCACCACACCCGGCTAATTGTTTGTATTTTTAGTAGAGATGGGGTTTCACCGTGTTAGCTAGGATGGTCTCCATCTCCTGACCTCGTGTTACACCTGCCTCAGCCTCCAAAAGTGCTGGGATTACAGGCGTGAGCCACCACGCCCAGCCTGAAAGAAACCCTTTTATTTTGTATGCAGGACCGGCATGTTTGTTTCTGCTAGCATATTTTATTCTTTTTTTGAGACAGAGTCTCGCTCTGTCGCCCAGGCTGCACAATCTCAGCTCACTGCAAGCTCCGCCTCCCGGGTTCATGCCATTCTCCTTCCTAAGCCTCCTGAGTAGCGAGTAGCTGGGACTACAGGCGCCCGCCACCACACCCGCCTAATTTTTTGTATTTTTAGTAGAGACCGGGTTTCACCATGTTAGCCACGATGGTCTCGATCTCCTGACCTTGTGATCTGACATCTCAGCCTCCCAAAGTGACATATTTTATTCTTGTATTGCCACTGAACTCAGCAGAGATGAATTGGTAACAGTAGCTACCATGTAATGAGCAATTCCGTGCCAGCACTCTGGTAGAGGATTTGTAAATTTACTTACTTAATACTTACATCAACTTTCTGAGGTAGAAACATTCTTTCATAAATTGGTGTTTTCTTTTCAGTCCATTCACATACTTGTTATTCCCACACCTGATGGAGAGAATGTAGAACTGTGTGAAAGAAAAGATAATTATAAGGCATTGTAGGCCGGGCACGGTGGCTCACACCTGTAATTCCAGCACTTTGGGAGGCCGAAGCGGGTGAATCACCTGAGGTCAGGAGTTTGAGACCAGCCTGGCAAACATGGCAAAACCCTGTCTCTACTAAAAATGCAAAAAAAATTAGCTGGGCATGGTGGCACACGCCTGTCATCCCAGCTACTAGGGAGGCTGAAGAAGAAGAATCGCTTGAACCCAGGAGGTGAAGGTTGCAGTGAGCCGAGATCGTGCTACTGCACTCCAGCCTGGGTGACAGAGCAAGACTCCATCTCAAAAAAAAAAAAAAAAAGCATTGTATTTCAGGATAATGTTAAGCCATGCAAATAGATTTTTTTGTTGTTGTTTTATTGTGCATTATTTATTATATTTTTCCCAAAGTGAAGAAGCCAAGCTGGTATATATAATAATCTGAGTGATGAAGTCTAAGCTATATAACGTGAATGAATAAAGTAATAATATCTTAAATGTCTTTTTATGATTACAGTGACAGTATGGATTAATCTTGGGTGGTTTTGCATTTCAAAAACCACTTTATGTATACACTAAAAAGAGTCGAATCAATAAAGAGATGTTTATTTAAACTATTTAGGAATGCAAGATGTCCATAAAACTTAATCCTTTGTTTAGTGACTTTTCACTCCTGTATTTTCTTGTTGTGATAAGATATGTTGCTTACCGTGGAAATGGTAATAAAGCTTTGTGTTTATATAACATCTTTTAGGGTCTCAAAATGCTTTTAGACTATCTCATGTATCCTCATAGTATTTTAGTGAGTAGGTAAGTGGCAAGTATTATCTTCATTTTACAGATGGAGAGAGAAATTAAGCCACGAAGTGGGTTAAATGATGTATGTATATAGTTCCGTTATCTAGATACATAGGCAACCTGAGCCACTAAAGAATACTATTTTTTAGAAGGATTGACATAGTATAAGCCATTAACCTCTTAGTTTTTGTACTTTACACAGATTGTTAGAAAAAATTTATTATGCACATGGATTTTTTTTTAATCCTTTCTTTAGGCGTAGAAAACATTACAATACTTCTTTTTTTTCTTCCTTTTTAGGTCAGCAGCAGGGACAAGATGGAGTAAAAGTCCAGCAAGCTACTATAGCTCCTGTAACTGTAGCAGTTGGAGGAATTGCTAATGCCACGATAGGTGCTGTTAGTCCTGACCAACTCACACAAGTGCATTTGCAGCAAGGCCAGCAGACTTCTGATCAAGAGGTACAACCTGGCAAGAGGCTTCGAAGAGTTGCCTGTTCCTGTCCTAATTGTAGGGAAGGAGAAGGAAGGTAAGTGCTGTATTTTTCAACTGTGTCTAATTGGAAGGCATAAAACAGGAGTTAAAACCAAGTAATTGGCTGGGAATGATGGTCACTAGAACCTCATTACCTTTGTAGCCTAGAAGTTGATATATAATATTAGAAAGGGAATTAAGTTGGGCTATTTTAGGAATGAAATTTGAGCGGTCCTCCACCTTGTTCCTTACACTTTTAAAAAATATTTTTTCTTTCTTCCCCACCCCTCCCCCACCCCAACAAGATGGAGTGTCACTCTGCTGCCTAAGGCTGGAGTGCAGTGGTGCAATCTTAGCTCACTGCAATCTCTGCCTCCCGGGTTCAAGCGATTCTCCTGCCTCAGCCTTCCGAGTAGCTGGGATTAATTATAGGTGCCCGCCACCACACCCGGCTAATTTTTATATTTTTAGTAGAGACGGGGTTTCACCATGTGGGCCTGGCTGGTCTCGAACTCCTGACCTCAGGTGATCCACCCACCTCAGCCCCCCAAGTGCTGGGATTACAGGTGTGAGCCACCTCGCCCAGCCCATTTTTTTTCTTTTTCATAAAATTTTTATGTAACTTTATTGATATAAAACTCATTCATACACCATACAGTTCACGAATTTAAAGTGTACAATTCAGTGGTTTTTAATATATTCAGAGCTGTGTAGACATGACTACAATCAATTTTAGAGTGTTTTCATCATCCCCAGAATAAATTCTGTATCTTTTTTAAGCATCACCCCCTTATCCCAACCCTTCCATCCTAGACAACTAATTTCTGTCTTTATAGATTTGCCTTTTCTGAACAATTCATATAAATGGAATCATGGTCTTTTGTGACTGGTTTCTTTTAGCATAATGTTTTCAAGGTTCAGCCATATTACAGTATGATCAATACTTCATTCCTTTTTAGGGACAAATAATATTCCACTCTATGGATATGCAATATTTTTGTTTATCCTGTCAATTGAAGGACATTTGGTTTTATCCACCCACTGGCCGTTATGAATAATACTGCAGTAAACATTTGTGTAGAACTGTTTGTGTGGACATATGTTTTCATTTCTCTTGTATTTATATGAAATTACCTAGAAATGGAATTTCTGGGTCATATTGTAACTCTATGTTTAACCATTTGAGGAACTTACCGACTGTTTTCCAAAGTGGCTGTACCATTTAACATTTCCATCAATAGGGTATGAAGGTTCCAGTCTCTCTAGATCGTTGCCAGTACTTGTCATTATCTGACTTTATGATTAAAGCTATCCTAGTGAAGTGATATGTCACTGCAGTTTTGTTTTTACTGATACTAATGATATTGAGCATCTTTTCTTGTTCTTATTGGCCATGTTTGTATCTTTGGAGAAATATTTATTTGGATCTTTTGCCCATTTTAAATTATTTATTTTTCATTATGGAATTGTCTCTTTATATATTCTACATACAAATTCCTTATCAGATATACGATTTGAAAATATTGTCTCCTGGCTGGGCGCAGTGGCTCACGCCTGTAATCCCAGCACTTTGGGAGGCCAAGGCAGGTGGATCACCTGAGGTCAGGAGTTCAAGACCAGCCTGACCGGCATGGAGAAACCCTGTCTCTAATGAAAATACAAAATTAGCCAAGCATGGTAGCGCATGCTTGTAATCCCAGCAACTCGGGAGGCTAAGGGAGGAGAATTGCTTGAACCCAGGAGGCGGAGGTTGCAGTGAGCCGAGATCGCGCCACTGCACTCCAGCCTGGGTGAAAGAGCGAAACTCCATCTCAAAAAAAAAAAAAGAAAGAAAAAAGAAAAATATTGTCTCCCATTGTGTGAATTGTCTGTATACTTTCTTGATAGTGCCTTTGCACCAAAGTTTTAATTTTGAAGTCTAGAGTTTTCTATTTTCCTTTATTGCTTCTGCTTTTGGTATTGTATCTAAGAATTCATTGCCAAATCCGAAGTCATTAAGATTCCTAGTTGTTTTTTTTTTTTTTTTTAAGATAATTTTATAGTTTTTACTCTTACATTTAGGTCTGTGATTATTTTGGGGTTAATTTTTATATATGGTGTTAGGTAAGGGTTCATCAAGCACCAGTTGTTGAAAACACTGTCCTTTCTCTGTTGAATGTTCTTGGCACCCATGTCAAAAATTAGTTGACCATAGAACATGGATTTATTTCTGGACTTTCAATTGTATTCCATTGATCTATATGACTATCTTTATGTCAGTACCACACTGTCTTGAGTACTTTGGATTTGTAATAACTTTTAAAATCGAGAAATGTGAGTCCTGCAGCTTTGTTATTCTTCAAAATTGTACTGACTCTTTAGGGACACTTGCAATTCCATGTGAATTTTAGAATCAGTTTGTCAGTTTCTATAAAGAAACCAGATGGTATTCTGATGGAAATTGCATTGAATCTGTAGATCACTTTGGGGACGGTTGCCAACTTAACAATATTACATCTTTTGGTCTATGCACAAGGGAAGTATTTCTGGTTGTTTAATCTTTAACTTCTTTCATTAGTGTTTTATAGTTTTCAGAGTATACATTTTGTACTTTTGTTAAATTCCAATTTTATTTCTGATGCTATTATAAGTTGAACTGTTTTCTTGATTGTTCAAGTATGTAGAAATACATTTTTTAATGTATTAATCTTTTATCCTGCAACTTTTGTTGAACTTTTTGATTAGTTATAACAGTTTTTTTGTTTGTTTGTTTTTTTAGTAGAGTCTTTAGGATTTCTGTGTATAAGGTCATGGAATTTGTGAACAGAGATAGTTTTTACTTTTTCCTTTCTACCCTGCAGGAGTTCTGTTTCTTTTTCTTACTTAGTTTCTCTGTCTGGAACCTCTGGTACAATGTTGACAGTATGCTTATATTTTGTTGAGGATTTTTGCATCCATATTCATAAGAGATATGTCTGTGGTTTTCTTTTTGTGATGTTTTTATCTGATTTTGGTAATGATAATACTGGCTTCATAGAATGAATTGGAAAGTATTCCCTCCAAACTGGTATTAATTCTTTAAATGTTTTGTGGAATTTACCAGTGAAGCTGTCTGTTCTTGGGCTTTTCTTATGGGTAGTTTTAATTACGAATTCAGTCTAGTTGATTGTTGTAGGTGTATTCTGATTGATTATTTGTTCTTGAGTCAGTTTTAGTATTTTGGTCCGTATTTTTCTAGGAATTTGTCCATCTCCTCTGAGTTACCCAAGTAATTGCCATAGAATTGTTCATGGTATTCCTTTGTAATCCTTTGTGTTTCTATAAGGTTGGTAGTGATATCTCCTCTTTGATTTCTGATTCTAATAATTGAGTCTTACTTTCTTGGTCAGTCTAGCTAAAAGTTTATTAGTTTTGTTTACTTTTCCCAAGAATCTCAGTATTTGACGTTTATTCTGACCCTAAGAAGGTTCTTCACAGCCTCTTTGCTCACTTCTTTCTGGCAAACTAGCCAACCTGTAGTTAAGCCTTTATTTCCAGTGAATCTGTTAGTCTTCTCCCAATTAACTGCCTTTTGAAACCATCTCTACTTTTTTTGAGAGTACCCTTAGGCTTGAACTTCTTCACATTGTCTTGCAAATGAAGTCAATTCCTTTGGGAAGAGATTTGGAGCTCTTTGTTTTATGGTGTGTTTCTGATTTATGGCTTTTGAGCTGGGGGTTGAGACAGTGGCTTTCTTTCTGAGTGACAACCCTGCTTTAAGAGCTGAGTGCCTGGTTGCAGGGGCAGCAGTAGCCTCAGGTCTTCTCAACTGGCCTCTCCTGGCTTAGAACTTTGACTTTATGAACTATGAATGGGCCAGGTCAAGGGCAACCTGGACCTTGGTATTTTCATCATGCCACATCCAAGGTAGAGTCTGTCCCAGGGCTAAGGACTTGGTTCTGCTACACTTGCCTGGAACTTAGCAACAGGCAACCAGGGGTAAGATAAGAAATGCAGACATCTTGCCCCTTCTGGGGCCATACCCCTCTGACCGGGAGGTGGGAAGAGTAGGAATCATATTCTTAGCTGCACCAGTCTCTAATGTTCCTGTGTGGAGACGGGAGGAAGTAGGGAAGGGGAGAGTCTTGGTTCAAATACCACAGACTCTTACGGTTCTTACCAATTTCTGTGAGATTTTCTTCAATAAATGTTTCTTTATTTGATGTTATTTGCTTTTAGGACCATTTCCAGAGACTTTAAGTGGTATTTTTTGCTTTTTTTAGAATTTTCACTGGGAAACAGATCCATGGAACTCCTCACACTGTCCTGCTAGAAACGAAACTCTGCATCTTACACTTTTAACTGGATTTAGCCATCCTTTTGAAATTTTAGAGAAGTTTCAAGTGTTTTGAAAGGCTTAGAGAGATTTTTTTCCCAAGGGAAGAGCCCACTATGACCAGGAACATGAGTCCATAATAGAGCATAAACTCCTTGAGATTAACACATTTTCATAGCAATTTGGTACACAGACCTGTTTTATTTTGTCTTTAACTGAAAATTTTCTGATTTTAACTACAGTTACGGCATCATGATCAAACAAACCTATTCAGAGAAGCATCATTTAATTACCTTGATTCTTCTTAATATTTCTATAATTGTAAGCCTACTATTTGGCAGTGTAATTAATGTTCGGTTTTTGTTTTTGCTAGAGGCAGTAATGAACCAGGAAAAAAGAAGCAGCATATCTGTCATATTGAAGGATGTGGTAAAGTTTATGGCAAAACATCTCATTTACGAGCACATCTTCGCTGGCATACTGGAGAAAGACCTTTTATATGCAACTGGATGTTTTGTGGCAAAAGATTCACACGGAGTGATGAGCTCCAGAGACATAGAAGAACCCATACAGGTTAGTTGATTTTAGGACTTGTACTTTTTACTTATTTCTTCAGTTTTTACATGAAAATTTTAGTGATAGTTTAGCTATCAAATTGGAAATATGCAAATGAAGGAGAAGGCATTTACTTTAGCAATTATATGGAAGATGTTTAAGATGAACATTTTTAACCTCATTTCTGAGATACATTTTATTCTACTTTTTGTAAACTTTATCAGCATATTTATGAGACAAGTGGAATTTATTCCATTTGTTTATATAGTATTCTTAGCATGTTGAAATCATACATTATTTTTCGTAAGTGTTTAAATAGGTGAAAAGAGAGTTGAATTATCATCTTAATGGGGACTTTCATTAGTGTGTTTTAGTTTTTTTTTTTTTTTAACAAATCCAGAAAATTCACCAAAGTATCAAGAATAATTAAATAATAAACATCTAACAACCCTCACTCATAATGGTCAGTTGTTAATATTATATTTTCTGCTTTTTTTTAAATACAGCAAAGCAGTTATAAAGTGAACATCATGCTTACCCTTTCACCTTTCAAAGACTGCAGCTGCTATAAATCTAATGTGTCTAAGTTTTACATACACTTTTAATACTCTGACATATATGATTAATGGATCTACATAAAAAATGTTTTGTGTGTATTATGAAATGTTACAATGTTGCAGAATTATAAATGTCACTTGTTTTGAGATCCGTTTGTACATATATGTATATTTGCATATATGAATTTCCTTGAACTGCTATATAATATTTTATCACATGAGTCTACCACACTATATTCATTCATTCCCATACTGTTTGAGGTTATTGCTAGGGTTTGTGTGTGTGTTTGCTATCACAAACTTAGTTGATGAGAACATGTGTGAGAAGTGGAATTATTGGATCACAGAGAATGTGTATGTTTGGTTTTGCTAGGTAATGGCTAAAGAGTCTCTACAGTGGCTATTTAACTAGCAGTGATTGATAGTTTCCACTTTGTGCTCACCAGTACCCAGTAGTGTCAGGCCTTGAAAGTTTTTTTCAATCTAAAATTGTTTCTTATTCTAAAAATTTGTGTTTTTCATGGTTATCCATGAGATTAAGCATCTTTCATATGTATATTAGTCATTTATGGCTTTGTTTTTTAATTCTGGTTCTCATTTTTTCTTTCAGAAGTTTTCCTTATTTATATGATTTATATGTTATACTTTTCCCTTTCAATAAAGGACTATTGCTAGTCTTTTATCTTTGTCATACCTTTTGTCATATGGAAGTCTTACATTTTCATTTAGTCAAATATAAATCTTTTCTTTTGTCTTTTGCTTTTTGTTTATAAATTTTTCTTCTGTCCCAAGGTCATAAAGTCTCAAAAAACAATTTCTTCTAATAGCTTTAAAGTTTTGTTTTTGTAAGTTTGGTCTTTTATCAGCTCAAGATTCTTTTTGTTGATGGAATGAAATGAGGGTACAATTTTATTTTTCTTCCATATGGAAAGCCATGTCTTGAACAGCCCATTCTGTCTCTATTGATTGTCCTCTTTTACATAATGTCTCCTTTAAGTGTGGTTCAATTTCTGGTTTCTCTGTTTTGAAGTTTTTATCTATTTGCCAGTTCCTACACGAATGCTCTTACTATATTAATGACTGTGGTTTTATATTAAGCCTTGACTTCTTTTTGGGCAATTTTCCTTCTTTCTTTCTTTTTTTTTTTCTTTTTTTGCCCAGAACAGCTACCCTTTTCAGAATATTTAGAATTTGGGACTCAGTATTTCATTATTGAATAAATTAATTTCAATAAATTATTGAATTATACTTTATACTTTAAACCTGTACCAAGATACATGTGGGACAAAGGGAGAAATAAAACTGACATTTCTAAATCAGCTGCTATATTATAGTCAGATATTTTGAATATATTACTTCATTTGATTCTAACAACAGCAACACTGGCATAGAAATTAGCTCCATTTTAAGATTAGAAAGTAGTATCAGAAAAGAAAAAATTATGAAATCTATTAAAAATGGTAAATATAAAGTTATTTAATTTGATATACACATAAAGTAGTAATACAAATGAGTACTGATTGAGTACCCCTTATCTGAAATGCTTGGGACTAGAAATGTTCTAGATTTCGGATTTTTTGAGATCTTGCATGTGCACAATGCAATACTTTGGGGATTCATTTTTGTTTCATATATACCTTATACATAAAGACTGAAGGTAATCTTATACAATATTTTTAATAATTTTATGTGTGAAAGTTTGTGTTAAGTACTTATGTGTGGAATTTTCTACTTGTGGGATCATGTCAACACTCAAAAAGTTTCAGATTTTGGAGCAATTTGGATTTCAGATTTTTGTATTAGGGATGCTCACCCTGTGTTAGTATAGCGTCGCAATCCCTGAAAAAGTTAGCATTATAGTAAAGCTCTGAATTTTAATTTTAAAAAAGATAATTTGAAATCTTTCTGTATAGTATACACACCGTTGATGTTGGCAAATATGATTAATTAAAAGTTAATCCCATACCAGTTGTTGATATCTGTTTTAGAAAAATACTCTGCTATTTAGGTCTGCATGAAAGGATGCAGTGTTTCCATCCTGGATTAGCAGTGGGATAAATTAGGGAAGCCACGAAAATTTTCTACTTTGTTTGATTTGGAACCTCACATTACGATTGCTTCATTTTGTCTAAGAAATGGTGAGTTAGTAAAGTCCCTCTCTCTTACACATCCACACACTTGCAGATACACAAAACAAATTTATTCAAGAGTTTATATATACATATACTTCAAAACCAAATATTATGATTTGGGGCATATCTTTAAAAAAAGATTCACACCATTATTATCTACTGGATTGACAATTCATAATCCAATATACTTTAAGCTTACTTTCAGTGGTTCAAACATCTTAAATATACATAAAATTGTTTAATTAAAACAGGTTGACACTAAAAAATATTAATATCAGTATACTTAAAATTGTTACTTTTAAAGATTTAACAGAGTAACTCCTGTTTGTTAAATTTGTCTAAAAGAATATGAAAAAATATATTTTGAAATAAGTATTGATTAAGCATTTAATATGTTAAGTTGAAAGCCTTAACCATTCGTAGCAACAACTATGCTTTATTTGATGTCTAACCACTACTACAAATAGAAACTTATTGACTTGGCTATGAATGAATGGAGTTATTTGTATTCACTGCTGAAAATAGTGATCTGTTTGCTTTTTAAAAAAATTTATAAAGGTTTTCAAAACAATATATGCATATGGTATTTAAAAATGAAATCACAGAAAAGTTTACTGTAATAAGGAGGCTCTTTGCCCCACCCCGTCCTGCTTTCCAGAGAATATCATAGCTAACTATTTTAACTATTTTTGCATTTTTGTTCTTTCTAGGATGACTGTCATGTATCTAAATCATATACTTACACACTGTTATTTATTGATCTATCAATATTTTATACTATCTATTGAGTTCTTGCATTTAGAATTAAGGATTTACTTCACTTTGCACCATCTGAAGACATTAAGATTCTTTTGAAAAACTGTATGCAGGCCAGACATTCTCTCTTAACTCACCACTCTATTTCCAATAAAGTTAGACAATGCCTTTTCTTTTTTCTTGTATTGTTTGACTTTACCTGAAATAATCTTTAGTTATTTCAAGTTTTTAAGAACAATGTGAATTCCAGTCACATTTTCCTTTTTTCTGGAGCCTTCCATCTTTCTAATGAACATGAACAGTTTCTTCTGTAGACCTGTTCCAGGGGTATTATCTTGAGATTTCTTCCCTTCTCTGTTTGTTTAGATCTCATATTGGTTCACAAGATCTCGTGTTTTCATTTTTCTTGGTCTACTCTCTTCGTTGCTGGAAAACGTGCTGAAATGCTTCCTAACGAAAAGCATGGGGAAGTAAATTTGTCTAAAGGATTCTTTATTTTCTCTTTCTGCTTAATTTGGTTGTTTGGCTAATACAGTATTCTAGATTGAAAATTACGTACTCTTAAAACATTGTCACAGCTCTATTTTCTTTCATCTGTTTTATCAACAAGAGGTTTGTTATTTTTTCTTGTTTTTTTTTTTTTTCTGTAGGTGACCTGATTTCTTCCCTGCAACTTTATTTTTATTTTGAAATAATTTTATACTTAGAGAAGAGTTGCAAAGCTAGCAGAGTTCTCATATCATTCACCAAGCTTCCCTTAATGTAAACTTCTTGTATAACCACAGTACCTTATGAGAAGTAAGAAATTAACATTGTTGCAATACTATTAATTACACTTTCCACCAATATACCTTTTCTTTTCCAGGATTCAGTCTGGAATAACACACTGCATTTATTTGTCATGTTTCCTTAGTCTCCTGCAATCTGTGACTTTTCCTAGTCCTTTCCTTGTCTTTTATCACCTGGACACATTTGAAAGTGGTTTTGGTATTTTTAGAATGTCTGTCAAATTGGGTTTGTCTAATGTTTTCTAATGATTAGACTAAGGTTGTGAATTGTCATGAGAAGAATAGCACATTAGTGTCTTTCTCTTATCATGTAAGAGGAAGTATGTAATGTGATTATCTCATTATTGGTGATGTTAACCCTGATGCATTGGTTAATGTAGGGTGTGCCACATTTCTTCACTGTAAACTTACACTTTCTCTCTTTCCATATTGTTTGTTAGAAGCAAGTCACTAAGTTCAGTCGACATTCAGGGGGAAGAGAACTAAGCTTCACCTCCTGAAGGGAGAAGTATCAAAGAATTTGTGGACATATGTTAAAACCACCACAGTAATTACTATTTTAGAGGAGTTTGGGGGGCTTTCTTACAAATAAAATACTAAAGCTTCACTTTTAGCATTCCTCAGTGGATCTTGCCTGCAGCAGTTATTACTGTGATGTTTGAAAGGTCATTTTCAATTTTCCTTGTTCTTTGTACCACTTACACTTTCTTCTCCAATTATTTATGCAATCATTTATTTACATTGGTGTGGTCTCATGAGTAGTTCTTTTGTTCTTTGGGTTGTAATTCAATACTATGATTTTCTTGCTCAAATTGTTTCACCTTTGGCCATTGGAAGGTCTTTCACATTAGTTCCTGTGTCTTCTTGAAGTGCCCCTGTTTTGTTTTTAACTCTAAGGGCGCCTTTTAATCTGTGGTGTGCTGCTAATTTCATAATGCTGTATCTGAGAATAGATTTTTATTTGTTGTGCTAATGAGTTGTACTCTGGGTCACCTCTCTCCCTCTCTCTCTCTCTTTCTCTGTCTCTCTCTCTCTGTCTCTCTGGGCTCTGGGCTCTTAGTAGACATAGTTTGGAATCTCTAGGTTGATTTTTTTTTTTTTTTTTGGTCTTACAGTTTTTCTCTTATATCTTTTGTCTCACTACCATTTTATTTTCCATGAAATTTTTTAACTTTACTTTCAGATATTTCTATTGAATTGCATTTTAATTTCCAATAGTGCATTCCATCATTGTTGGTGGGTTTTGTTTTCTTTTACTGCATTTTGTTCTCATTGTATGGATGCAGGTGCTTGCTGAAATTATCTCAGTTTTTCAATCTAGAATTTTATGTTTCCTCCAGGATGATTTTTTTGTCTGTATCTTTTTCCAGTGTTGTAGGCATTCCTGAATTGTCCAGTGATTCTTTGTTTTTGTTCAAGTTGATGATGATGATGGTGGTGGTGGTGGTGGTGGTGGTCATGGTCATGATTTGATGAAATCTTAAGTGAAAGATTTTGAAAACTTTATGAGCTAGTGGCGTTTTGTTTTGGTTTTTTTGAGACAGGGTCTCTGTCTGTCACCAGGCTGGAGTTCACTGGCACGATCACAGCTCACTGCAACCTCCTCCACCTCCCAGGCTCAAGTGATCCTCACACCTCAGCCTCCCAAGTAGCTGGGACCACAGGTGCATGCCACCACACCTGGCTAATTTTTCTATTTTTTGCAGAGACAGATTTTTCTCAGTGTTGCCCAGGCTGGTGTTGAACTCCTGAGCTCAAGCAATCCATCCTCCTCAGCCTCCCGGAGTGTTGGGATTATAGGTGTGAGCCACTGCCTCTGCCAAGCTAGTGGCTTTTATTTTAGGTAACTGGGTGGAACACTGTGTTACACTGGAAGATGCCTAATTACCAAAATACAATAATATGCTGTGCAACCATGTTTTTTTAAGATACAAATCTTTAATATTAACATTTTGCCCCAATTTTTTGATAGTAGTTATAGTCTATGTATGGACTTTAATTTTGTTTTATGTTCCATGTCTCCCTCCCAGCAGAAGACATTGACTGTCTTCTAGAACATATTCTCTTCCTTGACAATTTATATTCTAGTTTGCAGACACTTGATATAATCATTGTTTTGCTGATGGACTTCCTTTCCTTTTTTTTTTTTTTTGTTATTGTAGATTTAACCCTTTTATGCCTTTACTATTATTTTAATGGGTGTTTCAGTGGGGAGAATAAACAAACAGATGTAATCATGCTGCTCTCTTACACTTTAAAGGGTTACATTTAGCCAGGTGCAGTAGTGCACACCTATAGTCTCAGCTACTCAGGAGGCTGAGGCAGGAGAACTGCTTGTGCTAGGAGTTCGAGGCTATAGTGCCTATGATCCCGTGAATAGCCACTGCACTCCAGCCTGGGCAATATAACAAGACCCCGTCTCTTAAAAAAAAATACTGATAACTTGGAAATACTATAATGATACAACTAAATGGATAATGTCTATAATAAGGATGTCATATAGATATGCACACTTTTATGTTACATGTGTTAATATAGTGTACTTTGTGAATATTTTATTGTAGATACTTTGCCTACTTACTGGACTGTTTTATTTGCCATTCATAATCTGCTTAGCAGTAAGGCAATCTAGGGATGATTTTTAGCAACTAGTGTTATAGGGAGGTTACATCTTTAACCATACCTCAAATTCTTTTTCACCAGCTAAGAAAAAATCCTTTTCAAAAGAGCCCCTAAAAAGTCTTGTGCAACTGCAGTATAGGTTCTTTATAATATATGACGACTTAGTGTTTTAGCCAAGATACAATTTTATATAAAGTTAAATGTATTTATAATTGTATCAATAATTATAAACTTAAGTGGAAATGAAACAGATTCTGTAAAATTCATTTGGGAATGAAACTTCAATTTTTTTAACAAAATAAGGAATATTTGATCAAAACAGATGAAACAGAAAACTCCATCAATTTCATTGAAGTTTTCTCCCAGAATTTTGTTGTTGTTGTTGTTGCTGAGACCATGTCACCCAGGCCAGAACGCAGTGATGTGATCATAGCTCACTGCAGCCTTGACCTCCTGGGCTCAAGCAGTCCTCCCACCTCAGCTGCCTGAGTAGCTGGGACTTACAGGCCCACACCACTACACCCAGCTAATTTTTTTTTTTTTACAGATGGGTTTTTGCTATGTTGCCCAGGCTGCTCTTTTTTCTTTTTTCTTTTTTTTTTTTTTTGAGACGGAGTCTCGCTCTGTCACCCAGGCTGGAGTGCAGTGGCATGATCTCGGCTCACTGCAGGCTCCGCCTCCTGGGTTCATGCCATTCTCCTGCCTCAGCCTCCCGAGTAGCTGGGACTACAGGCGCCCGCCACCACACCCGGCTAATTTTTTGTATTTTTAGTAGAGATGGGGTTTCACTGTGTTAGCCAGGATGATCTCAATCTCCTGACCTTGGATCCACCCGCCTCGGCCTCCCAAAGTGCTGGGATTACAGGCGTAAGCCACCGTGCCCAGCCCCAGGCTGGTGTTAAACTCCTATCCTCAAGTGATCCTCCCACCTCAGCCTCTCAAAGTGCTGGGATTATAGGTGTGAGCCACAGTGCCCGTCCCCAGAATTTTCTTATATAAATGTTTTAACTAGTATGTGAAACAGTCAAAACTGTTGCCCTTTGTGTCCACTGTTGGCCAGAATGGACCAAGTTATCTAAAACTTGTCTGTTCCATTGACTACACTAAAAACTCTGGACAAGTTTACTTATTTGTTTTCTTAAGTATCTAAATGAGGACAATGAAAAGCAAACTATAGCAGGCAATTGAGAAATGAAGTGAAAACTTGAATTTGAATAACAGTGTATCATATGTGTTCATTTCATAGAGATCTTTTTCCCTCCTTTGTCTCCCAGGTTTAACCCTGCGGGCACTGCATAGCAGGTGCAGGTAGCAAACAATCTAAGAGAAACCTCTTGTATCTAACCAGAAAAGCAAGAAAAGGGGCCTTTTGCTCCAAAACCAGTTCCATTTGCAGATTACACTGAAATAGTAGCAGCATAGGCACCAAAAAATCTCTAGAAAATACCCATATCTCTGGCTAGGGGAACTGGAAAGCAGAGTCTGTTTTCCAACACATCTGAGGTAAATCAACATCATTTTTCTGTCTTGTCACTTCTACTCTGAAGGTGGTCCCAGTCGTGGTGTAAGTGCAGAACATTATGGGAGCCCCCAGTAACTTGGCTTTTCTAGCCGGAGGAACTAGAAGGTGAGACAACTGGAGGTTGGAAAGGCATAGGGGAAATTTTGAGAGCGATATAAAAGATGCTTCCTAATTCTGTGTGTAGATCAAAAGAAGTCCTGGGTTCAACCTTGCACTGGGCTCAACCTTGAGCATTGCATGCACAGCACAGACACAGAGAACCACAGCAAAGGCCTCAAGAACTAAACATCTTAAAAACCACCATCCAATTCCCAGCATGTGCTGAGCAGAGACAAAAAGCATAACAAAGCCTTTGAAAAGTGAATTGATGTTGGAACTGCTGCTCAAAGAGGGCAAGATGGAACTTTTAGTCTGAACCTAAACGGGTTGAGTGCCTGCTAAAACAAAAACATTTTCCAGAGAATTTTTAACAGGACCTAAAATCTCTGCAATATAATGTCCAAAATGTCCGGGATACAATCCAAAATTACTCAACATACTATGAGCCACGTAAAGCTGACTTTTTATTAAGAGAGAAGATAACGGATGTCAAGATGATCTAGATTTCGGAATTATCAGATAAGACCTTTAAAGCAGCTCTTACAGCCATGATCCATGGACTAAAGATAAGCGTGACTGAAATGAATGGAAAGGCAGAAGTTTTTAGTGGAGAAATCTGCTATAAAAACTATAAAAAAGAACTAAATAGAAATTTTAGAACTAGAAAAATACGATATTAAGTTTATCAGATGCTCAGTAGCTAAGTGGAGATAATAGAGGAAAGAGTCAGTGAGATTGAAGATAGACCACTGGAAATTATAAAATCTGAAGAATTGAAAGGAAGAAGATTGGGGAGTCAGAAAAAACTGGATTGCAGGGATCTGTGGGACAATAATAAAAGGTCTTAAATTTGTGTCATTGGGCTCCCAGAAGGAAAGGAGAAAAATACTGATGTAAGACAAAATTTGAAGAAATAATGGCTGGGACTTCCCATGTTAGGTATAATAGATTCAGGAAGTTCGTTGAATCCCAAGCAGAAACTAAAAGAAAACGATATCATATTGTAATCAATCTGCTGTAAATCAAAGATAAAAAATCTTGAAAGAAGCCAGAAGAGAAGGACACATTATATACAGGGGAACAAAAATTCAAATTATGGCGGATTTCTTCTTAGAAACTGTGGAGGACAGAGAAAGAAAAGAACTATCAACTATCAACTCACCATTTTATGTCCAAGGAAAATATCCTCAAAACAGTATAGTAACAAGAGCAAAGTAAAGATACTTTCAAAGGAAAACTAAGAGAATTTGCTGCTATCAGATCTGCCTCAATAGAAATGCCAAGGAAGTTCTTCAAGGTAAAAATAAATTATACCAGAGAGAAATTTGAAATTGAATAATGAAGGAAGGGCAAAAAATAAAAATAAATCATCTTTTCTGTTTTCTCAGCCACTTGCCAAAAGAAATGCTAAATACCTGGGTAAATAGAGCAGACTGTTTTTCCTCTGCTGAAATTCTTTAACATATGTCTATTTACAGTTAAAAAAAATTAACATTGTCGTAGATTGTCATTTTATGTTGATGTAATACATATGGCCAATATAACAGAAAGGGAGGGTAAGGAAGCCAATAGTTAAAAAGCTGCTTTGTTTTACTCTGAAAATATAGAAGTTGTTATGTATATTTTGAAAAGTTAGATATATATTATATACCAACCACTACAGAGAGGGTGGGGAGGAGATACTCACCTAAATGTCTCCTATATATAGGACTGATAAGTTATTATAGACTTTAATAATTTTGTAAATTAAATGAGAATACTAAACAACATTCAAATATAGGTTGATAATCTCTAATTCACAGCACTCCAAAATCTGAAACTTTTTCAGCACCAGCCTGACGCTCAAAAGAAATAGTCATTGGAGTGTGTTGTTTTTCAGTTTAGGATGCTCAGTCAGTATGTATTCTGCAAATATTCAAAAATCTGGAAAAAAAATCCAAAATCTGAAACACTTATAGGCCCAAGCATTTCAGATAAGGGATACTTGACTGTCATCTGAAAAAAATGGAGAAAAGGGAAAACAGAAGCATGAAAAACAGACAATTTAAAAACAGATGATAAAATGATAGACTTAAAATCTAATCAAATCAATCATTACACTAAATGCAAGTGGTATAAATTATACTAATCCAAACGGAGATACTGTCCAATGACATTTTTTAAAAAGGATCCAACTGTATACTCTGGATAAAGAGAGTATCTGAATAACACTCCACTTTAAAGAATATCCCAGCAGAATGTGTATTTTATTCAAGAGCACATGGAACATGCACTGAGGTAGACCATATTCTGGACCATAAAACACTCCTTAACAAGTTTAAAATAAGAATCAGACTGGCATGGTGGCTCATGCCTGTAATCCCAGCACTTTGGGAGGCCAAGACAGGTGGATCACCTGAGATCAGGAGTTTGAGACCAGCCTGGCCAACATGGTGAAACCCCACCTCTACTAAAAATACAAAAATTAGCTAGGCATGGTGGCATGTGCCTGTAGTCCCAGCTAATTGGAAGGCTGAGACAGGAGAATTGCTTGAACCCTGGAGGTGGAGGTTGCGGTGAGCTGAGATTGCACCATTGCACTCCAGCCTGGATGACAGAGTGAGATTCCATCTGAAAAAAAAAAAAAAAAAATCATACGAAGTATGTTCTCACATCATTAAGCTAGAAATCAAATAACAAAAATATCTAGGAAATCCCTAAATACCTAGAAATCAAACAACACATGGGCCAAGAAAAAGTTTCAAGGGAAATTAGAAAATATTTCCAATTAAATGAAAATACACCATAAAATTTGTGGGATGCAGGTAAAGCAGTGCTTAGAGGAAATTCATAGCATTAAATGCTTTTACTGGTAAAAAAAGAAAGGTCCTCAGTCAATAGTCTAAACTTCCACCTTAGGAAACTAGAAAATGAAGAGCCAATTAAATTCAAAATAAGAAGTTGGGAAATAATAAAGAGTAGAAATAAAAAGAATGCTATGCATAACTCTACAACCTAAATTTGAGGACTTAGATAAAATGGAACAACTCCTTGAAAGATACAAGCTACCAACACTGGCTCAAGAAGAGATAGATAGCATGAATGCTCCTATATCTGTTAAAGAAATTGGATTTGTAATTTTAAACTTTTGACAAAGAAAACTCTGGGCCCGTATGGTTTCATTGACAAATTCTACCATTTAAGGAATAAATAATACCAAATTCTACAATTTCTTTCAGAAAATAAGGAACACTTCTCAACTTATTCTACGAGGCTCACATTATCATGATACCAAAGAAAAAAACTTAGACCAATATCGTAAGTATAGTTGTCAAAATTCTCAACAAAATACTAGCAAATCCAGCAATATATAAAAAGGATAATGCATTGTTACGTAGTACAGTTTATTCCAAGAATGAAAAGCTGTTTGAATATTTGAAAAAGTCAATGTAATTCACTAATAATGACAAAAGAAAAAAAATCACATGACAGCAAACACACAATAAATATTTGGCAAAATTCTGCATGTATTTCTGTAAAAATTCTCAGCAAACTGAGTTGAAGGAAACATCATTAACTGGGTAAAGGGCATTTGCTAGAAATCTGCAGTTAACATCATTCTTAATGATGAAGGACCTATTGCTTCCCTGTGGAATCAGGAACAAGGTAAAGACATCTGATTTTACCATTCTTATTCACCATAGTACTGGAATTTCTACCCAGTGCAGTAAAGCAGGAAAATGTCATAAAAGACATACAGATTCTAACAGAAGAAATAAAACTATCTTTATTTGCAGACACCAGGTTGTCTGTATAGCAAATCCATGGTGCCTACCAAAAAGCTTTTTGAACTAGTGAGTTTGGCAAGGTTGCCAGATACAAGATAAATGTACAACAGTGAATTGTATTTCTACATCCTAGCAGTGAATAACGGGATATAAGTAGTTTACAAAAAGAGTGCCATTTGTAATATGATGCAAACAGTGAAACCTTTTGCCATAAATCTAACAAAATATATGCAAGACATGTAAGCTAAAAACTAAAACATTGATGAAAGAATGCAATGAAGAACTACATTAATGCAGAGATACACATTGTATTCAAGGATTGGATGGCCCAATATTGTTTCCATTTAATTTCTCCCCAAACATATCTGCAGATTTAGTATAATCCTTCTCATAATTCCAGCAGCATTTTTGTAAATAACAAGCTGATTCTAAAATTATATGAAAGGCAAAGCAATTAGAATAGCCAAAACAGTTTCAAAAATAACATAATTGGCTGATTTACACTGCATAATTTTAGGTGTTCCTGTAAAGCTACACTAATCAAAACTGTGTAGTTTTGAAGGACACATGGATAAGTAAGACAGAATATAGAGTCCAGAAATTCCCCTCCACACACAGGGTGCAAAAACAGTTCAGTAAAGAAAAAGTAGTCTTTTCAATAAATTGTATAGAAGAATTAGCCATATGCAAAACCTTTAACCTACATATCTCAAGTCTTTTACAAAAACTAACTCCAAGTGATTCAGAGACTTAAATCCAAAACCTAAAACAACAAAGCTTTTTGAATAAAATATAGGACAAAATCTTTGCAGCCTTGAGATAGGCTTACGAGTGCTTTAACACAACTCCGAAAGTGTAATCCATAAAAGAAAAAATCAGTAAATAGGACTTGATGAAAACTAAAAACTTTTGCTCTGTGATGGATCCTGTTAAGAGAATGAAAACTCTTAACAGATACAGATACAGACTGGGAGAAAGTGTTTGAAAATCACATACCTGACAAAGTGCTTTTATGCTGAACACCTTAAGAAGTTTTAAACTCAGTGTAAACAAATTTAACAGTTTTTTTTTTTTAAATGAGCAAAGGATTTGACACTTCACCAGAGAACATATGTATGTGACAGAAAAGTGCATGAAAAGATGTCTGATATCATCTGTTAGGGAAATGGAAAATAAAACCATAATGAAATACTACTGTACACCTATTAGAATGGCTAAAATCAAAAGCAAGAACCATGAGAACATGGTAACTGCAAGTACTGGTGAGGATGCAGAGCAATTGGAATTCTCATATATTGCTGGTGGGAATGCAAAATGACACACTGCCTTTGGAAACTAGTTTGGCATTTTCTTATAAACATACAATTACCATATGATCTCGCAAATCTACTTCTGAGTATTTACCCAAGAGAACTAAGAACTGTGTTCACACAAAAAAGCTATGAGTGTGCATGTGTGTGTGTGTGGCAGATTTATTTATTTATTACTCGAAATTGGAAGTAACCCAAATGTCCTTCAGCTGGTGAATGGATAAAAATATCCATACATTGGAGTACTACTCCCCAACATAAAGGAATGAATTATTAATAAACAGCCACATGGATGAAACTCAGATGCATTATGCTAAGTGAAAGATCTCAGAATCAAAAGACTGCATAATATATGATATCATTTATGTGATATTCTGGAAAAATCAAAACTATAAGGACAGAGAACAGATTTGTGTTTTCTAGGGCATAAGTAAGGAGGAGGGAGAGTTCAACTACAAAGAGACACTACAAAGGAATTTTTGGAAGTGATAGCAACTCTTCTGTGTGTTTATTTTGGTGGTGATTATGTGACTGAATGCATTTGTCAAAACTCATAGAACTCTATACCAAAAGAATGAATTTTACTGTATATAAATTAAAACATAAATGTTAAAAAAGTGGAGACAAACTCATTTTGAGAGACTACAGTGTAGAAAGGGAGAGAGATTTACTATTTTATATTTTAAGAATTCAAAACAGTTTTCTGTTAAGCCTCATGTGCATGCCTCAGTATCAGGCAAACACTTCTGTTAACTCTGCCAAGGATAATAGGATTTAGAGCCAAAGGGACTCCTGAAAATTATTTTGTGCAACCCCATCATTTCATAAATAAGTAAACTGAAGGCTCAAGAGGCTAATTGTCTTCCAAGGCTCTAAATGTAGTTACTCTTGCTGCTTTCTAGATTTTCTCTTTGTCTTTGTCTTTCAGCAGTTTGATTATAATGTGACTCAATGTCACTCTCTGCATTTATCCTACTCGGAGTTCATTGAGCTTCTTGGATATGCAGATTATTATTATTTTTTTTTTTCAAATTGGGGAAGTTTTTACCTATTTTTCAAATATTCTTTCTTTAAACACCTTGGAACTAATGAGTCTCTCAGCCTGTGCTGAAAGGTTCTGTGTGCATGTTGCAGCTTGCCTTCAGCACTCAGCCAGTCATTTGACATCTCTGCCTTAGCCTTCACTTTCTGCTTACCTAGAGCCTCAGGATTAGGCACAGATTAGTTAGGGCCTTCTCATGCTATTCTGAGCAGGCTCACAGCACTAAACGTGTGTGACCTTCTAAACATGTATGACCTTCTAGATTCCTGTGTATATGTCAGAGGTTTTTAAAGCTCTTCTGAATGTCTTAGCTCTCAGCTAGCTTTTCCTTTAAAGCCTTTTGGTTAGTCTATTGTTTGTCCCAATTATTATCCCCTGTCTTGGGCATCCATGAAGTTAAAATACTTGCTTCTAATTGTTTTAGACAAACACATGCCCTGCCTTACATCTGGGAGATGGCATTTCTCATGGGGCTACCTCACAGAGTCAGATTAAATATGACAGTTTTATAAGTGGAGTCTTCAGGGAATGATTATTTGGGAATTAGGCTTTGAAAGAGCCTCAGCTGTGTTCCACCCCCTCTAGTGGCTGCCAGATGGTGCCAAGAATTCAGGCTGTTATTTTTCAAGGCTGCCACAGAGGTGGGGAGTGGAAAATGAGACTAGTAAGTTAAAATACTACAAAGCTTGCTGTTCTTACAGAAATTCAGCCATTTTTCTTGAATAAACACTTCCATGGATTGCTGCAAGCCTTGATTAATTGCCAGAATCTGAAATGGTTGCTTTTGACAGTTTTTTTCCCATAGGTTTTTGTTGCTTTTATGGAAGAGCAAAGTTTTGGAGGTTCTTCACCATGTTCAGTGACATCATTTCTTGGTTTTGCTCCTGCCCCCTCTTTCTTTCTGAAGCATCATAAGGATTAGAATGATCCTTGTGTTGATGAGTTCTCTTTGTGACATGTTGAATGATGCTGTCTGTGGCACATCCAGGAAATGTCTAATTCACAGCTGAGTTTCGGAATCTGGATCTTGATGTAGTCATCTATTTATAGATGATAGTTAAAACTATTAAAGTGGATTAAATAGCCTAAATAAAGCATTTATAATGAAATAACCAAAGAGCTTCTATATTTGAGTTGATAATTGCTACAGGAAAAAATGAAAAATCACTCATTAGGCAGATTGGTGTCCCTATAAATTCATGGTCTCAAATCTCAACCAGTTTCTGAGAACTGCCTATCAATCTTAGTCTTCTTTGTCAGTTTTCTCATTAACTTAATTATTATCTAAACCTCCTTAAGTCTTCTTATATCCCTTGTCACTCCCCTTCAACCTCGCCTTACTCTCAATTTTCTACTTAAAGAAAATTAAAGCACGACTTCTCTCAAATTATCATCTTTCCCCCCTTATTACAACCAGCCCTCCTTATATGTGGATTCTTCATCCTCAGATTCAGCCAACTAGAGATTGAAAATTTTTGAAAAAATAAAAACAGTAAAAAATAATACAAATTAAAAATAATATAACAACTATTTATATTAGTCATAAAGGTAATCTAGAGATGATTTAAAGTATATGGGAGGATGTGTGTAGGTTATATGCAAATACTGTATGCACCATTTTATATAAGAGACTTGAGCATCAAATGATTTGGGGATCTACGGGGTCCTGGGACCAATCCTAGTGTATACCAAGGGCAACTATCTACTTTTACCCCCAGGTAAATGATACTGGAAAATGTAGGGTACTCATGAAAAGACTTTAGATATTCTAGGCCGCGTAGGTAAGAAAGAATGTAGGAGGGACTGATAGACTGGGAGTAAGGTAGGGGTGTTTCAGGAACTACATGGCTCTCAGTTTGAATAACTTGAGTCCTTACATTCAAAAATGATTACAGTTAACCCTCGAACAACACAGAGGTGAGGCAAGTCAACCTCCAAGCATTTGAAAATTTGCATGTAACTTTTGACTCCCCTAAAACTTAACTACTAATAGCCTGCTGTTGACTAGAAGCCTTACCGATCACAGTCAATTAACACGTATTTTGCATGTTATATGTATAATAAACCAGATTCTTAAAGTAAACTAGAGAAAAGAAATTGTTAGGCCGGGTGCGGTGGCTCACGCCTGTAATCCCAGCACTATGGGAGGCCGAGGCAGGCGGATCATGAGGTCAGGAGATCGAGACCATCCTGGCTAACACGGTGAAACCCTGTCTTAAAAAAAAATACAAAAATTAGCTGGACACAGTGGCGGCCTGTACTCTCGGCTATTCGGGAGGTTGAGGCAGGAGAATGGCAGGAACCTGAGGGGCAGAGCTTACAGTGAGCTGAGATCACGCCACTGCACTCCAGCCTGGGCGATGGAGCAAGACTCTGTCTCAAAAAAAAAAAAAAAAACTGTTAAGAAAATAATAAGGAAGAAATAATATATTTACTATTCATTATGTGGAAGTGGGTTTTCATAAAGGTCTTCATTTTTGTATTCAAATTACGTAGGAATTTGAGGAGGAAGAGAAAGGATCGGTCTTACGGTCTCTAAATGCCACACGTTTAAAAATGTCCCTTTAGTGGGTTGAATTGTTTCTTCCAAAAAGATATGTTTAAATCCTAATCCTAGTATCTGTGAATGTGACCTTATTTGGAAATAGGGTCTTTGCAGATGAAATGAAGTTAAAATGAAGCCATACTGGATTAGGGTGGGCCCTAAACTCAATAGCTGATGTCCTTATAAGAGGAGAAGACACAGGGGAAAAGTCCAGGCAAAGACAAAGGCAGGGATTGAAGCAATGCAGCTACAAACCAAGGAATGCCAAGGATTGCCAGCAGTCAGCAGAAGCTAGGGTGAGGCAAGAAAGGACTCTTCTCTAGAGTCCTTGGAGGGAGCAAGACTGTGCTGAGATCTTAATTTTGGACTTCTGGCCTCCAGAACTATGAGAAAATAAATTTATGTTGTTTTAAGCCACCCAGTTTGTGGTATTTTCTTATAGAAGCCCGAGGAAACTAATATATTACCTTAATTTGCTCTTGAAATTAATTTTAATTTATAAATATGGAGGTATATTATCAAATGACAAACTTAGAAATAGCATTAGTAATTTAAAAATTATGTTTCATACATTATCATAGCTTAGTTTTGGGAGTAGCAATTTGAAAAACAGATTATAGGCAGAACTCTGACAGCTAGATAACTGACTCTTGATAGGTGCTTCAGATACAGAAAGCTTAAAAGATCTGGTTTATTCCACTCATCCATTCCAATCTATCACTCCATTTGAAATCTCAGCAAATTTTTTCCAAGGGAAATTACTGTTAAGAATATTATAATAGTAAGTAGTCTAATGTAGTTTCTAAATATGAACATTGTATTTAAATCCTTTTAAAAGACTACATTTTCTTAATGTGATAAAGCATGGTATTCTCCTAGATAATCTAGGCAAAAGGAGCATTCTTTTTTCCTATACTCAGTTTATTAAAAATTTCTTGGGATACATTGAGATTTTCATGAAGAAATGAAATTTGAAATTTGTTCTTGACGTACTTTGGATATTTGTAATGAAGATGTTTTACGTATCTTGAGCCATATATTAGGTCAGCTATAATTTATTGGGCTTTAAATTTTTTATAAGGTTATATCATATGTAACTAGATTAGTTTTCTATTGCTGCCACAACAAATTACCACAAATTTAGCCGCTTAAAATAACACACACTTATTACCTCATAGTTTCTCTAGGTCAGGAGTTCAAGGGGCCTCAGCTGGGTGCTCTGCTCAGTTTCTCACAGAGCCAAAATCAAGGCTTTGGCAGGACTGCATTCCTTACTGAAGGTCCTGGGGAGAAACCTGCTTCCAAAGTCATTCGAATTGTCAGCTAAATTCAGTTCCTTTCTGTTGTAGAATGTAGGTCCTTATTTCCTTGCCAGCTGGCAGTTGGGAGCCAGTGTTTACACTTGGAGGCTGCCCACACTCCTTCTCATACTGTCCGTGTGGCCCCCTCCAGCAACAGCAGGGCACGTTTCCCCTCGCTATTCTAATCTCCCTGATTCTAGCTAAACTCTTCGCTTTTAAGAGTTCATGTGATTACATTACGCACTACTGGATAATTCAGAATAATATCCCTATATTAAGCTCCATAACTTTAGTTAAATCTGCACAGTCCCTTTTACCATGTTACTTAATGTGGGAAGCACACATTCACCTGTCTGAACCCAAAGACTGCACTTGGAGACACAAAGAACAGCAAAAGCGAGACTTTTAATGGTGGTCTTGCAAGATGGGGTGTATGGTAGGCAGGCACACCCAGGGCAGTTACAGCAGTTAATTTACCTCCTAGCATGCAAATCCCTCCCCTAGTTCCTCATTGGTCGAGTATTACAGGGTTACAATCTTCCCGGATATCATCCAAGTTTCATTATCCCCCTAATAAGGGTGTAATCTTCCCTTCCCCGCTTAAGTTTCGATTTCCCAATAATGAAACTTTCTTCGCTTTTGTGGGCTGACCCCTTCTCTACATTCTGTTTGCTCATTGTGACCTTCTAGGTGCGTGAGCCGTGCAGTTTGTTACATCCGCAGGTTGGTTGCCAGTATTTAGATTTATCATGCCTTGAAAATAGATCATTTAAAACATTTTCTCACAAAGTCCCTCCTCTTTTCTGTTTACTTCCTTCGGTCTCATTTTCATCTAAATCCTTTTTGTCCTTGAATTGCTCTAGAAGTCTTTTACTTTCTCCATAGGAGATTGAGTTTAATTTTGTTTCTAATAGTACCAGGTTATTTTGCTGGTTAAGTCATGGGCATTTGTTTATTAATAGCTGTTTTAATCTCTGTGCTAGTCCCCCCACACAAGGGATAATACAAAAATCCCACTGCTGTTAAGACTTCTGCCACAATTATGAGAGATGTAAGGATTGAGGGCTACCATGTCTTTCCATTTTCCAAACCAATCTTCTAGCCAACCCATAAATGGGTCATAAATTCCAGCATTTTCTGCCAGTTCATTGGCCAGAGTTGTTGATCTTCGTAAAGCTTTTCTGATGGTCCCATCTGGGGCAGTATTGTTGGGAATGAAAGTACACCATTTCCCACCCAGCATAACACATACGCCCCCTTTTTCTGCTAGTATCATGTCTAGCGCAAGCCTGTTTTCCCAGGCCATTTGGCTGGTGGCATTTAACTGGCTAGCCACCCCTTTGAGGATGTCCCGAGTATAATCGATGAATCTCTGTTGATTATAATAGATGTAGTTAATCTAGTCCACATTCTTAATAGTTGACCACCAGAAGAGTGCTGACTTAAACCGAGCTGCTATTTGGTTTCGGGCCTTAAATTCGTTAGGCACCCCCCCCCCCCCCCGGGAATTCCTATAGAGTTAACATATATATTGGGATCAAAAGATACGTCAAATCTCTCTGGTTTTGGTAGCCGTGTGTATTTTCGGGTATCTTATGGAATACCAGGATGAAGGGAGTGGCCAACTGGACTAAAGCACAAGTCCCAGTCCAACTGGACGGTAACAACTTATCATCCTTTTTTCCCACAGTACCACCAGACATCAGCCGTGGTGTATGGAGAGCTGAGTAATTGCCATTGCCTGACTCAACCTGTGATGCTTAGGATGTGGGTACAAGTTGAGAGTTCTCCCATGGGCTTATTGACCTCTGCCCCCTGCCTGGAGAGGCAAGAGGAGTAGTTCATATTCCCTGTAGAGAATGAGGGGTTCTGACCCCTCTCCACAATGCGGGAAAGAGCAATGACAGATTCTTAGAAGTCTCATTTTCCCATGCATCCTTGTCTCGGTATAGAGCCAACATGCAACACATTACTCCAGGATCAGTATTCCATCCTAGGGGAAATGGAACCACCCATGCCTGAGGTCCTTTCGCAGCACATGCATAGTAGTTACTCTTGTTGAGGGCTTGTACCAAAAATGTGACCCACTCAACCCAGGCATTCACATCCCCATACCCTCAGTTTTTAAGGTTTGCTTTACATCCTTTACCTCAATTATTTTTAGCCTTTTAAGATCATTATTTGGTGGACTAAAGTGTTTACTAGGGCCTGGGCTTGGAGCAGTACCAGACACTTGGGGGGTTGAGTTTTTGATGAGTTTGAGAATAAATCGCCCTACGGGGTCTTTCCCTGTGATGTCTGCCCCTAACCCATATAACCAAGAGTCTTCCAGAACTGGGGCCAGCCCATGTTTTCTTTTTTTTTTTTTTTTTTTAATTGTTGTTTATTTGTATTTATTTATTTATTTATTTATTTTTTATTATACTTTAAGTTTTAGGATACATGTGCACATTGTGCAGGATAGTTACATATGTATACATGTGCCATGCTGGTGCGCTGCACCCACTAACTCGTCATCTAGCATTAGGTATATCTCCCAATGCTATCCCTCCCTCCCTCCCCCCTCCCCCCACCCCACAACAGTCCCCAGAGTGTGATAGTCGCCTTCCTGTGTCCATGTGATCTCATTGTTCAATTCCCACCTATGAGTGAGAATATGCGGTGTTTGACATGATTGTTTATCTAGAAAACCCCATTGTCTCAGCCCAAAATCTCCTTAAGCTGATAAGCAACTTCAGCAAAGTCTCAGGATACAAAATCAATGTACAAAAATCACAAGCATTCTTATACACCAACAACAGACAAACAGAGAGCCAAATCATGAGTGAACTCCCATTCACAATTGCTTCAAAGAGAATAAAATACCTAGGAATCCAACTTACAAGGGATGTGAAGGACCTCTTCAAGGAGAACTACAAACCACTGCTCAAGGAAATAAAAGAGGATACAAACAAATGGAAGAACATTCCATGCTCATGGGTAGGAAGAATCAATATCGTGAAAATGGCCATACTGCCCAAGGTCATTTACAGATTCAATGCCATCCCCATCAAGCTACCAATGACTTTCTTCACAGAATTGGAAAAAACTACTTTAAAGTTCATATGGTACCAAAAAAGAGCCCGCATTGCCAAGTCAATCCTAAGCCAAAAGAACAAAGCTGGAGGCATCACACTACCTGACTTCAAACTATACTACAAGGCTACAGTAACCAAAACAGCATGGTACTGGTACCAAAACAGAGATATAGATCAATGGAACAGAACAGAGCCCTCAGAAATAACGCCGCATACCTACAACTATCTGATCTTTGACAAACCTGAGAAAAACAAGCAATGGGGAAAGGATTCCCTATTTAATAAATGGTGCTGGGAAAACTGGCTAGCCGTATGTAGAAAGCTGAAACTGGATCCCTTCCTTACACCTTATACAAAAATCAATTCAAGATGGATTAAAGATTTAAACGTTAGACCTAAAACCATAAAAACCCTAGAAGAAAACCTAGGCATTACCATTCAGGACATAGGCGTGGGCAAGGACTTCATGTCCAAAACACCAAAAGCAATGGCAACAAAAGACAAAATTGATAAATGGGATCTAATTAAACTAAAGAGCTTCTGCACAGCAAAAGAAACTAGCATCAGAGTGAACAGGCAACCTACAACATGGGAGAAAATTTTCGCAACCTACTCATCTGACAAAGGGCTAATATCCAGAATCTACAATGAACTCAAACAAATTTACAAGAAAAAAACAAACAACCCCATCAAAAAGTGGGCGAAGGATATGAACAGACACTTCTCAAAAGAAGACATTTATGCTGCCAAAAAACACATGAAAACATGCTCATCATCACTGGCCATCAGAGAAATGCAAATCAAAACCACTTTGAGATATCATCTCACACCAGTTAGAATGGCAATCATTAAAAAGTCAGGAAACAACAGGTGCTGGAGAGGATGTGGAGAAATAGGAACACTTTTACACTGTTGGTGGGACTGTAAACTAGTTCAACCATTGTGGAAGTCAGTGTGGCGACTCCTCAGGGATCTAGAACTAGAAATACCATTTGACCCAGCCATCCCATTACTGGGTATATACCCAAAGGACTATAAATCATGCTGCTATAAAGACACATGCACACGTATGTTTATTGTGGCATTATTCACAATAGCAAAGACTTGGAACCAACCCAAATGTCCAACAATGATAGACTGGATTAAGAAAATGTGGCACATATACACCATGGAATACTATGCAGCCATAAAAAATGATGAGTTCATGTCCTTTGTAGGGACATGGATGAAATTGGAAACCATCATTCTCAGTAAACTATCGCAAGAACAAAAAACCATGTTTTCTTTTCAGATTTTTCTCAGAGTTAACTTTAAGGGTTCCTTAGGTGACCCATGCACTTTCCACTGGTCTTTTCCCCTCCTTTCCAGGGTCTCCTTTACCAGTCCCTTGACTCGAGTATAGTGAGTCCACCTCATGCAGCTGTTCGCATGGCTGTCTCAGTGGTCAGGAGCACTTGATAGGGACCTTCCCAGCTTGGGTGGAGCTTGTCTTCTTTCCAAGTCTTAATCAGCACCAAGTTACCAGGCTGAAAGTGGTGAGCCATGAACTCAAGAGGTGAAGTTTGAGTTAGAAGTCGTTTTAACCTAAGGGATGACAGGGTGGAGTATATGGCCACTATATAATTTCTTTAAAAATTGATCCTTGGTTTCCATAGCCGGAAGATCTGTAGCTCTGCGCAAATATAGGAGCCCATATAATGACTCATAGAGGGGCAATCCCAAGTCTTTTATTGGGGCTTGTTCTAATCTAAGGAATGCTATTGGGGGTCATTTGGTTCAAGGCATTTTAGTTTTTAAGATTAGTTTGGTGATATGCTTTGTGAGAGTTTGATTCATTCTTTCTACCTTTCCAGAGGAAGGGAGATGCCAAGGGGTGAGATAATCCCATTTAATTTGTAAACCTTCCATAATTCACCTTAACACCCTTGAGGTAAAGTGGCTTCCATTGTCTGAATTAATATTTTCCATCAGTCCAAAGCTAGGTAAATCTGTTTTAATATTATTTTGACCACATTCCCAGCAGTGGCTGTTGGAAGGTGAAAGGCTTCTACCCAGCCTGAAAGGTAATCTACCATCACGAGTAAATACTTCAGTCTTCCTACTTTGGGCATTTCTGTGAAATCTACTTGAATGCTTTGAAGTGGTCTTACTCCGGAGGTCTTCCTGTTTTCTAATCACCTTTTTGTTTATCTTTTGACAAGTTAACACAATTTCCACATGCTTGTTTAGCAAGAGTATAAATCCCTATACACCCATAATTCCTAAGTATTGTATCACACAAAGCCTGGGGTCCCCATTGACTCCATTTGTGTAATGTAGATACTAGTTTTCTCATTAGGGGTTTACTTATTTCAGGAAGTACCCATTTGCCATCTTCAGTCTGAGTGACCCCTGTCCTGTCTAATTCTTCCTCCTCCTCTCTGGTAAACTGGGGCCTTAATACTAGCTTAGGGTTGTTTGGGAGCAGGCTACATAGTCTAATTTCTTCGTCCAGGGAGGCTTGCTTAGCAGCTTCTTCTGCAAGCCTGTTTCCTGTAGCTTCTATAGTGTTCCCTTTCTGATGACCATTTACATGAACTATGGCTACCTCTGCTGGAAGCAGGAGGCTTTCTAAAACCTGTTTGACCAGTTCCCCATGTACCAATTATTTTCCCCTGCTATTTATTAGACCCTGCTGTGTCCAGATTTTTTCAAAAGTGTGTTCCAACCCATTAAGCATATTTAGAATTAGTATATATAGTGCCTTCTTTGGCTTTAAGGAGCTTTATGGCCGGGTTAAGACCATATAATTTACAGATTTGGGCTGACCAGCCATTAGGTAATCTACCTTTCTCGCATAGGGAGTGTTTATCTCCATCAGTGACAGCATTGCCATCTATCATTCATCACAACTCATCCACAGAGAGCCTTATCCCATCATGTAGTGGAGCTTCCCTAAGGTTTGGTCCTCCTTTGGTTTGTTATTCTATGATATCTAAGCAGTTCTGGTCTGATGTCTTTGATCTCCTCTCCTTTCCATAGGAAACTGGCTGCATTTAGGCAAATATTTGTTGTTACAAGCAAATAATTTTTTTTTCTTAATAATATGGCTTCATATTTTATGAAGAATGTGTTCAAACTATCTCCTGGCTTTTGGTTTAATATATTCCTGACCTGGTCTGGGGCGCTTACTATTAGGGCCCCAACAAAGGTTAGCTTTCTACTCTCCTACCAGCAGGGCTGTGGCAGCACTGCTTGCACATATTTGGGCCACCCCTGAGAGACAGGATCGAGAAGCTTGGAGGCAAAAGCAACAGATTCCCACTTCCCTCCCCAGGTTTGAGTGAGCACCCCAAGGGTGATCCACTGTTACCAACAGATGGAATGGTTTCTCTAAAGATGAGAGGACCAGGACCGGGGCTGTAATGAGGGCCTGCTTTAGCTCTTTTACCACCTGAATTTCCTTTGAGGACAATTGCAAGGGATTGGGTTCTTCTTCTAGTAACTTGATATATAGAGTCTTTGTCTTTTGATCATATGAGTCAATCCATAACCTATAGTAGCCAGTTAAATCTAAAAATTTTTGGAGTTCTCTTTTTGTCTTAGGCAAAGGCAGACCCACTATTCCCAGTATTCTCTCTGGGTTTATTCTTCACGTCCCTTCACTAATCAGGTGTCCTAAATATTTAACTTCTTTTTCTGCAAACTGCAGTTTGTTCTTAGATACTCGCAATCCCCTTTCTCCTAGGAAATTAAGCTTGTGGTAGTTTCTGATACCTCGGCCCTCCTCTCCCCAGAAATTAAAAGATTATCTATGTATTGTAACAACTGGGTTCCCCTGGAAGGTTGAAATTCCTCCAGGACTTTTTCTAAGATTTGACCAAATACGTTTGGGGCTTCTGTGAAACCTTGTGGCAGCACAGTCCAGGGGTACTGTTGTTTTCTCCTAGTTATAGCATCTTCCCATTCAAAGGCAAAGAGGTTCGCTAATCCTAAAGTCTAGGGGACATGCCCAGAATGCATCTTTTGGATCCACCACATTGAACCACTTACGTTCATAGGGTATCTTACTAAAGAGGGTGTAGTGTTAAGTCACCACAGGGTGGTAGGTCTGGACAGTTTGATTTATAGCCCTTAGATCTTGTAGCAATCTATACAACCCATCAGGCTCTTTGGGAGAATTGGAGTATTGTAACATGCAGGGTTTTAATTGTCCATCATTAATCAATCCCTCTATTACCAGTTGGAGACCTTTTCCCCCTTCAGTGGAAATGGGATATTGTTCTCTGCAAACTACTTCTGGTTGTTTTAGGTTAATCTGTAAGGGTGTGATTTTTAACCCTCTGTTGCCTTCCCTAACCCTCACAAGGGGATTAATTTTTCTTTCCTCCTCCTCTGTCAGGAAGCCCATCATTACTTTTATTTGTCCTTCCTCTATTCCTAATCCTAAACCCAATCTCACAATCAGGTCTCGACACAGGAGGTTAGTTCCTACTTCAGGAACAAGTGACGCCTCAATTTGTTTTGCTCCTGATGTAATTAAAATTTTCTTAAATATCGGAACCTGAAATCCCTCCCCTTTTACCCCTGATACTTTCAATTTTTTCTTAGAGAGTTCTGTACCCCTTGGTTGGTGAATTAGGGAGGAGTGAGCTGCCCCGGTATCAACCAAAAATGTCACTTCTCCCTCAGGTCCCATCTTCAAATTTATTAAGGGTTCCTGGTGGGATCTACTCAGAAGGCGCTCCTGCCCCCCGACTAGTCTTCATCAATAGTCATGAGGGGTATCACCTTTTCTTTTTTCCATTTAGGACATCCTCTCTTCAAATGCCCTGTCTTTCCACACTTGTAACATCCACTCATAGTCTTAGGACCTTTTCCCTGCATTTGCCTTCTTTCTTTGTGTTGAAATCTATAATTCCCTTGTCTCCTAAGTGGGGAATCTTGATGTAAGCCTTTTCTGACTACCTCTTCCACAGTGGAAACCATGATTTTTGCTTTTTGTTTCTGCTTCTCTTCCTTTCTCCTTACAAAGACCTTCTGAGTTTGCCTCAGTAAATCCTCAATTGGTTTCTCTTTCCATCCATCCATCTTTTGTAATTTTTTGGTAATGTCAGGCCAGCTCTTAGTTACAAAGTTAACCTTCAAAAGGCATTGCCCTACTGGGTCCTCTAGATCTAATCTGGAGCATTTTCTCATCTGATCTCTGAGCCTATATAGGAATGCAGAAGGAGTTTCCTCTTTTTCTTGTTGAATCGTGAATGTGTCCTATGTCCTACGAGTGGACTCCTTGATCCCTTTAATTATTAGTTCCTGGAGATCCTACATTTGGGCACGGTCCCTGGGATCATTATTATCCCATTCAGGATTAACATTTGGAAATTTTTGTTTGGCTGGTGAGACTTCTTGCCTGGGAGGGTGTTGCCTCTCCCAGATGGTCATGTCCACTCTCCTGATCATTCCCCTTTCTCTTCCTACGAACAGGATATTCTTGATGGACATCATTTCAGCCCAGGTGTAAGAGCTGTATCCTAGGAATTGGTCCAGATGGTCTGCTGAACCGAGTGGATCTTCTAGGAGTGGTTTCATTTTTTTCCTGAAATTCCTAATTTCAGTACTTGTAAGAGGAGCAGTTACAAAGCCAGTCTCTCCCTGTCCCGTGGGAACTCCCCTAAGAGGGAACATGCTAGGTGCCTGCTGTGTGGAAGGAATAGGGAAGTTCTCAATATCCCTCTTACAGTGTTATTTTCTTAAATTTGGATAAGGATTTAGAGGAGCAGTTGGTTTGGCTCCACCATGGTGTCCAGGTCTTTCCTCCTCTAACCCTCCTGCTGCCCCTTGATTTTCCTGTCCCCTATTTTGTGAGATGTATGGAGGGGCATGGATGATGGGGTCCCAGGGCTTTTCCCTGGGTGAGGGATTTTTACTAGGCTCTTTTTCTTCTTCTTTAAGTGGGAATATGGGGCTAATTCCTTGATCCAGCAGAGAGCATAACCTATCTCTTGTGAGGTTGGGGTTTTATTATTCACATAGAGAATTAAAGCTTGGCACACCTAATTTTTATCTGAGCCAAACTTAGGCCATAGGACTATCGTGGTAAATGTCAGAGGGAGTCTCTTTGGCTCCCTCTTGCCCTTGTCCCCTAGGCCTAGAATTTCTGTTTCCCATTTTTGGTCAGTCTGTGTCTGAGCTTTTCCCTGTGTTCTCAGCACCCCCTACTGGAGGTTTCTTGCACACCCATGGAATCACTTCATCCATTCTCTGACCATTCTTTGTCCATTCTCCTCACGGGAGACCGGAACCATGGATTGGGACTCCGCACTTGCTTCATATCTAGGGTACATCTCAGTCACACACACTCAACCTCTGAAAATGCCCAACCACCAAGACAGTACTTACAGTCCAATTTTCCTCCCTTGGCTTCTGCACGAGGCTGCCTGGTTGCTGCAGTGCCTGCTTTTCTCCCTGTGTCGCCTCTGCTGCCTCCTGAATAACAGTCTCAGGTTTGTCTGTGGCTTCTGTGGGGAGCCAGGACGCCCGGACAGAGTGGGCCACCCAAATCGGGTGGGACACCTCTCCCCTCTCGGCTGGAGTCCCACTCCATGCAGGCACAGAGATCCCAGACAGGCCCCCAGGTTTGTGAGAAACACAGATTCACCTGTCCAAACCCAAAGAATGGACTTGGAGACACAAACAATGGAAGCAAGACTTTTAATGGTGGTCTTGCAAGATGGAGTGTCTGGTAGGCAGGCACACCCGGGGCAGTTACAGCAGGTAATTTATCTCCTAGCATCCAAATCTCACTGCAACCTCCACCCCGCCTGGTTCAAGCGATTCTCCTGCCTCAGCCTCCCAAGTAGCTGGGATTACAGGCGTGCATCACCACGCCCAGCTACTTTTTTTGTATTTTTAGTAGAGACAGGGTTTCACCATGTTGGCCAGGCTGGTCTCAAACTCCTGACCTCAGGGTCCACCCACCTCAGCCTCCTAAAGTGCTGGGATTACAGGTGTGAGCCACCGCGCCCAGCCTAAATACAGTTTGTTTGTTTTTTTAAGTAGGCCACTGCTTCCATCTTTGTACAGAGAAATCCCAGGTTCCTCCTGTCAGAACCTAGCTAGACCCTGGAATAAGATACCAAGACCAGGCTTGCCAAGTGTGGCTTGGCATAGAGTTTGTGTTTGACCTGGGGTCAGGGCCTTGTCTACACACTTTTTTTTTTTTTTTTTGAGACAAGGCCGTGCTCTGTCATCCAGGCTAGAGTGCAGTGGCTCACTGTAGCCTCAACATTTGCATTACATGTTGATTTATATAATTAATGGATGGTGTTGCTTATTATCGATTGATTGTGAATCTGGCCACTTGACAAATTTATTCTAATTGTTTATTTTCTCAGATTATTTATGTAAATAGTAATAACTGTAAATAATAATCTATTTCAATTTTTTTCTTCCAATGATTGTACGTCAGTTCATTTTACTGTCTTATATGTTGGCTTCGTCAGAATGTTTCATATTATGTTGAAAATAGTAATGATATATATAATAGCATTCTTATCTTGTTCCTGATATATAAAGTAATAGTTCAGAAGTTTCTCCATTAATTATATGTAGGGGTATAGCAGGTAAAAGAAATAAATTTTTATTCCTGGTTTGCCAAGAGCTCTTATCAAAATGTGTTACATTTTATCACATTGTTTTTATGCTTCTGTTGACCTTTTTTTCTCTCCTTTAACTTTATGGGATCTTACGTCATACAGAGTATTTTATTTTTGTGTAGTCAGATTTGTCTATTCTCTCTTTTATAGTTTCTAAATAACCTGTTGTACTTTTTAAAGTACCTTCAAACTCTAGGTTATAGAAATATTTTCCTTTTTTTTTTTAATACTTGGTTTTAAATCTTTGTAGCATGTATCTTGGTGTGTGGTATGACATGGAGGTGCATCTTCTTTGTGTTACTTCAGATGGATGTTTAATACAATATTGTATTGAGTGCAGTGCTCCTGTAAGTTTTAATATTTGTTTATAACAATAAGGAAGACTAATGGTTTTTTCAAAGTTTACTCAAAAGTAAAAGCACACATGTAAAGAAAAAGAGAATGTAAAGAAAAAGAGAGACTATCTGACGTGGACCAACTTGAGCCTATAGATTTTTTGATTGGTAAGTCAAAAGCAGGGCCAAGAAAAGAAATTATCCAAATTGAATTTTCTCATTATATTAGTCTGTTTTCATGCTGCTGATAAAGACATACCTAGACTGGGCAATTTACAAAAGAAAGAGGTTTAATTGGACTTACAGTTCCACATGGCTGGGGAGGCCTCACAATCATGGTGGAGGGCAAAGAGGAGCAAATCACATCTCGTGTGGATGGTGGCAGGCAAAGAGAGAATAAGGAAGACACAAAAGCAGAAATCCCTGATAAAACTATCATATCTTGTGAGGCTTATTCTCAAGAACAGTATGGGGAACCCACCCCCATTATTCAATTATCTCCCACTGGGTCCCTCCCACAACATGTGGGAATTATGGGAGCACAATTCAAGATGAGATTTGGATGAGGACACAGAGCCAAACCCTATCACTTATTATCCAAGTTTTATCAGACTGGGAAAACAACATTTCAGTCCCTTAAGTAACAATTTTAGAGGGAAGATCTACGGCTAACAGTTATTCATTGTACACATCAGGATAAACCAGTTAACCAAATTTTGATATGCCTCATTTATTATACACAAAAACAAAATGGCTTTTTTCTTTTTAGTCAACATTAAACTAGCTTTTATTCCAAAACAAAGAAGTCGGTCCAGTCGGTCTATCTTATATTTTGAAGAAAACATATTTAAGAATTGCTTTGGACAACAGAAACTGTTATCTTATGAAACCTAAAAACTTTATTAAATTCTGAATGTAGCATGTGCCTGCCTCTCATTTTTGCCTTGTAAAGAACTCAGTATGCTATTAAATTATTAACTTAGTTTATTTGAAATAGTTCCAAGATATTTCATGCCTCCAAGATTAAAACTAAACCAGGTTAGCAGTTTTGAAGAAGAGTGGACATGAGCCTTGAACATTATATATATTTGTTACATCTGATAGAGATATTTTAAATTGTCTGCTAAAAACCCTCTTGCTTTGTAGATGGGAAAACTGAGAGTTCCAGTGGCTATTTACTTGCTCCAGCTTTTATTTCCAGTTCATAGCAGAAGCAGGACTTAAACTTCAGGTCTTTTCGTCTCAATCACATGGTCTTTCTCTTTGCATTGCTTATTTGATAACGTTTTTAAATAAAACAAAGCATTTTGCAACTAGTGAAACTGTACAAAAAGTCATATAATGTGACCAGAAGGGAGATTATTAAAAATTATAATTTCACTTAAGCAAAATGTGTATAACGCCATTTACTGTTTTTCTATGTAGGTGAAAAGAGATTTGAATGCCCGGAATGTTCTAAAAGGTTTATGCGGAGTGATCATCTCTCCAAACATGTCAAAACGCACCAGAATAAAAAAGGTGGTGGGACAGCTCTTGCCATTGTTACCTCGGGAGAACTGGACTCATCTGTTACAGAGGTGCTTGGCTCCCCAAGAATTGTCACAGTTGCAGCCATTTCTCAAGATTCGAATCCAGCAACTCCCAATGTTTCAACCAACATGGAAGAATTCTGAAAAGTTATTTATAACAGAGACCTCTAGTGCTGCACTTGTTTACACACCTTTGAAAATCTGGAAATGGGCTGGTCAAGTGGATTACAGAGTAGGAAATTATGTTTTCATTCTTGGCTCCTTTAAGTATTCCAGGGTTTGGGGTCAACACATGAAGTGTTGAATTTTTAAAAATACAAAAAGCAAACTGATGTACTGGAAACAGAAAAGTATTTCCTCCATACTATAAGTTGTAGTTGTTTGGAAATATATCACATAACCTTTATACAGAATCTTCCCATCTCTTAATATCACGTGTTAACATGTTTAAAAAGACCTTAGTAGTTTGCAGGCTGGACCTTAATTGGACTTATTTTCTTTGAAAGTACTTTGTTATAAATTCAGTCAGTAATAATTTACGTGTATTCTTTTTCTCTATAGCACAGAAAACAGATAGTTAACTGATGATAGGGATAATACTGTATTTCCTTAGCTTGATTTTTGGAAAATCAACCGAAAATAGTTTGGCCGTCTTTTCTAAATGTTAGAAATTCTTCAACAGTTGAATTAGGTAAGTTCCAAAACAGTAATCTGAGATGCATCTCAGATCTTTATTACCACTACATTATAGTAGTGTGTATGCAGACAATCAGTGAAGTCCAATTACTTTCTCCATTTGGAGACACAAGAGGAACATAGAGTTAAATCTTAGGTTAAATTTTAGGTCGACACCTTAGGAAAATGCTGGGAAAAAAATGGTTAAACCAAACTCATCATAGCTTCAGAAAAATAAAATGAGGCATCTTAACATGCAGTGTTCTAAAGTTAGGATTGATTATATTCCTAACCCTAGGTTGAACCACAAAATTTCATTTAAAATGTTTATATTGGAAATATTTGCATAGAGTGTAAATTGTTCTGTAGTTTCGTATTTTGTAAATATGAGTTATGTTGACAATGTGCAGAATTCTTTATGCTTTCACTTGGTAGCCAAAGAAAGAATTATACTTTTTTCCAAGGCCAGCAGAAAATTCTCTTTTAACTACATTGTAATTCTTGTTTTCCTCTACTAAAAATTGGCCAGTCCCATTTTATTTCTAGTGCTATGTAAGAAGGTAATTAGGAATTATAACACAGTAATGTTTTTATGTTACATCAATAACTGAATTTTCCCTAAAAATTAGCCTAATATATAATAGATATATTATGAAGCAAAACTTTTATTTTTGAAAAGGCAGAATAATTTTCAGTGAAGTAAGTGACTAAAGAAAAAAACTATATTATTGTTTATGCAAGGGTCTTACAGGAAAGGGTCTTTTTTTTTTTTTTTTTTTTTTTTTGAGATGGAGTCTCGCTCTCTTGCCCAGGCTGGAGTGCAATGGCACGATCTCAGCTTACTGCAACCGCCGCCTCCCAGGTTCAAGCGATTCTCCTGTCTTAGCCTCCTGAGTAGCTGGGATTAACAGGCGCCTGCCACCACGCCTGGCTAATTTTTGTATTTTTAGTAGAGACAGGGTTTCGCCATGTTGGCCAGGCTGGTTTCAAACTCCTGACCTCAGGCGATCTGCCCACCTCGGCCTTCCAGAGTGCTGGGATTACAGGCATGAGCCACCATGCCCGGCTAGGAAAGGGTCTTATTAGGAAAGATGGCCAAAAGTTTCATATGAAAAAAATTGGATTATAAACCAGTAACTTAAATATTAATAAGGATATTTTATGTTTTAAAAAAGTATTTACACAGAATCATAATCAGTGAAATTGACCATTTGAAAACTAAAAGTTTTTACCTACCTGCTCAATTTATTAACATCATTGCTTTGGGGACTGTTTGAATATAGGTACGTGTTTTCTTGTGCATTCTCTATAATTTCAGGAAAAGTACTACTTATGCGAATTCTCTTCCAAAATTGTGATGTTTCTTGTATTTTTGATGAAGGAGAAATACTGTAATGATCACTGTTTACACTATGTACACTTTAGGCCAGCCCTTTGTAGCGTTATATAAAACTGAAGGTCTTTTGTGCTTTCAGTTTGTATAAAAAAGCTTTGAGATTAAAGGAAAAAAAAATTTTTACACTGTGGTTATAAATTTCAAGTTTCTTAAAGCTTTTGTAGACTTGTAACAGAGTCTTTAAATTTTAGTTGGATTTTGTAAATTGTTTTGTATATTTTATTTAATGTACTCTTAACAACTGATGTATCTGGCTTTAAAACATCAGAATTGGTTTGTTGTTTTGTTTGGTACAGAGGAGCATTTGGTAGTGTTCATTTTAATTTTATTATATAGAAGCTGAAACATCAAATATATATTTTATCTATCATTATGCTACACAATCAGTGCTATAAATTTTTTTATGCAAAGAAACTTTCTTAATGTTTTAATCATGTTTCCTCAGAGTGACACTTTTTGTTGTTGTTAATACCAAGTATGAACACTCTGCATCATTATTCCATGAACCAGTTCTAATGCAAACCTATGTATGTCCATTAGAAATGGAAGTTATTTTTTAATCAACAATGAGGCCTATTATAAATTTATCAGATGAATCTGGATAGCTTTATAGCATATAAAATATGTTAATTTGTGTTAGCAGGTGCACATTTCACCACTGAAATTAGAAATATTTTGACAGTCTGTTCTGCATACCATTCTGAGTCTACTTTTCTGTCTTTAGAAGAATCGTAAATTTCAATGTCCTTTATTTGACTCAGTGGGATATAGCTGTTATAAGTAATAGGGCACAGATGTGCAGTAGAGTCTTTGTTTAATGGCATTTCACTGTTCATTCCCTTTACCACCGTTATAAAACTTTTCTTTATTGTAATTATCAGTGCAAAGCTATGTATTTATCATGGTAAAACTCCAGTGTTAGAATAGTTTTTTCTTACAGTATACTTTCTTTGGTTAGGTTTGTGTATGTGTTGCTGATTACATTAGAACTTGATGTTAAGTCATTATTTATCACACTCTCATGAGAGCAGTAATAAAAGTGTGTAATCTAGGAGAAAAAGTTAATTTGTCAAACTTAGATAAGCATGATGTTTAGGTCCTATTTTTCAATTTTATAACTGTTTTATTGCAACAATATTTGTATTTAAGTCTCCATTTTAATGCCTTGTGGTGTTTTTTTATGCATGTCACTAAGTTGTCATCCCACATAAATTGATGTGCAGCATAGGGTATTAAATCTACATAATGATTTTAAAACAGAAATAGTCGATGGTAAAATGTAAATGTTTTGCAAAAATTCCTTATAAAAAGTTTTGTAGTAACATTTCACTTGTAAATTTTTTTGTAAAAAAAAAAAAATGAAGAAAAAAAGATGAATCCAGAAAAAAACCTGTTTCCCATATTCTAGAATTTAGACAATTATTCTGCCAGCAAAGCCTCTGGGGCTGTAATTGACATTTTTACAGTGCTGATTTGTATAAAATTTGTTTTTTGTGGATTTGGAAATAAAATCATGTACAAGTTGTTGCCTGCAATAACAATTGCAAGTAACCTATTAAAAATTCCCTTGAGTTTAACATGTTTCATTTAATTATGTATACTATAAAGCAGCAATAAATTATTTGAACTGTCAACCTACTTATCATGAACACTGGAGAGTTAAATGCTTCTCACTGGAGAACACATTGGCCACCCTTCATAATTCCTCGTATTGAGATCTGGTCACCATTTCTCTGAACATACTGCCAAAGAACTCCAATTCAAATTGCATGTTAATTTGTAGCCATTGCTCTAGACATTTATGGAAATTAAAATTTGATTTAGAGACACTTTTTACTTAAATATTTTAAGCAATCAATGTTAGGAAATTATAGGAAGACCTGAAAACGAAAAACATAATTAAAATATTATTTAAGCTCACAGAATCACTGAGAAGCAATATAGGCCACATAGATGCCACAAAGACTACAAGCAGAAACTGTCTTTCTCCTGGGAGAGCCCTGCAAATCTCATGAAGACCTTTAGTAACATAATGAATACATTATTGTAACAACTTCAGCTAACACATTTCCAAACTCACACCAGATATAGACATAGCAAAGCGAGGGTTTGGCCCAGGGTGGCGGAGGTAGGATGTTAGGCAGCAAGAGAAATACGCTGGCCCACTGACAGAAGACTCCAAAGACTCTAGGTTTTAGGTAGTAAGCAGGGGCTACAAAGTGTTTGGATAGAGAACCTTGTACAGCAAGGTCCTAAAGGCATAGTTGTGTTACAACTTTGTAAAATAATGTGTTCATAACACTGACTGAATCAAAGAATTTATGCTACTCTGTCAAATAAGACAGTAAGGAATTGTCAAAGGATGTTTTCTATCCAAAGTAAAGATACACTTCAATTACCTGAAAAATTCGCATTAGAAAGCATCAGGATGATATTGTATAAAAGGGGATAATGCAGGCCAGGCGAGGTGGCTCACGCCTGTAACCCCAGAACTTTGGGAGCCCGAGGTGGGTGGATCACGAGGTCAGGATTTCAAGGCCAGCCTGGCCAACATGGTGAAACCCCATCTCTACTAAAAATACAAAAATTAGCCGGGCGTGGTGGCGTGTGCCTGTAGTCCCAGCTACTCGGGAGGCTGAGGCAGAATTGCTTGAACCCAGGAGGTGGAGTTTGCAGTGAGCTGAGATCATGCCACTGCACTCCAGCCTCGGCAATAGAGCGAGTCTCTTGTCTCAAAAAAAAGGATAATGCAATTAGAAAATGTCATTGTGTTTTTCAATTTTTAATATAGTTTGGTTCTTGTACTTCTAGAAATTTCAGCCACATGAAAAAGACAATAATAAAGAAAAAGGGATAAATCACCTTGAAAATTGACAAAAGCTGTTGGTGTAGTAAGTTAGGAAAGTTGAAGCAGTGCTAAAAGCAATACTAATAGGGTGTGGTTTACAATGCCATTGGTAATGACAACTTGAAAATAGAAAAATATACAGTATTGTTTATTTTTTAATTAAAAGTTCAGATGCTTAATTACAGGGGTGCAGAGACTTCAAGTGTCACAGCAAATTTGAAATACTTTATTCCTTTGTGAAACTGAATAATATATTGCTATATTTACTGCCTGAACAGTAATGTCTGCTTAATATACACACAACCAACTTGTAATTCGGTAGCAGGACTTTTAAGGCATGTATTTTCCATTCTTTTAAGATTGGCTGATTAGCATAAACCTTGGGCTCTGTTCCTCTTAGTAACAGGTGGCAATGAAATAATTTATTTTTGGATACCTGAGAGTAATCTCAAGCAGAAATAGTGGAAGGAAGGAAGAGAGAAAGGAAAGGAAAAGGAGCATAAAGGCCTATTTATAATGCAGTGGGTTGATCTCCCTGGTTAATAGCTAAGCACCGTGCCAAAAGAGATCAACGGAGAGTCTGAGGATTTCAGGCTGGATTCCTGGTTCAGCCACTTAATAGGCACACAACCGTGGGCAAGTTATTGAACTTTTCAGCACTTCTTTTTTTCTACTTCATAGAATAAAAGAGCAATGCTGATTAATGTTAAGCGTTATGAATAATACATAGGTCTGTTAAGATCAAATAAGAAAACTATATTGAGTAACACATAGTTGTGTTTAATACATTATTATTGTTAATTATAAGTTAACCCAAAAGGCAGAGGGGTGTCTTAGTCCATTCGGGCTGCTATAACAAGATAAACTAGACTAGGTAGCTTATAAACAACAGAAATTTATTTCTCACTTCGGAGCTAGGAAGTCCAAGGTCAAGATGCTGGCAGATTCAGTGTTCATTCACTGGTTCATAGATGGTGACTTCTAGCTGTGTCTTCACATGGTGAAAGGGACAAGACAACTTTCTGGGGCCTCTTTTGTAATGACACTAATCCCATTCATGAGAGCTCTACTGTCATGATCTAATCATTTTTCAGAGGTTCCCCCTTTTAATATCACTGGTAATATTATTGGTAATTGGGTTTCAACATGAATTTTTTGGGGGCACAACTGCTCAGACCATAGCAGGGGGCATGGAATAGTTCCCACCTGGACCAATGCTGAAATGTCTTGAAAATGGGCAACAATACATCAAAAAGTTAATTCTCAAATCCCATTTTAAAAATGAAATTTCAGTGGGAATTTCCAAATTCAAACATATTTTTCTCAAACTGTGAGCTACTTTGCCATACTCTACCTCAAAATTTTATGAGTCTTTTTCCAATTCTAAGAAAAATTAAAGGTTTAAATCTTAGTTACTTTCTTTTTTTTTTTCCCCTTGAGCCAAGGTCTCACTGTCACCCAGGCACACACCACCATGCCCAGCTGGTCCTGGGCTCAAGCGATCCGCCTGCCTCCACCTCCCAAAGTGCTGGAATTACGAGCATGAGCCACCGCGCCTGGCCTAATTCCTAATTTTTAAATGTTAATTACAATTACTGTTTGCCTACCTCAAAGTGATAACAGACAAGCACACCAGTGAACAAGAAGCAAACCAATTACTGAAAAACAGAAATAGCTGCTCATATGTTGTTCACTAACTTTTGTGAGTATATGTGTGGATGATTTTCTATATTTAAAAGCATTCTCTATATTTAGAAATATATGTGTTAAATAAACCCAGGCATACAGGGCAAAAGTACCCCTCTTTTCAGCTACCTACCAAATTGCAGCCAAAAAAAGAAAACATGGAATGTGGAGTTCAAAAGTTTCTTAGACAACTTCCTCTCAGACTTGGTTCAGAAAAGGATAATAGGATGCTCTACTTTTACTTTGCTTTTCAGATTCTTTGTGAAATAAGATAGGATATAGAATAAATGTCTAAACTTATAATGCCCTGCAAGGCTGAGGCATCTCTGCTGGCTGTAGCTTCAGTTGTCCAGTTACAGCCTTCTTGCCCATTTAACTCTTACCTTTGCTTCAGATCCTGTTCTTAACTCTGAGTTGCTCTGCTCATTCCCAAGCTTACCTTTGTTGGAGATGCTTTTTCCAATTAATACATTTATGGAGCACTTATTGTGTGTCAGATTCAGGCACAAGGGATGCTGTTTTTCTTTTCTATGCTAACTCTGCCTTCTTGCATCCCAACCTCAGCTGGATTTCTGGAGCTCCTTGAGATCCATTTGCCCTATGCCTAGGAATGGGCAGACCAGCAGTTGCAGAGATACTGGAGTCTATTGAGACCATATCAACGGGGAGGAGCTGAGGCTCAGGTAATCTGAAGCAGGTTAACAGGTTTCAAGTCAGGGTCAGAGACTTAAGAAATCAGATGTGGGTGTTAAGATCAGACAAAAGCAAATTATAGGGAACAGGAGAAAATTAAACAAGCAGTTGTCATAAACGCCAGTTTGTCTTTAAATCATGTCTTTCTAGGTGGTTGGCTTAGTTCAAATTTTGTTATTTATTATCCTGCTATGAATTGTGGTTTCATAAATATTTTATTTATAGTAGTAGTATTTTTTAGATGTTTAGATGTGGAAACATAATAACGTTATATTTTCTGCTGGTAAAATTGTTCCTTGCTTGTATAATGTTATGCTGGAATTAAATACATCAGTAAATCATGGTGCCATGTGAAGGGCATTATGGCTTCCAAGTATTTGGTCACCTTAACAAGTCTGAAAATCACTGTTGAGGAAAATAATCTAATGGCAAAGAATAAGCTAACTGAAAAAAGATTCCAACCCAATTCAGTAATACTGTAAACAGTTACCACTTTAATGTATTTTATGTTTTTGCAGCTCTTTACGTTAGCTTATTCTTTGTCAAGTTCATATATGTACACATGAAATGTATGTGTGTACATGTTAGGTGGAGCATCATATATGTTTATAGTTTATAAGGCAGAATTAAATTTATGTTACTATGATTTGGCATTATAGTTGCTTGTTCTCTGTCCTTAATTATGTGGACAGACATAAAATTGTTAGAAAATTAAGCCCTATTCTGATTATCACTTACAACCTTATTTAAATTTTCTTTTCTTTTCTTTTTACTTTTTTTTTTTTTTTTTGAGATGGAGTCTCACTCTGTTGCCCAGGCTGGAGTGCAGTGGCACGATCTCGGCTCACGGCAACCTCCACCTCCCGAGTTCAAGTGATTCTTCTGCCTTAGCCTCCCATGTAGCCGGGACTACAGGCACCTGGATAATTTTTGTATTTTTAGTAAAGACAGGGTTTTACCATATTGGCCAGGTTGGTCTAGAACTCCTGACCTCATGATCTGCCCGCCTCGGCCTCCCAAAGTGCTGGGATTACAGGTGTGAGCCACCGTGCTCAGCCTGTATTTTCGTTTCTATGGAGCAAGTTATGACTAGAACAGAGTTTTGGGTTCTATAGAAAAAAACTCATTTCTCCTTGTTTTGCTCTGCTTTTCACGATATTGTGGATGCCAATTTGTACTACAAGTCTATGTAAATATGTCCACCAATTTGATAAGTAGCTGGAAGTACTTTTATTCTTGTGTTCAATTGTAACACAGCACAGCATTCATCAGTCAGATGGGATGCTGGACATAGTAATGGAAGAAGGTCCTAGAGCAATCTCCCTCCCTCCCCTTAGTTGCTGGTTCTGGGGAGGTCATGGGGTAGTAGCAGGGGAGTCAGGAACTAGAAGTTTCTTGTATGGAATTGCCTCCTTGTATAGAATTATGTCAGTATTTTAATAACCAACCAGTGTGGTTATACTGGTGTCCCAGATTAATGTGCACCCTGAGTAGGTGCGTTTATTCTCTGCCCATGCTTCAGACTTCCAGTATGTGGATGGAAAAACCCAATCCCAAAACCATTCTTTTAGTTATTAAGATAATAAAAAGGCCCATGCAGTTACTTAAAGATTTTGCTGAGAAACATGAAAATCAAGGGAAAATGCAAGTGGAAAAGTCATTTCACTTCAGGATCCTTAAGACTGACTCAAAAATTCCTCCTGTAAAATGTATGTAAGATGCAGCTTCAGTGGATTATGATGCCTCAAACCATCTTAGAAGGCAAATCAGAGAAAGGGAGACGATTACAGCTGGTTTGTATGTCAACAAATGTGATTACTTCCTAAACTGTCTTTTCAGTGATTTTTCAAAAAAAATCTGTTAACTGTATTTATTGAATATAAGACACAATTGATTATTTCATATACCACTAAAAAAAAACCCTGCCAATTACACTATAATCCATTACTTTAATATCACTTAAAAGCTTTTTTAAACTTATAAAAGAGCTGTTAGACTTATTGATATATTTTATCATATATCATTCTTCTTTCTACATTAGAAATGCAAGTGAAATGTATTACCCAAAGTAATCTATGGATTCAATGTAACCTCTATCAAAACACTAACAACATTCTTCACAGAAATAGAAAAAGATGCTAAGATTTGTATGGAACCACAAAAGACCCTGAATAGCCAAAGCAATCTGAACAAAAATAACAAAGCTGGGAGGCATCACACTACCAGACTTTGAAATATATTACAAAGCTATATTACCCAAAACAGAATGATACTGCCCTAAAAACAGTCTAGGTAGACCAATGGAACAGAATAGAGAACTCAGAAATAAATCCACGTGTTCACAGCCAACTGATTTTCAACAAAGTCTCCAAGAACATATAACCGGAGGCTGGGTGTGGTGTCTCATGCCTGTAATCCCAGCACTTTGAGAGACTATGGTGGGAAGATCACTTGAGGCCAGGAGTTCAAGAACATAAAATGGGGAAAGGATAGTCTCTTCAACAAATGGTACTGGGAAAACTATCCATATGAAGAAGAATAAAACTAGACCCCTATCTCTTACCATATACAAAAATCAACTCAAAATGGATTAAAGAATTAAAGGTAAGACCCAAAACTGAAATCACTAGAAGAAAACATGGGGGAAACACATCAAGCCATTGGTCTAGGCGAAGATTTTTTTGGATAAGACCTCAAAAACACAGTTAACAAAAGCAAAAATAGACAAATGGGATTATATTAAACTAAACTGCTTCTGTACAGCAAAGGAAAACAACAGAGTGAAGAGACAACCTAAAAAATGGGAGAAAATATTTGCAAGCTATCCATCTGGCAAGAGATTCACATCCAAAATGTATAAGGAACTCAACCAACAGCAAAAAAGCAAATAACTTGATTAAAAAATGGGCAAAATAATCTGAATTGACATTTCTCAAAAGAAGACATACAAATGGCCAACAGATACATGAAAAAAATACTCAACATCACTAATCATCAGGGAAATGCAAGTCACAATGAGATATCATCTCATCCCAGTTAAAATGGCTATTATCAAATAAAAAATAGCAAATGCTGACAAGGATGCAGAAAAAGAAGGCCTCTTATATACTGTTGGTAGGAATGCAAATTAGTACAGTCATTATAAAAAACAGTATGTAAGTTCCTCAGAAAACTAAAAATAGAAATAGCATTTAATTCAGCAATTCTACTACTGAGTATATATTCAAAGGAAAGGAAATCAGAATGTTGAAGAGATATTTGCACTCCCATGTTTATTGCAGCACTGTTTACAATAGCTAAGATATGGAATCAACCAAAGCACCCATCAATGGACAAATGGGTAAAGAAAATGTGGTGTATATACACAATGGAATATTATTTAGCTGTAATAAAATGATTTGTAATTTTTGGCAACATGGATGATCCTGGAGGATATTATGGTAAGGGAAATAAGCTAAGCACAGAAAAACGCTGCACGTTCTCACTCATATGTGGAAGCTAAAAAAGTTGATTTCATAGAATAGAGGTTACCAGAGGCTGGGGAAGGGTAGGGAGTTGGCAGAGGGATAGAGAGGTTGGTTAATTGATACAAAATTAAAGTTAGATAAGAGTAATAAATTCTATAGCACAGCAGCGTGGCTATAATTAACAATAAATTATAGTGTATTTTAAAATAGCTAGAAGAGAGGATTTTGAATGTTCTCTACACAAATAAATGGTAAATGTCTGAGGTGATGGATGTGTCAATTACCCTGATTTGATCATTACACAATACATGCAATTATGTGCCAATTTGAAATACATACATATATAAATGAAATAGTTTCTTCACATCAGTGACTTTGTTTGTTTGTTTGTTTGTTTGTTTTTGAGACAGAGTTTCACTCTGTTGCCCAGGGTAGAGTGCAGTTGAATGATCTCGGCTCACTGCAGCCTTGACCCCCTGGGCTCAAGAGATCTTCCCACCCTAGCCTCCTGAGTAGCTGGGACTATAGGTGCACACCACCATGCCTAGCTAATTTTTAAATTTTTTGTAAAGACAGGGTCTCACCATGTTTTCCAGGCTGGTTTCAAACTCCTGGGTTCAAGTGATCCTCCTGCCTCAGCCTCTCAAAGTGTTGGGGTTACAGGTGTGAGCCCCACCATGCCTGGCCAGTGATAACCTTATCATGTTTTTGCCCACGAGTGGTAGTTTTAAAACTATGTTCACAATTTTTTTGATACTCCTCTCTTCAATAGATGGAGCCTAATTCCCCTCCACTTGGGTGTGGCATGGACTTAATGACTTGCTTCTAATGAATAGCATGAAGTGGATGTGACAGCTGTGATTTCAGGCACTAGGTCATAAAAAGTCACTGTGGCTTCCCTCTTAGTTCTCTTAGATTGTTTGCTTCAGGGAGGCCACACACTGTGTCATACATAATCCTATCAAGAGGCCCAATATTGCTCAGATATCTGGGCAATAACCACCTAAGTGAGCTTGGAAGTGGTCCTCCAGCCCAGTCAAGTATTCAGATGACTGCAGTCCCAGCCAACATTTTGACTACATCTCATTAGAGACCCTGAACTGGCAAACCCAACTAAGCTGGTCCTAGATTCTTGACCAACAGAAACTAATAATTGTTCGTTGTTTCAAACTGCTACATTTTGGGGTAATTTGTTATGCAATAATAGATAATAACTAATATACCGTAAGTCAACAATTTTCGACCAATACCTTCTGTGCCCTTAAAAGCATAAACGATGTAGCATTTCTTAAAAGGAGCCTCCATTATTATCTTTGGGAATTTTCTCTACACTAATGATATACATTCTACAAGTTTTGCTGGAGATGTATGGGCAATAATAACTACAACATACCTGCCTGTTGGCAGACCACAAATGACACATCTCACTTTCAAAGATGTTAAAATACGGGGGAAAATATGCTTCATAGAATCAGTGAAGGACGTTTTAGGTCATGTTTATTATCTCCCTTCTGCCTCCATCAACCCCTTTCTTTCTCTAAGAACTTGATCTTGTCCATTTCAGGACAAACCTGAGGTTTGTAGAGGGTTAGTGTATTTACATCCTCCGCTTTACATGCACTGCACAGGGCTCGTATGGTTATGGGGGGGAAAACCGTTGGTGTGAACTGAAAGAATGCTTTGTTAACTCAAACATTTCTCAGCCCAAGAAACCTTTGCTATGAGTGTCACAAAGGGGAATACCTTCTTTGTGGGGTCCTGAAATTGCTGGGTAAGTGGTGATGGTGGTTGTTGGGAAAGGAGCTTATGATGCTGGTGGAATTTTGGGTCTTAAAGAGGGCATATTAATCTTTAAAGAACTGGAAATATTTCAGTTACATGTAATGGTCTATATCTTGCAACAATTCATTACCAGCATATTAGGTAATGCACACACACACACACACACACACACACACATATATATATATATAGAGAGAGAGAGAAGCAAGAATGCAAACAATTAGCAGTGTCACACCCAACGGGTGCATAGTCAAAGCAAATATAAAATAAAGACAGAGATTTACCTGACCTAACCACACTGATATCCTCCTTTAATCCTTCTCCAATAAGTAAGATATCACATATGGAAAGGTTTTTAAACTATTAAGCACTAGACAAATGTACACTTTAATTACATACGTGCGCTGCCTCAATGCTGAGAGAGTGGCAGATCCTCATTTAATTCCCACCTGTGCCTGACTTTGACCACTTTCTCTGAGCTTTCTCTTCATTTCTGATTTCAAGGAAAGGTGTAAGGAACAAAAATAGAAATAATGATGTTTAATACGATTTAGAAGAAGTTCAGAAATAATTGTGCTTATACCCCCTACAACTTAACTCCCTTTCAAATTCTTTGGATGAATTTATTTAATCCCTAAATCTTCTTCCTTCTCTGGAGCTAATACTCCTAAAATAAAGCTTCTTTCCTGTTCTGATTACCTGTAATTTAAATCTCTTTTTACAGATTTATCCTTCCCCTTTTTTCCTTCAGGGGCTCTAACTCTTTCCCTGACTGGAATTTCTTGGGTCACAGAAGTCCCTCCCTCCTTAACATCTTTGTAGTGCTTCTTTCAATTCAACAAATATATGAACAATAGTATTGCTAGAGGGCCTAACTTAGATGCTGCAGGGGATTTAACAAAATGACCCAGTCCCTGATAGTGCCTGCCTTCAAAGGGCTTAGATATTTACAAGGAAATCTAAGAAAACTATACAGTTACGTATAATGTAGGGTAATGTGTATTATATTGGTACAGAAAAAGAAGACAAGTACTAGGTGAGAACTTCCTCTCCTGAGATTCTTGTGGTGGTTGTTTCCTTCCTTGATCGCTTACCTTATTTATTTATTTATTTATTTTATTTATTTATTTATTTTTAAGACAGGGTCTTGTTCTGTCACCCAAGCAGGAATACAGTGGTGCCATCACGGCTCCCTGCAGCCTTGACCTCCTGGGCTCAGTTGATTCTCCCACCTCAGCCTCCCCAGTAGCTGGGACTACAGGTGCATGTCACCATGCCTATCTAATTTTTAAATTTTTTTTTGTAGAGAGGGGTTTTGCCATGTTGCTCAGGCTGGTCTTGAACTCCTGGGCTCAAGCAATCCACCTGCCTCAGCCTCCTAAAGTGCTGAGATTACAGGCCTGAGCCACTGTGCCTGGCCTTGATTGTTTGCTTTTGACAGTTTTAGTACACCACAGTTTTTTTCTCTGTAGATATTGCAACGTTGTTCTTTCCTATAAATTCATTAGTTTTTCTTTACTATTTTTCCTCCTTTAACTGTTAAATTCATGTTATAGTCTACAGAAATGCTTCAGTTTTGTTTGTTTGTTTGTTTGTTTGTTTTGACAAAGCCTAGCTGTAGCCCAGACTGGAGTGTAATGAGACAATCTCGGCTCACTGCAATCTCTGCCTCCCACGTTCAAGTAATTCTCCTGCCTCAGCCTCCCAAGTAGCTGGGATTAAGCGTGCACACCACCATGCCCAGCTAATTTTTTTGTATTTTTAGTAGAGATGGGTTTCGCCATGTTGGCCAGTCTGGTCTTCAACTCCTGACCTCAGGTGATCCACCTGCCTTGTCCTCTCAAAGTTCTGGGATTACAGGTGTGAGCCATTATGCTCGGCTGTTTTTGTTTTTTTAATTATTCTATCAAAACCAGCAGTGGTAAGACCATATCACTTTAATTTTATTTCTGCTTTGAATGGTCTTTACCTTATGAGTTGACTTCTGCCTGTGATCTGCATGCATCTTCTACTGGTGGATAATCCTTCTCTGCCTCCACCCTTGTCCACGTTATGTATCTGATGACCCAAACAGCAGCTCCCTGTTATCTTTGTCCTTCACCCGCTTATTTCTGTCTCTAAACCAGATATTAAAATTCCTCAAGTCACATGGTTTTCTCAATTTTACCTTGTTTTTCTTTTTCTCTTTGCAAAATCTTAAGTTGACCTCAGTCAAGGGCTTCTGCTAGAATAAAGTTCCTTTAACGTTTAGTCATACTTAAAAAAAAGTAATAAAGTATTCATCATTTATGGGAAATCATGTTAGTGTAAAGTGATATTTCCAATGATGTTATATATGTAGCAGGGGCATCTGAGACAAAAACACCTTCATACATCCCTTGGTGGACTACCAAATGAATGCTTTTTCCCCTTTCCTCACTAAGAGAACCCAGATTTTCCTCAGGCTCCTCCTAGTGGCCATATTCTTAGGAGGTGGCTGGAGATAATCTTGAACTTGAGAGTGATGATTTAGGATATCTGGTGGAAGAAATTTCTAAGCAGCAAAGCATTAAAAAAGTGGTCTGTTTTTGAACAGCAAAAGCTGTTCTAACAGCTGCTTCTAACAGCATATGGTCATATGCATTCACAAAGAGATGGTCTGAAACTGGAACTTACATTTTAAAGGGAAACAGCATAAAAGTTTAGAAAATTTGCAACCTGACCATGTGGTAGAAAAGAAAAACTCATTTTCTGGGGAGGAATTCAAGTGGCTACAGAAATTTGCATAAGTAAAGAGGGGCCAAATGTTAATAGCCAAGAGAATGGGGAAAATGCCTTGAAGACATTTCAGAGACCTTCACAGTAGCCCCTTCCATCACAGGCCTGGAGGCCTAGGAGGGAAGAATGGTTTTGCGGGCTGGACCCAAGGCCCTGCTGCCCTGTGCAAACTTGGACACACTGCTCCCTGTGTCCCAGCCACTCCAGCTCCAGCTGTAGCTAAGAGTCCCCCAGGTACACCTCAGGCCACTACCCCACAGGGTGCAATAAGCCTTGACAGCTTCCATGCGGTGTTAAGCCTGCAGATGCACAGAGGGCAAGCATTCAGGCTTCAGAGCCTCTGTCTAGATTTCAGAGGATGTATGGAAACACCTGGATGTCCAGGCAGAAGTGTGCTGTAGGGGTAGAGCTCTCCTGGAGAACTTCTACTAGGGAAGTTTGGAGGGGCAATGTGTGTGTTGGAGCCCCCACACAGAGTCTCCACTGAGGTCCTGCCTAGTAGAGCTGTAAGAAGAGGGCCACTGTTCTCCAGATCCTGGAATGGTAGATCCACCATTGGCTTGCACTGTGTGCCTAGAAAAGCTGCATGCACTTAGTGCCACCCTATGAATGCAGCAAAGGGGTCTGTATGCTGCAGAACAAGAGGGGAGGAGCTTCCCAAGGCCTTGGGAGCCCACTGCTTGTGTCAGTATTACCTGGATGTGAGACATGGAGTCAAAGGAGATGATTTTGGAGCTTTAATATTTAATGACAGTCCTGCTGGGTTTCAGACTTGCATGGGGCCTGTAGCCTCTTTGTTTTTGGCCAATTTCTCTTTTTTGGAATGGGAGCATTTAGCTAATGCCTGTATCCAAATTGTATTTTGGAAGTAACAACTGGTTTTGATTTTACAAGCTCACGGGTGGAAGGGACTTGCCTTGTTTCAGATAAGACTTTGGACTGTGGACTTTTAAGTTAGTGCTGGCATGAGTTAAGACTTTGGGGGACTATTGGGAAGGCATGATTGTATTTTGAAATGTTAGAAGGACATAAGATTTGAGAGGGGTCGGGGCAAAATGATATGCTTTGGATTTGTGTCCCTGCCCAAATCTCATATCAAATTGTGATCCCCAGTGTTGGCAGAGGGGCCTAATGAGAGGTGATTGGACCATGGGGGCAGATGTCCCCCTTGCTGTTCTCATGAGATCTGGTTGTTTAAAAGTGTGTGGCACTTCCCCCTGCTCTCTATTCTTCCTGCTCCAGCCCTGTAGGACATGCTGGCTTCCCCTTCACCTTCCACCACAACTGTAAGTTTCCCGAGGCCTCCCCAGCCATGCTTCCTGTACAGCCTGCAGAACTATGAGGCAGTTATACCTCTTTTCTTTATAAATCGCACGTAGCTCTTTACAGCAGTGTGAGAATGGACTAATACATTGCCCTTTTCCTTTCTCCTCAGGGCACTCTTTTTCCTTTCAGTTATTCAGAACCTTCCTATTCTTTTAAAATTATCTGCCCATCAAATTTGAAGAGTTGTGAGATTGGATTATTCATCCTTATAGAATAATAGGAGATTGGAAATAATTATGTATTGTTATTTATTAGTCTGGTACTGAAAGCTAAGTATGAATTCATCCTTGGGGTGTTCAGCATGAATACTATTTTCCCAAACAAGAGACTGCATATTTACCATACGTTAGATGAGTTATTTAATCTGAGTGCCAGCTGCCTCATATGTTAAATGGAGATAATAACTGTAATATCTCTAGAGTCACTGTGAGAATTATGTGAGATAATTCACATAATCACACAAACTTGTAGTCATCCCCAGACCCCTGGCCACTCCTTCACAGAGCTCTTGGCACACTATCACTCTGTCTAACACTACTTCTGTAACAATTTTTAGTGCTTTCAGTAGCCATAGAGATGATTCTTCCAAAGCTTTAATTATGTGACCTCTTCTCTTACAGTGATCCTCAAGTCCACCCTACCTCAGCTACTCACCCCAGTGGTCTTACTCTAGACCTCTTCATTTCCAATAAATGTAAGTAACTGCCCCCATTACATTAATTCACTTCTAACCATTATATTATTGCTGCTACCTCCTATCTTTCTAGCTCACTTACTCAACTACTCACACTTTAAAAATCTTTGACCCTACCTGGTCAAGCAATCCATTGGTGTCATTGCCTTTTTCTTGCCTCTCAGTTTCTTCATGTCTTCACTTCCCTCCTTACCCAGCTTAGTTATTATAGTAAAATATTAATGAGTCACTTTTATATCCCCTGAACTCTCCTGCCCTAATGTCTCTCAATCAAACTATCCTGGCAAAATCCAAACCAGTCATGGTTAAATCCAGCCAACATAGCTCTAATAACCATGCAGTTGAATAAGGCTGGAGGAAAACATCCAAATGCATGATAATTACACTCAAGTGGGCCTTTATTGCTGTTCTGCAAATATACTATATTCCATAGTTTATTCACTTTTCCAGTCTCCTGAACACTTCCTCCCTATTTTGCATCCTTAGTTGATGACTTTGCTTTTATTTCATTAGAAAATAGACACAATCAGGGCCAGCACAGTGGCTCACAAATCCCAGCATTTTGGGAGGCTGAGGTGGAGGATCACTTGAGGCATGAAGCTAGGAGTTCAAGACCAGCCTGGGCAATAGGGTAAAACCCCATCTGTACCAATAAAAGAAAAGAAAAGAAGTTGAAAATAGACATAAGCATCTATGTCTCCCACTCCCACTTTTATCAAGCTACCTATATCTTACTCTGCCTTTCCTCCTGCTTCTATGGATGAAATCTGTGTTTCTAAAGGTTAATCTCTATTTAAGACTAGATTGCATCCTCTTCTTACCTACTCAGAGATAGCAATTCCTTCCTTTTCTCTCCAGCATCAGCAACTTTTCCCTCTCTATTGAATCGCTTTCATCAGAAAAAGAAAATGCAGAGATATATTTTCAAAATAAGAAAATGCCTATAAAAAGAAAACTTTTGTTTCTATACCTACTTCCTACTCCATTTCTCTGTTCCTTCTAGAAAGAGTTTTCCACATTTACTCTCTCTAAATTTTCTTCTTCCACTCTCTCTTAAACTTATTCCAACCAGGCTTTTGACCCTACTGCTCCATTGACAGACTTCTTCTCCAAGTCATGAATGACGGCTTCTTGTGATGAGGTCCAACAGTTGATTCAAGTCTTCATCTTACTTGACCCCTCAGCATTTGCACAGTTGGCTACTCCCTTTTTCTGGAAGTCCTTTTTTTCCATTGGCTTCTAGAAATCTGCTTTCACTTGGTTCTCTTTGTACATTATATGCTTTTTATTTCCCACTCTACCTCAGCTACTCACCGTCATGGTCTTACCAGAGGCTTCTTCATTTCTGACAATTGAAAGTAACTACTCCATTATTTCATTTCTAATCGATACACTCTCTCACTGCTACCCCCTATCTTTACCACTTTTCTTTTCAGCGTTCTTTATTCGCGCCTCCTCAGCCTCAGGGTTTGGTCTTTATACAACCTTAGGTAACCTTGTCTAGTCTCATAACTTCAAATATCGTTTCTGTGCTGATGATTTCCAAATTTATTTATCTAGGTTGGACCTCTTTCCTGAACCTGTACTATAAATCCATTTGTCATTTCACTATCTCCATGTGAATATTTAATAGACACCTCACATTTAACATACCCAAAGCCAATCTCTTCATTTCCTTCCTCAAATCTATTTTATTCTGCAGGTTTCCTTATCTCAGCTTTTTTGTTTTTTTTTTTTAAGACAGGGTCTCACTCTGTTGCCCAGGCTGGAATACAGTGTTGTGCGTGTGGCTTCCTGCAGCCTCAACATCCTGGGCTCAAGCAATTCTCCTGCTTCAGCCTTCTAAGTAGCTGGAAGTACAAGCACATGGCACCATGCTCAGGTAATCTTTTCAAAACTTATTTTTACTGGAGATGGGATTTCACTATGTTTCCCAGGTGGTTCTCAAACTGCTGGCCTCAAGAAATCCTCCTGCCTCAGCCCCCCAAAGAGCTAGGATTACAGGCATGAGCACTGCACCCAGCCTTTCATCACATTTTAAATCTATCCCTTACTTTATCAGAAAAAAATTATATTAATCCATACTCATTACTTTTTATATATCTTATATTCAAATCATTAACAACTCCTTGTGGCTTCACTCTTAAAACATATTCAGAGTCTAACCACATCTCATAACTTCTCTCTCCCTTTTTAAAAAAATTTCCAACTTTAAGTTCACTGGTACATGTGTAGGATGTGCAGGTTTGTTACATAGGTAAATGTGTGCCATGGTGCTTTGCTGCACAGATCATCCCATCGCCCAGGTGTTAAGTCCAGCATCCATTAGCTATTCTTCCTGCTGCTCTCCCTCCTCCCACACCCCACCCTCTGATAGGCCCCAGTATGTGTCATTCCCCTCAGTGTGTTCACGTATTCTTATCATTCAGCTCCCACTTGTAAGTGAGGATGCAGTATTTGGTTTTCTGTTCCTGCGTTAGTTTGCTAAGGATAACGGCATCCAACTCTATCCATGTCCCTGCAAAGGACACAATCTCGTTCCTTTTTATGGCTGCATAGTATTCCATGGTGTATATATAGCAAATTTTCTTTATCCAGTCTATTATTGATAGGCATTTATGTTGATTCCATGTCTTTGATATTGTGAACAGTGCTGCAATGAACACACACATGCATATATAATAGAACAATTTATATTCCCTTGGGCATTTACCCAGTAATACGATTGCTGGGTCAAATGGTATTTCTGCCTCTAGGTCTTTGAGGAATTGCCACACTGTCTCTCACAATGGTTGAACTAATTTACTCTCCCACCAACAGTGTAAAAGCATTCCTTTTTCTCCACAACCTCACCAGCATCTGTTGTTTTCTGACTTTTTAATAATAGCCATTCTGACTTATGTGAGATAGTATCTCATTGTGGTTTTGATTTGCATTTCTCTAATTATCAGTAATGTTGAGGTTTTCTTCATATGTTTGTTGGCTGCCTGTATGTCTTCTTTCAAGAAGTGTCTGTTCATGTCCTTTGGCCACTTTTTAATGGGGTTTTTTTTCTTGTAAATTTATTTAAGTTCTTTATAGATGCTAGATATTAGACCTTTGTCAGATGGATAGATTGCAAACATTTTCTCCCATTATGTGGGTTGTCTGTTTACTCTGAGGATAGTTTCTTTTGCTGTGCGGAATCTCTTTAGTTTAATTAGATTTCATTTGTCTATTTTTGCCTTTGTTGCAATTGCTTTTGGTGTCTTCATCATGAAATCTTTCCCTGTGCCTATGTCCTGAATGGTGTTGCCTAGATTTTCTTCTGGGTTTTTTTTTTATAATTTTGCATTTTACATTTAATCTTTAATCCATGTTGAGTTGATTTTTGTATATGGTGTAAGGAAGGGGTCCAGTTTCAATTTTCTGCATATGGCTAGCCAGTTAATTCTCCCAGTACCATTGATGAAATAGGGAATCCTTTTCCTATTGCTTGTTTTTGACAGGTTTGTCAAAAATCAGCTGGTTGTAAGTGTGTGGTCTTATTTCTGGGTTCTCTATTCTGTTCCATTGGTCTTTGTGTCTGTTCCTGTACCAGTACCGTGCTGTTTTGATTACTGTAGCCCCGTAGTATAGTTTGAAGTCAGGTAGTGTGATACCTCCAGCTATGTTTTGTTTTTTGCTTGTTTGTTTGCTTAGGATTGTCTTGGATATTCAGGCTCCTTTTTGGTTCCATAAGAATATTAAAATATTTTGTTTCCAGTTCTGTGAAGAATGTCAACTGTACTTTAATGGGAATAGCATTGAATCTATAAATTGTTTTTGGTAGTATGGCCATTTTCATGATATTGATTCTTTCCATCCATAAGCATGAAATGCTTTTCCATTTGTTTGTGTCATCTCTGATTTCTTTGAGCAGTGGTTTATAGTTCTCCTTGAAGAGGTCCATCATGTCCCTTGTTAGCTGTATTCCTAGGTATTTTATTATCTTTGCAGCAAGTGTGAATGGGAGTTCATTCATGGTTTGGCTCTCAGCTTCCCTATTGTTGGTGTATAGGAAAGCTAGTGATCTTTGCACACTGATTTTGTATCCTGAGACTTTGTTGAAGTTGCTTATCTGCTTAAGAAGCTTTTGACCTGAGACAATGGGGTTTTCTAGATATTGGATCATGTCATCTGCAAACAAAGATATTTTGACTTCCTCTTTTCCTATCTGAATACCCTTTATTTCTTTCTCTTGCTTGATTGCCCTGGACAAAACTTCCAATACTATGTTGAATAGGAGCAGTGAGAGAGGGCAAACTTGTCCTGTGCCAGTTTTCAAGGGGAATGCTTCCAGTTTTTGCTCATTTAGTATGATATTGGCTGTGGGTTTGTCATAAATGGCTCTTATTATTTTGAGGCATGTTCCTTCAATACCCAGTTTACTGAGAGTTTTTAACATGAAGGGGTGTTGAATTTTATTGAAGGTCTTTTCTACATTTATTGAGATAATCACGTGCTTTTTATCTTTAGTTCTGTTTATGTGATGAATCACATTTATTGATTTGCATATGTTGAACCAGACTTGCATCACAGGGATGAAGCCTACTTGATCATGGTGGATAAGTTTTTGATGTGCTGCTGGATTTGGTTTGCAGTATTCTGTTAAGGATTTTCCATCAATGTTCATCAAGGATATTGGCCTAAAGTTATCTTTTTTTGTTGTATTTCTGACAGGTTTTAGTATCAGGATGATGCTGGCCTCATAGAATGAGTTAGGGAGGAGTCCCTCCTTTTCAATTTTTTGGAATAATTTCAGTAGGAATGGTACCAGCTCTTCTCTCTACCTCTGCTAGAATCAAGCTTTGAATCCATCTGGTCCTGAGCTTTTTTTGGTTGGTAGGCTATTTATTACTGACTCAGTTTCAAAACTTATTATTAGTCTGTTATGGGAGTCAATTTCTTCTTTCTTCTGGATTTTCTAGTTTATATGCATAGAGGTGTTTATAGTATTCTCTGATGGTTGTTTGTATTTCTGTGTGGTCAGTGATGATATTCCCCTTATCATTTATGATTATGTTTATCTGAATCTTCTCTCTTTTCTTCTTTATTAGGCTAGCTAGCAGTCTATTTTATTATTTTTTTTCAATAAAAAACAGCTTCTGGATTCACTGATTTTTTTTGAAGGGTTTTTCAGGCCTCTATCTCCATCAGTTCAGCTCTGATCTTGGTTATTTCTTGTCTTCTGCTAGCTTTGGGGTTTGTTTGCTCTTGGTTCTCTAGTTCTCTTCGTTGTGATGTTAGGTTGTTAAGTTGAGAACTTTCTAGCTTTTTGATGTGGGCATTTAGTGCTGTAAATTTCTCTTAACACTGCTTTAGCTGTGTCCCAGAGATTCTGGTACATTGTCTCTTTGTTCTCACTGGTTTCAAAGAACTTCTTGATTTCTACCTTAATTTCATTATTTTTTACCCAAGAGTCAGTCAGGAGTGGATTGTTCAATTTCCATGTAGTTGTGCTGTTTTAAGTGAATTTCTTTTTTTTTTTCTCTCTTTTTTTTTTCAGACAAAGACTTGCTCTGTTGCCCAGGCTGGAGTGCAGTGGCACAATCTCAGCTCACTGCAACCTCCACCTCCTGGGTTCAAGTGATTCTCCTGCCTCAGCCTCCCAAGTAGCTGGGATTACAGGCATGCACCACCATGCCTGGGTAATTTTTGTATTTTTAGTACAGATGAGGTCTTGCCATGTTGGCCAGGCTGGTCTCAAACTCCTGGCGCCAAGTGATCCACCTGCCTTGACCTCCCAAACTGGTGGGATTACAGGCATGAGTCACCACCCTCGGCCTTGAGTGAATTTCTTAATCTTGAGTTCTAATTGGATTGTGCTGTGGTCCCAGAGACTGTTTGTTATGATTTCAGTCCTTTTGCATTTGCTGAGGAGTGTTTTACTTCCGATTATGTGATCAATTTTAGAGTAAGTGCCATGTGGCAATGACAAGAATGTAAATTCTGTTGTTTTGGGGTGGAGAGTTCTGTAGATGTCTATCAAGTCCACTTGATTGAGAGCTGAGGTCAGGTCCTGAATATGTTTGTTAATTTTCTGTCTCAATGATCTGTCTAATATTGTCAGTGGGGTGTTAAAGTTTCCCACTATTATTGTGGGAGTTTGAGTCTCTTTGTAGGTCTATAAGAACTTGCTTTACGAATCTGGGTGGTCCTGTATTGGGTGCATATATATTTAGGATAGTTAGGTCTTCTTATTGAATTCTTTAACATTATGTAATGCCCTTCTTCGTCTTTTTTGGTTTCTGTTGGTTTAAAGTCTGTTTTGTCAGAAACTAGGATTGAAACCCCTGCTTTTCTCTGCTTTCCACTTGCTTGGTACATTTTACTCCATCCCTTTATTTTGAGGCTATATGTGTCTTTGCATGTGAGATGGGTCTCTTGAAGACAGCATACTGATGGGTCTTGGTCCTTTATCTAGCTTGCCATTCTATGTCTTTTAATTGGGGCATTTAGCACATTTACATTTAAGGTTAGTATTGTTATGTGTGGATTTGATCCTGTCGTCATGATGCTAGCTGGCTATTTTGCAGACTTATGTGGTTGCTTCATAGTGTCACTGGTCTGTGTACTTCAGTGTGTTTTAGTCATGGCTGGTAATGGTTTTTCTTACCATATTTAGTGCTTCCTTTAGGAGCTCTTGTAAGGGAGGTCTGGTGGTAACAAATTCCCTCAGCATTTGCTTGTCTAAAAAGGATCTTATTTCTCCTTTGCTTATGAAGCTTAGCTTGGCCAGATAAAAAAATCTGGGTTGGAAATACTTTCTTTTAAGAATGTTGAATATTGGCCCCCAATCTCTTCTTGTTTGTAGGGTTTCTACTGAGAGGTCTGCTGTTAGTCTGATGGGCCTCCTTTTGTAGGTGACCTGGCCTTTCTCTCTGGCTGCCCTTAACGTTTTTTCCTTGGAAAATTTGATGATTATGTGTCTTGGGGATGATCTTGTGGAGTACTTTACTGGGGTTCTCTGGATTTCCTGAATTTGAACGTTAGCCTGTCTTGCTAGGTTGGGAAAGTTCTTCTGGATAAGGTCCTAACATATGTTTTCCAACTTGGTTTCGTGTCCTCAATTGGTGGGTTCTTGGTCTCGCTGACTTCAAGAATGAAGCCGCGGACCCTTGCCGTGAGTGTTACAGTTCTTAAAGGCGGTGTGTTCAGAGTTTGTTCCTTCTGATGTTCGGATGTGTTCAGAGTTTCTTCCTTCTGGTGGGTTCGTGGTCTCGCTGGCTCAGGAGTGAAGCTGCAGACCTTCGCGGTGAGTGTTACAGCTCTCAAGGTGGTGTGTCTGGAGTTGTTCATTCCTCCCAGTGGGTTCATGGTCTCACTGGTTTCAGGAGTGAAGCTGCAGACCTTCCTGGTGAGTATTACGGCTCATAAAGGCAGTGTAGACCCAAAGACTGAGCAGCAGCAAGATTTATTGCAAAGAGCGAAAGAATAAAGCTTCCACAGCATGGAAGGGGACTCAAGCGGGTTGCCACTGCTGGCTCAGGCAGCCTGCTTTTATTGTCTTATCTGGCCCCACCCACATCCTGCTGATTGGTCCATTTTACAGAGAGCCTATTGGTCTGTTTTACAGAGCGCTGATTGGTCCGTTTTGACAGGGTGCTGATTGGTGCATTTACAATCCCTGAGCTAGACACAAAAGTTCTCCACCTCCCAACTAGATTAGCTAGATACAGAGTGTCAATTGGTGCATTTACAAACCCTGAGCTAGACACAGGGTGCTGATTGGTGTGTTTACAAACCTTGAGCTAGATACAGAGTGCCAATTGGCGCATTCACAGTCTCTGAGCTAGACACGGTGCTGATTGGTGTGTTTACAAACCTTGAGCTAGATACAGAATGCTCACTGGTGTATTTACAATCCCTTAGCTAGACATAAAGATTCTCCAAGTCCCCCCTAGACTCAGTAGCCCAGTTGGTTTCACCCAGTGGATCCCACACCAGGGCTACACGTGGAGCTGCCTGCCAGTCCCACACCATGTGCCTGCACTCCTCAGCCCTTGGGTGGTCAATGGGGCTGGGCGCTGTGGAGCAGGGGGCGGCACTTGTCGGGGAGGCTTCGGCGGCACAGGAGCCCACAGCACAGTGGGGGTAGGCTCAGGCATGGCGGGCTGCAGGTCCCGAGCCCTGCCCTGTGGGGAGGCAGCTAAGGTGTGGTGAGAAGTCAGGCACAGCAGCTGCTGGCCCAGGTGTTAAGCCTCTCACTGCCCAGGGCCAGCTGCTCTGAGTGCGGGGCCTGCAGAGCCCATGCCCACCCGGAACTTTTGCTGGCCTGCAAGCGCTGCATGCAGCCCTGGTTCCCACCCGCGCCTGTCTCTCCACACCTCCCCGCAAGCTGAGGGAGCCGGCTCCGGCCTTGGCCAGCCCAGAAGGGGGCTCCCACAGTGCAGTGGCAGGCTGAAGGGCTCCTCAAGCACGGCCAGAGTGGGCACCAAGGCTGAGGAGGCGCCAAGAGCAAGAGAGGGCTGTGAGGGCTGCTGGCACGCTGTCACCTCTCAGTTTCATTCTCTCCATCTCCTTCAGGGATGCCAATTAGTCATAGATTTGGTCTCTTTATATAATCCTATATTTCTGAGAGGTTTTGTTCATTCCTTTTCTTTTTCTTTTTTTTTTTTTTGAGACAGAGTCTCGCTCTGTTGCCCAGGCTGGAGTGCAGTGGCGTGATCTCGGCTCACTGCAGGCTCGATGTCCTGGGTTCACGCCATCCTCCTGCCTCAGCCTCCCAAGTAGCTGGGACTACAGGCACATGCTGCCACGCCCGGCTATTTTTTTGTATTTTTAGTAGAGACAGGGTTTCACTGTGTTAGCCAGGATGGTCTTGATCTCCTGACCTTGTGATCCACCCACCTTGGCCTCCCAAAGTGCTGGGATTACAGGCATGAGCCACCGTGCCTGGCCTGTTCGTTCCTTTTCATTCTTTTTTCTCTATTCTTAATCTGCCTGTCTTGTTTCAGAAAGACAGTCTTCAAGCTCTGAGATTCTTTCCTCCACTTGGTCTACTCTGCTATTAATACTTGTAATTGAATTGTGAAGTTCTTGTAGTGTGTTTTTCAGCTCTATCAGGTTGGTTATGTTCCTCTCTAAACTGGTTGTTTTGGCTGTCAGCTCCTGCATTGTTTTTTGTTTGTTTGTTTGTTTGTTTTGAGATGGAGTCTTGCTCTGTCACCCAGGCTGGAGTGCACTGGCACGATCTTGGCTCACCACAATCTCCGCCTCCCAGGTTCAAGCAATTCTTCTGCCTCAGCCCCCCGAATAGCTGGGATTACAGGCATGTGCCACCAGGCCTGGATAATTTTTGTATCTTTAGTAGAGACGGGGTTTCACCATGTTGGCCAGGCTGGTCTTGAACTCCTGACCTCATGTCATCCGCCTGCATCAGCCTCCCAAAGTGCCAGGATTACAGGCATGAGCCACCACGCACAGCTCCTGCATTGTTTTTATCAAGATTCTTAGCTTCTTTGCATTGGGTTACAACATGCTCCTTTAGCTCAGCAAAGTTCATTTTTATATTTTTACCCACATTCTGATGGCTACTTCTGTCATTTCAGCCATCTTAGCCTCAGCCCAGTTCTGAGTCCTTGCTGGAGGAGTGTTGCAGTCATTTGGATGAAAGGGGGTTGTTTGAGTTTTCAGCATTTTTGCATTGATTCTTTCCCATCTTTGCTGGCTTATCTACATTTGATCTTTCAGGTTGCTGACCTTTGGATGGGGTTTTTGTGGGTTTTGTTGTTGTTGATGTTTTCTGTTTGTTTCTCTTTTAGGAGTCCAGCCACTCTTCCGTAGGGCTGCTGTGGTTTGCTGGGGGTACACTCCAGAACCTAGTTACCTCAACTTTTTCCATACTTAGAGGTACCACCAGCGAAGGCTGCAAAACAGCAAAGATGGCAGCCTGCCCTCTCCTCTGGAAGGTCCATCCCAGATGGGTACTGACCTGTTGCTGGCCCAAACACACCTGTAGGAGGTGGCTGGAGACCCCACTTGGGAAGTCTTAACCAGTCAGGAGGAACAGGATCAGGGACCCACTTAAAGAAGCAGTCTGGCTGCTTTTTGGTAGAGCAGCTGTGCTGTGTTGGGGATCCCTTCAGCTCCTGATTGGTTTGAGCTCTCCAAGACCCATAGGCTGGACTGGCTGAGACACACAAACAGCCAAGGTGGTAGCCTGTCCTGCACTCTGGGCAATCCATCCCAGGGGGAAATTAGAACTCTGTCGGCTATAGAACATGGGTGGGGGTGCCAGGAGGCCCCAGCTGGTTGCATTCTCTTTTCGTAGCTGTATATTACTCCATTGTTTGGATGTTAGATAGTTTATTGAACCCATCTCCTATGGCAGGATATTTGGCTTATTTCCAGTCTTTTGCTCTTACCATTAGTGCTATAATGACTAACCTTGTGCATAGATTTCTAGAATAAAGATGCTGGGTCAAAGGACAAATGCGTAGGATTTTTTCTAGAAATCAGTGAATTCTATGCGGTTATATCATTTTGAATTTCCAGAAGTGATGTATGAAAGTGCCTGTTTCCCCAGCCATGCCAATAATATGATGTCAGTCTTAAAACCAGTAAGTGAAAAAATAGTATTGTACTCTTGTTTGAATTTGTATTTTTCTTTTGTGAGGGAAGTTGAGCATCTTGCTATATGTTTAAGGTACATTTGCATAATTGAACACGGTTCAGCATTTCATGTTGATATACTAGTCAGCAAGTTGGAAAGACAAGAGGAAATGGAGAACTGGGAAATTCTAAGAATATGATACAAGCATTTTATACCTCATTTACTTTCACTTCACATTAGCTACAAAGAAAATTTCCTAGTTTCCCTTTTAGCTAATGTGAAGTGAAAAGTAAATGAGGTATACAGTTTGGGTGAACATGAGTCCCATTAAAACTTGGAACAGGGGTAAATGTCGTATTTCCAAGAGAAGGAAAAGGTGAATGGACACTGGGGACAGTTAGCAGTTTCTGCTACATCATCTTCTTTTAAGAAAATCCTAGCTATTATCACAGACCTATGTGATTTTTGTCTCATATTTCTTCTTTGTCCTCATCTCTTGCTATTCTCCCTCTTACTGGCGTTCTTGCTGTTTCTCCAAAAATCAAGCATCCTCTCTTGTGGGTCTACTTGCTCTTCCCTCTGCCTGAAATGTTCTTCCAGAACCCATGGCTCACTCTCAGAATTCTGCTCAAAAGTAAGCCCTTCCTTAAACACCAATGGTAATTAACATGCTCTCCATACCCAACCTTTTACCCTCCGTTGCTTTTCTTCTTAGAATTGATCATCTGTGTCAATCGAGGAAAATGACGAGTCAAGTCTCAATCATTTTAGGAGATTTGTTTGCCAAAGTTAAGGACACTGTGGGAGACAAGTCTATGCCTTTCTCCGAAGATAAATTTGAGGGCTCCAAATTTAAAGGGGAAAGGGTGGGATATTGAGAAGCACACAGGTTTTCACATAAACAAAAGGGGGCAGAGGAAGAATGTGAGGAATCGCATTTTACATAAGATAACAAAATGGGGTAGGGGAACAATCAGATATGCATTTGTGTCTGGTGGGTGATTGCACCTGGAAAGACAAGCTATCAATTTGCATTGCTATGGTGAAGTTTTAACAGCTCACCAATAATTTCTCTGTGGGCAAAATATGGGGGAGGCATGTAGCCTTTCATCTTGTAGCCATCTTATTTAGGAACCAAAAGGGGGAGGCAGATTTGCACGACCCAGTTCCCAGCTTGACTTTTCCCATTGGCTAAACGAGTTTAGAGTCCCAAAATTTAATTTCCTTTCACATCTGACATAATAAACATATTATATCTTTGCTTGCCTAGTTTCTCATGTTTCCCCCTCCACAACTAATAATAAATGTGCCAGGTGTTGGCCTAAGTGTTTGTGCTTTTAACATATTTAAGCTGAATTATTTCTCCCAACAACTCTATGATGTGGTGTATCATTTACTATTACCGTACTATCACTACATAACAAACCTCACCACAACTATGTAGCTTAAAACAATAATCATTCATTATTTTCATGCATCTGTGGGCTGACTGAGAGTAGATTGATCAAGACTAGCCTTTGCTGGACTTGCCTCTGAGCTACAAAAGTCGGGTCCAGGCTGGTTCCCTGCATTAGCAAGCTAACTAGGGATGTTCTTCTCAAGACAGTGGCAGAGGCACAAGAAGGCAAGCCTCACCATGCAAAGACATTCCAAGCGTCTGTTTGCTACTACACTTGATCTTAGCCAAAGGAAGCGATGCCTCTGTTTGTTATGTCTGCCAATATCCTATGGACCAAAGCAAGTCACATGGCCAGCCACAACTTTAATAGCACAAAAAGGTATAAGCATACTCTTTTCATGAAGGGGGGGTTGGGGGAGAGATATTTGCTAAAAAATAATCTCATCTACCATTTTATTTTTCCTATTTCAGGTGAGGAAACTCAGGCACCTAGAAAATAGAAATGGAATGCAAATTCAGTTGGTATAGCTCCACTGTATTCAGTAGAAATCTAGCCTGTATCTCCAATATGAGGGTAGAAACTTAATCTGTTTTGTTTTCTGTTATATTTCCCAGCACCTAGAACAGTGCTTGGCACTTAGTAGGCATTCAATAAAGATTTGTTAGACAAATGAATGAACTCAGCACAGTACATGGCACATAGTTGGTACTTAATCAATGTTAGCTATTATTATTGAGAAAAAAATACATAAAACTTGGGAACAAGGTAAAGCCATGTTCATTCACTGTCACATTGAAACATTGCTTCACCGGCCAATGAAAGGATTATTAATTATTTAGGGAAAAGTATCTTTTTTGGACTCATTAACTACTACTGATCAAAGTCTCAAACTCTGTGAAGTTATGTTTTTATTTACAGATTTTTGTTCAATACAGATGTAATTTATTTCGGAAAAACAAATTATTTTTTAAAAAACAAAGGATTATTTTGCCCTGTATGAAATTAGTGAGTATTGTTTTGAACCTAGCAATCTGACTCATCCTGTCTTTCTCCAATGCTGCTAAATTTCTTTCTCGAACTGTCCTTGGAACTTACATCATTTTGTTGCTTTCCTCATTTATGAGTTAAATAAATCTTTGACATATCTTCATCTTATATTTCGAATTACATATTTAACTTTTTGGAAATTGCACTTTAAAGTTAGCATTATTTTAAAAATTTTCCTGCTAGATTTGAAAGTGGTTATTCACTTTCAATTTAATTCAACTATTATTTACAGAATTCCTGGTTTTCTAGGGTACAGGGATGTGAAGCTGGAATATAAGAGGGGAGAGAAGGAACTGGTGATTGCTAGCCTTGTATACCAGCAACTGGGAGCCCCAAAGATTATTATGGACTATATAAAGCAGCCTTGACAGGTTAGAAGTCATTATCAAAGTTTTCCAAGGGCCTGTGTTATTTCAAGATTCTGATCATATAACTGGAAACTTGTAGATGGTTTTCAGGGGCAGTTACTATCCTGCAAAGAAAAAAATTGTTGAAGCCTCATCTTCTGGAAATGTCCATCAACATTCAGGTATTAAATGGATTATTGTGGGCAACAGTCCTTCAGTAGCCCCCATGGAAGGGGTGGGGATTGAAGACTTTAGTTTGAAATAAACAACAAAGGAGACTTAAAAGTTTAGTTGAGAACTCCTCCTCAAAACTCTGGTTGCTTTAATAATTAGAATTTCCATAATAGTCTCAACAAAAGCCACTAATGGACCGCAGTGAAATCCTATTTCAGTATCATGAAACTGTTTTTAATCTGAAGCTTTTTCTCTTTGACCTTTTTATTCTTGAATTAAATGATAAATCTATACATTTTCGGAACATTTTGGAGATCACGAAAGGGCACTGTGCGTTCTCTTACTGGGTGTACTGAAGTTCCAGTAAGTTTCAGGTTGAGGATGGGAATCAGGAGGACTTTGAATACTTAGATCTTGGATTCCCACAACTAGGAAAGTTGAATTGCAGGACTGGCTCTTTTCTGGTAATATTTGGACACCTTGGGAAAGGTGAATAACAGCCTTCAACTTGGGCCCCGAAACTTCTCTGTTACTTATTTTTGTAATTTAGTTCCTTGCCCATAAAACAAAGACTGACCAGTCAGAGACTTGGCTTTCTGTGGATTATGTCAACTAGTCAAGGTAAGAGATTAGCACGGACCTTGGCACAAGAGAGCATTGTTTCATCCAGAGCACTTAATCAATGCTGGGATCTCCACCAAGTGTCCAGTAGGCGAAGGAGCCGGAGGGCAGTGGAGCGAGCGCACTGGGGGCTCAGACCCACCCCGGACACGCGGCTTCTCGGCCGTGTTCGGGACCTAGAGCCCAAGGGCCTCTCCCCTCGGCCTTGGCGTCTACTGGGCGGTGGCGCGGTGCCCTCACTCCGCCCCCAGAGGGCTGGGGCGGGGACACCGTCCCCCGGGAAACGGGACGCGCTGCTCGTCCCAGGCCTTCGCCTCGGCCTGCGAGGCTACCGCTGTGCGCGGTGGCGCGTCTGCTAAGTAGCAGCAGGTGGGAGACTAGGGTCTGCGCTCGCGGCGACCGCGGAGGAGGGTGGGCGCCTGCGGAGGTGTCCTCGCTCACTTCGGGGGGCCCAGAGTCTCGGGTGAGGAGCCAGCCGGCCTCGCGTTCCCTCGGACGGTTGCCCAATGGCAGCCCAGGTGGCAGCCCGGGAGGCGCGAGACTTCAGAGAAGCCCCGACCCTTCGCCTAACCTCGGGGGCCGGCCTGGAGGCAGTGGGCGCTGTGGAGCTCGAGGAGGAGGAGGAGGAGGAGAACGAGGAGGCGGCGGCGGCCAGGAGAGCGCGGAGTTTCGCCCAAGACGCGCGGGTGCGCTTCCTCGGCGGCCGCCTGGCGATGATGCTGGGGTTCACGGAGGAGAAATGGAGCCAGTATTTGGAAAGCGAGGACAACCGGCAGGTTCTTGGGGAGTTTCTGGAAAGCACCAGCCCGGCTTGCCTTGTGTTTAGCTTCGCCGCCTCGGGGCGCCTTGCGGCTTCCCAGGAGGTAAGAGACGACGGGCAAGGGGACCTGCCCATCCAACAAAACTACCCGGGGGAGACAGCCCAGTCGCGCCCCTTTGGATTCCCGCGGGGCGCTCACTCGGGCACTTTAACAAACTTGGCTTGAAGTCCCCATCCTGAGGCCTGCAGGACTCCTCCCCACGTGCACCCACTCTGCAGTTCAGCAGCTGCAGGTTAGTTTCCTAGGTCAGCAGTTTGTATCTGACCGAGAATCCCGCGTTGAGCCTGTTCGACCAGGATAACCCAAGAAAACCAGCGCTTTCTTTAGCTGCTTGGGTGTTAGGCGCAAGGTGGGCTTTCTGTGCCAAAAAAACTTGCGTTTCAGTTGCTCTTGGGTCACTCTGGAGTCATATCCTTTAAAAAATGTGGTGTTTGGCAGAGCGCATATAACTCGTCACGTATTTTGATTACGTGCCAGCAACACTTCACCCCAGGCAAAAACACTGAGTCCTTAAAAAGGAAGGCCCATGCAATCTCCGCACACGGGTGTTTACTGAACATTTAGAGGTAACGGTTCCCTCCTTCCTTCTTTTTCTTCCTTTTCTTTTTGAATTTAGATGATTTGTCCACTAAAAGGTTAACGTATCACCTAACGTACAGCACTTGTATTTAGTATTTTTCAAGTATGATGAGTTTGGAGCAAGAGTCACAATTTTTAAGTAGCGCAATGCTCAGTTTAACATGTTATATCGTTTTATCACTAGGTGTGGTCATTGTAATAGTTGGGAAATAGGATCTCAGAGAAGAGTAACAGGAAGCCTGCCTTATGGTATTGTGAATTTTGAATTCTTTTGTTTTAGGACTCTCCTAATTGTAACTTTAAAAAAAATAAGTTTGTCAGTAGACAAGGCGATAGAACACAACTCTAGTATTACCTAAGTTAAATAGTTACTATAATGTTCAATGGAATGACTCAGTAGTTGTGGAAATGTTAGCATGTTTTGGTTATACAGTTCTATTCTTTGATAGAAATACAAATTAACCTCTTGGGCCTGTCTTTATCTCAATTTGGCTTATTTCCAAACCAGAGAAGAGTATAAAAAATAACGCTTTAGGATTGAAACATTCTACATGCCTACGTGCTCCTTATTTAGTTATAAGATTTTTTTTTTTGGTGTATAATGATCCGGTATAATTGGCATGCCTTTAAAAGGTGGTATTTCCACACCAGTAATGCTGTGAAATTAGCATTATAAAAGAACAAAGAAAACTGTGTACTCTATGCATACTAGGGAAGAGCCGTAGAAGGACCTTGTTTATAGGGCAGGCAAGACGCCAGGTTTTGTTTCTTCTGCTAGCAATACAGCTACAAGTTGGATATAGTAAATCCTGCTTGTTAACAAGAAAACTACTTGAACTAATTATCTTGCTCTTGTTTTAGATTCCAAGAGATGCAAACCATAAACTTGTTTTTATTTCCAAGAAGATTACTGAAAGCATTGGAGTAAATGACTTTTCTCAAGTGGTTTTATTTGGAGAGTTACCTGCGTTGTCTCTTGGACATGTATCTGCTTTCCTTGATGAGGTACTGGTCTGTCTTTAATATTTAAAGCTTTCACTTATCTCCATGACATTTGGAATTATTTAGGACAACTCTGATAATTAAAAAAAGAAGAGCTGGAAGGGAAGGGAAGGGGATGGGGGTGGTTAAAAAAAAAAAAAAAAAGCTTGTAGAAGCCAGGAGTCTCTAGCCAGGTGGATGGAGTCATAACATCTAGACTGTTCCTGAAAGGAGCTCATGCTTACTGATGCTAATATTCAACAGGTGGCAGTTGCAGGGATCATTCTCTCCCTTTCTTCCTTCCAACACAATAGAAGCAAATAAAAAGCAACTTGAATAGGCTCTTGCACCTTAGCAGCAGGTTTTAAGCTTCACATTCAGAGTAGAGACAGATTTACACTTTGAAAATGAGTATTATCAGTTCCTTTTTATACTTGTTAGAAACTAACAGTTAAAGACTAAGATTCACTCATGGCAGATAATGGGAAAAGGTGATGAAAGTGTTAGAAATGGTTCTTAAAATTTCTTTTTCTCCTCTTAAAATAGAGAAATAGTCTTCAACCAATGTTACTGACACTTTAATGTGCCTAAGAACGGCCTGGGGATTTTGTGAAAGAGGTTGTTTCATTCAGCCTAGAGTGGAGCCCGAGGTTCTGCATTTCTAACCTGATGCTGATGCTCTTTGTTTGTGGGCTAGCTTTGAAGAACAACTGCCAAATAACCAGGTTCCATGGAACTAGAACCTGGCTCTCAAACTTTGCTTAACGTTAGGATCACCTGGGGGAACTTTTAATACAATGCCCCAGGTCACACCCATACCAGTTAATTTAGAACGTCCTGAATGGGAGCCGAGTAGCAGCAGTTGTTCAAGATTCCCAGGTGATTCTAATGTACAGTGAGCTTTGGGAACCACTGGGTTAGATATCTGTCTACAAGGCCAATTTCTAAATCAGACCTCTGTAATCAGTGTAGTCCTGCCAAGGCCGATATTTAAGGTAGGAAAAATGCTGACATATTTATTGCTAGTTATTTACCAGTCTCTCATGATCACACCTCTTGTACTTTTTGAGTCTCTTCTTCTGTCTTTTTGAAGGGAGGTATTTTCCTGCTGGACTAACCAAAGTCTCTCACCCCTAACTCCCGTACCCTGCCTGGGTTTCCCTTCGCTCCTGTTGAATTTAATTGGCTTTGGCTCATTTCAGGGAGGTGCTAGGAAGACAATCTTTTAACTTCAGTACCAGGAACAATTTTTGGTATGCAGCAGGTGCTCAGATTTTAATTGAACTGAATCTGATGACTTTGGTTCAATATGAGAATCTAGACCACTATCAACTGGAACTTGGAGGGGAAGGGCTACACTATTAAATTCTTGCTCTACTATCTGTGTCTGGCAACAGAAGATACAAGCCTTTTTCAAATTTCTCTGCTCTTTCTTTATCTCAGTACCAGGATCTGCTTAATATTCTGAAAAAGGAATGCCTGCTCCTCAACATTACGATGTGTTTCCATACCAGATTGTATTATATAATTATACTTAGCAAAAGTATATAAAATGTCATATGGTTATTTCTTCATGTATCATGTTGGCCCACATTTCAAAAGAAACAATAATTGTGAATGCTTACCAAGACATAAAGAAAATATCATTTGGTTCTTCTCAGTCAATATCTGAGCCCCATCCTTGGAAATTCCAATTTAAAAAATCTAGAGGGGCCCAGGCTTCTGTATTTTGAAAGTGTTTCCTCAGTAATTGTATTGAATGGTTTAAGAACTGTCATAAAGAGAAACCCCCCAGTTTGAAAAGAGAAACAGAAGGTAAGTAAAGAGATCCACAGCAAAGGCATACTTGTTCTTTTATCTACAGGTGTATATGTCCTTGGTGAACCTTACTTTGGTTCATAAAGTTTATTTTTCTTACAAATGCAAAAACTACACAAACTGACAACTAAAATAAGACAAAACTTCAAATGAATTGACTTACTTTGTATATATTTGATAAAATTTATTGTAATTAATAAGTACATCCCAGGTCTATTTGTTTTAAACGATATTTCTAGAGATACTTTAGCTGTTTGAGTTACTAATTGCTTTCCAGAGCATGTGGCTCAGAATTTCGTAGTGTTTTATCCACAGCTCATGACACAGACGTTAAGTTTTAAAAGAAGTTGGCTGTGTCATGGAATAATGTGAGAAACACATTTATCCTTCCAAACCCAAAGGATGGACTCGGAGACACGCAGTACAGCAGAAGCAAGACTTTTAATGGCAGTCTTGCAAGATCGGGTGTTTAGTAGGCAGGCACACCCGGGGCAGTTACAGCAGGTAATTTACCTCCTAGCATGTAAGCCCCTCTCCCAGTTCCTCAGTGGTTGAGTACTATGGGGTTACAATATTCCTGGACATTGCCTAAGTTTCATTATGCCCCTTATAATGTTATACCCTGGCCCCCTTCCTCACTTAATTTTTGATTTCCCAATAACGAAACTTTCTTCCCTTTTATGGGCTGACTCCTCTTCTACATTCTGTTCGCTTATCATGACTTGCTACATGCATGAGCCATGAGGTTTGTCATATCCTCAGGCTGGCTGCCAGTACTTAGATTTATCATGCCTTGAAAATTGACCATATAAAATGTTTTCTCACAAATGCCCTCCTCTTTTCTATTTACTTTCTTTGGTTTTATTTTTATCTAAACCCTTTTGGTTCTTGAATCACTCTAAAAGTTGTTTACTTTTTTCCTTATAGGAGAGCAAGTTTAATCTGGTTTCTAATAGTAGCAGATTATTTTGCTAGTAAGTTATGCACATTTGTTTATTAATAGCTGTTTTAATTTTTGTGCTAGTCCTCTTACGCAGGGGGAATACAACATCCCATTGCTGTTAAGACTCCTGCCACAATTATGAGAGATGTAAGGATTGAACCTATCATACCTTTTCATTTTTTAAAGCAGCCTTCTACCCAACCCATTAATGGGTTATTAATTTCAGCATTTTTTGCTAGTTTGTTGGCTAGGGTTGTTCTTGTAAAGCTTTTGTGATGGTGCCATCTGGGGCGGTATTCTTGGGAATGAAAATACAACACTTCCCACCCAGCATTACACATACACCCCCTTTTTCTGCTAGTATCATGTCTAGTGCAAGCCTGTTTTCTCAGGCTATTTGGCTGGTGGCATTTAACTGGCTAGCCACCCCTTTGAGGGCATCCTTAGTATAACTGATGAATTTTTGTTGAATATAATAGATACAGTTAATTTAATCCATATTTGTATTAATAGTTGACCACCAACAGAGTGCTAACTTAAACCCAGAGCTCTTTGGTTTTGGGCCTTAAATTTATTAGGCACCCCCCTAGGGACACCACTGAGTTAACATATATATTGGGATTAAAAGAATTTGTCAAATATCTCCAATTTTGGTGGCCATATGTATTTTCGGGTGTCTTAGGAAATGCCAGAGTGAAGGCAATTGGACTAAAGCACAAGTCCTGGTCCAACTGGACGGTAGCAGGTTACAGAGGTTCTTTTTCCCACAATACCACCAGACATTAGCCTGGGGCATATGGAAAGCTGGGTAATTGCCATTGCCTGACTCACTGGTGATGTTTAGGAAGTGGATACAAGTTGAGAGTTCTCCTATGGGCTTATTGAACTTTGCCCCCTGCCTAGAGAGGCAAGAGGAGTAGTTCATATTCCCTATGGAGAATGAGGGAATTGCTCTGGGATCTGACCTCCGCAATGTGGGAAAGAGCAATGACAGACTTTTTTTTTTTTTTTCTTTTTTTTGAGACGGAGTTTTGCTCTTATTGGCCAGGCTGGAGTGCAATGGCGCAATCTCGGCTCACTGCAACCTCTGTCTCCCCAGTTCAAGCAATTCTCCTACCTCAGCCTCCTGAGTAGCTGGAATTACAGGCACCACTGTGCCTGTCTAATTTTTTGTATTTTTAGTAGAGACAGGGTTTCGCCATGTTGGCCAGGCTGCTCTCGAACTCCTGACCTCAGGTGATACACTCACCTTGGCCTCCCAAAGTCTTGGGAATACAGGCATGAGCCACCGTACCTGGCCAATGACAGACTTTTATAAGTCTTATTTCCCCATGCATCCTTGTCCTGGTATACAGCCAACACAGTGCATTTCTTTAGGATTGGTATTCCATCCTAGAGGAAACAGAACCACCTGTGCCTGAAGTTGTTCCACAGCACACGCATAACACTTACTCTTGTTGAGGGCTTGTACTGAAAATTTGACCCAGGCATTCATATTCCCATACTCTGTCTCCATTTCTAAGGTTTGCTTTAAATCCTTTACCTTAATTAATTTTACCCTTTTAGGGTCATTATTTGGTGAACTAAAGTGTTTATTAGGGTTTGGGGTTGGAGTAGTCCCAGGCATATGGGGGGGTTGAGTTTTTTATTAGTTTGAGAACAAATTGCCCTAGGGGGTTTTTCCCTGTGGTGTTTGCACCAACCCATATAACCGAGATGCTACTTTTGGTTCTTGGTTTAGAAGAGCTGGATTATCAATGGTGATGAGTATAGGATTGCATTTTAAATTCTGGCAGTTACTTGGTGGGGAGCCCTTGGACAGATGTAATTTATTCTTTAAGGGTCTCCAGGCTGGAGTTACCCACCCTATGTTTACTGTCCAGCCCTGAAATTGGGTAGTCCACCATATAGTATCCCAGCTGGGGCAGGGTGATATTCTACTATAACCTGTATTTGGTTCAGGGAAAAGATACTTATCCACTTGAGAGAGCTGTTTCTGATTTTCCACATTTCCACAAGGTAGACCCTGGTAGGCATTAAATCTTATAGTTTGGGGTGCTACCGTCTTGGTTACGTTAATAAGCAACCTGACTGGGTAGGGAGGAGTCCCCTGCCAGTTTCCATTTTGACCTGCTCTTTGTATAGTATCCCATCCCAGCCGTATTAACTTCCAAAATGGAGCCAGCCCATGTTTTCTTTTTCTTTTTAGATTTTTCTGAGTTAACTTGAAGGGTTCCTTAGGTGACCTGTGCACTTTACATTCGGCTTTTTTTTCTCCCTTCCATTTTTTTTTTTTAACCACTCCCTTGACTTGAGTATAGTGAGTTCACCCCAGTTTAGCTGTTTGCACAGCCAGCTCAGTGGTCAGGAGCACTTGATAGGGACCTTTCCAGCTTAGGTGGAGCTTGTCTTCTTTCCAAGTCTTGGTCAGCACCAAGTTGCCAGGCTGGAAGTAGTGAGCCGTGAACTCAAGAGGTGAAGTTTGACTCAGAAGTCCTTTTAACCTAAGGGATAATAGGGTGGAGTATATGGCCAGTATATAATTTCTTAAGAATTGATCCTTGGTTTCCATAGTAGGGAGGTGTCTAGCTGTGCCCAAATACAGGATCGCATGTAATAAATTGTAGAGGGATAATCCCAAGTCTTTTCTTGGGGCTGTTCTAATCCTAAGGAGTGCTACTGGGAGACATTTGGTTCAAGGCATTTTAGTTTTTAAGATTAGTTTGGTGATATGCTTTTGGAGAGTTTGATTCATTCTTTCTACCTTTCCAGAGGAAGGGGGATGCCAAGGGGTGTGATAATCCCATTTAATTTGAAACCTTCCATAATTCCCCTTAACACCCTTGAGGTAAAGTGGCTCCCATTGTCAGGATTAATATTTTCCATGAGGCCAAATCTAGGTACAACCTGTTTTAATATTATTTTGACCACATTCCCAGTGGTGGCTATGGAAGGGGAAAGGCTTCCACCCAGCCGGAAAGGTGATTTACGATTATCGGTAAATTCTTTAGTCTTTCTACTTTGGGCATTTCTGTGAAATCTGCTTGAATGCTTTCAAATAATCTTAGTCCTGGAGGTCTTTCTCCCATGGCCTGTTTTTATAATCACCTTTTTGTTTGTCTTTTGACAAGTTACACAACTTCCACATACTTATTTAGTGAGGGTATAAATCCCTATACACACCCATAATTCCTAAGTATTGCATCACACAGAGCCTGGGGTCCCCAAAGACTCCCTTTGTATAATATAGATATTAGTTTTCTCATGGAGTTTACTTACTTCTCTCCCATCAGGAAGTACCCATCTGCCATCTTCAGTTTGACCCCTATCCTGTCTAATTCTTCCTTCTTCTCTCTGGTAAACTGGGGCCTTAATACTACCTTTGGGATGTCTGGGATCAGGCTAGTCTTCTAATTTCCTCGTCCAGGGAGGCTTGCTCAGCAGCGCCGTCTGCAAGCTTGTTTCCTGTAGCTTCTATAGTGTTCCCTTTTTGATGACCATTTACATGAGCTATGGTTACCTCTGCTGGAAGCAGGAGGCTTTCTAAAACCTGTTTGACCAGTTCCCCATGTACCAATTCCTTTCCGCTGCTATTTAGTAGGCCCCACTCTGTCCAGATTTTTCCAAAAGTGTGTACCACCCCACAGGCATATTTAGAATCAGTATATACAGTGCCTTCTTGGGCTTTAAGGAGCTTTAGGGCCTGGTTAAGGCCATATAATTCACAGGTTTGGGCTGACCAGCTATTAGGTAATCTACCTTTCTCACACAAGAAGTGTTTATTCCCGTGAATGACAGCATGGCCATTATGTCTCTTGCCATCTATCACTTGGGACGACCTCTCCACATATAGCCTTATCCCATCATGTAGTGGAGCTTCCCTAAGGTTTGGTCTAACTTTTGTTTGGTATTCTATGTTATCTAAGCAGTTCTGGTCTGATGTCTCTCTTTTTCTCCTCTCCTTTCCATAGGAAACCAGCTGGATTTCGGCAAATATTTGTTGTTATGAGCAAATAATTTTTTTAACTACTATGGCTTCATATTTTAGAGTCTGAGAATTTGTTAACTATCTCCTGGCTTTTGACTTAATATATTCCTGACCCAGTGTGGGTTGCTTACTGTTAGGGCCCCACCAAAGGTTAGCTTTCCACTCGCCTAGCAGCAGGGCTGTGGCAGCACTGCTTGCACACATTTGGGCCACCCCTGAGAGACAGGATCAAGAAGCTTGGAGGCAAAAGCAACACGTTCCCTCTTCCCTCCCCAGGTTTGAGTGAGCACCCCAAGGGCTGCGCCCTGGTCCATTGTCACATACAGATGGAATGGTTTCTCTAAAGAAGGGAGGGCCAGGACCAAGGCTGTAATGAAGGCCTGCTTTAGCTGTTTTACTGCCTGAATTTCCTTTGGGACCATTGCAAGGGGTCGGGTTTCTCTTCTAGTAACTTGAGATACAGAATCTTTTTTTGAGCATGAGTTAATTTATTACATACAGTAGCCAGTTAAACCTAAAAATTTTTGGAGTTCTTTCTTTGTCTTAGGCAAAGGCAGACCCACTATTCCCGATATTCTTTCCGGGTTTATTCTTCACTTCCCTTTACTAATTAGGTGTCCTAAATATTTAACTTCTTTTTCTACAAACTGCAATTTGTTCTTAGAGACTTGGAATCCCCATTCGTCTATGAAATTAAGTAAGCTTATGGTGGTTTCTGATACCTCGGCCCTCTTCTCCCCAGAAATTAAAAGATTATCTATGTATTATAACAACTGGGTTCCCCTGGAAGGTTGGAATTTCTCCAGGACCTTTTCTAAGATTTGACCAAATACGTTTGGGGCGTCCATGAAACCTTGTGGCAGCACAGTCCAGCAGTACCATTATTTTCTCCCAGTTAATAGGATTTTCCTATTTAAAGACAAAGAGGTCTCTGCTCCTGAAGTCTAGGGACATGCCCAGAATACATCTTTTAGATCCACCACCCTGAACCACTTATGTTCATAGGTTATCTTACTGAGGAGGGTGTAGGGGTTAGGCACCACAGGGTGGTAGGTCTGGACAAGTTGATACATAGCCCTTAGATCTTGCACCAATCTCAACGACCCATTAGGCTTTTTGACTGAGAGAATTGGAGTGTTGTACGGGTGACATGCAGGGTTTTAATAGTCCATTTTTCATGAATCCCTTTATTACCAGCTGGAGATATTTTCTCCCTTCAGTGTAAATGGGATTTTTTTTTTTTTTTTTTTTTTTTTTTTTTTGCAAACTACTTCTCTTGGTTGTTTTAGTTTAATTTGTAAGGGTGTGATTTTTAACCCTTCCCTGTTGCCTTTTCCAACCCAAACAAGGTTATTAATTTTCTTTCCTCCTCCTCTTTTGGGAGGCCCATTATTACTTTTATTTGTCCTTCCTTTATTCCTAATCCTAAACCCAATCCCACAATCATGTTTCGACCCAGGATGTTAGTTTCTGCTTTAGGAACATATAAGAGTGACCAATTTGTTTTGGTCCCAGTCTAATTAACATTTTCTTGAATATCAGAATGTGAAATCCCTCCCCTTTTACCCGACGCTATCAATTTTTCCTTAGAGAGTTCTGTACCCCTTGGTTGGTGACTTAGGGAGGAGGGATCCACACCAGTATCAACCAAAAATGTCACTTCTTCTCCCTCAGGTCCCACCTTCAAATTTATTCAGGGTTCCTGGTGGGACCTACTCAGAAGGATCTCCCCCCACAGTCTTCATCAACGGTCATGAGGTGGGTCACCATTTCTTTTTTCCATTTAGGACATTCTTTTTTAAAATGCCCTGGCTTTACAGACTTGTAACATCCCCTCATAGTCTTAGGAGCTTTTCCATGTATTTCACCTCTTTCTTTGTGTCGAAATCTATCATTCGCCTTGTCTCCTTCAAGGAGGATCTTGATCTAACCTTTTTTTGATTACCTCTTCCACAGTGGAACCATGAGTTTCATTTTTATTTATGCTTTTCTTCCTCTCTCCCTACAAAGACCTTCTGAGCCTCCGTTAGTAATTTCTCAGTTGGTTTCTCATTCCATCCATTAATCCTTTGTAATTTTTTTTTAATGTCAGGCCAGCTCTTTCTTACAAAGTTAACCTTCAAAAGGCCTTGCCCTACTGGGTCCTCTGGATCTAATCTGGAGTATTTTCTTATCTAGTCTCTGACCCTGTGCAGGAATGCGGAGGAAGTTTCCTTTTTTGGTTTTTGTTGAATCTCCAATGACTTTGAGACGTTTTGTGTCCCAGTAGTGGACTTTTTGATCCTTTTTATTATTAGTTCCCTGAGGTTCTGCATTTGTGTCTGTTCTTTGGGATTTTTTTTTTTTTTTTTTTTTTTGAGGGGAAGTCTCACTCTGTTGCCCAAGCTGGAGTGCAGTGGTGCAATCTTGGCTCACTGCAACCTCCACCTCCCAGGTTTAAGTGATTCTCCTGCCGCAGCCTCCTGAGTAGCTGAGATTACAGGTGTGTACCACAATGCCCGGCTAATTTTTGTATTTTTTAGTAGAGGTGAGGTTTTGCCATGTTGGCTAGGCTGGTCTTGAGGCCCTGACCTCAGGTGATCCACCCATCTTGGCCTCCCAGCATGCTGGGATTATAGGCATGAGCCCTGCACCTGGCCCCTTGGGATCATTATTATCTCATTTGGGATTGACATTTAGAAATTTTTGTTCAGCTGGCAAGATGTCTTGCCCGGCAGGTTGTTACCTCTCCCAGATGGTTATGGCCCCTCTCTAATCATTCCCCTTTCTTTTCCTGTGAAAAGGATACTTGTGATAGATATCATTTCAGCCAAGGTGTAAAAGCTGGGTTCTAGGAATTGGTTCAGCTGGTTTGCTAAACCCAGGGGATGTTTTAGAAGTGGTTTCATTTCCTTCTTGAAATTCCTAACTTCAGTACTTGTAAGAGGAGCATTTACAAAGCCAATCTCTCCCTATCTATGGGAGCTTCCCTAAGAGGGAATATGCTAGATGTCTGCTGTGTGGAAGGGATAGGGAAGTTCTCAATATCCCTCTTACACTGTTCTAATTATTTTCTCCAATTTGGATAAGGATTTAAAGGAGCAGTTGGTCCGACTCTGCCATGGTCTGCAGGTCTTTCTTCCTCTAACCCTCCTGCTGCCCCTTGATTTTCCTGTCCCCTATTTTGTGAGACACATGGAGGGGGTACGGATGATAGGGGGTCCCAGGGCTTTTCACTGGGCAGGAACTTTTTACTAGGCTTTTTTTCTTCTTTGAAGGGGAACATGGGGGCTAATTCCTTGATCCAGCAGAGAGTGTAACCCATCTCCTCTTGTGAGGATGGGGTTTTATCATTCACATAGAGAATTAAAGCTTGGCACACCCAATTTTTATCTGAGCCAAACTTAGGCCACAAGACCAAAGGCTTACGAATGGGGTCTTTGGGCTAGATAAATAGCAACGCTTTATCATCTTTTGACTTTCCTTGTCCCTGATTCAAGGGTTGTCCCTCCAAACCTCATTCTTCCCAAAGGACTATCTGGGGGAATGTCAGAGGGAGTCTCTTTGGCTCCCTCTTTCCTTTGGCCCATAGGCCTAGAATTTCTGTCTCCCATTTTTGGTCAGTCTTTGTGTCCAAGCTTTTCCCTGTGTACTCAGCCCCCCACTACTGGAGGTTTCTTGCACACCCCAATTGCTTTGCCTGTCTCTGGACATTTCCCTCATGGGAGAACAGAACTATGGATTGGGATTCGAACGCCGCACTTGCTTCATATCTATGTTATATCTCATTTACACACACTTGACCTCTGAAAATGCCCAACCACCAAGGCAGTACTTACAGCCCAATTTTCCTCCGTTGGCTCGTGCATGACGTTGCCTGGTTGCTGTGGTGCCTGCTTTTCTCCCTGTGTTGCCTCCACTGCCTCATGAATAACAGTCTTGGGTTTGTTTATGGCCTCTGCAGGCATCCAGGACGCCTGGACAGAGTGGGCCACTTAAATTTTGTGGGACATGTTTCCGCTCTCGGCTGGAGTCCTACTCTACACAGGCACAGAGATCCCAGATGAGCCCCCAAGTTTGTGAGAAACACATTTACCCATCCGAACCCAAAGAATGGACTTGGAGACACGAAGAACAGTGGAAGCAAGACTTTTAATGGTCTTGCAAGATTGGGAGTCTGGTAGGCAGGCACACCCGGGGCAGCTACAGCAGGTCATTTATCTTCTAGCATGCAAGTTCTTCCCCCAGTTCCTCATTAGTTGAGTACTATGGGGTTACAGTTCTCACAGACGTTGCCTAAGTTTCATTATCCCCCTTATAAGGTTATACTCTGGTCCCTTTCTCCGCTTAAGTTTTGATTTCCCAACAATGAAACTTTCCTCCCTTTTAGGGGCTGACCCATTCTCTACGTTCTGTTCACTTTTTGTGACTTTCTAGGTGCATGAGCTGTGCAATTTGTCACATCTGCAGGCTGGCTGCCAGTATTTAGATTTACTATGCCTCAAAAATGGACCCTTTAAAATGTTTTCTCAGAATAGTAAATAGAGTGAAGTCTGAAACAGTACCCAGTACATTAGAAATGTTGAATAACTTTAATTTTCTTTGAGCCTGACTTTTAGAAAAAGCTGTTGATATCAAGGATTTAATCTAGAAAACAGTCTCCCAGTAGGTAATGCGTGTTCAGCCCAACAAATCTAAACTTTTTTCTTTCCCATTTTTATCTTAGATTCAAGGGGTACATGTGCTGGTTTGTTACCTGGGTAAATTGTGCGTCATGGGAGTTTGGTATACAGAGAGTTTGTTACCCAGGTAATCAGCATAGTATCCGATAGGTAGTTCTTTAGTCCTCACCCTCCTTCCACCCTCCACCCTCAAGAAGGCCACAGTGTCTGTTGTTCCTTTCTTTGTGCCCATGTGTGCTCAATGTTTAGCTCCTAGTTATTAATATAAGTGAGAACATGCATGGCCAGGTGCGGTGGCTCGCACCTGTAGTCCTACCACTTTGGGAGGCCAATGTGGGCAGATAACTTGAGGCCAGGAGTTTGAAACCAGCCTGACCAACATTGCAAAATCTCGTCTCTACTAAAATACGAAAACTAGCTGGGCATGGTGGCACATGCTTGTAATCCCGGCTACTCGGGAGGCTGAGGCAGGAGAATCACTTGAACCCAGGAGACGTGGAGGATGGAGTGACCCAAGATCTTGCCACTGCACTTCAGCCTCAGTGACAAAGTGAGACTCTGTCTCAAAAAAAAAAAAAGTGAGAACATACAGTATTTGGTTTTTCTGTTCCTGTGTTAATTTGCTTAAACCTAAACTCTTCAGCCTGTTTGCAGAGTTCTTCACAAACTACCCCTGCCTTCCTCACAGCCCAAGTATTGCCATTTCTCTCAGGGATACTGGCTCTATTTCCAGGATGGTCAAACTGGCAGTTTCCTACAAGCACCATACTCCCTGAGTCCCCATGATTTTATCAGTGTTCTGATTTCGGGAATGCTTGTTGTCTTACTCTGTTCAGGTTGCTATCACAAAATACCACAGACTTGATGGTGTATCAATACTGGACATTTATTTCTCACAGTTCTGCAGCTGGAAGTTCAAAACCAAGGCAGTAGTGAATTCGGGTGTCTGAAGGCTGCTTCATGGTTTGTAGACGGCCCCTTCTATCTATGTCTTCACACGGTGGAAGGGGCGAACAAGCTCCGTTGGTCCTATTTTATAGAGACACTAATCCTATTCATGAGGACTCAGCCATCATGACAAATACACCTCCCAAACACTCCACCTCCTAATACCATCATTTTGGGGGTTAGGATTTCAATATATGAATTTTCAGAGGACACATATTCACACCATAACACCTGCCTTGCCCTGTTCTTTCATCTTAAAGATTCAAACCAAGTAACAACTTTTCTGGCAAGTCTTTCTTAATACCATTCTCTCCCAGAGGCAGATATTTCTCCCATGTTTTCATATGCATCCTGGACATACCTCTAATCATGGCAGTTCTTGACTCGTAGTTCCAGGATCTCACCTACTGAGCTCACTGAGGGCAGGGACTATCTTCTACTAATCTCTGTATTACTAGCTTGACATGTAATGGGTGCTAAGTAGGAAAAGGTAATAATAATAATATTTGGAGACATTTGTTTCAACACCATTCAAAAATGAAAGTGAATTTTCAGCTTTTTAGTTAACTAGAAGATTGTATCGTCAAACTAAACTCTAAAAAGGTAGAATAAACATTTTCTGAGCATTTTGGCTAATTCGAGTTTTATAGTAAAATGTTTATAAACTGGACAGATTATATATAGATTATATCAGAAAAATGAAAAAATGTTTAAAATGAGTAGATACTTGAAGGGAAAGCCAGAAGAGACCAACTTCATTAATGCAGCATTCTCTTATTAATTACATAATATATGCCAGGCTCTAGAAATAGGAAAAATACTTTTTCAGAGTTTTCACATAGTTTCATTGATGTTTCCCGTTTCATGGTAGAAGGAGTTCTGAATAAGGTCTATGTGGCTGAATAAACATCTTTCTGACTACCCAAACTTTAATCCTCTGGGATGCCACCTAGGGCTTGAGAAGATTAATTTACTTCTAGCGTCCATATGATTCAGAAAGATTGTTTTCATTAATGTGCCTGCCAGTATGCTCAGTTTGCATCATGAGGGCAGTTTACTTACTTGACATAGCTGCTTATTTCATGCAGTGTTTGAGTTATTGGGAACCTCCACAAATGTTTGATAAATGGGTAAATGAATGAACAAGCAGTATGCTAATTCCACTTTGACAGAATTTATGTCTAATTGATTAAATCTAAATGGGTCACTGACTTTATCCTCTCTTTGTAGATTTGATATCATTGGATGATATTTATGAAATTAGACAGTTTTGTTGCCAATTTTGTACGACAAGAAAATCTTTGAAGGAATGCATTGTCTGTAAATTAATTTAACTGCTTTTAACAATGTTTCTCTTTCTCTAGATTTTAGTGCCAGTTCTTTCTAATAAGAACAACCATAAGTCCTGGTCCTGTTTTACTTCACAAGATATGGAATATCACATAGAAGTCATGAAAAATAAGATGTATATTTTTAGGGGCAAAATGTCTAGAAGAACTCTTCTACCAATTCCCACTGTTGCAGGAAAGATTGATCTGGATCAGAATTGTTCAGAGAACAAGTACGTAACAGTACAATATATACAGGATATTAAAGTGGAGAGCCAGGCCAGCACGGTGGCTCACACCTATAATCCCAGCAATTTGGAGGCTGAGGTGGGAGGGTGCTTGAGCCCAGGAGTTCAAGACTAGCCTGGGCAGCATAGTGAGATCTCATCTCCACAAATAAAATAAAATGGAAAGTCAGCATACCCATTTAATATCACACCCCTAGCAAACCCATTAGCAAACAGAGAATTACAACTACATCATATTTTTAAAATAAGTGCAGAAACACCATGTGTATTATTTCCTTTTGAAGTATGCTTTAAAAAAGCAAATTATACAAAAAGCAAACTGTAGTAATTGCCATGCCAGTAACATTATTCCTTTAGTAAAATGGTTTTTGAGGATATAATTCTTTAACAGTGTTTTTTGAGGTTAGAGATACGTCAATGACAGAATAACGTAACCCCACAACTCAAATCAAGACCATAAAAATAATGGATTTTCAAGAATTTATTTTTAGGAAACTAGTTTATGGATGCCTAAAATAACTATTAAAGTCTATGTCTTTGGATAAAATGATTCATCTTTGAATTATTTTATTATCTTAATGTTTGTAGGCCACCGTCAAATGAAAGGATAATACTTCATGCAATTGAATCTGTGGTTATTGAATGGTCACATCAAATCCAAGAAATTATAGAAAGAGATTCAGTGCGGCCTTTGTTGAATGGTCTTCACTTGTCTCCTCAAGCAGAACTAGATTTCTGGATGATGAGGAGAGAAAATCTGTCATGCATTTATGATCAAGTAAGTAGATAGCCCTAGAAATTGTAAATTAAGTTAGCAAAGTCTCCTGAGCTGCAATGACCAATAGTTTTAAAGATTTAACACACTGTCTTTGTATAATTTACTGGTCTGCCCTCTTTTCTTAATCCAGAGTTCTGTATGTGTGGTGTGCACTTTTGACATTAATTTAAAGTAACTTTGCCTTTATGAGAATATTTTGACAGCATTTGAGATGATTGGAAATATTGTGCTACCTTGGAAGAGCAGTACTTACCCAGGGAAATGTTGAAGACTGGAAAATTTAATTAGTCAACTTAATTGATTTGGGAAGGAGTGAGGTCTTGCTTGGTAGAGAGACACAGCTTTGGAAAGACTAACTTTGGTTCCTCTGCTGGGTGCTTGCCATACAAATTACTTACTTAAGGTTCTAAAAGTTAAGACATCCATTCACGTGTCTTTTGGAGATTTTCTGAAACAGAAATTTTATATGGAAAAATTAATATTTTACATATATATTAGGCTCTCCAGATGGATCAACTAATAGGATATATGTATATGTGAAAGGGAGTTTATTAAGGAGAATTGACTCACAGGATCACAAGGTAAAATTCTACAATAGGCCGTCTGTAGTTGAGGAGCAAGGGAGCCAGTTGTGAATCAGTCTGAGTCCCAAAACCTCAAAAGTAGTGAAGCCAACAGTACAGCCTTCAGTCTGTGGCCAAAGGCCCAAGAGCCCCTGGCAAACCACTGGTGTAAGTCCAAGAGTCCAAAAGCTGAAGAACTTGGATTCTGATGTTCAAGGGCAGGAAGCGTCCAGCATGGGAGAAAGATGAAGGCCAGAAGACTCAGGAAGTCTGCTTTTCCATCTTCTCCTGCCTGCTCTATTCTTGCTGCTCTGGCAGCTGATTAGATGGTGCCCACCCAGATTGAGGGTGAGTCTGCCTCTCCCATTCCATTGACTCAAAATGTTAGTCTCCTTTGGCAACACCCTCACAGACACACCCAGGAACAATACTTTGCATCCTTCAATCCAATCAACACTCAATTATAACTATCACATATAATAATATATATCCAAATTTAAAAACTTAAATGCAAAATAAAATACAAGGCTAAGAAAAAAATGTATTTTTAAAATTATTTTCAACTTGAAACCAGATATAACTTTGAGTGTTAAATACTGTATCACTTCTGAGTGAAATGGAATTTAAATATTTTATTACAGAATGCATGTATTTAGTAATCGAGTTTATATTTATTAAAAGTTCTTCTTTTTTTCCTTTAACTTAGCTTCAGGCACCTATTGTCCTCAAAATGGTTAAGATCCTGACAACTAAACAAAGCAGTTATTTTCCTACTCTGAAGGACATTTTTCTGGCTGTGGAAAATGGTAAGACTCTTGTTCCTCAGCCTGGCATCAATATCACCATCTGCTCATGATCCAGCCCCTGCCTGCTCGGCCTTGATATTTACCCTTCCGCCATGTTCGTGGAGTGACTGCTCTTGGCTCTTCTAATGATAAATTCATCTCACCCTTTGTACTATATTCTCCACCTATACTAAACTACTTTTAGTTTATCTGGTATATAGTAGATACCTGCCAAAATGGCTCCAGATTGAAATTTTAATTAGAATGTTTGTGGAGGAGTGAGGCCTTCATTCAGAGGAAAAAAAATATAACTCTGGATAGAGGTTTTCCAATCAACAGATTGGGCTATGGTGAGTCTAGTTATTCATCAGTTCAGTTCTCTGAGTGTGCTTGGTAACCACTTATTTAGCTTGCAAACACTCAAAGCCATCATTGAAGTTTTGGTGAAGATTAAATGTACAGAGTGGAGGGTTTGTTGAACTTTGAATAGACAATGCATGCATCTTGTTACAAACCAGGAATCATAAAATGATATCCAGTCGAAAGTCTTCTCACCATCCTTGTCCTTCCACTCTCTAGTTTCAGCCCCACCCAAAGATGACAACCCTGCTCAGTTCCTTGATTTCTGTTCATGTTTCTTTGCACATGTATAAGCATTTAGTTATGGATATACATGATACTGTGGTTTTAAATAATAAAATTGGAGATAATATGGACAAGTAACTTTTTTTGTTTCTAACATTAAAAAGTTTATTTTTTCCCACGTGACATTTGGAAAGTTAGGAAATACTGAAAATTCACTTCAAAAATGTTTTAATACATCTTTAGGGTCTTCTGCATGAATTCTGTTTTAAAAGAGGGCATAAGATAAGGAGGAATATGTACAGCAGGGGCTCTGTAAGATCTGAATTCCTGTCCCAACCCTGCTTACTGAGCATTTTAAATTTGCTAAGCCTCTGGTTTTTCATTGGCCAAATTGGCCTATTAACACCTTCCTTGAAGAATTGCTATGTGGATTTAGTATTTCTCAATCTTGTCATGATCAACATTTTGGGTTAGATAATTTTTTTGTTGTTGGGGGCCATCTTACATATTGTAGGATATTTAGCAGTATCTCTGGCCTATACCTGCTGGCCCCATCCCTGTTGTGATGATCATAAATGTCTCCAGACATGGCCAAATGTCCCCTGGGGGCAAGATTTCTCCTGGTTGAGAATCACTGGGTTAGGGATAGCATATTATACGCTATACAAGGTACTAGACATGTAGTAAGTATGCTTCAATAAATAGAAGCTGTTGGCATTTTTTTTTCTGTGTTAGCATAGGATGAAAATTTTCTCTGGATACAGATTCTGCAGGAATGAATCCCAGGGGTCCTCTGAGCCTTATGCATGTGTGGCCTGGAGATTCAGGAAAAAAACACTTCTCAATAGAACAAGTGGCTCAAACTCATGGTCAAGTTGAAGGAAGAAAGCTCTTCTCAAAGACACACTTCAGGCATTGTGGAGTCAACACACATGCTGATCACATTTTAAGGACATTTAATATTTAAGGGCACTTACCTACTAGATACGATTATATAATTTTGACATAAACATTGAGAAAAATAGTAATTTTGAAACATGAGTACATCTGGGAAAGAAAATAATTCCTGAACATTCTTTTTATTCTCAGGGCTTTATTGTTACATAGACAGATTAATTGGTTACACAGACAGATTAATTGGTTACACATCAAGTGGCTGGGTTCATCCTTGACTCCTGGTGACAAAATTCAGCAGGGTTTTTTTTGTTCTTGACACAAGTCTTTTGGGTTAACAACAAAAACTAGAATTTACTTGACTTTGTTCCCTACTTACATAATAAAATTTGTTCTCAGTTCATCAAGGGTATTTGTAGCCTTGGGAGCAAAATGGAATCTCATGGAGATCCATTTAGGGTATATTAAAAGGACCAGTGCTAAGCAAGAGAAAACTTTGGATTCAATTAAGCAGTCATTAATGAGAGTTAAATATTTAAATTTTTTTTCATATCTGTAGCATTTTTTGTTTGATTTTTTTCTTCCTTTTTCTTTTTTGGAGACAGGGTCTTGCTCTGTTGCCCAGGCTGGAGTGCAGTGGTATGATCATGGCTCACTGCAGCCTCGACCTCCCAGGCTCAAGTGATCCTTCCACCTCAGCCTCCTGAGGAGCTGGGACCACAGGCAACTGCTACCATGCCCAGCTAATTTTTAAGTTTTTTGTAGAGATGGGGTCTTGCTATCTTGCCCAGGCTGGTTTCGAATTCCTAGACTCAACTAATCTTTCCGAAGTGCTGGGATTACAAGCATGAACCACTGCACCTGGCCCGCCATAGCATTTAAAAAAATATTTACCATGCTTAACATTTGTTCTATTGAAATAAACTTCACATAACAAAATTAACAATTTTAAAGTATATAATTCATTCAAGTTTTAGTACATTCATGATGTTGTACAACCTCACCTCTGCCGAGTTTCAAAATCCTTTCATCACTGTACTTAACAATTTTAAGTTAAACCTTTATTAATGATATAATTTTTCTCAATCATTGCATGAGTTACTGTCGTAGGAAACTGGAATGAGAGAGTAAACAATTCAATTGTGCTCATACCAAGTTCCTAGAAGGAATTAACATTCTAGTGATGAAGTTTGTAATCCAAGCCATAAAGTGACAACATTGCAGAGAGGTTTTATTCCCACGGTTTCCACAGGGTTGAGTAAATTTCTTTAGACTCCAGGGGTATTTTCCCCTTGGGTTTTCCATCACAATTTATTTATGCTATGTGGGTAACTAGATCAGTGCTCTCCCAAATGACTCAGTTACAGATGGACAGCGTATAAGTCTTCCAAATTGCTCATGTGTAGATTGTAGGATAAGTAATATAAAGGGAACTATGACAACATTTAAGTGTGGCCATGTTGTTTTACATGGCTCTCTTCTACATGTAAAGTGAATTTAGAAAAAAAAAAAAAAACCAGAATCACGTTAATGATGGTTCTTTGCTTTCAGCCCTTCTCGAAGCCCAAGATGTGGAACTTCACCTGAGACCTCTGAGGAGACACATCCAGTGTCTCCAGGAGACGGAATTCCCACAGACACGCATATTAATCGCTCCATTATTTCATACCATCTGTCTGATCTGGAGTCATTCCAAGTTTTATAACACCCCAGCTCGGGTTATAGTTTTATTGCAAGAGTTTTGTAATCTCTTCATTAACCAGGTATGAAGCATCAAAAAACAGGAACAATAAGAATTGTTGCTGTGAGGTAGGTTTTACGAGACTAGTGAAGAATAATCTAGTATACAGTAAGAACACCATCTTTCTTTTTCTTTTTTCAGAAAGGACATTTTTGGTAACAAAGGCCAGGTAACCTTTTAATCCTAAATGGCAGGAAGCTATGAAAACAAGTCAGACATAATCAAAGGACAAGTTGTTGCTTGGTTTTGTTTAACATCTGTACCTTTCTTCAAAAGGCTTTAAGGCAGCTTCCAGCAAAAGACAGACATGTGTAGTACCTTCTTTGTAGCCTTCCCTTCGGTTTTCACAGAAACACTGGCTGATAAAAGCCTTTTGGAAAGTGTGGTAAGTTAAGAGCATCTGGCAAAAAGAAAATCCTAAAAAAATAGTAGAATTGTATTGAAAAAATTCTGATTCATTGCTGATCTTTTAAAATCTCTTTTATAATTGTGTCTCTATTCCTTACTCAACCTGCAAAATGTTAAAAAAAAATTTAAAAAAAGGACCACCTCCCTCTGTGTCCTCATCCTGTCTGTGTGAATGTGGATTCTTCCATGTTCACAGTACCAGAGGGTATTACATAATTTGAGAGGTAAAAGATACTTGGATGCTACATAATCCAGTGGTTCTTATTTGGAACCACTTAGTCTTAATCTTCTCAGGCTGCCATAGCAAAGTACTATGGACTGGGTAGGTTAAACATCAGAAATTTATTTTCTCACAGTTCTAGAGGCTGAAAGTCTCAGATGAGAGTGCCAGCGTGCTCAGGTTCTGCTGAGGGCCCTCTTCCTGGCTTGCTGATGGCTGGCTGCCTTCTCACTGTGTCCTCACTTGGCCATCTTCCTCTTATAAGACCACAGTCCTATCGGATTAAGGCCCCATCTTTACAACCTCAATTCAATCACGGTTGCCTCCTAAAGACCCTATATCCAGATACAGTCACATTGGGAGTTAGGCTTTCAATATTTATCAATTTGAATGGACACAATTCAGATATTTTTCAAATGAATTAACCAAGACTTGAAAAATGATGTTATTTGCTCAATTTTCCTGAGAAGTTAGGAGGAAAGCCAGACCAAAAAACAGGTCTGCAGACTTGCAGCTTAGAATTTTTGGAGTATGAGGTTGCATTGTTAATATTTTTCATCTCTCTTCCCTCTCTGATTCTGAAAAGATAGAGTGGTGTGTGGGAAAGGCTTTGGACCTAGACCAACCTGGATTCAAATCTAATTTTCTCACTTAAGGGAAGTTAAATTACTCCTCAGTTTCCACGTCTGTCAGTGGGGATAATGCCTAGTCCATGGCTATTGCGAGGATTCAAAGATAAGCTAAGTGAAATGCCCAGCGTAGTGCTCGGTGTTTAATCGAGGCTCAGTAAATGTTAGTTGCCTTTTGTTCTTTTGCCCAAACTATTGACTTACAGGCTAGTTGCAGCTGTTGGTAGGAGATAACAACAGGTCGATTCCTTGCTATATTTTACCATCATCTCCTCTGGTTTTGTTCAATATCTGTTACTCTGTTGGGCAAACTCAGTTTTGCCCTTTTGTTAAACAGGTTCCCTGGGTCCTAATGGCTTGGGTCTCTATGTAAAACACCGCAATCCCTGTTGCAGGGCCAAAAACTACGATCACCACTTCCCCCAAACCCCTTTTTAGGGACCTATTTCTCATTTTGAGAATAACTGAAACTGTTTCACTGCAAATCCTTGTTAACGTATGAATCACAGAGGAGACCATTTGTTGGCATAGGTGACTTATTTTAAGTCCTAGTTACCTGTAAGCCTGTAAACTTCTCATCCCTGGCTTCTAGTCTTTCAACAGCCAGAGTCTGCCAAGCTCCTGATAAAATAATGTGGCTTCTCTTGTTCCTTAGTTCTGGCTTCTATACAAAGGTTTCATTGACCCGATTCCTTTGATTCTATGAACGGCAGATTTCAGACTTTGTGGTAAATATGCCCAACATGTTAGGAGTCAAAAGTTAACAATTAGCCAATGTCCATAGCTGGTTCCCTGAAGCACTAACCACCCTGCCACCAATTTTACTACTTTTATGTAGTTATTTAACAAATATTATATAGTACTTATTTTGTTCAGGAGCTTTTCCAAGCCCTTTACAAAAATTCAAAAGTTAAACCCTCACAGCAACACTATGACATAGGTATTATTAGGAGCTTCATTTTATAATGAAAAAAAAACACTGAAGCCTAAGAAGATAAGTAACTCTCCAACCCAGCAAGTCAATAATAGAGTTCTCACCCGTTATACCATGCTCCATATTTTAAAATAAGTTTTTTTAATGTCTGAATGTGACCTAATGCATGGTATGCTAATGATAATTGTAAAATATTCTCATTGCATAATGTTGGAGCATTGGAAATGGTTCTGGAGTTTTATCACTCTATTATTAAGGCATTTTTATTTTTCCTTCCTCCCAAACTTACGTATATTTATACATTTTATCACGCATCCAATTTTGTACCAACTTCTTGAAAGATTATTTTGTTATTGCTGTATATGTAAGTTGCTTCCAGCCTCCTTGATTGTGAACAACATGCAGAAAAAAACTATACAAAGATCCCCTCTTTTGAGTGGAATAATTCGCTTACTACAAATTCCTGATGTTGGTCAAAGGGTACAATCTTTTCATGGCTCTTGAGCAATATTTAATACTTACAAATTATTTTCTAAAAGGTTATATCAATTACATTGTTATTATCAATGTGTAAAAGCTGTCACTATGACCTGTCAACTTGGAGCATTGCCATCTTTAAAAAAATTTGGGGTCATTTATTGGGTATCTAGTGGTAACATGTTTTTAAATTTGTACCTTGCATGATATATGTGTGATTACACATTTTATGTTTTCTATAATTGTATTTCCTCTTGTCACCTACATGTTCTTTGCGTTCATGAATTTATTGATCAAGTTTTTGCGAAAATTCAAACCCTTCCTATGTTACATATTAGAGGTCATAAGCTGACATGCTATCAGCTCATTTGGCCCAAAGATCAATGCAGTGTTTTTATTTTGTATAATATTTTTAACTGAAAATTGTTAATACTTAAATTGGATAGATCTCATTTAAATGCCAGCATTTCAGCCTCCACTGAAAACTCAGAGATCTTGCTACAGTGCTTGCACCATCCCCATAGGCGCAGCCAGTGACTATAGCTTCAAATGCCCCTTAAGGTGGAACAGGTGCTGTGTAGATGACCATGACCTTCACTGTTCACTGTCGTTTCTGATCTACTTTACTCATTTTCATTATATGCTTGACCCTATGACGGGAATGCCAGTCAGAGTCAGAAACCCTTTGTTACTTTAAAAGCAAATGTATTTCTTTTCTCTTGTTTTCTAGCAGTGAACATTAACATCATTATTTAGGCCAGACACATAAAAAGCATCACCTGTTCACCTTGCGTTCTTGCACAGGCTTTGGTAATGGGGTCTTAATGCCTTGCCTTTCTTCTCTGGTAACCTGACACTACTCCATGGTCCTTGTGTGTCATTACCACTCTAGACACTATGTTGTCTATTCCATGGCTTGGTGTATCTATTGTAGATATTGTCGCCTACAAGATCCTAGGTGAGGAAGAGTTTAAGTCTGAGTAGTCGAGTGTGGAGTGGAGCTGTCAGGACTGAGCTAAAATAACAGTCCATAGAAACATATGCAAAAGAGTAGAGAAGCAGCAGCAGGGAGACGAGCCTCAAACTAACAGTATCATCGGTAAATTGGTTAATTGATCATTGGCTTATGGATAAATAAGTTGGTAAGCAACGTTTTAGTTTGTAAGACCTCTGAAGTAGGACGAGTTCATCCTGAATCTAGTGGCTGTTAGCTTGTTTGTGCTGGTGCCATTGAGTGTGAGATGATAGAGCTGGTGTGGTTAGGCGTGCTCCAGACTGAGCACTGTGAGAGGCAGAAAAGAATTTAGAGTTTATGAGCTAAAAGGGATTTTGAGGTTCACCTAATTCATTTCCCTCATTTTGCAGCTAAGGAAATAGATCCTCTGAGACAACTTAGCTAGTATCACAAAAGTAGTTTGTGGCCCCTAGTAGGGTCACAGCCAGCCCCTGCGTCGGGTCATGCTTTTTCCTTCACACATTCCGCCTCCCCATGCAAGGAGACAGACTGGGTGTTTTCATTTAGGACATTAAGTACCATCTTAGGAGGCCTTACTCAACACTGGGCTGTATGAACAGGAGGTTCTTTGTCTGTGATTGTCTCATCTATGTGAGGGCCAGCCAGGAAGCACAGGAATAAACATTAAGCATGACTTGTCCTAGGGATGTTACTTTACATACAAGTAATTAGGTAACAGGGGGCTGCTAAAGCAGAAAGGGCCACTCAAGCAAAAGATGGAGTCGTTTGCCATAGATTTTTCAGCATCCTAAAAAGACACATTTACTATAAAGAATACATAGAGATAAAGGTATATGGAATACACCATATGCCATATCAAAGTGTAAACTCTTTTAAAATTCACATTGCTAAGGGATTCCTGGTGCTTCTCTTCACTGCCCTGAATGACTTGCTATTATAGCACCCTCATGTGGAGGTTAATTTTCTATCTAACCTGACAGGGAAATAAAAGCATAGATTGGAAAGGAGTCTAATCAGTAGGGGTTTTAGACACTAAATGAATGATTTCCTTATTGCCTTACAAATTCGTGGCACAGAGCCTATATTGCATGTAAAACTGTTTTCATTAATGGGAAATGAAAGGTCATATGCCTACATTTAGGGAAGAAGTGCTTCCCTCTGCTATTTTGAACTCAGGGCTTTCATTACATTATCCATTGACATCTTGAACAACATTCTAAGCAACCACAAAATTGAAGGCACACAAATTAAACCTATAATTTATATGAGGTTAAGATGCGTCAGGAAGAGGTAGCATACAAAAGAACCTTCAGAATGCAGAGGTTCTTGGTCCTTGAAGAGGGGAATTCTGAATGTTTATACCAAATATGAAGAGAGAAGAAGTTGGGAGTGTTGGTTGATCCCATGAGAATTTGACCAGTGCCACATGGATCTTCTAGTCTTTTCTTTTATCCTTCTCTTCTCTTCCTTTCTTCTCCTCTGTTCAAAACTAGTTCATGTGGCACACCTCAGCTAGATTGTATGTCCTATAATGTTACTTGAGCCCCCAGAAGAGAAGTTTGCTAACTTAAAAGAATTTCCACTTTTACACACTCCTAATCAGCTCTTTCTCTTTGCAAGTGGCCCTGAACTACCAGGTAAAGTGAGCATACTTTAAAAATTCATGTTCTGATGGATTTCCTTGTCTGGCTTATATATTCTTTAGATGAGAAAATGATTGTTCAGAATATTTGCTGGCAGGCACAGTCATGCAAATTACATGACAGTTGTCATATAATGAGGCTTAGCAACAATTTAGTCATTTGCTAGAATGTAAAAATCCAGAAATAGTAGGGTCTCCTGTATGTAATTCTAACTTATACAAGTATGTCATTGAAGTCCAAGTAGCTGAATTTCTAGAATTTGTGCTTTCTTTCTTTCAGCATTGCTGGCCCAACTTTAGATACTGGCATTTAAAAATGGTTCTTTGAAACAGAGACGGTTACAGGGAAAAACTGTTAAACATAGTTTTGATCATTGTTCACTTTCATTAAATCCTAGGCAATAGCTTACCTTTCACCTGAGGACCTTTTGAGGGGAGAAATAGAAGAGTCACTGGAAAAGGTGCAGGTGGCTGTTAACATCTTAAAGACTTTCAAAAACTCCTTTTTCAACTATAGAAAAAAATTGGCAAGCTATTTTATGGGAAGAAAGCTGAGACCATGGGATTTCCATTCTCATCTGGTGTTTTGCAGATTTGACAAGTTTCTTGATCGTTTAATAAAAATAGAGGTATTCATTTTTTGATTTTATTTATTCATGTTGAAGGTGGGTGCAAAAAGCCAGTAGCTTTTCACATGATTCATGGAACAGTTTACTTTATATCATAGGTGGAGGTCTCCTTTCTCAGTGATTCTCATAAGGAGCTCAGCAGGCCAATGCTATGATGATACAAGGGCATTTTTTAAATCTTTAGTTTGGATTTTTTAAAAGTTCATTTTTGATTCCATTATTACATTGAGTATAAGTAAATCTCTTTATGTATCAGTGACTCTTAGAATTGACTAATCTGGAAGAGAGTTGTAAATCAGGAAGCAGTAAGCTTATCCTCTGTAAATAAATCCACTTTTCCTTTTGTATATTTAATGCTTAAAATTGGTATTTCATACCCTAAAACCCATTGGATAATTTAAATTATCACACTTTTTTAGTATATGAATATATGCTGTACTACAAAAATATTAAAACCATTTGTAAAAATAAAACATGGAAAAGTATGTGCTCTGTGTAAAAGTTTTCAAATACCTTAAAACCAAAAATTAAACACATACAACCTACACATTCTTACATTTGTATGGTGTCTATTGGCTTAGTTTAAAAAAAAAAAAAAAAGTTTAAATTGATGACACTGCCTTATTTTCTTTGTAAAGCTCTAAGAATTTTGGGCATTGTCATTGATAAAGGTTTGTTTTATTCCATTCAAAATTAGAGCTTTATGTCTTGAGAATTCTCATAATCACTTAAATGAGCCTGAATGCCTCTTCTGTCTGAATGTGAAATACCTAATGACGGGCAGCTTACATATGCCTTCCTTAACAGTTTCCTGGGCTCGCTTTCAATAAAGCAGACTCACTGCCAGGTGTGGGGTGTTGAAAACGGGAGTTTTGGATATTACCTGGGAATCTGACTTACGTTTAGGAAGATATAAAATTGGGGGAGTTATATGTCTAGTTATGGTAAATTAGAGGTTGCTTCTACTGCGAGATAGTTTTTGTTTTCTTTTTTTTAGAGACAGGGTCTCATTCTGTCACCCCGGCTGAAGTGCAGTGGTGTGAACACAGCTCACTGCAGCCTTGACCTCCTGGATCAAGTGATCCTCCCGCCTCAGCTTCTCAAGTAGCTGGGACTACAGGTGCACGCCACCATGCCTAGTTAACTTTTTAATGTTTCATAGAGACAGGATCTTTCCTTGTTGCCCAGGCTGGTTTCAAACTCCTGGGCATAAGCGATCCTCCTGCCTCGGCCTCCCAAAGTGCTGGGATTACAAGCGTGAGCCCTGTGCCTGGCCAGTGAGAGTTAATTTTTAATAAACGTGAAAATGGGAGAGTAATTTTAAAAATTAGCAATGACTTTGTTTAATTAAATACTTATTTCTGTCATGAAAATATTTATTTTCTGTCATTTTCTGTCACTGACTCATTGATTTTGAACATTTGAAAATGTTCTTGATTTGAAACTTTAAAATATTTTGCTGCTCAATGTAGTGGAAAGGTCTTTACTGTGTTTTTTACAAAGGATATATTTGCCACCACTTTGGAATTTGAAAAGCTGGAAAGACTGGAATTTGGTGGTACCAAAGGAGCAATTTTAAATGGACAAGTCCACGAGATGAGTGAAGAACTTATGGAACTCTATAAACTTTTTAAACAGAGCACTTATGACCCATCTGATTGCAATAACATGGTAATGTTGTACCTTTGCATTTTCATTTCGTGGGATCCTATAATTTTATAGCTGAAAAGGAAGATAGGTCACAGTGATAATAGGGACCATCCATTCCAATATCTCTAGGACCAAAAGAGGTTACATGACTTGCCTGAAGTCTTGTAGCTACTTAGTTAGTAGATCAGGGATCAGAACTTAAGCTTTTGCATTTTCAGTTCAGAATGACGGCTGATAAAACTGCAGACCTCAGTCTGGATTTGTATCTTGTTTGTGTATGCTAAACAGAAACTTTCCACACGAATTCAGTTTGATCTGATGTCCATGTAACTCGTGCTTTATTTTAGCATTTTCTTGAATCACTGGATATTTTGTTTTTTGATTCACCTGAACACTTGCTTTCACCCCAGTCATTAAGTGTATCATTTACATATTGGTTGTTTCTTATAATTTTTGTTATTCTTGAGAGCTGATTATAATTTCATATTTCCAACCACAGGAAAGGGGGAACCTTTCTGATTTAAGCTGCTTCTGTGCTCTGTCAGTTCCAGCATGTTAGTAGCCGGGGAGCTACCTGTGAGCATCCCTGCAGTTCTAGGATAAAAATAGCTTCATTTTAGTAGTTTGCCAAGAACAGCGAAGCCCAGGTCCAAAAGAGTGAAGATTTAGCTCTTGTTCTTATTATTGTATATGTAATGTGAGTTTATTCACTATTGTTTCTATTTGGCCAAACAATTGATTCATTGAAATGTACGAGTGCAGTATGTTAGCTTTATAAGGATGTAGTTAGCAAACTTAAGCCCTCTGAATTATAGTCAGTTTTGGAAAGTGGAGTTAATGGTAGAAGGACACTGCTGTAATAGGTGACTTTTTGCTAAACCAGGGTGCTAGGTATGAGGAACCTAGGATCATGGTGATGAATAATTTGACTGAGCTCATCCCCAAAGCCTTGTAAGATGCCTGGCACTTGGAAGGCATTCAATAAATATGTACGGAATGGGATTCTTAAGAGAGCCTCTAGGTTAGCGCCGCTGAATGAGCTAGTGGAGGAGGAGTGTGAGACTGAGCCTGCACAAGATCCTTGGGGACATTTGGATTGCAAGAGAGTCTTGATTTTGTTACAATTACAAAAACTGGCAAGTTTTCAGAGTGCCAGAATTAGAGAATGTGGCCAGGTTTAATTGACGTCACTACCTTGGCCATGCCAAAGGTCCTGATTTTACTCCTGTCTCTGCCTAAAGTCTGCATAGTCACAAACATGTAGGAATAGAAAATTCATTTACTCTTGAGGTATATATCTGCTTGGTATTTGTATTTTGGAAGCCCATTCTATTTTGCAGATAAGGTGGGCAGGGTTTACCTCTGATCTTCGGTCTGGTTGGAGACATCATAACCTTCCCCTGAAGTTCCCTTCATCCTCCTGTCTGATTCTTGCCTTAGAATCTAGAAGCTCCTTGACTTTGGTCATTCCCTAAAATTAAAACATGAATTAACTAAAAGTTAACTTAATCAGCGTACTTATGTTGAAAATGACCATTACTTTTTTAAAAAAAATGTGTTTTGCCTATCATTACTACTTTAAAATATTGCATTTATCATATATTTTTGCTTAATAAGCTGTTCATTTTGGTGCTTTTTAGCTGAGTTCCTTGTACTTTGACTTCATGATGAAATCAGTTGGTAGTTTTTGAGACATTATTTTAACAAATGACTTCCAACCTAGTGTATGCATATATTTGTATGTACATATGAATACATGCCCAACCTCTGCCCTTCCCCTCCCATTGCATTCACCCCCATGTTCCTGCTCCTGTCCCATCCCCTCTGACTACAAACTAGTGCTTATATAACAGGGAAGTGTGTCAGGGTCAGCCATTCTGCCCTTTGGTATATACATGTTTTAAATATGTTCCAGTAAATTAAAGAAATGATCACGGGTAATTTGCTTTTTGAAATGCTGTTGTTTATTTCTCTTCTCATCAATCTCAAGCCTACTAATCAGGCTTTGAGCCTTTATTGGTGTACCGAAAGGTTTGCTGCTGTGGTCCATTTACAGAATGTGGGGATTTTATCAGGAGTGCCCATAAAAATGGTTTTGGGTTTCTCAATTATTGAATGTTACTTTAGGTGTTTTCTTTGACATCTTCTTAGGGGACTGTTTGAAATCTAGACAGTTATGGGAAGAGACTTGCTTTCTTCATTATTAACGTTGAACAGTTAGTCCAGCAATATTAGACTCGGTAATTTTGCTGTCTTTCTATGGTGTTTCTTGATGAAATCCCTCAGATACCTAAGCAGAGATGGTAGCTATTCTTGTTGAGGGTAACCCCTTGGCTCCACTTAGTCTCTGTTAATGAGAGCCGGTTAATATTTACAGACGAAGTACTGGGTGCCAGGCATTGTGCCAGAGATTTCCCACATTATATACCTGCTTAATTTTCACTATAACCCAGAGAGTGGTCCCCCAGGCAAATGACAGTTTCACTAAATTACCTGAGATTATAGTTTCCAGTTGGTGGAATGGAAGTTTGAATCCAGAACTCTCAACCACAAGCCCTGCATACTTTTGTTTTCCCTCCCTCCCTCCCTTCCTTCCTTTTTTTTTTTTTTTTTTTTTAGACAGAGTCTCACTCTGTCGCCCAGGCTGGAGTGCAATGGTGCGATCTTAGCTCACTGCAACCTCCGCCTCCCGGCTTCAAGTGATTCTTCTGCCTCAGCCTCCTGAGTAGCTGGGATTACAGGCGCACACCACCATGCCCAGGTAATTTTTTTGTACTTTTAGTAGAGTCGGGGTTTCACCATGTTGGCCGGGTTGGTCTCAAACTCCCGACCTCAGATGATCCACCCGCCTTGGCCTACCAACGTGCTGAGGAGATAACAGGTGTGAGCCACTGCACTGGGCTTTTTTTTTTTTTTTTTTTTTTTTTTGAGACAGTTTCACTCTGTCACCCAAGTTGGAGTGCAGTGGCGTGATCTCAGCTCACTGCAACCTCTGCCTCCCAGGTTCAAGTGATTCTCCTGCCTCAGCCTTCTGAGTAGCTGGGATTACAGGGCTGTGCCACCATGCCCAACTAACTTTTGTATTTTTAATAGAGATGGGGTTTTCCACCATGTTGGCCAGGCTGGTCTTGAACTCCTGGCCTCAAAGTGATCCACCTGCCTCGGCCTCCAAAAGTGCTGGGATTACAGGCATGAGCCACCATGCCAAGTCCCTGCATTCTTTTCACTGCACCACCCTGTTAGTATTTATCTTGCTTGTTGCATCCTCATTGAAATGAAAGGAATAAGTTCATCTGTGGGAACTCACCTGAGGACCTGTGGCCTGAGATGGAGTGATCCAGGTTGCTGTGTCTGTTTTTCTGCTGATTTTCAGTGGGAAGCTTTATTCAGGTGCCTTGTTCACCATGATATCAGAATCTAAAATACATTTTAAAAGTAGTTATTTAGTTCATCTGTACTAGGTTGTATTCTAATTCCTAGAACGAGTCTGTTGTTCTGCTCTCACTCACTGAACTATTCTTTTGCTATTTATGTAGTGTTTTCTCATTTTAATTATACAGATTTCATCTTTATTAGTCATACACAGCATTTTCATGTTTTGCCTGCCTATTATTCAAGATTAAATGAGTTATTTAGCAACCTTCCTTAGTAATTCTTTTGGAAAGGTAACATTTGTAAAAGCTTAGTCCCTTTCTTCTCACCCTATGGCCTTTTCCCTAGTCTTCCATTTTTCCTCCCCAAAGGCATCTCTATTAAAAATTTCTTATATGATGTTCCAGAGATATTTGGTGCATGCACTGGCATATACATGTATTTATTCCTTTGTTTTCTGCTTTTGCATTAATAGCATTTATACCTTGCTTTTATCCCTTACTATATTTTGGCAGTCATTCTGTGTCACTACAATAGCATTGCTCATCTTAAAACAACTGCGCATTCCATCAGATTTATATACTAAAGTTTATCTTATTTATTTTAAAATGTCATTTAGTAGATATCGTTGTTTAAAATTTTAATTAGAAACTTCTGCTTCTGGAAAGAGGGAGATGTACTTTTCCCTACTGCTCCCAGTAAGTGCAACTAAAACACTGGCCATTATACAGTAGCATGGCTCACCTGTCACCGAGACTCCTCTAGATCTTGTTGCTGCTGAGTATCCTACCTGCCAGCGATGGAGATTGACTCTGAGGCTCCACCATGGTATTATCCCTTGAGGAGACCAAACAGCTGCTTGGCAGGAAGTTAATTACCCAAGAAGGACAGCGATTCATCTTGTACAGGATTGATACATATTCCAAGGATGTGTCTTCCTTGCCTGCCTGAAAGGCCTCAGCAAGCACGGTGGCCACAAACAGCCCTTGAAAATGTCTATTGCAGGAAGCCCAGAAAGGAAGCACCAAGTTGGTTTAAGGGACTGTTCTTGGGGTTGTAGGGGAGAGGAGATAAAAGGAAGCCAAGATCTGAGATCCCAGAAGATCTCAATACTGACTCAAGACTCTCTTGAAAGATGTAAACTCTGATAGAGGGTATGGATAATATGTTTGATCCTTTCTAGGGCTTAAGCCAAGACCCTATCAAGCAAGTAAGTGGGAGATTGTGCTTATAAACAGCTCTTTTGAAGTAAGACAGATGTTCTCCTTGCTTCTCAGAATATTTTAGGCCAAAGCATTTTGTGGGCATAAATTAGCCTAATATCAGTGTCAATGCTGTATTTCAGCTTACTCGTGAAGACCTGGCCTTTGTGCTGTAAGCAATTAAGAAAGACAGAATTCTTAAGTGTATTTCAAGGAAATGTAAAAACAAAGTGTTCAGTGCACACTTATGTATATATATTATGATGTTTATAACAAAAGTGTGAAAACATACACGGGAAAGGTTGAAACTTACTTTGGGGTAGTGGTTTTCTGGGCAGGCAGGAAGAGAAATGTGTCTGTGTGTTACTACTTATTTCTGAAATAAAATAACAGTATCTGAGAAAAACAAAACAAAACAAAAAAAACACTGGCCATTATATATAAAACAGACATAAGAAGACTCTGAAAGGTGAAAAGAAAAAGGCAGAGTGGCTGAGGATATTGGGACTCAAGAAACAACAACGTGATGATGAGTTCCCTGGATTTTCCTGTTGCCTGAAGTAATCCAGACTTGGAGCTGAAAACACTGGCAACGAGGAAATGCCAGTGGGCACGGTCCAGAAAGAAGCCCAGTAAAAGCCTGATCTCTCCCTAGCCAAAGGCTCAAGAAGGAGAGAGCTTAACACAAAAGAAGATTTGTAAGCCATCAACTCTCCACTCTAGCCAAACACCACGGAAGAAACTGTGCCCCACCCCTCCCCTTGCCAGGAAAAGCTGAGTGGGGAGCCTAGACTTACACCCTGTCTGTCTGAAAATGCTCCAACTCCCACCCTTGCTGGGGTGATGTCAGAGATGACCACATAGGGAGCCATGATTTTCATCCCTGCTGGCCAGGAATGAACTTCATTCTCTGTAGTATCCGGAGACCATGTGGGAATCCTGGATTTCCTTCTTCACCCAGCCTGTTGTTGGAGCAAACCTGATGGAGAGTCCAGACTATCACCCTGAGGCCAAGTGGTAACAAGGCCACCTGCACTTGTGGCAGCAGTAGAGACCACATGGGGAACTGGAAGTCCCAACCCAGCGGTAACAAGGAGCCCCGCCCGCCCTTGGGGGATGAATAGATGCCGAGTGGAGAACCTGGACTTCTGTCTCTATTGTAATGAGGCTGGAGCAGCATCACAGAAAGTCAGCAAAAACAAAAGGTTTAAATAAGAGAGTCTTACAACAATATGAAATTTCAGTAGAATATCAGCTAGTATACCAAGAACCAGGAAGATCTCAACTGAGTGAAAAAAAGACAATCAGTAGATGCCAATACCAAGATAACAGATTTTGGAATTACTTGAAAAAGATTTTAAACTAGTATATTAGTCCATTTTCACGTTGCTACAAAGAACTACCTGAGACTGGATAATTTATGAAGAAAAGAGGTTTAATTGACTCACTGTTCCACAGACTTAACAGAAAGCATAACTGGGAGGCCTCAGGAAACTTACAATCGTGATGGAAGATGAAGGGGAAGCAAGGACCTTCTTCACGTAGTGTTCAGAGAGAGAGCAAAGGGGGAAGTGCCACATACTTTTAAACCATCACATCTCATGAAAACTCACTGTCATGAGAACACCAAAGAGGAAATTCACCCTCCATGATCCCCTGTAAAATCAAAAACAAGTTAGTTATCCAAGATACAATGAAGGTACAGGTATTGGGTAAATGTTCCACTTCCAAATGGGAGAAATTGGCCAAAACAAAGGGGCTACAGGCCCCGTGCAAGTCTGAAACCCACCAAGGCAGTCGTTACATCTTAAAGCTCCAAAATAATCTCCTTTGACTCCATGTCTCACATCTAGGACACGCTGATGTGAGAGGTGCGCTTCCAAGGCCTTAGGCAGCTCCACCGTGTGGCTCTGCAGGGTACAGCCCCCACAACTGCTTTCACCGGCTCATGTTGAGTGCCTGCAGCTTTTCCAGGTGTATGGATCTACCAGCTGTCAGTGGATCTCCCATTCTGGGGTCTGGAGGACAGTGACCCTCTTCTCAGAGCTCCACTAGGCAGTACCCCAGTGGGGAGTCTGTGTGGGGGCTCCAACCCCACACTGCCCTAGCAGAGGTTCTCCACGAGAGCTGTGCTCCTGCAGCTGACTTCTGCCTAGACATCCAGGTGTTTCCATACATTCTCTGAAATCTAGGTGGAGGTTCTCAAGGCTCAACTCTTGGCTTCTGTGTACCCACAGAAACGTGCCAAACACAACTGCCTACCCAACGTCTCCACTGAGATATTTCATACACATCTCAAAATCACATTCAGATCTAAACCCCTGCCTATCCCTCCCCAAACCTACTCTTGCCTGTCTCTCCAACTCATTAAATGGTACATATAATGGGCTACTTAGTGAGAAACCTTTGAGTCATCTGTAATCTTGCTCATTTTCTCACAACAACCATCCAGTTCTTTCAGCTATGCCTTGAAAGTATTTCCAGATGTTTTCTGTGACTTGGGTTATTGCACTTGCCTCCAAACTGCTCCCTCTTCCCCATCTTGGCTTTCTTAGTTTGTTCTCCACACGGCAGCCTGAGTGCCTTTTAGATACTAAGTCAAACCATGGCTTTTCTCTAATTACAACCCTTCAATAGCTTCTCATGATGCTAATAAAGGCAATTATGCAGTTTTCAGAATACAGCAACATTTTTATAATGATTTCTGAACAATACTAGCACATCATTTATTCTGCAATATATATTTATTGAGAAACAGCTATGTCCTGGGAACTCCATTAAATATTGGTACTGTAATTGTGAAAGAAAAATAAACCTGGCAGTTACACTCAGAGATTAAAATCCAAGGGAGAATGTAGATAGGCAGTTATCATATGGGTGCCCGGTGCTGGGGTATGAAGAGTACAGAGTGCTCTGAGAACATTTACATAGGGCCCCTTTCCAGAGGAGGTGAAATGTAAACTGAGACCTGTAACATAAATAGAAATGAAGCAGGTGAGAAGTGGGTGAAGGAGAGAGACAATGTGATAAGGCTCTGTGGCTGGATCCGAGAGTGTGAAATTGGGAGAGATGGCAGAATAGTTAGGAGCAGTAAGTGGCATCCAGACCACATAGGGTCTTATGCAATAGATTATGCTAAGACCTTTGGACGTTATCCTAAGAAACTGACAATTCTGAATTAAGATTGTGAGTTAAAGGATTCTAAATAAGAAAGTGACATGATAAGATTTCTATTTTAAAAAAGATTATTTAGTCTGCCATTGGAGGATGAATCAGAGATAGGACTAGCGGCGAAGAGTAGTTAGAAAGTGATTAACAGATATCCAGATGAGCAATAATGGTGACCTGGACCAAGGGCATCCTGGAGATGGAGGATAGTAGAGAGACTCCAGAGGTAGTTAGAAGAGCACTTGACAGAGAAGTCAGGGAGGTTGCCCAAGTTTCTATTAGGGTGTATAAAAAGAAGAGCAGCTTTGTAGAGAAGATAACAAGTTCAGATTTGTACTTGAACAAATTAGGTATGAATTTTTTGTGGGACTTTCCAAGGGAGAGGTCCCATGTGCAGTTCTAAATTTGTTTTCAGGAATGAGTGAGTGAGAAGGGAGGGAGGTGACAGAGAGATATCAGGGAGGGAGACTAGCATATTTTTCTCTCCCTGAGATGTTTATTTCTAAATATTCAGTTAATGTTTTGTGACCTTAAGCCGTATGTTCTCTATTACCATACTAAGAAGAGGGATGTCAGGCGTGTTAAAACTTGTTGGGAAGTTGTGTTTACTTTATTAGCCAACGAGCCTTGAATAAAGAGATTGCTTGGCTCTATTTCAGAAGTGGAAACTTCCTCTTGATGCTAAATATAACATTGTGGTGTATGACACATAGCGTCGTAGAACTTTGCTGTTACACTGCTTTTCAGCTTGTGTGAAATTCAGCATAAGGTGCCCTCTGTTTAGGTTGCTATAACAAAACACGATAAACCGGGTAGCTTATAAACGACAGAAATTTATTTTTCAGGGTTTCAGAGGCTGAGAAGTCCAAGAGCAAGGCTCCCGCAGGTTCAGTGTCTGGGGAGAGCTACATCCCAGTTCACAGGTCGCACTTTTTAGCTATGTCCTTACTTGGTGGAAGGATGGAGGAGTCTCTCTCAGGCCTCTTTTATATGGGCACTGATCCCATTCATGAAGGTCCCACACTTATTACCTAGTCACCCTGGAAAGCACCACTTCTTGATACTATCGTATTGAGGGTTAGGATTTCAAAATAAAATTTTGCAAGGACATAAAACATTCAGACTCTAGCAGGTATATTCCTTCAAAGAAACATAGCATCTGGGATCAGGAGCCAGGTTGCCTGGCTTTAAATTCCAGCCCTGACATTTACCAGTGGTGTGATTTTAGGTGAATCATTTAACTTCTCTGAGTTTGTTTTGTCACCTATAATGCAGAAAAAATTATAACCTACATAAGATGTTGTAAGAGGTGAGTTAATCATGTGAAATATTTAGAACAGAATTACTCATGTGCTAACTGTCATTAATTCTATTACCGTTGTTATTGTTAATAGATTGAGGCTCAGTTTACAGAGGTGGCAAAGGCCTTCATTGTGAGAAATCTGTGGTGTGTACTTCAGAGGCCTTTTGACTATAAAGCACCAAAATGTTTCTGAAATCCTGGGACTTCTTTACGGGAGACTCAACTCTGATGCTATGAAGATGACAGTTATTCTTTCACCGTTTCATTCTAACTATGGGAGTGGATAGTTATGTATCAGGAGGAAACTGAGGGATGCTAAACGCATGCTAATAAGAAACTGGGAAAATGTAAGAGTATTTGTTTCCTCTGTATCACTAATGATATTTTCTTACCTGTGGATTTCAGTTCTCACCTGAAGAAATAGTGTTTCCATGTAGATTTACAACTCCATGAAAAAACAAACAAAAACCCTTCCTATTTAAACTTATAAATGGACTAAAGTTATAATGAGGATAGGTTCTTTTTTCTTTTCTGAAAAACTTCACTTTTTCATTTATAATCAAAATGATTTGGGAGTAGGAGGAGAGACTGAGGCTTCTATGTGAGCATGTGAGCCAAAGCACTGCTGTTGAGGCCTGGGCCACTGAAAAGAATCGGGAAAGCATAGGGGAACAGTGCTAAGCTTTCAGTGATTCTGTAAGGTGGCACTTGCACAGTCAGTCAGATATAGCTCTTTCTTGAACTTCCCTGGAATGCTGCTATGAAAAATAAATTCACTCAGAGACAGAGAGCGAGCGAGAGAGAGCTAAAGTAAGGTCACGCTTGTGTGATTGCTATTTTCGCTGTTGGATTATTTCCAATACACTAATATTTCACTTTGAATTTTACAGGAGTTTGAAAGTGATTATGTGGCATTTAAGTCCAAAACTCTGGAATTTGACAGAAGGCTTGGGACAATTATTTGTGAAGCTTTCTTTAACTGCAGTGGCTTAGAAGCTGCATTTAAGGTTAGTTCTGAAGAAGCTATCATAAAAAACGTTTTACTAATGAATAATATAGGCTGTTAGATGAAAGGGGTAAATTCTCATTCAGGTAGAGTATTAACTAGGTTAACTAGTCATATTCCCTTCAAATTCAGCTCACTGAATAATAAACTTTGAATAGTGTACTAACGAATAATGACACTTTGGACAAGATTATTTTAGGACATTTAGTTACTGTTCTTTTCTTGCATTCACAGTGTTGTAGCTCTCATTAGCTTCACAGCAAATTTGGCCTGGCCAGTGAAATATTGATTCAAAATTAAGTCACAGTGAAAAGTGAAAAATACCTTAATTCAGGAATTTCTTTTATTTACCATTGTTTAGATTGTTAGGTTCATCTGCCTATTTTATTATTCTGACTGAAACAAATAGCGATTTATATACTGTATTTACCCAGGCATAAGACATCATTAATTATCAGACACACCATCATTTTGTGTAACAATAAAAAATGCTGCCAAATAATTATGATTTCATTGACTGCATAATGTATTTTAGTCGCAGAGATTTTGAAACATAAAAGTATGCTTGTCACGGAATTGATGAAATATAGTTAAGAGTTATATAAAAGAAAAGCATCTCAATAGTGTCCCCAGATGAAAAGCTTATAATATGAGGAATAGGAACACCATGTAAAACTTGCTTGACAAAGAAAAACACAAATCAAGTATAAATTAATAATTAGATAACGTCCCAAAAGAGGGACGGAGGGTTCAATATCAGAAGAAAAAGAGCTAAGAAATCATGGGTATAATTCATTGAGAATGGCAGCGCCAAACAATATAGCAGACACAGATTTTTAAAAGATATTGTTTGATTTTGACCTTCGAATGAATTGGCTAGTCAGTGGAGAAGACACCAGCGTTCTCTGGCCCCAGTCAAGCATTTTAACATAAAGAATTCACGAGGATCTGGATAGGAAGAATCAATATCGTGAAAATGGCCATACTGATCAAAGTAATTTATAGATTCAGTGCTATCCCCATCAAGCTACCACTGACTTTCTTCACAGAATTAGAAAAAACTACTTTAAATTTCATATGGAACTGAAAAAGAGCATGTATAGCCAATACAATCCTAAGCAAAAAGAACAAAGCTGGAGGCATCATGCTACCTGACTTGAAACTACACTACAAGACTTCAGTAACCAAAACAGTATAGTACTGGTACCAAAACAGATATGTAGACCAGTGGAACAGAACAGAGGCCTCAGAAATAATGACACACATCTACAACCATGTGATCTTTGACAAACCTGACAAAAACAAGCAATGGGGAAAGGATTCCCTATTTAATAAATGGTGTTGGGAAAACTGGCTTGCCATATGTAGAAAACTGAAACTGGACCTCTTCCTTACACCTTATAGAAAAATTAAGATGGATTAAAGACTTACATGTAAGACCTAAAACCATAATACCCCTAGAAGAAATCCCAGGCAATACCATTCAGGACATAGGCGTGGGCAAAGACTTCATGACTAAAACACCAAAAGGAATTGTAACAAAAGCCAAAATTGACAAATGGGATCTAATTAAACTAAAATGCGTCTCCACAGCAAAAGAAACTATCATCAGAGTGAACAGGCAACCTACAGAATGGGAGAATATTTTTGCAATCTATCCATCCGACAAAGGTCTAATATCCAGAATCTACAAGGAACTTAAACAAATTTACAAGAAAAAAACAACCCCATCAAAAAGTGGGCGAAAGATGTGAACAGACACTTCTCAAAAAGAGACATTTATATGGCCAAGAAACATGAAAAAAAGCTCATCATCACTGGTCATTAGAGAAATGCAAATCAAAACAGTAATGACATACCATCTCATGCCAGTTAGAATGGCGATCATTAAAAAGTCAGGAAACAACAGATGCTAGAGGGCACGTGGAGAAATAGGAATGCTTTTACACTGTTGGTGGGAGTGCAAATTAGTTCAACCATTGTGGAAGACAGTGTGGCGATTCCTCAAGGATCTAGAACCAGAAATACCATTTGACCTGGCAATACCATTACTGGGTATATACCCAAAGGATTATAAGTCATTCTTCTATAAAGACACATGCACACATATGTTTATTGCAGCACTGTTCACAATAGCAAAGACTTGGAACCAACCCGAATGCCCATCAGTGATAGACTGGATAAAGAAAATGTGGCACATATACACCATGGAATACTATGGAGCCGTAAAGAAGAATGAGTTCATGTCCTTTGCAGGGACATGGATGAAGCTGGAAACCAACATTCTCAGCAAACTAACACAGGAACAGAAAACCAAACACTGCATGTTCTCACTCATAAGTGGGAGTTAAACAATGAGAACACATGGACACAGGGAGGGGAACATCACACACCAGGGGATGTCGGGGAGTGGGGGGCTAGGGGAGAGATAGCATTAGGAGAAATACCCAATGTAGATGATGGGTTGATAGGTACAGCAAACCACCATGGCACATGTATACCTATGTAACAAACCTGCACATTGTGCACATGTATCCCAGAACTTAAAGTATTAAAAAAAAAGAATTCATGAGGATCAAATAGTTCTTTGTTTTATAAGAACTCTTCAGTGAAACTCAGGTGCCAGCCATCAGCCGAAATGTACAGCCTGTTGTTATAAAATGACCTGTAATCTCACCTCTCAGGTATAATTACTAGTATATTTAATACTACCACTATTTTTTCTTTGTCTAGATATGCATACATGTTTCTCTTTGACAAAAATGACATTATATTTTAATCCTCTACTGTAATCTTCTTCACTTAACAAACAGTCATAAAATTTTTTCTTGCCTGTATAACAGAATTCAAGTATTTTTTTTTTTACATGTGTGATAGTCTATCATATTCTTTGCTACTGGAACTAGTTTTCTTTCATGCTTTTACAAATAACTAAAAAAAATGTAGAGTGAAATCTCAATTACAGAGGCTCCTGCCATTTTCAATTCAAGTCTCTCTCTTTCACAACCATTAGTATGAATTCTGTTATAGTACCTGTCAGTTAATGTTTTTTCTAAACAATTTAATCTCTTAGGTAAAAGGTTTTTTTCTTTAACTTTTCACATATTTGACCTGTTTACTGAACAAATATAAGATGAGATCCTACTGTCATAAGCTTGGCGGGGCTGTGGCATCATCTTACAGCTTCTGTGTAGATTGCCTTCCATGGTGACTTGTACAAAGTGGCGTTTAATAAGTACTTGAGGCTAGGTGGACTGACTGGTAGTTCAAGTAATGAAATAACATGCTGATGAGGGTAAACTGCTGCAAGTGTAATGGCAGAGGAAAAAATTACAAGGCTGTGTACTTAGAAAAATATTGCATCCATAGGGATAGAATGATGAGCTCTGACCATTTACTGTTGGTCCCTGGGAAAAAAAATATTTATAGATGGTTCTCTGAAGACGACTGTTCCAGTACCTGCTATTGTCAAAGACATGGCCAGGAAGGGCACCGGAACTGAGCGCTATTCTACTCTAATATAAAAGTATAGTACTTTAAAATCTGAAGTGCTGCTGCTCACCAAAAACCAAAACCAAATACTACTGAATGGCTCTCTAAAATTTACATGAAGGTAAACCGAAGTGTGTAAAAAAAATTGTCTAGAAAGGACTTCAGCTTTGAAAAGTATTAAAATGTGAAGTGTATATGGTTTAGGTGGCCACGGATTTTTAAAAATCTTTGAAAGAGGCGCACCTAGGAAAAATATAAATATGTACTACACCGAACAATGGCAATGGTGTTATGAAAAACTGTATTATGCAATGAAAGAGAAGTGGAGCAAAATTAAGGCAAACCTTGCAGATCTCAGATGTGATATTTAGAAAGAGAAGCATGTGGTGGGAATTACTCTTCAGTCTTGAAGTCAATGTGAAAGAAAACATCTCTACTCTTCATAAAATAGCTTTTAGTTTCACTGTGAACAAAGAAGCAAGAGCTTGAAATGACCTTTACTCTCCTCCTGGAGGGTAATTTTTATACATTTTGCATGACAAACAATTACAATAATGTATACTGCCTAAAACATTGAGACTTTTCCTACTATTTTTTGGCTTTACAACCTCACCTCAGAGTATTTTCTCTATGTATTTTCTCTTGAAAACTTGGAGTTAAGGACCGCTAAGCTGGTGGGCAAGATGTGATGTAGCTAGGAAGCTTCTGGTATTCTTTCCATTGTGGTCAATATGATAAGTGTTTAAAAAATAATGTTGTGAAATAAATACACTTATCATTTCTTGTTGGAATATACTTTTTTGTTAAATACATAAGGCAATGTTTACTTTAGAATTTTTATTTGAAACCCAAACTCAACAAAACAATGGCTGTGGGAAGAAAGTTAATCATTTACATTTTGCTAGGTAGCCCTGAGTAGTAGATTTAAAAATATTTAGCAGTTTCTACTGTAGTTATAATTGATGTTACCAGAAAAAGTCAGAATGTGTTTGTCTAAATTGATCCCTAAGGTACAGTTATAGTTACATTTTAGTTTCTATAATTTTTTCGTGGTAATTTTATTTTCACTGAATATAGTTTATGGAAATATTTGCAAATTTTTATTATGAAGCTGTTTTTTTAAGTGAAACAAGTTTTAGGGAATACCTGTTATTTCCTTAAGAAAAAGAGCAAAGCCCCCTCCTTTGCCATATTGCTAAACAAGGCGTGACCTTGGATACAGTTTATCTACCACTGTAAATATACTTAGTTATTTTGAGATGTCTTCTTTCAGAGAAAATACCTATATGACAGGCTTAATAACTAACGTATTATAAAGCCCACACAGAATGATCAGATAACAAAATGACATAACTTTCAATGGCGTATTAGCTGATGAGAAGCTACACACTGAAGCACAAACCCGAATGCTAGACTGCCTGGTTTCAAATCCCAGCTCCGCCACTAGCTGTTACAAGTTTGGGAAAATCATTCCCTCCTTATAACTCAGTTTCCTCACCTGGAGTGTGTAATAATAACAGCACGTTTAAGGCCCTTAACATATAGTTCCTGGGACATAGCACTATAGAAACATTGGTTATATACAAATAAATGTTTTGGTTACGTCATTTTGCTTGCAAGGAAAGAGCTATTTTATGCTAGCACACAAAAGAATCCACATTGGGTAGTAAACAAGACAAGAGACTAATGGGAATCCAAAATCAGACTCACTGGATAACTAAGCTTTGTGAACACTGGCAGTGAAGGTAAGTTTGAAATCTATGGCGCTCCATTGACTAAGCAAGAGGAGTTTGTGAGACTCGACTCCTGCTTTGCTGGTCATGTGATCCTGTTCAGTCTGTGTGTCTGCTTTCTCCTGTCCCACTATCAGTTGACTTCCTCTGCTTGCTAGTAGTTTCTGCTCACTGATAATTTTAGCCAGCATGGATTCAGCCAGGCCCTGACTCTGAGAAAGAATCTTATTAGCTCAAAGCATTGATTTGAGCCAGGACATTCGTGTTAAAGGAGTCATCCACCTGTGGAGTGGTTGTCCTTGTAACAGTCACCACTGTAGCCCCAGGACACTGTTGGGGGTGGCTGGGTCATGTGGATGTACCAGCGGCCATAGGCATGCAGTCATGGTGACTGGCACATCTGGTATAATTATTCATGCTGTGACCTAGAGGGCCTCAATATGGATATATGGATATTTGTATCTAAAGAATACATATGTAGGAGGGAAGAACAATAACAAGTACGTGAATCTTGTTTCTATTCTTATATCTGCAAAGCATCTTCTAAAATGTTAACTGGAACCCAACAGGAAATAGTATTAGCTGTGAACGGAAATTGCAGACAGACAGTGGTTCCTTTCTGCTGAGAAAGGGAAATTATTTTACATCTAGAATTGGTTTATTGGATGTACAGCAATTTTAGGGAGATGCAAAAATACATTTTACATTTTGAAGCATCACAGGATACTTTTAAGATTCTAAACTTTAGTCATGTAAGAGGTTTGAAGGGGAACATTATGAGCTGAGTATTTGTTAAAAACTCATAGTGCTTAATGTTGCCTTCACTTTGATTTTTATAGCTTTTGACCATATTTGGAAATTTTCTAGAGAAGCCAGTTGTCATGGAAATTTTCAGCCTACATTACAGCACACTAGTGCGTATGTTTAATACAGAGCTGGATGTGTGTAAGCAATTGTATAATGAACACGTGAAACAGGTAAGTGGTGGATAAGGTTGGACACATTTACAATATCATTTAGGCGGATAATGACCATCAACTAGAACTCTATGTGATTATATCTAAAGATTAGATATAGGCACTACATTTTTGTGCTTCTATTTAACTGCTTTCCTCATGGAGATGGTAAACTTGCTTTAGGACTGTAACTCTTCTAGTAATCAAGTGATTAAACACATACGTTTTATACTACTGTAAAAATACCAAAATGAAAAATTGCTTACAAGGTTGGAAACCATTCTGACTAAATGTTCCCTTTCTTCCTCTTCACCAAAATATCAACTTGCAGATTGAATGTGGTCATGTAGTTCTTAACAAGAACATGCCGTTTACCTCAGGAAATGTCAAATGGGCCCAACAGGTTCTCCAACGACTTCAAATGTTTTGGTCAAACTTTGCATCTCTCCGTTATCTGTAAGTAGTTAAGCTTAGGTCATGGCAAGTTATTCTAATGGTACGGGTGACATTTTATATGAGAGAGTGAGCTGTTCATATTAGCACTTAGGAACCCATTGCCCTGTTCACTTCTCTCACTGGTTGGGTTTGTGGAGAGGGATTCATTCCCATGGTTTTGGAATATTTCTAATGGGACTCTTAGAATTTCATATGCTTACATGTTTTCTGGTCCTTTTTTCTTTTCACTTGTCCTTTCCACCCACCATGTTTGGAGTTTCTTGTTATTGTTTTTCCTTTTTCCAATAAATAACACTGCTTTTATTATGCAATCTTTGTACCTTTTTCTTCTCTTCGTAGGAGCCAGTAGCTTGTTGCTATCAACATTTAGTAAAATCTTGAGTTTCATTCATCTTATAACTTTATCTTTTAAAGCAAAAGCAATTAATAGGTGCATAATTTGGTCTTGACTGTTTCTCTTCCTGGTTGTTTATAGTGCATTATATTTTATATATGGTATTACTATACAATTATTAAGCTGAAATCTATCTAATATATGTATAAACCAGTAGAAAAACCTTATTCCTACAGATTTTTGGGCAATCCTGATCATGCTTTAGTTTATCAAAAGTACGTTGAAATGACCACTTTGCTTGATCAATTTGAAAGTCATATCTATAATGAATGGAAAAGTAACATGGATGAAATCTGTGAATTCAATTTGAATCAACCCTTGGTTAAATTCAGTGCCATAAATGGTCTTCTCTGTGTCAATTTTGACCCAAAGGTAGGGATTTGATTTTTTAAGATGATTTATAAGTGCCCTTTTTATTATAAGCATATTTCTGATATTTCCAGTCATTTGTAATTCACATTAGGGAAAATGTCAGAGTTGTGAGGACTGTAACTGTAAACAATTTCTTACAGGTCTTCATTGTAGAGATTTGTTTCTCAAATTCTACTAATTGCTCTATTAATTTATATTGTAATTATTTCTTTATCACGCCACCCTCACTAGATAATGAGCCACTGAGAGTAGCATCCGTTTCATTGCATCTTTATGCTCTATGTTTCTAGTTTAGTGTCTGGTACTTGGTGACACTTAGTAAATGTTAGCTCAGCTGAGTTGAATCATTTGTCTTTACCAGACAGTTTCTGGCTTAAATATATTCATAACATACACCAGTGTTTTAGTTAAAATTTCATCACGTAAGTTAAGATTTGGGGAATCAACAGAATACACAGAATGAAAGACATGTCATGTTTTTGATGAGCACTGGTAGATTTTAATTTATTGTCATTTCTTTCAAAGGGACAATAAAATAAGCTTGTATATGGTAATTAAATTGATGGTAATTTTAAAAAACAAAACATATTAGTATAAAAAATAAGTTAAATAATGTCCAGGATGAATATTATCTTTACTGAACAGGTCTTTTGTTAATGCATGGTAAATCATGTAACAAAGGAAATTTATATATTTTCTCAATTCTCATAATTTCATTACATGTTATGTAACAGTGGGATTTTTGTTACCATTTATGTATGTGTATGTGTATATAATTATACAATATGTGCATATATTTAATCAATACTAGATGTGCATGTATATATGTATGTATATGCATTGTATATATTTTAAACAAACGATCTCCAAGTCTGGCAGCTTGCTAGATATGAGACACAAAATAAGCTTTCTTTTCTATTTACCACCATGGGTATGCTTTAGGGTAAGGGGCAAGCTTATAAGAATATCTATTTGTAATTTCCATGACAAAACACAAAATGCCTTAAACATCTAGCTGAATTTTTAGGGGATGAAGATTATACATTCACTATTAGTGATTACCTGGAGTCTCTCATGGCAGTCCAAATGCATGCCTAGGAAGTGGGAAAGTTAGCCTCACTGAGCTGGATAAGCATACTCTGCACCCAAATTCTGATCTGTTTCCCTAAAATATGTACAGAGAATAGTTGACTTTATTTTGCTAGTAAAACTCAGCACACATACCTAAATATATGACATAGTGAACTGAGGATTCGTTCTACTTTCTGATTTCATAAAACCAATTTATAGAAACTAATTTCTTGAGATGTTTAAGGATAATTCATATACCTTTACTGTATTATGAATGTATGATTTTTGTTTTTAAAAAGTATATGAAACAAAAGTCTATTTACCTTGATGATTTGGAAATACAGTAATACTTGGATAACATCTTAAGTATTTCAAGTTAAACTTGAGTTAAAATAGAATGATATCATGAAAATATGCAATAATTTTAATAATTGTATTTTAATAGCTAGTGGCTGTATTGAGAGAAGTGAAATATCTTTTGATGTTGAAGAAACAAGACATACCAGATTCAGCTTTAGCCATCTTCAAGAAAAGGAATACTATTTTAAAGGTTTGTGGTTTTTGTTAAAAAAAAGATACTAGGACCTATTATGAATATAAATATTTTGGATTTTAATTATTATATAGATCTGCATGATATTTTTACACCTTTAAGACAGAGAAAATAGCTAACATATTTGGCACTTTTTGTTTTGGGGTTTTCTTTGCTCAGTACATTGGAAATCTTGACCTTCTTGTGCAAGGGTATAATAAGCTCAAACAGACGCTCCTGGAAGTTGAATACCCTCTGATTGAAGATGAGCTGAGGGCTATTGACGAGCAGCTGACAGCAGCCACAACGTGGCTGACATGGCAGGATGACTGCTGGGGCTACATCGAGAGGGTGAGGGCGGCCACGTCCCAGTTGGAGCACAGAGTTGAGCGCACACAGAAAAACGTGAAGGTGATCCAGCAGACCATGAGGGGCTGGGCCAGGTGCGTGCTACCTCCCAGGAGAGAGCACAGACGAGAGGCAGCCTTCACCTTGGAGGACAAGGGTGATTTGTTTACAAAAAAATACAAGTTAATCCAAGGAGATGGCTGCAAGATCCACAACTTGGTCGAGGTAATGGCTTTTAACCTTTCAAGATTTATAGATCTTTTCATTGAGTTCAGAGAAGAGCAAAAATCTTTAACCTAATAATGTGGGACTCTTTTATCAAGCCTGAAAGAGCTTTATGAATGGTATTATTAGGTATTTAAAGTGGGGGAATTTGTGTTACTTGCCTGCAATTTCTGTAGCCCTCACCACTGTCATTCCTGAGGGAAGAGATTAGAATGTGAGATGTGTTGATTAAACAGAAAGGCTAGTGATAGAATCTTTATCTTGTCACAGTTGCATCCTCTTTTGGATGCTCCTAATAGCTACCACTGTTTGTTGACTGCCTCGTATGTGCCAAACAAACAACTTCCTTAGGTCATCTCAAGGTACCCTCTCAACCATCTCCTAAGGGTGGCAACAATAATTACTCTCCTTTTAACGAAGATTTGAGTTCCTAAAACAGTAACAGGCACTCATCTAGGCTTATTAATTCGAGAGAAAACAGAAAAAACACACACAGACACACACAAAAGGCAGAAGGCAGGAAAATAAAAGCAAACAACACAACGCTCCCCTGCCAACCACCACCAAATCCTTTATTTCATGGAGCTTACACTCTAGTCAGAGGAAGTTAGCAAGAGAAAAGAACAAATAGGTATGTCAGTTGTAATAGGAGCAATGATGAAAAATAGAACAGAGCAGGCGGGATAGGGAGTCGCTTGGGGGTAGGGTGGTTGGGCAGGCCTCTTTCCTAAGATAGTATTTCTGCAGAGAACTGACAGGGAACAAAGCATATGGATATCAGGAGAAGAACATTCTGGAGAGCAAAAGTATAGACACTTTGAGGCAGGAGCAGCCTGGCCTGTTCCAGGATCAGTCAGCAAACTGAGATCAGAATTTGCAAGGGGAGTGGTAGTAGAGGGTGAGGTAGAAGAGACTAATGGTACATTATGTGGGGTTAGCAGGCTGTTATGAGGACTTTGGATTTTACTGTAAGGGGAAAGAGCAGCCAGAGACTTTTTGCTCAAAGGCTTTCCCTGTGGAGCGTAAGCCACAGGCAAGCAAAGAAGTGGTTGGCAGGGAGACTCTTCAGAGCCTATGCTAATAATCCAGGTAAGAAATGATGCTGCCTTGGGTCATAGTGCTAGTGATCAAGGCAGTTCATATCCTGCATATATTTTGATGGTGGAGCCAGCAGAATTTGCTTTGAGGAATCAGAGGAGAGAGAAGTCAAGGATGATTTCAAGGTTTTTGGTCTGAGTGATTGGACTGGACTGGAGTTGCCCTTTAATGATATGAGGAAGACTGTGGTGAGCAGATTTTGTAGCAGAAAAAAAGAGGAGGTTTGGTTTTGGACAAGTTAGTTAGAGATGCTTGTCCTAAGGGACATTTTGAGTAGACTAGATTTGCAAATGTGTCTTGTGTTCAGGGCAAAATCCAGGTAAGTAACAGAGAATTGAGATTTATGCACATATGTATGGTATTTAGAGCCATATAATTAGATTAAGAGCATGTGGGAATTGTAGATAGAAAAGAGGCCCAAAAACTAGCCTCGAAGTCCTCCCTAGGTCAGGGAGAAGAGGAAAATCCCACACAGGATACTGAAAAAGAGAGAGTGATGCCCTGGAAACCAAAAATAGAAGGGATTTCAAGGAGGAGGAAGAGCTCAACTCTGTCCCATCCTGACGTAGGACCTGAAAATAAAGACGGAGGCTAACCCTCAGATCTGGCAGCATGTAAGTCATTGGGATGAGGAGAGGCGATTTCATGTGGTGGCAGAGTGGAAGCTTGGTGGGAGTTGGCTGATGAGAGAATGGGGAAATGTGAGTGGAGGCAGCTGAGGAGATCCTGAGGAGCTCTGCTGTGGGGCAAACCAACAACTGGGCAGTACCTGGGGCCTGTGTATCAGGGTAGGGAGGGTTTTATTTTTAATAGTGGTTGATGTTTCAGGATGTTTGTATGTTAACTGCAGTAATCTAGGAAGGAGAAAAAATTGTTGGAAGAAAGCCATTGAGGGAATGGGATTTAGTAAATACCTGTAGAAGGTGTCTTTAGACAGGAGCACGGAGCATTCATCTGTAGTACAGGATGGAGGGAAGGCAAAGATAGGAATGTGGTGCTCACAGATGTGCAATGCTGATGATGGGAACATGGGGAGTTGATTTCTTGTTGTTACTATTTCTTAAGGAAAAAAGGGATAGGAATGAAAGAGCGTATTTCATGTTTCCTCTGAGCATCCTCGTTATGTGGAGTCTTCTCTATAGACCAGCACAGTCCTTAATCCATGAATACTCTCCTTTGGGCAAGGCAGACAGACCCCCCCCCCCCCCCCCCCAACACACACACACACAAAATCTCTCTCTCTCTAGCACACACACTCTCTTTCTCTCACACACATACTCTTTTTCTCTGTATGTCACAAACTCTCACGCACACAGTCTCTTCCTCTCACATATCACACACACACACTCTCACACTTTCTCCCACATGCACACTCTTTCATACACACATACACACACACACACACACTGAAGCCATCATGAAGTAGCACAATGTGGGGTAGGGAAAGTGTCCTTGGTAAAGGCTGGAAACCAGAGTCTTCCAGAGGCTGGGCCTGAATTTTCTCATGTGTAAAATGAAGGTCCTTGTCTCTAGGATAATTCTCAGCAGAACAAGAAATAGATTACGGTTTTCCTGCTGGGAATTGTATGCAACCCATTATGTATCTTGTCTTTGCAGTCCATCATCATTCACTTATTTGGGAAATATTTATTGTGAGCATTGTGTGTACCCAGCACCTTTCTAGGTTTTTGAAATATGAGAGAGAGCAGAGCAGACAAAGTTCCTTGCTCTCATGGAACTTGAATCAAGTGAGGAGAGAGACAATAAGCAGTGACGTAGTAAGTCGTGCTGTGTTAGAACTGGTACGTGCTGCAGAAAAAAGATCAAACTGGAGCAGGGCAAGGGAATTCTGGAGGGTGGGGTCAAGGATGCAGTTTTAAGTAGGATGATCAGAGTAGGCCTCAACCAGAAGGTGAAATTTGAACAAAGACTTGACAGAGGTGATAGAGTCAGCCAAGTGGGCCTTTGGTGAAGAGTGTTCTAGGCAGAGGAGATAGTTTTTGGGCAGGAGATCCCTGGGCATGCTCGAGGAAGAGCAGGGAAGTAAGTGTGGGGGGAGTAGAGGGAGCTGAGTGGAGAGTTGCTGAGGTGAGGTCAGACGCTAAGCTGCGTGGTGAGGGACTGGCAGCTCAGGGGAGGCTTCATAGGCCTTTTTGCAGATTCTGGCTTTGGCTCACTCTGAGGTATGTGAAAGACACTGCAGAATTTTGAGATTTTGAGGAGGGGAGTAAATACAGTCTGACTTTCATTCTAAAAGGATTTCTGGCTGTTGTGTTGAGACCCTCTGTAGGGAGGCTAGGGAAGAGGCAGGGCGACCTGGTAGGTTGCCATTCTTATTAGTAATCTAGGGGTTCAGTATGTTCAGGCTGATATAGCAAAATACTCTAAACTGAGTAACTTTAAAACAGCAGAAATGGTTATCTCATAGTTCTGGAGGTCCAGGTGCCAGCATGATCAGTTTCTGGCAAGGCCCCTCTTCTAGGTTGCAGACTGCCAACTTCTCATTGTGTCCTCACATGGAGGAAGTTCCCCTGGGCCTGTTTCATATGGGCAGTACTCTCATTCATGAAGGCTCTGCCCTCAGGACCTAATCACCTCCTCCTAAACCCCTCCTCATAATACCATCCCCTTGGGGGTTGGGATTTTCACATTCAAATTTTGGGAGGACATAAGCATTCAGACAATGGCACAGGCACGTAACAGATGATGGTGCTGGACCAGGGTGGTAGCAGTGAAAGTGATTAGAAGTAGTTGGATTCTGAATATATTTTGAATTAAGTGGAGCAAACAGAGTTTCCCAAAGACTGGTTGTGGAGCACGAAAGAAAGACACGTTAAAGATTATTCTACACATTTTGTCATAATCAACTGGAAAGGTGAAGTTGCAATCTATTCAGATGGGGAAGGGTATGAGAGGAAGAGACTTAGCAGGGAAGGTCAAGATTTCAGTTTTGGGCGTCTTGAATTTGAGGTGTTAATTAGCCAAGAGGAGTTGAGTGGGCTATTGGATTTACTCATTTAGAGTTAATGAGAGGGGTCCAAACTGAAAACACAGATGAAGGAGGAGTGGATGGCAATGACATTTAAGCCAGGAGACTGGATGTGATCACCGAGAACATGAGTTTAGCTAGGGAATAGAAGAAAATCAAGGACTGTTGGCTGGACCACCATTCTTCTCTTAGGAGACCAGGGAGAAGAAGGACCAGCCAAAGATGCAGAAAAGGAAAGGCTGAGACAGTAGGAGGAAAACCAGGACAGGAAGCCAAGTGAAGAAAGGGTTTGGAGGGTAACAGATTTTCTTACCAAAACGTCAAGTACAGTACATTTGATATGCTCTAGTGGATATGGAGAAGAAAATAAAAAGAAGTACATAATTAACATGGGTTTCAGTGTTTCTGTTGACTTCCAGTGTTTTCTAAAATTTCTAAGAAAGTTTTAATTTTCCCATCAATGACAATTTGCTAGGACAAAGACTTTGTTTCTGTCTTCTTTGAGTACTGCCTGGAATAGCGTCCCAAGGCTGCCATGACAAGGTCCACAAACAGGCTGTCTTGAAATGAAAGAAGTTTATTCTCTCATAGTCTAGAGGGCTGAAGTCTGAAATCAAAGTGTAGGCAGGGCCATGCTCCCTCGGAAGGCTCTGCCAAAGTCCTGGGTAGCCTGGAGAGAATCTCAGGGGTTTCCTGACATGTAAAGGAGGTATTTATCTAGAAATTAATTTGTTTTTCAGCAGTATCTTAACTAAGTCATGCCGTGGACTATTTCTAGTTGTTCAATAAATGCTGTGAATTATTCTCTGACTTTTAAGACATCTCTACAACTGTTTATGTGTTAGAATCTGTCTCATAGAGGACAGATGATGGATTACGATTAGTTTTTTCTGTTACATTTTCTTGATAATAAAAAAATGTACTCCCCAAACTCCAAGGATTTTAAACCATTAAGATATGAATCCTGATGAAAATGCATTAAAAGTATGGCCAAGACATGACTAGAAATCATCAGAAAACAAGGTTTTGCATTGTCATCTCAGAGAAAAATGTTAGAATTTTTTCTATTAATAAATGGATTCTCCTATTTTTGTCCTTAAGGCAAAAACTAAGAAACTTTGAAATCACTGTTCTCAATCCAAGAATGGAAGAGAGCTTCTGCCTTGAGGGAATGTAAGCCAGCTTTAAAATGGAAATGAAATGATTATTTGTTTCCATAAGTTGGGTCTTTTAAGTGATTATTTTCCTCTTGACTTAGCATGTCATGTTGAACCTAGTTCTCAGGCTTCTGGTGAGGAACATGGTTTGGGGAAAAGCTGTAGAAATACGGCCAAGGGTGAGTCAGTTCTGCCTTTTGCATGCTGCATGTTTTCTGGCTGGTGGGATGTCAGCGAGTGGTCTGGAGTCAGAGTTAAAGATGGAGAGAAGAGAGGAGCAGGACCATGGAATATTGGGCCTGGAAGGGACCTGAGTGATGATTCAGTTATCTAAAGCTCTCCTTTCTCTTCCTTTCGCTCCCTTTATCCGAATGTGCTGAAGATACAGCATTTCTCATCAATGTGACTGTAGTGAGGTAAACTGGATCTCTTGGTATGAAAAAGTGTATATGACCGTGACATGATGGGAAAGGCCCTACTCTGGGAGGTCAAGAGGGCTGGTTTCTAGTCCTAGCTCAGCTATTAACTTCCTACTAGTGTGACGCTGAATGTGTATTAGGTCTTTGTTTTCATGTCTATGTTAGTATGTTTTCACACTGCTGTGAAAAAAAAGAACTACCTGAGACAGGGTCATTTATGAAGAAAAGAGATTTAATTGACTCGCAGTTCCATATGGCTGGGGAGGCCTCAGGAAACTTACAATCATGGCAGAAGGCAAAGGGGAAGCAAGGTCCGTCTTACATGGTGGCAGGAGAGAGAGCAAAGGGGAAAAAACACACACTTATCAAACAACCAGATCTCGTGAGAATTCTGTCACGAGAACAGCAAGCAGGGGGTTGGGGCAGGGAGTCTGCCCCCGTGATTCAGTCACCTTCCACCAGGCCACTCTCCCAACACATGGAGATTACAATTCAAGTTTAGATTTGGGTGAGGACACAGAGTCAAACCGTATTGATATCTTTAAGATGAGGAGACTTAACAAGATGGTCTCTAAGGATTTTTCTTCAGCTGTAAGATCTATACTTTTCTCTTTTAGTGCCTACAAAGGGGCCAGGGCAGCTGTGTATACTTTCCTAGGATGGGTACTGCACAATTCCAGGGGTGCATGTCACATGATTACACAGATGTGAATGGTTCCACCTGGCTGGTAGGCAACACAGCATTCCTGAGAAGGAGCAGTTCTTAAATTTGTTTGAGAGCTAGGGTTCTCTCATCTCTCCCCTGCCTTATTAGGATCTATACTTACCTCTCTAGTTCTGATTCTTGCTTACAACATAACACCTTTGCATCCTGGATCATATATCCATAGTAAAGAATAATCAAAGAAAACAGAGAGTATAGTCCACCTTACAATCAGCTCTTATTCCAATGTCACCTTATAATCAGCTCTTATTCCAATGTCTCTTTTGCTCTGTGCTTCAGTTCCTCCCTTGGGCATCTGCTGTCTGGTCTGTATAGACCATGCAAGTTTAGCCACTCAGCCTCTCTAGAATCAACTTTGCTGCCCACCTGACCTTTTGAAACCTGTGTCTCTGGGCCAAGCACACTGCATGCTCAGCCTGTAGTGGTCCTTAACCACACCTCTGTCTTCAGGCCCTATTTTGCCCCAACTGGCTTGTCCATTATGTCACCCAAACTCTTGGGAGACGCTAAGGTGCAAGAAGCTCATATTGTTGATGCAAGAAGGGAGCTTAGAACTTCCCAAGTCCAATGTTTTCTAAACTGGGTCTGTTCCACAGGTTGCTTATCATAGATGGTATGCAAAAAAAAATAATAATAATAAATAAATTGTGCTTAAACAAGGTCTGAAAACATGAAGGTTTATTGTACTGATTATTTTATCACCCAGGTATTATGCCTAGTACCCGCTGGTTATTTTTCCTGATCCTCTCCCTCCTTCCAATCCTTACCCTCCTTTAGATCCCAGTGTGTGTTGTGCCCCTCTATGTGTCCATGTGTTCTCATCATTTAGCTCCCACTTATAAGTGAGAAAATGCAGTATTTGGTTTTCTGCTCCTGCATTAGTTTGCTGAGGATAATGGCCTCCAGCTCCATCCATGTTCCTGCAAAGGACATGATCTCATTCTTTTTTATGGCTGCATAGTATTCCATGTATACACGTGCCACATTTTCTTTATCCAGTGTATCATTGATAGGCACTTAGGTTGATTCCATGTCTTTGCTATTGTGAATAGTGCTATAATGAACATACATGTGTGTGTCTTTATAATAGAATGATTTGTATCCCTTTTGGTGTATATCCAGTGATGGGATTGCTGGGTCAAATGATATTTCTGTTTTTGGGTCTTTGAGGAATTTCCACACTGTCTTCCACAGTGGTTGAACTAATTAACATTTCTACCAACAGTATATAAACATTCCTTTTTCTGTGCAACCTCACCAGCATCTGTTATTTTTTGACTTTTTAATAATAGCCTCAATGGACTTTAATAGAATAGGTACATTGTGAGTCTCCAAGAATGGCATAGAGTACATAGTACTTCCCTGACTTGATAATCTTCAGATGTTCCAGAACAGTGTTCTCTGAAGGACCAGTTTGACAGATCTCTTTATTTACAGGGAAGGCCCTGGAAGGCAAAGTCTAAGGACATAGAGTTAGTGACGAAGCAAAACCTAGAGCCCAGGTCCAAAATGTCTAGAATTCATTGGGAACTAGTGTATTTCCTGTCTGTATCTGAAGATAGCAATCTTCGTAGAGAACTTTCCTCGAAACAACTTTTGAATGTATTTCATGTGTGAACTTAATGTTCTAAATTCCTGCTTAGATCTTTGACATCTAGCTTAAGGTTCTGCAACTTAGTATTTGAATGTTCCTGTCTTGTGCACAACAATGCAGTCTCTTCTTTTACAAACTATTTAAATGGAGAGTTTTAGTTTTTATGCTAATTATTTGTTTATATTCATCTACTAATACTTGTCTGTTTCTAGGAAAATAGGAAGCTCTTCAAAGCCGATCCCTCTCTGGATACCTGGAAAATTTATGTAGAATTCATTGACGACATTGTGGTGGAAGGCTTTTTTCAGGCTATAATGCACGACTTAGACTTCTTTCTGAAGAATACAGAGAAACAATTGAAACCGGCACCGTTTTTTCAAGCACAAATGATCTTGTTGCCTCCTGAGATTGTGTTTAAACCTTCTCTAGACAGAGAGGCTGGGGATGGCTTCTATGATCTGGTAGAAGAAATGTTATGCAATAGTTTTAGAATGTCTGCCCAGATGAACCGAATAGCAACACACCTGGAAATTAAAAATTATCAGGTATTTTCTTAGTAAATGGGTATTTAGCTTTTATATTAATGATTCAAAAACAAATTGTGGCTGGGTATGGTAGCTCATGCCTGGAATCCCAGAACTTTGGGAGGCTGAGGCAAGAGGATTGCTTGGGCCCAAGAGTTCAAGACCAGCCTAAGCAGCATAGCAAGACCGTCTCTAAAAAAAATTTAAAAATTAGCTGGGTGTGGTGGCATGCATCTGTAGTCCCAGCTACTCAGGAGGCTTAGACAGGAGGATTGCTTAAGTCCAGGAGTTAGAGGCTGCAGTGAGCTATGATTAAGCCAGTGCACTCCAGGTTGAGTGATAAAACCCTGTCTCAAAAAAAACAAAAACAAAACACAAAAAACCACCAGAAAACAAAACCCAGAACAAATTAGGAAAATGGGAAGCACGGGGAAAAGAGAAGTTGGAAAAAGCAACATGATTTTTAATTTTTCTAACTACTCTCCCTTTGAAGAATTACCTTGGTAATGTTATGCTGTAGATAATTGGTAAAGTAAGGTTGGTTTGAATAGTAAGTGCTGTGTTTTCCTCTCATTTAGAACGATATGGATAACATGTTAGGCCTGGCAGAGGTCAGGCAGGAGATCATGAACAGAGTGGTGAATGTCATCAACAAAGTCTTAGATTTCAGAAACACCCTGGAGACCCACGCTTACCTCTGGGTGGATGATCGAGCTGAGTTTATGAAGCATTTTCTCTTGTATGGCCATGCTGTGTCTTCCGATGAAACGGATGCTCATGCAAATGAAGAAATTCCCGAACAACCACCAACTCTTGAGCAATTCAAAGAACAGGCAAGGAAAACCCTTAGCATTTAATGTAGTGAAATGGCTTTTCACTGAGTTGTTCTAATTAATCTTTTTCTAACTACAGATTGACATTTATGAAGCTTTGTATGTTCAAATGAGCAAATTTGAGGACTTCAGAGTGTTTGATAGTTGGTTCAAGGTGGACATGAAGCCTTTCAAAGTGAGCTTGTTAACCATAATTAAGAAATGGAGCTGGATGTTTCAGGAGCATCTTTTGAGATTTGTCATTGACAGGTAGCCTTTTACTTTGGTATTTGGAATTATAACTTTCTAAACTGCTTTCTAAAACTGAGATGTTACTTTTAAGCGTATTAATGTTGCCAGTTTCATGATAGAGATAAATGTTTAATGAGGTACATAATGAAAATAAGATTCAATCAGAAGTCTTATACTGCTAAATGTTTTAATAAACTTAATTTGTGTGTATCTATGTACATATATATTTAATAGTCTGAATGAGCTACAAGAATTTATAAAGGAGACAGATTCCGGACTTCAGAGAGAATTAAATGAAGGTGATCATGATGGTTTAGTTGACATCATGGGGCATCTTCTGGCAGTAAGAAGCCGACAGAGAGCTACTGATGAACTCTTTGAACCTCTAAAAGAAACGATCACCCTCTTGGAAAGCTATGGCCAGAAGATGCCTGAGCAAGTCTATATTCAGCTAGAGGTAAGTGCAGAGGTGAAATAATCATAATTACCATAAATTGAGCATCTCTTTTATTAAAGTACTTTACATGTACTCTCTTATGATGGATGTCCTTATAACAGTCTATACTGTACACATTTGATGTTTTCAATTTACAGGTTAGGAATCTGATACTTAAGGAGATTTAATAACTTTCTCAAGGTCATACAAATAGTAAAGCCAGCCAACACTCTAGGTGTGTTTTATGACAAAATACTTAACCACTGTGCTCCACTGCCTTATTAGAAAGAATGTAGATTGTAAAGAACCTATGAGTTGCTTTTTTGAGTTCAGTTTTACCATCATTTTCACACATGAAATATATCCATACTTTTTTTTCATTCAAAAAAACTACCTGTCAGTCAAGAAGTGTCCTAGTCTTGCAAACGTATCATGGATTTGTTAATAATGAATAAATAGGCCAGGCGTGGTGGCTCTTGTCTGTAATCCCAGCACTGTGAGAGGCTGAGGCAGGCAGATCACCTGAGGTCCGGAGTTCAAGACCAGCCTGGCCAACATGCTGAAACCCCATCTCTACTAAAAATACAAAAATTAGCTGTGCGTGGTGGCACGCACCTGTAGTCCAGCTACTCAGGAGGCTGAGGCAGAAGAATCGTTTGAACTCGGGAGGTGAAGGTTGCAGTGAGCTGAGATCACACCACTGCACTCTAGCATGGGGACAAAGCGAGACTCCTTCTCAAAATAATAATAATAATAATAATAAATAAATGAAACTCAATTTGGATGGGGAAATCACTGTGCTTTCTAAATAGATTTCTAAGCCATCCACCTGTTTCCATGCTGTGGAAAGATTTGGGGGCTTTTTAACAACAAAGTCTCTTTAATTAGAACTGAAATCATGAACCACAGTCTCACAATTTAGATTCTTTTTCTATGCCAATATTGATATTTTATAGATTGTGTGTATGTGTGTGTGTGTCTGTACACACATGTACTTGAATTTTGCAAACGTGATCAGTGGACACATTAACCAAAAAGCTTTCACTGGATTCTAGTTGATCTAGTTTAGTAGTCAGAGCACAGAACTCAAACTTAGATTTGTTTTCAAGTACTGTATGAGTTCATCTTTTCTGTTTGCCTTGACAAGTTTGTTAATGTCTAAGACCACACTTCCTTTTTGCTAAAATATGCCTCATGATCCCTCATTTAAACAGTTTCTCTATACTTGCTCCCATCAATTTCTGTTTTTTTCTTTTTTTTATTGAGGTGAAATGTACTATTCGGATAACATATAAAAGTAACCATTTTAAAATGTACAATTTAGTACAATATTGTGCAACTACCACCTCTATCTAGTTCCAGAAATTTTCATTGCTCCCAGAAATCCCATACCACTTCTCTGTCTCTCCCCATTATCCTCCTCCATGCCCTGCCAAGCCTTGCAAACCCCTACCCACCAATCCTTGGCAATTCCCAATCTGTTTCTGCCTTTATGGGTTCACTTACTCTAGATATTTCATATAGATGGAATCATACAATATGTGACCTATTATGTTAGGCTTCTTTCACTTGGTATAATGTTTTCCAGGTTCATTCACATTGTAGCATGTATTGGTACTTCATTTCTTTTTATGGCTGAATAACATTCCATTGTATGTCCGTCCATACCACCATTGGCTTATCCACTCGTCTGTCAATGGACATTTGGGTTGTTTCCATCTTTGGGCTATTGTCAATAGTGCTGCTATGAACATTGGTGTGTATTTATTTGAGTATCTGTTTTCAATTCTTTTCAGTACACCTAGGAGTGGAATTGCTGGGTCATCTGGTAGTTCTATATTTAACTTTTTGAGCCATTGCCAAACTATTTTTCACAGTGGCTGTTTTGTTTTATATTCTGTCATTTTGCTTTATGAGGATTAAATGCAGCAGGGTATTTACAAGTGCTCTCTTGACTATAAAGACTATGAGAATTACTGTATATTAATTGTTAAATTCTATTTAAGTATAAAACTGCCCTTAGAGCTTGCAAGCCAGTTAGACGTGGAGCAAGATGACAAATTCTAGACAGATACATACATAACAAGACTAAGAGATAAAACAGTTACAGTGGAAACAACTATAAATAGTTCTTGTTTCTAGGAATATTTAGATATTCCTTGAATCAGATGTTGAACCTTAAACTATATCTCATAGAGAAAGTAGTCATAATGAGTAATTGATGAGAGAAATTTAGATATGGCGTCCAGAATTTGTATTATAAACGTTTGGTTCACTCTTTCGGGTGATGGTAGTATTGAAAGCATTAGGCTTTTCAACATTTCAAAAGCAGAATACAATTTTAGCTGTGTATCAGTAATTTAGACTTGTCAGGAGGGAAAATAAGATTCATAGGCGGTATGTGGTGTATTTGGAGGGTAACGAGGCCCAATTTTATTTTAATTTAAGCAACTTCAAGTGATAGTTACTTTCAGTTTCTCCTTTGTTATTATGAGAAGTCATAACATTTTCCAAATACTTGTCTATGCTTAGTTCTGTGTGAAAACACCCTAAAGTCTGGCTATGCCTACTAAGAGTTGAAGTATTACTTCCTTAAATTCATGAGGACTCACCACCAGCAAGATCTTTGTCCTGGTGGAGCGTCTCTTCAGTCTTTTGCCTCTTTTCACTGCTGTTAACACCCACTTTAATTCAGCTCTTATTACTTCTCAGCTCACAGCAATAGCTCCTTAATTCATCCCATTCCTCCTCACACCCCACCCACAATATACTCTGAAACAAGATGAATATTCTGATCTGCAGGACTTACCCAGTCCCTTTTCTGCTCAGAAACCTTCACTAACTGCCCCTAACTTCCCGAATGCTGTCCAGTTTCCATAAGAGCTCACACACTCACACCATCCTATATTGGTCATCATACCTCAAGGGATCTCACCCTAATCTCTGCCTGTTGAAACCTAGTCATTTCGTTGAGCCTCAGTTTCAATGTTACCTCCTCCTTGAGTGGATCATCTGACTTTGAGAGGCTTTGGAGATCATCTGATCTTTTGGGTTTCAAGAAAATTTATTTTTACCAAGTAAAAACTTGTTTGGAATCCCCAAATATAAAGCAGGTTTGTTGTGTTTGAAGAGGGATATGGGGACCTGAGCTCATGGATGTAACTTCCTCCTGGCTTCCCAGCCATGGCCTCTGAGGGACTCCATGGAATACTTAGGTTCCATGGAATGGAGTTGGAAATGCAAAGTGAGACTCTGTCTGTACAGAGGGCGGATGCAGAGTTTTGATGAGAAGCCACGAGAGGGAAGGACAAAGGGTTTTAAAGCCCAGGTCCCTTGGTTCCTGAGCTGGTTTGGTATTCCTGTCATGTCACCATATTGTCTCCCAACTGTTTTGATTCCATAACACATAGACCTCCAGATAGTTAGCACTTTCTGTTGTGTAGAATAGTTATTGTGTGTGCCTCTTGCTCACTCTGACAGATTATAAAACAATTTGAGAGAATGTGTTTTACCTTTTTAGCACCCTGTTCACCACACAAATAGTATTTAGACCTAGCACAGTGCGTTTTTCATAACTGGCAGTTACTGAATCATTCATCAAATATTTATTGAGGTTTACAAAATAGTCTTTAGAACCTTTGAGTTTTGCACTTCAGCTACAAGTAGAGTTCCATCACTATGGGTGGGTTTGTGTGACAAAGCAATTTCAGTGTCCCAGGAGATGACCGAGAGGAACAATGCTTTGTTAATTGGGACACAAGGCATGCTTTTCAACAGTAATTATGCTCCATGCATTGCTCCTCAAAGAAAATAACTTGATTTTGTCCTATTTGCATTGTAGGCAGGGAGAGCAGAGTTGAGTTGGTACCTGAACTATTTATTGTGTCTTTTGTCCTACATAGAGTAGGAATTAACCTTCCTTCCCTTTGCCCTTTTCTCCCTTCAAAAACTCCTAGTCCCCTAAAATAAACCCAACCTCAATCCTCAAACTCTCCAACAAGAAGGAGAATGTACAGAGCTTTGGGAGCTAGAGAAAAGCTGAAGATGAGATTGATTCACATTTTCATCCTTGTCCCAGCATTTTCAAAGCATCTTTTTTTTCACTTGCTAAATTACTAAACATGGCTGGCTTCCATTTCTAGTTGTTAGAGATCAACAAAGTCGTTTCCAGAGCACTTTAATTTTATTCCCACAGCAGCAAAACAATTAGGAGATTTGTGTTTATTTTAAAAAGATTTCCATGGATTCTGAGATGAGAACAATTCTGGTACATGCTTTGGAGTTCTGAACCCAGCAGTGCCAGTGAATCAGCCTGTACTTCAGCCTTGGTTCTAAGCCTTTTCATCACTTTCATCCTTTTTTATAAACTCATTATATAAGAATGAAGAGATGTCATGGGTTAGTGTAAAGAAATTAGAATCATTTACATGGGCATGGTGGCTCATGCCTGTAATCCCAGCACTTTGGGAGCCAGAGGCAGGTGAATTGCTTGAATTCACGAGTTCAAGACCAGCCTGGACAACATGCTGAAACCCTGTCCTACAAAAAATACAAAAATTATCTGGGCATGGTGGTACATGCCTGTAGTTCCAGCTACTGGGGAGGCTGAGCTGGGAGGATCACTTGAGCCTGGGAGGTGAAGGTTTCAGTGAGCTGAGATCATGCCAGTGCACTCCAGTCTAGGGGATAGAGCCAGACCTTGTCTCAAGAGAAAAAAAAAAAAAGAAAGAAATTAGAGTAATTTAATCCTATAGGGTTGATTTGTTTTAGGAATTGAAGTAATTTCCCATTTGTGCCTTTGCTTTTGCAGGAATTACCTGAAAGATGGGAAACTACCAAAAAGATCGCAGCAACTGTCAGACATGAAGTCTCACCTCTCCATAATGCGGAAGTCACTCTTATAAGGAAAAAATGTATTTTGTTTGACGTAAGCTAGTTACCAAGTTTTTGTTTTAAGAAAGGTTTTACTAGGATAATTGAAGTATTTGTTTGAAATTCACTTTTTTTTTTTTTTTTTTTGCACTGATCAGGCAAAGCAGGCAGAGTTCAGAGAGAGATTCAGACACTATGCCCCTCTTGGATTTAATGCAGAAAATCCATACACAGCGCTTGATAAGGTAATACAGATCTCAAATATCCTGTGTGCATTAAAATAGCTACTTTAAAAAATGTAAGTTTAGACACAAAATACTGCCACATTTTGTCTTTGTTTTGCTGTTATAGGAATTGATTTATTTAAAACCCAGTTATAAGCAATTTCCCCTTAAGTAAATTATATTGTATTTCAAATCATGCCTCCCAAAACCATCATTGTCATTGTGTTAGGGTTCTCTAGAGGGACAGGACTAGTAGGATAGATGTATATACGGAAGGGCGTTTATTAAGGAGTATTGACTCACACCATCACAAGGCGAAGTCCCACAGTAGGCTGTCTGCAAGCTGAGGAACAAGGAAGCCACTCTGAGTCTCAAAACCTCAAAAGTAGGGGAGCCAGCATTGCGGCCTTGAGTCTGTGGCCAAAGGCCCCAGAGTCCCTAGCAAGCCACGGGTGTAGGTTCAAGAGACCAAAAGCTGAAGAACATGGAGTCCAGTGTTCGAGGACAAGAAGCATCCAGCACGGGAGAAAGATGGAGGCCACAAGACTCAGCCAGCCTAGTCCTTCCACATTCCTCTGTCTGCTTTTATCCTAGCTGTGCTGGCAGCTGATTAGATGGTGCCCACCCAGATTGAGGGTGGGTTTGCCTCTCCCAGTCTACTGACTCAATTGTTAATCTCCTTTGGCCACACCCTCACAGACACACCCAGGAACAATACTTTGTATCCTTCAGTCCAGTCATGTTGACAGTCAGTATTAACTATCACAATCATCATAGTAATCATACTAGAGACAGTAACAACTACTACTATTTTTTGAGTCCTTACTATATGTCAAGAATTTTGTTAAGCGTATGACTTTCATTATTTCTTTTTAATTCTCAGTCTCCCTATGATATGGCTTGTATTACTTTTCCTATTTCAATTAAAAAAACAAGCTTGTGGCCGGGTACGGTGGCTCATACCTGTAGCCCAGGCACTTTGGGATTCGAGGCGGGCATATCACGAGGTCAGGAGATCAAGACCATCCTGGCCGACACGATGAAACCCCGTCTCTACTAAAATAAAAATTAAAAAAAAAAATTGCTGGGCATGGTGGTGGGTGCCTGTAGTCCCAACTACTCAGGAGGCTGAGGCAGGGGAATCTCTTGAACCCAGGAGGCAGAGATTGCAGTGAGCCGAGATTGCGCCACTGTACTCCAGCCTGGCGACAGAGCAAGACTTCATCGCAAAAAAAACAAAAACAAAAACAAAAAAACTTGTATAATTAAGTAATTCCTTGCAGATTTCTGTTAGTAAGTGACAGAACTAGGATTAACATTCTGGCTATCTAAACTTTTTTTTTTTTTTTTAATCAGAAATTTTAACCACTATACTCTTTCTCTTGTGATTCTTTTGCCCGTAACTTTTAACCATAGTCAAGGAAGCCCCTAACTTATTCTTAACCCTGGACATGAAGATTGTTGAGTCATTCAATCCTAGTTTATAATGAACAACTGTACTTTATTATAGTTGACTATAAGAATGCATATGGTGGGCAAAGAATCCAAATGGTAAGTAATTCACAGAACACTTGAAAAGATGTTTTAAACTTTTATTAGAAAAATGGTGTCTTTGTTTCTCTAGGAACTTAACCTGGCAACCAAAATAAGAAAATAATGGGGTGAAGTTTAGATTTAGGAGCTGGGCACCTTTCTGAGTTGCTCATCTAGCCTGTCACCCTGATTTCATTTCATGCTGGAGATAGTCTTAACTCCTTAGCTGGGTGCGGCTGACAGAGCCCTTACCTCTCTTTCCAAATTTTGGGTTGAATTTAGATTTAATTGCTTTAAACTTATTCAGAAAACACCATTCTATAGCATCATGTTGCCTCTTTCACTTGGCAGAAGAAAATTGGTTAACATATTCACTGAAAAGGGAGTAGGTTAGAGTATGCTAATATACTTGGTTTTATTTTTTATTTTTTAAAGATTATGTCTAAATTGCAGGTGGTCTGAACAGATTGTGGATGGGGAAACGTTTTTACTTGACTAACCAACATGCTGTATGTAAACATTTACTACAGTTATTTATTGAATTGTATCATGTTCATGCTATACTATAACAGCATACAGTTACATATTTAAAAGTCAGAGATGCTTACGCTTGTAACTACAGGAATATTTTGAATGTAGTAGGGCTGGGTGAACTTTTTCTTGAAGTCATGTTCTTGGTGTGTTTGTTCAGCAGACATATCTAATGTAAATCTAATTAGACTCAGTGAAAGGCATATGTATTATTGTTCTGGGCTGGTATGGTGGACCCTGGTTCTGAAGGCATCTCAGTCCACAAGACAGAAAACACTGACTTTCCACAAATAAGGGGAACAGTACAGTGAATCCCTCCCTTTAAAATGAGGTTCCCTGGTTAAGTACTACCGTTTCTTCACAGCCAAAGATATAGTAACTGTATAATAACAAGCTGAATTAACATAACTGGGTATTTCTTCCTTTCCTTTCCTTTTCCTTTCATTTTTCTTTTCTTTTCTTTCTTTGACAGAGTCTCGCTCTGTCACCCAGGCTGGAGTACAGTGGCATGATCTCAGCTCACTACAACCTCTGCCTCCCAGGTTCAAGCAATTCTCCTGCCTCAACTTCCTGAGTAGCTGGGACCACAGACAGGCACGCACCACCACACCTGGCTAATTTTTGTATTTTTAGTAGAGACAGGGTTTCGCCATGTTGGCCAGACTGTTCTTGAACTCTTGACCTCCAGTGATCTGCCTGCCTCAGCCTCCCAACTTGCTGGGATTACAAGCATGAGCCACTGTGCCCAGCCATAACTGGGTATATATTTCTAGGAATAATGGAATTAGTGTAAGTAATAGGAAAAAAACGATTAAAAATAAATCAAAGGGATATTGGCTTTGGAGATTATGGTAGACCAGACATTTTGAAAAGCCCTCTTTCATAAAACAGATGCTGAATACATATTCACAAATGTGTAATTTTTAATCTGTTGCTGAGTTCACAAGAACATAAAACAAATCTCTAAAGGGCAAGAAAAAATAGAGGCAAATGCAGAAGCCTGTGCTGCTGTAGTGAAAATGGAAATATCAGAAGTCTAGAACTATGAGATTAAGTTTCTCATGGGGAAATAGAAGATGCTGTTAAGGGTGATACCCTCATTGAAGAGTGGGCTAGGGAAGGTCTGCAGCCTGCAAAGGAAGCCGATGAGATCACTGTGGGTCTTCACTAATGCTCAGAGTAGGGTGAAAAAAACAGAAAAGGGGCCAGGCGCGGTGGCTCACGCCTGTAATCCCAGCACTTTGGGAGGCCAAGGCAGGCAGATCACAAGGTCAGGAGATGGAGACCATCCTGGCTAACACAGTGAAACCCCGTCTCTACTAAAAATACAAAACATTAGCCGGGGGTGGTGGCAGGAGCTTGTAGTCCCAGCTACTCGGGAGGCTGAGGCAGGAGAATGGCGTGAACCCAGGAGGCGGAGCTTGCAGTGAGCCGAGATTGCGCCACTTCACTCCAGCCTGGGCGACAGAGTGAGGCTCCGTCTCAAAAAAAAAAAAAAAAAAAAACAAAAAAAACAGAAAAGGATACTCTGGGAGTTTGTAAACATATTACTGTTCTCACAAGGGTTTGTGGTCCAGTTTTATACTACCCCTCTGATTAAGGAATTTCTAAGACAGGAAATTGAAATGGTTACAAGTATCTTCCTAGCAACTAGTAGAAGCAAACCTAAATCATCTCTGGAAAAAAGCACTCTCATTCAGTCTCTTTAGGGGGTCCAACAGATTAAGTTCAGTCAAATATGAGTACACAATAAAACAATGAACACACCATTACGCATAAGAGTCAGTTGAAAGAAACCACGCATAGAGATGCATGCAAAGTTTCAGATATTAGAAGGAAATAAAAGATAATATTGAAAAAAATGAGCAAGTTCTCAGTTTTGAGACTATCAACCATGATCAGTTGAATTTGAAAAAGGGCCAGATACTTACAGAAATGAAAAATACAGTTGTGAAAAAAAAAATACAACTCAGCAGATGGGTTAAAGAGCTCATTAAAATTGGAAAGAGAATTAGTGAAATACAAATTACATTGGAGGAAATCACTTAGAATGCAGTCATAGGTGTAAGGAGATGGAAAATATAAAAGAGCTTAAGGGGCACATAGAAAGAAGTTAGAATGCCGTCCAACTGTTCTATTCGTACTTCCTGGAAGAGAGAATGAACAGAATATAGTCTGCAAGATAATAGCTGAGACTTTTAAAGGACTGGTTGTGATGGTTAAATTTAGGTGTCACCTTGACTAGATTAAGGGATACCTACAGAGCTGGTAAAACATTATTTCTGGGCATGTCTGAAGACACAGGAGAGACTGGTTTGTAAGTTGGTGGACTGAGTGGAGAAGATCCACCTGCAGTGCGGGTAGGCATTGTCCAATTGGCTGGGGGCCCAGATAGAAGAAAAAGGCAAAGGAGAGGCAAATTTGCTGTCTCCTCTGGAAAAGGAATATGTTTCTCCTGGTCTTGGACATCAGAATTCCAATGTCCCTGGACTTTGGACTCCAGGACTTGAACCTACAGCCTCCCACCCTCAGCATCTGGTTCTTAGGACTTTGGCCCCGGACTGAGGATTATACTATCAGCTTTCCTGGTTCTGAGGCCTTTGAACTTGCATTGAGCCACACTGCTGGCATCCGGGTTTCCAGCTTGCAAATGGCTTATTGTGAGACTTCTCAGCCTTCATAATCGTGTGAGCCAATACCCCTAATAAAACTTCCCTCATATATCTATTTATTTTTTCCTATTGGTTCTATCTTTCTGGAGAACCGTGACTAATACACTGGTCAAAACATGAATCGAAAGATTCAGGAAATTCACCAAATCCCAACCAGGATAAATACAAAGACTGCGTCTAGACACATCACAGTGAACTGCAGAATACCAAAAGCAAAAATATTTTCAAAGCAACCAGATAGAAAAGACTGGTCACTTGTTAGAATTGATGATTAGGCTAAGAGCATACTTCTCATTAGCAACAATGGGAGCCAGAAGGTAGTGGATGATGTCTTTCAATTCTACTGGGAAAAATTATCTCTCAGTAATAGTGAAATGAAGATATTTCAGGTAAACAAAAATGCAATATATTTACCACCAATAAACCATTACTAACATAACTCTAGTTATTTATAGTGATGAATAACTAGTTATACTCCAAACAATGCCAAATTTGCTTCTTAGAAAAGACTAACTCTATGGACAAACCTCTGGTGAAATCAACAAGGGAAAAACAGAAAAACAGCAAAATTAACAGTATTAGAATAAAATAGGGAATGATTGTACAGAAACAGCAGACATTTAAAAATATAGAGCACTATTAATAAGAAACTTAAAAACTTAAAATTGATAAATTTTTAGAAAAATATAATTTACCAAAACTGTCTCAGTAAATCTGAGTAATCATATAAGTATTCAAACTTAGCCAGTCAGAAAATAAAAAGAAAAATATTAACCAGTAGTTAAAAAACAAAAAAATTTCCAAAAGAGAGACTAAGAAGGCTGGGCACGGTGGCTCATGCCTGTAATCCCAGCACTTTGGGAGGCCGAGGTGGGCAGATCACAAGGTCAGGAAATGGAGACCATCCTGGCTAATACGATGGAACCCTGTCTCTACTAAAAATACAAAAAATTAGCCGGGCGTGGTGGCAGACGCCTGTAGTCCCAGCTACTCGGGGGGAGCTGAAGCAGGAGAATGGCATGAACCCAGGAGGCGGAGCTTGCAGTGAGCCAAGATTGCACCACTGCACTCCAGCCTGGGTGACAGAGTGAGGCTCCGTCTCAAAAAAAAAAAAAAAAAAGAGACTAAGAAGCCCTGATGGCTTTACAGGTGAATCTTAAGAAGTTTCAAGAAACGGATCTCATTCACATGATTCCAGGAAACTGAAAAAGAATGAACACTCAAAAATTACTTTATGAAGCATGTCTGATTTTTATAAAAGCATAGTATGAGAAAGGAAAAAAATATAGATCAGTCTTTCTCATGTACATATAGATACAAACATACCAAACAAAACAAATTATACCAATTTATAAACAAGTTTTCATTTAAGGAAAATAAGTTTCACTTAACATTAGAAAATCAGTGTAATTAATTGCATTAACAAATTAGGGAGAAAAAATCGTATGATTATCGCAAGAAATGCCAAAAGAACTTTAGCTATCATTCAACATTCATTCATGATAGAAACACTTAGAAGACATTTTTTACCTAATAAAACAATGAAAACTCTACGTAAAATACTATACGATAGGGAACATGAAAATTTCCAGAAGCATTAGTAATAAGGGTGAAACATAGGAAAAGCCAAAATGACTATCAGAAGTAAAAAAAATAGTGTATATTCATATAATGTAGTACTATGCAGTAGGGGAAATGTACTTCACACACATCATCATGAATATATAGGTGAACATAAATATCAATTGAAAGGTGATATATGTAGTAAACTGCATTTCACAAACATAAATTTTAACATTTAGCACTTAGCAATACATTAACGTGAAAATATTATAAAAATTAGACAAATAAAAAGGTAGGTTTTGTGGTTAAATATGTAGTAGGGAAAAGAGGGATAAAATTAAGAAAAGGCATTAAAAATTATTAGTCATATTTCTTAGGCTAGATGGGGAACAAACGCATATATCCTTTTATGTGTATAAAATGTTTCATAATAAAACATTTTAAAACTAAAAGAATTGCAGTTCTTGTTAAGATAAAACTTGTAAAAATGAAAGCAGGATGCTAATATTCTTCTTTACATAGTAGGAAATGAAGAGACAGAGTTGGGGTTGGGGAGATGTTAGTTCACAAGACTTCTTGTACAACTTGGTGACTATAGTTAATAGCAACATACTGTATTTTGAAAATTGCTGAGTAGATTTTAAGTGTTCTTACCACAGAAAGTGTGAGATGATGAAGTATGTGAGATAATGCATATATTAATTAGCTCTATAGAACCATTTCACAATGTATAGATTTTTTGTTTTGTTTTGTTTTGTTGAGACAGGGTCTCACTCTGACCAGGCGATAGTGCAGTGGTGCAATTTCAACTCACTGCAGCCTCAACCTTCCCTGGTCTTACTTAGGTCATTCTCCCACCTCAGCCTCCCGAGTAACTGGGAGTACAGGCACATGCCACCATGCCCAGCTAATTTTTTTTTTTTTTGCACTTTTAATAGAGATGGGGTTTTGCCACATTGCCCAGGCTGGTCTCAAACTCCTGGGCTCAAGCAGTCCACCCACTGTGACTTCCCAAAGTGCTGGGATTACAGGCATGAGCCACTGTGCCCGGCCTCGCAATTCCAAAGCATCATGTTGTACGTGATAAATATATACAATTTTTATTTGTCAATTGAAAAAGAGTCGAAGGTGATGGAACACAAAAGCATTAAGTATAGGTATTTAAAGTTCAAAGAAACTAAAGTAATACAATTGTTGGATCTTGGGAGGAGGATGGGAGAAAATAGAAAGTGGAAAAACAAAGTCAAATCCTTCTTTTGCAAAGCCAGTAGTAACCTAGTATAATGTCTAAACGGGATCAACAAAGAGCAGCTTGAGCACAGAATTGGAAGTTACAGAAATAGCATCCAAAAGAATGAGTGAACCTGAAGGATTGCTTTCCTGCCTTGCAAATTCTCCTCTACACCTTGAACTTTTACCATGTAAGCATAGTACCATTTTGTTAATGAAAGATGAAAATTAAGAGTTGGTCATCACAAAAGAAAAAACATGTCAGCATTTACGTTTGGTGTAAAATGTAAACTATTCTATGTAGATGGGGTATATAATTGAACCTTGATAAAGACAGTCATATGGTGATGTTTTCATACTGGGCTGTGTTTTTAGCTTTATGCTTTATTTCACGAATTCTCTTGAGTGCATTTGATATTATTGATAATCTGTAGGGTATTTTTTAAATCTGAAAGTTTTAATAAACTAAGTCATTACTTAAAATATAATTCATTCTTACGTGGAAGTTTCTAGAGCCCCACCTTTTGTTCTTCAGCAAATTCCCCAGCTCTTGGTACAAAAACCAAGAGGAAAAATTGTATTCAGAGAAATCTGATGAAGAAGAAATTTTGCTAATACATGTATAGGGACAGTATTGTTGAAGTTACTGTGTTTAACAGTAATCTATTCTCACTTTTTGTGCAGCTGAGTTTGCTCTTCTAAAACCTTCTACATTTTGCCAATAATTATGCTGCAGATTTATTTTTATTTTCCCGTTAAAAATCAAAGATTGAAATGTCGAGATAACCAGAGCTACAGAACTGCGTGTCTTCTCTTTCTCTGGCAGTTTGTATGCAGGTGTTTATGTTCTCTCCTTAGGCAAATGAAGAGCTTGAGGCCTTAGAAGAAGAAATGTTGCAGATGCAAGAATCTACTCGTCTTTTTGAAGTGGCTCTTCCAGAGTACAAACAAATGAAACAGTGTCGCAACGAAATAAAATTGCTCAAGGGACTGTGGGATGTCATTATTTATGTTCGAGTAAGATGTGCTTTCTCAAAACATGCTTTTTATTTAGTAGTTCTTTTATATATGCAGTTTGTAGAGCCTATATTATTCTATTTGGGTTTTATAATGTCTTGAAATATGTGGAAATTAGATCCTCACCCCAGCCCCAAATTAGAGTTCATGTATCTCTGTTAGTGGATGATTCTTCTTTGAATACCAGTTGTTTTTATTTTTAGTTCAGGATGAAACTTTGTATAATAAGCTGACTGCCTCACATCCTTTGGGGAGATTGTAAAGAATATAAATAAAATAAAAATTAATATATAAATATGTATTACATGTGGTCATCTGTGCATACCAACTCATACATACACCTAAGCTTATACTTATATGCCTGGGCATACACAAACAGACACTTACTAAAAATAATTTGTATGTGGTTAATTACACATACAAATTAAAACTTAAGTGAAAAAGTAAGTTCTAGGGAATGAGGCATATTGCAACAAGCACTATAATCTTTTATCTTAGTTGAAAGCCATATAGAAATATATTAACAAAATATAAAATATGGTCAAGAAATGGTTGATGAGAGTTTTGTTTATAATGGTTGAAAATTGTCATGTGAAAGCTTATTTAGTTACATGTAGAATTATAAAAGTCTGTTATTTAATAATCTACTTATCAGTTTATTCAAAGTACACAGGATTAAGTGATAATGATGGTATGTGTATGGAATTTATCATCGCTACTAGAAATTAATATATCATAATGTTTTAGCCTTTAGCTTGACATGTTCTGACAACTTTTTTGTTTTGGTGATAGGGAAGTTTTGACAAGTGCAGTTAATATTTTAAAAATTGACTTTCCACTGGATGATAGAGTTACTGTGTATCATCAGTTGATATATTTTGCTGCAGAGACTTGCTTTCACCAAATGTTGTTGACACTTTTATCTGCTTTTGCGTTTTCAGAGAAGCATTGATAATTGGACTAAAACCCAGTGGAGACAGATTAATGTGGAACAGATGGATGTAGAACTCAGAAGGTTTGCCAAGGCGAGTTCCATAACTGTCTATTACAACAATTTATCTTTCTCAGCACCACCTCCTTCCGTCTTCCCTAACCTAGTATCTGGTGTATTGGGCTGCATGTACTTATTTACTTCTAACAGAGTGATAGCAGACAGTGTTTTTTCACCCTTAGCCAGTTGCACTTCTAATCAAGCCTGTCTTTCTGTGAGTGAGTTGATAGAAGCATATTAGGGTTAATGAATTTATGAGAAGCTACTCTAATTATGAGCTTCCTACAGCTTCCTAGAACAGAGAGGAACATTATCAGGGCCAAGGGGTCAGGCTTCTGAAAGCTTTTGATTTCTTTACTTAGCAACCATAAACATTTTGTATATGAAAAGGTACCTTTTGGCTCTGGAATTTGGGGCAACTAACAGGAGTATGCCACCTCTGGATTTATGCAGAATACTATGATCTTTGTTCTTATTAATGACTCTGGTATCCCAAGGGGGCTCAACATATAAAGAACTGAGCCTATTGTAATTTGGTACTTATTGGAATTTGATATCTATTCTGCATAGCCGTACGCCCTCTGAAGACAGAGCATCTTTGGATAAAGGCAAAATGCATATCAGTGAAAGGCAGTTAAAAGTGACAGGACCATTGCTTTTTTTCCACCCCAGGGCTTCCTTGCCTCAGCTCCTACCCACTCTCGCCTGTATTTTCCCCCATATTATGCCAGTCCCAAAGACCCAAACTAAAATGTCCCTTCATTCTTTTGGATGTCATGGGGTCACGTTGTCCTTTATTTCGTGCTAAGTTCTAGTTGTTTTCTTATGGGTTTTCTCATTCACAATTGCTGATGTTGTTCCTTGGGCTGAGAGGACCAGCTAAGTCAAAGGACCTATTTGGCATTTTAAGATGATGAAATATTTACGTTTCAAGAAACAGGCACTCAAAGGTAATCAACATTCCAAGGCTGTTGTTTAAATGAGTCATTTAAAGGAGGAGGAGGTCTTAGTAATCTGATAACAGTCTGTTTCCATTTATTTATGTTTATAGAAGAAACATTCTTCATTGCACGTGTCCTGTGAACTCTGTTACTTACCTGTGTTTCCTCATGGGACATTCAGTTAGATCTTGTGAATGAGAAAGCAGTGTATACAAGTGGCTTGTACAGAGTGGGCTTGTAATGTACAAATGAGTGGATCCCTTTTCATTTCTCTGGTTTTGGTCCTTGGTCTAGGAGTTCAAATGCTTTCACTCTTTTCTAATCCAGGAGTTGGGAAATATATATCAAAGGAGGCAAATTATTAATATATACTGTGTTATTTCTTGGGAGCTAGGTTTTTTCCTCCACTTTTCTTTAGGAAATTTGGTCACTCAACAAGGAAGTCCGCGTCTGGGATGCTTACATGGGCCTGGAAGGCACAGTTAAGGACATGACAGCCTCCCTGAGGGCCATCACAGAGTTACAGAGCCCTGCCCTCAGGGACAGGCATTGGCACCAGCTGATGAAAGCTATTGGGGTCAGTATCCTTGGTCTCACTAATGAACCTTGTTATGACTGTGAAGTGTTACTTCTTGGTTTGCATCATCTGGGATGAAGTGTAATTTATGAAAAGACCGCCCTCAGCAGAGCCTCTACTTGCTGTGTGATGCCTTTTTGCTGGCTAGAAAAAGTCGCCTGATCCGACAGACAATTTAGAAAAAGGCACCCTCCTCCAGGCTGTCCCCAGGACAGCAGAGCGGAGGCTGGCTTCCGTCTCCATTTGTCGTCTGGGCTGGTGTCCACGTTCAGTACACAAATTGCACAACTAATCAGAGTGGCCCTGTTACACATCTCTCCTCATTCTTTCTCAAGGACAGACCTAGCTCCCTGGCTCCCAGCAACTCCGGAGTGAGGCCAAAGTTGACACAGAGATAGTCTGGCAAACTCATCTAGCTTTCTCAGGACTTTCCAGGTTTTAGCACTGAAAGTATCACATCCCTGAAATCCACTTGCTAGAAACCCCTCAGTCCGGAGCAAATCAGGGCATTTGGTCCTTTTATGCAGAGGGGTGGATGGTGCTAAGGAATGTTAGAGGGTAGGGAGGGACAGAGGGTGGCAGCTTCCAAGAAGCAGATTCTGGATATTCTTAGCAAAAGCCGGAAAGAAAATGGCTTTCCTGCAACCCATATGGCTGGCTCAACTCTTCACTTACAGGAGACATGAGTGAGTTTGGGTATGTCGAAGAGCTGAGGATGTCTCAAGGACCAAATATAGGGGAGGGAAGGAGAGTCAGTGTGAGAGAAGGGGAGTCATTGTCACAAGACAATGTGGAAATGAGAATTATTTTTCACATGGTAAATATGAATAATGACACTGTAAGACTATTTTTTTTTGCCAATGAACTGAGATTAAATTAGTGATAAAACTAGGTTAAATCACAGAAGCAGCTGGGAATTATGTTCAGTGAATAGGGTTCTTGAGGAAGAAAAGACAAATGAGCCACTACCTGATTCCTGGGATTTCAACCAAATTATAATAAATGAACAATGAGATCCTCTTTAAAAATGGGTTTTGTGGGCAAAGGAGATAAGAAACGTGCTGACAAGGGAAAGATGTGAGACAAAATAGTGTAGCGCGGATGTGACTAAACTTCGGCCCTTGCTTCCGGCAGGTGACGCCTCAGGAATTGTGAGTTAAAAAGGAGTGTCTTAGATTGTCCACATATTTCAAGACGAGAGATGTACTCAGCACCTGACTTGAGTATATTTTAGTTAAGATTCATTTCACCAGCCTTTAGGCAGAAGGAACTGTTCATATATGTGGAATATAAAGTCTAACTTTTTTTCGCCCAATCAGGTCAAGTTTTTAATAAATGAAGCCACAACTTTGGCAGATTTGTTAGCACTGCAGTTACACAGAGTGGAAGATGATATCCGAAGGATTGTGGACAAGGCGGTGAAAGAGCTGGGGACTGAGAAGGTAGTGTCCTCGGGGCTGGGTCATTTCTACTTGGCTAATTTTGGGTATTTGCATAGAAGCCAACTTAGAGAAAAGTCCTTTTGATGTCCTGGGAGCCTGGAGAGATGAGTCCCAGTTTGTTCCTTGCTGCTCATTAGGTGTGGGATGAGCAGGAACTAGAATCATTCTAAGCCACAGTAAAACAGGAGGATTGGTCTTGTTGATGATGATGATTATAGCAGAAAATACTTACATATCCTTTATTTTGTAGCCAGCACCACTCTGAGTGCTTTAATCTTCTGAGGTAAGTAATAGTATCTCTATTTTACACATGGGGAAACTGAGGTATAAAGAGATAATTAACTTATCCAGATTCACGCAGAAGACTGAGATTCATTCACATTTGAGGCATTACCTGTTTCATGCTGGCTAATTTGTAAATAATATCTACCAAACATTTAAGTCCCTTCCTGCTCTTAAATTGTGTTTTGGTCGGGGATGATAAACTCACATTCAATAGAAGTTTGATGTTAGTGTGATGCTCATTCCTTTGATGTGATAAAATTCATTCTTCAAACCCCATTAGCATGAATTACTTGGAGGAAAAAACTCAAGCCAATAATACTTGATATCAGTTTGCATTTTTGAAAATTGAAAAAAATTAATTCCAGATAATAGTCTAGATATTGATTCTCAATTAAATTTTGTGCACATTAATTAATTTATATTGTTGATTACTAGGTTATTACTGAAATCAGTCAGACCTGGGCAACCATGAAGTTTTCCTACGAAGTTCACTATCGAACAGGCATTCCATTACTAAAGTCTGATGAACAACTTTTTGAAACTCTAGAGCACAACCAAGTAAGATGGATATTTTTATTGCATATATTTTTTCATTTTATTTTTATTTGACAAATAATTGTATATATAGGGTACAATGTGATGTTTTGATGTATGTTTACAATGTGGAATGATTAAATCAGGCTAACCGTCATCTCATACACTTAACATTTTTTTTGTGGTGAATCACTTAAAATCTCCTTTAGGAATTTTGAAACATACAACGCATTATTATTTATTGTAGTCACCAACTGTGCAATAGATGACTAAAGCTTATTCCTTCTGTCTAACTGAAAATTTGTACCCTTTGATCAACAGCTCCTCTTTCCCCCTCCCCCCGGCTCTGGTAACCATCATTCTACTCTCTGTTTCTATGAGTTCAACTTTTTTAGATTCCATGTGTAGATGACATCATACAATGTTTGTCTTTTTGTTCCTGGCTTATTTTGCTTAGCACTGTCCTTTAGGGTCATCCATGTTGTTGCAAATCAGGATTTTCTTCTTTTTTTAAAATTTTATTATTATACTTCAAGTTTTAGGGTACATGTGCACAATGTGCAGGTTAGTTACATATGTATACATGTGCCATGCTGGTGTGCTGCACCCATTAACACGTCATTTAGCATTAGGTATATCTCCTAAAGCTGTACCTCCCCCCTCCCCCCACCCCACAACAGTCCCCAGAGTGTGATGTTCCCCTTCCTATGTCCATGTGTTCTCATTGTTCAATTCCCACCTATGAGTGAGAATATGCGGTGTTTGGTTTTTTGTTCTTGCGATAGTTTACTGAGAATGATGATTTCCAACTTCATCCATGTCCCTACAAAGGACATGAACTCATCATTTTTTATGGCTGCATAGTATTCCATGGTGTATATGTGCCACATTTTCTTAATCCAGTCTATCCTTGTCGGACATTTGGGTTGGTTCCAAGTCTTTGCTATTGTGAATAGTGCCACAATAAACATACGTGTGCGTGTGTCTTTATAGCAGCATGATTTATAGTCCTTTGGGTATATACCCAGTAATGGGATGGCTGGGTCAAATGGTATTTCTAGTTCTAGATCCCTGAGGAATCGCCACACTGACTTCCACAAGAGTTGAATACAAACTACCATCAGAGAATACTACAAACACCTCTACGCAAATAAACTAGAAAATCTAGAAGAAATGGATAAATTCCTCCACACATACACCCTCCCAAGACTAAACCAGGAAGAAGTTGACTCTCTGAATAGACCAATAACAGGCTCTGAAATTGTGGCAATAATCAATAGCTTACCAACCAAAAAGAGTCCAGGACCAGATGGATTCACAGCCGAATTCTACCAGAGGTACAAGGAGGAACTGGTACCATTCCTTCTGAAACTATTCCAATCAATAGAAAAAGAGGAAATCCTCCCTAACTCATTTTATGAGGCCAGCATCATCCTGATACCAAAGCCGGGCAGAGACACAACCAAAAAAGAGAATTTTAGACCAATATTCTTGATGAACATTGATGCAAAAATCCTCAGTAAAATACTGGCAAACTGAATCCAGCAGCACATCAAAAAGCTTATCCACCATGATCAAGTGGGCTTCATCCCTGGGATGCAAGGCTGGTTCAATACACACAAATCAATAAATGTAATCCAGCTATAAACAGAACCAAAGACAAAAACCACATGATTATCTCAATAGATGCAGAAAAGGCCTTTGACAAAATTCAACAACCTTCATGCTAAAAACTCTCAATAAATTAGGTATTGATGGGACGTATCTCAAAATAATAAGAACTATCTATGACAAACCCACAGCCAATATCATACTGAATGGGCAAAAACTGGAAGCATTTCCTTTGAAAACTGGCACAAGACAGGGATGCCCTGTCTCACCACTCCTATTCAACATAGTGTTGGAAGTTCTGACCAGGGCATTTTGGCAGGAGAAGGAAATAAAGGGTATTCAATTAGGAAAAGAGGAAGTCAAATTGTCCCTGTTTGCAGACGACATGATTGTATATCTAGAAAACCCCATTGTCTCAGCCCAAAATCTCCTTAAGCTGATAAACAACTTCAGCAAAGTCTCAGGATACAAAATAAATGTACAAAAATCACAGGCATTCTTATACACCAGTAATAGACAAACAGCCAAATCATGAGTGAACTCCCATTCACAATTGCTTCAAAGAGAATAAAATACCTAGGAATCCAACTTACAAGGGATGTGAAGGACCTCTTCAAGGAGAACTACAAACCACTGCTCAATGAAATAAAAGAGGATACAAAGAAATGGAAGAACATTCCATGCTCATGGGTAAGAAGAATCAATATTGTGAAAATGGCCATACTGCCCAAAGTAATTTACAGATTCAATGCCATCCCCATCAAGCTACCAATGACTTTCTTCACAGAATTGGAAAAAACTACTTTAAAGTTCATATGGCACCGAAAAAAACCCCGCATTGCCAAGTCAATCCTAAGCCAAAAGAACAAGGCTGGAGGCATCACGCTACCTGACTTCAAACTATACTACAAGGCTACAGTAACCAAAACAGCATGGTACTGATACCAAAACAGATATAGATCAATGGAACAGAACAGAGCCCTCAGAAATAATGCCACATATCTACAAGTATCTGATCTTTGACAAACCTGAGAAAAACAAGCAATGGGGAAAGGATTCCCCATTTAATAAATGGTGCTGGGAAAACTGGCTAGCCATATGTAGAAAGCTGAAACTGGATCCCTTCCTTACACCTTATACAAAAATTAATTCAAGATGGATTAAAGACTTAAACGTTAGACCTAAAACCATAAAAACCCTAGAAGAAAACCTAGGCATTACCATTCAGGACATAGGCATGGGCAAGGACTTCATGTCTAAAACACCAAAAGCAATGGCAACAAAAGACAAAATTGACAAATGGGATCTAATTAAAGAGCTTCTGCACAACAAAAGAAACTAGCATCAGAGTGGACAGGCAACCTACAAAATGGGAGAAAATTTTCGCAACCTACTCATCTGACAAAGGGCTAATATCCAGAATCTACAATGAACTCAAACAAATTTACAAGAAAAAACAACCCCATCAAAAAGTGGGCAAAGGACATGAACAGACACTTCTCAAAAGAAGACATTTATGCAACCAAAAAACACATGAGAAAGTGCTTATCATCACTGGCCATCAGAGAAATGCAAATCAAAACCACAATGAGATACCATCTCACACCAGTTAGAATGGCAATCATTAAAAAGTCAGGAAACAGCAGGTGCTGGAGAGGATGTGGAGAAATAGGAACACTTTTACACTGTTGGTGGGACTGTAAACTAGTTCAACCCTTGTGGAAGTGAGTGTGGCAATTCCTCAGGGATCTAGAACTAGAAATACCATTTGACCCAGCCATCCCATTACTGGGTATATACCCAAAGGACTATAAATCATGCTGCTATAAAGACACACGCACAGGTATGTTTATTGTGGCACTATTCACAATAGCAAAGACTTGGAACCAACCCAAATGTCCGACAAGGATAGACTGGATTAAGAAAATGTGGCACATATACACCATGGAATACTATGCAGCCATAAAAAATGAAGAGTTCATGTCCTTTGTAGGGACATGGATGAAATTGGAAATCATCATTCTCAGTAAACTATCGCAAGAACTAAAAACCAAACACCGCATGTTCTCACACATAGGTGGGAATGGAACAATGAGAACACATGGACACAGGAAGGGGAACATCACACTCTGGGGACTGTTGTGGGGTGGGGGGAGGGGGGAGGGATAGCATTAGGAGATACACCTAATGCTAAATGACGAGTTAATGGGTGCAGCACACCAGCATGGCACATGTATACATATGTGACTAACCTGCACATTGTGCACATGTACCCTAAAACTTAAAGTATAATAATAATAATAAAATAAAAATAAAAAATAAAAAAAAGAATCCACTTTCTTAATATCACTAACTCACTAATGAGGGCAGAGCCCTCAGGATACCTCTTAAAGGTCTCACCTCAAACACTGTTGCATTGTTGATTAAGTTGCAACACATGAGCTTTGAGACACAATAACAGGTAGTACAATAGCAAGTAGTATGAACATTTTAACAATATTAAATACTGGGATAACTTTAAATACTGAATACCTTTCAATGTATTTGTATTATCTACATTTTTTCATCAATGTTTTGTAGTTTTTAGTATACAGATATTTCACCTCCTTTGGTTAAATTTGCTCAAGTATTTTATTGTTTGATACTATTGTGAATGGGATTGATTTCTTAATTTCTTTTTCAGATAGTTTGTTGTTAGTATAAAAGAATGCTGATTTTTGTGTGTTGGTTTTGTACCTTACAAGTTTGCTTTATTCATTTATTAGTTCTAACAGTTTTAGGATGGAGCTGTTAGGATTTTCTAAATATAAGATTATGTCATCAGCAAACAGACACACTTTCACTTCTTCCTTTCCATTTGAGTGCTTTTTATTTTTTGTCTAGTTGCTCTGGCTAGAACTTCCAGTACTGTATTGAATAGAAGCATGAGAGTGGGCATCCTTATCTTATTCCTGATTTTAGACGAAAAGCTTTTGATTTTTCGCTGTTGAGTATATTAGCTGTGTGCTTTTCATGTTCAGCCTTTATTGTGCTGAAGCACATTCTTTATATGCCAATTTTGTTGGAAGTTTTAATGATGAAATGATGTTGAATTCTACCAAATGCCTTTTCTGCATATATTCAGATGTTCATATCGTTTTGTCCTTTCTGTTAAATATGGTATATCACATTTATTGATTTGCATATCCTTGCATTCCTGAGATAAATCCCACTTGATCATGGTGAATGATCCTTTTTAGTGTACTGTTAAAATCAGTTTGCTAGTACTTTGCTGAGGATTTTTTTAATGTATGTTCATCAGGGATATTGGCTTCTAATTTTCTTTACTTGTGGTGTCCGTTTGGCTTTGGTATCAGAATAATCGTGGCCTCATAAAGTGAGTTTGGAAGTATTTCTCCTTAAGTTTTTTTGGAAGAGTTTGAGAAGGGTTAGTATTAGTTCTTCTTTAAATGTTTGGCAGAATTCCACTGTGAAGCCCTCCTGTCCTAGGCCTTTCTTTTGAGGGGAAATATTTTAGTATTCAATCAGTGTCTTTACTCATCTGTTCAGATCTTTTATTTCTTCTTGATTCAGTCTTGGTAGGTTGTATGTTTCTAGGAACTTAACCATTTCAATTTGTTGACATATAACTGTTCATAGTAGTCTCTTATGACCCTTTGTATTTCTGTCGTATCAGTTGTAATAACTCTTCTTTCATTTCTGATTTCGAGTTATCTCCCTTCTTTCCTTAGTCTGGCTAAAGGTTTGTTGATTTTGTTTACTATTCAAAAAACCAATTCATTCCATTGGTCTTTTGTTGTCTTTGTAGTCTCTATTTCATCAATTACTGCTCTGATCGTTATCATTTTTTCCTACTATTGATTGTGGGCTTAGTTTGTTCTTCTTTTTCTAGTTCCTGAAGGGTTAGCATTAAGTTGTTTATTTGAGATTTTCTTGTTGTTATAAACATTTATTGCTAAAAACTTCCCTCTTAGAACTTGTTTTGCTGCATTCCGTAAGTTTTAGTATGTTGTGTTTCTGTTTTCATTTGTCTCAATATATTTTAAAATTTCTCTTTTGGTTTCTTCTTTGACCCATTGGTTGTTTGGGAGCATGTTATTAATTTTCATGTATTTGTGAGTTTCCAAAATTCCTCCTGTTATTAATTTCTCCTTTTATGCCCCTGTGATTGGAAAAATACTTGATGTTGTTTTTGATCTTAAGTTTTTATCTAAGATTATCTGGCAGACTTAGAAAACATTTATTTTTTTTATATTGATGCATAAGAGATGTACATAATTTGGGGGTACATGTGATAATTTAATATATGCATGTAAAATGTAAAGATCAAATCAGTGTAATTGGGATGGCCATCATCTTAAATATTTGTCTTTGTGCTAAAACTACTGGAATTTTTCTCTTCTAGATCTTTTGAAATACACAATAGATTATTGTAAACTGTAGCCACCCTACTGATCTATCTAACACTGGGTCTTATGAGACCCGCTTTTTAAAAAAAATTCCCACGTGTGAGTGGGAATACATGATATTTGTCTTTCTATGCTTGCCTTATTTCACTTAACATAATGTCCTCCAGTTCCAGCCACATAGCTGCAAATGACATGATTTCATTTTTATTTTTATGGCTGAATAATATTCTATGGTGTGTATATACCATTCTTAAATCTATCTGTTAGTGGGCACTTAGGTCAATTCTATATTTTGGCTATTGGAAATTAGTACTGCAAAAAACATGGAAGTGCAGATGTGTTTTCAACATACTGATTTTCTTTCTTTTGGGTATATACCTAGTAATGGAATTGCTGGATTACATTTTTAGTTCTTTGAAAACTCTCCGTACTGTTCTCCATAGTGACTATACTAATTTACATTTCTACCAACAGTGTACAAGTGTTCCCCTTTCTCCACATCCTTGCCAGCAGCATCCATTTTTGCCTATATTTTTGGTAAAAGCCATTTAACTGGGGTGACATCATATCTCATTGTATTATGATTTGCATTTCTCTTAGGATTAGTGATGTTGAGCATTTTTTCATGTAACTGTTGGCCATCTATGTGTCTTTTTTTTTTTTTTTTGAGGCAGAGTCTCCTCTGTCACCCAGGCTGGAGTACAGTGGCATGATCTCAGCTCACTGCAGGCTCTGCCTTCCAGGTTCACGCCATTCTTCTGCCTCAGCCTCCCTGAGTAGCTGGGACTACAGGCGCCCGCCACCATGCCTGGCTAATTTTTTGTATTTTTAGTAGAGATGGGGTTTCACTGTGTTAGCCAGGATGGTCTCGATCTCCTGACCTCGTGATCTGCCTGCCTCTGCCCCTAAAGTGTGGGATTACAGACATAAGCCACAGCGCCCGGCCTGTGTGTCTTCTTTTGAGAAATGCCTATTCAAATATTTTGCCCATTTTAAAATCAGAGTGGGGTTTTGTTTTGTTTTTGTTTTGCCACTGGGTTGTTTGAATTTTGTATGTATTCTGGTTATTAATCTCTTATCAGATGAGTAGTTTGCAAATATTTTCTCCCATTCTGTAGGTTGGCTCTTCACTTTGTTAATTGTTTCTATTGCTGTGCAGAAGCATTTTGTCTTGGCATGATCCTGTTTGCCCAGTTTTGTTTTTGTTTTGTTGCCTGGGGTTTTGAAGTCTTACACACACAAAAAAAATCTTTGCCCACACCAAAGTCCTGGAGCATTTCTCCAGTGTTTTCTTCTAGTAGTTTTATAGTTTCAGGTCTTAGATTCAACTCTTAATCCATTTTGATTTGATTTTTGTTTACATTGAGGGATAGGAATCTAGTTTCATTCTTCTGCATGTGGTTATCCAGTTTTCCCAGTACCATTTATTGAAAAGACTGTCCTTTCCCCATTGTATGTTCTTGGCACCTTAGTTGAAAATTAATTGGCTGTAAATGTATGGGTTTATATCTTGGGTCTCTATTCTGTTCCACTGGTCTCTGTGTCTGTTATTATGCCAGTACTATGCTGATTTGGTTACTATAGCTTTGTAGTAAATTTCAAAGACAGGTAGTTTGATGCCTCTAGCTTTGTTCTTTTTGCTCAGGATTGCTTTGACTATTCAGGGTCTTCTGTGATTCCATATAAATTTTGAAACTTTTTCTATTTCTGTGGAAAAAAGTCATTGGTATTTTGATAGAGATTGCATTGAATTTAGAAATTGCTTTGGGTAATATTGTCATTTTAACAATACTCTTCCAATCCATGAGCGTGGAATATCTTTCTGTTTTTTGTGTGTGTCTTCAGTTTCTTTCATTAGTGTTTCATAATGTTTCTCATATAGAAACTTTCACTTTTCATCTTTCACTTCTTTGGTTAATTTGATTCCTACATATTTTATATTATTTGTAGCTGTTGTAAATGTGATTGCCTTCTTGATTTCTTTTTTCAAATGTTTTCTGTTGGTACATATAAATGCAACTGTTTTTTGTATGTCTACTTTGTATCCTGCAACTTTCCTAAACTTGTTTATCAGTTCTAACAGTTTTTTTTGATGGAGTCTTTAGGTTTTTCTAGGTACAAGATCATGTAATCTGAGAACAAGGCTAATTTGACTTCTGCCTTCCAGTTTGAATGCCTTTTATTTCTTTCTCTTGCCTAATTGCTCTGACCAGGACTTCTAATACTATATTGAATACAAAGAGTGAAAATGGGTATCTTGTCTTGTTCCAGATCTTCGAGGAAAGGCTATCAAATTTTCCCCATTCAGTACAATGTTAGCTGTGGATTTGTTGTATATGACCTTTACTATTTTAAGATATGTTCCTTCTGTGCCAATTTTGATGAGGGTTTTTATCATAAAAGGATGTTGAATTTTATCAAATGCCTTTTTGAAATTTGTTAAAATAATCATATGGTTTTTCTTCTTGGTTCTATTGATGTGCTACATCACATTTGTTGACTCACATAAGTTAAACTATCCTTCTATCTCTGGAATGACTCCCACTTAACCATGGTAAATGAGTTTTTAATGTATAGTTGAATTCCATCAGCTAATATTTTGTAGAGAATTGTGGCATCTATGTTTATCAGTAATATTGGCCTGTAATTTTCTCTTTTCTTTGTGTCTTTTTCTGCTTTTGGTATCAGGGTAATGCTGGCTTCATTTTCTTAGTCTAGCTAAAGGCTTATCAATTTTATCTTTTCACAAAACCAACTTTTGTGTTGTTGATCTTCTGTATTTTTTCTTCAGTTTTAATTTTATTTATTTCAGCTCTCATCCTTGTTATTCCCTTCCTTTTGCTAATGTTCACTTGGGATTGTTTTTCTTTTCTAGTTCCTTGAGGTGTATTGTTAGGTTGTTTATTTGAAGGCCTTCTACTTTTTTGACATATGTGCTTATTGCTCTAAACTTCCCTCTTATTACTGGCTTTTATTGTATCACATAGATTTTGATATGTTTTATTTCCATTTTAATTTGTTTCAGAAAATTTTTACATTTCCTTCTTAATTTCTTCATTGATTTATTGGTTGGTTAGGAGCATGTTGTTTAATTTCCATGTGTTTGTGACGTTTCTAAGGTTCCTCTTGTTAATGATTTCTAGTTTTATTTCATTGTAATCAGAAAAGGTACTCGATATGATTTCTACTTTTTAGAATTTTTTGAAACTTGTTTTGTGCCCTAAGATATGATCTATGCTGGAGAATCCATGTGCTGACAAAAAGGATTTGTATTCTGCAGTAGTTGGGTAAAATGTTCTGTGTCAGTCAGTCAGGCCTACTAGGTCTAGTGTGTAGTTTAAGTCTGATGTTTCTTTGTTGATTTTTAAAATCTTGGAAGATCGGTCCATTTCTAAGAATGGGGTGTTAAAGTCCTGTACTATCATTGTGTTGCAGCCTGTCTTTCCCTTTATCCCTTTAGGTCTATTAATGTTTGTGTTATATACCTGGGAGTTTAGGTGTTGGGTGCACAGATGTTTAATACTTATAATTATTATTTTCTCTTGCCTAATTGGTTCCTTTATCATTATGTAGTTATCTTCTTTACCTCTTTTTACAGTCTTGATTGTAATATATTTTATCTGATCTAAGTATAGCTACTCTTACTCTTTTTTGGTTTCTAGTTGCATGGTATATCATTTTCCTCTCTTTCACTTTCAGTCTATGTGTGTCTTTATAGGTGAAGTGGGTTTCTTGTAGGCGCTGTATACCTCTGTTATGTTTCTTTAGCTATTCAGCCACTTTATGCATTTAATTGGATAATTGAGTCCATTTATGGTCAGTGTTGTTATTAAGGACTTATTACTGCCATTTTGTTACTTATCTTCTGGTTGTTTTGTAATTTTTCTTTTTTACTTTCTTACTGCCTTCCTTTATTGTTAAGTGATTTTCTCTGTTAATATGTTTTAATTCAATGCTTTTTATTTTTAGTGAATCTATTACAGGTTTTTGCATTGTGGTTACCATGAGTCTTAGAAAAACTATACCAAGTTATTTTAAAGAGATGACAACTTATATTAGATCACAAAGAAAAAAAAACCCAAAGAAAAAATGAAGAAGAAACTTCATTCCTTCCCCCCACCCCACATTTTGAGCTTTTGTTGTCTCAATTTGTATATTTTTATATTTTCTATCTCTTAACAGTTTGATATAGCTATTGTTTTTGATAGATTTGTCTTTTGGGCTTCATGCCAGGAGTATGAGTAGATTACACACCATAGTTACAGTACTAGAATATTCTGTGTTTGTTCACATATTTAATTTTACCAGTGGGTTTTATGGCTTTAAATACATTGTTTAATGTCAGTGTTTTTCTATTTCAGATTGAAGAATTTCCTTTAGCATTTTTTGTAAAACTATTCTGGTGGTGGTGTATTAGCTCAGCTTTTGTTTGTCAGGGAAAATACTTCAATCTGTCTCTCATATTTGAAGTATAAGTTTGCTGGACACAGTATTCTTGGTTAGTAGGGGTTTGTTTTGTTGTTACATTTAGCACTTTGAAAATGTCATTCCACTTTCTACTGGCCTGTATTCTTTCTGTTGAGATGTCTCTTGTCAAATTGGAGCTCCTTTATATCTTATTTGCTTCTTTTCTTTTGTTGCTTTAGGATTCTCGGTGTCCTTGACCTTTGAGAATTTGATTATTATATGACTTGGAGTAGTAGTATTTGGGTCAGTTCTATTTGGTGTTCTCTGACCTTTTTGTACCTGAATATTTATATCTCTCTCAGGCTTTCAAAAGTTTTTAATATTATTTATCTTGTAGACAGTCTTCACTGCTTTTCATTATTTTTTCTCTTAAATTTATTAAGACTTGTTTTGTGGCTGTATTAGTCCGTTTTCATGCTCCTGATAAAGACATACCCCGGACTGGGCAATTTACAAAAGAAAGAGGTTTATTGGACTTACAGTTCCATGTGGCTAGGGAGGCCTCACAATTGTAGTGGAAGGTGAAAGGCATGTCCCACATGGCAGCAGACAAGAGAAGAAAGCTTGTGCAGGCAAACTCCCCTTTCTAAAACCATCAGATCTCTTGAGGCTTATTCACAGTCACGAGAACAGCATGGGAAGGACCTGCCTCCGTGATTCAATTACCCCCCACTGGGTCCTTCTCACAAAACATGGGAATTCAAGATGAGATTTGGATAGGGAGACAGCCAAACCATATCATTCCACCCCTGGCCCCTCCCAAATCATGTCCTCACATTTCAAAACCAATCATGCCTTCCCAACAGTCCCTGAAAGTCTTAACTCATTTCAGCATTAACTCAAGAGTCCACAGTTGTTCAAAGTCTCATCTGAGACAAGGCAAGTCCCTTCCACATATGAGCCTGTAAAATCAAAAGCAAGTTAGTTACTTCCTAGATAAAATGGGGGTACAGCTATTGGATGAATACAGCCATTCCAAATGGGAGAAAGCAGCCAAAACAAAGGGGCTACAGGCCCCATGCAAGTCTGAAATCCAGCAGGGCAGTCAAATCTTAAAGCTCCAGAATGATCTTCTTTGACTCCATGTCTCACATCCAGGTCACGCTGATGCAAGAGGTGGGTTCCCACAGTCTTGGGCAGCTCCGCCCCTGTGGCTTTTTGGGGTACAGCCTCCCTCCCGGCTGCTTTCACAGGCTGGTGTTGAGTATCTGCAGCTTTTCCAGGTGCACAGTAGAAGCTGTCGGTGGATCTACCTTTCTGGGGTCTGGAGGACAGTGGCCCTCTTCTCATGGCTTCACTAGTCAGTGCCCCAGTTGGGACTTTGTGTGGGGGCTCTGATCCCACATTTCCCTTCTGCACTGCCATAGCAGAGGTTCTCCATGAGGGCGCTGCCGCTGCAGCAAACTTCTGCCTGGGCATCCAGGCATTTCCATGCATCTTGTGAAATCTAGGTAGAGGTTTCCACACCTCAGTTCTTGACTTTTGTGCACTGGCAGACTCAACACCACATGGAAGCTGCCAATGCTTGAGGTTTGCATCCTCCGAAGCCATGTCCCGAGCTCTATGTTGGCCCCTTTCAGCCATGGCTGGAGTGGCTGGGATGCAGGGCACCAAGTCTCTAGGCAGCACACAGCACAGGAACCCTGGGCCTGGCCCAGGAAACCCCTTTTTCCTCTGAGGCCTCCAGGACTGTGATGGGAGGGCCTGCCACAAAGGTCTCTGATGCCTTGGATACATTTTCCCCATTGCCTTGGAGATTAACATTCAGCTCCTGGTTACTTTTGCAAATTTCTGCAGTCAGGTTGAATTTCTCCTCAGAATATGGGATTTTCTTTCCTATCACATTGTCGGGCTACAAATTTTCTGAACTTCTATGGTCTGCTTCCCTTATAAAACTGAATTCCTTTAACAGCACCCAAGTCACCTCTCGAATGCTTTGTTGCTTAGAAATTTCTTCTGCTAGGTACCCTAAATTACCTCTGTCAAGTTAAAAGTGCCAAAAATCTCTAGGGCAGGGGAAAAATTCCACCCGTCTCTTTGCTAAAACATAACAAGAGTCACCTTTGTTCCAGTTCCCAACAAGTTTTTCATCTCCATCTGAGACCACCTCAGCCTGGATTTCATTGTCCGTGTCATTATCAGCATTTGGGTCAAAGCCATTCAAGTCTCTAGGGAGTTCCAAACTTTCCCACATTTTCCTGTCTTCTTCTGAGCCCTCCAAACTGTTCCAACCTCTGCTTGTTACCCAGTTCCAAAGTTGCTTCCATATTTTTGGGTATCTTTTCAATAGCACCCTATTGGTACCACCCTATTGGTACCAATTTACTGAATTAGTTCATTTTCATGCTGCTGATAAAGACATACCCAAGACTGGGCAATTTATAAAAGAAAGAGGTTTATTGGACTTACAGTTCCATGTGGCTGGGGAGGCCTCACAATCATGGTGGAAGGTGAAAGGCACGTCTCCCATAGTGGCAGACAAGACAGCTTGTGCTAGCAATCTCCCCTTTTTAAAACCATCAGATCTTGCGAGACTTATTCACAATCATGAGAACTGTATGGGAAAGACCTGCCCCCCTGATTCAATTACCTCCCAGTGGGTCCCTTCCACAACATGTGAGAATTCAAGATGAGATTTGGGTGGGGACACATCCAAACCATATCACTGGCCTAACATATGATCTGTCTTGGAGAATGCTTCATTTGCACTTGAGAAAAATCTGTATTCTGTTATTGGATGAAATAGTCTGTCTATGTCCATTAGGTCTATTTGGTCTAAGGTGTTCAAGTCCACTGTTTCTCTCTTTATTTTCTGTCCAGATGATCTATCCATTGTTGAAAGTGGAATATTGTTGTCCCCTTCTATTACTGTATTGCAGTCTATCTCATACTTCAGATCTGTTAATATTTGATTTATATATTTAGGTTCTCTGATGTTGGGTTCATACTCATTTTAAATCACGTTTTTTAAATTTTAAATTGTGATTTTTTACTTTTTCCTAGTTCTAATACTCAACATATGTTTATTTATTCATTGAGCATCTAATTGTTACAGGCTCCAGGTATGATACCATTTGTGATCCAAAGTTATGAACACTTGTTCTCTAGGAAGATGCACTTGAGTAGGGAGACAAGCAGAAGGACTCCAAGGAGTCTAAGAAGAGACAGAGAGTCTTTGTGATTAAGGTGGGCGGAAGACCCAGGGAGGGCCTTAGAAGATGATGGTGCTCATGCTGAGACTTGAAGGGTAGTCTATTATTCTTCAAAAAATGGCAGTCAGAAAAGGGTATTTAGGCAATGAGGACAATATTAGTAGCACCTTGGAATGACAGGATGTCTCTACCATTCAAAGGTAATGTTAAGACTCTAGTTTCCTTGGACTATAGATTTTCTTTATGGGGGTAGTGAAAGATAGGCCTGGACAGATAGGCTGAGCACATGATACATGGTCTTGAATTCTAAAATTATAGTGTTAACATCTCTTCAGACATGAAAAGAAATGTAGAAGAGACAAACTATTCAGAGGAAATAACAGTAGTGTTATTATTAGACATTAAGATATTTAGGAAAAGAAACTGGTTTGGAGAGATGACACTTATTATTGGTTTATTCAGTGTGAAGGACATTTATGCAAAGGTGAAACACCAGATCACAGCTCAACACAGAGGTTCATCCAAGAGCTGGTAGCTGGGAGTTCACTGTCAGTATCTTGAGACTTGATGAACTAGATAAAGAGACTAAAGGAGATAAGCCAGCTGAGAATAGAGCATTGGAAAAGGCTGAATTCGGTGAACAAGAGGAGGAGACAAAAAGGAGGCAGCAAGAGAGTGGTCAGAGAAATGCTTGAAACAGGATACTGTAATATCATAGAGAAGTCAAGGCATGAGGTTTTTCCCTCAAAGAAGAGTCAAGTATGTTAAATACCTAGAGTAGAGAAAAATGAGCAGTAGAGGTCATTGTACTCAGTGACTTTCTGAGATTTCAGTGTCATAGAATAGCGAGAAATACTAGCTACACTGCATGGCATTAAAACAAGCACTGCTGAGCTAAACATTGAGTCCCCTTGGACACAAAGAAGGGAATGATACACACTGGGGCCTAGTTGAGAGTGGAGGGCAGGAGGAGGGTGAGGATCAAAAACCTACCTGTCAGGTAGTATGCTCATTACCTGGGTGATGAAATCATGTGCACACCAAACCCCCATAACATGCAATTTACCTATGTAACAAGCCTGCATATGTACCCCCCCGAACCCAAAATAAATGTTGGAAGGGAAAAAAAGACACATGAGGACAGATTTAAAACATTTAAGTTAGGCAGATATGTAATGCTGTGTGATAGAAGCGTTTCAGACATAACATATTTTAATTAAAATAGAGTTTGTTAGCTTTTCTTTTAATTTAAACATGAGAAACAAAAACCACATTAATTTTAGCATTCTTTTCAAAATAAAACTGCAACCAATACTTGAAAAAACAAAACAAAAACAAGCACTGGTGATAGGAGAGCTGTGGAGCTTAGCAGTAAACTGAAAAGAGAGGAAAGTGGAAGCTGGAGGGCCTAGCAGGTTGGTGGGGGGCAGTTTGTTTGTTTGTTTGTTTGAGACAGAGTCTCACTCTGTTGCCCAGGCTTGGAGTGCAGTGGCATGATCTCAGCTCACTGCAAGCTCCGCCTCCCGGGTTCACACCATTCTCCTGCCTCAGCGTCCCAAGTAGCTGGGACTACAGGCACCCGTCACCACGCCCAGCTAATTTCTTGTATTTTTAGTAGAGACAGGGTTTCACCGTGTTAGCCAGGTTGGTCTCAATCTCCTGACCTCGTGATCCGCCCACCTCGGCCTCCCAAAGTGCTGGGATTACAGGCGTGAGCCACCGCGTCCGGCCTATTTTTTTAAGATTAATAAACACATACCTACACAATCTTGGCATGACTAATAGGCAGGGATGAGGGGAAGAGCAATGAAAGAATACAGTTTAATTCCCAGTGCTGAACCCCCAATACACAGTATTTTTTTTCTGCCTGCAATAGGTGCAGGGCCTTCTTGAGAAAGACATATGAGATAACAGTTGCATATATTTATCTTTTTTTCTTTTTGGAAAAATGTTAATATAAATATTTACTACCATTAATTCACTCATTCAGTCATTTAGCAAAAACTTATTAAATGCCAGTTCCAGATATTACATGCTAGGTCTGAGAATCTAGCAATAAACAGAGTAGATATAGTGCCTCCCTCATAGCACTCACATTCTACTAAATTTAGCTACTATTTAAAATTCTTTGCCTTTATTTTAGGTTCAGTTGCAGACTCTTCTTCAAAGCAAGTATGTAGAATATTTCATTGAGCAAGTGTTAAGCTGGCAAAATAAATTAAACATAGCAGACTTGGTCATCTTCACTTGGATGGAAGTCCAGCGAACTTGGTCTCACCTGGAAAGCATTTTTGTCTGTTCAGAAGATATTCGAATCCAGCTTGTGAAAGATGCTAGAAGATTTGATGGGGTGGATGCTGAATTTAAGGTTTGTCAAAGACAGGCTGTATGCTATTCTAGCAAAGTTTTGTAAAGTAACATGATTTTGTTGAGGATCGTATTTATAAAAATGAATGCATTTTTGCATGAGTAAGCAGGAGTCAGGAGACTTTTCCTGCAAAGGGCCAGGTAATAAATATTTCAGGCTGTGTGGATCATGCAGCCTGTCTAACACCTTCTGAATGCTGCCATTACAACATGAAAGAAGACATGGGTAATAAACAAATGGATATGGTTATATGCCAATAAAACTTTACTTGTAGACACTGAAATTTGAATTTCACATAGTTTTCATGTGTCACAAAATACACTTTTTTTAATTTTTTTTTCAATGATTTAAAAATGTAGGCTAGGCTCGGTGGCTCACACCTATAATCCCAGCCTTTTGGGAGTCCATGGTAGGAGGATGACTTGAGGCCAGGAGTTCGAGACAAGCCTAGGCAGTATAGTGAGATCCCTTCTCTACTAAAAAAATTTAAATAATTGGCTAGGCAAGGTGGCCCAAGCTTGCAGTCCTAGCTACTTGGGAGGCTGAGGTGGGAGGATCACTTGAGCCAAGGTAGTTTGAGGTTGCAGTGAGCTATGACTGCAGCACTGCACTCCAGCCTGGGTGACAGAATGAGACCCTGTCTCCAAAATAAATTTAAAAACCATTTTTAGCTGCTAGGTCATGCAAAAACAAACATCAGGCCATATTTGTCCCATGCACCATAGATTGCCGACCCTTATGGTAATAAAGGTAAACAGATTCGTCTTCAGAAGTAAAAGACTGAGAAAGGACAACAGGTAGAAAATAGTACTACTAGTTTCGGTTTTTCTTTTCTGTAAAAGCCATAGAAAGCGCGTGGCATGGTGCATGTAATGATAATTGATTGGAGAGATTTCTAGCAAAGGAGAGTGACTATTTCTCATAAAAATTGAGATTAAAAGGTTTTTTCTTTCTACCTAAGGTAGAAGTCACAGATAAATTTTAAGTCATTTAACTTTTGAGGAAGAAAAAATAGATTGTTTATATCTCTCTCATTTTTATACGTAGGTGTGCTTTTTAAGATTCTGGGTGCTCTCTCATTCTCTGTCTCTCTCTTTCCCTCTCTCCCTTCCTCCCTTTCTCCCTTCCTCTCTTTCTCCCTTTCTCTCTCCTCCTCCTCCCGCTCTGCCCCCACCTCCTCCTACCTGTCTCCCTTTCTCTTCTTTCTCCTCTTCCCATTCTCCCTTCCTTGTCTCCTTTTGCCTTTATTCTTTTTCGTTTGATTTAGAAGAGAAAAATTCTGTGTGGGCCTAAAGTGGTGACAATGCTTATTATCACATTTATTTTTATAAAAACGGTGTGCTTCTACATTGCTTTTGATCTTCATCTAAGAGTTGAAAAGCAAAAGTAAACAGATGTGGTGTCAGACATTCTTAGAAGTATTTTTGACCTTGCCTCTTCATTCTTTGTTCTTCATTTTTTTAATTCTTGAAATGATTAAAAGTTTAGAAAAGATAGTTCTAATATCCACGGCCCCGTATTGTACTTTCATACAGGAGTTAATGTTCAAGACAGCCAAAGTAGAAAATGTGTTAGAAGCAACATGCAGACCTAATCTCTATGAAAAACTTAAAGATTTACAGTCCAGGTAAGAATAAAGCTATATAAGATAATCAATTTACTGTAATTTTATGAAGTCTTTTTCACATACCTAATAGTATTTAATACTGTGTTATGGAGGTGCAACCTCTACTAAATTATTTTGTAATTTTGCTTATAATTATCTAGTTGTCTCGTACATATGACATGGAACATATATATAGTAAGTTAATGTAAATAAACCCAAAAATATTTGTTTTCTGAGAGGAGTATTATACTAGTAAAATTAGAGTATCTTATTATCAAGAGAAATGACATGATTGATTGATCAATTATTTCCTCAGACTATCCTGTAAATATTGATTGAGCACCTGGGATTGCACTCAGTTAATGTAGTCCTTTAGTTTCTATGTAGTTTCATTTTATTAGAAATTATCCTGAGGGAGCACAGTAGCATTTTTTAAATCATGGTCCCAAGGGCCATTTGTAAAGTAATTTTCACATTTAATTCTATAAGAGTTAGTGGTCATAAGAATATTCTGGCTTTTGATTAAAAATGAGCAGATCTGCTACTAAAATGATGGGTTGTGGAACTGCGATCCTTTTTTTTATTGCAAGATAAGGAGAAGATCTAGATAAAATTTTATATTACATAAACAAAGCAGTTTTATAGTCTGAAAGATTTTTTGGTAACGAAAAGGGCGAAGTTAATTATTTCAGTTGAGTAATGCTCTTTGGGGCTTTGGGGCTCTGCCTCTGGGTCATTTCTGCTCTGCTAAGGGCAATAAAGTGGAACCAATTCTGGATCTTATGACTCCTCTGAATACCTGACAGGAGGGAAGTCACTTGTGTTTTGTAGACATCCAGTGGGGGAAAAGAAGGCTGTAAACCAATTACATCTTACGAGTGCATTTTGCTCTCAGGTTGAAGGATGGCAACCTAGTCTTCTCCACTGCTGTTTAGGAGTGTCATTCGGAAAAGCAATGAATAACGTAAACCTAAGTCTAATTCATATTTAGCCACAGCTAATGGTGTGTGTGTGTGTGTGTGTGTGTGTGTGTGTGTGTGTGTGTGTGTGTGTGTGTGTGTGTGTGTATTTGGCATAGTACTCTTCTACTTGGCATAATGTATATTAGTCATAAGCAAGATAGATGATGGTGTCAAAAAGAAGGAAGTAAGCTACCTATTAAACAGTGAGTTTACTATAATGAATGGACATAGAGGACTTGAGTTTTGTTTTGCTGAAGTTTTAATGACTGAAGGGACAAGATATGCTTAAAAACATTTTTCATTCATATAGGCTTTCTCTTTGTGAAAAAGCTCTCGCTGAATACCTGGAAACCAAGCGCCTAGCCTTTCCTCGCTTCTATTTCATCTCTTCTGCTGATTTACTTGACATTCTCTCAAAAGGAGCTCAGCCTAAACAGGTAATATTTTTTTTGAAAGTCTCGTATTATACTGTGTTAGCTGAGGAATGTCATAGTGTCTCTATCATTGTCAAATGCTACCTGTCATGTCACATGGGCCAGGAACTAGAAAATCTGCAGTTAAAATTTGTAATGTAGCATCAGAGGGATGTCAGAGGCTGTGCAAAAGGGAGTAGGAAGAATAACTGTCTGGTGCTCCGTAAAGAGGAACTATATTAAGTGTGTAAGGCTTACAGTGCTGAAAGAAGTTGATGGAAAGAAACACTGTCGCCAAATCCCCCAGAATTCTGGGACAAGAGCTGGGGCATCCATTGCCTGGTTAGCAGCTTTCCTAGGGGAGAAAGGGTCACTTGGAACAAGATCATAGCTGGTACCTTCTTACTCCTCCCTTCAGAGTCACCTTCATAATTAAGACATTGGGCTTATCTTCAGTGCTGTCCAAGTTAGATTTGTATAATTTCAGGATCATCCCTAATTAACCCTCTAATTTTCCCATATCTCTGCAAAAATAATGCATTGCCTTTTTGCTGATTCCCATGTCAATATTTAAAGCAAATAAAAACAGATACTATCTTGTGTAATCTGAGAGCTCAGATCAGGGACAAACTGTACAAATTCCAGAGCACTCCTTCCTATAAACTTTAAGAGAATGTTGCCTTTCATTTAGACCAACTCAATCATTCCTGTTCACTTAGATCTTAACAGTTGTTGTGGCTGACATAGCTGGCCACTCCTAGAGTTGACTGTATATTACAGATTATTTTAAAACTGAAGCTTGTGCTATATAATTGTGGAGTTTTCTCCATGTTTTTTTTTCTCAGAAAAATTTTACTCTAGATATTTTTTGTGCCATTTTCTTTAGAATGTGTGTCTCTTCACATTGCAGTTCCCTGAATTTTGCTGTTCTTCGGGCACAGTATTTATCTTAATTATTTCTCTCTTGTTCGTCACTTAACTTTGAACCTAAATTCAATTGGTTGGCTATTCTCGTTGTTGATAATACAAGTGCAGTCGTGCTATTAGTAACAGAATTGTTGGACAATTTGGGCAACATGTTCAGGGTCACCACTCAGGTAGTATTGTTTTGTATATTCATGCTAGTTTCCAGATGGCTTTGCAAATAAAATCTCTGTGATTAAATTGACTATGAATCTACTATATCCATCTTTTACATACTTATTAGCACACAATTGGATGCCTTTAAAAAAAGTATTTTGAAACATAATAGTTGTAACTACACTGTACTTCAATAAGCCCCTGAGGGCATCCTCATGACCAGCAGCTGAACCCTCTGCCCAGGGTGACTATATGAGGGTAGCAGGTATTATATTTCACAAAAGTACATGTTTCTGAATACTTTTCAAATCTGAAATGCTTATAATGCAAAATGAATTTCCAGTAAGTAAGTTAGCAGAGAGGTGCATAAATCTGTAAGTAGGTAAGCTTTCTTTTTCTTTTAATCATATTATTTAAATACAATGAACACTTATGTGACTGGTTTATTGAATAATATTAATCCCTTGGAATAACAGTCATGAAACAGTTTTATCTTTCTGCAATTACTAATCTCACATGTGCCCTGCCGAATCTCTTTTCCCAGGTAGCAGATCCCTTAATAATATCTCGGGCAGGTATCGTAATTTCCTGGTCCCCCTTTCTTATTAAAAACTTAAAAAATAAACCAAAAGCAACTCAGCATATTCTAGTTGGAAATTTCCATCTCATCTCCATGTCAAGGCCAAGCTTTCATTTAATAACCTGGTGTTGGGAGGGAGACTTCAGCTTTTTCATCCCCCGTCTCTGTCCATTTATCATGAGGAGGGGTTTAGGGGTGTGATCTGTCTGTCATTGCCCTTTCTTAATGACCGCTCCTGCTTCCCTCACCAGCGGTGACTGTCCATCTTCACCCTTAACAGCAAGGATCCACGTGCTGGATTTCTGGTGGAACAAGTGTGCAGGTCCTCTGGACAAAGGGAACCTCCCCAGGGATGTATATGCCAGAGCCACCCCCACTTTAATCCTCCCAGTTCTTGCTCCTGGCAGTGTAACCAGCCACCTGGTTCCATCTTCCTTCTCCTTTTCTACCTAGGCAGATGTCCAAACAAGGGGCACATCAAAGATTCACTTCCTACTGGTGCCCAGAGTTTTTATGAGTGATTCTCCTATTCCTCTTACTTGACCTTAGAGTGGAGGTTGGGGGACCCAGTCTTCTACCTTACCCACGAAAGGGAAGGGAGATGCCATGGCTTCCCCGTCGTGGCTGATAACTCACACTGTGCAGATGGCCTCCTTTGCCCTCTTCCTCCCTATGGTACTTTCTGTAGAAGGCATGCATGGAGGTAGAGGAGGGTGGGGTGTTGAGATGTGTCTTACCAAACCCTGGAAGGACTAACTGTCCTAACCCATGTCCATTACCTTCAGAATGTGCACATACTCACCACCTCTTTGTCCTTAATTGAAGTCCTAGTCTGTGCTAGAGAAAAAGGTCACTCAGTGAATTCTTGTCACCAACTCTGTTCACCCTCCTTTTAAATCATCAAAAAATCCTTCATGCCTTAGCTAAACTACATGTTGACTCACAGTCTGTGCATCTCTGATGCCAGTTGACTTTTCAAATTTCAGTGATGTGCTTTTTACATCCTTTAAAAAAATTTTTTACAACATGACTTCGGTATTTTACAGAGTGCTGTCTTCTCCATTATCAGTGTGACTTACTGTGGATGTCTCCTCACCTACCCCATTCATAGCATTTTAGCTACGCATTCTAAATCCCTGAATTCCAGGTACATTGCTCAGTACTAGTACCCCTCCTTAATGAATGACTAGATTATATAAGACGTTTGAAACATTTGAAATTATGATGAAGCTGAATGTTAAAATCATAGCATGGAGCTCTCCAAACTCCCTCACAGCTGTGCTGATAAATGCCACCACGCTAACAAAGGGAGATGGGTATTTCTTCTTGCCAGCTAAAGGATCCAGTCCTGTGGCCACAGTATAAACATGCTTACAGTTCTGACACACAGATTTGAAGTGGTTACATATATTTTTGATATATTTTGAAATTTTGGGAAAATTTGTATTCCAAGTTGTGCTCAAAATGTGATTTCATTGAGGTCTTTTCCTGTACACTACGTAAATTTTGAACAATTAAAATGTACATAAAATGCTATCACACTGTTACTAAAGGTATATTATTAGAAGAAGTGTTTAGCAGCCTTTGTGGTACAAATAACCATCCAAGAGTGACTTATTGAGGAGGAGCTAGGGGCCATTTGAGTCATCTAGAGCCATAGTCGGCTTCTTTCCCTGAAAGAAACGGTTCTGCAAATTCAGCATGCATTCTGAATTCTTGCTCACTAAGTATGGAATAGTTAATGCTACAGGCTGTTATGCCAGATAGTGTGATCTTGCCACACTCTCTTACCCTCTTTTCAACATTAGAATCAGTTTCAGACCACCAGACTTAGTCTTTCCGTCCATGCCTTTTGTGCTAGCATTCCTGAATGTGCTCCCTGTAGTGTGACCGAGATAACATGGCAACTGCAGCTTGTGGAGCAACAATGCAATTTCCCCATAAAAGGCGCCCTTTGTGGGTAGATAACTCATCTTGACATCTTGTGAATGACTTGAATTTTCCAGGCGTCCCTCCTTTACTCACCCAAACTCCATTTAAGAGTGTTGGTCCAAGTGAGAGTTTCTGCAGTTAATTGTGGAATGTGATCAGCTTGAATAGACCAGCCAGGGAGGTCTGATAACCACTACAACCGCCATTCTGTAAGCAGAAACCCCCAGTTTAAGATACAAGAGTTGGAATGACAGAGTGATAAAATTGGTGTGTCTAGAATGCTGTCAGTAATTATCAGCTTAGGAGTAAGTTTGGTTAAGGTCAAGTTCTAAAAATATCCTTCCCTCAAAATTTAGCCTGACCTCCCAAGGTTATCGATTAACTAAAGGATGGTGGATACAGGTGCTGCTTAACTTCAATGGTAAAAGTCTCTGGTAGTTGCTGTAGAAATAAAACTTAAAGGTGTATTTGCAGGATTCATTGACATGGTGCAATAGCTATGGACAACTGGCCTGAAGTCCTTATGGGATTCAGTATTAACATTCTTTGGTATTTTTTCCCCTTTCAGAAAAACATTTGTATTTTTTAACTGAACTAGTATAGTTGTTAAAGTCAGACAAAATAATATCAGTTTACCCTTTTGCACCCTTTCAGGTTGTTATATACTACCTTAAAATAACTGACAACTTTGGACAATCAAGGTGTTTTTAACCACTGATTCCTTATGATGTGAAAGGTCTTTTTGTTTGAGAACAGTTTGCACATTTTCTTTCTCTTGTCTATGAAACATTTAACTTCTCCATAAAGGTTAGGTTTGGAGAAGCTAATCCACAATAGAGCTATACTAAAGAAAGACTCGCTGTCAACGTGATTGGCTCTACTTGTGCTTCTAATGGGGTAGCTGTGATTCTTATATGGCTACTGAGCACTTGAAATGTGGCAGCTAAGGAACTGACTTTTTATTGTAATGAATTGCAATTGATTTAAATCTAAAAGTTGATATTTGATTCAGTTATTGGAAAACATTGCGTGTTTGAAACAACTTCGGTGAGTGAATCTACCTTTGCCCCTGCATATTGTATGAAACGCAAATACAGATGTAACATTTTCAGATGAAAAATCCAAATTGAGCTATGCTGTAAATATAAAATACTTACCTGGTTTCAAAGACTTGCTGCAAATAAAATAATGGAAAAGATCTCACTTTTTATATTACTCACATGTTGAATGATAATATTTTGGGATATACTGGATTAAATATACATTAAAATTAATTTCACCTTTTTAAAATATGACTTAATGTGGCTGCTAGATGGTTGTAGCTGTGGAAATTGAAGCCACAATGCATTCTGTAAAATGACAAGATACATATACTCAGGAATGCTTAATGTTTGCATGAAGAAATGCCCTTCAAGGACATCTGCACCAATCTACACACAAGGAAATCTGCCAACTTGTCTTTGGAGAAATCCCCTAAATTACAGCGATGAGACAGATGGCACTCAACTGATACCTCTAATAGACTGTAAATATTGGCATTCAAAAAGGTGCTTGTGAGAAATGAGCTTTATATTAGGTGATAAAAAGCACCATTGGATCTTAAAGGAGCAAATATCTCGACCCCACATTCCCACAAGCACAGTATGTTTTTATGCAGAGCTTCCATTTGGTTATCTTCCTGATAGAGTAAAAGTGTCTCAGCATATGAATTTTAAGAGGATGGAGCTCAATAATCATTCATAGTATGCCAAAACCTTCACTGACAGGAGGATATTCTTCTTTAGAAAATTAATAGGAAAAAGACTCAATATGTACGTGGTAAGTTGAGGGCATGTAAGAATGAATGAGTTTTAGTTAAAATGAAATCCATAAAAAAATTCTAACTTTCCTAAAGGAAGTAGAAAGCTGGAAAGATAAGACGTATCTAATGTGGAGGAAGTGGTTGCTCCTGAGTTTAAGCTGGGGCTGAAGAAGGAATGAGAAAGAAGGAGCAAAAGGACACAGAAAAGGGGCCATGGTTTTGACCATCTTGCCATTGGCTCTATTTACCTGCAGCTGAGGAGGAAGGAATAGAAGCTGCTCATGAAAGTGTAGTCTGTCACAGAAAGTACAGTGTAAGAGCAACTCTGCTTGGCATGACTTATGAATATGTAGTATTTTAAATGGATACCTTAATATAAAGGCAGCCTGATTCACCTAGAGGTTCAGGTATTTAGGTGTATGACAAGAAAATAGAGAATCTACTTTCAAAATAAATGCCATAAATTATATATCCCATGGAGATTATCCTTGATTATCTTCTCAAAATGATGAATATATGGTTAATCACAAATTGTATAGCAATATGCACAATTTTTTCTTCATTTTGCATATGTGTTGCCACTGCATTGTATTCTATTGTAGCCCCTTTGGAATTCTCTCCATAGCCAATGTATAAGTTGTACAACAACATTAAGGTTATTATAATGTGAGATTAAAGTAAAATATCACTTCAATGTTATGAGATCCAAAAATTAAATATTATAAATGTGGGGTCCTGCCAGCGAGGAGTTTCTAGGCCCTTCTCTGGAATCTGAAATTGTTCTGGTCTCAGCCTTGCTTTGATATCACTTGATGAAGGTTGTTCCGTTCCAGCTTAAACTCAGTGGGTAGAGCTTCCAGCTATAACAGATTAGCTTTTAACAGAGTACTGTTCTTTCTGGAAACAACTAGAAAAGCTGGATAAAATATTTAACTAAATCTGTTTAAATGCACTGAAGAGCATTTAAAGAGTATTGAAGAATTAGTGTGCCAGGGGCTAAGATAGCAGCAGAAGAAAGCACAAAGAGATTTGCCGAATGTTTGGTGCTGCTTTTCTCCTCGAGACATTTGATAATTCATAGATGTGGCCAATGGCATGAGAAGCTGATCAGAGCTTTCAAGAGGCTCATGGAACTTGAAAGAAGGAGAGAAATAAAATAAAACTGGAACTCAGGCCCCATTAAGGAGGATATATACAGAGAATCAAACAATAATAATAAATGGTTCTAAGGTGGATTGGATAGAAATTTGCCAGGGTAGGGGGAGGAGGAATCTACTGTATCTAAAAATCAGATATCTGAATCAGATATCTAAAAATTAGATATCTACCATATCTAAGAATCAATTCCAGATGGATGTAGATCTAAATGAGAAAGGTGAAACAAACGATATACAACATGTGACGAAGGATATCTTCATAATCTTGCGCTAAGCAAAATTTTCTTAAATTGGACACAGAAGTCCTAACTATAAACAAAAAAATGGATAAATTTGACTGTGTTAAAATTTTAAAACTTTAGCTTATCAAAAGATGCTGTTAAGAGAATAACAATGCAAGCTGCAAAGTGGGAAAAGGTGTTTGCAATACAAACAAAAGACTCATATATGGAATATATAAAGAACTCCAACAAAAAACAAAGGCAGATAATCTAATATAAAAGTGGGCAGAATACTTAGTTCACAAAAAAAAGATGCGATGGCTAGTAAACATAAGAAAGGTTGCTCAGTTTCAGAAGTCATCAGGGAAATGTAAACCAAAACCACAACAAGATGAGATAACAGGAACTGGATTTACCTTCTTGCCTGAAACAATGAAAAATTTCAACAAAATATATGAAAAACAGCTGTTTTCTAGACGCTGGACATCAGGCAGTGGGGATTCATGACAGATGAGGAACAGGGATTCATCACAGGTGAGGAACAAATGGAGTGAGCACTATGATTGTCTCAGTTTTCTGTCCTGAGAGAGTTTCCAGGCCATAGCACATGAAGGGAAACCCAGAGTCCAAAGTGACTATACTTTGCAGAACTGAGTACCACAGAGGAAAGAGTTGTACAAAGAGAACTCCAGAGACTTATGGAGAGTATTAGGCAGAGTGCTGAATAGTGCACTACATGTGAGGAAACTATCCAGGCCTGGGGAAAGAACTATCAGGTGCCCAATGAGCTCCAACAGGGCAAGAAATAATGGCTGCTTCTACCAACTAGACTTGAAGCCCTTATAATTTATAGGTAGAATACTGACAGGGTCTTTCCTGGTAGCGGGGAATAAATAGCCCTAGATTAGACACTGCTGTAGTCCCACCAAACAAGTCTTAAATAGCAATATCCAAAAGGATCAAACCTTTTGCAAGTAATTTATCCCAGGAAAAAAATCTCAAAAGTATGGGAGTGAAAATATATTCATTTTTAAGCAACGTAAAGTTCACAATGTCTGGCATTGCATTAAAGTTTACTGAGCATGTGAAGAAATAGGAATATTCAACCCATGAAAAAAGAGACAAAACTGACCCAGAACTGACACAGATGATAGACTTAGCCAATAAGATATTAAAAGTAATTATATGTATATTTCATGTGTTCAAAAAGTTAAGTAGAGACCTGGAAAATATCAGAGAGCTTAATATGTGTGCTAGGACTTCCCAAAGTGGGGAACAAGAAGAAAGATAGAAAATATTTGAAAAACAACAGCCAAAAGTTCTCCAAATTGATGAAAAGTACAAAAGTGTAAATTCACAGACTTAAGAAATTTAATGAGCCCAAACACAAAAAAAGGAAAGAAAACTATACCAAATTGCTCAAATTGGTCAAAACAATATAGAAGTCTCAAAATCATCCATAAAGCCATATTTTATACAAATGAACAAACATAAGGATGACAACAGACTTCACATTGGAAACAATGCAAGTAAGCAGACAGTGGAGTAGCAATTTCTTTCTTTCTTTTTTTTTTTTTTTTTGAGACAGAGTCTTACTCTATTGCCCAGGCTGGAGTGTAGTGGCCTGATCTCGGCTCACTGCAAGCTCCGCCTCCCAGGTTCACGCCATTCTCCTGCCTCAGCCTCCCGAGTAGCTAGGACTACAGGCGCCTGCCACCACACCTGGCTAATTTTTTTTGTATTTTTAGTAGAGACGGGGTTTCACCTTGTTAGCCAGGATGGTCTTGATCTCCTGACCTTGTGATCTGCCTGCCTCAGCCTCCCAAAGTGCTGGGATTACAGGCATTAGCCACTGCACCTGGCCTACAGTGGAGTAGCAGTTTCAATGTACTGAAAGAAAAAGAACACCTGTAACCGTAAAATTTTATACCCAGTAAAAATACCTTTTTAAAAAAGGATAGCAAAATAAAGATGTTTTAACACATTCAAAAACTCTTAAGATTTCATCACCACCAGACTGGCACTACAAGAAATGTTAGAGAAAGTTCTTCAAGCAAAAGGAAGATGACACTAGATGGAAATTTGGATCTATACCAAAAAATTATGAACACTGAAATGTCAACTGTATGGAACTAGAAAAAATTGGAGCATTAGCCAATCATTAGAAGATGGAATGGTACCAAAAACATAGAAACATTGAAATAATATATATGTAAATTTAAATACTGGCTCTGTTGATTATAATAACTGGCTATGTTATTGCTTAACCTTTCTGAACCTCAATATCCTTATATACCAAATGAAGAAAGTAGTAGGTATTGTCTGTTTGGCTTCTAAGTAACAGGCAAAACAAAGTGCATAAAGAACCAATAAAAGTATGTAACATACAATAATGTAAAATTGGCCACAAATTCTTTCCCTTCCTGTATCCATGCCCTTTCAATGTGATGTGGCCGTATTGATCAAGGCTAGATACTAGTTCTCCATTTGGGTTGCCATATGACTTGTTTTGGCCACTGTGTCATTAGCAAAAGTTTGAAAATTTTTTGTATACCATCACTTGCCCTTTTGCTGCTCTTTGGAAACCTGTAACCATCCCATCATGATTGAGTCAACCCTAGCCTGGTGGATAATGAGATTAACATGCCCATACCCAAGCTACCAGCTGAGCAACCATCACACACATGAGAGAAGCCACCGATCACCAGCAGGCTACAAATGTGTGGGAGAGTCCAGCTGGACTAGCTGAGGCAACCCAAAACCAACACACTGAATTGTGGCTGATGAAGAAGCCAGTAAATCTTGGCGTGTTTTGTTATACTGCAAAGTTAATTAATATATGTTAGTTATGTATATACATATTTATATATGTGTATGTGGATATACATTCATCAGTATCAAGGACTCTATGTGCTACTGATTTAAAATAAAATATTTTACTTGAAATTTAAAAACAAAGCAAAGAATTGATTAAAACAAGTACTAATCCAAGTTTTTGTTTTCTTTATTTCTTTAATTTTTTTCCCTTCCTGAATACCTTGATATCATTGTTTTGACATCAGTGAGTTTGGGAAGATTGGTGAAAACATCATAAGTTAATGTGTTTCTCTTTACTTAAAATACTCTGCCTAGTAAAGTATTCATTTTCCCTTCTCTTTTTAATTTGTGTAGATATTTCCTAAATTGTTGATATGATTTGGGATTCAAAAAGCACATATACTTGCTCATACAATGAGATATCAAGATCAAACCCACCAAAGGCTAAAATTAAAACTCACTAAACAATGGAAAGGATGTGGAGTAATGGGAATGTTCATATCTAGCCACCAGTATTATAAGTTAGTACAACTACTTAGGAAAACTGTTTAACAGCATTTTCTAAATAGGAATATATCATACATTTTTATCTAGCAGTTCACCTTTTCAGTGTACACTCAGCAGAAATACATAGATGGACCAAAAGAAGTATACAAGAATTTTCATAGCCACTTTATTTATAATAGTCCAAAATGGGAAACAATTTAAATGTCCCTTAACAGTGGGATGGCTAAATATATTTATATATTGTATTGTCTTTATACAATGGAATACCACATAGCAATAAAAATGAAGAAAACCTAGTGGTATACCAAATAACATGAATAAATTCAAGTGACATAATATCGAACTATAGGAGGCAGATGCAAAAGAGTACGTACTATGTGAATTCACTTCTATAAAGATAATGTCCCTTCTTAGAGAAATAGTAACTGGCATGCACCATGAGGAGTCTTATGGGTGCTGGTATCCTACTCTTTTTTTTTTTTTTCTGGAGATGGAGTCTCACTCTGTCACCCAGGCTGGAGTGCTGGAGTGCAATAGTGCAATCTCGACTCACTGCAACCTCCACCTCCTGGGTTCAAGCAATTCTTATGCCTCAGCCACCTGAGTAGCTGGGATTATAGGTGTGCACCACCGTGGCCAGCTAATTTTTGTATTTTTAGTAGAGGTGGGGTTTTGCCATGTTGGCCAGGCTGGTCTCAAACTTCTGGCCTCAGGTGATCTGCCTGCATTGCCTCCCAAAGTGCTGGGATTACACATGTGAGCCCCCATGCCCAGCGACTGTTCTATTCCTTAATCTTGTGGTAAGCACAAGAGTTGTGCTTACTTTGTTAAAATTTATTAAGTTGTACACACATGATTTTTTCCCATTTTTCTGCATATATGTATTCCAATTTCCAAAAGTTTATTTTAAAAAAACCCAGCATTTGTGTTGTGAACACATTTACATAAAATTATACAATTTATGCATGTAAACATTTTATGAAAGAAACACCAAATCAACCTTATATGCGCTGATATATGGATATGTTTAAGTTACAGTAATAAGTGAGAAATCAAATTACAAAATATTATACTGTGATTTTATTTTTGGTAAAAGCAAATCTGGATTATGTAAGTAATTGCATGTTCATTATTGAAAGTTTGACAAATATAGAAATACATTGAAAAGTTGAGATTAATATACTCATTGCTATTTTTGAGTTATTATAGTTTTTTAAATGTGTCTGTGTTTGTGAGTTATAACATATATACTTAATCAAAATTGTAATATTCCTCTACAATTTGATGTTTCATAGCTGTAAGAGGTTTCATTTTATGAATGTGCCATACTGATTTAACTAGCTTCTAGAAGGCCTTTTTTTTTTTTTTCCCAATTTAGGTTCTTAACCATATTGCATGCCTGTTTCCCTGTACTATCACCAAAACTGTTATTTAATTTTATTATTTTATTATTATTTTTTTCTTTGGAGATGGAGTTTCGTTCTTGTCGCCCAGGCTGGAGTGCAGTGGTGCAATCTCAGCTCACTGCAACATCTGCCTCCCATGTTCAAGCGATTCTCCTGCCTCAGCCTCCAGAGTAGCGGGGATTACAGGCACATGCTACCACACCCAGCACATTTTTGTATTTTTAGTAGAGTTGGCATTTCACCATATTGGCCAGGCTGGTCTCAAACTCCTGACCTCAGGTGATCCACTTGCCTCTGACTCCCAAAGTGCTGGGATTATAGGCGTGAGCCACCATGTCCGGCCCCAAACTGTTATTTAACAAAAAAAAAAACACATGCAACTATTTACTGTTTTGACACATTGACTTAAGTTTTTACACATGTAAAAATCATGGACTCACTTTATCTCATTCTAGAGAATATCATCCACAAAAGACCAGGGCTGCCCATATTTTGGTCATGATTTATATTCTTACAAATATTATTATGAATATTGTCATTATGAATAAATTAGTTAATGAAAACATATGAATGAGTCCTGAGGTGCTTACCAGGCCAGGAGTGGCACTAGGCTTTGTGTATATTTTATCCCATTAATAAGCGGCAGCAGCATCTTTAGGTAGATAGGGCAAATACGAACTTAGATACAGGCAGAAAGCAAGCTGTATGGTTTGAGAATATAATTGTAAGCTGTAGTAATTTCATCTTTCTTCCTTTTTTTTTTTTTTTTTTTTTTTTTGAGACAGAGTCTCGCTGTGTCGCCCAGGCTGGAGTGCAGTGGCGTGATCTCAGCTCACTGCAACCTCCGCCCCTCCAGGTTTAAGCAATTCTCTGCCTCAGCCTCCGGAGTAGCTGGAATTATAGGCGCGTGCCACTTTTCCCTTTGTTTTCTAAGTGAACAGTAGCTGTGAGTCATGACGGTAGATCAACTGACCACTGTATGCATTTTAAATTATAAAATTAACTAGTGATAGGTATTTTCAGTTTACTTACAATTAGATAAATGTAAGTTCTTTTATTTCATAAGAGGTTCTCCCTGTGCAGAGTTCTGATATTTATGAATTTCAGTTACTAATGTTTGGTTAAATAACGCCAGTGCCCTGGCAACACGGTTCAAATTTCAGCTACTATGGTAAATTAACTCTGAGTGATTGCATAAAGCAGATAGTTGATTACTAACTCTCCAGCCCACAAAAATCACTGCCTAAGTAACAGATGTGCATCATGATCAGTGACAGTCATGTCACATCTTTCTAATTCTGTCAGTGATTAGCCACTGTGCTGCTTTTACTCACTTCACACACAGACAGCTAAGCTTGTCGTTCTGTGAGGAACCTACATGACATTTTTCATTAGTTAATGGACAGAAGGAAATAGTAACAAAGTTGGAAGTGTAGCAAAGAAATGAAAATTGATAATGCTAGAAGCAAAAATGGAATCAAACATAGATGGGAGTCACAGAAGAGAGAGCTGACGGACAGTGATGACCAGACACCACCAGAGAGAGTGATATGCAGCCAGGGGAACTTAGTGAAGATGAACTTGGGAACATAAACGACAACAGTGGTTTTGACAAAAAGAATGAAGATGTACCAGAGGAAGTGATGCCAGGAAAAACAAACATATTAAATAAAACAAACCTCCCAAACAACAAAAACTGACTTCACATTGAAGAGACTTACAAGAAATTTCATGACATTGAATGCTTGAAAGGTAAAATGTTGATGGCCGGATATAAATTCAAAGGGAGTGTGAGTTTGTCAAGGCAGAGAAAAGATGCTCGTTCTGTACCTTAAGTAGTAAGATGAGAAGGAGGCAAGTGCTATTCAAATAACTTAAGTTTTCTGCAACGAAAACTGTTTAGTGTTTTAAAATGCAGTCGACAAAATATTAGTTTATGGATTTTTTTGATCTCCCTGTATGTTTATAACCAACAGTGAGAAGCTTTAATGTTTTGACACAAATTTGTAAAGGTCATTGTCCCATCATAGGTTTCTCCCATTGATCATTCAGATTGCATAATGTGATTTCAGCTGCTGTGGTCATTTTTATGATTTTGTACTATTCTGCAAAGTCACGACTACCTGTATTCAATTTTTGCACTAATCTTTTAGAAACCTGCTCAAAATACATGGTGAGTTATTGGTTCTTTTTAAAAAATGATTTGAGGTGCTCATATCCTTTCTCTATCAGAAGAGGGGCCTACGAAGTATTAGTTTTTTAATATTTACTTATTTATTTATTTATTTATTTATTTGAGATGAAGTTTTGCTGTTGTTGCCCAGGCTGGAGTGCAGTGGTGCCTTCTCGGCTCACTGCAACCTCTGCCTCCCAGGTTCAAGTGATTCTCCTGCCTCAGCCTCCCAAGTAGCTGGTATTACAGGCATGTGCCACCATGCCCAGCTAATTTTGTATTTGTAGTAGGAACAGGGTTTCACCATGTTGGTCAGGCTGGTTTCAAACTCCTGACCTCAGGTGATCCACCCGCCTTGGCCTCCCAAAGTGCTGGGATTACAGGTATGAGCCACTGCATCCAGCCTAATCTATTTTTTTTAGTTGTAAAATGAAAGGCCTTTCCGAACAGCTCACTGGGAAGAAGGAATTTTAATTTTGGGTTAACAAATACGAAGCGATCTCATTAAAAATAGAACAAATCTGAGGGCAACAGGGGCCACACTAGTTAAAAAAATAGTCTTGTTCCCTCAGAAAGTTTAAATAGAAGACAGTATGAAAACATCTAACTTCAACTATGCCATGTATAAGAAATAGGAGAACTCTGCCTAAGATTTGTGTTTCCTGGTCATTGAGTTACTACAGAGCTAGAAGTTCTTGAAATTATTTTCTCACCCAAGCAGTAATGTGTGAGGGTGTCTGATGGCTGAAGGCTCATTTATCCAAAGGCTTTTCAATTGAATATTATCTAGGCCCATTACACAGTAGAAGCCATTCAACATCTGTGTACTTCCTGGCCACTGCAGCTGGGAGAGTGAGTTATGAGATTAGTGGAGACTTTCTCTATATTGATATCCTCTGGGTAATGTACAGGGATGGAGGAGAATAGAACCCAAGCTGTGATCAGGCAGCTACCACTCTATCTGTGTTTAAAGTAAGCGAGAGTCTCAAAAACTCATCTATTTTAAACTCGGAGGACTTCTTGCTGTGATTTTCTTTGATACTAAAACTGCATGTACAGCAAAAATGAAAAGGCTGAAAGCTTTAAAGATTAAATCACCCTGAAGAAGTTCCTTACCAATATTGGTGTTGGTCTTGTCATGCAGAAAATATAGGCAGGTTGCTATTGTTTCTAGAAGTTGCTGTGGTATACTTCTCATGTCCAGTTAAACTGCATTTCAAGAAAAGTTTGTTACAGCAGTGGAGTCTGTATGCTTGGAAATGTTTTGTATTGCTTCACCCTATTTTCTGGTTATCAGCAGCTCATATTTATTTTTTTCTGTTGAGGTAAAATTTAACATTAAATTAACTGTTTTAAGTATGCAATTCAATAGCATTTTGTACATTCACAATGTCATGCAACCACCTTTTATCTAATTCCAAAACATTTTCATCAAGCCAAAAGTAAAACCCCCTATCCATTAAGCAGTACCTTCTCATACCCCTCCCTCCAGCCCCTAGCAGCCACTGATCTGCTGTCTGTATCTATGGATTTATCTCTTGTGGATATTTCATATAAATGGGATAATACAAGATACGATGTGTGGTATATTGTGACTAGTTTCTTTCATTTAGCTTATATTTTCAAGATTCATCCAAGTTGTAGCATGTATCAGTAATATTCCTTTTAATGACTGAACAATATTCCATTGTATGGATATACCACATTTTGTTTATCCATTCATCATTTGATGGACATTTAGGTTGTTTCCACCTTTTGGCTATTGTGAATAATGCTTCGATGAACAGAGATGTACAAATACCTGTTTGAGTTCCTATTTTCAACTCTGTAGGTATATACCTAGGAGAGGAGTTGCTGGATCATTGCTAATTCTATGTTTAAGTTTTTGAGGAACCACAAAACTGTTTTCCACTTAGCAGCTTTTATTTGCACCATGAATAACAAGGGAACATGTATTCCCATTTCTGATACTTCTTCTGGGCCGCCCCTGCCCTTTACTCAGTCTACCTCAAGAGAGATGATAGAGTAACTTCCCTGATTAATAAAGTCTGTTCTCTTTTTGTCTCCTTGGGTGTGAATTTACCTACACAACACATGTCATTCTCTCCTTTCCTCCATGACAAAAACACAGGGCAGTGCTCCCCAGAGGAGGATTGTTCTGGTCTGTGCTAACATAACAAGATGAATAAGTGTTGTTCATTCTGGGGTTGCGGTTGGAGGCCAGTTAGATTCTGTTCTTCAAACTGACTTCTGCAAAATAGATGCTAATGTTTTGTCATTGATCTGATCTTTGTTGTTGTTGGTTTTTTTTCCCCCCCAAATTGTCTGGAGCCTGCATAGAGTTCAATGTGCTATTTACTGGTTTTGTATTGGAGAATGCAAAACTTAGGATGTAAGAGGTTATGACACCAGAAGAACTTGATCTTTATAGATGTGGCCTGGAATTATAGATTCAATGTCTAACTGTCCACTTACTTTTAGTTATGTCAACTTGGAGAATTTACCTAATATTTTAGTTTTAATTTCCTCATCAATGAAAAGGGAGAAATCCTACTCATCTTTCTTATGTACCGAGGATACTGTGGGGCTCACCAAAGTATCAAGGCAAGTGAGTGTTAACAGATGATCTCCCCCAAAAGTAAAATTCTTTCTAATTGACATTTTTCATTTCAGACATTTTAATAGCTTTTTCATAGTGTACACTAATGCTAGGAATTTGACTTTTTAAAACTTTACTACAGAAGCCCCAGTAGGATGCCTGTCTACAGGAATATGGTACAGATAGAGAAGTCAGTAAGCATCCAGTCATCAAGTAGAAAATAGGTCACTTTTCATGGTAAGCATTCATCAGCCAGTATGTGATGATTTGACCAGAGTGACTGGCCACTTCTCCACCAAGATCCTTTCAAGCTCTGATATTTTAGAAGTGACTTTTATTTTGAGGGAAAACATTTTGAGACAACTCTAACTCCATAAAGTTCCATGACTTCATATGGCATCATCTCTAGATTATCAGAATATGCCTACAGTAAGAAATGTTCTTATCTTTTCTAATATTCTCATTTTAGGTAACATGTCACCTTGCCAAACTTTTCGACAGCATTGCAGATCTGCAGTTTGAAGACAATCAGGATGTTTCTGCACACACGGCAGTTGGAATGTACAGCAAAGAAAAGGAGTATGTCCCATTCCAAGCCGAGTGTGAATGTGTGGGCCATGTAAGATTTGATTATGAGGTTTTCTATGCTAGGGGAGTATTTTCAGCATACTCTTAGAAGGTTGAGTTGAACAAGAAAAAAATTCAACCCAGGTCAAATCAGGCTCTGCTTAGTTTTGTGCTCGGAGGTTCCTTTTTATCTGTATCCACTGTGACAGAGGGCTCTTCTGCCATGCGTCCCAGTTTCTACTCATGTGGCTTTGGCACCCAGCAGGGTCTCAGAGACGCTAGGAATTGAGCTAGACAGAAGCAACTGTCACAGATTGAATGAGTGACCCCAGAATTAGTAGCAAATGCAACTCAGTGACTGAGTCTGCTACAAAGCGTATTCTGTTTTCACCACTGCTCGGAGAACAGAGAAGGGTTATAGTGAAGCAGCACCTTGCAATAAAGCTTGTTTTAAAGAGGCTTTGTGGTTCAGTAGTCCATTGTGAATGTTATAAATGGCTCCTCATAAATAAAGTTGATCGAGTCTAGCAAGCTGATGTCCTATACTCTAATTACCATGTGCACAGAGTTAAGTTAGCATATTCTCTCCTCTCACAGCCAAATACCTCAAAAATATTCTTAACAGTTATCCACAAGAATGGCTCATTATGATTTATGAAAGCGTTTCTGGTGTGTTCAGATGATTTAGGGGAATTGCATCTTTTTATGATGAAGCTTGCGTAGCTTGGGTTAATCCACAGAGTAACTGATGGAATAGTGTCTAGTGGAGAACCATTTGGGTTGGGGCAGGGGTTCCTGAAAGTATTTGCAGAAATGTGAGTGGCAACCTTATTTCACAAGGGTTTTCTTTACTCCTTTCTGTTGCTTTTTAATATTGTACCAGAAAAATCCTGCCAAATGAAGGAGAAGCAGATGGTGGAATACTTTGATTAAAATATATTTTTTGATCTCTTGGGCTTTTTAGGATGATATTATAATGATTAGAAAAGGTTGCCATAAACTCTCTTGACAAAAGTGTGTTGCTGTCTGCTCCCTCCCAGCAAACTGCTCACCGACTGGCATGATGCCCGGAGGGGGATAGTCCAATTGATGGATGCGGTTGTCACTAGCAGGAACCCTTGATATTGAAAGTTTTTATAGTGCTCTAATTTATTCTGTATAAGCAACTTATGCTAGAGACTTGTAAACATATACAAATTCACCCTCTAATTGCCTTTGTTTTATAAAAAGATGCTTTTAATTTGGTGCTTTTTTGTATTTCTGCCTCTTTTAATTGGCTCACCCCAATTTAGTCCATTAGTATATTCTTCAGCAAGTGTTGAATACCTACTATGCATCAGATGCTAGGTCAGACTTTGGGGAGTTCCGAAATGGCCCTTGTCTTCGAGGAGCTCTTAGGCCCATTGAGAAAATGGATATGCACATAATAATGGAGGTAGCAATTGTTGTTATAGGGGGTTGGTTGAGAAGTACCAAAAAGGGAAGGATCCAGCAAGCACCTCATCAGAGCTTAGTTCTCAAAGCATACTGAGTTAGGTTGCCATTGTTGGCACGGTCATCTGTACGTGAGCTGACATATTGACATTTATGTGTGTTTGGTCTTCCCAAATGGACTGCAAAGTTCTTGAGAACAGGTGGCCATGTGGAGGGTATGGATCCCAGGGTATCCAGGAGACATACAATAATGACTGAATTAATGAGGGAACTTGTTGCTTGATGACATTAAAAGTTACCCTTAGTTATTAAGGCAGAGATACCAGACCCCATTGGTTAGATCAGAACAACCTGACATAATTCGGTTAATCTGAACTCATGCATGTTAACAAAGCACAGTTGTGAAGCCAGAGGGAAGGCCCTTAAGAAGAGATACTGAGGCCATTTCCAGAGCAGTGTTTCCTGTTTCTTTCAAGAGAGGAGGTTGTCAGCTCATTAACCGCTTATCACGCCATTCCAGTTCTTCAGAGGTTCTAGTAATGCTGCTGCTCTCTTCACAGGGGGTGGAGGAAGAAGTCAGTTGTATCATCTTCAGAATCTCATGTGATTCTTGGTATTTATTTATTATAGTCACTTTTTATTGCTATGGTCAATTATTTGCAAATAATATATGTATCAGTTTAATTATATGATATCCCAAGGAAATAAATACCTGGATTAATATAACAAAATACATTTGAACAGGATGGAAACTGGGCTAAGTTGTATTTGTGGGTGCAAACTAAGCTTCAATTTTTTTTAAAAAAAAAGATTAATTTTTACAAGTCAGCAGTTGTCCTATCTCTAATACTCTCCTGTGGTCTAATTTCTGACAAGTGTGAAGATTAGAGCCAGTAGGGAATATAATTAAGGTACTTGCTGAAAACATTTTATCTTAAAACTGTGAACTATGAAGATTTTAGAGAAGAATTTTCAGTAGATTTAAAAATTAATAGAAAAAAATTTAACTGAGTTTTTATTATTAAATCTCTAGAATATGACTCATACCTCTATAGGTGTCTGTGATGTTTGGCTTCTGAAAACACTGTGTGTTACCAGAGGGGAATCTTGGTCTAGAACCTCCTTGCCTTCAAAGCTGAGAAATGAGTAGTGAAGACCCCCTTTTCTGTTTAGGCTGTGGAAAGTTGTTAGCCTGCTGGTGGGTAAAGTCAGATGAGCATTATTCCTGGGAGAAGGCAGGTTCCTGTAGGAGAAAGATTTCACCAATCAGTTGTTCACTTTCCCCTTTGAATTATGCCTCTTGCAGTTTTCTACCTGGGTTTAAAATGAATCCACCTGGGGCATTACCCTCTGCGTGGCCTTAGAGCCAGTAGGAGGATGAAATTATCCTTCCATAGTTAAGCCTGTGTTATAACATTTCAACTTGCTTCCAAAGGTGGAAACATGGCTTCTGCAACTTGAACAGACTATGCAAGAAACGGTGCGTCATTCTATCACAGAAGCCATAGTGGCCTACGAGGAGAAACCTAGGGAACTGTGGATTTTTGATTTCCCGGCTCAAGTTGCACTAACCAGCTCACAAATATGGTGGACCACAGATGTAGGAATAGCCTTCAGTAGACTGGAAGAAGGCTACGAAACAGCCCTGAAGGATTTCCATAAAAAACAGGTATTATATAGATTTGTGATTTTGAGACATAAAGGAACTTCAAGATGTAAGCTTGCTTCATTCATTCTTTTACTCATTCATTTACCGAGTGTCATCTGTGTGCAAAATACTATGCTGGGAAGATTTTAGCAATCAGTTGTTAAATCATTTTTTACCTTTGTGGTATCCTTCTAAATTTCTATATGGGTTTTTAAAAAGTACATCGTGTCTATTGTCTTCTAAGGCTCTAGGATAGCACTCATACTAGATACTGTACATGCTTATTTTCTTCTGTGTAAGACTCTCCAACTAGGCAGATCATGTATTTATTAGAAAATATGTGCATGATTTGCATTATTCAAAATGGTGGAGGTTGGCTCAGCAAGAGCAAATATTTTCATGGGCTTTGGTTTTCTGTTAATTATAAATTACAGATGAGAACTTTGAAAAATAATCTATTTTGAATTCTATTTTATTGATCCCAGTTATCCTGTGACCTTTCCTTAAGTCTTTCATCTTAATATGTGCTGTGAGCTATATAACAGTTCAGAGATGTAGTCTTTCTTTGGTCTTATAGAATCAGAGTATATTAGGCTTGAAAAGGAGTTTAAGTATTAGTTTGTCTACTCTTCTGGTTTTCAGTGGATAAAATCTGAATCCATAAATATGAAGTGGCTTTCCCAATGTTGCACAGTTTATAAGTGAACCTGGTAGGATTGTACCCTCTTCCTGGTACTGAGTTAGAATGCTTCCCGATGCTCCTCATCAACTCCTTTTCTGCTTTAGCAGTACTTTTACTTCAATAACTTAAGAATCAAATAGATTTAGATAGTGAGTGATCCTTGTATTTTTAACACATTTGAAGATTCAAGTGTGGATTATTCCTTTTAATTTTACTCTTTCAATCTTGCGTAGCGACCACCCAACTTATTTATATTACTAAAGAAGTTTTTGTACCACTTACTTTTGGAGAAAAAGAAATTCTTGATTTTACACTCTTAGGAAGATAAGGTAATTGTTTCCATTTAATAGGCTTGAAGTTACAGGATTCAATTTAAAGAAGTGGCTGGTTTCTTCCTACGGTGCCATCTTTGCAATTCTAGTAACTACCACTTGGATGCTGAAGCTGAGTAGTTAAATTTTTTTTCATGGACATAAATAACTGAGATAATTAATTAAATGCAATTCTGCTTTGCCTTTCTTATAAAATAGCCTCTGGTTAGTTAATTTATTGATATTTATGCTTTTATTATGACCATTTTCATTATGCATTTAAGTAAGGACATTTAAAAATACTTGGTTAAAATAATATCCTCTTTTAAATTTCAGCTATCCTCAATCACTACTCAAACTTAAATCTTTCTACAAGCATATTCCTACTTATTTTACTCTGTTTTTTTTCTGACTCTTATCTCCAACTTGTCTTTTTTGTTTCTAGACTGTTTTATTGCTTATAAGGTTAAATGATGTTTTATGGCTATTTATTATTTATATCAGCTTTTTTTATTTCTTTGTTATTTTTTGCTGTTAAAGATGATAAAGAAAATACAGTCACAGAAAATGAAAAGAAGGGACATAACATTTAAAGAACACCCATAAATTCATTTTCAGGAGAAAAATTATTAACATTTTGGCATGCAAACATCAAAAGTTTTTTCTCTATTTACTATCTTTATCTGTCTTTATGAATGTATAGACATGCCTGTTTATAGGTATAAACATGTATAAATCTGTAGCTATTTATATATGTGTAATTATTTATGTAGCTATGTATCTGTGTCTATAGATACACATTTTAAAAAATTCTTTTACATTCCATACATTTATTTGATTACTTTATATTTTCGCTCAATATATTATCTACATATTTTCTTGTCGTAAATATACATCAGATCCACACTAAAAGTGACTGAATATTATTTCTTTATATGGATATACCAGAATTTATTTTCTTCCTTCTCCTTTGTTTGGGTTTACTCTGGTTGTCTAACTTCTTATCAGGCACTGCTCTAGGTTCTGTGATTCTAGCAGCGATGTTCCTCCACTCAGGCACTTACATTCTAGTTAATCATTAATAGATCTTGACGTCTCTCCTCAAGAATCTTAGGATCATTTATTCTGTTCTCCACTCCCCATCTTACATGTAGTCATTTAAACCTTATTTTTTTAAATTATCCATTAATTATGGTGGGAGTGGTATTATTATTTCAGATCTTAATTAGATTTACCAACATATTTACCAATGACTTTGCTCATTTTTTTGTTTATTTTTCACCTGATTCCTTATTTGTGAATTAAATTCCCTTCTTTCTATAGAATATATTTTAGGAGTTTGTGCAGTGGTGAATTGTTACAGGAAAATTTCTGGTCCCTTGTCTTTATTTTGACTTCCTTTTTGATAATCTAGCTGGGTATAGAATTCTAAGTTGATAGTTTCTTTTAATACCTGAAAAATATTTTTCCATTTATCTTATGGCTTTTATTATTGTTATTGTAAAATCTTATGTCATTCAAATTATTTTTCCATTATAAGCTATCTGTCTTGTTTTGGGATAATTTTAAGGTTTCTTTCTTTTTGTGGTTCTGATAAAACTTTTTTCCTTGTAGCATATGATTAAGAAGAAAGAGGAATCCAGGGCCAGATTAAGTAGACTCAAATCTCAGCTTCTACTATTCATTAGCTATGTGACTATGGACAAGCTATTTAGCTACTCTATGCCTTAGTTTTATCATCTGCAAAACACGGACAATGACAGTACTTGGATTGTAGGATCATTAGAAGGATTACTTAGTATATGGAAAATACTATTTTTTTTTTTTTTTTTGAGATGGAGTTTCGCTCCTGTCATCCAGTCTGGAGTGCAATGGCACAATCTTGGCTCACTGCAACCTCTACCTTCCAGGTCAAGCAATTCTCCTGCCACAGCCTCCTGAGTAGCTGGGATTACAGGCACCCTCTATTATGCCCAGCTCATTTTTGTGTTTTTAGTAGAGACAGGGTTTCACCATGTTGGCCAGGCTGGTCTCGAACTCCTGACCTCAGATGATCCACCTGCCTCGACCTCCCAAAGTGCTGGGATTATAGACATGAGCCACTGTGCCTGGCCAAGTACTATTTTTAAATAGTGTTTTAGTTCATGTGCTATGTAAGGGCTGGCTATTGTTAATGCTATGACAATAATGATGGTGGTGTCCAGTGTGGTACACAACTTATTTAATACATTTTCCTCAGTAATTTATAAGAAAGATTTTCAAACATTCAGAAAAGCTGAAAGAATTTTGTAACATGTATGCCTACCACTTAGATTCTACAATTAATATCTTGTTTTATTTTCTTTATAATATGTCATTTATCAAACCCTATAACCATCCATCAATTCATTTTGTATCTATGAATCATTTCAAAGGAAGTTGCAGATACCATAATCTTTACCCCTAAACATTCCATTATTTAAAATTTTAAATTTTAATTGAAAGGTAAACACTGTGTATATTTATGTGTACACATGATGCTTTGATATCTGTATGTATCATGGAATGGCTAAATCAGGGTATTTAACATATGCGTTACCTCACTTTTTTTTTGTGGTACGAATGTTTAAAGGTACTTTCTTAGCACTTTTCAAAAATATTTTATTTTGTTACTAACTGAGGTCACCATGATGTACAATAGACCTCTTGAACTTACTCCTCCCAACTGAAATTTTGTGTCCTTTGACTAATAGCTCCCCAAACCTTCTACCCCTCAGCCTCTGGTAACTACTATTTTGCTGTTTATGTAAATTGGACTTTTTCATTTAAAATTTTTTAAAATTTTATTTGCATAAATGTATGAAGTACAAGTGCAATCTTGCTACCTGCATTGAATTCATAATGGTGAATTCAGGGCTTTTTAGGGTATCTTTCATCTGAACAATGTATAGTGTGTCCATTAATTTCTCATCATCCACCCCTTACCACCCCCTAATGATTCCCAGTCTCCATTGTCTATCATTCCACACTCAATATCCATGTGTACACATTATTTAGCTCCCACTTATAAGTGAGAACATGTGACATTAGTCTATGTCTCACTTGTTTCACTGATGATAATGACCTCTAGTTCCCTCCATGTTGCTACAAAAGACATGATTTTATTCTTTTTTATGGTGGAGTAGTAGTCCATTGTATATATATGTCACATTTTCTTTTTCCATTCATCCATCAGTGGCCACTTAGGTTGATTCCGTAAGTTTGCTATTGTGAATAGTGTTGCAATAAACATAGGGGTAGAGATATCTTTTTGATGCAATGACTTATTTTCCTTTCAGTAGATACTTGGTAATGGGATTGCTGGGTCAAATGCTGGTTCTATTATTAGTTCTTTGAGAAATCTCCATACTGTTTTCTGTAGGGATTGTGCTAATTTATATTCTCACGAAGAGTGTATAAGAGTTCTTTTTTTCCTGCATCTTCACCAACATCTGTGTTGTTGTTGGTCTTTTTAATAGCCATTCTGACTGTTATAGTATCTCACTGTGGTTTTAATTTGCATTTCCCCGATGATTAGTGATGTTGAGCATTTTTTCAGTTGTCCTTTGGTTTTTGTATAACTTCTTTTGAAAAATGTTTATTCATGGAGTTTGACATTTTTATATTCCACATACAAGTGAGATCATACAGTATTTGTTTTTCTATGCCTGGCTTATTTCAATTCACATAATGTCCTCCTGATTGTCATAAATGACAGGATTTCCTTTTTCTTTAAAAGACACAATAGTATTTCATTGTGTATATTTGCCATATTTGCTTTATTCATCCATTGATGGAGACCTAGGTTGATTCCATAGCTTAGTGATTCTTCATAATGCTGAATAATGCTGAAGAGATACAGGTGTCTCTTCAACATACTGATTTCAGTTCTCTGGTATATATCTCCATTAGTCAGATTGCTGGATCATATGGTAATTCTATTTTTAATTTTTTGAGGAAACTTTATGCTGTTTTTCATAATGGCTGCCCTAACTTACATTCCCACCAACAGTGTACAAGGATTCCCTTTTTAAACACTTCAATTTACATACCCAATTCATCAGTTTAATTTCAGTTATTATATCTCAATTTCCCAAAGTTTCTTTTTTTTTTGCTTTTTTAAAAATCAATTTTATGGTCACCTGTCTTTTCATTGTGGTTTCTATTCTTTAATCTCATTAATTATTTTAAAGAGATGTTTAATAGTTTTACTTGGATTGTTCTACTAGCTCTAGTTCTGAGGCTGGATCTCCTGTTAAATTTGATTTGTTTTTAATGTTCATTTTTAAAGGTTATCTTTATGTCTGTTTTTTTTTCTGTAGGAATTGTCTTCCCTAAATTGAGCAAATGTCCCTGCAGTGTATCTCCCCTCGCCCCCGCCCCCGCAATTCTTTCAGGTTTCTGTAGATCTTCTAAGTTCTGGATGATGATTGTGATTATGATTGAGACAGTCTTGCTCTTTTTCCTGGGCTGGAGTTCAGTGGAGAAATCATGGCTCACTGCAGCCTCAAACTCCTGGGCTCAAGCAAACCTCCCACCTCATGTTCCTGAGTAGCTAGGACCACAGGTGCATACTACCACACCTAACTAATTTTTGTTTTTTTCTTATGGAGAGGTGGTCTAACTATGTTGACCAGGCTGGTTTTGAACTCCAGGCCTCAAGCAATCCTCCCACTCCAGTCTCTCAAAGTGCTGCGATTACAGGTGTGAGCCACTGCCTCGGCCAGTTGTAGATTAATTTTGCAATTACTCAGTTTAGGATTTTCTGATCACATTAGCAGGGTTAATTTGGATGCTTCAGTATCTCAGCTTTATGTTCAACATCTCAGTCCCAACTTTCTGCCTTGCTTGAGGGAGTATGAGAGGCACAACTGAAATGGGAACATTTCTGTCCCCATGTGGCAATTTAAACCTCAGCTCCAGATGTTTGGCTCTCTGTCCAAATTCTTTGAGCTGCCATGGCATTTGCTTATCGACCTCATCATACCTCTCTGCTTTGAGGCTCATTCTTGTTGTCAGGAAGGGATCAATCTCCTCTCTTTCTTTATCTCTCTCTCTCTCTCTCTCTCACTCTCTCTTCCCCTTCCTCCCTCTTAGTGCCTTTCACTCCCTCTCTCTCACTCTACTGTTGACCTCTCCCCCTTTCTACCTTTCTCATGTTTGGCTGTGTACTTTGTATTTAGATATGTTCTGTTTTATTTCATATTTCTGTGTTAATAAAGAAATTGCCCATGTTCATTTAATCTACTATATTGCAAGACCACCTATTATTATGATGATTATTGTTGGTAATACTGGCTAGTTGGGTTGCTTTTCCATTTTTGGTTATCGTTAATAATACTGCAAGGAACAGCCTTGTATATACATGTTACATGTATTTTTATTTATTCAGGATAAATTTCCAGGTGTAAAATTGCTAGATCAAATTCTTTGCAAGATAGTGCCAAATTTACCTTCCCAATATCAGTGTATAAGAAGTGTCCACTCCTTCCCCTGTCAACAACATTGGGCTGGTTCTTTTTTTTTGTTCTCATTCTTATGAAATTATTCATATCCCAGTAGCTTTGGCTGGTTCAACTAATTAATGGAATTTAGTGTTCTTCTCTTAAAATCTTTTAAAAGTTTTCCACCTTGTTCTAGAGTTACATAGTGCTTCTTTTTTCATGTTGGATGAGAAGTAGAGAAAAGGGATGATTTGTGAAGAAAGCATTTATCCGCATAATTATAAAACACTTCTAGCATGAATTGAAATGTTTGACAGACCAGACAAGCAGATGCCTTTACTAAAGTGTTTCAGTTTTGTGACTGGCACTAACATGTATATTACAGAAGCTAACATTTGAATTCTGCTAAGCTGTGGTTTGGGTCATGAGAAATGTTTGCATCTAAGTTGAAACCTTTTTAGTTTTCTTCCTTTCAAAATGGATGTAACCATCTGCTGGAGTGTGCTTTTAATTAAAATTATTCTTACTAATACTGTAAGCAGTTTTTTAAATGAGCTTTAGTCATTTAAAATAGCTTAATTTTAAAACTGGTATCACAGTTGTGTATAATTGATGATTATAAGTAATTCCTTTCAGTAATTCCTTTCCTTGGTTATCCCAAATTGTAGTGAGATAAACAAACCAAGGTAATAATTTTAAACTCTATTTCCCCCTTGGATCTATGGTGATTGCATATTAGCATTGGGATTAAAGGCAAAAATACTGCATTTTGAATATATATCGCTGCCTTGTCAGAGTCTTTGAAAAAAGTGGCAAGTATGATAAATTTAATTTCCCAGATTTGAAGGTTCCTTGGTGAAAGTGTTTTGTTTTGGAGGCTTCGGATATGGTAAGAAAGTTTCTCCACTCCTCTTTTATTATTGAGCTGTGTGAAAATCATCAAAAGAGAGATAGAAGTGTTTTAAACTTTAAAAAATTAATATCTCTAGTGTGCAGGGACATTACCCAGAGACTTTTGTTAAGAACTCATGATAAATAATATAAAACTTTTCTCATTAACCATCCTCTCCCTCTCAACAAAGACTCAGAAATACCAGTATACGTATAAGAAAGAGACCCTCATTTTGCTGCTGAAAGCCAATTTTTGGCATCACTTTTAGTTGCTAAGAAATTCTTTTAAAAAATTTGGATACAATATTGGTAGCATTCTTATCTTGTTTCAGCCCTATTACCTGAATAGAGAAGCCTGTCAAGCCTGGAGCTACCAAGTGTATATTGGACACAAGTATTTTTTTTTTTTGGCCTTTATATAACAATGTGATCTGATAGCCTTATACTTTATAATCTAGCAGTAACTCACAAGATCATGAGTAGAGCACATACTCTCTACCTCCCCTCTCATCAAAGATTACATTGAATGACAGGTAAGGTATATGAAAAAAAACATAGTGTTCCTAGAAATACAGGAACAGATAATTTGAGGAATGCTAGGAACACATGAAATTGAATTGATAGCTGACTAAGAACAGAGAAAATCAGTCCAAACCTATAAAAAGAGGAAGCTATTGCAATGGTAAGCCAATTTTCACCCAGCAAAATTTCAGATAAATTATGAACTCACCTTAAACAAATATAAAAAATGTGGAGTTTACGGTTAGTGATAAGGATTAAATCTAGAAGAAATGGATAACTGTAGCAGCTTCTCTCCCCTGTATATCCCAAGAGGCTATTAGTGGAGGTGTTTGTCCCCAGTGCAAAGCCCTGAGAAATGCTTTGCAAGCAAAGTGAGCCATTTATAGAGGGCTTCTGTCATGAGTATGTCTTGACTGAAGAGCAGGAGTTGGCCTACTTTTTCTGGGAAGAATCAGGTAGTAATTATTTTGTCTTTGTGGGCCACATAGTCTCTTCTGCATGCACGCATCTCTATTGTGGTGGTTGCAAAGAAGCAATTCATAATTTGTAAGTGAATAGTTGGGTTGTAATAAAATGGTGTTTATAAAAACAGGTGGTGGGCCAAATTTGGTTCATGGCCTATAGTTTACCACCTCTGCTTTAGAGAAAGAAGCAGAACAAATCCTGAAGTAACTGAAGATCCCCACAATGAGAGATGGAGGTAAGAGAAAAAAGGATTTGTCACCCCTATATGCCATTTGATTTCAATATGATCCATTAACATGAGAGTTGTTTCCTTGAACAGACCAATAATACTGACAAATTTTGCAGTTTAGAGAAGGAATCAAAAACATACAATAAAGGGATAGGGAAAAAACATAATCCCTGTAAGAGATTTTAAAATGACTGTGTACGTATGTGATTTTTTTGCTAATAATTAAGTCAAAATCTAAAATAAATGGATGTTTCTCTATGAATACTTTTTCTAGAATTGAATCAAAATAATTTAGAAAACTCAAGTAGACCATTAACGATGGAAATAATTGAAATTGTAATCATGGTAGTCAAAGATGGGCACTCCTTCCTAAATAGGACCCTGTTTCAATGATTTTATCATGGGAAAGGTAAACACCATGTTACATCAACTGTTCTGGAATGTAAACAGAGATGTAAGGATTTTCCACTCCTTCTATAAAGTTCTAATATACTTGATAGAAAAACCACACAAAGATAAAATACAAAAGAAAATTCTTTCAGCAGATCTCATAAGTTAGCATATCTTCTTCTTTGTGTGGATTTTTTACTTAACACTGGGAGACAGTGCTTATGGGTCTTACATTTATATACATCTTATGAACAGAGGTAATGACTGCCCTTTGTTCCAGATATATTTTTATAGTGAATGTTCTTAAAAATAGAGATAGTATCTCTCTCCAGAGCAAAGGGCATGTTGACTTATTTTTTAGTGTAATAAAAATAATATCTCTTCCTAGGGCAAATGTCAGACATGCTGTCTTGTAAAAGATTTGCACTCCCTAAATCCAGAATGTTTCTCTTGTAACACAGCTCATTGCATGTGCTAGCCCTCTTTGAATATCCTTTGAAAGTTTGTACTCAGAGATAGTCAAATGCTAATGTTCTAATATTACTCATGGTATTGCTGTAATAAACTGTCCTTTATCTCTGACCTGGGAGTCTCATGTCTTCTGCCAGCATCCATGACTTGTTAGCCAGCAAGTAGGATAAAATTTCAGACCTCTCACATTTTTCAACGAAAATATTTTTGAGATTCATCTCTGTCGTTGCATGTATTTGCTGTTCATTATTTGTTATTGCTTACTATAATACATTGTATACATGTACCACAATTTTTCTACTCATCTTGTTACTTGACATTTGGGTTTCCAGTTTGAGACTATTATTTCTAAGGCTGCTTTAAACATTACTGGATTAAGTCTTTTTGTGAACATATATTTTCATTTCTCCTGGGTAGAAACCTAAAAGTGAAATTGCTGGATCACAGAGAAAGTGTACATTTAACCATTTAAGAAACAGTCAAACAGTTCTCTATTGTTAATACTCCCATGGACAATGTAACCGAATTTCAGTTGCTTTATATACTCGCTCATATTCGTATTGTCAGTCTTATAATTGCAGCCATTTCAGTGGATATAAAATAGTATATCGTTGTGATTTTAACTGGCATTTTTCTAATGTCTAAAGATGTTGAGCAACTTCTTATGGGGTAATTAGCATTCGTACATCCTCTATTGTGAAGTATCTATTAAAATCTTTTGATCTTTTGCTCCATTTTCAAACAATTGGATGATTTGCCTTATATATTTTTAAGACAGGGTCTCACTCTGTCAACCAGGCTGGAGTGCAGTGGCACAATCTGCAGCCTCAAACTCCTGGGCTCGAGCAATTCTCCTGCCTCAGCCTCTTTTGTAGCAAGGACTAGAGGCAAGCACCACCGTGCTCAGTTAAACATTTTAAAAATTCTTTTTGTAGGTCTTGCTATGTTTCCCAGGTTCTCTTGAGCTCCTGACCTCAAGTGATCCTCCTGACTCGGCCTCCCAAAGTGTTGGGATTAAAGGTGTGAGCCACTGAGCCTGGTCTTTTTTAATTGTTGATTGTAGGATTTCTTTATTTATTTGGGATACAAGTTTTCTGTTCGAAAATGGACTACTCATTTTCTTAATGGCATATTTTATCAGAAATTTATAATTTTGATGCAGTGTAGTGTATCAAATTTTTTTTCATGGCTAGTGCTTTTTGTGTCTTTTTAAAAACGTTTTTCTTTTTGTGTGTGTGTGTGTGTGAGAGATAGATGTTATTGCCTGTCCAAAAGTCATGAAAATATATTTCTGTTTCTCTCAAGGTGCTTCATGGTTCTGGGTTTTTCCCATTAGGTCTGCAATCCATACCTCTTTCCTTTCTCTATTGAATTAATGTGGTACCTTGGTTGAAAGTCAACTGACTATATACGTATGTGGGTCTATTTTCAGATTCTCTTGTTTCATTGATCTATTTTTCTGCCTTCATGCCAAATCCACCTTTCTTAATTACCATAGCTTTGTAGTAATCCTTAAAGTCATTTTATATATACCTTCCAACTTTGTTCATTATTTTCCCCAAGATTGTTTTGACTGTTTGAAGTTCTTTTCTATACAAATTTTACATCACATTGTTTATTTGTACAAACCTGATTAATTTTAGCCTAATTAAATTGCGACTTGGGCAGCCTCTAAATATAAATTTAGGAAGAATGAACATCTCAATAATTGTGGTTCTTATAACCCAAGAACATGGTGTATCTCTTTATATGGGTTTTCTCTAATTTCTCTCAGCAATGTTTTCTGTAGTTTTCAATGTAGAAGCCTTGCACATTTCTCATTAGATTTATTTTTAGATAGTTGATGTGTTTTTTATTCTATTTTATATAATAATTTTTAAATTTCATTTCCCAGTGTTTTTGGCTGGTACATAGAAATTTATTGATTTTTAAATATTCACCTTATATCTTGGGGCTTTGCTAAATTTACTTACTACATTTAGTAGTTTTTAAATAAATATATACTCTACAGGGCTTCCTGTGTACAGAAATACATCATCTGTAAGTAATGACAGTTTTCTTCTCTTCCATTCTTTTTCTTTTTGTTCTTTATTTCCTTTTTTTGAGCTATTGAATTGGCCGGGCCTCCAGCACAGTGTTGAATAGAGGTAGTGAGACATCCTTGTCCATTTACATTCTTTGGTAAGAGTAATGTTTCTCCAGTAAATATAATGTTAGTTGAATGTTTCTTGGAGATGCCCCTTATCAGATAGAGGAAAACCCTTTCCATTACCACATGCAGAGAGTTTGCATCTTAAATCAGCATTGAGCTTTCTCAAATCTCATGAGATGACCATGCCATTCTGTTATTGTGGTGAATTTTCGAAAGTTACGCCAACTTTGCATTCCTGAATAATAAACACTTGGTTATGAATTATCCTTTAAGTGTGTACGTGTGTGTGTGTGTGTGTGTGTGTGTGTGTGTGTATTTTTGGCTGGATTCTATTTGCTATTATTTTGTTAACAAATTCTACATTTATGTTTATCAGGTACATTTGTCTGTAATTTTCTTTTTCTATGATATCTTTGCCAGATTTTGAAATCAGGGTATACTCCTTAGAAGGAGTTGGAAAGTGATCCATTTATATCTATTTTGTGAAAGAGCTTATGTTAGACATCACTGGTGATGCATCTGGGCTTGAAGTTTTCTTTATAGAACTTTTTTATTGTAAATTGATTTCTTTTATACATATGCAGCTGTTTAGTTTTTTGGGCTCTTCCTTTCTTGTGTCAGTTTTGGAAGTTTGTATTTTTCAAGATATTTGCCCATTTTAAGTAATTCAGCATGTGGCAAATTACAAACCTCTGGCCAAATCTGGCGCAGTGTCTATTGTCTGTGGCTATTTTCACATCAGGATGGCAGAGTGGAGTGGCTGTGACAGAGACTGCGTGGCCTACAAATCCAAAAATATTTACTATCTGTTCCTTTACAGAAAAAGGGCCACACTTGGTCTATGCTTTTCAATTTACTGATGTAAGTTGGTCATGCTATTTCAGTATTATCCTCAGAACATCTGGAAGATCTGCCCAGATGTCCTACTTTCATTTCTGGGGTTGGTAATTTATTTTTTTTCTCTTTTTTTTTCTTAGTTGGGTTTTCTAGGTGTTTATCAATTTTATTTCTGTTTTCAAAGAACTAATCTTTGACGTTATTGGTTTTCTCTATAGTTTGTTTTATATTTCACTTATCTCTGCCCTTATTTTGATTATGTCCTTTCTTCTACTTACTTTGGGCTTAATTTGTTCCTCTTTTTCAAGTTTCTTATGGTGGGCATTTATTGACTTTATACCTTTTTCTTTTCTAATATAAGCATTTAAAGGAACTTTTATAACTTGGAAAATATCTACCAGAAACCTGCAGAGAAAATCATACTTAATGGTGAAACATTAGAATCATTTCCATTAGTGTCAAGAATCAGGTAATGATGCTCACTATATCTGACATTCGTTGCTCAATATTGCACTGGTGGTTTTAGCAGTAGGATTAAAGGAGAAGTAGGAAGTGAGCATTGAAAAGAGGACAACAAACTGAGATTCAACAACCCATGTTCTGATAGTTTTAAGAGCATGGGACTTGGTCTCTTTGTCATTTCCTTTGCTCTGGCTGGTGGAAATGAAAATTCATTGTTTCTGATATTGCTGAAGGTGAAACTGGTGGGTTTCAAGATTAGAGGTCCTCGTTGCTGTTATGAAACAAGAAGAACTTCAGTATTATCTCCTGTTAGAAAGGGATCCAGGATCCTGGTAGCTGATCTCCAAGGTGCTATAGCAGTTATATTGTAATGTTCACTTTGATCTGCTAAGCTGAGGACTTCTAGCTCCAGACTACTTTTCTATTTTTAAGAGAGTGTGTCTTGCTCTATTGTCCAGGCTAGAGTGCAGTAACGTGATCATAGCTCAGTGCAGCCTCAAACTTACGGGCTCAAACAGTCCTCCTGCCTCAGCCTCCCAAGTAGGTAAGACTACAGAGGCTTAACACCGTGTCTGGCTAAGTTTTACATTTTTTTGTAGAGATGGGGTCTTGCTGTGTTGCCTAGGCTGGTCTCAAACTCCTGGCCCTAAGCCATTCTCGCTCCTTGGCCTCCAGAAGCACTGGGGTTACAAGCATGAGCCACCAAATCTGACCTCCAGATCTCAACTTTTCTGCAGAGTGGGCTCTTCCAGCTTCTTTGCCACCATGGCTTGGGTGTCCCCATATTGGGAGATATGCCATGGCTGATGCTGGTAAAACTGCAGTGCTTCTGCTGCAAGGAAGATTTTTTTTCTTTGTTTCCTTATTTAAACCTATAGTATTTAGGGACACACTCTTTAAATTCACAGTATGGCCTCTTTCTACCATGCTGCCATGGGAGCCAGGACAGGAAAAAATGGGGGACCAGCCACCACTATGTATCAGGAACCACTGCTTCTCTCTGACCTTAAGTCTGTTACTTTCTAGGTCTGACATTGTCCTACATGGTGAACCCACTGTCATCCTACCAAGCTAGCTGGCCCTCTTTGGGAACACTGTAGTCCTTTAGATATGTGTATCCTATAAACTCCAATGATGGTCAAGATTGTGTCTTTTCCTTTTTCTTTTTTTCATGGTGTGTGACATAGAAGGTGTAAGATCTTGTCTTTTTGTTAGGAAGCATTTCTATGTTTATATAAATAAGAGAATTCATAAGTGGGGTATACTGAGTTATCTCTCTCTACTTACCACAATCATTGGAGGCCAGCTCTTGCCTGGTCTGATACCCTGTTATCCACATAAGAAGGTTTTGTATTTGTAAAATATACAGTGAGATCTTAGAATTGTGTACTAGACCCTGGCTCCGCCATTTATAACTGTGTGATCTCAGGCAGGTAATCTTATATGCTCATATGTAAAACTGGAATACTAATCGTGCCTACTTCATGGAGTTGTGATGATTAAATTAGAAAACACATACACATTACACATGTACCCATACAATGCCTGTCAGTCAGTGCTTTTATTATCTGCCGACATCATCAAAGAGGAACTAGAGCAATGGCCATCGGGCTGATGTCCCTCCCCCCACAGCATCCTCCAGCTAGGAGGGAAGGGTGATCTCCACTTCCCAGAGCATTTCTCCATCTCTGCTCTGGGTCGCTTCTGCTCTGACCTCTCTCAAGGCTGCCCTGACTTTCTTTCCTCCTGTTTCTTCAGTTTCTCACTCTTGCTCATTCCCATCAGTAATTAAACATGCCCAACTCCCTCATTACTCAAAACAAAATAATAACCAAAAATTGTCCACTCATGCCACATCTTTTGTTTCCTGCCTTATCTTTGTAACCTTTATTATAATCAAGCTTGCTGACCTATACTTGCTCTTTCCTTTTTCTCATCACTGCAACCTATTTCTACCACTTGATTGAGTCTATTTCTATTTTCTTTAGCTTAGAAAATACTTCCTACTACTTCACATACTCTGTTCCTTTATATTCATGTTTTTTTTGAATTCTAGTTTTCTACCTAGAGAACTTGGGCTGCTGTTTACTTCACCTGGCTGGTCTTCCTCCTGCTCCTTAAATATTCCTGTTCCTTATGGCTCTATTCTGTTTTGTTTTGTGTGTGTGTGTGTGTGTGTGTGTGTGTGTTTGTTTTGTTTTGTTCTTCACAGAGTTTCACCCTGTCGCCCAGGCTGGAATGCAGTGGCACTATCTCGGCTCACTGCAACCTCTGCCTCCCGGGTTCAAGCAATTCTTCTGCCTCAGCCTCCCAAGTACCTGGAGTTACAGGCGTGATCACGCCCAGCTAATTTTTGTATTTTTAGTACAGACGAGGCTTCACCATCTTGGCCAGACTGGTCTTGAACTCCTGATCTCAGGTGATCCACCCACCCTGGCCTCCCAAAGTTCTGGGATTACAGATGTGAGCCACTGCGCCTGGTCTGTTTTTGTGTTTTGTTTTGTTTGAAACAGGGTCTCACTCTGTCACCCAGGCTGGAGTGTGGTGGTGTGATCTTGGCTCACTGCAACTTCTGCCTCCCAGCTTCAAACAATTCCCATGCCTCAGCCTCCCAAGTAACTGGGGTTAGAAGTGTGCACCACCATGCCTGGCTAATGTTTTCGTAGTTTTAGTAGATACAGGGTTTCGCCATGTTGACCAGGCCTGTAACTCCTAGCCTCAAGTGATCCATGTGGCTCGGCCTCCCACGATCTTTCTTTTTCCTTCCCTTTTCTTTTCCTCTTTTCTTTTTCCACACATCCCTGAGTAATTTCATCCACTTTTATGGCTGCTCAGTTTCCTTTGCTCCAGCCTACATCTCTCTCCTGAAGCACAGCCAGAAGCAGATAGGGATTTTCCACTGAAGTCTCACACACACACCCAATCTAAAAGATCCAATGCACATTCGCTCTTCTCAAACTTGGCTCCCAACGTGCCCAACTGCAGAAAAAAAAAAAAGAACAAAAAACCAACATTCTTCACTAATTGCTCACACTAGAAGCCCGCTTGACTCTTCTTTTCCTCAATAGCCAATCAACCACCAATTCTCTCACTGTTCTGAAGATCCCTATTCTCACTGCCTTCTCCAACTGCTTTGATAATGTCCTAGACCAAGCCACTCTCTTTCATCTAAATGACTGTAGCATCCTCCTCACAGGTCTTTTCTTCCAGTCTTACCTTCCTCCAATTCATTCTTTACAGTATAGCCAGAGAAATAATTTAATAACACAAATCTCATTATCACCCCACTTTCTAGACCTTTCAGCACCATCTCATTGTCCTAACTGAGCTGGGCAAGCCCTGCATGCTTGGGCACTTGCCTTCCTCTGCAGCATCCTTGCACACCCCTCCTTCCTATGCCGCCCACTCCTGCCATGGGTGACCTCTTTCAGTTTTTCCACAGAGCCACCTAATCCATTCAGGGCCTTTACACAGGCTGCTTCCTGTGGCATAACGACTGCCTCCCTGCTGGCCAACCCCTAATTCTTGTCAACCTAAATCCTGCTCATTCTTTAGGTCTTAGTATACATTCCTCTAAAGTGCCTTTCTAATCCCTATATCAGGCAAGGCCTTATTTCTGTGTGCTGTCAGAGTACTTTCTACTTGCCCTAGCAAAACAATTTTAATTATTTATCTGCATTCCTTGTTGTCCTGTAAGGTCTGGAAACAAGAACCACATTTGTCATCTTGTATGAATGAGTGAATGAGAGAACAAAAAACTATTGTTTTGGTGTGTATTGTTGCTGTCGTTCGTTTGTTCATTTCTTCCTTCATCAGTTCCTACAGCGAGTGTTGATTTGGACACATGCTTTATGCTGGCCGCTATGCTAAGCATGAGAACATAGCACAGAATAAGACAGATGTGGGCCTTGCTCCTTTAGAGTTTAGGGTGGAGGAGACAAAGAAATACATGATTGATAGGATACTCATAAGTTCCATAAAGGTAATAAAATAGAAACATTTAGAATAAATAGATAGGGGGTAATAGTAAATAGAATGGCCAGGGAAGGCCAGTTTGAGGAGGTAAATTTGAACTACAGCTTTGAATAATGAGAGGAAGCCAGTCATACAAGGATTAGAGGGAAGATGACTCCGGGAACATGAAGTGGTTGCTGTGGCCTTAAAGCAGCTGTGATAGGAGAACAGAGAGAAGGCCAGCATGGTTAGTGAAGTGAGATAGGAAAGGAGTGGTGTGAGGTCATGGAAGACTTTGTGCTCCAGGAACAAAAGTTTGGATTTTACTCTAAGTTGGGCTTATTTCTAGTTCAAGATACATGCTGTACTTGCACTCTAATGAAGCCAAGATGTCCCAGGAAAATAGCCACTTGAGTTTCAAAGGGGCGTAGGTAGACTTGAGCCAAGACACCCTTGATCCAGTAGAAAATCGTGTAACACTGTTGCGATCAGTGGCAAGAATACGTACTGATTTCATGATAGGATATATTTTCTTAAAGCTGCTAAGGAGTGTTTTCTATGTCACAGACCATAAACTTATATACAAGTACAGTACTGACCATAATGATTGCTACCTCTTGCCACTGCCCAAATAATAGACATTTTATAACTACATTATATAACTGTGGGTACAGAATTTTATTACTTACAAAAGAGTGTCATCAGAGAAGGTTTAATCTTGATACACAGTATAAGATCCCCAGCATATGATGCTGTGCAGATTATGTTGACAAGCTGTGTTTTTAATCATCTTCCATTTGACTGCACTTCTGTGAAAAATGAATCAATAATGCAGAAATCACAGGTTGTTGGGAGGCTCAGGCAAGACAATGCATGTGAATGCACTTACAATTACAAATGTTCTTATAAGGCATATGATATTATTACTGTTGTTACAATCAACTTTATTTTAAACCAAATACTGGTAGTGGTGTAAGATTGGATACTGCAAAGACTGGATATCTTGACCCAGATGAGAAAATATCCAAGGCCTAAATATCTCTTTTCTCACTAAAGTGTATATTAATTTTCCCTAGAAACTTGCGTAGGTATGGGTTGTTATTGTACATTAATTCATCTGTTCAGCAGACACCCATTGAGCACCCACACTCTGACAGTTCTTCAGTGGCTCTGGGAAAAGGCACCGAATAGGATGGATGCTGTCATTGCCTTTGTGGAACATAAAATCTAGGGGATGATGAGCAGTGAACATATTAGACATAAAACAATAATCACATCTGCTTTTTAAACATTTAACTACTTTTTAAAGATGCAATGTATTAAAAGTACAGATGTATCTCATTTTACTGTGATTCACTTTACTGTGCTTTGCAGATACTGCCTTTTTTTTTTTTTTCAACAAATTAAAGATTTGTGGCAACCCTATCTATGCTGGGCATTGACATCATCATTCAAACAACATGAGCTTGCTTTGTGTCTTTATGTCACATTTTCGTAATTCTTGGAATATTAAATTTTTTTGTTATTGTATCTATCATAGTGATCTGTGATCAGTAATCTTTTTTTATTTTTTGAGACAGAATCTCACTCTGTCACCCAGGCTGGAGTGCAGTGGTGTGATCTCAGCTCACTGCAGCCTATCCGTCTCAGATTCAAGCGATTCTCCTGCCTCAGCCTCCTGTGTAGCTGGGATTACAGGTACACATCACTATGCCTGGCTGATATTTTTTGTATTTTTAGTAGAGAAGGGGTTTCACCCCATTGGTCAGACTGGTCTTTAACTCCTGACCTCAAGTGATCCACCTGCCTGGGCCTCCCAAAGTGCTGGGATTACAGGCATGAGCCATCACGGCCGGCCTGTGATCAGTGATCTTTGATATCACTCTTGTAGTAGGTTAAGGCACATCATTGCCAACAAGATCTTTTGACTTTTTTTTTTTTTTTTTTTTTGAGACGGAGTCTCGCTCTGTCGCCCAGGCTGGAGTGCAGTGGCGCGATCTCGGCTCACTGCAAGCTCCGCCTCCTGGGTTCACGCCATTCTCCTGCCTCAGCCTCCCGAGTAGCTGGGACTACAGGCGCCCGCCACCACGCCCGGCTAATTTTTAGTATTTTTAGTAGAGACGGGGTTTCACCGTGTTAGCCAGGATGGTCTCGATCTCCTGACCTCGTGATCCACCCACCTCGGCCTCCCAAAGTGCTGGGATTACAGGCGTGAGCCACCGCGCCCGGCCCCGACTTTTTTATTATAGCCAGTGTAATGGGTGTGAGGTGGTAGTTCATTGTGGTTTTGATTTCTCTAATGATTAGTGATTTTGAGCATCTTTTCATATACTAGTTAGACATTTGTATGTTTTCTTTGGGAAAATGTCTACTCTGGTCCTTTGCCCATTGCTTATCAGCCTATTTGTTGCCATTGAGTTGTATGAGTTCCTTATGTATTTTAGATATTAATTCCTTATCAGATATATTGTTTGTAAATATTTTCTTCCATTCCATAGGCTACCTTTTTATTTTGTTGATTTTTTTCTGTTGATGTGCAGAAACTTTTTAGTTTGATATAGTTCACTTGTTTATTTTTTATTTTGTTGTCTATGCGTTTGGTGTCAAGTCCAAAAAATCACTGTCAAGACCAAAGTCATGAAGCTTTTCCCACTTTTTTTTTAAGGAATTTTACAGTTTCAGGTCTTATCTTTAAGTCTTTGATTCATTTTGAGTTGTTTTTTTTGTGTGTAGTGTAAGGGTCCAATTTCGTTCTTTTGCATGTGATGTCCAGTTTTTTCCAACACCATTAATGTACGAGTCTTCTATCCTTTCTTCACTGTTTTTGATGCCTATGCTGAAAATCAGTTGAAAAATTTATTTTTTAACTCTCTATTCTGTTCCACTGGTCTATGTGCCTTTTTGTATGCCAGTACCACACTGTTTTGATTACTATAGCTTTGTAATATAATTTGAAATCAAGAGATGTGATGCCTCCAGCTTTGTTTTTCTTGCTTAAGATTGCTTTGGCTATTCAGGGTCCTTGGTGATTCCATACAAATTTTAAGATGGTTTTTTCTACGTCTGCCAAAAAAAAAATGGCATCAAAATCTTGATGCAGTTGCATTAAGTCTGCAGAGAACTCTGGGCAGTACAGAGATTTTAACAAATATAAATTCTTCTAATCCAAGGGCATGGGATCATTCCATTTATTTGTGTCTTTGATTTTTTTCCTTGGAGTTTTGTAGTTTTCAGTGTATGGATCTTTGACCTCCTTGGTGGTTGGTAGGAAGTAGTATAGCCATTATGGAAAACATTATGAACATTCCTCAAAATATTAAAAATAGAACTACCAAATGATCCAACAATCTCACTTCTGGGTATATAGGTAAAGGAAATAAAATCACTGTCTTGACAAGATATGTGCATTCCTGTGTTCATTGCAGCTTTATTCATAATAGCCAAGGTGTAGAAAAAACCCAAGTATTCATTAATAGATGGATAAAGAAAATGTGTAGACACTCATGCCCATGCACACACACACACACAGAGGAATATGATTTAGCCTTTACAAAGAAGGAATCCTACCATTTGTGACAACCTGGATGAATCTGAAGGGCATTATTCTATGTGAAATAAGCTAAACACAGAAAGACAAATACTGCATAATCTCACTTATAAGTGGATTAAAAAAAAAAAGTCTAACACATAGTAACGGTACAATGGTGGTTACCAGAGGATAGGGATGGGGGAAAACGGAAGATATTGGTCAAAGGGTACAAACTTTCAGTTATAGCATGAATAAGTTCTAGAGATCTAATTTAACATATGGCAACTATAGTTAATAATAAGGTAGTGTATACTTGAAATTTGCTGAGAGAGTAAATATCAAGTATTTTTACTTAAAAGTTGTGTGAGCTGATGGATATGTCAGTTAGCTTGGTTGGGGTAATAGTTTCACAATGTATACCTACATCAAAATATCACGTTGTATACCTTAAATGTATACAATTTTTGTTTTTCAGTCATACCTCAATAAAGCCCAGGGGGGGTGGAGAAATAGGGCAAATGCTTATAAAGCTGTCGTGTATCCTGAATATCTAAGGGACATATATTAATATTTTTATTTCTTTAAGCCAGCTTTCCTTTGTGTTTGACTTTAAGTCTGTCCTGAATGCTTCTTGCACAGCTACAGTTTCTCAGACCTGAAGGGATGGGTAGGTCTTGTGGAGGCTGGAGAGGGTCTTTGTGATGAATCTGAAGTCAGACTGTTGGGTTTTGAATTTCCCCTCCCTGGATTGGCAAATGTGGTTAATAGGGCTTTGACTCAATTTTCTCATCTGCAAAGTTCAGATACAGATTATCTTTCTTTTTTTTAAAATTTTATTATTATTATACTTTAAGTTTTAGGGTACATGTGCACAACATGCAGGTTTGTTACATACATATACATACGCCATGTTGGTGTGCTGCACCCATTCACTTGTCATTTAGCATTTTAAGATTAAGTGCAATGAGATCAGCAATGTGCTTAGTCAGTGCCTGGAACCTTCTGTGTTCTTATTTCATGGAAATTGCACATGTTACAGTTATCTCTTCCTCCCTTTCTTCTCCCTTTTTATTCCAGCTGTATGACTTTCTCTAGCCTCCAGCCTCACGGCAATCTCAGGGAAGTTTGCAGGGTTTCGCATTTTCCGGGGCGTACAGTAGTGAACCTGTATTTTGACAGTAGGCTACAAAGGTTTGAGTCTCTGGTGATCTGTCATATTCACTTACCACCAGCTTTCTCAGGTGCTAGCAGTTTGTCATTGACTGTCCTTTTGCAGAGCTGAAGAGAAAAGGGAATGGTATTGTTTCACAGTATGATACCTGGAATAAGGCAGAAATATTGTTTTTGTAAATAAGGCTTGAGTAAGGCAGAAATCTTTTTGTATAAATAACCATACTAACAAAATGACACCTAAGACAGCATCTTTCAAACCTCTCTGACCACAATTCACCATAAGAAATATTTTCTATTAGATCCAAGTTCACATGTTTATGTAGGTAGTCAAAACGGAAATAAAACAGCATGAAGCAATACATTCTCTTACTACCTGTAATACCGTATTTTCTATTCCATTCACTTCAATGAATTGTCATTCATGGCATTCCATTTTATTCCTTTCCATTCTATGAAAAAAGACCAGCAGTTTGAAAAATATTTATCTACAAGTTCGACGGACCTAAACAAGAATAAGAATAAGGGAGGATATTCTTCAGCTCTTAATTTTAAATATTTTTTCAGTAGTCATCACTATCATGTATTTTTAAAAACCAAAGCAAACACAAATTGTTAGGTGAATGCTTTTCTAAAGAAAAATATAATTTGTCATTTAGCTTTTACTGTGCTTTTTTGAAAGTTAATCTAATTTGGCCTTTTAAGATTTGTAGTCATTTCCTTTCCAACAATGTTATGGACCAGGCTATCATTAGGGTAGAGGGTCAGTTCAGTGCAGCCAGGAAACCCTGTGTCTGCCCTGGCTTTGTCATTACTCACAGGTTCTCTTGTCCTTCATCTGTGTGAGGGGATAATAATATTGTCATTTCTACACCAAGGTTCTTTGAGGACCAGCTGGGGTAACATATTTGAAATCGTTTTGTGGCCAGGCGTGGTGGCTCATGTCTGTAATCCCAGCATTTTGGGAGGCTGAGGTAGGCAGATCACTCAAGGTCAGGAGTTTGAGACCAGCCTGACCAAAACAGTGAAATCCTGTCCCTACCAAAAATATAAGAATTAGCTGGGCATGGTAGTGGGCACCTGTAATCCCAACTACTAGGGAGGCTGAGGCAGGAGAATTGCTTGAACCCAGGACGCAGAGGTTGCAGTGAGCAGAGATCATGCCACTGCACTCCAGCCTGGGTGACAGAGTGAGACTCCATCTCAAAAAAAAAAAGAAATTGTTTTGCAAACTAAATCAGCCTTTACAAATATGAAGAATTTGGGGCTCTTAAATTCTGTATTTGTAACCCTTCCCTCCTTTTTAAAAAATGATTCCTTCTAGATTTCTCAGCTGAATACACTGATTACACTTTTGCTGGGAGAACTTCCACCTGGAGACAGACAGAAGATCATGACAATTTGTACCATAGATGTCCATGCCAGAGACGTGGTGGCAAAACTTATTTCTCAGAAGGCAAGTTGTTTGTAGAAATTTTATGTATTCATTATTGTTTCCTGAAAGTGGTGTTTATTGCCAGAGTAGTTCCAAGAAAGTCATTGTTTTTTTGAAAGTTTGTATGTTTTAATTAGTCCTGAAAAGTTGTGTTTGTCTTGGGTGCGTTTGATTTTGGTTAGCCAATATATTATTCTGATGAGACCTATTCCAAGTGATATCCCAAAAGGTTTTGCCAAGTTAGGAACATCAGATCATCAAAAAAATTTTATCACAGTGGAAGAACCGTGAGAAATCACTGTGTTCATCTCTGTGTGTGTGACCGTCTTGGTCATTGGCCTGTGAGCCTCAACTCTGTGACTTACACAGCCAATAGCAGTAAGATTATGTGTATGTGATTTAAACCATGTCTGTGTGCCTTTGATACATTTCCCCTTGAAGAGAGAGGTGTTGGTCATAAATCTAGGTTGTCACTTGGGTAATCCTTTGTCTCTTCCTTGAACAACTAAATTATTGTCTTGTAAGAAGTTATTTTCTAATTCTTTTAGTATACTAATAACCTTTCTTTTATATATCTTTAAAAAGTCGGCCGGGCATGGTGGCTCATGCCTGTAATCCCAGCACTTTGGGAGGCCAAGGCAGGCAGATCACGAGGTCAGGAGATCGAGACCATCCTGGCTAACACGGTGAAACCCTGTCTCTAATAAAAATACAAAAAATTAGCCAAGTGTGGTGGTGGGTGCCTGTAGTCCCAGCTACTTGGGAGGCTAAGGCGGGAGAATGGCGTGAACCCAGGAGGCAGAGGTTGCAGTGAGCCGAGATGGTGCCACTGCACTCCAGCCTGGGTGATAGAGCGAGACTCCATCTCAAAAAAAAAAAAAAAAAAAAATTCTGTGTGTTTTTAAGTGTTGGCAGCGTTTAATGTGAAAGGAGAATTTTCTCATCCTTCTTTTCAAAATATATTCCTATTTACAAAAGTCAGGAGTATGCTTGTCTACTGGGTTACGCTTGTTTGGTAGTATTAAAACAAGGCAATTCCTTTCACAATTCGAATGCCTGTACATATTGTGAAGTGTTTCTGTGTTTTTTCTGGGTTTTTTTCTCAATTTATTAAAAGCAAAGTGAATTTTAATTATTTTTATAAAGTGCAAGAAAATGCTTTTCATGTAAACCATAAACATATACTAATATTCCTTGATCCAGCTTCAGGACCACTAGTGAGCAATATTCTTTAATTGCTAGTCCAAAACTTTTCCTTGCAAAACATCGCTTACCATGTGTTCTGACTTTGATAATGAACTGTTTATATCTAACTACTCCTTTAATATGGCCTTGTATCTTCTTATATATTTTATTCTACTTTATAAGTCTGATGATTTCAAGTAGGATAAATTCTGATTTAAAATATGTCCTTTATTTTGTACTAAAAAATACTTTGTCTAATACCCAACCATCTAATATACGTGAATATGCAATCCTGAAACCTGTGTAGTCATCAGACAAATTAGTATACAGTAATTTTGGTAAGTTCAACTGATTCTCAAGAAATCCAAGGGTCACATTTATCTTGAAAGAGACAGGGATTTTTAACTGGAAGATGAATGGTTAGGATTGAGTAGATGGGAAAGAACAGCAATGAAAAATACTGTTATTTGATGTGATTAAAAACAAAGCAGAAAATCTCTGTACTAAAAGCAGATTGGTTTTAGAATGAACTTGGTTGAAAATGTAGTTTATTTATGCCTCTGCAATGCAGAAATTATGGATTATGTGTCATTTAAATATAGATAATATATTTTTCCATCTGACTTCAGTGATATGAGTATAAAGTTACAAGATTTTTCTAATCCCCTGGGGTGATTCATAAAAGAGGAAAAAGCATTGCTTGAAGAAATTCATATTGTTTTACATAAAAGCCAGTTTAAAATGAAGACTTATTACACACATATTTCTTATTAAGTATTTAACCATGTATATGCTATTATAATTTGCAATAGCATGCAAGAGATTTCCTATTTATGAGAATTTTAGAAATAAAATGTGAACCAGTAGAATTGATTAGATTAATAACTTGTTGCCCCAAACTACCAGTGTCCTGCGTGTGATGATTATGCAATGCCTTTAGGTTGTCAGTCCCCAAGCTTTTACATGGCTGTCTCAACTTCGTCACCGATGGGAGGATACCCAGAAACACTGCTTTGTTAATATTTGTGATGCCCAGTTCCAGTACTTCTATGAATACTTAGGAAACAGTCCTCGACTAGTGATCACTCCTCTAACTGACAGGTAACAATTCTAAGTTTCCGTCCAGATAGGAGAAACAACCCAAAAAAGTCCTCTAGTGTGAGAATGAAAAGGAAGGAATGAGAGGAAACGATGAACAATGAACTATGTGAAAGTGGTATGTAAATTAAGAAATAATGTAATATAGGGAATGTTGACTTTAATTAGGAAAAGGTGAAGAGAATTGAATTAGAGAAACAGAATTACAGAAGCTACCAATGCACAAATGATGAAATCATGAGTGGATTAATATGGCTCAAGGAAGCATTTTTGATTCTGCCTAGTTATCTACAGCTAACATTCTGGTATCAGGATCTATCACCACCTCCCTCCACCCCCACAGGATTCCTTTACTGAAAGTGTAAAAATAACTAGGAATTGCCTGTGTTCAAATTCATATTTGAGGAACTGCATACAGTGAAAGGAAGGGAAGGTGAAGAACATAGCATTCATTAAATGATTCAACAAATACTTCTGAAGTGCTCTGCTAAGTACTATTCCACTGTTGAACAGACAGGGTTCCTGCTGTCACAGAGATTACTTTCTAGTAAGTGGGGATAAAGAGAAACAATAAACAAATAAATTAATTATTTTAGGCTGTGATATATGCTATGACAACAATAAAAAAAGATCAATATGTTTAAAATTGTCTTGAAGGGAGAGCCTACTATTGTGGAGAGCTTGAGCTGGGACCTAAATGATGAGGAATCAGTTATGCAGAGATCCTGGGGCAGAAAGTTATAGGCAAGAGCAAGGACAAAGTTTCCAAGGTGGGAAGACACTTGGCCAGTTTCAGGGATAGAAAGAAAGCCAGTGTGGCTCAAGCATTTCAAGGGGGCAGGAGGTTACTATTATTAATAGTTCGTTTCCACTTGACTCCAAGTAAATACATACCTAGTCAGAATATTGCGGAGGTAAGAATATGTCACATTGACAGGAATTTCTTTGTTAGTATTCCAATCTCTGCTGACCTGTTTGATGGGAGACAGCACATTTAATCTTTGGCATTCATGAAGCAGAAATCACACCTCAAGGTCATAGCTGCATGCCCAATTATCCACTGTCACCGAAGTGTAGACACTTTCAAATATAAGTCTATAAAGCTGGTTTGCTATGGTAGTCCTGAGAGGCTGGTAGGATTCTCCCACTACATTTGTGATTGTTCTTGCACATAGTAACCTGCTCATAATCGCGACATTTGTGTATTGTATAGTTTCTATAATTATGTCTAATTCAGTTCTTCTAACTTGTCTCTGATTAAAAGTCAGCATTCACTGTCCTCATAAGTTAATTTATGCATTGCTTTCAGTGAGAGGGATTAAAATTGTAGCTTGATGAAGTCACTTGAGAATAGTCAAAACTGCAAATGTGAAGAGTCTGCTGTATGCATGCCATTGTCAATAGAGAAGGAGGAAAGGGAGGCCCAGGGTATAGGAGAAAAAGGGAAGAGGCATTTTAAAGTTTATTAACTTTGAAATTAGAAGAATCACTATGTGGGTTTTTTGGGAGCTGAAAGGAAGATGAATGTTCATTTTGATAGTGTGAATTGTGTTGGATAAATTGTTTCCATTTCCATTTCGTTCTTTGAATTATTTACTAATTGTTTACATTAACAAAATGATGCCCTTCAAATTCTTCCATTATATTTCATTTGATGCTGACCATCCCTTTGTGAGGTAGGCAGGGGAGATAGTGTCTCCTTCTTCCATATGTGGATGGGTTCAGAGACTTAAGTCAACTGTGTATTGACTAGAAGGATGCCGGTTAAGCTGCTGTTAGATATTCCAAACAAAAGACAATGGCTGAAATAACACAGAAGCGGGTATCTCACAGTGCGGAGGTACAGGCTGGCAGGTGGCTGACATGCTAAACATGGTTTCCACATGTGTTTTAGCCAGTGAAAGGGGAAAAAAGAGAGTCCAGGTCAAATATCTCCAAGGAAGTGTTGTAGGAATGGCACTCATCATTTCTGCACATATACCATTGGTTGGAGTTTGGTCACTTGGCAACTCCTGACTGGAAGGAAGGCAGGAAATGTAGTCTCTAAACACTGGCAGCCGTATGCATACCCAAAACTTGGAACCACTGGAGAAAATTACGAGGCGAAAATCTCTCCTACAAAAAGTACTCTGATTCCTAGTCTGGGAGCCTTTTCACTCATTCATTGTAAGATACACTTAAACATTCAATGGATATAAAACGCAGAAACACTTTCTGTTTTCATAATTAATCACTTCTATTTGCATAGTACTTTCAATTTTGTAAGGCATTTACCTTTGGCCTTCTGAATATATTCCTACAATTAACCTCATTTAATAGAGGAGAAAACTGAGGTGTGTTGATGTCAAAAGACTTATTTAAGATTAGCATCTGATGATTGGCAAAGGGGACATTAGTCTCTCGTCTCCTGACCTCCATGTGTATATCATTCACTAGACCTGCTGTCTGTACTAAGAGAAAAACAATTTATAAATCTGAGGAAACTCCAAATAAAGAATACAGCCATTTGATGTCCTTGCTATTTGTTTTGTCTTCTTTTATTAGGTATTCTTGTTTCATGATTTTCTAAGAACTTCTGAGTCTTTGCTGCAAAAATAAGTATTATGGTAATCTAAGTGGATGTAGCAACACATTCCAAAGGAATTTGTAAAATATATTTAAATACAGTAAATTGCCCTTTTATTTTTGCTTTGTATATTGAAATAGGTATATGTTATTTGTATACTATGTATTTATAGAAATTACATATCTCTTAATGTATTAAGTAGCAGTTTAATACAGCCAATGTTTAATTCATTCATCATCTAAGACTTCTCTTCTACTTTTCCTTTATAAACAATAGCTTGGATGTTGTCTGCCATATTAATATATTTACTTAGAAATATCAGAAATTTAATAGTGTTACAAATCAAGTGTTACTTGTATTCAAATACACAGCTCTTAGGAAATGAGATCAATAAACAAAGAAATACATTCTTTTCTAGTATTTTTAGACAGCTAGCCTAAAAATAAATGTGATAGAAAATATTCTGATTCATTATTGCCATGAACAAATCAGAAGTATATCAGTATTTTATGCTACTATCACATTCTAGAGCTTCTTAAACTTTTTTTCTAATGTATTGCCTCTGATGTTTTATGAAAATCTCATATTAGACTGTGATATTTGTGTTTTCTATTGCTTAAAGGTGTTATATTACCTTAACTCAATCACTTCATCTAACCATGAGTGGGGCTCCTGCTGGCCCAGCTGGTACCGGGAAAACAGAGACCACCAAAGACCTAGGACGTGCCCTTGGCATGATGGTTTATGTATTCAACTGTTCAGAGCAAATGGACTACAAAGTAAGTTAGTAAGAGAATAATGTGTAAAACTGTATTCTCTAACATTATTCCTGATTGGGAATTGTTCAATATAATAGCATAAAAACCCCTTCTGTTAAATTCTGAGTGCCTCACTTTATCATTTAGTCCGTAGGAAATATCTATAAGGGATTGGTGCAGACAGGAGCTTGGGGCTGCTTTGATGAGTTCAACCGAATCTCTGTGGAAGTTCTGTCAGTGGTGGCAGTACAAGTGAAAATGATTCATGATGCCATCAGAAACAGGAAGAAGAGGTGAGTGGCATGCAGGCTATCTCTTGTTACAAATAGAAAAACATGGAATAATGCAGGTAACCTCCCCTTCACTGTCTATTGCTACCTCTCCCTGTCTCACGAAATAGATAAAGGAAGATTCTGGTCGATTTGGGGGAATTATTTTGAATAGTCTCCCATTTTTATTAGTGGTTTCTAAGTGTCAAGTACAACACATGTATATTACATTACTTTAATCACTTAAAAAACAAACAACTTCTAGGATTGGCCAGACACAGTGACTCATGCTTGTGATCCCGGCACTTTGGGAGTTTGAGGCGAGAGGATTGTTTGAGCCCAGAAGTTCAACACCAGATTGGGCAATATAGCGAGACCTGGTGTCTACAAAATAAATAAATTTTAAAAATTAGCCAGGCATGGTGGCAAGTGCCTCTAGTCCCAGTTATTTTTGAGGCTGAGGCAAGAGGATTGCTTGAGCCCAGGAGGTCAAGGCTGCAGTGAGTTGTGTTCGTGCCACCGTGCTCCAGCCTAGGAGACAGAGCAAGACCCTTTCTCCAAAAAACCCAAAAGACTTCTAAGATGCTCATTCCATTGATCAATTCTCAGTCCTCATCTTTCTTGACCTCTGGCAGCATCTGATGCAGTTGGTTATTCTCCACTGCGTGATGTACTTTCTTCACGTGGGTTGAGGACAACACCTCTTCTGCATCTCTCTCCCCTCACAGCGCTTCACTGCTGGTTTCTTCTCATCTATAAAATGGGGGAAAGAAGAGTACCTGCCTTATAGACTACTGTGATGATTAAATGCAAAGTACCTGGAAAAATGCCTACCACATAGTAAGCACTATATCCGTGTTTGCTATTACGTTTTATTGTTATTATTTCCTGGCCAACTCATGTTAGGCATCACAGGCCCCGGTCTTTGGATTTACTTTCTCTATATTTTCTCCCCTTGTTGATTTCAACTAGTCCCAGGGCTTTAAAAAAAACTCTCTCTATGCTGCTGACTACCAGGTAGGTGCCCAGGCTTCCTCTCTCCTCATCTCTGGACTGACCTAAACAACTGCCTGGGGCATCCCAAGACTCTACTGGAGGTCTCCCAGGCTTCTCATATTTAATATATCCAAAATCAAAATCTTAGTCCTTCCACCATCTCCTTCTTTGCTAGTTGTCTCATCCCAATAGGTTATACCTTCGTGTTCTTCCAGTAACTTGGGCCAAGACCTTTCAAATTATATTCGAAATCTGAATGCTTCTCAACACAATGCCACATTCCAAAAAGCAAAACACAGCTGGCACTTACGTTTGATAGCTTAATTTGAGAGATAAATTAGTATAGTATGCAGCACAATTCTGGTTCTCTTCGTAACATTTTTATCAACAGGGCAATCTTATTTATCTGGTCCACTTGTGCCCCCTTAGTTTTTAGAATATTTTTCTCAGCTAGCTTGTCCATAGGAACATTTTCAATCTCCCAAGGATTATCTAGCCTCTTGGACTGTGTACCTGTTGTAGAAGTTTCCAGGTTATCAGGAGATACATCTGGATATTTCTACATTCTAGAAAATCTCTCAGTCCTTCTGCCACGTGGGCCTTGGGTCCCAGTTTTATGTGTTCAGGTGTCTGCTTCCTGACCTGTCCCATCTCTAAGGCCATGATAGAGAAGCTCAGTTATTTGTTCTTAGATCTCCAGCTATGTTTTATCTAGCTTTTAGTCAAAATCTTTTTATTTGCTGTAACCCAGATGTCATTTGAGGTCATCCTTTCTTATGGAGATTTATGTAACTGATCCATGTACTGATTTCTGAAAATTGCCGAGAATACTCCTTGGTAGTCTCCTCTTGTCTGAATGTCTGTAGGTCTGCTCTCTTCATCTTATTTTAGCCCATATGCAGACAGCTCTGCTCCTTCTTGATTTCATGAGCTTATTAAATTCTCTTTACACATGAAGATTTAAGAGATGGGACCATGCCTCAATTACAAAGCTTTCTAGTGCCTTGCCAGCTCTACCCTATGGAGGTCCACACCTTTGACTGTGGCTGTCCCTCCTGTGTACAATGGGAGAGGAGGCAGTTATTCTGTGGCAAGAGCCACCGCTCTGCGTGTGAGCGGCCCTGCCAGCCTGTCTGCCTTCCCTAGCCTGACATTCTGGGAAATGAAGTTTTCTCCATTTTTATCTTGACTATACAAAATCCACCTGCTCCTAATTACCTAGTATCTAAAGCACCCTTAGTCCTAAACACTGTGGTTTCTTTCTATGTTTTCTCATTCATGATGCAGACCCAGCTCCTTAACTGCTGCAGCCCTCCCCTCTCAGCAATGCAAGAGATCAGCCTTATATTTTGTCTTGTTTACCCTCATTTGAAAGTTTCCCTCTACCTGTCTCAATATGGCTCCCATAGCACATTACCATTCATTGCCCTGGCCAGCAGCAACCCACTTGGGTCCTCACAAATCTTTCTGAAAATCTTTCACTATTTCTCCAATGCAAATCTTTCACTGTTTCTCCAGTGCCTTTAAGTGACAGTAATAGCATTAGTCATAGCTAACATCTCTTGAGTATTTTCCATGTTCTAGGCATTATACTTTTACCCATTTATATTTATAATCCCTTTTAAATCCTTGCATAATCCAATAAGGTTGGTAATAGGATTATTATTTTTACTAGATGAGGGAATTGGAACATAGGATAATTAACTTGCCCTAAGGGATATGCCTGGTATCTGAATACTCACAGTCTGGCTCCAGAGCTATTGTACCTTTCAGTGATATTTAATAGATTTTTCTTGAGTCAATGAAAGGTATGGAGGGAAAGAGGAAGAGAAGTTGAAGAAATAGACAAAACTTAAGACTGAACAGGACGTCCCTTTCTCCTCTTAGTATGGGCATTCTCTGTCTATGCAGCATCCCATTCAAGGAATTGCAGCCCATGTTGAAGGTAAAAATGCCATCACCTCCTTCCATTAAATGGTAAAATAATCAAGTCTTTATTTTCACATTCTAGGATACTAAGGCTATGCTAAAATAAAAAAGAATACTTCCCATTTTTATAATTCCTCCAGGAAAAGGGAGGGTATTTTTAATAAATATGCTTCAAAACATATTCAAAATATGTATGGGCTTATGAATTTTAAAGAAAATTACACAGAATAAACAGCTTCCTAATAATTTGCATTTTGCAGTGGTTTGCATTTGTCAATGTGCATTCATATTCAATGAACACATTTAATTTCATCAACATTCTTTTTATGGTAGATTTGTATTTCTTGGGGAAGCTATCACACTGAAGCCATCAGTTGGAATATTTATTACTATGAACCCGGGTTATGCTGGTCGAACCGAATTACCGGAAAATCTCAAAGCTCTTTTCAGGCAAGTGTTATGCTTTGTGGCTTAGCATCTGGTGCACTCATGCCACCTAATGTTGTTGGTTTGCACTGTTAAGTGATTTGCTTTTACTTGAAAATTCCTAAGGAAAATCCTATATGATTTCCTTGGGCTCCTTTTATAGACAGAACTTTCACCATGATAAATTAACCCTTTTGAATGATAAAACCAGGACTCAAAATCAGTATTTAAAAGTTACATGGTATATTTGCATATTTACTGTTAGCTATTTTGTAATGCATATTTTTATTATAAACATAATCTTTCATAAATTATGAACTGTTTGGAAAATATAGAAAAGAGTAAAGAAAAAGTTACATCACCATCCAGATGGAAAATATAGAAAAGAGTAAAGAAAAAGTTACATCACCATCCAGAAATAATGATTGTTATGTTTTCTAGCCTCCTTTTATAATTTATATTTTGTGGGATTAAGATATTACAGTAGGCATGATTTTTCTTCTCTTCATTTAATATTTTGACATATTTTATCATATTATTAAAAAACCTTTAGAAATATCATTTTATGTAGCTCAAAATAGTCCCTCTCATGCCTTGTTCATAAATTTCTTAACCATTCACTGTTGTCTGTTATGTAGGGTTTGTCTTTTCCTTTTTTTTTTATTATAATGAAGTAGCAGGCTGTAAACGTCTATTCACATGAAAAATTACTCTTATTTCAGAATAGATTTCTAAATGTAGTATTACTTACGTGAATGATTAAAATCCTTATTGATGACCTGCTTTTCAAAAGTACTCTGCCAATGTATGCACTTAGCAGGAGTCTATAAGAGAATATGTGTTGCTATACCTAGTATCAGTTATGATTCACTTATAATTTAAGTCAACTTCTTTCAGGTATCATTTTTTTGGTTCAGTTTTCCAGAAAACTCTGTATTGTAATTTTGCAGAATTGAAATATGGTTTATGTTTTATTAGAGAAAGAGAGATCAGGTTTAGAGATAAAATTGTAAGGTTTATCACCATACCAGGTGATAGTAAAAACATTCAGGTATAATTTAATACAATCAAGTGTACAATTGGTGGAAGCATAACCACAATCAAAGTACAGAATATTTCCACACCCCCAGAAATTCTCTTCTGCCTCTTTGAAGTGAGCCTCCCATACCAATAATGTACCTTCTGTGATTATAGATTAAATTTGTCATTCCTAGAGTTCATGTAAATGAAACCAGACAATATGTACGTTTTTGTGTCTGGCTTCTTTGAGCATTGTGGTTTTGAGATTTATCCAAGTTGTTGAGCGTATCAGTAGTTTGCCCCTCTTTCTCACTGATTAGTATTCTATTATATAGACCTACTGCAATTTGTTGATCCATTCACTAGTTGATGGACACTTGGGCTGTTTCCAGTTTGGGGCTATTATGAATAAAGCGGCTATGAACATTCACGTGCAATGTTTACATGAACATATATTTTTATTTCTTTGGGACAGATATCTATGGCTGGAATTTCTAGTCTACATGGCAATTGTGTGTTTTACTTATAAGAATCTGCCAGTCTGGTTTCCAAAGTGATTTTACAAGTTTACATCCTCACCATCAATGCATGAGAATTCTAGTTGCTCACATTCTTGTCAAAAATGGATACTGTCAGCCTTTTTTATTTTTAGCCAATCTAATAGATAGGTAGTAGTGTGTCATCATAGGTTTAGTTTGCATCTCCATGATGGCTAATGATGTTGAGCCTCTTTTACATACTTACTGTCTATTGCTATACCATCTTTTGTGAAATGCCGTATTCTGCATACAGTTCCTTTGTTAGATACATACATTGCAAATATTTTTTCTCTCAATTTGTGGCTTGCCTTTTCATTTTCTTTTATCCATCAAAGATAGAAGTTTTAAATGTGATGAAATATAATTTATCAATTTGTTTTTGTTTTTAATATCCTATTCAAGAAAATTTGCTTAGCCCAAGCTTGCAAAAATTTTTAACTATGTTTTCTTTTATAAGCTTTGTTGTTTTATAGTTTTCATATGGGTTTTCTCCTTTATTCTGTTAATGTGCTGAACTATATTGATTGATTTTCAAATGCTAAACAGTCCTTCGGTGTTGCATTCCAGGGATAAGCTCCACTTGGTCAGGAGGTATTTTATTAATAGGTACTGCTGGATTCAATATGACACTCTTTTGTTAAGGAATTTTTAAAAATCTATGCCATGAGGGTTATTGTTCTACATTGTCCTTGTAAAATTTTTGTCTGGCTTTGGCATCAGAGTAGTGCTGACATCATGAAATAAGTTGACAAATGTCTTCTTCTCTACCTGCTTAAGAGTTTGTGTAGAATTGCTATTATTTACTCCTGAAGTATTTGATTGAATTAATCAGTTAGGCCATTTGGACCTAGAGATTTTTATTGGAATCTTTTTAATAATGAATTTAATCTCTTTAATAGATACAGGGATTTTCTGATTTTTAATTTTTTTATTGATTTGATTTTGGTAATTTAAATCTTTTAAGGAACTTATTGGTGTTATCCAGTTGAATCCATTGGCACACACTGGTTCATTGTATTAGTCCATTCTCACACTGCTATAAGTAACTATCTGTCATTGGGTAATTTATGAAGAAAAGAGGTTTAATTGACTCAAAGTTCCAGAGGCTGTACAGGAAGCATGGCTAGGAGGCCTCAGGAAACTTACACTGATGGCAGAAGGCTAAGGGGAAGCAAGCATATCTTACAAGGTGGACCAGGAGAGAGAACATGTGCGAGGTGGGGAAGTGCCACGCACTTTCAACCCATCGTATCTCATGAGAACTCACTCACCATCATGAAAACCACCATTCATGAAGAATGGGGAAAATCTGCTCCCATGATCCAATCACCTTCCACCAGGTCCCTCCCCCAACACTGAACTACAATTCAACATGAGATTTGGGTAGGGACACAGAGCCAAACCATATCATTCATAATATTCCCTTATTATTATTTTTTAAGTTTTATTTTTATTATGCTTTAAGTTCTGGGATACATGTGCAGAATGTGCAGGTTTGTTACATAGGTATACATGTGCAATGGTCGTTTGCTGCACCCATCAATCCATCATCTAGGTTTTAAGCCCTGCATGCATTAGGTATTTGTCCTAATAATCTCCCTCCTCTTGCCCCCCACCACCTGACAGGCCCTGGTGTGTGATGTTCCCCTCCCTGCGTCCATGTGTTCTCATTGCTCAACTGCCACTTATGGGTGAGAACATGTGGTGTTTGGTTATCTGTTCTTGTGTTAGTTTGCTGAGAATGATAGTTTCCAGCTGCATCCATGTCCCTGTAAAGGACATGAACTCATTCCTTTTTATGGCTGCATAGTATTCCATGGTGTATATGTGCCACATTTTCTTCATCCAGTCTATCATTGATGAACATTTGGGTTGGTTCCAAGTCTTTGCTATTGTAAATAGTGCTGCATTAAACATACACGTGCATACGTCTTTATAATAGAATGATTTATAATCCCTTGGATATATGCCCACTAATGGGATTGCTGGGTCAAATGGTATTTCTGGTTCTAGATCCTTGAGGAATTGCCACACTGTCTTCCACAATGGTTGAACCACTTTACACTCCCACCAACAGTGTAAAAGCATTCCTATTTCTCCACATTCTGGCCAGCATCTGTTTTTTCCTGACTTTTTAATGATTGCCATTTTAACTGGCGTGAGATGGCATCTCATTGTGGTTTTGATTTCCATTTCTCTAATGACCAGTGATGATGAACTTTTTTTCATAAGTTTGAACTCCCATTCACAATTGCTACAAAGAGAATAAAATACCTAGGAATACAATTTATAAGGGATGTGAAGGACCTCTTGAAGGAGAACTACAAACCACTGCTCAAGGAAATAAGAGAGGACACAAACAAATAGAAAAGCATTCCATGCTCACGGATGGGAAAAATCAGTATCATGAAAATGGCCATACTCTTCAAAGTAATCCAAAGATTCAATGCTATTCCCATCAAGCTACCATGACTTTCTTCACAGAAGTGGAAAAAACTACTTTAAATTTCACATGGACCCAATAAAGAGCCCATATAGCCAAGACAATTCTAAGCAAAAAGAATAAAGCTGGAGGCATCACACTACCTGACTTCAAACTATGCTACAAGGCTGCAGTATCCAAAACAGCATGGTACTGGTACCACAACAGATGTATAGACCAATGGAACAGAACAGAGGCCTCAGAAATAATGCCACACATCTACAACCATCTGATCTTTGACAAACCTGACAAAAACAAGCAGTGGAGAAAGGATTCCGTATTTAATAAATGGTGCTGGTAAAACTGGCTAGCCATATGCAGAAAAAAAACTGGACTCCTTCCTTCCACCTTACACAAAAATTAACTCAAGATGGCTTAAAGACTTAAACATAAAACCTAAAACCATAAAAGCCCTAGAAGAAAACCTAGGCAATACCACGCAGGACATAGGCATGGACAAAGACTTCATGACTAAAACACCAAAGCAATTGCAACAAAAGCCAAAATTGACAAATGGGATCTAATTAAACTAAAATGTGTCTGCACAGCAAAAGAAACTGTCATCAGAGTGAACAGGCAACCTACAGAATGGGAGAAAGTTTTTGCCATCTATCCATCTGACAAAGGTCTAATATCCAGAATCTACAAGGAACTTAAATTTAGAAGGAAAAAATAACCATCAAAAAGTGGGCAAAGGATATGAACAGACACTTCTCAAAAGAAGACATTCATGTGGCCAATATTCCCTTATTATCTGTAGTGATGTCTTGAATTCCATACCTGATACATGGGTAACTTGTATCTTCTCTCTCTTCCTATTTCCTCGATGATAAGCTAGAGGATTATCAGTTTTATTTTGGGGTTTTATTTAGGGTGCTCAATATGTGTGCTCAATACTATTCAGTATGCGTTTAAAATAATATTCCACTTCACATATAGTCTAAGAACGTCTACAGTTTTTAGTGTGATCTCTTTCCGTTCTTTCAAACTTAAAGTTTGCTTGTCCATCCATCTGGATATTTAACCATATTTCATTTGTATTTTCTTCTAATTTTTATAGTATTACTGTTCTTATTAAATTTAATCTGATGAGAACTTAGTTGGTAATATGAAATGAGTGTTTAAACAATTATTTTCCCTAATAGTTAATCAATTATGCTAACATCCTGTATTGAATGTTTTTCTTTCCTCATAACAGCTTTCTCTAGCATAATAATTTTATAATGTCTAACTTTCTTGAAAAATTCTAGAGAATAACCATTCTAGAAATCAATGTAATAACTACAGAATAGCTTTGTTTGAAAACTATGTGCATTTCCAGTATCCTATTTGTGACCCAATTTATGTCGTACTTTCTTTCATTTGGGTCTTGAAATTTGAAATTGTCTTGTGAATTTTTTAATAACTTTTGTTTAATGGGTGATGAAGGCATTACTCATGTGTGGAGGCCATATGCTTGTGCCTTTGGAGTATTCTGATTCCACCACTCACCAACCATGAGGCCTACAGCATGTGCTTGAACTTCTGGGAACATCAGTTTGCCTCTCTGTAAAATGAAGATAAGAGGAGTGGGTACCTCATAGTGTTGTGGGGATTAAGTGAGAGAGTGCATAAAAAGATTGTAGCACCCAATATGGTATGAAGTACTCAGTATAAATTAGTTGTCTATATTAATGTAGATATAAAATACGTAGACATGCTAGTCTTTGCTCTCTCCATTTACTCTTCATCTTCTGGTGTCACGTGAAGAGTAATAACTGTGTGAAAAAATATGGGGTTAGTTTAGCTAGAAGAGATATAGAATAACCTAGATCCAAAGATACTTTAAGGTTAGATGTTTAGGATGAAAATCAGGTATGCATGAAGTGGACTACAATTATATTTACAAAAACAGGTAGGTATTATTGGAATGTATACTTTAAGAAGTCTAAAATAATGAGCTTATTTATTTACTCTTCCTTCTTTGTACTTGACTTCAGTTGAGTGGAATTTTTTCAAACGTTGCTGTGAATAGCAGTTGTCTTTGGAGAGGGACTTTTTGGAAGTCCCTCTCCAAAAGAAAGGGGATTTGAAGCTATGTTTTTCTAAATGTCCCCTTTAAAAGTCTATCCCAGTTGGTCCTAGGCAGTGGTGTGCTGGCAGTGGCTGGCACAAGCTCTCAGTAGCTGATGGTTAAGTTTTCATGAATGTTCTGAGTTGGTTCTTTAGTTTAATGAAAACTAAATTATATCAACTTTTGATTCAATAAGTTGTATTAAAAACAAAGGTGATAAACACCCCAAACTGGTCACTTTATAATTACTTATTTTACTGGTATTTATGCTCTTGAGGTTATTTCTTTCTATTTTGTCCGTATGGTGGTATACTTCTCAGCTCCACATTTAGTGGTATTGTGTTGGTATCCTGGAATCAGCCATGGTGGAAGGATTTATTCTATGGAAATAAGCAAATGCTATTTTCTAGACAGCCGGTTGTGAAAACATTAACCAGCACACCATTAACCACAGGTAAAGCCTCGCCCCTTGCTCAAAACATCGTTATTCCTCTTTCTGCAGTGACAACTTACACCAGAAGTTTACAGAATGTATTCATGGATTTTCTTTGAACTCCTACACCTGTGCTTCTGCCATTCCAGACTTTCTATCATTTTTTGTGTCCAGTAATGAGTGGACATTTTTTTAGTTGAACTGAAGGGTCTTATTAGCTGTGATTGACAGACATAATTATGATCTGCTTAGGAATGGTTAAAATGTTGGTACGAAATAATCACTTGATTTCAGCAATTTGTACTTATCACCTTGTCACATTTTAAAACTAAAATTCATATTTACTTTTTAGACCCTGTGCCATGGTGGCCCCTGACATTGAGCTAATCTGTGAAATCTTGTTAGTTGCTGAAGGTTTTGTGGATGCGCGCTCATTAGCGCGAAAGTTCATTACGTTGTACACGCTTTGCAAGGAGCTACTCTCCAAGCAGGTGAGGGATCATTTGTTACGTTTTCTTGTTTTTACATACCATTGAAAAAGCTTTTGAAGTATGGATTTTAGGTAATTTATCATTAAAATTACATTAGACATTAAAATTTTTTTGTACTTAAAAAAAATTCAATAGTTTGGGGGAACAGGTGTTTTTTGGTTACATGGATAAGTTCTTTAGTGGTAATTTTTGAGATCTTGGTGCACCTGAGGAGTGTACACTGTACCCAGTGTGTAGTCTTTTATCCCTCACCCACCTCCCACCTTTTCTCCCAAGTCCCTGTAGGCCATTGTATCATTCTTATGCCTTTGCATCCTCATAGCTTAGCTCCCACTTATAAGTGAGAACATACGCTATTTGGCTTTCCATTCCTGAGTTACTTTACTCAGAATAATGGTCTCCACCTCCATCCAGGTTGCTGCAAATGCCATTATTTCATGCCTTTTTATGACTGAGTAATATTCCATGGTGTATATATACCACAGTTTCTTTATCCACTCATTGGCTGATGGACATTTAGGCTAGTCCATATTTTTGCAATTGCAAATTGTGCTTCTATAAATAGGCATGTTCAAGTGTCTTTTTCATATAATGACTACTTTTCCTCTGGGCAGATACCCAGTAGTGGAATTGCTAGATCAAATGGAGATTCCTTTAAAAACTAAAACTGCCATTTCATTTGACGTTAGAAATATTTTTATATTTTCTATAAAATTCGAAAAACTTATTTTATAATTTTTATTTTTTTCTGAAATTTTGAGATATTTTAGTTCTGATATTTTATTTGTATTAATACTTTTTTAAATCAACGAGCTGTGTGATTTTCTTTGTCAATTTTGTAATCATAAATGGAATTTTATGTTGCCTCCCTTTCTTCATGAAAATATTATTTTCTAATAAGATAGGGCAGGAGTGTTCATAAGAGTAAGATAAGGCTAATTTTCTGAAGAGTTTCTCAAGGAATGTTAAAATTATTCTCATTTATTGGTAATTGTTTATTTAAAGGTAGGGTTAACTGGTTTTTTTTCTTTTAAATTTGTGCTCTACAATTTCCTTGTCTCTAAAATGGGTCAGATTTACATACTCTCTACTCTCCGATCATAAGCTTCTTGAAGATTTATTGAAGTTGCTGATAAGCCACAGAAATTACATATATATCAGCATCAATATTTTAAAATTCAGCCATATGATCATTTTTGACTTTTGGTCTTTTGATAACAGTTCATTAATTACTGGTGACATTACTCTGTAGTCAAAATCAAAGTATCAAAATACATGGTTGCAACCACACAGTTACCTTACTGCCACGTATTTATTTTAACTTGCTCATTGTTAGGGCAAAATATGGAATATGAGAGTGATTTATGTTGTCCTTTTAGTAACTGTGAATTTACATTGGATGGGTGGAATCATAATTTTTAACAGTTGTCTCTGGATAGCAAGATTATGGGTATTTTTATTTTTTTCCTTATTCTTAAAATCTTTTTTTTAATGAGCCTATTTTAATTTTATCATGGTAAAAAGTCAGAAGAAAAAATGTAATAGAGCCCAGGGAATGTGGAGTTTCAACTATAGCTATTGTCAGTAGTAATATTTAAACATTTAATTAGCATCTAGTATAACTAATAATGTGCTTTTTGCTGACCATGTTGAATGGGTAAGATTCAAAACAAATGAAACAAACACCCAGATTTCTGACTTTGAAGAATTTAGGTAATTCAGTTTACATGACATAAAAATTGGGAGACAATGGAGAATGAAAAGATTATCAGAGTTTTCAAGGAAGAAAGGAACCAATATTTATTGAATGAGTACTATGTGTTATGTTACAAAACTGTCAAAAGAAGTTTACAAATTTGATTTTATTAGCCCTGTTTTACATATGAGAAAACTGAGCAAAACAACCTGTCCCAAGTCCATGTAGCTAACAAGGGATAAGGGCAAGATTTGACTTCAGTTCTAATTCTGTCTAGAACACACCTGTAGCCAATTACAAGAGGAAGGTGTTGGGAGTACAGGTAGAACAAAGAAGGAAAGAGTTTGCTAACTCAGAAGTGTCACAAATGAGCAAAAAGAAATCTGTCCAGGACAGAAGAGCTGGGTTAGGAACACAATTCAAGGATAACTTTCTGTGCTACAGAAATGGGTTTGGGAAAAGAATCAGCAGACATTTTTGACCAATGGAATGATATAATGAAAATGGTGAAGATACTTTTAGCAATTTGCATTGTTTAAATGTTTAGCAGAGACACCAAGTCCTCTGAAATCTGTGGTCCAAAATTTCTTCTGCATCCACTCCTTTTATTGTTACTGCAATAACTTAGCCACCTCCCATTGTTGCCCTCAAAGTTCTTATTCTCAGAAACACCATTTGACCCAGCAATCCCCTTTCTAGGTATATACCCAAAGAATTATAAATCATTCTACTATAAAGACACATGCACACATATGTTTACTGCAGCACTATTTACAGTAGCAAAGACTTGGAACCAACCCAAATGCCCATCAATGATAGACTGGATAAAGAAAATATGGTACATATACACCATGGAATACTATGCAGCCATAAAAAAGGATGAGTTCATGTCCTTTGCAGGGACATGGATGAGGATGGAAACCATAATTCTCAGCAAACTAATACAGGAATAGGAAACCAAACACCACATATTCTCACTCGTAAGTAGGAGTTGAACAATGAGAACATATGGGCACAAGGAGGGGAACATCACACACTGAAGCCTGTTGGGGGTGGAGGGCTAGGGGAGGGATAGCATTAGAAGAAATACCTAATGTAGATAACAGGTTGATGGGTACAGCAAACCACCATGGTACATGTATACCTATGTAACAAATGTGCACATTCTGCACATGTGTCCCGAAACTTAAAAAACAACAACAACAACAACAAAACCTCTGGTTCTTTCCCCTCCCTTTCCTCTTCAAGCCTCAGCCTACTCCATCAGTGGCTTTCAAATGATCTTTTCCATGGCCCACAGTAAAAATACTTCTTCTGTATACTCAATGCATACACACATGTACAACTGAACCAAAAATTTCACCAAACACTTTTTAGTTTTTTTTTTTTTTGAGACAGCGCCTCACTTTGTTACCCAGGCTGGAGTACAGTAATGAGATCATAGCTCACCACAGCCTCGACCTTCCTGGCTCAAGCAATCTTTCCATCTCAGCCTCCTAAGTAAATGAGACTCTAGGCATGCACCTTCACGCCCAGCTAATTTTTGTATTTTTTTGCAGGGGTGGGGTTTCCGCCTGTTGCCCAGGCTGGTCTAAAACTCCTGGGCTGAAGCAATCTGCCCGCCTCAGCCTTCCAAAGTGCTGAGATGACAGGCATGAGCCACCACACTCAGCCACTTTTTGCTCTTATTTGCATCACACTGCAGTGTTTTTCATTTTGTTCCCTTTTATTACAGACAAAAATGGTGATCGAGACCTACTAAATTGATTTTATTATCCACTAATGGAGTAAATGGGATATTTGTAATGTAATATTGTTTTACTACCCACAAAAAATTTGTACTCATATTAATTCACTTTACTCCTACAACCACTTATAAAGTAGGTGGGTGCTTTTATCTGCCTTTTTATAGATGATGATTCTGAGGCTCTGGGAGTTAAAGTGTCTTTCCCATAGACACAGCTGAGAGACATTTGAGAGATGGGTTGTTACTGTGTGGGTTGTAGCTGGACGGCGAAAGAGAGAAGGCCAGTCCCGTGTAAGCAGTTAGTTTGTTAGGAATACCTTTACTGAGCACCTACCCTGTGCCATGCAATGTGCTAGCCCCAAGAAGACAGTGAATATATGGGAAATAAGTTTATCATGAGAAAAAGCCAGAAGAAAAAATGTAATTGGACCCAGGGAGCATGGAGTTGCAATTGTATCCAATCTCGGAAGTAATATTCTGAGATCCTCTAAGAGCTCAGACCCTGTGGGAGGAGTCTTCATTAGGGATAATGTTGTAGTCTCAAAAAAAGATAATTGAATTTTAATGACATGGTTTTTATTATATTATGTGCTGGCATCTAGGCAGAAGTGTCTGATTAAGAGGTGGAGTAATTGGGGCCATTAGGGATCGAAGTCTGGGGAGAAGTAGAATACCAGGGCCCTTGATGAAACCAGCACATGTGGAGAAATGTGCTTCTGGTTGGAGGTGAAAACATGGAATTTGCTGAGCTACTGAGTTAGCAGGTCTATTGAGAGAGTACAGCAAGGGAGGTGGATGGAGCCTTAGGCAAATACTGCAGTTAAGTGCTATGGAAAGAAGAGACTTGCTGACAGAGGCAAAAAAAAAAAGTGAAAGAAACAGGACGACACTACAGGGAGATGATTTTCACAGTTTCAAAGAGCAGAAGAAAATAGTATTTTGAATCATTAAAGTGTGTATTTATCTGACTCCTTTTTAAAACTTTCAGCTCTTACCTCTGGAATGAGAATCTTCTTCCCTCATACAATTTTTGAGAAAATAAACCTGTTTTGATTTTAGGATCATTACGATTGGGGACTTCGTGCTATTAAGTCTGTCTTGGTTGTGGCTGGATCTCTGAAACGAGGAGATAAAAATAGACCCGAAGATCAGGTACTGCAATGCTAATATGATTTTGTTGAGTGAGTAGCTGGCCAGCTTCACAGACATGAAAGTATATGCCTGGATGGTGGGGCATGGACAGCACAACTTTTAAAAAGCATAACATCTGTTGTTAATGCAGGAAATTTGAGGATTGGCGTTCCTTATAAGAGGTCACAAGTGGTCTTGAGTACAAAGATATGAATCTGGAAAAGAAAATGTGATTTTACAAGTAGTTTTGAAATAGCCACAAAAAGCATTTTGACAGTCATAATCAAATAATTCAGTAATCACTGTTTGATTTCCTCTGAGGAACATTTAAGAAATCTGATTGAATTGGGATATTAATCCTGGAAAGTCAGTGAAGACATAATGGGAGAAAGAGCGTCCATTTCATGGGACGTAAGATGGACATGCAGAATGAAACAGGAAGGGTGGGTGCCTAACACCAATGAAATGCTTGATTGGTTGGTCAGAGCTACTAGAGAAATGTTCTGCTCTCCTTCCTGGGGAGAAACGATAACAACACTTCATGAATTTTTCCCTTAAGTAACGAGAGCAATGGATATGTGTTATCAGTCTATTTTCACACTGTTACAAAGAACTACTTGAGACTGGGAAATTTATAAAGAGGTTTAACTGACTCACAGTTCTACAGGCTTAACAGGAAGCATGACTGGGAGAACTCAGGAAACTGACAATCATGGAGGAAGGCAAGGGGGAAGCACGGACCTTCCTCACATGGTGGCAGGAGAGAGAGAGAATGAAGGGGAAAGTGCCACACACTTTTAAACCATCGGATCTCATGAGAACAGCAAGGAGGAAATCCACCCCCTTGATGATCCAATCACCTCCCACTAAGCCCTCCTCTAATTTGACATGAGATTTGGGTGGGGACACAAATCCAAACCATATCAGTACATATCACCATGTGTATGTGCAATATGACTTGGGAAATAACAACAACAAAAAAAAACCCAAAACTTTACTCTGTGTGATTTTTTTAAATTGTGGGATATTTATTACGTATTTTTCTACTTTTCTTTGCCAATATTTCTCTCTTTTCCTCTTAATTTCCTCGTAATTTAATACTAGGTCAAGATTTTCTTTCATTTATTTTTTCTCTTGCTTTTTAAAATTTTTGTTGGAATGCTTAACTCCTGCTGTAGAAGTTATCCTGACGTTTGAGTTACTGCTTTTAAAATCTTTGGCTTACAGCCAAGATAGAACAACAACAACAAAACTAAAAATGTTTGAGATTATCATTCTAAGATTCTCAGAGTACTTTGGATAAAATGATCTGATGGGCTTGATTAATTTAAATTCTGGAGTTTGAGGATTCAAGAGAGAAGGCCCTTAGATTGTTTCTGAAGATCAAAACAGATCATTGGCAGGGAAGGAAAAGGCCTCTTTGCTGTTCTTATTCTAAGGATTGTTCATTGTATCAGTTCAGCCTTCTCATGTTCTGATACATCAATTTTAAACATTTAACCTCCCTATTGATAGAATGCCATCTTAATGGAGAACAGTACCAATATCTCATGCTTCACATATGAGGAGTAAAAATAACAAACATCTTTAGTTTTTTAGGTGTTTGTTAGACCTTGTATTGGCTTTTTTATAAAATGGTTTTTTTTCTAGGTACTCATGAGAGCATTAAGGGATTTCAATATGCCTAAAATAGTGACTGACGACATCCCAGTGTTTCTGGGCCTGGTCGGTGACCTGTTTCCAGCCCTGGATGTGCCCCGGAGGAGGAAGCTGCACTTTGAACAGATGGTCAGGCAGTCTACCCTGGAGCTCCGCCTGCAGCCTGAAGACAGCTTCATCCTCAAAGTAAAAGGAGCATTTGCTTTTCATGGCAGCTGTTGAGATTGTCAGTGGAAATAATTGTGGCTAATTGATACTAAAGCAAGATGTTAACTTGTACCCTAACCTTAATAGGATCTTAATATATGCTTTCAGGCATTTTCATATGGCAGGATTAAGTAAACATAAGTAAACATTTTAGTAGCCCCACTCCGTAAGGTGAAAACATAGATATGATTTTCATGGCTTTAAATGTAAGCATACTTTTAATTAGGTTACAAAACTTGTTGGTTCTTGGAGACATGCACTAAAAATTTACTTTGTTCTTTCCTCCTTTTTAGAGAACATTGGAAGTAAAATCATTAGTGCATGCTTTTAATGAGGGAAGAATGACAACATGTATGAGAATAACTTAGGTAGATATTATCTGACATATCAAAGCCTTGTGCATATTATTCAGTTTGAATTCAGTGAATGCATGGATATTGAACACTATATACATTATCCATTTTAGATATTTTATAGGATATAAATCATTACTCAGTTGTAGATGGTGATTGGCTATGTCCAGTGTTTGTTCAAAACTCATGAAGAGTTAATGATTTTTGTAAGTAACCCCTGCCATATACTGAGTACTGCATAAAATCATGGTTTGGCTTTAGTCTCAGCCCTGTGGTCTGCATGGGAGATCCAGGAAAAACTATACTTTTCACTTATGGTCTATTTTAACTTTCTCTGAACATACTGTTGTCAGTGGGGGCTGGCTTGGGTGTAAGGAAAGAAGAATTGGGCAAAAATGGTAGGTTATCTTTTTGTCACCAACTCATTAAAGGAAACCAGCAACCGGCTGTTTGCTCTGCAGGTTGTCCAGCTTGAGGAACTGTTGGCTGTGCGGCACTCGGTCTTTGTAGTTGGAAATGCAGGCACAGGAAAGAGTAAGGTATAGTAAATTGCCTAATAGCTTACAACTATGGAAAGAACATTTGTTGTCATTGTGGTTCGGCCTATTTTCAATGCTACTCAAAAGAATTCCCCTCCATGAAGCCCACCATAATTTTGGGTCAGAATCTGAGACTGGAATCTTGCTGCTTGATCAATTGACATTCTTTTCCTTTATATTGGGTCAGCGGGGGGAGAACAAGAAACAAATAGAGCATTGCATTCACATAGGAAAAGCAAGCCAACATGAAGATTGAACTTTCCACATGAGATGTTCAGTATCAGATGCAGGCATTTCGATATACACCATCCTACCTTACGCACCTTTCAATACATTTATCCTTGGATTCTTTTATCAAAGATAAACATATTAAGAGACTGTGGAATAAGATATCTGGCTGGAAGATTGGATTGGCTCTAGCCACATTTATCAAACCTATTTTCTTTTCCAAGTCATCCTTGATTCTCCTCCCCATATCATTCAGAAAAACAAACCCAAATATTTTCCTTCAGTACTCCCTCAGAAATATAACCCTCTATATGGCCAAACAAAACCTAAAAATAAAAGGAAGTGGCAAAACCCACATTTTTGATGTACCTATTATGTGCTGTGCTAGGTGCATTATGTATGATTTACTTGGCACAACAGTGATATACTATGGGTATTATTATCCCCATTTTTAGTTCACTGCTTGATTTTGTTTGGTCTTACTGACAGTCCTGGCAACATACTTATTTTCTTGGTTGGCAGACGGTATATGCAGAACTGCATGCATTTTAATTCAGGATGCTTGGGTATAAACATACTTGGTAGCCAACAGCTAAAAATAATCAGATTGAGCATATGAGATTTTAGAGGATGGCAGTATATGGAACTTGCCAGTATTTAGATCAGAACCCACAGTGGAACAACTGTAAGAAAAAAAATCTCTGTATAGACATTTTTCTAGTGAAAAATATAATAAATGAAATATTAAAGTAGATAACTGATAGACCTGTAATTATTTTGTTAGAGTAAGTTACAGATGTAGGCCACAGTTCAAGGAAGGATAAAGTTAAATTCTATACTTTCCAGTAGATTAATGGTTTCTAAAAATATAAGCTTAATATTCCTAAGGCATTTACTTTCTTCTAGTCTTCACCAGTTCTGTTCTACTCAACAGGTACGTAACCCAAGATACCCGGAACACTGCAGCTCAGGGTGACGTTCTTTAGCATCTTATCATTTCGAAGTGTTTGCCAATTGTTTATCAGTTTTTCACAACCCCTGTGAGCAGGTCAGCATGATAAATATCTAAGACAAAAGCCACAGCTTTTCGAAGGAGCAAAAGGGAGAGTTAGGGCAGATATTTGAGTTAAAGTATTAATTAATTGAATAGACATACACTGAGCACCTGTTCTGTGAGTTCTCATTATCACGGCTTTTCCTCAATTATCAGGATCAGGGTTTGTCAACCTCAGCACTGTTGACATTCTGGACTGGATAACTCAGCTGTAGGAGGCTATCCTGTGCATTGAAAGATATTTAGCAACCTCCCTGGTCTCTATCCACTGGATGTCCAGAAGCTCCTTCCCCCTTCTTCCCCCCAGTCAAGACAGTCTTTTCTTGAGAACCACTGCCCTAAGTCTCTAGGTCTCAAAGCATGGCCAGACCAGCATCATTGGCATCAGCTGGGCCCTTGTTGGAACTGTACATTACTGGCCCCACCTCAGACCTACTGAAATAGAAGCTCTGGGATTGGGCTCAGCAATCTGTATTTTAATGCCCTCCAAACAATTGTGTTGTAGGCTACATTTTGAGAAAAACCAATCTTGCTGATTCAGGCAGGGTAGATTTTGTAATCAACATAAATGCTTATTTATGTATGGTCCTCCACTTTGTACACATGATTAAAAATCTCAAGTGAGAAAGTGACTCCCTTTAGTCTAAATGGTTCAAAGAGTCAAGTGAACTGATTTTGTCTTGCTGAGTATTTGTAAGATGAAGCTTTTCAAGATGGTAATGGGAATGCACATATGTGCATTTTTCCCCTTCTCGATCTTAGCACACACACAGCATCTAGGAACATATAATGAATAAGGAAAACTCTTCAGAAATCTTTTACTTTCCATTTGGCTTATGTTAGTATTAATTTTTTTGGCTCTTTCCTCCTTCCCCTCAGATTTTGAGAACACTGAACCGAACATATGTTAACATGAAACAGAAGCCGGTTTGGAATGACTTAAACCCTAAAGCTGTGACAACAGATGAGCTCTTTGGTTTCATACATCATGCTACCCGAGAATGGAAAGATGGCAAGTAGTATTTCCCCTTTAGAAGTGCTCAATTTTTTTTTTCTATCCAGAAAGCCGTTTTTCAGTACAAGCCAATTTTAGTCATAGTCACAGACTTACTGTTTATGTGTTGGCATTATTGGAAATATAGCAGATCACAACAGCATTTATAATGTATAAATTAAAACTAGATTTGAATAAGTACTTGATTTGCATTCAGCAGATTTGTACTCAGAGCTGTTGTATTTTATCCCACGTCAATTATGTCAGGGCTCCCTGTAACTCAGGAGTGAAGTCAACATGAATGCCTCAGGAAACATCTATAAAGTACCTGATATGAGACTGAAGTTCAGGCAGACATTATTCCAGGTGCCAGGGACAAAAGTCAATAGGGCATGTTGCCTGCCCTGAGAGTATTTGTAAGCAAGCAGATCCCTTTGTGACAATCTGTTAAGATTTCCTGTTTCAGTAAATGCGCTAACCTTGGCATCATCCTTGAGGCCTCTCTCCCTCTTACACCCTACATCCAACCTCACAGCGAATCCTATATAGGCTTTGCCTTTAAAATGTATGTGAATTCCAGTTCTTCTCGCCTTCTCCATAGATGCCACATTAGTCGAAGCCGCCATCATGTCTCGCCTGTACTACAGCAGCGGGTAATCTCCTCCTGCTGGTTTCCCTGCAGTTCATTTGACCTAAAGCAGACAGAGTGGCTTCAAATGTTACTTCTTTGCTTTTGATTTCTAGTGGGTTCCAATCACCTTTATAATCCAACCTTTTCCATGGCTTATAACGCTCTATGGGATTGGATCCCTGCCCCCGTCCCCAAATCCCACCATCCCTGACTTCATTTCCCACCACTTACTATAATCCATTCATTCTGGCCTCTTTGCTATTCCTTGAACTTGCTGCCATCACAGGGCCTCAGCACCTCGTGTTCCTGCCATGGGCAACACTCTTCTGGATGCCCGCATGACTTGCTCCCTTATCTTATTTCAGCATCTGGTCAAACGTCGTATCAGAGAAGACTTCCCTGATGGCAGATCTAAAGTAGAAATACAAATCAAAATCACAACGAGATAGAATCTCATACCAGTCAGAAAGACTATTATGAAAAAGTCAAATGATGATGGTGAGGCTGTGGAGAAAAGGGACCGCTTATAGACTTGGTGGGAATGTAAATAATTTAGTCACTATGGAAATTAGTTTGGAGATTTCTCAAAAAATTTAAAACGGAACTACCATTTGACCCAGCAATCCCATTACTGGGTATATACCTAAAGGAAAGCAAATTGTTCTACCAAAAGGACACATTCACTCATATGTTCACTGCAGCACTATTCACAATAGCAAAGACATGGAATCAACCTAAGTGCCCATTAATGGTGGATTAAAGAAAACATGGTACATATACACCATGGAATACTATGTAGCCATAAAAAAGAACAACATCATGTTTTTTTCAGCAACATGGATGTAGCTGGAGACCATTATCCTAAGTGAATTAATGCTGAAACAGAAAACCAAATACTGCATGTTCTTATTCACCAGTGGGAGCTAAACATTGGGTACATGTGGACATAAAGACGGGAACCATTGACACTGAGGCCTACTAGAGGTGGGAGGGAAGGAGAGGAGCAGCGGATGAAAAACTACCTGTTGGTTACTATGCTTACTACCTGGACGATGGCACCATTTGTATCCCAAACCTCAATGTCACACAGTATACCCATGCAACAAACCTGCATGTGTATCATCTGAACCTAAAATAAAAGTTGAAATTTTAACAATAGTAATAATAAAGCAGGACACCCTTCATCATTCTCTATCCTCTTGTCTTGTGTACACTCCTTTTTCTGTGGGACAGTTTTTACTGTCTCAGCCTAGCTTCTGTCTTTTTGTAAAGAATTGTGGCAGGGAGAGAATCGTATCTGTTTAGGCTGAAAAACTGTGGAAACTGTTCAAATCAGTGACTGTTAGAAAAGTTTGCTGGCTGCTGTATGAATTGTGGTGGCAAGTTCCATTAGATACTGTCACTTTTGGCACAAAATACTTCACAGAAGAAACATTCTAGATACATGCATCAAGACAGCTTTGCTCACAATGCTATTAGATTTACCAGAGCTTGAAAAATTTGCAACTGTTAAATATGTCACATCAAATACACAATGCTTAGATATGTAGTAATGGCAAAAGGGACTGTAGATTTAAAATGTTTTTGCCTATACATCTTGTTAAGGAACGATGAGTTAGTATCCCAATGAACACATTTCTGTAAGAGATGTATGGTGCTTCTGAATGCTTTAGCTTCAGAATTATGCCCTTGAAAATTGTTATAGAAAAATGGAGACAGGTGAAATAAACAAATATTTGATCTAAAATGGATACTGAACATATGTGTATGAAGAAGGATCATGTCTTCAGTTGGTGTAAGTTTTGAGTTTTATGTACGTTACCTTCTATAAATCCCCACAACTGTTCATGAAGGAAGGTTTTTGTTATCTCTGTTTGGCATATGGGAAGCTCAGTCGTGGAAGTTAAGGGTCCTTCTCAGTGAGGTGAAACTTACACGTTGGTAAATAATAGAGCTGAATCTGGAACCCATGTGTGGCTCAAAAGGTGTTACACACTGCCCGCAAGAAAGAGGCAGCAAAATCGTTTTTATTTAGTTAATAAAAGAGCTTCCAAGATGAATAATAACAATTTATCATAGAAATAAACAGCACTCAACTACATTATATATTAGGATTGTTTACTCTTATTTTATAGGTCTCTTCTCATCCATTCTACGAGAACAAGCAAATCTTAAGCATGATGGACCAAAATGGATAGTCCTGGATGGAGATATTGACCCCATGTGGATTGAATCACTCAATACCGTAATGGATGATAACAAGGTGAATAAAACCTCAGTTCTAAACCTTAAATATAACATCCTGAGTGTATTAAGAGTTCGATTCACTTGTCGATGTTAATACTAGTTTTTGCTCATTAACCTGGGATTATTTATGTAATTATTATTTTGGTAAGTGTTGCTTTCCTGATAATTGTCTTAATTTCACCATTAAAGAATTTCAAGGAATATGTTCTCTTTGTTTCTTTGAATTCAGCCACCTTTACTGAGAGTTAGATACAGATCTAAGAATTTAGTTTACAGATCTTACCACTTTCTAAGAGGTAGCTGTAAATTATTATATCTTGTCATCTTTGATTAAGTATAAATACTTAGACAATGAAAGAACGGGGTTGTGCCATATGATGATTGAAATTAACTAGTTCCTATGGCTATGGATTGAGTTAAAATGTTTTCCCAAGCTTTTTTGCCACAGTTAATTCAGCATTCCCAGCAAAAACAAAAGGTGAAGGTACAGGTCTGTGAGATATCAGTCAAGCAACACAGGGTCTGTTGTTGGGGTCAGCAGAGAGAAATCGGTAATCATCATTACTCCAGAGTAGATTTAGTAACCACCTTAAATTAACAGTAATTACTGCTTACTCAACTGAGACACTGTTCATCATAAAATACAGGTTTGGGATCTTTATACTTGTATAAGTTTCTTTGGACAATGGATAATTGTGGTATTTCAGATTCTAAAGAAAAGTTTATGGTATTCAGATCCTTTCGTGTGATTAATTTTTACAATACATGTCTTATATTTGGCTTAGCAATAAAATTACTACAATTATGTAAAGGTCGACATTCACAAGTCCATTTAGGTGAGTTTGTTCAAGGGTCAGTCAGGTCATCTCAGGGGTGAGCTTAGATCTTTATTCAGACTGCACTTCTTATTCAGGACAATGAGCACACAGCCTGTGATACTTCTGGTAGGGGAAAGTACTTGTTGCTTCTGGATGTTTGCGGCATTGCTTTTGCCCATGGGTGACAGTGTGCTGCTCACTCCAGGTGCTGACCCTCGCCAGCAATGAGCGCATTGCCCTCACTCCCTTCATGAGGCTTCTGTTTGAGATACATCACTTAAGGAGCGCAACCCCGGCCACTGTTTCCAGAGCTGGTATTCTGTATGTGAACCCACAAGATCTGGGCTGGAATCCGTGAGTATTTCTTTTTGTTTTATTGTAGTAAATTGTATGTAACATAACATTTACCATTTTTATAATTTTTGCATAAGCACATTCATGTTGTTGCACAGCTATCACCACCATCCATCTCTGGAAGTTTTTTATCTTACCAAAGTGACCCTCTTTATCCATTAAACAATAACACCTCATTCTCCCCTCCTGCCAGCTCTTGGCAACCTTCATTCTACTTTCTATCTCTATGAATTAGACTACTCTAGGTACCGCATATAAATGGAAACATACAGTGTTTGTCTTTTGGTGACAGGTTTATTTCACTTAGCATAATGTCTTCAGAGTTTATCCACGTAGCAGCGTATTGCAGTATTTCCTTTTTTAAGGCTGAATAATACTCCATTATGTGTACATACCACATTTTGTTTCCCCATTCATCTATAAATGAACACTTGGGTTTCTTCCAACTTTTGGCTGTTGTGAATGATGCTGCTGTAAACATGGGTATACAAATATCTCTTCAAGACCCTGCTTTCCATTCTTTCGGGTAGAACTCAGAAGAATTTCTAGATCATATGTTAATTCTAATTTTAATTTTTTGAGAAACTGACACATTGTTTTCCACAGCTGCTACCCATTTATATTCCCACCAACAGTGTGGGAGGCTTCTAATCTCTCTACACCTGTCTCGGCACTTGTTATTTTTCCCTTTTTCTAACAGTAGCCATGCTAATGGGCATGAGGTGATACCTCATTTTAATTTGCATTTCCCTGATGATTAGTGATGTTGAACATCTTTTCATGTGCTTATTGGCAGTTTGCATGTCTTCTTTGGAAAAATGTTCATGTAAGTTCTTTGCCCAGTTTTTAATCAGTGCTTTTTAAAATTGTGCCTGGATCTTGTTAAAATGTTGGTATAAAATTCTAAATATCTATATGCTCACTTGAAGGTATTAGCAATTACATTTGAGGCTAATTAATTAGGCAAATTAAAAGTTAATTAACTTAGTACTAGAATGCCTTTGTCATTTTTACTTGGACTTTACCTGGTTCACATACCTTGAAGATGTTAAGAACTCAGTAAATATTTGTTGAGTAAGTGAATAAACAATGAAAGTTTATATGGAACACTTACATAAAAAGAAATCACTTAGGTTATGTATGTTTGCATGTATATATACTATGCATACATGAACAGTTGTAATGCTTTGATTTAGAGCAACTTTATGGTGCCCAGTTGCTTACTCCTCAAATGCTTACATTTTCTACAGTTCATCCTGGTTGTAACTTGTCACCTCCAGCGTTTGCACTTCGAACTGTAGGAGTCACTGAGCTCTGCCAGTGAACCCATGCTTGTGCCTGGCATGCTTCTTACGTCAGAAATCTTCTGTTTACCTCTCTGGACACACTCTCCATCCTTCTCACCCTCTTCTGTGGTCTGTATGGACCACATTAGTGGGCTCCTTGCCTTCCGGCTTCTGGTTGGTTTGGCCAATGAAGAATCCTGGCAGGAAGTGAGAGGGAGAGAGGACAGTGAGGTCAGGCTGTTTATTCTCCTTCCCAACAGGGTCATGTCAGGATGGTTCTATCCCTCTGTGACTGCAGGTCACAGCTCTTCTTATATCTCTCCATTAAGGTTCTTTCCTTCCAGGTTCTGGCAGTCCTTCGTTCTCTTGTCCCTCCAGGCATAGGTACAATACCCATTCCTTGTGATTACCCTTTTGGCATGGTACTGTCCCTTCCATTTCCTCTACTTCTTGCCCACACTTCTGTGACTAGTCCTTTTATTGATCCTTCCCTTGTTATCCTGATTTAGGGATGACATTGGTTTCCTGCCAGGTGTCTAACTGATGTACTTCTCCAGGCTGCCTTTCCTGTGTGTACTGACATGCTCGCTAAAAGTCTCATTCCTTACCTCTACAGTGTAGTAGAGCCATGTGCAGGCTTTTGCGTTTGACAGAGCCTTTATTGGATATGTTTTGGGGAAGGAGTGATTTTCAAAAGTCTTAAATGGAGTGTTTTTCTTAGGATAATAACTCCTTTCCACACCTAGGATTCTGTCTCCTGGGATGCTTCTATTGGTTGGGAGCTACATGAGGGAGTCTCTCCAGCAGCCCTGACTCCCTCTGTACAGAGAACCCAGGCACCACAGTGCGTGGTGGCATTCATTTCCTTCATGAGATCTCTTACCCCTCCTGGGCGTGCTCTGATTTCAGCAGTGAATCTCACAGCTCCCAAGGCATATGTAATTCAATCTCAGTCCTATCCTGTGGAGATTTGTGCTAACAAAAGCTTGGTCCAAATCCCTAAAGAAGGACTTCTATGCAATACATCAGAGGTCACAGGTTGGCTAAAGAGACACCCAATTTATATTCCTAAGAGAGTTAAACAACTCTGTCTTCACCATTAGATTTTACTTTTGGGTTTTTTGTTTGTTTGTTTTATCCAGAATTAATGGGTAGATGTTAATTTTCATATGTGTGACCAAATAATTCATCCAGGTCATTTTCCAAAATAATGGAAATCTTCTCTAGAAGGCATTTTTGTATTTTCACCTCCCATTGCAATAAACTTTCAATAAGCCACGAAATGGCTATTTTAGAATAAAGGGTATTTTTTCCTCTCCATAGTTATTGGAGACTTTAACATCTTACTTTAATGTCATTATATTAACAAAATGATAGCTTTATACATATTAATTCATTTAATACTCAGTTACCTTCTGAGATAGACATAATTATTAACCCAGTTTTCCAAGCGAATCTCGTAAGTCTCAGTTTTCACCAGTGTTTTCTTCAGAGTCAAAACTTTGAAATAAAGTTCAAAACTATAGAAGAGTTGGAAAGGTAGTACAGTGCGCAGCCAGAGACGCTTTTCCTGCAATCACTAACCATTTTACCTCATTTACTCTCTCTCTCTCTCTTTCTCTGGCATAGAGGCACATTTTCTACTTTTATTAATTTTTGCTGAAATATATGAAAGTAAGTTGGAGACATTAAGACACGTCATCCCTAAGTCTGATTACAAAAGACTAGATACTTCTAGATGACTCTTGGAAGCCACAACTTTTGATCATACTGTTTCTTCTGTTACTTGAGCTTAAAATATTCTTCTGGCTTTGTGTCACTAATACTTTCACCTGTATCAAATGACCTTATTGTCTTCTGTCCCTGCAATCCCACTGTCTCATCTTTGGATACTGTATATGCTTACAAACATGCAACTTCAGAAATAATTGGTATACACTGCTAGTCAGCATGTACTGCTAATGTCTGCCATTTTTCCAGGCCATGGTGAATGACAGAGAACTTGAAGCTTGCTCTAAGGGTAGACTTAGAGTCTCTTCAATTCCTTCTATCCTATACAACAGGATCCAATCCCAGAGGCCTGAGTAATAAATAAAAAGTTTTCAGAGGTCTAACTTTTGCTACTCTAGAAAGTTTAGAAACCACGCGGTTATAGACTTCACTTGATAAACCTGGAACAGTTCTGCAGGAAGGAGAAACAACTGAGCTGCTGATAGGAGGACTCATTTGCAAATTCTGGAAAGCCAAAATTCTCTGTTAATGACCTGCATATTGCCATTAAGATGATACATTGGGGCATTACAATGTAGCCATTTCCTGAGGTGGGGCACCAATGCGGGTGGTCTTTTCTGTGGGCAAGGAAAGAATATGCCATTTTAGTATGCCATTTTCAATTGTATGTAATACAATAGTAGTCATGTTCCACATCTATCACATCTTTTAAAAATCATAAGGAACTTTTTATATGAAGCAGTGTTGCAAGAATTGCACACAAATGCAGCTCTGTAGCTTCAGTGTTTGCTGAAGGTAACAGTTTCTCCTTCTAAATTTACTGTCTTTTAATGTCTATTTTATTCCTAAGCTATGTAAGTTTTGCAATAATTTCTACATAAATTTTTAAACTCTCCAGCAACATAGCCATTTTTACTCTCTATCCTATGCTATGTGGTGTGATTGATCCCTAGTAGAGGTAATTTATCTGATTCCCCCCCACCCCCATTTTTTTTTCTCTCAAGCAGAATCAGCTCTTACCACATCTCCTGGTTTGGTTGGACTGACTTTTTTCTGGAGCACCTCTCACTTGTGGAAGTAATTTGTGCAAAAGCATCATTTGCTAGTGGGATCGGTAGATTTTCTGTGAGACTTTAGTTGCTGCTGATGTGACTCCATGAAATCGCTATTACCTGCACCCTAAGTGCAAAGCCCACTTCTTCCTTCTGGGCTATTTTTTTGAAGTTACTGCTCCTAGTAATCCTTGCAATGGCTTTCTGCTCCCACAGAAACCTGGAAGAAACTTTGTTGGAAAGTGGGGTGTGGGTTTTGTTATATCCACCGGAATCCAGGATGCCAACTCTTGTGCCCAATAGGACGCTACTGCCTTTAGGAGAAACAGAGGGAGAGGGAGCCGCGATCTAAACCTGAGTTTCCGAATGCCACCAACTCTGTACTAATGAGTAACGTTTATTGAGAATTTATTTGTCGGATGCTAATGTAAGCACTTTATACATGCAAACTTACATAATCCTCACAACCACCCCAGGAGGTTCATATTATTACCATCTCCATTTACAGAGGAGAAAATTGAGGCACAGAGAGGTTAAGTAACTTGCCCAAGGTAACACATTTAAAAAATGGTGGAACCAAGTAGCATATCCAGGCAGTTTCACTTTAGACTTTCCTTTCCCTGAGCAATCCTCTTTCACCTCTTCTTGATAAGCTCTAGATACAAAGATTCCACTTTCCACTCTGGCAGCTGATATGGGGTAAAATCAGTAGTTGAGAGGGTGGCCTTCATTCCTTTGTCCCCAGGCACTGACACCTGCTTTCCATTGTTCCGCGGTTCCCACTGTCACTACCACACAGAGACATTCTATCAGGTTACTCTTATGCAATTGGACTTCTGCTGAAAACCATTTCTCTTGGACCTGAAAAAGTTTTGACAGTTGACATTTTATAAATTTCATCAGAGTGTAACATAACTGGCTGTTTAATAAACTCTATTGTGAAGTCTTGAGAAAAGTGAAAGGAGCCATTTGTCAGATAATCATCTTGCCTTAATGTCTCCTGATGCTCAAAATGCAAGGTGTAGCTGAAATTGACCTGTGGTCATACTGCTTCTCTGCTGGCTGCTAAATGTATTTATTCCCCATGCTTCATCCTTAGTGAGAACTTTCTGAGGGATTATTTTTAGTTTAACATCATACATTTTTGCCCTGTAGACTACTATACGTGCTACTAAGTCATGCTTTGTTTTACTGATAAGTATTATTTTACTAATACATTAAGGATATTTAATGTATCAAATTGATAACATTTTATGTTTCAGATTACACACACACACACACCCAAGCACCCAAGCATGAAACACCATATCAGAGCCACCTATTGGAAACTCGTTAGCAGCTATCAGATTGGAGTTACATTCAGTCCATTGAAAAAGGAGACACTTCGAAATAGCCCCTATGGAATTTTCATCTTTTTATTCGTAACTGATTTCTCATTACTAAATAATTGATGCCAAGATTAAGCAAGAAAAATCGCAAGCTGTTTTCATAAATAAGGCCTACACTATGGGAATAGTTTGAGCCCTTCAGGAAATGACATAGTGCACTTCCTCATAAATGCTCGGTAATGGTCTACTTATATTCCATTATGTTTGGCTTCTAAGTGCTATTAGGAGTTTCTTTTATAGTCTTTTCATTAAGGTAAAATGGCCATTAAAACAAGTTTTTAAAGGGCCATTTTAAAATATTTGCAGTTTGAAAAATAGAACGAACTCACTAAATGTGTCCCTGAAGTGTTGCGCCAAGCTGTGTCGAAGGAGGAAGCTTTTGACTTGGTGAAATTCTGCTTTTCAAGCCTAGTGTTCAATAAAAGCTTTTCTGTGTTCCTTTTCAGGTATGTGGCCAGTTGGATAGACAGAAGGCGGCATCAATCAGAAAAGGCCAATTTGACTATTCTTTTTGATAAATATGTCCCTGCATGCTTGGATAAACTGAGAACAAGCTTTAAAACCGTCACTTCAATTCCTGAGAGTAGCCTGGTGCAGGTTTGTCTTCGGTTACGCCATTTAACGTTCTAGTCCTGATGCGGTAGTGTTTGTTGATCAAGACAACAGAAGTTCTTGCTTTGCCCAAGAAAATGAGAAGATTTCTGGAATTGTTAGATTGCTCCCACCCTCTTGCCCCCACCCCCATCCCCCATGTTCCCTGGGTCTTTTTGCAAACCTCTATCACATTCTGTTAGCGTTTAAGTTTGTGCTCTCCTTCTTTTCACAATCTTATGAAAGAAGGTTAGAACCATGTTTTACTGATTTTTTTTTAATATCCCCAGATAGCTCTTAGCACATAGTAGGTGCCAGATATGTGTTTGTTGAATCACTGTGTTCCTTTCCAGTGTCTTTGCACAGAATTAGAAGAACAAAGTTGCCATAGCTTTATTTATTTTTCTGGTTCCTAAGTAACTTGCCCAGAGAAGGTGCTCAGTATGTTTTCTAATAAAACAAATATGTGCAATTAAAGATGCCAGCCAGTGAGTAAGAGAAAGCCTCTGAATTCTACCACCTAGGTGCCACCACTCACAGGCCTCCCCTCCCAAAAATATTCATGGAGGAGTGTCAGTCTGGATGAAGAGTTCATAATATCCCAGGGATATATTTTTTCTCATCTTCATCTTGAGACAGCTGGTAAGAGTGAAGGGTACACATAATATGTTGTCATGGAAGCCAATGAAAATAATTCACAGCACACAGAAATGAAGGCTGTGATCTTAATCTCAGCATGAAGAAAAACTATCCCCAGCCCTCACAAGTAGAAAACTTCACGAAAAGGTTTACAATTAGAAACCCCCCACACCCTTTTTTTGCTATAAGAGCAAAATTGCTTTCTAAGTACTTTGTTACCATTAAGTGAGTGTGTTACCAAATTTGTTTGACGCAAAATTAGAAATAGTCACAAGCATAATGAGAAGAGAAAGTTCAGGTTTTTGGATAATTCGCACACCAATTAAATAAACGATAGTCTTCAGCAGTAATTATCTGAGGTATAATTTATTTCCGAAAGCAGGTCTGAATTTATTCATTATGAATTAATTATGTAGTTAGCCTAATTAGACTTCCTCTGGTGTAATACTTGCAAAAAAGCATTATCGTGTTCTTTCTCAAGTTGACTTGTGTATTTGTGTGATTCTCTGTGGTGTGAACTTTTCCATTCAAGAGTAGTGTGAAAATAGGTCAGTAGGAATTAATATGATTTCTGCTCTACTTCTTTCTTTTGTTGTATTCAGAAATGGCATTTAGTTTTTAGCTCCTTTTAAGCTGTTGTTTTATAGAGTAATTTCTCTTCTGTGGTTACTAATAAGTATGGAAATTTGAGACAAAAATGGGTATAAGAAGATAGTGACCTGAAATGGCTATCTTGAGAAATTAATGCACTCTGTTTTCCGATATATGACGCCTCTTTAAGTTTGGTAAGGTTTATTAACTCTTTCAGATTACTCATTAAAGTATGTTAAATGCGGACACAGAACTCAAAATATATTTCAAGTACTGTGGGAGAAAATAGAAGAAACATATGGCCTTATTCGTGTGTTCATCTCAGCAGATAGCGTCACGTTGAGACCCTTCAGTCTTTTTTGTTTAGATTTCAACAGTGCCTTAGAACAACATGGCTTCTACTAAAATATAACAAAGCATCAGAGTTTTACACTGTTTTTCTTAATAGCAAATTGGTGAGTTTTATTCTATCAAATTGGCAAATGTGGCACAACATGAAATAATAGAAATCAAGAAAGAAGATTAAAGAATATAATAGGTGCTCAACAATTTCAATGAAAAGTATTTCCCCATCTTCTGTGGCAAGGAAGGAAAGGCACACACACAGTGCTGACCTGATCTGTGATCGCTTGCGTTGCTGTGTGTATAATAGAGATGAAAATCTATCGTTGCCTGCAGAAACTGGGGGAAGAGTCTCTTGAGTTTTTAGGATCTGTAACAGTGCTAATTAATGACGACTTGCTGTGCTTTAGAGAACTAGCCGCAAAACCTGTTCATTACTGGTTATTATTTCACATGGTGAAGGCCTCTGCAGCAGCCGCATTCCCCTCATTGCTGGCGCAACTGCCCTAAGCATGGGCTAGGTACATTAGGACTGCCCAGCATGTTGCCATTTCACCTGGAGAGTATGAAGAACACATTCCTGAGTTCCTGAACAGCATTTCTTTCAAGGTTAAATTTAGTTCGGTGTCCAAAAAACTGCCACAGGCTTAAGCTGCCAGTCCAACATTCTAAATTTATGACAACAGGTGGGAAAACGGCTACCAAAGCGCTTACCGAAAGTAGTTTATCTAAATGTCCAACAAGAAGGAAATAGTAAAATAAATGCCTGTTCATCCAATGGAATCCTCTGCATCCATTCCAGTGATGGTGTAGAGTAACACTTATTGATAAGGAAAGATGTCTTCAGTTTTTAATCAAGTAAGTGGATTATAGAATACTATTTAGAAAATGATTTCCTATTTATAAAAAAGTGAATACGTACCCTTTTTTTTTTGCTTATGTGTGATTTTGGTTTGTATACTGATTATTAACTGGATTGTTTAAAATTTTGTTTTTAAAAAATAGTTTATTACCTAGATCATTTTGGTTGAAAGTGACAAGTTTTCTACTGTTAACTTAGACACCCAAGGTGGTAATTTTTGTCTCTCCCAATGTAGCAAATCACAGCTGGGAAAAACTATGTACTCTCTTAAGGATAAAGTGGAGTTGTAAAAATATTCTTTGAACTTCACTATTTTAAAAAAATGTTGCCTCATTTGACTATTTCTTTTTCTTTAGACTCTATGTGTTCTTTTGGAGTGCTTGCTGACTCCTGAAAGTGTACCTTCTGACAGCCCAAAAGAAGTTTATGAAGTCTATTTTGTATTTGCTTGTATCTGGGCTTTTGGAGGCACCCTGCTACAAGATCAGGTATGTTTAGAAATAGTTTACAGGACCAGTTTCCAGTTTTGTGTGGGACAGGGTCATGGGGAGGTTAAACTATGTAATCCGTACCTTTTTGTTATGTTATAGATCTGTACTACTTGCCCTGTTCTCTCCTAAGTCTATGCATTCTCTGGGTAGTCCCATCCCTCATGGTTCTAACCCCAGCTGACAATGCCAAATCCATACCCTCCAGCCTGGCCGTGTCTTCTGAACTGAAAGTTCTGTGTGTCTGGCTGCTCTGGGGCCTCGCCTTCAGCATGCTGTTTTACAAGAAGCCCCACTCAGTGTGCCTGAGACAGATCTCCTCCTCTGCCCCATACTCCAACTTGCCCCTGCTCTTCCTTCTTTTCTTTTGCTCAGTGGTACGTTCTTCCCGGTAGCTCCGGTTAAAAACGTGGAAGACATCACTCTTCCTGATTTCTGTGTCCCGTGATCTCAGACCCTTTCAGTTTCACCTGTGAAATAGCTGCCAACCCTATTCCCTCTTCTCCATCCCTGCAGCCTAAATTCAGGAGCAAAGCATCTTTAGATTGCTCTGGTTATCATAGTGTCTTAGTAGCTCAGATTGCCCTAACAAAATACCACAAATTGGGTGACTTCAGCAATAGAAATTTATTTCTCACAGTTTGGGGGACCAAAAGTCCAAGATTATGGTGTCAGCATGGTTGAGTTCCAGCAAGGACTCTCTTCCCACCTTTCAGACCGCCACTTTCCCGCTGTGTCACCATGTGACAGAGAGAGAAAGACATACTGGTTTCTCTTTTAATGAGGACACTAATCCCATCATGAGGACCCTGTATTGATGACATCATCTAAATCTGATTATGTCCCAAGGCCCCACCACCACATATCATCACACTGGGGGGGTAGGGCTTCAAAATATGGATTTGGGGGTGGGATGTGGGAGGGGGGTCACAATTCAGTTTGTAGCATTTGATAATCTTCAAATTGGTCTCCCTCTCTCCAGTCCCTCTTACTTCTAACCAGTCCCACACACTATTCCCAGGATAGTCATTTGTGAACCATAGTCAACCCTGGGTCAATTCCTTTTTCACTGATCTTTTTTTTAGCTGAAAGTGAAATATTCATGCCTGTACAGATTGCTTGCATAGCCCTTTTGTGGCTTCTGATTTCCTATGGGAAAACACTTGAGACAAACATTTGCACCAGCACACAGATCCCACGAACTGCTTAGACTTACCAAAGTGCAAAGTGGGAATTATTCAACTTTAAAAATTTGCGGATCTAATTGCCACCATGAACCTCTATGTGTAATTTTTCTCATGTGATCTTTACAGTGGTTCTTCAAGGTATCCTCATTGCACAAATAAAGTAAAGCTCAGAGGGGCAAAGTAACTTGCCCAAAGTCACACTGGTGGGAAATGGCAACATCAGGATTCCCACCCAAGTGTGTCTTTCTCCAAAAGCCACATCTTCCATGGTACCTCAGGGCCTCTCATGGTTCATAGTGCTTCTATGGGTACCCCTGAATTTTTACATTAAAAATAGGTAGCACACATTTTCCAGGCTTCCTTGCTCTTTCCAGGTGTAAATGGGGCATTTACATTGAAAGGCATCGCAGCCAAGAGTGACCTATATTTCTGTTGGTTTGTTCACTGTAGATCAGAAAATAAATGGTTGATATAATCTGTTGGCCAGTTCCACTTCTCGACACTAGGTTACCATAACTCATGCCTATTATTATAATAATATATTTGGAATGCACTTGACCTCCTAGATCTTATTTCAGCCATTCTCAGAAGCCAGATTCCTTCTGTAATTTCCAAGTGCTTTCTAAAGATTAGCAGCCAATACTGTGTGAGAGTCAAGTGTTCGTGTCAGGGACTTCATGTGGCTTTCTCAGAGGCACGGTTTACAACATGTGTGGGTTTCTTGTTAATGGAGGCCACCTGCAGACAGAAGGCAACCCTCCTTCTCCACCAGGTATTTCTTACAATATTTACCCTTTTCTTCCTTTCTGGGACTGTAAAATCAGGTGGGATGTTGATAGCGGACATCTTCCCCCTCCTGCTCTTAACCCCTCACCTCCCTCCCAGCTGACCCTCTTTTAATCTTTCCAATTTCCAAATGTATCAGCCTTACCCCCTAGTTACATAAGCTAGAAGCTGGATATCACTGGCACCTTCCCTTCCCTAATTAATAGTCAACATGAGCAGCAATAGCAGCTTAAAATTTTCAAAAGGGCTCTAACTACAGAGCATTTAAAACAGAGGCTATGAGGTTGGCAATATGCATGAAACAGACACAATAAATGTTCTCAGGATAGCCACTTGGTAGCTTAACAAATTGAGTGTCTAATATGTGTCAGGGAATGTGCTTAGAGCTTTTCATTGGGCACCTCATTTACTCTTCAAAAACCGTAAAACTCTATATGGATTGGTACAACTCTTCTTTTACAAATAAGGAACTGAAGCTTAGAAAGGTATTTTAATCTGCTTCCAGGCACAAAGCTAACCCATGTCTAAGCCAGGTTCAAACAGCAGCTGACTGACTTAGGACCTATGTTCTTAAGTCATTGCAGCCAACCTCCAAAACAAGTTTCGAATCAACTTTATCTGAACTCCCATAAACTGCCGTCATTTCTCACTTGGCTTCTGAAGTAGCCTCCTCACTGGGCTTTCTATTTCTACATTTGTTCTGATAATTCATCATCCACTCAGCAGTCAGGGTGATTTTTTTGAAATGCACATGAAATCCTATGATATACTCCAGAGTTGAAAACACTTGAATGGCTCCTTATTGCCTTTAAGATTACATTTCAAATTTTAATTCTGTTTACAAGGCCTCTGAATCTAGCCCTGCCTAGCTCTCCCTATTTCTTCCTCTGCCACTTCCCCCACTCCCCCACTCCCCCACTCCTCCACCCCCCCACCCCCACCCCCCCACTCCCCCACCCCTCCACCCCCAGCTACGGGGTCCAGTTTCTTTAGCACACCAAGTTCTTTCATACCACAGGAACTTTGTACATGCTGGACTCTTCCTTAAATGGCACTTAAAGATGGCTTCCCTGAACATCCAATTAAAATAGCTTGCCTCTGTTACTCTCACTTACAGCAAACTTTACTTTCAAGGCAACTGTTGATGTCTGCATTTGTTGGCTTAGCCTCAGCTGGACGACACATCTTCATGTTCCTCTCCTCTATCTTCCCCATAAACTCTGTGAGAGGAGAGACTCTGTTGGTTTTCTTTTCTACTTTAGAACAGATGCGTTTTAGTTGAACTAATTAATGAATGAAAGATTTGTCACCAAAATCATTTTGCCTGTATGTAGTGGTTAGGTGAAGCAAAGTTTGATATCAAGTAAAAGTTAAATGTAGTCTGCCTACAGAGAATGGTGTCACATAAGTAATATCATCTGAACTGTCCTGGCTCAAGACCAACTTTTGTAGGGTGAAGGAGTGTCTTCTACCACCAATCTGAAAATAATTTAAATGAACCTGAAGTCATTACTCATGCATGTGGTGGTAGAAGGATGCTCTCAGCTGGTTTGGAAGATGGTGGGGCAAGCTCTCCTTGCAAACACTGATCACCCCCTTCTGCTCAGTTTATAGGCCATAATCCAATGACATAGGGACATCAAAGTAAAAGCAGGTTTAAAAACTTCTCTGGGGAAAAATCACAGTTGAAGTCATAGATAAAAATGAGATTGCTGAAAGTAGTAGACACACACAGTATTTTTAAGAGTTCATCAAACTCACTATGTCAGGTCATGCTATGGATATAGGAGTCACTGGGCCAGGTCTCCTCTGGATATAAGAGGTACTGAGCCAGGTCATCGTATGAATATAGGAGTCACTGAGCCAGGTCATCCTATGAATATAGGAGACACTGGGCCAGGTCATCTGTGGATATGGGAGTAACTGGGCCAGGCCATCCTATGAATATAAGAGTCACTGAGCCAGGTCATCCTATGAATGTAGGAGTCACTGGGCCAGGTCATCATATGAATATAGGAGTCACTGGGCCAGGTCATCCTATGAATATAGGAGTCACTGGGCCAGGTCATCCTATGAATATAGGAGACACTGGGCCAGGTCATCCTGTGGATGCATAGAGGTATCACTGGACCAGGTCATCATGTGGATATGGCAGTGACTGGACCAGATCATCCTAGGGATATAGGAGTCTCTGGGCCAGATTATCCTATGGATATAGGAGTCACTGGGTCAGATCATCCTGTGGACATGGGCATCACTGGGGCAGGTCATCCTGTAGGCATGGGCATCACTGGGCCAGGTCATCCTGTGGACTTGGGCATCACTGGGCCAGGTCATCCTGTGGATATAGAAGGGTTTTTCTAGTTGTTGCTCACAGTTGTCCTTTTCTTTATTTTCCAACCCTAATCTAGCAGTAAATGGCTTATATCTATACTCATTAAAGCAAGCACCTCCCAGTAAAGAGAGCCTGTTCCTTGCCAATATAAATCTCTCTGGAGGCTGAAAGTTGATCCCTATGCAGTTTTCAGCTGGACCCCTTAGATTTGGTCTGGTGGGAAACCAAGCCCATGCATTTATCCATTCCTCCATCTCTCATGGCAGGGATTCCCAGATTTAGAATTCCAGAGATCAGCAGAGTTTCAATAATGATGTGTAGGAATGGTATAGAGTTGCCAGTTGTTTACTTTTCTAAGCAAGAGCATTTATGAAAATAACTATCACCACAGTTTTATAAGGGAAAAATATTTTATCATTGAAAGGGCTAGAGAAGCTATAAGCTCAGAACAAAGGACAGTATTTAAATCAAATAATGTCATTAATTTTTAAAAAGTACTCCATTCTTATTTTTCCCATTTTCCCATAAATTGATGTGAACATTGGTAGAAGTGAACACCACTGTTACAATAGTGACTACCTAGCATAGGAATTTGCATAATACGTTGTCATTAGATTGAATAACCAACAGGTAATCTGGCATTCACCTAACTTTACCTTGCTTTTTAAGTTAATTATTTCACAAAATTTGTGCTTGATGGGTATATGGCAATTTTAGGTTTCTACCCCTATGATATTGTTACTCATAATTTGTTTCTTTTTTTACAGTTTTAATTACTCTGAGTCTGCAATAAGGATTTCTTTTGTTCTCCTTAGATTTCTGATTATCAAGCTGACTTCAGTCGGTGGTGGCAGAAAGAGATGAAAGCAGTGAAATTTCCATCGCAGGGAACAATCTTTGATTATTACGTGGACCACAAAACTAAGAAATTATTGCCCTGGGCTGACAAAATTGCCCAATTTACTATGGATCCAGATGTGCCTCTGCAGGTAGGTGTGTGGAACATAGCAATTGTATTAGTCCGCTTTCATATTGCTATAAAAAATACCTGAAACTGGGTAATTTATAAAGAAAAGAGGTTTAATTGGCTCATGATTCCACAGGCTGCCCAGGAAGCATGATGCTGGCATCTGCTGAGCTTCTGGGAAGGCCTCAGAAAATCACAGGGGAAGGGGAAGCAGACACTTCACTTGGCCAAAGGGGGAACAAGAGAGAGTGAGGCGGGAGGTGCTCCACACTTTTAATGGCCAGATCTCATGAGAACAGATTCACTTTCATGAGAATAGTACCAAGACGGAAGGTGCTAAACCATTTATGAGAAACCGCCCCCATGACCCAGTCACCCCACACCAGGCCCCACCTCCAACATTGTGGATTACAATTCAACATGGGATTTGGTGGGGTCATAGATCCAAACCATATCACCGATATTCAAGTGCAGTGTGCTGATGTGATCCCTTTTTTAAAAAAAAAAAAGTCTTTTTTTTTCTTTCTTGTCTGATGAATAAGTTATTCTGTTAATATGCTCAGCATATGACATATATCACTGGCAGAGAAGAATCTCAGCTATAAGAATGCCTAGTGATGGCCGGGCGCGGTGGTTCATACCTGTAATCCCAGCACTTTGGGAGGCCGAGGTGGGCGGATCACGAGGTCGGGAGATCGAGGCCATCCTGGCTAACACGGTGAAACCCCATCTCTACTAAAAATACAAAAAATTAGCCGGGTGTGGTGGCGGGCGCCTGTAGTCCCAGCTACTCGGGAGTCTGAGGCGGAGGTCGCGGTGAGCCGAGATCGCGCCACTGCACTCCAGCCTGGGCAACAGAGCGAGACTCTGTCTCAAAAAAAAAAAAAAAAAAGAATGCTTAGTGAGATGTCTGTTATATTTCTGCATCCTCTTTTCTTTTCTTTTTTTTTTTTTTTTTTTTTTGAGATGGAGTCTCGCTCTGTCGCCCAGGCTGGAGTGCAGTGGCGCGATCTCGGCTCACCGCAAGATACACCTCTGGGGTTCAAGCGACTCTCCTGCCTCAGCCTCCCGAGTAGCTGGGACTACAGGTGCCCGCCACCACGCCCGGCTAATGTTTTGTATTTTTAGTAGAGACGGGGTTTCACCGTGTTAGCCAGGATGATCTCGATCTCCTGACCTCGTGATCCGCCCACCTCGGCCTCCCAGAGTGCTGGGATTACAGGAGTGAGCCACCATGCCTGGCCTCTGCATCCTCTTTTTAAAAAATATAACAACTTAATTCTGTAATAACTATAAAATGTAAAGAAATAATAATTTTTCCGAGAAAGTTTGTGAGTTTGTAAAAATTGAAGGCATATTTCTGTTCAGTGATTGTTATTTCTGAACTTATTGTAAACTTCTTAGTTAGTACTTTTCACATATAACGTTCTTCTTATACCCTCCAGCTGTCAAATGAATATGTTTAATTCTCCTCTATTCACATTTCAAAGTCATGTGACAGCTAATGATCCAAATGAACCTTTCTCTCTTTCTTCACTGTTTCTTTTCATAGATTGCTCTTCTACATTTCCCTTAGATTCAGGTATTCTTTGATCATCGTATTCTACCTCAATGTGTTTTCCTTTTCATATTATTTCTTCCTCAAAATCATGTCATTCTGATTCATTTTGGAGCTTATTATTTTGGGAGTGCTGTATGAGTGGCATATAGGTGATTTCTGCAGCATTTATTAGGAGGCAATTAGTGCCAAATAACAGAAAGCCCAGTGCATTCATTTCCTAGAGCTGCCATAACAAAAGTCCAAAGACGAGGTGGCACAAACAATAAAAACGTATTTTTCTCATAGTTCTAGAGGCTAGAAGTCCAAGATGGAGATACCGAGGGGTTTTGTTTCTCCTGCAGCCTTTCTCCTCGGTTTGCTGATAGGCATCGCTTGCCGTGACCTCACATAACCTTTTCTCTGTGCACATTCATGGTCACTGTCTCCCTATGTGTCTAGATTTCCTCCTCTCCTAAGCACACCAGTCACATTGTATAAGGGCCTAATAGCCTCATTTTAACTTAATTATCTCTTTTATAAGTCCTATTCCCAAATACAGCCACATTCTGAGGTATGAGGGGTTAAGGCTTCAAGAGATGAATTTTGGAGGAGACATAATTCAGCCTGTAACAATGTGCCCCCTTGACCCCCAAAATTCAAGTCCTGTTAACATACAAAATACATTCACCCATTCCAACAGCCTAAAATTCTTTTTTTTTTTTTTTTTTTTTTTTTTTTTTTTGAGACAGAGTCTTACTCTGTTGCCCTGGCTGGAGTGCAGTGGTGCAATCTTGGCTCACTGCAACCTCAGCCTCCCAGCTTCAAGCAATTCTCCTGCCTCAGCCTCCCGAATAGATGGGATTACAGGCACCCCACCACCGTGCCCAGCTAATTTTTGTATTTTTAGTAGAGACAGGGTTTCACCATGTTGGCCGGGCTGGTCTTGAACTCCTGACCTCAAGTGATCCACCCACCTTGGCTTCCCAAAGTGCTAGGATTACAGGCATGAGCCACCACGCCTGGCCTACCAACAGCCCAAAATTCTTAACCCATTCCAGTATCAACTCTAAGTCCCAAATATAATCCAAATATCATCTACCTGATACATTTCATCTATCAGTTCATTTCATGAATTGAGGTACAATTCACCCTGAGGCAAAATTCCTCTCTAGCTGTGAACTTAAAAAACCAGAGAAGTTACCTGCTTGCAAAATACAATGGTAGAACAGGCATAGGATAGACCTTTCTATTCCAAAAGGGAGAAATCAGAAGAAAGGGGTCACAGGTCCCAAGCAAGTCCAAAACTTAGCAGAGCAAATTCCTTTAGATTCTTAAGACTTCAGAATAATCTTCTTTGGCTCAATGCCCTGTACCGGGGCCCACTGGGGTGATGGCCCTGCCTCTGGACCCACTAAGGCGGCAGTATTGCCCTTGGGGGCAGCAGCCCTGTCCCTGGGGCACTGGGCGGTAGCATCCTGGCTCAGTGACAGAAGTGGTGACCCCATCCCCTGAAAGTGAGGGGGAAATAGCCTCATCTCCCTGATCTGTACCTTTCGGGCCGGCCAGTGGTGGCAGTGGCAGTAGATGTTCTGCTGATCTGTGAATTGCCTTTGGAGTTACTTTCCCTTTTCTTGGAGGTTAATACATATTTGCAGCCAGGTTGCTAAATTGTCTTGTCCTGTAGAATCTAAGAAGTCTTACCGTCCTTCATTTTGTCCTGTTTCCATCCTCTTTACCCCAAGCTGGCAGTATTTCTGCTGGTATAACCCCATCTCTATCCCTGGCTTCTTCTGAAATAGCTGATTTTGTCTAAGAATTACACCCCTAATTTCTTTATGGAGTCATTGTCTGGCCACACTTTGGTGTTCTCTCCAGAATACACTTTCTCATGTTCTGCATATGGACAAGCTGAGAATTTCCCAAATCTTTAAGTTCTAGTTCCTTTCTGCTTAACAGTTACTTCTTCAGTATGTCTTTCTCCTCTTTCATTTTGCTAGCAATAAGGAGAAACTAGGCCACATCTTCAACACTTTTCTTAGAAATCTCCTCAGTTAAGTACTTGAGTTAGTCACTCACAGATTCTATCTTCCACAGAACACTAGAATGCAATTCAGCCATGTTCCTTGCCACATTATGACGAGAATTGCTTTTCTGCCAGTGTCAAGTAACACGTTCCTTATTACCACCTGAGGCCTCACCAGAAGCCTCTTTAATGTCCATATTTCCACCAACAATCTCTTCAGTGCAATCTAGGCATTTTCTTGCCTGCACCTTAAAACTATTCTATCCTGTTGTCTTATCCTGTTCCAAAGTCACTTCCACTTTTTTAGGTATCTGTTACCATAGCAGCCCACTTCTTAGAATCAAAATCTGTATTAACCATGATGAGATAGCACCTCACACCTGTTAGAAAGTCTGTTATCAAAAAGACGAAAGATAACAAGTGTTGTCAACAAAAATGAGAAAATGGAACCTTTGCACACTGTTGGTGAAAATATCAGTTAGTGTAGCCATTATGGAAAACAGCATGGAGGTTCCTCAAATTAAAAATTGAGCTACCGTATGATCTAGCAATCCCACTTCTGGGTACATATCCTAAGGAAACAAAATTAGTGTGTCAAAGAGATATCTGCACTCGCATGTTTACTGCAGCACTAGTCACAATAGCCAAGATATGGAGTTAACCTAAGTGTCCATCAGTGGATGAACAGACAAAGAAAATGAGGTTCATACACACAATGGCATACAGGTTGAGCATCTCTAATTCAGAAATCTAAAATTCTCCAAAATTAAAAACTTGGAGGACTGGCATGATGCTCAAAGGAAATGTTCACTGGAATAGTTTGCTTTTCGGGTTAGGAATGCTCAACCAGTAAGTATAATGCAAATGTCCCAAAACCCCCAAAAATTGAAATCCAAAATACTTGTGGTCACAAACATTTCAGATAAGGGATATTCAACTTGTACCTTTGAGCCTTTAAAAAGAAGGAAATCCTGTCCTTTGCAACAACTTGGATGAACCTGGAGGACATTAAGTAAAATAAATCAGACACAGAAAGGCAAATACTGCATGATTTCACTTACTTGTGAAATTTTAAAAGTTGAACTCATAGAAGCGGAGAGTGGAATGGTGGCTACCAGGGGCTGGAGTTAGGAGGTTGGGGAGATGTTGGTCAAGGGATACAAAATTTCAGTTAGGAGAAATAAGTTCAAGGGATCTATTGTACATGGTGACTATAGTTAATAACAATGTGTAGTATTTTTTGAAAACTATTAAGAGAAAAAATTGTAAGTATTCTTCCCATAAAAAATAAGCACATGGCGCTAGGTGCAGTGGCTCACACCTGCAATCCTAGCACTTTGGGAGGCCAAGGCAGGTTGATCACCTGAGGTCAGGAGTTCGAGACCAACCTGGCCAACATGGCGAAACCTGGTCTCTACTAAAAATACAAAAAATAGCTAGGTGTGGTGGTGTGCGCCTATAATCCCAGCTACTTGGGAGTCTGAGGCAGGAGAATTGCTTGAACCTGGGAGGCAGAGGTTGCAGAGAGCCGAGAGTGCACTGTTGGACTCCAGCCTGGGCAACAAGAGTGAAACTGTCTCCGGAAAAAAAAAAAATATGTGAATTGTAAGCGTATGTTAATTTGCTGGATTTTAGCCATTTTACAATATATACGTATTTCAAAACATCAGGTTATACACAATAAATATATATAATTTTGTCAATTAAAAATGAACTTTTTAAAAAAATAAAGCATATTTTAGCTCTGTGATCCAAAAAATTTAATTATAGTTGTAATCTGGAGAAACCTAACTGCACATAGAAAGATGATCATGGCCATGTTGTTCCTGACAACAACCAAAAAAAGGAAAATTGAAAAACTAAATTGTAATATATTAGTAGAATGGAAATCTACACAGTAGTAAGAAAAATTACCTAGAGCTAGATACACCAATATCAGCATATCTCAAAAGTATAATGTTGATTGAAAAAAGCAACGTACAGAGTAATCTCTATATTCTGAAACTGGTTGCATAAATTTACAAATAAAAGTTCAAACAAAAAAGCAAACCTGTACAGTAGTCCCTCACTTATCCATGGCTTTGCTTTCTGAGGTTTTGGTTTGGTCAACAGTGGTCCAAAAATACTCAATGGAATATTCCAAAGATAAGCAATTTATAAGTTAAATTGCGCACTGATCTGAGTAGCAGAATTAAATCTCATGCCGCCCCACTTTATCCCACCGAGGATGGTAACCATCTTCATCCGGCTGTCTTGGTGACCAGGTCGATTGTTGTGTATTGCAATGCTTGTGTTCAAGTAACCCTTATTTTACATAATAATGACCCCAAAGTGCAAGAGTAGTGCTGCTGACAGAATTGTTCTATTTTACTGTTGTTAATCTCTTAGTGTACCTAATTTATAAATTAAACTTTATCACAGGTATATAGGTATAGGAAAAAACAGTATATATGGGGTTCTGTACCATCTGTGGTTTCAGGCATTCCCTGGGAGCCTTGGAACATACCTCGCCCAGGTTAAAGGAGGACAAGTGTATTAGTTTGCTAGGGCTGCCATAACAAAATACCACAGACTGGGCAACTTCAACCACAGAAGTTTCTTTTTTCACAGCTCTGGAGGCTAGCAGTCCAAGTTCAAGGTGTCAGCAAGTTTGGCTTCTCCTGAGGCCTCACTCCTCATAGCCACTTTCTCTCTGCATCCTCACATGGCTTTTCTCTGTGCATATGTATCCCTGATACCTCCGTGTGGGTTCAAATTTTCTTATAAGGACACCTATCAGATTGGGTTAGGACTCTAATGGCTTCATTTTAACTTAATCACCTCTTTAAAGCCCGTGTCTCCAAATACAGTCCCATTCTGAAATCACCTCTTTAAAGCCCGTGTCTCCAAATACAGTCCCATTCTGAAATACCGGGGTTAGGGCTTCATGACATGCATGTTGGGGGGACACAACATTATCAGCCTGTAATATTACTCCGGTATGACTTCGTCCTATCTCATTACATGTGCAGCACCCCTGTTCCCAAATAACATCACATTCTGAGGTATTGCAGATAAGGACTTCAACATAGAAATTTGAGGAGGAGACAATTCAACCCCTAACAATGAGGAAATTTATTATTTCACAAACAAGGAATTCAGAAGTCGAATAATCACAATGCAGATTAATTCTGTGACCTGGTGGAATCACCACGGATTGTGATCATCCCATCTTTCTATACTGCTCTTCTTAACATTGACTTCAATTTAAGACAGCCATCCCTTTGGTCTCAAGATGTCTCTAGTGGTTCCAGAAGACAACTTCAAAGGAGGCAGGGACTTTCTCATATCTTTTTGTTAAGAGTGAAGAAACCTTTCTCAGAAGCCTGGAGCTGACTGCCTCCTGCATCTAATTCTGCAGACTGGGCCATGTGCCACCTGTAACCCAGTCTCAGGCCTGGGCAGTGGGGCTGCCATGATGGACTTTGATGAGTCCTCACATCCTGCAGGAGCCAGGCAGAGCTTCCTGTGGAGCACATGGCTATGTGGGGGAGAGCTGGGGACTTGGACAAAGTGGGGGCTCCCCCAGCAAAGAAGAAGCAGGGAAGGCCGGATGCAGTGACTCAAGCCTGTAATTCCAGCGCTTTGGGAGGCCGAGGTGGGTGGATCACCTGAGGCCAGGAATTCAAGACCAGCCTAGCCAACATTGTGAAACCTCTTCTCTACTAAAAATACAAAAAATTAGCTGGGTATGGTGGCAGGCGCCTGTAATTTCAGCTACTTGGGAGGCTGAAGCAGGAGAATCGCTTGAACTCGGGAGGCAGAGTTTGCAGTGAGCTGAGATCGTGCCACTGCACTCCAGCCTCAGCAACAAGAGCGAGACTCCATCTCAGAAAAAAAGAAGCAGGGAAATGGGGGTCCCAACAGCCAAAAGTGCCTGCTCCATCCACTTTATGTATTTGGAAATCTTGCTTTTTGTTCAAGCTGCCTAGAATTCAGCTACCTACAAGTATGATCTAGCTGGTTGAAGGCTGAGAACCTGTTATCAACCTAGACTGCTGAAGACCTGAAAACTGGTATCACAAGATTGATGCACCTTAGTGATGATATCTTGTATTCAACAGAGAACCTATGAGGAGTTTGTACTCTTTCTTTCCACACAGTTGTACAAAATGTGATTATTTAATTAACAGCATCTTAATATAGTAGAAGAGAACCATAGAAAGTCAATAATAATAGCAAATACAATATTATGCCATTATATGTCAGGCCCTTTACTGAGTGCTGTACATAATGCAATCCTTATAGCAACCTTCTAAGGCAGGGACTGTCACTAGCCTTTTTTTTATATATATACGGAGAAACAGGCACAAAAAGAAGAAATATATCCACAGCTATACGGGTAGTAAGTATAGGATGACCAATAGTTCTAGTTTGACTGGAATTAAAGGAGTTTTGGGAACATTGGACTTTGAATTTTAAAACTGGGAAATCCTGAGCAAACTAACAAGAGTTCGTCACACTAAAACAAGCAAAGCAGGATTCACACCCAGGCAGCCTGGCTCCAGAGTCCATGCTCTGAAGAGCATTCTATGTGTAGATAAGAGAGAGGTCAGGCTCTGACAGACTTGGGTTTGAATCGAAGTACTGCCACTTAACTAGTAACTGTGACCTTGACCGAGTCAGTTATGTTCTTTAAGCTTTAGTTTCATGACCTCTGAAATAAAAATAACAACTCTCTTTATAGGTTTGTTATGGGTGTCTTAGGACATTATACATGTAAAGTGCTTAGCATGGTACCTGCCACATACTCACTTCCAAGTAAGTATGAATTATTGGTATTAATATGTGGAAAAGGCCAGCAGACAAATTTAAAAGCAAATGATGACAACTAGCAGCAAGAAAGGGAAAAAATATGAGATGCAGCTCGAATATTTTTTAAAGAGTTGTCTAGGACTGTTTAGTGTAGCACAGAACAGTCTGTCTTTTAGTAAGCCCTGAGTATCACTGAATTAAAATGAAGTTCTAGAGTAAATGTTCAGACATGAAGATGCTCTAGAATTGTGTGTAAAATATTCAGTTGAGTCAACCATGGTGGCTCACACCTGTGATCCTAGCCCTTTGGGAGGCTGAGGCAGGTGATCACTTCAGCCTAGGAGTTTGAGACGAGTCTGGGCAACATGGCAAAATCCCATCTCTACAAAAAATACAAAATAATTAGCTGGGCATGGTGGTGCATGCCTGTAGTCTCAGCTACTTGGGAGGCTGAGGTGGGAGAATAACCTGAGCTCAGGAAGTCAAGGCTGCAGTTAGCCATCATCACGCCACTGCACTCCAGCCTGGGTATAGGAGTGAGACCCAGTCTCAAAAAAATAGTCATTAAAAAAACTCAAAATCAACCGGGTGCAGTGGCTCAAGCCTGTAATCCCAGCACTTTGGGAGCCTGAGGCGGGTGGATCACAAGGTCAGGAGATCGAGACCATCTGGCTAACAAGGTGAAACCCCATCTGTACTAGAAATAAAAAAAATTAGCCGGGCGTGGTGGTGGGCACTTGTAGTCCCAACTACTCGGGAGGCTGAAGTGGGAGAATAACCTGAGCTCAGGAAGTCGAGGCTGCAGTGAGCCATGATCATGCCACTGCACTCCAGCCTGGGTAATAGAGCAAGACTCCGTCTCAGAACAAACAAACAAACCAGGCTAAGGCATTGGTCCCGATTTTCATTTGTGTGTGGCTTGACTTCTTGAACATTTTCTCATCTCCTGAAATGTGGTAGATAGTTTCTTATGTGTTTACTATATTCCCTTCTGTGCTTACCACAATGTTGGGAAGAGAGTAGGTATTTTGGAATTAGGAGCCTTGGGGGCTAGTACTTAATTTGGAAATGATAAATCATTTGTTTACTTTATGGTACTTTGATGGCATTATCCAATTGCTCTCCTCAAGCTACAATGTCTGAACTCTAACCATTCAAAATTGAAAATAAGGTGGAATCTCTCCTGTTGGGTGCTAATCTGAACTATGAATTATTTGGATCTGAATTCTAAAGTGACTCTGTTGAGTTTGATATAAAATTTTGGAATGCCTCTCTCTCGCACGTGCTCTCTCTCTTTCTGATCTTTGTCTCATTCTGTGTCTCCTCCCAGACAGTTCTCGTTCACACAACAGAGACAGCTCGTCTTAGATATTTCACGGAGTTGTTGCTCGAGAAAGGAAAACCTCTAATGCTAGTAGGAAATGCAGGAGTGGGAAAAACAGTCTTTGTAGGTGACACATTGGCAAGTCTCTCTGAGGATTACATAGTATCCCGTGTGCCTTTCAACTACTACACAACATCCACAGCTCTGCAAAGTAAGTGCACCTGTTTATTTTCTAGAAACAAGGGATCAAAAATCAGGGTGGGCACATGCAGCCCAAAAGACTAATAATGCCTTTCCCTAGAATTTAGAGTTGTTGCTTGGGCCTTAGATGAATTTGTACTTATCATCCTTGTTAAATATACGTTGTTTAAATACTGTTGTGATTTTGGCATTTTATGTCACTCATGGCTTTATTTGGGTGATTATGCTTTAGAACAGCAAGAATATACATCAATAGTGTTAATGTGTTACCTCAAAACCACTGGTTGCTTTTAATTGCATGGAGTCTTACCAATATAAGGGTGTACTCAAGGAGGGATGTTCTGGTTACTTTTTCAAGTAAAAGATTAATTTAGGAGAAATTCATTAAAACTGTGTTGAGTAAATGACAGAGCCAAGAGTCATTAATGAAATCTTAAAATCACTAGAACTAGTTTTGAACTATTGAATAACTAATCAACGTAATCAAAAGAACCACACAGATTTGGGGCATTCCCAGAGTTAGGTAGGGTGAGCAAAAGAGACACGGGATGTAGAGAGGAAATCACAGAAAGAGCTGATGTCGGAAGGCCAGTCAATCTCCAGCAGGGAAAGGGGGCTCTGTTGGGGGGCAACCAGACTCTCTGATGTCTAGTTGTTTATTAAAACTGTTGAGTTGCCTTGAATGTGGGCTCCTGGGGTATCTGTTTACATGTGGATATATGTTGTTTTCTTAGCTGTATCAGTGGAGACTAATAATAAATGTTCTTACTCATTGACATCATTAACAACCAATAGTGATTTTTCAGTCATCTTTTTTGTTAATCACTTGGTCTTGTCTTTATGAATGGAACCCTTAGAAAGCCAACTCAAGCCAGGTGTGGTGGTACATGCTGGTAATCCCAGCTACTCAGGAGGCTGAGGTGGGAGGATTGCTTGAGCCCAGGAGTTTGAGTCCAGCCTGGGCAATGTATTGAGATACCTGTCCCCCAAAAAGAGCCAATTATTTCATTCATCTATTCAGAAAATACATATTATTTACCTACTTTTTCCCAAGCCTTGTGTAGGGTATGTTTTTCATTTGCAGATATGAAAGAAAGACTCTATGATTTATAAATGGAAGATTAGGCTACAGTTCAGTAGTTGAACAAATTACCTATGATGTGAGTGCATCTTGCTAATTCCTAAAAGGAATACAGGCATGAATACGATTTAGAGATGGCCTATTAGTGTGAGGAATAGAAAGAGCTATAGTTGTCAGTATACTTGTAAAGAGAATTATGATTTCAAACATTTGAGCTGGGGCAACAGATGGGCAAAGAAGATTAGGATAGAAGGACCAGCTTAAGCAAAGACATGGAAGAGAGAGAATTGTGGGACACATTCAATGAATTGAATATGATGACTGAAGCATAGTGATTGGGTGCAAGATATGGAAAAGGCTAAGCTACTGATTTGGAGTTATACTGCAGATAGGGTGACCATCTGTCCAGTTCGCCAAAAGACCAAAGTGTTTTCTGGAACATGGGACTTGTAGTTTTAAAACTGGGACAATCCCAGGAAACCACCGATGGTTGATCACACCAACTATAGAGAATGCTGAGATACAAACTGAGGGGACTGTATTTCATTTGATGGAAAATGGTGAACCATTGATAGGGAAGCAAGGAACTGACAAGGTGGGCACTGTCTTTTGAGAAGAGAGATCTGAGATGGGGAGATCAGTCCCCCTGAGTAGTATAAGAGCTATATGTAATGTGACCCTGGACCAGAATTGCAGAAAAGGAGGTGGCAAGTTGGGAACATATGGAAATGACATGAAGTACCATTTATAGGCTGTGGTTGGACAAACATGGGACCAGGAGAGAGAGACTACTGGAGGCTTTGCATCTGCCTGACTGGGCATGTTAACCCCCTAAGCAGGAGCACAAAGGCAAAAGGAAAGAGGTGAATTGCGAGTGAAGGAGAGATGATGTTAAGCTGAGTTGGAAAAGAGGCAGGTTTAGTGTTGGCTGAACATTGGATGGTAATGGCTAGTAAGAATTAATGCCCAGCAAGTATTTGGAAATGTGGGTCTGCCTCTTGGAAAAGGTGTTTATTTATTGTATGATTCTTTGTTCATTCATTCATTTATTTGTTTGCTCATTTAAAAAAAGTATTTATTGTGGCCATTGTCGGTGGTATAGCAACGAATATGACATAGTTCCTTGGTCTCAAAATACTTATAGTCTGTTTGGAGAGTCAACAAGTAATCAGATACTACATCTCAGACACGCACTGTTCTGGATTTTCTTCACCCAGGACTTTAAAAAAATAGACACAAAGTCATATAGACACAGGAAGAAATGTAAGTTTATGTATTCACGGATAGTGACTACCTTGTGGATAGTGTCTACACACACTCTTCTTGTGCCTTTGCACTCCAGCGGCCTAAGAAGACAGGTATGGGAGACTTTCCTGAGCTGTTCTCAGACTCTTCCGCAGAGATGACAGAGAAGAGAACTGAGAGACCAGGCCATAGCTGGACTAGCAGTGGCCATATAGAATGGGTACAGGGGAGGAAGTACACAGATCAGCAATTGGGTTGTTTCAGCTGTGATGACAATGTGATGTCATGCTGCACATGCTGCAGTCTCCATAAAAGGTGAGGTGGAATGACTTCTGGCAACAGGAGGGAGATTGGCTGGAGAGCATGACACAAAAGGAGGGGCCAGAGACACATCTCAGGTCTCTTAACCTATGAAGAGGTGATACCTGAAACCATAGGGTGGATGAAATCGACAGAAGTTAAGAACAAGAGAAAAATGACTAAATGAACATTTACATTCTGTTGATTGGTGGACAGAAATATATGTTTATTTCAGAAATTCTTGAGAAACCCCTAGAGAAAAAAGCTGGTCATAACTATGGTCCTGGAGGAAATAAAAAATTGATTTATTTTATCGATGACATGAACATGCCTGAAGTGGACGTATATGGCACTGTTCAGCCTCACACCCTGATCCGGCAGCATATTGATTATGGACATTGGTAAGCAAGTCTGTGTAGTTTACTCTCTCCCAAAATCTAATAATTGTTATGGATAATTACTAGGGATGAATAATTATTATGAATAATTATTATGAATGAATTATTACGGATGAATTCAAGTGCAATTATCTCCAGTTTCTTCTAAGGAATATCTTTTGGGTTTACTTTGTATCTCTTTTCATCATATTAAATGGAGTAGTTTCCCTTTGTATCTTTGGAAGATTGGATTGAAAAGTGTCTCAGAAATGTTACGACTGTCCGAAAATCATGTCCTCTTTAAGAATTAACTCACACTTAATTATTTAAGAGAAATTTGATCTTGTTTGGCAGGGTGTAAATGTTTGGGCACTGTGGTCTGCAATCCCTGACAATTAACTACAGGGACAGCCCCCAGCACATCCATGGAGGCTTGCTATGGGTACAAGATAGTTTCTACAGAGTAACATGAGAATCAATAAGCAGTAATAGTTTACATTGACGCAGTTCCAGATCTTGATTTTTGTCATCAAATGAGCTAAGTCAACTTCAGTTTTTTGAGCTTCAGTTTTGATGTCTCTCAAATAAGGCTCACTAGGTCAACCTCACAGAGTGATTATAAAGATAAGGAGATAATCTGTGATGAAGACCTTTATGAACTGTTAGATTTTGCTCTTTTGTCATCTCCAGTTTTTGGATTTAAGGTTCTGTTTTCTGTCTTTCAGGTATGATAGACAGAAGGTGATGCTTAAAGAAATCCATAACTGCCAGTATGTCGCCTGCATGAATCCGATGGTGGGCAGCTTCACCATCAATCCCAGGCTACAGGTAGGGTGTTGAATACTGCTCTCAAAAACTGTAGGTCTGTATTGTATTGTTTTCGAGTACAGCTTAGGATTCCTAGGGGACATCTTGTTAAGCACGTTTCTCATGGCAGCTGTACTATATTTTATTCCCACTAACAACAGACAGGGGTTCTAATAAGCCTTTTTGTTTTCATTGGTAGACTTTATTTTTTATATCAAAGTTTATAGCAAAATCAGCTGGCAGTACAAATAATTCCTATGTACTCTCTTAATGCCCCCACTTGTTTTACCCTATTATTAACATCTTGCATTAGTTACAATGATCAGCCAATATTGACACATTATTATTAACTAAAGTTCAGAGTTTACATCGGGATTCCTTCTTTGTATTATACATTCCAGGGGCTTTTGACAGACGTCTAATGACAAGTATCAACTGTTAACAGTATCACATAGAATAGTGTCACTGCCCCAAAATCTCTGTACTCTACCAATTCATTCCTCTCTCTTTTCCCTCTGAGTCCCTGGTAACAATTGATCTTTTGTCTTTTCTTTACTATTATTATTGTTGTAAAATACATGTTACAAAATTTACCACATTCACCATTTCATGTGTACAGTTCAATAATATTAACTAGACACATAATGTCGGGCAGCCAGTATCACCACCCATCTCCATAATTCTTTTCATCTTGTGAAACTGAAACTCTACCCACTGAGCTCCCCTTTTTCTCCTCCCCACTGTCCCCTGGCAACCACCATTCTACTTTCTGTGTCTATGATTTTGACTATTTTAAGTACCTCATATACGTGGAATTATCCAGTATTTGTCTTTTTGTGGCTGGCTTATTTCACTTAGCATAATGTCTAGGGTTCATCCAGTTACGGCATATTGCAGAATTTCTTTCCTATGTAAGACTGAGTCATATTCTAGTACATGTGTTTACCACATTTTCCTTAGTTATTCATTCGTTGATGGACACTTGCGTTGCTTCCACACTTTAGCTAATGTAAATAATGCTGCTGTGAACATGGGTGAATCAATATATCTTCAAGACCCTGCTTTTAATTCTTTGGGGTGTACACCCAGCAATACAATTGCTGAATCATATCAGAATTCTACTTTTAATTTTTTGAGGAATCATCATACTGTTTTCCATGACAACTATACCTTATTTTATTCCCTACCAACAGTGCATCAGGGTCCCAGTTTCTCTGTATCCTCACACGCATTTATTTGCTGTTTTGTTTTGTTTTTTGACAGTAATCATGCTAATGAGTGTGAGGCAGTATCTCATAGTTATGATTTGCATTTTCCTAATGATTAGTGATGTTTTTATGTGCTTGTTGTTCATTTTTGTATCTTCTTTGGAGAAATGTCTATTCAAGTCTTGTGCTTATGTTTAAATTGGGTTATTTTGTTGTCACTGAGTTATAAGAGGCCTCAATGTATTCTGGATATTAATCCCTTAAGCACTGATATTTTCTCTGTTTCTATAAATTTTGCCTTTTCCAGAATTTCATATGGTGAGAATCATAGGGTATGTAGCCTTTCCAAATAGGCTTTTTTTTCCACGTAGCTTAACTATGCATTTAAGATTTCTCCATGTCTTTCCGTGGCTTGATAGTGCATCTGTTTTTATTACTGAATAGTGGTCACTGTATGAATGCAACACAGCTTGTTTATCCATTCATCTACTGAAGGACACCTTGGTTGCTTTCACTTTTGACAATTATGAAAGAAGCCGCTATAAACATTTGTTTGCAGGTTTTATGTTTGCATAGAAGCTTTTTTAATCATGACAACAGCAACAGCTACCACCAACATACATTCAGTAGCATACAGTGGTTGCTTACGCATCTGGACTCAGCTGAGACTGAGCTCAGTGACTGCTGATCTTGGCTGGGCTCATCTGTGCATGTTGGGGATAAACTGTCAGTTAATTTGATGTGGCTTTGGCTGGAGTGACTGTGACAACATGACCCTGCTTTATGTGTCCCTCATACTTTAGGGCCTGCAGAGTTTATGGCAAAGTCAGAGGCTTAACAAAGTAAGGAGAAATATACACCTCTGACAACGACTGGCACACTGTCACTTCCACCTCATTCTGTTGGCTTAAGTAAATCACATGGCCAACCCCAGATTAAGAGTGGAGCACTAAAAAGCTACATGGTAATGGGCCTGGATACAGGGAGGAGTGAAAAAAATCCGGTCTTTGCAATTTTCTGGTACAATCGTAATCCTTACACTCTTATATTTGCTTTTCTTTTCAGAGACATTTCACAGTGTTTGCATTCAATTTTCCATCTTTGGATGCACTAAACACCATCTATGGCCAAATCTTTAGCTTCCATTTCCAACAGCAAGCATTTGCTCCATCAATTCTCAGGAGTGGCCCCACTTTGATCCAGGCAACAATGGCATTCCATCAGACAATGATGTGTAACTTTTTACCCACGGCTATTAAATTCCACTACATCTTTAATCTGAGAGATTTATCAAACGTCTTCCAGGTACCTTGACTGCTCTATGTTATGCCTCTTGAGTAGAGAAATAATGATAATACTGTGTATTAGCCCATTTTTTTTGTCACTATAGAGAAACACCTGAGGCTAGGTAATTTATAAAGAAAAGAGGTTTAATTGGCTTATGGTTCTGCAGGCTGTGCTAGCATGGCCCCAGCATCTGCTTCTGGTGAGGGCCTCAGGAGCTGGCAATCATGGTAGAAGGTGATGGGGAGCCAGCATTTCACATTCTGCATGGCAAGAGCAGGAGCAAGAGAGTGAGTGGGGGCAGGTCCCCAAACTTTTAAACAACCAGATCTTGCATGAACTAACTGAGTGAGAATTCACTTATTACAGAGGGGATGGTGCTAACCATTCATGAAGGATCTGCTCCCATGATCCAATCACCTCCCACCAGGCCCCACCTCCAACACTGGGAATCACATTTCAACCTGAGATTTGGAGGGGGCACACATCCAAACCATTACCATACTGTTAACGGTGTTCCTTTATAAAACAGCTTAAAACTATGCTATATACTTTTATATGTATTCTTTAACTTTACTCATAAACTTCTCAGGAGGTAAGTATGGCAGGTTTATTATTCCCATTTCATCAATGAGAACGGTGCTTCTCCTCAGGTCATATAATGTCTTTGTCTGCGCTTCTGTGACAAAATACCTGAGATTGGGTAATTCATAAATAATAGAATTTTATTTCTCACAGTTCTGGAGGCTGGGAAGTCCATGATTAAGGCATTGGCAGATTCAGTGTCTGGTGAGGGCCTGGTCTCTGCTTCCAAAATGGTGCCTTAAGTGGTGCATCCTCACAGGGCAGAAAGGACAGAGCAAATCGGCCAAATGCCCGGCACCCCTTTCATTAGATCACGTTGCCCTCATGACTTAGTCACCTCCTAAAGGCCCCACCTCTTAATATTGTCACATGGGCAATTAAGTTTCAAGACATGAATTGTAGGGGCCATTCAGGCCATGGCATATGGTGACTTGGCAGTGGAAGCAAAGGTAGATGTCTGGGCTCTTTAGATTGAGTGAGTGAGTGCTTACTGTTTTGAGTGCCAAGTAAGAAGGATAAATGATCATGTGTTTGCATAAGGCACTTATGTGTGATTTTAAACATATGTGAAGAGAAATAGTAACTTTTAAATTGTTGGATCATTTTGGTTTAATATTGAAAATTACCTTGCTTACCTGGTAAAAGGACAGTGTTTATGTATTTGACTTAGGAAATTCTGAAGGGGAAATTGAAAGTCTGGAATTATTTTTTTAAATCCAACTAATGTGGTCTACCCTGTACAGTAAAAATGGATGGCTGAAATTTCTTTTGTGACAGGTGGTATATTGATGAAATATGAAAACTCCATAGGACTTCTTTATGTTTTTGTAACCGTCTTTTCAGTATCACTCCACAACTGCCTCAAAACCATAACACAGCATTAGGCAGTAGCTTCTTATGAACACAGAGCAGTTCTTTTCGTGTCTGTGTATCCAGCTCCTGCCAGAAAGATTGCTTAATACCGTGCTGTTTAAAAGCAGAATTTTAATCTCAGAAGGAAAGGGAAGAGAGGTTATCGGTGAAATGGGACGAGAGGACTGCCTGCTCACCCTTCATATCCTGCCTGTCAGCTGCACCTGACACTACCAAATAATTTTTCAGCCTTTTGCAGCTCAGTTCTCCACAACTCCCTTACTGTTCTCCTGTGCATCCAGAGTAAGCTGCCTCTCTCCATGAGGAGTGAGTGGGTGTGAATCTAAGATACTGAAAGCAACATGAGTGAGCACGGGAGTCACAATATGTTGGTGCTAGACCCACATCTACCCATAAAGTATGAATCTGGGCACTTTACTCTTGGTCTTGTATTCTTCATCTGTGAAATGATTGGACTGATATCAAGTGATTTTATAGTTAAAAAAAATATGATTCTGTGACTTTCATGTTAGCTGTTTGTACTCTGGTTTTGTAAACTTAGTCCATTGTAAGGCTTAATAGGCTCAAGTACGGAGATGTGATATTTAGTGCCTGTGCTGGCGCTTGAAATGGTCTTACTCGCATACCTAAAAATGGGTATAAGCATACTAAAATTTTAAAATATTGCACTTATCAAAGAGTAAACCCACTTTTATACACAAACACGCACATTACTATTGATGATATTTCTTTTAACCATTTGCTAAGTTCACATTTTAGTTTAAAAAGTGTTAAACTTATTTGGCATGTCATCAACCTCTGAATTAAAGGTATTTTCCCCATTCTTGCCTTGCAGGGGATTTTATTTGCTTCTCCTGAGTGTTTAAAAGGTCCACTTGATTTAATACATCTGTGGCTTCATGAATCTGCCCGTGTTTATGGAGACAAACTGATAGACAAAAAAGATTGTGATTTGTTTCAGAGAAAAATGCTGGAAACTGCTTATAAATATTTTGAAGTAAGTGTATGAATGTCAGAGGTCACTACTTACTCCAACACCAGCTGGGTATTGGGACTAAAGTTAGATGAGGATATGAGAGAAGTGCACAAGGGCTTACCTTTTTGCAATGGCTGTGACTCCAGAATACACTTGGTCTATGCTTGGGAACATTCCACCCACCTACCCATGCGTGGGTCTGCAATTTTCCCTTGCTAGGCCATGCTGCCTGCAGCTGGACCTCTGTGGATGGTTGACATGCCATATTTTTCTCTTTCTCATCCTGCAGGGTATAGATAGTCACATGCTGCTTCAGCAGCCCCTCATTTATTGCCACTTTGCTAATAGAGGGAAGGACCCACATTACCTGCCAGTGAAGGACTGGGAAGTGCTGAAGACGATTCTTACAGAAACCTTAGACAACTACAATGAACTAAATGCTGCCATGCACCTAGTTTTGTTTGAAGACGCCATGCAACATGTGTGAGTTAACTAGTCACGATGCTTTTCCACAAAAGGAAGAAAGGCTGGATATCCACAACTGTCATTTTTCAATAGATCATACTAAGCACTCTGAACCATCAGTTCTTATCTGCTGTTTGACATATAATTTTAAAATATAAAAGGGTCGCTTTTTAATGTCACAATCTTAATAATGTCTTACATAGGCACACTGTTTTCTGAGATGCCATCATATCCATTATTTTACTTGAATATTAAGAAAGTGGAAACATAAATTACTTGTTCAAAGTCACATAGTTCATAAGGGACAAAGGACTAATTTTCATTGATTAAGCAGGTTTTGTTGAGTGCCAGATAGGAACATTGCCAGCCTTTCAGCAATTTTGTGCAAATTCTTTAAAATGGGGGAGGGCTCATGCTTTCTTGGCAGAAAATTAGAAAAAGGCACCTGTCCCTGCATAGAGCATGGCTGACAAGGTTCTCGCTCACCTCCTAGACCTGGTACCTCATGTAGTGCACAGACTGTGCAACCATCTGCAGCCCTCCTATCGGACATTGGTCTAGGTGCTGAGATACAGCAGCAGTGAACACAATCCAGTCCCCTCTGTAGTTGAGCTTACATGTTAGCGATGAAGATGGACGTTTATAAGGACATGAACAACTAAGCAAGAGAAGAAGCAAGAAAAATATCAGAAAGTGATGTGTCATGCCAAGAAGGAAAATAGGTTGATTCTGTGAGAAATACAATAAGTGAATTTCCAAAGAGGGACTGGGCATCCCTGTGAAGAGGTGACATTTAAAGCGAGACCTGAATGATAAGTAGGTGCTAAGCATGGAAAGATCTGGGGGAAGAACATTCTAGACAGAGAGCAGATTGCATCTGACCCTAAGGCAAGAATGTTTGAGATACAGAAAAGAAGATCAGTTAGGCTGCAGCATAGAGAAAAATATAACAAAAATGGAGAGGCAGGAACTGGCCTTACCAGTACGAAGTATTTCCTTGTAACCAGAATAAGGAACTTTGATTTTATTCTAAGTGCAGTGAGAAGTGGTTGGATGGGTTTTACCCTGGGGATGACACAGTTCATTGTCTGGGCTAAACAGCTTAACATTGCCACTGCTGTGTAGAAAGTTGATCACATGTTTACGTCCGATACTGTTCTCCTAGTCCAAGTCACCTTCATCTCTCATTGACACCAGCAGGAAGACTTAAATAAGTGACAACAGCCAAAGACTTAAACAGAAAAAGAAAAAAGAAATCATTGAAAACAAGAAGAGGCTGAGTGTGGTGGCTCATACCTGTAATCCCAGCACTTTGGGAGGCTGAGGCAGGAGGATCACTTGAGGCCAGAAGTTTGAGACCTGTCTGGGTGACATAGTGAGACCGCATCTCTACAATTTTTTTTTTAATGAGCTGGGTGTGGTGGTATGTGCCTGTAGTCTCAGCCACACAGAAGGCTGAGGAGGGAGGATTGCTAGAGCCCAGGAGTTTGAGGTTGCAGTGGGCTAGGATTATGCCACTGCACTCTAGCCTAGGCAACAGAGTGAGACCCTGTCTCTCAAAAATAAAAGACAAGAAAAAGGAAAAATCCAGAGAAAATAAGATGTGGAGAATTCAGTTTTTAGAAGATTTAATCTTTAAAATTTTCTTAGGCTCTAGAACCTACAAAAATTGTAGAGCCCTTCCTGTCACCACAACTAAGTGTTGGTAGTTTTATTGATCCCTTTGCTGTTGTGATCCTTCCTCTGATTGTGCAAAGGAAGTTTCAGTTGGAATCTAAAACCATGGTGTTAAATCCACTATTAGTAATGCTGTCTCGGGTTGGGTTGATATACAGTCACTGTGTATGGGCGTCCTGGCTCAGGTGAAACAGAAACCTCCCATTGATACTGAGGAAAAGAGTTTTCCCATATAATCCCTCAATACAGAATTTTCAGTGGCCTAAAAGGTAAGGCTGTTTCTTTGATCAGGGATTATGAGCTAGAAGCTGAGTGACTCAGCATTAGAGGTGATTTCAGAGCATGTCCTTGAGTGTTATAGAAAGGGGCTTTGCCACTTACTGAATCTAGTGAGGTTAAAAGCCTCGAAGCGTACATTAAAATGAAATGAAAACCCTGTTTTATAGCTTGGGGCATCTCTCATGTCAGAGTAATTTTATAGCTTTCCCCAAGGTGGTTTTGTTGTGTGGTCACGTGAAGTAAAATTTAATGTGATGGCTGAGCTTGTAAAAATAACCTATCTTCTCTGTTATCGGAGGTTTTCAGAAAATGTTCACATGTGCTGGTCCTAATATAAGTGATCCCAACTTAGTTTTTTCGAAAAGCACTATTTAAAACAATTTATGCAGTTTGTTCAGGTTCTGAAGTTTAAGTTCATTTCAGAAAAGCACCCTAGAGCAAAATGATGGCATCAAATTTGGGGTGTTTTACTATCTACATGCCTATATTTTGTTTTGTTGGTTTTCTTAATATTTATAACATAATTATGAACTATTTCTTCAAACCCATCTTTTGCTAAAGTTAAAGCGAGTTGATTTATAGCTGTAAAATATAGCATAATATAAATAGATTAAGCATTCAGAATGCCTTGGATATTATAGAACAAGGGATTAGTTGGCCTTGGTGGAAATTTAACTTTGTGGTACTGAATGGCTTCAGCAAATTATTCTACAATGGTGTAGTTACAAGGGAAGGCTTTAGTGTGAAGGAAGCAAGAATCACATTAAGAAACAAGTGCTTGATTTGCGGAGTAAATCACACAGAGAGATCTGTTGGTCTAAACAAATCTATTCTTTCCAAAATAATTCTACAGCAAAGATTTCTGGCACAAGGCTGTTCCCCCTTTGATGTCCTCATACTTGGGTGCTGATGTGGAATTCGGATCTTTCTTGCTAATCAAAATATTTTGAAGCCCTTAACACAAGGCCTTTGCATATATTTTCTTTTTGGACTTTTGGTGGTGATAACAAAGCACCAAGAGAATCCAAAATGTTATTAGCATAGGATGATTTGTCGTGGGAGCAGTTCAAGGGTGAGGGTGAAGATAGCATCTTTGTTTGATGGGGAAACAAATGAACAAGGACTAGAGGTTTCCAGTAAAAATTGGAATTGAGTCTCTCACTATTTATCTAAAGAATAAACAAAACAGACCTAGGCCAGGCGCGGTTGCTCATGCCTGTAATCCCAGCACTTTGGGAGGCCAAGGTGGGTGGATCACTTGAGATCAGGAGTTCAAGACCAGCCTGGCCAACATAGTGAAACCCCGTCTCTACTAAAAATACAAAAATTAGCTGGGCATGGTGGTGAGTGCCTGTAATCCCAACTACTTGGGAGGTTGAGGCAGGAGAATCACTTGAATCCGGCAGGCGGAGGCTGCAATGAGCCAAGATCGCACCACTGCACTCCAGCCTGGGCAACAGAGCAAGTCTCCATCTCAAAAGTAAATAAATAAATAAAAATAAACAGAACAGACATAGTCCCGGGGCATTTTCGATTTTGTGCCATAATGGGTGCTTCCTTTCCTCAGGTGTCGCATCAGCCGGATCTTACGAACCCCTCAGGGCTGTGCTCTCTTGGTTGGAGTTGGGGGCAGTGGCAAGCAGAGCTTGTCCAGGCTGGCAGCTTACCTTTGTGGCCTTGAGGTCTTTCAGATCACTCTGACCGAGGGCTATGGAATCCAGGAACTTCGGGTGAGTCAAGGGGACAGGCAGTTCTTCTGACCCTTCTGCTTGGCAGATAAAGCCAAGGCTCCTAGTGCGCCCGTGTGGGCTGTGACTCCCAGATTTGGCCAAGGCCTCCCCAACCACGGGAGAGCGGGAGCTCTTTAAAGCAGTAATTGACCTTTGGTGGTTTTGCCTTTATGGTCAAATTTGTAATAATAAATTTCTACAAGTTTTGTGTAGGTTTAATAACATGTAAACCTGGCTCAGAAAATATTTACTTAAACACTTGCTTACACAAATGTCTTTCTGTTTTCTATTAATCAAACCTGATGCGTATTGCTGTTAGTGTTCCTGTATGATAGGTTGGGGAAAAAAGACACTAACTTCACAAGTAAAATAGATTTCTTCTACACTGGATAAGAATAGGAGAAGAAGACGCAAGAGGAATAACACGTTCAGGAAACTCTCGTGTGTTTTTCAAGCTTTGCTTTTTAATAACAATAGTACTTACGAAATAGTACCTACAATTTGTGCCAAGTGATATTTTAAGTTTTAAAAAATCACATATTTTTAATATTACTAATGAAATAAATGAAACCTATTTTCGATAAAATAGGACAGTTGTTAAAATGAGCAGACTTCTTTTTACGGCCCTGCCTGAAAAAGGCGTCACTGAATTCACTTGTACACAATGAGGAGGGAGTTGGTGATCTGTAGCCTGTTTTCATCCCTCTGCTCCAGTAAGCCAGAAACACGACACTCAACCTTACAAGTCAGCAATGGAGGTGGTGTCACAGTGCTGTCCCCTAGAATGGGGTCTCTCAGAGAAGGAATATGTAAACCAGGGAAAGGCACCCCACAGTGCTATGGCGATACAGTTACTGAGTTCTCCCCAGCACTCACACACAACCTCTCAACGCCGCATCAGCATTTTAACAAAACATGAGTGATGGCCTTTCCTTACAGGTAGATCTTGCCAATTTGTACATCCGAACTGGAGCCAAGAACATGCCCACTGTGTTCCTGCTGACAGATGCCCATGTTCTAGATGAGAGCTTCCTCATGCTGATTAATGACTTGCTGGCATCAGGTGATTAAACCAACACATTTCTTGAAAGATCTTCCCCAATGACAAATTATCTGTAGTTTCAGTGAACTTTAAAGAGAGAGAATTCGTCTTTGAGATGTTTGCTGGGCAGTCTTTGGGGAGAAACCTATAAACCTAACTAATTTGAGGTGTATTGCTTTCTTAGTCTGTTTATGGATGAGAAGGCCTTCAGTGAAGTAAATGTTATTCTTACACATACGGGTGTAGAGGGTGTATTCATCATGGCTTGTCCTCAACGTGTTGTATGTCTCGTAAATAAAAAAGAAACATGACATTTCTGATTTTAAACTCTTACCATTTATGCTGAACTTTGTCTTGTAAAACATTTCAAATGTTTAAAAGTTATATGTAAAATTTAAATTGCAATGATCTTTTAGTAATTCTACTCATTCTTTGGGGCAGGAGAAATCCCAGATCTGTTCAGCGATGAAGATGTGGACAAGATAATTTCTGGAATTCATAATGAAGTTCATGCTCTGGGCATGGTGGACTCCAGGGAAAACTGTTGGAAATTCTTTATGGCCAGGGTGCGACTACAGCTCAAAGTAAGAAATACTTGCTTAATTTGCATATTAGTTAAAACCTGCTATTGCAACTCTCTGGTTCTATTCTGAGTTTTTTATTATGAGTTTGAATTTCAGTAATGCATTTTGAAAGGACGTGTGCATTTTTACACGCCTGTATCTGGAGCGTACCTTCCTAAAGTGTCCCATGATGCTGGGCTCCTGCAAAGCATTGCTGAGCGGTGTGTGCAGTCCTCAGCTGAAGTGCATGTGGTCTGTGCTGTTGAGGAACTTACACTATTATAGAACACAGGAGACATCACAAATAATTATCATACATTATAAATGTAAACAGTGCTGTGGGATTGCAGAGGAGCGCAGCATCCTTCCTGACTGGAGCTGGTCATCCTGGAGGAAATGATGGGCCACGTGTTTAGCATGGAGAAGAATTCAAGGGGAGGAACTTTCAGGGATGGGAAATGGCATTTATATAAAGGTCAACTGCACGGTACATATTTGCAGAAACCCAAGTTACCTCTAAAGGCCTGGAACATAGAGTTCTTACAGGGAGGGTGAGATCAATAAATCTGGAAAAGTAAATTGGAAGAGATAAGAGGTTGCTAAATCATGAAGTGAGTAGTGAGGAGAGTTTTGAATTAAGAAAGTGATGATGATGTCAGTAACTTCATGGAAAGGAATTTAGAAGTAACGCTCAGATGGCCCTGGCGCAGTGGCTCACGCCTGTAATCCCAGCACTTTAGGAAGCCATGGTGGGTGGATCACCTGAGGTCAGGAGTTCAAGATCAACCTGGCCAACATGATGAAACCCCATCTCTACTAAAAACACAAAAATTAGTCAGGCTTGGTGGCATGTGCCTGTAATACCAGCTACTTGGGTGGCTGAGGCAGGAGAATCACTTGAACCCAGGAGGCAGAGATTGCAGTGAGCCAAGATCACGCCATTGTACTCCAGCCTGGGTGACAGAGTGACACTCTGTCTCAAAAAACAAAAGAAGTAATGCTCAGATGTTCTGAAGGATTACCCCAGTGTTCTTCCTCATTGGCTGCTCTGTGCTATAGTGTATCACATAGGCAGATAATATAACCAGATAATAGATCAATAAAGGTCAAGTATCACAAGAAAACAGGGAGAGCCTCCAAACTCATCAGGAAGCCAATTTAAGAATGCTGCTAGGGAAAATTCAGGCTTTCTAGTATGGAATGGTTAGTAAACTAGGAAAGCTGCTACTTCACTGTTGCTTCTCATATTGTTATGCCTGTCAAGTTAGTGGCAGGCTGCGGCGGCTATAGAGCTGGAGTATTTAAGGATAGGAGATGGGGACTGGCATTGGCCCTGAATATGCCTTAGATTGTAGGTTAAGGAGCAGAGTCATTAAGTTTCTCCAACATTCTGCTATTTCAAGTTTCACGTTAATCTTACTGAGCAATTCTAGGCTAAGGTTAGAAGGTTAGAACTTAAGATTCAGTTGCCCAAAGAGCTTTTTCTCCATCAAAAATAGGACTAAGAATACATTTGTCAAGTAGTAACAAGGCCAGGGATTTCTTCCTGTTCCATTGTGATATACTAGAATCAAATTTTCTTTATAGAATGGGAAAACAAGTACAATGTTAGAATTTGAGGTAGTAATAGTATAAATCAATGGTTATCGTAATCTGTTGCTCAGAACTGCAGAATCAACATCAACAAGCAACTTTTTTAAAATGCATTTTCTCCAACTCCAAGGCAGACCTCCTGAAGCAGAAACTTTGGGTGGCCCCAGAAATCTGTCATAACAAGGCGTCCAAGTGATTCAGAGGCATGATGAAATTTAAGAGCCATTTTTATAAATAGTGCTAGAATGAACATTGTGTATATCTTTCATGCTCAACTTCGCTTGCTTCTACAGGATAAATTCCTAGAATGGATATTGCTAGATTCAATAGTTACAGCTTGTGGTAGTTTTAAAACATGCCTTCAAATTTTTAGATGCTCTTCTTACTTACAGGTGACATCTAGATCCCCTCTTCTTGAATTTGGGTGGGTAGCTTGTGACTGCTTCAGCTAATATCCAGTATGGCAGAGGTGATGCTGAGCAACAACTAAGGCTGAGTCATAAAGGGCTCAATTTTCTATTGGATTGTACATATTTTTGTAAGAGTTCTATGTATTTAGGCAATTATTCTTATATATGTGTCTCATGTATATTTCTCCTATTCTTTTGTTTGTCTTTTAAATGTACTTATGGCACATGTTTGTTTATAGGTCTGTAACTTTGCAATTTTTTAAAGGTTTACATGTTAATCAGTGTTTTCCTTAATGGATCTTTAGATCCATTTCTTGTAAATTTAGAAAAGTATTTTACTCTTCAAGATAATCTTTTTTATTTTTTATTTTTATTTATTTACTTATTTATCTTTTGAGACAGAGTTTCACTCTTGTTGCCCAGGCTGGAATGCAATGGCATGATCTGAGCTCACTGCAGCCTCCGCCTCCTGGGTTCAAGCAATTCTCCTGCCTCAGCCTCCTGAGTAGCTGGGATTACAGGTGCCTGCCACCACACTTGGCTAATTTTTTGTGTTTTTAGTAGAGACGGGGTTTCACCATGTTGGCCAGGCTGGTCTTGAACTCGTGGCCTCATGTCCACCCGCCTTGGCCTCCTAAAATGCTGGGATTACAGGCATGAGCAAGATAATCTTTACTAGAAACGGTGGGAACTCAAATTGAGCTACAGTAAGAGAAAACTCAACAGTTTCTTAAAGCCTCTAACAATAGTAAGTCCAGACTGGCTCAGTATTACCCTTAGAGGCCCTTTAGAAGAGATGCTTGTCTCATCTTTCCCTTCTGCCTGCTTTCATCGTGATGCCTCTTGCCTCCTGATCACAGGTGGGTGCAGTATGTTCATGTTCCAGGCAGGGGGAAGGAAGGGGAACAGGAACTGGAGACTCTGTACCAGGAAACCTAAGCTCCTCCCCCAAACCCTAAGCTGATGTCTTACTGGCCGCAAATGCTTCCCATGCTGCCTCCGGCTACTAAGGAGTGTGAGGGAGTAAATATTTAATTTGGGGACATTGCCTTTATGAGTACAATTTGAAATGGATTTTGGAATAGTTTTAAAAAGGAGCAGTATCAGTCATTTCAGTGCCTATGTGCTTTCATGCTCTTTAAAACTTTTCTACCTCTGAAATATATTTTTTATTAAATATGGTAAAGTGTGAGCTGAGAGGTTTCAGGTTATTTTTCCCAAAAAGATGTCTTCTTGTCTAAACAACATGTATTTCTTCCTTATCAGCTTCAAATACCATCTTTAGTGTGTGTCCAATAGCCATATTAATTGTGTCTGTTTCTAAATTCTCTGTTCTCTTTTCTTGTTAACTGTCTGCTGCGGATTTCAGCATTGCACTATAAATTAGTAAAGTTTATCATTTATTTTCATTTCCAATTGCTCTTTCTTTTTAAGCTTTTTCTACTTATTCTCCTGTGTTTATATGTTTGGATAAGCATTAGCATCATTTTGTCAAATTCTAAACACACTCCATGTCAATTTTGATCGAAATCATGCTGAATGCTTATTTTATATTAGAATTTAATCTTCAGGGTACAATGTCTTTTATTGCTTTTGTAGAAGGATTTCATAAAGTTTTGTAACGGTGTATTATTTGTATATAGGAGAGCTAGTGATTTTTAACTTTATAAACAGCTACCTTACTGTCTCTCTTACAGTTTATAATAGTTGGTTGATATCATATAGCCTGCAGGTAAAGATACTTTGTCTCTCCTGTTATTCTGCTTTTCTGTTCTCCTCCCTCATTGCATTGGTAAATATTAGAGAACATTAAATAATTTTGATAATAGTAGGAATTCTGTCTTGATTCTTACTTTAATGGGGATGTGTCTAATGTTTCACTGTTAGGTCTTATGTTGGCTTTTGATTCAGAATATGTATCTTGTCAAAGAAGTATCTACCTAGTAAATTCACTTTCAGGATCTATTGAGATATGTATATGTTTTTTCCCTTGGACTTACTAATATTCATACAATACAGAATGATATACAGAAGTTTTACCTTTTTATATTTTTATATCCATCAGCCTTTTCCTTTGTTTCCTTTGGGTCTGTGTGTAGGCAGACCTTACTGAAACTAAGATCAGTTTTATATTCATCTCTATTGTTGTCTAATCCTTTTTATGGTCTCATTTTTTATTTAACTCAATACAAGATGGAATTTATTTTTGAGTTAGATGTGGATAATTTCCCCCCACCCCATCATCACAGGACTATTAATTGAATGACCTATCTCTTCCCTACTAAAATGAGTAGGAAGTTGTTTTGTTTTTGTTTTTGTTTTGTGCTGTTTTGTTTTTAACATCAAGTAGAAATAGGATATCTCTGTCAGAAGGGATCCCACTTCTGATCCCCTTTGGCCTTGTCACTCAGTTTGATCCACCCTGTGGAAGGCTAATGGTCAGCACCATGACCTCTTTACCTTGAGGGAGAACTATTATGGTAAAAAATGGGCAGTCTTTTAGCCTGAAAATACCAGCTTCTTTCTTTTAATTTATGTATATTACCCCCACATCCTTGGAATTTTAAAGAATTCCAAATTGCTCTATGTTATTTTCAGATATCATGATATTCACCAGTGTGTACTAAAGACTCAGAATTTTTGATGAGCTGATATCTCCTTTGCATAAGTTCCAAGCCGGGCATCATGGAAAGCTTAATGTGTTACAGGGGGTTGGTGAACACACCTGGCAGGTCGAGCCAAATGATGTGAAGTTGCCACCCCATTACCCATGCTCACCACCCAAAGTCAGTTCCCACTTGGAATGCAGAGACAATGAGAACCTGTTGGCATGCAAAATGTGACCTCTGAATGCCAGAGGGCAGTTCCCATTAACAACCATCAGATGTGTGTCCTTGGATTGCCTCAAATAAGGCACTGAATAGCAATGCCAAATGCCTTCTCTCCTTCACATTTGTCTATATGCATCTTTTCCCACACAGTTCTCATCTTGCAGCTAGAATATAGAACTTTCATCTCCTCTCCAGTGGACCTTAGTTCACCCAATAACTTTTCTTTCTTACTTTCCTTCCTGGCCATATGATGCTGTAGGGCAAAGGACACTTGATTTATGTAGCAGCCCCTGATTCCATCCCAAGATTTTAGATATTTGCCTCATTATCTATCTAAGTATATATATACAGAGATATCCATTTCTGATAATTTAAAAAATATATGCTCATTGTAGAGAATTTAAACATACAAAACAATATTAAAAATATTTTTAAATTACCCTTAATAATATTGTCTAGAGACGACATATTGGTATCTTTCCTCTCAGTTTTCTATGTGCACATAAACATGAAGTATATATTCAGAACTAAAAAATTTCTTTTACATCTCACGCAGTCTTCTTTAATTACCTTCCCATTTGTCTTTCTGATTAGAAGGCTCCCATAGGAGGTAAAAATCAAATGATCAAGAATTTGGTGTATGGAATGAACTATTTAACTGAAATGTACTTTATTCTAAATAACTGTTTGTAGAAAATGTCCTTTATCCACTTATAGCTTTTTCCAAATTTCCTGTTGGTTTGCTGTAACTTCTTATTGTTGGTTATAGGAGCACTTTATATAGTGGATGTTATTTATATGTCCAGAATGTTCTGGTTTTAGGTGTTTCCAGTTTTAATTTATCATAATTCAGCTAACTTTATGATGACCTCTTGTTTTACATTCATATTTATTAAAAATGTTACATTTTTATTTTATGGCTTTCATGTGTTAAGGCTTTTTTAGGAAGCAATTTTTGCACTCCATGGTTATAAAAAATATTATTCTGAATTTTCTTTAAATTAATTTATAATATTTTTAATGTTCAGCCATACAGTTTTGTGTAAATTATAAGATGGCTTTCCTACTGTTCCATCCCTGAATACCCTCAACACCGTTTATTATATAATCTCTCTTTTATCACTGATTTGAAATCATGTTTATCTCATATATTAAATGCCTAAATATATAAGATTCTATTTGGGGCTGTCTGTTATGTCCCATTAATTTGTTCCTGCATAATTGCCACACTGCATAATAAACACACATAATTGGTGTGTTTATTATAGCCCTATAGTATATTCTGGAATCTAGTAGAGCAAGATCACCTTCCTTTTCTACATTTACTTAGTTATTTGCACCTTTAATTTCCTGGATTAACTATGAAATCAGTTTGATGACTTTTAAAAAAATTCAATGAAAATTGAATTTTGGGGATAATGGATATAATTACAATATTGAATATTTTTGTTCATTCACCTACACTGTTTTCCTTGTTATAATTTAAGGTTTTTTCTTGATAGTGTGAGTTCTTTCCCAAAACAAAGGATATTTTTCCAGATATCCTTGGATTTTCTTACTCGTTTTTATTCTGGCTGAACTTTAAAATCACTTTGCTAAATTCTGCTAATCCTGTTGGGAATTATTAGAATCGCCTAAAATTTGTTAATGAATGTGGGAAGAATTAGCATCTTTATAATAATTGACCTCTTCCGGGAATGTGGCACGTCTCTTCCTTTAGTCAAAGTGTCTTTAACTGAGCTTTGAAAAAGCAGCTAATTATCTTCAATTCATTTTACACATTTCTCATTAAGTTCTTTTCTCAATATTTTACAGCATTTTCCACTCCTGCCAAATTTCTAACTGATCATTGTGGACATAAAAGAAAGCCATTGGATGGAGGGAAGGAGGAATGGATGGATATTTAGTTATGTATTTTACCAGCCAATGCAGTGCACACATTAATTCCACTAGCTTCTGCATTGTGTTCTTTAGAGTTTGCTGCGTAGACAGATCATATTTTAATGTTTAATCCTTTATAATAATCACCACTTTCCTATATCTTGGGACAGCCATACTTTCTGAACAACATTTAAAACTTTTAAGTAACTATAGTGATCCTCTTTATTCATTTATTTATTTATGCAATGGGAATGCCATTAACTTTCCATCATTGAGTATTGGATGAAATGTTGGCCTGAGGTATTTTAAATATTATTTTTTTAGGAAAAGGCGTTGCAGTTTATCCTGTCCGTTTCTATTGAAACCCCCTTCTTTTACCTTCTTTCTTCATCTTAGCCTGTTCTCCGACTGTGGATTTCTATTATTTTCTTTCCTTCCAGCCTTTTGAGAGTGCTATGCAAGTTTTTATTCCTTTCTTCAGGTTCTCATATTAAATCAACTTCAGAGGAATTATCTGCCTTTCAATCTGCAGGATGCTTTTCTATTTTTCTTGGTTTTGTAAAGTATTTCTTCCTCTGGCTCCACTTCGGTTTCTTTCCTCTTTGCACGTAGAGACAGTAATTCACAGCTAAAGTTTGGCGACAGACAAGGTGGGTAATTTCCTCCTGGCTCACAGAGCGTCATGTGCAGGGACCTGAGAGTCTCAACAAAAAATGTCAAGCACCACTTGTATGCAAGCAACAGATTAACAGACACACACGTGACATAAGCCAAAAAACTTAGTGGTAACGCAAGTAATTTTCAGGGTATGTTTCTCATTTTGTGTAAAAGCTCAACTACTCACCTGATATCATCAGATATCGCAGAACCTTATCCTTGCAAGACTGTAAAGTCGAGTGTCTTCAAAGCTACCTCTGGCTGAGGAGCAGAACGTTTGGCTTCTTTCTCTTATGCAGATAGCCATCTCGATGGCTTCATCCATGAGAGAGGCACTCTTCACCCCTCCTGCAGCACATTCTGACACATGCACTAATGGGAAACAAGAAACACTCTAACAACTGGCTTGCCCAGCAGTGGTTCCAGAGCTCTGTAAGTCTCTATGCTGCCAACTGTGTTTTGCTTTGCAGGACCACATCTCTCTGGATACAGTGCTCTAGTCTCTGTCCTCCCATTTTCTGTTATTATTTGACATAAGTAGAATGAAAAGAACTTTAGAGAAAGACAAAAGGTGCAACCTTGTACTCTGTATCTGAGGTTCACCCTCTTTGAGGTTAGATAAAACAGCAAAACCTCAAAAGAATTAGGATACAAATATCAATGTTTTATTTTACCCAGAAAAGTTTTTTTCAAACTGCTGTATATTTACTCATTCATGTAGCCATTCATCACTCAGCAAATATGTACTGAGTGCCTGTGATGTGCTGAGTCCTTGGAATGTGACAGGGAGCAAAGGCTAACCCAGCCACTGCCCACCTAGAGCCACGTCATTCAATCCAATAATCACACACAAAAAGTAAAATCACAACGATGTACTTGAGAGATAAAGGTTATGTAAGATAACAGAAGACAGGGCAAGAAAGATATCATGAAAAAGTAATGATCAAGAACAGAATTCCAAAGAGTGAGTAGAAGTCTTTCCATTATTTTATATTGTAAAAGAAAATTTTTACAGCAGAAATCCAGTGCTTAATCCCTTGAGTAAGAACATCACTGTACGTTGAATAGCCTTTGCATTTTGGAAGGCATGTCGTGCTTTTCTCATTTTGCTAGCATTCGGCTGTGGGGGTTGCTGGTAGAGTCTGAGGCCTGTTCTTGCAATGGTGCATGTGTATAGAGTTATCCCATTGCGTCAGCAGAAACACCATCTACTCTAACAGAGCAGCACTGATCAGAAGCCAGAAACTTGGCATGACACAATTCAAATACAGGCCTATCCAGAAGAAAGAAAAATAGGCCTCTGATTTTCTTTAAAAACAAAACAAAACTTATACGTTGTTATGGGGCTAGAGACTGGCTTGGAACGCAGTCTGTGACCAGTGCAGGCCCTGGTGACAAGCATGGCAGCTGAGATGAGGGCTCTGCTTCCTGTCTTTCCCCTCAGGAATAGGTTTGCTCTTTGCTATCTATTGGGATTCCACACACAATTTTCTTCTTGAATAGGAGAGTTTTGTTCAGAAAAAGAAAGAAAAATTAACTAAAACTCCCTGATGTCAAACATTACCTCTAGCAAAAATCTGTAATGTCCAATATTTACACAAGTCAAAGGTTATGGGAATGAGTTCATTGTGTGCTATCTAAAAGGGAAATAAATAAGAAAATGTATTGAGTATGCACATGTTGAAGCTATTGGATCTTTTAAAAACAAATTGAAAGGTAATTAGATGGGGTGGTAATACAGGAAGATATGAGGACGATGATAAAGTGACACCGAAGCAGTCAAACCTGGGAAGGTTTTCTGCACTAAATCTCCATTCCTGCGAGGGTTTCCTCAGGTTTAGACTTGATTATTCTTGAAAAATACTGAGGCTTTTGAGGATAAATGCAAACGTAAGTGATGGATGGAAGCTTCTGAAGTAAATATGTAGGAGGGTTACTACCATCTGAGAATAAACTGTATCAACTGGAAAAAAAATACAGAGTGACTGTAGCAATTCACATTTTCATTACCAGTTGAAATGGACTGAGCCCTGTTAGTAATATACAAATAAATATGTACTTACGATGAGATCTTATCTAAAAGAAATGAAAACATATTACAAAGCACAGGGAAAAGTGGACTCTTGCAAATGAGTCATAACACCTGTGTGGGCAAAAGAAAAAAAGAATAGAAAATTCTATGGTATGAATTCCAAAAGCAAGTTCCTGACATCCAAATGTGAGAGCTGCAGGAGGTACATAGATGGTGATTTCTGGGTTTGCTTTTTACTTGTGAGAATTTGAGAAAAGAGCACAGCTGCCAGAGGCATTTTTAACTTTATTTTTTCACTGACTTTCTAATCCCACTGTTGGAAACTAACTTAAGCCAATTTGCTCACTTGCAATTGTCAAGAACGTTTTGGTGGGGGTGGGAGGAGAAGGGAGGGTGTAGTTCAGTGAATTTAGATACTTCAAGGTAGATGACATCTGTTGAGTGAGGGAGAGAGCTTTTTCCCCAAATGTCCCAACTCAAGATATGCTTCCAAGAAAGGATGTTTCAGACTGAAGCCTCCTACAGAGAGTTGATTGGTGATAATAAGGAGACGCACACACCAAGCCTTACAACCTGCTCTATAAATGAGCTTAGTGTAATCCCAGCTCTGTTCTTTTGGGGACCCGACTTGCCCATCCTTGGAAGGTTTCTTTGGGGCACATGTGGCAATATTTCCATGGAAGGATTCAGCTGACCTCGTAATCACATCAAAAGACTAGACTCTTAATAAGCAGTTTACCACATGACTGGTCAAGTTCCAAAATCCCAAGGGCCACTGCCCAAAATATAATTACTGAGATACCTTGATACTTAGATTTTTTAATTTTGTTCATACGTTGGTAGAGCTATGCACACATTTTTGATGGGGGAGGTTTTGCTTCATATATCTTGAACACTACTTATTTCATCAGTGAAAAATCATGTCTACCATCCATGATGCTGCCTAACCAACCATTTATGTTGATGAGAGAAGTAGATGGCTAAGAGCTTCTGGTAGCTGGATCTGCAGTATGGGCTTCCATTAGAGTCCATGAAATGCTGGTTAGCCACCTTCCCACCAGTCTGTGTAGCCCTTATTGGTGTATTCCAGATATTAACCAACAGCCCCTAAGGTGTAAAATAAAATGACTATTCACATGCATATTACACTAGTAATTAAATTATAGACAATATAACACCCTTTTAAAATGATTTATTTTGTTTTTATTTCTTATAAGCCCTTTGCTATATTAAGCTTTCATTAAATTATGGGAAATATAATGGGAAAATTATTTGGAATGATTTTTCCCTCACAGTAATGTTCCTTGTGACAACTGGGGTTTACTTCAGGTTGTCTATAAAGTTGTGTAAACTGTCTTAGAAAAGAGCAGAATAACCAACGGTTTGCAGACATTAGCATGGGTTTCTGGAAAAATCTCACATGACACCACTAGCAAGGAAAGCTGGATGGCAGGAGAAATTTTATGCTCAATTTTTAGCAAAACTAGAAATTATTGAGCAGTGAATTGGGTCAATAACTGCACTTTCAAGGCTAGCATGACACTCTCCTTTCCCTTCAAAAGAATTACTAATGAACAAGTATATTTCTGTAATTTAATTCCCAGAGTCTAGTTTAGCTGATAGAATTTAGATTACATATCATTATTTATTTAAAATTCTCTAAAGTTTTCATCTTACTCTGTGTGTAGAGACCTAGAGTCTACGGGTATTTAACAAACTGCAAAAACATTGAAAAAGTCTATGTTTCATTTAAGTATTGCTGTAGACAATTTAAAACTATTAGGCTATCACTGTGGGTGTCAGAATCACCTTAGAGTGTTTGCTGAAAGCACACATTGCTGAGTCCCACCCCCAGAGTTTCTGATTATTTATGTCTGGAGTTGGTCCAAGGATTTGAATTTCTAACCAGCTCCTAGACAGTTCTTTGACAACAACTGGTCTCCATGCCACCCTCCCAGTCCCACTCACAATATGAAATTTTACATAGTGTTGTGAGGATCCTTATTTAAGCAATAATACATAACATGGGAGAAAATATCTTCAATCATAAAATTGTAGAAAAGAATAATTGTTCTCTAAGTGACCATTCTGTATTGTTTTTCAATAAATAATTAGTCCATTCTCACACTGCTATAAAGAAATGCCCGAGACTGGATAATTTATAAAGGAAAGAGGTTTAATTGACTCACAGTTCCATATGGCTGGAGAGGCCTCAGGAAACTTATAATCATGGCAGAAGGGAAAGCAAGTACCTTCTTCAGATGGCCGCATCTGAAGTGCATGCAAGGGAAATGCCAGATGCTTATAAAACCATCATACCTCATGAGAACTCCCTATCATGAGAACAGCATGGGGGAAACCACCCCCATGCTCCAGTCGCCTACCAGTTGGTCTCTCCCTCGACACATGAGGATTATGGGGATTTCAACTCTAGATGAGATTTGGGTATGGACACAGAGGCAAACCATACCAATAATGAGGCCTTATCACTCAGGTAACTCAGGGAAAGCATTTTTGCCTGAGGTTGAACAAATACGGTTCAGATACAGTATTTTCTAACACATTCCTAAGATTGGATACAATGCCATTACAAGTGTGGAAATAAGTGTAGAAGTGATGGAAATATTTGGGATCTTGTCAAATAAAAGATGCTTTTTTTCCTCTGCCTTTGCTAACATTATGTGTAAATGACATTTCTAAAATTGGCACAAATGACAGCTGAGTTGGGTATGGGAAACCAACTTCTTGGGAAGAAAGGAGAAATATTCAAGTATAGGAGGAAAGCTGATAAGAAACCTGAGAATTGAGATATAAGTAAAAACTATGCATTTTAACTAAGGCTTGTTAAGTTAGCACATGAAATATTACAGCAATTATTTCGTTTGTAACTGGAATTTTACATAATGAAAAAATGATTACTCAGCTTATGCAACATTAAAAAATGTTAAACCACATGCAAAAAAATGAAATTGGACCTTGTCTTACAACCTATGGAAGAATCAACTCAAAATAAATTAAAGACTTAAATATGGGGGAAATCTTCAGAAGATTCATCTTGGCAATGATTTCTTTGACATGACACCAAAAGCCAAGGAAACAAAAGCAAAAACAGACAAGTGTACTACATCAAACTAAAAAGCTTCTATACAGCAAAGGAAATGATCAACAGAATGAAAGACAACCTATGTGAAATGGGAGAAAATATTTGCCAACTGTATATTTGATGAGGAATTAATTAATTAATTCAAGTTTTAAAATCTGATTTTAAAATGGGCAAAGGACTTACGTAGACATTTCTGTAAAGAAGACATACAAGGCCAGGTGCGGTGGCTCACGCCTATAATCCCAGCACTTTGGGATGCTGAGGCAGGTGGATCACGAGGTCAGGAGTTTGAGACCAGCCTGGCCAACATAGTAAAACCCTGTCTCTACTAAAAATACAAAAATTAGCCTGGCATGGTGGCAAGCGCCTGTAGTCCCAGCTACTCAGGAGGCTGAGGCAGGAGAATCACTTGAACCCAGGAGGCAGAGGTTGCAGTGAGCCGAGATTGTGCCACTGCACTCCAGCCCGGGCAACAGAGCGAGACTGTCTCAAAAAAAAAAAAAAAAAAAAAAAAAAAAAAGGACGTACAAATGTCCAACAGGTATAGGAAAAGATACACAACATCACTAATCAGGGAAATGCAAATCAAAACCACAATGAAGCATCACCTCACATAGGTTAGGATAGTCATTATTTAAAAAAGCAAAAGCGGAAAATAATTGTTGGTGAAGCTGTGGAGAAATTGGAACCCTTGTAAACTATTGGTGGGAATGTAAAATGCTGCAACTACTATGGAAAACAGTATGGTGGTTCCTCAAAAAATTGAAAACAGAATTGCCATAAAATTCAGCAATCCCTCTTCTAGGTATATAGCCAAGGACATTGAAACCAGGATCTTGAAGAGATATCTACACTTTCATGTTCACTGCAGCGTTATTCATGATAGCTGAGATATGCAAGCAACTAAAATGTCTATCAACAGGCAACTAGATAATGTGCTATATATACATATATATATATTTATACACACAATGGAATATTTTCATCTATAAAACAAAATCCTGTCATATGTCAACATGGATGAACCTTGAGGACATCATGCTAAGTGAAATAAGCCAGTTGCAGAAGGACAATTACTATGTGATTCTGCTTATGCGCAGTATTGAGAGTAGTCGAACTGCTAGAAACAGAAAGTAGAATGGTGGTTACCAGGAGCTGGAGGGAGGGGAAATAGAGAGTTTCCATTCAATGGGTGTAGAGTTTCAGCAATGCAAGGTGAAAAAGTTCTAGAGATCTGCTGCACAGCGCTGGACTTATAGTTAACAATCCTGTACCGTACACTTTAAAATGTAAGAGGGTAGATCTCATGTTTTTTGACACAATAAAAGAAAACATTTTGATCTTAATATTTATATAGCTTGAATTGTTGAATACACATGGCATATCAAATAATAAAACACTTGTTAAATGAGATATGGGTGCACGTATGCTGGAATTTTTTATGACATGGATTTTTTAAATGCTATAGTTAAAAAAAATCACATCCTTTGAAAAATGATTTCATCAGTTGCCTGATCTCAAAGTGTTAGAGACTTAGAGGCAGCCACAAAGCTTGATATCATCAGGTCTGAGCCATTTCTAGAAAAGAGGAAACCAAGATTCTCCCTCTCAGACCTTACCCTGATTGACAGTTCTCTTCCCAGTGTCCTCACGTACGCTGGGACTTGAGAATAAAAGCAGAGAAGGAAAGGATGCTCACTGAACACCTCCTTTGTTTTAGCACTTTATACAGGGTGTCTCTGATGAACCCTCTGAAGCACACAGGAGCTGACCAGGTGCTCCTCTCACTGAGTTTCTGTGACCCACTGTCATAGCCAGATGTCACAGCCACCCTCAGGACTCCTGACAGAATCCCTTGTGTCCCTAAAAAAGTATGGAAGTATATTTAGATTTAAATTAACTTTAAAATCATTACATAGCTACACAAAACTTTAGATTTACAGCAGAAACTTAAAAAATTCTCAGCAGGAGAATGTTTAAACTGATTTTTTTTCTTAAAGACCAGTGTGATAGTATAAACAGAATTTTTAATTCCTTTAAAAATCTGAAGCGGAAGCTCAAGTAGATGTATTTCATTTTAAATGGAAACACAAACATTAAAGATGATAAGACATTGTTTGTTTTTAAAGTGTATTATGCAGCTTTATGGAACCTGATGAATTACAAAATGGAAGAAACAGAAGATGAAAACATTGGTATTATTGTATCATGGTGATTTCTTCTTAATTTTTATTTTTATTATAATGTTACTTGTGTAATGTATATGAATAAAATTTTCCCCTATTAATGATAACCAAAAATGTTTAAGCAAAGAGAGACAAGTTTTAAGGAAAGTACACAGCAGTGTTTCTGTGTGTCCAGTGGAGCAGCCTCTTTGGACAGGTTTCTACTTTGATTAGCAGGGAGGTTAATGTTGCTCTCCACTCTCTAGGGCTTTAGGGTAGTTTAATGTCACAGTTGGCTGCACTCCTTTCTCTCATTGTCTAAGATTGCAGTGTAATTCTCTGCTCATTCATCACCCGCCTGTTTCTGCCTTGCCCCCATGTCTCCACAGATCATTTTGTGTTTCTCTCCAGTTGGTCACACGCTGAGAGTTAGAGCTCGGAAGTTCCCAGCCATAGTTAACTGCACGGCTATTGACTGGTTTCATGCGTGGCCGCAGGAGGCTCTGGTCTCCGTCAGCAGGAGGTTCATTGAGGAAACCAAGGGAATTGAGGTATGCCGTGTCAGCCTGCGTCTCACACACACACACACACACACACACACACTCTGAAAATCCTCAGTAGATAAGTGCTTTCCACAGTACATCTCCTATCAGAAAGCTATCCTGATTTGTTTAAGATGCTAAACTTATCTGTTAGTTTACATTCTAAGGAATGTGATGGCTGACCTTTTTTCCGCCATACGTACTGAGGAGGATGTGCACACGTGCGTGAACACGGGCACGCACACAGCACTTGAGTATGTTCCCACTCATGCACTGACTCACTGGAAGCCCAGGATCATTACTTCCTTGAATCATAATGGGGCTTACTGATCACAAATCCTTTAAGTCCAAACTAAAAGCCCAAACAGAAATGTAGTCACCGTAGCCACGCACTGCTTGCTTCTTAACCAAGTAAGGCAATGAATTGTGGTTATTCTCATAGTAGCAATAGTTGAAAAATCAGCCTCTGTATCCCATAACCACTAAGTCAAATAATATATCTACTTACTGTTTTACAGATTTATGTTTTATGGGTTATGTTTGTCATTTCTTCATGATGACAAATTTAAAATTTAAAATCAAATTTAAAATCCCATGGCATTTTAAAATGGTTGTACAAAACAAAACAACAAAAGCTTCAAGCATTCAGATTCAGAGGGAAAAAGGATGTAGATATGAGGTTATGATTTAGATTTCCTGGAGATGAAGTTTTATTCGTGTCTAGTGCCTTTCTGATTACATAGCTTGGAAAAGTGATTGTGGACATTTCCCAGGGAGCTTTGTCTTCTCATTCCATTGAGTGATAAGGTGAAAGGTTCCTAGAATAGGTCAGACACTGAAAGTGACTCTCAGAGGCAAACACAGAACTGGAGATATGTGAGGAATGATGTCTGTTTCTAGTTGAAAGATTATCATGAACAGGTACAACCCATTGTAGCCCCACCCTTACTCCAAAAGGCATAACTGCCACCTTTCCACAGCAATCCTTTTACATTTTGTTGTATATTGTATCATTCAGCGGCCATATGGTTAAAAATCTGGTCATATTTACATATTTAATTGTTTGTATGCAGCTAGCTTTATTGTTCATAATATCATTTTCCTTTGCTTCTACAAAAAAAAAAGAAGCAGCTATAGAGGTAAGTACACATGCAAGTATTCACCAACACCTACAGAATTTTGTGGAGGGAGACCTCTTCTCCTTTAGTCTTTTCCTGAAATGTTTATTAATCTAATTATTTGGTGCTGGATTGCTAGGGAAGAGCTGTCAAGCAACGTCTAACTTGGAAGATATATATATATGGTAGAGGCCTTAGGATATTCAACTACCTCCCCTCTCCTTCTCTCCTCTACACTTGCACTTAAAACATTTCCACAAATAAATGAAAATAAGAAATAATCTCTTCTAAAGTCTGCCAGAAACGTTTTGTACTCTAACATCTGGAAAATCATTAAATGTGACAAATAATTGTCATAAATATTAACACAAATTTCGTATGCGATTGCCAGGTCTGCTGCATTTCTGGAATTTTCTAGGGCATCATTTTATCTTGTGATAGTTACAAGAAGGGTTCAAAATGCTGCTTTATTAAAGGGAGAGAGTCAATATGTATCTTCTGATAGCAAAGTTGTGTTTCATCAGGCTGGTTTGGTAAGGAAGAGAAAGGGGCCAGAGCACTTTGTTTCTGCATGTTACTTTGTCAAATGGTAGGAAATTAGAGCTAGTAGCATGGTTTAAGTTGGCATTTGGCACAGTGCTTTTTACAGTTTCTTCCCTTTGCTGCTCTGTGCAGGCTTTTTCCTGTCCAGGTGGGTGCCGCTTTGAAAACAGCTAAAGGAGTTTGATATGCCAGTGACCATTGACATCTGCTGGATGAGGCAGGACTTGCATCATGTTAAGTCCAGAGGGCTCCTGTCAGGTGCTAAGCTGGATCTGATGGTGTCATAACGCCTCCTATAGGATGCTGAGCGCCAAATAGGAATTTTAAAAACACTTTACCATTTCTGTTGAACTGAATTGTGCCTCAAAACAAATGAGTCAGATGATTTCATTTTGGTGCAAGCTGCTTATTTAACTTTCCCACCTTCCTAATTTGTTGCGCAGGAGCAATAATTATAATTCAGAGTACAGTGTGTCCATGGTCTTCTAAAAACGTGTGGTGTCTTTTCTGTAGAGGTCAAAAACAGCTTTTCAGTTTTTTGAATGAGCACTAATTTGATCACTTTCTTAGTTTTAATTTCCTTTTTTAAGACTGAAAGTTATCAGCATAATTTAGGCACTTCTTAATTATTGACCTCATTTGCTGAGTGTGCCTTACACTCAGCACTTACACAAGGTGACCCCCTTTGGCCACAGAGAAAGGATTCGTTAAAGGCAAGCAGTTTTGTGTGTGTTGACGTGTAATTTTCCATCAGTACACACTCAGCACCCAGGGGTACGGGTTGACTGCATCTAAATTAATGTTTGTGCTATTTTTCTGTTACCTAATATTGAACTAAATGACAGCTGACAAATAATGACCAAAACAGTTTGACGCTTAAGTATTTATCTGAAGACTTTGTGTCACCACACACTACCTCTCCAAGGAGATTTTGAAATGGAGACGGGAGGAGGTGTGTAAGGAGGGAGAGAAGGAAAAGCCATCTGGGTAAACCTGGGAACAGTGTTGGAAAGGCTGTGAGAAGCTCATTGGAGAGAGAACTGGGTGAAGACCTTAGTGATTAGTACATGGTTTCTACAACGAAAAATCAAGAGAAGCTGCGGTGTTGAAAAACAAGTGATGTTTTTGCTTTTCAAGGTAAAATGAATCATAGACATCTTTGAAAGCAGAGCCAGATGAAAGGAGAAGTTACTGAATGGAAATGAAACAGTGAGCTGTCTGGTGAAGGAGTGAAATGTTTGTTGGATGGTGTAGAGTAGATCTGAGCAAGGTGAAAGAGGTCATCTTTGGGGCCATGTTGACCAACCGATGAGTTAAAATCCTCTGTCCTTATGTGGTGCCACTTAAAAGTAATGATACAAACTCCGTATCATCAGCTTTTTCAGGGAAAAGCAGTTATTCCCCATGCAACCACCTCTTCAATTGTTGCAGTTTAGTAGCTTGTGAAAGACATATTTTACTACTGTTTTCCACAACTGATGGTGAGAAAGTCCACTCTAAGAGGAAAGTTGTTTTACTGCTATATTTAAAGACTTGTTTCCCCAATGGTCTGTAAATTCATTTTTAAAATGGCATGCCAAACACAAAGGGTATAAGACAACATTTTGTCAATGATAGCTATCTTAGCAGAGTTTCTATCATATTAATGACTTTAAGCACAGTTCTTTATTTGAGATATAAATTAGGGTATACATATGTAACTAACCTGCACATTGTGCACATGTACCCTAAAACTTAAAGTATAATAATTTAAAAAAAAGAAATATAAATTAGGATTATTCAATATGAATAAAAAGTAGAAAGATAACCTTATGCAGTAGAAATTGTGTGAATTTGAGGAAAATAATCCTCTTTCTAAGGAATATTGAAGCCATTTAAAAATATTAAGACAAATATAAATGCAACCAAATTTATCTTGATTCTGCTTAAGTCTTATACTGGCTTAAGCATATCTTCAGATGTCTGAGGAAAGACCCAAGTAGTTGTAAACATCCTTCCCCATTCTTCAAGCCTCGACCTCATAAGTAGGGTCCAGACTTTGTAGCTGCCTAGGAATCTGGACATGAATATTCAGCTGAAGGTGTAATTGACTTAAATGGAGCTGTCCCTGTAAGTTTGTAGTTTTGTGGCTTTTCTCTAGGTGCTGACCTTACCAGAAGCAGCCACACCATTCACACCATCTCCTGTTCTGTCCTCTTGCTATAAAAGAGGTAGCTGGATTTCTTTTTTATTCTTTGTTTTTTTTTTTTCTTTTTTTGAGACGGAGTCTCACTCTGTCACCCAGGCTGGAGTGCAGTGGCGTGATCTCGGCTCACTGCAACTTCCGCCTCTCGGGTTCAAGTGATTCTCCTGCCTCAGCCTCCTGAGTAGCTGGGACCACAGGTGCACACCACCACACCCTGCTAATTTTTGTATTTTTAGTAGAGACAGGGTTTCACCATGTTGCCCAGGCTGGTCTCAAACTCTTGACCTCAGGTGATCTGCCTGCCTCTGCCTCCCAAAGTGCTGGATTACAGGCATGAGCCACTGCATCTGGCCTGGATTTCATTTTTCCTCCACTCCTCCTGAGTCTTCAATTGCTTATTTGTTTCAACTTTCTGGCAGAGAACCATTGAAGGTACCTTTTTCAATGACTGCAAACTCATCTAGGAAATTGTTGGCTTCTGCTGGACTTTGTCTTGCCTCTGACCAGTAGTTGAGCTCCAGAATTAAAGGCAAGATACAAAAAGCATAAGCAAATAACAAAATAATGCACTCACTAGACAACTCAAAACAAAAAAACAGCATACGATTTAGAAAACTGTACTTGGTGCTACGTTTAACACTTGTTGCTGCCCTGTGTAATGGTAGTAATCTTACTGCAACTGCTGTTGGTGCTACTGCTACCACAGTAGCAGAACTGATACAGGTTCAGTATCCCTTACCCAAAATACTTGGTACCAGAAATATTTTGGGTTTCAGATTTTTTTTGATTTTGGAATATTTGCATTTACATAATGAGATATCATGGGGATGGGACCCAGATCTAAACACAAAATTCATTTTTGTTTTATATACTCCTTATGCACATAGTCCAAAGGTAATTTTATATAAGATTTTGAATAATTTTGTGCGTGAAACAAAGTTTTGACTGTGACCCATTACATGAGGTCATATGTGGAATTTTCCACCTGTGGTGTTAAATTCACACTCAAAAAGTTTTGGCTTTTGGAGCATTTCAGATTTTCAATTTTCAGATTAGGGATGCTCAACCAGTTCCTGCTGTGAATTTGCATTGCTTACCACCTCTCATCACCAGCCTCATGAGGAGGGACCAGTAGTTTCCCCTGAGATGGAGGCCCAAGAGTAAATAATGCCGCTGGTAAGGGGTACATCTGCAGTTTGACACCACAGCCCATAGTCTTAAATCCTTCTTTTGACTGTTGCGTGAATGTTTGACTATTGGGAAAGAAGTAAAAGAAGAAAGGAAACAGAATTTTTAAAGGAGCAATTTTGTGGGCAGAAAGAAGTACAGGAGGGTATGCAGTATCTTACCAGATTTTTCAGAATTGGAAATCTAGCCCAGGTCCCAGGATTCAAACCCTTTGTCCCTGGCTCCCTCCAGAATCTTCTTCTCAGAGCAAACAGCACTATGAAGAGCTTAGGACAAGGGTTAAAATGCCAACACTGCCCATTTTATGCATTGTAAGTTTTCTTTCTTTAATAAGCCACCATGCAACCACAAATATCTTATTAATATATTCTTTTACCAGCCCTAAAAGGAGCAAAAAGATCAAATAGATTGTGTAGCACATCAGTTTGACGTATTTAAAATTTAACACAGAAATAATTTCTGAGAAAAATGTTCAAGACTTACTGTAGGTATATGGCATTTAATGTGACAAAATTGTCCCAAGTTACACTTCAAAAAGAGAGAAAATAGATTCTTTCACCTGCCCCTTTCTCTTTTGCCCTTCCTCCCTCCCTCCCTTGAATACAGTGCTCTTGAAAGCCCAAATTTAGTATTACAGACCAATGTAGTCATCTTTGCTGGTCTTGGGAAGGTATAAAATCCTAAATTGATTTAGTGCTGACCTCTGGGTATTGGTTTATATTCAACTCTGCTGTTTGTCATTTTCAAGAGGAATATACTGGGCACTTGCTTGAAGTGCCAGGTGGCTGGAGTACTTGGTGTGGCAAAGACTACTCCTGCCCGAGAACTGTCACACCAAATAACAGAGATCTGTTTATGTTTTTGTGTTTACAGTGAGCCAACTGAGAGAGTAGAAATTAAACACGTTTTCTTAATGTGAGGGAAAGCAGTTTCATCTTTGCATTTGATTATGCGTTGGAGACGGCATCGTTTTCCAGAGCATCTTAGTGGGGAAACCTTGAGTTTATAACCATTCGATACTGGCACTCTGCTTATTTTTATTTTTGCCATCATCATGATTAGCTGCTAAATGACTATAAATGGTTATCAACTGGTTTTTATTAAGAGGCCAAATCTAGAGCAGGAATGATATTCTCCCCTCACGTCTCTCAAAGTGAAAAATACAGCATTGCGTAGCCCTCGCTGCGGCAGCACCAGCAGCAACTCCTCTCAATTCTCCCCCAACGGCCCCCACAAAAAAATAAAATAAAATAACTGGAGATAAATGAATGGCAGAATAAATAATTTATGCTAATGAAATTACTGCAATTAGTAGTTCTACAATGACCCTTTTAAAAGCCACAGCTGTTAATGTCAGGAAGTGCTGTCACTACTGACCTTATCATAAGAGAAAGTGACAAATTGAGAATGCAGGGAAGACCAGTCATCAAAGAGGTCTGTTCTGGAACGATTAGAGTTTTCTGAAAAACAGTGTGAATTACAACCAGCTGCTCCCTGGCTCAGCGAGTCTCCCATGCTGTGCCATTTTGTTAAGCCTGATAACAATAGTTATTTTGCCCCATTGAGACAAGTTGTCTCGGGCCACTTTCAGCTCTACCGGAAACCACTTCTTCCATCCCCGATTTACAAATGAAACTGTTGTTAAAGAGAGCTTTCAGCGCCTCCAAGGAGCCTCCTCATAAGGATCATGGTTGGGCAGAGGCCAGAGTGTTTTTTTTTTTTTCTTCTTTCTTTCTTTCTTTTTTTTTTTTTTTTCCTTCCTGTAAGGAGGTTACACTTGGCTGAGGAATTATTTATCTATATTGTAGAAAGGTATGTGTGTACCTTTAGTTCCCATTAAAACAAGACAGGACAGGAGTAAATTCCTGCACATGTCTGTATTGAAGTCAAGCTCTTGTAAAAATAAAGTCTCCAAAGGATTATGATTTATATGAAGTTTATATAAACTTCTTCCTAAATTTTATTTTTCTGAGTCCACTGTTTGGAAATATATTTGTATCTGGGGTCCACTAGAAACCAAGAATATTTGGAATTTATATCACGTTGTTTTTAACTTTTGTTTTAGTAATACATTATTTCAGTTACTAGTGAGATGGATTTTTAATATGCAGCACAATGCAATATGTAGGTATTCTAAACCCACTCGGGAATTTGTCGTGATGTTGGAAAGTTGATTGTTTAAAGACATTGTTCAGGAGCATTTGTTTTTCACCAACAAGAATTGGCCGGTCTCTCTTCACATCTCTGCTTGTAATATTAATGGTGCAGGTTTGAAACGTTTAACTGCATCACCAGCCACTTGTGTGCAATTTTCCCAAAGATGTCTCAGCATTATTGACAACACTTTGGTAAATTATGTGTGACTTTCCTAAGAGTTGGTGTAGCTCATTTAATTCATATTAATTGATTTTTAGGCTTCCCTTGATTAATTGAACCTGGTTTATCTTGTACAGAATGCAATAAATAATCATTAAAATGAGGGAGATGTGACTCCACAAATTAAAAAGTTAACTACTTCAGAAGTCATAGAGGACAAAATGGAAAGAATGTATAGTGGGGGGTCTTCCAGTAACTCATTGAAGGAGAGTTGCTCTTTTTGTGGGTTTTCTTTCCCAAATATGAACAGAAATGATCATGATATTTTTCTCCCAGAAGCAATGACATTTATACCCTACTATCCAGTTTGTTTTTACATGAGTTCTCATAAAACTGTGAGTTTCTAAGTTTTGGCTTTTTTTTTTTTTTTCAGTGACTTTGCAGGGTTATTGCTTCTCTTTGTCTAAAGCTTAGTTTGAAAGCAATGGCAGAAATATTTCTCAGGATATTGTGTCTGTTTCTCCACCTTCTCTTTCACACACTCGGTAGATAAAAATCAAGTTGTGAAGATCTGTATATGCTGGCTTTTGTATTTGGTATGTGGAGCACATAAAAACCCTTTGTCCTGCTTGGCAAGAAGAAGGTTACTCAAGCTGAATGCTTTATTGTAATCTCCCAAATCCTGTGGATAGCGTTTAAAGATTAAATAAGTTTTCGTAGGTTATACTATCATTTTTTTCCTGACTTTTAGAAAAAAAATGATCATTTTCTTGGTTTTTCTTTTTTTTTAAGTTGTATTTTTAACTTGAGAGGATTTCACATGAACTGTAATGTTTGTGTTTTCAGCCAGTGCACAAAGACTCTGTTAGCCTTTTCATGGCACATGTTCACACCACTGTAAATGCAATGAGTACCAGATATTACCAGAATGAGAGAAGACACAACTATACCACCCCAAAGAGTTTTCTAGAACAAATATCACTGTTTAAGAACCTGTTGAAGAAGAAGCAAAATGAGGTATCCGAGAAAAAAGAACACCTGGTGAATGGCATCCAAAAGCTAAAAACCACAGCCTCTCAGGTATGACCAGGATGTGTTATTACTGAGTAACATTTATGCTGTTTAACAGAAAAATATATTTCCTTTTGAAGCACTACTAAATCCATTTCTATAAGATGCCAGCTGCTGAAATTTACAGTTTCATGACACCAAGAATACACTGCTACTGCTTTCGAAAGCCTACAATGGGATTGGCCGACTCACAGCTGGATTAGGGCGAAATGTTCTCTTCCTGGCCTGACTCAGTGCAAGGTAGTGTGGGATACTGAAGGGAGCAGACACAGCGGATTGCCTCTCTTGTCTCTGACTTCTTCAGTGCACGGTACTTGTCGTCAAGGTTCTTATCATCCTAGGATGGACCAGTATCTTTTTTGGTCTCAGATTCTCAACCTCCAGTGAGGGCATCATTTTCTGGCTAATGACTGTGGCGAGATCCCAAGGTAGAGCTGTTCCTCCCTTAGTGACTGGTCTGCACCTCTTAGCCACCAGCTCTCTTAGATAAAAGTGTCCAGTGTCATCTGTGTCCTCTGTCCTAAGGCCCCTGCTCCCTCAAAGGGCGATGCCTCTAACTTGCAGGAGTAAATCAGGAGAGAATCAGCACAGGATGTTAATCATGTGTGGGTCTGTACACGTATTATCATTATTTCGTTGTTAAAAAACAAAGGATTTCATGAAGTAGTTGTTACTACTATAGTTTTATATATGAGGCGTAAAGAGTTTAAGGCCAGAGAGCCAGTGAGGTTGGGTTTTAGACCCCGGTCTGTGTTGCTCTGATGCCCGTGAGTTGTCCATGGCACTATGCTGCCTCTCTGTGGCTGGAAAGAAGAGATTGGAATGAGAGACTCTGAAGACTTTGAAGAGTAGCCCAGCCTTATTCTGAGCCAGTCAGGACTTAGAGCTGGAGTGAGAAGAATTCTCACTAGTGATCACCTCAAAACTAGAAATACTGGTGGCCTTCTCAGAGTCATGTCATCAGGTCAGACTCTCATATGCTTTACAAGGATTGGGGCAGTGGTTTCCCCAAGTGGCCTGGGTAACCCACCTGTGGCTAGGCTAGAAATAAACTGAGACCCGAAGGAGGGAGCACCTTTTCAAATGGGCACCTTTTCACTCTGAAGGGCTCTCTGGCCATGTCCTTCAGTCATTCTGGGCCAAAGCACCACTTGCCTCTTTTTCTCTTAGTTTTCTATACCAAGAATGACTCTGTGGCAAAACACTGTGATCTGTACTAATAGTGAGTAGATGGACCACAATTAGGAAAGAGAAACCATGGTGAGTAGGTTTCCAGGACGGTTGGGATCAGTTGATATTAAGAATAGTTTCTAGGAAACCCACAAATAGCATATCCATATTTGTGCACCTTCTCCTTTCCTCTCAAAGAACGTCTGTCTAGGCCAGGCACAGTGGCTCACACCTTTAATCCCAGCACTTTGGGAGGCTGAAGGGGGAGGATTGCTTGAGTCCAGGAGTTTGAGACCAGCCTGGACAATAAAATGAGACCCAGTCTCTACAAAGAAATTTTTTAATGAGCCGAGCATGGTGGCGCACACCTGTAGACCCAGCCACTTGAAAGGCTGAGTCAGGAGGATCCCTTGAGCCCAAGAGTTTGAGGTTACAGTGTGTTGAGTGGGTCACTGAATTCCAACCTGAGCAACAGAGTGAGACTCTGTCTCAAAAAAAAAGTCTGTCTTTCCTGTCTCTTTTTATTCACACCTTATTTTACTTGCTTATCTTTTGCCCCTCTCCATGTCAGTTTTCTTCTATCTGTCTATCCTCTTCTGTCTCATTTAAATCAAGATCCTTTTCCATAAGAAAGATTTTCCCTGGAGTCCTGTTGGGCTAGATAAGACGAGGAAGGAGCTCTGTTTCACAAAGCATTTATATCTCTTTGAATGCCATCCCAAACTGAACCTGTTGACTTTGCCCACTATCAGGAAATGATAGTGTTGTCACCCAAACTGAGCTTTCAATACTGTGGGGGCATCCTTAGCAAAGAGATAAGTGCTTCTGCCATACTTAAAGGTTGTGAGCTAAAAGCAAGTGGGGTACCATCCTGGGCCATTCCAGTGGTGGCAGCATCTCAGCCACAGGAAAAAAGAAGAGGAGAGAGAGACTGTGATTTCTTAATAGTCACCTCAGTTACACATTGATGAGTCAGGGGGATGGGCAAGGAGAGAGATGGGAGGGCCAATTCACTGTGTCTGCCAAGTCCAGGGCTGCTTGGGTCTCTTTACTCCCCCTTAGCTAAGAACCACAGACAGAAAGTCTGTAAAGACACAAGACATCTTGATTGACACATGAAGTCTGATGGAAAGACTGACGGTGATTTCTTTTCATTAGGTATTTGTGCATGGAATGCTCTTACTATCAAAAAAGTGGTTGGAATATTCAATAGCTACATGGCAGTTGTAGAAATAAGTGGGTTATAAAAAGGGGATGGTTTCCTATGTGGAGAATTGGAGAGCCATATTGCGTAAGATCAGGTTGTATGGAGAGCGTAATGCCTGTGTATTGGGGCATGTATCCTCTAAGGGTCTGCCTTAAGGAATGCCATGTCATTTGAAAACATTAGCAATGTTCATTCTTTACAGTAAAGCTGTAAGCCCCTTTTATAGCCAAATAACCTCTCTCTAGATGTCAGCTTAGGTCATCACAGATAGTCCTAGTGACCTTTCTTCATAGAGAAAGCCTTGCTTCCACGGCTTCAGTCACTTTGAATATTTCAGAGCTAACAGCTTCCTTAGAAACTGAAATTGGGGCTTGAAATAACATAATTTTGTCCTAGTCTCTTGGGTGATTCTTTTTGCCTTATTTCTATTTTGAGATGATAATAGATTCAGAAGAAATTACAAAGCATAGTACAGACAGGTCCCTGTCACATCTTATAGGTTCAATGGTAGCATCCTGCATAATTAGTACAATGCCAAAACCAGGAAAGTGGCATTGGTACAATCCACAGACCTTATTCAGATTTCCAGTTTTACTTGTGTGTGTGTGTATGTGTGTGTGTGTGTTTTATGCAGTTTTATCACATGTAGGTCTGGGTACTCACTAACACAGTCAAGACACAGAAAAGTTCCATCTACAGAAAGATCCCACGTTGCCATTTTATAACCACACCTACGTTACCCCCCACTTCTTCCCCACCTCCTGAATCCTAGTTCCTGGCCATCACTAATCTATTCTCCATTTCTATAGTTTTGTCATTTCAAAAATGCAATACAAATATGTAACCTTTGGGTATTGGTTTTCTTCATTCAGCATAATTCCCCTGAGATCCAACCAAGGTATTGGGTGTATCCATAATTTGTCCTTTTTTATTGTTGAGCAGTATTCCACAGAATGAAGGTAGCACAATTTAACCATTCAGCCACTGAAGGGCATCTGGGTTATTTCTGGGTTTTGGCAATTATAAATAAAGCTGTTATGAATACTCATGTACAGGTTTTTTTTTTTTGTAGGCATAAATCCACAAACGACCAAAAATGAAATTACTGAATTGTGTGGTACTTGCATGTTTACATTTATAGAAAACAGGCAAATTCTTTCCAGAATGGCTGTGACATTATACATTACTACCAGCAGTGTATGAGAGAGCCAGTTTCTCAGTTTGCTTGCAATAATTTGGTGGCATCTCTAATTTTTATTTTAACCATTCTAATAGGCGCGTAGTGATATGGTGGTTTTACTTGAATTTTCCTGATGGATGATTCTTTTGACTATGGCCTAATCTAATACTAGTTTCATATGGCTAAAAAGAACTGAGAAGCATGTCACTATGCAAAGTTACCCTGAATTTATAGACAGGCTGAAAAATCAGTCGTAGCTTAATCTATAATAGTACAAGTAGCAGCCATAGTAGTAATCATGCTTTTTAGATAGAGTGTGAATATACTGCGTTGGGTGGAAACTACAAGATTACTTGGATATAGTAATGGGACGTCGTTCCACAAGATGAAACCACTGAAATGTCTTTAGCAATTGAGTTAAAATAAATGTAAATGGTTATGATTGTTCTTTGCTGCTATGATTTTTTAATGGTAATATTTATACTTTTGGAAAAGAAGTGCAGTGGAGAGATAATTATTGTGATGTGTAAAGCTGCTTTCAGATATTTCTGAGAACTGAGTCATGTTTTTTTTCTCTAGTACCTCACTTCTGCTTTTAATTACATGACCCTCAAACTGAGAAACTTGGTAATGCTTTCTGAACCTGATGAAATTATAACTGAAAAAAATGGACAGTTCTTTTTAGCAGATGAATTCATGGATTCCTCGGAAGGCTAAGTTCTCCAAGAGCTGAGTAAGGTTATTTATTGATGGACTGATGGGAGACGTGTATGCCCCTGAAGCTCACTGAGTTTTGGCCACAGCATACTAATACCCCAAACACACGGTTTGCTCTTCTTAGCAGGTATTAAGTTGAATATTGGGTTAGCTTCATGATCATAAATGAGGTGACAAAAATCAAGAGGGCTATTTTGTGTTTGATGGGAAGAGGTGAGACCTATCAGTGGGCATTTTAATATGCAGCCAATTAATCTGCAGTCAGGCAAGGAGCATTCATGTCGTCAACTTACTGAAGCCTCCAGCAACCTTCTGTTGGAGAGTGAGAGGCATAGTTCTTCCAGCTCATCACCAAGTATGTCTTCCCACAACCTCTGCTTCCTTGAGCCCTAGCTGCCTGGGACCCAAAAGCAGATGTGGGTGAAGGAGCGTGTGGTCAGACAGAGGGAAGAGCAACTTCCCTACTCAACCTGTTAGTGCTGACAAAAATTAATTATATTTCCTGCACAATCATTGGAAAATATTATTCTGTTTGTTCTCATGTGGAGAAAAACAATGTGGCTGCATTTTTGCAAATCAGAAGACAGTGAAAATCAGGGTAGAGACAGATGCAAGATACAAATTGTTAGGGATCCCTGAATTCATTCCCAGCAATAAGCTCTATCTGGGATTTGTTGTATTCTTACGCCAGTGACGTAAGAATAATGACTTTTGCTTTAGGTGGGAGATCTAAAAGCCAGACTTGCCTCTCAAGAAGCCGAGCTGCAACTGAGAAATCATGATGCCGAAGCTCTGATCACAAAGATCGGCCTTCAGACGGAGAAAGTGAGCCGGGAAAAGACCATCGCTGATGCTGAGGAGCGAAAGGTCAGGCTAATTCCACCATTTAGAGTGCGGAGCTATATTTAGCACAAAATAAACCTTGGTAGGTGAACAATTTTGAACAACTTCCTCTCCAGGGAGCATAAAGTCCAAAGAATTATTATAGTTACACATGTAACAGCATTTCACACCGTGATTACCACTTGACCTTTCTTTACATTATGCATTTCCCCAACCTTTTAGCTCTTTTAGTGATATGAAAGAACAATAAATACTGAGCTCATTCAAGCATATAATGGATGTGGATCTTGAACATCAGGCCTATTTGTAATATAGTAAAGGTCAGGAAGTCACCTCTGAGGTTTTTAAAGGTTTCCACTTTTTAGGCAAATTGAACAACTCAATTGTTACCAAAGCCCATTCCGTCACTTTGCAAGATGGTTTTCAAATTTTGCATTTTAATAATACAACTGGAGTTTATTATTAAGTCCTAAGCTAAATTTGTTCTTTTTGATTCGATCGAGGCCCTGGCATTCTGTATTATGTTTTATTGTTGGAAATAATTCCTTTTAAGATTATATAGATTCTGCTTTCTTTCTACTCAGGTTTCTAGCAATTCTGAAATAAGTACACTGTCTTTTGTCATCTTCTTTTACCAAAACGTCAGCTACAAATGGAAGACATAGTTTTGTACATCTGATATCTCAAAAGAAATACCATAGTAAACAGAAAAATTTTAATACATATTTGTTTAAAAATTGAGTGTATATGTGTAAGGTAAAAAATTCTTATTTTAGACAAAAAAGTATAATCAGGGCCTAATTAATAAAAAGTTATAAGTTGCTAACATTCTCACAGCCATTGAATCGGTAGTGATTATGCCATTTTTCTTGTATTTTATGTTACCTGAAAATATTTGAGTTTTTCCAGTGGTGTTGCCATTCATATACAATTGAGTTGATTTTCTTTTTTTTTTTTTCCAATGCATATTGAGCATGTTTTCCTTGCACAACTAAAGACTTGAAAAGTATATTGAACATCAAAACTCTAAAAGGACAGTTTTAAGAAATAAGATCATGGCATTTAAAATTGAAGATAAGGCACATTTGGCATGCCCTATGTGATCAGCGGGCATGTAATTCCTAATTTGGGTTGTAAATGTTTCTGTTGAGTTTCAGATAAGTGGAGAATGTCCTTAAAAGTATATTATTGGGCTGAGCACAGTGGCCTGTAATGCCTGCACTTAGGGAAGCAGAGGCAGGAGGATAGCTTCAGCCCAGGAGTTCAAGACCTGCCTGGACAACATAATGAGACCCCATTCTCCATAAAAGAGGGGCAAAAAAGACAAAGTATGTTATTCCATTGAGCAATTAGGTATCACACATGATACAGTCACCATTAGCTAATTCTACCCAGGGAATATTTTTCAGGCATTACACAAACGTGTGATGTTCTAGTAGTTATTATATCATAACCTATCATCACAGATACTTTTTGGAAACTTAAAATATAAATACTCTAGAGATTTTTTTTGCATTTTTACATTTGAATTCCTAAGGAAAAATTACCCTCATAAAAGGAGAAAGAAGTTTTAGCAAATTAGAACTCATCTGACAGGTTGTTTAGTGAAGTTCTTCAAACACAAAGAAGGGACATACTATTTTTTATGTTTAATCCATACCAAGACATAAAAATAAAACTTCTAAACATTTTCATTTTATCCATGGAGCTTAATTTAATTATAAATAACAAATATTAACTGAACATCTATTTTGTCACCAGGCAGTGTTGTAGACTATTAGGGATATTTGACAAGCAGGGTGCTCTCATGTAGATTACATTGCAATGGAAAAGACCGACATGAGACAAGTAACACATTGAGAAGCTGGATATTTTGAGATAAGTGCTCTGATGAAAATCCAGTAGAGAGACATGATGGTGGGAAGGAACTATTGTAAATTGGGTATTCATGGAAGAAAGTTCTTTTGTAATTAATCTAGAAAGCATCTAGAAATTCATCAACACCCGAGTCCATGCTCTGGGTTCACATTTGTCATATGTTCAGCAATGTGCTAGATACTATGCTATGCCATACTAAAGGGGGTGAATATGGACTGTTTCTGGTCCTATGAAATTGGGGTCTCAAGTCTTCAAACATGAGCAGTAATTTAAAAGTAATGCTGCGTAGCTCACAAAGTACACAGCCACATTTAATATGACTAAATAAATGTTCGGGTTAGAGAATGTCTTGCCGTGAACCTTGACAGCCCATGTAGAGAGGCAGGTTGAAATCATTGCTTCAAATCTATAAGGTAATCAAGGGCGATTTGAACCACTGGGCATTGCCAGCAGTGACTTCCAAGTCACGCAAGCATCATCAAGCCTGTGAAAATTAGTTCTTCTTCCACCTTTGTTTGGCTTCTCAGCTCCAAATTCTAAAATGCTGAGAATTCTCTCATTGCTTTCAGACTGTGTTCTCCCTTGAGTAGAGTGTAAACCTTCATGAGTAGAGGCACCTTCTAAATTGAAGCGCTAATATCATCTCTTCAAAAGTTGAGCATCAGTCTTGATCTGGAATGGCCATCAGTTTTTGCGTGTGTTTCTGTTCTGAATGTGGGTGGGCCTGGGTTTTAGAGGATCATAAGGAAATTCTTATAATCTAAAGGCAGACAAGTGCACTGTATCCACTTGCTAAGGCTACCCTGACAAAAATACCACATGGGGTATTTTGGGAGATTGGGAGGCTTAAACAGTAGAAGTTTATTTTCTCCAAGTTCTGGAGGCTGGAAGTCCAAGATCAAAGTATTGGCAAGTTTGGTTTCTCCCTCTGTGACTTGCAGATGGCTGCCTTCTTGCTGTATCATCACATGATCTTTTCACTGTGATTACTTCTGCTGATGTCTCTTGTGTGTGTCCAAACTCTCACCCCAGTCAGTTTGGATTAGGGCTCACCCTAATGACCTCAGTTTAACCTGATCACCTTGTAAAGGCCCTGTCTCCAGATACAGTCACATGGTGAGCTTGGGTCTTCAAAATATGAATTTTGGGTGGACACAGTTTAGCTCATAACAAGCAGTTATTGGGACTTCATTCTCTTTATTCTCTCCCTTTTATCACCACTAATCTTAAGAACATCTGCAAGGGGCTGTTGACTAATGCAAGGCAGAGAATTTCTGGTCTACCCAAGGGTGAAACTGTCTCCAAATTCCTGCTTTAACTTACAGTTGTAGGGGGAAAGCACACTCTGTAGGCACTCCCTGCAACTCTTCTCCTGTTTTATAGGTTGAGCCTTGCTGACCACTGCCTAGGAGCCATTGGGCAAAGGAAATTGTACACTGGCTTAACAGCTTACTGAGATATACAGAATTTTCACTCTTCTAGTATTGTTGCACCTTAGGGTAAACGGTATTGAGAATGAGAAATAAGTTCACCAACCTGAGAATTCTCTTCATTTGTATAAGTGAGTTTTTATTTAATGTTCAAGATTGTTTTGTTTATAAAAATTACCCAAAGGAAAAATACTCCATTAATAGTAAAGGAGTCAGAAAAGAGTAGCAGCTCCTAGGCTGATAGAAATAGCACTTTAGCAAGATACAGTGGCCCATGCCTGTAATCTCAGCACTTTGAGAGGCTGAAGTAGGCGGATAGCTTGAGGTCAGCAGTTCAAGACCAGCCTGGCCAACATGGTGAAGCCCCTGTACTGAAAATATAAAAAATCAGCCGGGTGTAGTGGTGCGTGCCTGTAATCCCAGCTACTGGGGAGGCTGAGGCAGGAGAATTACTTGAATCCAGGAGGCGGAGGTTGCAGTGAGCCGGGATCATGCCACTGCACTCCAGCCTAGGTGACAGAACGAAACTGTCTCAAAAAAAAAAAAAAAAGAGCACTTAAAAGAAGTACTCTTTAAGGTTTTATCCAGTACCAAAAATCTATGATCCTGATTCCAATTTAAAATGATTTTTTTAATGATGCCATTATAAATGGTAACAAACAGCATTTATAGATTCACTGTGTCCTTATGGAAAATAAATAAACCTGAGGTGATAACTCCTTCACTCACATAAATTCTTTTATCCGTAGCAGTGTTCTGTAGCACACAGAAAATTTTCATGGTCCATTCCTGGCAGCTTTTGAGGGTTGTGGTTTTGGAGTAGTTCTCAGTAAGCATGCAGGGTTCTCCGATTTACATTAATGATAGCTGTGTGTGTATTAGCAGGAGGCCACATATCTACCCCGAACCAATTATGTTTATAAAAGGTACAGTACACAGCAAAATAATGGTTAATCAGGAGAAGGGTAATTACTGCTAATAAAGCTGTAGTAGACAACATAATTTGTCGTGAGCAGTGTTTAATTTTATGGTATAGTTAAACCTGTTCGTTTCAAATACATCTGAAGAAATACACTTTTGTTCACACTTTATATTCCACAATCACCATCACCACAGGAACCGTCTCCCATGGTGGCTAGATCCTGGTGCCCAGTGCCACAGCTTTGAAACTCAAATTTCTACTGAGGACTAAAAATTCACTCTTCCTGGCCTTTCAGATTCTATAGGTATCTTAAGGAGAGGAGGATAAGCCACTTCCCACCCCCGCCCTGTCTTCTCATTTTGGTTTGGTTCAAGTTTACCAGCATGACTTTCCTCTACATTATATATCATGTCAGAAGGCTGATGCAGCGCCCTCTGTGTCCTGGGAAGAGGTGCCACTGGATCCACAAGAGGAGAGTGGGTATCAATGTTATTGTTCCAATACCGAAGGCAGATGTGGGCTCTTGCATCTCTGGTTTCTTATCATGTCCGTGGAGAAACCAGTAATTAGTCTTCACTAAAATTTTATTTATAGTTAGGCATGCAATCCATGACCACAGGATAGAATATCTTCTGGCCAGTTGATCAAAAGAGCTTCAGATCTGTTCTTTAGGAATAGCCAACATGGCTTCTAAGCAAAAGTTAGTAAAAATTAGAGAATCCTAGCAAGAACATTTTGTGGTCTAGGTTACTAAGCTAGCCCAGATGTTTGTTAATCCAGGACTCTCTGAAAAAGAAAACTGAAGAACAGAGGAATCACTTAATCTTGCTGTTACTATTAGTGGTACCTTATAATTAAGTTAGTCAAAGCTTTTCTTGGAGCATTTTGGAACTTGAATCCATTTATGTTGAGATTTGTTACTGTGTGTTTTTTACATTTATAAAACTTTGTATATATACTGTGTCTAAAGGAAAATTAGTCTGTTTAACAAATTCCTCACCTGTTCAAAGTACAGAGAAATGAATTATTTAACAGTGCGTCTGAGTCAACCTCCATTTTTTCTTTAGAGATATCTGTGATAATAATTTATACGGGTTTGTGTGCTTTTCCTCTCTAATTAGGTGACAGCCATTCAGACTGAAGTGTTCCAGAAACAGAGAGAATGTGAAGCTGACTTACTCAAGGCTGAGCCTGCACTGGTGGCTGCTACAGCTGCACTCAATACACTCAACAGGGTAAAGATAATTTACTGGTCCCTGAGTTTCCTCAAAGTAATATTTAAAGGTTATTAGAGTTTGAATAACTGAGCTGAGAGAGTAGCCCATATAGCCAAAAAGTATTTTAAAAGAAAAGAAGCACCCATGAAATATTAAAGTTGAAGCAAACCTTTGAGGTCGTCATTATAGTTCAACTTCTTTTCCCCATCCAGGACCCTGTTCTACGGCACCCCAATAAGCAGTCTCCTTTTGAATATTTCCAACAGTATGGGATTTATACTCTTAGGAAAGGCAACTGGATTGTTGGTAACTGGATTTGACCCAAATCCAATTTTTCATATCATGTGTTGCTTTAAGAACTAGGCGAAGGATTCTTTATTTCCTCTGGAATATAAAGAGTAGCATTGATGAGAGACCCTCATGGAAAGAACAATGGGAGCAAAGATACCTAGGTTTGGTCCCCCCCATTTCTTCGAGCTTCATGTAGTTGGTGAAACCTCCCTAAGCGTTCAGATTCTTATAAGAGAAAGTAAGCTGTGTTCATCGCTAGCATATTGTTAGGGAAAGTGAAATGGGGGGCAATGTTCTTTTAAGAGCCTGCAGCTAATCTCATCCTGGGGTCTTCTCCCAGACCTCTGGGGAGAGCTCAGGAAATCACTGGGCCTGAGATTCTTAAGATTCCATTTCAAAAAGGAAAGAATCGAGATTTTCACTGTTCTTCATAGAAATACTGAATTCGTTTTGTAAGTATTTTTTGAAGAAAATAATTTTGACTGTGACTAAGGAGATACTTACATGGGTATTTCTTAGAGTACCATAAAACTGAAAAATTTTAAATGGAAATATACCATGACAGAACTCTGATTATTACGCATTCAAATAGCCTGCTGCCGTTAAAATAATATTGTTAAATGCTAATTAGCAATGTGACACATTAACCATGATATATTAAGTGAATAAAGCAGATTATAAAATAGGGTATTTTATATGACTAATTCTTTTGGTAAGAATATGTGCACAGAAAAAGACTGGCAAAAAGTAAGAGTAATTGCTTGTCTTTGAGTAATGGAATATTTATTTTCTTTATTGTGTTTCTCTAAATTTGCAAATTTTTCTCTGAATAATGACTCTTTACTCAGGCAAAATAGCTCCACTTAAAATATAAAGCTGTGTATATGTATAAATTATAAAAGAATCTTGGTTAGCCAGCTCTCAATTCTTACTAGCATATTTTAAGACTTTGTTTTTGTTCTTGCTTTCACTCTGTTTCCATTCTTTGTAATCATATACCAAATAAATAGGCAGCTTCTGATAAGGGAACAGAATCAGGTTCAACATTTGATAAGGTTTTATAAGCAAGAGTGTATTATGTAGCACATAAAGTATCACAGGAAATACCTGGTTGGTTGTTTTTGTTTTTCAAATCATGTATTAAATATCATAAGCCTACATGAGCTTCTTATATGTGCTATTACCTGCCTCCAAGTGTTTGCCCTGATACATATAATTTATACTATTAATATCATCTGTTGGATTAATCAATGGCATGACCTGAGGAGACAAAGGAGTAGAGAAGAAAGTTCAGCCTATCTTGGCCCTCTCCTAGTTGAGAGTTCCTGTAGTGTAATGGAAGATGTTTCTTTCTTGTACATGTAAGACAGAAAAACAAACCTAAGAGACACTGAATTAAGGAATTATGTGTCTGGGAGGGGCTTGGTTAAGATGCAAATCTATTACATAGTGGGATAGAACCTATAAATATCTTACAACATATACGCATACGTGTGGGGGTGTGTGTGTGTGTGTGTGTGTGTGTGTATCCTGGCCTCAGTGAGCAGGGCTCTGCAGGACTGATGTATAGATATATAGATCATTTTTCTTGAAGGCAAGAAAGGGCAGTGATGTCTCCAGAGTATCAGAGAAGTGCCCAGCAAGAATTGAACCTCCTGGAGTTCCAAGGTGGAGTCCCCAGGTGGCAAAGAATTGCCAAATTGAGACTGGTTTGATAAGGAGAAGTGGGAGTCCACTAAAGACTTGCTTGGCAACTTACAGAGCTTCTCCAAACTTCCCCTAATCCTGTCTGTGTACGTGTTTCTTTTCTTCAGGTCAACCTCAGTGAGCTGAAAGCCTTTCCCAACCCCCCCATCGCAGTTACCAATGTTACTGCAGCCGTGATGGTCCTTCTGGCTCCTCGGGGAAGAGTGCCCAAAGACCGAAGTTGGAAAGCAGCTAAAGTCTTCATGGGAAAGGTATCAGCCCAGCCTGGCAAGATGAACATCCTGATAATTTCCATACTGTTTTCAGTACTGTGGTTATGCTTAATAGCAAAAGATGTTTAAGTCAGAAGAAATCATCTTCATAGTTGCTGAATGTAATCTACTGTATATGTTCTCTAGACTTACAGTTTTTGTTTGCCAAGTTGGAAGTTAGCTTGGGGTTATGGCATACCTAAGTCAATGCCAGCAGCAGGTGGAAGGTTGCTAATTAGTTGCAAAATTATGAAAGCAGTTAAGTGTAGGAGGGAGAAAATTACATGGATTTCTTAGGTTGGAAAAATGTTACTAATGTATAGGAAGGTGAAGCACAGGGGCTTTTTGGTGTGTTTTTTGCTTTTTATTTTCTGCCTTTCTTTTCTTCAAAATGTGAATACCTCCTGTGCTGGGACTGAATATTTTACCCTGGGATAGAAGAGGTTTTAAAAGTGTCCATTGCTAATTCTAACTTCATACTATAAAGACTGAAAAAGTCAAACAGTAGGATAAATGCAGCTTGCCAATTTTGCTTTTGTAATGTGAGTCCTAAAAGCTGATTTTAACTTTTGATCTTGGAATTTTCTCTGCAGCCAAAATGGGTTCATTGCAATAAATCTTTTTGCTTTGCAGGTTGATGATTTTTTGCAAGCATTAATTAACTATGACAAAGAGCACATTCCAGAGAACTGTCTGAAAGTGGTGAATGAACAGTATTTGAAAGACCCAGAGTTTAATCCAAACCTGATTCGAACCAAATCTTTTGCAGCAGCTGGCCTGTGTGCCTGGGTCATCAACATCATTAAATTCTATGAGGTATCAATCCTAAATTGATTGTTTACAGATGTTCTCCACAAAGGGCTGCAAACACATCAATTTCTAGGTCAGCGAGAAGAGTAAAATTTGTTATTTCATTTTCTGAATAAGGATATGTAGTTCTAAGACTAAGACATGAGCATGTTAGAGTAAACAATTCTCTGCAGGAGGATATTTGAAATGTTAGAAACTATCTTTTTTTGGGCAGAGTGATTGGCTCCTTTAGATTAAAGAGCAGTAAGTAATTAGATGAAAACTTTTATATGAATTTTACTTATTTACATTTAAATATTTAATTCATGTTGACCTGAAACAACTGCAAATCTGAATTCACATCAAATGAAATGTAGTGCCTGCTCTCAAAGCAAATATTCACACCATCTGTATTGTTGACATAGTGAGATGAGGAAATAACCATTTCTTTGCTTTAGTATTTTAATGACAGGTAAGTTTTGTGCCTATATGTGATCTAATCTAAAATTTGTACTTTTCAGCAGCGTAGAGATAGATTATACTTTCATGTAGTCATTTATTTATCAAATATTTATCACCGACCAGCTGTATCCCAAGCACTTTGCTGAGTACTTGATCTAATAAGGGAACAATGCATGGCCCACAACTCTGAAGAACTCTCATTTTTGACTTAGAGGGTTGTATGTTATATTCAAATATGGAATTACTGAGAAAAAGTCAATGTAGTCAATTCAATTCCCAAAGTAATTTTCATAAAGCCAGGCTATTTCCTTTATACTGTGGGGCCCACAGGGATAGGACTCTCTTGATCTCTCTCTCTTTAGTGGCAATCTTCATAAAGCAAGAGTTTAGACAGGTTGTGGTTGATGTACGGCCTCTCTGCATAATAAAATGTCTCAGCCCTGTCTTCTACTTGTGCAGTAGGTGAAAAGACAAGCATAGAGCTTGACTGTGGCTGCATTCTGTGTTTATTTTGCTATAAAATAGGAAAGAAAATTTAATTTCCTTCCTCTCTCCCCACCAGCAGAAAAAAAATTGATCTACCTAAATTCTCAGATGGTCCATTCAAACAACATATGCTTAAGGTGGTTGGGAACTTAGACAAAAAAGTGACAATGTGGTTGATGTTGTGTGGATATCTCCCACCCTCCTTTCTGTGTTGAGAATTTTTCCACACTTATTTTCTGCCTTAAAGGCTAGACATGATCTCAGCGTTGGCTGTAGTTCCTGCACAATGCAATTTCTAGTAATATGAGGAGTATCTTCACATTTTATGACAAATTGATTTTAGTATCTTAATGGTGTTTGACTTACATCGCATTTTATGCAAGTACTTGTAACTCTAAGGTCCAGATTAAATAAGTAAAATAATGGTGGACCAGAGAGAATGTGGAAGGCTATGTGGATTGTGCTCTGCCTTTAGGTGTTACCATGTCTGAAAAATAACAGGCCAGGTGTGGTGGCATACACCTGTAATCTCAGCACTTTGGGAGGCTGAGGTGGGAGGATCCCTTGAGCCCCAGAGTTTAAGACCAGTTTGAGCAACATGAGAAGACCCCATCTCAATAAAAAAGAGAAATTGCTAGATGAATTAGAGATTTTAATTGTAAAGCATCCATCCTATCTAGGATTGAATGATTACTTATCCTCTTTGTATCTGTATTAATTCATGAATTTTCAGGTCTACTGTGATGTGGAGCCAAAACGCCAAGCATTAGCCCAAGCAAACTTAGAACTGGCTGCAGCTACTGAAAAACTAGAGGCTATCAGGAAAAAGCTTGTGGTGAGTGCAAACTATGACATTGAAAAGGCTCCCAAGAGGTGGTCGCTGCCTCCACCTTAGGATTCCACCCTCAGACAGCACCATATCTGAGCCCTATCAAGCACAAAGGAATTCGATCTTCCATGAGTGTATTTCCTTATATACCATTCAGTAGGTATTTCTTATCTGCTCTATGCTAGACGCTGAACTGGGAAAGTGCAAATGTTCATGGTTTCTACAGCTAAGAAACATTTGCAGTCTGATAGTGGAAAGGGAAGGGCAGCACATAGTGATTCCAGGTAAGGCTTCTGGAGTCAGACTATCTGGCTTATATCTTGGCTCCACTGTTTACTGTTGCATCCCGTACAAGGTAGTTAACCTCTATGAGCCTCTGTTTTCTAATCTGTGAAATAGGTATTATAAAAATAAGCATTTCTTTCTCTTTCTTTCTTTCTCTCTCTCCTTCCTTCCTTTTTTTTTTTCTTTCTTTCTTTCCTTTCCCCTCCCTCTCTCCCTCCCTTCCTTCCTTCTTTTTATTTTAAGTGCCAGGGTGGATGTTCAGGCTTGTTACACAGGTAAATATGTGCCGTGGTGGTTTGCTGCTCCTATCAACCAGTCACCTAGGTATTAAGCCTGTCATGCATTAGCTATTTTTCCTGAATAGTGTCCATTTCTTAGGTAGAACTGTGGGGATTTAAATAAGAGTAATTCATATTAAGAATTTTCCATAGTACTTGGCACATAGTAAGTGCTTAGAAAATGTTTTTGGCTCGGCGCAGTGGCTCACACCTGTAATCCCAGCACTTTGGGAGGCTGAGGTGGGCAGATCACGACATCAGGAGATCGAGACCATCCTGGCTAACACGGTGAAACCCCGTCTCTACTAAAAATACAAAAAAAAATTTAGCCGGGCGTCGTGGCGGGTGCCTGTAGTCCCAGCTACTCAGGAGGCTGAGGCTGGAGAATGGCGTGAACCCAGGAAGCGGAGCTTGCAGTGAGCCAAGATCACACCACTGCACTCCAGCCTGGGCGACAGAGCAAGACTCCGTCTCAAACAACAAAAAGAAAAGAAAATATTTTCAATGAATATTATATGTACTACTAAATACCACTACTGTTCTTACAAATATGTAAACCACTCATCCTAGTCCAGCATTATCGATATATACGTGGCTACATACAGAAAACACTAAAAAGTACCGAGCCCGAAGAAATTAGAGGAAGTTCCTTAGTGAAGGTGGATTGACATGGGCTTTAGATGTTGGTTAGGAACCACCAGGATAACTAGGATGGGAAAGGTGTTCCTGACAGAAAGCAAGGAAAAGAGGGAAGGAGCAGTTGGGACGCTTGAAGTGTCCAGCAAGTCAGAGCCCTGCGATGAATGTTTTGGAGAGTATCAGGGAATCATGAAAGATGAACTTGCAAAGGTGAGCATAGGCTTTCCTTCCCTTTCACACTACAGAATTTAAATTTTATCTGATTGGTGACATTAAGCCTTTGAAAGATTTTAACAAGTTAATGATACAACCAAAATGAATGGATGCTGGAAGAAGAAAAGAACCTAGAGGCAGGCAGACAAGTTAGAAAGCCACTGTCGTGGATCCTGTTAGGGCCTCAGCTCAGGCAGGAGCAGTCATGATGGAGGGAGAGAGATTACGATCAAGGCTGGTTGATGGGATACAGAGAGACGGGAGGAATACAGGAGCAGGATGAGGAGCGTGAGGTGCTGGCAGGGCAGCCAGCAGAGTGATGAGGCGGCACAACCCTGGCAGCTTACAGAAACCCCTGGAGCTTCAGTTTCTCATCTGTCAAGTAGTGGTAACAGCAACTCTCAAGGTGGCCATGTGTGATTTTGGGCTACTCAGCTTCCAGTCTGCCACCTTTGAGTGAAAACAGCTTGATTTTCTTTAGGGAAGAATCTCTCTGCATTGGATGCACTCAGGTGAGGCTTTTAGCAGGAGTGACCTTGCCTTTTCAAGGACTAGATATATGATCCAGCCTTTCCCAACTTGATCCCCCATCTCTAGAGTTTGAGTCATGAGCAAAAGGAATAAAGGACTGAAAACAGAGTGCATACATTGCAAAGATAGTGTCCTGATGAGACTTGTAAACAGCTCCTGCTCCCGAGACCCTTTGGAGCATCTTGGTGCCTGTATGTGGTTCTTAGCCTTTCTTTCCCTCCTAAGAGCTCCCCCATCTACTTCGGGCAAGCTCCTTCAGCTTACGTTAGCTAGAAGGGAGTAGGTATTTCTTTCCATCATTCCCACCTGTGATTCCTGATGCATTAAGATACTATTTAGTGTGCAACACACAGTAGACACTTCATAAATCTTAGTTCCCACCCTCTTCCTATAGAAAAATCCATACGTAAGTGTGCAGCAGTCATGACTGGAGTTTGAGAGAAAAGCCTGGGTCAGGAATATATATTTGGGAATGGTTGGTGTGTTAGTCTGTTCTCACATTGCTATAAAGAAATACCTGATACTGGGTAACTTACAAAGAAAGGGGTTTAATTGGCACATGATTCTGCAGGCTGTACAGGAAGCATAGCAGTTCCTGCTTTGGGCGGGGCCTCAGGAAACTTTCAACTATGGCAGAAAGCAAAGGGGGATCAGGCATCTTACATGGCAGAAGCAGGAGTGAGAGATGGGCCTTTTTTGTGTTGAGGTATGTGCCTTCCATACCTAGTTTGCTGAGCATTTTTATCGTAAAGGGATATTGAATTTTGTTGAGTGCTTTTTTAGCATCTATTGAAATGATCACGCAGTTTTTGTTATTTATTCTCTTAATGAGATGTATCACATTTACTCATTTGCATATGAACTGTTCTTGTATCCCTGGGTTGAATCCCACGTGATCATGCTGAATAATCTTTTCAATGTGTGTTGTATTCAGTTTGCTGGTATTTTGTTGAGAATTTTTGCATCTGTCTTCATCTGAGATACTGACTGTAGTTTCTTGTGTTCTTGTCTAGTTTTGGTGTCAGGTAATGCTGGTCTCATCAAATGAGTGTGGAAGTATTCCCTCTTCAATTTTTTGAAAAAGTTTGAGTAGAATTGGTATTATTCAACTGTTTGGTAGATTTCAACAGTAAAGCCATTAGGTCCTAGGGTTTTCTTTGATGGAGACTTTTTATTATTGCTTCAATCTCATTACTCATTACTGGTTTGTTCAGGCTTTCTATTTCTTCACGGTTCAATCTTGGTAGAGTGTATATGCGCAGGAATATTTTCATTTCTTATAGATTTTCCAATATGTTGGCATATACATGTTCATAGTAGTTTCTAATGATCCTTTGTATTTCTGTGGTATCCGTTGTTATATATCCATTTTCATTTATTATTTTATTTGGGTCTTCTCTCCTTTTTTTTCTTTATAGGTTAGTTGATTTTGTTTATCTTTTGAAAAAATGAACTTTTCATTTCATTGACATTTTGTATTTTTTAGTCTCAGTCGTTTATTTATGCTCTGATTTTTCTCATTTCTTTCCTTCTAAAAATTTTGTGTTTGATTTGTTCTTATTATTTTAGTTCCTTGAGGTGTATCATTAGGTTTGTTATTTGAATGTTGTTTATTTTTCTATGTAGGCATTTGATGTATTGCTGTAAGCTTCTCTCCTAGTATTGCTTTTGCTGTATTCCATAGACCGAATATATTAGGTTTCCATTTTAATTTGTTTCAAAAAATTTTTAAATTTCCTTCTTAATGTCATTGACCCACTGATTAGGAACATGTTTAATTTTCCTATGTTCATATAGTTGCCAGCGTTCCTCTTGTTTTTTATTTCTAGTTTTATTCCATTGTGATCAGAAAAGTTACTTGATATGATTTTTCCTTTTTTGAATTTGTAGAGACTTGTTTTGTGACCTAATATGTGGTCAGTCCTGGAGAATGTTCCATGTGCTGATGAAAAGAATTTGTCAGGCTGGGCGTGGTGGCTCACGCCTATAATCCCAGCACTTTGAGAGGGTGAGGTGGGCAGATCACGAGGTCAGGAGATCGAGACCATGTTGGCCAACATGGTGAAACCCCGTCTGTCCTAAAAATACAAAAATTAGCTGGGCGTGGTGGCACGCGCTTGTAGTCCCAGCTACTCAGAAGGCTGAGGCAGGGGAATCACTTGAAGCTGGGAGGTGAAGGCTGCAGGGAGCCGAGATCGTGCCATTGCACTCCAGCCTGGATGACAGAGTGAGACTCTGTCTCAAAAAAAAAAAAAAAAAAAAGAAAAGAATTTGTATTCTGCAGCTGTTAGATGAAATGTTCTATAAATATCACATAGACCTATGTGGTCTAGTGTTTAGTTTATCATTGATGTTTCTTTGTTGATTTCATGTCTGGTTGATCTGTCTGTTAGTGAGCGTAGGGTGTTGAAGTCCCCTGCTATTACTGTATTTCAGTCTATCCACTTAGATCTATTCATGTTTACTATTTATACTTCTTTCTTTGAACGAGCTTTCTACATCTTGCTCTTTTTAAACTCCCTCTTGAACTCCAGTGACTGTTAGATGTGCTCTTTTGAGGTCATTCTCTGTAGACATTTGTTGGTTTCATCATTTTTCCTTTTTTCACCTCTGTGTATTTTCAAATAGCCTGTCTTTGAAATTACTGATTCTTTCTTCTGCTTTACTCATTCTGCTCTTTAAAGCCTCAAATTCATTTTTTACTTCAGCAAATATATTTCTCAGTTCCAGGATTTTTAAAAAATTATTTCAATCTCTTAAACTTCTGATAAATTTCTGAATTGCTTTTCTGTATTATCTTGGAGTTGGCTGAGTTTTCTTAAACTGCTGTTTTGAATTATTGATCTGAGAGCTCCCACATCATCATCTCATTAGAGTTGGTCATTCGCTCCTTGCTTTGTTTATTTGGAGAGGTCATGGCTCCCTGTTTGCTGCTGTCTCTTGTGGATATACATCTATGGCTTTACATTGAAGGATTAGTTATTTATGCTAGTCTTTGCTGACTGGCTTGTTTTGGTCTTTCTAGAGTATGTTTGCTTAGAGGTTATTTGTAGTCACCTGTTGAGTTCCTTAATTCTAGATCACTGCTTCCTTTTCGGCACTATATGGAACATTAAGCTCAGGTTTGCCTTGACTCTTAGAAATGCTTGAAGTACTGACCATCCTGAATTGAGGGTAAGGGGCCCCAAGAAGATACTCTGGCTTTGTGGGAAAGCTAGCTGGGGGTTTGTGCCCAGAAGACCCATGGAGTGTGCCTCGTACAGTGTGGTGCTGTTGAACAGCCACTCTGATTTGGCATCTCCTTTGACTGAGATGAAGAAGAGAATTTCATGGGCTGGAGATGCTAGTCTGACCTTCCCTCTTTATCACTAGATGCTTTCAGGGATTTTTGTCTCTGTAGGCACTTGGAATACTTCCTGTGGGTTACGGTAAAAAGCAGTTTTCTTGCAAGGGACTGTAAGATGGCTGAGTGGGAAAAATGGCTGTCCACCTCAGTCTCACTTTCTCCAGTGTAGGAACTACGAGTCTGGGGGGCATTTTCTACGTGCAGTACCTGAGTAGATTTTGGTAGGGGCATTGCAAATAGAGACGTTCTTTCTTCTGCTGCTCAGAGTGTTTTACTTCTCTGTGGCTCTGGGTAGTGTCTCTGAGTTCCAGGATGTTGCTGGTGATAGTCTTACCACTGGATATTTGTTTTGGGTTTTCTGTAGGGGAGAGTGAAGCCAGATTACTTCCACTCTGCCCTTCTGGTGACATCCCTTTGTGTTCTCAAACTTTTGCACAACTATTCTTAGGTAAAGGTTAATTTTTTTTACATTTAACATTTAAAAATGTAAAATCCATTCTTTACTCATAGGCCACACAAAACCAGATGGCTGCTAGATTTGGTGTGTGGATCCTAGTGCCTAGTACCTAGTGGGTACTGACCTTTGCTGTGTACTAATACTGAAAGCTACTTGGGATCTGGTACTTTATCATCTGCTAATTCTCCCTGTTCTCCTAGATCAAGCTTGGACTTTAGGGGAACTCCTTGGAGAAAATACTTGATCAGTTTCCCTGTTATTCCACACACCCTACACATCAGTGTACGCCTCATCCTAACATGTGAACTTTTACTTGCTTTCTGTCTTCCACACTATGAGCTCCTTAAAGTCTTTTAACTTTTTATGCCTAGCACCTGACACATGAGAGGAACTCAAAAACTATTAGTTAAATTAACAAACAGAACCATATTTTATATTTTAATTAAAAGGTTTATTTTGTTCTAGTTGAAGGACTCACTTTCCTTTTAGCAATCAATGAACATTTTGTAACACTGGACTAGGCACTGGAGTCAGAGGGACACAGAAGGCTCAGTCCCTGCTCTGAAAAATCTTACAGATTTACTAAATGCTGTTTAATTTGCTAAGTGCTGCCAAGGGAGGTTGCATTGGCTACCACTGGAGCACAAAGAATGGAGTTGGTCAGTTCTGCACGTGAGGATGGGGTTGGGTGCTCAGCAAAGTTTTGGAGGAGCAGTTTCCTCTTGAATCCAGTCTTAAAAGATGAATAGGTTTTCACCCAGAAGATAGGGAAAGGGCATTTCAAGAAAGAGGGTCACGTGTCCTGTGGACAATGAGTACCTCAACATGACTGAAGAGTAGAGTATAAATGTCAGTGTGTGGGGTCACTTGTGGTGAAAAGTGAGGCAGGGACATGATCACACGGGAAATTGCAAGGTGTTGGTTAAGAGGTAAGTGTTTGTCCTATAGGCCAGAATATACTAAGCTCCCTAATATTGAAGACTCTTCTTAATGCCAAAAAAAGTCCCTGACAGTCATGAATAGTAGTTGTATTTTCTTTTAACCATGTTATAGACAATGATGAAGGCGAACGTAGATTCAGTGGGCCCTAGCAGAATAAACTAGCCCCAGTAGGGATCTGTGAGCCATATATGAGAACTGCCACTGTCAGACAGGGAGAGCAATTGAAGAACTGCAGTTGGGCACAGGAGGGATAAATTGATCACATTTGCCTTTTGGAAAGATATCTGTGGGCCAGTGAACAAAGGGGAAGAGACTGGAAGCAGAATGAACATGGATGAGGGAAGCAGAATGAAAACAAAAGAAAGTCAAGGAGAGAAACTTGGGTTATAAACAGTTTATAAACTGGGTACAGAATGATGATATCTGAAAGAGCAAGGAAAAGAGATGGTTAGGAAGGTGAATGAGGAGCCAGGAGAGATTGTTGTCATGGCGGCCAAGGTAGGGAAGGGAACCATCACCTGGAATAAATAGTAAAGAGGCCAGATACCACAGTGCATCTGAGCATAGGCTGTGGGGCCAAACATCACGTGTTACATCTTAGCCCAGTACTTTCCATCTTTGTGAGCTTGAGTAACTTTTTTGCTTCATTGACTCTCTAATTTCCTCACCTATAAAATGAAGAAATCTCTCTGAGACTTACTGAACTGATCAAATGCATTAACACATGTAAAATACTTAAAATAGTGCTGGGTGCTTGCTAGAGGATCAATAACTGTTAGTTTTTGTTTTTGTTTTTGTTTTTTTACAAACAATGATTAGTAACTTGAGAGAATAAAGTTTGTTTATCAGATCACATGTTTCAGTAAAATGGTAGAGAAGAACAAAGAAAAAAGTGATAGGAATGAAAGTCAGATTACAATAGATGAAGGAGAGAATGAGTGGTGAGAAAAGAAAAACAGCAGGAATAGAGTTTTCTACAGAGAAAAATTTTTTGAAAACAAGGAGAAAGGTACAAGCAATTTTAAGAGTCCCTCAGAAAATATTTTGGAAACCTAATCTTACTTATTTTAGAGTAAAATCATCTTGATGATTATATATTTGCTTTGAACTTTTTTTTTTTTTCCTTTTGAGACAGAGTTTTGTTCTTATTGCCTAGGCTGGAGTGCAGTGGCGCATTCTCAGCTCATTACAACCTCCACCTCCGAGGTTCAAGCAATTCTCCTGCCTCAGCCTCCCGAGTAGCTGGCATTACAGGCCTGCACCACCATGCCTGGCTAATTTTGTATTTTTAGTACAGACTGGGTTTCTCCATGTTGGTCAGGCTGGTCTCAAACTCCTGACCTCAGGTGATCCGCTTGCCTCGCATCCCAAAATTCTGGGATTACAGGCTTGAGCCACCACACCCAGCCCTTGAACTATTTTTTCTAGTATATGTACAGTTTACACATTTATGTTGATATTAACTGTATTCATGTGAGACACTAGTGCTCCTTTCAAATCTCTGAATACACACAAAACAGTCAGTGTAAGCTCAAATCAACAATTAGACATTCCTATGAAAGTAGTAGATTGTCATCTTTAAGCATGCTTGGAATCCTGGCTGTTATACCAGGTTAGTACTTATTCCTGGTGAACATTCACTAATGCCCTTAAGAGTTACATGCCAAGGGCCAACTTTTACCCAAACATTTGCCATTAAGTTACATTTTCATTCAATGAGAAAAATGAACCAAAGTGAATTTGTATCCCATTTGAAATAAACTCCAGTGATATTTGCACACCAAGCTAACTTACCATGTGCTTGCTGAATGTGCTGTGCCATATTTTACATGCATTAAGACACATTTTATTCCATAGCACACCTACCTATGAAGTAGGTATTACTAGGAGTAGTCCCATTTTACACATGAGAAAATGTAAAGCTCACATAAAGTGAAAAATGAGCCCACACCACCAGGGTCAGTAAGAGGCAGAGGAACTAGAACCAAGACATCATTCATTCATTTGAGACAGTCTCATTCCATCACCCAGGTTGGAGTGCAGTGGCACGATCTCAGCTCATTACAAACTTGACTCCTAGGTTCAAGCAATATTTGTGCCTCAGCCTCCTGGGTAGCTGGATTACAGGCTTGTGCCACCATGCCCGGCTAATTTTTTGTATTTTTAGTAGAGATGGAGTTTCACCCTGCTGGCCAAGCCGATCTTGAAGTCCTGACCTCAGGTGATCCACCTGCCTCGGCCTCCCAAAGTGCTGGGATTACAGGCGTAAGCCACTGTGCCTGGCAGAACCAAGACATTTTTAAATTCAAAGCTGGATACTCTTAACTATACAGTATACCATGTGTGATTTGACTGGGAAGCCTGGAAGTATTTGCTCTGTCTCTTCACAACTGGAACTTCTCAAACATCTATTTTGTGAAATGCCTTCCATTAAGTTGGTCCAGGACTCAGAAGGTTTGGGTTCATAGCCTTGTTTTTTCACTCACTTGCTAGTGAAACTATAGCAAATCACTCAACTGATCTTTGTCTCAGTTTCCTCACCTGCAAGTTATATAAGGCATTGTCTGCTTTATTCACCTTCATTCTCCAGCAAGCATACAGCAGAGTTTTTCAACTGCTGTATGACATGCAACACCTCAACAGATTGAATGCAATAGCAGGTATAAGAATCTAACAGTCTTCTGTTAAATAAGTCATTAAAATTAGGTTTGCAAAAATCTAAATGCCATTTTTCATTATTTTTGTTTTGTTAATATTATTTTTAATAAAATTATGCTAATACACGGTGAGCTTATTAATATTAAATAAATTAATTTTTAAATTTTTTTCAGCTTTAACTTCTAATACCACAAATATTACTTGATATCATCTGTATGAACCAGTGCCCTTTAGGGTTCTGAATGTAACAGAGTTTTGAGACCAAAAATTTTGAGAACCATTGCCTTCTACTGTCCTAGATATTATTCTATAAATCATCAAAGTTAATCCTCAAAAAAATACCCTTTGAGCTAGGTAACATTATTAATTCCATTTTTAAGATAATGAAGCTGAAGCATAGAGAAGGTAAATAAATAGCCCCAACTTGATACTGCTTAGCTGGTAGCAGCATCCAAATATCAACCCAAGGAGTCTGATACCAGAGCCTTCATGTGCTTCTGTGTTTGGTAAAACTATAAGTACTCTTAATAACCCAAAATAGACCTGTAATATTTTTACTTCAATCTTATTTCTTTTTTTTTTTTTTTTTAAGACGGAGTCTTGCTCTTGTTTCCCAGGCTGGAGTGCAATGGCATGATCTCCGTTCACTACAGCTTCTGCCTTCCAGGTTCAAGCAGTTCTCCTGCCTCAGCCTCCCGAGTAGCTGGGATTACAGGCACCCGCCACGACGCCCGGCTAATTTTTGTATTTTTAGTAGAGACAAGGTTTCGCCATGTTGGCCAGGCTGGTCTTGAACTCCTGACCTTGTGATCTGCCTGCCTCAGCCTCCCAAAGTGCTGAGATTACAGGCATGACCCACCGCATCCGGCCATATTTCAATCTTATTTCTACCTGGTGATGTATAATATCTCCATCAATTCTCATAAATTTAATGCTGTTTTGCATATTAATCTTAAATTTGATGTATATACATATTTGTGTATATATACATATTGCTTTAGCAATATAAAGTAATGGTGAAATAACTGGGTCATCGACAAATACAGTCTGTCTCTAAATTATTAATAGATTATATTCTGTAAGTTTTCTTGTTAAAGTTTCTTGGAACTTTGCATGCATCTGCAAAAGCAATGTTATAAATCTTATTAGGTTTCTTGGAACTTAATATGCTAGCAAGATACCATAGTGAGGAGTCTCACAAGCATTTGACATCTTAGTCAAGACTTTTTGTCTATAAGTGATATGAGCTCATTCAAAATACCTTAGCCAAAAAGGACGCAAAGACAAACTCATGGACAAAAGGTGACCAGGGGACCCAAGAGATCCAGGAAACAAGAAGCTGCCATGAACTTCTCTTGGAGTCTCTAGGGCTGTGTGACTTCTCATCTTGCTTCTCTTTGTACGTCCCTTTCGTCCTTTTCTCTTTCTCCACAATGGTTTTCTGTTTTTTTCTGTGCCCCAGTGGAAGGTGTTCCCTCTTTAAATGAAGCCCTCTGATTCACACATCCTCCCAGGTCTTTCAGTGCTGAAGACAATGGATTATCTCTGAGTTTCAGTCCCTACATCCAGAAGAGAAAAATGTGGGTCAGGCAGTGGCTCATGCCTGTAATCCCAGCACTTGGGGAGGCCAAGGTGGGTGGATCACTTGAGACCAGGAGTTCAAGACCAGCCCGGCCAACATGGCGAAACCTCATCTCCACTAAATCTACAAAAATTAGCCGGGTGTGGTGGTGCACACCTGTAATCCCAGCTACTCCGGAGACTGAGGCACAGGAATCACTTGAACCTGGGGGGCAGAGGTTGCAGTGAGCTGAGATTGCACCATTGCATCCAGCCTGAGCAACAGAGCAATACTCATTCCAAAAAAAATGAAAAAGAAAAATCCGATTGGCGAAGCTGGGTCTAAAGGGCTCAGTAATTAACACCCCTCTTCACTGCCTGAATTATGAACCCAAAGAGAAAAGAATCAGTGGGTGGAGAAACGAAACAAGTCACTGTTGTCTTCAATAAAGCTGGTTGGAGGATGAGGCTTGGGTGCAAGAGCAGAGGGGGATGATAGTGCACCCACGGCGTATTTGCATCTTCAGCGAACATCCATTCACCCCGGTCGCTCCCTGCATTCTGCCCAGTGGAGGCAGAAGGGGAGAAGACCACATCTTGAACTGTTAGTTTATGGTGGCACTGATGTGTTTATTTCATTATATCCTTCTTTTCCTTCTTCCCTAAAATACGTATGGTAAAGGGGCAAAGGTTAATGGGGGGAAGAGGTTTGTCCATTTACCTTACAGTAACAGATGTTTTAAGATGATGGTAATCTCTCTGTTTTAACTAAAAATGACTCAAAAGTTAATTCAACTCTGATTCAGGATCTGGATCGAAATCTGAGCAGACTCACAGCTTCATTTGAAAAAGCAACAGCTGAGAAAGTCCGGTGTCAAGAAGAGGTGAACCAAACCAACAAAACCATCAAATTAGCTAACAGACTTGTCAAGGAACTTGAGGCAAGTTAAACCTTTTCTTCCAAACATTCTAACTAAAATGTTCAGATCAGCTTGTGGGTATTTTATTATTTGCCATCAATAATAACTAAATAGACATGGAATTAACAACAAAGGATAATATTTGATAATCACTCATACTGTGGCTCTAACTAACCAGAAGGAAGAAATGTTCAAGTACATATCTTTTAATATATAGTCCTGAACTCAATGTGCCATCAGTCTGATCTCCAACAAAAACAGGGAAGACATATACTTTATCAGAATTTAGTGGTCTTGTATCCACTTTAAGACAATGGAGTACATCAGCTGTGGGTGGGTTATGTACTTATTTTTTCTACTTTCTCTCTTCCTTTCTTTCTTACCACATTGTGAAATCCTTTAAAAACAAAAATAAAGCATGTTTTTCTTAAAACAGGTTATAAAACTCAGGATGGCTGCTAGATAATTATGAAATTGAACTGTTTGTTGTCTGATCCTTTTAATATACATTTGCCATTGAATTCTACCAGCAAATGATTTCTTTCAAGTTAAACCTGGTTGGTTTATGTTTTTGTTGTTACATCTTTTTATAGGTGACTGACATGCTAATGTTAATAGTTATTCCATTAGATAAAGGTTTTTTAGAATTCTTATTGACCTTCTCTTGCTTGAACATGAGTGGTAGAGGAACATATGTTCTTTGACATCAGTATTCACAGATTTTATTTGCTCCACAACGTGGCATTTAACAGTTCTGGGGAAATCACTGAACGTCTTCAACTTTGTTTTCTTGTATCTAAAACAGGGATGTGGATAACGTTTCCCTTACAAGGTTGTGATGATTCTCAAAAGACATAATGTACGTTCAAGTATTTCCTAACAAAAGTCAAAGAGATAAATAACCAAATTTTAAAATAACAAAAGGATTTGAATAGACATTTCTCCCTAAAAGATATGCAGATAGCCAGTAAGCACCTGAAAAGATGCTCAACTCCATTAGTCATTAGAGAAATGCAAATTAAAACCACAACAAGATACCACTTCATAACCACCAGGATGACTATAATAAAAAATATGGACAGTAATAGTATTGGCAAACGATATGGAGAAATGCTGGTTGGAATGCAAAATGGTTCTGCGTCTTTGGAAAACAGTTCTGTAGTTCCTCAAAATGTTAGACATAAAGTTACCACATGATACAATCATCTACTCATAGGTATATACCGCAAAGAAATGAAAATAAATGTCCATTAAAAATCTCATATGCAATGTTCATAGCAGCATTGTTCATAATAGCTAAGAATAGAAACAACCCAAATGTCCATTAATTGATAAATGGATAAATAAAATGTATATCCATATAATGTTAATAGTATTCATCTATAAAAATGAATACTGAGTCATGCTACAATGTATGAATGTTGAAAATATCATGCTAAAAGAAAGAAGCCAGACACAAAAGGCCACATATCACATGATATGTGATATCATATAATACACAGGCAGAATGTGCCTGTGTGTGAAATGTCCAGAACAGGCTAATTTATAGACGCAAAATAGACTAATGGTTGCCAGGGGCTGGACAAGGGTGTGGGGTTTGGGGAGTGACTGCTACTGGATACATGGTTTCTCTTTGGGGTGAGAGAAATGTACTAAAATTAGCTAGAGGAGATAATTGTGCAAGTCTATATATATATAATATATATAATGTAAAAAACACTCTACTGTATATTTTAATGGGTGAATTTCATGGTATGTGAATTATATCTCAATAAAGCAGTTACTTTTTAAAGTATAAAGTCTGTAACTGCACTATTAGAAAGCATATAACATATATATCTAAAAAGTAATAAAATGTGTAACTAAAAAGTATATAATTGCATTATTAGAAATGCCTTTAGCTGACAAGCATATAACTGCACTAAAATATGTAACTGCACTATTAGAAATGCATTTGGCTAGAGGTGATAGAAAACTTTTACAGTGGCTCAAATAAATAGGAGCTTATTTTTCACATATTACAAAAAATGCTAAGGCTGGACCATTATCAGTGTTGATCCTGGTGATTAGTGATCAGCCACCTAGGCTCTTTGTTGCCCTCTGCCTCTCCACGCTCAGCAAGTGGGCATTCACCCTCATGCATTTTGCCTCATGGTCTCAAGATGGCTGCTACACCTTCAGATTCAAAGAGACAGTAGAGAAAGGGAACAATCTGTATCAGCTGGGGTTTTCTCCTTTTATGAGAAAAACTGATGTTTTTCTGGATATGTCTCTGACAGACTCCCACTTAAGTTTCTTTGGTCAGAACTAGATAAACTACTAACTCCACCCCACACCTCCTGCCAAAAAAAAAAAAAAGTCTGGAAAAGTGGGGAATGGGGCTATCATCATTGGCTTAGCAAGTCACCGTTCATCTCATGGGACTGGGCACATGACCATCTTATTCAGATTCAGGGTTCTCTTAGCAAGAAACGAGGGGGTACGTGTTTCGGGATGGCTAGGTGATAGCCTCATTTCTTGTAGTAGTTTGTTTTTGTTTTTTTTTTTTAAACAGAGTCTTGCTCTGTTGCCCAGGCTGTAGTGCAGTGGCACCATTTCGGCTCACTGCAAGCTCCGCCTCCCGGGTTCACGCCATTCTCCTGCCTCAGCCTCCCGAGTACCTGGGACTACAGGCGCCCGCCACCACATTAGGCTAATTTTTTTGTATTTTTAGTAGAGACGGGGTTTCACCGTGTTAGCCAGGATGGTCTCGATCTCTTGACCTCGTGATCCGCCTGCCTCAGCCTCCCAAAGTGCTGGGATTACAGGCATGAGCCACCGCGCCCAGCCTATAGTACATTTTTAAAACCCTAACTTATTACCACAAATTTAACTAATTCACCACAAGTTTAAATACACTATCTCTCTGAAATGCATAGTTCATTATGCAAAAACTCATAATTCACCCTGCAAATCCCCTCTCTCCATTCCATCTCAATAACTGCAATTCTCTTCTTCCAGTTTTTCTGGCCCAAAGCTTTTGAATCACCCTTGACTCTTTCTGACATCCAATCCATCAGATATTCTATTGACTCTGCCTTTCAGGTTCATTCCAAATCCCAGCACTTCTCATTCTCTTCACCTTACCATGCTGGTCCAGGCTGTGGCGTCTCTCCCCTAGGGTACCTCTGCAGGCCCCACCGTTACCTCCTAAAGCTTATTTTCCTCATTGTAGCTCGCTGATATTTTACAAACTTAAGTACATTCACATCACTCCTTCACTCAGAACTCCCCAATAGCTAATTAATCACTCAAAGTCCAGCCTAAAGGCTTTACTGACCTACAAAGCCCTACATGATAATCTGTCTCCTGGATACCCCTCTGTCCTCACCTCTGCCACTTCTCTCTTGCCCCATCTTCACTGGCCTTCTGTCTCTCCCTCATACTTCCAGGCACACTCCTTCTTTGTGCGTTAGCCTTTCCCAGGCAATCACATCACTCGCTCTTCACTTTGTCAGGCCCTGCTGAAAGTTCTCATTATCAGTTGGTTTTCTCTGACCTCCCTACGTGAAAGAGCCTTCATCCAACACACATGAGACCCCCACTCATTCACACGCACACATACATGCACACATACGCATCTCTATTTTCTCCACTTGCTCTGTTACCATTTTTTGATAGCATTTATTGCACGAACGTAGTTGTACATGTATGCATACGCACAAATACTTTTTTTGGTCTTTTTTTCCCCAACTGAAATATGAGCTTCTCAAGAACGGGAAACTTCACCATTTTTTGTGGACTGCTTGATCCCAAGCATATAGAATAGTCCTGGCATGTCATAGGCATCACTAGATATTTGCTGAATGAATAAATTACTAAATGGGTGAGTTTTCGGAGCCTCCTGTATTAAGATTCTGGAGCCTTTTGAAGACTTGCTCTTCTTAGGTGAGTTGAGAAATTTCACCAGTACTAGTACTTACAACTACTTCCATTTAAAGTAGCAAGATTTAAGCAGTTTGAAGAGTTCACCATTTGTGAGGTACCTGAGAAAATCTGTTATATAATTAGACTGTTTTCCTGGACTAGTTACAGAATGTCTGAAAGTTTTGTCAAGGGAAAAGCAGGCCCTACCATGTGTGTCTAACATATAGCAATATTTCCAAAGACTTTACTTACTCATGATGATTTAGACAAGGAAAGGAAAAGAAAATTGTATCACGTTAACTAAGAAAAAATATATATTTTTAAAGGATTAATTGAAGATGTCAGATCTTTTTTCTTTCAGGATAAATTCTTTCTGACTAGAACAGGAGACAGTTAACTTCTGAAAAACATCAAGACTGATGATTTTGTCTATATAGCATTGACCTGGAAGCTCAGCCATTCAGACTAATAAATCAGGCAATTTATATTTAATCATTAACTAACTCCTGAGCTGAGCAGCTGTTCAAAATTAGAAATGGGTCACCCCAGCCAGGATGACATTACAGGCAATCTATAATGCATTAGAATAAAATTATAGTGATTTTTAACTGTCTTGAAATTTATTACAGGACATGTTCCAACTCTTAAACCCTTGTTAGCCAATGTCAGTAATGATTTATGTTGCATGGATACTATAGCAAAATTATTGACGATTTCGATAGCCAATCAGTCTATGTTTAGTAAATCTTCAAATTTCAAAGCTGTTTTGGAGAATGAGTTGGGTACATTTTATTGTTTATCCTTTACAAACCAAAAACAACAAAGATGGAGGGTAGGTGAATGAGAGATACCTCCTGAAAATTAATGGATATGTTGTCTATGGCTGAGGAAGGAAAGTAATAAATTTTATAAAGAGGGCTAGAGAGCTGAAGTTTCTTAGTGTTTAATTATATAGTTAACTTGGGGTGATCTTTAATAAGCAAAGCAGGGAGATGATCTTGAAACCACTTTGATAACCATTTTCACATGCTAATTTCATGACCTCCGACCTCAGTGTTGTAGATATTAAGATAGCTTGCAAGGAACTGGCATTCCAATCCATTCTGACGTCATTTTTGTTTTCTGTGGTCAATCTACTTTCATGGGGAAAGCAAAATTCCATAGGGTGCTTCTTTGCTTGTACTAACAAATTACTGATTTTTTTTCAGGTTCTATTAATTTGCGTGTTCTTAAAATGTATTTTTAGTGTACATTGAAACAAAATAAATTAGTGAACTACCCTGCAGTTCAGTCAATCCATACATATTTATTGCAGTTTTATTCAAATCCAATATTAAGGGCTTCACATACTTAACCTGTAAATCAGATTTTAAATGGCCATCCAACTAGCTGTAAGGACTTCAGCAGCGTTCTCGGAGAGTATTGTGAAGTCCTGATTTCCACCTTTTTACATAGATCATAGCTTCCTCCACTGATTTAATGATTATATTAGAAAACTAACCTGAGTTTAGTAACTACCAATGCTACTCTTTAATTAGTAGAATCCAGGATAGATGGCTATTTCAGCTTTATGTTTAAACTAATTAAGAAGAGTTGTGTTTGTCATTCCCCTTTGTCTGTAATCAGACCATTGCCAGCATGTTAAAAATAGGTAAGTAAATAAAAAGTTTGACTAGGGCAGTGTAGTGGGAAGAATGGAGAGCAGCCAGGCTGACATTAAAAATCCTGACATCAGGCCAGGTGCGGTGGCTCACGCCCGTAATCCCAGCACTTTAGGAGGCCAAGGCAGGTGGATTGCTTGAGCTCATGAGTTTGAGACCAGCCTGGGCAACATGGTGATGCCCCGTCTCTACAAAAAATACAAAAATTTGCCAGGCATGGTGGTGCATGCCTGTAGTCCCAGCTACTTGAGAGGCTGAAGTGAGAAGATGGCTTAAGCCCAGGAGGTAAAAGTTGCAATGAGCCAAGATGGTGCTATGGCATTCCAGCACGGGTGATAGAGCCAGACCGTGTCAAATAAATAAGTAATCTTAACATCACTCGTTCTTGGCCACAGCTCTTGGTCATCTTCCATTCCCAGAGGGACAGGGGAGAGACTGTCAGCCTTTCAAGAAGGACCTCAATCATAATGGAAGAGTTGGGATGTCCAGTGAGAAGAGATGTTAAAGAACTAATGTCACATTGTGATAAACTCCACTGAGGAGAGTATGAGAACTCCATCATAATGATGGGTTTCAAACACATGAAAGATTATAACAGTCACACCAACCCGTTACACTCTGTTCCTTATACTGACTGTGTGGAAGGACGTAAACCTTGCCATAAGGTAATTGCATTAAGCATTTGTGGAGTTGACATTCAGCCTGCAATTACAGCTGAGTAATTTCATCTTTCAGTCAGAGAAGATTCGCTGGGGTCAATCCATTAAGTCCTTTGAAGCTCAAGAGAAGACACTCTGTGGAGATGTTCTTCTCACGGCAGCATTTGTGTCTTACGTCGGACCCTTCACAAGGCAGTATCGCCAGGAGCTGGTGCACTGCACGTGGGTTCCCTTTCTTCAACAGAAGGTAAGTTCAGTTCCTTACCTTGTCAGCAGGTAGAAAGATCACATTGAAATTTCAGTAGTAAAACCCATGTATATGCCAGGCGCTTTTGGACGTCTGTAAGGAGAACTGACCAGAAATTCCATGGTGAAATTGTTTCTCATGTGCTGCAGTTTTTCTTATTTTTACAAAATTCATAATAAATATTTCATTATTTTTAAAAATGTTTTTATTGATCTATGATACTCATATATATTTTTGGGGTAATGTGATAGTTTGATACCTGTATACAATGTGTAATGGTCAAGTCAGAGTAAATAAGATATCTATCACCTGAAACATTTATTTTTTCCCTGTGTTAAGAACAGTATAATTCTTCCTTTCTAGCTATTTGAAATATACAGTAAATTATTAACTACAGTTTCCCTACTGTGTTATTGAATACTGGCACTTATTTCTTCTATCTAAGTGTATTTTTGTACCTACTAACCAACTTCTCTGCATCCTCTCTCCTCCATTTCCCTGCCTCCGGTTCTCTGGTAACCATCATTCTACTCTCTACCTGCATAAGATCCACCTTTTTAGCTCCCACATGTAAGAACATACGATATTTATCTTTTTGTGCCTGGCTTATTTCACTTAACGTAAAGTCCTCCGGTTCCATTTATGTGGCTGGAAATGACAGGATTTCATTGTTTTTATGGCTGAATAGTGTTCCATTGTGCATGTATATTATGTTTTCTTTATCTGCCCCTCTGTTGATGGACACTTAGGTTGATTCCGTGTCTTGGCTATTGTGAATAGTGATGCAGTAAACATAGGAGTGCAGGTACCTCTTTGACATACTGATTTCCTTTCTTTTGGATATATGCTCGGTAGCTAGGTTGCTGGATCATATGGTAGTTATTTATTTTTTTGAGGAACCTCCATACTGTTTTCTGTGGTGACTGTACTAATTTAAATTTCCACCAGCAGTATACAAGCTTTCCCTTTTCTCTACATCCTCACCAGCATTTGATATTTCTGTCTTTTTGATAATAGCCATTCTAACTGAGGTGAAATTATATCTCGTTGTGGTTTGGATTTACATTTCCCTGATGACTCGGTGATGTTGAGCATTTTTTCATGTTACCTATTGGCCATTTGTACATCTTCTTCTGAGAGAAATATCTATTCAAGAACTTTGTCCATTTTACGATCAAGTTTTTTGCTTTATTTGCTATTGAGTTGTTTGAGTTCCTTATGTATTCTGGTTATTGATGCCTTGTTGGGTGAATAGTTTGCAAGTATTTTCTTCTATTCTGTAGATTATCTTTTCACTCTGTTGGTTGTTTCCTTTGCTGAGCAGAAGCCTTTAGCTTGATACGATCCCACTTTCGCGTTTGTTTGTGGCCTTAACCAAAAAATCTTTGCCCAGATGTCCTGAAGCATTTTCCCAATTTTCCCTATAGTTGTTTTATAGTTTCAGGTCTTATATTTAAGTCTTTAATCCATTTTGATTTGATTTTCTGTTTTTGTTTTGTTTTTTTGTTTGTTTGCTACATTTTGTTTTTTTGAGACGGAGTTTCCCTCTTGTTGCCCAGGCTGGAGTGCAATGGTGCAGTCTCAGCCCACTACAACCTCCGCCCCCGAGGTTCAAGTGATTCTCCTGCCTCAGCCTCCCAAGTAGCTGGGATTACAGGCACCCGCCACCACACCTGGCTAATTTTTTTGTATTTTTAGTAGAGATAGGGTTTTACCATGTTGCCCAGGCTGGTCTCAAACTCCTGACCTCAGGTGATCCACCTGCCTCAGCCTCCCAAAATGCTGGAATTACAGGTGTGAGCCACTACACCTGGCCTGATTTGATTTTTGCATATGGTGGAAGATGGAAATAGTTTTTCTTATTTTAGTGATGGTTTCAACAAGAACATAAAAATTAATTATGTAAACTATAGAGTTATATTTGGAAAAGTGCTTTAAACAAGTGATAACTGAAATAAAACTCAGATCATCATGTTATTGAATAGCATGAAACTTTTTGTTTTCTTACTAATATTATGGGTTATTTATTAAAGATTTTTAAAAGACTACTTTCAGACTTAAAGTGTAGCATTTTGTATGTAAGTATAAAGTAGCTTACCCTAAATTTGAAAATTCAAACCCATAAGCAAAGTGAAATAATAGATTTGCACGATGTAAAATCATCTAGTTTAAGATACTCCTGGTACAAATGAGAAAACTGAGACAGACAAATGACTCCACTTCTGTCATAGAGAATAGAAAATCAGACCTCCTGATTTCCAGGACTCTATTTTCTATACAACACTGTCATCTCAATTGATTAAAACAGATTCTTAGTTTATATATCCAGCCCTTTCTGGAGTATGGAGACAAAGATGGACATGGGCACAGATATTATTAGAAAATTGAAGCACTCACACCTGCTGGTCTCCGTTACTTTAGGGAAGTAGGAAAATGCAGTGCAAGCTGGCCAAACCAAAGGAAATTGAAATCGGAAGAACAGTTTTGAGGAGAGTGGTAAAAATAACAAAAATACCTGTGAAGGGCAACAGGGGAGTAGATGGTAAGAGTTGCCACACAGCTTTAAGAAACCCAAGACGTATTTGGACAAGATAAGTTTATAGTCACAGTAATAAAGCTTTCATCAGAATACTCAAAGTCTAGGAGTAAAAAGAGAGGAAAGAGAATGCCAAATCTAGCCAGGTTTATAGGCAGGTAAGCCAGAAAGAAAGGAGGTGAGGAAAGTCAAGCAGTGACTAGCAGAAGAGTTAAGAAATGGAAGGAGCAGTTTAGGCTGAAAAGAGATGGGAGGTTAGCCAGAAGTTAGTGTTAAAATATGGTCAAGTTTCCCAAAACCTTAAACACAGAATTGCCACATGATCCAGAAATTCTCCTTCTCAGTATATACCCCAAAGAAGTAAAAGTAGGAATTCAAACAGATGTTTGCTTGCCATTGTTTATAGCAGCACTATTCACAATAGCCAAAAGATGGAAGCGATTCTTGTGTCCATGGACAGAATGGATTTTTAAACATAAGGTATAAATACACAATAGAATGTTATTCAGCCTCAAAAATGAAGGAAATTCTCGTATATGCTACAACATGGATGAACCTTGTCAATATTACGCTAACTGAAATTAGCCAGTCACAGCTGGACCTGATGGCTAATGCCTGTAATCCCAGCACTTTGGGAGGCCATGGCGGGCAGATCACTTGAGGTCAGGAGTTCAAGACCAGCCTGGCCAACATGGTGAAACCCCCTCTCTACTAAAAATTAGCCAGGCGTGGTGGTGGGTGCCTGTAATCCAGGCTATTCAGGAGGCTGAGGCAGGAGAATCGCTTAAACCCAGGAGGCGGAAGTTGCAGTGAGCCGAGATTGCACCACTGTACTCCAGCCTAGGTGACAGAGTGAGATGCCATCTCAAAAAAAAAAATTAAGCCAAAAGGACAAATACTTCAAACTTTACGAGGAACCTAGAGCATTCACATTCACAGAGACAGAAAGTGGAATGGTGGTTACCAGGGGCTGGGAGAGGGAGGAATGGGGAGTTATTGTTTAAGAGGTATGTTTCAGTTTAGGAACATGAGAAAGTTCTGGAGCTAGATAATGATGATGGTTGTACAACAATGTGAATGTACTTAATGCCACTTGAACTGTACACTTAGAATGGTTAAAATGACAAATTTTATGTTAAGTATATTTTACCACAGTAAAACTGTAAATAGTAGGGTAAAGTCCTGGTGTCTTAATAGTATTTAGAGTAAGTGTTATGTTTAAAGATGTGAAAGAGATGTAGACAATCATAATCAAAGAGTTGGGTACAGGAATTTTAGGTTTCAATGATGAAATAATTTCAGATTGTTACAAAGCCTGGGACTACATTTCCCATCAAAAAATGAGGTACTCTAATACCCCTCCAAAGACATATCACCATCATGGGGGGTGGGGATGTGCATATCGGAAGCCAGGGATGGGGGTGTTGTATAATCTTCCCGGGTGATTCTGATATCATCCCCTTCCTCCCCCAGTTCCCCCAACTGGAATAGAAAGGAAATACAGTGCTTTAACATGAAAGATATCAAGGCCAGAGAGTGGAATCATCATCTACATGGGCACTGAGGTTGTCAAGGATTGATAGCAGAACTTGGAAAGGCGAGAAAGACCAATAGCTATATCATTCATAAGATGGGGAAATAGATTGGAGATTGTATATCTGGAGTCCATGGGTCTTAAAGGTGGCATTTTGACTTAAGGATGGAAGAATCATGATTTGGGTTGACTTACAGGGAAGAAAGAGGAATGGCAACTCTTTCCCACACCCACTTTTCAGTAATGGGATTAAGAAAACTGTCCGCCGGGTGTGGTGGCTCACGTCTCCCAGTGCTTTGGGAGGCCAAGGCAAGAGGATCTCTTGAGGCCAGGAGTTTGATACCAGCCTGGGCTACACAGTGAGACACTATCTATATGAAAAAAAAAAATTTTTTAAACCCAGCCAGGTGTGGTGGCAAAGAGGCTGAGGAGGGAGGATCACTTGAGCTCAGGAGTTAGAGGTTACAGCAAGCTATGATGGCACCACTGAACTCCAGGCTGGGTGACAGAGTGAGACCTTATTTCAAAAAGAAAGAAAAGAGAGAGAGAGAGGCGGGAAGGGAAGAGAATGAAGTCTTTCCACTTCAGAAGGCCCTCAAGTGAAATGAGACTCTAGAACAATGGCTCTTGCACCCCAGCCTCCTGTTAAAATTATGTGAGAGGGAACTTTTGAAATGCATTGATGCCTATTGATGCTGAATCACTTGGGGGAAGGGCCAGGCCTGTTGGCAGCTTTTTAAAGCTCTCTCATAAGTCCAGTATCCAGCCTGGGGTTGACGGCCATTACCCTTGGGGGAGAGCCTGGTTTTGCTTAAGACAAGCAGGTACAGAAGATAAGGCAATTTGGTCCAAACAAGACTAAGATACTAAAGGGTATGGGGGGAAGGGTTGTCAGAAAGTACAACCATGGGGCATGAGTTTGAGGGATGGGACAGGGAGCAAACAGTAACACAGAGGGTAGTGGCTGAAAAGAACAGGGGCTGTGGGCATACATGGCCTTAAGGGTTCAAATTACACTGTTTTCCAAAGTTGTTTCCATCCAAAGTTGTTGTTTGCTGGGTAGATGGACAGAGTCATAGGCAAGTTCAAGGCAGCCTTTGCACTCCACTCATTGCTTTGACCCAGCAGTTTATAGACAGAGCAAATACATGGAGTTATTAGTGCCAATAATTAGTTATTAGTTATTAATTAGTTATTACAAGCACTAATGCTAAGCCTCTGTGTCCTAAGCAATAAAATGGAGATATGTACTTTGCAGAACTCTTGTAAGGGTTAAATGAAAAAATGGAAAGAATGAATCTATATGAATAAATTTTGTGAACAGGTAAAGCCTTACATAAACATTAGTTGTTACGTTACTGTAACATTAGGAGAAACTGGCAGTATTACCTCCACAGGAAATTACCCTTTTTTCTTAGGAATATGCCAGTTGGTCAGTTTTTAGAGGCCAGATGGGCATTTGGTGTTACAACTAATTTCACTTTGGCTCGTGGCGTGTGCTTCCAGCCTTGTCTTTTCTCTCTAGCAAATGCTTCTTTTGCAAAGAGTGAGCCTCCTTTTTTGTTTCAGCTCCACCTCATAGTAACATCCTGACTCACAACATGTTGACCCTACTTAATAGAGCAATTAGATGGAGCCTTACAACAGGCTGACTCTAGAAGCAGACTTTGAACTTAAAGGGTTCCCTCTTTGCACGTGGTTTCCAAACCCATTTTCCTTGCTGCAGACTCCAAGAAATTCTGAAAAGACAAGTTAATTGTAATAAAAAGAAGGTATACTCTAATATGTCACTTAATGAAGGGGATATGTTCTGAGAAATGTCTTTTGGTGTACTTGCATAGACCTAGATGAGACAGCCTATTACACACCTAGGCTACATGGCATAGCCTATTGCTCCTAGGCTACAAACCTGCACAGCATGTTATTTTATTGAATGCTGTAGGCAATTGTAGCACAATGGTAAGTATTTGTGCATCTAAATCTATCCAAATATAGAAAAGATACACAAAAAATATAGCATAAAAGACTTAAATTGGCACACCTGCATAGAACACCTATCGCGAATGGAGCATGCAGAACTAGAAATTGCTCTGGTTTAGTCAGTGAGTGAATGTGAAGGCCTAGGACATTACTGTATACAACTGTAGACTTTGTAAACACTGTACACTTAGCCTACACAAAATTTATTTTATTTTATTTTATTTTTTTATTTTTTTATTTTTATTTTTTATACTTTAAGTTTTAGGGTACATGTGCACATTGTGCGGGTTAGTTACATACGTATACATGTGCCATGCTGGTGCGCTGCACCCACTAACTCGTCATCTAGCATTAGGTATATCTCCCAATGCTATCCCTCCCCCCTCCCCTGACCCCACCACAGGCCCCAGAGTGTGATATTCCCCTTCCTGTGTCCCTGTGATCTCATTGTTCAATTCCCACCTATGAGTGAGAATATGCGGTGTTTGGTTTTTTCACGAAATTTATTTTTAAAATAGTGTAATTGTACTACAACATTATGATGGCTACAGTGTCACTAGGTGATAGGAATTTTTCGGCTCCATTATAATCTTATGAAACCAGTGTTGTATATGCAGTCCATCATTAACCAAAATATCATATGGCGCTTGCCTGTATATGAAATGACGCTTATTTTACTCACCCTACACTTAGGTTAATATTAATGTGAAAACGATGCCTGTATTATAACTATCAAAAAATATTTTTATGAAAAAAATTCTGTATGTAGCTATGCTGCTGGTTATTTGGACACAATACTATTAAAACATCCTAAAAATTTGAGTCTCAAAGTAGTCACTATAGTTATGATATTCTTTAATGTACATGTCTTCATTTATATTAAGATGGATTTTATTTCTTCATTTATGTTGAACTGGGTTTTATTTCCCCTACCGAGTAGGAAAAAAGGGGGAGATTGGTTTTCTGTTTGATCCCTGGCTCTCTGCTCTGCACAGAGTAGGTACTCAAACTATTGATTTTGGATATGAGATCTGCAGGTGCCCCTTCTGTTAGTCCTTTTAGCTTCGGAAATCAGAGTTACAGCCCCCAATTGTTTCAGCTGTTTGTATTAAGTAGAAGGTAACAAATTAAAGCACATACCTCTTGCAGATAGAAGAGTGCTTATTCTAAAAGATCAAATTGCCTATGTCTCTAAGGGAACTATGTATCAAGTCAGATATCAAGACTTGTTCAATATCACTCGGAGATAGGGTTTGATTCATTTTTAAGATAACATTGTAGTCAGAGGCAGTAAGAATATTGTGCTACTTTTCCTATATTCATATCAAATTGCATCCCAGCCTTAATGTGGGAATCCTTTCAGCATTTTGTTTTGAAGCTCTGTGACAAACCAATGAACCAAACTGTTAATGCTGATATAGCCTCCCCTGCCTACTACAGGTAGGGTTCTTATTACAGTCTCTTATGGAGGCATGCTTCCATGTTAACCACCCCACCAAGCTAGGGGGCTAGCTAGGTTTTCATCCTGCACATTTTGGTGTCTCTAGACAGTGTTTCATGTACGTAGAAAATGCTCAATAAATGTTTGGTGATTGATGACTGGCAGAGTGAACATATACATTCTTTAATACAATTTTTGCCACAACGTTATTTGTTGTTGTCAATTTTTATAAAGAAGTATCCTTATTCTTTAAAATGGATTGCTCTCTCCACCCCACTTGCCCCTCCCTCCTCGATTGCCCCTCCCGAACCCCTTACTTTGCAATGCAATCAAGGCATAGATAATTTCCTCTCAGCCTAGAAGTGACATCCTGAGTTCCTTTGCACAACTGAGGAGTTGATGGAGTTCCAGTGAACTGAATACTTTCCATTAATCCATCCCAGAGAGATAGGTCATCTCTTTGTAGCATTGGTCTGTAGAAAAAAAATGAAGTGCCTGAGCAAGATACTGAATTTTAGCATTGCTTATGTGGGGGTGGGGGGTGTGGACTGCTCCATGGGCAAATACATTTCTGGTGTCCTGCCGTTCTTCTTGGGGTGTAAATTCACTCTTACCTAAGTATGGGGCAAAGTCTCTCTCAGTTGAAGCCCAGTAGATGCAGTTGATAAAACCGATGTTGAATCCCACAGTTTACAGAATTCTGAGATGTAAATACTGGATTTATCAAGTCAAATTGCATCTAATGATGAGTTGTGTTTGGCTTCTGAGAATCCACAGAAAATTATCATGTGTTTACCTAGGGTTACTTTCTCATGACTTTGTTCTCTTCTTTTCTTGTCTGTCTTCTCTCTCTGCCACATGACCAATTTGTTGCATTCAACTCTGATTTTAAAGGTTTCCATTCCGCTAACCGAAGGCCTGGACTTGATATCCATGTTGACGGATGATGCTACAATTGCCACCTGGAATAACGAAGGACTGCCCAGTGACAGAATGTCCACCGAAAATGCCGCTATCCTAACACACTGTGAGCGCTGGCCTCTGGTGATAGATCCCCAGCAACAGGGAGTTAAGTGGATCAAGAATAAGTATGGAATGGACCTGAAAGTCACACATTTGGGCCAGAAAGGGTATGTGAAGTTTGAAGAGACTGGCTTTCTGTTTACCTGCTGTGAAGTGGGTCTGATTTTTATAAAGGCGTGATGTTTCTTAGACCTCTCCACCACATTGATGTATTACAATTTGGTGCTATTTGTTTATCTGCCTGTTCATGTTTCATATAAAGTATCTCTGTTGAAAAGGCATTCTTGTTGGATGGCATCCAATTATCTGAAGAAGAGATAAGATTGAAGGTTAGAACAAACATTGTGTCTGTGGGGGAAAATATGTAAATTTTCTAAAGCCAAGAATGGATATATATTATATTCCTTCTCTGGAGTGTTTGGATAGTAACACAAGAATTGTCAAGGGTGCCTCCAGGCTTAATGATGTTTACGGTCATATTTCTAAATCTATACTCTGCCTATAGAAGGATCTTAACATGGCTACAAGTCCCAACATTGGGTGCCTGAAGTTAATTTATTATCTTAGTCAAGATTTACATGTCACTTTTGAGACCTGAATCTACTCCAGGAATTTCTGTTACTGAGTCATCATGATCATACTGTCTGATAGATAGAAAGCTGTCTTGTATGCAGTTGCTATTCAGTTAATGTTGAATAAATTATTTTAGAACTATGGATATTTCACTTGACCCTTCCATCCTCTTTTTATACGTAGAGTGAAATAAGAAATTTCTGTAGTTATACAAGTAAATGTAGTTCTTAGGCCAGGTGCAGTAGCTCATGCCTATAATCCCAGCACTTTAGGAGGCTGATACAGGAGGATTGCTTGAAGCCAGGAATTCAAGACCACCCTGAGCAACATAGTGAGACCCCCATCTCTATCAAAAAAAAAAAAAAAAAGTTGCCAGCTATGGTAGTGCCTACCTGTAGTCCCAGCTACTTGAGAGGCTGAGGCAGGAGGATCACTTGAGCCCAGGAGATTGAGGCTACATTGAACCATAAACATGCCGCTGCACTCCAGCCTGGACAAGAGAGTGAGACCACCATCTCTATTTTTTTTTACGTAGTTTTTGTTTATCTGAATACTTGGAGAAAATTATTTTTGGTAGGGAGATATTTTGTGGAGAGTAAGACCAAAATAAAATGATAGCTCACCATTTTAAGTGACTAAACTTAAAGGTTTAAAAAAAATAAAAGTTTGATCAAGTTTAAAGCATTTAATACATGAAACTTTACTTAAAAAAGACCCATCAAATGAATTTAAATGTATGATAGTTGGGTAACTTACACTTATTTCAACTACAGTTGCTATTACAAGCAACTAATCTATACATAGATTTATTAGTTCAAACTATTAAATTTCACTTTGAAAATATGACTAAAATGTATCTTAAAATCTCATCTTTAATTTCTGTGTAATCTAGTGGAAGGAAACTACTACTTTATAAAATAGTTTTCTCTAAGTTTGTCCCATTTAGAATATCTACATTAAATATAATTTGATCATTTAAAAATTTTTGAACATTTTGTGCCGATTTACATTTTATTATCTCAAATCCCACTGAATTTTAAGGTTTTTGAATGCCATTGAAACTGCTTTGGCCTTTGGTGATGTCATCTTAATTGAAAATCTCGGGGAAACGATAGATCCAGTCCTGGATCCACTACTTGGCAGGAACACAATTAAAAAAGGAAAGTAAGTATTCTTGGATTTTTAACATATATATCGTGCTAAATGATTTTCAGCAGCAGCATCTATTTCTTAGCTTCATAGTCAAGCAGTCTATTGAAATCTCAGTGATATTTCTGAGTTTCCATTTCATGCACCTACACTCCATGACCAAAGCAACTGCAACATTATCCAGACTTTCAGACTATTTATTTGATGGATTTAGATTTGTTTTATCCAATTCCTGATTTATAGGCCAAAAAATGTATTGTTATAAATCTGAGAATAGTTGCCTCTTTTTCAATTTATGCCAATGTTTCTCTAACTTCAGTAATTTGCAGAACACCTTGAATAGGGCTGCCTATCTACATATCACTTGTACCCTGTTTAATGTTTTTCTTTAATTAGATTTTAAATCCATTCACTATTTTTTAAAATCAGCATGGGTTTACTGTGCTAGCTCTGTTTTTTCTAATATACTTAAAATGTAACCATTCAGAAAAGGAGAGTTCATTAATGGGTCCCTGAAATCATCTCTTATGCCAACAGTATTGGATTGTCAACAACAGAGAAATAATTCCCCCTACCCCTCCAGGAGCTATATGTGACTTTCTAAGAGACTGCCATTCCCCCAAGACAATATACTTTCCAGAACATTCTCTCAGGGGCATTGAAGCCATTTCTGAGGAGTCATCATGTCACTTTCCTATGAATGTGTGAAAGGTCAGGTGCAGCAATTGTGTCTTCAATCAAGTCTGGATGGGCATAGGGGAAACTGGCACTCCAGAGACTCCTTATGCCTCTTCACACAACCAACATTCACTAGACTTAATTCACTGAATTTCCTTCCCTCTCTTCTTTTTTTCTTCAAAGATATATAATTTCAGAACTTCCCCCACCCTGTTCTTTCTTAACGCCCACGCTCTGCCTCTAAGGTATCTGTCCCCTTTTTCATCACTAGATTATTCTTGTCAATTTTAAGTGGAAATAGCCCTACATCAGGGTGACTAACTTCTTGGTCTCTAACTGATTAGTATGGTATTTATCATACAATCACTAAGTAAATCCATTTAGAGTGACTGACAACTTATAATTGTTTAATAAACCAAAATTTACCCAGGCACACATTTAGAACAATCTAACAAGCCACTTGACAAACTGCAACTCTTAACATAAATATAATTGTAGCTGTGTCTGATGTGTTAAAAATATAGTGTAAAATCTTGAATGTCACTGAAGTGAAATCCTTGTTATTAAGGTTCTGACTCTATTATAAAGACTTAAAATTTTTATCAGTGAAATGCATGTTCTCTGAGCTTCAATTTCAACTTTCAATAGCACAATTTAGGTGTAAGCAATTTGATGACTCTTATTACATATATAGTTGGATAATCAGAAATTTCCAAAGGCTGATAAATTTGAGTCATGATTCTCAGTATGGACATAGTTAACTATCAGTGAGGATTCTAGAGGTCTTCAATTTTAGAAACAGATTTTACATAGAGCTTCAAGTCTTTATCACAAAATATCAGGCCAGAACAATTTAATTCAAATTAATAATATTTACTGAATATGTACTCTCTGTTAAGCCTTGATGAATTGATCATATCATTCTTGCATTTCTTTTAAGGCCAAGAAGATTAAAGATAATCTGTTAAGAATGTAACAAATGGTGCTGATTGCATGCAGTTGTTACCTTAATCCTGGCTCCTAAACCCTTATGTGTGGGAACAACCACTTGTTTGAGGGTGAATCTCAACTCTCTATCATCAGCTGTTCCTCCTTCCCTCTTCATGCAGATGTTTTTAGACTATCTTCACCCAGAGACTATGAGTGCCAGTGGAGTCCTTATATATCCTGTCAGTCATTGAGTAAACCTTCTCTGAGCACTGCTATATGCCAGGTACTATACTGGGGGCTGCAGATTTAGTATGATAAGACACAGACCCTGCACTTGAGGAAGCTACACTTCCATAAGGAAAGATAGACCTATAAACAATCAGTGAATGTAAAGCAGAACCGTTGGTGTGGTGATAGACGTATACATGGCAAGGAGTTGTCAGTTCCATAGTGGAGACTTGGAAAGACTTCCTGGAAAAAATTACCTTTGATTACATTTTGTTTAATGCAAGACTCAAAAGTTAAGTAGGTATTTGTGAGGTAGACAAGTGGGAAAAGAGAATCCTGGACAGAGAGCCCTAATTTCAAATAGTAAAACACACAAAACAATCCAACAGCTTTGGGGAACTGCAAATAGAATCCAAATGGGTGGAGAGTCTGTGTTGGGGAGGAAGAGAGAAGGATGTGGACTGGGACAGATAAGACTGGAGAGGAGAGCAGGACCCAGAGCACAGACTTCCTTGGTTGATCCCTACGTTGGCCTTTTGCTATGTGTTGATAATTTCCAACCCCTCCTAAATACACTCAAGGGGCCTGTTTTTATCAGTGACACTAGTTGGTAGTACCAGTTGTTTTTAACTAAGGGACCATGCTTTCCTGGAGTCTCCATATTTTCACTTGAGAATCATGATCATAAGTCAGTGGGGAAGCTAGTAAGAACTCTTGAGCACACTGGAAGCAGTGTGATCAGATGAATGTTTCTAAAAGTATTGACTGAAGGGGCGTGGACCTAGAGTCAGAGTCTAGTTAGTAAATAATTGTAGTAATCCATTTGAGACATGGTATGAGCCTAAACTTAGGCAGTGACAGTGGAAAGAGTGGAGGGGACAAATCAGTGTGATATCAAGGAGTTAATACCACCAGTTTATGGTAATTAATTGGATATTATGGTGGGGAAAAAGGAAGATTTAAGGATGTTTTCTTCTGCCTTCTGTCAGGTAAATGATACTGTGCTTTATGGAGAGATGTATATAGAAATAAGAGTAAGTGTAGGGAAAGAACTAATAATTTCTCTTACTAGACATGCAAAGGTTGAGGTACTTCTTTAACACTCATTTCTAAAACAGAAGTCTAAAAAGCAGTTGGATATCTGAGTATGGAGCTTAGTAAAAGGATGTTGGTTGACCACGTAGATTGGGGAATATTTATCTGGAGAAGCAGTTATGCTATCATGGTGGATGTGATTATCTAGGGAGACTCTATACAGCCAGAAAAACAGAGGGTACCCTGTCTTCCCTCTGCTCTTTTCCCATGAGAAAAATGGGGACCCAGAGACATTAATTAATGTCCTCTTGCATACCTTATAGCTATATGAAGTTTATGTGAAAACCTAGTTTCTTAAACAGGTTTTTCTCTTTTTTATGTTTTTTAATTGCTACGTCATAGTTGTACATATTTTGGGGGTACCTGAGATATTTTGATACATGTATACGATGTGTGATGATCAAGTCAGGGTGACTGGGATATCTACCATGTCAAACACTTTTCTTTGTGTTGAAAACATTACAGTTCTTCTCTTCTAGCTATATTAAAATATATAATAAATTATTGGTAACTATAATTTTCCTACTATTCTATTGAATACTAGAATTATTCCTTCTAACTGTATTTTTGTACCCACTAACCAGCTTTTCCTTATCTTCCACCTCCCCCGCCAACTTCTCTTCCTGGCCTCTTGTAACCACCATTCTCCTCTTTGCCTCCATGAGACCCGATTTTTTAGCTCCTGCATATGAGTTAAGAAAATGCCATATTTTTCTTTCTGTGCCTGACTAATTTCATTTAACATAATACCCTCCAGTTCCATCCATGTTGCTGCAAATGACAGCGTCATTCCTTTTTATGGATGAATAGTATTTCACTGTGTATATATACCACAATTTCTTTACCCATTTGTATTCATCTGTTTTGCATTGCTATAAAGGAATACCTGAGACTGGGTAATTTTTTTTTTTTTTTTTAAAGAGGTTGATTTAACTCATGGTTCTGTAGGCTGTAAAGGAAGCACAGTGCCAGCATCTGCTTCTGGTGAAGCCTCAGGAGGCTCACAATCATGGTGGAAGGTAAACGGGGAGCAGATGTGTCACACAGCAAGAAAGGGAGCAATAGAGAGTGGGCAGGAGGAGCCAGGCTCTTTTAAACAACCATATTTCAAGGTAACTCATTCCCACAGGGAGGGAGGACACCAAGCCATTCATGAGGGATCTGCCCCCATGACCCAAACATTTCCCACCAGGCCCGCCTCCAACATTGATGGTCACATTTCAACATGAGATTTGGAGAGGACAAATATCCAAACTGTATCACAATTCACCCATTGTTGGACACTCAGAAGGGTTTCTTATCTAGGTTATTGTGAATATTGCTGCAGTGAACATGGGAATGCAGATACTTTTGCAATATACTGATTTCATTTATTTTGGATATATGCCCAGCAGCCATATTGCTGGATCATGTGGCGTGACCATGAGGAATCTCTATACTGTTTTCCATAGTGGCTATACTAATTTACATTCCCACCAACAATGTACAGGTGTTCCCCTTTCTCACATTTGTTATTTCTTGTCTTTTTGATAATAGCCATTCTAACTGGCATGAGACGGTACCTCGTTGTGGTTTTGATTAACATTTCTCTGATGATTAATAATGTTGGGCACATTTCGTATACCCGTTGGCCATTTGTATGTCTTCTTTTGAGAAAGATCTACTCAGATATTTTACCCATTTTTAAATCAGATTATTTGCTTTTTTGTTGTTGTTGTTGTTGCTATCGGGTTGAGTTCCTTATATATTCTAGTTATTAATCCTTGATCAGAAGGATAGTTTGCAAATATTTTCCCCCATTCTGTAGGTTGTCTCTTCACTCCATTGATTGTTTCCTTTGTTGTACAGAAGTTGTTTAGCTTGATGTAATCCCATTTGTATATTGTTGCTTTTGTTGCTGTTCTTTTTGAGGTCTTATCCCCAAAATCCTTTAACAAGCTTTTTCAAATAAACAGGCACTACTATCTTTTGATAGGGTTTTTATGAGTGCCATTTTACCAGTCTAACTCTTCCCCCCTCGGTTTTTTCCTAAGCCTCATTTATTTCCCCATCAATGTTTTGGAAACTATGTTTTTCATACCTACAGTTTCCTATAACATAGCCTAGGCCTTTCATTTCTTCTTGACACATATAATCCCCCCTCCTGTGATATGTTATTTTACTTAACTTTTCCTTTCACAGCCTAAATTCACTATATTTAGGATTTAACTGCTATTTAGCCAATAGCAGTTAAGTGTTAACTGGAAATTTTAATTTTCCTTATTTAACGTCTCCTTTACATAGTATATTTTCCCTGTGTCATTTTGCCATTTTTTTCTCCCCCTTACAATATGCTTAATTTTTTTCACTCATACATAACTTTAATTGATTATAATAAGTTCTTTATGCATAAGAATCATATACTATATGCCTTTAAAAAGGTGGTTAACCAAAACAAAAACAGAACAATACAAACATAAAACTTTTATTTCCGTTACTAGGTGGATTAGGTATTCAAATACTAGACAAAAACTAAATATGTTAGTTAAAATATTAAAAACACCTTTCGAAATGTGTTACTGAGTTGACAAAAAGAAAAAGTGCAACTAAAAAGCAGGAACTCCGAGAGACAAGGAACACCAAAGATGGTTTCCTTCTTCAGGGTGCCTGCTAAAACCTGATGACCTTGGGGTTCTCTTTTGATGATGTACAAAGCTTGAACAAGCCTAGAGCCTGTTCAGGATATGCAGTCTGCTAAGAGATTCCTGTATAAAGCTAGAGGACACACCTTCCGTTTAAGGGTAAATTTGTTAAAATTAATAAACACACACAAACAATTGCTAAACTGAGAAAACTTTCCTTTTCTAGCTTGGCACTGAGAAGAGGCAGAAAAAATGTCCTGTACTAGTTGCATCCTAGGAGGAGTATTTTGGGTTTTTAGGGTGTTTTAATTTTATTATTTAATACTGATACCTATAAAATACATAATATATGAAGTTATAAAGCATAATAAATTAGACATGTATCTGCCATTCAAATTATTGCCGATATCCTTTAAGCTACCTTTGTGCTCCCCTCCTTGACAATTCTGCCTCCACTTCCAAAGGTAGCCAATGTTCACATATTGGAATAATGTATCAGTTCCATAAAGCCTAACAGAGAGGACATAGTAAATATTATTTACTTAATATTTTTAATAACATACATAAAATATATTTTTAATTCAGTCAATAAATATGTATTTAGTCAAGTTTCTAGAATGTGACAGGCATATGAAGATCAAAGATCTGTCCCATTAAAAGATAAATAAAAGATCTAAATAGACATTTCTCCAAAGAACTACAAATAGTCAATAAGCACATGAAAATATGCTCAATATCATTAGTCATCGGGGACATGCAAATCAAAGACATAGGAAGGTGAAGATTCTGAATGTTGCTTATCACTTCATTGTTTTATTTAAAATAATGTTTTAACACGTGTGTATATTCTGAAACAACATATTCTTTTGGAGCTTTATAAAAATACCATTATGGTGTATATAGTTTAAAAGGACTTGATTTTTTCCCTCAATCATATGTTTCTAAGATTTAGTCTACATTGCTCCTTGTGGCTCTACTTCTTGCAAATTCATTACTATAATATTCTTTTTGAAACAGAGTCTTGCTCTGTTATCCAGGCTGGAGTGCAGTGGCGCGATCTTGGCTCATTGCAACCTCCACCTCCCAGGTTCAAGAGATTCTCCTGCCTCAGCCGCCCGAGTAGCTGGAATTACAGGCGCCTGCCACCAGGCCTGGCTAATTTTTGTATTTTTAGTAGAAACAGGTTTCGCCATGTTGACCAGGCTGGTCTCGAACTCCTGACCTTAAATGATCTGCCCACCTTGGCTTCCTAAAGTGCTGAGATTACAGGCATGAGCCACCACACCGGGTCTATTACTGTAATAATCAATGATATGACTATTCCTCAATTTATTTAGCGTTCTTATTGAAGGCCATTTTGGTTATTTTTAGATGTTTTGCTATTATGAGTGATGCTGCTATGAATATTACTGAATATTCATGTATACATCTACAGGTACACACATTCATGCATACAACTACAGGTACACATAGCAAGATTCTTCAGTGTTTATGTTCTGTAGTGAGATAGTTGGGTTGTAGAACGTATGCACAATCAACTTTAAAAGATAATGCCAAATTGTTTTCCAAAGTGTTTAGAAATGTACATGCTCACTAGTAGTATATAAGAATTGTGGAGTCTTTCAGAGAACTGAGAGAGACTTTTATGCTTCTGCTGTTTTTATAATCCAAAAGATTTCCCGCATTTAATACTATTAGCCACCTCTTCCTATGATGAACTATTCCTGCCTCCTTTTTTTTTCCCCCACTTTTATTTTTGAATGAACAAATTGAGGGCACTCTAAGCTTTCAAAATAGTTTTGTTACAAATGCTTAAAAAGTGCTTTGATGTTTGGGAGGCCAAGGCAGGTGGATCATGAGGTCAGGAGATCGACACCAGCCTGGCGAACACAGTGAAACCCCTTCTCTACTAAAAATACAAAAAATTAGCCGGGTGTAGTAGCGGGTGCCTGTAGTCCCAGCTACTCGGGAGGCTGAGGCAGGAGAATGGCATGAACCTGGGAGGCGGAGCTCGCAGTGAGCCGAGATGGTGCCACTGCACTCCAGCCTGGGCGAAGGAGTGAGACTGTGTCTCCAAAAAAAAAAAAAAAGAAGTGTTTTGATGGAATAATAGACATTAGAGACTCTGAAAGGTGGAGTGAGGGATAAGAAGTAACCTAATGGGCACAATGTATATTTTTTGGGTGATGGTTACATTGAAAGCACAGACTTCACCACCACACAATATATCCAGGTGACAAAGCTGCGCTTGTACCCCATAAATCTATAAAAGTCATTTTCTTAAAAAGCATTTTGAATAAATTTTGATATTTTTGTTATTGCATTATTTTTGCCTGATAAGAAGTATCTTTAAAACAAAATAAAGACTTTCTTATTTCCTCGTCTAACTCTTTAAAAGAAAGGAAAGAAACTAAAAAGTATTCATACATATGCAAAGTAGGAGATATGGTAAAATAAAAATTAGATTGGTACGAATAGGAATTATTTTTCCTTTTTCAATGCAATAAAAGTTGGGAGAAAATATAAAAGAAAATTAAGGGGAAAATGTTGCTATGTATTCATTTAATAATAGAGCTACTGATTTGCAGTGTTATAACAAGAACAGAAAATTTTTGAAAATTAATCTACATGTTTGTAAATTTTATAATGGATCTTCCTGTTTACCTCCAACAATGAACATTTTACTTGATTTCTCTATCCTCTTTTTTTTTTTTTTCCTATGTGACTATCTCTATATAACCTGTGGGTTTACAAACATTTTCCTTGGTATTGTAAAGACAAGAGATAGCATTGAAAAGAGAGAGCCAGGAAAACAACCTACAGGGACTGTTGAGCTGCCACATTCACCCAGAATGTCTTTATCATGTCCTCACACTCAGGTGGGATAACACCATCCTCCTTTGAGAAACTCACATCCCTCAGAAAGTTTTTGGCTATCAGTAGTGTTTTTGTTTATTCTAGTTCTATTTGTTTGGGGGAGTTGTTGTTGTTGTTGTTTTTTAACCAGTATTAGTTTATTCCTAATAATGAATGTCTGAGAAATGTTTGTGATAGATATAGCATAGTCCAAAAGTTGAAGTTCATTAATAATTGGAATTTTGTGGAGTATGAAGTAATGAATACTAATTACTCCTTTCATGTCTGACAGCTCCCTGTGGACCAATACATCAGCCCAGACTTTAATTTGGTTCAAGTAATGGTTTCATCAATAGCACATTAAATCTGTGTTTGAGAAGATATACAGGTGAACCTGGCCCACACAGTAGATACCACTGTCATAAAATGGCCACAGGCCGACAACAGCTGGGTAATTACAAATAATTAAATCCACCAAGCTCCAGACAATCCTAATTTTAAATAAAATATATTTTATATCAATCGACAGAAAATGTATCTGGAAAGATTTGTCAACATGTAATTTTTCCAAAGCAAATTTACTGGCTTACATATTAGAGAAGTTGCTGATCTGTGAAGCATCTTCATAAAATTCTCTTTACTCTTTCAAATACCCCTAAATATTATTGAATTTTTAAAAATATTATTTAAATATTATTATAATTTTTGAAAGACTGGAGTAACTACTGCAATATGTATTTCAGGTTGTTTTGGAGTATATACATATATTATTAAAAGGTATTTTATACTTCATTCTGTATTTTTCATACAATTATTATTTTAATAGTCTTAAAGTAGCATGCTCTAGAGGGGAACTTAAAATTGGCTAATAGAAATATTAACTATATGATTTAAAAAATTTATTTTTACAGAAATAGAGGGAGATGGCATTTTATATTTATTTATTTTATAATGACTAGATTTCCTGAAAGTTATGCTAAGTTTAAGAAGAATTGCTTTCAGTTAGCAGGTTTCCAGTTTATTAACTATTATTATGTTTCTGTTCTTGGAGTTGATGCCATGCAATTATAGTTGACTATAGATCTATTCAAATGAGGACTTAGGTGAGATTTAAGATAGAAACATGTTAAATTGAACCCTACACTGTAGTAGAATGTACTTTCTTGAGCTGGAAGCTTATGGATTTTTTTTTAATTTTTTTTGGTTTTTTTTTTTTTTGAGACAGACTCTTGCTCTGTCGCCCAGGCTGGAGTGCAGTGGTGTAATCCTGGCTCACTGCAACCTCCACCTCCCAAGTTCAAACAATTCCCCTGCCTCAGCCTCCCAAGCAGCTGAAACTACAGGCATGCGCCACCATGCCCGGCTAATTTTTGTATTTTTAGTAGAGATGGGGTTTCACTATGTTGGTCAGGCTGGTCTTGAACTCCTGACCTCAGGTGATCCACCCTCCTCGGTCTCCCAAAGTGCTGGGATTGTAGGCATGAGCCACCGTGCCTGGCCTAGCTTATGGATTTTAAATAAACTCTAGAGTTATGTAGTTCTCTCATTATTTCCCTTGCTGGTAAGAATAGATTTATTTTCAAGTTCATTCATGCTCTCCTATAATAGAATTCAGCATTCCAGTCTGTTCTAATTTCCAAATTCAAAATAAAATTTAATTGCCACAAATCTCCAACAGCTTTTCTATTCCTAAATTTAGTAAAGTTTTTTTTTCCTTAATAGTGTAATCTTTAGCATTTGCAGATAAAGCATTCTCACATTCAGTCATCTTGGTAATAGTTGTTTGACTTTATCTGAAAATAAATACCAAACAGGGCTTCAGATAAAGAATCCTCAGATTCTTTTATTTTCTTTTTAAAAAGCAATCTTCCAATAAAATAACAAACAAATGAAATTTTCTTTGTTTTTGATGCTACATTATGATGTTTAAATATGGATATGTTGAAGTGTGTGTAGGTGTGTATCAAAAGAGAAATAATCTACTTATGACTTTTTTTTTTCATTTTTCTGGGTTTTTTTTTTCCTGTACAATGTTACCTGGACTCGTGAAACACCAATGTTGTTGTTGTTGTTGTTGTTGTTGTTGTTGTTGTTGTTGTTGTTTAATTCTGGTTGAAGTTTGCTTTTATCTTAGAAGGACGTGTTGGTTATATTAACTGTATGAAGCAGCAAGACAATTAACTGATTTCTATTCAGGGTTTTCTTTCCTTCTTTTCCTTGAACGTCTTGCCAGCTGTGCAGCTTTCAACCAAAACCTTTCTTCGGGAAATGGGTTTGACCAACTTGCACAGCCCTTCCCGCTGAGGTTGCTAAGTAACAACTCCCCTCTTGTGGTTTGCTACGTTTGCTACACCTGATCTTTTCCGCTGCACTCTTGACTGTAGCTGTTGGAACTCCCAAGTCTAATCTAGAAGCTTTCAATTTTAAACAGCAGGATGTGCAGTAAGGCTTTTAGATGTCCATTGAAAAGTTTATTTCTTCTCCTAAATGTGTTTCCCCCCACCCCCTGCCAATTAGTAGGCTATATTATTTGCTTGTCTTAAAAAGCAGCTACTATCTCTTTACCTTGACAAAATGGCTCTGATGAAGCCTCCAGAATGGAATTTCTCCTATTCGGAGAACATGTTGGCTATCTGAATTGTCCAACTTAGAGTGAGAACCTTCAGTATAATAGTACAATATCTTAGGACATCTCTCTCCAAACAGCAGGTTTTGCAAATCTTTTGAAAACATTCCTACTGCAGCCATTTCTAATAAAGCCACTTCTAATGAAGACTCTGGTCTACCACAATAGTAAGTCTTGATTCCAAATTAAATATGTTGCTTTCCATGTTTGGTTTTAGATGGCAATGAAAAATAGTGATGGTGTTTGTTCAGGTACTCAGAGTATCTGATAGCTAAATAAATGCATTTTGGTTTTTATAATCAATACTGATGACATTTCCAACAGTAACTATACTAAATCTTGAGAACGATTCCAATAAAAGTAAAAGGGGCGTCATTCGTTTTCAGATGAAGATTTTAGAAATAAGAATTTCAGATAATAATCTCTAAATTGAAATTCTCATCTTGGTTATATTAAGATAATGGTTCCTCTCTCAGCTCACAGAGATTCTTGTTTTCAGGAAACTGATAATTGGGAACAGTGTTTGAATTGTTCTGTCACAGAAGTACTTTGAAAACTAGCCAAGAAATCATTCCCAAGTGTTTTTAACGTGATTTGCATAGCTATCCTCCAACAGTAACAACTTTCCGTGATTTGAAGAAGTTAGATATCTTTTTGTCCCAGGACACTCACTTTTTGGCTGGGTTTTGAATAAACATTGAAAGCATTTTGATAGTCCCAGTGTACCTGGCTTTTATGCATATCTGACGTATGAAAGGTTAATTTATAGATGATACATATTTGAAGATGGTTGTCATTATTATAAAATAATTCATTTGGTTAACTAGCAAACATTTTGGCACACTTAATACATTTTCTTTCCCTGAGAGCTAAACAATAGAAAACTTTCATATAAGTTGAATGATTTATTGTAAAAAATGTTATGAATTAATAATTCAATTTATGAATCTATTGACCAGAAATTATAGATCTCAGATGAGGATTTGATACTTCGGTAGTTGTTGCTATTCTCCTTCATAAACAAGGACAGAGTTTCTGACCAAAGACTAGCAGGGCGTGTGCTCTGAACTGTGTCTGTTGTTTTTCTCTAGTGGCAGTCAATTGTTACTGAGTTGATCATATTCTCTCAGTACCCTCTTGTGATAGAAAGTCAGGCAGGTTGACAGAGGCTGACATTATAGGCTGCCACTGTCAGAGCAAATTAACCTGCAATGTTATGCAGTGAAATGAACTTTATACTAGGAGTCTAGAGACCCAGGTTCTAGTCCCAGCTCTGCCTCTAAGCTAAGCCACCTTGGCCAAGCCATAAACTCTTTAGGTCCATAAAAAAAAAAATCAGTTGAGTGATCTCTAGTGGCTCTTCTTGGTCTAATATTATGCTCTGCTAGATGAAACAGCATGTTTTTTACTCACCCCATGTCCTAGCCAATTAAACCATTTGTACTCAGAAAAATAGGAGTATATATTATATTTATGTACTCATAAATATAATAGGTACTGAGTACAAATATATGGTATTTGTACTCAGAAAAATAATTTTATTTCTGTTCTGAGATTACTTAAGCAGCTTCTCATCTCCAAACCAGCAAATCTCAGCCAGTGGGAAGAGACAGAGGAGGAGCTCACTCCTGCAGAGGGATGTATAAAAATCCTAAGGGAGCAGCCCCATGCCAGATTTGGAGATTCACACCCACTTGACTCTCAGTGTGATGCGGTGACAAGGGCCAGTGTAATTTGTTCCTGTGGGGAGTGGAGCTGGAAGATGGATTAAGGTTAACCTCTGTTTTAAGAAAGTAGCCACACTTCCAAATTTTATGTTGCTCTTCACACCTGCTGTTGCTCCTATTTGAAATTTAAGTTCAAGAGCTCATAGCTACCTTCAGTGTTCTAGAAGTCATAACCTCTGGATTCATGTCTTTCACAGAAACAACAAAGTGATTCTGTTTGCTTTTCCCACCCCTCTGGTTAACTTTGTAGCTTTTTGATCCTTCAAGTCATGAGAGAACATTAGCAGTCTGTTTAATTTTCCCAGATAGGAAATTAACCAAAAATTAATTTAGCAGCAATGATAAAACCCACTGAGTCATTATATAATTTTTGCCTTTCAGAGATCATAAACACCCCAATTGAGTATAATTTACTATCCCTGGGAAATCTAAACATATCAAATAATGTTTCAGAGCAAGATGTAAAACCCAGTTTTATAGGCAGACATCCTTCTCCTTTCCAACAGCATGGCAGCATCCTCCCCCCCTCTATTAACCTCTCTTTTCACAGAGAAAATAACACCTATTCCCCAAGCAGATACATTTCTGCTTTTCAAACTGGAATCCTGTATGCTTCAGGATATACATAGATATGCAAGAGAGACACAGAGCGAGGAAGTCATCCATGAAGCATCTTATGGAGGTTAACTCAGATACTTGATTAAACATTTAACCAGTTAAAAGCTTCTGTTGGCCAGGCGCAGTGGCTCACGCCTGTAATCCCAGTACTTTGGGAGGCTGAGACGGGTGGATCACCTGAGGTCAGGATTTGAGACCAGCTTGACCAGCAAGGTGAAACCCCATCTCTACTAAAAATATAAAAATTAGCCAGGTGTGGTGGCAGGCACCTGTAGTCCCAGCTACTCGGGAGGCTGAGACAGGAGAATTGTTTGAACCCGGGAGGCAGAGCTTGCAGTGTGCTGAGATTGCACCACTGCACTGCAGCCTGGGTGACAGAGTGAGACTCCATCTCAAAAGAAAAAAAAAAAGCTTCTGTCACTTGCACCCAGAAGCAAAATTGCGAGAACCTCATGCTTCTTTTAATTGGGGCATTTAGTCCATTTACATTTAAGGTTAATATTGTTATGTATGAATTTGATCCTGTCATTATGATGCTAGCTGGTTGTTTTGCCTGTTAGTTGATGCAGTTTCTTCATATGTCGACGGTCTTTACAATTTGGCATGTTTTTGCAGTGGCTGGCAACGGTTGTTCCTTTCCATGTTTAGTGCTTCCTTCAGGAAAGGCCTGGTGGTGACAAAATCTCTCAGCATTTGCTTGTCTGTAAAGGATTTTATTTCTCCTTCGCTTATGAAGCTTAGTTTGGCTGGCTTGCCATTTGCTTGGTAAATATTCCTCCATCCCTTTATTTTGAGGCTATGTGTGTCTTTGCACGTGAAATGGGTCTCCTGAATACAGCACACTGATGGATCTTGACTCTTTATCCAATTTGCCAATCTCTGTCTGAGAACCTCATGCTTCCTGATGACTAGTCTCACACATTTATTCTTGAAAGCCTGGAGGAAGGAGCATCGTTATATATAGTGGCTAATTGGAAAAATTAGCTGCTATTGCTTTGAGAAGAGATTACACTAGCACCGTTAGCCAATGTGATCCTCTAGAGTGGCAGTGGACAAATGGCCTGTTTTGGTGCAACCTGGGAACCAAGAATGGCTTTTAAAGGATTGGAAACAAGAAGAATATATGGCAGAGATGTATGTGACCCACAAAGCCTAAAATATTTACTCTCTGATCCTTTTACAGGAAAATTTGTCAACCCCTGCTCTAGAAGGATTTCTTATTGAAGCCTGAACACCTGCTACTTTAAAAAATAAGTTAATCATCTTGCTGGTGATTTGTGCTGCTTCTCATGCATACGTGAATACACACACATAAACACAAACACATACACATACACCACACAAATCTCTAAATTAACCTGACTTCTTACCATAGTTCCCAATCCCATGACAGTGAACTGTCCCGTTGAACAATAACAAAAATTCTAGACTTCTCTGATTCAGTGTTCTTGACTTAAATTTACATTTTGTATTTGTTTAATTTTTAATTATAGGAATGTATAAATTCTCTTTTCATCAGGGAATATATGTTAGTGGTTGAAACATGAAGTTTATGAAGTATGAACATAAACCTGGTGAAAATTCTTAAGCAAGTGAGGAAATATTCAAACAACCTGAAATGATAGAAGGTGGTGACACACTGGAATTTCTCTGAGACTCTCCACAAGGGGATGAATGAATTCAACCCAAGGTAGAGTGGCAATGAAAAGATGACAGGATGTGCTGGGCACAGTGGCTCATGCCTGTAATCCCAGCACTTTGGGAAGCCAAAGTGGATGGATCACCTGAGGTCAGGAGTTCAAGACCAGCCTGGCCAACATGATGAAACCTCGTCTCTACTAAAAATAGATAAATAGATAATAATTAGCCCAGCATGATGGCACACACCTGTAATCACAGCTACTGGGGAGGCTGAGGCAGGAGAATCGCTTGAACCCAGGAAGTAGAGGTTGCAGTGAGCCAAGATCGCGCCACTGCTCTCCAGCCTGGGCAACAGAGCAAGACTCCGCCTCAAAAAATAAAAAATAAAAATAAATAAATAAAATAAAATAAAAAATCACAGGATGTACATAGAGGTGTATTTAAAATATAAGTTTTATTGTAGAGATGCAAATGAGTATAAATGTTGGTATCTCTTATGTGTGAGAACCCTAGGCCCTAATTACATGAAACCCTCACTCTTGAAATTTCATTTAAACGTCAGTCAATACAGCAAAACGATAATAATAGGGGACCTCAGCACCTTACTTTCAGCAATGGACAGAACATCCAGATAGAAAATCAAGAAAGAAACATCAGAGTTAAACCACACTCTAGACCAAACGGACCTCACAGACGTTTACAGAACATTCCACCCAGTAGCGCAGAATATACATTCTTCTCATCAGCAAATGCTACTTTCTCCAGGATAGGACATATGTTATGCCACAAAACAAGTCCCAACAAAATTTTTTTACGCAATTGAAATTATGTCAAGTCTTTTTTGTGACCACAACAGAATAAAACTAGAAATCAATAACAGGAGAAACTTTGGAAACTATACAAATACTTGGAGATTAAAAAATGTACTCCTAAACAACAAACGAGTCAAAAAGAAAAAGGAAATTAAAATAGATTTCTTGAAACAAAGAAAAATGGAAGCACAACATACCAAAACCTGTGGAACACAGCAAAAGCAGTTCTAAGAGGGAATAAATTCCTACATCGAAAAATTGAAAGGATCTCAAACTACCCATGGTTATGCCTCAAGGATCTAAAAAAGACAAGAACAAACTAAACCCAAAATTAGTAGAATAAAAGAAATAATGAAGATCAGAATAGAAAAAACAAAATACAGAATAAAAGAAATACAAAAGATCAACAAAGCAGTTGGTTTTCTTGAAAAGTTAAACAAAATCAGCTATAATTCCAACACTTTGGGAGGCCAAGGCAGGAGCGTCGCTTGAGGACAGAAGTTTGAGATCAACCTGGTCAACAGAGAGAAACCCTATTTCTACGAAAAATTTTAAAAATTATAAGATAAATTAGCCAGGCATAGTGATGCATGCCTGTAGCTCTAACTACTTGGAGGCCGAGGCAGGGGGATAGCTCAAGCCTAGAAGTTCAAGGTTGCAGTGAGCTATGATCACACCACTGCATACCAGTCTAGCACTCCAGCCTGGGTGACAGAGTGAGATGCTGTCCCAAAAAAACAAATAACATAAACAAGATCAGCAAACCTCTACTTAGACTAAAATTTTCAAAAGTTTCAAATCAGAGATGAAAAACAAAACATAACTGATACCACAGTAATAACAGACTATTATGAACAAGTATACGCCAACAAAATAGAAAACCTAGAACTGGATAAATTCCTAGACATGTATAACCTATCAAAATTGAATCATGAAGAAATAGAAAATCTGAACAAACTAATAATGAGAAATGAGGTTGAATCAATAGTCAAAAGTGTCCCATCAAAGAAGAGCCTAGGACCTGATGCATTTACTGCAGAATTCTATCAAACATTTGAAGAAGAACTAACACCAATCCTTTTCAGACTATGCCAAAAAAAAAAGAAGAGGGAGTTCTTCCAAACTCAACCTGAGTCCAGCATCACCCTGATACTAAAACCAGATAAGGACATACACAAAATTTATGGGCCAATATGCCTGATAAACATAGCTATAAAAATCTTCAACAAAATAAAACCAATCAAAATTCAACAGCACATTAAAAAGATCATTCACTATGACCAAGTGGAATTTATTCCGGGAATGCAAGAGTGGTTCAACATACACAAATCAATAAATGTGATACATCACATTAACAGAATCAAGGGGAAAAAACATACAATTATTTCAATCAACACAGAAAACAGCTTCGATAAAATTCAAGATCCTTTCATGAGGAGAATTCTCAACAAATTGTGTATAGAAGGAACATACCTCAAAACAATAAAGGCCATATATGACAAACCCACAGCTAACATATTAAACAGGGAAAAACTGAAAGCTTTTCCTGTAAAATCTGAAACAAGACAAGGATTCTCACTTCCACCACTTCTATTCAGCACAATACTGGAAGTTCTAGGCAGCAAGTAAGTAAGAGAAATAAAGGACATCCAAATTGGAAAGAAGAAAGTCAAATTGTCCCTGTTTGCAGATGACATGATTGTATATATAGAAAGCCCCAAAGACTCCTCAAAAAAAAAAAAACCGTTAGAACTAATAAACAAATTCAGTAAAGTTGTAGGATACAAAATCAACATACATAAATCAGTAGTGTTCCTATACACCAATATTATCTGAAAATTCAAGAAAGCAATTCCATTTACAAAAGCTACCAAATAAATAAAAAACCTAAGAAATTTAACCAAGGAGGTGAAAAATCCTTACAAAGAAAACTATAAAACATTGATGAAATAAATTGAAGAGGACACAGACTAATGGAAAGATATTTCCTGTTCATGGATTGAAAGAATTAACATTGTAAAACTGTCCATACTACCCAAAGTGATCTACACATTCAATGTAATCCTTATGCAAATACCAACGACATTCCTCACAGAAATAGAGAAAACCATCCTAAAATTTATATGGAATCAGAGAAGACTCCAAATAGCCAAACCAATCTTGAGCAAAAAGAACAAAGCTAGAGGCATCACACTACCTGACTTCAAAGTATACTGCAAAGCTGTGTCACCGAAAGAACATGGCACTTGCGTAAAAACAAACACATAGACAGATGAAACAGAATAAAAAACCCAGAAATCACACACTTATAGTCAACTGATTTTCAACAAAGTTACCAAGAATACACATTGTGGAAAGAACAATCTCTTCCATAAATGGTGCTGGAAAAATGATAACCACATGCAGAAAAATGAAACTAGACCCCTGTTTATCATCAGTGACAAAAATCAACTCAAAGTAGATGAAAGACTTAAATGTAATACCTGAAACTATAAAACTACTAGAAGAAAACGTTGGGGGAATGCTTTATAACGTTGGTCTGGACAAAGATTTTTGGGGTAAGACCTCAGAGGCTCAGGCAGCAAAAGCAAAGATAGACAAATGGGATTACATCAGACTAAAAAGCTTCTGCACAACAAAGGAAATAACCAACAGAGTAAAGAGACAACCTCAGTGGGAGAAAATATGTTCAAAATATGCCTCTGACAGTCAAGAGCTTAATATCTAGAATATATAAGGAACTCAATTTAGTAGCAAAAAAATAAAAAGAAAAGGATGTGATTCTAAAACAGGCAAAGGACTTGAATAGACATTTCTCAGAAGACATACAAATGACCAACAGGTACATGAAAAATATTCCACATCACTAATTATCAGGGAAATGCAAATCAAAACCACAATGATCTATCATTTCACCCCAATTAGAATGGATATTATCAAAAAGACAAAAAATAACAATTGCTAGAATGGATGTGGAGAAAAAGGGATGCTTATACACCATTGGTGGAAATGTAAATCGGTATAGCCATTATGGAAAAGAGTGTAGAGATTCCTCGAAAAACTAAGAACTACCATATGATCCAGCAGTTCTACTATGATGTATCAAAAGGAAATGAAATCAGCATGTCAAAAAGATATCTGCACTTGCATGTTTATTGCAGCATTGTTCACGTTAGCCAAGATCTGGAGTCAACCTATCAACAATTGAATGCATAATGAAAGTATGACATGTATACACAATGGAATACTACTCAGTCATAAAAAAGAATAAAATCCTGTAATTTGTGGCAACATGGATGAACCTGGTGGGCATTATGTTAAGTGAAATAAGTCGGGCATAAAAAGACAAATACTGCATGCTCTCATTCATTTGTGTTATCTAAAAAAGCTGATCTCAGAAGTAGAGTAGAAAAATGGTTACCAGAGGCAGGAGAGGTAAAAGAGGGGGGATGGTGAGGAGAGATTGGTCAATGGTTACAAAATTGCCCATTGATCATTTTAATAGATCATTTTTACTTTTTTTGGTAACACCATTATCAAGATATAATTTACATACTATATACCATTTGACCACTTGAAGTATGCAATTCAGTGGTTTTTAGGAGGAATACATTCTGGTGTTCTATAGCACAGTAGGGTGACTATAGTAAACAATATTATAGTGTATATTTCAACATAACTAGAAGAGAGGATTCTGAAGATTCCCACCACAAAGAAATGATCAATGAGATGATGGATATGCTAAATACCATGATTCGATCATTATACAATGTATACATGTATTGAAACATCTCATGGGGCCCCATAAAGATGTACAATTATGTGTCAATTAAAAACAGTTTTTAAAAAAGTCAGTCATACAAATCCTGAAGGTAGGCTGAGTCAAAAGAACTAGCCGTGAACTATACAGTGAATAGCACTAACAAAGATTTTCTCAAAGCTGCTTGTGAGATCATTTTGGAAATCCTTGGAAAGAGGAAACTCAAATAATAGAAGAAATTTTGATGATGCTCTCCACTGTAGACATATTTGAATAGATTGTCAGTCAAAAGAGGCAGGTTAATTTAGAAAGATGTCCTTATCAAACAAGATTATCCTGTGATACACATTGCTCTGCTCAAAAGACAAGCAGGAACCTCTGAGAAACTGTATTAGCATGGTAACTTACAGATTGATAAAAGCCCAAATGTTAATGATTTGACCTCTTGATAATTGTTCCATTTTTTTGGTAGCATCCTTATCAAGATATAACTCACATATTATATAATTCACCCACTCAAAGTGTGTAATTCAGTGGTTTTTAGTATATTCACAGAGTTGGGCCAACATCAACACAATCTGTTTTAAAATGGAAATTGCTGTATCTTTCTGTATTTATTTGCCTGTTCTGGACATTTCACATAAGTGGAGTCATATGTGATCTTTTTTGACTTCTTTCACTTTGTACATTTTCAGGTTTCATTTGTGTCGTAGCATGTATCAATACTTCATTCCATTCTATGGCCAAATATTAGGTCGGTGCAAAAGTAATTGTGGGTTTTTCCATGATATTTCATTGTTTGGATTTTTAAACTATCTATCTATCTATCTATTTATCTATCTATCTATCTATTTATTTATTTATTTATTTATTTATTTTTGAGACAAGGTCTCTGTTGCCCAGGCTGGAGTGCAGTGGCCTGATCACAGCTCACTGCAGCCTCGACCTCCCAAGGCTCAGGTAATCCTCCCACCTCAGCCTCCTAAGTAGCTGGGACTACAGGTGTGTGCCACCACACCATGCTAATTTTAAGGAATGGCCAAACCGCTTGCCAATGTGGTTGCACAATCTTATGTTCCCATTAGCAGTGTATGAGGGCTCCAGTTTCTCCGTGTCCTCACCAACACTTGTTACTGTCTTTGCTTTTTTATTATAGTCATTCTCATTGGTGTGAAGTGGTACCTCACTAAGGCTTTGATTTGCATTTCCCTGGTGACTAATGTTATTAAGCATCTTTTCATATGCTTATTGGTCATTTGTGTTTCTTCTTTGGAGAAATGTTTATTTACTTCTTTTACCCATCTTTCACTTGTACAGATGTTTGATCATTGTTTGCCTATCAAATTGTAGAAACATGACTGAATACATATTTATTGGCTGAATAGATGGAAGAATAAATCACTATATTAAAAGTTGATGCTGACCGGGTATGGTGGCTCACGCCTGTAATCCCAGCACTTTGGTAGGCTGAAGGGGGCAGATCACGAGGTCAGGAGTTTGAGACCAGCCTGGACAACATGGTGAAACCCTGTCTCTACTAAAAAATACAAAAAAATTAGCCAGGCATGGAGGCATATGCCTGTAATCCCAGCTACTCGGGAGGCTAAGGTGGGAGAATCGCTTGAACTCGGGAAGCGGAGGTTGCAGTGAGCCGAGATCATGCTATTACACTCCAGCCTGGGTGACAGTACGAGACTCTGTCTCAAAAAAAAAAAAAAAAAACAACTAATCCCAGCATTTTGGGAGGCCGAGGCGGGTGGATCACGAGGTTAGGAGATCGGGACCATCCTGGCTAACACAGTGAAACCCCGTCTCTACTAAAAATACAAAAAATTAGCTGGGCGTGGTGGCGGGCCCCTGTAGTCCCAGCTACTCGGGAGGCTGAGGCAGGAAAATGGCGTGAACCCAGGAGGCTTTCAGTGATCCGAGATCACGCCACTGCACTCCAGCCTGGGCGACAGAGCGAGACTCCACTTCAAAAAAAAAAAAAAAGGGACGTATGTACTGCACAGGTATATACTGGCTTGGGCAGAAGAGGGTTGCTAGCTGAATTGCTTATTCTCCTCTTGGAAAACAATTAAATAGTAGGAGGTACTGACAAGGTAAAAACAAATCCAAACTGAATAAAGTGAATAAATTCACCATTCAACTAATAGGGTTTTCAAAAGTGGCTTATCTGGCAGAATTTTTTCAAGTTTAGACACTTAATCAACAACTCTGAAGGTTTTTGTTGTCAGTGTAAGATCACTCTGCAGGGAAAACAACATTTGAGAATTAGATGAAGACAGTAGGTCATAAGTGTGATCAGTCCTTTGGGATTTTAAATTCATATTCAGGCAACAAAAGCTTTAGTAATGTAAGAAAATTTTAATTTTTAAATAGTCTTTACACATTAAAACCAGTTGTCTCATTAAAAATGTTTCCAGCCAAATAACACAGCCATGGTTCAGAGGCACTTTCCTTACCATAGACACAAGAGACCTAATCTCTGAGCAAGACACAATTATAAAACATCCTCCAAGAACCACAGAAAACATTGCCACTTTATGGCATTCTGGATATCACTCCTCAAATTAAAAATTGTTGCTAATATTGTGACATTTCGATAAAAAGGAGCCCTGTTTGAATGCGATAGAACATCTTTTCTTTAGAATTTACCCAGTTGTTCAAAATTGACAAATTCGGTGAAATAACATCTCACCCGGAAGTCAATGAGATAGGCAATAAATATTTTTTTCTCATGGCTATTTAAAATAATTTCAATTAAAATAATTGGGCTCTGGCTAATTTTCTATCATGACATCTATACAATTTAAATATTTTATACACTTAATAATGAAGAATCCAAAATTTTCATATGTAAGGTAAAATAGAAGACTGAGCCGAGACTGTTTGCTGCAGCCATGCCTCTAGGCCTCATAAGAAGTTTCACTCTAAGCAGCTTAGGCCACTTTGAGAAGTTCCAGTATTCGTGGTTTTGGCTTATCCGTCTCTTGCATGAATTAGAAAGCTCCCCCTTTACTAGATCCTCATAGCAGGTTCCTAGCAGGAAAGAGGCCATGAAGCTTATATGAAAACATCTCATGTACCCCATAAATACATATGATTACTATGTACCCTTAAATTAAAAAAATAACATGAATTAAGCTGGGAGTTTTGAATAGAATTAGCCTAGTGACTATTTACAGAAATAATTTTCAGAGGAAAGGGTTAAGTAGAGATGTTGAGGCAGACAAGGATTTGCAGTTACAGGAAGCCAATGCAGAAAGTATTGGAAAGTAATTTTTTAAATATATGTGTTTTGGGCCGGGTGAGGTGGCTCACACCTGTAATCCTAGCACTTTGGAAGACCAAGGTGGGTGGATCACCTGAGGTCATTAGTTCGAGACCAGCCTGACCAGCATGGCAAAACCCCATCTCTACTAAAAATATACAAAAATTAGCTGGGCGTGGTGGCATGCGCCTGTAATCTCAGCTACTCAGGAGGCTGAGGCACAAGAATGACTTGAACCCAGGAGCTGGAGGTTGCAGTGAGCCAAAATTGTACCATTGCATTTCAGCCTGGGTGAAGGAGTGAGACACTGTCACACACACAAAAGAATAGATGTGTTTTTAATATTTCATCTTTATAAAAATGAAATATTTTAATACATTATTTAACATACATAAGTATATTAAATACATACTTAAGATGCATTACACATATATATACAGATATACATAAACAGATACATACACATTTTATCTTATCCTTAAAGAACTGCAACATTTAATGTATGTTTAATCACAGAAAGTACAGCTGGCCCTGAAATAACATCCTTTCATGCTAATGTTGATGAGGGAAAAAAACATCACTTCCTGCTTGCTGGGACCACTGTCTGTGTGGAGTTCGCACACGTTCCCCATGTCTGCCTGGGTTTTCTCTTTTCCTCCTGTTTCCTCCCATATCCCACAACTGTGCATGTTAGGTGAGCTGGAATGTCTATATGGTCCCAGTGTGAGTGAGTGAGTGTGGGGGTGTGTGAGTGGCCCTGCCACGGGATGACATCCTGTCCAGGGCTAGTTCCCACCTGGTGCTCTGAGCTTCCAGGGTAGTCTCCAGCCACCCGTGAGCCTGAACTGGAATCAGTGGGTTAGAAAAGGAATGAATGAGTGAATAAAACTATTGTCAAATAAAAATTTGTAAATTAGATGATAATCATACAAATGCACGACACTAAACATTGCACTACAAAAGCCCTTCTCAAGCCTGCCAGATCTGTCATTGCTTTTGAACTGTGTGGTGGTAGGAGGTGCTGCTTAAGATTTTCTGCTTTGTACACATTTATTTCTCAATTTAACCTGCCCCCTCTATGCCCACCGTTTCTCACTAATGCACCAAAAATTGAATAAATAATTATCTTGTTTTTATTAACCTTTTTAAATGTATATGTAGCTCACATTTATTTCAGTGTTTAATATTAGAAGGGTTTGAGGCCTTTATTTAGAAGTTTGATGATGTTTTTGTGACCAGGAACATGCCATAGGAACTTCACTCTTGTGTATATCAATTAGTCAGTGGTACAACTGGTTTCTTCATATGTTGTTTTGCTTAAAGTCACAGTTTGCAAGTTTGTCAGTTACATCAAGGACTTACTGTATAATAATAAAAGCTAATATTTGTTGTTATAGGTCTTTTATATGATTGTATTTAATTGTTACAGTGACACTATGAGGTGAGTACTATTATTGTCAATATTTCACATATGAGGAAACTAAATCATGTAGAGATTTGGTGGGTGATTGCTGATCCTGCTATAGTTTAGGAAATTTGGGAGTAGCTGAAAAATTCTCAATCACCTGAGCTTCTGGCCAAGGTCCATTATAAGAATACAGGAATGGAATGACACCGTAGTATCAGTTATGGGTCATAGGAGTCTCCTGAAAGTCTGTGTTTTGCTCCGTTTAGGTATATCAGGATTGGAGATAAAGAATGTGAATTTAACAAGAACTTTCGCCTTATCCTTCACACAAAATTGGCAAATCCTCACTATAAGCCGGAATTACAAGCTCAGACAACTCTCCTCAATTTCACAGTCACAGAAGATGGTCTAGAAGCCCAGCTGCTGGCAGAGGTTGTCAGTATTCAAAGGCCAGATTTGGAGAAACTTAAGGTAAAAATGTTTACGTCACCACCAACACTTAGTCGGCATTTGCTTTGCACAAATCATAGTGCTAGACATAGAAGTATAAAATAGGATTCCTGCCCTCTAGAATCTTGCAATCTAATTGGGAAAAATAAGTATACATGTTAAAAGTTAAACAATTCAAAGTTGCTCTTCATAAATGCTAGATTGTTATGTTTATGCCACACGTAGGAGATAGGGTGTCTCTGGATCTTGTTTGAGGGCAAACAAAGAGGCATACGAGTCATGTAAAATAGAGGTATGTGCCCAGGTATGTTGGAATGTAATCGACTAATTTAGCCTGGGCTAAAGAATGAAAAAGAGATATAGTGAAGCAAGCTTGGAAAAATTAAGGACCTGGTAGCTAGTTGTGACTAGTATTCAAAGGGACATTTATGGCCCTAAGTATATTAAGAAACAATGCTGAAAATAATTAAATTTAGTGTTATATACAGAAAACAAAGCAACATAGCCTTAAAATGTAGAAGAAAGGCAATAATAAAGATAAAATCAGAAAATACTGACATAGAAAATAGAAAAGATTAACAAAATAAAAAAGCTAGTTCTTTGGCAAGAAGGGGTGAGGAAGTGATATAGTAGATATACTTCCATAAGGACTAGTGAAGAATAAAAGATAAAAGGCAAGTAAGAGAAGACAAAGGCATATAACTACACACAGATTAAAAACTATAAAGGAATGCTATGCTCAGGTTTTTTTTTTTTTGGTTTTTTTTTTTGAGACAGAGTCTTGCTCTGTCACCAAGGCTGGAGTGCAGTGGCATGGTCTCAGCTCACTGCAACCTCTGCCTCCTGGGTTCAAGCGATTTTTCTGCGTCAGCCTCCCGAGTAGCTGGGACTAGAGGCATGCACCACCACACCCAGCTAATTTTTGTATTTTTAGTAGTGATAGGGTTTCACCATATTTGCCAGGCTGGTCTCAAACTCTTGACCTTGTGATCCTCCGGCCTCAGCCTCCCAAAGTGCTGGGATTATAGGCATGAGCCACCACGCCCGGCCATGCTGTGCCCAGCTTTCTAACAATATATTTGAGTATTGAAACGGTGATGTGAAAAATAAAAAGAATTTATGTGCTAACCTGGGCAAATTTGGCAATAGTGTGTCTCAAAAATTTAAATGAGATATATTAAGAATTAAAACAAGGATTTATATTTCAGATGTTAGAGATTTATGGCCTACATTTTGGAACTTGAAAAGATTTCTTCACACAGATGAACAACATTATTCATATTTTGAAAAAGTAAGCTAGAATACTTTTTCTTAGTATAAATCAGGGGTCTGCAAACTGTGGCTTCCATGCCTAATTTGGCTTGCCACCTCTTTTTGTTAATAAAATTTATTAAAACACAGCCATGGCCAAACACAGTGGCTCATACCTGTAATACCAACACTTTGGAAAGCTGAGGCTGGATCACTTGAGGGTAGATCACTTGAGGCCAGTTTGAGACCAGCCTGGCCAACATGGCAAAACCCCATCTCTACTAAAAATACAAAAAATTAGCCAAGTGCGGTGGTGTGCAACTGTAGCCCCAGCTACTGAGGAGGCTGAGGCACAAGAACCACTTGAACCCAGGGGCAGAGGTTGCAGTGTGCCAGGATAGTGCCACTACACTCCAGCCTGGAGGACAAAGCAAGACTCTGTCTCAAACAAAAACAAACACAAACAAAAAACGGACTTGTTCATATATTTACATATTGTCTATGACTGCTTTTGCACTATAATGGCATAGTTGAGTAGTTGCAACACATACCTTATGGCCTACAAAGCCAAAAGTATTTATTATCTGGCCCTTTCCAGAAAACGATTGCCACCCTGGTATAAATCAGTGGTTCTCAAACTGGGGGTCCTGGAACAGCAGCATCACCATCAGCTGGTGCTGATACAAATACACTTTAAATGCAAATTATCTGGCCACACCCCAGATCCCACTCAATGAGAAACTCTGGTTGGGGGTCCAGCAATCATGTTTTACTAAGCCATGCAAGAAATTCTGGTCCGTGCTCATAGTCTGTGTGAGGCTGCTTTACTTGGATTTGCCACTGCAGCAGTTGCCATGTAGGCAAAGACAGCCATGGGATCAAGGCTGGGTATGAGTGGATATGGTTCCCTGAGGCCTCCTTACAAATGTGCTCACATTCAGTGGAACTGCAACATGCCAGGAGTGAGTCATCCACCAAGTCAGAGTTCAAAGGACCACTGGCTTGCTGCCTTGTGTACTAATTGCCAAGCTGGATCAGGGACCGTGTCTGTAATCAAGGCACTACCAGACCATATAAGAAAATAGTATTTTTTTTTATGTTAGCATAAAAAAGTTGCAGGAGTTCTTGTGTTCTGAATGTCAGACTCTTACTGGATCTGTGACTTAAAAAAATTTTCTCCCATTCTGTGGGCTGTCTTTTCACTTTCTTGTTGGTGTCCTTTGAAGCACAAAAGTTTTTAATTTTGGTAATGTTCAGTTTATCTATTTTTTCTTGCTTGTTTTTTGGTATCATATCTAACAAATCATTCACTGACAGTTTGTGAAGATTTGTGTTTTCTCTTAGGAGTTGTGTAGTTTTGGTTCTTACATTTAGCTCTGTTGTATATTTTGAGTTAATTTTTGTACATGGTGTGAAGTAGGGGTCCACCTTCATTCTTTTACCTGTGGCTATCTAGTTGTCTCAGCACCATTTGTTGAAAAGACTATATTTTCTCCCTTAAGTTGCCTTTGATCCTTGTTAAAGATCAGTTGGCCATATTTCATATGAATAGATCAGTTGGATCTATTCATATTTCTGCATTCTCTGTTTCATTCCATTGATCTGTTTGTCTATCCTTTTATCAATATCACACCGCCTTGATTACTGTAGCTTGATAGTCTGGAAGCCAAGTAGTGTCCATTCTCTGACTTTGTTTTTCTCTATATTTTTGATGATTCTGGATCTTATGCTTTTTAATATAAACTTTAGAATCAGATTTTCAATATCTATAAAATAATGTACAGGTATTTTGAATAATATTGTATTGAATTTCAGAAAGGAATGACTTAACAATAATGGCGTAACAATATTCAGAATGGCTTAACAATATTGAGACTTCCTATTCATGAACGTGCAATATCTCTCCATTGTTTAGATCTTTGATTTCTTTCATCAGAGATTTCTAGTCCTCCAGACAGATCTTCAACATACTTTGTGAAATCCATACCTAAGTGTTTCAGTTGTTTGGTACTAATGTAAATGGCATTGTGTTTTAAATTTCAAATTCCAATTGTTTAAAGCTGGTGTATAGAAGAGCAATGGCTTTTGTATATTAATCTGTATCCTGCAAATGTGCTATACCTGCTTATTAGTTGCAAGAGGCCTTACATTCATACTTTGGGATTTTCCACATAGATTATCATGTCATGCGTGAACAAAGACAATTTTTTGTTCTTCCTTCCCATTCCATATACCTTTAATTTCCTTTTCTTGTCTTAATGCATTAGTTAGGACTTCTAGTACAATGTTGAGTAGGAGTGGAACCTTGCCTTGTTCCTGATCTTAGGGCAAAAGCATCTAGCTTCTCACCATTAAGTACAATGTAAGCTATGATTCTCTTCTTTTAGATCTTCTTTATCAAGTTAAGAAAGTTCCCCTCTATTTCTAATTTGCCGAGAGTTTTTTATCATTAAATTACTGTTAAATTTTATCAAATGTTTTTTCTGCATTTATTGATATGACTACATTTTTCTTCTTTAGCTTGTTATATATCATTACTTCACTTTTGAACCAGACTTGCATATCTGGAATAAATCCCACTTGGTCGTGGTGTTTAATTATTTTTGTACATTGTTGGATTTGATTTGCTAATTTTTTGAGGATGTTCACAACTATGTTTATCAGAGATATCGGTCTGTAGTTTTTTTGTTTTTTCCTGTAATGGGTTTATCTGGTTTTGGTCTTAGGGTAATGCTTGCCCTATAGAATGAGATAGGAAATGTTCCCTCTGCTTCTATTTTCTAGAAAAAATGTAGAGAATTGATACTATTTCTCCCTTAACTCTTTTCTTCCAGTGAAATCATCTGGACCTGGTGCTTTCTGTTTTGAAAGGTTATTAATTATTGAGTTAATTTATTTAATGCATATAGGCCTTTTCAGATTATGTATGTATTTTTGGTAGATTCTGCCCTCCAAAGTATCAGTTCACTTCATCTAAGTTATCAAATTTGTAAGCATATAATGATTTATAAGATTCTTTTATTATCCTTTAATATTCATGGAATTGGTATTTATGCCCCTCTTTCATTTCTCATACTAGTAATTGGTGCCTTCTCTTGTCTCTTGGCTAGCCTAGCTAGAGTATTACAAATTCTGTTGATCCTTTCAAATAATCAGCTTTGGATTTTATTTTCTCTATTGATTTTCTGGTTAAAATGTTACTGACTTCTGCTCTGATTTTTATTATGTATTCATAAGCTTGCATTAGGTTCACATGGCTCCTTTATCTAATTTTCTAAGGTAAAAGCTTAGATAAATACCTTTAGGTTTTCTTCTCTACTTTTCTAATATATGCATTCAGTGCTATAAATTTCCCTTTAACCACTGCTTTTGCTGCATCTCACAAATTTTGATATGTTGTATTTTTGTTTGCATTTATGTCAAAATATTTTTAAGTTTTTCTTGAGACTTCTTCTTTGACCCATGTGTTATTTTAAACAGTGTTGTTTAATCTCCAAATATTTTTGAATTTTAAGCGTTCTGTTACTGATTTCTTATTTAATTTTGTTGTGGTCTGGAACATACTTTGTATGATTTCTATTCTTTTAAACCTTTTTGGTGTGTTGCTTGGTCCATCTTGGCAAATGTTCCATGTGAGCTTGAGAAAAGTGTATATTCTTCTGTAAGTGGATGAAGTAGTCTGTCAGTGACATTCGATCCGGTTGATTGATGATGATGCACAGTTCAACTATATCCTTGCTGATTTTTTGCCTGCTGGATCTGTCAATTATGATATAAGGGTTTTGAATTGTCCAGCTATAAATTGTGGACTTGTTTATTTCTCCTTGCAGTTCTTAGTTTTTGCCTTCTGTATTTTGACACTCCATTATTAGGTGCATACACATTAAAGATTGTTATGCTTTCGACCGAGTGCAGTGGCTCACGCCTGTAATCCCAGCACTTTGGGAGGCTGAGACGGGCGGATCACGAGGTCAGGGGATCGATACCATCCTGGCTAACATGGTGAAACCCCGTCTCTACTAAAAATACAAAAAAAATTAGCTGGGCGTGGTGGCGGGTGCCTGTAGTCCCAGCTACTCGGGAGGCTGAGGCAGGAGAATGGCGTGAACCCAGGAGGTAGAGCTTGCAGTGAGCTGAGATTGCGCCACTGCACTCCAGCCTGGGTGATACAGCGAGACTCTGTTTCAAAAAAAAAAAAAAAAAAAAAAAAGATTATTATGCTTTCAGGGAGAGTAGACCCTTTTATTATGTAATGCACTTGTTTGTTCTCAATAATTTTTCTTATTCTGATAACTACTTTGTCTTAATATAGCCACCCCAGCTTTCTTTCGATTAGTGTTAGCATGGTATATCTTTCTCCATCTCTCTCTCTCTCCTTTTAATTTGTATATTTAAAGTGGGTTTTATAGACAGATAGGTCTTGTTTTTTATCTACTATGTCAATATAATTCACATTTAAAGAGATTGTTGCTATAATTAGATCAGTATCTACCATATTTTTATTGGGTTTTATTCATTATACTTGTTTCTCACTAGTTTTGTCTTTTTCTCTTCTTTTGCCATCTTTGGTTTTAATTGAGCACTTTCTATGATTCCAGTGTCTTCTGTCTTAGCTATATATATTGGGTGCTCACTCTCGCTTGCTCTCTCTCTCTGTATATATAGCTGTAATATTTATATATTACAATATGATGTATGTATTTTGTATTTGTAATAATTTTTCTTTTCCTTCCCTTCTGCCTTCTTTGGTTTTAAGCATTTTATATGATTCTAGTATCTCTTCTCTCTTAGCAAAATATATTGCTATATGTAAGTACAATATAAATTGTATTTCTTTTAAAAATTTTTTTAGTGGTTACCTTAGCATTTGCAATATACATTTACAACTAATCTAACTCCATTTTCTTTTTTCTTTTTTTCTGAGATGAGGTTTCACTCTTGTTGCCCAGGCTGGAGTGCAGTGGCACAATCTCGGCTCACTGCAACCTCTGCCTCCTTGGTTCAAACAATTCTTCTGCCTCAGCCTCCCGAGTAGCTGGGATTACAGGCATGCACCACCGTGCCCAGCTAATTTTGTATTTTTAGTAGAGATGGGATTTCGCCATGTTGGTCAGGCTAGTCTCAAACTCCTGACCTCAGGTGTTCCACCTGCCTCGGCCTCCCAAAGTGCTGGGATTACAGGCATGAGCCACGATGCCCAGCCTCTAATTCCATTTTCAAATAACACTACTGCCCCATTGGTAATGCAGTTATCTTTTAATAGACTATTCTCATTTCCTCCCTCTCATCCTTTATAACATTGCTGTCATTCATCTCATTTATCCATAAGTTATAATCACTGACTATATGCTATTATTACTGTTTTGAACAGACAGCTCAATTAATAAACTAACATTTTATCTTCATTTACTCCTTCTCTAGTACTCTTTCATTCTTTACATAGATGTGAGTTTCTGACCTATGTCATTTTTCTTCTCTATGAAGAAATTTCTTTTTAACATTTCTGGTAAGGCAGGTCTACTGACAACAAAATCCCTCAGTCTTCTTGGTCTAGGAAAGCTTTTATTACACTTTACTTTTGAAGGATAATTTTATAAGATACAAAATTATTTGTTGATTGTTTTTTTCCTTAAACATTTTAAATATTTTACTCAACTCTCCTTTTTGCATAGTTTCTCAAGAGAAGTTCCATGTAATTCTTATCCTTGTTCCTTCATAGATAAGGTAATTTATTTCCTGTGGACTCTTTCAAGATTTTGTCTTTGTCTTTGATATTATGTGGTTTGAATATGAAATGACTAGAGGTTGATTTTTTGGCATTTATCCTGCTTAATGTGCTATGGGTGTCCTGGATCTATGGTTTGGTATCTTTCATTAATTTTGAAGAATTTTTAGCTACCATTATTTCCAATCTTTCTTCTGCTCATTTTTTTTCTTTCTTCTCCTTGTAAGCATCTCACAGTTCTTGGATATTCTTTCCTTTTTAATTTTTATTCTTTTTTTTTTCAAGTATCTACTGACATATGTCTAAGCATACTGATTCTTGTCACTGTGTCTAGTTTACTCATGAGCCCATCAAAAACATTCTTCAGCCGGGCACGGTGGCTCACACCTATAATCCCAGCACTTTGGGAGGCCAAGGCAGGCGGATCACAAGGTAAGGAGACTGAGACCATCCTGGCTAACATGATGAAACCCCATCTCTACTAAAAATACAAAAAATTAGCCAGGTGTGGTGGCGGGAGCCTGTAGTCCCAGCTACTCGGGAGGCTGAGGCAGGAGAATGGCGTGAACCCGGGAGGCAGAGCTTGCAGTGACCCAAGATGGCACCACAGCACTCCAGCTTGGGCGACAGAGGAGACTCTGTCTCAAAAAAAAAAAAGAAAAAGAAAAAGAAAAAAAAATTCTTCATTTTTGTTAGGTTGTTTTTTATTTCTAGCATTTCCTTTTCATTCTTTGAGTTTCTATCTCTACTTACATTGCCCATGTGGTCTTGCATGGTGTTCACTTTTCCATTAAACCCGTTAGCACATTAAGTAGTTATTTTTAACTCCCAGTTTGGTAATTCCAAAATTTCTGCCACATCTGAGTCTTGTTCTGAGGTTTGCGTTCTGTCTTCTTTTTTTTTTTTTTTTTTTTTTTGCTTCTAAGTATACCTTGTACTTATTTGTTGAAAACCTTGAAAACCAGACATGATGTATTAGATAACTGTCACAAAAGTAAATAGCGGTTTAGTGTGAGGTTTTATGTTTCTAGGGCTAGGAGTTAAGGCTGTGTTTCATGTTCATTTAGCTTCAGTTTTACCTGGTGTCCTTGTTTTTGTCTCCCTTGTTGTCCTTAGGTTTCCCTAAAAACTGATTTTTAAATAGAATCTGTGCTTTGCAAATCTCTCAATTATAATCCACTGATATTATACTGGAGTCTGTCAATGTGTTGGTAAGATATTATGGAGGGGAACCATTCTTTTATCTTATAATTAAATCTCACGGTTTTTTAGGAGCCCTGAATCACTGGGATGTGTCCTTCAGGAGAGTTACTTAGCCTTTTTTAAAGGACAGGAATTCTGCCTTCCCCAGTGATATGGTTTGGCTATGACATCACCCAAATCTCATCTTGAATTGTAGTTCCCATAATCCCCGTATGTTGTGGCAGGGACCCAGTGCGAGGTAACTGAATCATGGGATTGGTTTCCTCCATGCTGTTCTTGTGATAGTGAGTGAGTTCTCGTAAGATCTGATGGTTTTATAAGGGGCTTTTCCCCCTTTGCTGGGCACTTCTCTCTGCTGCCGCCAAGGAAAAAAGGACATGTTTGCTTCCCTTCCACCATGATTATAAGTTTCCTGATGCCTCCCCAGCTATACAGAACTATGAGTCAATTAAATCTCTTTTCTTTTTAAATTACCCAGTCTCAGGAAGTCCTTTATCGCACCTTGAGAACAGATTAATACATCTAGGTCATATTAGGCACTGGCCAAGTAGTTTCCCTTGTGGGCAGGCTTTGGTTAAGGAGAACAGAAAGTTCTGGACATATTTAAAATGGTTACTTTCCCTCTGAGCTTATGTCATAATGGTTACTTTTCCCATCCTTGGCCCAGAGCTGGTGTAGATTTTATCTGACCTTCACTGTAAGAACCGGATGGCGTTTCCTGGAGGTAAAACTCAAAGAAGTGTAGAGACTACGAAGACTGGGCCCCTCTGAAGTTTTAATTCAAGCTCTACTTGCATGTCAGTGTTCCCGAGAAGCTGTGATTCTCTGTGTTTGCCTGTTTTTAGGATGGCAATTTGTCCTGTGACCTCCGTTCTCTGATGTATGTAGGAAGAATTGTTGATGAGTTTTTTTCCTATTTTGAGAACGGAAATGAGACTTCTAAGCCTTTATATGTCTGAGCAGAAACCAGAAGTTTCTGATGTTTTCTTAAACAGATTCTTCCTGTGGTTCATGATGTTAAATTATTGTTAAGCGTTTATACTCTGCGCCCTGGAGTGCAACTAGATCTTAACATACCTTCTGAAGTTTTTTAAAGAATTCTAAAAATTATGATTGGTATGATTTTAATGTTAAGGTTGTTTTTTAATATACTGATTCCATGAAATTTGTGATTAAGGAAACTCTGGTTTAAAAACATGTACTTGTCCAGGCGCAGTGGCTCACGCCTGTAATGCCAGCACTTTGTAAGGCCTAGGTGGGTGGATCATTTGAGGTCAGGAGTTCGAGACCAGCTTGACCAACGTGGTGAAACCCTGTCTCTACTAAAATACAAAAAAATAGCTGGATGTGGTGGCAGGCACCTGTAATCTCCGCTACTCGGGAGGCTGAGGCAGGAGAATCACTTTAACCCAGGAGGCACACATCGCAGTGAGCCAAGATCATACCACTGTACTCCAGCCTGGGTGACAGAGCAAGACTTCCTCTAAAAAAAAAAAAAAAAAAAGTACTTAACCACCATTTCCCACACTTTTCTTGGTTTTTATTAGTTGGTATTGACAAAGCACCAAAATGATTTTAAAATTGAGCTCAAGTATCTGGAAGACGATCTCCTTTTGCGCCTTTCTGCGGCAGAGGGAAGCTTTCTGGATGACACCAAACTGGTAGAGAGATTGGAGGCAACAAAGGCCACTGCGGCAGAGATAGAGCACAAGGTAGGAAGGGCAGAGGATGCCTGGCAGATTCTAATGGTCTGTTCGAATGAGACATATGGGGTGGGCACTGTAATCAGACTTGGTAATTCCTCTAAGAGGACCAGTGTGTGGAATTCAGGTGATTTAATAAGCTGCAGGTGGACTGTGTGGGATTGTAAATGGAGATGGAGATGGTTGAATGTGTGCTTCTCCTAATTCCATAGAGATCTCATTCAACTTAGACACTGTCCGGCTATTATTTTTCCTGGGTGACCAAATGTGAAGAAAGCTGAGGCCTGCTGGCTTCTATGGCTGAAAATCTGAAAAGCCTTAGCATCCGGCTCTTCCAAACTCATATTCTACAGTTTCTCTGCAGGTTCTCCAAGCTGTTGGACATTTTAAAGAAATTCTTAGAGTGGAAGTTTTGTTTACAGGCCTGCCGTAGCAGGATACTGAGCAAAGGATAATCTCCTGCTGTACTCAAATGCACTATTCACCCCAGGAAAAATGACATTTCCTAAAAGCCAGTAGAAATTTTTATTAAATAGGCTTCCTGCTAATGTCCAACATGGGTCCCAATATGCCTTATGTGTGATGTGCACTTTGGACTTTCACAAATGACCGTTAACCCTTAAAATTCCATTGTTTCAGTGTGAATTAGACCCTTATTTGCTTTCTGGAATATCCTTATTACTAAGTAATCTATTAATTACCCAGCAGAAGCTGTGTCACTATGCATCCTTTATATTTGTCTTAAATTAAGCGAGGAAATGGAATCCCAAATTACTCTGTCTTTTCAAGTAAGTGAATATTAGGTGGCTCCTAAGATGGTAAAGTTAGAACAATTAAGTAAATTAACTTAGCTTTGAAGTTAACTTCCAATTGTCTCTTAAAATGTGTCTTCCTATCTTCTTAATATATCACCATGTAATGACTTCCTTCTCTGCCCTACATTTTATTTCCTTTTATACACAAATATTATGAGTCAACTCTATAGAGAAGGTTGGGGAAAATACTGTATCCTGTGGGACCAGCAGTAGTCCTAGATAAAAGAAATAGATATTTGAGCCTTGGGTAAAACTGATATGTTGGTTGATGGTGGTGGTGGTTTTTCTTTTTTAATTATCTCTGTGAATGTACCCAGAGGCTAATACATAAAGATAAACTAAATGGAAATATATGGACATATGGATGATCCAGTGCAAAGTTAGAATTAGGCATGAGAGTCTCTATATTAAGGCTTTTTAGTAAGCATAAGTTACTGGGTATATTATTGACCTTGACTGCTTTTGTATGCTTTGTTGCCTAATGAAGTTATTGGCATTGAATTGACCCAGCAGACTTTTAAGAGCCATCCCTGGGAGGTGATATAGCTGGGTTATTAAGCCTTGAAAGAGAGAGGGGAGGCAGGAAGGTGACATTACTCAAATTCTGTAGAACTGAAAACAACTAGGTTTGTTTAATCTGTAACCTAGAAAACCACTAAAGTTATGTCCATTCTCACTGAAACTCAGTTTATTGAAAAAATTATTTTAAAATATGAATGTAATCATTTTAGAAAAGCTCGAGCACATGGATGCCATGCATGTTATCTATTTTAATACTCATAATTTTTCATTTCAGGTACGTCCTTCCATTCCTTGGATATGCGTAGAGAATATGAAGAGTAAATAAGTTACTTATTTTGTTTGATCCCACCATAGGTGATTGAAGCCAAAGAAAATGAAAGAAAAATCAACGAGGCCCGAGAATGTTACAGACCAGTGGCAGCAAGAGCATCTCTTCTTTATTTTGTTATTAATGACCTCCAAAAAATCAACCCCCTCTACCAATTCTCTTTGAAGGTAATGCTGAATGAGCTAAGAAATATGGAAAACTTTAGGAGTTCAATTTGTTTCTGGAAAATTGGAATTTATTTTATTATTGATAATAATAATAACTATTATTACTATTATTGAGACAGAGTCTCACTCTGTAGCCCAGGCTGGAGTGCAGTGGCGTGATCATTGCAACCTCTGCCTCCCATATTCAAGCAATTGTCATGCCTCAGTCACCTGAGTAGCTGAGACTACAGGAGTGCGCCACCACACCTGGCTAATTTTTTGTATTTTTAGTAGAGACAGGGTTTTGCCACATTGCCTAGGCTGGTCTCGAACTCCTGACCTCAAATGATCTCCCCTCCTTGGCCTCCCAGAGTGCTGAGAGTACAGGCGTGAACCACCGCGCACAGCCAGAATGTATTTTTAAGCCATCGGTGTACCCAGTAAGGAGTCATGAGGATCTGGTTAACAAAATAACAAAAGCAAAATTCTTATTCTCAGGAATTTTCATTTATAATTTTCAGTAAGGCTTTGAGGTAATTAAACTATGCGTACGGCATCATATTATATTGGTGTATTGCTCCTGAGCAGACTCTTAATTTTTTTTTTTTTTTTTTTTGGGACGGAGTCTCCCTCTGTCGCCGAGGCTGGAGTGCAGTGGCGTGATCTCGGCTCACTGCAAGCTCCACCTTCCGGGTTCACGCCATTCTCCTGCCTCAGCCTCCTGAGTAGCTGGGACTACAGGCGCCTGCCACCACACCTGGCTAATTTTTTGTATTTTTAGAAGAGATGGGGTTTCACCGTGTTAGCCAGAACGGTCTCTATCTCCTGGCCAGCAGACTCTTTAAGGGAATTTTCCTTGAGGCTCCTGTTTTGTCTTTGTGAAAATATGTCTTGGAAAGAGAATGCTCATATTTCTTTGCTAAAGAAAGAAAAATAATAAGAACAACTATTTATTAAGTCACTATTACATGCAAGGCATTTTTATACTTTGGCTCATTCTTTATCCCTATTACATCTCAATAAAAAATATCATATCCCCATTTAAAAAATAAGGATGACATTTTCAAACTTTAAATAAATTGCCCAAAAATTTACATTTGTTATTGTAAGAGCCAGCATTTCAACCTGTAACTGTTTCCAAAGCCCATGCTCCACACCTTGTACCATGCTGCTACCTGCTGGGCAGTGCTCATTCATTCTGTTCATCTGTTTATCCGTTTTTAGACAAATGTTTATTATGATCAATCATGTCAGATGCTTGTCACTTGAGTGTATAGTTTTGGACAAAATGTAAGGGTGGAGGTATACCTTTATGTAGATACACATAGATATATATGTACACATAGATATAGTTCCACCTTTATGATCATACATTTGTTTATAAAAGTAGAAAGTATTGTAAGACAGAATGATAGAGGTGGAGAGGCTGCTTTACTGGGGGCTCAGAGAAGGCCTCCCAGAGGAAGTAACGTTTGTTTCTGAAGGATAAGTAGGACTTAGCTATGTAAAGAGCGTTTGGAGAAAACAGGAATGTGTGAGATGAAAGAATTCAGGGATTCCAGGTAGTGAGTGAATTTCTGTGGCTGCAGGGTAATGAGCAAGGGGAAAGGTAGCAAGAAATGAATCTAGAGAGGTGGGAAAGACTGAATCACGCAGAGTTTTGTAGACCACTGTGTGTGGAATTTGGGGATTATATTCTGTGTGCAACAAGAAGCCATTGGAAGATTTCAAGCAGATAACTGATGTGATGACAAAAGACTCAGAGTTACGAGAACAGACCTGAGATATGATTTGAAGCTGGAATCATTGGCTCTTGGAGATGGACTGGTTATGGGCAATAATAAAGAGGAAAGGATCAAGCATAACTAGCAGGTTTCCTAACAGTACAGAACTAGTATGCAAAACTTCTAACAAGCACAGTGTGGTTGGAGTTTGAAAGTAACCATGTGTGAGGAGAAGAGTAAAACTAAATCATCAGTGTCAGCGCAGTATTGCCCAAATTCCAAAACTACACTAAGGAATTACAATAAAAGAAAAATACTGGGCAGTCCCCCTTGTAAACATTGTTGGTAAACTCCTCCAGAAAATGTTGGCAAATTGAATCCAGCCATATATAAAAAGCACAATGTATCATGACCAAGTGGAATGTATGCCAAGAATCAAATTGGTTTAACATTCAAAAATCACGAAGTGTAATTAGTCAGTTAACAGAATAAAAGAAAAAAAGCTCATAGGGTCATTTCAGTTGATGCAAAGAACTTGAAAAATTTCAACAAGTGAGTTAAAAAAAAAACAACCAGCTCTCAACTAATGAATAGATGGTAACTTCTCAACATGATAAAATGCATCTAGAAAAAATCTACACCAACGTTATACTTAATGTTGAAAATGGAATGCTTTTCCCTAAAATCAGGAACAAGACAAGGATATCTTTCTCTCAGCACATCTATTCAGTGCTGCACTGGAAGTTATAGTCGGTACAGTAAGACAATAGAAGGCAAGAGATTTAAAAGAAGAAGAAAAACTCTGTTTTTTCACAGATGACCTGATTATGTATATAGAAAATCCCAAGAAACTCACCAAAACCCTGCCAGGACTAAGAAGTGAATTTTTAGCAAGGTTGCAGGATATAAGGTTGACATACAATGTACCTTGTATTTCTATACATGAGAAACAAGTGGAAAATAAAATCAGTGTCTTAGCACTATTTACAGTGGCTTCCAAAGCCATGAAGCTTTTTAGGAATAATTTTAATAAAATATATGCAAGGTTTGTATTCCAAAAACTACAAAATATTGTTGAGAAAAATTAAGGCCTAACTAAATAGATACACCATGTTCATCAATTGGAATGCTCAATATTCTTAAGATGTCAGTTCGCTCCAAACTGATCTATAGATTCAATTCAGTCCCAATCAAAACACCAGAAGACATTTCCTTTTTCCTTTTGGTAGAAATTGGCAAGCTTATCCTGAAAATTTGTGTGAAAATTCAAAGGAGTTAAAATAGCTAAACAATTTTGAAAAAGAAAAAAAAACAGGGTTGGAAGACTTACAATTTCTGATTTTAAGACTTATATCTACACGAATCAAGATGTTGTGGTACTGGCCTGAAGAAAAATGCATAGATCTGTGGAACAGATTGGAGAATCCCGAAGTACACCCACAAATGCATGGTCAATTGATTTTCAGTAGGGGTGCCAAGACAATTCAATGAGGAAAGGATAGTTCTTACAACAAATGGTGCTGGAGCAATTGGATATCCACATGACATAAAATAAACCTCAAACTATTATACTACATAAAAAAATTCAAAATGAATTTATTAAGCTGTACATTTTCTAGGAAAAAAATAAGAGAGGGCTTTGGGTTAGGCAAAGGTTTCTTAGGACACAATAGAAAATAAAAACTTAATAAATTGAACCTTATCAAGCTTAAAAGTTTATGGTTTTCAAAAGATATGAAGATGAAAAGGTAGGCCACAGACAAGCAAAGACAATATTCTCAATACATATATATAAAACAAAGAATTTTTATCAGGATATAAAAAGAACTTGTACAACTCAGTAATAAGAGTTGAACAGACATATAATAACACATATGAATTATCCACAAGCACATTAAAAATGCTCATCAGGCATCAGAAAAATGCAAAATAAAAGCAGAATGAGATCTTATTCTATGTCCCACAGAACGGCTAAAGTTTCAGAAGACTGTTAATAGCAAATGTGGCACAGATATGGTACTACAACTCTCTCACATTGCTGGAAGGAATGCAATAAACCGTTTTGGAAAACAGTTTGGCAGTTTCTTGTAAAGATAAATATACAGTTACAAAATATGATCTCACACTTTTACTCCAGGCATTTACCTAAGATAAATAAAAATGTATGCCTGCAAAAAGCTTAACAAATGTTCATAGACGCTTTATTCATAAAAGCCAAAGTCTAAAAACAATCCAAAGGATGGACACATTAATAGTCATGCAGATTTTGCATGTTCCCACAGTGGGCTATTACTCAAAACATAAAGGTATGAATTGTTGGTACACACAACAACATGGATATGTCACCAAACGATTATGTTGAAAAGAAGCAGCCAGATACCGAGGAGTATATACCATATGATGCTATTTATGTGAAATTATAGAAAAGGCAAAATTATTCTACAGTGACAGAGGCAGGTCAGTAATTGACTGGGGCTGGCGATGGTGGTGGGAATAGGCTGTAAATAGGCACATGAGAACTTTTTCTGGTAATGTAAGTAGAAAGGTTCTTTATCTTGATTGCTACGGTTATTGTTAGAATATATCTATTTGTCAAGACTCATCAAACTGTGCATATAATAGGCACATTTTATAGTATGTAAACGAAAAACTGATTTTAAGCAAGTGTAAATATCAGGTTAGTACAGATTGAGCATCCTAATCCAAAAAGCAGAATGCTCCAAAATCCGAAACTTTTTGAATGCTGACAAGATGCCCCAAGTGGAAAATTCTACACCTGACCTCATGCACTTTATGCACAAAATTGTTCAAAATATTGTATAAAATTAACTTCAGGCTATGTCTATAAGGTGTATATGAAACATACATGAATTTTTTTTTTCATTTTGTTTTGTTTTTGAGATGGAGTCTCAACTCTGTCACGCAGACTGGAATGTAGTGGTGCAATCTCGGCTCACTGCAACCTCCACCTCTCAGGTTGAAGCGATTCTCCTGTCCCAGCCCCTCAAGTAACTGGGACTACAGGCACCCACCACCATGCCTGGCTAAATTTTGTATTTTTGGTAGAGATGGGGTTTCACCATGTTGGCCAGGCTGGTCTCAAACTCCTGAATTCAGGTGATCCACCTGCCTCAGCCTCCCAAAGTGCTGGGATTACAGGCATGAGCCACAAGCCACAAGCCCAACCTATAAATGCTTTTGTGTTTAAACTTTGGTTCCATCCCCAAGACATCTCACTGTGTATTTGCAAATATTCAAACATCTGAAAAAATCCAAAATCTGAAACACTTCTGGCCCCAAGTATTTCAGATAAGACATATTCAAGCTATACTTTGTTAATGCCTTCTTACCAATGTTTACTGTATATATCTGTCATTGTAGGATTTTACTTTCACTCAAATATACATACTTCAAGGTGAATTAATCTGTGGTCTCTGGTCCCTATCATCCAAAAATAAATAGATATTTTTATATTGATGGCTATTTATATATATAGATATATTTTTCAAATTTATATAGAGAGATATAGCAATTGATACAACGCCATTATCACCAAGGCATGAATGAGAGTAATAAATATCAAGAGTGATCTTTAAAGGAAGAAGAGGTGACCAAAGGGCATCCCGAAAGTATATGGGAACAACAACAACAACGACAACAAAACACAGCAAATAACCAGATTTTAAAATAAGGACATAAGTGGACATTTCTCCGAAGATGTTATAAAAATGATCAACAAGCCTGGGCAACACAGAGAAACCCTGTCTGTACAGAAAAATTCAAAAATTAGCCAAGTGTGATGACACATGCCTGTGGTCTCAGCTACCCAAGAGGCTGAGGTGGGAGGATTGCTTAGGACCGGGAGGTTGAGGCTGCAGTGAGCCACTATCACTCCACTGCACTCCAGGCTGGATGACAGAATGAAAGTTTGTCTCAAAAAAGGCAACAAACATATGAAAAAATACTCAACATTACCAATTTTTAGGGAGATGCAACCCAAAACCACAATGAGATATCACCTCACACCCATTAGAATGGCTACTATCAAAAAAAAAAGATAACAAGTGTTGGTAATGACGTGGAGAAATTGGAATCTTTTGGTGGGGGTGCAAAATGGTACAGCCACTATGGAAAACAGTGTAGCAATTCCTCAGAAAAATTACAAATAGAATTACCATATGATCAAGCAATTCCACTTCTAGCTATTTATTCAAAAGAATCAAAAGAGTGTCTTTAGGAGATATCCAAATACCCAAATTCATAGTAGCATTATTTACAATAGCCAAAAGGTGGAAGCAACCCAGATGTCCATCAGTGGATGAATAGATTAATCAAATGTTGTATATCCGTGCAGTTGAATATTCTTTTGCCTTAAAAATGAACAAATTTCTCATACATGCTACAACATGGATGAACCTTGATATTATCCTAATTCAAATGAGCAAGTCACAGTAAGACTATGACTCTGCTTATATGAGTGTATTAGTCTGTTTTCACAGTGCTGATAAAGACATACCCAAGAGACTGGGTGATTTATAAAGAAAAAGAGGTTTAATGGAGTCACAGTTCCATGTGACTGGGGAGGCCTCACAATCATGGTGGAAGGCGAAAGGCACTTCTTACATGGCAGCAGGCAAGACAGAATGAGAGCCAAGTGAAAGAGATTTCCCCTCGTAAAACCATCAGATCTCATGAGAGTTATTCACTACCACCAGAAGAGTATGGGAGAAACTGCCCCCATGATTCAGTTATCTTCCACCAGGTGCCTCCCACAACACATGGGAATTATGGGAGCTATAATTCAAGTTGAGATTTGGGTGGGGACACAGCCAAACCACATCAGTGAGGTACCTATAATAGCCAAACTCATAGAAACAGAAAGTAGAATAAAAGTGGTTGCCAGGGATGCGGGGAAGGGAGAGTATACAGTTGTTTGATGGGTACAGAGCTTCAGTTTTGCAACATGAAAAAGCTCTGGCATCCTAGTGACACTGGATTTAGCTTTTCTTGTTCCTCTTTGGGAGCTGTTTGTGTTAGTATGGACTGCCGCAGGTAATTTTTAAATTGGGCTCATCACATTGTGTTGTATTTTTGTAATCTTACGTGAAGAGAATCTGTACTGCAAGTAAAACCTACTCCCCCAAAAACGTATGGCCTTGAATCTGCATTAAACAGTATAATTTATGTTCATGAGAAAAAAATTCCACATTTCTTGTGGTTACACAAGAATGTGACTATACTTAACACTACTGAACTGAATGTATGTACACTTAAAATTGTTAAGATGGTAACTTTTATGTTACGTGTATCCTACCACAATCAAATATTAAAATATTATTTTAAGTACATGGGCAGAAGGAGAGAAAATGGTGCAATTCAATTGCGTGGAAGGAGATTGAATGGATTTCATGGAATCATATTCATAATAACAGTAATGACAGCAAACATTTAATGAGCATGTACCATGTGCCAGAAACTATAATCCTCCTAAAAATTTTGCCTCATTCTCACTCCCTGTAGATAAACCTTAAGCTGTTGCCCTGTGTATCTGGGGCTAGCTAGACATCCAGGCACCAATTGTCACATGTTAATGGTCACATTAAATTTCCCAGGCTTTTAACGTGCTGTTCCACAGAGCGATCGAGCAGGCCGACAAGGTGGAAGACATGCAGGGACGCATCTCTGTCCTGATGGAGAGCATCACCCACGCTGTCTTCCTCTACACCAGCCAGGCGCTGTTTGAGAAGGACAAGCTCACCTTCCTGTCCCAGATGGCTTTTCAGGTAAGGAGATCAGTTACTTGAAAAAGGATCCCCAGAACCAAAGGCAGATGCCTCTGTTTATTATATATTTTATTTCTGCTGAAGCAAAATATAATAGACTTTTTTTTTTTTTTGGAAGCCCTTGGTGGCATGAGGGGAATTTGCTTCCCACAGGGAACTTGGGCATGTGACAGCCTTCTCCTAGGTCCCAGTGCTTTGGTTTGGGGAGTGGGGCCGGTGGGGTGGGTATACACATTATGCTCCTACCACAGCGGTCACCCTGAAAAATATTCAAGAGACATTCTTCTCACCTTCTCGGGTCCTGTAAAGAAACTTCAAGGCACTACCAGGAAGGTTCTTTGAGATCAGGGTTATGAGTCCAGATCCGAGTGGAGCTGGGCTCCTTACAAAACAGCGACTGGGTTCGTCCATGTTGTCAAAAATGACTGAATTTTCCTTTTTTTCATTGTGTGTAATTAATAATGTATATTTTTAAATTGCTAAAGGAGTAGATTTTAAATCTCATCACAAAGAAGATAAGTATGTGAGGTGATGGATATATGAATTAGCTTAATTTAACCATTCTACAATATAAACATGTATCAAAGCGTCACACTGTACCACTTAAATATATATAATTATTATTTGTCAATTAAAATTAAGAAAATGACAGCAGTAACTAGGTAAAGAGAGCTCCAGGTTTCTTACCCACACCTTCAGTGAAACCTGCTTCCTTTTTTTTTTTCCTTTTTCACATGAATTTCTATGAAAGACTTTGTTTAAATAAAAGCGTTCATGGCCGGGCGCGGTGGCTCACTCCTGTAATCCCAGCACTTTGGGAGGCCGAGGTGGGTGGATCACCAAGTCAGGAGATTGAGACCATCCTGGCTAACACGGTGAAACCCCGGCTCTACTAAAAATACAAAAAATTAGCCAGGCGTGGTGGCAGGCGCCTGTAGTCCCAGCTACTTGGGAAGCTGAGGCAGGAGAATGGCACGAACCCAGGAAGCAGAGCTTGGAGTGAGCTGAGATCGTGCCACTGCACTCCAGCCTGGGGGCAACAGAGCGAGACTCCGTCTCAGAAAAAAAAAAAAAAAAAAAAAAAGTTCGTGATAAGAAAAAAGAAACCCTTGCAGACCACATTCCTAGATAAAATAAGCAGATTGTCCTTTTATCAGCCATTTTGCTTTACGTCTTTTTCTATGCAAATGTTAAGGAAAGGTCTATGTCTTAGCTATTCTGTGTGTGCCAAAGAAGGCACTTTATACGCATCTGCAGCTAATGATGAACTATGTATGTAATAAACAGGAGCAAGGCATTACACAATGAAATACTTGTTTTTTTGTTTGTTTTGAGACGGAGTCTCACTGTGTCGCCAGGCTGGGGTGCAGTGGTGCTATCTCAGCTTGCACCCTTTGCCTCCCAGGTTCAAGCGATTCTTCTGCCTCAGCCTCCTGAGTAGCTGGGACTACAGGCGTGCACCACCACACCCAGCTAATTTTTGTATTTGTAGTAGAGACGGGGTTTCACCATGTTGGCCAGGATGGTCTTGATCTCTTGACCTCATGATCTGCCTGCCTCTGCCTCCGAAAGTGCTGGGATTACATTCATGAAATATTTGTTTTGTATGTACTGCTCATTAATAGAAAAAGACCAGGGATGATAATACATGACATGAACATCTATTTAAAACTTCCCCTTGGAAGCCATAGCTATGTCATAATCTCAAGTCCTGACAATCTATATAAATCAAAGTTTCATAACTATATGGATAATTACTTGTTTGTTGAAATAAACTCAAGAAAAAATAATATCTAATAAAATATTTTACTGGATGTTATCACTGATAACACCTTTTGAAAATATCTGGAATTTTAAGATAATATAAAGCTCAAAAATTTTACCTGTTTAGCTTTGTGGGGTGTTATGGTTTTTATATGGAAATTAGGAATACTTCATTTGTACTCTCCAAAATATACTTTGGATTTTTTATCAGTTCTGTGACCAGAATGTCTAAAGTTTATTCCACTTCACAATGTGTTTAGTTATATCTATAAAAGGTTTTCTCATTCTTCTCAATATAATCTTACATATTAAAAAATCCTTCATGTACCTTGTAGTTTATTGAATAACTACTATACCAGAATTAACTAATAATACTGGTTCTACCTTCTGTTTAGTAATTTAATCCATTGTCACTGGAGGCTTTCTCATTTTGTGTAAGTGTTAAGACAAGTTTGATCTAATAATAAAACACTTAATACGAATGCATATTTTAAATATGTTGCTAATAGTGATAGGTGTTACAATTGGAATAAATCAGCCTTCATAATTATTTCCTGTTAGATTTCTGATCATGGTTTTGAGATCATTGACATAATCTAAGATTCCCTATTTCAACAGTAGAACAGATGTCAAGTGGAGTTCCCAGCAGGTATGGTTCTGCCTAGTCAGTCATGTCTGTTAAATGTGTGACTACTTCCTGTGTGACGATTTTCATGTAAACCTAATAATCCTTTTCAATTTTGTCTACTCTCAAGATTTTGTTGAGAAAGAAAGAGATAGACCCCCTTGAATTGGATTTCCTGCTTCGATTCACAGTTGAACACACTCATCTGAGTCCCGTTGACTTCCTAACTTCTCAATCATGGAGTGCTATCAAGGTATGTTAGGAATACAGTTTCTCAATTTCTGGATCTTATTTAAAATATTAGCTCTCTCCAGTGTTGAAATGTAAACATTAAAGAATACAGGTGATGTATTAAATACCATTTCAGTTGTAGAAATGCACTGTATAATGTGATGTTATTAATCTTTGTATTATTCAGTTGGTTAATTTCTCATTTAGATGTAAAGGAGCTTTTGGCTTATGTATAGGTGGAAAAGTTAATAAATATGTGCAATCTGTCAGGACCTTTGATAAAAGCCAAGTGATACAAATGAATATTTTTAAAAATTTCCTGAAATCTACTTTGTTTTCTTTTTAAATCGTTTCGCCATTTTTCTAAATAGTTCTTTAAATTACACCACAATAGAGTCGTTTATTCTCATTGTAAAATGTTTAAGAAAAACAGAATATTTTAGAGAAAAAAGTGACAGTTGTCTTAAACCTCAACTATCAATCCTCATTGCATTTTTCTGTCACAGGCCCTATTGTTAGAAGTGAATTCTTCCAGGATCTGGAGTATCTTAATGATGTTCAACATATGCTAAGCTTTGCCCTACTCTTTTTTCTAAGAAGGAAACATTTCTGTGCATTGGAAATAACTGTTACCTCTTATTTTTATATATGTTCAGCTTTTTAAAGTAGTATATGTAATTAGATTGTAACTTTAGAATTCAAAATTCAAGTTCAAATGTGTATCATTCAGGGTCTTAACAGGAAACAGATGGCACATTCAAAAGGGTGATGAAGAAAGTTTAACCAAGAGTCTATTTTCATAGTATGGGCAAGAAGGATTAGGAAATCAACCAGGGGATGGGGAAGGAAAAAAGAGGAAAAGGACAGTTACTGGAACTTCATAAGAAATGAAGTTATGGGAGAGAGCCAACCGTAGAGGATCTGTGGCCTGTGGCAGAGAAACATAGTCCCTGCCAAACCACATTCCCACGAGAAAGAGCTGGGGTAGAAATGTTTCCAGAAAGGGGTCCCGATCCAGACCCCAAGAGAGGTTCTTGGATCTCGTGCAAGAAAGAATTCAGCGTGAGTCCGTAAAGCGAAAGCAAGTTTATTAATAAAGGAATAAAGAATGGCTACTCCATAGGGAGAGTAGCCCTGAGGGCTGCTGGTTGCCCATTTTTATGGTTATTTCTTGTTGATATGCTAAACAAGGGGTGGATTATTCATATCTCCCCTTTTTAGACTTTATAGGGTAACTTCCTGACGTTACCATGGCATTTGTAAACTGTTATGGCACTGGTGCAGTGTAGCAGTGAGGACAACCAGAGGTCACCCTCATCACCATCTTGGTTTTGTTGGGTTTTAGCCAGCTTCCTTACTGCAAGCTGCTTTATCTTTATGACCTGTATCTTGTGCCAGCTTCCTATATCATCCTGTGACTTAGAATGCCTTAACCTCCTAGGAATGCAACCCAGCAAGTCTCAGCCTCAATTTACCCAGCTCCTATTCAAGATGGAGTTGCTCTGGTTCAAATGCCTCTGACAGAAGTACCCCCACCTCTCTCTTCTCCAGTCTTCCAGGCTCCTGCCATTGCTTTCTGTTGGCCACACCCAACTAGGTCAGGGAACCAGGGAACTTAGCTCAAGTGTCCTTTGAGCTTACCCTTTCAGCAGAGCAAAAAAAAAAAATGGAAATCTGAAGAGGAAAGTGAACACTGTCCAGCACAGTTTTTTTACATAAGATTAGATACATTCACAAGTCTTCTTCTCAAACTATAAAGTATCGTTCACACCATTCCTACTTGTTTCCCTATCATATTACAGGCAATTGCTGTCATGGAAGAATTTCGAGGCATAGACCGAGATGTAGAAGGATCTGCCAAGCAGTGGAGGAAGTGGGTAGAATCTGAGTGTCCAGAAAAAGAAAAATTACCTCAAGAATGGAAGAAGAAAAGTTTAATACAGAAGCTGATTCTTCTGAGAGCAATGCGCCCTGACAGAATGACGTATGCTCTCAGGTGGGGTGGTCAGCATTTTTGGAAACATATATTAGTTAACATAGAGGAAATGTAGTCTGAAGAGTTAGGAGGATCTGGTGGAAGTGTTTACCATGCATTTTGATGGGGAGTGATTCTGCTGAGATTTTGATATTATAATCACTGGTACTATTAAAATTTGCTAAACACTAAACCATGTGCTAGGCAAACTCAGCACATTCTTCCCGAAAAAGCTTAATTCTGAAATCAGTAGGGGAGACGGGACTGATGGAAATATTCCTGGAAGAGAAATGGGTGTCAGCAGAGTTCAGAGGCCAGGAACATGCATTCATGCATTATCCAAGTGTAATTTCCATCGTTTTCTTTCAATGATGGCATTTTGGTTCTGAAGATTTTGCATGTCAAACAAAAATGCATTCCTTTCATGGAGTCACTCATAGTCCCTATAACTTTACAACCAATGCAGTTTCAAAGCAGAAACCCTTGTCTACATCTTGGTTTAAGTGTCCTTTTTCTTTGCCCTCTTGGCTTCTAAATGGTAATGTGCTGCTTAATTCACACAAGTCTCATTCTAATTTGAATTCACCAACCAAAGAGTTCTCAACTTCCTTCCCTATTGTGTTTCTTCAGTAATATTCATGTGCCTCAGGTTTTTTCCTTTGCTTTGTCTAGTTCAGCCAATTTTCCCTTTGCAGAAACCTCTGCTGAACTCTACTTTACAAGTTAATTCTGCTTAGTAGTACTTACTTTCTGCTAAATCTGATGCTGCTGGAAAATAATCCTTGCTTAATTGAGCCTCCCTGTGTTAGAAACACCCCAAAAAGCATTTGTATATTCATGAGAAGCCCAGCAGGCTGGAAAATTGCACTGTGGCAAATCTAATGAACTGTTAATAAGTAATGGGGGAATCTGGCAGGGGATTTGGGGGATACAAAGCCATAGCAGACAGCTGATGGCACTCAGGGGGGGTCTCAGTAGCCCCCCAAAATGGAACGTAGGCTTCTGATTTTCAGAGCTTCTAAGGAAGAGAAGGATTTCACTGACACACCTACCGCATACATCTAGCTGGATTCATATTGTTATTCTAACAAGACATCCCATTAATAAACCTGGTCACTTCTATCGTGTGCCTGTGTGGTTTAAGCTTATCCAAATGGTGACTCTTTTCAAGGTCAAAACCACTGATCATGTGTTTTGTATTCTTGTTTTTTATAGAAATTTTGTAGAGGAAAAACTGGGTGCGAAGTATGTGGAGAGGACCAGATTGGACTTAGTTAAAGCATTCGAAGAAAGCAGCGCAGCCACCCCCATATTCTTCATCCTGTCTCCAGGGGTAGATGCCCTTAAAGACCTGGAGATTCTTGGTGAGTGGCCGGGAGACTCGCTGGCCCGCCCCTTCTCCCTCCCTCCCTTTCACCCCCACCGCCTGCCCTTCCTTTCAGTTCACAGTGATCTTAGTTTCTTTTTTTTTTTTTAATTTGTTGAAGATTGGGTGTATGGAAAATGTAAAGCTAATAACACCATAGTCTGAAGAAATGTTGAAATGGAACATTCATGTGGCTGGCATAATGCAAGTTTCTTTTGTACTGTTTTCCACCTTTTGACTATATGAGGCCAGAGGGCAATTTTCCACATGCTCATGTAATCTTGTGCCCCCTGTGACTAAATAATGGTCATTAGAGCAAGTGTATTTGATTGCGCAAGGCACTGTCGCCTTTGTATTCTGGATTACCATTCCCCACGGCCTGCACCAAGAATACCAGGTTAATATAGCTGTGACCTGACTGTGCTCAATTTAAATGCAGTCTCACAAGGTGAGAGGCTTGTGCATTTACCCAATGAACAGATCCATTCAAAAAAATGATGTGATATCTACCACATGTTGCTCCTTTTTATGAGAGAAATGCTTTGCTACTCCTGCAAGAGTTTATAAAGCTCCATAACAATGCCTGCCATCTATCAAAATGTCAAAAGCTTCATTATCATAAAACCAAAGGAACTGGCTTCCACAGGCTTTTCTAATGCTTGCAATGAGGCAGCTGTGGAGAGCTCAAAATGCTGCTTGTGGATACAACAGAACTTTCTTTGGGATTCTTCAGGAAAGTCACTCAGAAGATGGCTGCGGTGACCACAGATGTGCATTAGACCACAGAATTCCAGGCTCCTCTCACCCTCCTTCATAGGCATTTCCTCTCACCATGGTGTATTCTCCCACAGGCAAAAGACTTGGCTTTACAATTGACTCTGGAAAATTCCACAATGTGTCTTTAGGACAAGGTCAGGAGACGGTGGCAGAAGTGGCACTGGAGAAAGCTTCCAAAGGAGGACACTGGGTCATCCTCCAAGTGAGTATTAAGTTTCAGGGAAGACACTGGGCATAAACACAGAGGAGGGCCAGGGCAGAGCTGGCCCGCCCAACAGAATGCTCCCTTAACACCCCTGTGCATGGCGATTTGCAGGGTGCAAGCAGTTCTGTCAGTGTTCATGATGCCTGCAAAGATGGTGAGGGGCTCTGCGGACAGCGATGGCTGTCATCTTCTGAGAGACTGTCTAGCCATTGTACTCTAAAATTAAAACTATTAGGAAGAACTTCGTCATTCCCCTCACTTAGAGATATCTGGAACACTCAATAGTGCCTGAGAACAAGCAGGCTCGTTTAGATCGCTAACACTGTTATCATAGTATCTGGGTTGATGTTAGAGTCGACAGAACTCTTTTTTAATGTGTATTGTTGTTGCAGAATTTTGCTCCTTAGCTCAGCTAAAACCGGGTCCTTGTCACACAACCAGAAAGGACTAGGAACACAGACACATTGAAGGGTGGGGGGAATGGAATTTATTCAGCAAAAAGAAAAAAAAAAAACTCTCAGCAAAGTGAGAGGGGATCCTGCTAACACACCCCAACCTCACAGATTGAATACCAGGCCACTGCCCGGGAGCTGTAGAGGCCAGGCTCCTCCCCGCTGCAAATGGTGCAAATTTCCTATGGCTCCACCACATTCTCCCAATGCACAGGCAGGTCAGAGATTCTCTGGGGACCCTCCCCAATACTTGGCTCTTGCATCAATCATTATCTCATACAAGTCCAACTCTGCCCCCACCTAGTGTGTAACATTCCCTTTGATTGTAAATTACAGGGATCTGAGTAGACAACTCCTTTATCCCTTCTCAGGCAAACATCACACAGACCTTTGGTTCTCCCACCCAGTGTCCTCTGGGATGCCCCCCTTGGCTGAGTATTACAAGAACCAGTGGAGCACAGGCCAGCATTAGGGGGCACCTGAGGAATGTGCTGACTCCATCCACAGCAAGCTCTGCTAGCTCTCTCAGCAGGTCTAGGAATGGCTATTTAGTTTTCAGCTGAGTCATGCAAAGGTTCTCGTCAGTAGGCAATTCACAGGCTACCTTATCTCGAATCATTACAACAAAGCTCCTAGGTTAGGAGTCGTGATTCTCTATATAAAGATGAGAAAAGCGAGCATCCGAGTGGCTGGAAAGCCTCAAGGCCACAGGGGCTGATTGGATGGCAGAGCTGGTACTTCAGTCTAGGTCTGTTTAGCAGCAGGTGACATTCCTGAAAATAGCCACCCTCATGCAAGATACAGCATTGACCTCCCTTAGTGTCTCCAGTATCCAGGCTCGGTGCCTTTGGCATTTCTGCTTGCAATGCAACTGGATTCATAAAGAAGCTTCCAGAGTCCAAGCAGGCTTATGATTGCAGGAATGTAACCTTCTGGGATGATGATACCCACTGCTTAGATGAGGCCTTAATAGAGACCTTCGTAAGGGGACTTGAGGGCAGTGTAGTGCATCCCCTTCTGAGGCTCAGAAGCACGGGAGGGTTGGCTTTTTCAGAGAAAACAGTTGACGCTCAGACAGTTCGGTAAATTTTAAGGTTGTCTCAGAAAGGAAAGAGCTCTTTGAGCATTCTCATGCTCCCTGTGGCTCAGACTGGAGAGAACACTAGGAGGGCTATAGTCATCCTCAAAAGAACGTATTCAAAATAAACTCTTTCCATTACTTTTGTATCTACGCTGAGCTATTTGTTGCCCCTAAAATTGCAAGTTGTAAATTTTAACATAAACTTAAAAGATCTTATTTTGTCAAGGATCTACTTTTGGATATTTGTTTCAGACCTTTGATTTTTGTACTTAGAGCTAAGCCAGTAACCAAGAATTTAACTGTTTAAACCTCTTCACTCCCCACCCCTGTACCCACATACAGTAATTGGTAAGGAGAGATTACACCAGGCTTTGGGCCATCCCAGTGTCTAGAAGTTGCTAGTATCCATTTGATCAGCAGGAAAAAGAGAAGCAGGACTTTGAAGAAAGAGAAGGCAAACATAATGAAAACTTGTTACACTGTTCATAATTTACATTAAATTACATTAACATGGGTATATGATATGTATGTACATGTTAATTAGTTCTTACCTAAGCCCCAATGTGATCAATTATTATGATTAGATAGAGCCCTCTAAAGGTGTTTAGATAGTAGTTAATTGAAAGCCCAAATTCCAGAGAAAACTATTATAAAAGTAGCAGGCTGGCAACTATCTTTGTCTCACATGCACACCAGAAGGCTTGTGAATTAACATAACAGATATTAAAAACCATTTTTCAAGGGCAAAATGACCATTTTTCATGCATTTCCAAGACATATAGATTGTCTAAAAGTGTTGCACAAGCATTGCTGTTCTTGGAAAAATAGGCATAAGAATCTAGCCAGTCCCAAAGCCAGTACCCTCAAGAATAGCTGCCAAGCTAGATTCCAAAGTGTGCCTGTGCTCCACGATGGCTTGCTTAGAGGTTTTTGTGTCCCATTCAGTGACTCCAAAGTCACTACCTAGAATATTTTTACATTTGATTCAAGTAAACTTTTCAAGTAAGGTACTGTTGTAGCCCATAAGACAGAGAATGAAGATATAATTGAGTTTACAAAGCAGGGTTTTTTTATTGTTTCTGTTGTTTTCTTTTATGATTGGCACAATTAGGAATGAGAAATACTCTTTCCTTATAACCTGTTAGTAAGCATGTAAAGGAGGGAACTTAGAGTCCTTACCTACTGTATTACTTTGCTAGAGTAGATGGCCAACTTTCTGTGTCTTCACGTGATTTGTCTTCCGTGTTTCTGGGTCCTAATCCCTTCTTCTCATAAAGACATCAGTCATATTGGTTTAAGACCCTTCATTGACTGGATGGGGTGGCTCACGCCTGTAATCCCAGCACTTTGTGAGGCCGAGGAGGGCAGATCATGAGGTCAGGAGATCGAGACCATCCTGGCTAACACAGTGAAACCCCGTCTCTACTAAAAATACAAAAAAAAATTAGCTGGGCGTGGTGGTGGGTGCCTGTAGTCCCAGCTACTCGGGAGGCTGAGGCAGGAGAATGGTGTGAACGCAGGAGACGGAGTTTGCAGTGAGCCAAGATCGCACCACTGCACTCCAGCCTGGGTGACAGAGCGAGACTCTGTCTCAAAAAAAAAAAAAAAAAAAAAACCTTCATAATGACCACATTTAGCTTTAATTATCTCCTTAAAGACCCTATTTCCAAATACAGTCACATTATGAGATGCTGGGGGTTAAGACTTCACCATATGAATTTGAGGGTGCATAATTCTGCCTACCACATCTACCAGTGTTCATTATTTGCCAAGGGAATAAAAGCCAATAATGTGAATGACTGAGTGGGCTTAGATCTTTTTGCAATAGAAATTTTAAAGAAGGATACTTGCATTATTATTTTGTTCCATGTTTGCCTTCGTTCTCTGTATTTTTGTAGCTGTTATAATCTTAAATGTTTTTCTTTGTTGGAAATAATTATATATATCTGGGTGTGACATTTCAATTACTGTATCAAGGACTTCTCCAAAGCCAGAGAGCATGTAAGGTGCAGCCTTTATATCTCCCTCCCAGCACCAACTACCAAGCTATACCCTGTAGGTGTTTGGTATTGGAAGAGCAAATTTGTGAATCATAAAATGGAAAAGAAAAGAATGACAATGGTGGTGGCATTTAATTTTTTGTGTGTGATTTTCAACAGCCCTAGGATTTAAGGAAAATCATCTGTTAGGAATAAACAAAACATCTTAACAATGAATGATTGCTTTCTTTCAGCTAGCCTTGCTTCCCTTATATCCTTTTGAGTTCATATGTTAATGAGTAGGAGTTTGAGTAGAAGAGGTTTCCATCAGAAACCAATGAAGAGGGTGTCAGGCACATTTCTGGCTTTTAGTTTTCATATTTTCTCAAACTAACCCCAATGTGTCTCAGTAATTGTATTTGAACCATAACAAAGAAAAGTACTAGGCAACTCCATCTCAGAAGTGACTGGTGGGTGTTTGAAGTAGGTATGTGTATTGCGTGGAGATTTTGGATTACAAAGACAGTCTGTGTTGATTGGGAACATTTAATATGTTCAAGGTTCAATTCCCTTTTGGCTTTCTTTTTTTGATGTATTGATGTATTGATAAAGAAAAATTTTTATGATGTATTGATAAAGGAAAATTTGAATCATGGTTCTCTGAGTTTTCAGTGCAATTATATATAGGAAAATGTAATCTTATAATTCAAGTAATATGCCTCACCTTCACAGGAATTATGCACCATACTGTCTTTCAGAATGTTCATTTGGTAGCCAAGTGGCTAGGAACCTTGGAGAAGCTCCTTGAAAGATTCAGCCAAGGAAGCCACAGAGATTACAGGGTTTTCATGAGTGCTGAGTCTGCACCTACACCAGATGAGCATATCATCCCTCAAGGACTCCTGGAAAATTCCATTAAGATCACTAATGAACCCCCAACAGGGATGCTGGCCAATTTGCATGCCGCCCTCTACAACTTTGATCAGGTAAGAAAGCGAAGCAGGCTAGGCAGACAATGAAGTCAGAGTCATCTCACAAGACTGTGGGGCCCAGAATCAACCCAGGCATGTCATTGAGAGGGATGAAGCAAGTTCTTAATGTTCGCATGTGGAGGGGTAGGGGTGGGCGTGTTTTAATCTCTTGAAAGAATTGCCCCTGTCATTTCCTATTCTAATGACCAGTAAATATATTTCAGTCTCACCCTAACATTAAGAAAACTTCAGCTACTGTGTAGGGAAAGCTAACTAGGTAACTTCTTGAGGAGGTTGCATTTTTTTTTTTTTTTTTTTTTTTGAGACGGAATCTCACTTTGTCGCCCAGACTGGAGTGCAGTGGCATGATCTTGCCTCACTGCAACTTCCACCTCCCGGGTTCAAGCAATTCTCCTGCCTCAGCCTCCTGAGTAGCTGTGATTACAGCTGCTTACCACCACGCCCGGCTAATTTTTGTATTTTCAGTAGAGATGGGGTTTCACCATGTTGACCAAACTGGTCTTGAACTCCTGACCTCAGGTGATCCACCTGCCTCGGCCTCCCAAAGTGCTGGGATTACAGACATGAGCCACCGCGCCTGGCCGGAACTTGCTTCTTGAAAACAAATGTGGCAGACTAGTATCTCTGACCACAGAAAGAGAAGAACCCATTGTTATTCTTGTTGATGATGGCGACAGTAATGACATGGTAAAAGTTTCAGTGTAGTGTTTTAGCCCTGGTTTGATATGAGTAAATTTAAAGTCCTCTTTTTGGGTTATATCTATGACACCTTATTTATATTTTCATGTTTTTCCAAGATAAGACAAATGAATACTTACATTTTGTTTGTTTGTTTGTTTTTGGTTTTTTTGAGACAGAGTTTTGCTCTTGTCGCCCAGGCTGGAGTGCAATGACATGATCTTGGCTCACTGCAACCTCAGCCTCCCAGGTTGAAGCGATTCTCCTGCCTCAGCCTCCCAGGTAGCTGGGATTACAGGCGCCCACCACCAAGCCCAGCTAACTTTTGTATTTTTAGTAGAGACAGGGTTTCATCACATTAGCCAGGCTGGTCTCGAACTCCTGACCTCAGGTGATCTGCTCACCTTGGCCTCCCAATTCCACCTTGGCTGGAATTACAGGTGTGAGCCACTGCACCTGGCCGAATACATATATAAATTAATATATATATACATATGTATATATACATATATATACACATATATATGATATATATATGATACCTTTATTACCATTACTCTTTTTACCCAAACTATCCTATCTATCAACATCATTGTCAAGTCTTTCAGTTTCCTTTCTTGCTATTGCTCTGAGATCTTCCTTCCTTCCTCTAATTTTTTGGAAATCCTTGGTAAATCGCATTCTTGTTAGGACAGTAGAATGAACCCTAAAGAGGAAATACATATGATTTGGTGATAAATATTCAGCCCCCTCTTAGAAATATCATTCCCTATGAAGCATGTTAACATCCTTAGCTTCTTTTCTAGTAGCTTTTGGGTCAATACGTAAACCAACATTATGAAGGAATTATGATAATTGACTACCTAAGAATACAGTATTGAAGAATGCAGTTAATTACTTCATTAAATAATTGAGTAATTTGTATCCTATATATACACAGAAGATTGTGTAAATAGTAGGACTCAAAAAATCTTTTTGAAACTATTGAATATCTGCAATATGCCTTATTTAATCCACTGTGACAGACATATATGTTTTTTAATCATCCCTTAATTTATAATTTCTGGCTATTTGTGACATTTTCAAGCTATTTCCCAAAGTACATACAAAGAGGAATTTGATTTATTTAAATAGGACTTATCTGCCCCCTGAAATAAGTATCTTTATTCATGAAAGTGAACATTTCATGAACAAATGTGCTTCAGCCCAATTATCCTTCAGCTTTTTTGTTCGTTTGTTTGTTTTGTTTTTTTGGTAAAGATCAGTTCGAGAATCTCATAAAACTATGGACACTCTCCCCAGGGAAATACACATTCGAAAATATACTGCACATTGGGCCAGACACAGTGCCTCATGCCTACAATCCCAGCACTTCAGGAGGCTGAGAGGAGGATCACTTGAGCCCAGGAGTTCGAGGCTGCAGTGAGCTATGATCACACCACTGTGCTTCAGCCTGGGCAACAGAGCGAGACACTGTCTCAAAAAATAATAATAAGTGTTAAAAATATGTTGCATATAATGATAAAGATTCACAGATTCCCCCAAAGCCTATGCATGAATTCCCTAGTTAAGAACACCTGTTCTGGTCTTTTCATGAACCTGTCAGTTCTTTTGACTGCTATCTGGAAAGCCACTTTTATTAATTGAAGGTTACTTTTATTGGAAAGACTTTTAGGAACTTCAAGGAAGAATATTTCTTTTTTTTTTTTTTTTTTTTTTTTTTTTTTGAGACAGAGTCTCACTCTATCGCCCAGGCTGGAGTACAGTGATATGATCTCGGCTCACTGCAAGCTCCGCCTCCCAGGTTCACGCCATTCTCCTGCCTCAGCCTCCCGAGTAGCTGGGACTACAGGTGCCTGCCACCATGCCCGGCTAATTTTTTGAATTTTTTAGTAGAGACGGGGTTTCACCGTGTTAGCCAGGATGGTCTTGATCTCCTGACCTTGTAATCCGCCCGCCTCGGCCTCCGAAGTGCTGGGATTACAGGCGTAAGCCACCGCACCTGGCCCAAGGAAGAATATTGCTTATTTATAAGCAATATAGTGGAGAGGATCCTCTGAAATATTAAGACTGAACTTGATGTTAAGTAGCAACAGCAAAGATAACCAAAGTGATTCACTAAATAATCTTCTCATCAAACCTGTCTTAGCCAGAGCCAACCAACAAAATAAAAAATCTGCAGAAAATCTAAAATGTTAGAGTCTTTTATGAAGGCTGACCTGTCATTATGTTAGAAAACAAAATGCAGTTTTTAATCAGATTATATAATTCAAGGGATTTAGCCTGTGCTCCCTGGCTATCTGTGAATAAGTTCCCATTGCCCTTTTATCAGTTAGAATGTTGGGTTGGCTACTTTTGAAAGAAGTTCTTATAAAATAACAGTGGCTTATACAAGGTCAAAAAGTAGTCCTGCCACATGAGAGTTTTACAGATAGTCCATTCAGAACTCATGTGTTACCACAAATTGTCATCAATCTGGTTCTTTATAGTTCACCATTTCTAGAATGGGCTTGTCATGGTCCCAGGTGGCTGCAGGAGTTGCAGCCCCCATATCCACATTCCTGACAGGAGGATGAAAGAAGAAACAAAGAAGATGACAAAAGGAAAAGGACGGTGTTTGCTTTGTTGTGCAAGTGCTTCCTACAAGTTAACAAACAGAAATTCTCCTTTCATCTCATTGGTCAAACTTAGTCACATTGCATTACCTAGCTGCAAGAGAGGCTGGGAAAAGTGAATTTATCTTAAGCAACCATATGCCCAGGTAAAAATTAGCAAGAAGACATTTTAAGGAAGGCAATCAGCAGTCTTCATCACAGATGTCCTTTCCCATATCTCCTTGTATTATTTGGGGTGTTTTGTGTTGCTGCTGTGGTCCAATCTTGTTAAAGCCTGCGTATGGATAGAGTGATGAATGCTATCTCTCTTGTTACCCATATGGGTTAGGTAAATGAGGACCAGTTGTTCCTGTTGCCTGGGTGTCCCTCACAGTGGAGTAAAATACCCAAGAGGTTTAGACAAGTCAACTGTACTGCTAGGGTATTTTTCAAATCTAATTAAACCTTTCTTTTCTTTTTTTTGCTCTGTCACCCAGGCTGAGGTGCAGCAGCACACTTATAGCTCACTGCAGCCTTGAACTCCTGGGCTCAAGTAATCCTCCTGCCTCAGCCTCCTGAGTAGCTGGGACTACAGGTGTATGCCACTATGCCTGGCTAATTTTTAAATCCATATTTTTAATCTTTCCCCTCAATTTAGAATTTACCTCCAAACTTTGGCATGTGTATTGAAAATGAACAGTTTGTTTAATACTAGTGCTTTATTATCCTGAGCATTCCAGAATATTTATGTAAATTTAATCAAGTGGCTGGGACATAAAGAACCATTTCTTGTAGGATGCCATCTACCTACACCTTTCAGCTAAAGAGCCTCTTGAGGCTGGGCACGGTGGCTCATGCCTGTAATCCCAGCACTTTGGGAGGCCGAGGCGGGTGGATCACGAGGTCAGGAGACTGAGACCATCCTGGCTAAAAAGGTGAAACCGCATCTCTACTAAAAATACAAAAAATTAGCCAGGCGTGGTGGCGGGCGCCTGTAGTCCCAGCTACTTGGGAGGCTGAGGCAGGAGAATGGCATGAACCTGGGAGGCAGAGGTTGCACTGAGCAGAGATCGCACCACTGCACTCCAGCCTGGGCAACACAGCGAGACTCCATCTCAAAAAAAAAAAAAAGAGCCTCTTGAGGAAGATGTCATAAAGGAGTACTCTTTTGGCTACCTTCACACCCAGATAACTATATTTTTTTAGAGTAAGAAGATAGATTTCTGTTTCTGTAAAATTTGCAGGCAGAAACAAGTAATTGATCATTGTGCATATAAAATTGGTAATTGTGTACAAATAGCACTACTATGGGTATGCAGATGCCTGTTCTTTGTTCACAATGGAGTCTGTATTTTTTAAATATTGGCTTATCACTTGGTTTGCAAAAATACAACTGGCCTGAACTGTGGAATGGTAGGTAGACTCATACCTTTTCTTCAGAAAGCCCGATTCATATTTTTTTCCTGCATCATTTATGTTATCAGAACACAAAGAAATGGATTGACTTGTTTCTTTTAGCACTGAGGATAAAGCCAAGTCATTTATATAAAGTACAGATTGAAGTAATGTACTTAGTTATTGTAGTACCTTGGGTTTTATGTGGACTATCTGTAATTCAGAAAGGTATTAAGTGATTTGTTAGATCATAATTCCAAAGTGAAATTTTGATGCATATATTGGATCTCTTAGAAATTTCTCACATTTAAAAGTAAATTTTTTTTATACCCTTCAAGGTTAATTCCAGTTATATGGTTTCTCTTTTCTGCCTTCACAAGCTTGCCCTTTATTTGTGGAAAAGTTATTTTTTAATGATTGTATATTTCCAAGCCCCATAAATGACCTAAAAATGGCCTAGTGATTTAGAGTGACCTAGTGATTTAATTGGATCTGCACTACATGCTTCCTGGCCAATTCTAGAACCATATTTGGTGGGAGCCCTGGATTCTGCTAAACGCACTGTCTAAAGAAACTAAAAAGCTCTCTGGTCCTGGCCCACAGAGAACAAATCTGGTCTTGGTTTAGTATCACAAGTCCTCTAGAAGACTAGGTCTGAACTACTCACACTGGTTCTACATATACTTCATATATGGCCCAAGTTGTCAGATCCATTTCAAATGTGAACTGGCTATAGTTTGCCCATTTTAAAGGACAAGGCAGGGAAGGGCAGATTTTGGCCTCTTCCTCCCCTGTTGCTCCATGCCAGCTGAAGGAGTAGTCCTCAACTTCCTTTCCTTGTCTCACAGAACTGCCAAATCTGAACATGGGTGAAATATGACTTTTAAGCCATAGATTGGACAGCTATATTTCTTTTAATTTTATGGCTGTTGGGCCATAACCATATCCATGTAGCATGCCAGGATTCCATTTTCCATCTGCGTTCTTAAAAAAAATCTCACAGGTCTAGGCTGGGCACAGTGACTTGCGCCTGTAATCCCAGCACTTTGAGAGGCCGAGGTGGGTGGATCATGAGGTCAGGAGTTCGAGACCACCCTGGCCAATCTGGTGAATCCCCATCTCTATTTAAAAATATATACAAAAATTAGCCGGGCATGGTGGTGCATGCCTGTAGTCCCAGCTACTCGGGAGGCTGAGGCAGAAGAATCGCTTGAACCCTGGAGGCGGAGGTTGCAGTGAGCAGAGATAGCCCCTCTGGTGACAGAGCAAGACTCCATCTCAAAAAAACAAAAAACAAATAAAAAAGAAACCTCACAGGTCTAGACACATGTTTCCCAATTTTCCATATATCACCCAGTCATCCCAACAATGAATTTTACTTTTAGTTCATTGGAAGGAAATAATGTGTCGTGGTGATTTTATTAGTTAAGGTACAGGCTAAGATGCTGTAAGAAAGAGAATCAAAACTATAGGGATTCAAACAAGATAGGAGTTTTTTTTCTCTCACATATTAGGCAGCTTTGTTCCATGAGATCATTCATATGCCCAAGCTGATGGGTGCCTCTGCCATACCTAACTCAAGGTTTCCAGACTTGTCCAATCATCATCATTTCTAGCCATAGAAAAGGAAAGAGTTCGCTGGGCCCCGCGGCTCGTGCATATAATCCCAGCACCTTGGGAGGCCGAGCAGGGTGGATCAACTGAGGACAGGAGTTCAAGACCAGCCTGGCCAATGTGGCAAAAACCCATCTCTATTAAAAATACAAAAATTAGCTGGGTGTGGTGGCATGCACCTGTAATCGCAGCTACTCAGGAGGCTGAGGCAGGAGAATTACTTGAACCCAGGAGGCAGAGGTTGCAATGAGCTGAGTTGGTGCCACTGCACTCCAGCCTGGGTGACAGAGCAAGACTCCATCTCAAAAAAAAAAAAAAAAGGAAAAAAAGGGAAGAGTGACAACTAAGACAAGCAATTTCATTTTCAGCAAATGACCTGGAAGTTATACACAACACTTTAGCTGAAATTTTGTTGGCAAAAACTTGATTGGATGACACAAATGGCTTCAAGGGAGGCTGGGAAACAGTCAAGGGTGTCCATGTGCCCAGAGAACCAGGGAAGAATGGATAGTTGTGGTTAACTAGCATTCTCCCAACCGTAATAGCATTCTACTACAGTGATGAAATGAAGATGATGGCTTTATGTCATCCAGATTCCGCGAAGAAAATTTTGCAGAGGAAAATGATGTCAAGCAGTATGACATGGTTAAAATGAAGTGTCTCATTTTCTAGTGAACTTAGAAGCATTCAGAAGCATGACTGAAGCAAAACAAAAGTATTCCTCTTAAGCCAACAGACTGGCAAATGCCAAATAATCTCCTGTTATGCTTCTCATTGGATAAGTAGCCATGCTGAAAACTGCATGTTGCCTCTGTAGTATCTCACTCTCAAAGTTCTTTACAAGATTATTGAAAACGCAGACCCTTGCTCTTGGAAACCATACAGATGGATAATCAAGCATTTCTTCTCTTTTTTCCCAGGATACACTTGAAATATGCTCCAAGGAGCAGGAGTTTAAAAGCATCCTTTTTTCTCTCTGCTACTTCCACGCCTGTGTTGCTGGGAGACTGAGGTTTGGCCCCCAGGGCTGGAGCCGAAGCTATCCTTTTAATCCTGGAGACCTCACCATTTGTGCCAATGTCCTCTACAACTACTTAGAGGCAAACCCTAAAGTAAGTGCTGGTGGTCAAATAACCTCTTCCAAGGAGTTTACAAAACTGTCAGTCTTTGGGCACTATCAAAATTGACCATAATTTCTCTTTTGAAGCTATTATTGAAATAGCTGACACTATGTATGTATCTTCTGCCAAGTGTGAAAATAAACCAGATCAAAGGTTTTCCAGCAGTGGATGTTTGCACTTCGTGAGATAGGTCAAACCAGTTCTACATCAGCAGCTTAGTGTAAAAAAAAAACAAAAAACAAAAAATGTCCTTCATTATGTTAACAAAAACAGTGGTTTACATGTGCATATATGCCAGATTCATTAGGCAGGTAATGAAGCATTTGCACAAATGTAATTACATACAGCAATTGTGACAGTTCATAACACTGCATTAATAATCACTACAATTAGTTCTGATGATGGAAGCAATTTACAGCGCGTCACATGTATAAATAATGGTGCATTTCCTGCATATGTCATTATTATGTATTAAGGATGCCACCTTGTTGTGACTTTCTCAGTAATGTTCCCCTTGATTTGAAGTTAAAGGTAGATGAATGATTTTATTTCGTAGCTAAAATGTGTTTTACAGATGGGAATGGGAATGCCTCATCAAGAACATTTGTGTAAATTCTCATAAACCCAATGATTGGATTTCAAAAAGCAAGAACCATTCATTCCTAAGGATTTTCTAGCTTAATCCTCACAACGGAAACTTTTTTCATTAAGTTAAATCCGTTAAAACTAGGATACATGTGACAAAACCAGTCAAGTGTTGTACTCTAGGCCACATTTTCTATAAAGGGTTTTTAAAATCACCCGTCCCTGTTTCTAAATGGAAACTATTGTTTTATGTTCCTTCGGTAATGATTGTTATAGCTTTTTTGGTCCGCTTTCTCAGGCTTCAGTGTTGATTTGATTGCTATTAGAATAGATACCCTTGGTACCTAACATAGGCATATTTTCCCAAGGAACAAATTTTAAATAAGTTGTATCCAAAATAAATGGTTTTAATATGGTATTTGATGTTCATTGTTCCATATCTCTCATTTTTTAATTTATAGAATTAAAAAGCAATTCTGAATACTTTGAGCATATTTTGACCATTCTGTTAAATAGTAATATTTTTGTGTTGATTCCCAGCACATTTTGTCTAAACTATTGCACATAAAATTATAACAGTTCTAGGTAGAAAAAGGACCATTTAAGACTTTTATTCAAGTCCTTCATAACTGTCCTGTGAGGCTGCAACCGGGAATAGAATCGTATTTCAGCTGAATCCTACACACCATTGAGGTGGAAATGAAGGGGAGGAAGAGGGAAGTGGACACACGTGTTTCTCTCCAGCTCTTACATCCTGAGTCTTGGAAACACCAGTTGACCAACTGAGTCACACCGTGTCCTGCTTTTTTTCATCCTGGGGCTCCAGAATCAGCACAGCCTTAAGTTTTTAACACATTCTCATGTTTCTCAGTCATTTTCTGCACATCACAAAGCGACTTATCAGGATTTGGGAATTAAATTCCTATGAGCACATGTTTGGTTGTACAAAATGCCCTTTTCAAGAAAGTATATGTAAAAAACAAAGACCAGGATTGAGGGAAAGAGAATCAATTATTGAAAAGAACAGATCTGAGGCCAGGCGTGATGGCTCATGCCTATAATCCCAGCACTTTGGGAGGCCAAGGCGGGCAGATCGCTTGAGTCCAGAAGTTCGACACCAGCCTGGGTAACATGGGGAAACCCAGTCTCCATACAAAATACAAAAGATTAGCTGGGCATGGTGGTGCACGCCTGTAGTTCCAGCTATTTAGGAGGCTGAGGTGAGAGGATCGCTTGAACCCTGGAGGTGGAGGTTGCAGTAAGCTGAGATCATACCACTGCACTCCAGCCTGAGCAACAGAGTAAAACTCTGTCTCAAAAACAAAAGAGGAAAGAACAAATCCTTAGCTAAATAATTATTGAAAAGAACAGATAATTATTTAAATAATTATTGAAAAGAACAGATCCCTAGTTAAATAAAAATTAAAAAGAGATACATATTGAATACTGAAATGTGTAGCAAGCATCAATTAAATGTAAGCAGAAAAAGAACTAAAAGTCAGAAGCCTTTGTTTTCCATCCATTTCAGCTATTTGGAAGGTAGTCCATGCAGTGGTTGAGAGAGCATGTTGCGGTCTAGGCACCCCTCTCTTATTTTTCATTCACCTCAACCCAGCTTAAAAGACATATTTGAGGTTCATTTATTCAAATTCAAATAAACTTGTAGAAAAGTACATTGGCATAGTTGAAGCAATTTTACTTGTTCTATTCTGTCACATCACGCAACAAGCGAAGGCTATAATTATGTTTTTACTTAAACTGTTGGGAGGCAGTATACTGCCCCCGAAGGTGTAAAGGTTCCTGTCTAGAAAGGCTTCATCACACACTGGCGTGTTTTGCAAACCCAGAAGAAGCTAAAGTGTAGCAGAGAGAGGCTTCAAACCCTGCTCAGCCAAATAAAGAGTAGATACAGTGATTTCTTGAATAAAGCATGGTATAGTCATTGGTTACAACCCTTAGAACAGTCATTAGGCCAGTCATGCCATAAGACAAGCCCTCAGCTCCATCTGTGGCAAGGGGATTTGTTTGCCTGGACTTTTGGAAAATACTAGGATTCTACATACACCCCAAATTCAAATTGTGTGGATGTTGCTTTCTTTTCCTGAATCAGATAATACAAGCTGATATAAAGCAGATAATAAAAACATGTCATACTTCAAAGGCCTTGTGAACCAATATCCTTTCACAATTTTTAGATGAGAATTTGAATGTATAAACTTTCCCTGCAAACATGTTCTAGGGACGACTCAGTTTCTTTTAAAATCTGCATAAGGCTGGGCGTGGCAGCTCAAGCCTGTAAATCCCAGTACTTTGAGAGGCCAAGGAGGAAGGATGGCTTGAGGCCAGGAATTCGAGACCAACCTGGACACCATAGTGAGACCCCCATCTCTCCAAAACTTTTAAAAAATTAGCCAGATGTAGTGTCCTGTGCCTGTAGTCCTAGTTACTTGGGAGGCTGAGGCGAGAGGATTGCTGGAGCCCCAGAATTCAAGGTTGCGGTGAGCTGTGATTGTGCCACTGCACTCCAGCTTAGGCAACAAAGCCAGACCTCATCTCTTAAAGAAAAAAAATCTTCATAAACAGCTCAATGTTAGTGAATTTTCACTGACTATATTAGAAGACACTGAAAATAATTCTCCCAAGAAATTCCCTGCAGAAACTTAGACAATTTCTGAACCACCTTTAAATCCTCCTATTGACGGAGGCTTGGAGGGCATTGCATTAGAGGGGCACGTGCCACTGGTTGGCTATTCTGAGGCAGACTCTGCACCCAGCAGTGAATATTTGTGTGGTTTTCTCCACAGGTCCCGTGGGAGGATCTCCGTTATCTTTTTGGTGAGATCATGTATGGAGGCCACATCACAGATGACTGGGATCGCAAACTGTGTCGGGTGTATTTAGAAGAATTCATGAATCCATCTCTGGTAAGACATTTGTAAATTAATTTGTAAATAAATTTCACTGAGCAAAAAATTCTGGTAAGAATTTTAGAAACTAATTATACTATGGGCAATTCTTAATGTTATTGAGGATGCTTGGCCTTTTGGGAAATTTCTTAGAAAAGCAGAATCTCGGGTTCCATCCCAGACCTACAGAATCAGAATCTGCATTTTCACAAGTCTTCCAGGTGATCTCTGTGTGTGCTAGAGAGTGCACCAGCGTGAGGCAGCCTCACATGCACTGACTCATCGGCTCTTTATAAAAACCCTATGAGGTATGCAGAGCTGACGCTGTTATTCCCTTTTCTAGACCGAGATGCTGAAACATGGGGCTTTGCCCCAGGCCACTAGGTTGGCACGGGCAAGAGTTTTGTGCGTCTTTTGATAGAAGTCTTTTGATTTCTATTCCAGAGTTCATTTCACTAAAGTTTCTTTTTTGCCTGTCATGGAAGTCCTAGAGAATAGTCTACAATTGGACCAGTATCAGTTACTCAATTATAATATGTGCTCAAGAAAAATGTGGTGAATAAGTATGTGAGGTGATAGATTTGTTAATTAGCTTGATTTAACCATTCCACGATGTACACATGTATCAAAACATCACACTGTGCCCCATAAATATATATAATTATTATTTGTCAATTTAAAATAAAATTAAATCTAACAAGATAGTAAAAAAAGATTATATATATCAACCAAGGGCAAGGTAAGAACCTTATTTGGATCTTGTTCCAAATGAACTGTTAAAAAAAAAAAAGACATTTATGACACAATGGGAAATTAACATTAACATATCATGGTAATATAGAAGTCCTGTTAATATTTTATGTGTGATAATAAAGTAATATAGTTATGTTTTTTAAAAAGAGAAAAGATGCTCCAGGGTGAACCTGGAGGACATTATGTTAAATGAAATAAGTCAGACGCAGAAGGACAAATACATGGTCTCACACACATAAAGACTCTTAAAAAGCTGATCTCCTATAAATGGTGAATAGAACAGTGGTTACCAGAGACTGGGGAAGGGGAGAGTGGGGAATGAATGGTCAACGGATACAAAGTTACCATCCTTAGAAAGGAAGAATAAGTTCTGGTGTCCTATTGCACAGTAGGGTAACTGTAGTCAACAATACAATATTGTATATCTAAAAATAGCTAGAAGAGAGGATTTTGTATGTTCCCACCCCAAAGAAATGAGAAATATTTAAGATGATGGGCCTGCTAATTACCTGATTTGATCATTACACAACATATACATGTATCAAAACATCACATTGTACCCCATCAATATGTACAATTATTATGTGTCAGTTAAAAAGACAAGTATGGTGATTTGAGAACCTCATTCTTCCTTCTCTCGTGAGGAAGAGGTAGATCACCCCTGTAGGTGGAGTTTTAAGCATCCTTTTCCCATTTCTCATCTTAGTAACCCTGTGTCTGTGTAGAAACGGTTCCAGCCCGGGGCTGTGTTTTCTGGAAAAAGTACTCCATTTTTGTTTCTCGTACTACAGAGGGTGAGCATGGTGGCTGTAGTTTTCTCACGCTCTCTCTCCCTCATGGCATCCAGGTTCGTGGCCATTCCTGGTTATTTCTTGGAAACGTAAAGCATCTGTACGCCATATCATGTCTATTTCCAGTTGGGCGAGACACCAACGCTGTTTAAAGCAATGCTTTGAATAGTTTGAGTGATGTCCTATTTATAGTTTCTCTGAAAATTTCACCTCAGAGAAGCATTATATAGATTTGATCACCTTCCTAGAGTTCATTTTGAGAAGTAATATAATCATATCAGTCTAATATTTAGTCTATATTAGATTAAATCACTAAAATCATATTAGTCTAATATTTAGTCTATTTTAGACTAAAATACACCAGGAAAACATAGTGTATTTTAGTCTAATATAGAAAACTGGGGACATTATTTTGTTACTACTTTTAATAATGTGGAACAGTTTGGAGACGGTGCAAAAAATGCACAATGTTATGTAATTGTTTCTTTTGATTGTGAGTCTCATGGTCTTTCCTTAGTTCTAATGAGCAAGATTTCACATGTCAGAGAGAGACTTCCAATTTAGCACAATTGGAAGTCACTCCTCAGGAGAGGTCTGGGAGCAAGTTACCATGGAGATGGGAAAGCTAAACAGTGCCAGGCATGCGACCTTTACAGAGGCTGATTTCTCCGAATGATGGTGGAGGGCAAGGGGCCCGCGAGGAGCTCCCGCAGACAGTCCCTCCCCTAGCTCTGGCCTGTGGCTGAGGGGAGAATTACTGTTGCCAAATGCAGCAGTCCATTAACCTTCACAAGCCTGAACTCCCATTCAAATAATTGTAAAATAAATATAGGTGATGAAACCTGAAGGGGCATCAGTGATGTGTGTAAGCCCTTTAGAAATTTAGGTACCTGACCTTCCATACAGATCTGGCGAGGTTTTCAGGATCGAAATGCTTCATTTTGCAAGCTGGCGTCCTCACTGGAGAGGTACCTCCTCAACTCACCAAAGGAAATTAAAGCACTTAACTGACTTGCTGTCAGAGGCTGCAAATCCCAGTTATTTTGTTCTCATGCAAGTTTCTCCTGTTCATGCTGTTTATATGATTAGCAACATGATCTAACACTTCATCTGCAGGACATCTTTTTGCCACTTCCCACAAGTGGTTAACATATTTGGAAATTAGTGTCTTTGGCTGCATTGGAACATGATCAAAAAGCAACCCATTCATGGTGTGGGGTTTAAAGTTCTGCTGCTCTTATCAAAAGAATCAGAATGCTTTCAGTGATATCTTGCTGTTAGGAGGATCAGTGAGTTTCTTGTTGAATAAATGAGTTTGCTCTCAGAGAGAGTTCTCCAGTGGGCTTTAGAGGGTCTCTGGCCAAAGTCAAGAAAGAAAACATCTTCTCACATAAAGCATGTATTTGGGAGCGTTAATTAAGAAATACAGTAAATCACTTTCAGAGAATAAGGTAACAGGTCACCTTAAAGTTATCATATAATACAACTATTTTAGTAATATAGAATAACAAGAATCTGGGCTTTGAAGTAAAAAACAAAGACAAAAAACACGTGGGTTCACATTGAAGTACCTCTATGTATTTGCTGTATGATGTCATTGACCCTCTCTTAGCCTCAGTTTCATCATCTACAAAACTAGAATGATCAACTTACAGGTTTGCTGTCAGGTTTAAACTTTGGTACAATGCTAGAACAATATGCTTAATAAATGGGAAATCTGTTTATTATAAAGTATACATTTTCATTATATATATTTAATATTTGGCTATACATTAATCTGTGATAACAATGGGAATCCTTTAGTAAATACCTGCTCTGTGCCAAGGGTCATTACCACACACTTTATATGTATGATTTCTTCTCACTATAATCTGGAAGAGTTAAGTATTATTCCATTTAATCAAAAAGGAATCTCAGGCTTAGAGAGGTCAAGCAGCTGAACCAGGATTTAAACTCGTAATCAGACTCCAAAGGCTGGTCTTTCTCTGCACCATACTGCCCTGGCTGGAGTGCTGAGCTGTTGGCAGCACAGGTCACCAAAACAATGACTCGTATTTGTATGTAGATGGTGTACAGGCCAACACTGAGAACAACACGGGCAATACGGGAGACCAGAGTTCTGGTTCTGCTACTGACTTGCCGTCTGGCTTTGTGCATGGCTTCCCTGTGCCTCAGTTCATTCATTTGTAAAATTAAGGTATTGCCTAGAAAATCACCAATGTACCTTTTCATTCTCAAGACACCATGATAATTCAACCTTGAGTAATGTCTAAAAATCCCTAACAGCACTTTGGGGCCATGGCATTTTTGACCCAAAAGGCCAAGGGCAAATGCATTTGTTTAAATTCACAATGAACTGGAGCTTCTTGTCATTACCAACACTACTTGGAGAGGCAGTGGAGTGGGGGGGTCGGTTTTTGTTAAATACCAGAAAGGAAAATATTAAAAAGACAGTAATCTCATGGAGTCCAACATAGTGGGCTGGATGCTGGTTCTCCAGTTTCTAATAACTGTGCCTGCCCCTGATTTCAACAAAGATGATTTCAATTTTTTTTTCTTTCTTTTTGAGACAGAGCCTTGCTCTGTCGCCCAGGCTGGAGTGCAGTGGTGTGATCTCGGCTCACTGCAACCTCCACCTTCCAGATTCAAGTCATTCTCCTGTCTCAGCCTCCTGAGTAGCTGGGATTACAGGCATGTGCCACCACGCCGGGCTAATTTTTGTATTTTTAGTAGAGATGGGGTTTCACCATGTTAGTCAGGCTGGTCTTGAACTCCTGACCTCATGATCTGCCCGCCTCGGCCTCCCAAAGTGCTGGGATTACAGGCATGAGCCACCATGCCTGGCCGAAAGTATCATCCAAATTTTTTATTATCTTTTCGTGATGTGGAGGTTCTTTCTGCCTGAGCATGATTCTATCGATTCTTTTTGTTTTTAAAAAAGGTTTTACTAAGATATAATTTGCACACCGTAACATTTACCAATTTAAATTATACAACTGAAAGGTCTTTAGTATATTCTGCAACCATTACAAGTTTTAGAACAGGTTTATTACCCACCCCACCCCCCGCCCCCCCGCAAAAAAAAAAAACCCTGTAACCATTAGCAGTCAGGCACCATTTGTTTCCCACCCCATATTCCCCTATACCCCAGCCCATGGCAGCTACTAATCTATTTTCTGTCTCTATAGATTTGCATGTTCTGGGCATTTTAAAAAATGGACTCATACAATATGTAGCCTTCTTTCACTTGGCATAATGTTTTCAAGCTTCAGCCATGCTGTAGCATATATCAGTACTCAATTCCTTTTAAGTCTGAATAATGTTCCATTGTATGGACATACCACATTTTGTTTATCTCATCTGTCAGTGGACATTTGGGTTGTTTCTCCTTCTTGGCTATTATGAATAATGCTGCTATGAACTTGTATGTACAAATTTTGTGTGGACGTATGTTTTCAATTCTTTCGGATATGTACCTTAGAGTGGAATTGCTGGGCCAAGTGATAACTCTATGTTTATCATTTGCAAGTACCACCAAACTGTTTTTTAAATAGTGGCTGCACCATTTTATCTTCCCTTCAGCAATGTATGACAGTTCTGTTTTCTCCACATCCTCACCAAGACTGCTACTGTCCACATTTTTTTATTTTAGCCATTCTGGTGGAGGTGCAGTGGTGTCACATTACAGTTTTGACTTGCATGTCCCTGAAGACTAACAATGTTGAACATCTTTTCATGTTCTCATTGGCCATTTGTGTATCTTCTTTGGAGAAATGTCTATTTAGAATTTTTTATTCTTTGAGGCATTATAACAGCTTTCTCAAACAAACCTCCTGCAAAGGCAAGAAAGTTGGCCACTGTGTAGAGAGCTCTACAATGATGGCCCCATTAGCAAAAAGCAGCTTTTCATAAAAAGTCTTGAGTGGGAAAGGAGAAAGTCTAGATTCAGCATCAGGATTCACAGGGCTCCTTGGGTATATTAAAGTCTTGATGGTTTTCTTAAAGTAAAAGGGAACACAAGTCTCTGTATGGAGGACATTTCTCAGGTTTTGTTTGTTTTTTCCTTCTAGAAAAAGCAAGATATACTAAAATCAAGTCTGCTGCTAGGGTACGAGGAAGACCAAAACTTACATAAGAGCCTGCTGTGTGCTGAGCTGTTTGCATACCTTATTAAATTCTTATGGCCACAACCATTAGGTTGCTGTTATGAGCAATATTTTACTGATGAAGAGATTGAAATGCAGATAAATTGTCATTTCTTAAGGCCACCAACCCATTAAGTGATGGAAGCTGAATCAGGCTGTCTAGCTGTATACCTCAGGCCCTTTTGAGTTGGCTGTTTTCTTTTGCTTTGCTCATTGCCTACCATATGGAAAACACTTGTCACATGTTTATAAAGACTGATTTTCTTTCCAAAGAGCATGGGCCATTTGCAGTCCCATCAGCAGTACATGAGCACGCATTCAAACAAATGTCCCCATGGCAGCTTAACCTTTCCAGGTGGTTTTGGTTTTGGTCAGTTTCTTTGCTTGAAGTTCTGTTTTTAACTTTTTGATTTTATTAAGGACAGATTAACTGTGGCTTCTGAAATTTCTTTCAATTTCCTAGTAAGCACAAACAGAGAAGACCAAGTACTTGTTTTAGGGAATAATGTTCAGTTGGGATATGTGGATTCTAGGTTTTGGTTTTCTTATTCATATTTCGCCCATATTTTTATTCTGGCTACTTTATCCATCATAGACTAATAATAATGAGTTTAACTCTCCTGTACCATTTTATTTTGGTCGCCCTGAGCCAGGTGACATTTAAATTTTGATTATTCTTATATATAAACATGAAATGATACAAATGTGAATAAATAAAGCCAAGCCAATGGATACTGGTGGTGGAATAGTCCAACTTCTTCCTTCCCATATTCATCGGGTCAAGATTTCCATTTCTGGCAATATGAAGGATTAGATAACTTGAAAATCCTCCTGGTACAAAATAAAAATAAAAATGCTGAGTGGAATGTTTTAAATGCGCTTGGAATTCGCAGAAAGCAGTCGAGCATCCTTATTAAGGACGTAGGCTTTCTAAGTAACCTGGATTGCAGGTTTAAGAAGGAAAGAGAAAACCACTGTTACACACATGATTGTGTGGAAATTCACACTTACTTTGTCCTCTTTAGACTCTGAGTTCCTTAATAACGAGGTCATATGGAGCTTATACTTCTAAGGTTTGTTGTAGTGTACTGGGTGGTGGGTACATATTACTGAATGAATTAAAGAATATTCACTTTGTCTCCAAGTGATAGTGAGGGGACCACAGTGTAGCATACACAGTTACAGACAAATCCCATTTCAGAAACTGACTCAGAAAATCTAGGTAGAAAATAGCTACATTCGATGATAGTTTAAAAATACCATTCCTCTGTACATTTAAGTGCACATACAGACAGGATTTACGGTGCAAGAGACTGGGAGAATTAAAACAGAGGGGTTAATGGTCCCTGGAAACTAAAGAGCAATCAGGGAAAAGTAAATTTGAGATTATACTGTTACTTAGAAAATTGTAAGCACTTGATTGACTCTGTGTTTATGGCTGGTCAGAGACTCAGGCTCATAAATTCTTTTGTTACATTTTGAAGTTCTACATTCTAAAGTTTAGAGGGTTTGTTATTGCTATTCACATTGCCTTTGTTCAAAACTTCCCCCTAAATTGAATGTCTACCCTCTTGCCCCAGCCTTATTGAAGTAGATGGGCACGATAAAAGCCCGCTTTCTCCAGCCTTTCACTCAGTAGGTAACTGTGTATTGAGCTCTCAGGGTCTGTGGATCCTGAACAACACAGACTCTGCTGTGAGTAGCTCAAAGTCCTGGGAAGGTAGGATCAGTCTGACTCTTAGTATATATGGCCTATACATGGTACTTATATATACACACACATGTTTCATTAAATGCACATATCATTATTTATAATTATAAAATTCAGGTATATAAATTCACATCATTTATAAAATGATGTGATGCAGTACTGTGGAAAGTATGGTGCCCTGGGGAAGTACAGGCTACAGAGTCCTACTAAAATGAGTTCAGAATTATGATTAAAATCAAATGTCTACCTCAGCAAATTCACATCAGAGTCTTGATTTCCTCTCTGGGAAATGGGGATGGTTGGGAGAATCAATGAATGGGAGTGTGTTATAGGGTAGCCCAGGCTCTGTGATGGCTCATTCCTTTTGTGTGCATGTATCACACTGCCCCATGCACACTGCAAACTGAGTCTTCTTAGGGATAGGATGAATGTGTGTTCCTTGGGATCCTCCCCAGAGATCAGTCTGATGTTGCATATAGAGCAGAATTGTTGATGATAAAACAGTTTAGGGAGCCTGCTACCCAGACAGCATTGTGCTGGAGCCTTCTTGTCAGGGTCTTCTCGAAGTGTTGAGGAAGTGAAAATGGATGCCTACCTACATTTGGAATAACTGACTTTTCCTTTGTGGTTGAAGATTGAAGATGAACTGATGCTGGCACCAGGATTTGCTGCCCCACCCTACCTAGATTATGCAGGCTACCACCAGTACATAGAGGAGATGCTTCCTCCAGAAAGCCCGGCACTGTATGGCCTCCACCCAAATGCTGAAATAGAATTCCTGACAGTGACATCCAACACTCTCTTCAGAACTTTGCTGGAGATGCAGCCCAGGAATGCACTCAGTGGTGATGAACTGGGGCAGTCTACAGAAGAAAAGGTAGAGGGTCTTTCCTTCCTTTTCTTTTTCATTGAAGTAGAACTTACTTGTACTGAAGTCTACTAATCTTAATTGTGCAAATCAATAAGTTTTTACCCAGGTTTTACTCATACAACCACCACCTAGATCAAAATAACATTTCCAACACTCCAGAAGGATACTCATGCCCCTTATCGGTCAGCATACCCCTCACCTCCCCCAGAGATAATCAGTATCTTTACCTCTATCATCACAGATTAGCTTTACCTGATTACAAATATATGGAATCATACAGTGCGCATTCATCCATGTCTAACTCCTTTCATTCTGCATTAGATTTGTGAGATTCATCCATGTTGTTCATGTACCAATGGTTCATTTTTGTTTTGAATTCTATATGAATATAAAATTCTTCATTCTACTGTGAATGGATGTTTGGGTTGTTTCTTGTTTTTCACTTTTATAGAAATATCACAACCATGAACATTCTTCTGCAGTCAATATGCAAAGGTAACTCCCAAAGGCATCCATTCATACTACCCATTTCTCTATACCCAGAAGTGGGATTGCCAGATAACAGGGTATAATGTGTAGCTTTAATAGTATTCCCAATCAGTTTTCTCCAGTGGCTGTACCAGTTACTTTCCCACCAGCAGTGCGTGTGAGTTCCACTTGCTCTATCTTTTTTGTGGTTTTGTAAGGGTAATGATATCTCACAGTGGTTTTAATTTTGCAGTCCTCAATTGAGGAGTAATATTGAGCATCTTTTCACATGCTTATGGCCGTTTGGATATACTGTCTACCTCCGCTGTAAATGAGTTTAAGATTTCAGGACCTGATAAATTACCGGTCAGAGTGATGCCAGCTGGCAGGCATGATGTCAGAACCAGAGGCAGTAGTCTGAGAAACCAAGGAAAGAAGGAAAGCTGCCTGAGGCTAAGGACAGGCAAAGTTCTTCCATCTTTTCTCCTTTCTAGATATTGACTGGTTTTTCCAGGTCAGTGGAGCTGTCTAGATAGAATTAGTATGCATGTCTGAGTACCATGTGCATACTCATACCTTTAATATATGTCTTTCATTCTTTCAGAGCAACAATTACAGAAGATAGAAGTTTCTTTGTTAAAAATGTTGATGTAAATTGGCCTAGGAATTTTAGGATGCCGTGGTTGGGAGGGCAGCATCATAGTTCACCAGAATTTGCTTATGCTTAAAAGGCTTATTTGGGTTATGTGACTTTTATTCTATTTTATTTTTTATTTTTTGAGACAGTCTCATTCTGTTGCCCAGGCTGGAATGCAGTGGCACCATCTTGGCTCATTGCAACCTCTAACTCTCGGATTCAAGAGATTTTCGTGCCTCAGCCACCCAAATAGCTGGGATTACAGACATGCTCCACCATGCCTGGCTACTTTTTATATTTTTAGTAGAGACAGAGTTTCACGTTGGCCAGGCTGGTCTCGAACTCCTGACCTCAAGTGATCTGCCCATCTTGGCCTCCCAAAGTGCTGGGATTACAGGCGTGAGCCACTGTGCCCAGCCCCTGGTTTGTGTGGCTTTTAAAAGGATCTTTTTAATTTAGCAGATTATAAAATATGGTACCCTAATAATAGGCTTCTACTTCCTCTGATCATATCTTTACATATAAATAACATGTAGCTGATGACAGTTCTATACTCCCTAAATGTTAAGTGAATAAACTGCAAACAAGTGTAGCTCCTTCTTGACCAGATTTGGGGCTTCATGGAAGGGGAAGTGCTGGCATTGGTGCAGAGGCACCAATGAGGCAGCTGAGGGAGTTGGCACTGCCACGCTGCCCACCTCCTGGGAGCCGTAGGCAACCTTCACATGCATTCGCAGGCACCTTCAGAAGTCGTATGATATATTCTGGAACTTCAAAAAGTAGAGGATATACACAGTCACCATGACGAAAACTGAAATAGAAAGGAGCTAAATCTTTGTGTTACTGATTTAAGGTTAAGAATGTCTTGGATGACATTTTGGAGAAACTTCCAGAAGAGTTCAACATGGCAGAGATAATGCAAAAAAATTCAAACAGAAGCCCATATGTTCTTGTTTGCTTCCAAGAATGTGAGAGGATGAATATTCTCATTCGGGAAATACGTATATCACTTGAACAACTGGACCTTAGTTTGAAGGTAAGCTTAAAGTGAGGCTATAGTAGACTTCAGCACATTGGAAGATATTCACTGTGTGGCTTTTTTTCTCCATGCAAGGGGGAATTGGCATTATCTCCTGCTGTGGAAGCCCAGCAGTTTGCATTGAGTTATGACACGGTACCAGACACTTGGAGCAAACTGGCTTATCCTTCTACTTATGGCCTAGCCCAGTGGTAAGCTACCCCATCCTCACTGCCACTGGCCCTGAGCAGCCTCGGTGCTGGGTTAGTGTTCTGAATAATGCTTCCTAAGAACTATGCAGACGGAGCTTTGTGACTGTTCTCAACCTGTAACCGTAAAAAATTCTTCCACCAATTTCATTTGAGTTTACTTGGTATATTGCATCAAAGGCAAAAATCAGTTAAAAGACAGGGTCAGAGCAAGATTCAAATTCTGCCGCTCACTCATTGATACATGATCTTAGACAAAATAACCTGTCTCTTTTTTAAATCTGAAAAATGTAGATAGCAATAGAATCCCCTGAGTTGTTGTTAAGAGTTAAATGGCCATGGAAAGCAACTTGAATTTGCCTTTGTGTCATCTTATAACTTTACTTTGCAAGCCTGAGATTCCTATGCCTTCTCATAGACAACTTTTGAAAGTTTGTAATATGGTATGCAGTATGCAGTAAACTAGACTGGGGGTATAACTGCAGAGATGTGTCACAAAGCTAGGGCAGAAATTCACAGATTACTGAATGTAATCTGTGCTGATGTTACACCTAATTGCTCCTTGGTCTTGGCAAGCAATTCAGGAAGTTTCACAAAGCTGTTGATTCCTGGCTTTTTGGTGCTGAGTTTCTTTCCCCCTGCTTTCCTGAATCATTATTCCATGAACCTCAACTATCCCTGTACCATTCCTATTATTTTAGTGGAGACTCTTTACATTGTAGCATGCACACTTTTGACTTTTCTTTTTTTTTTTTTTGAGACAAAGTCTCACTCTCTCGCCCAGGCTGGAGTGCAGTGGTGCGATCTCGGCTCACTGCAAGCTCCGCCTCCCAGGTTCACGCCATTCTCCTGCCTCAGTCTCCCGAGTAGCTGGGACTACAGGCGCCTGCCACCACATCCGGCTAATTTTTTGTATATTTAGTAGAGACGGGGTTTCACCATGTTAGCCAGGATGGTCTCAATCTCCTGACCTCATGATCTGCCCGCCTCAGCCTCCCAAAGTGCTGGGATTACAGGCATGAGCCACCGCGCCTGGCCCACACTTTTGATTTTTCTAACACAATGTTAGAGCCTTCAGCTTCCCTCTGAACATCAACCTCCTTCTGGTCTGGAATTGTAGTTCCACCTTATTTTAAGCCACATTATATGGTTGTTCTGTTTTGTTTGTGGTCAATCATTATTTTTAATATACTGTACTGATGTCTTTGCTCATCATTGCTTTTTTTGTATCTTGTTCTGGGCTTTTCTTTTTTTATCAGAGTATAAAATATAGAGCAGGGCTTGGAGGGTAGGGGGTGTAAATCATCTTGTGTTTCTGAAACTGTCCTCACTGCACTCTCCTTCTTGATTGATCGTTTACTTATACGTAGAATTATAGGATACAATTATTTTTCCTTCAGGACTTCGATGTTCTAACTCCACGGTTTTCTAGCATTGATTGTAGAGGGTGGATCTGGTCTTAAATATTTGCCATTCCTTCCCAAGTAAAGTTTTAAAATGTTTCTCTTTACCCTTGATGTTCAACAATTTTACTATTGTATTGAGGTATGGATTTTTAAAGTACTGTCATAAATGTGAGATTCCATCCATAGCTTTTATTCTGAAAAAGTCTTAGCACTTTTTTCTCTGAATATCGTATTCTCCTCATGTCTACATTTATCTGCCTGACCTCTTAACGTTTTCAGTGTGTCTCTCGGCTGTATACTTGTAGACTTCATCAGTTCTGGGTGATCTTCATTATATCTTCAACTGTCTCCAATCTGTTTCTTAATTATTTAGATTTCATTGTCCAGGTTGGGCGCAGTGGCTCATGCCCAGCACTTTGGGAGGGCAAGGCAGGAGGATCACTTGAGCCCAGGAGTTCGAAGCCAGCCTGGGCAACATGAGACCCTGTCTCTAAAAAACAATAATAATAAAATAAATAAAATAAAAATTAGCCAGGTGTGGTGGCATGCGACTGTAGTCCTAGCTACTCAAGGTGTAGAGGTGGTAGGATTGCTTGAGCCCAAGAGGTCAAGGGTGCAATGAGCCATGATCATGCCACTGCATTCTAGCCTGGGTGACAGAGCAAGACCCTGTCTCAAAAAATAAAGTATATTTCATCGTCCATAATTATCAGTTCCAGGTTTTTTATATTTTTGGAAGGGTGCCTAGCTTAGTTTTATAATTTCCTGTTTTTGTTTTTATGACTGTTATTCTCTTTTCCTGAGAAGTTTAAATATACTTACAAATAAGTATTTTCTTCAAGACTTCTCTATTTCCTGGGTTATAAACCTTCCTGTTTGTTGGATTTGCTGGTGGTTTTTCATGCCATATACTCTTCTGTCTATATCTGAATGACAGTTTGGCTAGTTATTAAAAAATAATAACACCCTCAGTTGGAGGCCTTTGTAGCCATCACTCTCCTCTTGTCAAATGCTGCCGTGGAGATGTCAAAAGCTAGCATAGTTCTTTTCCCTTTATAAATGGCTTCATGTTTTCCCCTGGCCATCCAGGGATTCTTTATTGTTCATATTCTTTATATTTTAGTATTGATTACTCTCTACCAAATTTTCTTGGAACATGATGTGCCCTTGATTGTATAGATTCAAAGGTATAATTTAGGAAAACTCAAATGTTCTAGAATTACACTTTTTTTTGAGAGATTCTCATTCTGTTGCCTGGGCTGGAGTGCAGTGACGTGATCGCAGCTCACTGCAACCTCTGCCTCTTGGGTTCAACCGATTCTCCTGCCTTCAGCCTCCCTAGTAGCTGGGATTACAGGCATGTGCCACCATGCCCGGCCAACTTTGTTATTTTTAGTAGAGATGGGGTTTCACCATGTTGGCCAGGCTGGTCTCAAACACCTGACCTCAAGTGATCCACCTGCCTCGGCCTCCCAAAGTGCTGGGATTACAGATGTGAGCCACCACGTCTGGCCTCATTTCAGCTTTCATTTTATTGCTTTCACTCTAACCCTTTACCTCTTTATTTCCATTTGTTTTTATTATTCTCCCTTACACTGTTTCACTTTTGCTTTCATTTCTATAATTGTATTTTCTACTTATTTGGGGTCTTCAAACTTAATTTCCTTACTATTTCCTACCTGATCCCTTCTAAGTCATGATCTTGTTTATATTAACAATCACTTGTTTTAGTTGTTACAAGTTGGCTGCAGTGTTTATCCTCATGATGGCAACATTTTGCGAGAAATGTCTTCCTGCCTTTGCTTTTCTTATTCGCCTTTTTCCTTTGTGTGGTGCCTATGCTGTTTCTTCTTCTTATCGTCGAGTATGCTTTTTCTGATCCAGCTATCTGGAAGAACTTAATATAGGTCCGGGCACAGAAATTTTCCTTGTGGTGACGTAAGTTTGAACGTGAGCATTCTGAGCCTTTTCTTCTTCACAGCCCAGAGTCAGGCAAGTATCTCAGGCAGACATTTTCTGCCATGTGGTTTGTCAGGGTGTTTCCTCATTCACCCCCACTTCCTTTGCATATCTGAAGCAGACAAGGTCCTAGAAAACTTCAGTGCTAGCCTTTCCTTCTAGAGAACTCTGGCTTTTACATTGAGGCTATGCTCTCTACTCCATTCTCCTGGTCCCCTTTAAGCAGCCTCTGAAACTGACAATTCAAGGTTTCACTTCTCTCTTAATTTTATCAAAGAGGTTCATCTGTCCCTAGCCTCTGTGAGCCAGCTTCCTTATAGGTCAACTGCAAATACTTCCTACCTTGCCCAATTGTGAGGAGCCGAGAAGAGAACATGTACGTAACAGCAGCGTTTCTCAACCCACCGGCATGCCATTCATGGCTGACTTGTTTTCCTTATTAACCTTTTTCCTCCCCACTTTCAGGCAGCTACTGCACGTGCTTAGACTGCCGTCACGTGCTCCACTGCCTCCGCACACGCTGTTCCCTCTGCTTATCAATCAGCTTTCCCGGCAACTCTGGTCTTGTAACCAATATCACAGCCTTGCCATCCCTGGTCCTCAGACACCCTGTCCATACCTCCAAGTTGGCGCTTGTCAGTCCAAGTCATAGGGTGATGACCTTTGTATAGTCACCACATAGCATGAAGAGGCTCTGATAAAAGCTGGTGCATAAATGGAAATGAGTTTTCCACATTCCTGAGTGTATCTTGCTCTAATGTAAACGCTACAGTCATCAAGTCTCCAATGGGAAACAAACTAGCCCTTTAAAGGGACAGTGCCCTGCAAATTGTCAGGGAAGGATTTTACCAGCTAGCAGTGGTATACTTCTCCTCCACCACGACCCTGCCCTAACCGCCCACAACAGAACATATTGGAAAATGGCTATTTTGCTGAACAGCAAGTTTTTCTTCCTACCTCCCATAAACCAGGTTCAATGACCTCCTCCTGCGATGCCGAGAACTCGATACTTGGACACAAGACCTTACCCTTCCGGCTGTCGTGTGGCTCTCCGGCTTCTTCAATCCTCAGTCCTTCTTAACTGGTAAGGGCTGAGGCAGTGCAGTCCCTGATGCACACAGGACCACAGCCTAACCAGAAGCCCTGCTTTGTTTACCTATGATGGCGTCTCCTTGCCCTGCTCACCAATCCTCAAGCAGCAGCCATTATAGAAAGGACCAGCAGCTATAGAGGAAACAGAGTCCTGGGCAGGCGAGTAGCAGCAGGAGGGAAAGGACCTCCTATAGCAGCAAGAGTAGCCAAGTGAGGTGGGGCACGGTGTGCTCTTATGAAACATTTTCTGGAAAGGGCCACATAGCTACTCTGCTACTGTAGTGCGAAAACCAGACAATCCACAAATGGCTGTGACTATTGCAATAAAACTAGTTACAGAAACAGCGAGCTTGTCCTGCAGGCCTTAGTTGGCCAACCCCCTGCTCCAGCGCAGCCACGTGCAAATGCCCAAGAACCTAAAACACCCTATGGGATTAAAGGATGCCTCAATTTACTGGGAGCTCCTGGGAACCTTACATGCAACACTTTTATCCTATTCAGTTTCTGTTATATTTCCAAAGCAATCATGCAGACGATGGCTCGAAAAAATGAGTGGCCACTGGATAAAACATGCTTGACTGTTGATGTTACCAAAAAAACAAAGGAAGATTATGGCCACCCACCAAGGGAAGGTGCATACCTCCACGGACTCTTCATGGAGGGTAAGACACCCCAAGGGGTAAGTAACTGGGGAACCTTTTCTTACTCAGGTTCGTCCTCTGCTTACTGTTTCTCAGCATCTCCTCACTCACACTGTAACCTTATGCTAGTCATTATCTCATTTCTTCCTCTTAAATAATTTAAGTGCTGGGGTGTGTGTCCACTGTGAACCAAACTGTAATATTTGGGGTGATGGCTATCACTTAAATTTTGCACATATATCTGGATGTTAATGCCACTGAATAACATTAGACTGAATTTACATTCTTTTTGCTTTTCAATATTTTCAATATAATCATTTCAATATAATCATTTTATAATCATTTTAAAATCTTTCTTCTATTGTTTAAAAACTGTCAGTAAATTTGCTCTAATATTTTACTACAAGACTTCTCCAAGCCTTGAAGATGCTACTGCATAGGGTGAATCTCTGAGAGGGGGTTAGACTATGCAATATTTTCCAAATTTATCTGGCCATGCATTTATTCCACAGGACACTTAGATGTTCCTTTTTCAGTTTAAAGCAAGTGCCACAAGTTCTGATGTAAATGAACAACTGGAATTTGGTGTAAAAGAATAAGGTGCGACAGGGAGGAAATGTGGTGAACTGGAGATTTTTAAAGGGAGGGCAGACTAGTTCAATGTATGTGAATTCTCTTAGAATCCCATTTCATAAAATCAGTAAAATCAGCTTACTTCCACAGGAAAGTTTAACCACTACGCATGGAAGGAAAGCAGTGCCTCTGCTGCAGGCAGGGTAACCTACCTTTGAAAGCACAGCCTGGCCAGCTCAGTAAAAATACCACTGACAAGCAAAAATATGACAAAACCAGAATGTTGAATGTTTATTGCATCAAACAACATGATCATCAGTAGCAACCTGCCACACAATTGCAACCGTTGTGTTTTTGCCATAGGCGCCCGCTGGGACACCCAATCAGGAACCATTGTTGAAGCCCGTCTCAAGGAGCTGGCATGCCCTATGCCGGTCATCTTTGCAAAAGCCACGCCTGTGGACAGACAAGAAACCAAACAGACCTACGAGTGCCCTGTGTATAGAACCAAACTGAGAGGCCCCAGCTACATCTGGACCTTCAGGCTGAAGAGCAAAGAGAAGACTGCAAAATGGGTTCTGGCCGGAGTGGCTCTGCTTCTAGAAGCGTAAGGTAACCCTGGCATTCCTCTAGCCTCCACTGGAGTGCAGTGAGGATTTTCTAGCATGTTGCTGCACTGTTCCCGTGCACATTATTCTATTATAACTTTTTAGTAACTCACACGTGCATTCTTTTTTCAACGCTATCCTTAGAGTGAAAGTCAGAAAAAAATACTAGAAACTTACTCAGGGCTGAGCATGATGGCTCACACCTGTAATCCCAATCCCAGCACTTTGGGAGGCCAAGGCAGGCAGGTCAGGAGATCGATACCATCCCGGCTAACACGGCAAAACTCCATCTCTACTAGAACTACAAAAAATTAGCCGGGCGTGGTGGCACACGACTGTAATCCCAGTTAGGAGGTAGGAGAATCGCTTGTGAACCCAGGAGGCAAAGGTTGCACCACCTCAGTCCAGCCTGGGCAACAGAATAAAGTACATCATATGACATCATATGTGAACATGCAAAAGCAATGCAGCCGGAAAGAACGGAGATTTTAATTTTTAACAACAAATTAAATTAAAAATTATTAGCCCTTAAACGCTTTCAAAATATAAAAGCAGCAGGCCCCAGGTGAGTCCTGAGGCTAGCACTCTGTAAGGCCTCCAGTGTCTACAATGTTGACGGTCCCCTTTTGTTCAGTCAAGTTTTAATAAAAGTAAAACTGTTCTACAGTTAATTGCACTTTGTTCAGTGTAAATTTCCAATGACCAAGAGCAGGTTAAATGATGTGTGTGGTCTATTAAACTGTGGTCACTCGTGCTAAGGCAAACTTGGCCTGGAGTTACTGTTTGGGAAGCCAAAGACAGATCAACGCAGGAGCTGATCATACAATGTTTTCTCTTGATCATACAATGTTTTCTCTCTAACTTACTTACCTGAACTTTAACCCCACCCCATTTAATAACTGGCAGATATTTTTAACAAAGTTCAGCATACAAACAGGTCTGTGCATACATCTAAAATATAGATTCCTCTGCTCTGCTGTCTTCCTGAGAAATCTTTGTAAGCATATAAACAATCTTTAACAAAAAATAGTAATTTCTACAAAGAATTTCTGTATAAAAACACAACTGTAAAAAATCTTAGGCACCAATGGTATGCATGTCTTGTTGGAGTACTCTATGGTGAGGTGGCTGGTTCTGTTTTCCTCTTAATTGTCTTCTACCAGCTCCTTTTGTAAGCTGGGAAAAAGATAAGAAGTATTTGGTAAGTAGTACAAATACACAAACAGCATTCTAGGCTTGAGAGATTCCACAATCATCTAAGAGTACAAAGCCAGAACCCAGATCTCCTGACACTCGAAATCCTGACAATTTATGCATCAATATCCATATACCCTCTGGTGTAGTACGCCCCCAGCATGACTTGCCTCACTCCCACATTCCAGAACCACACAATTCAGAGTTTATTACATAAATGAAACTTGTAGCTCACATTCTGTCCTCTTGCCCTGAACTCTCTCTCTCTGCACTAGGATTATGGCTGCCTCTTCATAGTCTGTGTCTTTCCCCTCAGCCTGCCTTGTTTGTTCCTTCCATTTCTGTCATACACCTCAAGGAGAAATTTTGGTTAAAGGCAACGTGGAGTTGAAAAATCTAGCAAAGGAGAATATTCCCTAGGAAAATATCAGGCTGAGCTTTTCCAATGCAAACAGATACAGAATGGATGGTACTCATGGTTTATATAAGTCACACGGGAAGGCAACAACTACTTGCCAAGAGGGTCTTCTGTGCTCAGCCTCAGGATTTCAAGCTGTTTTGTAAGCTGCTAGAGACTTACTTACCTCTCCAGATATTCCTTAACATTGTCATAACCATAAAACTTGGCCAGATGAATGAGGATTCCTGTGGCACAGCGGCCGTCACGCTTCCGACAGTAGCTGCAATTGCAGATCCCACGACAGGGGGGACACACCCAATCCTAACAGAGAGATGAGAGCAGACACTTCGCTCATTATCTACAGGCTCTGGCAAGAACTGGGATTCGGATCCAGAATGGCTCAGCTGGCCTCTCCTTCAACCTTTAATCACATGGCATCTTTCAGTCTACATCCCAACGTCCCAGGGGGCTCCTCACAAGGCAGGAAGGCTGAATCACCCCACGTCACATGCAAACACTGAAAAATGACACCTTTTAGGGCTCCTTGCTTAAAAATTATGGAGATTTTCACAAGCATTTGGCCAAGCACAGGGCCCTGTGTGAGCATGCAGGTCACAGGCCCAGGATGTCAGCCCTGGTTTGGTTTAGGAGCACAAGGTTTCCAAAATATCAGGGTATGAATTTCAGCCCTTTCAATGTGTGCTTATTGTTGAATGACTAACCTGAGCAGCAGTTTGTTTGTCTGTCAATTGAGGACGATATATTTACCCCATGACTGCTGCCTAAGAGGTCACACTTGGGAGCAGGACTGCCCCAGGCTCAAGGTCGTGCCTACTCACCATGATACTATGTCTCATTTTACCGAGGGAGCTGAGAGAGGTTATACACCTATTTCATGGGATTTGCCAGGCACACAGACAGCACTCTATACTGCAATCTCCACCTCCCTCTCAGCCTGGCCCAGGAAAAACAAATCAGAGGGAAATCACTTTGCTGAAGGACAGGTACAGGGATTACTTGTATAAAACTAGAGGACTGTAAGCAAGTTTTGCTCTGACAATGGAAAATCTAACATTAATTCTTCTATTCACTGGTCAGCTTGCTCTCCTTCCAGAAGGAATCCCTATTTTTCATTTTCCCTGGAGCCTTAAGATACAAATGGAAGGGAAAAACCAGAGTTCTGGAGCTCCCAGTTCCCAGTGAGAACCCAGGAGGCCCATCTGTAGCTTGCTTCCTTCACCAATACAATTTACAACAAATGCAAACACTGCTCCTACCGGGTCCAGCAATGCCGATCTGACATCCTCCCCATAGCGGTTCCGCAGGCATGGTCCACAGAACTGTCCTCGCACACCACAGCAACCCTGGTTCCGACACACTGTCTTGGTGTCAATGGTCTTTTGTCGACACTGATGGCACGTGTTACCCTACAGGGGGAAGGCAGTGAGCAGGTGAACACAGAGATATGCTGATGCCCAATGAGGCCAGATGCCATCATGTGCATTTCCAAGTATATGAAGAAATACCCCTGTCTCCTCGAATCAAGCAGGACTGTTTTCCTAAGAACCACAGCATTGTCTCTAGACCGGGGTCCCCAGCCCCCAGGCTAGAACCAGTCTGTAGCCTGTTTGGAACCGGGCTGCACAGCAGGAAGTGAGCAGCGGACGGGCGAGCATTACCGCCTGAGCTCTGCCTCCTGTCAGATCAGCAGCAGCATTAGATTCTCATAGGAGCACAAACCAAACCCTCTATTGTGAATTGCACATGTGAGGGATCTAGGTTGTGCACCCTTTATGAGAATCTAATGCCCGATGATCTGAGGTGGAACAGTTTCATCCTGAAACCATCCCCTTCCTGCCCCCCAAATCCATGGAAAAATTGTCTTTCACAAAACCAGTCCCTGGTGCCAAAAAGGTTGGGGACCACTGCTCTAGAATGTAACCATCACAGGTCTGTGGCCAGAGAAGCATATTAGGTCAGATGAGGCTGAGCAGAGACCCAGAAGGAATGAAATGATCAGGCTGTCAGGAAGAGAGACCAGAGAAAAGCTTGAGGCAGGGGTGGCAGAGCCCCTGAAAGGTGACAGCTGACTGAGGGGCAATGAGCCTTGGGTGGCATCACCTCGGCCCCAGCCTAGCTCTGCAGACCTGGATATCTTCAATGTGAGATCTATTTTTTTTTAAATATTGGCAACTATATTTAAAACTTGACAGTGTCCCGTTACATATCCAGAAAAACACAAAAATGCAGAACGCAAAGCCTCCCTCTAAATCACCATTTAGAAGAAATTTAACCCATTTCCTACCAAAGATATTCTGCCAAACTTTATTTTCTATGGTTATATTACCCCCCAAATATACTTTTTTCAATATTTAGAACATAAAACTATATACTTAAACCATAACAGTTACATATAAAAATCCCTTTTAAACTATACCGTTCCCTTCCCCCAGATTCTACGCATCCCTAAGACAGACCACTGTCCAGATGGGAATTACTGCACTAGGCTGCCTCCCCTTTCCCAGGTACAGCTGACCTTTGACCCTCCAATTCAGAGCCTGGCTCTGAGCCCTTGGTGAGATGGCATAAGCCCTGATAGAGTTTAAAAACAAGTGAGATTTCAATACCAATGCCTTAGACTCCCAATAAGAATGACAATCATGCAAATTACTCATAATATATACTTTACCAGAACTTTATCATAGATTTTATCTCGAACAGTTATGGCAACATTTTCTAAGTCCTCTTCGGTGATATCCTCCACTGGCCGAAAAGAAGATATACGGTGACGTCGTCTGTACTCCCGGCATTTCCCCTGAACAATGAACACAAGCAGAACATGGATGAGATGTGTTGAGCAGTTATAAAAAAATTATAAATATTTTAAACTCTCAAAGATCTAGCACCATTAATGTTAACCCCGTCCCTCTTCTATTTCCCTGCAGCCATTTAGTTATTTACGGAGCTCCTGCCACCTGCCAAGCTTCCTTCTCAGCAAGGCGATACAATCATAAAGGAGGAACTCAAGGTTTTTGGTTCTTTGCTGTAAACTCTGTGGAGAGGTGAACCACACTGAACAGCCAAACCCACAAATGGGTCCACAGTTGCTCCCTCCAAACTGAAAGCGCTTGAAACGCCTCATGCCTAAAACAGAAAGGCAAGGAGGAATCACTGCACTTTTCCACAAAGTGGACACCACAAAGCTGACTGGAGCTGTGGACAGGCTTTTATTGCCTGCAGCAGAGATTAAAGCAGGGTCCTAACAAATGAGCTGCTTCTCAGCTCGGCTTGGATAAAAGACTCTCTCTGTGACCTCCAGCTTAGACCAGCGCTGCTTCTCAAAATGTGATCTCAGGAGCAATGGCATCACCTGGGAAGCAGAGAGAAATGCAAGTTCTCAGCTGCCGCAGACCCACGGGGTCAGAACCAGCCCTGGGGTGACAGTGATGTGCGTTCACGTTTGGAGGAGTGGTAGCTCAGACAAAAACTAATTCATGTATTAGTCAGAAAATACCCCACTAATTGTCTTCCTTCTTCGGAAGCTGTAAAACTCTTCTGCAAATTTAGCGGCTGAGACAGTGAAGTTCTCTAGAGCAAACTTCTCAGGAGGCCGTGCACTCCGGGTTGGGTTCATGCGCCGCGTGATCTGTCCCTCCGAGAAGGCCCGCCTCACTGTTTTCTTTCTCTGAAATCAAGAGCACAGAGACAATTGGGGACTCTCTCGAATAAAAGCCGTCTGGTGGCTGATCACCATATATCAGTATTGGTATAATTATAAGGAGTTCTACTTACAGAAGCTGAGGTTGGGGTTCGTACTGGGAAGAAATCTGGCATCGAGTTCAATTCCGCCAATAACTGGGCAAGCTGAAGTTCAGAACAAAAGAAAGAATCTTACAAAAATAGTGCTCGAGGTTTAGGTCATCCAACACCTATCTCAAGTCTTCCATTTTGCTACCATAAGAAACCTAACTTGAATAGTTTATATAACACACAACAGTTATACTTTTAACCTCACATGTAAAGATTGTATCTCCAGACCTGAGATGCTGATGTCATCATTCATATGAATGAACACTAGCCTATTCCTTACATATAAGGACAACACAACACTATGAAAACAGTCCTGGAATGATGAAGACCTGGAGCATGAGGTTCCGATCTCGACTCGGAGGCTAATCCAAGGCGGTGTGACCCTGGGACAATTCATTTTGCACACGTGAGTCTCAAGTTTCAGGATGTTCAAAAAAGAAAAAGCTCAACTAGATTATTTCGATGGTTATTTAGAGCTCCAAAAGTCTGATTCTTTAAATAGATTAATTTCTCATCAATCAAAGTAATTTATGAAGATATTCCTACATGAACTAATAATACCAAATAATAGGCATTAATATGCCAGAGAATTTAATTAGGATTCGTTTTAGTTTATACAATTATATGAGTGCCACCAAAAAAATCATAAAGAAAATAGCTTATTTTAAAGATGCAGATGGATACAGTGCTGAAAATTTCCCTTAGCTAAGTAAAAACGTTTCTTAGGATAAAAATAACCCGAAAGTAGGCATTCCATTTTTGTAAGTAATTTATATTAGACATATAAGCTTGCATATACAGTATCACTGCATCATTCTTTTTTTAAAAGGAAAAGATTAAAAAATTACCAAAATGCTAAAAGTGATGTGGTAGAACTATTTTAAAAAAACTGTAGATAAACAATTATGAAGCAAACAATGATTCTCTACAATGATCAGGTTAACAGTAATTGATTACATACAGAAAAACCAAATATATGTAACAAAGATTTCACCTGGTTCCATTCATTTTTCTAATGAAGACATTGTAGAGTGAATTAACACTGTTGAGGTTGTTTTAATTCCTAGACCTCTTCCATTCCTTCAGAAGTCTCAGAACCAGTGCTGGTCACCATAGAAGAGTGGTTCTGTGGTGAAAAACTACCTGCCCAACCTGCTCCTTGCAACTCCTCAGTGGACTTGGTGACATCCCACTTCCCCTGCTTTACTCTGCTGGGAACGGGCCAGTTGTTCAGCCCCTCTCATCCCCAACACAACTATATACTTAGAACTTAGCTTGGTCAACAGTAAGCAGCATTATGGCACCATGTAGGGGCTAAAAATGGTGCTGGGAAATCTCTTTCTGTTCCCAAACCAGAGCTGATCATGTAATAGTTGCTTTGGGTTCTGGAAAAGTAAAAGGATACACAATACCCAGAGTATATTTTCTTGACAGAAGCCAAAGCAACAGCAGCAGCTATAGGAGCAAAGTGGTTCTGGGAGCCCAGCAACTGCTGCCAGAGCCTGGTGCCAACTCCCAGGACGCCCTCCGTGAAGCCTCACCATGGCTTTGTTCTCCTTGATGTTCATGGTCCTTTTCAGCAAAGCATCTGTCTCCTGGCTCTCATCCCGAGAGTCATCCTCAGACTCAGAGGTAGAATCTTCCCTTTGTATCACCTGTCTACAGCCTTTCTTTCTTCCAAGAATTGTTTTTTTCTCATTCTGTAAGCGTGAGCTAGAAAACAACTGCTCGGAAGAACTGTTTTTATCTGGTTTGTTGGCCAGCTTCTTGGTGGGGAACTGAAAGGCTACTCGAAGACCAATACTACTTCTTCTAGACCTGCTTCTTCTAGGGGTAGCCTTATCTTCATCTTCCTCTTCCTCGCTCACCAAAGATGCTTTGCCATCATCACTCAAATCTGACTCCACGACCTAATAAAATAAGAGCAAGAAAAAGCACAAAGACACTGTTACAGACCCACAAAAAAGACATGCATTTAAAACAACTGACAGCATATGAGAAAAAACATGAAAAATGAAAAGCTTCCCCTTCATATTATGAGTTCCCTCTGAATTTCCTTTAAATGTGCAAGAAATTGGTTGATGAATAAAATCAGAGAGCAGGCAACCTACTACTGAACTGTGCACCATCATACCCATGACAGAAATGGGTTCCATTCAGAGCATGAGGGCTGTAAGCAAAACACTGACAGGGTGGGTTCCTCCACCGTGGGACAACCAGGGAGCACCAGCAAGAGGAGAGACAGTCACAGAAAAGGAGAGACAGCAGCATGACAGATGTGATCTTCAGACAGGAAAGGATGCAATGGGGGAAAAATGCTGACTGGTCTCCTCTAAATAGCAGGAACCAGACTCCTGAGTAACAGGGCGGGAGAGCTGACTGCACCTCAGGGCAGTGACCCAGGACAGGCAGATGACCTGCCACTGCGTCCTCAGTCAAGGGGCACCTTTCCCTTCTCTGGAACTCTCAGAGCCATGAGGTGAAACCAGGTCAGAAAACTCTACAGGTTGTAGCAAAACACCACTCAGTCAACTCAAGAAATCCTCACCCGACATTTTCTAATTCCACATGGCAGAGGTCTCCAGCATTCAAACATTGCTCCGTTTTACAAGTGAGAACACAGTAAATATGGAAGGCAGTAACAGGGATACATCACCTAGGTGACAGCTTGCATGTGACGGGACTCTTAGCAGTGGTACAGAGACAGGTTTAAGTATGTAAGATCTAGGACGTCTTCTGGGCATCCTTCCATGACCACAAGAAGGGTCCATTGGGAACCATTATCTGGGAATTCTGAAAATCTACCAAGAACATGGAATGGCACCAATATGGACCCAGGATCAGTTCAGGGACTCTGCTTCCTCCCCAGTGACCACCATCAACCCCAAACTCTCGTTGGACTAAAGTTAGAAATAAGACACAGGGAGAAAAAAAAAAAAAACGCACATAACTGCCAACCCTGGTATATCCACACCAAGCCAAGTGAGGAGTAAGACTATATGGCACTGATTTATCTATTTTTTTAATACCCTCAACTTCCCATATTAATAGCTTCAGAATTTAAAATGGTGTACTGCAAAGGAACCCAATTTTAGGGGACATTGTCAGGGAAGAACTTCAGTTTTGATCCATTTATCTACCATCCTCATCATCTACAGGCCTCTCTTTACCAGATGTGGAACAGCTCACTACAGAGGCCTGAAGGAAGGAAAGAACAAATGGTACACAGCAGCCCAGAATCAGACCCAAGAGAAGAGCACAAGTGTAGTACGTGGATGTGGCTATTTCGCATCCGGCCAGCAGACCCCTGGAAACCAAGTTACAGCAATGTCCCATTATCAAGAAAGATAGGTTCGCCAGTTCCCACAGGGGTGGGCAGGAGGCTGGGCTGGGAGGCAACAATGCTTTTCTTCTCACTGGATTCTAAAATAAAATTTGCAAGGGCCTGTGCTGAACTGTAAGCTATATCACGATCTATGTAACACATCACACCATCCACAGACTTGGGGGCAGGTGGGAGGGAAGACTTCTGGAGTAATTCACTTTCTCTCACTAGAAACGCAAATGCTTCGAATAACCAGACATCACTTCACTAAAGAACAGAAAATAAGTACATCGCTAACTGATGATGCCCATTAGGGTTTTAGAAGGATCTTAATATCGTGCTGGCAAGAAGCTAGGGACTTGCTGGCCAGAACTGATGGAACTGCCACACAAACAGCTTCTGCAAAGAAAGCCAAAGGAGACCTGGGGCCTCCAGGCTGGCACAGCTCTATGTGGCTACTCATAGCAAAAAATCACTATCAAACGAAGCAGCTTACCATGCGGGCTTTTATGCTCTACATTCTCTCCTAGGACAAGTGAGGGACACGGCAGGCTAGCAGTCACGGCTTATTTATATGTCTACACAGTCTCTGCCAAAAGTTAGTCTTTAGCAGCTTCTGGCTGTGAAGAGGCTTAAACTCTACGTTCCATCTTCATACTGAAGAAGATAGTAGCATGTTTATTTTTTGCATAAATGTATGCTATTTTTAGCAGAAACCATTTCTGCACTTAAATCCGAAGGCTGTGCCTTAAAGTTACCTTCAGATTCAAACACGAGTGGGCAGTAAACTAGCCTAACTGTGCAGGATAAAACAAACAACTAACTAACAAGTCTGTTCATAGGAAGTGCTGAGAGTAGACTTCCCTCCAGAATCCAGGCAGGCCTGGGGCATCTTTAACACTAAAAAGCATGACAAATCCAAATCCACAATGCATGGGCAACACCAAGTTTGTACCACAGCTAAATTTTTGCCAAATTAACTTCAAACCAAAAACTGTCACTTCACACACAGTAAGAAAGTATCTCAAGAAAGTTGTCACTCTAAGATAAACTTTTAGATAAAAGAGGTTTAAGAAACTCTTGAGATAAAAAAAAAAAAAAAAAAAATTTTTTTTGAGATGGAGTCTCACTCTGTCATCCAGGCTGGAGTGCAGTGGCTCAATCTCAGCTCACTGCAACCTCTGCCTCCCGGCTTCCAGAAATCCTCCTGCCTCCGCCTCCCGAGTAGCTTGGATTACAGGTGCCCGCCACCACGCCCGGCTAATTTTTGTCTTTTGAGGAGAGATGGGGTTTCACCATATCGGTCAGGCTGGTCTTGAACTCCTGACCTCAGGTCCACCCGCCTCGGCCTCCCAAAGTGCTGGGATTACAGGTATGAGCCACTGTGCCTGGCCAAGAGAGATAAATTCTTTGAGAAGGACAATAAAGGACGCCTGGGACACATCCCCAAAAACCCCCTAGGCACGAGGAGAAGATGAATGGATTTTCTCTAAGAGAATAATGGACTGGTGGACCAGGGATTAGCCTTCCAAGAGCAATTTTTTTAGGTTATGTTAATTGCTTGTAAGATAAATATGTAAGAAAAATCTTTTCACTTGTGAAGTGACTTCTTACAAGTAAAACTCTTTCAGAAACAGGATTAAAAATGTTACCACCCACATCCCTTCCTGTCGTAATTATTACCATTACTTCTGGGTTAGTCTTTCCATTCAGATCACTCTGCGTAAATCCTGCAAAATCCTCAGTCTCTGAGTCAGTGTCCTCTATAAAAATTCTTCTTAGCTCTTCTGTGAAGTATTTGGAATGAAAGCGCACATCCTGCTAAATTAAAGACACGCGTACATCAGAGACGGAAAGTAGAATAGAGGTTACCAGGGAAGGGTAGAATGAGGAGCTACTGAACGGGAACAGAGTTTCTGATGGAGATGACGAAAATGGATGGACAACAATGTGAATGTACTTAATGCACTGAACTGTACACATCAAAAACAGCTGAAATGATATACTTCATGTTATGTGTATTTTACCACAAAAAAAAAAAAAAACACTGGCCAGGTACAGTGGCTCACCCTGTAATCCCAGCACTTTGGGAGACCGAGGCAGGCAGATCACTTGAACTCAGGAGTTCAAGACCAGCCTGAGCAATGTAGTGAGACCTCATCTCTGCAAAAAATACAAAAATTAGCTGGGTCTGGTGGCATGTACCTGTAGTCCCAGCTACTTGGGAGGCTAAGGTGGGAGGATTACCCAACCCTGGGAGGTCGAGGCTGCAGTGAGCTGCACACCAATGTACTCCAGCCTGCGTTGCAGCCAAGATCACACCATTGCACTCCAGCCTGGTGACAGAGTGAGACCCTCTCTCAAAAAAACCCGCATACGTACACATATATATTACATATATACACATTTTCTAAAGCTTACAAAATTCAGACCTACAAGTCAGACAATTTTTAAAAATTGGGTGTAGTCTCAATCAGCTTCTAATGTGACTGGTAAGTGCTCATGGAATTCAGCTTCTCCTGCCAAAGCTGGCAACCAGACACGTCTGCTTTCACATAGAACCAAAACACATGGAAAGAAGATATGAGGAGAAAACCTGGCTCCCTCCCACGTGTTGGCTTCCCTTTCCAACAGCCTTTCAAAGCCGGAGTCTCCTCCAAGTGGGTGAGCATGCCTCCCATTCACCAACAGCGAGCTTCTCTGTAGGAAAAGGCTGGGGCCTCTCTCAGCCCCCACTGCCCACTACCAGAGAGCCTAGACTTGCTCCATGAGCAGACACCACGGGGGCCTGATGGAAAGCTCATCCAAGGTCACCCCCAGGAATTTCTCTCGTGCAGGAGGTGAGAGGTGAACAACCATGGCTAGGTGGCAAGTGAGCAGAAGGAAAGATGCAATGTGACTCTTTAAGAAAAGGCATTTTCTAATACTTTTTCTTTTGAAATAGTGCAAAGATGGAAACCCAACTCTCTTAACAGCATACTTGAAAGAAAGAGGAAATAACAAACTGCAGGCCAAAGGGAGACCCACGAGACCAGCCCCCTGCAAGCCCGCCACGCCTCATCAGGACTAGAGTCTGTCCCCAGTTTCCTCTGACGTCTCTTCCCCCCATCTCTGATAGAGCAATGACCCCTTGTAACACCACACTTGGCTGGGAATCTGTATCTACCCCACTGCCTTTCCCCGCCTTTAATTATATACTTCTTTGAGCTCATATATCTCTGGGGAAAGATAGATATAATAGACAAGTGGAAAAACTTACAGGGGCACACAGAAAGAAATGCCTACATCTAGCATTCTGTAAGCTTAAAAATGTCTCCTATGAATTATTATGGGTAATTGGAGTGAGTTTGCCCAGAGCTAAATTACTTTGTTCCTTTGTTGATAGCTGTAGTGCAGCTGCTTGAAAAAAAAAAATTGCACACACAAAAGGGAAGTTTCTTTAAAGTGAAATTCAAATCGTGTTTAAGGGAGACCAGAGTTAGCATACACATACTGTGTGCAAGTTCATGCAGCTTCTCTCTATTGGTTAAAATGGATCATGAGCGTGAGGGGTCAGGGTAGAGAAGCAGCCAGGGCTTGATTATTAAGGAAGAATGGTACACAGCTGCTGCTAAGGAAACCCATCATGCACCTGAGGCCTCTCAGTGCAAGAAACATCTGGCTCACAGAGCCTTGGGCCAGCCCCTGCAGGCTAATTTAGAGCGGTATTTCTGTGTGCAAATTTCATCAACTACCTAAAGCCCCTGCCTAGGGCCTGAAGGGAACAGGGCAAGCCTTGAAGCTGTGAGTTCCCATCTTCCAGTTTTTCTGGCTATTTTGATCCTGTGTGCTGGCCTCCCAGGGCAATGGGCATCTTGGGAGAGATTACCATCTTTGATGGTCAGTCCTGATAGAGAAAAAAAACTTACCATTGTCCTGAACTGAGGCCTATGCTTTAGTTTCCTTACTCCAAAGTGTGTAAGTACTGTTTTCCACGTGGGTCTGTATGATGCCAATCTCCACTCCACACTGCTCCACTGCATTCTGAGTTAGAAACCCTTGCACTGCTGATTGCTCTCTGGCACTGGTTCATTCATCTTCAAAATCAATACTGGGTGCTATGCTATAGGCCTTGGTCATCTACCATGATCAGGACCATAAGCAAATAACACATCAGAGGAGAAGCTAACATAGGTGGATAAACTTATTTTGAAGTCCATGTGACATGGAAGAAGCAGACCAGAGAGCAATGGCCTGTTGAACCAGACAGCCAGACAAGCACCCCATTTCAACTGCACCCAGCAAACAACACCCCCCGTGCTCACTGTATACAGTCAGGTGGGGTGTTGGATGCTTGAAATCAGAGGAAAGGAACAATACATGAGGACGAAAAGTCAGAGCCAGGGAAGCTAGAAAGCACCATTCAAGTATGAGGTCTCCCCTTCTTAAGGAGTTTATAATCTAACAGGGAGGCAGACAGGTCCACAAGTAACCCTGGTGAGGGTCAGTGCTCTAAGGGATACAAAGCAATATGGCACACGGAGGGAAAGAAAATCCAGTAAGACTTCGTGGAAGAAGTAGCGTAACTGGATGTGAGCCACGGTAGAGGCTAGAAAAATGGTGAGAGCACAGATAGGCAGGAACAGCATGGACCAGTGGGCAGAAAGGGCAGAACAGTGGATAATGAGAGTGTCAGTTCAGTTCCTGTGCCCTGCAGCATAGCAGGTAGGAAAGAGACCCAGGGGGGATAAGAGGCTGAGAAGTGGTGGCCCTGGATTTGGAACATCCCAGCGTGGTACTTCCCAGATGTGGGGCCTTGGGCAAGTCATTACACCTTCCTGAACGTCAGTTTCATCACTTGCAAAACTGCAGCTTCCCACGGAGGTCTGTGGATTAAATGCAGTATCTGTATGAAAAGCAGTTGGCACACTGTCCTCCCCGGGGAGAACACACCTGACTACAAAAGTAGTCATCATAGCAGCAGAAGCAGCTGTTCTGTTTCTTAATGCCCGGTGCCTGCCGGGCTCTGTGCTCGGCCCTTTAGACATGTTCTGCCCTGCTCAAATGCTCCTCAAGGCAGATCCAACAGGCTCTGCTCTCCCCACCGCCTGACTGTGCTCAGATGGAGGGCTAAGGGAGGAGCTGACCGGAGGTCAATCCTATAACAGATCCTAGTAGGAAGGGATGAGCATTCGGGTAAGACCTACGAGGGCTACGGCAGCTGCAGAGGGAAGGGAAGGATGGACACCAGGAACACAGCAGAAGTTTCATCAACTCCTGGACGGGAGTCAAGGAGATGGAAGAGGGGAGGGAAGGCCAAGAACAAAAGATGGAAATCAAGATGGGGAAAGGGGGAAGCCAGAAAGACAACCAAGGGAAGGAGAAGTGAGTTTCAGATCTCCCTTAGCAACCAGGACCAGTCCAACTGGTAGTCAGAAACCACCTGGGGCTGGAGAGAGAAGACAAGCTCCACAAAAGAATACAGTAACAGCTCAAAGCAGGACAACAGACAAGATCACTGAGTGAGAAGACTGAAGACAAAACCTTAGAGAACATCTGCATTTAGGGACAGGAACAGGGAAAACAAGTGACAGTAACAAAAAGCAGGCCAGGTACAGTGGCTCACGCCTGTAATTCCAGCACTTTCGGAGGCCAAGGCGGGCAGATCACCTGAGGTCGGGAGTTTGAGACCAGCCTGGCCAATATGGCAAAACCCCATCACTACTAAAAAAAAAATAAAAAATAAAAATAAAAATAAACACACACACAAAAATTAGCCAGGCGTGGTGGTGGGAGCCTGTAATCCCAGCTACTCAGGAGGCTGAGGCTGGGAAAATTGCTTGAACCCGGGAGGCAGAAGTTGCAGTGAGCCGAGATCATGCCACTGCACTCCAGCCTGGGTGACACAGCGATACTCCATCTTGGAAAGAAAGAAAATAATAATAACAAAGAGCAAAAGGTGTAACAGAGAGGAAGAAACCCAGGTGGTTAGAAGGAGGTCTACTGGTGGGGTCAACTGCTGTGGAGATGCCAAATGAGATGAGGACGGCAGAGACCAGGGAGCCCCCAGAGATCTCAGAAAGCACAGCTCCCACCAGGCCAGAACTTATAGTGGCCCACGTAATTAAGCAAGCACTTCACTTACATATAATTAACTGCTTCCCTTCCTGTACTTGCCCAGTGGAAGCAAAGTGGGTTTAATTTGCTGCCTTTTTGGAGAGGCCATGGTCAAGGCAGAATGAGGAATTTTGAGTGCCACAATGAACTCAGAAGAAAATGCCACTGAAGGGTAGAGATTTTGATTGGCCATTCTACTACTAGGACACAATGTGAACCTCCAGGAATCTACCTGTCAGAGAACTCTAACTTGTGAGTGCTAGAGATCAAAGTAATTAACGCAAGAATAAGGCTCTCCCCAGCAATTCCAAGAGGACGTGCCAACAGAATTGCACCACAGGACCACAGGGGTGCAATTGTCTCCCCGTAACCATGCAATCCCTCATGCCTCGCCGCAGCCTCGCCTCTGTGGGAAGACCCTGAACACAGCCTCACCACAGGTTACAGCCCCAAGGCAGCCAAGAAAATGCACTTGATCATGTGAGGTCCCTTTATTTAAAAAAAAAAAAAAAAAAAAAAAAAAAGAATTATGGTACAGGGAAGGATTAACACAGCAAAGTGAACGAGGTTCTCTCACCAGTTTTTTAAAACAGGAAGACATAGACATAATGTTTCTAAAATAAAATGCTAGACAATGAACTGATATCACCAATCTCACACCATGTTCAAATAAAAGAACATCCAAACCAAGATTCAGGCCTCCAGATGAACACATCTGCTTGAAAGGAATCATCCATACCTGTTTCCCTGACTCTAGTGAGTCAAAACTATCGCAGCTCTCCTCTGACGAGAGGGTTTCCATGGGAACATCATCTCGGAAGCCAACAAACTCTTCATCATCACTGGGGGCGTTAAAGATGTCAGCCACTTCTTTAGGGATCTGTTTTGGATTCAAAAGAGGCAGGATTAAACCAGGGGTTCTTGCTAATCACTTAGGGACATTTTCTGGAGGGGAGTAGAGATCTCATCACTTCATCCAACTGCCACGGTTGCCCAGAAGTCCCCAGTAACCCTCAGCAAAACACGCTTCAGCTAAGAACTCATGGCAAAATAAGGTGTGGGGTGGATGGGGGAGATAAAACTTAAAATTCTAGATATACACCCTATTTTACAGAGAATGTTAAAACCAGGCCAGAGAGAAGACATGTTTGATCTCTTGACAAAAAGAAAAATTGTTTCTGAGAACCAATGATCTCTTTTTTTTTTCCTACAGTGGATGCATCTTTAAATGTCATCTACATAAAAAAGATGCCATAAAATATTATTAAGCTCTTTTCTTAATGTTCACCTACACTATTTATTTTTCTCTTCTTTGTCATAGGCTGATTCAGAAAGCAGAAAGTTCATACAATGAAATAAGTAGCTTTTCTTCTTTTCTATATTGTAAGTCAACTTAAGTAGCTGGGGATTAATTCTAACAGAATTCAAATGCTATTAGGGGATAACTGATCCCAGAGAGAACAATGTCAGCACACTTAATCCACAAATATGTATCTGCTGGAGTTCATTTTTGTAAGTTGACTATTTTCTCCCAATTCTTTGTTTTAAAAAAGTTCACACACACAGAAATGTGAAAAAATAGTACAAACACCTGTTGATTCTTTATCTAGACCCATTATTTGTCACTGCATTTGCTTGCTTTCTCTGTTTCAACAAATATTAGGTTGAACCATGGGCATTTGCCGATATTTGGCTGTTTTTAACTTAGGAAAATAGCAATTTAATATGAGCCAACCTAATCCATATATTCCCACACATTGATTAAAGTAATTTGCAAACATTGTATTGATTGGCCCGAATATAATTCAGCACATATCTCCCACGGATAAGGACATTCTCCCATAGAACCACAAAACCATAATTGTACCGAAAATAATTAACATTAATTCAATAGTATGATTTACTGTAATTCTATATTTTAATATCTGCAACTGTTCCCAAAATGTCTTTTATAACTTTTTGGAGACAATAAGATCCACTCCAGCAAGGTTTTGCATTCTATTTGATTTTTATGACACTGTCTTTTGTTGTTTTTCACAACACTTTTTTTTTGATAGACCATGACAACTGCCTTGTAGAATGTCATGTATTCTGAGCTTATCTGAGTGTTTCCTCATGATTAGATTCAGGTTATGTATTTTTGGCATCATTCTACATAGGTGACGCGTACTCCTCAATGCATTGCATAAGGGGGCACAAAATGTCAGGTTATCCCACTATTAATTAGTAATTTTTTTTAAATTTTTCATTATAAAAACTTTCAAAGATATTTCAAAAGTAGATGGGAAGATATTTTAATGAGCATACATTGATCCTCCCCGTAATTATCTGCCCAAGGCTAACTGTGCTTCCCCTGGATCCCGACCCAACTCCCCTTCTTCTAAATTATTGTGAGGCAACTGTAGACATAGTATCATGTCACTCTGTATCATCATCAAATGTGCAGTCTGTATTCACAGTTCTTCTGCCTCATTTTTTAAAAACTTAGTTTATCTGCATCAGGATCCAAATAAGGTTCACACTGATCAACATGGCTCTTAAATCCCTTCTCATCACTCCTTTATCTTTTTTTCTCTTGCAGTTTATTTTTGAAGAAACTGGGTCATTTGACTGTGGAGTTTGTCCAAGTCTGAAGTTTTATTTTTTTTGCAGCCCCAAGGTGGTCTTTAACAGACTCATTTGGGTTTACAATTTGGGAGTTGAATCTGGAGGCTTTACTTCTAGTTGGCTTGCTTTTGCCAAGACTACTTTTTAGGAAGTGCTGTTCTTCCTTTGGAAAGCACATAAGGTCTGGCTGTCTCTTTTTTTAGTGATGTTGCTATTTGGTCAATAAGTTAAGGTGGAATCAGCCTGATTTGTTCTTTGCTTTTAAAACAAACAACAATAACAACAACAAAAAACACCCTTTCTCCTTTGTCACTAATAAGGAATATGCAGAGTGATACTTGAGATTCTGTGAATAGCCTCCCTGATAACATCTCGCTCAACAGTTTCAGCGTCCATTGACAATTCTTTTTTCACATATTTTTTATTTTAATAAAGACAGGGTCTATGTTACCAAGGCTGGTCTCAAATTCCTTGCCTCAAGTGATCCTCTCACCTCAGCCTCCCAAAGTGCTGGGATTACAGGCATGAGCCAGGGCACCCTTGAATGAATTATTACATTAGGGACTACAAAAGAGAAATTTTCAGATTTTCTCTCTCCTTCATAAAGTAGCTGGCATTCTTGTATAATATAGTCTTTCTCTCACTCTCCCCCTTTTCTTCTACCATGTATATCCATGGATTTCTAAAAATTATTATTCAATGTGTTTTAATCCATACTCTCATAATGCTGACTGTCCCAAATTTGGCCATTGGGAGCTTCTTGGAAAGTCATCCTCTGTCTTTCTGACATGGCACTAGGGGTCTTTCAACACCTCCTTGCTTTCTGACACAACAAGCATGGCAAGCTAACCTTGTATGTTTCCTGTCCCAGACCTCAAATCAGCCATTTCTCCAAGGAGCCCTGAAACCTTTCACTGGGAAATGGCATTTAAAAACCAAGCTCGGAGAACACAGTGCACCTCGGTTAATTAAGTATCATTGCTTGTAGGCTCTTTGGACAGAGCAAGGATATTTTAAATAGGTAAATCACAAGTTCATGGTGACACCTTGAATTCAAATCCAACACGGAGGCTTCTTCCTCTGCTCCCTCATCTCTCCCTCATCTCACATTAGCATCGCCGTTCCACCACAAGGAAAACCCTCGATTCCCAAAATTTTTAATATACTTATCCACGTGGTGCTCTATCTACAATAAACACAAAATAGCGCCAAACTGACGCCACCAATATACTACCAACAACAAACAGTGCAGTTCAAGATTTCTTTGCAGTTCTTTCTAGCCCTGGAACATAGTCTCACTATACACAGGATCTTTTCCTTCAGCTAACCAGATGATCGTTGTACATGGTTATGCAAAAATGTTTCACATGTACTTCCCATTTCATCATGCAGTATATTAAAAAGATGTCCTTAACAGTTGAGATTTAATAATTTTTACTGTCTCATCAGAACATTCTTATGTGAAACTGACATTTTCTTTTTAAATTGAGTGCATGGAGGTGAATAATGCAATGACTACTAATACAGTTTGTTGCTACCACCTGGATTCATGCTAAACATCAGCAGATTTCTCCACTTTGGCTTTTGCACAATCAGTGCAAATATCAACACAGCAAAAAGGGCAAATAATCTTAGTATTATTATGACATTACATTCGCCCTCATGGACCCGTGAAAGGGTGTCAGGGCCTCCATCTCACACTTTGACCACTGCACTAGCATATACAGAGTTGTGTATTCAAAAGCTACTTAGCTTCGTGGAAGTCTCTGTGTGGGTGTGTTGACTTAATTTTACATTTAGTCAGGTTCCATTTAGGTAACTGGTAATCCTTAATCTATTTACTTTCATCCTTATTTTAATGCTTCTTGATTAAAAATAATTAGAAAATAATGATTCAATCAAAGGAAGTGTAACATAAATACAGAAATGGGATACCCCAAGTTCAGTGATGCTGAAGGGTTAATACAAACACTTTCCCACCATCTAATAAAATCATTGCAAGGGACAAACAAGAACAACACTTACAGAAGTAGAGTTCCACTAACAATTTTTTTTACCAGCCACACGTAGTGCAGCACTAGCAAAGCCTAACTCTGACATCGTTCTTGGGGAAAATATTGAAACGTTTCTCAAAGAGGTATGTTAAACAATGTTTGCCACCTTATCTTTTCAAAGACACCTTTTGTTGTTGTTTAGCACTCAGAACTCAGAACTAATATGCAAGGAAAACACCCAGACTAGAGAAACACAGACAATACTTATGAAAGTGTGCCTATGTTGTAGTTACACAATAGCCACTGAGTTCAGTCCCTGCAGAGGCACTAAGAGGGACAGTGTGTCAATTTCAGTCTTTTTCTTTTGGCCTTCTCACCATTCTACAAAATTCAAACAGCCATGCTGGCCCAGAAGCTTCTTTTAACATAAATGGTTTAAAGAAGGAGGAGCACCCCATTTATGGATTTAATGGAAATACATACAAGGAATGGAGAGGGTTGGTGATAGGAATAAAATGCTTCCAGCAGCAACTGCATTAGTCCCTGTGCTACTGTGTTCAGCCCCACCACTGCTGCGAGCCTGTGTCCGCCTAGCTAATTCCTCCTTCTGCATCTTTGACTTCTGCATCTGCTCCAGAGGTACCATTAGGGGGCTATAATTACTGATTAGGAACAAAAGGAAAGAGCACACTTTCAAAAAAAACAGCCTACATTCTTGGGGTACGCAGGGCTCTGATCCTTCAAAAGGTATTAAAAGAGTTTCAGACAGTCACAAGCTTCAGGATTTGGCAAAAAAAAAAAAAAACTAAAATATTCAAGTATTTTGTTGCATCTAACAGATGCAACAGAGGCAGCAAGATTTATATGAGAAGGACCTGATAGAAAGGATACACAGGGACCTCTTCTAATGAGTGACCAGTTCCACAACACAGTGATACATTAGGCCCAAGGATCTGTCACTTTTCTGTTCCATTCAGCAGTGATCCACTGGGTAGCTGCATAGTCTAGACAAAATGCAACAGACCTTTTTTTTTTTTTTTTCAAAGTTTCTGTTCCATTCTATTACAATAATGCCAATCATAAGACTCACCAAAAAGAAAACTACAGCAAGTAACTGAAAACAACAAAAATACAAAATTTCTCAATCACTGGATATTTACATTAGTTGAACTTCTGAATTAGGATAACTACTATCTAGTGAACCAAAAAAAAAAAAAGGGAAAATTCTCATCTGAAAGTGAAAAGACTATGTCATTATTTATAATACTTGTTAAAAATCGACAACTTCATGCTATTCCTTTCATGTACAGTTTCTGTTTGTCTACTCTGTCTTTATTGGAATTAACAGTGTGAATATCATCAAAAGTCATATGGGGGACCAGGATTCAACTCCATGAGAACACAGGTACTAGAATGGAATCCACAGGCACCTAACATAGAGCCCAGCCTAAAGCAGATGATCAATAAACCCTTGCTGAAAGCATTTACATGCATCTGACTTTGTAGCCATTTTCTTAAGAAAGGTGTATTTTACTAGGAAAATACTAAGTCAAAAAGGTACACTCTGTGACATTCCTACATGAGGAGAATTAAGAATTTTCACCCAGAATCCTAAGACATCTTTCTACAAAGCAGTCATATTCACAGCTCCCCTTTCAGAAAGGACTGCAGGTTTCCCTTATAAGCCATACAGATTACCTGAGAGCTTTTCTCTGAAATACATTATGCAAACTCAACAGGCTTTGGGGCCAAGCAGGTGGGTAACAGGGCAGTAGGTCAGCTGTAGGACAATATGGGATGGTGCTGACTGGTAGGCTGAACACATATATCAGGGAAGGGAGGCCACTCCTCCACTCCAGCTGATCACTGCCCTGCAGGAACAGGGGTCTGGTGTGTCTGACCTCCAACATTCCCAGAGAACCTGAAAATCTGAGTGTTGGTAAGAAACTTCCCATCTACAGACTGGATCTCAAACTTGTTCAGGGAACATGCACAGTGGAACTCATAGGGCTCTGTGGGACACCAAGGAAACTGCAAATGCCGGAATTCCAAATATTACCAACAGTATTAATATATCTACTAGGGCCTAGTAGTAATAGTAGAGGGCATCAAAGTGTTAAGAAGATTAAGAAAAACTTTATATCCTTTCCCTTATTCATGTCATCATGATTCACAAGAGCCAAAAGGTGGAAGCAATCCAAGCATCCATCGATGGATAAATGGATAAACAAAATGTGAGACATACATATAATTGAATATTATTCAACACTAAAAAGGAAGGAAATTATGATACATGCCACAACATGGATGAACTTTGAAGACGTTATGCTAAATGATAATAACCCAGTCTCGATAAAACCAAGAATGGTATGATTCTACTGGTTATAACAGGTACCTAGAGTGGTTGAATCCCCGGAGACAGCAGAATGGCACTTGCCAGATGCTGAGGGGAGAGAGAAACGTGGAGTTACTGTTTAATGGATACAGAGTTCAGGTTTCCAAGATGGAAAGAGTTCTGGAATTTAAATATGCTTAACACTACTGAACCATACATTTTAAAATGGCTAAGATAGGAGATTTTATGTTATATGTATCTTAGCACAATTTAAAAAGAATTCAACGAAAAAAGACAAATTAAGAAAGACAATTTAAGCCAGGCATGGTGGTTCATACCTGTAATCCCAGCACTCTGGGAGGCCGAGGCAGGAAGATCACTTGAGCCCAGGGGTTTGAGACCAGCCTAGGCAACATGGTGAGACCCCGTCTCTACCAAAAAAGATACAAAAATTAGCTGGGTGGTGGTGGCGTGTGCCTGTAGTCCCAGCTACTCATGAAGCTAAAATGGGAGGATCGGTTGAGCCCACGAGTTAGAGGCTGCATGCAGTGAGCTATGATCATACCACTACACTACAGTCAGGGTGTCAGTGAGACCCTGTCTCTAAAAGAGAAAAAGAAAAAAAGAAAAACCGGGGTAGAGGGGAATTTTTCCTTCCTTAAGTGAATGAAATCTTCCAAACTGACAGAACAAGTCCAGACCTTAGCCTAGTTTTAATGGTACCATCACTTTAGGGGCATGTGGCTTGAGAACCCAACTCTCTCACCTAAGGGAGGTTCAGATACATCATCGTAGGTGCCAAGGCTTCAGCTTTAGTGTCTGACCAACCAGGTATCTGAGCCTGTAAGCCCATTAGTTAACTGATAGTCTGGAGGACAAAGCTGTTTGCAGAACCACACTTGGCTGAAATCCAGCTTTGTTCTATCCCAGCTAAACTATACTAATAAAAATAAACCCTGCTGAGTTGCTGCTGGCTTCTCGTTGAGTAGGTGCCTTTCAGGCATACAAAGCAGTGCTCTGGAAGTCTCCATACCATTTTGACCTTTGTCAGCCTGAGTCTCCATTAAAATTCGATTTAAAAAACTAATAAGCTATAAAAAGATCGTCAAACTGTCAGTTGGTGTTCAATCAAGTATTTACCTTTGAAAATATTTTAATGTGAAGTATTGTTAATTTAAAACTTTATATTGTGAAATGAAGTATAATATTTTTTAAATTAAAGCTTTTCCATATCTCAATGATATCTAAATTCATCCTTCCTGGATTAAAAAATACAACCTCGTACCCAGAAGGAACACACTTATCAGTATTAGTTTTTGAAGAGAAAGAAAATAAGATTCACTTTTTAGGCCAACTGATACAAGGGCTGATTTTGATATACTCCAAGAATATTCAGTGTACATTTCACGTAGAAGCAAGCTCTATTTTAAAATTTAAAAAGCAGACAAAAGATATTTATGCACACTACTGCATTTTCCTTATTAAGTGTTTTGAAAGCAATTTTGATAGCAATGACAGCAGAATTTGCAAGGTGTACTATCTTGCATCTATGAAAAGAGATCTACACAGAGGAGAGCATTCCTTCCTCTTTAACACACCACGAAGGGTGAGAACTCTGTTATTTTCCTATGCAAAATCATTTCTTTGAATTTTTTACAATTAAATTGGTTGGCCCATAAGAAAAGTACATACCATGCACCAACCACAAGAACTAACTCAAAATGGATCACAAACTTGAATATAAAACTATAAAACTTTTAGAAGAGGAGAAAATCTTTGTGACCTTAAGTTAGGCAAAGAATTCTTAAGATACAACACCAGATACAACACAATACAGATCTTTAAAATGTGTAAATTAAACAATCAAAATTAAGAACTTCTGCTCTTCAGAAAACGCCGTTAAGAGAATGAAAAGGAAAGCCACACACTGGGAGAAAATATCTGCAAATGCTGTCTCTGATTTGCACCCAGAAAATATAAAGAATTCTCAAAACTCAATAAAAAGAAAACAAATAAATCAGATGGTCGACGAGTTAAATGGTAAACAAGCACAAAAGAGAATTAAATTAATGCACACATGCATCTGACCTCTGAATGGGGAGGACTTTCACCAATCACGTAAAGGAGACCAAAATGGAAAAGTAGATCACTGACCATGTAACAGTTTAAAGCTTCTCACTTAAAAGAAGAAAATTCAGAAACAAAAACAAACAAACAAACAAAAAAAGGTAGGGCAAAGATCTGACAAAAATATGACAAATTATTAAAATTGCTAAAAATCTCATACAAAATGAAATATATACCATGGCCACACAGACAAAATGGCAAAACAAAGAAAACTCACTAGGGAAAACAAAAGAGGCTAAAAACACTTAAAAGTCCTCAGCCTACCTAGTAATGAAAAGAATGGCAAGTAAAACAAGTATTCTTTTCATCTAGCAATTTAGCAACATTTTGCTTCCGTTTTTAAGGGCATGCTCAATGATGGGGAAGGTGTGAGGAGACAAACACTTCTATACAGAACTGGTATGAGGACACTGAACCCAAGGCTTCAGAAACTAAGTATCATCATATACATCTAAAATAGGGCAGTTAATTTTTAAAAAATTATATACAGTGCAATTTCAAGACTGCCAGGAAAATGTAGCTAAACTCAGGGTGAAGGAGTATGTGAATTACTATTAGCAGTTAAGAGAATCATAAAATCAATGATTATCAGGCCAAGTGTGGTGGCTCATGCCTGCAATCCCACTGCTGTGGGAGACCAAGGCAGGAGGATCACTTGAGCCTAGGAGTTCAAGACTAGCCTGGGCAATACAGCAAGACTCCAGCTCTACAAAACATAAAAAATTAGCCAGGCATAGTGGCATGTCTGTAGTCCCAGCTACTTGGGAGGCTGAGGAGGGAGGATTGATTGAGCCCAGGAGTTCAAGGCTGCTATTAGCTATGATCCTGCCACTGTAACAGAGGAAGACCCTATCTCAAACAATTAAAGAAAAAAAAAAAAGATAATCAGATTGTGATGGGATCTCATCCATCAGTTTGTGCTTCATATAATGGGAGTGACAGCCAGACACAGAGGCACACACCTGCGGTCCCAGCTACTTAGATGGCCTAGGCAGGGTAGCTTAAGTCCAAGAGTTCAAGTTCAGCCTGGGCAACAAAGCAAGACCCTATCTCTATAAGAAATAAAAATAAAGTAAAATTAGGGCAACCACAGTTAGACTTACTCAAAGGCATGTAGCTTGTTAGTGTCCTTACATTAAAAACATTTCCAAGCATCTAAATAAGAAAACGATCTGTTTTTCTATAACTATATATTAATTACTATTCAGCAGTTAATTAAAAAAATACAAACTCATGTTAACACCAACAGCACAAGCAACAATTCGAGGAAAATAATAAATTGGAATTCATCAAAATTAAAAACTGTTGTGCATCAAAGGACAGCAAGAAAGTGAAAAGAAAAATCTGCAGAATGGGAGAAATAGCTACAAATCATGTATCTAATAAGGATCTACTATCTAGAATATATAAAGATTTCTTACAACTCAAGAAAAAGGCAAATAACCGATCAAAAAATAGGTGAAGAATTTGAACAGACCTTTCTCCAAGGAAGATATACAAATGACAAACAAGTACATAAAAATACACACATCAGTGGTCATTAAGGAACTGCAAACCAAAAATAGGTAATACTAGCTGGATACAGTGGCTCATGCCTGTAATCCAAGCATTTTGGAAGGCTGAGGCAGGAGGATCACTTAAGCTCAGTTCTAGACCAGCCTGGGCAATGTAGCAAGACCCCATCTCAAAAAAAAATTTTTTTTTTAATTACCTAGGCATGATGGCACACGCCTGTAGTCCCTGCTACTTGGGAGGCTGAGGCAAAAGGAACTCTTAAGCCTGGGAGTTTGAGGCTGCAGTGAGCTGTGATCAAGGCACTGCATTTTAGCCTGGGTGACAGAGCAAGACCCTGGCTCACAACTAATAATAATAACAATAATAATAAAGACATTGAATAGAAGCCATGGGGAGTGGAAAAAAGCCACACACAGGTCCAGGCAAGACAGTATGTTCAGAAAAGATCTAAGATGATCTTCAGTTTTCAGGGTCAGAACATACCCAGCCAATCTTTTAAAGATTTCCCTAGCACAGAGTCAGTCTGCAAAGACTGGCAGAGGTGGCCACTTCTCGAATATTTAATTCTCAACAAAAGAACAAAGACATATAAAAAAGAAGAAAAACCTAGCCCATTCAAAGAAGCAAAATTAATTGACAGAAACTTTCCCAGAGGAAAACACTGGGCTTACTAGACAGACACTGGACTTACTAGACAAAGAAAACTATCCTATGCTGAAAGAACAAAAGGTACAAAGAACTAACGTGAATCTGGAAAACGAGCAAAATGAGCCTATTAACAAAGAGAAATGAAGAAGGACTCCGACAGAAATTATGGAGCTGAAAAAAATAGAATAACCAAGTCGAAAATTTCACTAGAGTGATTTAAAAACAGATTTGAGGAGGCAGGCAAATCAGCAAATTTGAAGATAATGCATTTGAAAATACTGAGTCAGAGGAGAAAAAAATTAGAGGAGAAAAAGTTAAAAAGAATACAGAAGAGTGAAAACAGCCTAAACTACTTCTTTAGACACACCAATATAGGAATGATGGGAGACTCAGAAAGAAAACAGAGAGAAAAAGAGACAAAGATTATTTGATACGACAGTGGGCGAAAACTCCCCCAACTGGCTGAAAGGCACGAATTGGAATACATCCCAGAAGCTCAAGGAATTCCAAGTAGGACAATTCGGAAGAGGTCCTTTCAAAGACACCATATAATCAAATATTAAAAGCCTAAAGACAATCTTGAAAGTAGTCACATACAAGTGACACTCAACAAGATTATCAGCTGTTCAGCCCCAGTCAGGGGTTTACAGATAAAACCCCCATCTCCCTGGGACAGAGCACCTGGGAAAGGCGTGGCTGTGGGCCCAGCTTAAGCAGACTTAAACATCCCTGCCTGCCAGCTCTAAAGAGAGCAGTGGATCTCCCAGCACAGCGTTCAAGCTCTGCTAAGGGACAGACTTGCCTTCTCAAGTGGGTCCCTGACTCCATGCCTCCTGACTGGGAGACACTTCCCAGCAGGGGTCAACAGACACCTCATACAGGAGGGATCCGGCTGGCATCTGGTGGTTGCCCCTCTGGGACGAAGCTTCCAGAGGAAGAAACAGGCAGCAATCCTTTGCTGTTCTGCAACCTCGCAAACGGTCTGGAGCGGGCCTCCAGCAAACTAACTCCAGCAGACCTGCAGCAGAGGGGCCTGACTGTTGGAAGAAAAACTAACAAACAGAAAGGAATAGCATCAACATCAACAAAAAGGACTTCCACTCAGAATCCCCATCCGAAGGTCACCAACATCAAAGACCAAAGGTAGATAAATCCACGAAGATGAGGAAAAACCAGCACAAAAAGGCTGAAAATTCCAAAAACCAGAATGCCTCTTCTCCTCCAAAGGATCACAACTCCTTACCAGCAAGGGAACAAAACTGGATGGAGAATGAGTTTGATGAATTGACAGAAGTACGCTTCAGAAGGTGGGCAATAAACTCCTCCGAGCTAAAGGAGCATGTTCTAACCCAATACAAGGAAACTAAGAACCTTGAGAAAAGGTTAGAGGAATTGCTAATGAGAATAACCAGGTTAGAGAAGAACATAAATGACCTGATGGAGCTGAAAAACACAGCACGAAAACTTCATGAAGCATACACAAGTATCAATAGCCAAATCGATCAAGCAGAAGAAAGGATATCAGAGACTGAAGATCAACTTAATGAAATAAAGCACGAAGAGAAGATTAGAGAAAAAAAGAGTGAAAAAGGAACAAAAAAAGCCTCCAAGAAATATGGGACTATGTGAAAAGACCAAATCTACGTTTGACTGGTGTACCTGAAAGTGACGAGGAGAATGGAACCAAATTGGAAAACACTCTGCACGATATTATCCAGGACAACTTCCCCAACCTAGCAAGACAGGCCAACATTCAAACTCAGAAAATACAAAGAACACCACAGAGATACTCCTTGAGAAGAGCAACCCCAAGACACATAATCATCAGATTCAGCAAGATTGAAATGAAGGAAAAAAGGTTAAGGGCAGCCAGAGAGAAAGGTCAGGTTACCCACAAAGGGAAGCCCATCTGACTAACAGCGGATCTCTCGGCAGAAACCCTACAAGCCAGAAGAGGGTGGGGTCAATATTCGACATTCTTAATGAAAAGAATTTTCAACCCAGAATTTCATATCCAGCCAAACTAAGCTTCATAAGCGAAGGAGAAATAAAATCCTTTACAGACAAGCAAATGCTGAGAGATTTTGTCACCACCAGGCCTGCCTTATAAGAGTTCCTGAAGGAAGCACTAAACATGGAAAGGAAAAACTGGTATCAGCCACGGCAAAAACATACCAAATTATAAACACCACTGACACTATGAAGAAACTGCATCAACTAACAGGCAAAATAACCAGCTAGCATCATAATAACAGGATCAAATTCACACATAACAATATTAATCTTAAGTGTAAATGGGCTAAATGCCCCAATTAAAAGACACAGACTGGCAAATTGGATAAAGAGTCAAGACCCATCGGTGTGCTATATTCAGGAGACCCATCTCACACCCAAAGACACACATAGGCTCAAAATAAAAGGATGGAGGAATATTACCCAGCAAATGGAAAGCAAAAAAAAAAAAAAAAAAAAAAGCAGGGATTGCAATCCTAGTCTCTAATAAAACAGACTTTAAACCAATGAAGATCAAAACAGACAAAGAAGGGCATTACATAATGCTAAAGGGATCAATCCAACAAGAGCAGCTAACTATCCTAAATATATATGCACCCAATACAGGAGCACCCAGATGCATAAAGCAAGTTCTTAGAGACCTACAAAGAGACTTAGACTCCCACACAATAATAGTAGGAGACTTTAACACCCCACTGTCACTATTAGATCAAAGAGACAGCAAATTAATAAGGATATTCAGGACTTGAACTCAGCTCTGGACCAAGCAGACCTAATAGACATCTACGGAACTCTCCACCCCAAATCAACAGAATATACATTCTTCTCAGCACCACATCAGACTTATTCTAAAATTGACCACATAACTGGAAGTAAAACACTCCTCAGCAAATGCAAAAGAACGGAAATCATAACAAACAGTCTCTCAGACCACAGTGCAATCAAATTGGAACTCAGGATGAAGAAACTCACTCAAAACCGCACAACTACATTGAAACTGAACAACCTGCTCCTGAATGACTACGGGGTAACTAACGAAATCAAGACAGAAATAAATAAGTTCTTTGAAACCAATGAGAACAAAGACAACATACCAGAATCTCTGGGACACAGCTAAAGCAGTGTTTAGAGGGAAATTTATAGCACTAAATGCCCACAAGAGAAAGCAGGAAAGATCTAAAATTGACACCCTAACATCACAATTAAAAGAACTAGAGTGGCCGGGCGCAGTGGCTCTCGCCTGTAATCCCAGCACTTTGGGAGGCCGAGGTGGGCAGATCACGAGGTCAGGAGTTAGAGACCAGACTGGCCAACACAGTGAAACCCCGTCTGTACTAAAAACACAAAAAATTTAGCTGGGCATGGTGGCAGGTGCCTGTAATCCCAGCCACTTGGGAGGCTGAGGCAAAAAGAATAGCTTGAACCTGGGAGGCGGAGGTTGCAGTGAGCCAAGATTACGCCATTGCACTCCAGCCCCAGTGACAGTGCAAGACTCCGTCTCAAAAAAAAAAAAAAAAAAACTAGAGACGCAAGAGCCATCAAATTCAAAAGCTAGCAGAAGACAAGAAATAACTAAGATCACAGCAGAACTGAAGGAGACAGGGACATGAAAAATCCTTCAAAAAAATCAATGAATCCAGGAGGTGATTTTTTGAAAAGATCAACAAAATAGACCACTAGCCAGACAAAGAAGAAAAGAGAGAAGAATCAAATAGACACGATAAAAAATGATAAAGGGGGTATCACCACTGATCCCACAGAAATACAAACTACCATCAGAGAATACTATAAACAGCTCTACACAAATAAACTAGAAAATCTAGAAGAAATGGATAAATTTCTGGACACATACACCCTCCCAAGTCTAAACCAGGAAGAAGTCGAATCCCTGAAGACCAATAACAAGTTCTGAAATTGGGGCAGTAATTAATGGCCTGCCAACCAAAAGAGTCTAGGACCAGACAGATTTACAGCCAAATTCTACCAGAGGTACAAAGAGGAGCTGGTACCATGCCTTCTAAAACTATTCCAAACAATAGAAAAAGAGGGAATCCTCCCTAACTCATTTTATGAGGCCAGCATCATCCTGATACCAAAACCTGGCAGAGACACAACAAAAAAAGAAAATTTCAGACCAGTATCCCTGATGAACGAAGATTTTCACATTGACAATAAAATACTGGCAAACCAAATCCAGCAGCACATCAAAAAGCTTATCCACCAGGATCAAGTTGGCTTCATCCCTGGGATGCAAGGCTGGTTCAATATATGCAAATCAATAAACATAATCCATCACATAAACAGAACCAATGACAAAAACCACATGATTATCTCAATATATGCAGAAAAGGCCGTCAATAAAATTCAACACCGCTTCCTGCTAAAAACTCTCAGTAAACGAGGTATTGATGGAACAGATCTCAAAATAATAACAGCTATTTATGACAAACCCACAGCCAGTATCATACTGAATGGGCAAAAGCTGGAAGCATTCCCTTTGAAAACCAGCACAAGACAAGGATGCTCTCTCTCACCACTCTTATTCAACATTCTGATTCTTCCTATCCGTGAGCATGGAATATTTTTCCATTTTCCATTGCCAGGGCAATCTGCCAAGAGAAAGAAATAAAAAGTATTCAAACAGGAAGAGAGGAAGTCCAACTGTCTCTGTTTGCAGATGACATGACTGTATATTTAGAAAACCCCATCATCTCAGCCCCAAAACTCCTCAAGCTGATAAGCAACTTCAGCAAAGTCTCTGGATACAAAATCAATGTGCAAAAATCACAAGCATTCCTATACACCAATAATAGAGAGCAAAATCATGACTGAACTCTCATTTACAATTGCTACAAAGAGAGTAAAATACCTAGGAATACTACTTACAAGGGAAGTGAAGGATCTCTTTAAGGAAACTACAAACCACTGCTCAAGGAAATAAGAGAGGAAACAAACAAATGGAAAAATATTCCATGCTCATGGATAGGAAGAATCAGTATCATGAAAATGGCCATACTGCCCAAAGTAATTTATAGATTCAATGCTATCCCCATCAAGATACCATTGACTTTCTTTACAGAATTACAAAAATCTACTTTAAATTTCATGTGGAACCAAAAATGAGCCTGTATAGCCAAGACAATCCTAAGCAAAAAGAACAAAGCTAGAGGCATCACGCTACCTGATTTCAATCTATACTACAAGGCTACAGTAACCAAAACAGCATGGTACTGGTACCAAAACAGATATATAGACCAATGGAACAGAACAGAGGCCTCAGAAATAACACCACACATCTACAGCCATCTGATCTTTGACAAATCTGACAAAAACAAGCAGTGGGGAAAGGATTCCCTATTTAATAAATAGTGTTGGGAAAACTGGCTAGCCGTATGCAGAAAACTGAAACTGGACCCCTTCCTTGCACCTTATACAAAAATTAACTGAATATGGATTAAAGACTTAAATGTAAAACCTAAAACCATAAAAACCCTAGAAAAAAACCTAGGCAATACCATTCAGGACACAGGCAGGGGCAAGGACTTCATGACTAAAACACCAAAAGCAATGGCAACAAAAGCCAGAATTGACAAATGGGATCTAATTAAACTAAAGAGCTTCTGCACAGCAAAAGAAACTATCATCAGAGTGAACAGGCAACCTACAGAATGGGAGAAAATTTTTGTAATCTACCCATCTGACAAAGGGCTAATATCCAGAATCTACAAAGAAATTAAACAAATTTATAAGAAAAAAAAAGAACAACTTCATCAAAAAGTGGGCGAAAGATATGATACTTCTCAAAAGAAGACATTTATGCTGCCAACAAACATATGAAAAAAAGCTCATCATCACTGGTCATTAAAGAAATGCAAATCAAAACCACAATGAAATACCATCTCGTGCCAGTTAGAATGGCGAACATTAAAAAGTCAGGAAACAACAGATGCGGGAGAGGATGTGGAGAAATAGGAATGCTTTTATTTTTACACTGTTGGTGGGAGTGTAAATTAGTTCAACCATTGTGGAAGACAGTGTGGCGATTCCTCAAGGATCTAGAACCAGAAATACCATTTGACCCAGCAATCCATTACTGGGTTTATACCCAAAGGATTATAAATCATTCTACTATAAAGACACATGCACATGTATGTTTATTGTGGCACTGTTCACAATAGCAAAGACTTGGAACCAACCCAAATGCCCATCAATGATAGACTGGATAAAGAAAATGTGGCACATATACACCATGGAATACTATGCAGCCATAAAAAAGGATGTGTTCATGTCCTTTGCAGGGACATGGATGAAGCAGGAAACCAGCTAAATTATCAGCAAACTAACACAAGAACAGAAAACCAAACACCACATATTCTTATTCATAGGTGGCAGGTGAACAATGAGAACACATGGACATGGGAAGAGGAACATCACACACTGGGGCCTGTCGGGGTTGGGGGACTAGAGGAGGGATATAATTAGGAGAAATAACTAATGTAGACGACGGGTTAATGGGTGCGGCAAACCACCATGGCACATGTATACCTATGTAACAAACCTGCACGTTCTGCACATGCATCCCAGAACTTAAAGTATAAAAAAAAGAAAAAAAAAGATTATCAGCCATTTTCTCACAGAAACCTTAAAGGTCAGAAAGCAGTAGGATGATACATTTGTAATATATTTAAAATGCAGAAGGGAAAAAAACTATCAAACAAGAATTCTCTATCTGGTTAAAAAAAAAAAAACTGCCCTTCAAAAATGAGATAAAAATTAAGACATTCCCAAATAAACAAAAGCCAAGGGAATTCATTACTACTGGCATTTGCAACAGAAAATGCTGAAAGGAGTACTTCACATTTACATGAAAGTCACTACACTGTAACTTTGCCAAAGCCATACCAAAATATAAAGTTCTCAGGTAAAGGTAAATACATGGACAAATATAAAAACTAGAGTATTATTGTAAATTTGGCTTATAACTCTACTTGTTATTTTCTAAAGGATTAAAAATACTTACGAATCTGTTCATGGATACACAACACATAAAGACATAATTCCTGATCTCAATTACATAAAATGATGGAAAAAGAGCTATATAGGAGTGGAATTTTTGTATGTCGCTAAAGTGAAATTGGTATCATTCAAACCAGATTGCTATAACTTTAGAATGTTATATGTAATCTCCATGGTAACACAGAAAGTATCTAAGAAGAAAAGGAAATGAAATGAGAAGAGAGTCAAAATGTGCCACTACCAAGCAATCAACTAAACTCAAAGGAAGGCAATAGCAGAGGAAATGAGGGACAAAAAAGCCATAGGATATACAGAAAGCCTATTTTTTAAATCACAAGATTAAGTAATTCCCCACCAGTAATTACTTTAAATTTAAATGTGTTAAACTCCAAATCAAAAGAAATTGACTGGCAGGAAGGATTTTTTAAAAACAGGATACAACTCTACGCTATCTACAACAGACTCACTTTAGATCTAAAGACACCAATAGGTTAAAAGGACAGAAAAAGATACTCGATGCAAATAATAACCAAAAGAGAGATGGAGTGGCTATACTAATATGAGACAAAATAGTCAAAAACTGTTTTGAAAGACGAAGACATTATAGATTGATAAAAGAGCCAATTCACTAGAAGATAGAACAATTATAAATATATACACACACCAAACATCAAAGATCCCAAATATATGAAGCAAACACTGACAGAACTGAATGAAGAAATAGACTGTTCTGCAACAACAGATAGAAACTTCAACACCCCACTTTCAACAGTGAACAGAACAAGACAGAGCAATAAGGAAACAGAAGACTTGAGCAACATTATAAACCAACTAAAACTAATAGAGAGCACTCAACCCAACAACAGAATAAACACTTTTCTCAAGTACTTATAGAAAATTTTCCAGGACACACTATATGTTAGGCCACAAAACAAGTGTAAACACATTTTTAAATGACTGAAATAATACTATCCTTTGTTACAATAGAGTGAAACTAGAAATCAGTAACAGAAGGAAAAATGAAAAATTCACAAATATGTGGAAATTAAACAACATATTCCTAAACAACCATGGGTCAAAGACGACATCACAAGGGAAATTAGAAAACACTTTGAAACAAATGTAAATGAAAACAAAATTTACCAAAATATATGGGATGCAGCAAAAGGCACTGCTAAGAGGTAAATTTATAGCTGTAAACACAATAAAAATGAAGATCTCCAACCAAAAAACAAACCGTACACATTAGGGGAACAGGAAATGTATAGCACACCAAACCCAAAGTTAGCAAGAGGAAGGAAACAAAGATTAAAACAGATATGAATAGAATAGATAATAGAATAAGAGAAAAATCAATGAAGCCAAAAGTTTATTCTTTGAAAAAAAAAATCAACAAATTGGCAAATCTTAAGCTACGTGACTAGAAAATATATAGAGAAAACTCAAATTACTAACGTTAGTAATGAAATTGGACATTACTACCAATTTTACATAAATAAAAAGGATTGGCCAGGTGCAGTGGCTCACGCCTGTAATCCCAACACTTTGAGAGGCAGAGGTGGGTGGATCACAAGGTCAGGAGTTCAAGACCAGCCTGGCCAAGATGGTGAAACCCCTCTCTACTAAAAATGCAAAAAAATTAGCCAGGCTTGGTGGTGGACGCCTGTAATCCCAGCTACTTGGGAGGCTGAAACAGAGAATTGCTTGAACCTGGGAGGTGAAGGTTGCAGTGAGCCGCGACTGTGCCACTACACTCCAGCCTGGGCGACAGAGCAAGACTCCATCTCAAAATGAATAAATAAATAAATAGGATTTTAAGAGTACTATAAACAACCGTATGCCAACAAATTGGATTATCTAGATATAATGGATAAATCCCGAGAAACAAACAACCTAGCTAGATTAAATTATGAAGAAACAGAAGATCTGAATATATTTGAAATAAGGATTTTAAGTAGTAATCAAAACCCTCCCAACAAAGTAAACCACAGGAGGAGATGGCTTCATGGGTAAATTCTACCCAACATTTAAAGAAGAACAAACACCAGTCTTTCTCAAAGTCTTCCAAAAACTTGAAGAAGGAGGAACACTTGAAACTCATTCTATGTGACCAGCATTGTCCTGATACCAAAGCCAGAGAAAGATACTAGAAAACTATATAGCAATATCTCTTATGAATACTGATACAAGAATACTCAACAAAATGCAGGTAAAACAAATTCGGCAGTGTAGCAAAAGGATTATACAAGATCACCAAGTGGCATTTATTCTAGGAATGCAAAATGGTTCAAACATATAAAAATCAATTAATGTAGTACACCCTATGAACAGAATAAAGGGGAAAAACAAAGATCATCTCAATTGATGCAGAAAAACATCTGACAAAATTCAACACCCTTCCCTCATCAGAAAAAAAAAAAATAGAAGGAAACTTAAACTCACCAACATAAGGCTATATATGAAAAACCCGCAACTAACATGATACTCAATGATGAATGGAAGATTGAAAGCTTTTCCCCTAAGATCAGGAGCTAGACAAATATGCCTGTTTTTACCACTTCTATTCAACGCAGTATTAGGAGCTCTAGCCAGACCAATCAGGCAAGAAAAATAAATAACGCATCCAAATTGGAAAGGAAGAAGCAAAATTTATCTCTGCTATAAGAGACGTGATTATATATGTAGAGAACACTAGAGATTACACAAAAAGTAGTTAGAGCTAACAATTAGACATTGCAGGACACAAAATCAACACAAAAATCAACTATGCTTCTACACACTAACAATGAACAATTATGAAAAGAAAATTAAGAAAACGATTCCATTTACAATGGCATCAGAATAATAAAGTACTTAGAAATAAGTTTAACCAAAAAGGCGAAAAAAGCCTTGTACACTGAAAACTACATCCCCGAAAAAATCAAGGAAGACAAGGAAATGGAGAACCATCCCATGATCGTGGATTGGAAGGCTTAATATAAGGTGACAACACTAACTGAAGCTATGTACAGACTCAATGCATTCCTTCTCAAACTCTCAGTGACTTCTTTCGTAAAAACAAAAGTCCATCCTAAAATTAATGTGGAATCTCAAAGGACCCTAAATAGCCAAAACAATCTTAAAAAAGAAGAACAGGCCGGGCGCAGTGGCTCACACCTGAAATCCTAGCACTTTGGGAGGCTGAGGTGGGCAGACTGCCTGAACTCAGGAGTTTGAGACCACCCTGGGCAACATGGTGAAACCCCGTCTCTACTAAAATACAAAAAAAAATTAGCCAGGCATGGCAGCATGTGCCTGTAGTCCCAGCTACTCGGGAGGCTGAAGCAGGAGAATTGCTTGAACCCAGGAGGCAGAGGTTGCAGTGAGCCGAGATTGCACCGCTGCACCCTAGCCTAGGCTACAGAACAAGACTCCATCCCTTAAAAAAGAAAAAAAAAAAAAAGAACAGTGTTAGAGGACTCACATTTCCTGACTTCAATACTTACTACAAAGCTATAGTAATCAAAACAATGTGGTCTTGGCATAAAGGCAGACATATATATCAATGGAAATGAATAAAGAGCCCAGATACAAACCCTTGCATATACAGTTAACTAATTTTCAACAAGGATGCCAAGAATAATGGCAAAGAACAGTATTTTCAACAAACAGTGCTGGGAAAATTGGATATATCCACATGCAAAACAATTAGGTTGGACCCTTACCTTAAGCCGTCTATAAAAACTAACTCAAGATGGATCAAAGATCTAAATATAAGAGCTAAAACTATAAAACTCATGGAAGAAAATACAGGGGAAAAGTTTCATGACACAGAATTTGGCAATAATTTCTTGGATATGGCAACAAAAGAAAAATAAATAAATTAGACCTCAAAATTAAAAACTTTTGTGCAAAGGGCGCTATCAAGACAGTGAAAAGGCAACCTATATAGAATGAGAGAAAATATTTGCAAATAATATCTAATAAGGGATTAATATCCAAGATATATAAATAACTCACTTAACAACTACAAAAACCCAGTTAAGAAATGGGCAAAGGACTTGAATTAACATTTCTTCAAAGAAGATGTACAGGTGACCAACGGGCACAAGAAAAAAATTCTTAACATCACTAATCATTGGGGAAATGCAAAACAAAACCACGATGAGATACCACTTTATGCACATTAGAATGGCCATTAAAAAAAAATCCAGGAAAGAACTAGGGCTGGCAAAGATGTGAAGAAATTGGAACACTCGTGCACTGCTTATGATGATATAAAATGGCACAGCCACTGTGCCAAACAGTATAGTGGTTTCTGAAAAAATTGAATTTAGTATTATCATATAACCCAGCAATTCTACTTTTAGGAATACACACCCAGAGCAACTGAAAGCAGGGACTGAAGCAGATATTTGTATGCCAATGTTTATTCATTGGTATTTACAATAGCCAAAAGGTGGAAACAACCGACAACATAAATAGATGAGTAAATAAAGATCGTATGTACATATAAGAGTATTATTCAGACTTTAAAAGAAAAGACGTCAGGCACAGTGTCTTATGCCTCTAATCCCAGCACTTTGGGAGGCCAAGACAGGAGGACTGCTTGAGCCCAGGAGTTCAAGACCAACCTGGGCAACAAAGAGAGACTCCATCTCTACCAGAAATTTTAAAAAGAAAAATTAGCCAAGCAGGGTAGTACATACCTATAGTCCCAGCTACTCAAGAGGTTGCAGTGGGAGGATCACTTGAGCCCAGGAGGTCAAGGCTGCAGTGAGCCACGATAGCACCACTGCACTCCAGCCTGGGCAAGAGTGAGACCCTGTCTCAAAAGAGAAATAATTGAAAAAAAATTCTGATACATACTATAACATGGATAAACTTTAATAACAATGTTAAGTGAAATGAGCCAGTGACAAAAGGACAAATACCATATGATTCCACTTATATGAGATACCTAGGATAGTCATATCCTCAGAGACAGAAACTAAAATAGAAGTAACCAGGGGCTGGAGGAAGAGGTCATAGGGGTAATTGTTTAGTAGGTAGAGAGTTTCAGTTTAAAATGATGAAAAAGCTCATGAGAGATCAGTGATGGTGGCACAACATTGTGACTATACTTAGTAACACTGAAAGGTTAAAAATAGTACCTTTTATTATATATACTTACCACAATAAAAAGCCCCACAGGGTAGTCAATGTTATGTTTAAAAGAGAAGAAATAAATGGGAAGTCATTTTAGATATGTATTTACACAGGTCTTAGAAGAGCTATTCAGCAGATGAGTACCTAATGAACTGGAATTTTGGCAGAGATCCTGGGAGTGAAGTGAACCAAATCACTTGGGAAGTGTGAAGTAATTTCCTCCTCCAGGGAGGTCAGCAGATAGAACATGTGAAGCCAATGTTAAGATTTCTCTGGAGTCTAAAAGATTACCAAATTGGACAAGTCTGTTCTCAGTGTTTTCCAACAAGGTGCAACTGACGTTTTGGACAGAACAACTGCTTCATCCTGTAGGACTCTCCTGCCTGCCATATGGTACTTAATACCCCTGAACTCCAAACCACTTACCAGGGGCATTCCCCTCACCCTCATCACTCTAACAATCAAAAAGAAACCCACCCACATTTGTTACCACGACTACCATGACCCCAGATCACTCAGATGACAACCACAGAGTGAATGAATCCAAAACTGAAATAGGAGCACCCTGGTCTGTTAGGATATGACAAGCTATACAGCAGTAGCAAACAACCCTAAATCTCAATCAATAGCTTCAAACCAAAAAAAAAAAAAAAAAGGCTTCCGTCTTGTTCACATTACATGTCCATCACAGGCCAGCCCAAGGCTCTATTCCACACTGTCCTCACACCAGAACCTGGGCTGATAGAGCTACCACTCTGCAGAATGCTGACAGATGCAGTGGCAGAGGGAATGAGATACAGTAAGTGGTACACTGGCATTTAAATAATTCACTTAGAAGTGACATATAGTACTTCTCATATTCCACTGGCCAAAGCAAGTCAAATAGCCTTGACCGTTTCACGGCCAGGAAAGTGCAACCCTACACCACTTACCTGGAAGGAAAAGAACCAGCCCTGATGACTTCCAAACTATGCCTGCAAAGTGCTCTGAAAAGTAGAAGACGTTATATAAATGTTAATTAAAAGAGTATATTAGTAACAGTACTACTTTGCCCTTCCATCCATTCAATGGATATTTATTAAGCATCTAATACATGCAGGACATCATCTCCTAAGCATCAAATATATGCCAGACACCATGCTAAGAGAGCTGATGAAAACTGAGTCGTAAGTGGTAGGGTAAGAGAAACAATCTTTAAACAATTCCAGTGTGGTATGATAAATGTGATCAGGGAAGTCAGCCCAGGTACTCCAGAAGTTGCCAGGGCGAGCACCCGAGCCAGCGGTGGGGGCAATGGTTGGGAAGACTTCCAGGAGCAGTAACCTACATAGCTGCAGGATGCAGTCACCCAGGAGAACCTGCTGTAGATGCACAGGTGGAAGCATGAATGTGGACGCTGTGGATGGGGTGTCCCTGCCTTCCGCCAAGTCAATGAGACCAACTTGCCACAAATTCCCCGTAGCCCTAATCTGCAGTCACTTCCACTAAATGTCCACTGACACATTTATAAGTTTTCTTGGTTTTCTAGGCAGACCGGATGTAAAGAACAGATCTCTGGGACTACTCTCCACTTTACCCCCAACTAGAACATTCTATGAGATGCTCTAAGTTCAAGGAGACAACATTCTTTCAGTCCAGTTATCATAAGCTTGGTTCTAACCTCAGCAAAAACTGCTTTCTCAGCGCAACAAAAGGGGAAATGCCCTAGGAAAACAATGTGTCAGAGGCTCCTAACCATTGAAAATCAGGCACATTCCCTTTATGAGATATTAAATACATTATAAACAGTTATTAAAAATAGTGCAGACTCCAACACAAGCCGTAAGATATACAGTGTACCACCCTGAGATATTTACCACAAAGTTCCTCCAATAAAAAAATATTTTTTCAACATAAAATACATAAAATACACATCTAGAAACACTAGACAGTCACTAAAAATGAAAACTGTAAAGACCTCTAAGCTACTAGGAAAAGTAATGCTGATAGTGCTAAGGAAAGCAGATTCCAACAGCAATCATACTGTAAAGGTTAGACAAAGATGACGACTGTGCTACAGGCAAACACTACATGGAAACTGCAGAAAATGGGGCATGGAGAGTAGGGGAAGCAGAGAAGTGGTTCAGTGCAGCTTACGGTAACATGTTATTGTTTGTACAATGCAAATTTCACATAAAAGTCATTCCTATGTAAAAGCTTGGTGGATCTTATTCACATTCCCAAACTGACTTTTACAGGCAGTATAAAGCATAATCTGGTGAGTTCCTAAAAAAGAACCAGACTAGCTGCTGTTAATACTCCAGCCCTTCCAGTTAAAGGGAGGAGGGAACAGGGCAAGTTTCCTGACTCACCAAGGCCCCGTGATTCCAGCAGCAAGGGCCAGGCAGAGGCTCTGGGGACAGAATCCTGGCTGAGTAACCTTCCTTACAAATTGCCCTGAGCAAATTAGCCAATTTAGCCTTATCTTTAAAATGCAGATAACACAACCTACTTCACAGAACTACAGTGGGGATTAAATCTGATAACTTTTAAGTACTTAGCACAGCATGACTTTTAAAAGGAAGTGATAGTTTCCATTCCTTGGGGGCAAAAAAGGATGGCTCTTAAGGTCTCCCTCTACTCTCCAAACCCAAGGTCCCCAAGGTCCCCCAAGTCCCCATAGCACAGAGCAGGAGCCAGCTGAGCTCTGGCAAAAGCAGAAGAGGAAGGGAGTTCAAGCATGGCCTTCTGGTAGAGAGTGTGGGGAAAGAGGCGTGTTTTCTGTGTCTTTGTTCTTCCACCCTACCAATGCCTAGCACATAACAGGTGCTCAGTTGACTATCTGATCAGTGTACTAACCCAGTCAGCAAGCCCTCTATCCTCAGCTGATGATCATGAAGGAAAACAGGCAGGAAACATCAACGATTTATTTGAACTAAAGCTCAGGCCCCTTGCACTGTGAGACTCCACACTTTCTGTACTGCATGCAGGGTGCTAGCATTTACTACTATGGAAGATACATTTTTCTGAGTGTTAACTTCAGTGATATTTACCAAATATGCCTCTGAATGGTCCTATTTCAAAAAAACTACAGAAAGCACTGCTTTTCATAAACAAAAAGAACAAAATGGCCCCCGTAGTATTTTCTTATCTCTATCCCTACCTACTTCAAGTAGCCTGTATCTATTCCACTTTGGTGAATAAAGCCGAGTCTTTTCTAAAACAAAACTGTATACTGGAGGTAAATATTCTAAAACATAACTTTGAGTAAAGGAAAACTCTCAAGAGCAGTTTAAATGTAATATGCCTGGCTTATTCTATTCCAATGATGTTCTAATCTTTTTCATTAATTTACTCTAATGTTTATAATTGTTTTAGGCCACAATTATCTCATTGTTTCCTGGCCTGTGTACCTGATCAGAATCATTATGATCTCTGAGGTTTTCGCCTGATTTTTGAGAATCCTGCTCTGCTATGGATGGGGTAGCCAGCAGAACACAGAACAACCAAGGAGCGTTTTAAATACAAGACTATTAAAGTGGCAAATCATTGTCCTTTCTGTGACCAGCTTCTGGGGCTCTGGAATTACATGTTAAACAACAGGATCAGATGGAAGCACTTTGCAGCTAAGAGATCAATACCAGAAAAATACCCCTTTACCCCTTCAACAGCGTGCTCCTGCCTATTTACAAGAACATTTAGGATCATTTCCTTCTCAAATGGGCCATCCTGTACTCTGGAGCTAGAACAGAGTACGAGGAGAACACTGACATTCAGTACCTACCAGTTTCTCTCCTAGGGAGCTGCAGCAAGCTGGAGCTCCCATGAGCTGCACTGTTGACAGCTCTTAGTAAGGGATCACACCCTTGCCTTTGCGAGGTATTTCTGTCATTTTATATAAAAGCACAAAGACACAGTGGTCAGCACGACAAGACTACAGCCTGTGGGAAGCGTAATCACTGTCAGAGGACATCAAATCCAACACACTGGTGGGATGGCAGGAAAGCAGACTCGAAAGTAGTTCAGAGCAAATGAGTCTCCTTGTTTGCTTTACTCATAACATTAGGCCTAAGCTGCTTTGCTGAAACACTTAGCTCTGCGCTTTCCAAGCGATAGAAATTATACTTACTCCAATGTGTGAGATTAAAACCCACTGCACACTGAGCTGAACGACATTCGATGTGCAGTAATGCCACTTCAGGTGGTTCATCACATTGCTTTATTCATAAGGCTGGGGGACAGGGTGGAACCACACGAATTTAACATCTTGCTGTGCCTGAAATGTTCATTAAGTGTTCTTATCCACAGTCACCTGCCCACCCCACAGAACCACTCTCCACTAATTTAGAGACTATAATCTGTGCACATTTAAATTACGATGAACATGAACATTTCCACTGGAAAAATCATCACACATCTTTGATTTGTACTGCCAATTAGGTCTTCAGAAAAGGAAAAAAAAAAAAAAACCCTGATCATCTTACATATAGTAATTTGCCTTAATTGGTGCATAATGGATCGGATATAATTTGTGGGTAACCCCTACATGATAAATAGTTTATTTAACATTTTAGAACTACCAAAAATTAGCCTCATTGTGTGGCAGTAAACGCTCACTTCCAACTACACATTCTGGGACTTCTGAGTTTCCTAAGCATGAATTATGAGTATCAGTAGTGGAAGTGCAAAGAACTCTCCAGCTTAACAACAGGAGTGACACATTCCAGAAACATTTTCTGATTACATTCACAAGGAGATCCGGAGTGATAAATTCCAGATACATTTTCTGACTAAACTCACAAGGAGCTCAAATCTCCATCCAGAGGGTTTGTTTTTTGTTTTTAGTCCTGTAGCAACAGAAACTCCTAGGTTAGGACGCCAGCCGGGAGTGGTGGCTCATGCCTGTAATCCCAGCACTTTGGGAGGCCGAGGCAGGTGGATCACTTGAGGTCAGCAGTTCAAGACCAGACTGGACAACATTGTGAAACACTGTCTCTACTAAAAAAAAAAAAAAAAAAAAAAATTAGACAGGCGTGGTGGCCGGCGCCTGTAATCCCAGCTACTCGGGACGCTGAGGCAGGAAAATTGCTTGAACCCGGGAGGCGGAGGTTGCAGTGAGCCGAGATCGCGCCATTACACTCCACCCCGGACAAGAGCGAAACTCCGTCTCAAAAAAAAAAAAAAAAAAAAAAAAAAAAAAGATGCTAATACACGGTAAAAGCCAGTGGCAAAAACATAAAAAATCGAACCCTGTCTCATTCCGTAGGCTTTACTGTTTCCCTTGCTTTTAATAGTTTATCTCACAGGAAGCATTTTAAAAATATTCTCAGAAACATCAACGACAGATTTTTCTCAAACGACGATTTTCAGGAAGGCTTCAGAAATTACTAAAAGGCCAAAGCTACCGATAGTGGCTCAGTCTTTGCCGCCAGACTCGGGCAGGTGACAGCGGTTTGGGCTCGGGCGCCTAGCACTCTGCGCCTTCCAACGCTGGCGGCCCCGCCTCCCCTTCTCCCGGGCCAGGCATGCAGGTGGAGGAAAGTGAACACCAGTCGGAGGCAAGGTGGAAGCAGTGAGTCTCGCGACTCTCACAAAAACAAGTGGAAAAAAAAAAAACACACACAATCCTCGCACAAAGCATCTCTGTGCTCCCACAAGCAGAGGCGTGGCTGCTTGTTTCCCTTGTTAAAGGTTGTATTTTTAGTTCTTTTGAAAAATGTTTTTATTGCTTACTTCTAAGTAAACATGTATCTCCATTACGATAACGTAGAGAAAAGCTCTTTTAAGAAGTAAAAAGAGGAAACTGAAGTCACGTTCACATTCCCACTACTAACTGAAACGTTTGGGGGAACTTACTCAAGTGTTTGCTAATGAGTTTTAAAGACGAGTTAGGCCCTTAACGCGTAATTGGGGTCGTGCTGTGCATAAGATTTGGGATCTTGCAGCTTGTTTAACTCGGCCCAATGACGTTACCATTTCCCCCAAATGGTTACTAATTCCTTGAAAACGTTTACAAAAGTTCTAGAATAAACACTAAAGTTATTCTTTTTAAACTCCATTATCCAAGTTGGACTGGTCTGGCGATCGACTGTTAAAAAAAAAAAATTACAACTTTCTTAAGCTTCCTGATCTCTGTGCCAATTCCCGGAGAAAGTGTGGGGAGTGCACAAAAAAAGCCCCTCCCCCGTCTCACGAGGGCTGCAAACGCAGGCGCTGCGCCCCGCTAGCTCCCCGCCTGCACCCCCGGCGGCCACCCGAGACTGAGCAGAGCGCCAGGCTGAGCGCGGTTGTGTGCTGGGGCGACCGGCCTCTGTGGTCCGCGTGGCACAAACGTGACCCACTGCGCACACCTGCAGGGCGCGCCCACTCCGGCACTCACCCGGCTCGGCGCGCCAGATCCCCAGTGCCGCAGCCAAGGGCCACGTTTCCAGCCCAAGGCCAGCAGGACCGGGTGGCAAAGGGAAGTCACACTGTGGGTGCGTCCGGACGGCGGCGGGCGGCTGGACCCTCACCTGGTAGCGAGTCGCCAACTCCATTCTTCCTAACCGGGCTCCAGTCTCCTCCCAGCACGCGGCCACGGGAGCCCGGACTCACCACGGCCCCGCGCACCAAGAACGCCCCGCGCCCGAGCAGCTAGAGCGCTCCGCCCGGAGCACAGGCGGGCCCCGGGAGGGGCGCACTTGACGCCCGGGACAGGGGGAGCGCGTTGCGCTGCTCGCTCGGTGCCGCCTCACTGGGCCTCGTGGCTCCGATCACGTTCCAACTTCGCGGCCACTGACCTTGTCTTCGCAGGCGGCGCGAGAGGGGGCTGCAGGTGGGCGCGGCAAGAGTAATTACCAGTGTTAGGGCGCCGGGCTCCCCCCTGCAGCAGAGGGAGGGAGTGGAGCCGTCCGGCGGGGTTTAGCGCGGGAGAAATGAGGGGGCTGTCCCGGCGCAGCCTCCAGCTGGCACGCGCGCTGGATCCTTGGCAGGGTTTATTCCAGGTCATGCCCTGGGGCGCGAGCTTCTGCTGCAACCCCTGTCTCTCATCCAGGAAAATATTGTAGGGCGGCTTTGGGGCTTGTTTTGTTTTGTTGTTGTAAAGGGGCAGGGTTCTCTTTGGGAGGATTCTGTCTCCCAAAACATTTGCTACAGGGTTCACTTTGCAGAACAGGCAACCCAGGTTTCTTTACCAAGGCCCAGGTGGACAGCTGCAAACCCGCCTGAAACTTTAGACGGCCATTACACAGTAGGCCTCCACACCCACCAGACAAAGAGTTTGCAGAGGTCAGGAATGCTGACTAATTCAGCAGAATTGACCCCGGCATCTACTAAGCATCAGGAACTGGGTTAGTCCTAGGAACAGAAGGGTGAACAAAAACAGGCCCCTGCTCTGTTGGAGTTTACAGCCTGAGAGCCAGTTACCAACCTAATTGCATTATTCTAAATAAATACAATAATCATGCAAATAAGCGTAATAACAATGATGTAAATTTTATAAATTAGATTTATAATTAATATTAATTTGATACCACTATCAATGACAAATGTAATGATGATGCAAATAAATGTAAATTTGGAGCGATGATGCCATGAGAAAAAAGGCAAGTGGTATTATGGTGGTGTGAAATAGGAAGACAATCTGGTAGAGGTCAGGGAATACTTCTTAGAGCTCAGATACGAAGAGTGAGGAATTAAGTTTGTGGAAATTGTGGGAGACTTGAAGTAGAGAGTGGGGAGAATGGTAAATGAAGTTGTCCTGAAATCACAGCAGGTTTGCTGGACAGTGTTGCACACCTATTTAAAACCGTGGTCATAGGTTTACAGTAGAGCATCCTGTACGCATAGGACCTTCTGCAGCCCCTCTCAGCTGCTTAGGATCTGATGTTCATCTTTTCTTTATTGAACGAGTGAATGAAATTTGCCAAACATTTACTCAAACTTGAAGAGAAAACATGGAAAAGTTTTCCTTCCTTCCTTTGGTTAGTTCAGCAAACAACATGTGTTATGTGCTTTCATGTTCCAGCCCTCAGTGTTCTTACTTCCTGGTGGTAGTAAAACCAATACAACATTGTGTGACTTAAAATGTTTTGTTTTTATTGGATAATGTTATTTATTCATTATGGCCACTTCATTTTTATTATGCTTTAGAGTTTTCCTTCACATGCAGTATCTCCTTGAATCCTCTCAATATCCTTCCAGATCCTTATTGTCCACATTTTTAAAATAAGGAAACAGAATCTAAGAAAATACATTAAGAGATCCCTGCCACCCTGCCACTAAGTGACAGCAGCAGACTGCCAAACTGAAAACCATTCCTTATGCCTCCAGATCCAACATTCTTTCCATTTTTCTGTATTTTTTCCCTTTGGCTGCCAGGAAGCTTAGAGTGAAAATTAATTCAATCAGAGCTCTTCTTCCTCTTTTTTTTTTTTTTTTTTTTTTAGATAATTGCTTCCTCATGAACTGCTGATCTTGTTTGCACTTCTTTTCATTGTAGGTTAAATCAAATCAATTTTGGAAAAGGGAGCACAAATTTGAAGCAGGTCAGATTTTGCAAAGCACTTGAAGCAGCCTAGACTAGCTACTTCTGTATCAGGAAACCTGTAAGCTGTTGAACCTTTCTGTTTAGAAATTTGCCATAACCAACCCTAAGTCTTCAGATGACAACCCCGAAGTTTTCTTCCTGTGCTTAGCAAAGCCTGTACACGTTTGATGGTATTTAGTAATTGATTATATAGTGGTGTGTTGTGTTTTGTTTTGTTTTGTTTTGGTCAGGCTTTGGGAAAATCTCTAAGGAACCAGAGGATTTAAAAATCGCACTGCAGTAATATTTTCTAATAATTATTATTGATAGCGTTCACGGGATGTGAGCACGGGGTTTCATCATGGCACTGCAAGAATGAGTGTCCCTTCCAGATGCAACAGTATACATATTGCAACAGAGAAAAAGAAGACCTAATGTTTGCAACTTCCTTTAAGAAGTCTGTCTAGAAATCTATGCTTGATTGCTTTTTAAATGTTTCCATGAGAGAGTAAAAACTTGGTCCCCAGTACCTTGAGCAAGGTAAGAAATTTGTGATTAGAAGCCAAAGGAGTTAATAATGCCACACTAAAATATGCTGCTCCGGCATATTCACTATTTTTAGTTAAAAGCACTTTAAAAAAAAAAAAAAGCAGGTAGGAGAAGATCACTCTGAACTTAATGTTGTTTCTTAAAAGCAGGAGATAAAATTCCCCTGTGAAAGCTGTCCTCCCTACACAAGAAGGAAAGCCACATTCTTATCAAAGACAGGAAATTGAAGCTGAGGGAAATCTGTACAAACAAACCTTGTTAAACTAACCCTTATCTTCTTAGTCACTTCTCCACCCAATTAACTACACTAGCCCATGCCCCTTTGCCTTATCGCATTTTCAGTTTTACTACTCTGTGCAATTCACTATATAAATGTCCAACTCAAACTTCATCCTGGGGTCTTCATTTCCTTAAAAAGGCACCCATGCCACATAAAACTTCGATTAGACAAATCTATATGCTTTTCTCTTGTTAATCTATTTTATGTCAGTTTAATCCTCAGACCCAGCCAGGACCCAAAAGGATGGAGATGAAGTTTTACTCCCCTACAAAGCCATTATTGAACCTCATTAAATGATGTGAGAGAGCTGTAATTGGATGTCAACCCTGGCCCACGATTTTTGCTTTGTAAAAGGAGCCCGAACATCTCTCCTCTATCTGAAGTAGTATCTCTGCCGTCCCCACAGAGCTTAGTTGTGGGCAAACTCCCTAGTCCTCCCCACATAACAGAAAATCGTGCTGGTTTGGTGCTCTGGACAACTCACCAGAGAACCTACCTTCTGCAGAGAGCTGGAAGCAGCATGAGTCTATAGAAACTGAGAGGTAATTTCATTAGGTCTGCCTCCCCTGCTTGCTTTTGGTCATTTGCCTCTTGGTGTTGTTTCCTTTTCCCACGAAGTTGAAGGCTGCAGTAGCTGAACACCGCACCACTGAACACTGAAACTTAACTTCACTGGCTACTTTATAGATAACGTTCATAGGTCACCGTGGTAACTGTTGCTTCCATTTTTTTTTTTTCTCAGAAACTTAGGCCAGCTTCTGTCCAGTTCAAACTAGTTGAGGCCACTGACTCTTCAAGTGCCTGAGAGGTGGCCTTTTGATGTCAGAGGGTCAAAAACTCCACCCTCAGATCATGCTAACACTGCCATTTTTCTGTACGTATGTCCTATATAATGCCATGAACTCTGGCTACATTTGTGCAGAATGAGCCTGTTACTTCATTTTTTTCCCAGTGCCAATTACATTTCCCCATAACCCAGACCACCCCATTTCCCTAACCCATAAATATCCCTAAGCCTTATCTTCAGGGAGGTGTACTTCAGAGCTATTCTCCCACCTCCTCACTCCATGCCGTTGTGAATAAATCTTTTTTTTCTTTTGCAAAACCCATGTCACACTAATTGATTTACTGTTCAGGGCAGAAGAGACTAGGACCTAGCTGGTAACAGTATCTGAGTACCACTTGGCATTGTATGTGGTCATGAATAAATAAAGTGACCGTTAAACAGGAAAACATCACTGGTTGTTCTCTAGCTCTTGGTCTCTTGAAACTTCCATCTCATTGTGATCAGATAACACCTACCCTAGAATGGGGAGACCTCCCTATATTTGAAACATTCAGATATAAAATTTCCAAGTTGCTACAGAATCAAAGATCTAGAACTGAGTCTTTTGTAAAATCATCATCTAACACTGACTGGGTGCCTTTCTGGAACGTTTTTCTTTATTATTATTACAACCTGGTATTCCATCTTCCTGACTTGGTATGTCAAGATGATGTTGTCACAACACTGTGATGAAAATCACCCTAATGGCTTATGACAAAATAACCTGGACAATCAAAAATCAGATCTGTCCATATATCAGATGCAGAAAAATACACATCATGATGAAACTTCAATGCCTGTGGTCTTTCAAAAAGTCAATAGTAATAGTGATATCAAGAATAGCAGCTAATTTAAAGAGTACTCACTATGCTCTAAGCCCTGTGCTGAATTAACCTTTGAATGTGTTCCCTCCTTGAATCCTTCAGCTGAGAGTTCTATATCTTTTCAAAACTAGTGCTGTAAAAGTAAGTGAAACAATATTTTCAAAGCATTTGGGATTTCTTAGAGATGCTATGTAAACTCCAAATACGATTAACGCAACCCATATTACATAGGTTTTTGTAATAGTGCATTATTTATCATTTAGTATGTGAACATAAAATATTATTTTGACTAGACACTGACAACAAATGAGCGAAAATAACATCTTATTCAATAATTCTTACCTTTCTATGAATTTAGGTCTTATAAAAGAAAATTTTTAATTTCCAATTAGTGGTATCAACAAAAGTACTCTGGTACGTAGTTTTTAAAGAACCACATTTTTTTTCATAATCATTTAGGCAGCATACTTAAAAATAATCTATAAAATGTCAATATACAGAGCTCAGAATAAATGTATCTATAAAAATAACTTTTACTTCTTAAATAACAAAAAGTCATAAAATATTTCATTAGTTCAATAGATAAATGCAGGATATTTTTAAAAGCAGTTTTTAATTTCTATTTTGTCAAGGCTAAAATAACCAACCATACAGTATTTCAGAAATGAAAGTCAAAGTATTAATATTTGTTATAATATTTGGAAAACTTTATTGCTTCAGGTGTGGTAAGTAATCTCTATTTGCTAGCCCTGATTCAGTATTTGACAGGCAATAATAGAAAATCTTAGGTTATAAAATGGAAAATTTGGGATCAGAAATAGAGTAATACTATATTCTTTTTGTTTTTTTCTTTTGAGACGGAGTCTTGCTCTGTTACCCAGGCTGGAATGCAATGGCGCGATCTTGGCTCACTGCAACCTCTGCCTCCCACATTCAAGCGATTGTGCTGGCTCAGCCTCCCGAATAGCAGGGATTACAGACATGTGCCACCACTCCCGGCTAATTTTTGTGTTTTTAGTAGAGATGGGATTTCGCCATTTTGGCCAGGCTGGTCTGTAACTCCTGACCTGAAGTGATCCACCGGCCTTGGCCTCCCAAAGTGCTGGGATTACAGGCATAAGCCACCGCACCAGGCCAAGGAATATAGTAATACCGTATTCCTGAGAGAAGAAAAACACAACTTTCCAGGCTTTGCAGAATTTCCAAAGTTGTTACAGACTTATCCTTCTTTATTTGCAATAATCAAGTATTTGTACACGAGTGATAAGGCTGGATTGCATTTGTGATAACAGAACACGTATGGAAGTGAGGCAGTTATGGGTTTATTTAGTCCTTTAAGCTTCCAGCAGATTCTAATGAGCAGGCATATTTAAGAATCACTGCTCTAGTACAGCTCAGTGGCTTGCAAAGTGTGGCAAGATCAGCAGCATCCACATCACTTGAGCTATGGTAAGAAATTCACATTCTTGGGCCCCCTTCTGGACCTACTGAATCAGAAACTTCGGGGATGGAGCCCAGCAATCCAGATTTTAGTCACTATTCTGGTGATTCTTATCCTCACTGAAATTTACAAACCTCTGTAGTTGTAATCCAAGGTGTACTGCTCACCGACCAGGCAATCTAGAGGCTAATCATTGAGCTTCATTTTTCTCATCTGTAAAATCGGGATACTATGTACCTGCCTAACCCCCTCAACAGTATTCTTCTTTTTGTATGTGTGTGGAGGTTCTTATTTATTTATTTGACAAGTAAAAATTGTATATGTTTATGGTGTACAACATGAGATTTTTGATATATGTATACATTATGGCATGGCTAAGTCAAGCTATTTATGCATTACTTTGCACAGTTGACACTTTTATGAACCTTAAAGTCAGCCTTTTTAGCATTTTCAGATACACAATATTTTGTTATTAACTGTAGTCACCATGATGTACAAGAGCTCTCTTGAACTCATTCCTCCTGTCAAATCTAAATTTTGCATTATTTGACCAACATCTCCCCAGTCCTCCCACCGCTTTCAACAGTATTCTTACAAAGATGAACGTGTAGTATCAAGTGCGATTGTATTTTGAGAAGCCTAGAGCGTTTTACACTTGTAAAGTAGTATTAATAGTTGTGATCCTTCCATTTATTGATCACTAACCATGTTCCAGAACCTGTTGACACACTATACCACTCAGTCATTACCACAAACATGTGTTGTACGGAATACCATCCTTTTTTTTTTGTTCAGATGAGGAAACTGAGGCTTTGAGGGTTTAAGACACTTGCTCAGGGTGACCCAGCAGAGCCAAGTTAGAACTCACATCTGTGCTACTATCAGGCTGTACCCTCTCACATTTTTGCCTTATTCAGATAGCCTGAGAGAGAGGGAGAAGAAATTCAAACTTCAATTTTAAAAATGGAGCCTGGGCAACATCGTGAGACCCCCATCTCTACAAAAAACTTTTTTAAAATTAGCCAGGTGTGGTAACATGCCCTTGTGGTCCCAGCTGCTCAGGAGGCTGAGGTAAGTGGATCGCTTGAGCCCTGTAGGTTGAGGCTGCAGTGAACTGTGATGGCACCACTTCACTCCAGCCTGGGGGACAGAGCAAGACCGTGTCTCAAAAATATATAAAATTAATTAATTAAAACAGGACTGGGAATGGATACAAGATTATAGCTAGAGAGGAAGAATAAGTTCTACATGTTCTGTAGCACTGTAGGGTGAATACAGTCAACAATGATTTATTGTATATGTTTAAAAAGCTGAAGAGAAGGTTTTGAAAGTCCCCAACACAAAGAAATAATAAATGTTGGAGTTGATGGATATGCTAAATACCCTGATTTGAGCATTACACATTGTATAAAATGTATCCAATATGCCTTTGTACCCCATAAATATGTACAATTATTACATGTCAACTAAAAATATTTAAACAGCTAACGACAACCTAATTTGTCTATCAGGACAGGCATGTAGATGTAAACTGTTTACTTCATATACTAGAATACTGTATATCTGTTCAAATGAATAAATTGATCTGCATTTATCAATCAATAAGAATAAATCTCAGAAAGCATTAAATTAAAAGATCAAGTTAATAAAAGAATAAAATTGAGGAACTAGGCTCTTCATATACTACCATTTCAACCTGTTTATTTACTGTGCCTAGGATTCCGATACCTTCCCCCTATTTCTTTCTGAAAATGATTATTTATCTGTTTATAGGCCATTTTTAACAGGTATTCCTGAATTCTTTTCAAAAGACTTTCCCCACTTCATCACGCACACACCCCGGCTCTCTTTTCTGTAATCTACACATACTCTAGACTTTAATGCTGTAAAATTTGCCTCAGCTGGTTATTCGAATCTGATAATCTGATCATCATGTCTTTAACAGCTTTCAGCTCTGACCTACAAGTCATGTCTGGATTCTTTTATAGCTTTTGAATCCAAACAAGCTCCTGACCTTGCTAACTATAGCCCAGCACCAGGAGATTTCTGACAGTATAAAATTCAAGGCCTAATCTTAAGACTATGTAATGAAATTGATAACCATAAATTCCAAGATGGGCTCAGGACAACAGGACTTGTCTTTTCTGGCCATTACTTCCAAAGCAAATCATATCTGTATATGAAATACAACAAAGTCTGCTAGTCTGAAAGCATGTTAAATATGGCTTGTTACGTTCAGCCTTTCCACACTGCTCTTATAAACAGGAGGTGGACTGTTTCCATCAGACTCTGACCAAGTAAACTTAAATGTAATGATGTTACAGTCTGAGTCTTTTTGTTTTTTAAGAGAAGCAACATAAGCAACAAAAGCTTCCCTGCCTCTTTCCTGCAGTTGCTCCCACTCCATCTCTTGCTTCCATTTTCTTTCAGAACACTCTGAAACTCTCAAGCATTTTCTATAAGAGAACTTGCAGTTCTCCATAGGGATCAGGAGAGGCATAGATGATTTTTTTTCTGGAAGGAAGCATAGGTTTTGCAATTTCTTAGGAAAGTTGGGGCATGTGAGGGCCAAGACAGAAATCTATCATACTTGAAACAAGCTTCCCCAAAGTAATAAGAAAAACAAAACAGGCCGGGCGCAGTGGCTCACGCTTGTAATCCCAGCACTTTGGGAGGCCAAGGTGGGCAGATCACGAGGTCAGGAGATCAAGATCATCCTGGCCAACATGGTGAAACCCCATCTCTACTAAAATACAAAAAATTAGCTGGGCGTCATGGTGAGCACCTGTAGTCCCAGCTACTCAGGAGGCTGAGGCAGGGGAATCGCTTGAACCAGGGAGGCAGAGGTTGCAGTGAGCCAAGATCGTGCCACTGCACTCCAGCCTGGCGAAAGAGCGAGAGTCTGTCTTAAAAAAAAAAAAAAAAAAAAACAGAAAAAGAGAAAAGCAATCAAACAAAGTCAAAGTGATAATATTATTAGATGGAGTTCTATTTTTTTTTTTCCAGAAACTGCCTGTGTTCTCTGACCTACTAGTGCCTGGGATATTTATAGACCATGTTCCAAGAGAGGAGAAGGTAAAGCAGACACTGAGCTACAAAAAGGAACTGAGCTACAAGGCTGAAAAACTGAAAGAAACAGCAATGTAAACACGCCATTTACTTGACATCATAAATTTATCTTTGGCTTTCTACTCCTTTCCCTCAAAAACAAAAAAAAAAAAAGAAAAGAAAAGAAAACGTATCAAAATAGGTTAGGCAGATGTCATAGGCTAAAATCAGCAGCTTCTGAAATTTATTAACTTCTGGGCAAAAGTATAATTGCTTGAAACTGTTTAGATTTTTTTCATCCTCATGAAATCTTTTAACTGAAACCCAGGAGGTGAGCAAAAACAGTTGTGTTAACAGCTTCTGCGCAAGTTACAGCTACAAATACATGACAGAGCATGTGCTCCTGTGGCAAAAGCTGTAAGTCAGCTGTTTCTTATTTCATCCTCTTTGGGAACAAATATCAAGGTTGAAATAGACCTCTAGAAGTGTCATTTTTAATTACAACACTTATTGAGATAATAGCTGATTAACAGACAGTTGTAAGAAATAATACGGAGAGACTCTGTGTACACTTTGCCCAGTTTCCCCCACGGTAACATTTTGGGAAACTATAGTACATTGTCCCACCTAGGATATTGACATTGATACAATCCACCAAACTTACTCAGATTTCTCCAGTTTTACTTGTCTGTCGTGGGCACCACCTGTGTAGGTTTGTCCATGCACCACCACAAGGAGGACACGAGGTTCCCCCTGTTGCCCTCTATAGCCACATCCACCTTCCTCCCGCATCCCTTCCTCCTTCCTTAACCCCTGGTAACCATTAATTTATTCTCCATTTCAAAAACCTTTTCATTTAAAAAATGTTACATGGATGGAATCATGCAGTATATGACATTTTGGAATTGGCTTTTAAAAAAATTCAGGACAATTCTCTGGAGATTCATCCAAGTAGCAATGAGTATTAATCAGCTGGTTCCTTTTTATTGTTGTGTAGTATTCCATGGTATGTATGTGCCACCAGTTTTTAACCATTCACCTGTGGATGAGCATCTGGGCTGATTTTGGTTTCAGGGTTTGGCAGATAAGGCTTGTATGAATATCTGTGTGAATGTAATTTTCATTTTTCTGGGGTAAATGCCCAAGAGTACAGTTACTGGGTCATATGAAAGTTGAAATTTAGTTTTACATGAAACTACTGAGCTGTTTTCCAGAGTGGCAATACTGTTTTACATTCCAACTAAAATAATATGAGTGATCCAGTCTCCCGGATCCCAATATCCTTCTCCAAATGCGTCCTCTCCTGCATTCAGTGTTGTCACTATTTGTCATTTTAACCATTCTGAGAAATATGTAGTGACAGATTACTGTGGTTTTTAACTTGCATTTCCCTGATGGCTAATGATATTGAAGATCTTTACATTTGTTATTAGCCATCTGTATATCTTCTTGGATTAATTGACTATTCAATGCCTTTTGCCATTTTCTAATTGGATTTTCTTTTTACTATTGAGTTTTGAGAATTTTTTTTTTTTTTTTTTTTTTTTTTTTTTTTTTTTTTTTTTGTGAGACAGAGTCTCACTCTATCGCCCAGGCTGGAGTGCAGTGGCGCGATCCCGGCTCACTGCGAGCTCCGCCTCCCGGGTTCACGCCATTCTCCTGCCTCAGCCCCCGGAGTAGCTGGGACTACAGGCGCCCGCCGCCACGCCCAGCTGATTTTTTCTGTTTTTAGTAGAGACGGGGTTTCACCGCCTTAGCCAGGATGGTCTTGATCTTCTGACCTCATGATCCACCCACCTAGGCCTCCCAAAGTGCTGAGATTAAAGCCGTGAGCCACCGCGCCCGGCCAAGAGTTCTATGTTTTAGATACTAGTCCTTTGTCAGATACATGGTTTGCAAGTATTTTCTGCCAATTTTTAGTTTGTCTTTTCATGTTCTTCAGGGGATTCCAAAGAGCAAACGTTTTAAATTTTCATGACCTTCAATTAATCAATTTCCATTTTATTTAATTATTTATTTATTTATTTATTTATTTTTGAGACGGAATTTCGCTCTTTTGCCCAGGCTGGAGTGCAATGGCGCGATCTCGGCTCACTGCAACCTCTGCCTCCCTGGTTCAAGAGATTCTCCTGCCTCAGCCTTCTGAGTAGCTGGGATTACAGGCGCCCACCGCCACGCCCAGCTAATTTTTGTATTTTTAGTAGAGAAAGGGTTTCATCATGTTGGACAGGCTGGTCTCTGAGCTCCTGACCTCGGGTGATCCACCCACCTAGGCCTCCCAAAGTGCTGGGATTACAGATGTGAGCCACCGCGCCTGGCCAATTTCCCTTCTAAGTATCCCAGTTTTGGTGTTAAGTCTATGAACTCTTTGCCTAGACCTAGATACTGAAGATTTTCTCTTTTTTTTTTCTTGAGTTTTATTATTTCACCTTTTATATTTAAGTCCATGATCCATTTTATGTTAATTTTTTATAAGATGAGGTTAATTTGAGGCTTTTTTTTTTGGGGTTATATCGAAATGTGTAAACATCATTAGGTGAAAAGGCAAAATCTCTCTTCTGTAGAATTGGTTTTGTACCTCTATTAGTCTGTTCTCACACTGCTATAAAAAACACCTGAAACTGGGCAATTTATAAAGAAAAGAGGTTTAACTAGCTCACAGTTCCACAGGCTGTACAGGAAGCATGGCTGGGAAGGCCTCAGGAAATTTACAACCGTGGCAGAAAGGGAAGCAAGCACGTTTTTAGGTGGCCATAACAGAAGGAAGAAAGAGGGGCAGGTGCTACACACTTTTTTTTTTAATTATTTTTTTGAGATGGAGTTTCGCTCTTTCGCCCAGACTGGAGTGCATTGGCACGATCTCGGCTCACTGCAACCTCTGCTTTCTGGTTTCAAGTGATTCTTCTGCTTCAGCCTCCCAAGTAGCTGGGATTACAGGCACCTGCCACCACGCCCGGCTGATTTTTGTATTTTTAGTAGAGATGGGGTTTCACCATGTTGGTCAGGCCGGTCTCGAACTCCTGACCTTGTGATCTGCCTGCCTCGGCCTCCCAAAGTGCTGGGATTACAGGCATGAGCCACAGCACTCAGCCAGTGCTACACCCTTTTAAACAACCAGATCTCATGAGAACAGCACCAAAGGAGGAAATCCACCTCCATGATCCAGTCACCTTCCACCAGGCCCCACTTCCAACATTGCGGATTATAATTCAACATGATATTTGGGTGGGAACATAAATCCAAACCATATCAGCATCTTTGTCAAAAATCAGTTGAGCATATTTATGTGGGTCTACTTCTGGGTTCTCTGTTCTGGCACATTGATCTGTGTGTCTCTCTCCACCAATATCACACTATCTCATTACTACAGCTGTGTAGCTAGGCCTTAACATCAGATAGAGCCCTCCCACTCAATTCACCTTTGTCAAGATTGTTTTAGTTACTCTAGGGCCTCTGCCTTTCCATATAAATTTTAGAATAAGTTTGCTTATGTCCACTGGAATTTTGATAGTAATTGTATTATGTCTACAGATCAATTGGCAGAGTATTTATATCTTTATTATGTTGATTCTTTTAATTTATAAGCAAGGTATGTATGTTAATTTATGCCTTCTGGTATGGTTTGGATATATGACCCCTCCAAACCTCATGTTAAAATTTGATTCCGGCCGGGCGCAGTGGCTCACGCCTGTAATCCCAGCACTTTGGGAGGCCGAGGTGGGCGGATCATGAGGTCAGGAGATCGAGACCATCCTGGCTAACACGGTGAAACCCCATCTCTACTAAAAATACAAAAAATTAGCCGGGCATGGTGGCCGGCGCCTGTAGTCCCAGCTACTTGGGAGGCTGAGGCAGGAGAATGGTGTGAACCCGGGAGGCGGAGCTTGCAGTGAGCCAAGATAGCACCACTGCACTCCGGCCTGGGTGAAACAGCGAGACTCCGTCTCAAAAAAAAAAAAAAAAAAAAAAAATATTTGATTCCCGTCGGGCGCAGTGGCTCAAGCCTGTAATCCCAGCACTTTGGGAGGCTGAGTTGGGTGGATCACCTGAGGGCAGGATAGGAGTTTAAGACCAGCCTGATCAACATGGTAAAACCCTGTCTCTACTAAAAATACAAAAATTAGCTGAGTGTGGTGGAAGGCACCTGTAATCCCAGCTACTCAGGAGGCTGAGGGAAGGAGAATCACTTGAACCTGGGAGGCGGAGGTTGCAGTGAGCCGAGATTGAGCCAGGGTGACAGAGCGAGACTCTATCTCAAAAATAAATAAATAAATAAATAAATAAATAAATAAATAAATAATAAAATAAAATTTGATTCCCAGTGTTGGAGGTGTGGCCTAATGGGAGGTGTTTGCCTCAGAGGGATAGATGCCTCATGAATGGTGGTGTCCTTGTGGTAATGAGCAAGTTCTCACTCTATTTGTTTCTGCTAGAGCTGGTTGTTAAAAAGAGCCTGGCACCTCTCCTGCTGTCTCTTGCTTCCTCTCTTGCTGTGTGATCTCTGCACACCCTTCTGCCTTTCACCATGCGTGGAAGCAGACAGGTTTTCACCAGATGCCCAATCTACTCAGCAGAATCATAAGCCAATTGAACCTCTTTTCTTTATAAATGAGCCAGCCTCAGGTATTCCTTTACAGCAACACAAATGGACTAAGACATCCTCTTTAATTTTTTAAAGCAGCATTTTATAATTTTCAGTGTACATGTTGTATATGCTCTTTAAGTATATACCTAAGTATTTATTTTCTTTGGAGCAATTGTAAGTGATACTTTTACAATAGTATTATAAGTAGTTTCTTTTTTTTTTCTTTTGACGCAAGGTCTCACTCTGTTACTCAGGCTGCAGTACAGTGGCATGAACATGGCTCACTGCAGCCTCAACTTCCTGAGCTCAGGTAATCCTTCCACCTCAACCTCTTGAGTAGCTGGGAGGACAACAGGTATGCACCACCACACCTGGCTGATTTTTGTATTTTTTTGTAGAGGCAGGATTTTGCCATGTTGCCCAGGATGGTAAGTGCTAAGATTACTGGTGTGAGCCAGCATGTTTGGCCTATAAAGCGTTTTTAATTTCAGTTTCCACTCATTCATTCTTACTATATAGAAATACAGTTCATTTTTGTATGTTAATCTTTTATCCCATGACCTAACTGAACTTAGCCCTAGAAGTTTTTTTGGAGAGTCCTTGGTATTTTCTTTTTTATTTTTATTTTTTGAGATGGAGTCTTGCTCTGTTGCCCAGGCTGGAGTGCAGTGGTGCAATCTCAGCTCACTGCAACCTCCACCTCCTGGGTTCAAGGGATTCTCCTGCTTCAGCCTCCCAAGTAGCTGGGATTACAGGTGCATGCCACCACGCCTGGCTAATGTTTTTGTATCTTTAGTAGAGACAGGGTTTCATCATGTTGGCCAGGCTGGTCTCGAACTCCTGAGCTCATGATCTGCCCGCCTTGGCCTCCCAAAGTGCTGAGATTACGTGCATGAGCCACCACACCCAGCAATCCTTGGTATTTTCTAAGTAGACAATCATCTCATCTTCAAATAGAGGCAATTTTATTTTCTCCTTTCCAAACAGTGTTTTATTTCTTTCTCTTGCCCTATTACAATAGCTAGAATTCCTAGTACAATGTTGAATAACACTGCCATTTAAAATGGCACTTAGCTTTAGGCTTTAGGCTTTAGGCTCTGGTAAAGAGCAAAATGCCTCTCCAACCTTTCTGTCTCGTGTGCCTTCTCCCCTTCTTCTTGATGACCACAACATCTGGCACCTGGACATTATTTAGAATGTTAGATAGTGGTCCACAGATGTAGTTGTTTTAAACATGGACGAACAATGTAGTGCTTCTTACAGGGTTGAATGAATAAGCATTTTATATGTTTTCATTGTGGCACTGTTGTATGGGGCAACTGCACACTCGTACATTTTTGTTGGATATTATGAATGCTTGTATGAATTGTGAATTAGAGTCACTGGATTGTGCCCCTGCCACCCCATGCCAAAATCGTATGTTGAAGCCCAAACAATGTGACTGTATCTGGAGACAGGCCTTTTAAGAGACAGTTAACGTTAAATAAAGTCATGAGGGTGGGAACCTAAGCTGATAGGACTGTGGCCTTATAAGAAGAGGAAAAGATTCTCCCTCTCTCTCTCTCTCCCCCCCCTTTTTCTCCCCCTCCCACCATTTCCCACCCCCCGCCCCCCACCATGTGAGGACACAGTGAGAAGGTGGCCACCTACAAGCCAGGAAGAGAGCCCTCATCAGAAACCCAATTGGCCAACACCTTGATCTTGGACTTCAACCTCCAGAAATGTGAAAGAATAAGTTTCTGTTATTTAAGCCACTCAGTCGATGGTATTTTGTTAAGGCAGTCCAAGCTGACTAATACATCAAATATGTACCGGTCACACACAGGGAAAAAGGCCCCTGGTACAGTCAGCCAGCCCACACTATTAAAGGAGTTTAGAATATGTCACACCAAAATATGCTGCTCTGGTATATTCACTGTTTTAAGTTAAAGGCACTTAAAAAAAATACATAGCAGGTACACGAACATCACTCTGACCTTCATGCTGTTTCTTAAAAGCCAGAGATGAAATTCCCATGTGGAAGATGGCGTCTCTACCCTGGAAAGAAAGCAGCAACCTTACCAAAAGACGGAAAATTGAAGCCAAGGAAAATCTGTACAAGCAAATCTTGTTTATTATTTATTTATTTATTTATTTTTTGAGACAGAGTTTCACACTTGTTGCCCAGGCTGGAGTGCAATTGTGTGATCTCGGCTGACTGCAACCTCCACCTTCCGGGTTCAAGCAATTCTCCTACCTCAGCTCCCTGAGTAGCTGGGATTACAGGCATCAGCCACCATGCCCGGCTAATTTTTGTATTATTGGTAGAGATGGGGTTACACCATGTTGGCCAGGCTGGTCTTGAACCCCTGACCTCAGGTGATCTGCCTACCTTGGCCTCCCAAAGTGCTGGGATTACAGGTGTGAGCCACCGCGCCCGGCCACAAACCTTGTTAAACCAACTCTTATCTTCCTAGTCACTTCTCCACCCAATTAACTACCTTAGCCCAAGTCTCTTTGCCTTATCTTATTTCACACTTCACTGTTCTTTGGCCACTTCGTCATGTAAGTGATTGACTATAACTTCAGGTCTTCTTTTCCTTATGAGGACTCCCCTGTCACATAAAACTTGTGTTAAATAGATTTGTGTGCTTTTCTCCTGTTAATCTATCTTATGTCAATTTAATTCTCAGGCCCAGCTGGGACCCTGAGAGGATGGAAGTGGAGTTTGCCTCCCTCTACTACCATGAAACAACATTAATGGTACATCTCATTCTAAGAACCAAGGGAAGAGACCATAAAGAAGTGTGATTCATTCACTTTTTATCCTCAAGATCTCATTACTAGCAGCAGAAGCTATTGCTAGGATTTCCACAATGTTCCCATGGCAAGCAAGTGGGACACTCCGCCCTGGCCAGGGAATGCTTCCCAATTTAAAGGTAGCATAAAGCCCAGAAGAAGAGAAGACCACACAGATCGTCAAGTCCAGGGACACCAAGAGTAGTGGTTCTCAAATATTATTATGCCTGAAACTCACCAGAGGCACTTGTTCAAAATGTAGGGATCTGCCCTACCTTTTAAGATTCAGATTCAATAGGTCTGGCATTAGTGTGACCAGCCATCCCAAAATCATGCTATTTGGGAAACTCCTTAGTTTTGGGTCTTCTTATCTGCTGTGTAGTCCAGGATTCTGCACATTTAATAAGCACCCTAGTGCAGCAGTCCCCAACCTTTGTGGCACCAGGGACTGGTTTCATGGAAGACAATTTTTCCACAGATGGGTTGAGGGTGGTTTTGGGATGATTCAAGCACATCACATTTAGTGTGTGCTTTATTTATATTATTATTACATTGTGATATATAATGAAATAATTATACAACTAACCATAATGTAGAGTCAGTGGGCGCCTTGAGCGTATTTTCCTGCAAATAGATGGTCCTGTCTGGGGGTGATGGGAGACAGTGACAGATCGTCAGGCATTAGAGCCTCATAAGGAGCTCATAATCTAGATCCCTCACATGTGCAGTTCACAGTAGAGTTCGTGCTCCTGTGAGAATCTAATACCACTGCTGATCTGACAGGAGGAGGCACAGCTCAGGCGGTAATGCGAGCAATGGGGAGCAGCTATAAATACAGCCCGTGTTTACATCTGTGAATATTTACAGATGAAGCTTTGCTTGCTCGCCTGCTACTCACCTCCTGCTGTGCAGCCGGTTCCTAACAGGCCATGGACTAGTACAGAGTTGGGGACCCCTGCTCTAGTGAATTTAGATGTCAATGGTCCTCAGACTATACTTTGAGAAACACTGACTTGGAGACTTGAAGTTAGCTTGTAATTCTTACTAGGTGGAAGGGAAAGGTGTCATTCAAGTGTAGCTATGAAAACAACTTGATGGATTTTAAGTGTAGTCACTTTTGAGCCTGAATCATAGATAGGAAAATGTCAAATTAAATATTTAAGTATACAAAATACGCCAGACTTTTGCATCTAATGTCCCTCTTCTTGTAGTGCTCTATCCCTGACATTCGTGATGACCTTCTCCTCTGAAGCACTGTCACGCTCTTCGCCCTTTTTCCTATCCTCATTCTTATTAGTTTCAACATCCAAGAGTTTCATTTCGTGACATCTTCACAACCCGTGTCAGTCTGAGTCCAGGCAAGAGATAGGAACCATGCCAGTTATTTGAATAGAGAGGATTGATTATGAAGAATTATTAGCTACAAATATAAAAAGAACAAGGTAGCAAAGAGTAAAAAGAGAACACTACGACATCACAGAGAGGACAACTGCAGGAAGCAGCCAGCAACCCTAGGGCTGGGGTAGAAGGAGGGGAAGAGGTTAGCATGATCCACAGGTGCTAAGAAGAGGGCCTGCAGAAATGAAACACACACACCTCGAAGGGCCATGCTGCTCAGCTGATGCTGATGTCTCTGAGGTGGGCCCAATACAGCTGGTTTTACAAGGGTCGGAAAAACCCAAGCTAGATTCCGCTGCCTCTTTGGGAGGTAACTGCTGCTGCCTGGGTGAAGAAACATTGCTGGGGAGTTATTGATAGAAACAAGAGCCAATTAAGTCTCCTTTTTAAAATAAATTATGCAGTCTCAGGTATTTCTTTGTAGCAATGCAAGAACAGCCTAATACAGAAACTGACATATCCATAAAGCTAGTGTGAGAAATTTTAAATCTATCCAACTCTGGGAAGTTTTTGATCAAGCTTACAAAATATTAGGAAGAATCTAAAATACACATAGGTGCACATATAGTATATGCATATCCTAAAATATATTTAAAAATTCAGTAGGAATAAAGGAAGTATCAGTTATTTGCAAAGACTCAGAATCACAATTATCATGTTCTCTAGTCTCAATGAAGAAAAAAGAAATCAACAACAGAAGGAAAAAGAAACCAAAAACAGATTCTTAAAATAAAAAACTTATTTCTGACTAACTTATAATTTCAAAGGAAATAAAAAATATGAAATAGCACCAAAAACATTCAAAGTATTTCCAGTCACAACTTGGGGGATGCAGCTAAAGACGAACTTGTGGAAAATGTAAAACTTTAAATGCATCTGTTAGGATACAATACATATTTAAAACAAATGAGCTAATCATTAATCTGAAGGTTAAGAAAAAAAGGATAGAATTGATACAGACAGGAGACAGGGAAATACTGGGTAGAAGAGGGTAGTTCCCCAGCAAAGACCCCACCCTCAAGCCTGGAAACCTGTGGCCCTAATTGGGTACAGACATTCCTGTTTTCAAGCCCAAAATGTTGCCTTTTGGCCTGCCACACGCCCTATCCTGTACTCATATTAACCCCAAACCCCCAGCTCCAGGAGAAAACAAACAGACAAACAGCAGAAGAGCGCAACAGAGAAGGAGAGAAGAGAAGGAATGTTGAACACCGAGAGGAGTTCAGCTGGGACTATCAGAGAAAAGATTGGCCACTGGACGGCCAAATTCCAGAGGAAGAGCATCTTCTACTCCATCCCCCTTCCAGCTCTCCATCCATCCCACCTTCAACCCTCAGTGAAACCCCCGCATTCACTCTTCAAGCCCGTGTGTGACCTGATTCTTCCTGGACTCTGGACAAGGACCTGGGTACCAAGAGGGCACTGAACAGGTTAATACTTAAGCCATCTGTGGACAGCAAAGCTAAAAAAGCGACACTGTAACATGCCCACGGGCTTCGAGAGTCACAGATACCCACCCCTAGATGCTACCATGGGGCCGGAGCCCAAAGTGCTAGCCCTGGCTCGAGCACCCGCCCCTCTGTGTGCTCCTCCTCGCATAAGGGGTTTGAGCTCATGGTGGCCGAACAGAGAGCCACACCCCTGTCATATGTCATGTGAACGGGGGCTAGGGAACTGTCCCATTTCAGAATGAATTCCAAGGAAATAATAAGGATTAAAAATAACTTCTAACAAAGTAAAGAGTAAAAGCAATATAAAAAACCAAGCCAATTCTTTGGAAAGACATCTAATTTCTACAAAGTTTTGACAAGACTGATGATGACAAAAAGAGAGAAAAGATAAAGAACCACTGGACGCAGACAAGAGCAAATGCTGTTCAGGCTGTGGACTTTCCTGAGCCCGAGGAAGCTGAAGGCAGGGATACTGATTCAGAACACCCCACCATTGACTGCTTTTTCCCTCCAGTGACAGAGAGACCTTCCAGATGCTCAGCTTGGTTTAAGACATAGGAAAGCCCAAGGTCTTAAAACACTTCCTTAAATAGAAGCATTGAGCACTGCATTTAGGCAAGTTCTTCCTCAGGAGTGATGTAAAAAGGTCAGCAGTAAAGCACAGAATGAGGCTTCCCAGTTGCCCCAGACCTCTCACCAGATATTGTCAATGTCTCTGGTTACTTCACATTCCCCTTAGAGGATTTCAAGGATTAAGGGAAACTGCCCTAAAATAAGATTATCTTATCTGTATCTGCCCTTATCCCGTATGGCCACTTCCTTTCTGTTAAGACTTTGGAACATAAATTGGTAAGTGTGTGTGTGTGTGTGTGTGTGTGTGCCCTCCCCTTAGTCACTGAATGTTGTATTTGGTGTCATCATTGGGGTTGGCCTCACCCCCAGCCCCCACCTCCCCTCAGTTATATTTGGAAGGAACATCTGGAAGCTGAAGAAAAAAATGCCGAGGACCCCTGTGTAGAGACAGGCTAGCCTTTGTGCCACTGAAGGAATTGTGTTAATGGAATTTACCCAGTTTTCTCCTAACTCCAACTGGTTCTGCTCGGTAGTTAAAGAGATCTGAGCTGAGGGCAGAGTCACCCCAGATATAGTTCCCTGGTTTCCCAGAAGCACACAGCCAAGTAGCCAAGGATCCTTGAAGTGAGGGGGAAGCTTAAAGTTTGGACAAGGTACCTTGAGTGAACGCCAATATCTGAAACCTGGGCCATGATATTAGGAAAGATCTAGGGGTTGAGGGCTCCTCAGGCCCCCATTAGACTTCTGAATGGAGACTTCCAGGCAGAAATTAGATAATTGTTGATGTTTTTGATGTAGTTAGAGTGAGAATGGACCTAAAAATATTTTACTTGATGTGACTCTACCTGCGTGATTGATCAAAAAAAGAGGAAGTTAGACTAGGATGAAAAAAATGAAAGTTTTAATGACTTCTCTATATTTTTCTTAAAAAATTTAGTTACACATATAGCACACAAAGACATTTGCATGAACTTACTCAAAGTGTAAGACAAGGTTACAGTTCCTCTTTACCTCTGTCACCTCCTCCCCAACCCCCGACCCCCACACACACAAACACCCAGAGGGGATCTTGAATCAAAGGTGTGTGTCTGCCCAGGCCTTTTTCATGTGTATTTACAAATATGTGACATTATTACTTTTAAGAAGAATTTGTTTTAATGTTTATGAAACAATCTTCCTCTTCTTTTCATATTTGAACCTGTAGCTTCAGAAAAAAAAAAGAGAGAGAGAGAGAGACCAGGCGTGGTGGCTCATGCCTGTAATCCCAGCACTTTGGGAGGCCGAGGTGGGCGGATCACCTGAGGTCAGGAGTTCAAGACCACCTTGGCCAATTTGGTGAAATCTCATCTCTACTAAAAATACAAACATTAGCTGGGCGTGGTGGCATGCTCCTGTAATTCCAGCTACTCCGGAGGCTGAGGAAGGAGAATTTCTTTGTTCGTTTGTTTTTTATTTTTATTTTTATTTTTATTTTTTGAGACGGAGTCTCGCTCTATCGCCCAGGCTGGAGTGCAGTGGCGCGATGTCGGCTCACTGCAAGCTCCACCTCCCGGGTTCATGCCATTCTCCTGCCTCAGCCTCCCGAGTAGCTGGGACTACAGGCACCCGCCACCATGCCCAGCTAATTTTTTTGTGTATTTTTCGTACAGACAGGGTTTCACCGTGTTAGCCAGGATGGTCTCGATCTCCTGACCTCGTGATCCGCCCGCCTCGGCCTCCCAAAGTGCTGGGATTACAGGCGTGAGCCACCGGGCCCGGCCAAGGACAATTTCTTGAACCCGGGAGGTGGAGATTGCAGTGAGCAAAAATAGGGCCACTGCAGTCCAGCCTGGGTGACAGAACCAGACTTCGTCTCAAAAAAAAAAAAAAAGAAAAAGAGTGGAGTCCTTGGAACTATATGGTTTGGTGAAGCTAACTGAGTTTTAAAACAGAGTTCAGAGGTCAGGGTCTTGGAAGCACTTTTCTATTTGGAAGAACTTGCTTTCTAAGTGGAACATTAAAAATTCAGTACTATTTTTGTAACTTCCTGTGAGTCTATAATTACTTCAAATCATAAAAAATAATAATGTTTTAAAAACCGGCATGTGGTTCAGCATCTTTTCCGGGGCTCTGCAGTTCTGGATGCCTATGCCGAGATGGAACTTACATCAGCTTGGGTCTCTGGGCAACCGTGATGAGCAGAACCTCATTGGCCACCCACAACATATATGTGGCAGACGTGAGAAATAAGCTTTGTTGTGTTAAGCAAAAGCAATAACAAAAACAACAACAAATGCACAAACTGGCTTCTGTCAGTTGTGTGTCTTCTCCCTTTCCTATCTCTGTCTCTGTCTCTCTCCCTCTCTTGGCTCACTCACTTTGGGGGAAGCCGGCTGCCGCCTTGTGAACACACCAGGCAGCTTGTGAGGAGGCTCGGCGGTGAGGAATTGAAGTATTTGGCCAACAGCCAGGAGGAAATTGAGGCCGACAACCACAGGAGTGAGCTGAGAAGCAGATCTTCCCGCAGCAGTGCCTTCAGCTGACTGCAACCTTACCTTAGGACAAACCTGAGCCTGAACAATCGAGCTAAGCCACTCCCAGACTCCTGACCCTCAAAAACAGCAGGAAATAATAAATGTGTGTTGTGTAAAGCTACTAAATTTTAGGATAACTTTTGTTACTCAGCAAAAAATAACTAATACACGCCGGCAGGGCTGCATGGTGACTTTTGCAGACCCTTGACCCTTGTGCCTTTGTAGGTGCCTTCCTCCATAAGCTATGTTAAAAATGTTATGTCGTGACTATGTTGGTATAAAGACAAATATTAATATAATCAAGGCTGGGTTCATTATTATTATATCCATTTTTTTCTTCTGATTTTAGACAAAATTAAAACTTTTTTAGGCCCTGAAGTATCATAGGCCCCAGCCTTCTGTGCTCAATGGATGTCAGCCCTACACTGGGGAACAACATAAGAGGGACATGCAGTCAAGAATAAGTTATTAGGGCCGGGTGCGGTGGCTCATGCCTGTCATCCCAGCACTTTGGGAGGCCAAGATGGGTGGATCACCTGTGGTCAGGAGTTTGAGACCAGCCCGACCAACCTAGTAAAATCCTGTCTCTACTAAAAACACAAAAATTAGCTGGGTGTGATGGTGCATGCCTGTGGTCCCAGCTACTCAGGAGGCTGAGACAGGAGAATCACCTGAACCTGGGAGATGGAGGCTGCAGGGAGCCGAGATGGTGCCACTGCACTCCAGCCAGGATGACGAAGCGAGACTCCATCTTAAAAAAAAAAAAAAATAGAATAAGTTTTTGGCCCTGATTCTGCCCAAACCCATGCAATAAGCCCATCACCTGGTAAGACCATTAAGATTTTGGCAAAGTTGTATCCCATGATCATGGATTGTTTTGGGTCCTGCCCTCCAGGTTGGAAAGAAGACTGACTGATTGCTTGGGGAACTGAGTAGAAGCTGCTCTAGGGTATTCCCAAAAGGCCATGACAGGAGCTGTACTGTGGGAGCCAAACCACATGATCCTATGAAGCTTGGGGCATCAGCTGCAACTTCTTAGCCTGAGAGTGGGCAGCGTAGCACTGGCTTCGACCCCAGTGTCTTCGAGAAGCTGATATTCACAATTTGCATTAAATCTGGAAGGAGGAAAGTGTTTAGATCTAAAGACGCAGGAGCCAGCTGGCTTGGGTTTAAATTCTACCTTTGGCACTTCCTGGCTGTGCTACCTTCGGCCAGTTTCTTAAGCCCTCTGTACCTCAATGTGATAATCTGTAAAGTTAGAATAATGATAGAGGTAGTCGTGAGAATTTTGTGAGTTAACGTACATAAAACACAACAGCACCTGGCACAGAGTAAGCCTTCAATATTATCATTGTGGTGATTATTACTAAGCTTCATTTGAGCTCACACTAACTACTGATGGGCATTTTATTACTCTCCTCACTGTTTACAATCATGTCTTGGGTATGTCAGAGCAACTTTCACATAAGAAGGAGCTGCCAGGAAGTCATGAACAAGCCAAATGGGAGTCCTAGGTAGAGAGAACCAGGCTCTTGAATAAGGCCCAGCAGAGCTCAGAGATGATGCTCTCAAAATGAAATCCTCTCATGAAATCCAAACGGTGGTCTCCATTTGTGGATCAATGGGCTATACTTCTGAGATTCTTTCTTTTTTGTTTGTTTGTTTTGTTTTGTTTTGTTTTGTTTTGTTTTGAGGAGGACAGGGTCTTGCTCTGTCTCCCAAGCTGGAGTGCAGTGATACAGTCATGGTTCACTACAGCTTAGACCTCTCAGGCTTAAGCGATCCTCCCACCTCAGCCTCCCAAGTAGCTGGGACCACAGGCACATGCCACCACGCTCAGCTAATTTCTGTATGTTTTATACAGATGTGGGTCTTACCATGTTGCCCAGGCTGGTCCTGAACTTCTGGGCTCAAGTGATCCACCCACCTTGGCCTCCCAAAGTGCTGGAATTAAAGGCATGAGCCACAGGGCCTGGCTGAGATTCTTTTTTAATAGTTACAAGCCACAGCTTTGTTTACTGATAGCCTTAGACTGATAGCCTTTGCTTGGTTTACTGATAGCCTTAGGCTGTCAATGGAAAGCTGCCTCTCTGTGGCCCAACTTTGTAGCACCTAAGTGGGAAGAACAGAAGACAATCAGCCTATAGGCCAAAGTGTGGCCAGCCATGATTCTGGACCATCTGGCACAGGTTCATACCAACTCTTGGATAACTTCCAAAGGTCCAATACGGTCAAGTGGACATGGACAACTGAGTAGTATAAAACAGACTGCATTTGAGTTCGACAGTTACTTGGGGGAAAATGGGGGCCTATCAAGGTCAAGTTTGAATAGTACATAACAATGAAAGTTTTATTAATCAACCTGCGGAATGTCAAGTGGGTTCATAGGGTGTCAGGGCATGGCAGGCTGCAGGTCATGCTGAGGTAGGTCTCTTTGTATCTCTGAAGACCAAAAGGGTGGTACAGAACATGGACAAAGCAAATATAATCAGGCACAATCTCAAATGCATATGCACTCCCCGCTGCTGGCAGATGGACTATATCAGGCCCCTGTCCACAGAGCAAGAGGAGTCCGCTGTGCTCTGAACGAAGCCAGTGTCTCTTTGGATTTGGAATTTTGTTTCTTATTTCAGAGGCTTTGCAGCTAGCACTATACAGGGCAAATCTTAATTAATTAGGACCTTGAACCTAATGTTATTCCATCTAGGGTACACATTCTACCAGTCAACAATAGAAAACATGGCCCAAAAGAATGCCAACTGGTTGTGTCACATAGCCTATCTTCAAAATCAAAAGAGCTGTTGGAAAACTGAAATGTGTTATTAAATGCCTCTACATGATGAAACCATTATAAATAAATGAAGTATATGACAAAAATAACATGTTACTGAAATATGCAAAAGATCTGAATAAAGGGACAGATATACTATATTGATGAATGAATGAAAAAACTCCATTCTTCAAAATCCCGTATTTAATGTGTAAAGTAAAATAACCATAATTAAAAATACAACAAAATTCTGTGTGCCAATTGACAAATCATATATATACATATATATACACACACATACATGTGTGTATGTGTATGTGTGTGTGTGTGTGTGTATATATATATATATATTTTTTTTTTTTTTTTGAGACAAGATCTTGCTCCACTGAGAGTAGCAGCCACAGCAGAGAGCTTCAGAGACCTGCAGAGACATGTGAATGATTTGCCTGCAAAGAGAAGCCACCCTCTCCAGGGCCTCCTCTCTGGAGTGGCCGGAGTGCAGTGGTGATCATAGCTCACTGTAGCCTCAACCTCCTGGGGTCAAGCCACCCTCCGACCTCAGCTTCTCGAGTAGCTGAGGCTCCTCAGCCATCATGCCTGGCTAATATTTCAATATTTGTTGTAGCGACGAGGTCTTGCTCTGTTGCCTGGGCTTGTCTCAAACACCTGGCCTTGAGCAGTCCTCCTACTTCAACCACCCAAAGTGCTGGGATTACAGGCATGAACCACTGGACCTGGCCTAAACTGTAAAATTTATATGTGAGAAGAGACTTCAGGAATTGAAAAGAACTATAAAAGAGGAGACTTACCCTACCAAAGACCAAAACATATTATGTAGAGTAATTATTGTAGTATTAGTGTTACAGGATCTCTGGGGTGTCCATTTTTCTGGGTGGAAACTGTGGCCACAGTGTCTTTGCCCGAGTTCTTGTCCTGTGTCCAGGAAGAAAGAGGTACGCAGACAAGTGAGGGGTAAAGAAGAAGAGCTTCATTTAGTGTTAGAACAGCTCAGAGGGGTGGATAGCTCCTCTCTGTAGGCAGGTCCTCCTTCGAGTGTTCAGCTGTCAGCAGAAAGGAGGCCCTGGAGAGGGTGGCTCTTCTCTGCAGGCAGGACATTTGATTTCTCTGCACCTCTCTGCTACAGCTGCTGCTCTCAGTGGAGAGGGTATTCCTCTCTGTAGCTGGTCATCCCATCGTCTCCAGCTATCAGCTGACAGGCCACTCCTTTCTGCAGCTGGTCGTCTCTTCGTCCCTCCGACCTCTGCTCTCTTTGTCCTCTGGCTGTCCTCTGCCCTGCTCTAGCTGAGCCCAGGGCTTTTATGGACCTCAGAGGGGAGGAAGTGTGTGCCGATTGGTCCATGGGTGGCCATGGGTGGGCCTGGAAGAGGCACCATGAGTCCCCACTCAGGTCCCTGGGACTGGCAGCCCAGCCCCCAGCCTTTAGGACCTCCCTAGCCTGAGGGTAGGGCCTTACTGCAGACCCCACCCCTTTCCACCCAGGACTCTGTCTGCCTCCTGAGGCCATTCCAACCCAGATGGAAGTTAGTGCTGAGAGGGGAGAGAGGCCAGGTAGTGGGAGCAGACACCCCTGAGCCTGCAGGGACAGGGGGTCCTTCCTGGGGCACTTGAGGGTGCAGGCTTCAGAGACACCCAGGTCTCGCACCTGGGAGGGCAGCCACAGCTGCATCCAGGAGCTCCCGCTTGTCCCCAGCTCCTGCCTGCTTCCTGGAGCAAGAGGCCCAGGTCTGCAGCCATAGGTGCAGGGCTGTAGCTGCACCTGGAAGGGCAGATCCTACCTGTTCCCAGCTCCCCCAGGAGCACAGGGAGGCTCAGATCCACAGCTGCAGTTTGGGTGGCTGTAGCCCCACCCAGGAGGGCAGGAATCCTGCCTGCTCCATAGAGCAGGAGGCCTGGGTCTGACGCTGCGGTTTGGGTGGCTGCAGTGGCACGGGGAGTGCCCCTCCCAACTCAGAAGGGGCAGGGCTCCCACCAGCTCCATGGAGTATGCAGCCCTAACCACACCTTCCTGCTGCAGCCAGAATGATGGCAGCAACCACTGCCATCATTAGTACAGGAAAAATAATAGAACGTTGAGAAAGAGGACCATGTACATAAGAGATTTTAGTAATGACAAAATCAACATTTACAATTAACAGGGACCGGAAAGACTATCGACAAATATTGTTGGGAAAATTGGTGAGCCATTTAGGGGAAATTTTCTACATTAAACTGATGAGTTTACCTATATTAAAAACTTTTTAAAATTGTATTTAAGAAATTGCCATAGCAAAGTTAAAAGACAAGCAATCTTTCCATTAAAGATGCTAGATTGATTGTTTTTATCTTTCCCCTTTCTCAAGTCTTCACTAAAATGATTGGGAAGTTACAAACAAAAGTATAAATCCATAAGAGCAAAAAAATGTAGAAGAAAATATATCAGGATGAGAGATTTCAATCCACTTTTGGAAGAATCACAGCAAATGGATGGCTGGTAACTGATTTAGCATAGTGGAAGAATTTGCAGCCAAAATCCTGAGAAGGATATGGAAGAGAAGAGATACAATTTACTTCAAAAACCAGAAGAGGGTTAGTATGGCTAAGTATGGCCTAGGGCAGGGAGAAGTGAGGCTCCGAAAACAGAGAAATTGATTCAAAGTCTGCAGGGACTGTGATTGGACCCGAGACTTCTTCCTTTACTCCTCATGCAGCATGTCAGTGGTCTGGAATCCAACCTGCAGGCTGGACAGCGTGGGAGGAAAACATACATACACTGACATCTGTGGACCTCCAAGTGAAATATTCAGTGCTCTCTTCTGTTGTCCAAAAGTGAAGCCCACTGGCCAAAAAGTCAGCTCCACGCCACCAGAGCTTCTAATCAGCATGATGTGGGCTCCTCTTGAATATAAACAATACAATACAACAAGGAACACCAGATATTTTGGGGAATGCTCCAACATGAAACAAATTTGACCAAACCAATAGGAAAAATAAGCTCACCAAAAAAGGAAATAACAGACACTAGAAGAAATATTTTTAAAATCTTTGCTTTGTATCCTCAGAAAGGTTAGATTATACTCATATATAAGAATAGGATGCTATGAAAAAGGAACAAAATAGAACAAGACAGAGCTCTTAGAAATTAAACATATAATAGTCAAAAGAAACATTCAATGAAAGATTTTGAAGATAAGGTCCAGGAAATTTCCCAAAGTAAAGCAAAAGAAAAAAGAGGTAGAGAGTGTTAGAGAAAAGATGATAAACGTATAGAATGAATGCAGGAGCTCCAATATTGACCAAGGGAGTTTGAGAGAACAGAGAAAATAGAAAAGGAAGGAAGTAGGTAAGTAAGTAAATAGATAAAGTGGTAGATAAATGGATATATGGATGGATATATAGATAGACAAACAGGCAAATAAATCAATCCAGCCATGAGGGACCTAAATATCCTGACCGAAAGAATCCACCGATTAGCTAACATAACAAGTGATGATATATCCTCACCTTCATGCAATTCCAAATCATCATAAAATTTCAGAACACAAGGAATGAAAAGAAGATCCTAAAGTTGGCCGGGCGCGGTGGCTCACACCTGTAATCCCAGCACTTTGGGAGGCTGAGGTGGGCAGATAACAAGGTCAGGAGATCAACACCATCCTGGCTAACATGGTGAAACCCCGCCTCTACTAAAAATACAAAAAAATTAGCCAGGCATGTTAGCGGGCACCTGTAGTCCCAGCTACTCAGGAGGCTGAGGCAGGAGAATGGTGTGAGCCTGGGAGGTGGAGCTTGCAGTGAGCTGAGATTGTACCACTGAACTCCAGCCTGGGTGACAGAGCGAGAATCAGTCTCAAAAAAAAAAAAAAGATCCTAAAGTTTACAGAAAGAACAGATCACAAGTATCAGAATAACATCAAACTTCTTAGCAGATAGTCTGGATCTAGAAGAAAATGAAGCAATATTTCCAAAGTACAGACAGAAAATGATTGCTTTTTGGTCTTGCTAATTAAAAATTTTTTTTTATAGAGATGGGGGTCTTGCTATGTTGCCCGGGCTGGTCTCAAACTCCTGGTCTCAAATGGTCCTCCTGTCTCAAGCTCCCAAAATGCTGAGATTATAGCCATGAACCACCATGTCCAGCCAGAAAATGATTTTTTAACTGTAATTAAATACCTAGCAAAACTAGCAGTTCGATGTAAGTATAAAATAAAAACATTATTTGATACATGAAAATTTACTTCCCATATATTAGAGGATTATCTCAGGGAAAACAGGGGAGGAAAATTAGAGAGAGACCTAGTAGATTTGGATCCAGTAAGGACAAGGTCAAAGGAGAGTCTTGAACAGCAGCTATAAAGCAGGCAGAGGAGGTAACAGCTCAGATTGGAGCAGGGTGGAGGACTCCAAAGGGAAGAGCCCTAGAAAAGAGGGGAAATTGAAAACTGAATGATCAAATGAAGCATTAGGGAAACTAGAGGATAGCATATTATACAAGGAAAGAGATGAGCAACTTCAAACTTCAAGAAAAACACGAAGCTGTATTACAAAGAAGCTGTAATTGTGGTTTAAATTTTGGTTCTGAAATGTATGATGTCTGCAGAGTCGTGACATAAATATTGATTATTTACTTGACGAAAAGTAATGATGAAATACATAGAGTTGGTGAAAGAAGTAAATGTAGATGATTATATTTGAATCTGTCAAGGAAGAAGTCATTAGATAATGCCTAAAATTGGATAAATCAAGAAATAGTATAAGCACACTATTTTGGAATATTAAAATTACTAATAGAATCACAGCTTTAAAAAAAGAAAAATATGGTCTGGGTGTGGTGGCTCACGCCTGTAATCCCAGCACTTTGGGAGGCTGAGGTGGGCGGATCACGAGGTCAGGAGATCGAGACCATTCTGGCTAACACGGTGAAACCTCGTCTCTACTAAAAATACAAAAAATTAGCTGGGCATGGTGGCACGTGCCTGTAGTCCCAGCTACTTGGGAGGCTGAGGCAGGAGAATTGCTAGATCCTGGGAGGCGGAAGTTGCAGTGAGCTGAGATCGCACCATTGCACCATTATTTATTTGACTAAAAGTAATGATGAAATACATAGAGATGGTGAAAGAAGTAAAAGTGGATGACTAGATTAAATTTGAATCTGTCAAGGAAGAAGCCATTAGATGATATCTAAAATTGGATAAATCAAGAAATAATATAAGCATATTATTTTGGAATATGAAAATTCCTAATAGAATCACAGCTGGGTGACAGAGCAAGACTCTGTCTCAAAAAAATGTATATATATATATATGGATGACTCTGGGGATTGGGAAGAACGGAAAAGTAGTAGAGGAGACTTATTGTTTTTATTACAAGCTTTTGAAAATAGCACTGGGGCACATATAGGTTCTATGGCACTTGAAGTTCTTACAATATGGGGAGAGGGGAGTCCTGTTTAAACAAAACAATAAACATTTATAAATAAAAATAGTTATAAAAGTGAATATTTAGAATTTAAAAAACACAAAAGTTACAAATTTTAAAAATACAAATCCACAGACACCACAAAATATGGGGAAAAAACATATTTTTATTCATTAACTACCTGAAACATCCCTTTAAAACATTTCCTGATCATTTGGTACATATTTTTTGACTGCCTCTTCCTTTGTAATATAAAAGTAATGTCACACTATTTCTTTTGGAGGAATAAAACAGTCTTTATTTAGCATAGATAACTGAAATTGTTCTTTATTATTGACAGTTTAGAAAAGTTTCTGCCAGGAGCAGTGACTCATACCTGTAATTCCAGCACTTTGGGAGGCTGAGGCAGGAGGGCCACTTGAGGCCAGGAGTTCATGACCAGCCTATGCAACATACCAAGACCCTGTCTCTACAATAGAAAATTAAAAATAAAAAATTATCAGGGTGTGGTGGTCCATGCCTGTAGTCCTAGCTACTCAGAGTTTGAGGAGAAAGGATCACTTGAGCCCAGGAGGTTGAGGCTGCAGTGAGCTATGATCATACCACTGTACTCCAGCCTGGATGACAGAGCAAGAACCTATCTCTTTAAAAAAAGAAAAGAACAGAAAAGTTTCTCTAAGCTTCACACCTTGCTATTGGTAATATCATTTAATTTACTACAATTTATGAAAATTTTTGAAAAGCTCTGTTCAATTTCTTTAATACATGAACAGTAAAATTTCAGGGCATTTAAAGTTTTCTTGGGCAGTGATTAATCTTAATACTCTGAATTGAAACTATTCACAAACCAACTTGTTATCTATGTTCTCCTTGTAGTATTGTGTTGTGTATTGATATAGTGATTCATTATTACAGTTGAGAACTTCCATTTTGGACTAGTTTTTTTTATTATACTTTAAGTACTAGGGTACATGTGCACAACGTGCAGGTTTGTTACATATGTATACATGCGCCATGTTGGTGTGCTGCACCCATTAACTCGTCATTTACATTAGGTATATCTCCTAATGCTATCCCTCCCCCTACCCCCACCTCATGACAGGCCCCGGTGTGTGATGTTCCCCTTTCTATGTCCAAGTGTTCTCATTGTTCAATTCCCACCTATGAGTGAGAACATGTGGTGTTTGGTTTTTTTGTCCTTGCTATAGTTTGCTGAGAATGATGAAACATTTATGTGTTCACAGTCACTTCCACATATAGTAAAGTTATTGTTGGACATCTTAGTGTAGGTGTGGCTTTCAGAAATACATCTGCTCATCATGCTAACTCACCTAGCACTGTGACACAAAAGTTTGGGGCCAGAGGTCATATTGAAATATAAATGGGTTCTATTCTCCTAGCACTGGAAGTATGTGAGTAAGAGAGGAGAAATGAGGTTTGAAATTTGCAGAGCCATAGACTAGTTTCTTTACTATATGTGGAAGTGACTGTGAACCACATAAATGTATCTCACTAAACCCAAACAGAATATGTCCCCAATTTAATATCCCCTTGGCCAGATCCCAGTAATTCCAGCAGCTGCTCCAACACCACCGAACACAACGGAAGGAAGAGGCAGCAGTCTCAACAGATTGTCATTAATATATGTCACTTTGTCAGCCAACAGACATATAAAAAAAAAGCTTAACATTATTAATCATCAGGGAAATACAAATCAGAACCACAATGATAGGCCATCTCACAGCAGTCAGAATGGCTATTATAAAAAGTCAAAAAATAACAGATGTTGGCGAGGCTGTGGAGAAAAGGAACACTTAAACACTGTCGGTGGGAATACAAATTAGATCAGCCACTGTGCAAAGCAATTTGGAGATTTCTCAAAGAACTAAAATAGAACTACCATTTGACCCAGTATATACCCAAAGGAAAATAAATCATTCTACCAAAATGACACAGGTACTCATATGTTCATCGCAGCACTGTTCACAATAGCAAAGACATGAAATCAACCTAGGTGCTCATCAACCATGGATTGCATAAAGAAAATGTGGTATATATACACCATAGAAAACTATGCAGGCACAGCAAAGAATGAAATCATGTCCTTTGCAGCAACATGGATGTAGCTGGAGGCCATTATCCTAAGCAAATTAATGCAGAAATAGAAAACCAAATATCGCAAGTTCTCACTTATAAGTCGGAGCTAAACTTGGATAAACACAGATATAAAGATGGGAATTTTATTGAGTACTTCCTTTTGGTTACTATGTTCACTATCTGAGCAACAGGATCAATAGAAGCCCAAACCTCAGCATCAATACTATATACCCTTGTAATAAACCTGCACAAAACAAAAACAGAAATTAATATACATCTTGCTTTGTAAATTTTACAAAAACTCATGACAATGTGGTACTCTGTTACGGCCTCATAACAGAGCCTCTCCCAGGGCCTTGGGAAGAAACTATGCAAGTAAAGGCCCTGAAGTTTAAGCTTAATTAGCTTCAAGGGAAATCTACTTCTAGGCATGAGCTTACAATTTTTTTAAACTGCGTGCACATATCTTGATTAAAAACAGAGTGGTGAGAAGAGAGCATATTAAATAAAGGGTAACTGGCAAAATATTTGGATCATATATGATAGATAAAAGACGTACTTCCAGAGTAGGTTTTTTTTTTTTTCTTTTGAGAGAGAGTCTCACTCTGTCACCCAGGCTAGAGTGCAGTGGTACAATCTCAGTTTACTGCAACCTCCGCCTTCATTCAAGCGATTCTCCTGCCTCAGCCTCCCAAGTAGCTGGGATTACAGACATGCACCACCATGCCCGGCTAATTTTTGTATTTTTAGTAGAGGCGGGGTTTTGCCGTGTTGGCCAGGCTGGTCTCGAACTCCTGATCTCAAGTGATCTGCACAACTCAGCCTCCCAAAGTGCTGGGATTACAGGGAGAGTAGATTTTTAAAAACTCATACACATGGCTGGGCACAGTGGCTCATGCCTGTAATCCCAGCAGTTTGGGAGGCTGAGGGGGCGGGGGGGTGAATCACGAGGTCAGGAGTTCAAGACCAGGCTGATGAACATGGTGAAACCCCATCTCTACTAAACATACAAAAACTAGATGGGCGTGGTGGCACACGCCTGTAATCCCAACTACTCGGGAGGCTGAGGCAGGAGAATTGCTTGAACCCAGGAGGTGGAGGTTGCAGTGAGCCGAAATTGTGCCACTGCACTCCAGCCTGGGCAACAGAGCAAGACTCTGCCTCAAAAAACAAAAACAAACGAACAAACAAAAACCTCATACACATTAGAAAGGTAATAAGGCAATAGAAAAATGAGAAAAATTTAGGCTATCTGTGTCACAACAAAAGAGATACACAAATGGCCAGAAAATACAAGAAAGGATGACTTTAGTACTCAGGGAAATGCAAATTAAAATACAAGAAGAAATAGCAACCTGGGACATGTATTACTAAAAATCACCATGTTATTATTGGATCTTGTACGATACAAATAATAGGCTAATGGGAAAAAGGAATTACAGACACAACATTAAAAACTATAAAGTTTGGCCAGGCATGGTGGCTCATGCCCATAATCCTAGCACTTTGGGAGGCTGAGGTTGGGAGAATCACTTGAGACCAGGAGTTTGAGACTAGCCTGGTCAACACAGTGAGACTCCATCTCTAAAATAAATTTTAAAATTAGCTGATTGTGGTGATGTGTGCCTATAGTTCTGGCTACTTGGGAGGCTAAGGTGGAAGGATCACTTGAGCCCAGGAGTTTGAAGCTGTATTGTGCTATGACTGAGCAGCTGCACTCCAGGTTGGGTGACAGAGTGAGACCCTTTCTCTAAATCAAACAAAAAATAAGCTCCCCCTTCAAAAAAAAAATTAAACGGTAAAACCTCAAAAGTAATATGTGAAAAAAGTAATTAAAATAAAACAAACTGCTCCCATAAAAATGTGACCCTAGTTTTAAACATCTTGAATTCCTAATAGAATAAATGTAGGACTCGGCCTCGATAAAAGAGGTATCGTTTGCTTGGTGATAGTGATATGGTGAGATGTTGTGGCTTCCAAAGGATGGAGAAGGAGGTGGTGAATAGGACCACCATATTAGAAGCCAGATGTGCAGTAGCAGAGGTAGATGCCTCATTTGCCCTGATTTTGTTTCTTCTGGTCTGGATTCAAAGAGAAATCCTGCTTTTGTTGTTTTCGGTTTCTTCCTTTCTTAAAGCAGCAGCTTGTATGGCTCCAGGCAAAACTAGATTCCACGAAATGGTAGGCTGCTGGGCTTAACATCATAGTCATTATTTTCAATCCACTGCAAGTGCTGTTCAACCCCACTTAAAGCCAGGAAAACTGCGATGTGTTCCATTCTCCTTTCTGCTAAGTTTGCAGCCTTGTCTCTGAAGGCACATGGTATATTCCTTTAGGCCTGTTGCTCTGTGGTATGACATTCATTCTTCTACCATTTCATTCAGACGTCTTTTATTATATCAAGATTTGCTTCCATAATAAAGGCTATCTTTTTGTGTGTGTTTTACTTGGGTTCTTAAAACCAGTAGGCTCACTCATGTTTGGGATTCTGTGTTAAATATTATTCAAAAACTTTTTATTTCAAAATGATTATAGACTAATCAGAAGTTGCAAAAATAAGATTAGGAGAACCTTCACTTAGCCCCCACCCCCTCACCACAGTGATAACAACTTGCACATCTACAGTACGTGATCCAAACCAGGAAATTGACATTGGCACATTTATTAAACACTTGCATCAAGAAAATTATACAAACGTGGGACGACAATATGAGATAACCACAGGGAAGGTGAACTGGGCTAAGAAGAAGAAGATGGGGCTCTGTGTGTTTGCGTGTGTGCCTCAGTGCATGGTCCACTCCTTCATGGGTCACTGTCTTCAATGAGGTCATGGGTTTTTTTGGTTCTGCTGACACAAGCAAAAAGCATAATCACCTCCTTATCTGCTCTTTCTGGTGACAGTGATAACGAGGCAGGCTCATTTCCAGGAGACACGAGAATCCTCTATCAGGTGACTCTGGCTAGAAGACTGCCTGGTGGCATTGCCAGGCTCCCCTTGGCCCAATAAAAATGTTTTAAACATGTGAAATTCCTGATAGAATTTAAGGAAGTCTCAGACACTTCCACCCACACACCCCTCTTTACTTCCCTCTCTCCTGCACTCTGGATTCACTCAGGGTCTGATGATTCTCCCAGCCTCTCCCTCCCCATTTTCTGTGACAGATGTTTCTCCTAATAAGTTTCTTGCATGTTTAATCCTGTTGTGATGTCTCCTTCTTGGGGGTACTCAGACTAATACCCGCATTTTTTTGGTTTATTCCCCTGCTTATCTACTGTGTATGAGCAGATCCAAACATCACATTCATGTGTGGGAACAGAAGAACTGTATCTTTTCCATCCTCCTCATAATTTTTGCAAACCCAGACCTATTCCTTCCTAATCTTCTCTATTTCACAAATTAAGTCTTCATGGGCCACCTTGGTTTGGCCTTGTGGTGACATGGACGTCCCCTGCTGGATTCTACAGGAAACCCAATCACACTAAGCATAGCATGAGTTTTGGGGTCTCACTGAATATTTGTGGGTCACAGGGCATGAAGTCACATCTTAAAGAACATGTCTCAGCCATTTCACTGGTTTCAACCCCCTGGCCTCCTTCCCAATACAGGTCTGCGCAGTTCTTTGCAGGTGAACCCCCGCACAGACTCCCAGAAAGTCTAAAGTAGTACTGTCCTTTCTCCTTCACCCTGTCCCAGCCTGATGGCCTTCCCTAAACATGGCAAGAGCAAACACATGAATGAATAAATAAATGGGTGTTACAAAGTAAGTTAACTGCACCTTAGAACAAGGCTCAAGATTATTTTTACAAATTTTGAAAAGTGTATAAATATAGCCAGGCATGGTGGCACACGCCTGTAATCCCAGCTACTTGGGAGGCTGAGGCAGGAGAATCACTTGAACCCGGGAGGCGGAGGTTGTGGTGAGCCGAGATCGTGCCATTGCACTCCAGCCTGGGCAACAAGAACGAAACTCCATCCCAAAAAAAAAAAGAAGACTGGAATCTACAATGGCTTTCCTGATAATTACTTAGGGTTTAATTGGTATTCGTGTATATATACATATTCTCAAGAATTATTCACTATTTTAAAAATATTTATGTTAGAATCATGTACTTTTAGATATAGAAGGAAACTTCAGTATCACTAACTCCAATCCTATAATTTTATAGTTAAGGAGAATGAGATGCAGAAGGGTAATTGATTTGAGCCCAGAGAAATATTAAATGAGGGCAGGACTGAAACTCATCTATTTCTCGATTTCCCCAATCTCTTTCTGTTTCCACTGTACTATACAGTCTCTTTAGATTAAAAAAAAAAAAGGTGAGAGAAAAGTTACTGATTATTCCTTCTTAAAACAAAATTTCATATATATCTGGAGCAATTTCATAAAGAATATATATCTTAGGCCTTGGTTTATTTGAAAGATTATATGTATTAATCAAAGATAAAAGCTGTAATAATATCAATTGTTTAAAATATACAGTCCAAATTATAAGTTTAAATTTCCATGAAATGAAAATGTTGTGCTCTATTACCTGTCAGAAATATATATTTCTTTTTATGCTTTCAGAATTTCTGGTGTTGGATGTATATTAAATGATAACTTTGTGACAAAAGCTAAAAAAAAGAAAAGTGTATAAATAAAACCCTCCATGACTTGGATCATATAAAAAATTACTGGGCATGTCAAGAAGCAAGAAAACGTGCTCTATAATGAGGAGGAAAAACAAATCAATAGAAACTGACCAGAAATGACATTAATGATAAAATTTGTAGACAAGACAATTCAACATTATGTTAAGATAGACAAAAGCATGTGCATATTACACAGAGACATGAAAGATATTTTTTAAAAGACCCAATTAAATTTCTAAAGATGAAAAATACAATGTCAGAGATGAAAACCCTGACACTAATTCAATCCAACAGCCTGACTTCTTCATCCTCCACCTGAGCTGCTAGGGACTGTATGAAAAAACTACATGGGGTTGGTACCAGCATCAATTCACATCCATTGGCCTAATGGGTTTCACAGTTCTTCTACCATGTCCAAGGACAGCCCTTCCCCGTTTCCCTAAGCAGCTTCCCCCCAACTTCACCATTCACCATCGTCTCTTCCATTACTCTCATTAGATGATGTTGGGACTGATTCACAGAAAAAAATGGAAGCCCTCTGAAAGCATATCTTGCCATAATATGCGTTCGATTAACAACCTCAGCTCCACCACACTCATCCTACCTTCTTCACCTCCTGTCAGAGGAAAAGATACTTCTTTTATATCTGGTTCATCCCTTTCTTCTGGCCTTTGGACATCACCTTCTTCCCCTCACACATATACCTCCATGATGTCTGAGACCCACTCATTATTCTTTTTCTTCTGTATCTTTAAGCTCTAGCTCTGCTCTGGTGTTTTCACTTAGCTTAGAAGTAGGACACGTCTCTGCACATCTCAAAATAGTTCTTCCCTGGTTTCGGATTCTCCCCTCTTCTCCTTTCCTACATAGCCAAACTTCTTGAAGAATAGTGTATATGTAACTATAAAACTCTTAGAAGAAAACACAGGGGAAAAGCTTCATGACACTGGAATTAGCAAGAATTTCCTGGATATGACACCAAAAAGCACAGGCAACAAAATAAAAATAGACAAATTGGACTACCTGAAAACTAAAAATTTCAGTGCATCAAAGGCACAATCCTTTGAGTGAAAAGGCAACCTATAGAATGGGAGAAAATATTTGCAAATCATATATCTGATAAAGGGTTGATATTCAGAATATATAAAGAATTTCTGCATCTCAGCAACAACAACAAAAACCTGATTAAAAAAAGGTCAAAGGATTTGAATAGACATTTCTCCAAAGATCTTGTAAAAATGGCCTAAAGAAGCATATGAAAAGATGCTTGACATCACGAATCATTAGAGAACTATAAATCAACACTACATGAAATACCACCTCACACCCACAGGGTGGCTTCTGTAAGAAAGAAACTAAGTACTGGTGAGGATGCAGATACATTGGAACTCTGTGCTCTGTTGGTGGGAATATAAAATACTGCAGATTTAAAATGGGATAAATAGCATAATATGGCAGTTCCTCAAAAAGTTAAAAATAGAATTACTATATGATTCATTAATTCCATGTCTGAGTATATATTGAAAAGAATTAAAAGCAGGATACTAAAGAGATATTGTATACCCACATTTATAGCAGCATGACTCACGCTAACCAAAGGTGAAAGCAACTCAAATGTCTATTGACAAATAAGTGATAAACAAAATGTAATCTACAAATACAACAGGGCTGGTGCAGCGCTCATGCCTATAATCCCAGCACTTCGCAAGGTCAAAGCTAGCAGAGCGCTTGAGACCAAGAGTTCAAGACCAGCCTGGGCAACATAGCAAAATCCTGTCTCTATGACAACAACAACAACAACAACAAAACCAGAATATTATTCAGCCTTAAAAAGGAACAAATTCTAATACATGCTAGAACATGAATGAATCTTGAGGCCTGTATTAATTTGCTAGGGCTGCCATAACAAAATACCACAGACTAAGTGGCTTACAAACAGTAATTTATTTTCTCACAGTTCTGGAGGCTTGAAGCCCAAGATCATGGCACCAGTTAGTTTTGTTTGTCCTGAGGGTATTCTGTATGGCTTGCAGGTGGCCGCCTCGTCACCGTGTCCTCACGTGGACTTTTTTCTGCACACATGCATCCCTGGAGTCTCTCTGTCCAAATGTCCTCTTTTTATAAAAACACCAGTCAGATTGCATTAGGGCCCATCCTAATGGCCTTATTTTAACTTAATCACCTTTTTAAAGACCACTATCTCCAAATCAGTCAACTTCTGAGGTACTGGGAGTTAGGGCTTCAACATATGAATCGGGAGGTACACAATTCAGTCTATAACAAGGCCATTATATCAAGTTAAATAAGCTAATCACGAAAGGAAAAATACTGTGTGATTATATGGGGTACTTAGAGTTGTCACATTCATAGAAACAGAAAAGAGAATAGTCGTGTGGGGACTGGGGAAGGGGAAATGGGGAGTTGCTGTTTAATGGGTATAGAGTTTCAATTTTATAAGATGAAAAAGCTCTGGAGATTGTTTGCAGAACAATGTGAATATACTTAACACTACTGAACTGTACACTTGGAAATGGTACAGATGATAAATTTTAGGTTATGTGTTTTTTAACTACAATAAAAAATTATTGAATTAAATTAATTTATTTATTTTGAGACAGGGTCTTGCTTTGTTGCCCAGGCTGGAGTGTAGTGGCATGATCTCAGCTCACTGCTGCCTCGACCTCCTGGGCTCAAATGATCCTCCCATCTCAGTCTCCTGAGTAGATGGGACTACAGGTACATGCCACCACATTTGGCTAATTTTTGTATTTTTCGTAGAGGTGGGGATCTCATCATGTAGCTCAGGCTGGTGTGGAACTGGTGGGCTCAAGCGATTGGCCCACCTCAGCCTCCCCAAGTGCTGGAATTACAGGCACAAGCTACTGCACCTGACCAAAAAGGATCATTTTACAAAGAATAGTATACATGGGGTTGTTCCACCTGCTTACCCTCTCTTCAGGATGGTATCACCATCATCACCTGCGTTGTCATCATACAGGACACAGCCAAGCACCTCCAGGATAACTCTTTGAAAGCGTCATAGATGCTTCTACCCATCATAAGAAGACTTATCCGATTTTCCCAAACCTACTCTTCTTCCTACTCACCTTGTCTTGGTGAAATTTGTTCCTCTCTTCCCAAGGGATCAAGCAAAAACCGTTAGAGTGCTCCTAGTCTCCTCTGTTCTGCCCTCCCTGCTCACATCCTTCAAGAAGTTTCTCTCTTAAATGTCTCAGGCTCTGACCCTCTCTCCATTGCCACTACTGTCTCGGTCACACCCTATCCCTCCTGGGCCTACTTCACAATTGCTCCTGTCACTGGTTTTCTGCCCTGTGCCCCCACGTTCCAAATCCACCTCTGAACTGCTGTCAGAGAGCTGTAAATCACAAATCTGGTCATGCATTCCCCTATTTAAATTCCTCCAAACTCCCCAGGTTAAATTGCAAGTGAGGCCTCCCTGGGCTAGTCCCTGTCACACTCTGCAGCCTCATCCCTCCCCTATCCCCACAAATGCCTTCTTGTCCTGCAGCAGCCCCAGGAGAGAACTGAATGCAGCTTGCTGCTCTGCGTCTCCCCATCCTAGGCCCAATCTCCCTCAATAACCTAACTTAGCTCCTATCTGTCCTTTCACAGGTGTGACCTCTTTCCTGAGCAAGCAGCTCTTGCTTACCTTCCTCCCTGGTAATTCTCACTCTAAGAGGCAAGAACTTTCTTACTTGTCTGCCTTTCCCATCAGATACTGAGCCCCATGATGAGCAAACTAAGAGCCCTTCCTTCATGCTACACATATTTATTGAACTGCTATTTAGTGTAAATCACCATGCTAGATCTTCGCCCTCATTACCAGTGTTTAGAAGAGTATTTGGCAGGCAGTGGGGAACTTGATGAATGCTTATAAAATTAAATTTTAAATATTTCAGCTTAATTAGCATTAATTAACTGCCTCCAAAGCACCTGCGAAGTATGAGCTGCCGCCATTCATAAGGCCTTGAAATCTAGTGAAGAGAGGAGAGAAAGCAGCAAAGGATTCCAAGTGGCACCTCAAGGGCCGGAGACCAGCAGAGCCCAGGCCTTGGGAAATGGGAACCGGGAGTCCGGGAGTCCGGGAGTCCGAGAGCAGGGCCGGCTGCTGGAATTCAAACATCAAATTTGTGTTTTGTGTTTATAAAAGCTCTCCCTTATGTCACTTGGGAGACAAATCTAAAATGCAGCTAAAGTAAATGAGAGCTTACATTGAATATAAGGGCTCATCAGCAGGTCCCGAGCTTGGCCTGGGGAGAACATTTTTGATTCCCCCAAATTCTGCTCAGGCTCTCAGGCATAGATATTCCAGGGGATAGAAAGAAGGATCATTTGCTTTGATTTTAGAATTGCCTATTTTTTAATATCTATTAATCTCTATATCCCGACATCATCAAAATTACCTTGATGCATGGTTTATCTCCACGCACTTTTGGGCCACTGTTACCTATTATGGCTCATGGCATCACAGTCTTAGGAGCACCGAGGAGTGTCACTCACCCATAGATGAGTAAATATCATGGGCCAGACTCGAATTACTAAAAGACAAGACTCTGAACGGAAGGGTCTCCCACCTGTGGTTAATAATGATGAGGCAGTTACCAGCATGAGCTTTAGAGGAGATACGCTCCTCTACTTACTAGCTGAATAACCTGGGGGAGTCACTTAAAAGTTCCATGCTTCCGTTTCCTCATTTTTAATTGGGATTAAAAATAGTATCAGAGTTGTTGTGAGGATTAAATGAACTAACATATGTCGAGCCCTTAGAATCATACCAGGCTCATAGTAAGTGCTATGCAAAAGTTAGCTAGTATCAGCATTTGTCAAGAGGCAAAAAAAAATGATTCAGGCATTATTTTGGGTGCTTTGCATGGATAATTCCATTTATCACACACACACACCTATGCATGTAACACCCCCTTCCCACGTAGGCATCTTGATCCTCATAACAAATTGGAGGTGCAGGCCAGGTGCGATGGCTCATGCCTGTAATCCCAGCACTTTGGAAGGCCAAGGCGGACAGCTCACCTGAGGTCAGGAGTTCGGGACCAGCCTGGCCATCATATAGTGAAACCTCATCTCTACTAAAAAATACAAAAATTAGCTAGGCATGGTGACGCATGCCTGTAGTCCCAGCTACTTGGAAAGCTGAGGCAGGAAAATCGCTTGAACCCAGGAGGTGGAAGTTGCAGTGAGCAGAGATTGCACCACTGCACTCCAGCCTGGACTCCGTCTCTAAAAAAAAGAAAGAGAGAGAGAGAGAGAAAGACAGAAAGAAAATGGAGGTGCAGTATGCCTATACAGATATTTGTTAAATGAATGAAAACAAAAAATCAAACTCAAGACTAATGCTTCACATACTCGTATCACTTTGCATTGTGGGTTATACCTATTCATGTACATGTCTTGTCTCCGCTTAAGAATGGAACCTTTTGAAGTCCAGGTCCACATTGGACTCATCTCTGTATTTGAGTGTAATGGTAGGAATGGCCTAGGTTATGCTGCAGCCAGAACTCCAACATCCCAGTGGAACCCAACACAACTTGTTCATTCATGCTACATACCTGCCTGGCACGGGTCAGCAGGGAAACTTCACTCATTGTAGCCATCAGGGATCCAGGATGACGGGACCATCTCAACACTGATTTCCTCAATTACAGAAGCAGGAGAAAAGGGAGTGTTGTAAATTGTGTACTGGCTTTTAAAGGTTCAGCTTGGAAGTGTCACACTTAATTTCTGCCCACATTTTATTAGTTAAAGCACGTGACTTTGTCCATGTCTAACATAAAGGGAAGAGAAATGTTATCGTATCATATACCTGGAAGGAAAACTAAAATATTTGTGAAGACTCATTCACAACCACACTCCCAGAGTAGTTATCACTATGCATGCAGTGGGCATCCAATAAATATTCAGGAAGTGAATAACAAGGTACAGCAAGCATTGAGATCAGAGGGTCTCAACCTTGGCTGAACATTAGAATCACCTGGGAAGATTTCTAACGATCCAGCAAACCAGACTGGACTTCAGACTACCCAAATTGCACTCTCTGGAGGGCATCAAAAGTTTGTAACGCTCCCCAGGTTATTTCAAGTAGAGAAGCTTGATTTAGACCCTACTCCAAACATCACTTCACACAGGCCATCCTGGCTTCAGTGCTGCAAAGAAGTGCTCACGCCTGGTTATTGTAATTATGTGGTCTGATTTTGACTCCTGAGTGGTATATTCTTCTATATATACATGAGTGTTTGTTTTTGCATGGCACACTTAGTCACAGGATAACTCCATAAATTACTCTTCTATTAAATTATTGTTAGCCCATGTAAGCTTCCTTTTATACAGTAACATACATAATCCTGGAAATCTTTTTGATGCATCTAATGATGAGGGCATAAACTTTTCAGGCCTTTTGAGCAATTTTTAGGATACAATATTTCACTTTGTATATAAAATTTTAACTTAACTCACTGTATTTAAGTTTTATTAGGTTGGTGTGAAAGTAATTGCAGTTTTCACCATTACTTTTAATACATTTCAAAACCTTTCTGGAGAACACAACAGTAGTTCAGTATCAGAAAATTAGTTAACATCATAAACAAAATTTATAAACCTAATGGGGAAAAATCATATCATTATCTCCATATATGCTGAAAAAGCCTTTGACAAAATTCAACATCCATTCATGATTTAAAAAACAAAACATACTCAGGAGAACAGAAAATGAGAAATACTTTCTTTATATGTGATATGTGTGTGTCTGAATCCTAACGCTGACATCTTATTTAATGGAAATATATTCAAGGTGTTTTCACTAAGATTATAACAAGGCAAGGATGCCTGTTAGAATCCCTGTTACTAGAAATTGTATTAGAGTATTAGCCAATGCAATTAGATACAATAAATCAATTCGAGGCATAAGAATGGGTAAAAAAAACCTATCTATTTACAGACATGATAGCATAAATAGAAAAACCCTACAGAACCAACATTCAAACCAACAAAAATAATTTAATAAAGTGGTAGATTATAAAATTAACAAATGAAAATCAATAGGCTTTATATATAAGCAATAACCAGTTAGAGGACATTATGATAAAGAAAACCCATTTAGAGAACTAACAAAAAGATAAAATATTAGGAATAAACTTAAGAAGCAATGTACAAACCTAATCAGTAAAATTTTAAAACACTTCTGATAGATACAAAAGTAGACTTGAACAAATGGAAAGGAATCTTCCCTTCTTGGATAGAATGACTGAACATTATAAAGATAACAGTTTTTACGATCCACCAATCCTACCGGGTACATATCCAAAGGAAATAAAATTGGTATGTTGAAGAGATACCTGCACTCCCATGTTCATTGCAGCATTATTTATAATAGCCAAGATATGGAATCAGCCTAAGTGTTCATCAGTGGGTAAGTGAATGAAGAAAATGTGTTATATATACACAATTAAATACTATTCAGTCTTTAAAAATAATGAAATCCTGACATTTGCAACAACATGGATGAGTCTGGAAGACATTAAGTGAAATAAGTCAGCCACAGAAAGATAAATACCATGTGTTCTCACTCATATGTGGTAGCTAAAACAGTAGATCTCAAAGAAGTAGAGAGCAGAATACTGGTTACCAGAGGTGGGGAGGAATAGGAGGGAGAGAAGAAAGCAAAGAGGTTAGTTAGAGGATATGAAATTAGCCGGGCATGGAGGCTCAAGCCTGTAATCCCAGCACTTTGGGAGGCCGAAGTGGGCGGATCACCTGAGTTTAGGTGATTGAGTTCAGCTCGAGACCAGCCTGACCAACATGGCAAAACCCCGTCTCTACTAAAAATACAAAAGTTAGCCAGGTGTGGTGGTGGGCACCTGTAATCCCAGCTACTCGGGAGGCTGAGGCAGGGCAACCACTTGAACCTGGGAGGTGGAGGTTGCAGTGAGCCGAGATTATGCCACTGCACTGCAGCCTGAGTGACAAGAGCAAGACTCTGTAAAAAAAAAAAAAAAATTACAGCTAAATAGGAGGAATAAGTTCCAGTGTTCTTTTTTTGAGACAGAGTCTCACTCTGTCGCCCAGGCTGGAGTGCAGTGGCGTGATCTCGGCTCACTGCAACCTCTGCCTCCGGGGTTCATGCCATTCTCCTGCCTCAGCCTCCCGAGTAGCTGGGACTACAGGCGCCCACCACCAAGCCAGGCTAATTTTTTATATTTTTAGTAGAGACGGGGTTTCACTGTGTTAGCCAGGATGGTCTCGATCTCCTGTCCTTGTGATCTGCCTGCCTCAGCCTCCCAAAGTGCTGGGATTAATTCCAGTGTTCTATAGCACTGGAGGGTGACTATAGTTAACAATGATTTATCGTATCTTTTCAAATAGCTAGGAGAGAGGGTTTTGAATGTCCCCAACATAAATGATAAGTGTTTGAGGTGACAGATATGCTAATTACCTTGATTTGGCCATTACATATTGTATACGTGTATTAAAACCTTGCTCTGTACCCCATAAATATGTACAACTATTTGGTACCTTAAAAAAAATTTTAAGTAAAAAACAAAGCAACAGGGCTTTTTGATGAGTCCACAAGGCACTCCAAGAGAGTAGAGTACAAGGATGCACACATTCATGAAAAAGTGTGTGCATGTAAGGACTCTCCCAGATGACATTTTGGGGAATTCCTGTTTTGCCTTTGATCTCATTTGCTTTCCCTTGATCTATATTATCCTTCTTTTAGTCTTTTTTATTTTTTATTTTTATTAAGCCTTGAAATGGCCAGGATTTATTTACAGGAGAGCATAATTTAACAGTATAAAACAAAGTTTATTAGACACACACTCTACTGAGATTAGACTTTATGTTTAATTCATCTTTGTTTCTCCATACTGTGCTTTGAATAGTGTCTTATAGTAACTTCTCAGTAAATGTTGAAGCAATGAATGAAAGAATGCGTAATGTATGACTTGAAGCTCCTGATACTTTCTAGCCGTTAGGTTTTATTTATTTATTTATTTATTCTTTTTTTGAGACAGAGTCTCATTCTGTCACCCAGGCTGGAGTGCAGTGGCGCAATTGGCTCACTGCAGCCTCCGTTTCCCAGGTTCAAGCAATTCTCCTGCTTCAGCTTCTCAAGTAATTGGGATTACAGGTGCACACCAGTACCCCCAGCTAATTTTCGTATTTTTAGTAGAGATGGGGTCTCACCAGGCCAGGCTGGTCTCAAACTCCTGACCTCAAATGATCCGCCTGCCTCGGCCTCCCAAAGTGCTGGGATTACAGATGTGAGCCACCACGCCTGGCCCAGGTTTTTAATTACTCTTTAAAACATCAAGATCTACCAGCATTATTCACAATATCCAGAAGGCAGAAGCAACCCAAGTGTCCATCGATTAATAAATGGATAAACAAAATGTCATATATACGTACAATACAATATTATGCCGCCTTAAAATACAGAAGGAAATTCTGACACATGAGTCGGATGAACAGCTTGGATGAAACTTGAGGTCATTATACTACCTGAAATAAGCCAGTCATAAAAAAAATACTATATGATTCCACTTATACGAGGTATCTAGAATAGTCAAACTAATAGAAAGTAGTTGCCAGAGCTGGGATAAGGGGAGATGGGGAGCCAATTAATAGGTATGGAGTCTCGGTTTTGCAAGATGAAAGTGTCCTGGACATTGTTTGTACAACAATGTAAATATTCTTAACACTATGGAACATGACAGAAGTTACTACCCTTTTCCTAGAAATTTCTGCATAAACCACCCCTTAACCTGCAAGCAATTAAAAGTAGGTATAAACATGACTGCAGAATTCCCCTGAGCTGCTACTTTCAGCACACTGCCTATGAAATAGGCTTGTTCTGCAGGAGCAGTCAAGGAGCTGTAACACTGCAACTTTGATAAAGCTGTTTCTTCTACCATCAGCTTGCCCTTGAATTCTTTCCTGAGTGAAGCAAAGAACCCTCCCAGACTAAGCCCCAATTTGGGGTTTGCCTGCCCTGCATCACTTGATTCTAAAAAACCCCAGGATCCCTTCCTTTTCTTTGAGACATCCTGCATTAATGAAGGTTTTTTCCCAATGCTACACTCTAAATAAGTTAATCTCTTTAATTTTGAGGTACATTTTGTCTTGCACAGTTTGGTTCTGTGACTTGGATAGGTTTGGACTTCACCTTCTGCTCTCCATGAACTCCATCTAAGCAACAAGCCCCTTGGAGCGTTTTGTGATTCTATACCTGACCGGTGACCAGAGACCCAGTGGTGAATCCAACTCTTGGTCTTATACTCCAGATTCTTGTCCATTGGTAGATTGGTAGCACAGTCAAGACTTGATTTGGATTATTTTTGAGTGCTTGCTTCATTTCTTGTGCCTGCTTCTTTTGGTTTTATGGCTTGACCATTTGGTGACCTCTGTAAATGGATTGACAGTTCTTAGAGATCTCTATTAGGTAAAATCTGGTTTGTTAGCTTTTCCTGTTGATTTATTTATTTGTTTGCTTTGAGCTCAAATCAATTAAGAATTCATACCAACTGGAAAGAGAACAGCTATTTGGTATAGACCAGTAGGTTCTGTAATTCTTTATTTATGCTTTATCCATGGCTGAAATTTTAGAACTGAAGCTAGAAGCTCTCTGTATATATGTTTATGTGATTCAGAAAGTCCTTTATTTCTCACTGTGTAAGATTTTCCAAATACTACCAAATTAGAGTCTAAAATCCAAAGGAGCTCTATTCTGATTGGCTGAAATAAATAAGCATTTATACAAATTGAATATTCTTTAACCTCCCCTCCAAATTATGAAAATTGAACCTCAAATACTTTCAACAGGGAAAAAAATGTTCTTAAGCCATTAACTCAGAATTTCTTTCTTTCTTTCTTTCTTTTTTTTTTTTGAGATAGTCTCATTCTGTTCCCCAGGCTGGAGTGCAGTGGTGTGATCTCAGCTCACTGCAACCTCTGCCTTCCAGGTTCAAGTGATTCTCCTGCCTCAGCCTCCCAAGTAGCTGAGATTACAGGTGTGCACCACCACGTGTGGCTAATTTTTGTATTTTTAGTAGAGACAGGGTTTTGCCATGTTGGCCAGGCTGGTCTCGAACTCCTGACCTCAGGTGATCTGCTCACCTTGGCCTCCAAAGTACTGGGATTACAGGAGTGAGCCACTGTGCCCAGCTGAACTCAGAAATGTTTTAACACTCCAGAGAATAGAAACACTCAAGAGAATAGAAAATGAGAAATGCTTTCTTTATATGTGTATGCATGTATGTATGCATATGCTTGTGTGTGTGTGTTGTCTAAATCCTAAATCTGGTATCTTATTTAATGGGAAAACATTAAAAGTGTTTTCACTAAGATTACTAACAAGGCAAGAATACCCACTCTCTTCCCTATTACTGAAAATTATATAGCGTATTCACCAGTGCAATTAGACAAGATAAATTAATTAGACACATCAAATAGAATTGTCTGTTTGCAGATAATATGATAATCTAATGAGAAAATCCTACAGAATCAACAAACTAACAAAAATAATAAGGTGGTAGGATATAAAATTAACAAACAAAAATCAATAGCCTTAATATATACAAACAATAACCAATTAGAGGATATTATGATAGACAAAAATCTATTTAGAGAACCAACAAAAAGATAAAGTACTTAGGAATAAATTTAACAATTTGCAAACCTAATCAGGAAAATTTTAAAACACTTCTGAAAGATACAAAAGTAGACATGAACCAATGGAAAAGCATCCTCCATTCTTGGATAGAATGTCTGAACAGTATAAAGATATTAGTTCTTATGATCCAGCAACCCTACTACTGGGTAAATATCCAAAGGAAATAAAATCTGTATGTTGAAGAGATATCTGCACTGTCATGTTAAATGCAGCATTACTCATCATAGCCAAGATATGGAATCAACCTAAGTGTTCATCAATGGATGAGTGGATAAAGAAAATGTGATATATGTACATAATGAAAACAGAATAAAAAAGAATGAAATCCTGTCATTTGCAACAACATGGATGAGCCTGGAGGACCTTATGTCAAGTTAGGTAAGTCAGGTACAGAAAAACAAATACTGCATGATATCATCTACATGTGGAATCTAAAAAGGTGGAACTCATAGAAGTGGAGAGTGGAATGGTGGTTATCCAGGGCTGGGAAGCAGGAGAGTTGGGAGATGTTGGTCAAAGGATATGAAATATAAGCTCGATAGGAGGATAAAGTTCAAGAGATCTACTTTACAACAGGGTGACTACAGTTAATAACAATGTATTGTATTCTTGCAAATTGCCAAAAGAATAAATTGTAAGTTTCTCACCTCGAAAAAATGATAAGTATATGAAGTACTGTATATGTTAGTTTGATTTAGCCACTCCACAATTTCATATTTCAAAACGTTATACATAATAAATATAATTTTTATTTGTCAATTAAAAATATATTTAAAAAATTTAAATTCATGTTAGTAAATCGAAAAATATGATACCAGTTCTTCCTAAGTTAATATATATATTTAATAAAATTCCAGTAAAAATGTCAGTGAGCACTTTGATGGAGCTAGGCAAGTTGATAGTAAAGTTCACATAGAAAAGCAAAAATGCAAGAATAACCAGGAAAACACTGAAAAAGAAAAACTATGAGGGTGAACGAATCCCACTGACATGAAAACATACTATGAAGCTCTACAATTTGAACAGTGTGGTAATGGCACATCCATAGACAGAATGGAATGGAAGCCCAGGAAAAGACCTAAGGATATATGGAAATGTAGTATATGATAAGAGTGACATCTCAAATGAAATGATGGAAATTTTAATAAATGGCACAGTAACAACTGGGTGTCCATTTGGAATAAAAGATTAAATTAGATCCATATCTCACAAAACACACAAGAATAAACTCCAAATGTTTTATCGAATCTAAGTGTTAAAATGAAACTATACTTGTGCTAGAAGAACATATTGGTGAATTCTTCAACCTCAATGTAGGGAAACTTCCTTTAACTATGACTCAAAATTGAGAGGCAATATAAGAAAAAAAAATCAATGCATTCGTCCACATAAATATTAAAACATTTGCATGGTGAAAGGACTATAATCAAAATTACAACTAAAAGACAACTGGCAAACTGGAAGAAATTATTTACAGTATATACTACAACCACAAGGCTAATATCCCCAATGTGTATTAAAAAAAAAACTTCTAAAAATTGAGAGACAAAAATACCAAAAACTCACTAAAAATTGGGGAAAGATATGAGCAGACTATTCACCAAAAGTGATATAAGAATAGCCCTTGACTATATGAAAATATATTCAAGCTCACTCATAATTAGAGAAATGCAAATAAAACAACATGAGATACAATTTATCACCTATCAGATTCACAATAATTAAAAAGTATAACATTTTGATACACTTGTTATCATACTTTTTAATGTATAATAGCTGTTGTGAGGCTGTGGGCAAACAGGCACTCCTATATAACTCGTGGGACCACAGACTCAAAATCCTGCTGGGAGATTTTGGAAATACCTTAAAAAAACTACATATGTACCTATTTTTTCCAGTTTTTAAATTTTAATAAAATATACATGACATAAAATTCACCATTTTAACCATTTTAAAGACAGTTCAGTGGCATTAAGTATATTCACAATGTTGAGTAAGCATTACCATCATGCATTTCCAGAACCTTTTCATCATCCTAAAGATAGACTCTGTACCCATTAAACACTAACTCTCTATTTCTCCTTCTCCCACCCCCTGGTAATCACCATTCTACTTTCTGTCTCTCTGACTCTATGAATTTGATTACTTTAGGTAACTCCCATAAGTGGAGTCATACAATATTTGTCCTTTTGTGTCTCACCAATTTCACATAGCATAATGTTTTCAAAGTTTATCCCTGTTGTAACATGTCTTAGAATTTCCTTCCTTCTTAAGGGTGAGTAATATTTCCTGGTATGTACGTACAATATTGTTTTAATTCATTCGTCTGCTGATGGACATTTTTAGTCTTTGTGAATAATGCAGCTATGAATATTGGAGTACAAGTATCTGTTTGGAAATCCATGCTTTCAATTATTTTGTCTATATGCCTAGAAGTGGAATTGCCAAATTGTATAACTTCACGTTTAAGCTTTTTTTTTTTTTAAGAGAGAGGATCTATATTGTCCAGGCTGGAGTACAGTGGATATTTACAGGCATGATCATAGGCACGACAGCCTTGAACTTCTGGTTTCAAGTGATCCTCCTGCCTCAGCCTCCCAAGTAGCTGGGACTCTATGTGTAACATTTCGAGGAGCTGTCAGTCTGTTTACTACAGCTGTACTTACCTTTTGACCCAGTAATCCTGCTTTTAAAAATCTACCTTGAAGATACACGTCTAACATTTTAAAAATTATATGTATAAGCTATTTGTTACAGTACTGTTTATAATTGAAAAATTTGGGAAACAATATAAATGTCTGTCTATAGGAATGTGGGTTGAATAAACTATGATAAAGCCACACAATGAAATACTACACAGCTATCAAAGATAAACAGGAAGATCTCTGTGAACTGATAGAGTAGTTTCCAGGATATATTGTTACGTGTAAAAGGCAAAGTTTATAAGCCTTTCTATTATATGCTACCTTTTATGTAAGAAAAGAGATATAAGAAAATATAACTGTATCTGCTTTTTTGTGCAAAAGAAATATAGGAATTATAAACCATAAATTAAAGACATTGGTTACTTACAAAGAATGGCAGGGAACCAGGTAGAAAGGATGAGAGAATGGGAACAGGCTAGCAAGAACGAGGAGGAAGTAACCTTTCTCTGAGCATAGACTTTTTATAACTTTGATTTTAGAGTCATAGCAAAATTTCCCATACCTTACAAAAACCTAAGTAAATTTGAAAAACATAATTTTGACTTGATAGTGGAAGGCTAAAGTCTAAAGAAACAGTGTAAAATTACTGTAATGTAGTTAGTAAATTTGTTTTCCAACAAGGATACTAGAATTATATACCAGATCAGATAAAGAGTCAAGTTTCTCACTGTTGGAGAAAAACGTTATACATAAGGAAAGGGGCAAGGCGAAAATGAACCCGTGGAATTTATTCGAGTTACAGATCTCAGTATAAACCCATGTTTATATACATACATATATATACATATGTATATATATACACACACATACATACATATGTGTGTGTGGGTGGTTGAGTAGATGATAGGCATGCAGACAGACACACGCATATACAGATGTGTGTGCCTGCATGAGTTAGTATACGTACACACAGTTCCTTGCTCTGCTGGAAAGTCCTAGAAACAATGACTCTCTAGTAGCAATGAATACATTTAGTGCTTAGATCTTAGTTTCTAAATATCACTCTTGAATAAAAGGAACCATGCTCCTTGGAGAAGTTCGTGACTCCAGGACTGGGGCAGGCAAAATATAAAATGAGCCTGGAGGCCTGGCACAGTGGCTCATGCTTGTAATTCCCTCATTTTGGGAGGCCAAGGCGGGTGGATCACCTGAGGTCAGGAGTTTGAGACCAGCCTGACCAATATGGTGAAACCCCGTTTCTACTAAAAATACAAAACTTAGCTGGGCATGGTGGTGGGCGCCTGTAATCCCAGCTACCTGGGAGGATGAGGCAGGAGAATTGGTTGAACCTGGGAGGTGGAGGTTGCAGTGAGCTGACATTGTGCCACTGCACTCCAGCCTGGGTGACAGAGCAAGACTTCGCCTCAGGAAAAAAAAAAAAAAAAAAAGAGCCTGGAACATCATGTGCCAGAATACAAGGAAGTAGCCACAAAGGATGGAGCCATGTCAGAAGAACACGGAGCCCACCTGAAGGAGCTCCCAATGGCCAAAGCTGGAGTAATTTTGAGCAATCAAGAAAGGGTAATAGCATTGGATTATAAGCCATAGACGGAAGTAAATATCCATGAGTCCACAGTGATGTAACGTAGTAAATAAATGGGAGAGAAGGCACACATCTTCGTTACAGAACCTATTAATACATGCAGAGGGAAAAGAGGAAATGGGGGGAAACCCCACAGTAAAAATGGTTGTAGGCATCAAAGGATGCTAAAATTAGTGGCTATAAGTTTAAGGAGAAACAAGATATTTGCATAAAATATCTTCCCAGATACATTTATTAACCAATTACTAATGGGAAAATAGTAATTTTACTTTGGAAAAACTGGTAGTCACCTCCTTGACTGGGAATGAAGGTTCATATCTGTAGAAAGAGACATACGACGTCATTTGATGCACAGAGAAGGGCGCAATCTGATTTCCATGGCATTCCTGCGAAAAATGCTTGACCTCCTTTGTCCATGAGAAAATATCAGATAAACCCAAATTGAAGCACATTCTATGAAATAACTGATTCGTAGCCTTCAAAAGTGACAAGGTCAGGAAAGGCAAGAAAAAGCTGAGAAATTGTTATAGACTAGAGGGGACTAAGGAGTCATGACAACTAATTGCCACGCAGGGTCCTAGGCTGAGCCTTGAACAGAAAAAGGATATTAATAGGAATTCAAAAAAGGTTAGTAGATTCAGTTCACAGTATTTAGTAGAGACGGAGTTTCACCGTGTTAGCCAGGCTGATCTCGAACTCCCAGTCTCTGGTTATCGGCCCGCCTCGGCCTCCCAAATGCTGGGATTATAGGCATGAGCCACCGCACCCAGCCTTAATTTCTTTACATAACTTACTGTGGTTATGTAAGATTATGTTATGGCCATGTATTAGAAGAAACTGAATGAAGGGTATATAGAAACTCTTTGTACAATTTTGCAACTTTTCAGTATGTTTAAAATTATTTCAAAAGAAAAATTTAAAAACGAAACCCTTGTTGGGCCTAAGTTTTCTCATCTGTACAATGATTATGTTGAGTCATATGATGTGTAAGATCCATTTGGGGCATGAGATCATGAGTCCTGCTGGGCAAACATCATCCCTCTACCATCAATGCATGTGCTTAAGCAATAACCGTCATCTTCTTTACTAAAACAGGATTTTGTGGCCAGGCATGGTGGCTCATGCCTGTAATCCCAACACTTTGGGAGGCTAAGGCAAGAGGATCACTTGAGCTCAGGAGGTTGAAGCTGCAGTGAGGTATGATTATGTCACTGCACTCCAGCCTGGGCGACAGAGTAAGACCCTATTTAAAACAAAACGAAACAAAAAACAACAGTATTTTGTTTCTGGTGAAGACAGCCCTCTAGTATACATATATCACTTTAAGGTAGTTGCTGATGTCCACACTTCTTTAAGAAATGACATAGGGCCAGGCACGGTGGCTCACGCCTGTAATCCCAGCACTTTGGGAGGCCGAGGCGGGTGGATCACCTGAAGACAGGAGTTCAAGACCAGCCTGGCCAACATGACGAAACCCTGTCTCTACTAAAAATAACAGAAATTAGCCAGGCATGGTGGCCCCCGCCTGTAGTTCCAGCTACTTGGGAGGCTGAGGCAGGAGAACGGCTTGAACCTGGGAGGCAGAGGTTGCAGTGAGCCAAGATCGCACCACTGCACTCCAGCCTAGGTGACAGAGCGAGACTCTATCTCAAAAAAAAAAAAAAAAAAAAAAGAAAGAAAGAAAGAAAGAAAAGAAAAGACACAGATCCCACCTCAAGGCTGGCAAAATTATTTTGCCTCAGTTTAAGGCAATGTTGGAAGATTGAATAAAAGCAGAAATTAATCGTGGGATAGTTTAATCCATCAATGTGATCCTATGGCAATACTGATTTTAGTATGAATCGCCACCATTTATTGGGGATCTATGCTGTGCAGGGCATGTCAGCAAGCGGTGTGTATGTAAACAGCTAATCCCTAGAGACACACATCTGGAACTTGTTGCTGGCTCCATTTGTCCCAGATGAGGAACCTGGGGCTTGGAGAAATCAGGGAATCAGCCCAGGGGGTGAGTGGAAAACCCAAGATGAGAACCCTTTAGGGTACAAAGCATCTGATCTTTCCACCACCCAGTTGTAGTTTTTCAGATATAAAACAAAGGAAAACATCTAACAAAAAGAGTGTCAATCCCTCACTTCGTACCTTTACCTCAGAGTAGTAATATAGGAAAAGAAATAAAAATATAGCTAAGGTTTCTGAGACCCTCTTTCTTTAAACCAAAGAGTTGTTAAACTTGGTGGTGGGTGGGGAGAGAGAGGGTTAACCCTCTCTGTTAATATCGTGGATAAAAACATCCGGCCTGAGAATTACCAAATACACACGTATTTAAATAGATAAAATAACTTTCCCATTAACACCATCCACATTGTACTACGGAAGAAAATACCGTTTTTATTATTCACCTCATTCCGGTGATTTGTCCATTGAGGGAGGGAGGGCTCTTCTAGAAAGACAGCAAAAATCTTTCTCTAGTCCTTCAGCCTCAATTGATTGGCTGTTTTTGTACAACACTGCCATCTACGGGAGTAACTCAGAATTACAGGACACTCTAGAAATTTTCATATGGGCTAAAAATGTTAACATCTCAATTCTCAGTTAGTGATATGAACAGCCCTATTTTATTAATTAATATGTTATCATAGGGCAAGACATGGTCAATTCCTGGGTATTCACTGAAACCACATACCACGTACCAGCCTACAAATGTTGCTGAAGGGTTTCATACCAGAGCAAATAGAAACAGACAAGCATCTATCAGTCCAAATTTCTTTTTCTTTTGAAATAGAAAAAAAGGATCGCAAAGAATCTGTCCTTTGTAGAAGGATAAAAACATTTAGGGAAGCGGCCAAAGGAAAACATAATCACTGTAATTCTCCTGCTAAAATATAGCTATCCTTTGAAATTTCTTTGTGTTTTAATTATTTACAATTATGGAATCATATTACACTTATTGTACTGTAAATGGATTTTTTCTATTTAGTAACAGACATAATCATCATTGTTCCAAATGCTTTAGTCCTCACAGCTTAGGTCGATGTACATCACTATTTCACTTCAGTTTCATGTGGACAGTAGGGTCTCTACTTTTGTCTCTTTCGGGTGTTTATCCATTCAATCAACCCCCAGATACCTTCTGTTAATAAAGCGGCAACAGAACAAGAAGCTCAATATTTTCCAACCTGCTAGGTTCCCCATCTTTCTAACTGTCCCTCACATGGAAGAGGGGGAGTGGGGTGGAGGCGAAGTTGAATCACAGAACAGAAAATAAATTAAAAGACCAGTTTCAAGAGGCATCTCTGCCCCCAAACCGCCAGTTCTCAGGGGTGCCTTAAATATTTGGACTCTGTAGTGACTAAACTGGAAAACACTAATCCCCATTTTAAGAGGAACAGGGAGATCACTGGAGTTATTTTCAATGCCTCTGCTTTTCACAGAAAACAAAAATGTAAGCCATAAGCCATTAAATGATTGCCTCCAAAACTATTCTAAATTCTAAAAAGAGCAATACCGTTACCAATTAAGTGTTATTAAAGGCAGAATACTCAACATATGGGCTCAGTTTGTTAGCAGTGCTTTTTCTCTTTATGTACTTGCTTAACCCGGGAATAGTTTGTATGTGCCTATTTTGCAGAACCTGGAAGACAATTTTATTCTTAAAAGGATGCTAAAGGTTTATAGTTGTTTAATATCTTCTCCTTTGACACATTTTGGGTCATATTAATGATTTCCTTGATTCTGAGGCCTTGTTCAGGAATATAACCTGCAATTAGAACATCATTCCTATGGGAAAATATGCAACACTTGGCAATGATTTACCTCACAATGTGGTTTCCAGGAGACCATTATGGAAACAAAAAGCAGTATGTCTGTACTTGACTTTGTAATCCTGTGAGGACAAGCATAATCCTTCACATTACAGAAGGGAGATGAAGTCTCAGAGCTGGAGCGACTTTGCCTCATAAAAAGCAGAGTAGAGGCTGGCATCTCAGTCTTCCTTCCACAGTGCATTTTTCTGAAGTTATATTCTTGCCTTGGTCAAGGGTATGGACCTGGTGCCTGGGTTTGAGTCTAGGCTCTGTAATTTACTAACTGTGCACAGGGCACACTGCTAAGCTCTCTTTATTCAATATCCTCGTCTGTAAAATGGGATGATGATAATCATGGTACATTATCTCATAGAGTTCTTAGGGTGCTGAACAGATTAATAAAGCATTGGAGACAGTGCCTGGCAGATTTAAAAAAAAATCTTCAATAAATATTTGCTACCGTTATCTACATGGCCAATGAAATTGTATACTATTTATTGTAAGTTTCCCAAAACATCAGCAAAGGTATTAACACAATTTAGATGACATTAACAAAATCAGCTATTTCCATTTGATAGGTGCCTACTACATGCCAGACACATTACACACTTTATTTGTTGTTTTATCCCCATTTTAGAAATGGCAAATGGGAATCTCAGAGAAATTAATTAATTTTCTCAAGGTCGCACAGCCACCAAGCAGTAAAGCCCGACCTAAAATGCAGGCTCCTCCATTGCTAAAGCCTGTGGGCATTCCATGCACTAAGCTAGATGACAAAACTATGTTAACCTTTTTGCATTACTTATCTGATGTGGCCTGCCAACAATTTCTTTTTAAACTACAATTGATTTTATTTATTTAATTAATTATTATTATTATTATTATTTTGAGGCAGAGTGTCTCTCTGTCGCTCAGGCTGGGGTGCAGGGACATAATCTCAGCTCACTGCAACCTCCACCTCCCGGGTTGAAGCGATTCTCCTCCCTCAGCCTCCCGAGTAGCCAGGATTACAGGCACCCACCACCATGTCCTGCTAATTTTTGTATTTTTCGTAGAAATGGGGTTTCACCATGTTGGTCAGGCTGGTCTCGAACTCCTGACCTCAGGTGATCCTCCCACTTCAGCCTCCCAAAATGCTGGGATTACAGGCGTGAGCCACTGCGCAGGGCCTACAACTCGTTTTGAATTTTTTTGCTTTCTGAGTGTTTGCATAGACCCGGCATTGTGGCAGGGCCTGGAGAGCCAATGGGGAACAAGACACAGTCCTGTGCTTCAGTTGTTCACAGGCTGGTGGAGAGAGTTAGACCACTAATTGGAAAATGGAATGGGTTCCTAAGTAAGGGAGGAATAAAATGTTATAGGAATATGTTTTTTAGAAGGAGCATTAGCCCAGTCTTGCAGGGTGGAAGGTGGGGTGCTCTGGGGGCATCAAAAATACCTCCTGGGGGAATTGATGAGTGAACTAGGACTGTACTTACCCCACTGGGTTTTAAATAGCCCCAGTTAGCACATGCTTATTACCTGATTGGCCTGTGGCATGCACCTAAGACATGTTATCTTATTTAACCCTCACTACAATTCTCTAGGAGTGGCGCCATGACTCTCTTTTTGCAGATGAGAAAACAGGATTTGAGAGACCCAGTAAGTTGTCTAAGATCACCCAGCTAATAAGAGCTCTGCCTTGAGTTTAAACCTGATTTGTCTGACCAATATACCCAGGCCATTAACCACTACATCATACTGCCTCCAATCTTATGTAGTTTTATTGTGTTTGATGCAGATTATCCTGAATTGTAATTTTGCCTTCCCACCTATCTGTGTTTTACTTCACTTGTTTCAATAAGTGTTATTCAATAAATGCTTTTTAATAAAAAAGAAAAAAGTTCTGAACCTGAACTATTATGTTAATAGGCTAAACCTATTAGATTGTCTTTTCCTCGTCCTTACAAACGTACACGGGTCTCTCGCAGAGTTGAACACCTGTGGTGCAATAGATTGGTAAAGTTGAGAGAGCACCATTCAATTTTGAATTGATATGTGTGGATCTAGATCCCCAATTTTCTATCCTCAGCCCTGCTAGAAAGGTTTGAAACTTTTTGGTTGGAAGATTATACAGGGCAACATCCGGGTATGGAAAAACAGATTTAATCTTGGTCTTATTCCTTGAGAAATCTACAAAGAGGTAAATTAATGGCCTCATGACATTCTCATGTATCAAATAAATGAAAACCAACTAGATACACAGCTATGCAAAAGAGAGGATGCTGGAGCATTTAGCAAGTTCTAATTATCTGGAAGGTAGACTGGGAGCCAAGGGAGATTAGTGAAAGGAACACTGTATCCAGGAAACTTTGCTTTGGCTACATTCCTCTATGGGCAAAATAGCGGGCAAGATCTGGTCCCTGGCTTGCTTTCTTCTGTCATCTCCTGTCATTTCTCCTTATTCTACTCCTCCCCTTCCAACCTCAAAAACCCCAACAACACACAGTTGCATTCCAGCCATGCAACTAAACATGGCTAATCCTTAAACAAGCTGTGCTCTTTCTTGCCTTCCAGTTCTTGAACTTGCATTTGCCTCCTGTTCTTTCCCTGGCATGTCCTTCCCACACATAACCTTGACCTCTGGCTTCTCATTCTTTCTTCAGGGTTAATTAATGTTCGGATCCTCTATGGAGACCTCTTTGAGTACTCATCAAAATAATCAGGAGCTTTCTCATGGAGATCCTCATAAAGCCCTCTAAAGCCTTTATCCTCTCTCTTAAACCATTGCTCAAATTACTTGTTGCAGGTCTTGTTTCCTCAATAAACCATAAAGGCTGGAGGACAAGAATCATTTTTATTTGTCTTTGTGTTTACTTCATCTTCAACAGCACCTACTAAGTGTTGGGCACTTAATAGTTGAATGGATTGATGGATGGATGGTATTAAACTAGAACCAAAGACTCAATGCACACTCTCAAATCAAGTCAGAAAGGAAATCCTTCAGTAATAATACCACCAGTTATTCAAAAGTTAACCATAAAGGAATTTCAGATTCATAAATAAAACAGTTAAGAAGGAGCCTGTAACTGCAGGAATCTTTGGCCCAGTGATTATATAAGGAGCCTGTAATCTTTGGCTCAGTGAGTTCCTCCAGCTTAGACTAGTTGTTCTATTTCATTGACCTAGGCTAAAAATCGAAAAAATTAGGGGGAACATTCCAATAAATAGCATACACAGATTTCCTGGAAGTAACAAAGCAATCTCAAATAAGCAAAAAAAAAAAAAATTAACCAAAAAAGAGTCAGACACTCAAGATAAAAAATGATGGCAGAAATATTCAGAGTTGATAAAGCTCACTGGTGGGTTGGTAGATTTTTAAAAAATATTCTCTATACTTTATGTATATTTGAAATATATTAAATAAGAAAGTTTAAGGTTTGCTGATATCTAATGAAACTTAGATCTTAAAAAAATGTTTAAATGAAATGAAGACAAAAGGGGAGCAGAATATACCTGACTCTGGAGAAGCTAAGGCTGTTTAATCCATTCCAGGCTTCCTCCCAAATGGTTCAGTGTGGTGATGGATCTGTGAGAAATCTTATCATTGAAAACTTAGAAATGATAGTTTTTTAAAATGTTGGCAGGCTCTGGATATAGGGAAAATAAAAATGGATCACTCTACTCTCCTGTGGCCTTCCGAATTCTAGTCCTTCCCTTGAGGGTCAAGAACTGAGAAGGATTTCTGCTGAAACTCCTAAAGTGGGAAAAAAAGAAGACACATTTGGCTGGTGCAGTGGCTCATGCCTGTAATCTCAGCACTTTGGGAGGCTGAGGTGGTAGGATTGCTTGAGGTCAGAAGCTCTAAACCAGTCTGGGCAACATAGAAAGACCCCATCTCTACAAAAAATTGTCTTCAAAATTAGCCAGGGGGAGGCTGAGGTGAGCGGAAAACGAGGTCAAGAGATCAAGACCAGCCTGGCCAACATGGTGAAATCCAGTTTCAACTAAAAATACACAAAAATTAGCTGGGTGTGGTGGCGGGCACCTGTAATCCCAGCTACTCAGGAGGCTGAGGTAGGATAATCCCTTGAACCTGGGAGGCAGAGGTTGCAGTGAGCTGAGATCTTGCCACTGCACTCCAGCCTGGCGACAGAGTGAGATTCTGTCTCAAAAAAAAAAAAAAAAAAAAAATTCGCCAGGCGTGGTGGCGCACACCTATGGTCCCAGTTACTCCAGAGGCTGAGGTGGGAGGATCACTTGTACCCAGGAAGTCAAGGCTATAGTGAGTGTGAAGGTGCAACAGCACTCCAGCTTGGATGGTAGAATGAGACCATGTCTCAAAAAAAATAATAATTTAAAAAGAGACATTTCTCTCCTTAAGGGAATGAAGAAGTCCTTTATGAAGCAAGACTGCATTTAAGACTGTGGAGGAGTGAAGCTGTCTACTCCTGCTATATCCTTCCCATTTCAACATTGTTTATGAAACAGTACTCCTCAGGCCACAGGAAAAATGGATAAGGTTCCGTGAGGCAGGCTTCGTTATAAACCCCTCCCTCCCCCATCCCTATTCTAGCAACTCTTATTAGCAGTGGGCTTCCTGTCTCTAAATTCTGCTGTCTCTCCTGGGGGGTGCCTTTACAGGCTGCCTCTGGGGAAGTGACTACTGCAAATGTGCATGATTTTATCCACAATATACAGTATCATGTGAAGCTTGCTTTTATTGCCTTCAGCCTTTTCTTTCTAACAATTTATTTTAATACATTTGGAATTATTATCCCAAACATTAGCCAGCTGGCCCGCTGGGGTTTCCTTTGCTGGGTTCCGGGTCTCTCTTTTTCTAATCCTCTCTTCATGGATAATCCACTCTAATGCTTCTTGGCCTTTGAAGGAGTTTTGTTATTACTACCTGTTGATTAGAAATTCACTTTGTCTTGTGTAGGTGGTTCTAATCGTTCAGTAATGAACACCTTATTTGAGTCAGCTGAGGTCAGAGTTATAGTCATGAGATTTTCTTTCTTCTTTCCAGATTTCTGGATGTTTACTTGTCTTTTCAATATGGTTTTTTTTTTTTTTTTTCCTCACAAGCTACCATTCAGCCGGGCTTTGAAAACAGTCTGTAAGACCAAAGAAAGGAAAAAGAACAGTATGAAAGAAAAAGAAAGATGTGTAGCCAGGCCAGAGAAAGAGAAAAACTTATTTTCTCCTACAGCTGTTTGACCCCAGGTATTTAACACTATTGTCTTTGCCAACTACAGACCCTCAGGGGTCCTTGCTGAGGGCTCCACTGGAGAGCCAGAATTTGTCCCTGGGACAGGATGAGGAGTCCAGGAGAAGCAGCAGTAGACAGGCTGTGCTGGGAGTCATCAGGGGCCACCAGGATGCAAGGGGTGGGGGGAACCCAGCTGCCTTGCTGACTTGCCTTTGAACCCTGATGTCTGCTCTCTTGGTAGTAAGCCAAAAGTGGGGTGTGGGACGATGTGACAGGAGCACCAACGTCCCCACCAAGCCATCACAGCAACAGGCTTTGCCCAGGATCTTCTGGGAAGGATCCAAAATGAATTGTGCTTCCTAACACTCGTTTCAGGAATAGGTGCCAAAGTCTCTATTTAGTGCATTTCTGTGTTGAAAGGAACATTTGTCCAAGGGAATCCACAATTTACAATAAGCATAATCACTGGCTATATTTCACCTGAAAATTCCAAAGAGATGATGATATGTTTCAGAACAGCACCCTCTGTCCTATGGATGGATTGGAATAGGGATCCTTTAGTCTGTTTATGGCTGCACTTTGGAAATTTTAGTGTGACTACTTCCTCAGGGAACTCTGTTATTTACATCTGTTTATTCTCAGAAACTTGTATATTGCCTGGTAGTTATTAGGTAATCAATAAAAAGAAGGAAGTGGGGGAAAGGGAAATAGGGGGAGAGGGAAGGGGGGAAGAAGTGGGGAGGGAATCGTATGTGCTCGTTATAGAGATTTGGAAAACATAGCAAGATACAAAAGTGAAAATAAGAATTACTCGAAAATCCCACTAAGAAATAACCTTTATTAATGATCTGTTCTCTACTCTTTCAGCCATCTAAACTCACCTCGTTTCATTGTTTACAAAGTTCAAATCACAACGCACATTCAATTTTGTATCTTGTCTTTTAAATTCACATTCTACCACTAGTATTTTCACACATTCAAACTGTTGAAAATCACATCTTTTTTTTTAATGGCTAGATGATTAATCTAGCACATTACATTTTCTTTCTTTCTTCTTTCTTTCCTTTTTCTTTCTTTTTTTTTTTTTTTGAAACTGAGTCTCTTCCTATCGCCCAGGCTGGAGTGCAGTGGCACGATCTCAGCTCACTGCAACCTCCACCTCCTGGGTTCAAGTGATTCTCCTGCCTCAGCGTCCTGAGTGGCTGGAACTACAGGCGTGCACCACCACTCCCAGCTAATTTTTCTATTTTTAGTAGAAATGGGGTTTTGCCATGTTGGCCAGGCTGGTCTCGACTCCTGACCTGGCCTCAGATGATCCACCTGCCTCAGCCTCCCAAAGTTCTGGAATTACAGGCATGAGCCACCACACCCAGACAAGCACATTACATTTTCTAAAAACTACCAAGGTAATTTAGCTCTACAGATTTTTCCTAGGAAACAGAACTTCACCTCTCCTGCAACAATGATGGGGCAATTGTTCAGAAGAAAAATATTGACCAGCTCATCTATATTTCAACTTTAAGTTTCCTCGCACAAATACGACATAATGTGTTGACAAGGAACTATCAACTTGACACATAGTCACAGTCACTGTCTCTCCAAAGGTGTCAGGGGTATGGAGCAGAGGAGAGTGGATAGTAAGAATGGGAGAGAAGATGGGGCTGCTCTGAAAACCTCGCCCCTTGCAGAAAGGCCAAAGAACCACTCCCATATGGCGCTTGCTCTTTCTCCCATGCTCCAAGGCTTTTTACCTTTGTGATTCCACCCGTCAGGTTTGACTGTGACTCTTCATCGATAACATAACCAAACTGCAGGTTCATTCACTTACCACTTGCAGAGTGCAATTAACAAGAGCAAAGTCTTGTATAAAGAAAGTGACCTTTTATTCCAAAGCTAGCTTAGGGGAAGCAGTACAGTCTTCTTGCCTTAAGGGTACCGAGTGGCTTCTGGAACAGGAATGCGGGCACTTTTAAAAGGGGGCCTAGCATGAATAGCACCCAACGTAGGAAGCAAACAGGTGGGGATACGAGTATTCGCTTTGGTGCCTTATCTACTGGGCAGTCAAGTTAGCACCTGTTTGAGCAGAATTAGGTTGTAAAGGTGGCTGAAACTCTGCAGATAGAAGACTTCGTGGTGGGCAGACTTTGGGCTGCGGATTGACTGTTGTCCTTCGAGGCAGTCTCCTGGTGGAAAAGAGTTCTACTCTGGAGCTTCTAAGCTCATACTTACCTCAACTTGCCTTGTAGGGAGTGTTTGGTGAAGGGGAGGTAAAAGGTTATGATTGCATTTCTAAAGGACTAAGTAGGAGGTGGGGAACAGAAGGAAATGGATAAAAAAGAAAAGAAGAGAAAAAATTTAAAAATATTAACTCATTCTCTTTTTAGAAAAATGGGGGTACTCAGTTACAATGGGAATGAGTGCCTCCTATTCCAATAGGCTGCTCTGGGGCTAGCCCATTCTGGATTCCTCCATGTGTCCCCAGAGGCAACAGGCTGCCTGGCATGATGAGCTTTCAATTTTAATATCGATTCTGAAAACCAACTGGTGAGCAAATAGGATTCTAATTTAACAGCTTTTAAAAAAGTTATTTTAGGCTGGGAGCGGTGGCTCATACCTGTAATCCCAGCACTTTGGGAGGCCAAGGCGGGCAGATCACGAGGTCAGGAGATCGAGACCATCCCGGCTAACATGGTGAAACCCCCTCTCTACTAAAAATACAAAAAATTAGCCGGGCATGGTGGCGGGCACCTGTAGTCCCAGCTACTCGGGAGGCTGAGGCAGGAGAATGGCGTGAACCCGGGAGGCAGAGCTTGCAGTGAGCCGAGATGGAGCCACTGCACTCCAGCCTGGGCGACAGAGTGAGACTCCGTCTCAAGGAAAAAAAAAAAAGTTATTTTAAAAAATTAAAGCATTTTAAATACGGGAGTCTTTTCCAGTTAATCACTAAATAAAAACATTTGGTTAACAATAAATATATTTTTACAAATTTGGTTAAAAACATTTACAATCTTTTTTGTTAAAAACATGAGAGCTGATCAATGTGATGGTTACAGTGACAGTTAATGACACAATTGAACAACAGGCATCGAGCAAGGTTGCCCAGATTCCTAAGTTATTCCATAGAAAGTTCTAAATTGAAATGGTGGTTATTTATGCTACGGGTTAATAATCAGATGAAATTTTATAGTTGCTGTCTTGAATAATTCCTCCTCTTCCTGTACATATATATTTAGGGATTGAATGAGTATATTTAAAAATATTTCTAAAGTATATAATATTGACTGTTTCTGAGTCTTGTCCCCTTCCAGCCAGGATGCTGATGTTGAAGGTATGAGAATTGCTGCTTTGTCAACTTGACTCACTCATGGGACTTGACTTGGCCAGTTTCATGTGTTGGATTCAAACGGAATTAGATTTGAGTCCTAACGTTGCCACTTTCTAGCTGTGTTACATTGGGCAGATTTTTTAACTGCCTGTTCCTTCGTTGGCTTATTTATAGATGCAGAAATAATATCTACTGCATCTGGTTATTGTGAGGATTAATGCTACGCTAATCCTTTAACATGCCTGACATGTAACAAGTGTTGGATAACGGTGGCTGCTGCTGTTTTTCCCTTTCAATCTGACCCTGTGCATATTTCCCCTTAGCACTTTGGTTTCCATTTTCACCATTTTATTTTCTGCTTGTTTCATTATTACTGCGTTAGCTAGACATTTCCAGTGGGAAAGCTCCCAGCATGATGAATGGAACAGTGTGGCCTGGGAACTTTTTTTTTTTTTTTTGAGATGGAGTTTTGCTCTTTTTGCCCAGGTTGGAGTACAGTGGCATGATCTCAGCTCACTGCAACCTCTGCCTCCCAGGTTCAAGCGATTCTCCTGCCTCAGCCTCCTGAGCAGCTGGGATTACAGGTGCCTGCCACCACACCCAGCTAATTTTTGTGTATTTTTAGTTGAGACTGGATTTCACCATGTTGGCCAGGCTGGTCTTGAACTCCTGACCTCAGGTGATCCACCCGCCTCCGCTCCCAAAGTTCTGGGATTACAGGCGTGAGCCACCACGCCCGGCCGGCCTGGGGGAACTTTAACAGTAGCCCTCTAGGAGATCAACTGCTAATGGTACACTATTAGGTCATACAATTTCTGTTGCTGTAACAATTACTCAACTAAACAATAATAGCTTAAACAGCAAAGAAGTTAGTTATTTCTTACGTAGTTATTGAGACTAAGAAGTTCAAGGATGATTTGGTGACTCTGTGGTGTTAAGAGAACTGGATTCCTGGATACACCATCCTTTAGGACATTTTCATCTCATCTGAGTCTACCTGTCAACATTCCAGCAAGTAGGAAAGAGAAAAAGGACAAGGAGAGGACATGGGCACATTATTTCCTTTTAAGGACATGAACTGGATGTTGTACACATCACTTCCACTTGTATTTCTTCTGCCAGAACCTAGTCATATGGCCACACAGAGCAGTGAAGCTTGGAAATATGGTTTTTATTATTTGGGGCCGTGTAGCCAGCTAAAATTTAGAAGTACAGTTAGTAACAGAAGAAGGGGAAATACATTTTAAGAAACAAATAGCAATCTCTGCTCTGGGTATAAAGTTTGGCCTTCAGCTGTGGAAGTTCAGAGGGCTCTGACCTTTACAAAGTCCCAGAATTGATCACTGTTAGGGAGGCTGACTCACATTAAAAAGCTTACAAGAGAGTGATGTATAAAATAAGAATGCAATAAAAATTATTATAAAAAATATTACTTCCAAAGAGACTGGATGGAAGGGTTGTTACAAGTACAATTGTTCCATGTTATATTATAAGCAGCATGGGGGGCCAAATTACCAGGAGGTTGCATGGTAAGCAAAGAATCAGAAGCTCTGAGTACATAATAGTGTGTCTCTGCTGGCCCGCTCTTCCATCCTCGCACTAGATGGGCAATCACACTGGTTTCTGTCTTGGGCAGTGCTCCAACGGACCCTGCCAGACATTGTCTTCAAACCCTTCCTGGGTTGTGTCCTCTTTATGGACCTCTCTCCTTTTTGATCAACAGCTTATTTATTTAGATGTGTTAATAACCCACCAGTTTTAATACCTTCATACTCAACCCTGAAGTCCTTTCTGCCTCTCTGTCTCTCTGCTCTGATTGACATGTATTTGTTCATGGTTTTGCGCCTATTTACCATGTCACTTCTATACTACTATGAGATTTTAGTTATCATTTCATGTAGTTGTAGCCCCTTTAGGATGACACCCTCACCTCACACCGCCTGGTGCTGAAGCTCTTCAATCGTGTCCCACCATGGCACTCCCAAATCGTGTTGATGATGACCGCAAGATGACAAGGCCTCTGTTGCCACAAGTTTATGGTGTATCTACCGCCTGAGCATGAGGTGGTCACAAGTGCACTCACACAAGTGGAGTCGGTGCCAAGAATAAAAAGTAAATGGAGATTTAAGGACACAGCATAGTTAATAAATTAAAATACAGAACTGTAGCTTTTGCACTTTGCGGTTGTAGTAGGAAAGAATGAAAACGTCTCATGTATTCTTAAAAACCTTAATGTGACCTTGCTGCATTTCCTCCATGTTGCAATAAGACTCCCAAACTGAGTTAGTTTCCCGCAGTAGCTCTGTGTGTGTGTGTGTGTGTGTGTGTGTGTTTTCCTGCACACGCACACACGTGCATACTATAACATAGCATTCTCCTGCTTCACTTCTGGCTTTAGTGGATGACGTGGGAACGCATGACTGGCTTGGTGAAATTGGGTACTTAGCAATGCTAAGACCAGATGCCCACTAAACACAATGCCAAAGAAAAATGTTGGCACCTTGTTCTTTTGGAGAGGTGACTGAATCTGATGATTCCCTGACAAGCTGGTTTGAGTCTGGGCGAAGTCACAGTCCATAAGCACTCTGAACCTAGCAGACCAGGCAGAAGCTATTAAATATGAATAGTTAGAATTTGCAGCTTAGCCATTTCTGTGCCATAAAGCACACAGAATCTCTCTTTTAGGTGAAACATGTAGCTGAGATCAGCCTCTCCAAGGAAATGGGAATGGAAGTTTTTATGGGGAGAAGAAAGGGGAATTTTTAAAGTCACAAGCACTGGAAATGTTTAGGGGGTGAGGAAGAAGGGGTGACTGAGAGCCCTGGAGCAGATCTGGAAGGGGTGCCCAGGGAGTCAGACAAAAGGGAAGCCAAGGAAACTATACACTCAGAAGAGTGCTGGAGCATGACCCCAGGAAGGCAGGGGCAAAGGGTGGTATTGGCCAGAAGGGGCAGTTGGATCAGGTGAACCCACCCCCCTCCTATTATCCCTCCCTAGCATCCAGCTTTGTAGGATGGGGCTTTTGGGCAAGGACACACATCAAAGCTATGTGATGAGCAGTGGGAGGGCTGTTGGTATTGAAGGTGTTCTAATGGAAGAATTTGACAACCGAGGACAAATGGGGGTTGCTGCATGGATCCAAGAAGTGCAAGAAAGGGGATGTTTGCTGCACCCACATGGGAGGTAAAGGGATAATGGAGACTCAGGGCAAGGGGATTCTTGGACACTCATGGAAAGTGGGCTTTTCTGGGCTGAAAGGTTCAGTCAAGAAAAGCGTACAGCCTCCTCTGGACCTGACTGTATACATATCTCACCACTAGGAGGGTAGGCCTATTTTGTGATGGACTGGACCTGCCCAGGTTTCCAGGAATTCAGAGTACTAAGGGCAAGGTTATGATGTCTTTTGGTTTATTTAGTCAGTTGGTTGGTTGGCTTTTGTGGTTGTTTTGGTTAAAAAAAAAAAAAAGATTTTTTTTGCAACATGTTGAGAAGCAGAAAGGAAGCAGTTAGGAAACAGCAGTTGAAGAAGCTGTGGAAGAAGCAAATATGTGGGAGGAAGGTTACTCAGGAAACAGGAAAGTATAGGATTGAGGATGGAGGATGAAGGGAAGACATTGTGCTGATGGATGTGATACACATTGTCAGGGTGGTCTCTTGCTCCATGTACAACCATTATGTGCCTAGTAGTCGCTGGGTCAGTGTTTGCCTCTCGTCTTAAGCTCGATAAAGTAGGTGCTTAGAAACCAGCTTGTGCTGGGGGCTTGTAGGAAAGTAAGATATTTACTGTAACTTTTGGGGTTGGGATTTGACTTTCAACAATCAATCAGGGCTGGGGTGCAGTGGCTCACGCCTGTAATCCCAGCACTTTGGGAGGCTGAGGTGGGTGGATTACCTGAGGTCAGGAGTTCGAGACCAGCCTGGCCAACATGGTGAAACCCCGTCTCTACTAAAAATACAAAAAGTAGCCAGGCGTGGTGGCACATGCCTGTAATCCCAGCTGCTCAGATGCTGGGGCAGGAGAATCGCTTGAAAGCAACTGGGAGGCAGAGGTTGCAAGTGAGCTGAGATTGCACCATTGCACTCCAGCCTGGGCAACAAGAACGAAACTCCATCTCCAAAAAGAAAGAAAGAAAGAAAAAGAAAAACAACAACAACAACAAAAAACAATGAATCAGAAGGTAGATCAGTAAGAGTCTAGTGGAAATGGACCAGCAGGAATTTGTAGTGGGACTTGAATGTCGGCAGAGTTATCTAATCCATATTAAAGAATTAAGATAAATGGAAGCCAAACCAAACCCAGAAATGCTTTATAAAAATAGTAAGATCTAGGAAAAAGGGTAAAGCTCACAGACAGACACTTTCAGGATCCTCTCGGCTGCGGTGTTTCCTCATTGTTGTTAATAAGAAGACAGTTTCTGAATTCCCAGAAGAGTAGAGAAGAAAAGCCAGATTTGTGGTTGAGTGGAACCACAGTTTACCAGGACAATACAGGGGCCTATTTCTAGCAACAGAGGCTGATGCATATTAATTCATTCAGCAGGCTCCATTGTTTATAATTCTTGCTTACATTGCTGTCATGCATTGGAGTTAAAATTTACACCCTTTTTTGGATACAAGAAGTTATTTTTATTTATCCTTCTTTGTTAGCTGTTTCACTTCACAATAATTAATCAAATCACCAAAGCAGCATCAAATTGGGGAGTGAGGATTTATTTGCACTATTTGGCTTTTCTAACAGGGTATCTCACAGGGTGAGGGCTCTGCTATAATACAGGTCCTCTTATTTTATAACAGGTTGCAATTTCCTTGTAAGGTTTGATGTAGTTCGTTTTGATAATTATGCTAAATTAAGTAGTTCTACACATTATAGAAATATATGTTAAGATACATTAACATTAAGCATTTTAATTAGGTTCTATATATAATAGAAATACATATCAAACAAGAATTCATCTGAAATTCAGAATCTGAATATGATTTTACCTAACCGAAACAAATTACTAGTGGAGAGGCTAGGAGTATCCCCAAGCTCCCAGCTTTTTCCATGTCATGAAATTTTATAAACAGTGTTAAGGCCACACATAAAAAGAAAAGCCCATCTACTTTGGAATTCACCTCGGATTTTCTCCTACTTCTAGTCTGTCCTGTTCCAAGTGTTTCGTCTCTTTGTGCTCAAGTATTAGTAACAGGGAGACTGGGCAGAAAAGCAACTTGACGTTTCCTGGAAATCTTAGTGGAAGCTTCAAAGAAGGAAAAGAGCTAAGAGAGACTGTGCCATCCTGCTGACAGCTGGGTTCGTTCTGCCTCATTGAACAGGGCTTTGTACTGGCATTAGCTCTGTGACCACAGCTTTTTCTGCAGGACTGGGGATCCCAGTGACTGTGAAAGAGGAAGACCTGAAAGACTGTGTCACATCTCTCACCTGGGTGTCCTGGTTCACCAAGCACTGGGCTGGGATTGTCAAGGTACCAGGGCTGTTGCCACATAAGGCACTGTCCACTCCCAGCATGAGAGGTCTATCTGGAAACATGGCTCTGAATGTAGAGGGGGCCACGATTTAAAACAATTAAAGCATTTGCAACATATCAATCCTCTGTACTACTTAAGTGGGGTTTTTTTTTTTTTTTTTTTGGTTTTGGGTTCTTTTCATAAGGTAGCTGAAAACAACTCTGCTCTCCCACTTTCCTTCAAAAAGGTAGAGATTTATTGGAAAGATATTTGAGAAGCTCTCAGTATCTACGGAAAGGATGAACGAATAACCCTGGGGTCAGAACAGGGCCTTCTCCCAGGACGTCACATGATAAAGCACGTAGACTTGCTCTGTGGAGCCCTGACGTTGATGAGATTGGGCTCCAACCCCTCTTGCCTGCAAGAGTCTTAGATGATGCCCACATTCCAGGCTCAGCTGCAGTGAGGTGTCCACCTCTCCATTGGTCAGCGGTGGCCTGGGGCACAGCACAGGCTGACCATGGCCCTCTCCTGTGTGTTACAGCATTCCAGAAGAAGAGCACTCACTGCAGCTATAAATCACCTCGTCGTTGTCTTCTACAATGTTCTTCTGCTCTGCACTCCACTCTCGTTACAAGCTGTCCCCGGACCCCAGGGCAGCCCAGTTGCCAGTTAAGACCTGAGGTCAAGAACTGCGAGATACCAGCCTGGGGCACTCCTCCCTTCTTCTTCCTGACCTGGACTCTTATTGATTTGAAAGTACACTGAGTGCTGTATGTCCTAGGTCTAAAATTGCTATAATTGTGCTCCCATCATTTTCATGGAAATGAAAGTTCTCACTGTCTCTGAGAGCTACACTTGACCATGGATTCTTTGTTGCCTCATCTTCTAAAATCAATATGAGGGTTTTATTACTTTTCTCCTCTCCTTTAGTGGCTTCCTGCTGCCTTCAAAATATAATCCAAATTTCTTCACAGGGATAGAAGGCCTTTATTATCTGATCCTTTCCTGTGTATGACGTCTTGCCTTGCCAGAGCCCTACACAACCCTGAACTTCTCATCATTGTTTCCTGAGCTTGATTTTATGATCCTCTGTCTTTGCATGCATTATTTCTTATGCCTGATATTTTCCCTTCCCCTTCATCATTCCACCCAGATGAACACAAACACATCTTGCTAGATTCAATAAAAAGTCATCTCTTGTGCAAAACATCTCTGACCTCCCCTTGGTCCTTGCCAACAATTTATTATTTACTTCTTTATGCAGTCGCTGAGTGTTTCTTATTAAAATCCATCTCCCCTTTGAGACTATGAGCTCCCCAAGGGCAGGAGTTGTGTCTTCATCATCTCTGACTGTAATGCCTAGAACATAATCTCCTGTAGGGGTTCATTCATCCATGTTGCTGGGTGGACATTGATGATGAAGACTACACAAAACAGCTTGTGTCTATTTACAGCAGACAGTAAGTAGGGTCTGGTCTTTCCTGGAGCACTTTATCTCTGCAACTCCATAGCATTAAGTAGTCTGTAGGTGAGAGGCTCCCAGATGGCAAATGCTAACACACTGGTTTTGTTACATCTTGCAGCATAAATGTACATAACTAGCATGAATCTCAGTCCACAGATTCACATGTACAAGAATATCACATGCTGTATTTTCTTAAAATTGATTTAATTTCTGAATCTGATCCTTAGTCCTGCCAGCTGGGAAATTAAACCTCCTCCTTTTGTTCTTCTGAAGCCATTTATTAAGCACCTGCTATGTGCAACACATGTGGAAGATACACTATCTGCTAAACTAAAGAGCTTCCTCACAGCAAAGGAAACTATCAATGGAGTAAACAGACAGCCTACAGAATGGGAGAAAATTTTTTGCAAACCACACATCTGCCAAAGGTATAATATCCAGCATTCATAAGGAACTTAGACAAATTTACAAGAAGGAAGAAAAGACCCCATTAAAAAGTGGGGAAAAGACATAAACAGACACTTTTCAAAAGAAGACATACATGTGGCCAACAAGCATATGAAGAAAGCTCAACATCACTGATCATTAGAGAAATGCAAACCAAAATCAAATGAAACAGCATCTCACACCAGTCAGAAGGACTATTATTAAAAAGTAAAAAAAAAAAACACATGCTGGTGAGGTTGTAAACAAACGCTTATACACTGTTGGTAGGAGTGTAAATTAGTTCGATTGTGGAAGACAGTGTGGTAAGTCCTCAAAGTCCTAAAGACAGGACTACCATTTGACCCAGCAATCCCATTACTGGGTATGTACCCCGAGGACAATAAATCATTCTTTATTTATTTATTTATTTATTTTGAGACAGTCTTGCTCTGTCACCAAGGCTGGAGTGCAGTGGCACAATCTCGGCTCACTGCAAGCTCTGCCTCCTGGGTGCACGCCATTCTCCTGCCTCAGCCTCCCGAGTAGCTGGGATTACAGGCGCCTGCCACCATGCCCGGCTAATTTTTTGTATTTTTAGTAGAGACGGGGTTTTACTGTGTTAGCCAGGATGGTCTCAATCTCCTGACCTTGTGATCCGCCCGCTTCGGCCTCCCAAAGTGCTGGGATTACAGGGGTGAGCCACCACGCCTGGCCAAATCATTCTATTATAAAGACATATGCACACATATGTTCATTGCAGTACTATTCGCAATAGCAAAGACATGGAAACAACCTAAATGTCCACCACTGATAGACTGGATAAAGAAAATGTAGTACATATACACTATGGAATATTATGCAGCCATAAATAAGAATGAGATCATGTCCTTTGCAGGCACACGGATGGAGCTGGAGGCCCTCATCCTCAGTAAACTAACGCAGGAATGGAAAACCAAATACCACATGTTCTAACTTATATGTGTGAGCTAAATGATGAGAACACATGGACACATGGGGGGAACAACACACACTGGGACCTTTCAGAGGGTGGAGGGTGGGAGGAGGGAGAGGATCAGGAAAAATAACTAATGGGTACTAGGCTTAATAGCTGGATGATGTAACAAACCTATGTAAGAAACCTGCACATGTACCCCTGAACTTAAAGTTAAAAAAAGAAAAAAGTATCTATCCATATAGAGAGATATTATTGCACATTTCTTTTTATAACATAACATTCCATGGGATTTGAGGCAACACAAAACTGAAACAGAGAAAGATATCTCACACACACACACACACACACACACACACACATGCACACACCCTTGGCTTACAATGGTTTGACTTGTGATTTTCAACTTTATGGTGGGTTTACTGGATGTAACTCCATCATAAGTTGAGGACCATCTGTGTACCCACACATATACGCATTTACATGTATTTTTTAACTGCAGAAAAATGTTCCTTCTATCATTTGTGATAACGCATAATTTAGTGTGAAATTTTGTTTTAAGAAAATTCTGAGAGAGCAAAGCTATAGACTTTTAACTGTTTTTTAAATGAAATTTTGATTGAAGACATCATTTTTGCTTTCCATGCTTAACAAGAGCTGGTCCTGTTTTATTACTTACTTGGTCTAATGACTGCTGGTTCACTCTGACCCAAAGAATCCCAAAATATGCTAGGTTTTTTTTTTTTTTTTTTTTTTTTTTTTTTTTTTTTTTTTTTGAGACAGCATCTTACTCTGTTACCCAGGCTGGAGTGCAGCGGCATGATCTCTGTTCACTGCAACCTCCACTTGCTGGATTCAAGCAATTGTCCTGCCTTAGCTCCCGAGTAGCTGGGATTACAGGTGCGTGCTACAACGCCTGGCTAAATTTTGTATTTTTAGTAGAGACGGGGTTTCACCATGTTGGCTAGGCTGGTCTTGAACTCCTGACCTCAGGTGATCCACCGGCCTTGGCCTCCCAAAGTGCTGAAATTACAGGTGTGAGGCACCAAGCCCAGCCAAAAATATGCTACTTTTAATGCAGCTTTTTAACTTTCTCACTGTTGTATTGATTGACTGATTGATTGATGGAGTCTCTCTAGCCCATGCTGGAGTGCAGTGGTGGGATTTCGGCTCACTGCAACCTCCACTTCCCAGGTTGAAGCAATTCTCCTTCCTCAGCCTCCACTGGGAGTAGCTAGGATTACAGGCGCCCAGCATCACACCTGGCTAATTTTTTTATTATTAGTAGAGAAAGGATTTCACCATGTTGACCAGGCTGTTCTCAAACTCCTGACCTCAAGTGATCCACCCACCTCAGCCTCCCAAATCTCTCTGTTGTATTTAGATAGATTTTAGAACCCATTAAATTAAGAAACTTAAGAAACTGTTGACCTGACTTTGTTTTTCCTGTGAGATTCACTTGGGCTTAAGGATGCTTTTTGGCTGCTTCTTAAGAAACAGTATTATTAGACTATGGTGCATTGTGGCAAATTTAAGATGTCCTTATGCCAGTAGTTTTAAAATTATTGACCACATTGTCCCTTATTTCTTATCATCTCTCTAAAGTTCAGAACAGTGGTGGTTGCTACAAGGAAGAAGAGAAAGTTGAGCTCTATCTATGTAAATCTTATTTTAATCAAAGCAGGACTGTTACATGAACTAAAAAATAAGAACAATATAGGATATTAGGAGAATTAAGATAGGCTTTTTTGGGTTAGAGCTGCTCAATTTTCAACGGGCGTTTGGCAATGTCTGGAGATATTTTTGGTTGTCACCCCCAATAAGGGTGTGACATGCTACTGGCATTTGTGGGTAGAGGCCAGGGATGCTGCTAATCCCACAAAGCATGGGACGGTCTCTACAACAGAGGGTTTCCTGGCCTCAAATGTCAATAGTCTGAGGTTGAGAAACCCTGGTTTAACAGTACAAAACCTCTCCCTATGATTAAAAGCCTCACGCATTATCATTATTTTATTTTCAAAGTCCACTCTAGGAGACCATGAGGAGGGAAGAGATTGTTACTTTGGCACACTGGAACCTCATCTGCCCATCTCCTTCAAAGTCTGGGAGACCTATGAGTATGGAGAGAAAACGACTTTCTGTCAAGTCACGTTTTACGAAATTTGAATTTGTTGCCAACCATCTATTTGGCCACATCAGGTAAAATTGCTTGCTATTTTTCATTTGAAATGTTGCTGATCCTTTAGTGGACTAAAGCTGCCTGGGTATTTTAAAGGACATTTGGGAAGATAATTTTCTAAATGATGAAGTCAAAAGGTGGCAGCCATATCTTTTCAGGAGTGCCCCTGGATTTCATCTGGAAAAGGTAGAAATTTAGATTTGGCTGCTGATTTACTCAAGTCTCTGCTAAGGAAAGATAGCATTTTGCAATTCTTTTGTGCTGGGAATGAAAGCAAATAAAGAGACCAGGAATGGAAGTGGGATGCCCACTTTATCCTGTGGAAGGAGAACTTCAAATTCCTCATTTTGTCTTTATTCTTAGAAAAGTTTTTTTAGATTAAACTGTGTGGAAAATCTTGGGCAATTGTTATAGGCCGAATTTTGTCCCCTCAAAATTCATATGTAGAAATCTTAAACCCCAAGAGGATGTGACCTTATTTGGAACTCAGTTTATTGCAAATGTAATCAGTTAAGTTGTTGGATGAGCCATACTGGAGTAGGGTGGCCCCTAATCGAATCTGACTGGTGTCCTTCTAAAAAGGCACAATTTAGACACAGAAACTCATAGAGTGAGGACATATGGGAGCATGAAGACGGCCACCTCCAGGCCAAGGAAAAGGGCCTGGGACAGATCCTTCCCTCACAGCTCTCAGAAGGAATCAACCCTGCCAACACCTTGACCTCGGACTTCTAGCCTGCGGAACTGTGAGAAAATAGATTCCTGTTTTATAAGGCACTCAGGGTTTAGTGCTTTGTGACAGCAGCCCTAGCAAACTCACACAGGCGCCCGTGTCTCTTGGTCCAGTCCTTGGTGAATGTTCTTTGGATTCTCATAACATCTGGGTTAACTGGAGCTGTGTTTTTCAAACTTTAATGTGCGTGTGAATCTCCCAGGGATCTTGCTGAAATGCAAATTCCAATAGAGTAGGTGAGACCTGAGATTCTGTATTTCTGTTTTTGTTTTTGTTTTTTTTGACAAAGTCTTGCTCTGTCACCCAGGCTGGAGTGCAGTGGCATGATCTCGGCTCACTGCAACCTCTGCTTCCTGGGTTCAAGCGATTCTCCTGCCTCAGCCTCCCAAGTAGCTGGGATTACAGGCACGCGCCACCATGCCTGGCTAAGTTTTGTGTTTTTAGTAGAGACGGGGTTTTGCCATGCTGGCCAGGCTGGTCTCGAACTCCTGAACTCAGGTGATCTGCCCGCCTCGGCCTCCCAAAGTGCTGGGATTACAGGCGCAAGCCACCGCACCCGGCCAGATTCTGCATTTCTGGTGAGCTCCTGGGTGATGCCAATGCTACTGGTTCATAGACCACGCTGTGAGTAGCATGATCACAGCACTCTTGAGTAGCAAGGGGCTTCTCGATTCTGGCTTCACGTTAGAATCACTCACTGAGAATAACTTTGCAATGTAATATATTGGAATCTCTGTGGGCAGGACCTGGGCATTAATATATTTCAGAAACTCTCCAGTGATTCTAATCTCCAGCTAGGTTTGAGAACCACGGAGCTAGGCGTGACCCATTTGAGATTCATATTTCATCATTGGGCTACTGACTTGAGGAAATCAGAAATGTGGAACAACAGAGCATATCCCAGTGTTAAACTTCTGGGAGAAAATATTTGAAATGATGACCCTTTTCCCAAGTTTGTATGTTTGTTTAAAACAGTTCAGCATGATCAACAGCTCCTTCCTCATTAGAAGCTGGGAAACCATCAGAAGAAGCTCTAGCCTCCAGGGCTGAGGCATTCTACACCATGTGCCCACTGGGCACCCATTCTACAAGGAAGAAGAGAAAGTTGGACCCTCCTCCCCTTCCTCCGTGCCTTGGATCCTCCTCCCCTTCAGGGAGTGCCGACCTACCAGGAAAACGCCATTTAACAAGGCTTACACAAACTATAGCCCCTCTGAAGACAGTTTCCAGGCTTCTTTTTCCTTCTTGCCTTGGGGAAACTGGCTGCAGCCTCTCATCCTCACAACATACCTGTCTGTCTTCCCCTGGGTCTTCTCTTCAGATAGTCTTCTGGTTTTTCCTTTGGCCCCTACCTCTGATTAACATCTTTGGTTCTGCTCTTTGATTTACCTCCTGCTGTGGCTGGCCTCCATAACCCTAGTCCCTTCTCAGCTCAGCCCCAGAGAGCCCAGCCCACAGCAGAGGCCTGGGTTTCTAACCCTAAAAGTCAGGGAAGGAAAGAAAAATCTATTCATTCATCTATCCATCCATTCACCCATCCATCTGCTCATCCATTCACTCATCTGTCCATCTGTCCACCTACCCATGTACCAATTCATCCTCTCATTCACTCATCCTTCCATCCATCTACACATCCATCTACCCATGCCTTCAACACATATGTCTACTATGTTAGATGCTTGGGAATTAAATAATGGGCATGACAGCCCCAGTCCCTTTACTCTCTGCAAACCCAAAGCCTATCGTAAGGATGGCTATTGAACATTACATATGGGATGAGAATTACAAAGGAGGAGAGTAGGCTGATATGAGAGTTTGTAAAAGAGAATCTAAATTCTCTCTGAAAGGGTGATGGAGGCTACCAAAGGAGGGGAGTTTTAAGCTGAGACAGAAAGAACAACTGGAAGTTGCTCATCAGCTGGTGTGACAAGAATAAAGGGACAACAGGAAAGAAAAGGCATAGCATCAGGAAAGAACTTGGTGTTTTCTGAAAAACTGAAAAACAGATATGATTGGAGCAGAGAGTAGGGGTAGGGAGTAGTCAGAGGAGGTGCTGGTGATGCTGGCAGAAGCCAGGTGGGGTACACCCAGCAGTTGGAGCTTCATCCCAAATATCTATGAATGCGACTCTAGTTCCTTGACTCTTGAAATTCTTTTTTCTTTTTCTTTTTCTTTTTTTGTTCCTTTTTAGTGCTTTCTAAGGCAGTTCCCTGGCTCCCAACTCCTGAAATACTTGAGGGTTTTATTTTCCTTTGCTAGGTTCAATTTGAGGATATTGGATCTATTGAATATATACTTGAGGATGTATTCTGAGCACCCATGCCATGCTGTGCTCAGCACTGCCCTACAGTGCAACTGGGGGAAGTGGTAGAAAAGAGAAAAAAGGCCTAGGGTCTACTTTTGAAGAGCTTACGGTTGCATGGAGACAAGAGTGTCTAGTGTAGGATGATGGAACAAAGTCGTGCTGCAGATGGGATGCATGACAGGAGGGTGGAAAAAATTTCAATAAATACTCATCTACCCAGCCAGCCAGCTGTATAATAAAATCAATTTTATTTTATAAATATAGTTTATTATATAAATATAAATATATATAGTATAATATATTAATTATAAATGAAATATATATTATAAATATAAATGAAATATATAATATACAAATGATAAATATATTATATTATAAATATAAATGAATATATAATAAATATATATGAACTATATATTATATATAATAAATATAAATGACAAACACTTAGCTATAAAAAACATTCCCAAATGGAATCTGAGTATTTTGCTGAATCTGGGGCTTCGATTTGGGGAGGAGCATCGGTTCTTCTATGAGTGCTCAACAGAGTGTCCTTGGGTCCTTTTGCTCATGGTCCATACAATACTTTGCCCCAAATCATATAGGCCCAAAGAGGCAACCCAAGCTTCAGCCCCCAGGGCTGAGGTGTCCTATGCCATGTGCCCACTGGGCACTCATCCCACCCCCAGCTGCTTCCTCTTGGCCTTGGTCCCTCCTTCCCTTCAGCGAGTGCTGATGTGCCAGGATAGAAACACCTGGCCCGCCAGAGCCCACCAGCTCACCATTGCTCCATTTCAGTTGGCCTTTTTACTTGGAAATCCCTTACCTCTTGAATGTTCAGTTTTACCAGGACAAAAAATAGATAACAGCTTCTGTAGAAAACTAAACAATGGTGGCGAATGAGGGTTTAGCATCGGGGACCTTCAGTCCAAGATGAAGGAAGCATTAGGACTAAATTACAGTGGAGGTCTAAACTTTGCTTTTATATATTCTTCTCCTGTCGGGGCCCTATACAGTAGAGGCATTATTTTGTTTTTCCTTCCATAAAATTTTAGCGTGCAAATTTAGACGGCCTTACAGGGGCACGACTACAGCATTGAAGGGGTTTAACGTCGCACAATCTGTCTAAGCAGTGAGAACTGTGAGGCCGATTATTTAACTACATTTCCTGTAAGGCTTTTTTCTTAGTGGGATGACTCAGTCCCACATAAATCCACAGTAGGGGGACCTCACTTGGGACAATTATGTTGAATCATGTGCCTTCCCCAAACAATTTACTCTGTGGGGAAGTCCCCAACTTGTGCCTGCCATTCTTTCACAGAAGCCTTATTTTATTTTATTTGCCTCAGTGGGAGGGGAAATGGATGTTATCACTGTTGTGCCCAGAAAGAGCAATATAGGCTAGATCCGTGCGCTTTATAAACATCACTTGAAGCGGGAGAGGGGATGCTTTTTTCTTTTTTAGAAGACTGCTTGGAGTGTGTGTATTGATACTTAGTTGTTACAAAGTAAAAGTAAACTGGGAAGAAGTAACTCAAGGAGAATTAAGTGAGGGTGAGGCTTCTGTTGGGAGTGGGTGTAGAAGCGACAGGACGGAGGGGAGGCGGGTAAAGGCTGCTGTCAAGATTAAGCCTTCGATGTACAACACAGTACCAATCACTGAATACCTCGTACCAGGGATTCACTGATGTACATGCAACACTCATTTAATTTGCCTAATTACAAGTTGTTCACACCCACACCATAGGGCTTTGTTACAAATGACTCGCCTGCTCAATCCACTGAGTGGAGGGGTGAAAGCCCACTCTGGAGTGGTTTGTGGGGGAAACTTGCATATGGCATTTCCCCCACCAAATTATTAACTGGCTCCTGGGGAGGCTCTGGTTTCTGAGGTTCTGCTTAATTGCTATTCATGTCAAGGTTAAACATCTGCCCCTGGTAAGCAGAGGTACCTGCTAACCCATCTGCCTCACTGCTGTCAGCATCGTGTTTACGTTCACAGCTAGGGAGTTCATGTCAACACATCCCTTCCATGAAAACAACAGAGAATATTCCTTTGACACTGTTGATGCTGACTGCCAAAGGTCGTGTGGGTAGAATGTAAACAAGGAGAGGAGGAGGCTGGGGGTGCTCCACTCAGCATCAGGCTGTGGGGCGTTTCACTGGGAAGGAAACACGGCTCCCAGCCATGGAATGAGATGGATCCCTTTACTTCCCTCCTTGTCAAGGGTGCAACATTGCTGCCCAGGGTTAAAACATATATTCTCAACTCATCTACCAAGCAAGTCCCGAAATTTGCGAAGCGCTCTGGGTTCTTGGGAAATGAGATCATTTTTTTTTTCCCCCAAGCAACAATCCTATCAGATCAAAAGATTCCGTTTTGGGATATTAAACTAAGGTTTGTTTTATTACTTTTTACAGCTAATTTCTTGGCCAGTTTTCATTTTAAGTGTACCAACATCATTTCTTTTAAAGACCAAGCTTGTAAGGCAAGAATAATTTCTGTTAAACAGACTGTGGTCATGGCCGCCAATGCTGTAGGGATCTGGATGTCAATGATTTCCACGTGACCTTCAGGTTCATTTCAGATAACCCTAGGTCCTTCAGCACCTCATATGCAACTTACCTGAATGGGACAGTTAAGCCAGTTAGGTTAATGAGCAGCCCCACATCTTGGCCTCTTCTATTTTTCTCCAAGGCTAATCAATACACATTGCACATGCTGAGCTATCTTTGCAATTCAAAAACCACATTCCATTTAGCTTACTAGGGAGAGACTGATTTCAACAGCAAGAAGAGATGGAAAGAAAAAACTTAACCTAAAAATATACTTTCAAAATAAATCAAGAAATGATTTAGAACAGGGGCTGCTAAAGTGCAGCACACAGACCAAATCCAGTCTGCTGCCTGCTTTTGGAAATAATGTCTTATTGGAATATTGACATGCTCATTCACTCACCGACTATCTGCTATGGACTGAATTGTGTCCCTCAAAATGCATATGTTGAAGCCTTAACTCCCAATGTGACTGTATTTGGAGATAGAACTTTCAGGAAGTATTAAGGTTATACGAGTTCCTGAGGGTGGGGTCTTAATTTGATAGGATTGGTGGCCTTATAGGAGAAGGAAGAGATAGGGGCCTCTCTATGTGTGCATTGAGGAAAGGCCATGAGAGCGCTAAGCAGGAAGGGGACAGTCTGCAAGCCAGGAAGAGGACCGTTACCAGAACCTGACCCTGCTGGCACTTTGATCTCGGAGTTACAACCTCCAGAACTGTGAGAAAATAAATTTCTCTTGTTTAAACCACCCAGTCTGTGGTGTTTTGTTACGGCAGCCTGAGCCGACTAAGACATTGTCTGTGGCCTCTCTTGGGCTATGGCAGATTTGAGCAGTTGGATAGAAACTGTCACACACAAAACCAGAAATATTTACTATCTTGCCTTTTACAGCAAAAGTTTGTTGATGCCTCATAAAGAACTCCAGCCTCCAAAACCATATATAGAGAATAAGACTCTTATTTAAAGAGGGGAGAAAAGCCCTCAAGACATATTAGAAGCAGGTAGTGAGAGGTGACAGCGTGCTGGCAGTCCTCATAGCCCTCGCTCGCTCTTGGCGCCTCCTCTGCCTGGGCTCCCACTTTGGCGGCACTTGAGGAGTGCCAGCTGGCTTCACCCAGTGGATCCTGCACCGGGGCCACAGGTGGAGCTGCTTGCCAGTCCCACGCCATGCGCCCGCACTCCTCAGCCCTTGGGTGGTTGATAGGACTGGGCGCCGTGGAGCAGGGGGCAGCGCTCGTAGGGGAGGCTCGGGCCGCACAGGAGCCCACGGAGCAGGGGGGAGGCTCAGGCATGGCGGGCTGCGGGTCCTGAGCCCTGCCCCGCCAGAAGGCAGCTAAGGCCTGGTGAGAAATTGAGCACAGCAGCTGCTGGCCCAGGTGCTAAGCCCCTCACTGCCAGGGGCCGGCGGGGCAGGCCGGTGGCGCCGAGTGGGGGGCCTGCCGAGCCCACGCCCACCCGGAACTCGCGCTGGCCCGCAAGCACCACGCGCAGTCCTGGTTCCCACCCACGCCTCTCTCTCCAGACCTCCCTGGAGCAAGCTGAGGGAGCCAGCTCCAGCCTTGGCCAGCCCAGAGAGGGGCTCCCACAGTGCAGCGGCAGGCTGAAGGGCTCATCAAGTGCCACCAAAGTGGGAGCCCAGGCAGAGGAGGCACCAAGAGTGAGAGAGGCTGTGAGGGCTGCCAGCATGCTGTCACCTCTCAGTTTCAGGTGATTCTCCTGCCTCAGCCTCCCAAGTAACTGGGATTACAAGTGCACACCACCACGTCCAGCTAATTTTTGTGTTTTTAGTAGAGATAGGTTTTCACCATGTTGGCCAGGATTGTCTCAATCTCCTGACCTCGTGTTCCACCCGCCTCCGACTCCAAAAGTGCTGGGATTGCAGGCATGAGCCACCACGCCCAGCCTTTTTTTTTTTTTTTTAAATGTAGTTCAGTTTCCTTAAAATGACCATTTTCCAAGAGAAACAACTGGTGTAGAGAGGAGGAAAACTTGTTTGTGGCCAAACACAAACTAAAGTCAGAGCTACAACCAGAGGATCCCATCTCCTGTGCTTTATGAGGGCTTCAGAATTAGGCTCTTTGTGGTCACTTTGTTCCTTGAAAAGTTCAAGCTATAGACAACATTTGACACATTTATCACAGATCATAGAAACTCTCTTAACTGAGAGATCAGGACCAATATTGGTTACTTAATCAAATAAGTCATTTAAAGTAGAAAAATATTTTTTAAAAGGTTCTTAGTTTATACGTTTTATTTCAGTGTAAAATTACAAATGGACATTGACAATTTAACTTTACTATGGATAGTCAAGACTTTTTGAAAATGGGTCCTCTGGTTAGAATCTCTCAACATCTTTCTTACATTAATTATAGCCACAATCCTTTTGCACAGTTTCCAGCTTTCTTTCCTCAAAGTGGAGTAAGAAATTAATATGTATGCAAAGCAATCTGAATAAGTGAGTTCTTCCAAGCTCTGATGATTTCCCCTGATCTACCATACTTGTCTTACCCACTCATTTGACAGCAATTTTTTTAGCAAACTTATTTTTATTGTCTTCATAGAAACCACATCTTTACTTTCACATTCATATTTCATGGCTCTATATAATATTTATTTAAATGATGTAATTACAGTAGCAACTACACTGGTATGAAATAGGTCTGGGAACCAATCAAGTTAACTGTTGGTAAGTATTCAACTCAACTGGTGCGAGGGGATGTATGAGGTTATATTTGAGAGAAACCTACTACCTGGGAGTGTTCAGTGAGGTTAGTGTTTATGATTTACAAGAGGGAATGGAGAATCTTGCATAATTCTATATATTATTCAAACGGAGGTCAACAACCATTGTACAGCATTGCTTAAGAAGAAAAATGTCATGCAGAGGGAAGAAAATCCCTTCCCAGCATGCGACAGCTAAAATGGTCATATAAGAGAATAATGACGACTTATGGTCAGTCACTCCATAAATGGTCCATTAGGATAGACACTTCATAAATAATTTGAAGCCTTTCCTCTGGGTCCCAGACTAGCCGTGCACTGCACACTTCCAATGGATAATGTACAAACTTACTCAAACTCAACCTGCTCCAAATGGCACGTCTTATTCTCTTGCCCCAAACTTGTTTGTCCTAAGGTGTTCTCCACTGAAGTGACTGACACCATCATCCACCTAGGATCCATGCCAGAAAGCCAAGCAGCATCCAGGAGGCTGCTCTCTTCAGCATCCCTTATATTCAACTGGACATCAAGCCATGTCCATTTGCACTTTACACTTCTAATTTGTCTTCTCCCTATGCCCACTGCTTTGGCCTATACATTTATTTTTCAATGCTGTCTCCACTGTCTCAATTCTATCTTCCACATGTCTGCCAGTGTGATCTTTCCAAACTGTACTTCTGATGATCTCACTCCCCTGAATAAATCTTTCAAAGGATCCCTATTGCCATCAGCACAATATTCATTCAGACTCTTTAGCCTGACATTCTCAATGTAGCCTCTGCCAACATTTCAAACCACATGTCTAAACACATGCACCTAGTTCACTCCACAACCATAGTGAACTAGAACGTTCCCCCAAACACATCAGGCGATTTCACTCCTTTGCTTGTTTTGTTTCCACTGTCTGTATGTAGCACCTTTCCTCATCATGTTTCCACTGTCTGTATGTAGCACCTTTCCTCATCAAGTACCCTTGTCTATTATGACAGCTCACAGGCCATTAATTCTGTGTAAGTGGTCTCTGAGCCTCTCCTATGCATCCCTTAAAATGCTATTAAAACTATGTATTGAATCTAGTTATGATTGCTGGTTATCTATCTATCTATCTACCTATCTATCTATCTATCTATATCTATCTATCATTTAGAGATAGGGTCTTAATCTGTCACTCAGGCTAGAGTACAGTGACACGACTATAGCTCACTGCAGCCCTGAACTCCTGGGTTCAACTGGTCCTCCCACCTCAGCCTCTTGAGCAGCTAGGGCTACAGGTGCATACCAACATGCTGGCAAACTTAATTTTTTTTGTTTGTTTGTTTGTTTTTGTTTTTTTGTAGAGACAGGTTCTCGCTGTGTTGCCAAGGCTGGTTGCAAACTCCTGGGCTCAAAGCATCTTCCTGCCTCAGCCTCCCAAAGTGTTGGGATTGCAGGCATGAGCCACTGCACCTGGCCTCATCTGTCTTTTCTGTTAGATTTATGTTTCTTAAAGACAGATTGTATTTTGTTCTCCTCTATATCTCTTGTATGAGTATAAAGCCCAAAACATGTTGAGCTCAATAACTATTTGTTAGATGAATGAATGAATTAATGAATGAATGAATGAATGGGCAAAAGTCACAAAAAGAGTTTGCACTATGCCTTACCCACTGGCTTACTCTATTTACTAGTGAAGTGATTCACAACTGAGCAATTTAATTAAAGGGGAATTGGCTTCAAAGTAGTGAAGTTTTTAATGTTTCTTAAAAGGTAGAAGGAAAAAAGCATAGCTACAAGAGATTTTACCTGGGCCTTAAGCAAAAGCATCTAAATTATTACCATATACTGATAAAATAATGTTGTCATTTTACAATGAGAAGTTTGAGGATTCTGTAAGATAACAAATGTAAGCCACAGCAACACATAATAGAGCCTATTGTCAGACAAAGACACTGTCAAAGGGTAGCTATCGTTGTGGTTATTATTATCTCTTTTGAATTAGTAAAATGATTCTGTTATTCTACTTTTATAATTGTTATTTTAAAGCCTTTATTTCAAGACTTAATACCTTGAGACATAAACACCAGGTGTGACAAAAATGAACCTTTGGTTTATCTTCTTGTAGAATTTATTGAAATGGCATTATTTAAGAGAACACTACTAGTAATTACATAGCTAGTAATTTAAATGCCAACTTGGCAATGTTTGAAAATGATTTGGAAAATGGAACCACAATGCAACTGTGACCAAAGGTTGTCATCTAGTTATTTTCAAACTTTAATGTGCATAGGAATCATATGATCTTATTAAAATGCAGATTCTGAGGTCTGGTATGGGGTCTGAGATCCTGCATTTTATTTATTTATTTATTTATTTATTTGAGCCAGAGTTTTTCTCTTTCCCCTAGGCTGGAGTGCAGTGGTGCGATCTCGGCTCACTACAACCTCCACCTCCCAGTTCAAGTGATTCTCCTGCCTCAGCCTCCCAAGTAGCTGAGATTACAGGTGTCTGCCACCACACTTGGCTAATTTTTTTGTATTTGTAGTAGAGATGGGGTTTCACCATGTTGGCCAGGCTGGTCTCAAACACCTAACCTCAAGCAGTCCGCCTACCTCGGTCTCCGGAAGTGATTACAGGTGTGAGCCACCAGGCCAGCCCTCTGCATTTTAATAAGATCCCATGTGATGCTGATGCTGCTGGCCCATTGACCAGATTTCAGTGGGAGCAGTGTATCACAATCCTGATTAATGGTAAGAATCTCTTAGGATGCTTATTAGGAACATAGATTCCTGGACTCTCCCAAGTGTAAACACCTCACTACCCTGACCCTCCACCACACACACACACACACACACACACACACACACACACACACACACAGACACACCTGTGTTCATGGAACAGAACTCTGGGGACTTGGAAGGTTACTAATGTCTACAGGTTGAGTATTCCCTATCAGAAATGCTTGGGACCAGAAGTGTTTCAGATTTTGGAATTTTTAGGACTTTGGATTTTTTCAAATTTTGGAATATTTGCATTATACTTACTGGCTGAACATACCAAAGCCACAAATTTGAAATTCAAAATGCTCCAATAAGCATTTCTTTTGAACATCATGTTGGTGCTCAAAAAGGTTTGGATTTTGGAGCATTTCAAACTTGAATTTGGGATGTTCATCTTGTAATATATAAATATGTAGCAGACACATAGATACATTTCCTATGGAAACTCACTGATATTCACTGTGAATTACTAAATTTCTTTTTTTTTTTCTTTAGAAAGCAAGGTCTCACTCTGTCACCCAGGCTAGAGTGCAGTGGCAAGATGATAGCTCACCGTAACCTCGAACTCGTAAGCTCAAGCAATCCTCCTACCTTGGCCTTCCAAAGTGCTGGGATTACAAGTGTGTGCCCCTGTACTTGGCCTGAATTCCTCAGTTTCTAAGAAATTACCCAGAGGCTCCTTACAGACTTCAGGTATTTTAATAAAATACCCAACAAAAGTCCTTGGACAATTTCTGCTTTTCATCGTTTAGTTCTATCCTTGTTAGCATTGTGACATTCCTAATTATTCGATGAAGTAACATATTTTTCCAGATTTTGAAGTTTTCTAGATAAATGTCAGGTTAAAATTCTATTTCAGAAACGTTGTAAGTTATCATCTTCTTAAATTTTCTTCTATTTGTCCCAAACATTTAGCTTGCATTGGAAGATGGGATCTGATCTAATATGATTATTGTTTTGGTTCTCAGAATAATTTCACTTAGGAAAAAAACCTCTCTTCTCCTTTCTAATTGTGTACCCAAGTTGATGGACTCCTTCTTTTACCAATGATGATGATGAATACTTATTCAACACTTACTAGATGCCAGACACTTTTCAAGTACTTTATATCAATCAATCCTTACCACAAGTCGATGTGAGAAGTGGCATAATTATCCCCATTTTACAGATGAGGAAACTGAAGCGCAGGGAAGTAAGTACTTTGCCTAAGATCACACAGCTCGTGAACAAGGAGCCAGAATCTCATTTCAAACCATCTGATTCTGCAGTCTAACCTCTTGACTATTACAATCTACCATCATCATAAATATTTGAGACAAGATTTCTGGTTTCCAATACCCCTTTATTTCATTACCGTCTCTAAGTACCTACTGATATTCCAGCCTTTATTACCTTTTTGTTTGTTTGTTTGCTTGAGACAGGGTCTCGCTCTGTTGCCCAGGCTGGAGTGCAGTGGTGTGATCATGGCTCACTGCAGCCTCAACTTCCTGGGTTCAAGAAATCCTCCCACCTCAGCCTCCTGAGTAGCTGGGACCACAGATGTGCACCACCACACCCAGCTATTTTTAAATATTATTATTTTTTGTAAAGGTGAAGTCTCACTATGTTGTCCAGGATGTTCTTGAACTCCTGGGCTCAAGCAATCCTCCTGCCTCAGCCTCCTAAAATGTTGGGATTACAGACAGTATCCAGTAAGCCCAGCCCCTTCTTGCCTTTAATATAGTAATCAGTATGAAATTGAGCAGAACAACCATTTACAATTATGTATGTGTGGGTGCATGACTGCAGGAGATATCATTCTAATTAATAATCCTCCTAGATCTATGTAGTTATTACAGTTTTCTAGAAGATGGTAGTAAAATGTCTTGAGGAAAGACATAATCTGCATAGCTATCAGTGGGGAATGAATTTTGGTATCTCTAATTATATGGGCACGGTAGATTGGAAAACATGGCCAGAATATTTTTGTAGCTACCCCAATAAAGAGATAGAATCTATTTCTCCACTTCTTGAATCTGTGTTAGCTTGTGACTTGGTTTGACCAAGAATGTGGTAGAAGTGACATTCTCTAATTTGAGGGGTATAGGTTTCAAATGGCCTTGCAGCTTCTGCTTTTGCGGCTGAAGCTCTGGAACTCTTCTACTCTTCTATGAAGAAGTCCAGTCCAACCTGAAGGAGAATGGAAGGGTCCCAGCTGACACGTCCAGGCGATTGTCAGCCATGGAGAGAATGGCCCTCCATCCTGTCATAGCTAAGCTTAGCCCAAGTTGGCTCACCAGGTGAATGCAGCTGAACGGGTGAGCTCAGATGAACCCTGCAGGATAACTTGCCAGGCAACCTACAGAATCAGGGGAATTAATAAATCACCTCAAATGAAGGGAATTTCAAGCTGTGAAATTTTGGAGTTGGTTGCTAGGCAGCAATACAAACATGATGCAGTTGTTTAAAAGATAAATAAAATCAAAGGCAATATAACTATATTTCTAGTTAATGATATTCAGAGATTTGTTCAATATAATAAGGCTTTTTGATTCAATAAAATAATTTTGTGTAAAAAGCCTGTGACCCAACTGGAGATTGAAGGGGACACATTACTTGTAGTGGTTTCCACAATTACATATTTTCATAACTAGAGATAAAAAAAGAAGGCTGTTAACTAAATGCATTGCTACAAATTCTGAGTTGTTATCGATTTTATAATCTGAGATTTGCGGCCACTGGGTAGAAAAAATTTTAAGCGTCTACATTTTTAACAGTAAATTTGACAGTGTGTTAAAAATTATATAAATCCCCTCTTTTAGTAAGGATAATACAAAATCAGAAATACAAATCTCCATTTAAGAAGGAATTCAACTTCTAATTAAAGGAAGACTGTAAACTAATCTCCATGGATCTAAGATCACTTTGTTTTTATTTTTTTTTTCAGTTATTATGTTGTAAATTCCTTCTCTGTGTTGGCAAGAAACTTGTCAAATTTCTACAGAACTTGTCTTAAGCCACTTAAATTGTAGACCTTTATATTTTTATTGCTGTCAAAAGTTTGTAAAATATGTTTCAGATAATTATGGAAAATCATAAAACCTGCCTGTGGTAGGAAACAGTAATAGTTCACAAATTATACTTACCGTTAATCAGTTCAGACATAACTGAACTGCAAATGAACTTACTTTTATTTTTTTCTGCCTCAAGCAAGCCCCATGTTCTCCAATACATTGTGAACTCATTGGAAACAACAGGCTGCCTTTTGTCTTTTCTCTGCAGTGGTGACAAATATAAGAGCTTCTGACGGTTTCAAAATACTACAAATAACACAGAGCATTGTTTATTACTCTAAGAGCGCTGTAATAAAACACCATCTGCAAACAGACTAATACCTGCATGACATTACCACACATGATGCCTTATATTGAATCATAATGTTCTAACCATTATAACAACTGTTAGTGGCCCCACTGAAGAGAAAAGAAGACTGTTGCAATGTTCACAAGTCTCCTATCCCCTTGATGGAAATTTCAAAAGCAAATGGTTATTTATTATTTTGTGTGCTTTAGGTCCCATTGCAAAGTGTTAGCGACTGGAATATGTTTTCTTGAAATCACAATTTTTAAAAAAGTAACCACTCATAAGCAATTGATTATTTTTTCTAGCTTCTATTACTGATATTTGCTAGGAAGAATCGACAATCTATCAAAACTTAATGGTCGTGCGTTAAATTTCTTTTGTTATCTTCCAGGAGCCTATTCATGATAAATCTTTTGTTGGGATATACATCCTTTTTTTTTGAGATGGAGTCTCGCTCTGTCACCCAGGCTGGCTGGAGTGCAGTGGCACGATCTCGGCTCACTGCAATCTCCGTCTCCTGGGTTCAAGAGATTCTTCTGCCTCAGCATCCCGAGTAGCTGGGACTACAGGTGCCCGCCACCATGCCCGGCTAATTTTTGTATTTTTAGTACAGACGGGGTTTCACCATATTGGCCAGTGTGGGCTCGAACTCCTGACGTCGTGATTCGCCCACCTAGGCCTTCCAAAGTGCTGGGATTACAGACATGGGCCACCATGCCCGGCCTACGTCCAATTTTTTTTTTTTTTAAATAACATAGATGTAAATATTTTACTTGTCAGTCGAATGGGCATATAAGATTTTGTGACACCTCTGTTAGAATTGTGCATTAATATGGTCCACGTATTCATCTATGAAAGGAACTTTACCACCTGCTAAAAAAAAAAAAGCATTGAATAATTCTAATGAGTGAGTTAGTCTTAAACATTGCCTGGAATTTTAAAGACCTTTTCAACCCAGCTGAATTTATCATTTGATTTTTCTTAAGATTGGTAATTAATATTTTCTGCTGGTCATTTTTCTCTGCTCAGTTTTCGTTGAGAAACTGTCAATGAAAGTGTCACAGTTTTCCCGTAGAAATGTAGATTTCCATGCCAGATGGAGTCACACTTCTCCTTAACATCTAGATAAAACAGGCTCAGCCACCCTTCCATCTATTTTCATGTCCTCCATGAATTCTGATGACTTCCCCATAATGTCTGTAATTCTGGGGAATTATGTATTTATATAAGTGTTTAAAATGTATATCAATTTTTACATTTATATTTACATTTTTATGGTTATATTATAACCATAATATATATTTAGAGTTACCCTTGGTTTTCCGAGCTGCTTCTTCTGTGGCTTTAGTTGATTTTGAGGATGCTTTTACTGTCTCAAAACTGCTGTTCTTTTCCTAATTGGCTTCAAACAAGATGTGAAATTCAACTGCTTTCTTTGATTGCCAAAAAAACCTCAAAACCCAAAAACCAAAAAACAAAAGCCCTACTCCCAGAAAGCCCTTGTATGAAGGCTTGACTTGAATGTTAGGAAGAGATCGGGGGCCTTTAAAAGACTGTTGCAGCTTTTAAAAGAATGCAACACATAGCAAACCACTTATTACTTAACTGAAACGAATTTACTACATATTCTTGTACTTTTCTTTAAAATTAAAACATTAATTTCAAAAGACATGAATGCACTTAGTAACATATTCAAAACATGCAAGATCTAAAAAAGTGAAAATTCTTCCTCCCACCTCTAATCCTCTAGTTACCGTATTCCCCATCCCACAGAAGCAACTACTATTTGAACTAGTTTCTTGTGCATCCAGAGCTATCCTATAAGTATAAAAAATTATGTGAATATATTATGTTTTAAGAAAATAAAAATACTATCCTGCAACTTTCTTCATTAAATGCTAAATCTTCAAGATCGCATATAATCATACAGCACTGCCTAAATGCATGTTATTCATTGTCTTGATGTTTATAATTTATTTAACCAGTCCTATTTCGTGAACATTAAGTTGTTGCCAATCTTCTATCACAATATTGGGATGTGTATTTGCACATATGTATTTGACACTTAAGTCAGTATATCTATAGGATGAATTCTTGGATTAAGAAGTGTTTAAGGACATGCACATTTAAAAGTTTTTGCTAGATATTATAAAATTGTGCTATATAATTTTTAATATAGGTGAGATCGTACTATATAACAATTTTAGTTTCCAAATTTTTTCAATTAACTGATTTTATGTTATCCTTTCCCCATATTATTCAAAATACTTTATATACATTATTTTCAATGACTTCAATATTTTTCTATGAAGATGCCATAAATTAGTTAATTGTTTTCTAGTTGCTAATGTAGTCATTTCTATCTTTTGCTGTCTTAAGTAATCCTGTGATAAACATTTTGGAACAAAAATATTTGTCTACTTTTCTGAGTATTAACTCCTAGAATAGGCTTTGAAAAGAGAAATTATTGAGCCCAAAGCTAAGAATATATTTAAGATTTTTTATTCTTATTCTCAGATTTCTTTCTGGGAAAGTAATTACAATTTTAGATCATTGTCAGTTATGTATTAATAGAATGCCTAGCTCACCATGTACTCACCAGTAGTGCCACACACACATACACACACATACACATACACACACAAACACACACACACACACACACACACACACAATGATTTAGGAGAAAAATAATATTATATTAATTTGAATTTGAATACTTTATAAAACTTGATTTGTAAATGTTTAGGCTTCATTGTTTTATGAATTTCTTCTTTTGTAAATATGTTACATATATATGTATGTTTCAGTTTTATTGTCCTATATTAAAATTATGTATGTGTAGTTTGTATATTAATGTAGAATGTACACATATATTCTGTTTATGAGCTATGAACACTTTTATTACAACTCAGTTGCTGTGTTTTCACTTCTCAGTGTACACAAGATAGGCAGAATTCACTTTCTGTAACAGAAAAACTATTAGCATACTCCTTATTTATATAGAGCTTTTTCTCTTTTTCCAAATTTTAGACTGACTTAAGTATATTATTGTGGGAGCCACGTTTCTCACTGTTGGAGTGAAAATTTACAGATAAGCAAGGGGAAGAGACCAGAACGACCCATAAGGTAATGATTAGAGTTGGAGATATAAACATGAACTCTTATTTAGCTTAATAGAGATGGTTATAAATAGAAACGTATATATGTATGGGTTAGTATGCATACGTGTAGATACATATATAATTTCCTTGTTTTGTCTGTGGAGAGAGCACAGAAGCAACAACACCCCAGTAGCAATGAGCACATCTAACATCCAAATCTTGGTGTCTAATCCCATTTGTCAGTAAAAGCAACCAGGGTTCCTCGGTGAAATGGTTGATTCTAGGACCTAGGTGAACCCAGAGCATCTCATGTGCCAAAAAGTGAGGAAGTGATTACAATAGTCCCCTCTTATTCATGGTGTTGCATCTGAGGTTTCAGCTACCTGCAGTCAACAGTGATTTGAAAACATTAAATGGAAACTTTCAGAAATAAGCAAGTCATAAGGTTTAAATTGCACACCATTCTGAATGATGTGATGAAATCTCCTGCCACCCTGCCTGGGACGTGAATCATCCCTTTGTCCAGAGTATCCATGCTCCAAAATCTACTGGCCTAGTAGTCACCTAGCAGCCATCTCAGTTATCAGTTAGGCTGTTGCAGTATTGCAGCATGCTTGTGTTTTAGTAGCCTTTATTTTATATAATCATGGCCTGAAGCACAAGAGTGATGATGCCAGCAATTCATCTATGCCCAAGAGGAGCCATAAAGTGCTTCCTTTAAATGAAAAGGGGAAAGTTATCAACCTAACAAAGAAAAAAACCATATGTTCAGGTTGCTAAATTATCTGGTAAAAATGAATCTTCTATCTGTGAAATTGTGAAGAAGAAAAAAGAAATTCATGCTAATTTTGCTGTCTTCAAACTACAAAAGTTATAGTCATAGTGAATGATTTTTAAAACTGCTTAGTATAATGAAAAAGGCATTAAATTTGTGAGTGGAAGACATGAAGAGAAATGTGTTTCGATCAATGGCAATCAGGTTCCATAGTATATGAGGAATCAGGTTCCGTAGTATATGAGGTTTCAGGTGATCACTGGGGAGCTTGGAAGTATCCCCCGTGGATAAGGTGGGGCTTTTGTTTTGCCGTAAAACAAAAGAAAGAAGTTTTTTTACCCCTTTATAGAAAGAGGCTAAAAAAGTAAACTTGGCCGGACACGGTGGTTCACGCCTGTAATCCCAGCACTTTGGGAGGCCGAAGTGGGCGGATCACGAGGTCAGGAGATCGAGATCATCCTGGCTAACATGGTGAAACCCCGTCTCTACTAAAAATACAAAAAATCAGCCAGGCATGGTGGCTGGTGCCTGTAGTCCCAGCTACTCAGGAGGCTGAGGCAGGAGAATGGCGTGAACCCGGGAGGCGGAGCTTGCAGTGGGCCGAGATCGCACCACTGCACTGCAGCCTGGGCGACAGAGCAAGACTCCGTCTCAAAAAAAAAAAAAAAAGTAAACTTGTAGGGGAAAAACTTAAAAAACACTATCTCAGCCTGGTGATCAAGGTCAACATCAATAGTGATAAGTTATGTTGACAGCATGTCAACATATGCATTTGATATGATGTGACAAGAATGGCACTTTATCTGTGGTCTTCCTTCCCAAACCCATAACTCCAGTCCAATCATGAAACATACATTAGACAAATTGCAAAAGAGGCACATTCTGCAAAATACCTACCAGTACTCTCAAAACTATCAAGATCATCAAAAACAGGGAAAGTTGGCCAGGCACAGTGGCTCTGCCTGTAATCCTAGCACTTTGGGAGGCCAAAGTGGGCGCATCATGAGGTCAGAAGATTGAGACCGTCCTGGCCAATATGGTGAAACCCTGTCTCTACTAAAAATACAAAAATTAGCTGAGCGTAGTGGCGCACGCCTGTAGTCCCAGCTACTCCGGAGGCTGAGGCAGGAGAATGGCGTGAACCGGGGAGGCAGAGCTTGCAGATCGTGGCACTGCACTCCAGCCTGGCGACAGAGCGAGACTTCATCTCAAAGGAAAAAAAAAACGAAAAAAAAACAAAACAGGGAAAGTCTGATAAACAGTCACAGCCAAAAGGAGCTTAAGGAGACATGATGGCTAAATGTAACATGGTATACTGGATGGGATCTTGGAACAGAAAAAGGATGTTAGGTTAAAACTAAGGAAATCTGAATACAGTATGGACTTTTAGTTTATAATAATGGCTCAATATTGGTTCATTAATTATCAGAAGTGTGCCATATTAGGATATGAGTAATAGAGAAAAGTGGGTGTCTTTAGGGTATATGGGAATTCTCCATATTATCTTTGTAATTTTTCAATGAATCTGAAACTTCCAAAAAATAAAATTTATTCTAAAAAGTGTATTATGAGGTATTTAAGAGATATACAAACAAGGTGTGATGGTTAATATCGAGTGTCAACTTGACTGGATTGAAGGATGCAAAGTATTGTCCCTGGGTGTGTCTGTGAGGGTGTTACCAGAGGAGATTAACATTTGAGTCAGTGGACTGGGAGAGGAAGACCCACCCTTAATCTGGGTGGGTACCACCTAATCAGCTGCCAGCAGGGCCAGAATAAAAGCAGGCAGAAGAACATGGAAAGACTAGATTGGTTTAGTCTTCCGGCCTACATCTTTCCAAGTTCTACAACTTTGGGACTCTTGGAGCTTCCACCACAGACTGAAGGCTGCACTGTCAGCTTCTCTACTTTTGAGGTTTTGGGACTCTGGCTTCCTTGTTCCTCAGCTTGCAGATGGCCTATTGTGGGACCTCACCTTGTCATCATGTGAGTCAATACTCCGTAATAAACTCACCTATGTATATAAATATATCCTATTAGTTCTGTCCCTCTAGACAATCCTGACTAATACACAAGGTTAAAAAGTAAAATGAACACCATGTGTCCACTCCTCAGCTTAGAAAGTGATGCTTACCGATAGAGTTGAAGTCCTTTGCATACCCCTCTATCAGTTATACTCTCACCTCCCTTTTAGACGTAACTACTATCCTGAATTTGGAATTTATTATTCCCATGAACTTACTGATATTTTTATGATATGTTGTTTTGATGTTTTTAAATTTCATATCAATTGCATCTTATTACATCTGCTTTGAAAAATGTTTGATTCACTATTATGCTTATAAGAGTCATACTAGTTTATGTAGTTCTAATTCATTTATTTTCTCTGCTACCAAGTCTTCCATTATATGAATATACTCAAATATATTGATCCCTCTGATGGACCTGTAGGGTGTTCTGTCATTCCTGTAGTTGAAGTCCTTTTATTTGCCTTTGTCTGCCCAGACAGGGGTTTCTCACTGGCTAACTCATTCCACACAACACTCTGCATCTTAGTCTGGCTGCCTGACTCCTCCGCCCCTTCCACTTCCCTCCTTATCCCCTTCCCCTCAGATTGGCCTCTAGAGCTCTGAAGTCTTCTCTTCTCATGCACAGATGCTCAGCTTTCTTGTCACTTCTCACAAATGCAAGTCCCAACCTACCTCTGCATAGCTACAAACCATTCAAGATTTTAGCTGAACAAAGAGGTCCTCTGCTTCAGCGGTCCCCAACCTTTTTGACACTAGCGACCAGTTTTATGGAAGACAATTTTTTCACGGATGGGGGAGTGGTGGGGATGGCTTGAGAATAAAACTGTTCCACCTCAGATCATCAGGCATTAGATTCTCATAAGGGCCACACAGCCTGGATGCTCACATGTGCAGTTCACAATAGGGTTCACTCTCCTGTGAGAATCTAATGCCATTGTTGATCTGACAGGAGGCGGAGCTCAGGCAGTAATGCTTGCTCACCCATCACTCTCCTCCTGTTGTGTGGCCAGGCTCCTCACAGGCCAGGGACTGGTACTGGTCTGTGGCCCAGGAGTTGGGGACCCCTGACCTACTTCTTCCCTAGCACCTCTCATCCATGCAAAATTATGAAAAAAATTATAGTTTAAAACTTGTTTTGTCCAGATGTGCTTTAAAATAATTAGAGTGAAAAATATCCATAGTCCGTTTACTGAAAGATATCCAGTGCCCTTGGAAATCCAATTGTCCTTGGATAAGCGAGGACAATTTAAATATAATCTTAAATATAGTATTAAATAATCTATGCAAAGCAAATTTTCAATAAATGTAGGCTCTGCAAGGCACAGGGTGAGGGACAGAATTTGGAAAGAATCCACTGGGTGTCAGGGTAAGCTTGTCCTAAGTGAAAAGGAATGCATATAGGTGTTTATGTAACATCATACCCTCGGAGTATATCTATATTCCCCTTCTTTCTCTTTAAAACCATCTCTAAGGATAAAAGAAAAGCTTTTATCTTTGAGGAGAAATATCAAAGATGCAGAAGGAGTTAATTGTGGTCAAAGGCATCTTTTAATGAAGTGGAATCAGAGTTTGGAGATCCATGAAACTAAAGAGAGAGATTTTTGAATACAGGTAGTTGTCCTGGGGCATTTTAGTTGCATTCCAAACTGTAGAGAGTAATACTCCTGGTACTAAGGTACAAAAAATTGTCACATTTAGACTTATATTAAGATATAGTATTTTAAAAAATTACATAAAATCTATGCTGTTCCCCCAAAAAAGAGACAATTTTTAGCTCTTAAGATAGACATCAGTCCAGGGGATCATTGTACAACATGGTGACTATAGTTAATAACAATGCATTGTACACTTGAAAATTGCTAGGAGAGTAAATTTTAAATGTTCTCACTACAAAAAAAAGGATAAGTATGTGAGGTGATGAATATGTTAATTTGCTTAAACCTTTCCACAATGTATACATATATGAAAACTTCATGTTGTACACATGAATATATATAATGTTTATCTGTGAATTTAAAAAAAATCAAAGGTTTTTTTTTAAAGGAGATAAGCCTAATAGAAATGGTATTTTTGTAGTATTAATCTAGCAACTGCATGTCCAATGCATGAGCAGGTGAAGGTGTGGGCGTGTGTTGCGAGGGGTGGTAATGAGAAAAATAAAATTTAAGCTAATACAATAATTCAGCCCCAAAGCTATGAAGGCCTAGATTGAGGTAGTGACAGTGAAAATGAGAAAAATGGAAAAGAGTTTTAGAATGAACTCTTGATATCCCTTGGCCGGACTGATTAGATGATAGGCAAAAAGACAGAGGAGTCAGAGTGGTGTCCTAAGCGCAGCGTTGGGGGCCAGGACAAGGGTGCTGCCATTGCCATAAATGGGAAGGCGCAGACAGGTGGCACATAGAGCCCGATGGTGACACCCACAGGGAACCAGCCCAGGGAGGACCTGAGAGAGAGCACCTGATCTCCAAATGGGAGGCTGAGGCCTATTTCATAGTCGGGAGAGAGCCACTCAAAGGAGCCGGCAGAAGAAAACAAAAACAATGAAGGCAATGGCACCAAAATGGACAAATGGAGGATGTGAAGGGGAAAAAATTCCATTGTCAAATACAGCCAATGTGGGGCTAAGAGGAGGTGCTGGATTATGTTTAGGTAGAACACTTGTGTGTTTCTATATCCCCAGAGACTTTCCTTGTATACCCTGTTTAATTTCTGCAGGGAGTCACAACAGAACTTCTTTCTGTTGTCCTGCCTTAGTAAGAATTGGTGAAGCGTACCACAGTTCCCTCTGTGATAGAGTAATGTAGCTTAGTTACCTGGGAGTGAGGACAAGAAATGGGGTGACAGAAAAAGAGTAGCAAACTTTTCCTGACTCACAAGTATGGTGAAGGCTGCTCATAAAAAGCCCCTTTCTGCAGGTACTAAAATCAGTCTCCTGTTATTCACCTCTGAAGAAGATGGGCATTTGGCTCAGCTGGTTGCACAACAGCCCTTATTTCTTTCTTCTATCTCTGTATCTATCATTTATTTCATCCATTCCATGGGGTTACATTTGAACATTCTCTTTGATATTCTCTTTTATAAATCTCCTTTAACTTCACATTTTGAGACTTCCTCAAGAAGTTTTCTCTCCACCAGAAATATCACATCCATTTATAAATTTGTAAATTTATGAATTGCTTTGAATGAACAGATCTGAGTTGAAATTATTCATTGAGAATGAAGAAGAAATAAATGGCCACAAAACTACACACCTCATCCATTTACCCAGATACCCATCTACTGAGCACTGACATGTACCAATCACCAATATGGGTGTGGGGGATACAAAATCCAGCAAGACATAGTCATCATTCCCAAGGGATCTGCAGAGAGCGATGGATAGGGTAAGACTGGCTTTCTAGGTTGGCCTTGGGGAAGGATCGTCAAGAGATACAGCTGCCCCCTCTCACAGGTGATTTTATTTTATTGCTAGTCCTAGAGGGTGTTTTCTCTGAAGGATCTAGATTTAATAAGGGAACAAAGGTTTTTTTTTTGTTGGTGGTGGTGTTGTTTATTGATGTTTTTAAGAAAGTGTAGTCATATCTGGATTCTGTTATAAATGCCACATACAACTCAGTTTGTAGGAGTCGGTTTATGTCTGGGTTGGGTATAAAAATAACTATGGGATTCTGTAAATGATAAAAAAAAAAAAAGGCTTTCATGTGCATATTTAGGATGTTACTAGACTTACCAAATATGGAGATGCTACCCTTGGTCTGGGCCTTTGTATCTTCTATTGCAAATCTACCATTCCTTAGGAGCTAAATAAAAGTTAAATAGCCAACTGGAGTTTAATTATTTTCCAATGCTCTTCTGCATTGGCATTTTTGCCCGTTAGGATAATTGGCAGATTGGACCAAGAACCCTTAAAGAAATAGATGCCCTGCACCACACAGTGTAGAAGAGCATGGAAGTCAACATGATCGCTTCCTTTATGCACCACTGACAGTGAGTCTTGTCTGGCCAGCCTGTAGCCATCCCCTCCCTCTCTCCGACCACAACAGCAGTCATACTTTGTAATTCAAATAAGCCTTTCTTTAAAAACAAGTGGAACAGCCTTAAATCTTCTAAGGCAGTTAAGCAAATTTTGCATTTTATGAGCGAGGATAATCCTTTCACGTTTTCAGAAATAAGTTTACAAGCCCACACGCCTGGTGAGCAATGGGAGCCGTGTGACAAATGGGGACACAGAGCATCCTCCAGGCAATCTGCGTGACACGCAGTAAATCCTCCTGCTCTGGCAGCTCCACAAGTGTGGTGGGAGAACAAGATCAATTCTCCCCCGGCCTCACAAAAGATCCTTCATTGCTGATTGCTACGAAACCAGAGGAGAAGCTTAATGAAGGAGACGCTGGAACCTGACAGCAGTATTGGAAATGAATATGGAGAAAATGAAAATATTATGCACCAAATTGGCAGAACCGAAGACGGAGTGACTATTAGTGGACACAAACATAGAGTGTGCCTGAGTGTTTTCTCAGGCCAGCTGGTGACTGCAGAATATCCGCGTGAGGAAGTAGTAAAATGAAACCCACATGGGATGGGGAGTACTTGGAAATCCAAGTTATACCACAGAAAGCAGCGCATCAGTTGGAAATTTCGGCCTGCCAGTATTTTGAAAAATAAATACAGCTACGGTGAAAGGGAATATGAGTATCTGAGTTGGGGAGTAACATGAAAGACACAGTCATGAAAGATAAAAACAGAACATAAAATAGGATCTGCAGGTGGAAACCCTTCTATCCCCTCTCTGCTCGTTTTTCTCCTCCGTCTGCTAATTTGTTGCTTGTTTTGCCTATGATTGGTCACCATACTTGTGCTTTCTATTCTTTCTCTTTTGTGTTTTCTTTCTGTGAATTTACCCAAATGTACATGAAAAATACAATTCAAGTGGAAAATTATTGCAAAAATGGGAAACATGATGTTTTACAGTTTTAACTGATGTTATTAGCAGCTGTGTCCATAGACATAATAGAGTGACGGAATGGAAAAATAAATACATTGGAATCAATAAGCCAAAGAAAAGTGAACCAGGACATTACTTTCCTGCTTTCAAGGAAATGAGGCCTGGCCATTTGCAAGAATAGAAAATTTCATTGAAAATTGAACCCTCTTAATGAGAGAGAATCTCTGCCTATTCTGTTGAGCTGAGGCAACAGGATCGCTGTTGACAACTCTCTGGTCTGCCTAACATATTGCTATCACCCCTGCAAATTCCACTGAGAAATTGTACATAGAGTACTACCATCATTCTGCGTTCAGGTTCAGGTAGAATAACAGGAGCGCACTACTTCATCTCTAAAGATATCTGAGAGAAATGTGGCAGGTCCCAAATTACTTGACTGAAATGTGTGAACTCTGATAACCTATCAGAAAAACAGAAAAGAATAAAACAAGAAGAGATCACACTATTAGGAGTAAATGGGCTAGACTTGTTTTAAGCAGAAAATGGTATTGGTCAGCATGGATATGGGCATCTTTCTCTATCATCACCCTGATTAGCATAGCAAGGGGTAATAGGAATATAATGTGCTATGTTTGAGCTATCCACTGGACCACAACCAAATGGGAACATGTCAGTTGGTTTATAGAATATCAGGTTTCTCTTGCCTGCCTCAAACCAAAACCTCAAATAAAGTAAAAATCTTTTTGTTATCCTACTAACATGACTTTGAGTGTTGGTTCCAAATGGAATGAAATCTTAACATGGAAAAACATTGTGTGTGTGTGTGTGTGTGTGTGTGTGTGTGTGCATGTTTTGTTTTGTGACTGCCTTCCTTGGAGGTATGTGGATTCACATCACAGAGCTTTGCCATCTCCCCAAAGAGACATCTTGGGAGTTTGGGATCTCGACTGGAGGAATTTGCATGCTCTCACCTTCCCTCTGTGGCCAGTTTCGAAGACTATGCCAAAGAACGGGGTAGAAAAACTAGCAGAAGGGACGAAGGGGGCGGGGGGGGGGAAGAGAGTGAAACACAATAGATTATGAATTTGAAAATTGCCAATTATCTTGTATCATACTGCTCAGAGCCCTGGCACAATGATCAGCCACAATCCAGATTTTTCAGCTTAAATGGCTTTACATTCAAGCAAGCAAATTAACCATAAAATAGAGGAGGGGGGGGAACAAAATATTCCAAGAAAGAATAAACCGCAGATAATAAGCACCAATCTGGTGTTGAATGCAGCCCAAGATACCAATTGTTTTAAGTCACGACAAAGACAGCTGAATGCTCATCTTGTGGATGCAGAGCGAGGATGATTGCTTGCCATGAGTATCTTCTCTCACAAATAACAGTTTTTTCGCTCTTAATTTTCTGCTAAATTGGAAGCTAACTGCTTCCCACATTGTCATCGGAACACCTGCAGCTGTGCTGGATTTCTGCGCACCATTTCTTTTAGGTAAAACAGCACTCCACTTCCTTCAGCTCCTCATTATGCCGTGAGGTCTTCTTTTCACTGCACTGCAGCACTAATGATTCAGGCAGGCTGGTCAGTCATTAAGTGACAAGCAAATGATACCGTGTGCAACGTGTGAGTAATCGGTCTGAACAAATGAAATCACAGACTTGCCTTTCCCATCATTCATTTCACAAACAGTAGCAATGTGGTGCACAGCAGGTAGTTCAGTTAAAATCAGCCTTGTAAAACAAATTTCCTGCAGCCGTTTAAGTGAACTGCGATGGGCTGGATGCTTCAGCTAGTGGATTGTGCCCGGAGAAGTTAAGAAAGGTTGGGGTGGAGGGAGGAAGGGAGAGAGGAGCTGGGAGGAGAGCCTCGGTACATACATTAGAGTAATTAAGGGTTTCGTGTCTTATTGGTATGTTTTTCATTTGCCTGGATCTCAGAAATGACTGTTGGATTAGCAAACCCAAAACATACAGCATACATTTCAATGTGCCTTGTCAGGAGGTAGCTGTTAAGAGACTGAAGCAAAGTTCCCAAATAAATGCTCTAAATTTGGAGTCATGAAGACGTCATTGTAAATCAGATGGACTGCTAGGAAGTTAGTGATGCAAATCACAGTGATAAAAAGCTTCATGGCTTTTATTTTCACAGTAGATCCCCTTTTGGTTCTTTAATTATTTTGTGAACAGTGCAGACTTGGCTGCTAATAGAAACCCCACCTGTGTGCTAAAGCTTAAAATGCATTAGATTAGCTTGAAAAACAACAACAAAAAAGGTAAAATGGGAGACAGTGATGTCAAGGTCTTTGTAGTCCCAAACTTTTGCCTTCAGGCCTCTGGCTAGCTCATCTCAGGCTAAGCTGGCTGGGATACGGAGAGGGGCTGCTTTCTGGGGACTGAGGTCTCCAGCAGGTTTCACTCACATCAACCCCAGTGTTTCTCTTTTGCCTGAGGTCCTGGCTGATAGGGAGATGAACCGCTTTTGGTTGAAAGTATGTTCTGAGCCTTTTGTAGCAATGACGTGGGGTTGTGGGAGGACAGCTTGGAACTATGAGGGCCGCATCAGCTCTTTTCTTTCCACACCACCAAGAACAAAACTAGGCCAGGCACGGTGGCTCACGCCTGCAATCCCAGCATTTTGGGAGGCTGAGGCGGGTGGATCACCTGAGGTCAGGAGTTCAAGACCAGCCTGACCAACATGGTGAAACTCCGTCTCTACTAAAAATACAAAAATTAGCCAGGCGTGGTGGCACATGCCTGTAATCCCAGCTACTCGGATACTGAGGCAGGAGAATCGCTTGAACCCGGGAGGCGGAGGTTGTAGTGAGCCGAGATTGTGCCATTGCACTCCAGCCTGGGCCACAAGAGCAAAACTCAATCTAAAAAAAAAAAAAACAGGGTCTCACATCTGGCACCAACTTTTCCTGTCTCTGGTCATCCTGATTTCAGCTTCAAACTTACTCATCATGTCCTCTTAGGCAGCTGGTAAAAGCTTCCAGAAGTGAACCTGAACAGTCCGGCTTGACTGGAACCCACATGATACATATATACTGCACAGCTACAAAAGGCAACAAAGCAGGATGTCTGTGGGCCCGGGCTCTGGCATCACCCAGGGCTGGGCTTGCACTTGGACCTTCCTGGACACTTGCTGACTACATTAGTGTCCATAGCACCTTTCTGGCCCCTGATGCACTGGTTAACAGTCAATGTATTTATAAGGAGTGAAAGGAAGAATGTTCCTCAGTCAAGAAAATTTGAATGCCATGAAGTTCCTTTAGTATGAGGCTAATATCTTTAGTCTGAGATCCCATTGGGGATTGTCTCGAAATAGCTAACTAAGATTCTCAACAAATGCTCATACAACAAGGCATTCTTGCAAATGGACAGTAAGGCGTCCACTGCAAATAAGAAGTTCCTACAAAATGATGAAATACGATCCCTTCAACCATACCTCCACCTATGCCCCACTATAAGTCTACCAAAATAAGATTGACTCAAAGCTGTCTTTGACTTGCAAGAAGGGTGCACAGATTTTTAAAGTTTTCCAAAATATATTTTTGAATTAATACATGCTTATTATAAATAAATCAAACAGTATATCAAATTGTATAAAACACTCCCTCTCTCTATGCTTACTTTCACCAGGGGTAACCACTGTTCTAAGTGTGGTGTGCATTATCTCATTTTCTATGTTGATACCAGCCTACACAGAGGTGTAATCATACTCCATATCTTGTTCTGCTACTGGTTTTCTTCACTGATCAAGACACAGTGGACACCTTTTTGTGTCAGCACAAGCAAATTAATTTCATTTGTTTTAACATCAACAGAAAATTTTGGCATGTGGATGCATTTTATTCAATCAATCTTTCTACTGAAGGACAATTAGGTTGTTTCTAATTCTTAATCTATTGAAAATAACACTGCAGTGAAAATCCTTGCAGGTACCTCTTCATTCATTTATGTGAGTATAATTGTAGGGTGAATTTCTAAAAACAGAATTACCAAATGGCTTAATCCTTAGCAATTTGACCGGGGATTGTTTTTCACATTTAATCTTATTAAACTAAAAATAAGGTGGAGAACCTCTTCGTGTTTCAAAGAAATTTGTAAGTCTTTTTGTCTGTGGCTTGCTTATTTGCCTATTTTTCAGTTAGGCTGGTGGTCTTTTCCTTTTTGATTTATAAAATCACTCTTTAAGGCATGTTTATCCAAGATGTTTATCCAGTATGTCTTGCAAATACTTGTTGACACTTTGACACTTCCATAGTAATGTTTGCTCTAAAGAAATGTTTGATGCTTGTGCAATTTAACAACTCTTAACTCTATGACTTTTGGGGGTTTCATTATGTTTGAAAAGTCCTCCAGACTGTAGTATTGTAAACATATTCATTCCTTTATTTTTTTAAAGAATGTTTACAATTTGAGCCACCTGGACAGTATTGTAGTTAAAAATAGGTGAGAGATGCAGCGTGATTATTTAGTAGTCCATCTTAAGGAGTAACATGACCATCCCAGACTGTCATCACATAGAAAATCATGTTTTAAGCCAGGCTGCCTTCATCACACCGTCTAGGCGCTAAGCACTCAAAGCTACGTATTCACAAGTTCTTCCCTTTAAATGTCAACAATCTAAATTTAACATCATCAAGATGTTAAGCTCGTTACAGGATTCTGTGACTTTTCAATGCTGCTGGTGCTGGCTTACCCTTGAGTTCAAGGATATAACACCATCCACAATCTCATATTCAGAATGCTGAAACGCAAAAAGCTCTGAAAGCCTGCAAATGTTTCTTAAGTGATTTGATGGCAAACCTAACCTTACCCATCATAAAGCTATGCATAGCCTCTATTCCACTTCATCTGAATATCTCTACCTTTTCTCCAGACCTCTCTATATACAATATGAACAATGCATTATTCCTTAGAAATGGAAATAGGTATGAATTGAAAAAATGTCTGGTCCCAAGGATTTTGGAAAGAAGATTGTGGCTCTAGTAAGAGCGATTTATTATCTTACAGAGAAGCAGAAAACTTGCTAATAAAAGGAGAAGAATGGAGTATGGTGAGAGTTAATGGAAAAAAGGAAGAAGGAGGAGGCAGAAGATGAACATTTTGAGAAACTGCAGTTAACAGGAGGAAATGGGGCCGGGCGCGGGGGCTCACGCCTGTAATCTCAGCACTTTGGGAGGCCGAGACGGGCGGATCACGAGGTCAGGAAATCGAGACAATCCTGGCTAACAAAGTGAAACCCCATCTCTACTAAAAATACAAAAAAAAATTAGCCGGGCGTAGTGGCAGGCGCCTGTAGTCCCAGCTACTCGGGAGGCTGAGGCAGGAGAATGGCGTGAACCCGGGAGGCGGAGCTTGAAGTGAGCCGAGATCGCGCCACTGCACTCCAGCCTGGGCGACAGAGGGAGACTCCGTCTCCAAAAAAAAAAAAAAAAAAAAAAAAAAAAAAAGAAGAGGAAATGGTTTCATGGACTCTTCCTATTTAAAGCTGTGAGGATTTCTATCAATCAAACCAAGTTCAGTGATATCAGGCCTGAGATTTTATTAAGTGACTAGCAATCAGAAAGTCACGCAGATCCCCTGAAAACAAAACAAACCTGAAAAGTCTTGAGATTTTGAACATTATGAATATCAAAAAGATGACTAGTATTCTAGTAATTAAAATAATGTTTCTTCATTTCTTCAAGGATCTTGCAATACTTCTTAGTACTCTGGGATGAGGTTTCATTTCTGTCCAAAGGGCAGGTCGCGGAGATAGACTCTCCCAGGCACATTTCAGGCTGAGATTTTTACACCCATAGTATAGAAAGCCAGAGCTCTCTCAGCTACAGCTGTTTGAGCTAAATAACTGTAAATGAAATAGGCAGTTGGTCTTTTCTTCACTGAAATCAAACAGAAGCAAATAAATAGGAAGAGAAGAAAACTTTAAATATTCTCAACCCAGGTTTCACATCAGAGTCATCTAGGGAACTTATCAACCTCAAGGGAATTTCCTCTCACGCTGGAATGTGACCAGAATCACTGGAAGTGCTGATTAAAACATAGGTTACTGGGCCCAGCCTTGGAGTTTCTGATTCAGCAGGTCTTAGGGGGTGGGGGGTGAGAACGTGCGTTTCTATCAAATTCCCAGGTGATGCTGCTGCTGCTGCTGATCTGGGCACATCGCTTTGAGATCTTGATTTAATTAGTGTAGGGTGGGTCTTAAGCATTATTCATCTTTCAGAGTTCCCAGGAGAATCTAACATGCAGCCTGGCTGGAGGGCCACGCCAGGAAAGAGGAGTATGGGAAGGAGCCTTCTCCTATGCTACCTGACCAACAGGTCCCACTTTTTTCTCCCATACAGTAATGAGATGTTCCTCAGCCTCCTTCACGTCTTCAGTAGTTTATCAAAGGGGATAAGGGTCCTCATACGACTGTGGAGAAAGAGGTAAAATCACTTTTTTGAGGAGAAATATTTTCCAGGTACACAGATAAAAAGGATATAGAGATTTGACTGGAAACAAGACTAGGGAATTTTAGATGAAATTTAATTTTAAAGTACACCTTTTTGGCTGGGCGCAGTGACTCATGCCTGTAATCCCAGCACTTTGGGAGGTGAGGCGGGTGCATCACCTGAGGTCAGGAGTTCAAGACCAGCCTGACCAACATGGTAAAACCCTGTCTCCACAAAAAATACAAAAATTAGCTGGGTGTGGTGGTGCATGCTCTAGTCCCAGCTACTCGGGAGGCTGAGGCAGGAAAATCGCTTGAACCTTGGAGGTGGAGGTTGCAGTGAGCCGATATCGTGCCATTGCACTCCAGCCTGGGCAACCGAGTGAGACTCTATCTCAAAAAAAAATTTTTTTTTAAGCTTAGAAGCACAAATAAATTGGAAACAGAAAGTTGGGTTCCTAATTAAATGGATATAGAGAATTTTCAATGGGCTATCACTTAATTTGGAGGATAGCCCTGTTCAAAAGTAAATTTCCTTAAAATTGCAATGAAGGAGAAATTCCAGAGACTTCACAATCAGATGATAAACTTAGAAAAGATATTTATGAATGATGATTGTCATTTATGACTGGAAACCCAATAACCTACTCTTGCTTTAAAAACCTTTAAATAGAATTGTAAAGATGAATGTCAAAGGTGGGCTAGACTATGTTTGAAATTTCATGTTAACTCAAGATTTTGTTTGTCTGATATTCCTAAATTCTGGAAAAGGCAAGGGACATCCTCTAACATGTTAATTCACTCCCTGGCCATCTGTGACACCAGACTGATTTGATTCTTCCTTCTTCTTCCTCTTCTTCTTCTTATTACTATTATTATTTTGAGAAGGAGTCTTCTTCAGTCGCCCAGGCTGGAGTGTAGTGGCGTGATCTCGGTTCACTGCAAACTCTGCCTCCTGGGTTCACACCATTCTCCTGCCTCAGCCTCCCAAGTAGCTGGGACTACAGGCACCTGCCACCACGCCCGGCTAATTTTTTTGCATTTTTAGTAGAGACAGGGTTTCACTGTATTAGCCAGTATGGTCTTGATCTCCTGACCTCGTGATTCGCCTGCCTCAGCCTCCCAAAGTGCTGAGATTACAGGCGTGAGCCACCACGCCCGGTCCCTTATTGTTATTTTTTAAAGTCTCTGACAACATTGTATGGCTCTGTGGTAATAACCACTGATAACTGCCAAAAAGAAATCTAGGAGTTTCTGATCTGCTTTTGCTTGTTTTCCAAATCTGCTTTGAGGACATGTAGAATTGGTTCTGATGGATCATGAAGGTAGATTTAGAGGATATAGACTTTGGTGAATGAAACAAAACAAAAGGAAATTAGGCTTTGGAATTAATCAATACTGCAGGACTAGTTTGTTTATTTACTAGAATACTTATCTATATGCTTACAGCAAGCCTTACTATGTCTGCTATACATTATATTTCATTGCTTTGCAGTCTACATTCAGGTGAGAACACCAACTCTCACACCTGCTAGCAAGAAGACAACAAACAACAGCAACAAAGATTGATGTCTGGCTTTACAGGGAGAGGCTGTGCTTAGCTTAAGCAGTAGGGTAGGAGTGCTTCTTAATTTCTTCTCTAATACAGCTAATTGTGCCCAAGGCACTGGGGTTGATTCAGTTTCCTCACTTGGTGATTTATGAGACAGTGTTTCGCCACCCGAGTGAAACGAGTTTTTCAATTAGTTTTATTTATTTGGATCTGAAATAGTTAGAAACCAAAGAGATGTTCGATTTGGGGGATTTCTAAGTTTAATTGCTTTTCCGCCTTGTATTAGTCTATTATCAGCTGCTAATAAAATACCTGAGACTGGGTAATTTATAAAGGAAAAAAGTTTAATTGACTCACAGTTCAGCATGGCTGGGGAGGCCTCAGGAAACTTACAATCATGGCGGAAGGGGAAGCAAATATGTCCTTCTTTACATGGCAGCAGGAAGAAGTGCCAAGCAAAAGTGGGGAAGCCCCTTATAAAACCATCAGATGTTGCGAAAACTCACTCACGATCATGAGAACAGCATGGGGGAAACTGCCCCCATGATTCAATTACCTCCCACTGGGTCCCTCCCATGACATGTGGGGATTATGGGAACTACAATTCAAGATGAGATTTGGGTGGGGACACAGCCAAATCATATCAGCCTTTACTTACCTTCTTGAATAACACACAGGTTGCTATAATCCAGAGCAGAAGATAGGGTCAGTCTGGCTACTATGTTACCATCAATCCTCTTACTCTGTGTCCAGCCATTCATGCCAAGGATGTGCTTGTACCTGCCTCCACCTCAGTGAGGGTCATTTTGTCTGTTACACAACCTCTACTAGGCAGGCAGGAAGGGAAGGCCAAGGAGGTAGAATGCAAACCATCTAGTTTTGTTGTTTGCTAGTTCTAGTTTGGAGTCAGCATAAAATAGAGCTTGACTGTCTGAAGTTAAATTACAATTTGGTGACAGATCTGACCTCTGGTGCCATCATGGATATTACATTGCAGTGGAGACAGCCTGGCTGGGTTTTGGCCATCCTCACTGGCAAAATCACTGACTAATCACTGCAAAGTTATTAGTGGCTCTGACAGTGAGGAATACCAGCTAACTGCAAGCTTTTCCTTCTCAAATCCCTTTTGGTTTTTCTCCCTGCTGCCCACCCACCTCGGCATGCTGTGACACTGGACTGACAGTGGGGAATTGGGACGCCTCTTCCTCTAGGTCACAGAGACCGTTAGAGTCATGAGCACTTACCACTAACCCGTCTTTTAACACATTTTCTAGGAAACCCTTCACTCCTGTCCTTCTGTAAATTTCCAGGCTGGCCTCTCTTGTACGAGCTTTGACTTATTCTCCAACAGATCCTTAATTCCCTGCTTTTGGTGTGTTCCCAGGATCTTTCTCCCTAATAACTCAGGTCCTAAATCCACAAAGGATGGTGACTTGCTCTGCTATCATATTCATCTGAGAATATATATCATAACAGGCTTGCTTCTTCCTTTTGACAAAACCTAGAGTCAACCCTGGAATAATGTGTCAATTGCAACAGGCATCTGCAATATTTGCTGCTTAGTAGACAGAACCTGGAATTTCCCTGAGACAAATTATGTTAATAACTGACAAAAGATGAGAACCCAGCATAAAGAAGCCATACAAATCAGTTATGAAAGACAAACAATACAAAAGAAAAAGGAGCAATAATCTCCATGAAAGGATCATTGAAAAAGAGAAAACCTGAACAGCCAATAAACCCTTGAGAAGAAACTCAGCCTCACAAGCAGTCAGGGAAATGCAAATAAAACCACCATTGGATTAGCAAAACCTTAAAGTTTGATCATATAAAATATAAACAAGGCTGATGGGGGAATGAATATTCTCAGAGCCTTCTGGTAAGAATGCAAATTGTTCAGCCCCTTTGGAGACAATATATCAACATGCAGGGACATTGCTAGTGTACATGACACACGGCCCAACATTTTTTTCCAAAGTAAGAATCCTAGAGAATCTTTTGCAGGTGTATATAAGAAGATGTTTACCAAGATGTTCATCAAACCATTGAAAAAAATAGATACATTCTAAATATTTGTCAATAGTAAATGGAGAAATAAACCATGGTGTATACTCATGTAATGGAATAGTACCCAGCACCTAAAACGAGTGATCTAAAAGTTACAATGTATCATCAACATGGATAATTCTGGAAAACCCAATGCAGTAAAACACAATTTATCTAGACTTAAAAGTAAAAAAAATGATGACTATGCATACTATTTCTAAATATATACCTTTGTAGTCAAAGCATTAAATGATAGAAAAGGTGAGCATCAGATTGCGTACTGTAGTGACTCTGGAGAGAGTATGAGGAATGGGAAGAGGAAGGAATACTCTAGGGACTTCGACTATATCCAAAACTATTGTATTCCTTTAAAAAACGAAGCAAAATGTTCATATATATATTAAATATAGTTGGGCATATGGGTGCTTTTCTTTGTATCTAAAATACTCCTCTTTTTTCATTAATATTATAAATACTTCCATTTTATGTAAGAATGGATCTTTTAAGCCCTTGATATGATGGATAAACCTAACAACTAAACTCAAGATCCTTCCTTCTTTCTGGATTTTGGTCCTCTTCTTTGGGGCTTTGACATGAAGCACAACGATGAAGCCAAAGCAGTAAAACTGTGTGCTGGACTCAGAGGGCACTTTGGGCCAACGAACCTCTCCTCAGGCCAGGGCTACAAGTCAGTGCTCAGACACTTCCAGAATGCTCTTTTTGTTTCATTCTCCTTTAAATGCTACAGAGAAGGAAACAAAGGGAGATGCCCCCCATGGCTTTAAGTCAAACCCTTAATTTTATTTGAATATAGTTTTGTCATTTAATTACTGCCATTTTTTTCTTTTCTCTCATTCTTTCTTTTTTTAAATCTTCCAGATTGCTGTGTAATTTTTGTATCTATGCAGATTAGAGTAAGAGTTTATGAAGAACCAGCCACATAATTAAGGATATAACAGAATCTTCCACTTTACAGCCATGTTCCCCAATTTAAAAAAATGACACTTTCCATTTGTGAATCATGCATTGCTAGCTTCCAAGTTTTTACTTAAGACAAATATTTTCTGTTCAAAGCCTGCTGCAATGAATTTCCAGCCTGGCAAGTAAACATGGATTTAAGTTGACAAGTCATCTCTGGAATTCACTGGCATTTTTGCTCTGGATCCGATTCTAAGAAGAAACAGTGATATATGTATGAGTGGTCTTATATGAAAACCATATGAGAAATTCCTCCCTCATTCAGGGCCTTTCCTCGAGAGCTTTGGTAGGACCTCAAGTTAGAACTCATTTTAGATTTAGAAAGACCTCCTGGCTGCACCTGTATGTCTTTTTATTGCCTGCCTGAACTTGGACACTAAGTTACTTTAAGAGATATAGATATGATAATGGTGGTTTCTCAGCCAGTATCTAGGGAGCAGGTAGCAGACCCAAATTTGGAAATTTGAAGAAGTTTCATACAGGGACTGTTTACAAAGATATTATCAAAGTAAAGGACACCACAAGACTAGTGACCCTAGAACTGTTACCACCCCTTGGCTTCAACCAGCAAGGGGAGGAAGGGGTTTACTGCCAGAGGGAGCTGTGTGGAAAAGGTAGCCCGATGGGAGCCATGACCAAGGCACTGTGCCAGGGAGGAGCCAGGAACTAAATACTTCAATTACTCTCCACTCTCCCTCCATTCTCTTATTGGTGCTTCCCACTGGGCAAACCCAACTAGACCCAGAGAGTAAATAAGGAAGCTCCTTGCTTTCAGGAGAGCACACAGCAGTGCTAACTAAATGTGAGAGCGGATATCAACACACCGGGCTCTCTACAGAAGTTCTATCAATGCACTAGATATCCACATGCTTAATATTCCACATGAGCTAATGTATATTAAAAATTATTCCAAGGATAATATATTCTCCATTTTTGGCAGGTAGCAGAGTCAAACTCCTCAGACAATTTATGGAGATGCTCTGATTCCCAAATTAGTCCGCTAGTGGGGTCTAAAAATCAGCAGGCTCAACATTATGCTTTGAGTGTATAAATGCAAATGATTCATTGCTGGAAAAGGCAACATGCTTTGTACTGACCAGGAGTGTATTAAAATAAAAACAAATGCAATGGATATCATAGCTGATTTTTCACATCAAGAGAAAAAACGTCTTTTTGTACTTTTGTGTTGTGTAGAGCATTGATAGTGTATCTTCCTATTGACAGAGGAGACATCTGGATCATCAAAGAGAAAACCTACTATGTTCTTTCTAATGTTAAGATTAAATAAACTTCATATTTATTAACTAAGATACAGATTTGAAAAAAAGTTGTAAAATGTCTTATTTTTATACTAGAGGTGTAAGATTAAAAAAGCACAATCCCTGTCACTTAAGACAAAAACAAATGGTTCTATTCTACTAAGCAGCAAAGAATATGCTTTCCATAAAGCTGGATAAACCCAAGGCCAGATACAGGCAGAAACACAGCTATACCCCACCCACTGCACCTCCTTTCCAACTCTGCCTGAATACTTGTCCACATAAACCTCTGATATGGTTTGGCTCTGTGTCCCCACCCAAATCTCATCTTGATTTATAATCCCCATGTGTCAAGGGAGGGACCTGGGTAGGAGGTGACTGGATCATGGGGGAAGTTTCCCCTATGCTGTTCTCATGATAGTGAGTGGGTTCTCGTGAGATCTGATGGTTTAAAAGTGTTTGGCAGTTCCCCGCTTGCTCTCTCTCTCTCTCTCCTGCCAGCATGTAAGATGTGCCTTGCTTCCTCTTCGTCTTCTGCCATGACTGTAAGTTTCCTGAGGCCTCCCCAGCCATGCAGAACTACAAGTCAATTAAACCTCTTTCCTTTATAAATTAGCCAGTCTCAGGCAGTTCTTTACAGCAGTGTGAAAATGGGCTAATGCAACCTCCTACTTACTTCAGTTAAATGATATGATGTGTGTATTTTGTGCATATCAGGGTCCTGGTACATACTATGTGCTCAATAAATGTTAGTTGTAGTAAAAAATAATAATAATACAGACAAAGGAAGTTCACAGGACATTCAGGACAAGAAAGTTTATACATAATTTCAAACTTCAAAAAACAAGTTTTATTAAGAAGTTAATATCTGAGACATGCCTTAAAGAATGACTGGATTCTAACAAGTGAAAAACTGAGTGGGAGTGGGATTGGAAAAGAATACTGGGTCAAGGGGACAGCATTTGTGAAAGTAGTAAATGCTGGTTATAAATGAGAAGCAGGTATATCATCATATTCTTGGGCTGCAGAATTTGGACTTAATTAAGTTAACACTGGAGAGCTATTGAAGGAATTAGGGAGGGAAGTGGCAATAATGATAATAAGAATAGCTGTTGTTTATTGAGCACTTACTATGTAATGTATCAGGCACTGTTCTAAGTTCTTCACATGTAGTACTACATTCATCCTCACAACTATCCTATGAAATAGTTGATCTTAAGCACTACATTGGGTTAGGTGCTGCAAGTGATCTCAAAAAGGCTCTCATAGTCCATAACTTCATATGTACATTTGCTGGGGATGGGGAGAGAGGGAGTATTTTTATAGAGTTCTTAAATCTCAGGATTGGAAAGTACTTTAAAGTTATTAGCTCATTTAATGTTCACAATAATCCCATGAGGTAGGTCCTATTATTATATCAATTTATAGGTTAAGAAAAACTATAGCAGAGAGAGTTAAAGTAACTTGCCTAGATTCATGCAACTAGCAAATAGTGGTCCTGAAGTGTTTGATTTCACGTAGTTTAACTCACTGTTAAAGGGTACTTACTCTTTACTGCCACTAAACTATTCTCCCACTTAAGAAACATCCACTGTAAATTTGTTAGCTGTCATTAACTGGGCTAAAGACTGAGGCTACAGAGATAAATGAAAAGTGGCTCTTGTCTCCAAGGAATCCAGGGTTTCAGGGAGAAGAGAGAGTCATATCACAGACAATTACAGTAAATATGATAAAAGCTCTACTGGAGGCATCCACTTGGGGCAATGGGGACTCAGAACTGGAGAGATCATTGACTAGAGGGTTCAAAGATGGTTTCCCATGGGAGGTGGCCATTAACTAGGTCAGAAAGACTATGCACTTGTCTGACAAGCGTTGAAAGAACTCACTGGGCAAGAATGTAACATTTGCAAAGGGGCATGAGAGAACATGGTAGGTTCAGGAAATGGGTGGCATTACTTATGGAAACAGCTCAGAAGAATGTTGAGAGGGTAGCATTAGCAGGTGTTGGAGTTGGATTGGTTGGATGCATAACAGAATGTCTTCTAGAATTCTGGTCTGGTGTAGTGGGGTAGAAAGAAGAGCGAGTCACCAGGATAGGGAATGGGGGAGAGGAGGATTTAGAAGCAGGACGTCTGGAGGGAAAGCTAATGAGGTGAGTTTCAGACATGTTCATCTGAGGTAGGGGTGGGGCCTCTGGGTGGAGGGGAAGGCAGTGGGCAATCGGAAATGAGGGTCTAAAGGAAAGAAAACTGACAACTGTTACAATATCCAGGGTCTGTAACAGCCATCTAAAGTAAATTATATCATTTAATCATCGTGGAAGTAAAACAACTCTACCCATAGAAGGTGTTTTGGGGTGTCAATGTACGATATATGGTACAAAAGCCCTTGGAATTCCACCAGACATTTTCTCAGAAATAGAATAATAGTTTTGGGATTTGGTCTTTTGAGGAAGAATTTGTATTTGGAAAAAGTAAAGCAAATTACTCGTGATAAAATACTTTGGCAAAAAATAATCATACCTCTAATGAGAAGAAAATAATGTTTTTCCAAGAAAACAATGGGTAAATTCCTGGGCAAATATACCCTCCCAAGACTGAACCAGGTAGAAATTGAACCCCTGAATAGACCAATAATAAGCTCTGAGATTGAGGCAGTAATAGCCTACCAACCAAAAAAAGCCTAAGACCAGATGGATTCACAGCTAAATTGTATCAGATGTACAAAGAAGAGCTAGTACCATTCCTGCTGAAACCATTCCAAAAAATCGAGGAGGAGGTACTCCTTCCCAAATCGTTTTATAAGGTCAACATCATCCTGATACCAAAACCTGGGAGAGACAACAAAAAAAGAAAACTTCAGGCCAATATCCTTGAACATTGATGCAAAAGTCCTGAGCAAAATACCTGCAAACCGAATCCAGCAGCACATCAAAAACCTAACCCACTATGATCAAATAGGCTTTATCCCTGGGATGCAAGGTTGGCTCAATACACACAAATCAATAAGTGTGATTAATCACATACATAGAATTAAAGACAAAAACCATATGATTATCTCAATAGATGCAGTAAAGGCTTTCAATAAAATCCAACATCCCCTCATGTTAAGAACTCTCAATAAACTAGGTATTGAAGGACCATACCTCAAAATAATAAGAGCCATCTATGGCAAACCCACAGCCAACATCATGCTGAATAGGCAAAATCTGGAAGCATTCCCCTTGAAAACTGGCACAAGACAAGGATACTTTCCCTCACCACTCCTTTTCAAAATAGTATTGGAAGTCCTGGCCAGAGCAATTAGAAAAGAGAAAGAAATGAAAAGTATCCACATAGGAAGAGAGGCAGTTAAACTATCCCTGTTTGCAGACAACATGATTCTATATCTAGAAAACCCCATAGTCTTGACCCAAAAGCTACTTCAGCTGGAAAACAACTTCAGCAAAGTTTCAAGATACAAAAATCAATGCACAAAAATCACTAGCATTTCTATATACAAACAACATGCAAGTGGAGAGCCGAATCAGGAACATATTCTCATTCATAGTTGCCACAAAAAGAACAAAATACCTGGGAATACAGCTAATCAGGGAGGTAAAAGATTGCTACAATGAGAATTACAAAACACTACTCAAAGAAATCAAGATGACACAAACCAATGGAAAAAACATTCCGTGCTCACGGATAGGAAGACTCAATATCATTAAAATGGCCTTACTACCCAAAGCAATTTATACACTTAATGCTTTTCCTATCAAACTACCAATGGCATTCTTCACAGAATTAGAAAAAACTATTTTAAAATTCATATGGAACCAAGAAAGAGTCTGAATAGCCAAGGCAATCCTAAGCAAAAAGAACAAAGCTGGAAGCACCTAACTTCAAACTATACTACAAGGCTACAGTAACCAAAACAGCATCATACTGGTACAAAAACAGACACATAGACCAACAGACAGAATAGAGAGCCCAGATATAAGGCTACACACCTGCAACCATCTGCTTTTTGACAAAACTGATAAAAATAAGCAATGGGAAAAGGATTCCCTGTTCAATAAATGTTGCTGGGATAACTGGCTAGCCATAGGCAGGAGATTGAAACTGGAGCCCTTCCTTACACCACATATAAAAATAAACTCAAGATGGATTAAAGACTTAAATGTAAAATCCAAAACTATAAAAACCCTGGAATAAAAATGAAGCAGGACTATTCTGGACATAGGAACTGGCAAAGATTTCATGACGAAGATGCCAAAAGCAATCTCGACAAAAGCAAAAGTTGACAAACGGGATTTAGTTAAACTTAGGAGCTTCTATACAGCAAAAGAAACTATCAACAAAGTTAACAGACAGCCTACAGAATGGGAGAAATATTTGCAAACTGTGCATTTGACCAAGGTTCTATAATAATATCCAGCATCTATATGGAACTTAAACAAATTAGCACAAAAAAACCAAACAACCACATTAAAAAGTGGGCAAAGGACATGAACAGACACTTTTCAAAAGAAGATACACGTGTGGCCAACAGGCATATGAAAAAAGCTCAATATCATTATCATTAGAGAAATGCAAACCAAAACCACAATGAGATACCATCTCACATCAGTCAGAATGGCTATGATTAAAAAGTCAAAAACATAAGAGACGCTAGTGAGGTTGCATAGAAAAATGAATGCTTATACACCATTGGTAGGAGTGTAAATTAGTTCAACCATCGTGGAACTGTAAGTGATGATTCCTCAAAGAGCTAAAAGCAAAACTAACATATGACCCAGAAATCCCATTACTGGGTATATTCTATTGTAAAGACACATGCACACATGTGTTCATTGCAACACTATTCACAATATCAATGACATGGAATCAACCTAAATGCCCATCAATGGCAGATTGGATAAAGAAAATGTGGCAGGTATACACCATGAAATACTATGCAGCCATAAAAAATAATGAGATCATGTCCTTTTCAGGAACATGGATGGAGCTGAAGGCCACTATCCTTAGCAAACTAACACAGAAACAGAAAACCAAGTACAGCATGTTCTCACTTATAAGTAGGAGCACATGGGCACCTAGAGGGGAATGACACACACTGCGGCCTACTTGGGAGTGAGGGTGGGAGGAGGGAGAGGATCAGAAAAAATAACTATTGGGTACCAGGCTTAGTACTGGGTGACAAAATAATCTGTACAACAAACCCCCATGACACAAGTTCACCTATATAACAAAGCTGTGCACGTACTCCTGAACCTAAAATGAAATTAAAGAACAAAGAGAAAACAATGTTTTTAGTTATAGTTTGGTGCTGGCTCCAAAGACAATTAAAAAAAAAAAGTCTTTTTCCTTAAAATGACATTTGCTGCACAGGATTGTCAAATCAGGTAGAGGAAATAAGGCAGGTTTCAATGGAGATGGCGGGAGATAATTAGTAGGTAAATGCTTTTAGTTCAAGGACAATCAAGTGCAAGGTTCTGTGAAGGTCAGTTGGTTTGCAGGCCAGGACTAGGATGAGGCAAGAGAGTGAGTGTCTCATTAAATTTTGTCTCATTCAGGTCCCCCTGGTCCTGGCTCTGGTGATCTGATTAAGAATCATAAAGAGGCTGATTAAGCAGTGGGTGGCATTTTGTGCAAAGGAGGAGATAGTGGGGCCAAGCAGGCCACTCACAGATGTGATGAGGACAGCTAGTAGTTCTCGGCCCCTGCTGAATACTGGAATTATCTGGATAACTTGTAAAGAAACCAATTCTCTGACATCCTCTCCACAGGCTCTGATTTCACTGGTCTACAGTGAGACTTAGGCACTGGTAATTTTTTTTTAACATTCCTAAATGATTTTTATATTCAAATAGGGTTGTAAAAGGCTCAACTAGAAAAGATGACAACTGCTGGCAGGGGAAAATAGGCAATATCAGATCCAGGAAAATAATGTCAAGTGTATAACTGGAACCATCCAAATCTTTAGATGCTGGAAGTCATTGCAATTTATTAGTAGCATTAGTAATGATACCTTTATAACAGGTAGAATCTACTTTGTTCATCAACATAACCATCCAGGGTGAGGGGGCTTGGACCACTTAAATAAAAATGTAATGTCTACAAAAACACAAAGCTACAAATGGTCCCTAGGAAGACAGTCAGTGCTAGGCCATAGGACAAATTTTACAACACCGGGGGATCTTCATGAAGACTCTTGAATATACGTTCTGTCAGCAATGGCTGCTATAGAGTAGAAGGTGTCATTGTGATGCACATGTAGATAAAAGCAGATTAAAACAATGTTTATTTTAAGCAGGTAGCCAACGTTCAAAAGATCATCCAGCAATTTCTACAAACCCAGCTCTGCTGTAAACTGTAAAATGAGAAAGTACTCTTTTGAAGGAAGTACAGTCCAAAAGCAGAGAATTCCCACCAAAAATAAAAAGGAGAACCCCACCCCGCTTTACTTTCCATCTTCATGGAAAGTTTTATGCTTGTGTGTGTGTGTGTGTGTGTGTGTGTGTGTGTCCCTTCCTTCTCTCCTGTTTCCTGACACCCTCTAATTAGTGCTCTCATCGCTGCCTCTGGCACCTCGCATGCTGTAGGTGGTTGGCGTGACATTGGATGCCTGCCCCTGCAGTGCTATTAGGCACCCTGTGGCGCACAAACAAAAAGCCCAGAAAGCCTGACCCAACCATTTTCCTATGAATAGAACGTGCTTTCTTTATCAAGATAAAAGGTGCTTGTCTATTTGTATAGAGAGGAGATACACATATAGGCATAAATATAGAGAACCTTGTGTATGTGTATTGCATGTGAGTTTCCTAGTCTACAAAGGTTCTGGGTCAGAAATATTTTGGCATGTCCTTTGAATAAATAGATTCAAAGTTCCTGAAAGACGTCCTCCATGTTTGAAAGACTTAGAGAGTGAAACTTTCTTAGAAGGAAGCTGGAATTGAGTGAAATCTCTTGATCTTGAGACTAAAGAAGCTCCTAAGAAATAGATAATCCTGACTTTCTTCCAAGCTTCTTTCATGACATCTTAGGGTGGAGCTTCTTCCTTTGCCTTGGAGAGATAAATCACAGGATCTCTGTAGTTCCAGTCCCTTTCCACCTCCAGTATGGGATGGAAAGAAGCTGGGTTTTTCTCTCCCAGTCAGATATCCAATTAGTATTTATCAAGTGAATACCAAGGGCTGCTTCATTGGCTAAAGAGGACTTTTGCTCTGAGGTTCTTTCTCTGAAGAGTTATATCACCACACCTCTGTGGGTGTTGAGCTGTTAAAATGACCACGGTGGATGGTAGTGATCAGGACTGAAAATGGGATCACAAGGGAGGATTTGCCAGGGGGGTGGGTGGGCAGCCTCTTACTGGGGCGGAAAGTCCTAGTACTTACCCAAAAGGGCCAGGGTAGTAGAGAGCATGATGACTATTTAGGACTACATGTTAGACTCATCACAGCCCACTCGACTCTAAAACTGAATGAACACTTGGCTACAGGCCTTGGTGATCTCCCATCCTGTCCTAACGTAGGAGGCAGGTTGTCCTCCTTTGCCCTGTATCGTCAGAGACTACAGCTGATACCTTCTTAAACAGTGGACAGCGAGAGGTACTCCTTATTTTACTACTGTAGACATTAGGATACATACATCCCAGTTTGCCTGTGACAGTCCCCATTAATTCTTGGTGTCTTGGTGTGCACCTCCTCTCACAAGTGTCCAGGTTTGGAAGGAAAATTTTGTTATTACCCCAATAAGAACTGAGTGCTTAACAAAGACTCAATGCTGTGTCCTTACATCGGACTTGTAATATAGGAATTGAAATTGAGAGCCTCGCTAATCCAAAGCTAGGAAGATTAATTCTGTTATTAATGATAATTGAGGACTATCTACATCTTAAACAAAATGAGTTAGTTGTCAAGCTTTGAGGTGCCTTCCCTTTGCTGCGGCAGTGTTCAATGCTTGGGCTCTCTTAGATGGTTGTTTCGGTGTTCAGTGCAGACAGAAGGTGCACAGGTGAGGGGTAAGCAGGGTCTGGGAGCTCTCTCTCCACGCCACACACACAGAAGAGGCTCCTTGTCCAACTCACATAGAGCACTGTGTGGCTAATGGTGGCCTCAGACATGGTTTGTCACACTGGAAAATGCACATTTTGTTGAAAAGACAAGATGAACATATCACAATTATCGTTAAACCCCACAAGACAATATATGATTAAATCTAACTTTGGAGTGCCTGGAACAGATCAGGGTAGCCAATCAATAAATGTTGAATAAATAAATGGATGGCTATCACTGACTACTCTAAATGTGTGATGGATTCAGAGAAGGGGAAATGAACAAGGGTTAGCATAGAATGGGTTGTTATCATGGATGAGATGGGAACCTTGAGGGGACGATAAGTTGAATTGAGTGGATAGGGAGGATTTATGGGGGTGGATAGAGGTGGGAGAGGAGCTTTCCACTTTAGAAGAATAACATGAGTGTGGGAGTCAGACACTGCAATAGTAATCATACCACATACAGTTTTGCCAACAAAAAACCAAAAAACCAAAAAATTTGGTTTTCTAGTGTAAGAGAAAGGAATGATAGAGTCAGTTTTAGGATCTCCTTAGCTATTACTAACCACTGGTCTCTTTGAATACTCTTTGTAAGGCAAAGTGAGTAGAAACTGAGTACAACTCTTAGGGGTTGACATCCCATGAACAACAAAACATTTCACATGTAGCTTGGAATACATTCAATGTATCTGAGTTCTTTGAGGTAAGGGAAGAAAGTTTATACTAACAATTCTGGTTACTGGTTTGCAACTTATAGACCAATGGAATATTTATATTCCATTGATATTTCCAAATAGCCAAGAATGCGATAGGGTTTAATACATAAAACCTTTCAGCATAAAAGCTCTAGAGACAAAGGATCTTTGTCGGTCGGGTGTGGTGGCTCACGCCTGTAATCCCAGCACTTGGGGAGGCTGAAGCAAGTGGATCACGAGGTCAGGAGATCAAGACCTTCCTGGCTAACACGGTGAAATCCCGTCTCTACTAAATATACAAAAATTTAGTCGGGCAAGGTGGCAGGTGCCTGTAGTCCCAGCTACTCGGGAGGCTGAGGCAGGAGAATGGCGTGAACCCGGGAGGCGGAGCTTGGACGCCGTCTATTAAAAAAAAAAAAAAAAAAAAAAAAAGGATCTTTGTCTTTTTATTCCTTGACACGGCCCAAGTGTCTAGACCAGTTGCTGGCACATGGTAGCCAGGCAATCAGTGTCTGTTGAGTGAATTACTACCCACTGTCCAAGAGACAGTTCTTCTTCATTATCAGAAAAGACCTTTGTGACCATTAGTTTAGCTGTCTGAATAGATAAGAGGAAGATTGTTCTGATTTCCTCATGCTTAACATTTAGCCATGATGATAATGGCTGAAAACCTTTGAAGCTTTTGAACAGATCCCAGTTCTCTATTTCACTGGGGAGAAATTGCCCAGGACCCATGAATTTGGATGTTCTCCCTTTGAGCAACATTCATAGAAGATGTACTAAAAACAACGTAGACCATATGGGGGATGTTAAGAGCCTTTAGAATCACACAGACTGAAAATCCATTCTTTTACAACCCAAAGGTGCTGAGATCAGACATTCTAAAAACCAAAGCTTGCTAAACCTTTTAAAAGTAAATAGCTTCTATACTGCATTATTGGGGTTGAAAGGGCAAACTGGGTATGGCAGTTTTTTCTATCTATTCTCAAATGCTTTGACATGACAGTCAGGATGGAGGGTAGCATTCATGTCTTAGACCAAAAAATCACATTGGTTCCAACAAGGTGATTGAGACAGTGTAAGGATGGACTTATATGCTAATTCTACTTCCAGTAACAGCTCATGTCACCTTTAGCAAACTGGGTTATTCTCAAAAAGATAAAGACCATGCCCTGAAATTGCTCTTTGGAATATAGCTTATAATTAAGAATAAACCAACTTGCAAATGACTCTACCTTAGATATAAAAATAATAACAGTTCTAACCACCAAAATCAGCACAGTTACATAGTTACATTAATGAAATGAACAAGGAAAAATATATTTTAATATACAAATTTATAGATCTCTATAGGAAAAGAGAAGGGATTGATCTATCTAAATATATTTCTATATCTGTCTAGTAAGGCACTTACTAGACAGATACAGAATTATAGATTCCACAGAAGGAATCTATAATACTACTAAAGATAGACTATCAGCTCACCTATCAAAACTGTACTCCACTCCTTTGTGTCTTAACAATGTACTTTCTATCATTTTCAATTTTATTTATTGGCTACATATTTGAGAGTCTTTCAATCTATCACAACTCTTCTTTGTGCACCTTACCAAAAGAAACCCAAAGTAAAGAGAGCAAGGCACACTTTAATAGCCTGTTCAGATATGGTCTAATTTAAAAACCAAACATTCTCTTAAAGCCAGAGAAAAACTCTTGACTTAGGTCAGATGACCTCAAATCAAAGCAATAATAGGTTCTCAACAAGCATTTAATTCAAGATAATATAACGGAAATGCCTAGCACAGGGCCAGGAACATAACAGTAACTCAGTGGTAGCCATTGTCACTATTATTTTAAAAAACTAAAGTCTGACATATGGTTTTGCTTTTTTTTTATGATTGGGTAAATATATTTCATTAAATCATAGTTCTCAAATCAAGCTGGGCAAGAAAATGAGCTGATGTTTAAAATACAGATTCCAGACCTCCCTAAGTCAGTCTCTAGAAATGAAAAACCCTGAATCTTCATTAAAGAAAAAAAGCTTCCCAGGTGATTCTGATGTAGATGGCCCATGGACTTGCACCGGGAGCCATTCCATTGCCTTAGGAGATTTTTCATTAAAAACTTGAAATATCAAGAATCTATGATATTTTATCAAAAAGAAAAAAGCATACAATTATGTGTATGTGTAATATATGCTACGTATATATTACATATATTACACATACTTATAATTGTATACTTTTACACAGAGTATATGTATGTGTGTATAGACACATAGTATATATATGTGTCTATCTATGTATCTATCTATCTACCTATATATCTATAATGTGTGTATACACATACAGTTGATCCTTAAACAACAGGGGTTTGAACCATGAGGGTCCACTTATATGTAGATTTTTGTCTGCCTCTCCCATGCCTGAGACAGCAAGACCAATCCCTTCTCTTTTTCTTCCTCATCCTCAACCTACTCAACAGGAAGATGACAATGAAAACTTTTATGACAATCTACTTAATAAATAGTAATGACATTTTATCTTCCTTATGATATTCTTAACTTTAGCTTATTTTAAGAATACAATCTGCAATATGTATAACATACAAAATATGTGTTGACTGTTTATGTTATTGGTAAGGCTTTCAGTCAATAGTAGGCTATTAGCTTTCAGGGAGTCAAAAGTTATACATGGATTTTAAATTGTGTGTAAGTGGGCACCCCTAACCTCTGCATTGTTCGAGGGTTAACGGTATATATATATATATATATATATATATATATATATATATATACATGTATGTATATTTTTAATTTCCAATAACTGCTTCTCAGGGAGTAAGACTTGTCTTTTTTTTTTTAGACTTGTCTTATAAGCATTACTAAATTGCTATCCTGAACTAAAATGAGTGACAGAAGACAATAAATCTCTTTAAAATTTGAGCAGCAAGTCATTCACATACTGGAAATTTTCATCTCAATACATGTGTCCATTGACATCTGTAATATGAAAAGACTGAATATAACTTTTTGAAAATCTGATCTCAAAAGGTGCCTTTGTACTGCAAAAGGGGACTTAGAAAATACTATTTTCTAAAAAACTGGGGAACTTTCAGAAATTTCCTAGGATGGATTCCTGGCATTGAGATGGTCGTTGTGCATCTCGTGCCTCTCCTCTGTTCAGCCCTCCCCGCTGTGAACACTGTACTCAGAGCTTGATTGTGTACAAATGTTTAGACCATTTCATTCAAGGGCTGGAGGGAGGCCTGGGAACAAAGGAAAATGAAGGAGAACAATTTCTGTGGCTGGGGAGGCCACTTAAGTCAGTGGGAAGTTAATTGACTTTTGACTGGGGGTGGAGGTATTTGCTACATCCTAGGGAGAGTCATTTTTAATGGTGTTGCAGTCTGATCTGTACCCATATTCTTAGACATGAATAATTTAGAGAGAAAATACTTCTCTTTCATTCTCTTCTTTAATTCACCATTTGCAGGAATATTCTAATAGGAAAGCCTACAAAATTCTGAGACTAGGACTGAGGGAATACTGTAGAGAACAATTCCACATTATGTGAGCAAGGATAAAAACAATGCCTTTTCCCTCCCTCCCTCCCTGTCTCTGTCTCTCTGTCTCTTCCACAGAAAAAGATGAGCCAGCTGGGCCAAGGCAATGGTAATTGTCAGAATTCAGGGGTCTTATCCATCATGGACTGGATGTATTAAGATGATTATAGCTTTATCATAAGGAACAAATGAACAGAGACTTTCATGTGCCTCAGAGAGGGATGCAATTCTTATTAAACAATCCACATAGGAAGGTAATTGAGCACAACTTTGCAGACAGAGCTCATGATACTCTGGGAGAAGCCCTGAAGAAAGTAATACAGGCTGGGCGTGGTGGCTCACGCCTATAATCCCAGCACTTTGGGAGGCCGAGGTGGGCAGATCACGAGGTCAGGAGATCGAGACCATCCTGGCTAACACATGAAACCCCATCTCTACTAAAAATACAAAAAATTAGCCAGGTGTGGTGGCGGGCACCTGTAGTCCCAGCTACTCGGGAGGCTGAGGCAGGAGAATGGCATGAACCCGGGAGGCAGAGCTTGCAGTGAGCCGAGATCACGCCACTGCACTCCAGCCTGGGTGACAGAGCGAGACTCCATCTCAAAAAAAAGAAAAAAGAAAAAAAGAAAGTAATACAACATTGGGTCAAATGGTCCTGTTCACCAGTGTCTTCCATATAAGTGTCTACCCAGCATGGTGCCTGTTACACAGGTGCCACACCAAAATTATTTACTAAATGAATAAACAACTAACGTGAGCGATGACAAAGGCATTGTAGGGGGAAAAAAACTGGAAGGGAAGTGCCCATATGTTAACAGTGATTTCTGTCTCTTTTACTTTACTTTTTGTACAGATTTTTTGTAACATGTATTACTTTTATGATTCAAAAAGACAAATAAATACAAAAATAAACAAGGTTTCCTTGTTTTCTAATTCCTCAGTTTTCCCTGCCTGAGAGCTTTGTGGTCTGTTTCCCTATTGCTGGCAATTACTTTCTTATTTCATCCCATGAAGGAATGTTCAGCATTATTGACTTTGATGTATTTAACTACCCTTTGAAGTGCATACATTGCTATATCTTCTCCCTTTTAGAGATGGGTATATTGAGGCTCCCAGAGATACAGCAACTTCCTTTGCACTGTTTGCAGGTAGGCAATAGAGGCAGACCTGAAACTGGGTTCAATTTCCTTTCAGTATGCCACACTGCCTTCATATGCCCTGCAGGAATTTAAGGAGCTGAAATGCCCCTGCCTATGGCACTGAGATACTCTAAAAGTCATTGGCACTAAGTGAACAGTCCCCAGCAACTGATCCAAGTAAGAATGAGGAAACAGATGCCCTTTTGCTTGGAAGGTTTAAAGTTAAGTAAGCAAGATAGAACTTAACAGAAAACTACAATTAGGCTTAGTAACAATCTAATAGGAACAAACAATTAAACAAGGAAAAACTGTCCTTAGAGTAGGAAATGACGACACTTCCATAAATTAGTGATGCTCTCCTGTCATTTACTTCATTATAATTATGGAGGAAAAACAAAGAGGGCTGATAGCCAACCCTGCAGACTGGCTAAGATTTTCTGTCCATTCATGTATGTTCATTCATTCCATCACTCACGCATTATCGACACATGCTTATCAATCATGATGCTTGAGTATGATGCTGGTTGAGATTCAGGCCAAACTTGTGGCAAATCAGAGACCTCCAAAGTTCTTTCGAAGGCTTAAAGGACTTTGCAAATACTAGTACTGACTCTACTTTAACTGAAAGAATCTCATTGATCCAAGGAATTCCACAGCATAGCTCCTGACCTGCTGAAAAGCCTTTGGCAAGAGCAGATATGGCTGCTTCAGCAGGTTCTGGAGATCAAGACCGTAACTCCAGGCATTAGTAATAGAGAACCTTTCATTTGTATACTATGTTCTACTTAAATTTATATAGAAATATCAAAATCCTCTGTCAACATTATTGACTTTGATGTCTTTACCCTTTGAAGTGCATATGTTGCTATATCTTCCCCCACTTTTACAGATGGGTATAGGGAGGCTCCCAGAGATGGAGTGACTTCCTGACCTTTGCACTGCTTGCAGGTAGGCAATAGAGGCAGACCTAAAACTGGGTTCAATTTCCTTTCAATATGTCACACTGCCTTCATATGCCCTGCAGGAATTTAAAGAGCTGAAATGCCCCTGCCTATGGCACTGAGATACTATAAAAGTCATTGGCACTAGGTGAACAGTCCCCAGCACCTGATCCAACCTGATGTGTACATGGGCAGGTGATTTTCTGTTAGACATCATCATCATCATTAGCTTTCAACAATTACAATTCTTGTTCCTTTAGCCCAGAAAAGCCAATAGAGAAGCTGTTCAGGTAGTTCTGATCCAAATTTCACAGATCCAGGAGGTTTGGTATGGCGGTGGAGTGGCGCCTAATGGCTGACCCTTTTGAGGTTTGCCGACCACCCCGGGTTGTTCAGTGCAGACCTGTCATCTGGCGGCTGCAGCTTTCAAGCAATTACCCGTGGCCACTTAGTGACAGTATTTAGGAAAGTTAAGTTGGGATTGTTCCCAACTCCTAATTTACCTCTCAATAAAAACTGAAAGTTAAAAAAAAAAAAACAGCTTGGCTGCAGCATCCAAGTGTTTTTGAAAGACACAGCTGGGGCAGGAGGGTGTGAAGGAAGCCATCTGACCAAGGACTCAGATGAGCTGGGGATGCTGGGAAGGGTGTGGGGACAGCTGCAAGAGCTGTTTTCAGGGGCAAAGGAACAGACAGTTTAAAGAGGATGAAATCTGATCATTTGTCCTTATCCAGCAGTTCCTTCTCTTTCACGGATGTTCAGAAGTAGCCCCTGTGGTTTCTGCCCATTTCCAGGGTGTTTTCCTCACTCTCTTTTAATAGCTCATCTCAGATCCTGTGCCATCAACACAGAAATTTAGGAATCTATTTTGTAAGGCCAGGAAATTCTTATTTCTACATGGCTGTTGAGGACACTTTAACAAAAATAATGCCAATTTTATCTTAATTTTTAACCTTGTAGTTGCCTATTTGTTTTAAAAATTATTTCTAATTCAAAGAACTTTATAAAATCTATAAAACAAGGAAGTGAGAGGAGAAAGCCACCTACGAGGCTGCTACCCGAGCCTTCACTTTTCCTCCCTGACAGTTATTTCAGGTGATTTTTTAAAAAGAAGTTTTCCATTTAAGGCACCGAATATTTCACGCAACTAGGCTTCAACACTATAATAATGATGAGGTGGCTGGCTTCTGGAGGGTGGCCATTGTTTTAAACATGAGTGAAGGATCCCAGAAACCCTCAGCTGACAAATGTTTCGCTTCTCCCCCAACCCCTCCACATTACTGTACATTTTCCCACCTCCTGTGGCTCTATTCCAAGAATTCTTGACATTGAAAATTAGCTCAGCTCCTTATAATTTAGGCAAGACTTAATTTAAACAAATGGTTCAGTTACCATCTGGGAAAGGCCTGGCAGAGTGTTAGAAAACCCTCTAAAATGTTTAGTCTGTTTTACTCTACATTTTCCTAATATTTTGCTTTATATGTCTCCCTCTAGTTAGTAGCTATTATTGGGTCTTCATCTTTCTCCTGGCCCTCTTTCACCTGTTTAGCTTGAGTTTCTGTACTTCTTCCTTCTCTCTAGTTTCTCCTTCTTTTGATCTATTTTTTCTTTCCCATTCTGATTAGCTAGTAGGATGGTGTTGCCTCCTATCTTAGGCTTGCTAAGAAAGGTTCCTGTAGAAGGAGTTGCTTACCTGTTTTTGTCCATCCTGGACAGTGGAATCTTAATACATAGGTGGGGGGTTGGGTTTATAAAAGTGATGATTTAGAATGAGAAATGAGATCATAACCAAGGACAATTTTTTTTGTTGTTTTTTGAGACGGATTTTCGCTCTTGTTGCCCAGGTTGGAATGCAATGGTGCAATCTTGACTCACTGCAACCTCCGCCTCCCAGATTCAAGCGATTCTCCTGCCTCAGCCTCCCAAGTAGCTGGGATTACAGGCATGCGCCACCACGTCTGGCTAATTTTGTATTTTTAGTACAGATGGGGTTTCACCACATTGGTCAGGCTGGTCTCGATCTCCTGACCTCAAGTGATCCACCCACCTCAGCCTCCCAAAGTACTGGGATTACAGGAGTGAGCCACTGCACTTAGTCATAAATTTTTAAAAGTTGACAAATATCACAAATGTCACAACATCCAGAAACATGGCATCACATAATTTGTATATAATTATTAAAATATTAATAAATATATTACTGTATATACAAACATAGTAATTGACCAGCCCAACATTATTTTTGTCTACATTTTGCCCGCACACTTTTTATATGATAATTTCTGTGCTGCCAAATAAAAGCAGCTCAGTATCCTTAATGTCATGTAAAGTTTTCAGATTGACATCAAATTTAGGAAAACCTCTATTAAGTTGTTTTTTTCTAACGTGAGTTTATGATTTTAGGGAGTGACTAATTTTAAATACTATAAATCGAAAACACTTAAGAATCAGTTTGTCATAGATGTCATTGTTGTGGAGGCTCATTATGAATTTTTTCAAATTTTTATTTCCTGACAAGATAGGACTGCTTTGACCCAGCATCAATGAGCACTAAATCTGCTACTTAAATATTACATTTCTGATGACTGTACACATTTCATGCAGACTAGCTTCTGACTTCGTACGTTTTAAACCTTATTTCTCCTTCATTGCTTGCATATTTTGGTTTGGAGCACCTTTGGCTCACACTCCCAGGAGAAGAACCACCGTGGATGTGGACCGCAGGGTTTTTATTCATAAAAACCCTTCCCACACTGGGACAATCAATATAACTCAGCCTAAGTTCTTCCTACGTGAAATAATTGGGAACCAAATACACACAATCTCATAAAACCCAAACAAAATGTATCTGTCATTCAACTTTCCCTTAAATGGATCCCAAAAATGACTTTGGCTACTCCAATGCCACCAGATATAAGAAGTCATTAAAGGGAAAGTTAAAGCAGAAAAGACAGTGGTCTTAACTGACTACAGTTAAAATATCTTATTTTTTCAAATTTTACAAAAACAGTTCTTGGAAGAAGCTGTACAAATGCATACCTCTGAACCTTAAGCTTTATTATTTATTTGCTTCAGTATAAATCTACTTCTGCTGTGTAAACATTTAACTTGGGGTTTTTTTTTAGAAACAGAGAAAAGCTTTAAGAATGGCAGAAATCTTAGTTTGTAGAGAGAACTAAATTTTGTTGAGTCCACATATTTGTGTAGGCAAAAATCATAACTTTTATACAGTAGCTGTTTGTACAGATGTGGCTATTGAGTAATAATTCAGGCCCATGGACTATGAGAGGTACGTGAGATGGCGGTGGGGGAGAGGAGGGCTTGTTAGACCAGGGCATTGATGAGGCAGACCTGAGCAGCTGGGAATCAGCCATGGTTCAGACTCCCGGCAATTCCAGCTTTGCTCTGAGCCTCTTTGGAAGCCCTTCCCCAGCATCACCCACAATGTTGCGATAACCACCATCTGATCCTTGGCAAACAACTTCCTTCAAAACAAAACAAACAAACAACAACAACAACAACAACAACAAACAGCAACTTCTCTTCTCTTCCATCTCACCCCAAAACATCATTCTTTCTTTGTCAAGTTCATTGAACCAGGTGGTAGGAGAAATGAGTTCTTTTTTGTTGTTCAGTGGGTGGAAAGGTACATCAGCCTCAGCTTCGGAGTTCATTTTTATTTGACATGACTTTTGTAATGGGTTCTGATGTGTCTCTGGTGTAGTCACACTAAGAAACCAGTGAAAACACTTCCACAGCAGGTTCAGACACATGGGCTAACTCACGATGAATCCTTACCCAGTGACCCATGACAACAAACAACATGGGGCCGTGGTGGGAAGGAGGGAGATGCGCACCCCTTTGCTCAGATGAGTGTGTTTTCTCCCTTCAGAAACTGTACTCTTTGCATGTTTTCACCTAGAAAGTAGAAAGAAGAGCCCCAAAAACATACTGACTGAAAGAATAACCTCTTGCTTGGAATTTGAGCTGAAGACGTCCATATCTCTATGCCTGGAGCCAAGGCTTCATGGGGAACATTCTTAAACATCTTCCAGGCAACAGTAGCACTGTATTGTGCTATTGAATCACTCAATCTTTTCTTTCTGCTGAAAATAGCTCTGCCCAGGTTATTCTCTGAACTTTATGAGACTGAAATACTGTAGGACAAACCAAAAGAGCTTAGGAGAAGAGATTTTATATTCTTGAGAAGTTCTTCTGGAACTTTGAGATCCCTCTGAATTCCAGTTTTGTAATTTTATGATCTAGAAATCTGCTTCCAGGATGCCTCTGATTTGGAAACACTGAAAATATCTATTAAATTTTATATGTCTATGAGGGTGAATGGTGTACAGGGAAAATGTTGGTGTTAATTTTTGTGAGTTAATCATGAATAAGTTCCAAATTATTCAAAGTTCTAGTCATTTCTAAATCTAATCCAAATGTAAAATCTTTAAATCTGATACTTTAAGATGGTGAGAGGTGAAGCCAGCTGGACTTCCTGGGTCGAATGGGGACTTGGAGAACTTTTCTGTCTTACAAGAGGATTATAAAATGCACCAATCAGCACTCTGTAGCTAGGATTGTAAAATGCACCAATCAGCACTCTGTAGCTAGCTAGAGGTTTGTAAAATACACCAATCAGTTCCCTGTAAAAATGGACCAATCAGCAGGATGTGGGCGGGGACAAATAAGGGACTAAAAGCTCGCCACCCCAGCCAGCAGGGGTCCCCTTCCACGCTGTGGAAGCTTTGTTCTTTCGCTCTTCACAATAAATCTTGCTGCTGTTCGCTCTTTGGGTCCACATCACCTTTAAGAGCTGTAACACTCACTGCGAAGGTCTGCAGCTTCATTCTTTAAGTCAGCGAGACCAAGAACTCACTGGAAGGAACCAACCAACTCTGGAAGCAATGGAGCTCAATGTAAATAAGTTACAGTGATAGAACAGCTAAGGTGTATAAGATATCAGTATTTTAAGGAGTGATTTATAATGCAACTGTATTATAAGAGATTAATAACACACCAAGAAAGGAAAGTTTTCACCTTTTAAGAGGAGAAATTTTATTGCACTATGTGACTTTATACTTACCTTATTGTACTGATGCACAGAAATAGAGATTTGGTTGCCAAATATTTTTAATTCTACTCTAAGATGAATTTTAAATAATAAAAGGTAAAATAAGTAGCCAGGAACAAAACCTAAAATAGGCAGTGGTCTAGCATATGATTGTGACTCTTCTACAACTGTTTAATTCTATAAAATGAAAAAGAAAACCAAACGCCACCTACAACAAAAACACATTTGGAAAAAAACATCCTCCTGCCTCAGCCTCCCAAGTAGCTGGGACTACAGGTGCATGCCACTGCACCCAGCTAATTTGTTTTATTTTTAGGATAGCATCTTGCTATGTTGTCCAGGCTGGTCTCAAAAGTCTGGCCTCAAGTTATCCTCCTGCCTCAGCCTCTGCAGTAGCTGAGTTTACAAGTGCAAGCCACACCTATATTTTAAATCTATGTCATACATGAACAGGCACTTTTCAAAAGACACACATGCAGCCAAAAAGCATATGAGAAAAGCTCAATATTACTGGGCATTAGAGAAATGCAAATCAAAACCACAATAAGACAGCATCTCACCCTAGTCAGAATGGCTATTATTAAAAATAAAAAAAAAACAGAAGCTGGTGAGGTTCCAGAGAAAGGGGAACACTTATACACTGTTGGTGGGAGTGTAAATTAGTTCAACCATTGTGGAAAGCAATATGGTGATTCCTCAAAGAGCTAAAAGCAGAACTACCATTTGACCCAGAAATCCCATTACTGGGTATATACCCAGAGGAATATAAATCTTCCTACCACAAAGACACATGCACAGTGTTCATTGCAGCACCATTCACAATAGCAAACACATGGAATCAACCTAATCACCCAACAATGACAGATTGGATAAAGAAAATGTGGTACATGTACACCATGGAATACTATGCAGCCATAAAAAAGAATGAGATCATGTCTTTTGCGGGAATACGGATGGAGTTGGTGGCTATCATCCTTAGCAAACTAATGCAGGAACAGAAAACCAAATACCACATGTTCTCACTTATAAGTGGGAGCTGAAGGATGAGAACTCATGAACTCAAGGCAACAACAGACACTGGGGTCTACCTGAGGGTAGAGGGTGGGAAGAGGAAAAGGAGCAGAAAAAAATACCTGTTGGCTTAAGTTATTAATAACTATGGCTTAATACCAGTGTGATGAGATAACCTGTACAACAAACCCCTGTGACAGCAGTTTACCTATATAACGAACCTTCACATTACTCCCAAACCTAAAATAAATGTTAAAAAATAAATAAAGCTATGTCACAGAGGTAAAGTCAACATGTAGAAGTGAAATGTAGCATCGCCAAGCTTTTTTTCCCACAGCTATTTTCCACTGTAAATTCCCTAATAAAAGAACACCCAAGAATCGAAAACCACAACTCATATATTCATTCACAGATATTTGCCAAATGCCAACACTGAAGATTCAGCAATTTTCACGGCAAAGTCCCTGCCCTCATGGTCTTTATATGGAAGTTTTGGCCAAGGCTCCAAGACGGTAGAAAATACATCCCAAGTGGGAAGGGGTCGTGGAAAAAGGAGAGGAAAGAAAGCCTACTTGCTTGTGTGTCTCTCAAACCCTGAGTACTGATATTGTCTTTATTTATAATTTTGATATTTTGCTGATAATTTTTTTTGCATTAATATGGATTTTTTTTAAAAAAACATATTAAAACATAATTTATCCTGATTACTGCCTAATATACGTATCCACAATATAAAATGGTTCTGAGGTTGAGAGTAGGCAGATTTCTTCAGAAGAAGCCACAACTGTGCTGTGGCTCCTACCTCCTCTACCTCCCACCAGGGAAAGCCCAGACACTTAAAGAAGCTTCAGTAAGATTACTCTAAGGGCTTACTCTGGATGTCCTGTGCTTAGGGGACACAACGCACTGGCCCACAGTGATAAATCCAAGGGATGGGTGACTCGGGGGCTGGTCTGCAAACCCAGTGTGGACAAGATTGCATGAATATTTTCTGTGAACTAGAGCGGGGAGGGAACATAGGAGATGAAGAATTTTTGTAGGGTCACCTTGGGTCCTGTCTGGGAAGATAGCGAGGAGTAACTGGAGTGGTCTTGGCTGGAGGATGACTACATTTCTAGGGGCTGAGGGAGGTAAGGAAGGACTCAGTTCCCGAAGCCTTTCCCCCTGAGAGTTCACACTCCCCGTGAAAGGACTACACAGGGGAGAGTATGTACTCCCGTGACCCAACACTGGCACTTGCTGCACGTGGCAGATCTTTAGTATCACGTTGATGCAAAAGTATTTGCGATTTGCCCATTACTTTTAAAGGCCAAAACAGCAATTACTTTTGCACCACCATAATACTTTTTTGTTATGGGAGTTCTTGTAGGTAACCACAACAAGCAAGTGCTAGTGTGGGGTAACCACTGAAGTGGCAGAACTTTCCAGCTTTGTCACCAGTGCTCCCACCCTGGGCTGCCTTCTGGAAAAGTCAGAAACCTGGGAAAGCAAGAAGGGAAAGGAGGAGGACAGGGCCAAGGACAGAAGGAGAGGAGAAGCTACCGGGACCCCTTCCCTGTCTAAACTCCACCCCCAAGACTCAAGATCAAGGCAAAGAAGATGTGCCTCAATTTGAAGTCAACACTAAAATTTTGACTATAGGACTTGCCTTTCAATTGCCACACTGACATTGTTTCGTTATTAGAAGTGATTATTTTCATTTTTTAGAAAACCTAAATGTGACCAAAAAGTCCTTATTAGAGGGAAGAACTTAAAAGGACAATGGGTGACAAAATTTTTAGATATTGATGAGTGTTATACATAACAATAATATAAGATGGTGGGAATTGTGGAGAGGGAGCGCTTTTCTTGGGTAGTGTGATCAGAGAAGATTATCCGGAAATGACATTTGAGTGGAGGCCTGAATGAGTGGACAGCAGACCCTGCTGAGATGAGGGGGAGCGAGCTATAGGATCAGGAGTGAGAATGGCCACTTTCTGCCCTTCTCAGAGGTAAAATTACGAATGTAATTTCCTAATTACCCGATGAAACATATTTTGAACTAGAACACAGATGTTTGGGAAAACCTCCAGCAAACTGACTTAATCTGATTGATTTTCTGATTTAGTGTTTTTCTAAGCAAGAACTGCACCCATTGTGACAGAAGAGGCGCTAAAGCTGCAAATTCCTGGGCCTCGACCCACTAGTTCCTAATCAGAAACTCCAGGGTGGAGACGCAGGATCTGCATCCCTGGGATCACACTGCCTTTCGAGAACCATCCACCTGCCAGCTCCAAGTATGTCGAGGGAGCAGCAGCACCTGGGATCCCACCGGACCGGGAAGAGTCAAATCCAGGTTTCTCCCCGCTTCGCCAAAAGGCCCCCTGCCTCCACCGCAACAGAAACAGTCTCTGTCTGGGAACTGCGGTTGCCTAAGGCTCGGTTTGCTCTTCAGCACTCCGGTCCCCCAACACCGCGTCAGGCGGCGCCCAGCCTCCCGGGGACTCGCAGACGCTCACTCCCCAGACCACAGCGACACCTGCCGAGGCCCCGCGGAACCGCGCTGCACAACAACCCAGCGCAGCGCGGGGAGGGGCCTGGGGCCATTCTCCGGCCCCCACCCCGCGCCCGTGACCACCGTGCGCTGCCAGAGGGGACGCTGCGGGAATGGCCAGCGAGGTCTCGCAGGGGGACTGGTTGTCTTTTAGGAAATCAAGGGGCCAGCGCCCCCAGTGCCGGCTGGGAGATGCTTTCAGAGTTCGAAGAGAAAAGATGCAACCTTCAATCCGCTCCATTCTCCGTCAGACAGGCCCTGCGGACGGAGCTCCTGCCACTGCTGCAGCCCCATGATGTGTGCTTCTACGCCCCGCCCCGCTGCACCCCACCCCACCCCCATACGGAAATCCTGCAGGAGAAACTGAAACACTAGCGACAGTGGGACATATCCCCGGGAGCGGTTGCGGGAGGTAGAGAAGGAAGGAGCAAAGGGGAAGAGGAAGAGAGAGAGAGAGCTCAAGGGAGCCTTCTTGGAAAGGTTTAACCCGACAGCTTGAAGGCGGCGGGTAGTAAAGCAGCGAACTGGTGAATGGGCGTCCTGACCCGCCACACTTCCCTCACCGACACCCCTCATCCGCGATACCCCACAGGACAGGATGTCCAGCTGCCCTCATTTAGCGTGCCCCTGGGCATTTGAGGGGTTCAGAGAGAGAAACGCAGTAACTTATTACCCTCACATGATATATTTTCACTTTCTTCTCCTGATTGTCAGTTCAATTAGATAAGGGACCTCGTGTTTTATTCCGTTGTACCCCGTGCCTGACACATGGTAGCTGCTGGATGGAGATTTCTTCGATGATTGATTATAAAACACACTAATTTAGAGCTTACTATGTTATAAGATCTCCATCTTCAGTGACTCACTTATTCCTCACAACAAGCCTAGGAGGTAAGGTTTTCCAATAAGGAAAGCCAGGTACCTCATCATGAACGTGCACGGTGTCACATTCCCAGCAAGTGCCGAAGCTGGGGTCAGATTCAGGCAACCTGGCCCAGTGCCCTCACAGTTCATCCGGCCTCCACATGGCCATTTTGTCCATGAATAAATGAATAAGCGAATGAGTGTATGCTAATTTTGGTGAGTTGTCTGGGAAAATGTACAGGTTTTGGGGCTGGAAAAAGGTCTTAATCATGAGGGTGACCCTTTCTGATCGAGTGCTGGGGAAGAACTAGGACTCCTGGGGCCCCCAGGCTCTGCTACCTAAGTGCTGTGGAATTTTGCACATGGTCACCAGCCTCTGGTAGCTTATTACTTTGAGCAGTGCTTGTGGTTCTCAAATTTGTCTACATGTTAGAGTCACCCTGATGAGATTTTCTTTAAACCCAGTGGCTCAGGTCACCCCCTCCCCACACTACCTGAAATTAGAATCTTTCGGGGTTAATCCCAGACATCAGATCAGCTTCAAATTTCTGAAATTTTCCCGGGTGGTTCCAATGTGCCATCAAAGTGAGGACCTCATGGGTCTTCGGGGAAGCAGGAGCTACATTCTTTCTCAAAGGGTGGCCACTGATCCTCTGAGAATCACTGGGTTTGCTGGTTTACAATGCAGATTCCTGGGCCCTGTTTGGATTTACCAAATCCAAATCTTCTGGAATGGGCCAGAAGATCTGCTCAAATGAACAAACAAAAGTTCCCAGGTGATTTTTATGGCCATGAAAGTCCAAGAGCTGCTGGGAAACCTGCTTTCAAAGTCTGGTGTTGCACCAGCAGCAGCACCTGGAACTTGCTAGAAAGGCAGATGCTCTGGCCCCATCCAGACCTGCTGCACCAGAAACTCTGGGAATGGGGTCCAGCAATCTGTGTTTAATAAGCCCTGCAGGTGACCTTGGGTGCCAAAGTTTGAAAACCAGTAACAGGCCTCTGGAATCACACAGCCCTGGGTTCAAATTCCAGCGTGGTCACTCACTAGCTGTATTAGTCTGTTCCTGCACTGCTATAAGGACATACCCAAGACTGACTAATTTATAAAAGAAAGAGGTTTAATTGTCTCATGGTTCTGCAGGGCTGGGGAGGCCTCATGAAGCTTACAATCAAGGTGGATGGGGAAGCAAACACAACCTTCTTCACATGTGGCATGAAAGAGAAGTGCTGAACAAAGGGGGAAAACCCTTATAAGCGATGGTCCTCATAAAACCACCAGATCTCATGAGAACTCACTTACTATCACAAGAACAGCATGGGAAAAACCACCCCGATGATTCGATTACCTCTCTCTGCATCCCTCCCGCAACACATGGGGATTATGGGAACTACAATTCAAGATGAGATTTGAGTGGGGACAAAGCCAAACCATATCATTCCACCCCTGGCCCCTCCCAAATCACATGTCCTCACATTTTAAAACACAATCATGCCTTTCCAGCAGTGCCCCAAAGTCTTAGCTCTTTCCATAATTAATCCAAAAGTCCAAGTCCAAAGTCTCATCTGAGACAAGGTAAGTTTCTTCCTCCTATGAGCCTGTAAAATCAAAAGCAAGTTAGTTACTTCCTAGATACAATGGGAGTACAGGCACTGGGTAATTATACCCATTCCAAATGAGAGAAATTGGCCAAAACAAAGGGGCTACAGACACCATGCAAATCTGAAATCCAATAGGGCAGTCATTAAACCTTAAAGTTCCAAAATGATCTCCTTTGACTCCATGTCTCACATCCAGGTCACACTGATGCAAGAGGTGGGTTCCCACGGCCTTGGGCAACTCCACCTGTGTGGCTTTGCAGGGTATTGCCCCCTCCTCCTGGCTGTTTTCACAGACTGGCGCTGAGTATCTGTGGCTTTTCCAGGTACATGGTGCAAGCTGTTGGTGGATCTACCATTCTGGAGTCTGGATGATGGTGGCTGTTTTCTCACAGCTCCACTAGACAGTGCCCTAGTAAGGACTCTGTGTGGAGGCTCTGACCCCACATTTCCCTTCCTCACTGCCCTAGCAGAGGTTCTCCATGAGTGCTCCACCACTGCAGCAAACTTCTGCCTGAACATCCTGGCATTTCCATACATCCTCTGAAATCTAGGCAGAGGTTCCCAAACCTCAATTCTTGACTTCTGTGTACCTGCAGGCTCAACACCACGTGGAAGGTGCCAAGGCTTGGGGCTTGCACCCTCTGAAGCCACAGCCTGAGCTGTACTCTGGCCCCTTTTAGCCACAGCTGAAGCGGCTGGGATGTAAGGCACAAAGTCCCTAGGTTGTACACAGCAGGGGTCCCTGGACCCAGCCCAGGAAATGATGTTTCCCTCTTAGGCCTCTAGACCTGTGATGGGAGGGACTGCCATGAAGGTTTTTGACATACCATGGAGACCTTTCCCCATTGTTTTGGAGGTTAAAATTTGGCTCCTCATTACTTATGCAAATTTCTGCAGCAGGCTTGAATTTCTCCCCAGAAAATGGGTTTTTCTCTTCTATTCCACGTTTAGGCTGCAAACTTTCCAAACTTCTAGGCTCTGCTTCCTCTTGAATGCTTTGCTGCTTAGAAATTTCTTCCACCAGATAACCTAAATCACCTCTCTCAAGTTTGAAGTTCCACAGATCTCTAGGGCAGGGGCAAAATGCTGCCAGTCACTTGGCTAAAACATAGCAAGAATCACCCTTATTCCACCTCCCAACAAGTTCCTCATTTCCATCTGAGACCACCTCAGCCTGGACTTCATTGTCTATATCACTATCAGCATTTTGGTCAAAGTCATTCAACAGGTCTCTAGGAAGTTCCAAATTTCCCCACATTTTCCTGTCTTCTTCTGATCCCTCCAAACTGTTTCAACCTCTTCCTGTTACCCAGTTCCAAAGTTGCTTCCACATTTTCGGGTATCCTTATAGAAGCACCCCACTCTCTGTGGTACCAATTTACTGTATTAGTCTGCTGTCATGCTGCTATAAGGACATACGTAAGATTGTGTAATTTATAAAGGAAAAAGGTTTAATAGACTCATGGTTCTGCAGTGCTGGGGAGGCCTCAGGAAACTTACAATCATGACAGAAGGGGAAGCAAAGGCATCCTTCAGTTAGCAGCAGGAAGAAGAAGTGCAGAGTGAAGGAGGGAAAGGCCCCCTATAAACCCATCAGATCTCGTGAGAACTCACTCACTATCATGAAAATAGCATGGGGAGAACCTCCCCCATGATTCAATTACCTCCCACTGGGTCCCTCCCTTGACATGAGGGGATTATGGGAACTACAATTCAAGATAAGATTTGGATGGGGAGACAGGCAAACCATATTGCTAGCCTTGTGACTCTGTGCAGGTTATTTGACTTCCCTATGCTTCAATTTCTTTATTTGTTAGTTGGAGGGGTTGTTATTTGGTTGAATAAAATTCACATATTGAGGTCCTAATTCTTAGTACCTTAAAATGTGACCTTTTTTTGTAGATAGGGTTATTGCAGATGTTATTAGTTAAAATGAGGTCATACTGGAATAGGGTAGGTCCTGTCCAATGTGACTAGTGTCTTTATAATAAAGGGAAACGTGGAGACAGACATGCACACTGAAATAATACCATGTGAAGACTGGAGCTGTGCTTCAAGAAGCCAGGGAACTATCAGAAACTAGGAGAGAGATCTGGAACCAATTGTATCCTAGTGTTTTCAGAGGGGGCACAGCTCTGCTCTCACCTTGATTTCAAACTTCTAGTTGCCAGAACTGGGGGACAACAAATTTCTGTTGTTTACGCCATCCAGGTTGCTGGGTTTGGCAGTTGTAGCAAACTAATATGGGGGCATTTGGGAGGATTGTGTGAGATACTATATCTAAAAGCACATAGCACAATGTAAGCAATCTCTACTAGAAATTTCTCAGTAAATATTAGATTTTTATTTAAAAAAAAAACAACAACAGTGATCCTGTACACTGCGTCTTTAAGTAGGGATGAAATCTGAGAAGTAGGAAAAGGACCAAAGCAGGACATTGCACCCAGTAGACTCAGACAGGCCGAGCAGTAGCGTTGGTGCACGCCAGGCCTGCTTGGCCCTGGCTGGAGGCTAAGAAACAGTGGACAGATGGTCATCGTTTCAGGTCGCCCTGATCTGGACAAGAACCAAATGAGGGATCCAGAGGCAATGGCGTGTTCAGCTCTGATGTAGCCTTCCTTCTCTCTAAAGCCCTCTGCAGAGGCCTCAGTTGCCTTCCATGAATTCTCTCAGTCCTTCCTGGTCATAAGCATCCCTGTCACAGGGACCAGAATCCATTACCAGGCTCCTTATCTCCTCAGACCTTCAAAACTGCCTTCATGAATGTGTGTGTTTAAGGTTCATTAAATTACCTGAAATGGAAATAAATGAAGCAGAATAGAAAGTTCTCTTCCCTCAACCCCCACAGCGTAGTCATCTGGCTGCCAGTTAGACAGTGCCACCTTGGAACAGAAACCCAACCCCTGCAAGCAAGTAACTTCCTTCACCTCTACTCGTCCTCCAGAGAGAGACAAGGGGCTGGATTGTCCCAAAACGTCCTTCTGTGCACGCTACCTGCGCAATCAGGAATCCACTTCTTTCTTCCCAACTCCAGCATACACCATGCACGCAGTAAGGGGACAGAAAGCCTATTTTGTAGAGTTTCCCAAGGTGGGTGGCAAACCAGGTTGATCAGGAGAGTGGGATCACAGTGTCAGAAGCTCTTTTACACAGTGTCAGAAGCTCTTTTCCATTTTAAAGACTGTACTATTTTCAATTTATGGAGGAGGTAGAGGTCATCTGTGGGATTGCTTTGCTGCAGCAGCTGCTCAGTGCCAAGTGAACTCATCCCAGGAGACAGGGCTGACTTCTGCTGCTGCCCTAGGTAGGACCTGTGCAATTTCATGGCAATCTGGGGAAGTCAACTGGGCTCCCATCATACCATGGCATCACAAGTGTGACTCTCAGGCCAGCTGACCTCAGTTTCTAAAGTGTGAGGCTGTGGGCCCCAGCAGGAAGCTAGCCCTCCAACCAGCAGCACAGTTTTGATTAAAATTTCCTGCCCCACCCAGTTCTCAAATATCTTCCTTTCTCCCCAGGCAGTAAAAGAAATAAAAGGCATTAGTCTTAGAGGAGCAAAAAGACTCTACTGTGTGACCTTGTGCAATTATGCAACCTCTCTGAAATTCAGTGTTTGGAGTTTTCTTATTTAAAATGAATTTAATAATACCTTTCTTGGCTTTCCTCATGAGCTTGTGAAAATTCAAGGAGCTTGTGTATGTGAAGTGGTTTGTAAACAGCAGGGAGGGATGCACAGGTAAGGAAAGTGATTATGGTGCTGTGATTGTATCTTGCAGGGTTCCTTGACCTTGGTATGATGGTTCCGTTCAAGTCTTTAAAGAATGCAGATGAAGTGCAACAGAAAAAATAGATTGAATAACGGCTATATGAAGTGAACTAACATTCAATGGACAGGAAATGACCACATCTTATCTTATTTAATCCATTCAAAAATCAAGTGAGAGGGAAGTAATTAGCTAAACGTTAAACCAGAGGTTTCCAGACTTTCTAAGTTCATGGTGCTCTTAGTGTGTCAGCATTCCTAGGCCAAAAGGAAAACGTAACCATTATGTATTATGTAGCCAGATTCAAGCTATTTAATAGGTATTGATATCTTGACAACTTGGCCCCTATTGGTCCCTGCATAGCTTCTCAGATTTTGGAATCAGATAGGACACTGGCACTTCGTTTGTTGTTCCCATTGATTTTTGCACAGCAGTAATATTTTATTACAATTAAAATCCTAGCTTCTCATTGGTATGACATTGTTACAGGACGGGGGTCCCGATCCAGACCCCAAGAGAGGGTTCTTGGATTTCACACAAGAAAGAATTCAGAGTGAGTCCACAGTGCAAAGTAAAAGCAAGTTCATTAAGAAAGTAAAGTGGTGAAAGTACAGCTACTCCGTAGACAGAGTAGGGCATTCCTGAAAGTTAGAAGGAACATGTCAACCCTAGGTACAACACCCCTATATAGGGGGAGATGTGCTCTGCTATACAAGGGGTTGTGATAAAGGATTAATTTTCTTAATTACTATATTTTGCAAGAATCAATATTATTATCTTTAAAGCAAAATTAGGACTGCCTTTATTGTCCAGATATCAGGGTATCTAGACACTCCCACATCCGGGTCTGTTTAGTAAACATTATTAATTTGTTCCCTTTGAGAGGTGACAATGTGCTAGCAGGCCTCGCTCGCTCTCAGCACCTCCTCTGCCTTGGCTTCCACTCTGGGCACACTTGAGGAGCCCTTCAGCCCGCTGCTGCACTGTGGGAACCCCTCTCTGGGCTGGCCGAGGCCGAAGCCAGCTCCCTCTGCTTGTGGGGGGGTGTGGAGGGAGAGGCGCGGGTGGGAACCAGGGCTGCTTGCAGGCCAGCGCGAGTTCTGGGTGGGCACCGGCTCAGCAAACCCATTCCAGGGCGCCCTGCCCTTCACAAAGAAAACTCTCCCCAGGGATCCTGCCGGCTTCTCCAGGATCAGTTGCGGGCTCAGTGGGCCCCACACTCAGAGCGGCCAGCCGGTGCCACTGGCCCCAGGCAGTGAGGGGAAGGGGATTAGCACCTGGGCCAGCAGCTAAGGAGGGTGTGCCGGGTCCCCAGCACTGCTGGCCTGCCCGCACCATGCTCGAATTCTCCGCAGGCCTCAGCTGCCTCCCTGCGGGGCAGGGCTCGGGACCTGCAGCCCACCATGCCTGAGTGCCCCCTCTCCACCCCCACCCCCCGTGGGCTCCCGTGCGGCCTGAGCCTCCCCAACAGGCGCCACCCCCTGCTCCGCGGCGCCCAGTCCCATTGACCACCCAAGAGCTGAGGAGTGCGGGCAAGTGGTGTGGGACCGGTGGGCAGCTCCACCCGTGGCCCTGGCGCAGGATCCACTAGGTGAAGCCCGCTGGGCTCCTCAGTCGTGTGAGGACTTGGAGAACTTTTATGTCTAGCTGGAGGATTGTAAATGCACCAATCAGCACTCTGTGTCTAGCTCAAGGTTTGTAAATGCACCAATCAGCACCCTGTGTCTAGCTCAAGGTTTGTAAACGCACCAATCAGTGCTCTGTGTCTAGCTAATCTAGTGGGGACTTGGAGAACTTTTATGTCTGGCTAAAGGATTGTAAATGCACCAGTCAGCACTCTGTGTCTAGCTCAGGGATTGTAAACGCACCAACCGGCACCCTGTCAAAACAGACCAACCAGCTCTCTGTAAAACGGACCAATCAGCTCTCTGTAAAATGGACCAATCAGCAGGATGTGGGTGGGGTCAGATAAGGGAATAAAAGCAGGCTGCCCGAGCCAGCAGTGGCAACCTGCTTGAGTTCCCTCCCATTTTGTGGAAGCTATGTTCTTTTGCTCTTTGTAATAAATCTTGCTGCCTTTATGAGCGGTAACACTCACTGCAAAGGTCTGCAGCTTCACTCCTGAGGCCACCTGAGGCCAGCGAGACCACGAGCCCACCGGAAGGAATGAACAACTCCAGACGCGCCAACTTTAACAGCTGTAACACTCACCGGGAAGGTTTGCAGCTTCACTCCTGAAGTCAGCGAGACCACGAACCCACCAGAAGGAATAAACTCCAGACACATCTGAAGGAACAAACTCCGGACACACCATCTTTAAGAACTGTAACACTCACTGCGAGGGTCCGCGGCTTCATTCTTGAAGTCAGCGAGACCAAGAACCTACCAATTCCAGACACAGCTTCACCATAAACATCTATAAACCAGGAATGCATAACCTTCTGAGAATGCACCCCAGTAAGTCCCAGCCTCATTTTCCTCACCCTCGTTCAAAATGGAGTTGCTCTGGTGCAAACGCTTCTGGCAACATCATCAAAAGGAACACAGCAATTTCAGTTGTAACTTAACTATCTCAAGCTAGCAGTCATAGTTCAGTTCACATTGTGTTGGACAGATGTGTTTACCTTAAACATTTAAAATATCTCAAAATGCCCCTTTGAGTTCCTCAGGGTGCCCCCAGGCACCTCAGTGCATGGTTTGGGAACTGAGGTAGTAAACTAACGCTCAAAGCTTGGAAGTAACTTTCTATCATAGCTTTAAAACTTTAATAAGCCCTTGAGTGATCTGGGGTCTTGTTTTAATGTGGATTCTAATTCAGTAGGTCTGGGGTAAAATGCTCGAGATGTTGTTTTTCTAACAAGCTCCTTAGCATGGAGGATGCTGCCAGTTGATGGACCAGCAAGGCTTTACAAGATCTAGTCAGGAGAGGTGGGGCAGGTAACATAACAATCCAGGTCTCCAAAGTTCTTTTCCAGAACTACACTACTTCCCATATAATAAACTGTAGGGAAAATTTAAAAATTCTGTTAGTGGACTTCCAGTTCCCATTTGGCATATAAAGAAGCTTGGAAGTGATCTCTCCCATCCCTGCAGTAAGAAAAAAAGCTGAACAAACTGAAAACTCTTCATAGGTCCACCGCACGATTTAGGCAACAGGACAAGCTACCGCCCTCCAAAATTAGAGACACAAACAGGTAGATACAGAGAATCTCAACTTACCAGAAGAGAGGCTCCGAAGCAGAAACCTCCTGGAGACCAGGGAATGTCAACGTGTAATTGACAAATTACGACTGGGAACAATTTTGAGAGTTACAACTTGCCTCCTGTACTTCCCATGAGTGTTTCCTCGGGGAGCCAAACCAGGTTCTCACAATGAAGATTAGAGAAAATCCCCCAGCACTTCTGAGAGGGGAAGGGGAAAAGTAGCCTTTCTTAAATACACCCAGAGCCTTCTGGTCTTCTTAACGATGCCCCTCAGGAGAAACTATTTAACCAGAGCCTAACCTCTGGGGCCTGCCTCTGGAGCTTTCTCTTTCATTTCTCTCTTGCTGTGACCTTGCCAGATTCTTGTTGCCACTGGATCAACCAATTGTATTAGTTTTCTAATTGTTACTGTAACTGATGACTGCAAATCTAGAAATTTTAAACAACATAGATTTATATCACAGTGTGTAAGTCTGATGTTTAGTGGGCTCAGCTGATTTCTCTGCCTGAGTGTCTCAAGGCTGCAACTGCGCTGGAAACAGGGTTTCATTCCTTTCTGGAAGCTCTGGGGAAGAGTCTACCTGCAAGAGCATGCAGTTTGTTGGCAGAACTGAGTTCCATTTGGCTGTATGAGGTTGTGTGTTCCATAAGGTCCCCCTTTCTTGCCGATAGAGGCTGAAGATTGTTCTCATTCTAGAGGCTGTCCACATTCCTTGGCTCAGCTGCCCACATTCCTTGGCTCATGGCTGCCTTCTTCCATCTTCAAAGCCAGCGACAATGGTCGACTTTGAATTTCCTCTGGATTTCCCTTCCCTACCACATCTCTAACTCTCTTCTCACTGTTCCACTTTTAAGGGCCCACGTGATTGCATTGCATCTACCTGGATAGTCCTGGATGCTCTCCCTGTCCTAAGTTCTATTACCTTAATTTTATCTGCAAAATCTCCTTTGCCATGTGACAAAACATATTCATGGGTTCCAGGAATTAGGGTAATTATTTGGCCCATTATACTGACTATCAACAAAATCCAGGCAGGAGCTAGAGAAACACTGTTAAAAATTTTTAAGTAGTTTCAACTATGACCTACAAAAATGACTGCTTTCATGCCAGCAAAACGGGCTACATAATTTTCAGGGTCCAGTGAATTTAAAATTATATGATTAAAATAAATACTATAAATATATATTTTTATATATGTGTCTGTGTGTGTTGTGTTTTAAAATTTTGTGTTTTTAATGTCGCAGGTCCTCGGACTTGGGGAATAGTGGAGAAGTGAGCGAGGACTCTCACAGGCACCTAGGAGAATTGGTGTATATGTCCCCTGGCTGCTGGGTTCCTCTGCTTTCTTGTCAGTTACTGGACCAACGCAGCATGTTATAGCTTGGGACAGAGAAGTGGAGTCAGGCATCTCCCCTTCCCAGGGGCCAGCTGCCCTAAGCCATTGTGGATGGGTAACTCCCAAGGGTATTGCGGCTTCCATGTTGGGATGCCCTAGATAACTGGATAGGGGGTGAATAAAAGGCTCATTCCTGCCAAGTCCCTTCCAGTTGTGCTGTGGTGCTGGAAGCCCAGAGTGGGGGTGCACCCATGCCCTGGCCCCCAATGCTGTGAAGCACATGTGTCCAGCCCAACCCCCTGCCTTGTCCAGGTCCAGGCACTGCCGGGCATGGCAGGCAGCAGTATTCACAAGGTAGGAGGGTAAGGAAGAGAAAGCCACGTGGGGCTTGGGGAGCCAGGGCATGGGACACAGGAAGCTGAGAGCTCATCCAGGGGAGACAAGGAAGGCAGTGGCAGGAGGGACTGCACTTGAGCTGAGCCTTCAAGCCCTCAGCACATACTCCATGGTCCCATAGATGTCAGTTATGAAACACAAATTTAAAGCTAAAATTATTAAAAGTTTCGATACGGAAGTCACAAAGCATTATACCCCACACACAGGTCATTCTGAGCACAGGGCCCCATGTGACTGCACTGGTCACACAGCCCCAAAGCCACCCTGCATGCCAGGATGAAGTCTCATCAGCACATGTAACTCCGTGGTTGCTCACAGCTGTACATCATCTGCTTAAGATCCTGCCCAGGAACTAAGCTCTGGAAAGGATGAGGTTTGAGCAGCCAGTCTTACTCCATCAACTCTGCTTCCCTTCAAATCAGCAATGTCCCTAGGGCCACTTCACACTTAATGAGCCATGGTGGCCCTTGTGCTTTCACACCAGACGCATGCCTTGGCCTAGAGTGCAGAACCAGTGCCTGGCCAGCAGGAGACAAAGCCCCTTCCCTACAGTGCACCTGTGGTGTTCCGTTTCCACAAGGCAGGGATGTTCATGAGTATTAGTCCGTTTTCACACTGCTCTAAAGAACTACCTGAGACTGGGTAATTTATGAAGAAGAGAGGTTTAATTAATTTACAGTGTTACAGGCTTAACAGGAAGCACGACTAAGGAGCCTCAAGAAACTTACAATCATAGCAGAAGGTGAAGGTGAGCAAGAATGTCTTACCATGGCAGAGCAGGAGAGAGAGACGGTGATCGAAGGGGGAAGTGCAACACTTTTAAAACAACCAGATCTCGTGAGAACTCACTCACTGTCATGAGAACAGCAAGGGGGATGTCTGCCCCCATGATTCAATCACCTCCCACCAGGCCCCTCCCCCGACACGTGGGGATTACAGTGCTACATAAGATTTGGGTGGGGACACAGAGCCAAACCATATCACCATGCAAAGCACATACACTCAGCTCTTTTTAGGAGGAAACTCGGTATGTATGAAATTGAATTTCATCCATGAAAGCAATTCAATTGAATGTCACAGTCCTCATAAGGTGTTTATTTAAGGCAAGTCAAAGCTATTCAGTAGGGCGTACAACAAATCAGGTTACTTCCTTGCTAAGAAGAGTTACCTCAACACCGCTGACACATTCCCATGCCAATAAGAACATGAGATGATTCAGTAAAAATTCAGCAATGCCTTGGTCGCGCTAAGTGTTCCTGTCAACCACCAGAATGTAGGCACCATAGTTCTTGTAGCAGGTTGGGAGCAGCAGAGGGTTCAATTAAAAAAGGGAATCATCCGTGACTGATGACTAATAATGTGGCAGTAATTGTAACATTTAAAAAATTGCCATCTATAATCAAAAATGCCTTCTAGGAGAGTGGATCCTGGGAGAATGAAAGGCTTTTTGCTTCTGCCAAATTCTTAAATGGACTTGGATATGCAGAGTTTGACCTGGAGCTAAACTTTGGTGGAGGGGACAGAAGAAACTGAAATTGGAAGAATTTGGTTTTGCTCCCAAGAGGGGAGACAGCAGAGGCACTGGGTGAAAAGCTGGAGCCTGCATTATAGACAAATGCCAAGAGTTTTTTTTTTTTTTTTTTGAAACAAGGATGTCCTGAATGCAATATTAAGTTGTGTCTGTTGCTATAGTAACAGGATGATACAGAAATACTGATTGAGATTCATTCTTGACCCCAGGGGTTACAAAATGGTACGGGGGATAACAATAGGTACAGGGCACTATAGAGAACAAAGTACCCAGATTCTCCAGGCTCATTAAGGCTACCGGCATTGATATGGAATCTGTGTTGACAATGAGCTAGCCTAGCAGGGTGACCAACTCTTGCCATGAGCGGTCGCATCAAGATAGGTCCGTGGGCAGTAAAGGATTAACCTTGTCCAAGGGAAAGGTGTGTCCCTTGCTAAACTCCTGGGAGTTAACCTCTGTGTCTTAGAAATATTCTACCTGATAAGAATGTCTTTGTTTATCTGGGAGTCTTGGGCCAGGTAGTATCAGCTTAACCTCTAAAGGCTGGACACTGAAGTCAGCCACGTGGGCTGTCAGCCATGCCTACATGACTGGCCCCCAATGAAAACCTTGGATGCCAAGGCTTGGGTGAGCTGCCCTGGTTAGTAATGCTCTGTGAACGTTGCCGCATGTCATTCCTGGAAGAAGGAAGTGCTGCTCCCTGGCTCCACTGGGAGAGGACAACCAGAAGCTCACGCCTGGTCTCTCATGGACTCTGCTCTGTACACCTCTTCCTATTATAGGAGTTATTAAGAGATTATTTTAGGCAGAGAGTGAGGAAAAGGGGTCCTTAGGAAGTTTTTGTTTTTTTTAAAGCAGCTCCAGAAACATTTCTTGTCTGGCAGAAAAGCCCTGGTTCTTAGAGCCGGGCAGGCAACCTTTGATATGCAAATGCTGGCCATTAGGAACTGGGTCCACCCAAACATGGCGATTCCCACCGTGATCCTCTTGCCCTTGCCCTGACATATGCCTGGCAACATGGCTGCCCCCACGTATCTCCACATATGTAGAACATCCTGGCGCCCTGTATTTACACATTAAAAGGCTAGGGTGGGAGGGCCAGTTTTTTCGTGGGCTACGTAGATGACATGCCTGGTCAAACCAACCCCCTAAGCCCTGTGGAAATCAGGCACCGCCTCCTCCAGCCTCCTCATATAAGCAACCACTTTTCTGCCACACGGGGTTTTCTCTTTGTTTGGATCCCCCGTCTCTGTCTCTGTACAGGGGAGCTGTTTTCTTCTTCCTTCCTTCTTTCTTGCCTATTAAACTCTCCACGCCTTAAAACCACTGCGTCCGTGTTGTTTTATCCAATTTGACTTGAGAGGAAGAACCCTGGTGTTCCTCCACTCATCAGAGCCTTATCATTTCCTCTGCTGATTTTAGTCTGTGTTCCTCCATTGTAACAAATTGTAACTGCAAGTATAGCAACTCTTCTGAGTTCTATGAATCCTTCGAGAGAATCACGGCAGTTGACGGTGGCCTTGGGGACCCCCTGAACTGCAGCCTGTCTCTTCTTCCCACCAGATGAGCTCCGAAGAAAGAAAGGGTGGGGAGAACATGGCAGCCCCACCCCTCTTGGTTTCACAGGCCCAGATCATGGGACTGTGCCCTTCCCTGAAAGGGGGGATACTGAATGTAACAGTGAAGTTTCAAAAATATTTAAGGTGACGGATATCCCAATTACACTGCTTTGATCTTTACAAATTATATGAATGTGTTGTCACATATACTTCAGCAATATATACATTATGTATCAATAAAAAATTAACAAATTTTTATAACCAAAATCAGGCTGTAATAGTGAAAGTGGCTGGAAAGTAAGTCAGCCTGAGCTGTGGGGAGAGCCGGCCTGATGCCTTCACCCAGCCCAGTAGGAGGAGTCACTGAAAACAAGTTTCTTTTGGTGCCTTACCATTTGAGATGCCTCAGTGAAGTCGAGCACATTACAATATGAATCTGTCTGCTACTCGCCAAATGACTTGTGTGTTACTAGTTTGTTATTATTATTTATTCAATTATTATTTCTGGTGGGAGTTAAGAGGGTTGAACCAGCATGTGACTAGACAGAGTATAAACGAGAAGCAGCACATGTGGGACCAAAAGGATCCCTAAACTGTGCTAACTGGGCAGAGGCAGGACCCGGAGCTAACTCAGGCTAGTAGTGAGATAGTTCAGTTCACATTGTATTGGCAGATATTGCTGTGTTTCCCTTAAACATTTAAAATATCTCAAAATACACCAGGTGCCTCAGTGCACAGTTTGGGAACTGAGGTAGTAAACTAATGCTCAAAGCTTGGAAGTAACTTTCTATCATAGCTTTAAAACTTTAATAAGCCCTTGAGTGATCTGGGGTCTTGTTTTAATGTGGATTCTAATTCAGTAGGTCTGGGGTAGGACACACAAGATGCTGTTTTTCTAACAAGCTCCTGAGCATGGAGGATGCTGCCAGTTGATGGACCAGCAAGGCTTTACAAGATCCAGTCAGGAGAGGTGGGGCAGGTAACATAACAACCCAGGTCTCCAAGGCTCTTTTCCAGAACTGTACTACTTCCCATATAATAAACTGTAGGGAAAACGTAAAAATTCTATTAGTGGACTTTCAGTTCCCATTTGGCATATAAAGAAGTTTTGAAGTGATCTCTCCCATCCCTGCAGTAAGAAAAAAAAGCTGAACAAACTGAAAATCAACTCTTCTAGGTCCACCACAGGATTGAGGCAAAAGGACAAGCTGCTGCCCTCCAAAATTAGACAAACAGGTAGATTACAGAGAATCTCAACTCACCAGAAGAGAGGCTCCGAAGCAGAAACCTCCTGGAGACCAGGAAATGTTAATGCGTAATTGACAAATTGCGGCTGGGAACAACTTTGAGAGTTACAACTCCAGGTAGCCTCTTAGACTTCCGGTGAGTGTTTCCTCGGGGAGCCAAACCAGGTTCTCACAGTGAAGATTAGAGAAAATCCCCCAGCCCTTCTGACAGGGGAAGGGGGAAAAGCAGCCTTTCTTAAATACACCCAGAGCCTTCTGGTCTTCTTAACAATGCCCCTCAGGAGAAACTAGTTAACAAGAGCTAGAAACTATTTAACTGGAACTAGAGGGAATGGGTGTGAGATCGCAGGCACCCTGGGAATTAGCAAAGATCTTAGAGTGGGCTTGGGCTTTCTTCCCCAGTCTGCAGAGCGGGGCAGGGTGGCCCTGGCTATATTTGAGCTGCATAAAGATTACCTTCTTTATAAATGGGAGACAAGTGGGATGGAGTCATCTCCTTGGTCTCTAAAACCACAGAGCCCAGAGTGGTAGGATAAGGGCATAAATTCCCCAAGTGGGTCATGGGATGGGATGGTGGTAACAGGGTCCACTGCTTCCGGCCCTTAAGTCCCAGGCCCACGTATTCCACCTAAGGGGGATGCAGCACCACACAAACGCCTTTGCTTGGAATGTGCCCTGGGCCCCAGAGGAAGGCACCCCATCTTCACATGGTGTCACCTCTGAGCTGGAACTTCAGCCATTCCATTGCCTTGTCAGCGGGCAGCTGAGGAATAATGTGGTTTGCGCTATGACACATGGATCTTCTGATGATGTGCCCACCTCCTTTGCTGCAAAGTCGTCTGATAATAGTGCTGTCTGAGGCCCTGTGGGCAGAAAACACAAATCCATACCTGGAATATGTATATTCTGTCAAGTTGAATCTCTGTCCCCACAGGGTGCTAAGGGTTTAATATAACTTGCCACCGTATGACTGGCTGGTCTTCTCTAATGGTGGTGCCATATTGGGGACCGAGCGCTGGTTTCTCATCTGGGCAGGTTGGGTGTTCGGAGGTGTCAGAGTTCAGCGTGGGTGGGTGGGAGGGCACACTGTTGGGCTCATGCACAGCTTCTGTGTGCTACAACAGCTCCTCCATTCACGAATCTGCAGCACTTGCCCAGGGATGCCAAGACAGGCTGGCTGTCATTTTCTCTGTAGGTGAATGTGTAATATGAACAAAAACTTCCCAAGGACCCCTTTTGTTGTTTAGTGTCTCATCTTTAATGGCTCCTCTCTGGTGGGTATGAATGTGTAATATAAAGATAGTCACACTTTGTGCCAAGTTCCACGTGTCTACCCATATCCTTCTATCTTGCTGTCCCCATTGTTCCAACCTTTCTCCTTCCAGTCCCCTGACCAGCCAGCCGTTTGTCATTGCCATGAATGCAACGATACTCTTATTTTGGGCCCATCTTCTTTCCACATAAAGTGGAAAACCAAGTGCCCTTCTTAAAGTGTTTCCCACAAGGAGGATTTTTCATCACCACTGTCCTTCAAGGCCACCCATGAATGGGGCTGTGATGCCGTTGCTGTCCATTTTCAGCTTGCTCTCACATACCAACCTGGCCCATTTGTAAAAACAGCTTGGACGTTTTCCTCTTCTGCCAGCTGGCCAGAGGGAGAGATGGTGCGGTGAAGTGGTGGGGGACGTGAGAGTTGGGCTACCTGCTCTTTTGGCTTGTTTGGGTACTCAACCTGTTCATGCATCATTGCATGGGTATCTCCTTCCACCTCAGGATGAATTCCTGCAGGCTTCAGCCTACATTATGCTTGGTGGGTTGGACAGAACCCAGCTCAGGATGGCCTGCTCTGGTCACATAACAGGGCATCCTATGTGCCTCTTCTCAACCAAGCCTCAGTAGCACAGCAGGAGCTGCTTATTAAAGAGCATTTAGTTCTCTGCTGAAAATACCATGGCCATACTCCAGAACCTTGGGGATCTAAGTTTGGTTCTCCCATTGGAGCTCACCATTAACACCACACAGCATATTTTCCTACCATGGAAATCATAAGCTCTGGTGAGTGCCACAGTCCCAACAACAGAGCTATTTGCACCACAGAAGCTGGAATCTCTGCAGAGTTCCTTCCTGCTTTGAACCTCCCTCCAAGCTGGCAGCTGTTTGTGTTCTCCACGACCTAGTTTGAGGCAGTAACCACAGTTATGGAAGCTGTCGTCTCCAGAACTCCAAGTCTCCAACCAGGGTTCTTTCTAGTGATTAGAGGCTCAACATGCAATAATTCATTCTTTATTTTGGAGAAGAAGTTGTAGAAATCCCAGACCAATGGGCCTTTAATATTTTTCTGATGTGGTGGACTTGAGTCTTCCTAGCAAACGTGCCATATCTGGTCCAGTCCCTGCAACTGGGGCTACTATTTGGTTGAGTTTGTGGCATCCCACTGTTATCTTCAGGATTTGTTTGTTTGTTGTAGGGACCAGAACTGGTAAATTAAGTAAAAACTGCACCTTTCAAATTTTTAAGAGTGGCTATAATGTCTACTATTTCCCCTAGGATGTGAAATTGTCTTTGATTTGCTATCTTGGCCAGGGTGGGGTATAGTTTTAGATGTTTCCACCGGTTTTTCCCAGTGCAATAACTCTTACCACAGAGGCCAAAGCACCAACGTGGGGCTTGTGCTCATTATTAAGAATGGTGATTCCACTGTGCATCCATAAAAAGGAATGAGATCATGTCCTTTGCAGGGACATGGATGAAGCTGGAATCCATCATCCTCAGCAAACTAACACAGGAACAGAAAACCAAACACCATATGTTCTTACTCATAAGTGGGAGTTGAACGATGAGAACACATGGACACAGGGAGGGGAACATCACACACCGGGGCCAGTCAGGGGGTGGGAGGTGAGAGAAGGGAGAGCATTAGGACAAATAGCTAATGCATGAGGGGCTTAAAACCTAGATGATGGCTTGATAGGTGCATCAAACCACCATGACACACATATACCTATGTAACAAACCTACACATTCTGCACTTGTATCCCAGAAATTAAAGTTAAAAAAATAAATAAAATAAAGGATAGCGATTCCAATCACATAGTCAACAGTGAGGAAAATGGCTACCCGGGGGGCCCACAGACCCAGTGCCTCTACTGTGAGCCAGCCCTGGGCCAGGAGTCCATTGGTTTCCTGCCCTCCATATCCCACCTCTAACTTGGGGCTAAGGATGAAGCTCTGGAGCTTTGCCTCTCAGTGCCAATTTGGACCCTGCATCTACCAGTGCTTGACATGTTTGGGTTTTCCCCTGCCCCCAGTGCATGTTTACCTGAGTAAGTGGCAGTAAACCTCTTTGAGGAAGGCTGTGGAATTGTTATCACATGCGCTTGACTTGTTGTCACAGGGTCTTCATCCTGGAAACTCAACCTCTCTGTCAGTTGGTGGGATCTGACTTTGAAAACTTGTTCGGGTCTAGCAACTGGGTAAAGGATGAGGACCTTTTCACTGGGATGACTGCCCTTAGCCATCTTCGATTTTGTTTGATTGTACATGTTGGTCAGTACCTTTGATAGCTGTTCATTCATTCTGTCCCTAGGGTTACTGTGTCCTGTCACCCGTCTCCATTAATGTTCAGACTCTGCTGTCACTGTATTAGTAACCACCTAGCTTTTGTGACGATTGACCACAACCACCTTCTCCATTGTTTGGGGCACCTGTTGGCCTCACTGTTGTCTGTGAATTCAGTTTTGTGATGTTCTATTTTATCATCATCCCTTGGCTATGGAGGACGGTCCCAACACCAGTGCATTCTTCATCACTTTGCTGAAAGGTGTGTTCTTCAGGTCCTCCTCCAGAGCAGTCTTCCGGGGGGTTTTCTGGGCTAATAGTGGACCCACTGCAGCATGCACACGGTGATGCTTCTACATGCCAAGGAGCGCCAAAGATTGCCAGCAAACCACCACAAATCTCAGTTCATTTTCCAGGGCTGCTGTCACAAACTACCACAAACTAGGTGGCTCAAACTACAGAAATGTATCGTCTCACAACTCTGGAGGCTAAAAGTGTGAGATGAAGGTGTAAGAGGCCTGGCTCCTTCTGAGAGCTCTGAGTGAAGGGTTTGTTCTGGGCCACTCTCCTTGGCCTGTGGATGGTGGTCTTCTCCCTGCATCTTCACAGCATCGTCCCTCTATGCATCTGTCTTCAAATTTTCCCTTCTTCTTTTTTTCAGACGGAGTCTCGCTCCGTCGCCCAGACTGGAGTGCAGTGGCGCAATCTCAGCTTACTTCAAGCTCCACCTCCCGGGTTCATGCCGTTCTCCTGCCTCAGCCTCCTGAGTAGCTGGCATTACAGGCGCCTGCCACCACGCCTGGGTAATTTTTTGTATTTTTAGTAGAGACGGGGTTTCACCATGTTAGCCAGGATGGTCTCGATCTCCTGACCTCGTGATCTGCCTGCGTCGGCCTCCCAAAGTGCTGGGATTACAGGCGTGAGCCACTGTGCCCGGCCAAATTTTCCCTTCTTAAAAGAACACTGGTCATATTGGAATAGGAACCCTACTCAGCTCCAGAACGACCTCACCTTTACTTCACTAATTACATCTGCAAAGGCCTTGTTTCCAAATAAGATCACATTCTGAGGTGCTGCGGGTTAGGACCTCAACATATGGATTTTGGAGGACACAATTCATACATAACAATACGTATGGTAGCAACGATTATTAAACACCTTTTATAAATTCATGACTTCAAAGGAAGAGCTCCTGAATCCCGGTTTTGGGACGCAGGGAACATTACCCCAGTGGTAGTGGCCCACATACCCCCACATTCTGTACTACAGGACACACGGGCAAGCCTCCAGCTTCTTGGAGGATGGACCCACGTGGGTGACATCTGCAGGTATAGAATGAAGTACAGGCAAGAGGAGAGCAGGAAATGATTAATGAGTATTGATAAACTGTGATTTTTTTTTTAGTATTTTAAAAAGATGCTTTCTTAAACTTGTCTTCTTTTTATATTCTCTTCGATATGTTGCCTCAAGCACAAAAATGAGGAAAACTACTGCACTAACAATCTGATGAAAAAGTTGGACTGTTGGCTTTCCTCAGCTGATTTGTGGTCACTACTGGGCTCTCGTTGTCTTCTTGAAGTCTCACTTTAGCTCCTGCCAATCAGACAGCCTCATAGCCCAGTGTTGGGCAGTTTGGATCTGAGTCAAGCAGTAGTCAGAGCGGTTAGGCTTGGTCAGTATTCTCTGAATGAAAATTTTGCCGATGAACCTTTTTCTGCAGAGCAGAAGCGGCTGGGCACCCTTGTGAGATGAGAACCACCAGATGGCGCTGAATCCTCAATAAGAAAAGAGCCTGGTGTGTCTTTCAGGCCCTGAAGGCATGATAATCTTGGGGACCCACAAAAGTGTTTTCATTTATTTTAAACTCAGAAGAAAAAAAAGTGAATATAATACTCTTGGATTATATTCACTTTTCTACTAATGCAATCATTAAATATACTTTATTATTATTTTTTTTTGAGACGGAGTCTCGCTCTGTCGCCCATGCTGGAGTGCAGTGGCGCGACCTTGGCTCACTGCAAGCTCCGCCTCCCGGGTTCACGCCAGTCTCCTGCCTCGGCCTGCCGAGTAGCTGGGACCACAGGTGCCCGCCACCATGCCCAGCTAATTTTTTGTGTTTTTAGTAGAGACGGGGTTTCACTATGTTAGCCAGGATGGTCTCGATCTCCTGACCTTGTGATCTGCCCGCCTCGGCTTCCCAAAGTGCTGGGATTACAGGCGTGAGCCACTGCGCCCGGCCCTACTTTCATACATATACTTTTAAAAAGTGTGTGTGTGTGTGTGTGTATAGAGGCAGGGGCTCAGGGAGCCAAAGTACGCAGGAAAGTCATAATGGGGACCCGGCCTGGTTGTTTTTCTGTATCATACGTGGGATGTGGATCAAAAGTGTCAGTGAATTTCATGTCAAGTCCAGGCGTGTCTCTCTTTGCGGACATCTTTCAATTGTATGCATTCATGTATTTATTTAACGCAATAGGTCCCTTCTCAGTCACATGTTCTTTTTTTGTTTGTTTTTGTTTTTTGAGACCAGGTCTCTCTCTGTTGCCCAGGCTGGAGTGAGGTGTGATCTCGGCTCACTTCAACCTCTGCCTCCCAGGCTCAGGTGATCCTCTCACCCCAGCCTCCCAAGTAGCTGGGACTACAGGTATGAGCCACCACACCCACCTAATTTTTTTTTTTTTTTTTTTTTTTTTTTTTTTTTTTTTTGTAGAGAAGTGGTTTGCCATGTTGCCCAGGCTGGTCTCCAACTCCTGAGCTCAAGCGATCCACCCATCTTGGTCTCCCAGAGTGCTGGGATTACAAGCGTGAGCCACTGCGCCCAGCCCCACATGTCCTTTTGATTCTACTTCCTAAATGTCTCTCCAGTCTGTCACCTTCTCTGTAAATCCACTGTGGCCACCTTCATTCAGGCCACTGGTACGTTTCTCCTGGACTTTTACAACAGCTTCCGGTTGGGTGTTTTGTTTCCAGCCTTGTCTTCTATATATATATCCAAGGCAATCTTCAAAAAATCAAATCTGCTCATGTCAGTTTTTTGCTTTAAAACTCTCTGTGACTCTTTGCTGCCTAAAGTGGCTGTTTCTGAGGTAGGGTGTGTCTCCTCCAGGAAGCAGGTAAGGTAATTCATGGGAGCGTAGAAGAAAAACAGAACTCTTGTTTGTATTTACCTTTAATTTGATCCTTTAAACACTTGTATTTTTTGTATGCTTTATTTATTTACACAATACATGTACATTATTCATAAATATAACATGTATTATATTGGGAAAGGTATGGGTACCTTTCTTTTTTTCTTCACCAAAAGGATGCATCATCAAAAGTGTTTGGAGACCTTAAGAATGATGTCCAAATTCATTAGAATTACAATAGGCCTCTCTGATATGAATCAGATTTACCTTCGAGATCTTACCTGCTTAGTTCTAGCCACACAGGACACCCCAGGCTGTAAGCTCTTAAGCTTCCATGCATTTATGAACATTCCATACACAGAATGCACCTCCCCAATCATCATTCCTCACCTAATAACGTCCAACTCCTCCTTCACCATCCAGCTCCCTGGGATCCTCTCAGAGTTCCTCTCTCCTGTGTGCTGCCTTAGCTGCCTTAGCGTAGGTTGGTGCAAAAGTCATTGCGGTTTTAGACCGTGAATTTTAAATCATTAGAACTAGACTCAAACACATCTTCATTAATCAAAACAGGAACCATTGCAATCAACACATTTTTGCCAATGATTAATAAGTTTGTCTGTTCCTGTAGTGTAAAACTCCATGCTTCGGGATTCGACGAACTCTTGGAATGCATTTTCTGCATCCTGCTGGTTGGGGAAGCATTTTCCCTGCAAAAAGTTATCGAGATGCTTGAAGAAGTGGTAGTCAGTTGGCAAGAAGTCCGGTGAATGTGGCAGATGAGGCAAAACTTTGTAGCCCAATTTGTTCAACTTTTGAAGCTTTGGTTGTGCATTGTCATGAAGAAGAATTGGGCCCTTTGTGTTGACCAATACCAGCTGCAGGCATTGCAGTTTTCGGTGCATCTCATCAGTTTGCTGAGCATACTTTTCAGATATAATGGTTCCGCTGGGATTCAGAAAGCTGCAGTGGATCAGACCGGCCATAGACCACCAAACAGTGACCAGGACCTTTTTTGGTGCAGGTTTGGCTTTGGGAAGTGCTTCGAAGCTTCTTGTGGGTCCAGTCACTGAGCTGGTCATCACCAATTGTTGTATAAAAGCCACTTTTTGTCGCATGTGGCAATCCAATTGAGAAATGGTTTGCCATTGCGTTGAATAAGAGAAGACACTTCAAAATGATGATTTTCTTGATTTTCAATCAGCTCATGAGGCACCCACTTATCGGGCTTTGTCACCTTTCCAATATGCCTCAAATGCTGATGTTGAGTTCTTCAGCAACTTCTTGTGTGGCTGTAAGAGGATCAGCTTCAATGATTGCTCTTAGTTTGTCATTGTCAACTTCCAATGGCCCACCACTACGCTCCTTGTCTCCTTGAACTGCCACTGCACTGTACATTCGTTAGCAGTTCCTGGGCCAAATGCGTTGTTGACGTTACGAGTTGTCTCTGCTATTTTACGACCCATTTTGAACTCGAATAAGAAAATCACTTGAATTTGCTTTATGTCTAACATCATTTCTATAGTTTAAATACACATAAAATAAACAGCAAGTGATGTCATTAGCAAACATAAAGCGAGAAATGCCCATTACAATGATGTATAACATAACCACATTTATTTAAGAATGTATTCCAGTATTATACAGCAAATTCCAACAATTCAAAAACTGCAATTATTTTGCACTCACCTATTTGTTTCATTTTATTTTTCTTTTACCATGTGAGGAGCACGTTTTTGTGTGACTCCATTTATAGAGCAGCTATTAGATTCAGGGCACAGTGTGAGTCCATTTCTATATGTCATTTCAATTCATCTGTCCTCTAGGTGACCAACTCATCTTGATATGCCTGGGATTTTCTAGGTTTTAGCACTGGAAGTTCTGTGTCCCAGGAAGCCCTTCAGTCTCAGGCAAACCAGGACGAGTGGTCAACCTGTAAAATAATCCATCATGCAGATGAGAAAGTCAAGGCTCAGAGAAGTATTAAGAACTTAGCTGAGCTCATAAAGCGAATTAGGGGTGGGACCTGGCTGTATCCCTCAGAAAATCCGTGCTCTGTCCATCATGTTGTCATGCTGCCTGTTCATGGGTAGGGACTGGTCTCATTTCACTTTGTATCTTCATGCCTGCTGTGATCCCTGGCATATCTGATGAATGCATGAATGAGGTCACCAATACATAATCAAACAGTTATTACATAGCGACCCTGTGAACTAACTAAGCCATGCCTCCTCCCATCCTGTGATTCTGCATAGTCACAGAATGTTAGAAAATCCGACTCAGAGATGATGACTTGCCCAAGGTCACGGTGCCAGAAGGATGGTAGAGTGGGAGCAGAACCTGTGTTTCCTGACTCATACTCCAGGGATCTTTCTTTTCTTTTTTTTCTTTTTTTTGGAGATGGAGTCTCGCTCTGTCACCCAGGCTGTGGTGCAGTGGCGCCATCTCGGCTCACTGCAAGCTCCGCCTCCCGGGTTCATGCCATTCTCCTGCCTCAGCCTCCCGAGTAGGTGGGACTACAGGTGTCTGCCACCACGCCCGGCTAATTTTTTGTATTTTTAGTAGAGACGGGGTTTCACCGTGTTAGCCAGGGTGGTCTCAATCTCCTGACCTTGTGATCCACCAGCCTCGGCCTCCAAAAGTGCTGGGATTACAGGCATGAGCCACTGCACCCGGCTGGGATCTTTCAATTAGAGCTCTACATGAAATAAACTGAGGGGCAGAGGAAATAATGAGAGAAGACTGGGCTCTTTTCAACATCTAGCCGAAGACACTAAAGCAGCTCTGAAATGCCAGCATTTGCACTGTTTAAAAAACCCAAAGATTGGGAACTTATTTTCTTAAGAGGAAAGAAGAGTAACACGGTCAAAAAGGAGTGTTTTCCGCATTGGGAGGGCTTTGTACTGGAAAGAAATGGAGGAACTGCCACATTTGGCACCCAGGAGGATGCCTTTTTTTTTTTTTTTTCTGTGTGAATCCTCCCCACTCCCACCTCAGCCCACCCCGCAACAGTCAAGCTTTGGGTCCAAACCAATCTGGCATCTCTAAAATGGAAGCACTGTTTGGAGACAAAGTGGCCAGGCACTGCCGGCCAGAGAAAGGACAATGCCCCACACCCACGGCCTGCCCACACTGAAATGCCTATTTATCTCCATTTTTATCGACATCTCTTGGCTTCCAGGCCCTGTTTGTGCTTTGTCCTTGGTCCTTATTGACCTATTGGATTCGGAGGGGAAGCTCAGCCGCAGGCAAATGGGTATTTTAATCCACAATGGAAAACATGGGTTCCTCTAGTGCCACAGGCAGCTCCCAGCATCTTGACCCTGACATTTTCAGCAGCGTGTGGCCACACACTCTACCCAGGCCAAAGAACGAAAGGGCCCCAGGGCACACACTGGGGCCAAGAAAAGGAATTGAATGGTGGAATGTGGCTGACTTTTCCTTCTGGATCTGCCTTTGAGACTCTTGCATGGGGAAAAAAGGGTGAAGAAGGGGCAGAAACAAAGCTTAGTCTTTGTCTGATTCAGTCTTTGCACTCCCCCTGCCCCCTCCTCTGGCAGGCCATGGAGGCCACACCTGGCACACCTGGGCATGTTCCAGATGCTTATAAAGGTCCAGGGAAGCAGGGCTGCTCAGTCATTGTGAGAATCTGGGAAATTCTCAGTCCTCATGGGTTCTGTGAGCAGCCAAGGTGATCAGCCCTGACAGGATGGTCAGGATGGCAGTGAAGAGGCTTGATTGATTGACAGGTGAGCAGAGGATGGGACTCTCGGCAGCCCTAATCAGCGAGAGAGTTGCTTCTGAGCACAGCTCAGCTAATGTCCCACGCTGTTCCGGAGCCTCAAGGAAGAATGGGCTGATGGTGGTCCCAGGCCTCCTAGACCAAGTGCAGCTGGCGCAGACCTCTGGCGTGGTTGACTCGGAACCTGTTCTGGGAACGTGAACTTGGATTCACCTTAGCAATAAGTGCTCAGGAATGTGTTGGAATTGCTGCCAGCTCCTGGGACAGGCAGACCCCAGAACACTGGAAGAGATCTGAAGCCCTGGCACCCCTACCAGCCCCATGGGCTCCACACTCAATCAAGCAGGTCATCGGTTATCTCTACCTTCACATGGCCTGGAAGCCCAGCAGGCAGGGTTTGCTCTGTGATGTGACAATGCTGCTGAGTCTCCTGTCACTCACCGCAGCACCTCTGCGTAGTAAACGGCGTCTTTCCTGGGTCTATGACAGTTACCATAGCTCTTCCAGGACCACAGAAGTCCCTACCTTGTTCTGGTTTTGTGATCAACACTGATACATAAATGTAAAGAAGGCAGCCGGTGCTTGAGGAGACATCTAGTGTATTGGGAGGTGAGGAGGAGGCCAAGTAGTTCAGAGGCTCTGACTTGGTTGGAGAGGGGTAAACCCAGGTGTTACGAGGGTGCTTGGTTGGGGGAATCTGGTGTAGGCTAGAGGGGCCAGTGCAGGTTTCCTGGGGGTGCTGAGACCTGGGGCATGAAGAAGAGTTACTTACGTGAGGAGGAGAGAGGAGATCCAGGCCAGAAAGTCCACATCCACTACACCAGAAGCTTTACCCATTCCGGAACCACACTCCCTGGACTGGCTCTGGAATGTATACCCGTGTTTAGCACAGCGCCTCCTAGTGTTCCCAAGTCCCCACTCGCTACTCGGCTGTTGAACAAATAAGCTCAAAGGTCTGGAGGTGAGTGCCTGAATGTTTTAGCTGGGCTGGAGTGGACCTGAGGAATGTGTCCCCTGGGATGTGGGGCAGGGACAGGGAGCAGAAGCCAGAGGTGAGGCTGGGGAAGGACAGTGGCTGGGAAGTTGCTTTTGGGCACTTGCACTTTCTCCTGAGGGCCAGCGGTCGGAGTGGGGGAAGACTGGAGACCTGCTTCTCCATCCTTTCCCTGCCCTCACTTTCTTCATTTTCTTAGGAGCCAACAGACCTGTGCAAACCTCAGCTTTCCCCAATTCAGCTCCTTTTCCATCTTCTTGATTCCTGTATTTTAAAAAAAAAACAAGGCTGCATTATATTGTAGGAGAACAATAACCCACTGGACCACATCCTGGTAAGGAAGAGCTGCAAAGCCATGGCCTCATCACTGCAGACATAAGCTTCCAACAGTGCCCCATTGTGGCATTTGATTTAACTCAGCCCTTCAAAAACATGCATTTCTGACTTAAATTTTGCACAGCATCACCATATCGCCAGCAGATGTCGCTAACGTCTCACATTTTGGTCATGCCAGCAGCACGCATCTCAGTCAACAAATATTTATTAAGCAGCGAATGTGCATTGTGCGCCAGGCTGAGCACTTTGTAGATAAAAATTCCTGGGGCATGACCCAGGACATGAAGAAAAGTTACTTAAGTGAGGAGGACAGAAGAGATCCAGATCATTTTTTGATGACAAAAGAAGGTAACATAAAAAAAATAAGGGACTCTCTGAAAAGTTCTTTCCCATTGAGGTACAAGTTTGTTTCTGGCTATGCAATGTGAAATTGGAATTGAATGTCTGGGACCACCTCGAAGCTTGTTTCAAAGGCCTATTACTACGTGTCTTTTAGACAGATTTTATTTCAGCTTGCCTAATTGAAGACTCTGGAATCTCTAATGACAGAAGTGTAATTCATATTTCTACATTTCGTCTGGAAAGGAAGGCCCGAATGAGAAGGCAGCACTAAACAAACTGTGAAGTCAAAGTTGAAGTATGGTTGCTAGAGGAAGAGTGTCGAGAGCCCCACGAGGTGGTTGCCCTCTGAGATGGCTTGTTGCCCAAGTGGCTGGTGTCTATTTGGTTGGACTTGAAGAGGTTCTGTGCATCGAAGTTGCTCCACATGGCTGTGCTGACAATGCTTGGAGCTTGGACCTGGAGGTTTGAAGCATCATTATTTAGCAAGTATTCATCCAGCACAACACCCCAGCTCATAGAATGGCTTTGACTGGTGAAATCCCAGATGTGGATGATGTAGAAGGTCCCCTAAATCAAGCACCCAAGTCAGACTTGGTACAAAGAGACTATTGTTAGTTCCAATCCATGTCTGTCTAGTGGACATCTCAAACCAAATATGTCCCGAACTGAGTTCCTGCTATTCTCCTTCAAACCTGCCATCTCCAAGGTCTTTTTCATTGCAATTAGTTGCAATTCCATGGTTTCAGCTGGTCAAACCAAAAATCTTGTGGTTAACTCTTAACTTTCTCTTTCTCCATATCTAATTTATCAGCAAGCCATATCAGATGTATCTTCCTAAATATATCCAGAATGACTCTATGTCCTATCATCCCATGCCACCACCTGGTGGAAGTCACCATGGTATTTGCTTGTATTATTGCAATAAGCTCACTGATGTCCCTACTTCCACCTTTGCCCCTATTTTGTCTGAAATTCAGTAGCCAGAGTGGTCATGTCCTTCTCTGCTTAAAATCTTCCAGTGGTTTCTCATCTGACTTAAGGTAAACATCAAGGCTCGATGTGATCTGGCCCCAGTTATCTCTGACCTCCTCTGCTTCTCTTCCTTTCCTGACTGGCTCCAGCTGCACCAGGATCCTCGGTTGCTGAACTCCAAGGGGCACACTCGACACCTTTGCACTTGATGTTCCCTCTGCCCAGAATGCTTTTCCCCCAGGGATTTGCATGGGTGGGTCCCTCACTTCCTTCAGGTCTTCCCAGCAAAGCTACATCAGTTTCTCGGGGCTACTGTAACAAAATACCACAGGCTGGGTGGCTCAAACAACAGAAATGTATTGCTTCACAGTTTTGGAGGCTGAAAGTCTGAGATCAAGGTGCTGGCAGGGTCTGTTGCTTTTGAGGGCTGTGAAGGAAAGGTCTGGTCCAGGTACTCCCCTCCATCCCCCACCCCCAGCATGAGTGGCCACCGTCATGCTCACATGGGTGTTCTCCCTGCCTGTGTCTGTCCCCAGATTTCCCTGTTAGGAGAACACCAGTCACATTGGATTCAGGCTCACCCTAAAACCTCATTTTCAGTTGATTACCTCTGTGAAGACCCTATCTCAAAAAAGGTAATATTCTGAGGTATCAGAGATTAGGACTTTAAATATTAAATTCTAGGGGGACACAGTTAAACTCATAATAAAGACCTTCCCTAGTTACCCTACTTAAGATCCCACCCAGTTAGGGAGCCTGGCACTCCCTAATGCCCTTCCCTGCCTTAGCTTTTTTGCTCTTGAGAACCTTATTACCATCTAATGTGCTGCTACATGTTACTTACCTGTTTTGTTGATGGCCTTTCTTTTTCCTTGGATCAAATCTCCATGAAGAAGAGGTCTTTGCCAGGCGCAGTGGCTCACACTTGTAATCCTAGCACTTCGGGAGGCCGAGGTGGGCAGATCACGAGGTCAGGAGTTTGAGACCAGCCTGGGCAAGAGACCAGTCTGGCCAATATGGTGAAACTCCGTCTCTACTCAAAATACAAAAATTAGCCAGGCATGGTGGCAGGTGCCTGTAGTTCCAGCTGCTCGGGGGGCTGAGGCAGAAGAATTGCTTGAACTCAGGAGGCGGAGGTTGCAGTGAGCCAAGATGGTGCCATTGCACTCCAGCCTGAGCCACAGAGTGAGACTCTGACTCAAAAGAAAAAAAAAAAAAAAAAGTAGGGGGTGTCTTTGTTCATAGTTGTTTTTCCATCACCTAGAATAGTACCTGGCATACAGTAGATGATCAGTACATAGGATAGAAGATGGAGCTGATGAGGGCCGTTGTAGACTAATGTGAATGAGCTAATATTACCAGGTAGAGAGAGGTGGGGGGGGGGGGGTCAGCTATTGGTTGATTTAAGGAAGAAAAACACCATGCAAATATAACATGGGGCCCAGGGTGAACCATCCCTTTTTTGGCCTCTCCTGCTTTTACAATGGGGACTTCATCTCAACCCAGGCCTCAGAGTGCAGGCTCTGCCCTTTAGCTTGCAGACTGCGTTCTAAATGAAAGCAGAGATTTCCCCCAAGCACAGAGCACACCACAGAGCACAGTGAACAGCCTGCTGTTTTCAGGCCCTTGTCAGAAATGATGATGCTTCCATGTGGCAAACCGGCAGCTCAAGGTTTGGAAGGGGAGCTGCTGTTCAGGGATTCCTGGCCTGGAGTCCCTGCAGAGGGTCAGCAGGGAAAGGAATGGGGTGGCATCTAGCAAGAGCGCTTTTCCCAGTCCTCAGAGAAGTTGTGGCCCAAGGTCTAGTCAGCATTTTTGCCTCCAAACACAGGAATAATAATAACATGAATACTAACAGGAGTTTTATCCCAACTTGGCAAGCTATAGGAAGATACCTTCATTCAGATAAATCAGCCAATACTTAGGGAGCCATTGCTTTGTCCTGGCATCGTGCAAGGCATGAGGGGATTCCAAAAGGAAATCTCTCATATTCATATTTCACTTTAGCATGAACAAAGAACTCGCACATGCATTGTCCATTTCATTCTCACAACTGCCCTGTGATAGACATGTTCTATTATCTTGTTTGACAAGAAGGGGAATGAGGATAAGAGAAGTCAAATAACTTACCCACAGCCATGTATATTCAATGATTGAGGAAAAATGTGGGTACACATCTTCTGGCATGCATCCTGTATTAATAACAGGCCAGGTGTGGTGGCTTATGCCTGTAATCCCAGCACTTTAGGAGGCTGAGACTGGAGGATCGCTTGAGCACAGGAGTTTGAGACCATCCAGAGCAACATAGCGAGATCTCATCTCTTAAAAAAAAATTATATATATATACACACACACATACATACATATAAGCCCAGTGTGGTGGTGCTCACCTGTAGTCCTAGCTACTCAGGAGGCTGAAGCTAGAAGATCCCTTGAGTCCATGAGTTCAAGGCTGCAGTGAGCTAAGATCATGCTGCTGAACTCCACTGTGGGTGACAGAGTGAGACCTTGTTTTTAAACACACACACACACACACACACACAAAGTATCACTAATTGGATGTGAACTATGTACCAGGCACTGTATTTAGCACTTTATATGCACTTTCTCATTTTACTTTTCACACAACCTTGTGAGGTAGGGAGCATTTTATGAGATGCAGAAACAGCAGTCAAGAGCAAGGTAGAAACTTTCGCCAGTTTTCCCAGCTCTTGATAATGGAAGGCGGTTCCTGAAAGAGTAGCAGGTGCAATCGGCTGCAGGAATTCAGATAAGAGATGGGGGCGGGGGCTTGATGTCAGATGGGTCATCCAGGAGGGCTTCAGAGTGCACCAATCCTTATTTGGTAGGTAGAGAAGGAGTTCTGGGCACACTGTGTTGAGTGGGCAGAGAAGGGACAGGCCAGACCTGAGTGCTGGGGCCCGGCAGGGAGGCTGGGAGATGAGACAGGATGGGGCTGGACAGCTGGAGGCCAGGAGTACAGTGAGGAGCCAGGCAGACCAAGTCCCTACCATTAAGGATGCAGTAGCCAGCTTGGCACTTGGCAGCATGCCCTGATGCATTGATTCCAGGGGCTTTTCTGTTTGTTTATTGCAGGCATTCATCTCTGGTAGGACTGTGGAGTCAGCAGTGGGCACAGGACAGGGAAGGGGTGAGGTGTTCCTTTCCGGCATCCTCCCACGGCCTTTTCCCTTCCAGCTTCTGAGGCCTAGCCCAGGTCAACTGAATACAAAGAAGCATGAACAGTTCTTATTTCCTACATTAGTCAAGTCACTTAAAAAAAAAAAACACCACCAAAAAACTAATTAGTTCTGGCAACTGCAGGTCTACACCAGCTTTCCTAACCGCCATGAGCTGAAAGGGTCTTAAAAGTCTCCTGAGACGGCTGTCATCTGATTTCTGGATTGCCCTTGCAACCATCTCTGCTGGTTGATTTCGGGTCTGTTTGCACATCTCTGATAGGGAAGAGCTCATTGTCCTGAAGGCAATTCTGGTGGCCTAGGCTCCTCTAGTTAGGGCCAAGACACACACACACACACACACACACTTACACAAAGGTATATATGCATTCTTCTCAGTCTGGCCTCAAGATTTCCCACCTTGAAAGGGACTTGAGAGTTGAGACACCACAGCCCTGTTGTTGCTCTAGAACTTGGGAAGGGCAGGGCGCGGTGGCTCATTCCTGTAATCCCAGCACTTTGGGAGGCTGAGGCGGGAGGATTGCTTGAGCCCAGGAGTTTGTGACCAGCCTGGGCAACATGGCAAGACCCCATCTCTACAAAAAATACAAAAATTAGCCACGCATGGTGGTACACACCTGTAGTCCCAGCTACTTAGGGGGCTGAGGTGGGAAGATCACCTGAGCCTGGGGAGGTTGAGGCTGCAGTGAGGCATGAGCTGTGATCATGTCACTGCACTCCAGCCTAAGTGACAGAGTGAGACCCTATCTCAGAAAAAAAAAAAAAAAAAAAAAAAAGAACTTGAAGAACTTGGGCAGCAGCTCTTGCCGCTGTCTCAAGGCTTCCAGATGGGCTAATTGCTTTAATTGCTTTTGAGACTTCAATGTCTTTGCCCTTTGTTTATGTTGTTGTTTTGTTTTTTGGTCGGGACTCCAAGAACAAGGTGACCAGTAGAGGGATTTTCTCAGGAAGTGATTTTCACTCAAGTTGGGAACTTTCACACAACTTGGGAACTTCCAGATGTCTGTAAGAGGGGCCTTCCAGAGACAAGGGTACACTATTACTTCCCATGGTGGCATTTCGGGCAAGCCAGTCTCTGAGGCTGGGACTGCTGTTCAGGGTCTTCCAGGGAGAGGAAAAGTCCAACCAGGAGAGCTTGGCGTTTCTACCCACCCATTTCCAGGTTGGAAACCTGGGAATATAGGAACCACCCAGAGATAATGGGGGTGAATCCCCAACAGGGGAGCTTGTTCTTTTAGGGGAAGGTTTCCAGACCTGTTCAGATCTTCTTCATGGTGTGGCTGTAGCAGAAAATAATGGTGACATGATATGGCTAGACAGGGGGGGCTTGGTTTACCCTGGTGCACAAGTGTCACGTGAGGAGAATTTGGAAGTTCCTTAACTCCAGGCTGGAGGGAGAGCAGTGGACTCAGAAGGTGGCTACAGAGTTTACTATGGGACTGCCGTGGTAAGCAGTGACATGACCTTGTGGCAGAAATGCCCATAAAGCTAACCATAGGGTACTGTCTGAATTCCCAACACTTGGAAGACCCCCATCCCTAGGATAAGGATGGATGATTAGAAGCCACAGTGGGGCCAAACACAGGCCGAGTTTCTCCTGGGCAGGAGAAACAAAATAAAGAAATGTGACTGGACCCAGCTCTGAGTCTGGCTGGATCAGGGATCTGAGTGCGTTCCCCAGGAGCCCTGCACTAGCTCAGTCCTCAGGATGCCACTTTCTGCCTAGTAAGTCAGCCCTGCTGCTTAGGTGCTGGGAAGGGGAACTGCTATGGCTCTGTTTAGGCAAGAGAAATTCCTGCTGCCTTCAGTAACAGGAGTACTTCAGTAAAGAACATCAGCAAGTCTAATGCTTTAGGAATCTCATTTGTTGAAAGTAGTGAATGAAGAGCAAAGGCTCATGGGGTATTCAGAAGACCTCAGACAAAAAACCTCATACACAACCTCATGCCTTGAGTAGGATTCTGTTGCTAGTGCACCAGGGCCAGGACCAGAAGTTTCATTTTGAGTTTTGCTAACAAGAACAGGCTTCTGAGTTCACGGGAGCCCTGTGCATCTTCCCAGTACCAGCTATCCCACTCGAAATTGAAGAAAATCTCATCACGTCCTTAGCAATGGGTATTTCTCTTTCCTTCCTATTCCCTTCCCAAGCTGGAGCCTAGGGCTTCTTCCCATTCTCCCTTCATCTCCTGCGTTCTCCAGGTTCCAGGAGGACCCCATGGGGTCAGCCCCTACAGATGAAGTGATTTAGGGATCAGGACTTCTCTCTGCTTCCAGTGGCTGCCTTAGAGACAATGCCCTTGTGTTTTCTCTTCCCATTTCCCCTTGTTTCACAGAAGTGCCACTTCCTGGTGATTAAAAACCCAAGAAAATTATCTTCAGGTCTTCTTTCCCATTTCTCATAAAAAGCCAAGCCCTTTGCATGGATGTGCGACAACAGGTGGCTTCATCTACGAGGTACTGTGCTGAGCCAATACTGCCACCCACAAGTAGATGGAGGGATAGGGCAATTTGTCAAGAAAAGACTGTCCTGAGAGACTGTATTAGTCAGCTGAGGCTACATTCTGCTGAGTAAGAAACCACTACCAGACCTCAGAGACTTCTAGTGATGATGTCTGATTTCTCACTCAAGTTATACGTCGTTCACAAGCCAGGACTCTGCTCCATGTTTCCTGTGATCCAGGACCCAGGCTGATAGGGGTGCCTTCATCTGGAGCAGGGCAGGTCTCACAGCACAGCAGGCATGGCAGGTGCAGGCTACTTCATAAAGCTTCCACAGACATGTCTCCCCATTTTTCACTGGACAGAGCAAGACACTGGGCCACTCCTGGGTTCAAGAAGGTGAGGTTTATAATCCCCCTGCCAGGGGGAGATGGACACATGCCAAAGGCCAAACTTGACCTTGATGGGCAACGTGTACAAATTTCCTGTTTATACAGAGAGAAGATGCTGAACACTCATACAGTCTGCGCTAGTGTATATACCGCCTGGCATCCCACTGCCCCAGAGCATCCTTATTATCCCTGTGCTGCTCCATCCACTCATGGCTCTTCCGCTGTCAGGACCTCTATCATGGGCCCCGGGCATCACCACTGGGCTGGTAGCTGCACTCAGTATCTGGGCTGGTGAGGGACAGTTCCTGGTCCTGCTCAAGTAGGGTGAGGCAATGACAATGGTTGCCAGATTCCCCAAATTTCAGACTCTGAGAACACTGATGCAATTTCCAAAATAGGGTATTTAGGTTCTGCAATAACCCAATGGCAGGATAAGTGATTTAGGCTTCTATGGGCTGCCTGAGAACCTCTTCACCTACTTGTAGCTCTTTCAGTGAGCAAATGACTTCTGAGTTCCAATACCCTGAGCATCATATGCTGCCAGAACAGAGCTATTTAATCCACACACATCACAGAGAAAGCAAGAAACTAAGAGGCATGAATAGTGTCTTTAACATAGTCTCATATTTGGAAAAGCAGTTTTAAAAAAACAATTGAAAATACAAGATAAGGTAAGGGTTACTTATATAAGTTTTAACCTTATATTGCTTGGCCATTTTTACATATAAATTATTGCTTACTAGCTTCGATAAATACACAGCACAGTCATATATATATATATATATATTATATATATACACAGAGGCAGAAAGCATGGAATATGGGAAAGAAAACACTGTTAATGGCAATTCTGGTAATTCAACAAATGTTTCATATTTACCAGTTCTTTAAATGGTGGAAAACTACCAAGTGTAGTCCCTGAGAAGTTAGGTAGACACCCTGATGGCGGGTTCTCTATCTTCTAATTGTTAATGCAAGCTGACAATATCACAGCAGCCCTAATTAATGATACATTAAAAGGCAAGATTTCTTGCTTCAGGTCACTGATTTCATCCCAGTATTTAATAACAGTGTAATACGAATACAATAAATAGACTATGCAAATAAATATTACTCTGCTAAAAAATGTTTAGTATATACAGCTTTGCTTTATACAGTAATACATTTGCATCTAACTTTTTGGCAATTTTTAAAAACTTCCCCCCGCCCCCACCAGTTTTAAGCAAAACTGGCCCACTCGCTAAGAAGCAGGCTGAAATTTTAAGGACATGTTTTTGAAACATTTAAAAGAAATCCTGTGTTGGACCACTGCAGAAGACCCGATCGTCCCCATTTTAATGGTTTTGCCCAGTTTCTGAAAAGCCTGGATTGGCTGCGCCATTTAGGAACATTCAGTTCCGGATCTGCGGTGTCTGTGCTGGCTAGAACAGACTTGCAGGGCTGGGATATGAGTAGCAGTGAAAGCCCAGCTCCAGGGATAAGAAGTCATCACTGGTACTCTCTCTTTCATGCCACGATTTCTCCTCCACTCAGAGGCGAGTATATATTCATGCAGCATCCTCTCCCTGTGGACTAGGCAGTGTGAGCACTGACCTTATCCACAGGCTTCTAAATTCGGTGTATGCTCCACACTACCTGTTTGTGGTTCTCGGTCTAGGGAAATGAATTTATTCTAAACATAATTAAGGAAACTAGAAAAAAGTGAATGCAGGTCATGTGTATCACTATAATCATTTGGCAATTATACAGATGACAAAGAGCAAATTCAAAACACCACACTCTAGGGAACACCTGCAAATGTGTATGTAAAAAAAAATTTTTTTTAATGGCAAGGTTGTGATTTTGCCTATGGGGTCCTGCATTCTGCTGTCTTGTGCTAACTTCTAAGCAGGGCTAGTTTGCTGGAATGCTGACGAATCCAAAGACCCACAGGACTGTCTGAGAGTTGTGCTGTAACAAAAAGAGCCCACTTAGAAGTGCCCCTGCACCACCTGGTGCCGAAGGTGCCAGATTACGTAAGATTTGCAGAGTGAGCCAAGATTTTATGCAATAATAAAATTCCAAATGAGAGCTGGCAAAGAGCTTAGCCATCTTCTAGACCACGCTTCTAGCCAGAACAAACCCTATTCTGAAGAAGCCTTGGTGAATATCCAGAGAGGGTGCATGGCCCATCCTATTAACAAGGAGCACTCAAGCCCCACAACTGTCCACCAGTTAACAGCTCAGATTCCTTAGAAAGAGCTTTCTGTTGAGTAAAATCTAGTTCTCACAATTCAGGCTTGAATTCTTTAATTCCAGATCTAAGATTCTGCAAAGCTTTGGAAACTTCCGAGAGCTGCTGCCTGGCAAACCTCTGGAGACACTTGTTAAACTTCAGAAAGATGCAGAGATTTTAGACACTCAGAAGACAAGGATGGAAAAGCAAATCTTGACTGCACAAAATCCTCCCTTCCCTCTGCTACCCCTAGGACCACCTAACCACGGCTGGAGGAAGAGGTGAACAAGCATCATTTTCTCCCCAGCCAGTTTACACCCATGTCATGTGAGATACTCTGAAGTCACTGTACAAAATGCATTTAAATACCACATTTGTGTAGCTTCATCTGGCTTGGTGTGCATATCTGACTTGGGGTCTGAGCAGCATGCAATATGCTGAAATAGTTCTCCATGGAAAATTAGTCCCCTAAAGGTAATGTTCTACTAGGAGCAATGTAGTTCTAATGTAAATAAAAATCCAAATTTTGAAACACAGAAACAATGTCAGGATGGCCTTATATGATTACACTCGCCAAACCTTAGTCCAGGGCATAGGAAAAAGGTGAGAACACGTGCTTGTGCTGTAAGCCCATGCTATTGTTAGTAACTGCGTGAGGAGGGCTTTGGAGGGTTTGCTCAGCCCAGCCATGAGGGAAGTCTGCTCTCCGGTTCTCATGGCTCTGGTGTCCTCCTGTGGGCCACATTCCATGACGGCAGCATGCAGCATTTCTCTGAATGGATCAGCCCTGGAGGATGCCCTTCTATAAAACCCTGTAAATGTTCAGGACTGAAGTTTTACATGCTGGGCCAAACTAAGTCTCTCTCAAAGTTCTCCCAAACCTTCTCTCCACATGGTTCCTTCCAGCAGTATCTCAAGCTCAGTGTGGTTCCTGAGCCCAGGAAACAGCACTGCTATAAAGATGTCAAAAAGCACTGGACACGCCTCAGTAATGAGGATGAATGAGGCGTTGATGAGACAAAAAGGAAACAGGTCTGTGTGGGCATGAAAGAGATGAACAGGCAGGAAGAGTGAGAAGTGCACCAAGACTCCTGCATTTGGAAAATGAATGGAGCAGGCCCTTGCATTTCAGCAAGGTGACAAGTATCCAGCAGGCGGGGGGGTGGGGGGGGGGGGGTTTCATTATTTTGACCCATAGGCTGTTTTGTTCATGTGAAGGTTGAAAGAAATCCTCTAACCAGTCCTTGAAAATATCAAGAGGTCTTATTTGCTACAGGAGCCTCAATTGGTAAAAATGGGAATAATAAGAAAAGATTTTAGAAGACTCAGATTTGGAAAGAAAAAAAAAAGGCAAATTATACAAAGGCTCCCTGCTTTGGCTGGTAGTTGGACTATAGGACTTCTAAGTCGCCAACATTAATCAGACATTTGGCTATTTCAGGGCATTTTTCATTTGCCAAAACACTGGTAATTACCACTATCTTATTACCTAGAGAGTGCTAAGTGCTTCACTCATTCAGTGTCACTTAACCTCCCTGCACTGGCTGCTGTCATTCCATAGTGTGGGCAAGGAGCCTGTATGAGGTACGCAAAATGCATCATCAGGCACAAGAATGCAGACTTTTGTGACTCTGTCACCTCAGTAAGCAGTTAGTGAGTGTTTACAATGTGTCAGGCACTGTGCTTTTTCAAAATCATATTATGTCCAATAAAAGATAAGAGCCTGCTTACAAGTATAAAGAAAATCCCCAGAAATTAAACAATGAGTCAATTTCTTAAAGATTACTAATTTTCCTTACTGGCAAAGCAACTTCATCTACCTTGCCTGTAGCTGCAAATCAGTTGTACAGAAACTAATTTCACCTGCAAGCATGTGTCAATAGTTGATTGTGGTGCAAAGTGATGCACACCTTGACATTGTTCATCTGCTCATCAGAGCATGGATGCTAGCTGCAGTCCTCACTAACTCCCTAGACACAAGTGGCTTTTGGTGATGTCACAGGTTGTATCAACAGAAACCTCTCCTCCCTGGAGATCTAGAGATGCTGTCTCTGTCATCAGGTGTTCAAAAGAATGACTTCTTTGACAGCTTATGGACAGTAATCTAAAACTAGGCAAAGTAAAAACTCCTTCCTGTTTCATGCACACTCTTAATGAAATATTTGGTCATTGCATGTCAAGACGTTGTCTTGTCTTGATGCTGGCACATCTCATATTGAAAACTGGACTGGATCAACAATGTGATCATAAGAAACCAGCCTTCTCCATCTCAAGAATGCTTCTGACTCTCCTTCTGCCTTCTTGTTCCGAGAGTAGCATGGAGAAACCTCTCCCCCTCTCTGGTGGCTGACATCACTTCCTGAACACGCTTTGGCTGGCTTTCCTGTGAATGTCTTGGGTTATACTGATAAAACTCAGCAACTTCTTTTCTCACAGGAAAGCAACGTGCTTGGCATAGACATTCCCGTAGCTCAAAGTGCTGCAGATACAGGGGAGGTGAGGCAGTGGGACTCACACCCGAGGCTCGATCCTGTGTGAGAGCTCAAACAGAGCCTGCTGGCTGTCAATGACATACAGGTGATTAACATAGGACTTTAACTCTTGATGCTCTTTTGGAGACAGGTCACCTGTTGTTTAGAGGGGGAAAAAAACACAATCTCAGGAGAGCAGTAATGCTGTATCTACATACCAACAAAACCCCACACTAAGGCTGAGTAAATGTACCAGGTGGGTTCTCATTAGTCAGAATCCTATAAGAGGTGTCCTTGTCCTACAGTAGAAATGCTTTTTCAGCTCAGAATGGATTCCTCAGGTCAGGCAATCAGACCGGCAGGATATTTATAGCATTTATTACCTAACATTGTATATTATTTAGAAATTACGTTATTATCTCATTCCACAGATGGGGAAACTGAGCACAGTCACTCAGCAAGTTAAGTGTCACAGCCAGGATTCGGACCCAGGACAGATGGTTCCTGAGTCCTTTTAGGTAGACTTTTACAGCAGTTACCTGTTTAAAAGGCCAGCACTGGGTCCTATATCTCAGTCTAGAAGCGTTGAAAATCGCTGATAATGTATTTAGCATATGAATGCAATCACTCTTTTTTTGTTGTTTAGATTTTGTACAATTCTTTGGTATTCTCATTTTTTGGAAAAAAAAATTTAATGGAGCAACTGAATGAACAGATACAACAGAACAGACTCTAAGATGTGGTTAACAGACGAAATAGCTTCAGAAAGTATGTGTATGGACTAAAGTCTACCCAGAGAAGGACAAGACAAGGGGCTTTTCCACTCACATATCTAGGGCAGTCAAGGAATCGAGGGGCCAAAGGAGGCTTTAGTGCACTGTGAACACATCCACACCCTGCTAGCGTCCGTGCTGATAAGGAACCAGGATGAAGCAGCATGAACCACGAGGCAAGCCCGTGCACCACAGTCAAACACACACACACACACAAGCAAACCATTTGAGGCTGGGGAACACTGGCCAAACTGCACTACAGTAAAACAATGGAAAGGTGAGTGGCGAAGACATCATATCCTGTTGCTTTGTAGATTATGCATGGGACAGGCAGGGTGAGCTGCTGGAGCTCAGTTTGAGCAGAGGGAAGGGAAATGCAGGAGGCTGAGAATTTTCTTATAGCATTTTTTTCTCTTGGTGAAACCCCCTTTTTTCTCCTCTATAACAAATGCATTTTATGAGGAAATAATTTAAGACCTGTATGACATGGGTGGCTTATAATTCTTAGGTTTAATAGAAACAAGGCTTCCTGGTTTTAGCAAGTAAACACACTAGGAGTTAAAGTTTTTACCATCCCACCTGTTTGAAAGTAACAAAAAGCTGTTTTATTCCAGAATGCCTTCTCTGGAAGACGTTGAGAAAGTTAAACATTGGTTTGGATAACACGACGCTACAAAGGTAATTTTATGTTAATTTTCAAGCCTTAAAAAGATGGCACAATGAATGGTTCTAACCATGGCAACTGACATTTGCATGACACTTTATAATGCATAAGTGACTTGATTAACATTTTCATATTTTATCCCAAATGCTGACATTGGTTTACTATGCTCATATAAACTGTTAAAATGAATTCGGATAATTCAGTTCCCAAACCAATTTTTTAAAGATACTGTATATAAATATTAGAACATAAACTGGCTTGATAGTTACTTAAATTTCTCCTTTGCTTAGTGCCACACAGAGGGTTGCTCTCTGATGAGCGGGAGGTTCAAGGCAGGTTCAAGGCCACACAAGTTAGTGTAACTATCACCTTCCTGTCTATACTTGGAGCATATATAAACTAGAGTTCCTTGGTTAAGTGAGACTGATATCTTAGAATTAGCTGAATCCCCAGTAAACACTTGGGAAGCAAAGGAGGATAAAAGCAATATGAAGCTGTACTCATCAGCATTATGCTTATACATTTCAGTGAATCTCTGTGATGATGTTATGATTACTATTTTTATTGTAACTGCATTGCGCTTGTATGCTTGATGAAGAATTATATTGGTATATTAAAGTGGTACTAATTGATGTGAATATTTAGAAAATTAGATCCTGTATTTATAAGTCTCCTTTTCAAAGAGAAAACATAATTCACACAGAAGTCCAGTTCCTAACTTACTTTGTTGGGGGACAATATTGCCAGCCTAGACCAGCACTGAACAGAAAAAAATTCTTAAGCAGGTGTACTCAATTGTTAGCAGTACTTTTCTTGAGAAGTAGGACTCTGATTTTCTACTTTATATATACTTCTATATTGTTGAAAAAACTGTTTTACAATGGGCATGTCTTACTTAAAAAATGAAGTTGAACTGAGTGGTTGCCTTTGATTAATTTATAATTACTGAACTCAATTTTCTATTTTTTATTACCCTTTGTATCCATAGGATCTGTAGAGGGCAAAGGAGAGGGCAAGGAGGTAAGGCAGACTCAGTCTGAATAATGGCTAAATAAGTGAATCTCTCTGAGTCTCTGCTTTTTGTTCTACACCTACAGGGTTAATAATCCCCATTTGCTAGGACTGATGTCAGGTTTCCATTGCCCATGTGAAAGCTCCTTCAACTCAATGAAGTTGATTTCCTTCCTTCCTGCAATGTTCTAACACCATTTAAACATAGTATAAATTATGGCTGAGATTTAAAAAGGAACAAATATTCCTACATACATTAGTCTCAGTGGGGATTCTACAAAAGTGCTCAGAACCACACTTTTGCAGCTGAAAGGCAGCTCCAGACAGGAAGTTTTTGTTGGAGAGGAGAAAAGATTCTGGAAGGCTGCTTTAGGCACTTTTACAAGCTATAGTCCTATTCCAGGAAGGCTCCACGCAAAGAGGTTAGGGACAAGGTCACCCCTGCTAAACTCACCAGTGATTTTGAGCCAATGGACAAGCAAAGCAAGACAATGTGGGGACAGGAGTCAGCGGGAGTTGCAGGGAGGAGGTTTCTGAGTGTGTAAAGTCACTCTTCACAGCATAAACTTGCTGCCATGAGGGGATAATAATCTGCCATATCTTGTCTTCCTCTGCATCCCAAACATGCAGTGAGGAAACAAAGAGACAATCTACTATATATATACAATATGCATATGTATATACATATGATACTTTTCAATCTGTTTAAATTGATTACCACCCAATACTTGTGACCACAGTTGATACCAACATAGAGTCAATTTACATTCTGCACCTGACTTCAATTACTCACCAAACTGGTTAGTCCTGCAGTGTCTCAGGGTTCGGACAGTGTCTGCGATCATATGCTGTAAAGTAGAACAGGAAACATATCAATGGAAGGGTCGTTGAGGGTGTTACTGAAGAAGCAGTGCCTGCTATGATGGAAGGATAATCTAGCACTCTTGCCTGTAAACAGAAGAACTGTATTTGGAGCTGGACGTAGCTTTGATTCTATGGAGCTTGGATTATCAAAGAATATTTAGTCCTTATCTGCAAAAACAGTAGCACCAGAATGGGTGAGGTGGCTCTCACCTGTAATCCCAGCACTTTGGGAGGCTGAGGTGGGCGGATCACTTGAGGTCGGGAGTTTGAGACCAGCCTGGCCAATATGGCGAAACCCCATCTCTACTAAAAATACAAAAACATTAGCTGGGGGTGGTAGCAGGTGCTTGTAATCCCAGCTACTCAGGAGGCTGAGACAGAAGAATCGCTTGAACCTGGGAGGCGGAGGTGCAGTGAGCCGAGATCACATCACTGCACTCCAGCCTGGGTGACAGAGTGAGACTCTGTCTCAAAAACAAACAAAAAACAGTAGCACCCAATCCGGGTTGCACAGGTTCTTACTGAGCCATGAGAAAATACATTGTAGCGAAGTGCAGCACCTCCAGCCCCAGTCATCCTGTTCACATTTGTACATGTGTTTCACTTCAGGGTATGTGTCACCTCCTCTCCATGAAGCCTTTCTGAGATGTCCCTCCTGGACTTAGAGGCTCCAATCTCAACATCCCCACTGCTCTTCGTACAGCACCTATTGGCTTTGTGTCATTGTCATTGCTGTTGAACTTTTCTCCTTCTTTAGACCAAGTACCACCAGAGGGCTTTGGATGTGCAGAGCCTACTATGTCAGACACATTGACTTACACATATGTGCTGAATGGAGGTAGGAATTTTTGTAGATTCAAAGGTTCAAGTATCTTAAATTGTAACTGGAAATGAGATACTGACAAAAGATGAACATTTTCTAAAACATTAACATCATTTTTTTTGTTTTTTGAGACGGACTCTTGCTCTGTCACCCAGGCTGGAGTGCAGTGGTGTGATCTTGGCTCACTCCAACCTCTGCCTCACGGGTTCAAGCAATTCTCCTGCCTCAGCCTCCTGAGTAGCTGGGATTACTGGCATATGCCATCATACCTGGCTAATTTTGGCTAATTTTTGTATTTTTAGTAGAGATGGGGTATCACCATGTTGGCTAGGCTGGTCTCGAACTCCTGACCTCAGGTAATCCAACCAAATTGGCCTCCCAGAATGCTGAGATTATAGGTGTGAGCCACTGTGGCCAGCCAACATCAACATCTTTAGAGACCATTTTCTGTTCATAGTTTATATTCATGTACAGTCTTCAATATTCTAATTTAATTTCTTTCCTTGAAGTCCTCACTGATTCCCAGGCAAAGGTCTTCTTTTTTTTTTTTTTTGAGATGGAGTCTTACTCTGTCACCCAGGCTGAAGTGCAATGGCGTGACTTCGGCTCACTGCACCCTCTACTCCCCAGGTTCAAGTGATTCTCCTGCCTCAGCCTCCTGAGTAGCTGGGATTACAGAGGCATGCCACCACACCCAGCTAATTTTTATATTTTTAGTAAAGACGGGGTTTCACCATGTTGGTCAGGCTGGTCTTGAACTCCTGACCTCAGGATCCACCCACCCTGGCCTCCCAAAGGGCTGGGATTACAGGCATCAGCCACCCCGCCTGGCCAGCAAAAGTCTTCTTAAACGTACAGCTGCTTTGGACAAGATCCCATCATCTTATACTTGTGTACTTGCAAGAGTGAGCTGTCTCTACCACTTTTAGTTTTTCATGTTGAAGGAAGTAGCATTTTGGAAGCATATACGTATATGCCATAGAAGGAACTAGAGTGCAGTATGTTCTCTTCCAAAATGCTATGCTAGCTGGCTTAATTGCCCGAATAATCGCTAAATACTATTGTCTTCATGTTCTAGTTCTCTTGAGAATCAACAGTAGCTCTCTACTTTGTTTCATATCACAATACAAACATCATCCTATTATTCAAGAATTAATATCATTCATATCTGGGCCTCCAATTTGGGTCAACATCTTTCATGTCCCGACTATACACACTGAGCATAGGATCACCATATACAGCAAACCCTCAATGAATTATTGCTGAAAGAATATTAAACACTAAAATATGTTCTTACTTAAAATTCAGAAGAAATACAGAAATATTATCGGAATATGACCTACTGATTGAATTGTCGTCATAACCATATTTCTAATGCACTTCTGTTCGATAGTGGAAAATTGAACAGGACAGTGATTATTGCAGTAGCTCAAGCTGCATTTGTAAAGGAAATGAGACCTGACTCATGTCTGTGCATGTATTGTTCAGTTTCCTTCCCCAAATTTTACCACTTTTCCCAGGTCAGTTTTCTCATTTTAAGCTCTGGCGTCACATTGATTTCTATCATATGCCATTTGCGTAGCTTGTGCAAGGTTCAAACTGATGTAAGGCTGGGTAGTGGGTGTGGCATTGAAACCTGAGTTCTGGTCTTCATCTTTAGGCTTTCTAAAGGGGGAGGGGGTAGACAGGGTAAAAGATGATGCTCTTAACATCGAGGGATAAAGAGAAGAAAAGAAACCATTTGTTTCCTTTTATGAAACAGTTTGAGATGAAAACATTTCCAGTAGCTGAGGCAGCAAGGAATGTAGCATAAAGAACAGAAATCTCATTAGACCTGATGAGGGCTTCTGGATTTTCATGGGGTCTGACTCAGTGTACTGGCCTGCATCAGTCAGATAAAGATAATACACTGAATTATCTGTTAGCTGGCTTAAGTTAATATCCATCATGAGGAATTGACTTTTCACAAGTTAATTCACTTAGGTTCTATTGGTTCATTATCGTGAAAGATGATCCTGTTTTAGCTTTAGAGAAACCCAGTCCTTTACTAAGAAATATTCCTTGAAAATAGTGTTTCTCCTAGAAAGGTCAGTCTCATTCTCCAGCATCCAAGTGGAACACAATGCTATATATGACATAAAACTGCTTTTTGTCCTGGACACAGTTTTATCCTGTCTACGCTGTGTAAGGAGGGGTCAGCATGAGGCGTGCTGTGGACCAGGAGCTCACTAGTCCCAGGCACGGAGCCTGCCATCTGAGGAAATGAAGAGCCCGTGCCTGCCTGACAGGCTTGCGTGTGCGCTATGTGACTGCTGTGTGCATGCTGAACTGCACCCATTTCTTCATTCTTTTATAAAATAAAATTTCTCTTTAGGAATTTAAGACATTATTTATGCCATGCTATTCCCTTAAACTTTCTCAAAGAATTAAGGGTATGATGATTGACCCTAATAGAAGTCATATCATTTAGGCCTCCACCATTTCCAGCCCCATGGTTAGTTGGCAGTCTTGGCATATTTGAGAGCTGGCGTTAAGAGGCTTCTGCTGGATTACTGGAGAGAGCAGGGGAGGGCCACAGATGCTGGTCAGAAGGAAGGTGGGAACAAGCTTTCCACAGCTTGTTCCCATTTGTGACTTTATGGACTTGTTCAGGTTTTTTTTTATTATCTTGTCACTTTGGTGGCACTATCTGAGGGGGAAATGACATAATGAACTTAACAAATTCACTGGTTCACTTTAGGGAGGTCAACCTCACGTCTGCCCTCAACAACAGGCAACAGCCAGCTGATAGAGTTTAGTTGTTCTCCCACGGCCCCTTGGACTAGTCAGGGGAAAGGATTACTAGGCCTTTCCAGGGAATTCCACTTGGCCTGACACACCTCATCCCACATCTTCACAGATGCTCCACAATCTCATGTGTTGTTCTTAGGGAGATGTGTTGGCCAGGAAGCGAAGTAAATATTGACCAAAGGCTTCATATTCCCGCAATTGTTTCATTAATCCCAAACGACAGGGATTAACCTGCTTAGAGGCAAGAATTCTAGTGCCTGCAGCCTTTCATTAAGTGCCCTGCGATCTTCAGAATATCACACAGCAACACAAAACACGTACAAAAAAATAACACTTTATCCATTTCTGGCTCTGTTGGTTTGACTGTAGCATCTAAAATAACTGAACTCTGATTCCAAAACACTTATTGCAGAGACAGACTTGAAAATGTATTGACAGAGCCACTTAGAAAAGCACTAGCCATGAAGTGATGGTCTTCGGTGTGGTTAAAATGGAGATAAAGCAAGATATTCCAAGACTGTATTCTATATTCCAGATGCTTGGGTTTTAGGGGTTGTATAAGAGCCAACTACACTGTTCCCAAGCTGCTTCACCCTACATGTGGGAAGTTGGCTGGGTGAGCAGAGCAATGTACTTCTGAGGCAAAGGTCAGGTGCCAAGCCTCAGCAGGACTCATCAGTTCCTACTGTTCTTTGATCATGGTCTGTGGTCCCTGACTTACTTAACTTCCTCTCAAGTGCCTGACTCAGTCTCACAGGGAACCAGGGTCAGTTTCTGCAAGAGTTCACACAAATCCATCACCATTACTGAAAAGGTCACTCAAAGGTCAGGATCTGTGGAGCAGGGTTACTGGTATCGTCTTTAACCATGAAGGACAGTTTACTCTGACACTAAAGTTCATCTGTCAGATAAATCCATTCCTCTCGCAGGCAAGTGGGTCTCTTTGGAGTACTTCTATTTTACAGTTGCTCAGTTCTTATAGGTAACCCCTCCTTTGCTCAAGGGCAAGTCAGAAAGGCTTGGAGGGGCCCACTGTATTACAAAGCACCTGGGAATGCCCTGGAAATCATTCAGGAAGCAGTGGTTCAGAAACATCTAGTGAAGATTGCCCTGGGAACCTCTTGCTTGTGAGGAGGGAGGGTACTTTGCCTGAGCCGCTCTGGCCGTGGTGCTCAGGGATGGCACCCTTTGTCCATAGGCTGATAAAGGAGTGGCCCTTCCCTTCACACAAGACCCTGCAACTTCCAGCCTCACATTTAAGCTTGGAGTCCTGAGAGACAAACATATATCCCCAGGAGAGGAACTTTCTCCCTCTGTGCCTTGAAAGCATGCAGGCTGAGACACTGAGAGATGCCTATAAAGCAGTAAAACATAATCTCCTGAGTGTGGATTCCTCCTGACAGCAGCCTTACAGTTTTAGCTCTGGTTCAATAATATACCCTCAATTCTTCATCTTATCATATTCCATTTTTAAAAACAAAAAGCAGATTTTCATATTTCGTTCACAAAAACCTTGCTAACATACTTGTTGTTAATTGGAATACATTTTGTTGGCAGTGTACAACATGCAGCAAATAAGCTCCCTGAATGAAGCAAATAAGCTCCTTGAATCTGCCATGCATCCAATGGAGAAAAGTACTAAAACTATGTTTCCTAGAGCAGGAAAGAAAGGCATACATTTCTGTTACTGTAAAAAAGGGAGAAGTAATGAAATTTACGTACCAGCTTTTCAAAATTGACAAGATTATCCAAAAAAGTTTTATTTCCTTCATGAATAAATGTTACATCTGAAAATTAAAAACAAAAAGATGTATGTATCATTAGGAATGGATCATGAGTCAGGGCTGAAGAGGTCTAGGTACAATGCAACTTATTCATTTTTCCTAAACATTATGGATCATTCCATGCACTTGGAGAGGCAATTTGAAATTGGATTTATGTGTTATTTGATGTAAAAGTGCATAATTTATGTGTGTGTGTATATGTGTGTGTGTAAAAACAGTGTGACCTTACTGAAAGTATATATTTTGCACTCATAATGAAATGTTTGACTTCAATCTGCTTAATATAAACTAAAGCTAGTCTATAACTTAATTATTCCATTATGTGTTTAAGTCAGAAGACTGAGCAGAAAAGGACTGAATACCCAGAAACAACAGGATTTTAGTAAGTACGTGTTTGCTTTTTACAAATCCCTGGCAAAGTGTATGGGACCTGCTTTACTTAAAACAACTAGTTAAGATATAGATTTAGACGTTTAAATTTAAATTTTTGGTTCCCAAAGTTGATGTCTGATTGTGTACCAGGAATAAGTGAGGAAAGAGGCAGGCTTGAAAAAGTCAAGATGTCTGGCCCCATTCGACTAGTAGAAAGCAAGCATCACTGATGAAAATAAAAGGAGGAAAGTACAATGAAAGTGCATTTTCAGAGGAAGATAAAGTTAAATTTGGTTTGAGGCTCACTGCATTTAAATGAGTGAAGATATTCATTAAATATCTCCTGCTGGCTGCAGTAAACAAAAGAGTGCCTCCTCAAGACATATAGATTTGGAAATTAGTTACATTAAATAAAGGTAGCAACTGAAGCTCTGAGAGTGGATGACTTAGCCATAATCAGATCAGAGGGTGGATGACTGAGCATCAGGGAATCCTCGCAGACAAGTATCACAAAAAGAAATATACTATAATTTAAAGCATGTGCAAATAATCATGTTATATTACAGATATGGAGAACCAACCAAATAAAAACAGCCTTCAAAAATCTTGTAAAAATAACCTGATAGAAAAGAGGGGAAAAGAATGTCTTAAAAACTCCTATAAATAGAAAAAGAATGTATTTGCTTTTAATCAAGACTTTTATTCTGCTGGTCCCTATGGGGTAATTATGAGATAGGTGCTCCTAAAACCTGCCACCAAAACTCTGGGCCACAAAGCTTTTACTGTCACCAGGAGGTGACAATAGTTACACAGTTACAGCACACACTGATGCAACCCTTTCCTCAAGGCGTTATACACAGCTTCCGATGTGGACTGAAATGTTTTCATAACCTTCTTTTCCTTTCCTTTCTTTTTTTTTTTTTGCTTGTAAACTGATGTCCTAGTAGGAAAACGATTCACAACTAATTACACAGTCTCCTGACAAACTCTCTGGTTATTTTATTATCTTTTGAAATTTTGCTTTCAGAAAATAATTACAAGCTTTCATTCCGTGACACGGTATTTAGAAAAGAGAAGTCAACACAGGTTTTACCTTTTCTGTGTAGCAAATGCAAACCTGTGCACACTCTGTCTACATTAAACACCACCTGAAGGTCTGGCCTCTACTAACTCTCCAAGAATTCCAGATTCCAAACAGCTTCTCAGAGTGGCTTAGTCCATTTCCCCTGCATTACAGGTTTATCCCTCACCTGCCCCTCACCCCTCTTCCTAGGGATGATGAGGAGGGCAGTGGCAATAATGACATCTTACATTTATTAACAGTGTCAGACATGGCTCTAAAGAGCTTTAGCTGCATTAGCTCATAAGGTAAATTCTAGGAGGTAAGCCTGTGAAGAAACTAAGGCCCCAAGGACGTCTATGGCTAACCCATGCTCACAGCTATATGTGTCAGAGCCAGGATTCAAACAAAGGGAGGCTGGCTCCCCCTCACCACTGCGCCTCTCCAGGCACCTCAAGTGGAAAGGACTTGGCTTTTCTTGCTATCAGGTGCAGTCAACCTGCTCAATTTATAACACATGAGCTGCCCCTGCAACACTGAAAGTGCTTCCCTCCTCACTCCCTTCAGGCAGTCCCTCCTGCCGGCAATCTCTCCTCTTCCTAGGTAGTCCCTCTCACTCTTAGCTCTCAGTAGAGTGTGTGGCGGCTCTATTGAGGGGCCAGGGCCTGTCAGGCTGGTACTGTCTGAGCATAAGGCAGGGAAGGTGTCAAGGGTGCTGGCCAGGTGAGAGGGGAGACAGGCTGGAAGGTGCTGCAGCCCGGGAGAAAGGGAAGAGTTCAACTGGCTACAGGTTTCGATGCAGTTGAATGGCAGGTGCATGACACGGAAGGTATGAGAGAGAAACAAATGAGAGGTTGGGCTAAAAAAACGAAGATGTCAGAATTTAAGTCATGGGACAAGAAGCAGTTTTGGGGTATGAGAAATGAGCAACTGCCAGGCCTCTTTCACCTGGAGATACCTGAACACACCCCAAACATCTCCTGAAATAGAACTGCTCAATGAAATGACTTTGAAGAGATGGCAAGTGGAAGAGGAGGAAGAAACATCCAAGAGTCCCAACATTCCTTCCCTTCAGAGACCCGCACAAATCTGCAACAATAAACTCCACTCTAAGACACATATATGAAACCCACCACAGGAACCCCAGTTTATCCTCAAACAACTAGGTGATTCACTCCATCTCCAAAAATAGCACATGATCTACGACTCCTTAGATCCTTAGCTCAGCTGGGTCTTCTCCCCAGCACTTAGTGTTTCCCATTCGTCCCTTTCTGACCAAGATTCCACACCACAGTAAGGGGAAAGTACATCAAAAGGCAAGAAATTCAAATAAGAAAGAGGAAGATTGAGGGCTGGAAGGATCCTCAGGTAATCCACTTAATCCCAATAATCTGCAGGCTTATTGGGAACTGACTTTCAAAAAATGCAATATGGGGGGCCTAATCCTTCTTAAACACCAAGGAGTTCAATTTGGTCCCACTTTTCTAATTAAAAGCTACTCAAAGTAGGAGGCACAAGAGACGGGGAGACAAAGAGCTTTCATTAAAAACTAAGTTGGTTGTTCTAAAATAGTTCATTGAAACTTTAAATTATGTGATTAAAAAAGCCTAAGAATTAATGTTGTATATTTTTGCCAAAATGTCTCATCTTAGGCTTAATATACATGTTTTATATTTTCATCACATTTTCCTTGGAAATTATTTCAGACAAAAACAGTAACTTTAAGTACAATGAAGTACTAATACTATATGATTTTATAATGACAAAAAATTAAGACAAAGGAAAACTAAGTGCTTATTTAAATTCAAGGAAGCTTCTAATAAGAAAATAACAAATGTTTATTTCTTATTCTTTTGAAAAGAGTAAATGTGTTTCCAGTAGAAAAAGGGAAATTTGTCTTGCTGCCAACAGAGGTCTCGATAAACTCAGCAGAGCAGAAAATTGCATCCGAGCTAAAATGTAAGTGTGAGACACTTGACTGCATTAAATATTTTGGGGGGAAACCACTAATGTATGGCAGAAGGCTCTGTTCATATCTAATTAAGTTAAAGAAATATTGTCGACTAATTTCTCATTACCTTAAAAGTATGTGTTTTTTCAAAATTTTTTCTTCCTACAATCAATTCCTTTCCTACATCAGTCCTACTTTCTATTGTCTTTATTTGTGTCTAAATGATCCCAAGTGTTACTTCCCACCTGCCACCTCCCACCCTCTAATTGAAGATATTTTATACCACAAATAAAAAGCAAAGACCTTCTCTTAAACGCAAATAAATATGAAGAGTCAAATAAACTTTTAAATTATTATTTGGGCACCGCAGTGTCTCTTTATTTCATGCATTTGTATTTAACAGAATATTTTCGGCTTGGATGACGCATCTGTGCATATCTATCTCCATTGTCCTAATATTATATTCTTGTTTCACAGAGATTCTTGCTTCATATTTGATGAAGGAAGACTCAGCGAGTAGCTGCACGATGTACAGCAACTCACAATAATTTTCCAAGCTCTGGCTGTTCTTGAGAGAAGCTGAAGAGGAAATGCCAGCTTTATTGGGTAGACGAGGGGCGTGGTGGCAATGGGAGGAAGTGGGGAATGAGGATGGCCAGGCCAACCAGCAATCCAGTTCCCACACAGCTCATTTCTAGAATCACGTGTATGGGTCCAGCCACTGGAGCCTGGCTCAGCAGAAATTACAAGCCTCTGAAGAGAAGAGGCTGGATGAAAGAGTATTCCTACTAAACCTCTTGAAGGAATCAAAATATGGCCAAGGATAATGCCCAAACCCCCTTTCCCTGGAAACATACAGGTAAAGATTTACATTGAATGTCAGCGGTATACACCAGATTAAAAAGAATTTCCTTTTATTAATCCCCTCGGTTTGAAAGAGAGATCACTGAAATCTCATCAATAAATTTAACTAACATGTTTCATGATGAATTATTTGGTGCTTAGTGGGGAGTGGTCAGTGGAGTAACCTGCAGCTATCAAATACTTTCCCAACTCAATTCCACTCCTGAAGAAAGGAAGTACACGTCTCCATCAACACTTTTCAAAAGCTATATTACTTGTATTGACCAAAGGTACTTCTCATACAACAGCAAATTGTGGGCTGCGTCTCTTAAGTTTAGGTTGCAAAAATAGAACATGATTGATCACCATTTGGGTTCTTTATGCCAGCCTTATTCTTGGTTGAATTCGGTGGATTGTTGGCTCAAAGAAAGTAATACAGGGCTTAGAAGTAGAGTAAAAGAAAAACACAAATGTTTCCAGTGCCAAGTTTTGTGAGTCAAGTGAAAATGCTTTGGTGTCTGCTCAAACACAATTACGTATTCTAGGTATCTCAAAAATAATCGGCTATTTGAAAAACAATCACAAGGAAACAGAATTAGGTCTGAATGTCAAAATAACTGTAAAGAGACAAAATGAGAGTCCCTTTTTTGCCCTCAATAGTCAGAGTAATAAATTTCTGAAAGATGAAATTACATGGCATAAAAGATAGAAAATCATTACCTTTAAGCAATAAGGGCATGAAAGGGATTTTTGGTGGCTTCATCTTTTTGAATGCATCTCTGTAGGCTTTGTGATTTAGGGAAGGATCCTGCCGAACCAAGCAGATTACAAAGAGAAAGAAAAATCAATGTGCTATAGAAACAATTCTAAATCCACCTTTGCTACACAATTTGAACATAACTTAGATATAGAGAGATTCCTCCTAAGAACAAAGTAGATAAAGGTTTCCTAGGAGAATAAACTCACTAAATTAGGGCAGGAAATCTAGGCAATGAATGAAATTCAAGTTATTGGTTTACAATAAAGGGAAATGACCACAAATGAGAGACATCTTTTGATTGTCCTATTATTTTCCTCAAAGAGGTCCTTTAAGTACAGTTTCCTCTGCATAATTTATATCATGAATTAACCCAAAGTCTCTTGTTAGATACACCACCAAGAAAATCTGTCCTTGTAACGCACAGAAAATGCAGAGAAAACAAGAGGATACTGTTTTTTTGTATTCTAAAAAGAAACTATAATTTTTAAAAATCTCAATCTAAGAAATTGTAAAAAGGAGAAAAGGGAAAAAGAAAATGCATGAGACACTAATTGCATGCTAAATTTATACTGATTAATTTTGCAGGCTTTGAAATGGACTATACTTAAAAGCCTGCCTTCTGAAAAAATCACACTAAATGGATTATTTTCACTACGTTTTTAGAAGGAGAGGAAGAAGCATTAACTGTCAACTTGCTTCCCTCCATAAGAAGCAAAGCTACAGTTTCATATACAAGTAAAGTAGTCTAGGCTACCTGACACGGTAGAGTACAAATACCAACCACTATAATGTAGAAAGAAACTAGACCCTAGCAATTATTTTGAAGAATAAGTCCCCTTTGGCTCAACTACTTACTGTTAAACTTTCAAGTTCAGAGAAAAGTTTCTTAAACTTCCCAGGGATTTTCTAAAAAACAAACACAAACAAAAAACAGAAGGTCACAGAAGTTGGTTATTGTCAGAGGCATCGAAGGAAGTTTTCATTACGTTGTTTATCTGTGTCACATTTCTGAACATAAATACCTCCATCATCTGTTCTATCCTGATTGCTTCTCATTATACAATTTTCATCATCCCTTTAATGTGATCTTCCTTAATGCTGCTTAAAACAGCTTAAAATAACAGCCACATGATTCAGGAATCTAGTTGGTTAGACATTCCACATACTGGTGGTCATTTAATAAAAACTTAGATTTCAGTTCCATACCCTACCTTTGACAAATGCTCTCATCTTCTTAATAGTCTTCCCGAGTGGGAAATAATTATGTTGGCTGATATTTTTAGCATAGATGATGAAATTTTATTTCACAGCATCGGGCTAAATAGTGAAGGGCCAGGAAGACCTTAAGTGACGAAGCCTGCACTTTAATGAGTGGAATCAATGAATTGAAGAGCTCAGCCATAACAGGTACCATGCAAAGTGACAGGGGATGGAAACATAGGCCATCCTCCCAAATAAAAATTCAGGCCTAAGGAAGAAGGGCCTGGAATGTTCCAGCCTGCTTTTAACATGGCTAAGTAAAAAATTGGGTGCCTTTCAATATTGACTTAGTAATCTTTTGTGGTAAACAGCACATATTTAAAGGCAGCCTGAGTTTGAACTCTGACTCTGCCCTTTCTAGCTATGTGGTTTGGTGTGTCAGCAAGCTCTCGGATCTGTTTCTTCAGCTGAGGATGTAGAGACCACTCATGAAAAGTACACGGTCCTTGGCTGGTACTTAACAAATGCCAGCTATTAACACTGACAACAAAGTATAAGAAGATATTTCTGGGATTTTTTGTTTCTAAAAGGAATCAAAACAATGAGGCAACTCCTACAATAATTAGACTTTTACATTATTTAGAGATAGATTTTTTTCAATGTGATAATTTTGAATCTGGACTCAGTTTATCACAGCAAACAGGTAGTTTAATCTGTTTGGAAACTACACACACACACACGCACGCACGCACACACACACCCCAACAAACAGAGGACAAATTAAATGAGAAGACACAAAATGGAGATATTTGCAACTGATTCCAATCTTTCTTCTAAGCTGCCTACCTTAGTCTGTGGGACATCCCTCACAAATGTCCCAATGGCACCTCAAATCCAACATGTCTGAAGTCGAACTAAGTGATCTACTCCAGAGATCAGCCATGGAACAAATCTAGCCATGAGCTACTTTTAGGAGGTCAAGTTTTATTGGATTGCTGCCACGCCCCTTCATTCAGGCACATACTACAGCTGCTCTTTCACTCCAATGGCAGAGTTGAGCAGCTGCAACAGAGACCATGTGGCCTGCACAACCTAAACATTTTTCCTCGCTGGCCCTTTACCAAAGCAGTTTGCTGACCTCTGATCTATTTCTTTTCCTGTATTATCTATTTGGGAAGTGTGATCACTTTCCATTCATCCAGTCACCAGACCTGGAGATCCTGTGGTCACCTCTGCCTGAGATGCCCATCCCCACACTCCAGTAACTTCCAGCTGGACCTCGAAGGCCCTGCAGCTTGAGGCTTCTCATTCGAGTTTTCTCAGCTACCCAGAGGCAGAATGAGTCCCTCCACTTGCTCTGCCCTGGTCCAAGACTTCTGTCATCACAGGCATGCTCAGTTCTCATGTAGCCATCTCCTGTCTGCTATGGCACTGATGCAGTGCTCTGCACGTAGCAGGCAGTCAATGCACAGATTAAACATAAGCTGGTTGAATCTAATTGAGTTATTTCTCCTCTCAATTTTTCCAAATCAGTTTCATTCAAGGTTTAATTCAAATTTGCTCCCCACTGACCCTTGCCAGCCATTTGTTTTCCTCCTACTCTAATGAATCGTGGCATCTGTCACCCATGTCTTTCATCTTGCTTTGTGTGTGAAGGTCTTGTTTGCTTAAGCAGAGCAGGCAGGGCTTTCATTTCTTTTCTTTTGGGCCCCTTTAAGGAGGACTGACTCTGACCCTTGGGTCAGCACAGTGCATTCCTTCAGGGTATGACCCCTGACTGAAAGAAAGCGAATCCACAGGTTGCCCAGAGACCTATTCCGAGAAAAAGATAGCTGGCCTATCAGCTTTTCTCTTGTAGGAGTTTGAGTTGGGAACCATGAAGAGAATGGCACAGTCAGTGATAGGAACTAAATCTGAGAGGACTGTGAGGGAGGCTGAGGAGACCACAGTGAGCCACACGCAGGCTAGAGGCAGAGGCATGATGCTTAAAGAGCAATGATGAGGGGAGAAATGGTACATAGGGAGGTACCCAGTCAGGAAGGAAAGGAGAGCGAAGGAAACAAAAGCCCAAGGAAGGACGGTGAGGGGACCATGAGTGAGGCAGAGTCCTGCGCCTGTGTCTGGCTAAGTTTGTGTCTGGCTAAGTTTAGGGGTATCCCCAGTTTCAGGTCTTCCCACATGAATGTCGCAGTCCACACGTCAGACCTTGTGCGAACTTGAGTGGGCCTCTGCATCTCAGAACCCAAACAGCCTTCGGCGTGCAGAGCCAGGATGTGGGAGGTCTGAAACTTTAGAACGTTTTGTGGATCCTCTTTAAGAAAAAGAATATAAAATTACTTTGCTTTCGCAAATTTTACAAAAATATACATCATCCATGTGAACACATTGCCAGGGGCCCTGCAAGTGAGAGGCCTTGAAGCTTAAACTCATTAGCATCACAGCAAACGCACTTCTGAGCACGCATCATCACGCAGGGAGACTGTGGGAACCAGCCTGGAACGAGAACTGCACTATCAGGCAGGACAGAGGGGAAGACTAATTCTAGCTGGGGAGCACGTTACCATTTTTATCTAGTTCAGACACATTATACAACCGTTTAAAGACCATTTGATCAAAAAGATCCCTCCCACCTTGACATATGACTTTCAAACATTTTTAGTTTAGTAGTACTTATCTCATTTAATCCATGTAAATTACTTTATTTCCATTTTATGTGCCCCTCACCATGGGACTCCAAGGCTCACCTCCCAGGTCTGTGACAGTCGACTGACAGAAGCAGTGTTGAGACCCATCACAATGGCAAAGAAAGAATTCAGGTTTCTCTGGGCTTTGCAGCTATAAAATAATAGAGAGTAGAGGACACTTTGAGGAAACATTCTTTCCCCAGATAATCACAAAAGATAAAGCTGAAAAGACTCTCCTAGGCCACAGAGCTCAGGAATTCTGCTCTACAGCCTACGTACCCCTTACTGCCCTTCAGCTGTCTCTAATGCCAAAGAAATGATTCCAAACGCCTCAGCTCACTCTTCCCTAAAGGGAAAGATCTGTGCTCTTGACACCCTCCTCATATTTCACAAGATTCCTCCTTTTTTACCTATGTTGTGTGCATTTACAATTTCAACTGAGCACTCTTTTAAATTCATGTTTCTTTGTATACGCCCCACTCTCCTTTTAACAGTTCACTAGTCCTGACTCCTTCATCAAAACACGTTTTTTCATTTTTTGACAGATACGCCCTTCTCACCTCACAGGTCTAAGCTCCCCCTCCCATTACATTTAGGCACATTTTCTTTGCTACCAACAAAATAGCTACTATAATATGTATATATTTTAAATATGGCATATATTAATGGGAATACTGTTCCACATTTCTCAGTTAAACAAGGAAATGAAATGCAAAATAAGATCATGTTGAGCTCCATTCACTTCTTGAGGCTATCCACTCTGCATAACATCAATCATGCCCAGAGACTTAACTGGTCAACATTCCACTAATTTCCAAAGCCAGCTAAGAGGGCTTGGAATGGCAGGGGGAGCTCGGGATTTCACGGCAGCCAGAATAGCTGTGAATTCCAGGCACTCCTTTATCTGGAGAGCATTAGAAAACAACCTCTCTGAGATAGGGCTTTAAAATAATAAAAAAAATTACCCTCCCTTGATCGTTTACTATGAAAAAACATGAAGTACTTAGCAGTAAGCAGAGTGTGTATCAGGGGCCTTGTGATGTTTGTTTAGCTTCCCTCAGATGCCATCCCTTCTGACCTCTCCACCAATGTCTCACATGGAATCTGGGAATAGTGTAGATCTTGCCTGCTTCTTCAGTTAAATATCATGTTATATTATATACTATGGATTATTTACTATCATTAACAGCTACGTAATATTTTATCAAAAGAGCATATTACATAATTTATTCCTCTATTGTGGACAATGATTTTCAATTTTCCCAGTTACACAGAATGCTGGAATAAACTTTTTACTGTATTTGTGATTTTTTTCCCATTACATTGGACTTCCAGTCATTCCATGATTGGTCAAAAGCTGTGAAGACGTTAAAGGTTCTCGACACATAATACAAACTGCTGTCTCCTAAAGCTATACTGATTCCCAGTTGCATACATAGTGTATGAGATTACCTAGTTCAGAATCAGGAGAATAAGCTGAGCTGTGGAGTAAGCAGGGAGACCCACAGCAGCTGTGCTCTGGCAGGCCCTGCCTACACTGGCATGCCCAGAGCCGGCCCCACAGGTTAGGTACTGCCTGAGTCCAGCTGCACATAGCTCCAAGCAAGGAAGGCTCAGGCCCTGGGGCATTCTAGAAGTTCCATCCCCAGAACAGTGGAACCTAGAAAGGCTGTGTTACCTCCACACCTCATGCCAAAGGTATCTGGGGTGGACACACATCTTGCAGGCACCTTGCTGCTGAGCCTCCACTGGGCATGGTCTGTCCCTCTCATGGTCCTCCTGTCCAGCTTTTGGCTCTGCCAGCAGTTCCTTGGTAATTGTGAGGCCCTGTACCTTCATCCAAGTGACCCCTTACGTGGTTTTTTGCCAACTTTCTCGTGGGTCGACCCCACTTGGTATATTCCATGAATAAACTCAAATAAGATACCTCCCAGTCTGTGACTGGGAAACCTACCTGCATTTGAGAATCACTGCTTTCACATGGTGACTCCCCTTCCTCCTGCTGTTCACTTGCCTCATTTTACTTTTTCTGACTCTTCACAACCCTGAACGTTCCCACCAGCTAGAACAGACTTGAGTTAGTGCCATCTCCTGAGTTGATGTTTTGAAATACCAGCCTCCTCTGCAGAGGCTCTTGTGGTCAGTAAGAACTGTTCCATCCCCCTGCTGGAAGCTCCAGTTGGAAGTCTCTCTTACCCCTGGGTCCCTTCACCTTAGGATATGATGAAGACCCCACTGCTTATGCAATCTCTGCTAGATAGTAGGTTCCTTAAGGCTAAAGTATACGTCTAATCATTTCTACATTCTGCCCATCACCCAGGTTCCTAGTACACAAGAAGCCTTTTAAACAGCATTTGCTGACATAGAAAACAAGAACTTCTGGGGAAATGATTTTATCATTATTCATTATAAAGATGTCTATTATTCTACTTTTCATTGAGCTTAACTTATCTATGTGAAGTCTTAGAATTCCTATCTTTTTATCTTTTAGCTCCTCATGAACAATTTTCCTGGTCCATATAGCTTTCTTTTTTAGTCATATTTTAAGGAAAAAAACCCATAACAACACACATATAACTAACATCTAAATCTGTTAAGAAAAAAAAGGAATTAATACAGACACACTTTCTAGAGAAGACAAATTGATACAGTGCAAATATTAGATGCCATTCCAGGCTGGAATCCTCTGTTAACGAGGGTCATTCATTCCATGATAAGAACAGACTGTCTGACACTAAACATTCCAGTTCAGCAAACACTCCTTTTGTCTTTGTGTGAGGAAATAAAATCCACTCAATCCACAGAGGTGGGGGATGGGGATGGTGAGAAGGAGGGGAAACATGAATATGCAAATAGGATGCCTCAGGCAGGAAAAACGCTTCATGATTGTGGAAATTACTATTTTCCCTTGGTTATTCCTACTAGCATGATAACAGGGAATTTAACTTTATGTTTCTGTTGGCATTCTATTCCATGGGTTAGGGATAGAGACCACTACCATAAAGCATTCAAGAGCATGGGGCCATATGGAGAAGATGTGAATATATTTCATTTCCCTGAGGACAGATATAATCTTATAGTGGGAACTGAGCTGGGTGGTGTCATCTTACTCCTTGGAACATTAATTTCCCACTTATCCACATAATTAGCATTGATAAGAAAGCTTTTTACCCAAAAGAGCCTCACCTTTAGGAATTTTACAAGCCATTTTGGAACACAATGGCCAAATATTTTTAAAAAAGCATTCACCATAAAAGCAATCAATAAGATTTAGGCAGATCTTGTTATCTATCCTTCCATGCCCAGTCACACCAAATACCAGGTCAGGAACCTCCATGGTCTCTTCTTGCCTAAGATCTTGGGGTCTCTTTGCTACAGTTCAACGTGCTAGTTTCAGACCAACCTTCCTGAAGGATAACTCTGATCATGTCTCCTGCCCAAAAACTTTCAAAAAATCCCTTCTCCCTTCTCAATTCAGTTCAAACCCTTCAATCTGAAATTCAAGATCTTTTACAATTTGGTCCCATCTGTCTTTGCAGATCATTCTCCCACAACTTCCTTACAAATCCCCCTCCACTCTAAATCAGAACAGATTACTGTCTAACCACAGGCTCTGCTTCATTGTCTCCACTGAGTTGGCCTCCCACAGAGTGTACTCTTTTGAATTCCTACCTGTCACATCCCACCCAGAATTCAAATAGATTCAAAGGCAACTTCCTTCACCAACGTTTTCCTGATCCTGCTTCCCACACCCTTGGGGTATGAGCTCTCGCTCCTCTAAAGCCTCAACAGACTTAGATCTTCTTCTAGGGCATTCTCCCATTCTATTTTGCACAGGAGCCAGCTGAGGTATAGAATTACCCACTGACACACTGCACGCCTCACAAAGGCAGGAACTGGTGTAGACTCAGTCTGATTTCCCCACAGTACCTTGTACACATCTGTACATGTAAGTGATCAATATATAGTTTCTGAATATGCTGCACTGCCATGTACTTGAAAACTGTTTGATATAAAAACTACTTTGGAAGACAAAGGAGAAATAAAACTGGAAGCGCAGGAAGTAAAAGGAGCTGGGAAAGATTTTGATTCATGCTCCCTGCTTCTGCTGGGGAGCTGTCCAAAGAACAGACCCTTGATATGAATCTGATATTTTAAGAGATGCTCCTAGCAAGTTACTAAAATTTCATTCAACATTAACTCAGTCATTGCTATTTACCAAGTTCTGTACCACGCACCCAGGTATAATGATTGATAAGAAATAGCCCCTGTTCTTTGAAAGCGAACACAGCCTAGTGAAGAAATCCTATATAAACAGATAAATTTAATAAATATAATAAGTTTTCAGACGGTAAAAAGTATATCTGTGCAGAGGGGAAGTAGAGGCAGTAGCAGAAGTAGTACCCCTGCATTTGAAAATCAGGAGTAACTTCAGGAAGGAAGGAATATTTGACTGAGGTCTTGAAGAATGGTAGCAATTTGCTGGGTGCAAGTGGCCATTCTTGGCAAAGCCAACAAGTGTTCAGGGTTGGAAGATGGTGCTCATGGGAGGGACAGACATTTAGAGTGGCTAGAGCATGGGGTGCACCCAGGGATGAGGCTCAGGGGGTGGGGCCAGCCAGTGCAGGGCCTTCTAATGAACGAGTTCGCAAAAGTTCATACCGTGGGCCTCAAGGAGCAATGAGCAGGTACTACAATGCACCTGACGTGTAATGATTCCCACTTGTGCACATCATCATCCCCTTTTTTCTTGCCTCCTGTAGCTCACCCAGGCACACTGTAGTTCAGCTGCAGGATGAAGGATGTGTGTACTGCCTGCTTATTAGTGCTGAGGCAGAGAGCACAGTGCTTCTGTCTGATATTTTGACATTTACTTTAAGGTATAAATACTTGAAATGCAAAGACATAAATATTCAAAATTGGACCCTTTCAGCCATTTAGTCATTTAACTCCATATTACACGTTTATATCCCAACCCTTATCATCATAAGAAAAAAAGAAAGAAGAACAATGTACTCTCTCAAGAAGACTAGAGGAATGGCACTTCTCACACTAGAAACTTACTGAGCCGCAATTTTGATGAATTTTTTCACCAGCTGCACTCGCTTGCCCAGCTGGCTGCAGAGCAGAATCTCCGTGGCCACCCAAAGCTGGACCTCATTGCATCTCTGGAGCAGAAGGCTGAGATTTGCAGTGTGTTCCCCACTTCCCTGTCTGCTGAACGTGAAGTAGATCAGCTCTTGCTGAAAGAAAATGTATTCATGCCAGGGTTTATTTATAGCAAAGTATGGTTGATACAAAACTCGGTCAAATCTTAAGAGCTACTTCAGGTAGTTCCTCCCATATTATTAATATGCTAACAGAGAATATGGTGAATAGTAATACATTAAATTCAAAATGAGTTAGTTTTAGAGGTGCCTCATTCAATAATGTTCACCTAGAATCCTTATATAAGTGATTTTTCAGAATGTAAGGAAGACATCTTTATATACGAATCTAAGATATCCTGAAGTTTAAATCATAGGATAAAAGGAATCCCCAAATTTCCCAAACTTGTCATGTTGAAAAATTCAAGTGAAAATGAACGCTAGTAGTACTAGTATTTGTTAAGGTGCACATCAGACCCCCGCAGGTCTGTTCTCTAAGACAGTGGTCCTCAAATTTTAGTGTGAATCAGGATCACCTGGAGGACTGCTGAAGCACAGATTGCCGGATCCCACCCCTAGAACTTCTAATCCTGTAGGGGTGTGGAGGGGCCGGAAATCTGCATTTCTAACAAGTGCCCAAGTCCCGCTGATGATGCTGGTCTGAATATCTGCTCTTTAAAAACCACTGATATAAAACATTGTCAAACCATAAATGCAAAGAGAATGAGATTAGGGCAAGGTCTGATAATTTACGAAAGCAAACAAGACCAGTAACTATTTATATAGATGGATCATGTGCAAAGCAATAGAAGAGATTTGTTTTTAAATGTGTTTGTGTGCATGTGTGTGTGTGTGTGTGTGTGTTTTACAGAGGTAATCTACATTCTTCCACTGCATAAGCAGGGATATATCCCAGTCTACTAACACCTCCAAAGACACAAGTCATTTAGTCTGAAGGAATTCAGTACTTGCTCACATTCTGATCATAATATTGAAATCTGTTAAATGAGAAAATATGAGGACATTTGGGTCTCTAAATTGGGCATGAGGTTCCTTCTTCAGAAGGAAAGGCCACTTCAGAATGAAAAATTTCACTACATGGCGAAGCAAATGCAACATATGGTTGCAGAGGGCTCTAACATTTTTCATCTCTTGATTCCCGTGAGGGTTTTCTCTGGACAAATGTACTCATGAATCATCAGTAGCATTTTGCTATTTCCCAATCTATTGTTTTAAAAATGTTATAATCTGTCCTCAAGTGAAAAATTGATGGACATAAAAACTTGAAATATATCCAAAATTTTCAATAAATTACTTGAAGTCTTACAATGCAGTCTAAATTTGTAGAATGTTCTTAACTAAAAAGATGGATATGTGTGTACATACATAAATATGAATATGATTCTTGTACAACTATCATAAACTTCATGGAAAAAATAAACCTATCAATATCAAAGATAAAATGGTTCATCAACCCCATTAGAGCCTCATCTCCAAATACATATATATATTTATACGCATGAAATACAGCATATTTATACATTACACAAGCATATGCTCACACTAGGGGCAAATAAAAGCATGCTCACATATTCTGATTTTTTTAGAATTGAGTCAGTCTTTCAATATATTTCAAGTCCCCAAATATCTTTTGGACCACATTATTCTAGCATAATTTCATCACCGCACGCATTGATATTCTTCACAAAGAATTCACAGTTAAAACAGCATTTGTATTTTATCTTTTCACTCCTCACTTACCTCGTGAATTGAATTGAATAGACTCCAATCAAAATTCATTAATTCCAGAGCAAGATCCCAAGTGTTCATTCCCAAAATCCTCATCGACCTTTGCTGTGATTCCTCATTTTCTGCAAATGGGTTCTAAACCAACAGAAGCAAAAAGATCCTCAGTAATTCCCAAATGTTTTGCACCGCATTGGCTGGCTGTAGAAAGACACTAGAAGCTCAGATTAGCAAAGTAATCTTTTCTGAGTGCACTTAATATTTTCCCTGGTCTGTTCACCTTCAGTGAGTTACAGCCAATTTAGGAAACGGTCTTGGGAACAGTAGAATGTGATCAATGATACTTCAGTGAGTTCGCCCGCTCCTCCCCCATCTCTCTCCCCTACCCCCACGTGCACACATGCACGCACAAATCTGATTATAAAACACTGCCCTGGCAGACAGCATAATGAAAGCGAAAGCCCCGAAATCACTTTGGCTTCTGGCAAGAATTAATGTGCCGGCAGGGTTAGTATAAAAACAAACAGAAGAAATGTCATGGTGCACTTCAATAAAGACAGACATGGCGTTTACAGGAAATATGTTTAGCAAGTCTCATCCCAGACACACATTTACATGTTTTATTAAAATGCCCATAGAAAGTAAAAAAGTTTTAACATGAAATAAAAAATAGAAATTATTTCATTTATATCCCATGGTAGATTATTATTTTAAGTATCAACTGCTTTCCCTACGTAAATAGGGCCTAACAACTATGAGGCTGGTAACAGTATTTCCTTAAGATATGGCATAAAAGTATTAGATGCCATCACAACTTTCAATCTATTTCACCACTAAAGTTATTAAAAAGATTATTTGGCATCTTTCCAAAATAGTTGATGTTTTCTAATGAAAATATAAATCCTCCCATTTGAAGCGTTAGATTTGAATAATAACTTTAAAACAAACAGAAGGAACCTTGCAAAAATAAATGACATAGTAGGATAAAGGGAATATTCCAGGTGCCAAATATTAATCAACATTTCTAAACTGAAAAATAAATTATTTGCATTTTAGAAGTTTTACATTGATGAAAATGTTTCCTATTTTTTTTTAAAAACCTAATGACTGAAGATCTTCACAGAGCTTTCCCGCAGACTCAGTCCTCTCAGCAGCAGGTCAAGGTCCACTTTGTCTCTGTATCCCCAGTGTAGGGCACACTGCAGTGCTTGGAAAGCAATGACCAAACGAACCAGCTAACAAATTTAGAGGTGTTGAGGTGGAGGAAAAGCTGAGGTTTCTCAGGGATTGGTCTGGCTAGGCTAAGACCAGACAGACTCTATTGCTGACTTTCTAAGAAAGACCCAGAGTGAGGAAGTAACACACATACCTGCTTAATAATTTGGAGGTGTCAGGATACTTCTACTTGGCTTTTTGTCCCCATTTTCTCCCTAATTGGGTCCCTTACCCAACTCGAGTTATTAACTCTATTTATTCAAGGTTGAATAACTCTATTTATTCAAGGTTGAATAACTATTTATTCAAGGTTGTCCATTGCCCTTGCCAAGGAACATTAAATTTTTCTATCTCATTCCTTCAGTGCTCTAATTCCTGTTTTCTAAGAAGATTAATCTATGTGAAAGTGATAGTAGGTACTGGTGTTTTCATGTATTATTCTTCCCTTACAATGTTAGATTTTAACTGACATCTTTTGGTGATGAAATATCTAAATCTACGATTCCAGTAGGACAATTTTAGGTGGTGTCAAGAGTTGGCAGGGGAGGCTTTTGAGGGTAGGATGGAGTCTGGCTTCTCTTAGAACATATTTCACAGCACCTATTTATTCCATCAAGGCATTGCCCAGGCCTGCCTTCTTTTCTGAAGGTGGCCCTGGACAGTGGTAGATTGAGCCGTGGGGATGCACAGGAGGGAGCTACCTGAGAAGGCCACGTATGGGTGGCAGAGGAGGCATGGAGGATATTCAGAGTGGGGGTTTCCTCTACCGCAACAAGCCCCACAGTAGCTACATGTCAGATAGTCCTCCTTCATGGGGAGCGGTAAAATCAATCTCATTATTTACTCAAAAATGCTGTGCAGCACCCAGTTGGTTATGTTTCACTGACAGAATAACACAGGACTGTGGCCTGCTGAAGGACAGCACAGGAAAGGTCCAAGTAAGGCATGTACAAATGAAAGAAATGTGCAGGGGCTTCAGAGTCAAACATATAATTGCATTTAAAAATCGAAGCACTCTCCCTTACTTGGCTGGATGAAGCTACAGTGGTTACTCAGCCTCTCTCGTGGGGTTACTGGAAGTGTTAAATGAGATACCGTACGTAAATTACTCAGCACATACAGATCTGGTAATAAGTGATTAACATTATTATGATAGCTTAATATCCTGCAGACAATGTTACATAAAATGTCTTTCCAGTAGACATATATCTGGACATAAAACTATTATCAGTAGTTTGGGTTAACCTACGTGGTATGCAGGTTTCTCAATTATACATACAACAGGAGCCAGTGAGAAAGACCCGCCCCAGCGATGGCTCCATGAAGAGATGGGGACTCTGAGTTCCAGACACAATCGCAATCTGCTAGAGCCCACTTTTTCTAGATGACAGATCTGAAGTCTGGTCCTCCTATTCAGAAGCCAATCCCAGGACTGAGGTCTTTAGGAACCACAGCAGCAATGAAATCACCCACTTAGGCATAGGTGTTCTTAAATTTTGGACTGAAAGTAACTTAAAGTGTGGGTTCTACATTTCTCCAGACTCTTTATCTTCAGTGGCAGCTGATGCCCCATCACCATGACCCCATTCTACACAGAGATGGCAGGTCATCCATGCTTTTCTTCAAGGGAATGGAACGAAGTGTACCAAATGTACTGAAACAAAGGTCTCTTTCTCCTTAAATCCACCTACGATGCATTTCTCAGCCTCATCTTCATATACTCACCGAAAAAGAAGAAATGAAATTAAAATTCGATGGGAGAAGGAGTCACCTGTCTCAAATCCCTTATTTCAGGGGCTTAGAAAGGGTTTCACTTAGGCAGGGTTTAGAATTCCTCAAGTTGGATTGGATTGAATTAAATTGCTCAACCCCTTTTTGATTTGTAAAAGTACTGTTACTTGGGAATTGTATCATTGGATAAGGGAAGAAATAATTTAATTTTTTTAACATTCATTATAAACACATAAAAACTATGCTTTGAGTCTGACATTTATGTGGTATGTGTGTTCCTTTTTTTTTTTTTTTTTTTGAGACAAGGTCCTACCCTATCACCCGGGCTGGAGTGCAATGATGAGATCACAACTCACTGCAGCCTCGACCTCCTGGGCTGAAGAGATCCTCCCACCTCAGCACACACCTAGGGACAACAGGTGTTTACTACTATGCCCAGTTAATTCTTAAATTTTTTTGTAGAGACAGGATCGCAAACTTCTAAGCTGGTCTCAAACTTCTGAGCTCAAGCCATCTTCCTGCCTTGGCCTCCCAAAGTGCTCAGATTACAGGTATGAGCCACCTCGCCTGGCCTGTTTGTTTCAAATACAAGGCTGAAGGTCCTTACCAAAGTGTCCGCCAGGTCTTTCCGGTAGACATATATTCGACCAGATGCCTCAAGGGATTTGGAGATGACTAAGTCATTTGGCTGAAGTTCATGCTTTTCTTTATTTGAAAAAAAAAAAAAAAAAAAGGAATAATCAGAAATACAAGAGTAGCAGCAGTAGGCCTACACAGTACATTTAAAAAGTGAAACTTGCCAAAGAAAAATACTTAAAAGTAAATAGAACTTAAAGTGGATTAATTAAGTTCTGCACACTCTATACAATGATACCAGTGGCATCACAAATAGCTCTCACTGCTCAGCGGTCAGAGAGTGGAGTCCTCTTGCAGTTATTTCCTATAACATTTAGTCATTGTTTGGAACACAGAACAGTTTAAGACAAAAAGTAAAATTTACTCATCTAAGATTACAATACCATGTTAACACTGGTTACATTTAGGTCTATTTTTGTTCTGATTTTTATATAACCATGTATATATATACACACCCAAATAATTGCATTGATTTGCAATGATTTATGCATATGCATTTATAACCATTGCGGATACACATATACATTTGCAATTATTCCATAGTTTTATATTCTCATATTCTTAGAAGCACTTTATCCACTTACCAAAATTATTTACATATGTCATGTTTAATTGGTTATATAACAGTTCATTATACCATCATTTAATCTTTCCTCTACTGTTGAACATTTAATGGTTAATTTTTTTGGTCATATAAATTAGATGGCATGATGTGTGCTAAGTACTGGCACGGGGCCTGGCACATAACTGGGGTTTGGTAAATGGGATCTATTATTATAGCTGCCATAATATATATTGCTGAAGTCAATATCCTTATGTTTAAATCTTTGTCTGCTTATAAATGATTTTCTTAAGACAGACTCCCAGTATTAGAATTACCAGGTCAAAGGGAATGAATATTTTTAAAGTTTTTGATACAAACTACCAAATTGTTTTCTGATTTTTATTTTTTAAAAAAGAAAGACAATATATTTTCCTAAAAAATAGGTATAAAACTTGCACACTGACCAACACTGATCATTACTTTTTTTTTTTTTTTTTGAGACAGAGTTGCACTCTGTCACCCAGGCTAGAGTGCACTAGTGCGATCTCGGCTCACCGCAACCTCTGCCTCCTGGGTTCAAGTGATTCTCCAACCTCAGCCTCCCGAGTAGCTGAGATTACAGGTGCCTGCTACCACGCCTGGCTAATTTTGTATTTTTAGTACAGATGGAGTTTCACCATGTTGTCTAGGCTGATCTTAAGACTCCTGACCTCAAGTGATCCGCCTGCCTTGGCCTCCCAGAGTGCTGGGATTACAGGTGGGAGCCACTGCACCCAGTCTGATCATTACTTTTGGTAAGTTTACTATTTTGCTAATACAAAAAGTAGATTCTCTGTTTACTTTGTGTTTCTTAACTAGTAGGTTGAATATTTTTCATATATTCCTCTTCTATCTTATTTCTCTTGTTGCAAATTGTTCCTATCCTTTGACCATTTTCTACCACAACTGGAGTCCTCTTATAACATAATAGCTTTCTTCCTAGAAAATGCCCTCCTCCTAACTACAAAACGCATATGGAAGTAGACTAAAGTCATATTAAAGTTTATTTCACTGTGACACAATCAACTTCTCCTAAGGTAGCTGTTCAGTTATGCAGCATGATTGGGAAATGCAATATTCCATATGCCTTTTCTAGATAATCGGCCCAAATGCAAAGTGTTGTTTTGAACATTTCTGTTTAATGCAGAGTATACAAATAATAATCTAATATATTCTTTATGGCCCAGCATTATAAAGATCCACAGTACTATAATGTTGGGCTGGTGACATGTATAGCGGATGGTCTCACACAGCTGGATTCTGAAGTTCCATCTCCTGGGTTCCATCTGCTCCTTCTTTGTTCAGCTATAATTTCTTGCAGCCCTTTCTGTGCCTATGTATACCTTAAATCTGAATTTATGAGAGCCATTCACACTTTATAGAATAAAATGTCATGACTTTCTGGTAGCATTTTTCCATTTGCTGAGAAACATTTTTCCCCTTATTTTCAGGTTTGTCACTATACTATGAAAGATTAAAACTGATAGAATTTTAACTTCTGAATAACTGGGTAGTTTATTGTTACTACATACGTATAACTACCCTGGGTGAAAAACAGCTAAAGACCTACTAAAGCTATGAGAATGATACTATTATTCCTTTTAGAAAAATCCATAAAACCTCTAACATCTCTGATATCTTAAAACTTTTTTTTGACAAAAACAAAGAAAAAACCCACCATTTCTTTTTGAAGTAGGACTAAAATATAATTAAAAATTATGTAACTAGAACAAGGAATGCATTAAGCTTTTGAGATTGTTTTCTTTGTGAAAACATTATTGTTTGGGGGATAAAAAGATGCAGGCAGAAAGGTTCTCTACAGAAAAAAGTAGAGGATGGAAAATAATGGCACATTGCCAAATCTGTGGGATAATTCAAGAGATATGCTGATATTTCTAGTGATGATTAGCAATGGGTCTATATACATTACAACACTATTGCCTATCCTGATGAATCTAATTTAATAGAGTGTGAAAATGGTATTTCACAGCCACCAAATAGATATTGGGTAGTGAAAGAGCCGCTCATTAATTGCCAGCTTCTCACGAGGCCCTGGGTTGACTCTCAGTCAGCTCCCAAAGGAGACGGGTCTCAGTTTTGCTGCAGAGTTCATTCAGCTCTTACTTCTCTGGCACCTTCTGTCTGAATGGGGACCCCAGGATCACTCTCTGTAGTGGTACTACCTTGAGAGGTGGATGCTTAAGCTTAATACTGCTTAATTAAGCAGTATTGATAAAGCTTAATACTGTTTAAAATCCTTTTATATTTTTGGTCACTTGAAAATTAAACATAACATACATTTATCATACCAATTTGAAATATATTATTAAAAATCGAACCACTCTGATTAAAATTCATTTAGGCCACATGTTTCTCAAATTCTTTTTTCTAGATCATGTTTTGCTAAGATATACAATTAGAGCCCTGGGAGAGGTGGAGGGATTCTTATGTATTAGGCCCAGGGAGAAGGGCTTCATTTGCATAAGTAATCAACCAGCTTGTAGGACCATTTTACCTGCCTGTGAGCAACAAAGCCATACGAACAAGATACTTTACCCTCAAGTATATTCTGATATTCATCTCCCAACTGCAGAATGATAACAAAGGGTAAACAGGAATGCGGTTAATCTGCTCCCCTCCCCTGCCCGCATCTCTGGTTAATTAGCCCCCACGGTGCTCACATTTTTCAACTACTGATGCTAAGTCACTTTGTTTGTATTTTTTTCTCAGGGTTAAAGAGATATTAAATAAAGATTGCAAACCAAAAAAGGAGGCCAGCAACATTGAGATCTGACAGGCTCCAGTGAAAACGAAGGGGTCTGTTCAAGCCGCATAGATCAATAGTGTCAGCTTGTAATCTGTGTGATCTTATTCAAAACAGACAATAAACCATTCTCTGAGGATAAATAAGGCCCAAGAGAAGGAGAAGCTGTAACCAGGCCTCACTCCCCACGTCCACCTAAAGGAAAATTGCCGTGTGAGCTTTCAGCTTATTGTACAGCTTGTCTTTCAATAGGGAGTCTTTAACTATTAAATTGTCAGCCCACAATAGGACTGGTTCAAGGCCATCTTTCCTTTTTTTTTCCACCCCAAAGTAATCTCACTCTTTAGCAATTTCCCAAGTTAATTTAAATAGGAAAATAGAAGGCTTATCTAGAGTACAAAATATGAAAAGCTTTATAATGTATTTCAAAACACTGGCATGCCTCTCTATTCAGTTCTTGGGGAGGAAATTCAGTATCCCACAGTACCCAACTGTTGTCATGGAAACACTTCTGGTAGGCAGCTTCTTATTGTTACTGTGGTCATCCAGCTGCGGGCCCAGAAGGGAGGAGCTGCACTTTTACTCTACAAAAATGTCAACTCCCTCCTTTTGAAGGAGATCAGTGAAAGATTAATATTCAAGGGTAGAAAACAACTTACCCCCAGAGAATGTGATGGCCACCAGCGCCAGATCCTCTTCTGCATACTGGATCTTTTCTGCCACGACTTTTAGGATCTCTTGGGCTATACTGGAAACTTTTGCCTTCACACTGACATAGGAGTGCTCTGTTATATACACGTGGCAGAAAACTGCACAAGTGAAAAGAATTGTTTGGAAACAGAGAACAGTGGTCACGAGGTATAGACTTTTCCAAATCAAGGCACCTTGATCAACTTTTCTAAATCAACCCACCTTGCTATTCTCTTCAGTATAACACATATAGAGTTAGATTTTTTATATATGTACATGAGCACCTGAGGGTATATGTCTATAAATGTGTGCTTGCAAACACATGAAACTCAGATGTTGTAAAGCCAGCCAACCAGCACAAGTAGTATTTAACCTTTTCATTATGTAATGAGAGACCCGAGTCACGCAAGTGTGTACTCATTGTAGAAACCATCTGATCATAATACAGTGGAAACTGTGGTACACAGACTGTATTTTTAAATCTCTTCTTTGACAGTTGCTGAGATCTCCCAAAGCTGCATATTAAAATGTCTAATTCATAAATTTTTCCTTTACACTCCATTTCAGGACAATCTCAGTGGCCCAATCAAGAACACCATATTTTGCTATTAGAATTCTCATAAGCTTATCTAAAAATCTGTCATCTGCCTTGGTTTTTGAGTTCAGCTTTCTCAGTCATTTAAGAATGACTCCATTTCTCCCATCAAGGTAGTGATGAATTTAGTTTCCAAATGGAGGTCACATTTCTAGCCTTTTTAATTTCCTTTTTATTGTCTGTGGTGCTAATAATTATTACTAGGACATTATCACTATCAGGGTGAATGGGTCCTGAAAAATGTTTTCTTTATGATATTAATAGCAGAAGCTGTTTTAATAGCAATGGAAGTAACTGACACATTGCCTCTTATATCAGCTACTATAAATGTATAAAATGCACTAGCTTCTCTCGAATAGACAGAAGGACAATAATATACTTAGATATTCTACTCTTTGGTGTTGCAAAAAAATTGAGAGTGAAGCTTCTGGAGAAATTTTATATGCAGTTTAAATGGCACCACAAAAATAAACCCAGGAATGTTTTCATAGAAATACAAATGAAGCAAAAGTCTAACTATAAGTTTATATGTATAGAACCTCAAAGTAAACACACCACCAGGAGAAACTTGACATATTTGGTTTGGTTGGGTACGTCACTAAAACAACAGCATGTAACAAATAATTGTTTTATATTTTGCCAATAGACTAGTGAGAGAGAAAAAGGCCTTCCTCCTTCCATAGAAAGATGGAATTTTTAAGCAAGGCAAAATCTGGTCTATAAACCACCATATGCAGGGTAAGTTTACATCTTGCTAAATAAACTGATAAAAAGAGTCTGGGGGCCTTGAAATACTTTGCCTCTTTGCAGCTCAGCTTGGAAAACTACACGATGAAACTTTAAGACAAATGGGCAAGGAAGGTCAGCAACGAATGAATTAGGAAGTTAGATAATTTTATTTTCTCTTTCACTTAGTACGGATGACACTTAATATGAGCCAACAGAACCATGTATCAGCAGCATTATATGCAAACACTATCTAATGTATTAAGCATCCTTGTGACTTCTTTTACAAGTTCCAGAAATTGGGCAAATATTAAATGATCACACTCAGAATTTCAGCATATGAAGAAAGATGAGGCAAAAGAGAGAGTCTGTGGAGTCATAATTGCATTAAAATTTTAATTTGCTGTGTTTTCCAGCTCTGTGCTTGACTCAATCTTTATCTAAAAGGAGAAAACCACTGTTAATATTTCTTATTTCACGCAAATAAGCAGTGACTGAGGACACAGTAGATGGGCAGCACTGCCCACACAGCCTGGCCTTGCAGGAGCTTCTACTGTACAGCCTTCTCTCCACAGGAGTTTCTTCTCGTGGACTGAGTCATGGACTGACTCAGCCCAAATCTGCACATTGACTTTGGTGATCCTTCCAGTTAGTCATAGGCAATGGGCTGATGAAGGCAGGGAGGAGATGGTTCTAGGAGGAAAAGGCTGAGTCTCCTGTTCATTTTTACCTCTTCTCAAGAATGCAAGGAGGCTCTAGGCATTGTCTCCTTTCCTTGCTTCCCAAATTATAAGTATACCTGGTGCTTGGGACAATATTATGTGATCTAAGAAAACCATAATGCTCAAAGAAAGAAAAGAAAAACCATCCTGTTTGATGCTAACTTGCTTATCTGAGGGGTGACAGCTGGAAATGAAGGTTAGTCAGGCTGATACGCCAATGTAGGAGAAAAATGGTGGCTAACTGCTACCCACCCCCAAACCCTCACTTCAAACCATACTCACTTTCCTCCGTTTCAGTCACAGTTCCTCTATGCTGGAGCCAGTTCTCCTTAAGACTGAATTGGTGGAAAAGGGCTTTATTCTGTGAGATGGGAGAAAGAGAACAATGAATGAATGCATTCCTGCCCTTTGGAAAACCATAGCTGTTTACAACATGTTCCAAAAGAACTAGCCAAATTTTTTTTTTTTTAATATGAAATCCACCCATCCAATCTTAGAGAAATAAACTGGGAGTTGCCTCAACTAATGCAAGTGGTGGTGGAGATTCTGAGCAATCTAATGGGCCTGGGCTAAGGCCAGCAGCAGGCCAAAAGCCCCTATATTTATTCCCTGCAACATGATTTTTCACATCTGGCTATTACAAACATCCATAGAGTCTCCTGAGATAAACATCATTTCCCCATTCCAACATTAACCTATAAGGTATAAGTTATCACAATCCGATCCTCTGCTATTACATTTTTCATGGAAGCAACTTTGAGATGGTTTCAGTACCTCTGCTGTAGTACAATGACTTTCCTAAGGGACACAGGCATGCTGTTCATTATGATTATCCACCTGATATAGCTGTGTCTCCCAAACTTGTGCCTGACATCTCAGTCCATATTTCACCCTCATCAAATTGGACTGAGAACACATTCCCACTTGCTACCTTCTCTTTCGGTTGTATTAAAAGTGCAAATATTTTCTTTACAAGACTTCTTTCCTCTTAGAGTCAAGATTCCTCCTACCCGGATTTTGTTTTTTGACATAAACATTATTCAAATTTATATCACTCCAGGGATAGCAGGGAGTCCCAAGACTCTAAAATGCACCACAAAATCAGCAGAATGTCAAAAAGCCAAGGGTACACAGCTAAAATCGGATCTGCACCAGCACAGGGATAACTAAAGCAAAGCAGGAAAGCGCAGGGAAGCTGCAGCCCCAGGCGCCCCGCCTTGTCGTGTTCTGCTCGAGGCAGTATTCATTTTAATTATGAAACACGCCAAGGGAGGCAAGGCAAGGTCTCCAAACCGGATCACCTAATTTTAGGTATAGAAGCATCTGCTTACCTTTTTTTGTGGTGAATATTCATCTACAGTGCTGAAAGGAAAAATGGCAAGAAGTCAGTCTCTGTCTCAAACCCAGAATAATGCAGTTATTGTTATGGAAGACTAATTTTCCAGCACTAGGCAGAGGATTTTGCTCTTTAAAAAAAATAAAACACAGTATTCATTAATTCACTATGTACAACACATTTGACATTGGGCTCTGAATTTCAAATGAGCCAGGGAGTAAAGAAGTTATGGATTCAACAGATGTACTTTGCCTTCTACCCACAGAAAGTGAAGCTCAGAAGTGAGGGAGGAACTGGATCTGCTCAGTCCATGGGAACTCAGTCCACAGAAATGAGGATTTTTTAAAATTGCAATATTCAGTCCATATAAATAAGTTTTCTCATACAGTGATAGTGACAGATTTTAGGTGAAATTATTGCTATTTAGATAGCTAAGTCATTCAGCCAAGGCACATCTTCTCCAGGATGTGTGTCTGTGTGGTAGAACTGGGAACACTCTGCCCATCTCTGATCATCTCTGCAGATGCCCATCTTCAAGTGCCCTCTGAAGGCCACCTCCACTTATGAAGGAGCCAGTACTGGGGCCAATTTCATACATCGTTAGGTGAACTATAAATTAAAGGTATCAATCTTGCTCTCAGAAAGAAACACTTTCTCCTCTCTTTGTGTACTGGGGCTAGAGAAAAAAAAGTCATGAATTTTACATTTAGGGCTTGAATCTTACTCTAGAATCTAAAGCTATTTCATAATCTTATAAAAATAGACAAAAATCATTTTTTTTTTTTGAGACACAGTCTCACTCTCTCACCCAGGCTAGAGTGCAGTGGCGTGATCACTGTTCACTGCAGCCTTGACCTCCAGGGCTCAAGTAATCCTCCTGCCTCAGCCTCCCAAGTAGCTGGAACTACAGGCATGTGCCACCACGCCCAGCTAAGTTTCTATTTTATGTAGAGATGGGGGTCTCACTATGTTGCCCAGGGTGGTCTTAAACTCCTAAACTCTTGGACACAAGTGATTCTCCCACCTCTGACTCCCAAAGTGCTGGGATTACAGGTGTGAGTCACTGTGCCTGCCAAGAATCATTTCTTAATATCATTTTCTTATTTTACTTTCTTATTTACCATTTTTGTGTAGCTTTTAAAATGGAATGTATTAAATTTCCATTAATGTATTTGATGAAATGTGTTTACATGTATTAAACCATGAATTAAAGTTTCCCAGCTGTAACAGGTCTGCCTTATAGCACAGAGCAATTTCCATATGGGGAATTATTTTGAGGACAAGGTTGTCCTTTTTTTCTTTTTTTGATTTCATTCATTAGTTCATATTTTCATATAAGTCTTAGGCTATGGAAACATAACATAATGTAGACTGCAATAAAAGAACACCACCAACATTTACAACATCCATCTCTAAGGTACAGTGTTAACTTGCACTTTACTTTTAAATCTCTCAATGTAAGATTTTGATGATCGAGGACTATACACATGGTTTGCTACCTCAGATTAATTTGCAATGAGGTCTCCCTTTACTAAAATTAAGTCAAGCTTTAAATCACAAATTAGTAATCTGAAAGGCTTGAATTAACATTTTCTGAGAGGTCCAATTTGTGACTGTTGAAATCTTAACAGAAGCTTTTCACAACTTGACAATATATGTGCACTGTAAATCAGATAACAATTTTTCCTTTCAGATGAACTCTGTGGCTAAATCTGAAAACTGAATGACTTGATGTTTTCTTTTACCAAAATTAGTAAGGGGACTTAATGGTAATATCACTAATAGTAAAGTTGGGTGTTGCCAATCTGAAAGATTAATGACAGATACCTAGGGGACACTTAGACATGCCAAGAGTCATTGAGTAAATGGCTTTTTAAAGTCTTTCTAAATTGATAAAGAAACCTCAGGGAACCCATAAAATTGAGCTTTTAAAATGCTCCACAGGCCGGGTGTGGTGCCTCACACTTGTAATCCCAGCACTTTGGGAGGCTGAGGTGGGCGAATCACCTGAGGTTGGGAGTTCAAGACCAGCCTGGCCAACATAGCTAAATCCCATCTCTACTAAAAATACAAAAAGTAGCCAGGTGTGGTGGTGCACCTCTGTAATCCCAGCTACTTAGGAGGCTGAGGCACGAAAATCGCTCGAACCCAGGAGGTGGAGGTTGCAGTGAGCCGAGAGTGCGCTGCTGCATTCCAGGCTGAGCAGCAGAGTGAGACTATGTCTCAAAAAATAAAATAAAATAAAATGCTCCACAACTCCCTGGGACCTATTTATAAAACTTTTCCTCCCCATTCCATAGAGATAGTTACAAGCCCCAAAATGACAAGTTAAACAGACTTTTAAAATTAAGTAATAATTTACTAATTGTTTTTACGTACCTGGTTGTTATGGCCCAGGTTATTTTTACTATATAAAACAGGGTTAAAACAATAGTCAATAAGCTGAATTTCATGTTCTTTCATTTTGAGTTATAAGAACAAAACACACAATTTACTACTAGAAAAGCTAAGACATCAAGATGAATCTGAGTCAAAATGTTCAAAATCAACTTTTATGTATAAGGCATTCCAAATTCTATCATATTTGCTGCTGTTTTCTTTCATTAACTATAATTAGGAAAATGAAATACTTACTGACGACGGTGCATTCCAAGTATCTTTTGAAATTCTTTCAATTCTTTTTCAAGTATTGGATATTCATAAACATCATCCAGTACATTCCTATATATGGTCTGGAGAAAAAAGACAAATGTCAGCTCAGTGGTTGAATGCCCATTTTGTAGGGATTAAGACTCATACCATGGCTATCCTAACACAGGAAATAAGGAAGGATTCAGGACAATGTACGGGTTTCACCAGGTGCCAATGAGATCCACAGTGGGATCATAACTCGCAGCTCCTCTCTCAACTGCCATGGCTCTCTATCTGCTTTCAGGGCCATAGGTGGAAATTCTGGAAAGAGAATTCTAGAGATCCCTAGCTGGCTGGCTACTAGAGATTTCCAGCCCATTCTATATCTTAAAAAATAATAGGCCGGGCATGGTGGCTCACGCCTGTAATTCCAACACTTTGGGAGGCCAAGGCAGGCAGATCATGAGTTCAGGAGATCAAGACCATCATGCCTAACACGGTGAAACCCCGTGTCTACTAAAAATACAAAAAAAAAAAAAAAAAATTAGCCATGTGTGGTAGCGGGCGCCTGTAATCCCCAGCTACTCAGGAGGCTGAGGCAGGAGAATGGCGTGAACCCAGGAGGCGGAGCTTGCAGTGAGCCGAGATCGCGCCACTGCACTCCAGCCTAGGCGACAGAGCGAGACTCCGTCTCAAAAAATAAATAAATAAATAAACAAATAAATAAATAATAGTAATAATATAGGTTGGGTGTGGTGGCTCAGGCTGTAAATCCCAACACTTTGGGAGGCTGAGTAGGGAGGACTGCTTGAGCTGAGTATGAGGCCAGCCTGGGCAACAAAGCAAGACTCCATCTCTACTAAAAAGAAAAAATTAGCTGAGTGTGGTAGTGCATGCCTTTAGTCCCTGATAGTCAGGAGGGTGAGGTGCAAGGATCTCTCAAGCTCAAGAGTTTGAGGCTGCAGTGAACTATGACTGCGTCACTGCACTGCAGCCTGGGTAACAGAGCAAGACCCTGTCTCAACACACACACACACACACACACAATTCCACATAATCATTTGGGAGAAAATAGTCAATTGAATTAAATTAAGCAGTTGCTTTGAAAACAACATGAGTTTAAAGAGTTGGTTAGACTCGTTTTTAACTGGATGCCTAAATGACAACTGAATGTTGAATTCAAAGTAGCTTCCTTCATGAAAGGCTGAGTCTATTTAGGCAGTTGCCTACTCTGAACTAGAACTCTTCCTTGCTAGAATTCCATTGTATTCCTTCTCTGTCCTAACCTGCAGACTTAATATGATTTTGGTGGCCAAAGGAATCCAACTGTCTTACTAATCATCTCTCCAGATAATCATCTGTGTTGAAAAGATATTGAAGCCTATTAATTAGAAAAAATAAATCAGTTTGTCTCACTCTAAATGTAAAACTAGATTATATCTATTTTACAAATTATTGCTTAAAATTCTCAAAGTATACCATGTCTGACAAATGTTTCAAAGAACATATATTGTCAATATAGTTTTTAAATGATAAATAATGTTTTATGCAAATATTATATATAGAGGACTGGTTACTTTAAACTTATAATGAATATCAACATATTAAGCTATATCAAATTTTGAATGTTTTGGTTTACCTTCCTTAATTATTTCATTAGCAATCAAAATTTCCATGAGTTTTAGATAGAGAATATCAAGCTTCAGAAGTCAATATAAACTTATATATTCTCTGAATCACAACTTGACTATCACAAGAAAGCTGAATGACTGTTACCTACAAATGAGATTTTTAAAATGCATAACTAAAAATAGAATCAGTTATTTGGCATCAAAGAATATCTGGAAATGCTGGATTACCTTTAAAAACATTTTTGAATGTTCATCTTCATGTAACCAGTCTTTGTACAGAGCAATCCACTGGGAAACAAGATGCAAGACTTTACGTTTCCTACGCGGAACATCTGAGTTTTCCTCTTTGCCTTGATACTTCTTAGCAGAATAGGTGCAAATGGTTAAGAAAAAATTATATTGTTGAAAAATTTAAAATATGAAGACATCCATTTACTCTTATTTTTACAAAATATGTGAAGGCATACAAGTGTATAAACATGCAGGAAGGATAGAATATGCGTAGGGAGAGCAAAAGGCGTGCACTGAAAAGAGCAAAAGTAAACTGAGGAAAATGACTGAAGTATATTCAGTGGGCAGCCAGGAAGTGAAGGGGTGGACCATTTCATTGACAGCTGCTGACATGGTTTCATAGGCAACGTGCAGTTAATGACAGCCCAAGGAGATACTAGGTGGCCCATTAATTTCAACAGTGACTCCAAGAAGAGAGCTAGCCTCACTACACAGGTGAATACTATTTCAATACATTTTAGGTCAGAATGAGGCCAGATGTTGTCTAGTCCTCAGAAAGTCACATTCTGTAAAACCAGGTGCTTCTAAAGTAGTTCCAAATGAGTACAGATTTCTGCAACGGAATTTGTAACATGATTCAAATGCCCACTCCTAGGAACTTACTTGAAGAAAACATTGGATACATGTGTGAACACAGAGGTAAAAGGGACTGCTAATTTTCATTTTAAAATAAAATGAAAATTATTTCATTTAAAATAAAAAAAGGAAATAACCTAAATGCCTCAGCAACTGAGAACAGTTGACTAAGTTATTATATATGCATTTAATGGACTATTCAGCAGCCAGAAAAATGATGGCCCAGCAGTACATTTACTGACAGAGAATATGCACAATGTATTGTTGAGTAGAAAAGCAAGTAAGAAAAGAATATGTTAGGACGATCTACTTCTGTTAACAATGTTTATTTATATGATTAATGTCACTATCTGGAGGGATATATACTGAATAGTTAACAGTGGTTTCTCAAGGTAATGAGATTTTAGAGCATATGAATTATTTTTATTGTACTTATTAGCATTTCCTAATTTATACGCGATGACCATATGTAAACTATGCTGTTAAAATTACATAAAAATAACAACCTCAAAGGCAAAGTGTTTAAATGACTAGGAATGCAACAGCAGCTTGGCATATTCTAAACCAATCTATTCTTGCTGTCTCCAAAATGATAAGTTCTGAGTGTCTTGGACACATTAAAAAGATGACTAGGAATAGGGAATGCTATGACATCAAACACTTGAGGGTTGTTGGACAGCATTATATATTCTTTAACACTGATATACAATTGCAAAATTGGAATAAACTTTATTTCAGGCTTTGCTAATATTTTAAAATATAATTTAGTCAATGTCTCCCCATCCTGCAAAAATACATTAAGACCATCTTTGATTTCCACCTGTGAAATAAACTCAGGCAAACACAAAAAAAAGTTTATATTTCTTTTAGTTTTTCTCTTGAAAGGCAAAATATAATAACGATTTATCTAGGCCACCCATGGTGGCTGATGCCTATAATCCCAGCACTTCGGGAGGCTGAGGCAGGAGGACTGCTTGAGCCCAGGAGTTTAAGGCCAGCCCAGGAAAGAAAGTGAGACCTCATCTCTACAAAGAAAAAAATTAACTGGGTATGGTGACGGACATCTGAAGAGCCAGCTAGTTGGGAGGCAGAGACAGGAGGGTCACTTGAGCCTGGGAGGTTGAGGTTGCAGTGAGCCATGATCGAGCCACTCTACTCCAGCCTAGGTAACAGAGCAAGACCTGTCCTAAAGATTTATCTTACATTATTTCTCCTTAAACAAATGTTCTTCTCTTCTTTTCCTGTGAATATAATACCTTCACTAATATAAAGAAAAGAAATCAAGAAAATTAAGAAATAAAATTTTTTAGGTCATCATATGTAAATGAAAATATGAACTTTGTAGTCAAGCTGCATATATATGTTCTACAATTATGGACTAGCAGAATAAAACAATTTCAAGAAGCAACACTTCAACCATTCTCCATTCATAGTTAACTGCTTTACCTTGTTTTCCTCCCTGCAAGATATATATTTAAAATATATTTACCGGTTAAATTTGCATTTGTATTAATCTGATTTCCAATATTAGGATACAGACATTCTTTTACATTTTGTCTATGCTAGATTACACTGATTTATAAATTTAGCTGCTGATGGAAATAATGGGAAGGCATGTGGTGAGAGTTATAACTTCTATGTAATGCACAGAATATTAGCTGGCTCAGAGCTATGAATTTAATGCTCTTTATGATGCTATTAAATACTATTACAATAAAAATACTTATCTAAAATATCTAAAACCAGCACAAATAGCTTTAATCTATAAATAATGTTTCAAAACCACTGGAAAAAAACAGAAATAATTTAGACCACTTCTAAGAAGTTGGTTGTAGTGGAATATGTAACACATCTTCACTAAGATGTGCATAAAAATATCTCACATTAAATATAGATTCCCTTTATGTTTGTGGTATTATTTCATAAAAGGCAGAGTGCAAATATACAGAAACAATCATAAAGAAAGACTTCTGGCTTAAAATGTTTTAGAGTTCATGGGTTTTGATTATCGGTAAAAAGGCTCATAAAAATCTGAACTAAATTTTTGTATATAATTCTTAGTCAAAGACTCAAAACATACATATCCAAGTTAAGTTCTAGAGATTGTTTAGGGACATCCTATAGGACATTAAATTATTAAATGACAATCACAAATAATATTAGGATCATAGTTAAAGAATGTAGTTTAAAGGCATCTCATTTGTTATATTTTATATTACTTAATGGGTGGTAATTGTTTTAGAAATATGTTAGCATTAAAATGTAAATGAAATTAGCTCACAGATATTTTTCCAAAACACTTTTGAAGAAAGATGTTCAAAATCTTATCGCTATCACTAAATGTCTTAGCAACACTCCACTTGAAAGCTGTGAAGGAAATCTGCACATATTATTGAAACTTTCCAAATTCAAAACTAAATAACATTTCAAGATCAATTTTATGAACCGGTTCTAAAAAGTGGCAAAATATCTACTATAGCTTTGTTTGGTCATAGGATATAGTAAAGCACTAAAAGTAATCATCATTTCCAGTTATATATTTTTTTAAGAGAGATGTTACTTTATGTCCTTTATGAAGTTTTAAAGTATTCTTTTAGGTGGGAAAATGCTGTAAAGTTGGGAGACACGTAACAATTATTTAACAGAGAAAGGATATTAAATAAGCATTATCATTAGGTCTTTTGTTTGTTTTTGAAGGCAGTCTCCCTCTGTCATCTAAACTGGAGAGCAGTGGCACGGTCTCGGCTCACTGCAGCTTCAACCTCCTGGACTTAAGTAATCCTCCTCCCTCAGCATCCCATGTCGCTGGGACCACAGGCGCATGCCATCATGCCCAGCTAGTTTTGGTATACCTATATATATACACACCAAATATCTATCTATATACCAAATACATATATATCATATATCATATATCATATATATCATATATCATATATATCATATATATCTATCATATATAGCATACATATATCATACATATATCATATATATCATATATGTATCATATATATATCATATATATCATATATATGAGATATATGATATATATGATATATATAATATATATGATATATATCTCATATATATCATATATATATTTTAGAGATGGGGTCTCACTATGTTGCCCAGCTGCTCTTGAACTCCTGGACCCAAGCAATCCTCCCACCTTGGCCTCCCAAAGTGCTGGAATTACAGGTGTGAGCCACCACACCCAGCCATCATTAGGTCTTAATAGAACTTTAGTATACACAAAAGCAATCCATTTTCCTTAAAATTTTCATGTGGTTTAGAGTGGAATCTTCAGTTTCATTTAATAAAAACAGCACAGCAACAGCCTATTTAAACACTTAAAATGCGTCTGAATACATTAAATACTGTGAAGGAAGAAGATCATTTGGAGACTTTCAGTAAGTTTACATGGATTTGTTTTGTGGCATTTCAATGATCCTATGTTGCATCTCTTCTAGTTAGTGAATAAAATTATAAGGCTTCCTTAACTGGTCATTAACCTTCTAATCACATCCATCATTCTAAGAGAGCATGCAGTGACAAAGCTGTGAAAAGATGACAGTTGATTCCAGGGGTTAGATTCCACCTCCCGTGTGGGGGAATGGCCTGTCTCCCCTGAGATACTTGCCAGGAACATGATATCACATATGTGCATTTTCCTTCACAAGTGGTCTGACACTTAACTGATTCTCCTTTAAGTCCATTTATTCCATGATCTTCCCATTCCACACAATCTCTTGACTCTGGGGTTTACCCAGCAGGCCAATTTTGCCTCCAGATTTCTAAGCAATCATGAGGCACAGATGTGAAGCGAACATAATATAAACAGTATAATATAGCCACAACATAGAATGTGAAAACAGCTGTTCACATTTCCAGTTTCCCCTGTCTGTCTCATTTCATCTTCTACCTTGGATATCATTGCATTAATATTTAACATATCCACACTCTACTATGGGGTTGAATAAATTAAGGAAGGCAGTTAATTCCTAATGTGGGACATCTGTCTGAGAGGAAGTGGACACAGCAGCCTGAAGATAATGAAGGATATTGCCTTAACAGAGCCTGGCACAAGTCATCAGTTGTCATGAAGACAGTGTACGTGAGAAGGAAGTCATCCAGGAGGGTCTCTGCAAAGAAAAAAAAAACAAATACAAGGTTAGCAAAGAGGTGGATAAGAAGAGCAGCTGCTTATCTGGGCCCCAGAACCATGTGCATGGCAGAAATATGATAAATATTGATAGCTGTGGGAGGGATTAGGAGAATTTTAGCCAGGAAAGACATTATTTATTAAAATTAAGATACGAAAAACTCCTTATATCAAATGCCTCAAGCAATAAGATATTTTTGTTGCAGAGCTCTCTAAACATACAATTTTGTTATCATCTTGATTTCCTGAAACCTCATTTGTATTTGTGGGTAAAGATGATATAGAAAACAAATGCATAAATAATGTGCTTTAAAAAATAAATTTTACAAGACTTCTGAGGTGTACACTCAAGTCCTACAGGGAATAAAGCCTTCATGTGTTAATAAATTAAGGTTTTTTCCAAAGCCATTTACTTAAGTCTAGGGCAAGAACAATGAATAATAAAACCCAGAAGACACATATCAGGTTCCAAGGCCATTCACCTTTATCTCTTAAATGCATCTTTAAGAAGCTGGGAAAGTGATGAGTGATTTTCTTAGTCTTGAAGAGAGACAGAACTGAGTCCAGTTAAAATTGGAGAGCAGGTACAATGTATCACAACATACTTCTTCCTAATTTCTTTTTTCTACCGACCAAACCAGGTTACATTGTTATCATCTTTGTGCTTTAAGTGTTATTGGAAGAGTTCAGTTTGTATACAATATGGAATTGCTAAAGGGGCAAACTCTGACTTTCAATGTAATTTCTAATATGGTACAAAAGATTATATGCAGAATGTAAAGTGGTGATTTTGCCACAACAGTCATTATCTAGTCTCCTTAACTTAAAATTCATTTTACAATATGATTTAATTTTCATCTTTTACATTCCAGACATCACATTTTTAGTTATATAAAACAGTAATAAATTATTAGAGTAATTAGCTTGTGTACTGTTGTTATGGACTGAATGCTTATGTCCTTTTGCAACACCCCCACCCCTGCCACTTTATATGTTGAAACCTTACCCCTAGTATGATGTATTAGGAGGGGGTATTTGAGAGGTAATTTGGATTGGATAAGGCCATGAGGGTGGAGCCCTCATGAATGGCATTGCTATCTTTATAAGAGTCCTGAGAAAGCTCCTTTCCTCTCTCTACCACACAAGTATCAAGGAGACTGTGGTCTATGAACCAGGAAGCAGGTCCTCACCAGACACTGAATCTGCTAGCACCTTGATCTTGGACTCCCCAGCCTCCAGGCTGTGAGAAATAAATGTCTGTTGTTTAAGCTTCCCAGGCTATGGTATTTTGTTATAGCAGCTTGAGCTGACTAAGACATACACTCAGTAGTGCTTATGGTCTCCAAGATCTACATGTTATAATGATGATGTGTAAGTAAAAATAATTGCCCAGTATAGAGCCCTATAGCTCTACATTGAAGACTGGATGAAAGAAAATCTCCAGAATTTTTAGGAATAACCAGTAATATTTACTTTAAAAGTTAATCAGAAAAACAAGGTAATATTTATGAACACAAAACTCTGATATACGAGGTTGTGGATGACATCTACAGTTCTATATTAGCTGCAGGGCATAACCTATTTCTGCTTGGTTGCAGAATATCAAGGAAATCCTAATCCACATAGGTAAGTGGTTGCAAATGGTAGGTTTTTCAAAAGTTTGCTTTTTAATTGCAAGATGTCTGTAATTAAAATGAACCAAGGTGTTAATGAAGAGTATTAACAGAATTTATCTGAAAGATATTTTATTTCTAAGTTCATAGTATTCCCTGTCAAAATAATAAATTTGACAAATTTTCTTATTTGATTTAAAACATGTTTTTAAAAGTCTAAACTTACATTGTTGTATCACACTGCAATATGTTAGCAATCACTAGTCTAACTTACTAATACTCTATGGCAAAAGCGAATTCCTAAACAGATATACCTGGGCCTTGCTGGGCATAAATTAGACCTAGCACAAAAAAGCTGTGTTGGCGTGCCTGATCCAACAATGTCACATGAATGGACATGCACAGCCTGTGTACGCAGAAGAGCCAGGGGCCCCCTACTAGAGTCTCTGTTTATGGAAGTTTCAAATATATGAACAAGGCACGGGAAGGTTTACTTTACTTGTCTCCAAACAAGTTAACCTGGCAGCTCAAGTTAATCACTGGTCATCCTAATGAGAAATTTGGAATATATAACGTGTGCCTTTCATTACAGTTTTTAAAAATAGTTTCAATTAAAATCAATCACTTGCATATTAGCTGGAAACCAAAGATATTTTGGAAACACAATTTGAAAACTATCCCTCTGGGCCTGTTGAAGAGTAATGTTTACAAATTACAACATTTCTCTTTGTTAAATGTGATTGATGGAAATCCTCAACCTTTCAGGTCTGACTAGAAATTAAACTGAATCTGGCCAGGTGTGGTGGCTCACGCCTGTAATCCCAGCACTTTGAGAGGCCAAGGTGAGTAGATTGCTTGAGGCCAGGAGCTAGAGACCAGCCTGGCCAACATTGCGAAACTCCATCTCTACTGTTAAAAAAAAAAAAAAAAAGCTGGGTGTGGTGGCGTACGCCTATAATCCCAGCTACTCAGGAGGCTGAGGTAGGAGGATGGCTTGAACTCAGGCGGTGGAAGTTTCAGTGAGCCAAGATCATGTCACTGCCCTCTAGCCTGCGCAACAGAGCGAGACTCTGTGTCCAAAAAAAAAAAAAAAAAAAAAGCTGAATCTTCCCAGATACTCAGGAGGCTGAGGTAGAAGGATGGCTTGAACTCAGGTGGCAGAGGTTACAAGTGAGCCAAGATTATGCCACTGCACTTTAGCCTGGGCGACACAGAGAGACTCTGTCTCAAAAAAAAAAAAAAAATTAAGCTGTTTCTTTTTTGCACTCAATGTTAGACACAAGCAGCAAGGACAACAGAGTAGTTTTTTTGTTTGTTTGTTTGTTTTTGAGACTGTCACCCAGGCTGCAGTGCAAACTTCGCCTCCAAGGTCCAAGTGATTCTTGTGCCTCAGCCTCCCAAGTAGCTGGGACTACCGGCATGCACCACCACGTCCAGCTAATTTTTGTAGTTTGAGTAGAGATGGGGTTTTACCATATTGGCTGGGCTGGTCTCAAACTCCTGGCCTCAGGTGATCCGCCGGCCTTGGCCTCCCAAAGTGCTGGGATTACGGGCATGAGCCACTGAGCCTGGCCAACAGAGTAGCTTTGAATCTAGTTTAGGGTTTTCAATGGCTCTTGTAGATAGGAGCCACCAGTGCGCAGAAACCATTGGGTGACAGCACTGAGAGGGAGTTGGCATTTAAAATGCTGGATGTGACACAGAGGTTCAGACTCTTTGGGGTGTTCTTACACTTAGCTGCATTTAATAAGGTTAGAACTATTCTCTCATCAAGATTTACTTCATTAGTAGCTGAGATTAAAAAGAACACCATTAAAACATTAACTTTGACATAACCAGTCATTCCATTCCAGAATAACCTTAGATAATGAACTGACTACCAGAGTCTGGTTGGATGGTGGCAAACCCATTTGGCATTCAATTCAATTAATCAGCTCACATATGACAATATTTTGTTAAGGGCTTTGACCCAGAAATGCTTATTTTCTCCTAAGCCAATATCATATTTAAAATTCAACAGCATTTACCTAATTATCTGTCATAGAAATATTAATTAAAATAAAAACAATGAGGCTATATAAAGACAGCTCCAGTTGAAGTCCTAATAAAGAAAATAGTTAAAAATTCTAATGAATAGAACAGATTCCCAATACTCATAACTCAAATATCTCTCTATTTAACTACTATATTGTTCTAAATTTTTCTATACAAAGAGCTTTCCTTTATTCTTTTCCAGCATTCATGTTTTTTTTTCCTGCTGTACAGATTCTGAAAGTAATTGAGTGGTATGAATGAAAATACTATAATCAAAATGATGCACTTCAAATAAAAGTGCAATTTATAACAGCCATGCTTCCAAAAAAGAGGCTGTCCCATTGGTATTTAGAGATATTTTTAGAACCATGATGGTTATATGAATGATCCCCTGAAGACTATTAGCCGACAATAGCCATTTAGAAAGACTTACAAATCCACTGGCATCCAAATTAAAACACTATAATTATCTATTACACTACATAGTACTTAATAATAATTTAAGACAACAGGCAGAAAAGCATGTTTGTATACATAAAAGTATCTTTCATTTAAACAAATTCATAGTTGCCATACATATTAACACTCTGAGTAAAAAAAGTATTCATTTTGATTTCTAACTTTGTGAATACCTAAGCATATTAATATGCATATATTAATATACAAAACCTTTTTCTTTCATATCCTTTCTTTTTTTTGAGGTGGAGTTTTGCTCTTGTTGCCTAGGCTGGAGTGCAGTGGCACGATCTCAGCTCACTGCAACCTCCACCTCCCAGATTCAAGTGATTCTCCGGCCTCAGCCTCCTGAGTAGTTGGCACTACAGGTGTGCGCTACCACGCCCAGCTAATTTTTGTATTTTTAGTAGAGATGGGGGTTTCACCATGTTGGCTAGGCTGGTCTCAGACTTCTGACCTCAGGTGATCTGCCCGCCTCAGCCTCCCAAAGTGCTGGGATTACAGGCATGAGCCATGTTGCCAGCCATTTTCTTTGATATTCTATGCACTAAGTAAATTACTAAATCTAATCCTAAATTATTGGCTTATCAATAAATTTTTGGGACTATCCTCCCCACTCCAAAATAAAATAATACTTTCGTAGTGGCTTTTTGAATACAAGAAACATCCTTGCAAGTACAAAAGTAACATCTTGATAATCATTGAAATTGGAAGGTAAATACTTCTATAGTTTTAACTATTATAAAACTTGAAATAAAATATATATAGAAATGGTTCTGAAATCCATGCATGTAATTAGCTATACTGATGTCATATAGGACTTTACCCTATCATCTGCTACTATTTTAATTTTGGGGGTTTTTTTTTGAGATGGAGTCTCACTCTGGCACCCAGGCTGGAGTACAGTGGCATGATCTCAGCTCACTGCAATCTCCGCCTCCTGGGTTCAAGCTATTCTCCTGCCTCAGCCTCTGGAGCAACTGGGATTACAGGTACACACCACCACGCCCGGTTAATTTTTGTATTTTTAGTAGAGACTGGGGTTTCACCATGTTGGCCAGGTTGGTCTCGAACTCCTGACCTCAGGTGATCTGCATGCCTCGGGCTCCCAAAGTTCTGGGATTGCAGGTATGAGCCACCGTGCCCGGCCTATTTTAATTTTTAGGTCATATAAAAATAATTATCTATTTTTATTTAATTTTATTTGAATGTATTTCTCTTGTATGTACCAATTAAAACATTTTTCTCTGTCTCATTTTAAGTATATGAAGCTCTAAAAATTCCCATTTCATTTCTGCAAAACACAAGTATCCCTAGAGCATGCTAGAGTTGTGTCAAGATGGAATAGTAAGAGGTTTGGTACAGACCATTTTCATGGAGTTCTCTTATATATAAATGTAGTCAAATTTTAAAAACTGATCCAAATGTTACCAAAAGGTCTAAGCTTAATGCTTTCTTTGTAACATAAAAACAAAACACAAAAACAAAACCCTGAAGTCTAAAAATCACTAGAAGTATAGTGTTATGTAGGAAAAATTATATAAATCTACCTTGGTTATTTTTTCAACACTCATAAGCAAAATGCACTGCGATAATGAAACCACTCATCTGTTAAAGTGAATTACCAAGAAAGCAAATTAAAAGATTTTTGACAGGCAACTGCCTATAGTAGCCATTTAATCCAAGTATGGTAATGTGAATATTCAACATTTCTGTATTAACTCATATTCCCTGAAGTACTATTAGCCGTTTTGTTTCACCTGTATTTCTACTTCAGATGTAATGGAATTTAAGGCACTCTAAAATATATTCTACTTAACCTTTATTTTAAGAAGCCAAGAAAAGCTTTGAACATGAAAGGGCCCATTTCTGGTCCTGGAATGTTACAACTTGCCATTATTTTTTGAGAAGCAGTGCCAAAAGGTACCGTGTAATTTGATTAAGCACAAATAAAATTTTTTTCATGTTCAGGTTGGAATAATAGATTAAAGTGCTATGCCATTAAAAGCAATGCTTCTTTCCCTGTGTATCTTACATTTCTGAAAGTGATATTAACGACCTCAAATGCAGCTTTTTACTACAGCTCTTAAATTCACTTAATCCCTGCCAATTCTTACAGGCTCACCATAGTGTTTTCTTTAGCCATTCTAACATAACCAAATCTTGAGATCTAGCTTTATTTTTAGGTATTTGTGGCAGAAAAAAAGTGCTTACTTATTTAACGCTGTTTATATATCAAATCTTAAAAATCACCCCTTTAAATGACAGGAACTTACTACAGACAGGGCTTGGGGACACTCTTCAAATAATCAAATCTGTTTTTATTTTAACTTGTAAAATTCAGTTTTAGAATCCTGTCATTCCTTCTTCAAGAAAGAATGATTTGAATACAATAGGTATTCCATTCTTAGCTATGCTTAATTCTATACACTGCCTTTTAAAAATGTTACTAGGAGGGGCATAGAGTAATAAACAGGGGGCTTGTCTACCTTCTCCAGGCTGCGGCACTCAGAGAAAGGGTGCAGGTCACCCTGGGACTCAGAGCGGTGAGCGGCCTCATAGCTCCTGTTGTTACATCCCCAATCAGCTGCTCTCAGTGTCTAGGTACAATTGTGGCCCATTCATGGCATATGCATGTGTCTGCCAAGTATGCTGGGAAGCTCAGAAAACAGTATAAAGAATACTATGGAAACAGATAGCTGGAAATCTAACGGGGTAGTCTAATGCATAGTCCTTAATCTCTCCAGGCCTTAGTTAAGTCACCTGTAAAGTGGCTATCATATCTATACCTAGCAGAGTTACAGTGAAGATTAAATAAGACAGTGTATCTAAAGCAACTGGCAGAGAGCCTGGTATACCCTAGGCACTCTAGATAAATACTACCTATTATTTATTTTTATAAAATAAAATTATTTCAACCTTGTCCCAATTCTCCAAGTGCTACCAATCCGCCAACAAAAACTTGAGAACTATGAATTTCCAAGAAGAATTGGAGGAGGAAAAGGAGAAGCAAATGTGAGCAAAGCAACGGATGTGGGTGGGTCTGTGGCTGAGTCACAAACCTGTGGTCTTGTGACTTGCAGGTCTTGTTTAGTCCCTAGAGATGCTTTCTGTGAGTTGACAAAATTTAAAAGTCAGAAGATCTGGCAACATCAGGGCCACATCTCCTATGGCAACCATGTTTAGAGCCAACTTGCCTACTTTATGCAGGAGGCACTCTCCAGTTCATCAACCTTCTGCTCTGGCAGTCTTCACTCACTCACTTTTACTGCCTGTGGACATGCAAGTTGGTAAGTCTTGGTCTACAGCACAGTTGTATAGTAGTAATAGAAGAGATCACATAGTATAATTGAAAAGTAAAGCTAGAGAAATAGGTTGGAGGCAATTCCTGAAGGATCTTTGAATGCTAAACTAAGGAGCCTGGGGCTTATTCTACAGGAAAAGGGAAGTGAAGGGAGATTTTCAAGACCAGAAGTGACAAGAGAGATATGAGTTAAGCTTGCTTCATCAGGGAAGTCAGACTGGATAAGGGAAGGATAAGGGGAGGGAGGTGAGTTTGCTTTTAAACTTGCTGAGCTTGGGTTACCCAGGTTACTCTAAGGAAAGCTATTAGGAAAAAATATCAAAGACCAGAGCTTGCCAAACAAAGAGGGTTACAGTTATGATTGTGGGAGCCAGTACCTAAAGAGGATGGCTATGGCCAACATGATTTCTCAGAAAAATAAGCAGCAGTCTAAGGGAGTGGGATATTCATGTTTGGGCGATGGTAAGGGAAAGATGAGTTAAGGAAGGGGAAAGAGAAGGAGGAGAGAAACAGAATAAAGAGAAACGAATGTACAGTCAATAGCCTCCTTTCTGTAAACAAACAAACGGGACACAAATGTAATAACCAACAAGAAAGAAAAGGATTGGAAATGAGTGTTAAATGCTGCTTGAAGAGGCTTTATCGGGCTCAGGATTCAAAGAGCACTGGATTTGTTATGTGGACAGTCCCTGGTTTGATGACCTTAGAGAGATGCCCCCTTGGTGAATGGTGGGAGCATACTCTAGTTAAAAGGAACGAAGGATATTCTGATAATCAGTGCTCACACCATATATCACACTGTTTTTTCTTTTTTTCTCCAAAGACTCCTCCTAAAGTTGTAGAGCTCATTGTTTAGTAAGAGCAGTTGCTCTCACAAGGAGCTGGGATGAAAAATTTCTCAATAATCAATACAATTATCATTTTATTTAACTGTATAGATTAGAATGTGGGAATTGTCACGGGCACGAAGCCTTCAGCACCAATCTGCCAGCATCTACCAACAAAAATTAATATCCGGCTCTAAGATTCACTCGGTCCAACTCGGACCTCTCGGAGTTGCTGCATGGTTGTCTGATTAACATCACACACGTGTTCTAAACATACAAGCTGTGTTCCTTAGTGTTTGTCCATTAAACGTTCTTAACTTTCAGGAAACAAAGAAAATTAATTTAAACATAATATCCTAAATTAGAAGCCTGAGATATGGTTATTACAAGCAAATTAATAGTCATTCTAACAACTGAATCAACTTAGGACACTGTAATGTTTTTGCCTCTCAAGCACCAAAAGGTTCTGTATTATGAACTTTTTTCAAAACCTGAAATACATCATCATTCCCAATGTTAATATTAGCGTTAAATTTCAGAAAAATAACATTTTATTTACTTTTTTTTCATGTATTAGTACGTTCTCATGCTGCTAATAAAGACGTACCAGAGACTGGGTAATCTATAAAGGAAAGACGTTTAAAGGACTCACAGTTCCACATGGCTCAGGAGGCCTCACAATCACAGTAGCGGATGAAAGAAGAGCAAAGGCATGTCTTACATGGTGTGTGCGTGTCAAAGGCAAAAGAGCGTGTGCGGGGGAACTCCCCTTTATAAAACCATCAGATCTCATGAGACTTATTCACTATCATGAGAACTGCAGGGGAAAGACTTGCCCCATGATTCAATTCCCTCCCACCAGGTCCCTCCCATGACATGCAGGAATTATAGGAGCTACAATTCAAGATGAGATTTGGGTGAGGACACAGCCAAACCATATCAGTTGGTTAACAGAAATTCTAGGAATTCTAGACAGACTTATTTTCTTCCAAGTTTAGCAATGAATAGTCAACTGCCTCTGTTAAGACTAAGGATTGGCAGGATAGCTAGATTATATTAAAGATAAGAAGATATTCTACAAAACTAATTTAAAGTAAACATAAGTAAGCACAATTAAGGCTTTTTGTTTGTCTGTTTATTTTTGAGATAGAGTCTTGCTCTGTCACCCAGGCTGGATGGAGTGCAGTGGTGTGACCTCTGCTTACTGCAGCTTCCACTTACTGGGTTCAGGCAATTCTCCTGTCTCAGCCTCCTGAACAGCTGGGACTACAGAAGCCCACCACCATGCCCGGGTAATTTTTTTCTATTTTTAGCAGAGGTGGGGTTTTACCATGTTGGTCAGGCTGGTCCCAAACTCCTGACCTCAAATGATCCACCCACCTCGGCCTCCCAAAGTGCTGGGATTACAGGCGTGAGCCACTGTGCCTGGCCAATTGAGGCTCTTTCAAAATAATCTGGCACAGGATCTTACATTTACCGACAATTTTCAACACAAGAAAATTTACTTTAATGTATTGCCTGTATTTAAAAATACTGCTAGGACAAATATATCAACCAGTGGCTGACAGCAGACATGCCTCTGTGTTCTGGTTCCAGAGCTGTTATTAGTGTTCTTTTCAATAACACACAGCTGCTTTCTTTCTCACACAGGTGAAAGGAAGACTCATGTTTTTGGGTCACAGAGAAAGGTTTGGTCAGCAACCATTTACTGAACTTCTGTGACTAAGGGATGACAACTGTGCCCTCTGCCATGGAGAATGGAAAGTTGTTCACAGAGCTTGGGAATCTGATTGGTGAGATAATTAAATGACCACATAAGGCATCCTCCACACCCCAGGCTGATGAATATCACACTCCTGTGAATGTCTGGGCAGTCCTCCACACCCCAACCCCTACCCAGCATATGTCATTGGCCTTGAGTCACCTAAGATGTTCCTATCAAGTTGTTTTCCACGTAAGTGCCAGGGTGCTGAAGTTCCTTTATTCCTACTCAAACTTTATTTTGTCTTTATTTTCTAGGGAGCCCCACATTTGTTTTGAACCATATCTATCTGGCCATGCACCAGGTAGCCAGAGTGGCTTCAATGGGCAAGGAGAAAAAGTAAGGGAGGAAAATGATAGTGGCCTCGCTAGTTAAATATACTCAAAACAGCCACCCTTTATTGACCACAAACTGTGCCAGTGCTAATGATAATCACGGAATCACCACCCAACATTCCACACCTGTTAACACTAAGGGCTTTACCTACATGACCTGCGCCCCTCATATCCACCCTAGAAGGTAGGTTGCACATTATCTTTTTTGAGGTGACAGCACTGAGGCTGAGATGAATAAAGTGAATAACCACCCAGGGCTCCTCAGCAAGATGATGTCTGAAGGGCCTAAGTCCCAGCCCTGGTTCTTTCATTACACTATGCTCTCCTGAGAGTGTGGACCCAAATAACCCATCCGGTTTATGGGAAAAGAAAATGCAGGAAAGTAACAGAATCTCCAGGTTTGGAAGCGGGAGTAGAATCATAGACACAAGAAGGTGGTCTTTTATTGGTCTTAAATCACCAAAGATGCCCCTATAAAGTTGTTTTCTAAGTGCCAGGATGCTGGAGTTCCTTTATTCCTACTCAAATTTTATTTTGTTTTTTATTTTCTAGTGGACACCTGGCCATAGCAAATACATACGAGATCAGCCAATTTGCTTTTCAAAAGGTAGAACTGACAATCACGTGGAAGGATTGAAATGGTCCACAAATTCCTAATGTTTTTAAGATTGACCAGTTACACATATTTATATTTTTTAAAATTGAAATGTAAAGGTAAAAACTAAAAAAATAGTTTACAAAAGGCCAAATCATAAAATTCTTCCCTCCTTTCTAGATGAATTCTCTATATGAAAGATTATACTGAAAAAAACCATTTTTCTACTCTCATCACATCAACTGAGTTTCCTATAATTCAATTCTGACACTACCTGGAGATAGCACAGACCTCACAGACCAGGGGCTCAATCCCACAAGACTGCATCCCACTTCAGATGCCAATCACAAGTCTCAGGTTGTCACCTGTACTTCTGACCAGTGGGCTCTATATCAGGGTTCTCACAACCACCCTCTGTGGTCTGACAAGTACCTGTTAAGGGCTCACTAAACTCAGGGAAACATTTACTTACACTTACTGCTTTATTATAAAGGAGATGAAGATGAACAGTCAGGTGAGTAGTTACACAGCATGAGGTCTAAAAAGGTCCTGAGCACAGAAGCCTCTGTTTCCGTGGGGTTCGGGTTCACTAACTTCATGGCACATGGATGTGTTCACCGACCTGGAAGCTCTCTGAATTTCATTGTTTAGAGTTTTTATAGAAGCTTCATTAGGTAGGCATGATTGATTAAATCATGGACCACTGGTGATTAAGTCAATCTCCATCTCCCTCCCCTCCCCAGACGTTGAGGGTTGGGACTAAAAGCTCTATCCCTCTAGTCACGCCTTGTCTTTCTGACAACCAGCTCCCATCCTGAAGCTATCTAGGGACCCCAGCCACCAGTCATCATATTAGCATACAAAAAGATTCTCCCATCACTCAAGAGATTCCAAAGGTCTTAGAAACTCTTGTGTTAAGAATAAGTGATTAAAACCAAATACTAAAACAAAAGATGCTCCTATCACCTCTATCACTCATGAAATTCCATGATTTTAAGAGCTCCAGACCAGTGGCAGAGACCAAGTATGTATTTCTTATTATGTCACAATAATAGAATATTATATACAATTAGATACTAAAATCTACTCTACAAGAGTAGATTTATTAATTTGTGCCATTGTTTAAATAATACTTCTTCCAAGCAATAATATATGGAATATTTCTTAGTTCATGTTTAATTTCTTACATGAAAAATGTTTCTAACAATGACAAGAATTTAGAGTGAATGATGTATAATTCTCAAACATGAAATCAACAGCTCAAATCAGACATGAGAAAAGTACTTATAGCTAACTAAACCTTGTATGCTAAGCATATGTAAGATTATTCTAAATATTCACTTGTTGAGGAGGATATCAGAGATAATCCAAACCACTTCACAGGCTTTTTAAAAAAATGACTATGTCAGAGGCATTTGAGCCAGAGTGACTCCATCTTGAATAGGAGCTGGGTAAAATAAGGCTGATACCTACTGGGCTGCATTCCCAGAAGGTTAAGGCATCCTAAACCACAGGGTGAGATAGTAGGTCTGCACAAGGTACAGGTCACAAAGATCTTGCTGATAAAACAACATGTGGTAAAGAAGCCAGCCAAATCCCACCAAAACCAAGATAGTGACAAATGTGACCTCCAGTTGTTCTCACTGTTCTCACTGCTCATCACATGCTAATTATGATACAATCGCATGCTAAAAGACACTCCCACCAGCACTATGACAATTTACAAATGCCATGGCAACAATCAGGAAGTTACCACATATGTTCTAAAAAGGGGAGGAACGTTGAGTCTCAGAAAAACTCATGAATAACCCACCCCTTGTTTATCATATAATCAAGAAATAACAATAAGTATCCTTAGTCCAGCAGCTCAAGCTGCTGCTCTGCCTATGGAGTAGCCATTCTTTTGTTTCTCTACTTCTCTAACAAAGTTGCTTTCACTTTACTCTATGGGTTCGCCTTGAATTACTTCTTGCGTGAGACACAAAGACCCTCTTTTGGGGTCTGAATCAGGACCCCTTTCCCATGACAATTATACAATGTGTTAAAACATAGTATGTCCATATTTCTTTGAAGAAACAAATATATAATTATGGCATTGGGTCTACAGTATCAAAACAAACTTAACATAAGCTTCTATTTACAAAATTACATGCCATTTGCCCCTTTTTTGGGAATCAAACTTTGATTTTTTTTTTTCCTGGGCATGTTGCTCCCCTGATATTTTAAAGTCACAACAAAACAATATACAATATATTTGCCAGCTTCACTTGCAGCTAGATGTGGCCACAAGACTAAGTTTTGGTCCATGAGGTAAAAGCAGAAGCCGTGTGTGATGGGCAAGTGTGCTCTTCATGACTTTCTTCATCCTGCTGCCTGGACAGTTATGCTAGTGTCCATCAGGACCCAGGAAATCAAGTTCAAATAAGGAATCTCAGGACTGACTGACATCAGAGTGGCCTTATCGGCTGCGGACTGTATTTCTCCATACTTATTTTCACATGAGAGAGAAATACATTTATACCATGTTTAAATCATCATTAGAGCTTTTCTGTTATATGCAGCTGTGCCTACTCACAAATAACACGTGTACACTGAAAATTTTCAGAAGCTCAAGTACATGATCTGCAATATGATCTGGTTCTCAATTTTCTCAATTATCAAAAGTAGGAAAGGTACATTCAAGGAGTGTTAAGTATTGTTAATTCATCCTGATCTCACTACTGTGGATTTCTAGAATGTGCTGACGAAGACACAGTGCCTTGGATGTTTGTTTGTTGGTTTGTTTGGAAGAACAAACACCCTCCCTGGGAGACTATCAAACAGTGCAAATTGTCATAATAATTCTGAGATATGCACACTATGCCAATCAGCATTGGCAGAACTTGGGTTAACTAAAATTGTTCTACAGAAGCCATCAGTAAATGAAAATGGCTGGCAATGCCTTCAAATACAGATCAAACTGAACCAAGACATCAAAGGTCACATTTTATATATCCAACTCTGAGAATTAGAACCAAAATTAGGATGAAAAGATCACTCTGCTCTCTCTTTTTTTCTTAACAAAACATATGACATGACAGTAAATTTAAAATCTGTAAGCTGCTACACAAAAGAAAATATGTGATATCAAGCAAGACTCAAAGAAAACTTAGGGGGAAAAAGCTTACTTGCTGTCAGTACTACATAAATTCTTCTTCATAACAGGTGAAGAATATTGAAAGGGATATAATAAGAAAAAAATAGCAGAAGCTTACATATACCCATTCATCTAAAACCATATTTGTTTTTAGACTGAGAATTTAGGTAGCAATATCCAGCCAGGTATGCAATGGAGAATTTTAAATTGTACTTTTCATGTTCCCACTAAATGAAGCTCATTTAAAGGATTAAAATATTTCAAAGTCAGAAGATTCACCAAATATCCTAAATGCCAGACAAGAACGCCAAGTCCAAGTCTGAAGCAGAAAAGGCTACAGAATTGTTCTGAAAATTATTTTCTGTCACTATTTAGATTATGACAAGATGTTCTGGGATTTTGGTTGTTGTTGTTTAGTTTCCCACGTTTCTGTCACCCGTATTTAACAACTCTAATTTCATATTTATTTTCGAGATTCAAGGGAAGGACTGCCAGCCAAGTAGCAGCCTTAAGTACAAGGCAAAAAAGCTGCAAACTGAATGAAAGAAAAGGTTTCAATTGTAGAGTAAGAAAGCCTGAGGCAGAAAATGAGGATAATGGGAAATGGGAGGGGAAGGTTATAGTGCCAAAAGGCTGATAGGAAAAATGAAGAGAAGCTCAATTATAGGTAGGTTAAAAGCAAACATTCTCCCACACAAAGAATATCTCTTTTAGACGTGGGCTTGTCAGAGCAATTCTATGACATTACACCCTTTCAATGAAGCAATAATTGATTGAAACATGCTGTGAGAGATTAACATGCAGTGACTGTAATCAACAAATTGCCATCCACTAATACTCCTTCCTCACACTTTATACGACTATCTGAAGTACACACTCTTACACAAAAAAACACTTTGTTCCCCCATTTTCTGATAGAATGCTAAATTTTACTTGAGGAAAATGTCATAAACATTTTAAAATTCAGACAAGGACATCTGATTATCTCACTTTAAATCCAACAACCGTCTGGGGAGATGACACAAGATCTCTGAGAGAGAGAAACACAGAAAGAGAAAGAAGGAGACAGAGGTTTTTCAACCGTTGACACTGTCTTAAACACAGTTTCAAGTAATTTCAGCTGCCGATGTTAGAGTGAAACTATCATTTTGCTAAAATTACTAGGTTGTCAAACCCACAACTGACACAATATCTTGTCTTCATGAATTTCAGTATCTCTTGTTCCCTTCAATTTGCTACTCCAGAAATGCCCCACTTAAATCACACATTTAAACAAGTTCCTGGAAATACAGCCAGACACTAACAAAACCACATGCGTTTCTACTAAAGCGCAATATTAAATATGCCAATAGACACAAAACTTACTGAGAAAATATGGCAATTTCCACATTTTTAAAGGTTTTAGAACAGAAATTTCCTTTCAAAAGAAATGAAACCCCAGTTAGCACTAACTGAACTGGGAAATGATGCTGTAGAAATTATTTTTCCAAAGAAATAGAAAAGTAATATATGTAGCCTTCTTCCTTAAAGGGTACACCCTGTTAGGGAGACAGGATATCAAGAGAATACTAAACAAGGTATTATCTGTCTCAAATTTATTTTTATGAGAAAAAACAAGTTATATTGAGGATTTATGTTTCAAATGCAGCCTTCATCCTACGTCAAAGAGATTATATAGATGTAAGCCAATATCTTATCCATATAACAATAAAAGCAAGGACTATTATTAGGTCCTCATAGTTTGCTATTAGATTTTATATTTGAGGCCGGGAGCACTGGCTCACGCCTATAATCCCAGCATTTTGGGAGGATGAGGCAGGTGGATCACCTGAGGTCAGCAGCTCAAGACCAGTCTGGCCAACACAGTGAAACCCTGTCTCTAGTAAAAATAACAAAAATTGGGCATGGTGGCACACACCTGTAGTCCCAGCTACTCGAGAGGCTGAGGTAGGAGAATCTCTTGAACCCAGGAGGGGGAGGTTGCAGTGAGTCGAGATGGTGCCATTGCACTCCAGCCTGGGTAACAGAGTGAGACTCCATCACAAAAAAAAAAAAAAAGATTTTTATATTTGAAAACAGATTGTAATTTTATATATTTGATTCTCTGAAACTTGGCAATTTGTGTACATACTTATGGCAACTCTCAGTGGAGCAGAATATTTTATTACTTGTAATAATTTATCCTCCAGTTGTTCTAGAAAATTAGAAATTTACTTAACTACAAAGAAAGAACCAAAGTTCTCTATGGAAGTCTAGCTAAAAAGATGAGTATCAAGTTGGGCATTTGAGGTAAAGTATTTCAGGTGAAGCAAATTAATGTAAATAAAGGATAAAAAGAAAACAACATATGCAAATATGAATAAAGTAGAAAGTCCACTGACTTCTCCATCTTCCATGCTGGCTGCAGTTTACGCAGGAAAACCGGGGTTCAGGGGTTGAGGTCAGCACTGAAACTGACTTCGAGGAAATAAGCCGTCACATGCATATGTCATTTAGATAGAACACCGTGTGCAGGAACCTCCAGATCATCTCACCTTCAGCCTCTAGGACAAAACCTCCACTCTAACCTGTCAGAAAGTGGTTGACATTTTCCTTCAAAGTATTTAAAGAAGAAAGTCCACAAACTGTTAAGATGTCCAAGTCTTCCATAATTCTTATAGTCTGGAAGCTAAGGATCTAATTTCTAAGGTCATTCTTTCCCCCTCATGTACTCCTTTTTCCATTTCCTATCTTCAGATCCTCCTGAAATTAATTTCCTAGAACCCTATAATACTTTGGTTTGTTTCTGGCATGCTCTAGGCTTCCACTTGAACTTTCCGTTTACAAAGTCTACTGTAAAATGGTCAACCTTTTGTGGCAAAAGCCACATCTGCGAAGCCAGCTGTAGTTTCCCTTTAGTTAAATATTACAAGTTAATTACCCAATGTCTTATTTTCTACTTTATAAATAAATATACATATACATTCCTATGCATTTATCGTAGTAAATTCTAACAGTGGACACAGAATAAACAAGGGTGGAGGATGAAAGCAAATCATAAAATTAAAAGTTTAATGAAAGTATTCATCTCTCCACATAGTTCACTAGAAATATTAGGTAATCATTGAATAAACTACTCTACATTTTTCTGAATACTTTCTTATTTGGAAAACTGTAACATTTGCATAACCTTTCATGCTGAAATTGTTTGTAAAATTAAAATTCAGATAATAAACTACAGCTCAAATGTGGTATAAACATGAAAATGATGCAATTAAAAAATGCATTCCAATGATCCATTCTCATTCTAAATCGAGATTGTTTCCCTGAAAGGTATGCTATACTCCTATTAAATATATCCCTATCCATTAAATATCTTCCTTTGCCCATTGGTTGTGTTGTAATGAAAACTTCCACATTTTTCCATTATTAATCAGTGTATGTTAATGATCTTATGCTTCAGCTGGGTCTCACTTCACTTCACCTTGCTTCATTAACAACAAGGGTATTAATTAACCCACAATCTACTGGCAGTGTAAAAGCATCAGTTCCCTTGTTATCATACATACTATTGCATGTTCAAAGGTGGTGAGAATAGATTAACCCAGAAGATGAGCACCTCAAATGAAATCCACAGTCAAAATTTAATTTTTAATCACTTCTCATGTGAGTAGTCTGATACAGTGTCAGCTGGAACTAGGACCTCTCTCTCTTTCTCTCTCCTCTCTCTCTCTCAACCTTTTTGAAGCAGTTAGCTCATCCAGTGGCCATTCTGCTCACAGCTGGAATCCAAGAAGCAGGTCTTTGTGCTGGAGATTAGAACGCTCTTAAGTGGGTACTGAAGCACCTGATTTGGGGCTTATAGCTTGAGTTGAATGTAGATTTTTACTTCAATTATGCCTTTCATCCATGATTCCAGTCTCTAGCAAAAATAATCTTTCGGATACAACTTGGAATATATTTGGGCTCATTTCCCGATTCAAATGGTGGCTCAATCACTAAGCAACTGAATTAACTTCTACCTTGGCTTCTATGTCCATTAAATGGGGATAATTATCTTGCAAAAGGATCCATCTAATGGGACAAGGTTTGAATAAATAAACTGGTGTCTGGAGTAATCTTTGAACCTGGTTCTCACAGCTAGAAGGGTCCTCAAATGTCATCTGGCCTAAAGCCTCTGCTTTTATAAGTGAAACAACTGAGAAAATTTCTACACAATTCTAATTATCTCATCACTTTGTCAACACTAATTTATAAAGCCTTCCAATGCTTCAATTATGGTCAACAAATACCGTACATTATATTCTCCATGCTAGTAATTAGGAGAGAAGCTCAAGGAACTACCAAAATCCAAACCAAACCAAAACAAAAACCACAGCACACACATTATAAAGTAGAACAGAAATCATATTCTAACTTGAGCACTTTTTCTCTCTTGACACCATTTTGGGGATTTGTACTGTCACTGTGGACAGCTGTTTCAAGTCTTTGCTTTATCTGGAAAAACAAGCCCTTACCAAACAGTGGTACTCTTCGTCTGCATCTGAGGCACACTCAGGGCAGCTGGAGTTTGTGCTAATGAATTCAGTCTCTCACTGATTTTTTTTTATTAGCATGTATGCAAACAAATTAATCTAATTTTCTTTTTTTTTTTGAGACAGAGTCTTACTCTGTCGCCCAAGCTGGACTGCAGTGGTGCGATCTCAGCTCACTGAAACCTCCCCCTCTAGCATTCAAGCAATTCTCATGCCTCAGTGCCACCACTTCTGGCTAATTTTTCTATTTCTAGTAGAGGCGGGGTTTTACCATGTTGGCCAGGCTGGTCTCGAACTCCTGACCTCAAGTCATCTGCCCACCTTGGCCTCCCAAAGTGCTTAATCTAAGATTTTGAAGTGACAGTTTCTTAAAGCTGAAAAAGACTAAGTAGCAGCCCAGTCCAGTTATTTGCCTTGGATAAAGCGATTTTCACAGTTTAAGATGGTAAAAGGCTGATATCCTTATCAAACATTTCCACAAATGCAGATTCTATGGGTTCTAACAATAGGGATTTACCAACTGGGGATACCTATGCATACTTCAAATTTCTTTTATGTTATTTTTAAAATTTCAATTAAGTGTATTTCTTTTGATTCTGAACTTCGTTGCATTTGACCAGAAGTTTCACATTAATTCTTAAAATACTTTAAATACATTAAAATATCCTCCAGCTTTTTTATTTTTAAAGACATGGATATAGTTATCCCAAATTAGTGCCCATAATGATATTGGTTATTTAGCAACCCATCATCTAATATACAATATTTTCCTACTTATTTTATTGTCTGATTCCCTCCAATAGAATATAAGCCTTCAGGAGGGTAAGGAGTTTTGTGTCTATTTCGTATCCCTGGCATTTAGAACAGTGCCTATGCATTTGGAGGTCAAAGATATTTAAAGGAATTAAATAAATAAAGGAACTAAATTTTTCTAAGGTATTCAGAAACTCAATAACTAAAATTCACAGTTACATTTTTTATAGAAGCAGTGTATAAAGCTAAAAGTTAAGGAATTGCCGGGAAATGGCTAGTAGAAGAGATATGATGTAGTATATTTCACCACTGAGGGAAAATTGCTGCTTTTCTCCTGCAACACTATTTCTGAATATCCCAAAATGGCTTGGTAATAAAATTCTGCAAATGGAATTTAGTAGTAGAGTGATAAATCAAAGCTATTCTTTAGAAATGTTATGGCATAATTTCTCAAAGGAACTTAAAAAGTTTCCCATTGGACAAGGTTATATAAAAACACACTTAAATCATCACCAGGTATGGCCACTGAGCCTTGGATTCTAAGCTTAATACCCTGTTAACATTCTAACAGCTCTACGAGGCTGAAGAAATGTAGCAGTAATATGAAGTTAGACCAAATTTCCTAAGCCCTCGTGCAAGGGCTATGTGATGGTGTTTTCAGCATAAATTGACTTTGGAGGTCATCTACACCAATTCTCAGGTCTCCCTCCCACCTAAAATTGTATGGTTCTGTAACATATTTTGCAACGAAAGAAAATATAGATCCCTTTGAATCAAAGGGTTTTAGTGATGAAAGATACTTCAGAGATCATTTCATTTATTACTTGCTCAAAGTCTCGGGCTGTTTTTTTAATGGAGCCCAGATTCGGTACTCAAGACTTTAGAATCTCATTTTAGTAACCTTTCTACTCTGCTATATGCATTTTCTCCTTTCTTAAAACATTATTTCTCTCAGAAGCATTCTTAGCTGTGAAACCTAAGGACCATCCAGGAATTTGTGTCATGTGACAGAACCCACACAAAAATCCAAATGGCTTTTCACTATAGTCCCACCTTCTCATTCCAAGAGATAAGAAACCAAACATTTTGTGTGTCCAGTACCTCTGTTCCCTCTGATGGTGTCCTTTTACCCAAAACCACTTTAATGGAAGGACTGGCAGTGTAGGTTTGTCAGTTATGAACTTCTCAAGCTGCAGAACTCCAGGACAGGGGCCAGCGGACATGAGGCTGGACATACAGTCCTGTCAGAGGGGTCGTAAAGGGGGAACGTTGTTCCTAACTCTCTGTATATCTATAACCAATAGAAACCTAGAATTGGTCTTTCAAAACATGGAAGTGAGACAATGTTCTATTTCAGTGTCTTTCAACTTGGCTGCGGATTGCATCACCTGGGGAACTTTTAAAGGCCTTAAGGCCTAGGCCCCAACTCAGCCCAACTGAATTAGGATCTCTGGATATTGCTATTTTGTTAAAAGCATCGCAGGTGCTGCTAATGTGCAGCTATAGATAAGCTACACTGGTCTGTTTATTACATGACCTTACAGAAATAAAAAGATATAAATACAAGATAATGCCATGTGCATATCAATTGTACAAAATCATGAAAAGACTTACCGCCATCTAAATATTTACCTACCCTCAAACATTTTTAGTACAGCAAAAGCCATGCTGCTACAGGGTTATTATGGTCTGGCAACCTGGGAGAAAAAGCCTGGAAGAGAGGCACCCAGGATCATTCCAGGAATGCTAAAAGGCAAGGTAAGCAAGGAAGAAGTTCACCTACGTTTTCTTCTGTCTTTCCAAGGGGAAGAAGAAAGATATTCTTAATTTTCCTCCATGAAAATTACATAATTAAATATCAAGGGATTATCATGAGCTTGGTGTTGGCAGGAGACAAGGTTAAAAAGTTAATAGAAAATGAGGTGCCTGCCCTCACTTTACTTAATGTTTTATCAGTGCAATGCTTAAAAAACATCACAGCCGGGCGCAGTGGCTCACATCTGTAATCCCAGCACTTTGGGAGGCCGAGGTGGGTGGATCACGAGGTCAAGAGATTGAGACCATCCTGGCCAACATGGTGAAACCCTGTCTCTACTGAAAATACAAAAATTAGCTGGGCATGGTGGTGCGCATCCGTAGTCCCAGCTACTTGGGAGGCTAAGGCAGGAGAATCGCTTGAACTTGGGAGGTGGAGGTTGCAGTGAGCCGAGATCGCGCCACTGCACTCCAGCCTGGTGACAGAGTGAGACTCCATCTCAAAAAAAAAAAAAAAAAAAAGTCACTAGGTTGACCATCAAGAGCTTCTGGACTCTATCAGTTGAGTGAGACACTCCTATAATATAAAACAGGCACTTTCACAGAGGTTGTTTCCTCTTTAGAACAGTAACGAACTCACTTTTTTAATCACATGCTCAACCTACTATGTGCTGCTAAACGCCAAGTCCCCAACACTGAGGTATCTCTGAAAGAATCAAGGCAAGCTGTGTAGACATGTCCACACAGAGGCATGCTAACAGAATATACTGAATGATAACCTCATGAAATTAAAAAAAAAAAAAAAAAGCAGCCATACCTAAAAGAAATCAGGTCAGGCCTAATGAGAATCAGCTGGTAGGCCTTACCTATTCCTACTATTCTATTCTCTGTTGGCTTTTTTTTTTCTTGGAAACTTGTAATCATAAGTACATTTTCTTCAAAAAGATGAATAAGGAAATGGAAAATAACATATTTCCTAAGTTTTCCCTAAGGTAGATCTGTCGTAACACAGATTCAGAAAGAAAAATCAGTAAGAAGGGGTTTCTCCATGTAATCCACAGGTTTCCCCCTGCTTTGAAACAGAAATCATCATTCACTACAGAAGTATCTGTAAGCAAAACACACTTTATCCTCCCTAGGGAGGAGAAAGGGTTAACTAGCTACAGTCACCAGCAGGACCACCACAGAGCAGGACTGGCTGGGCCCAAACCTGCTCCGCCATCCCTGCAACTCCTCTAACTCACAGCTCCTTGTTTTTTTTCTTTCTTACCTTCCTCGTAATTCTCTCATGTAAACCTCATGCCCAATGATGTTTGCCCAATTTCTGGGAAAAGATAAAGCTCCAGAAACAATTTGATTTTCCTCTAACATTTCAAAATATTTCAAGTCAAAACCTGAACCTTAGAAAAAAAAAAGGAAATCTTTGAAAACAGCTTCAATCACTGTCCAGGTTCACAAATATCCAGTTACCAGACTCATAGTTTTCCTACTTTAAACAATGAAGAACTATCAGACAAAAGAAGAAATGTTGAAAAATTTAGATGACAATTTCATTGCTGCTTGCTCTCAGGGAGTGTTATTGCTAACTTAGTAAACAAAAAGGGAGCTTGTCACAGATGAATGAACATTTCAAAACTGGCTGCAAATAAAGACCCAAATGCCGGGTTGGTTTGCTTGTTCCTTATCAGCACTTCCCATTGATCTTCTCTTTAAAAGTTTAGGAAATTCACTCGGCTAGGCAGAGCGGCTCACGCATGTAATCCCAGCACTTTGGGAGGCCGAGGCAGGTGGATCACGAGGTCAGGAGTTCGAGACCAGCCTGACCAACATGGTGAAACTCTGTCCCTACCAAAAATACAAAAATTAGCCAGGCGTGGTGGTGGGCCCCTGTAATCCCAGCTACTCTGGAGGCTGAGGCAGGAGAATCGCTTGAACCCGAGAGTCAGAGGTTGTAGTGAGCCAAGATCATACTCCAGCCTGGGTTACAGACAGAGACTCCGTCTCAAAAGAAAGAAATTCACTCATTCACCCATGCATTCCTTCATTCCATAGATATCATACTGGATGACTTCTTGTGCCTTTCACTACAAAGGAGGAAAGATACGTACTTGAGGGATTATGAAAATAGTACACATAGTAGGTGTGTGCGAGTCAACTCATTTAAGAAAATCATTAGTAAGTTGCTTTTAAGCATCTCTAGAATTATTTTTCCTTTAAAAAGCTTGATTTGCTGATAGAATACTATATGAATTTAGTTGTTTCCTATTCTATTCTTGAGTCCAGTAACAACAGAAATGCCTTATCTTAATAGCCCTGGCATTCTCCTCCCGGCTATGTTCAATGGAGTAAACTTTATCTATTTGTATGTTAACATCAATCAGTAATCACTTCCACTTGTCCTGTGGGAGCACAGAGGGCCTCCTCCATTGGGTCCTGCACCTACATTTTCACAAATTAGTGACTTCTGTGGGAAAGGGATGAGAAATTACTCACATCTCTTGTTCAGTTATCTTCCCCAGCCTCTGGTGGGTCCAAAAATGTAAGAATCCAGAACAGGCTCATCCCAGCCTCCAGGACCATTCCTTTTCTCCCATGGACCCTCTCCTCCTCACTGCTATTAGGCCATGTGGAGGGCCACCACCACCATATGGCTACACGCGGCCCCAGATGGCTCCATCTCCCTAAAAGGGGCGCTCAAGAACATAAAAATGCTGCTGTGTACTTTTATTGCAGCCCCTTCTCATTTTCCTCCATCTGTCCTCCATATGGTTTATGCAACTCTCTTCAGCTCCTGCACACCCGGGCCTTTGATAATGAGGGTTGCTTACCTGACCGAGATAAAGAACTAGAATTCACCTTTGTCAGCGACAAGGGGTCCTGTTACTTTAAATATCTGATTTGCTTAGTATTCGAGCTATTAATATCTCCTTTTCTTCAATTTGCACATGACATTTATTTTATATTTATTATATTTCTTATAATCTTATTAACAGAAACCACATGGTGGATTTTCTGTTGTGTTTTCTCCAAGTGCCGTTCTTGAAGTTTGGAAGAGCTACACTGACTTCCACTTAGGCATCTCTTTTATATACACATTAATCATTTTCTCCAAAGTTGACTTTTCCATTTTCATAAAATCTTTCTTTGGTGAAAGTTGTTACCATTTTTGCCACTCAGATGTCTCTGCAAAACTCTAAAGTTTCATTTGTGTCCCTCCCCCAAACTCTAAGGAAATGAGCAGGAATTAGGTGAGGTGACCCCAACCAACCCCTTCTTCCCCACTTAGGTTGGTGCTAGGAGAGTCAAGCCATGAAGTCCTGGTCCGCTTGGCTTTGTGAGCACATGGCAGAAGTGACACATGTGATCCCAGGGGTTGGTATAACTGAGAAGAAAGCAAGAATAAGTCACTAGACAGGATGCAAACCACTATATTTCCCAATAGCAGGCAAATTCTGACATTAGCAACAATAATAAGAGTGATTTGTCATTCTCAGTGTTAAGCAGTGGGAACCTGTGAGCACCTGAGCCATTTTCTCAAAAGTAAAGAGAACACAAACTAACGACAATTAAAAAGAAAATGAAATGAAGCTAGGCCTGGGCAGGTTATAATAATTTCCCTGCTTACTAATGTGACCCAGACACAAAGTCTTGCACTATAGAACTGTAGTGTTATTAAGAAGAAGGAACTATTCAATCTTTCCAAACCTCTACTAAAGTGTCTTTTCCATGACAGATAATTTGTCTGTATTCTAGTTCAAAACACCTGTGTAAAGCAGTCTGGTAATCAGTAGACTGAAAATTAGACCCACCTTCCATGATGATTATATTTGATGAAGCAGAACATGGGAATAGTGCTCAAATGCACAAAATATTAATCTATAGACATACAAAATCAACCTAGCAAATGCCAAGAGAATACGTTTTTCTTTTAGCTGTTTGTTTAGTGCATATAAATGACAACTACTGATTTTGTCTTCAAACATACGCAAAATAAGGTATCTATCTGAATTTTAAAATTACACAATAACTTTACTGTGGGATACATGATTAGGTCATTTTGATACTGTTTTTTTGCCCACTTAGGTATTTCACACATCCTTGTTTCTCTTACTGTCCTTTAGAATGCAAAATAGACCCAGACATCACCTACGTTCAGACAAAACTCCAGGGACACAAGGAAATTCTTGTTCCCACCTAAGCTGTCATTTCACAATCCTTCTTGCATGGTAAAAACCTAAGGAAACTGTGGGTCTCACAGGTGCTATGGTAGGAGCAAACAGTGCATTTTAGTTAAGGGATCAAGTTGCAAAATGCAGGCTACAGTCAGAGGCCTATTCATTGGAATAACTGCTCCAGCATGGAACAAATTACAAATTCTGGTTAAGAGAAGCAAGTACTCTCCCTTCTGAGATAAAGGAAGTTACAGGTAAGTCATTTTGTAAGTGGAACAGTAGTGTTTCCAAAAGTGTATGGGTGAAAAAGCAAAATGAGTGTTTTACTCTCAGATTAAATTTAAAATACAAGAAGTCTGTTCAATAAGGCTTTAGTGCATTACAGTTTCTGCTCTGAAAAGCTGTGAGTATCATAGTCTGCACCTCGGGGCTTGTTCTGACCAGGCAGTTTGTAAACCACTTGGAAAAAGGCAGAAGTTGCCACTAAGCATGTAGCTGCTGAGTAGTTGCATTAATTGTTGACATTTCAGCACGGAGGCTGCTGCCCCCAGCTCAGCACTGCCTACATGACAGGTGAACGCCTGCTAACCCTCCTCCTCCTTGTATTTCTTTCCATTGAACATGGGCTATTGAATGTTGGTCTCTTGCCAACTGCCTTTAGGTGAGATTTGGGAAAAATTGCCAAAGAAACAAGAACAGCTGCCTTCATATCATTTTCTTTGTACAGCTACTTCCCAGGGAGCTGCTTGGGATCTACATGTGTCCATTTATTGGATTTAAACAAATCAGAACAAGGCAAGGGACGAGTCGCACAAAGCATATGCTATTTCTCCCCACCCCGGTTTCAGCTAACAGTGGGAACCTTGCCCCTGAGGGTACTGACAAGGGCATCAGCTGCTATCAGTCTGGAAGCATGAGCTACTCAGAGCCTTACCTGTTTCTTTGTCCTGGACTTCTTCCAGGTGCAAGTCATTCAAAAGGTGCTCCAAAATCTTCTCCGGGGTCCCGGACACCACCACATATCTGTCAGAGAGCAGAGAGTCCACTGAGTCATCCTCGGTGGAGGACTGCGAGCGGCTGCTCCATTCATCGTCCTCATCCTCCTCGTCGATGTATTTGAAATAAGGCACATCGAAGGTAGGCAAGGGCAGCTCTCGGTCTGAGAGCGCCGCGGCGGAATCTTTCCTCTCCAAATGAGGGTCAAAGACCCTCAGCCGGGAGCTGCCCATTGTGAACGGTTACTAACAAAGGCATCCCCTAAATGCTAAAAGATCTTGCCATCCCTGTCCTTTCACTGGGAACTGAGTCCATCTGGCTGCTAAGAGCTCTGCAGTCAGCTAGAACGCTGGAGAGGCGGAGAGAAAAGAGAGGGAGGGAGGGAGGGTAGAGGAGGCAGAGAGCGAGTGAGATGGAGCAAGGGAAGGGAAGGCAGGCAGGGAAAAGGAAACGGGAGCGCGTGCCTCTGTGGCTGCAGGGAAACTCTCACCTCCAATGGCTCTCCGCACTCCCAGCTGTGGGGGCTGGGCCACAGCACTGCACTTTCTTCAGCACCAGGACGCTCTGGTCTTGCTCTTTAACCTGAACAGTCGTCACTTCATCATCTTGCTTTAATTGTGGACAGGGATGATGGATGAGAGACGGAAAAAGAGAGAGAAAATTAAAAGTGGGGGGAAAATGGAGCTAACTAAAGCTGTATTTTCTAGAGTTGCTTTACAGTATCATCTCTTCAAAGATTGAGAATAAATTAGGAGTCTGGTCAAAAATCTCCCTCTAATATTAAAGTATCCAGGCTCAAGTGCTATGAAAACTTAAAACATTAGACAGACATAAATACTTTAAAGGAAATAGAAAACAAAGTGGAGGTGGAATTCAGAGTTTATTTTTAAAACTACCTAAACAATTTAGGGACTACAAAGTTCAAAGTTTCAAAAAGCACAACATACTAATTGCATGTATACTGTATTCTCTTTTACCTGGTAGATGTTTATTAAACACTCTATTAAAGTTGAATCATACAAAATATACATTATTTAAACATTAAGACAATGAGTAAGCCCTATTCAGTAGTTGTAATCAATACATATATTCATTTACTTTACACCCTTACTTTAAAAGGTGGGCAAGAAAAAAAAACTACCCACTCCATCATTCAATTCAATTTTTTTTCAGACTTGAGATGGCCTTCAAATTTATCATGTACTAGTTTTGCCAGAATATAAGCAAAAATGGATCTCTAGTTAGAATCTCATCTAGGCTGAAATTCGGATGCCATGGATGACTGCACAGACTTTCTTCACCTCAGTCCCTTTTTGAAAAGGAGAGACGGCTGAACCATCATTCATTTCTGCACACACAGCTTCCACAGCCCAGAGTGAGTGTGGCCCGCTGACGTGGCTCTGTCACAGAGGACAGCTTGCTGCTGACCCAGCAGGGTGGCCTCCAACTCGGAGCCATGAACACTTTCAGAGTGTTTAGTGTGAAATTCTCCTGATGTGCAATACCCAGTAAGCGTAAGGTAGCCCGGGAGAAAGGAACTATAAGATGCATGTCCGAAAATCTAGCTTCCCTATTTCTGAGGATTTGAGCAAAAGATTAAAGGAAGAAAAGTTGACAGTAAGTAGGTTTCACCTTAAAGATGATGTCACCTCTTTAAAAAAGGCACTATGTGCTTAGGGCTCCTAGCATGTTTCCCCTACTTACAGAAAATCCTACCTACCTACGGTCAGGTACAAACATGAAAGAGGATATGCCCACCCCCAACAGAGAGAAAAATATCCATTGTGCCTTATTAATTGGTTCTACAGGCTAATCAGGGATGTCAATATATTTGATTCACCTTTCATAAGAATAGGAAGGCACTAATCTTGCCCTAATTGCCAGCCAAATCACTGATAACAATTGTGACTTTACCTCCTGGTATTCTGATTCCTAAGAAAATGCAATAAGCTAATAATTTAAGTCCTCCAGGATTTTCTTAAAAACGAAAAATATTTGTCATTCTAAACAGCAACATAATTTTATGATCATTCTTTTTTAATCTTTTAGTGGTAAATAATTTCACTATGTAAAACCGATGTATTACATTTCAGCAAGGTCAGACGCGTGCAGTTACTGTGGCAATTAATGCTGGATATTCATTGTTAAACTCCCTGAGGACGACAGTGGGACTCCCGTAACATGAATACCAATGTGTAATTGCTATCTTTCATTTCTCCAAAGGGGTTCCTTTGTTATCTATGTGGCTGAAGTGAAATAAGGTGGCTGGAGAGAAGTGCATATATTGACCAAAAAAACCCCCCAAAAAACGAAAAACAAAAAACAAAAAAACAAAAAGGCAGAATGAGGGTCTGGGATGCTGAGACACACAGAACAAACAAATAATTCTGTTCTCTGAAAGGACAAAAATCTTTCCCTGGTTTCCTTTAATCATGCGCCAATACTCATTTTATATGAGCTTGCTGTCATTCTGAAGTACGTTTTACATTCTATGTGCATGTGATATATGGCATTATTAACTTCCACAGGCCATGCACATACATATGGATGGGAAGGGCTTCTCTAATGCCTGTGTAACTAATATGTATTACATGGCTGTGCACACAGCAGCCACACTCTGCCAGGCAGGGGAAGAGCTGAATCATATTGATGTACCATCAATAGCATCTATGTCATTGTGATAGTTTTCCATTTTGAAGACCTATTAAAAATAAAGAAGAGAAAAAGCAGAAAAATTAATGTACAAAGGGAAATATGTTATCTAAAATTGCCATAAAAATGTAATAATCCTACGAATTACATCTGGCTCTCAAGAAGGAAAGGTAAATTAATGTTTCCTGACCCATGCATGCTTAACTAATTTCTCATCCTGAGAAGGAACAGAAGTACCATAGTTGAGGTTCTGGGTATGAAATTTTATTCTTGTGCTTGATTGGTTAAGATTAAAAGTATTAAGAGAATTAATAACAGAAAATATATTCAATGACAAATAGTTCATGAAATGCAGGTAAAGTATTAAAACACTTAATTGACATTCATTCAACAAACAGTGAGGGCTTGCTCCCTTTGCATAAGGCACTGTTCTGGACACCAAGCGGCAAGTGAAAATGAGTGAGGCAAGTACCCTGCTCTTAACTGACAAGTTAATAGGCTCCATGACAACATAAGTATAACTGGGTCAGCACCCTAAGATGTGGCCAAATGCAAGAGACAATGCAAAAGTAGAATCCATGGGATCTGACAATCAAAGACAACTATGGGTGACTGAGAGAATGGAAATACCACTAAACAGGGGAGAATGTGTATGAAGGAGCGGCTTTGCTGAGACAGAGGCTTCTGATTTTAAACGCTGATGTTTCGTACTAAGACAGCCTGCCTGCCACAGACGTTTAGCAAGCAGTTGGAAATAAAGAACTAGGCCTCTGGACAAAGGTCAAGGGTAGAGACAAATTTATGAATTATTTAAGCTTTGGTAATGGATGAGATTGTTAAGGAGGAACAGTAAAGAGGCAGAACTATGAACACTGGGGATTAAAGGAGCTAAAATCACACTAAGGGGAAGAAGTAAAGTGGGAGAATATTCGAGTCATGGGGGAACCTACTTACAGAGAGAACATGAAGACCACTACCAAGATGAGCCAGGAGGAAAGCCAGGAGAGCGCTGTATCAGGAGACCCCAGGAGAAAGCCTGCCTGACACTGTAACATTTACAAAGATGGTAAGTCTAAGAAAAAGTGATGATGAGGTCACTTTAGGTCAGGAGTGGGGAAAATGTGTTAAACTGTGAGTGAACAAGGAGGAAGAGAAGACTACATCTTGGAAATTTCATTATGAAGGAAATAAGTCAGCTTGAAGAGACCCATTCCTCCAAAATCAAACCTGTCTGAAACAGGCAGTAGAGAGAACCTTTCAGATGGCAAACGCTGAAAATCATCTAGCTTGACACTACGACACTCAAGAAGTCATACAAGTAACACGAGTTCCAATGCTGTTTGCCCTTAGGTCTGTGAACACATTAACTGAAGATGTTAACTGATAGGAAGGCATTTGTAGCCAATGGCTTGTTATACTTCTTTTCATCTCACAACTTTCTTGGCCTAACTCTTATTTATCCCACAAAGTTCACTTCAAGAATCACCTCCTCCGGGAAGCCCCCTGGTCTTCAGTTTGATCTTGTTGGCCCTTCTGTGTGACTTCACAGCACCACATGTATCCTTATAATTCAGCACTCTCAGGAGCACTTACTGATGCACTTTCTGTCCCCGCCTTGCCCAAGCTCACTCGTGGGCAAGTACCCTATCTTCTTTGACTTTGAATTCCCAATAGTTAGCCAGGTCTTGACATTTCACAGACACTCAATTTAACATTTACTGAATACGTTTATAAACAAAAGATGAATGAATGCATTTGCATTTTAAAGTGGAGGTTTAGAGAGCAACACATTAAATCTCTTTTTTCTTTTTTTTTGGGGGGGGGGGGTGGTAGGAGGACATTCTCACTCTGTCACCCAGGCTGGAGTGCAGGAGCACAATCTCCACTCACTGCCACCTCTGCATCTTGGGCTCAAGTGATCCTCCCATCTCAGCCTCCTGAGTACCTGGGACTACAGGCACACACCACCAGGCCCAGCTAATTTTTTATTTTATTTTGTAGAGACAGGGTTTTACCATGTTGCCTAGGCTGGTCTTGAACTTCTGAGCTCAAGCAATCTGCCCACCTCAGTCTCCCAAAGAACACCTTAAATCTCTAAGAATACATTTCAATTGGTGAACTGTGATACAGCCCAGAGAGAAGGGACATTTTGCTGAGAGGCGCTCTTCCTAAGGAGGGATCGTCAAACTCTGCTGGTGTTCATCAAACTCCTCAGGGCACTGGCCTGCCCTGCTTTGCATCCTGACCATCAGCTTAGCTGAGGCACTCAAATAGACTGGGCTAACCTGAGAAGAACAGCTGGCATGCTTGTTACATTGGACAATGTCAAAGCTAGGCAAGGAGTTACATATACATCAGATCAGAAGACCTGCTTTAATTCAGGGTCTTAGTTTGAGAGTAGCTCATGTGAGATAGCACCGAGCCTTGGCCACTACTTAAGATAATATAAGCATTTTGTGAAGTGTAAAACATCATGCAATTATTAGTTACTGGACCATTAATACCTAATATAATTTTATTCCATAATGGTAGAGGTAATGACAACTCAAGAACTGAGGAGACAACACTGCCATATGCAACAAACAGAACCACCAGGAATGGGCAACTGGGGAGGAATCAGCCACAACCAGGCAGATAAACCTACGACAACTAACACTTACTGAGGGCTTACCATACAGCAGGCAAAGCTAAGGGCTGAAGATCCACTACTTTACCTAATCACTATAATGATCCCATGAGACTAATGCTATGAAAATTCCCATTTTACAAATGGAGACAGGAGCCCAGAGATTAAATAAGAAAGATCACACAGCAGACAGATGGCGAAGCTGAGATTGAACCCAGACAGCCTCGACACCAGTGCCCTTAACCAGAACCACAGATGTCCCCTAAGATGGCCAATGCTCTATATTCTAGATGACAGCTATCAAAGGAGATGTCACTTTCCTTCGTGCTGACTGACAGTGCAGGGCAATCTGTTCGTGGGTCAGGCAACAGGGAGGTCTAGGCCAAAGTGAGAGTCAAAAGTTCTAGCATAGCCGGTTTTTAGTTCTGGATGGCCTGTCTGGTTTGGGAAAGCCATACAAGGGCTTTCATTCTAAGAGAGGAAGAGAGTTGGCAGGAGCTGAATGCAGTGGTATGACCACAGCTCAACCAGCTCAGATCAGGCAGCACTCAAGACCCAGCAAGGGGAAAATGAAGTGCCGACCAGACCCGAATCAGTGACCAAGGCAGGAACAGAGCTAAACACGGCAGGGACCGGCTTTAGAGGAAGGCTGTATTTGTGGGCACCTATGTCTATGCAACTTGGAACACAGAGACATGCAGGTTAAGGCTGGTGGAGATGGGGCTCCCGGTATATAAGCTGCCTCGGGCCTGATGGGCTCAAGAACTGGGTAGACATGAATTATAGACTTTAAAATGGCTAATTTTACGTTACGTAAGTTTTACCTTAAAATTGAAAAAAAAAAAAAAAAGGAACTGAGCAGAGATGAGTCTGTGGACACAGATTTGTTGGCCAGGGGACACATGAATCTGCCCCAGGGAGCCACAAAGGGCTCTGAGAAATATGTCCTGAGAGGTACAGTTCAGGTAGCTGGAAGGTCCGGGAAAGAAGAGTTCAGGAGGATAAATAGCAGCAGATTATTTCCACTTTCTGAGCCACTCTACCCTGTGGGAGAGGAAGCCCTGGAATTACTCATGACATTCTAGAAAGGCGACTTTCCACTAGTGGGTGATGAGATAAGTGGCTGACTGGGGACCAATTTAAAGAAGTGCTAACAGCAGAGATGGACCCAGCTCTCTCTCAAGCTGAAGCGGAGTGTATCAACAATATCATAGAACAAATGAAGACGATTCTGGATCAAGAGTCAGGGCTATGCTCTGCACCCTTTCCAACACAAAGATTCTACAAAACTAATCTTGATTCCACTTTTCTCACAGAAGCCCAAAGTGTTGGCTCTCCTAAATAGGAAGAAGGCACATGATTTAGCAGTTAGGTATCTCTTCCCATCTTGTACTATGGAAATTCACATAAAGCCTAGCTGACCAAGCCATCAATGCCCACATCTGTTTCTGTTACATAAATGTGGGTACAGCAGAATTATAATACTTATCTGAAAAAAAAAAATCTCCTCTGGCCAAAAAGAATTTTATTCGAGAATAACCCTTAGATAATTTGCTGACAATGTATCTCATGATTCTTTTTCTCATGAAAAAAAAGTAAACAGATGTTTTTTAAAAAGGTCAAAAGAATATTGTGGCAAGATAGAAATGATTAAGAGAGAGATTAAGTTAGCAGATGTATGTCAAGGTGAGCCACTTAGACTCACCCAACCACAAAGGAGCTGGCCTAACAAATATGTCTTTGTACACAATACTCTGGCAGAAGGAGAGTATTTAGAAAACGACAATTAGTTCTTTCCTTTTTTTAATCCCACACATATTAAGATTAATAACTCTAATGAAAGCCCAAACAAGATTAATAGGATTCATCATCATTTATAAAATCTAGGTAAAGTCTGACTTTTATAGATATGAAAATAAACATATATTTATTACGGAACTTGACCAAACTCCAACAGAAAACCAATATGCATGACTAAACAGAAAGCTTCTGGCTACTAGAGAAAAACTGTATGTATTAAATCTCATTGCCTCTAAGAATATCATCATACAAAACAACTTGTCTAATAACCCTAAAACCAGAGCAAGCCTAGGAATTTGATCCCAGGGCCAACTTCAGCTAGTAACCTACTGCACAATAGGGCAGAAAAGATGGGATAGACTGTAGCATCTTGAAATATAAAGTCAATGTCTTTTTATTATGAATATATTTCAACATGCTGTATTAGCTTGACAGAGCATTCTGGATACTGGCAGGAAAATGCACACTCAGCAAGGGTTTTGAAAGTGTTTAATGAAGGGGCTATTTACAGCTGTGTAGGTAGGTTTGATGAAACTGAGCAAAAATGGTGAGAGATAACCAGGACTAGAAAAGAGGGAGATCTTAACTAACCCTGGGCTGGAAGGTGTAAGGGGAGGTAAAAAGTAAGTATTGGATCCCTTTGGGAGCTGGAGGCATAAATGAGAAGCTACCAATGAGGAGCTGCAGTCACTGCCAGAACTACAGAAGGAAGCCAGACAGAGGTAGGAGGAATATCATGACCTTTCTCTTCTTCCACCCTCTGATCTCTTGCCGATGCTTCCCACTGGCTGCATCCCATTCAGGGCAGGAGGACAATAAATCCAGAGTGATGCATTCCACAATGTGTGGTGAGGACTCGCTGTCCCAGCACAGGGCAGACGTGAGAATGGAGAAAGGGATGCAAATAGAGACAGCCCAGCATGCTTCACATTTCACAGTTTCCAGACATGCTTGTGTTAAGTTTTCATTAATTTAGACTACACCATATTGGTCATGTATTTCATCTTCCTGCTGTCCAGAAAACAACTCAAAAATCTAAAAGCTTTAGGGCAGGGTGTGTCAGCATTTTCCTACTTGACCGAATCCAATTTCTATATGCTTTATGGTCTTAACAGTCTTTCTTGTCTAGTGCCTATATCAGTTTACTGTAATTTAGCTTCTACAGCTTGCTTCACACTCTGCACTTCCCATGTGACCTTTGAGAGTGGCTAGTCAATCACACCGGTGTTACTGTTTATCATAAAAGCTTTAATTTTATTAAATATTTTCCAGCAGGCTTCTGGTTCCAATATAAAAGTTCTTGGCTGATGACCAGGTTTGCGAGTGGGATGGAGGGTAGAAGAGGGAGGAGAAATGGCAGGGTCAGTTCCACTCTGATGACAGCTGCATGAGAACAGTGGCTGGTTTGGTTTGGTTTTACATCCAGAACAACGTCTGTTAAATGAATGCATGGCCTGGCAAATGATGGATAAGTGGACAGATACTATAAATCAGAATGGCTCAAGGTCAAGGACAGAGAGGTCAGCAAAGGCAAAGAGGCAGAGGTTCAGTCTCAGAGGAACTAAGTCCAAGGGGTAGGCTTGGGTAGAAAAGGAAAATTCAAGCTTGAAGTCTGCAGAACGAAAGGACAAAATCTAGTCCACTGTAGCTGGGAACCAAAGCTTAAAGTCAGATCTAGGCTAAGTCTGAGTAATGGGCATAGCACTCTGACAGCAGAAATGGAGCTTGATTCTGACTCCAGGGTCTTTGGAGCCAGTTCTCACCCAGGAAGAGGCCTGTCCTCAAAGAATGGCTGAGTTCACAGCTGCAGACAAGGCCTCAACCTATACTGAGAGGACATGGGTTACAGGGCTTGCCTTATCTACAGCCAAATCCTGGCAGCCATCCAATAGCTGTTTTGCTGGGAGAATAAAAATACACTCCCCAAATTCCAAAGCATTATCTAAAAAATAAGGGTATTATGCATCTTCCGGGACTTTTAGGCACTAAAAATGATGATAAAGACCCAGCACAGTCCCCTGCCACCCCAACTATAGTTCAATCACCAATGACTAGATAAATCTAATTTGTTTAACAATGTACACATCTTACCAAGAACCCTTCCACCAAGCCGCAAGCCAGGGATATCGTCCATTTCTGTCTATTTCATGGGTAATAACCAATTCTGAATAGCATAAAACTTAAACTCGGATGATGGCAGCCCTTCAAAGAACTTACAGCCTGAATCAAATTAAACTGATATCCACCAAAGCAAAGACAGACCTGGTTCAAATCCTAGAGTTGCCACTTTCTAGCTGGGTGGTCTATCTCTCTGAGCATCAGCTTTCTTGCCTGTGAAATGGGATAATCCCTACCTTATAGACCCAGTTGAATACTGGACACAGAGAAAGCCCTCAGTAAATAGAGGGCAGAAAAATATACAAACTATATTGTAACTGTATGCCATCCAAGTATGCTAACACTGAAGTATTACAAAATTGAATTTGTATCAGGGTCTTGCTATGATTTTGTTTATGTGTATGTGTATATAAATATCATCCAAATTTTAAAAACACACACAAATAACATAAAATTTTTTCCACTGCAATGCAAACCTCTGCCTATGGTGCTGTACGTGCTACTGAGAGGCAGAGGGCATCACAGGAGTTAACTACAGAGCTCACGGAACCCGCAGAAAAGGAGGTTCCAAGCCCCTCTGCCAGAGGAGGACTAGGGATGATGAAATTGATCATTTTCATGGGTGTGTGGGGCTGTTTCTTTCTGGTACTCACCTCCCCGCAAATCTCACTCGCCAAGAAGTGTACACCTCTAGAGACCAAAAACTAAAAGAAGGGAGACAAGGAAGTTCAGTTGTCTCTCTGACTGCTACATTTTTAACACAGAATGTCAAGAGATAGCTAATGCTCTATGGGCTCTTGGTCTTTGGTCAGGGTGACTGATGATCTGCAAAGGCACAGTTGCATCCTTCATTGTTGGCATGACTGGAATATACACAGGAGAAAACACGGCAATGACAAACAAGGTGTGATGCCAGCCACGGCCACCTGAAGTGAGCCAGCTGGAATGCCACTGCTTTCTGCTGCTCCTTGTTCCAGATATGGTGGTTATTTCCTCCTGCAGAGACTCGGAGGTACATCCATTCGCCCTGGTTAGAAGGCCCGAGGGAATAGGCGAAGGGTCAGCCAAACTAGGAAACCACTGAGATTTTTTGAGCCACTTACCACCTGCATGCTGTGGACCAGGGCTCCTCAGCAGTGCCTCAGTTCCCTGAAACCAAGCAGCCTGGGTCAACGGGCAACTGAGGCATGGTACAGTGTGCACACATGACCTGATAGAGGCCTATTTGAGATCACGTCGGAAGAAATGAGGATGCAGAAATCTAAATTAGATCCTTAAGCATTTCCTGAAATGTAGAAGAAGAAAGGGAAAAAAATTGCCAGTAACCAGAATCACTGCTTTTCACTAGCAGCCCAAAGGTAGGACAGAAACCTACAGTAAATTATGATTAAAGTTTCTACATTCTGGTTGCAGATATATTTGTCCCGTGGGGTTTGAATAATCCATGGCAGCAGTTTTACAGAAGCCTTTACAACTGAATAACAAGAGGATAACATGACTTTTCAGAGCAGCATAAAATAGCTAGCCCTGACTGGTTCCTATGGCTTTGACTTCTCCTCTCAAATTCTTCCCATAGGATCTGAAACTTAGTTGTGTTCGATACCTCCTGACTCAGTGAAGAACTAATTCATAAACTGAAATTATTTGAAAAAGCTAGTTCTTACGTCTGAGCAGACCCAGCAGAAATATTCTTCAAACCTAAAAAGGAAATAATCTCTAAAAAATTGAAAGGCTTCAAGTCAAAGAACTCTATCACTCTTCCCAAATTTCCTGTGTGTGTGTGTCAATGAGCATCTGCACGTGTGTACGTGAGGAAATGCTTGTGTGTGTGTGCACGCATGCCTGTGGAACTTCCATGAGGGCAAAGTAGCAATCAAAAGGGGAGTTTCGGTATTTATGCAAGTTATGGAATGAAAAATTTCTAGCTACTGTAGCAGCTGCCAGATCACATGGAATGGGAGTGAGGAGATACAAAGCATCTTAAGTAAACACTCTTGTTTTTTCATATTTTGTACATTCCTTGGTGTTTTTAGGGAGGCACGCCTTTAGTCTCTGCTGTAGCCATCTCAGAAACTTCATTTCACAGTTTGAAACAAGGTTGGGATAAAGGTAGACAAAGTGGCACTCTTGGTGCATGGAACAGTAACAGGAAGTTGGTATTAAAAACAGGTTAAGAGAATGTAAGATGTAATGAAAGATTGCTAAAATGATTTGAGAGGCAAGCAAAAAATTAAACAAAAAACCAGAAGGTAAAAAGGAAGAGAGAAGGTTAAAATAAGACAAAGATGAATTTGCTTGCATAGTGGTAGATCTCTCCTGCCTTTTTTTCCAAGGGAGGGAACAGGTGTGGAGAGAAGAGGAGGACAGACTGGGGGAACAAAAAAGGAATTAGTATTTAAGTGAGGAATTAGTATTAAAGTCATAACACATATGAAAAACAAATTCTCTTTTCCTGAATATTAATGTGCACCTGGAGGGCCAAAGAAGGTCAAAATCCTCACGTACAAACCTGTCCAGGTAAGATCTTTGCTCCACAACCTGTGATCCATTAAAGTCTGAACGTCTGCATCCACTCTTTACCAGGGATGGATTCTTCCCAAGACTTTTCTGTATTACAAAGTGACTACCGGTGATGAATCTTCCTGCCTTTTCTGCTTATCATTTCCAGGTTAATTCTCTAAGGTAGAAAACTTCTTATTTAAAACTTTAAATATCCAGTGAACTGGAATCCTGAAGCTGGTACAACTTTGGATTTTTACAGATGTGATTTGAAGTACTTGACTGTGGGAAACATTTCAAACCACCCACAATTTCCTTCTCTATCAGCTCCAGTTCCACAAACACTGAATGAAAGCCTAGTGCTAAACACTGGGGATAAAAGTTCAAATAAAACATAGGCATGCTCTCAGAGAGTAAATTCTTCATGTGACAGATAGACATGTAAGAGACAAAAATCTGCATGTTTTAAAAACAGTAATTTGGAGCTAGGCTGTGGGTAGCAGCTAATGAACCTAGCCAACATCAAGAACTAGGTTACTTTCTTGGTATTTCTAAGGGTTCAAGGCAGTAAGAGCTAGCATTTCCTTCATTGCAGAGATTTGGGAATTCCAGATTTTGATCCTCCTCAGGACATTCTGATCTCAGAAAAACAATTCCAAATATTTAATGACTTGACTTGAAATATCATTTTAATGTCCTGATAACAGACACTTCTAGCTGGATATGCTAGATCAGCCATCTGTCCTGTATCAACACCATTTCACAGAGTAAATTTTTAGAAGTTCTATCCACTGGAGTATTTTTAGAACATAAAAGAACAGAATGATTCTTGGCATTGATAGACATATTCGATCAGAGTGAAAAAAGAGCTACTCAGAACTTCCTGAGTAATCAATTGGTATCCTTTATAAAATGGTGACATTTTCCCAGAAAGAGTTCAACACTCAAAAGCATGGATATTGCAGAATTTGGGGGGAAGGGTGTCTTCAAGTTAAGAAAGGAATTTTAGAGCTAGAAGAAATCTTAGACCTCTAATATCTTAATTTATTAGATGAGAAGACTGAAGCTCAGAGAGGTCAAGTGATTTACTAAATCAGCACTCAACATATTAACTTGGGAGGTAGTTTGTTCATCACAGAATTTCAATTCTTCCAGAATAAAATGAATGTCTTTGATGCTAGTAATAAAATAGTAAATTAACTGAAGAAAAATTATGCATGTGATAGTTCATCAAGAAATCTTACATTACAAAAATAAATCACAGCTATATTAAAAAATCCAAGTGAGGCCAATCTCAGTGGCTAATGCTTATAGTCCCAGCACTTTAAGAGGGTGAGTTGGGAGGATTTCCAGAGCTAAGGAGTTGGAGACCAGCCTGGGCAACATAGTGAGGCCTTGTCTCTACAAAACACCAAAAAATTAGCTGGGCGTGGTAGTACATGCCTGTAGTCTCAGCTACTCTGGAGGCTGAGGTGGGAGGATTGTGGCTGCAGTGAGTTGTGATTTTTCCATCACACTCCAGCCTGGGCAACAGAGTGAGACCCATGTCACAAGAAAAAAAAAAAAAAAAAGATCTGAGTGAAAAGTGCAACTCCAAAAGGAATAGAAAAAATAAAATAAAATTTTACTGAATGAGGAAGGGATTTCTCATTTTAAAGACAATTTTAAAAATAAAAAACATTTCCACTCATGTGTATAAAAATAACTAATTAGGAAACAAACTAAGTAGAAAACAAACTGAGGAAAACAATATGCAACAAATATGACAAAATTTTATATCCTTCATATGTAAATAACTTGTCCAAATCAATAAGAAAATTTCAGTGAGAAAAATGAGAAAGGAGAAAAATAAATTACTTACAGAAGAAAGAGAAATAGGTTGATATAAGTTGCAAATATTCAACTTCACTAGAGATGTACATTTGAACAAGATAGTATTTTCCTCCCTCTCCCTTGCCCACCATCAACTTGACAAAGATAACATAGTTTCTCCTACTCAAAATTGTAACACTCAATGAAGGTGAAAGCTAGGATGAAGGGATTACAAAACAAGTAATTTCATATATTGCTGATTTAAGTAAAAACTAGCACAAGCTTTATGGAAAGTGGTTGGGTAAAAACATAAAAGATAGTAATGCAGTTTATAAGTAGTAATTCTGCTACTAGGAATTTATCCTTGAGAATATAAACTTAGGTAAAGATTTTTGGAGAGTTGTGTGTTATAGTTTATAATAGCAAAATTCCCCCAGGGAAGGGTAGCTAAGTAAAGCATGTCATGAAAATATGAGGAAAGCCTCAGAATACAAAGACTGGGGACAGCCAGGGGGTGGGAGGAGGAAATAGTGGTTTATCATTAAATTTTTATTTTCTTCCTTGTAACTTTCTATTATTTCTAAATTCTCTATGAAGGGCATATATTACTTTTACAGTAGTAGAACAACTTTAAACAACAAAAATTCTTTAACAGAAATGTGCTGTAAATTCCAGCAAGTTGCTTGCTACTTTACTCTGGACTGTTAAATACCTGTAAACCTCTTCCAGATGAAGCCTGTTTTGAAAAACAAATTCAATCAGTGAAACATGCCAAGGACTATGTATAATATACTAAATTTTTTTTGACAAGTGTATTTTGTAGCTAGAAAATGGGGAAGGGAATGAATTGTAAACTCCAATATGCAACCTCCTTTAGATTTGAGATTTATAATCTTTGTCATTTATGATTTGTGTCCTGACCTGGCCATAACCCAGGAAGTAAAAAAGATGATGCTTAATTTAGCAAATGCCTTACAGGAATGTGAGAAAACAATTTTCTGGAAACAAATACCTTATTCAAAGTGCACTCTTTCCTCCCATCTGGAAGCCTTTCCTGGCCCTCTCTTCTGTGTGTTTTTGCCCTTCTTCTTTACTGGGTTTTCCTGTCTGGGTTTTCACATGCTTCTGTCTCATTTCACATGCTTCTGTCTCATTAAATGCTGGTATCTTTGGGGCTCACATCACACCTTGCTCATTTTGTCTCTGTTCTATTTCATGTGATGTCTTGTTCATAGGTGCTCAACAAATGCTTTTCTCAGTGAATGAAGGTAAGAATAAATTAATCTTAGCCAGATATTTTAAAATTTTGCTCTACTTATAAAAAAAAGGTTGTACTGACATTAAAATTATTTAGGCCATCAACAAAGTTAACTTTATGTATTGTCACTGAATGACTACACTGGTGGCAACAAGCTAAATAGCTATTTGGTTGTCTTCTATCTTCACTAGTATAACTCTTTCTAATCATCTCTGTGAGTTCAAATGAAGGAATCTGAATTAAGCTGCTGATGGTGGAGAAACTGTCTGATCAGCTCAGCACAGATCATTAGGGATGATCATAAGGGATGCTGGCCTCTGTCTGAAGACCTCAGTGCAATAATCAGTGTGACCAAAATCCCTGTGTCTCTGGCTCATCACACTCAGCTAAGGAATAATTCCCTTCACTGGGTCTTCCACAGGCCTGTGCTGCCCAACTCTTCCTTCTTTATAGGGTTCCCTAGACTGAGATGTCTGCAGCCTACTATCATCAATCACTCAGAAGGAAAAGTCACCATTTTTTGCTTCTCTAGTCTGGATTGAAGCAATCTAAAAACTTGGGTTTGGACCAAAATGAGACCAGCAAGACACTCTTTGGCTACGTTCTTCTCCAAAGATTCTAGGGAAGAACTGGACTAGCCAGATACGGAACGTAAAGTAGAAGTCAGAGCTAAGATGCAAAAATCACAAACCACAAAGGGTGGGGCATCATTATTGGTGCAGCTGCAGATGCTGAAGTTACCTACAGCCACTCTGATCATTATTAATAAGGTTCTTTCCAGGGTGTGGTGAATTTTGTCAGGTCTGTGCACATCTCCTCTATGTGCCAAGATTATGAGTAATACTAAAGGAGAGGAACTTAGATTTACTGACTTGAGATGGAAATGGGATCTACTGACGATTGAGATAAAGGTCAGAGGTGATTGCCAAATTATAATGGAAATGGCATTTAATAGTTCAACAAGTCATGAAAGGCTTCTGTGCACAAACATCTGGCATTCAAGTATATTCCTGAAAGACAATCAGAATAAAATTGGCTCTCTCTTTTGTTCCAAAGTTTCTTTTCTCAGATTTTAAGGAATAGGCAGAAGTCTGCCTTGTCCAGGCTCAAGATCTTCCTTTTATCCCTTTCTTGGCTTATCCTTTAATCACAAACCTGTAAGTGTAAATCAATACCAACTTGGGCCGTGTGTGCTCTCATCTCTCCATTTCGTATCCTACAGTTTTTACTTACATATCTTCTAAAATTCTACTCATACATATTATTAGAGAGGACAGTATTATGTCTGTAGCTTCAACTATCCTTCCCCCCCACCATTTTTAGAGTTATACCTGAGTGTTGTTTTAATACTGAGATAATTTTTAGACATCTGCTTCCAGATAGGTGTTTAATGAGAAGAACTGAATGATCCCATTTATTTTTTGCTGGCCAAATTGTTTGTGCCCACTTTCATGAGTCACTAATTTTTGAGGGGCTAACTGCTAATAGGCAGGGGAGGAGTAGTTCTAAAGAAGTGTTGTCTTAGGGCAAGGGTCACGACAATCAGCCCAGCCTCACTTTAGGGCCCCACAAAATCTAACTTCAGGAACACAAAGAGATAAAAGCACAAAGCCTGAATTAAGAAGTTCTCTAACAAACTAAAGAATTACACTTTTTGTTAACAAACTATTAACAAAATTGCTTCTGATTACAGAGGCTAAAAGGTATTTACTTTTGCTAGAAGATATTATCAATGGAAATGTTTTAACATTTTCTTGTGACTAATGCACTTCCAAAAGAACTAATGGTCATAGAATATATTTTCCCCTTTTTAGAGGAAACTGCTTATAATCCTATTTAGCAGGTGCCAGTTTTAGAAATAAAGTTTTCCTTCCCCAAGCCATCAAGACACATGATATCTAAAGTTCTTTCTAATGCCTATGACTCTCAGATGAAAACTCCAGACTACTCAGACTGATGGTGAAAAATAATGCATCATCACAAACCCCCAATTTGTAATAACAATAAGTTGACTGAGCAGGGAGAAAGTGATAGCATCCAACAACCATAAAACTCACTTTGGGATTTTATTATGCATTGTGCCATTTGGGGAATGTTAGAATTCTTTATTCACAGGGGTGTCAACATAAAGCTTGTTCTACTTCTATAAATCCTAGCCAAGGCAAGATCATGAAAGGTTTTAAGAACTATCTGTAGGAAGTACCACTGTCTCCTCTCTTTGATGGTAGAGGGCAAAAATTTTACCTTGACACATTCCACCCTGACTCCCACCTCTGAGGTCACCCAGATATGCTTTATGACTCATTAAGTTTTTTGAGCCTTCTTGTGAATCCATACCTCCAAGCCACTTTCTGACATCTTAATTGTCTCATTATCACCATTATTCTCTCCTATTATGTGTTTCTTGGATCTTGAGGTGCCCCTAATCCTTTACTCTGACTCACTTTGCCTCAGTTGTGCCCAGTCATTCCTGGAAACTGAACAAAGAGGACATTTACAAGGATTTCTTAAAATGGTTGAGCCTTGTTCACTTACTTATGTACAAATGTGCCATAAATGAACATACATGCCACATCTTATTTCTCCATTTTTTTTAAATGTAGGAGGGAAATGCTGGAAAAAGAGGGGAAAACTGCAAAATTCAAAAACCTATTCCAGTTAAACCTAAGTACTGCAACATTGATCTCTTCAGACCAAAACAATCATCCTTTTTGCTTCAAAAAGAGAGCAGATAATTTTAATACAAAAAATAAAGACAAATTTTTATGTAACAGCAAACAAGAATTTGGTCATGTTATAAGTAAAATACGCAAATTTAGCATGATTTATTAGAAAAAATGTACTGTACACTTGCCCACAGTCTGTTATGTTCTGTTATGATATTTTCAGCAATCTTCTATTTTTGCTATCTTAAAACAACATTTAGGACTGCTGGATGCCAGAAGGAATTTTTCCTTTCCACCCACTTCCCACTGCAAAAGGAAAAAAAGGTTCTTTGCATCCTACATGGACATCTTTTATAAATTTCTTTTCCTCATCTTTAGCAACCAAAGTATATGAATGACTCAGAAATCACCAAACTTTGGCTGAATCAATATGAGGCAAATATACAGCACAGTAAGTTGTATTTAAAGCGAACATATCTGCCTGCATGATGTTTATTAACAAAAGATATTCACATTATATGCATGCACAAAATTCATTTCTACAAAAACAGGACTGACTCCAAGCCAACTTGTTAAAGAAAAATGGTGATATAGCAGTATATTTTAGGGAAAAGGTAATAAATTAGAAGTGAACTATCACTGGACATTCTGTCTTCCTGGAACTGAAGTCCCCTGACTTGAGCTGCCCACAGCAAATCCTTTGCATGTATGCTGGTTACTACTTAATGTGAAATCAACAGAGAGGACTGTGAGGAAAGTGGGACCAGGAAGCTTTGAAGGAGTGAGTGTGACCCATTCTCCTCCTTCAAACCTGTTCCCACATTGCAACAGAGGAATGTTAAAAATTTAAATCTAATCATTTTTCCCTCTTGCTTAAATTCTACACAAAAGCTTGCTATTGCTCTTAGCACACAATGTTTGGATAAACCCACAGGTCCTGCATCCTCCAGCTCCTGCGCCTTCTTCACCTGGCCCTACCTCTCCCATCCACAGTCCACACTTAGGCTCCAGCTGGTTGGTTCTGTTTCTAAAGCTGCTCTCTTCTCCACATCAGTCCCCTTGTGTTATCACATGTGTTCTTTTTTTTTTTTTTTTTTTTTTTTGGACAGAGTCTCGCACTGTTGCCCAGGCTGGAATGCAGTGGCACAATCTCGGCTCACCACAAGCACCGCCTCCCGGATTCACGCCATTCTCCTGCCTCAGCCTCCCGAGTAGCTGGGACTATAGGCACCCGCCACCATGCCCGGCTAATTTTTTGTATTTTTAGTAGATACAGAGTTTCACCGTGTTAGCCAGGATGGTCTTAATCTCTTGACCTCGTGATCCACCCGCCTCGGCCTCCCAAAGTGCTAGGATTACAGGCGTGAGCCACCGCGCCCGGCCTCACATGTGTTCTTTCCTCTGCCTGGAACACCCATCCCTCCTCACTTTTCATAGCTCTCCTGACCCTTCAGATTCTGTCTCTCTCTCTCTCTCAGGGAAATGTGCATGACTCCCTAGACTAGCCAAGGTCCCTGTTAAATGCTTCCACAGCACTTGGATGCTGACCACACAGGTAAACTGAATTCAGTCTCTGAGTTTCTCGCAGAACATCAGTTCATGAGGTCAGAGATGTATCAGGGCAGTCCTTCGGGAACCAAGCCACACTGTAAATTGCTGCCTATGTCTCTTTACTTCTTGATATCTCTTCTTTTTATTTTTCCAAACCTTGGCAGTACACAGTTATCATGAACAACTCTCCATCTGTCTGTGCATCCTTTCCCTAAACTTTTTGTCTTAAAACATTCATTATAAACCCAAATAACACTAGCCTGACAAAAGTTTCTAGTGTTGCCTGATCAGACACCAGACTACATGGTAGTAACACTGTTACATTAATGCAGATCAGGCCTTGATGGGGGTAGAGAAGAAAAGAATATAAGGTCACCTGGGGTCTGGAGTGAGATATACCACTGGGGGAGGAGGGTGATGGCAAAACAACAGTGGCAAATAACCTGCTTTTCAATACTTCACTTTAATGATTTTTCAACCATATTGCAGATGATAGGGCTATTTTAATTTTACAAGAATAAGAACCTAATAAAGCTAGGAGCAGCATTTGTACAGCAGAGAATAAAAGGACCCTTTGATAACATGAGTTTGATAAATCAAACAAACTGAGCCAGTATCAATGTTCTTGATTGAGCCTTTTAAAATAAACTTGAGCACCGTCAAAAAATAGCATAATGACAAATTCTTCTCTCTTCAAAACCGCTCAAACTAATTTTTTAAATATGTTAGGACTTGCAGTGGGCTTCTTGTGAAAACCTAAAAATACAGCTAATGAGCAGATGGTTCCACCAGACAGCAGGAGCACACCACTGACTTTCACTGGCAGTTAACTGCTATTTTTCTGGAGGAAAAGCTAGAATTTAAAGAGCACACACAGTGAACCAAACTTGTAAACCTTGTTCCTAAATAAATGAGAAGAGCATGGTTTGCTGCAGTTGTGAAATGTGTTTGCCAGATTTTACTTCCCTCTAAATGTCTTATTTAGAGACTTCATTAAATGCTGTCTTGAATGGTTAACTGTTTTCCATGTATAAATTCTTTCCCCAGCTAGACTGTAAACTTCTTGGAGGCAAGAACTAGCTACTTCTACTTTTTTGTTACTCTGTGGCCATATTATTCCCTATTAAAAATGGACTATAATAACTCACTCCAGGAAGCCTAATTCCAATGAAAAGATACTTTAATACCAATCCAACACAAAGTCAGGATTTTGTTATTAAGAAAAATAACCTGGTTTCAATGAGGTGATTTCTCAGTTTATAATTGGGCAACTTAATGTATTATGAACTGCCTATTATACCCTAGTTGTGACTTTCAATTCTATTACAGTAATGTTAGAAAGTTCTACTTCTCTTTAGTAAGCAGTTTCTTGGTTAAACTAAATTACTGATAAACTTCAAATAATGCTGGGATTGCTTGAAACTACTCACCTAGATGTACAATTATAAGTTTGAAAACAATGATAAAACCTCTTTTCTTTTTAGTATTTCATATAGAGTAAAAAGAGGATTTTCACCTTATATTTAACTGCTTAAAAAGAGACAAAATGCAATTTGGGAAAAGGTAGAGACCAACTTTTAATATGTAAATAAGTGTGACAGTAGCCAGAATACTCCAAACCACTTCTCCCCTCGTAATCCTTAAACAAGGAACCTTTGACGTAGGCAGAATTCCAGGATGAGGCTGCAGGAAACAGGGAAAAGGAAATTCCGGTTGAGGCTGAGTGATAGAGACCCTACCCTGGCAGCAGACTGTGCCAAGATGCAGTTTCAGAGTGTGCAAAATCCCCTTCCCACCCATCCATATTTCATGAGTGAATTAGAAAAGGGGAAGGAAGTAGGGTGGGTCCCCAGACTTAACAAAGGAACAGAAGAAAATGGGGTGGGGCAAGGGAGGGATACAGACAGGATCCCTAGGGAAAGTATTGCTGAACAAAGTTTTCACATACATTTTACAGATACTGCTCATTTCTACAGTTGGAAGTCAGGAAGTCAGGTTAGGAACTATTGTTGGTATTTCTAATCTACAATTTAATACACTACAAAGCATAAACTACATTTCGGGAAAATACAGGTTCAGTTTTCTGGTAAATAGTGCAGCTATATTCCTGGAAATAGGACCCACATCCATCTAGTCATATACTTTGATGTAACTATTTTACTGAAAATAAAATATGAAAAGTTTATAAGCTTTTCAAATCTAAGTTACCACTGGGCAAGCACCTTTTCTTTTTCTGCATCCCCGCCCCCCAACCCCCATCCCTCCCTACATATTCTTTCTGTCTCTGTCCTCCAGGGCTGCCCTCTGAGTGCATGCCCTCTTTCGAAGGACTGCTGTGGTTCCGGTTACCTTGGCTTCTGGGCCACCTATCAGTCCCCACTCCAGTGATGAAGGGTGAAGGAAGACACCCTCCAGAGGCAATCAGACTTGAATTCACTCTGGACCCAAGTCTGCTTAATCACTCTTCAGCTCCCTCACTGTTCAGTCAGATTGAAATAATATAATTTATCTCATGAAGGCCCTGCCTCAACCATCTTCCTTAGGAAAAGTTAGAACCCCACCTAACAATCTGTCAGTGAGATAAATACTAACATCTCAGCTACCTGAAGCAAATTGCAGGCAAACAAATGCTCAGTCGTTCCTCATTATTTCTAGAATGAAGTAAAACTTCTCAGCCCTCAAAATCCTCCACAGTCTGGTCCCAATCTCATTTCTCATGAAATCTTCCTTCTCCTGCCTCCCCTCCCACACCCCCAACTCTTGGTATTCTGGAAACATGAAATCGTTTCAGAGTTCCAAAAAACATCTAATATTTTGGTATCTCTGTGCATTTTCTAATGCTATTCTTCCCACTAGGAATACTCTTCTTCAATGTGGATTCTTTAAATCCAACCCAAAACCTAATTTAAGGTCCAGGTCAAACTACTTCTGCCCTATGAAAGAATCCTGCTTTCTCAGGTGTAAATTCTTCTTCAAACTCCTATGTATCTCTCTTGGGATTCTCTTCACTGCTTCCTTGTATCTCAGTTAGTTGTGTTGATATCTTTCCTCCACAACTAGACTATACTTCTTGAGGGCAGGAGCCACATAGTTGGGACCCACCATAGTTAGTCTGGTTCCTCTATGACATCAGCTTAAACAAAAGTTAGCAAATGAATGGACGACAGAGAGTATTCTAGAATAGAAGTATAGTAACACCAACTCAGGTTACAGAGATCAGGAGAGCAACCCTAAAATCCCAGTTAATTCTGAGGAAGGCACACGTATTGCAGCAAATGCCAAAGCTCTGGCCAAATATGTCAGTTTATTTGGGAGCTACCAGAGATTCTCTCTGTTTAAGGTATTTTCAAAGGGTTCTGGAAAGAAAAGTTTGTGTAGTCCCCATAGTGTTTGCCAGAACCCCATCTAACAATCTGTCAGTGAGATAAATACTAACATCTCAGCTACCTGAAGCAAACTGCAGGCAAACAAAGCAAGAGAAATGGCTTACGTAGCTTTTTGGCAAAGGTGGTAAGAAACAGAACATTCTTACGTCTGCCACTACACCAAAGAATCCTTAAAAATTGCTTAATATAAAATAGCATGCACATCCCCCATTACTAGTCACTGAATTCTGTCAATTTTACTGTGTAAATGACTTTCCACATTTACTCCCTCCTCAGTTCTTATGGTCATTGCCCCAGTTCAGGCTGGCACCTCTCACTTGACTCAGTATGGTAGCTTTCTAAAGGTTCTTTCCAACATTTCCCTCTTCTTCACTCAATTCTTCCTCTAAAGCAATGCCAGAGAGATCTTACAAAGGCCACATCTTATTATGCCACTTCCCTTCTTTGATGGCTTTCCTTTGCCAAAAGGCAAGTTTAAGCTCCTTAGGGTAGCTGGTAGACTTTTTTAGCTTACCAGTCTTTCATAATGGAATTTTAGGCTGACTCCCAGCCCACCCCTCTCCATTCCCTAGGAATCACCAGGACTGCAGTCATGTGTCTTCCCATGGGTCCCTCTGCCTGAAATGCTGTCCCCTGCCTTCTTCTATGACCATTAGTCATTCTTCAGGGTCAAGCTCAAAGGTCCCCATCTGATAACACATGTCCCTTGCTCTGTTGGCACAGTCACAGAATTAAGGCTAGGAAATACAATGCCTACATAAGAGATAATTTCTTTAAAGAACCAACAACTCAATGTTAACTCTACTATCATAATGTTTAGAAGACACAGCCCATTTCTTTCCCCTTCTGAAAGTCCTCCCATAATAATTTTCAACACATAGGAATGAGTGCTTGCTCATTGTGCCTACAGCTAGTTAATAGAAAATAGAAAAATGGAGTGCTTCCTGAGAAGCTTGCGATAATTATACATTTAACTTCTTAAATTTCAGAAACACCTTGGCAAAAGCATAGAGTGAAGCATTTCTCTAATGGCATGCATTTATAATCATAGCATTTAGCAGTTAAGAAAATATTAGAAATGCCTACTGAGAAAGCTGTAATCCCCTTCAATTTGTAACAAGATGTACCAGCAACAAAGGCTTTATTCTATCAAATTTATGTCTTTGCCTGTGCAGTAGTGCTACAAATTAGCTCTCTCTTTGGCATCTATGTGGCATTCTAGAACTGGAAAGTAATGAAGGTTAGTCAAAAGAATGACTCAATAGGCAACTTGGATTCTAACTCAAATTTTATCACTGTCGACTTAACTAGCTTTGGCCCAGGAATGGTGGATGAAGTCGATGAAGCATTTTAAAATCATAAAAGAAAGGAAATCTGTATGTAACTTCAGGGTTTGGTCATTATTGTTATAACAAGAAGAGGAAACTGCAGACCTAGGTTTACGTTAAGTAAACTGCAGTTTCCTCTGTCCATGCTGTGTGTCGGAACTGAGTTTCTATGAAGAGCAGATGACTGCTACTGTAAAGAAAGCGAGGACAGGAACAATGAAAACGCTGCACCACCTTCATGAACACTGTGAACTTAAGGGGTAAGCAAAGGTATAGGCACATCAAATGCCCAAGACATAAAAGATTGAAGTGAATTAGCAGATGGTTTTTATTCCTAATAAATTACTGCAAAAACTGTAACCATCCAGTACCAAATAATTCATTTAGTGGAGGACTACATCAATATCAGCCTTGAGAGTCGAGAGATTCCACTGGTGTCATCCTGCAGAAGGGAGATGACAGAATGGCTTTGTTTATATTTATCACTAGAAAGAAAGATCCCTAATATTCCTTTCCTTATTTTAAGCTTCACAGGAAAGTCTACATAGAAAAAGTCATAATTCCAATGTTTATTTACACACCATCTTTCCTCTCAGAAACAAAAACGTTTCAGAGCTGTTAATGCACCCACCATATGACAGTCACGCAAGAAGTAAAAAATGTTAGTGTTCTGTTTTACAAGTGAAATGAAGGTTTAAAGGTGACAGAGCAGATAACCAGAGCAAAGCTGCAAATCTTCAATCACTAAATTTCTGCCTCATGTTAAAAGCCTTTACAATTATCAGCCCCAAGTGTAGATTTCTTTTTTTTATTATTATACTTTAAGTTTTAGGGTACATGTGCACAATGTGCAGATTTGTTACATATATATACATGTGCCATGTTGGTGTGCTGCACCCATTAACTCGTCATTTAACATTAGGTATATCTCCTAATGCTATCCCTCCCCCCTCCTCTCACCCAGTAAGAACACAAGGACACAGGAAGTGTAGATTTCTATAGTTACAGATTTGAAGAGTATTATAATCTCATTGGCTGTGACTACTTATAATATTCTGGACTGAACTAAATATACAACAAAGACAACAAACAGGTATCTTTTTAATAAGTGCAAAGTTGTTTTGTCATAAGCCTTAATCATAAGCCTAAAGCTTATGATCTCTAACTTTGGTGAAGTGGTACCCTACTGTTCTACTGTTTGATTTTTGAAAGATCTTACCATACCTGAAGTTGTTACTGGTTTACTGCACCTAATTTGCAATCAGTTGTAAGATACAGCATTCATTTTAAGAACCATAAGGAAAGAAAAATGCTCACAATTAAACTATGACATGTTTTCATATCATCAATTGTTAAGACTATTGTGGGGGAAATGTGCATCTTGAAATCAATAAAATATGGCATATGAAAACTGTTGCTCATCTAATTAAAATGAATCAAAAGGAAATTTTTTTGAAAAATTTAAGCCGCACACTAGGATACTCAAATATCCTAAGGACACAGCAGAGGTTAGGAGTCAGTCTATGATATAGTCAAACTTCAGGGTGCTTTTAACAACTTGAACAAGGTGCTGAAGTTTTCAATAGTTCCAAGCAAAGTGAAGGTTGCCTGAGACTTACATCCACACTTAAAGTCAACAGTCGCCTCTGAAATAGTTCAATCACAAGGCTTTGAAACTGCCTAATTATTCTCTTTCTTGAGACACCAACTGTTACAATTCTATGTCTCACTGTTAGAGAAGTGCTATGTTATTGAACTAAGCAGCCAGCCAGACTTGAGCATCTAACCTCCTCTCCTTCTCAGTAAAACCCTGCCATTTGTATTAATAGACTTGGAGCAGAAAAAGCATGAAGCAATGTTTTCCCCCTTGGAAAGGGTTGAAAACAAAATCTCAAGGAAAAATTAAAGTCAGAGAAAGACACATGTATAAGCGCAGAGGAATTTTCCCCTTCATGAGCAATCCTGGATAGTGCAGCGCTGAGAGTGAAGTCTCATAACCAACAACAACCAAGTCAACAGATAACAATGTGTGGCACAAGAAAGTGGTCCCATTGTCTTCCCAGCATGACGGCAGCACTCTCAGTTCTAAGGCTCAATCTGAATAACTGCTTTCAGGAGGACCAAGCGGAACGTCCCTTTCCTCCAGCTTTAACTATATTCAAACAATATAACTCTTGTTGGAACACAAGCCTTCATAAGATACTGGGAAAACTCCCTTCTGACCCTCCCACTTGGTGAGAGCATCTATAATCTCTTTTTGTGTTTTCATCTATTTCTAGTGACTTAGGACACATTCATTTGGCAACTAGATCCACCTCTGTACTAAACATAAAAATATGTTGAAATGTTTTTTCAAAATTCATGTTCTACAAACTATACGATAAGGCAAAACTTCCAAAATCAAACTTGAAAGCCACCCAAGCAGGATCATAAATAGATAAGGATTCATATTTGCTTAAATGTATTCTCATATTTCTACATAATTTACTTTTGAGAAGAGTCTCTTATAAATCCAGTGTCATAAGCCACTTGCTTAGAGCTATGAACAGCTGTCATTTTTACTAAGGAGGATGCTCTTGGGGGGAAAAAACCCCCAAAACCTAAAGAATTTAAAATAAAATAGTCTTTCATTCAAACATGCAATCAGGCAAAAACATTTTCCACCCCTTCAAACCTGCATCCCCAAGAGGCAAAAGGCTTACGTGTTCAGACTTCTCCTGTTCTTTTTTGTCCGTCTGCAAAAACTGATAGTTTTCTTTTGCCAGCTTCTGGACTAGTTCAATTCGTCCGATTTCATCTCTTTCCTGAAGCTTGCACATCACCCCTGCCTTAAGAGTTGGAGAAAAAGCGAAGATATACTTAAAACCACAGTCCCAGGACATGACACCACCGCAAAGTTCACCTTATAATAAGCTCATCTTTTCCACTGCCTGGATTAAATCATGGTCTTGGTAAAATATTTTGCCTTTCAAAAACTGAAGTTACATTATTATAATCTAAGAGCACCATGCCAAAAGACTTAAAGTTGAGTCTGCGTATCACTCTACTTTAAGAGGGTGAAGGACAGAGCAAACTAAATCATTTGCTACTAAGTGTGCGCCTGATAGGCTCCTGTTTGTTTGTTCCTGACAGCCTGTTTCCTGTTACATAAGCAGAGCCTAGCAAGAGGTTAAAAACTCATGGGAAAGTTAGCCAGGAACCACACTGGTGAAAGGGTGAACTGATACAGAGCCCTAAAAATAACAATATGCAACACCCCAATTCTTTAGCTCCACAACAAATTATTCCGTATATAAATAAACCCTTAACAAGAAGATCACAAGATAATTTTTTTCACAATTGGAAAGTTACTATGGGGCATTAGTAAAATACCACTAATAGTGCATAAAAGATGGTGAAATATTTTGCTAAAAATAAGACACTGGAAAAAGAAAACTCGAAATTTCATTCATTGGGGTTTGGAAGTGATCCATAAAGCATCATATTTTACATTAGGTCAAAGTGCCTAAATAATAATAGGAGGAGGAAGGTGAATCTAAGACTTTGAAATAGGAAAAAAAAAAAAAGTTCATTCTAACACATTAATTATGAAGTGTTTCTGCTCAAATTCTTTCCAAAATGGTTCATACTGACATACCAAGACATGATCTAATAAAGAAATCCAAAGTTATACTTGGCAGGAGCAGTCAAAACTATGGAATCCGTTTTCCTCAACATAACCTACAGGATTTGAATATATTCCATAACATGACCAAATACAGCAAAGGGGCCGGCAAAGAATCCAAACTTCATGATCTTAACGGTTTGTGCTAAAGATACCCATGTTGTTGAGTGGGCAGCAGAGAAATGGAACTATCCATGCAAAGCAATGACTAAATCTTTGTTCCCAGGGGCAGTGGTATCTCTTTATCTAGCAGTTTGTCCAACTAGGAAGGAAATAAAAAATTTCTGACGTGGCCCACATCACAGACTCCTAGAGGACAGCAAGTGGAATTCCTCCACCAAAGTCAGAGATTTTTACAACATCCCTCACAAGTGGCTTTTCAGTTCCTTTCTAAAGTTTCCTTCGACAGGGACCTAAGTTTATCTTAAGACAGTCTGTACTCTGTTGGATAGCCAGGATTGTTGGAAAGTCCCTTATGCTCATCACACTAGACAAAACTGAAACCATTTAACTTCAATCTGTGAGGACTAGTTTTGCCTTTTAAAGCAATGGAAACTAGGCCTATTCTTTATCCAATGTGACAATCTTTCAAATATTTAAATACAAACATTTATTATATTCTCATTTTAATATTCTCCAGATATATATCTGATATGGTTTTGCAGTGTCGCCACCCAAATCTCATCTCGAATTGTAGTTCCCATAATCCCCACATGTTGTGGGAGGAACCAGGTAGAGGTAATTTAATCATAGGGGCAGGATTTTCCGGTGCTGTTCTCGTAGTATTGAATAAGTCTCATGAGATCTGATGGTTTCATAAAGGGGAGCTCCCCTGCACAAGCTCTCTTGCCTGCCGCCATGTAAGACATGCCTTTGCTCTTCCTTAGCCTTTTGCCATGACTGTAAGGCCTCTCCAGCCATGCTGAACTGTGAGTCAATTAAACCTCTTTCCTTTATAAATTACCCAATCTCTTTATTAGCAGCATGAGAGCAGACTAATACAATATCCCTAGTTCCCTAAATTATTTTATTCATTCATTCACTCAACAGAGTAAAGGATTTATTTGAGCAAGAACCTACTATAAGTTCTGAGAATATGGTAGTGAACATAAAAAAAAACAAAGTTCTGGCCGGGTGCGGTGGCTCATGCCTGTGATCCCAGCACTTTGGGAGGCTGAGGAGGGTGGATCACCTGAGGTCAGGAGTTTGAGACCAGCCTGGCCAACATGGTGAAACCCCGTCTCTACTAAAAATACAAAAAATTAGCTGGGCGTGGTGGTGTGCACTGTAATCCCAGCTACTCAGAGGGCTGAGGCAGGAGAATTGCTTGAACCCGGAGGTGGAGGTTGCAGTGAGCTGAGATCACGCCAGTGCACTGGACGACAGAGCGAGAGTCCATCTCAAAACAAAAACAAAAACAAAGTTCCTTACATCCTGGAGCATACATTCATAATGTAACATACCAACAGGAAATATCGAGTGGCAATATATGACAGAAAAAACAATGAAGCAAGGTAAGGGGACAGATAAATAACTGAAGGCATTATTAAGATAAAAATGTCAAGGAAGGGTTTTCTAGTAAAATGACATCTGAATGGTGACCTAAAGGAAATGAGGAAGAGGTGATGTGGATATCCAGAAGGAAGTGTGTTTCGGGCAGAGGAACAGCAAGTACAAGGGCCCTAATGCTCAAGTGTGTTTGGCATGCTCAAGGATAGGCAGAGAGAGCAGCAGGGCTAGAAAAGAGCTGTAGGGAGTAGACTGGTGGCACTGGTTGAGAGGTAATGCAGGAGCCCAACACACAATTTCCTTATAGGCTGTATAAGGAGTTTGGATTCTTTTTCTGAATAAGACAGAAATCCTTTGGAAGGTTTTGAACAGAGAATTAGCAAAATATGATTGACATTTTAGCAGGATCATTGTATGTCCTGGGTTGGACTGGGGGAAGTAGTTGATGCTAGAAGACCAGTTAGGAGCCTGGTTTTCACATAAGACATGGCTTGGAACTTGTGCTAGTGGTGAAGGTGGTACATGTGGTTCTAACCACTGGATATATTTCAAAGGTAGAGCCAGCAGATTTTGCTGTTTGGGAGTCTCCAAAATATTTGGTCTGAGTAACTGAAAGGATGGAGTTGTCATGGGGGAGGCAGGGGTTGATCTGGGAAGGAAAATGGCTATTGACATCCAAGTGGAGTTGCTGAGTTGGAAGTCTGGAGGTTCAGGGGAAGTCCAGGCTGAAGACATGAATTCCAGAGTCATCAGAATACAGATGGTATTCCTCTGGTTTTACCAATGGAATGGTGTAAATCCAGGAATTGAGTCTAGTGTTTCGATACTGGGAAGATGAGGAGTAATCAATCAGAAAAGGAATCTGAGGAGGAGTGGCTGCAAGAAGAGAATCTGGAGAGTAGTGAAGCTGCTTCAAGGAGGAAGAAGTGAAAAACTCTACCAAATGTTGCTGAAATATCAAACAAGATGGGCTCAAAATAACTGACACTGAATTTGACAAAAGTAATTGGTAACTTTGAGTGGAGCAATTTCTGTTTGAACTGATAGGGACAAAAGCTTTATTAACATGAGTTCAACAGTAAATAGGACACAATTCTTCCAAAGAGGTTTGTGACAAGAAATGAGGCACTAGCTGAAGAGTGTCCTTGAAGAGAGTTTCGCTTGCTTATTTGCTTTAACATGAGGGCTATTCCAGGATGTTTACCTTTATTAGAATTCCAGTAGACAGCAAAATTTGATGATGCAGGAGGGAGAAGAGGGCATTTTCAAGAGTAATGCTCTTGAGTAGGAAAGAGAAGATAAAGATCTACTCTCAGGAAGAAATATGAATCTAAATATTTCATCCAGTGAAACAGGAGAGACAGTGAAATACAGGTGTAAATATGCAGGTACGTTGGCATATTTGGTGGTAGGGACATGCAGAAATTCCTTTCTGAAGGCTTCTATTTCCCAGAAAAATAAGAAGCGAGTTATGATCTGAAAATAAGAAATTGTGGGGAGATGCTGCTGGAGGCATAAGAAAAGAAGGCATGTTAATAGTCACTTAGGTTACAAGCACTGGCAAACTATTTTGTAAAGGGCCAGACAATAAATATTCTAGGCTTTGTAGGTCATGGGGTCTCTGTTGCAACTGCCCAATTCTGCAAGAGATAATACGTAAATGAATGAACGCAGCTACATTCCAATGACATTTTATTTATAAAAACAAACAGTAGGCTGTGGTTTGTCAACTCATGGCCTAAGAGAAGGGGAAACTGGGCAAGGGAAGTAGAATAAAGATTGCCAAGCACTACTAAAGGCCCACTTGATTTTTATTTTTAGATCCTTTTATGCTCCTAGCCATCCTCCTTAAGGCATATTTCTGTTTGTCAGGATTTTAATGCAGTCCATAATCTGAGACAATGGTAAATATATGGGCCTATCATTAAGATGCTCTTTTAATCTACACTAAGGAGGGTAAAAAAGTTTCAATGGTGTTACAAAATAACTATGAAGGCAGGGAAACTGGGGCAATTTCTACTTACAAATAAACATTACTTAAATGCTTTGACACTTAAATACATTTCTATTGTCTAGAAAATTCATGTACGTCAACCAGCGAGGATTTCTTCTCTCTCTTTCCATGTCATCTGCACAGTGTTTAATACACTGTCCTGGCGGTGGAGGGAGGATGCTAATGACCCTCCAAAATGCCAACCTGGAAACCTGTTCTGTGGTTTAATCAGTGGTGTGATGGATTTAGCCCCGATCTTGCTCTGCTCCCCAGTATGGCCCTCCCATACAAAAGACAGCATGTGGGGAATGGAGGCCCAGACAGTGGTGGGACACAGATGAGAGTACTGGATAGCTATAACTAACCCGTCACCATGGGGAGCCTGTTCCCTCCTTTCACCAGCACTGGCTCCAAAGCAACTCAGCTAAGCTCCCACAGACTCGATTTGGAGATAAGTCTGTCCTTCTATCTGTAGGTCCCAAGTACAGTGTTTTGGTTTTTTTTTTTTTTTTTTTTTAATCAGCTGATTACAGCATCATCAATAAAAGGCCGAAATTAAACAGAGGAAATTTAAGGTCTTCACTATTTTTTGGATTTCTGTGTGAACATGATTTTTCAAGGAACTCTAAGCATTTTTCACATATTATTAGAATCCTAAATATAAACTTTTCTCTCAGCCAAGTGCAGTGGCACACGCTTATAATCCCTGTGTTTTGGGAGGCCAAAGCAGGAGGACTGCTTGAGCCCAGGAGTCAGAGGCTGCAGTGAGCTATGGTCACACCAATGCACTCCAGCCTGGGCAAAAGAGTGAGACTCTGTTTCTCTCTAAAAATAATAATAAATAAATATGTAAATAAAATGAACTTCCCTTTCAGGAGGAAACATTTTCATTACAACCAGATACTTGGGCCCACGAAGCAAATATGTATTTTAAAGGCAAAATGCTCTTTTTAAAATGGGCTTCAGGCTAACTTATTTCTTTAATTCTACATCTTATAATTAAAGAGAAAATATTGCTGTTTTGATTTTCTGGTTTCCAAATAACTTCTAGATGCATTTTCACAAGGCAATCAATTCTATAGCATTCCTTATATTACAACTATCAAAAAAGATTTCCAAGGAGGTTATGAATGCTGCTTCATTCACTGGGAGACTTTAAACCCACATATCCCAGATGACTTATAAGGCAGTGCTAGGCGGAAGCATCATGCCAAACTAGATGTTCCTCAGGGTCCCTTTCAGAGCTCCATAATTTAGTGATTTAATGCAAGAAACCCATGAATTTATTAATATATTGTGGGAGCTTTGTTATGGCAGGAGAAGCAAGATAACTAACAGTCCTTGATCTAGACTTTCACATCCCTGGTCTATTTAATTTCTCTGTGTAAAATTAATTATAAACAATTTACCTAACACTGCTAAGCCAGAAAAAAAATAAAAGATTAATGTATAACTGTCAGAAGAGTTATTTAGGAGCTTTATTTCAAGGTCTGTTTTGAAAAAAAGTCTCCATAATGTATAATTAAAGTTATTTATAGGATTTTCAGCCTTTGAGGAGAGAAATGTTATGAATGTAAACGAAAAGCCTGTTTCCTTTATAAATGGAGTCATAAAAATGTTGGGTCCATCCCCTCAATGGCAGAATGAAGCGTGGACAAGAGTCCTGTGGGAAAGGCCACATGGATGACAAATGAGCATCTTACTGGGACAAAAGCACAGTTCTTTGTATTAAAACATTCTCTGCATCATCTTAACTTTAACAACCACTTTTTCTAAAACACCTAGGTAAAACATGCTGCAAAAATTGCTTATCAAGGTCAGGGAAACCAGAAAGAAAGAGTCCACCTTTCATGAAAGCACTTTTGCAATAACAGAATGCTATTCAGTTCAAATTCAGGATATTCAGATAAATTCTTATTGATTACTATGTAATATCTTAATTTCATTAAAAATTAAGCCTAGAAGTTCATATAATTTTTTTGCTATTTTAAACAGAAATATAAATGACAGAATAAAACACTGATGAGCTTAGATGATAAATTATTCTACTGTATGCACCTTATTTTGAAAACAGAAAATATTAAGAATTTTTTTCCAGGAAAATTCAGAAGACAGTTCATAGTCAAAAAATAATAATAATTTTAGGGCAACAAATATTCATTTTCTCAAATTTCTTCAGAGAAAAAAGTTAGACTATGAAAAAGCTCTCCCTGTTAGGGATAGAAGAATATGCCCCCTTGAGAATTGGGAAATGAACCACGAAGCATCCACAGTGAGAAATGTACCTAATGGAAAGTGTGATAGTCAAGGCAGGTGAGGAATCCCCAGGGAGTCACTGGTATGGGCCTCGAACACCATGCTGGGGCATCAGGGAGCTTTAGAAATCATTTCATAATTCCTAGCCCGTCACTGTCCAGGCAAGGCAATGGACATTCAGTTTCTCTGGTCCTACTCCTTTGTGGAATTCCTTGTGTTAAAACATCACCTTTGTATAGGATGGACAGACCCATACTATAGAAATACTGTGTAATGCTGCATCCTGCCAGAGCATGCTGAGAGCTAGGAATAAGGCAGAAACCACACTTACATGAAATTTATGCTGTTATTTCCCTCAAGTACTTTCTTAATCTTTTGTATTTAGAAAATTATCCCTTCTGATTAAAATCAAAATATAGCATTATAAATTTACATAATATATAGTATTATAAATTTATATAATTGAAAAAGTAAGGGGTTCATTCACTTCACATGCTTGATTCCTATAACGTTCAGACTAAAGTAGGGGGGCCACCAATATTTTCTCTTGTTTTGACCTAAGAGAAATTATAGCTCAGACTTGTATACATTCTTGACCACAGTGGTAAGCAGGGTAGCAAAGTTAAAAAAAAAAATTAAAAAGTTAAAAAAGAGAATAAGCAAACTCGAATAATATCAAACATAAAAGATTTAACAGGATAATCAATTTTCTTTGACAGTATTAAATAAGAGCTTTCTTTAGTATGCATATTTTTAAAAGTTATAGTCTGACTACTGATAAATTAGTTACCAAATATTTAGCAGTTAATTTGTATAATAAATAATTATTACCACTTAATAATAGAATGATTGATTCAAATGGAGGATAGGAGACAATGAAAATAGTCACTGAATCCAGTGGCCAATGGCTAATGGAATCAAAGCAAGAATTTCCAAAGTTCAACACATTATAAATTACTCAAGGCCAAGTGTAGTGGCTAACGCCTGTAATCTCAGTACCTGGGGAGGCTGAGGTGGGCAGACTGCTTGAGCCCAGGAGTTAGAGGTCAGCCTGGGCAACATAGCAAAACCACATCTCTACAAAAAATACAAAAAAATTAGCTGGATATGGTGGTGTGCACCTGTTGTCCCAGCTACTCAAGAGGCTGAGGTGGGAGGATCACTTGAGCCCAGGAGGTTGAGGCTGCAGCGAGCCATGATCGTGCCACTGCACTCCAGCCTGGGTGACAGAGTAAGACCCTGTTGCAATCAATCAATCAGTCAATTAATAACTAATTAAAGATCTCATTAGAATTCTTAAAAGCTAGAACCAGGCAAATTTTCAGTACATTTTGACAAAGATTCTTAAATCCTTTTATCCTATAATACAGTGAAGGGACTAGACTATTTTGTGTCTGCAAAGATACCATCTGGCAGAGAGTAATGCTGCAACTTGGCCCAGTTAGATACTTTAAATATTCCAACCAAAAAGCAATGAGATAGATGGTCAGAGTGACAATAACTGACAGAGGCTGACTTTGTTGGGTGCTTACTGTGTGTCAGGCGCTGTTCTAATTGCTTCACATGTAGTCCTTTAATCTTCAGAACAATCTAACAATTATTTCCATTTTACAGAGGTTAGAAAGGCAGTTTGCCTGCTGTTTAAAGCAAGGACATCAGAACCAGACTGCCCTGGTTTCAGACCTGGCCCCGTCCCTTACCGGCACATCTATAAAGTGGTAGTAATTAAACTATCTATCCTGGAGGGTTTGCTGTGATGTTTAAATACATTAATAAAAACAAAGAACCTTACAGTGTCTAATACATATGAAGTGCTGCCTAAGTGTTATATACAATAATACTGCTCCCAGTATTATTACAGAAAAGGAGGGTAGGAGCACAAGAGAGTTAACTTGCCCAAAGGTTTTTTGTTTTGCTTTGTTTTCTTTTTTGAGATGGAGTCTCACCCTGTCACCCAGGCTGGAGTGCAATGGCAGGATTTTGGCTCACTGAAACCTCCGCCTCCTGGGTTCAGATGATTCTCCTGCTTCGGTCTCCCAAGTAGCTGGGATTACAGGCACCTGCTACCATGCCCAGCTAATTTTTTTTTTTTTTTTTTTTTTAGTAGAGACAGGGTTTTTCACCATGTTGTCCAGGCTGGTCTCAAACTCCTGACTTCACGATCCACCTGCTTTGGCCTCCCAAAGTGCTGGGATTACAGGTGTGAGCCACCGCGACTGTTACTCGCCCAAGGTTACTGTGCCAGTCAGGAAAAGAATCCAGGCAGTGTGGCCCCAGAGGCAGTGCCCCTAGTCTTTACATTATGCTGCCCAACATTTACTGAAACTCTCCTATGTGCCAGGATTGCCAGGAGTGTTTTATGTTGCTTCATTTCAACCTCAGGACAAGCTTATAATATCTCCATTTTGCAGAGATGAAAACCATGCATGCTAGGTACTGTCTAGCATAGTGGGGACACCATGGGGACAAAGACTTAGGCGACCTACAGGATCTTCCAGGTTTACAGCCACTAAGGAACATCCCTTAAGGAAGAAGGGCTGGGATGTAAACCCAACTCTAAATGCTCTCTTCACTCCACCCACATGTGACAGCATTAAAACAGGGAGTTTCTTAAGCAGAAAAGGTATTTTTAGTGAGAGTAAGACAAAAGCAGCCAACATATGAGAGATCTCTGGTAGATGGGAAGCCTGTGTACAACAAGGCCAAGTCTGTCTGGGCTTAGTAACCATCTTAACCTTTTATAGACCCAAAGTTTTCAGCAGCCTAGAGGCACATTCCCCACGGTAACATATTTCATCATGCACGCGGAAGAAGGAATCAGAATCCACTTAACTTGCTTAAAATATGCTCTGGAATGAAGACTGAAGTAATCTGAAATACTGTGAAGCCTGGCAAATAGGTGCTCAAGCCATTAAATGTATATACATCAATCAAATAAATTGTACATATAAATTACACACATACGTACATACCAATGAGCATACATTTTTATTTCTAATTCTGCCTATATATCTGATGGCAAAATTCTAAGTTTTCTTTAAGCTCACCTCGCATGACTTGAACTAGTTATTCCATCCAGAGAATTTATATAGATGGGCCTGCAGAATTAAACCAATAAAACTGGTGTTTCCACTATGGTAGCAGATCAAGCTTTCTTAGACACACCAGAGGAGGTGACAACTGCCTTCCTTCCTAACCAGCTTAGGCCTATAACACTCATAATGATGCCATGCTGCCCAGTGAACTTAATTCAACTTTCAAACCTAAGTAGAATCTGTTCCTAATCTAATTATCAATCTACTGGTTTCATGATTTCATCCGTCTGTATGTCCTATAGATACACAGTTATATAATCATTGCTGAATAAAAATCACAAAATCCTGAACAGTAAGGTCTGTGTATCCTTTTGAGAAATAAAATTGCATTCAAACAGACATTTACCCATAGAATAAGTTCAGAACAAATAAAGAATAACAGTATTTTAAATTTAGAAACCCTTGTCCCACTAGTAATTTAAGGATTTAAGAAACTTGGAGAAAGTGGTAAATACACTGAGCTGGGGAATCCCTGCACAGGTTTGCTTGGAAACCTGCAGTATAATTTTAATATGATCTTGAGGACTGTTCCATGTTTAATATTACCACAGCAAAACAGTGTGACTTTATTAAAACATTACTGTCCATGCAATCTTTATTGAAAAAGTTAATGTGATTCTTCTGACCAGAATCAACAGATTTGTAACCTTAAAGGTGAAGTGAGATGAGTCAACTAGGCTAAGCCAGAATTTTAAAATGCTCCACTGTTATATAAAGTTAACAGCTGGCAGCACTAGGGTGTCCAAAGTTTTTATGGTGCAATAGTATTTGGAGGTATGCTACCTAAAGCATATTCATGCTGTGATTTAGCTACCAGGAGGTAGCAGAGAACCTCTAGCAGGTTGGTGCTGTCAGCTGGCCCATTCTCCACTGCCTTCTTCAGGGGAATGTCTGCCCTTCACTCATTTCCCTTGCTTCCTCTGGGAAGTAAAGTGTGTCTATCTGACCCTCTCCCATGAATCAAATTATAAATATAATTACCAATTTAGGACCCTTTGTGTGAAATACCTTTATATCAAAACTGAGCACTTTATTCCCAATAACATGGCTATTTACAAAACATAAAAGGTAAAACCTATATCATTTTTTAACACCTGCACTGTCTCACCACCCTCAACACAGAAGGGTATGATGAGGGGCTGTCACAGAATTGATCATACCTGAGAATCTGGAACACTTTCGGCTTCTGTTACAGCTACATGTTTGTCATTGTTTTCTTCATCTTGTTCAATTGCTTAAAAAAAAAAGAACACCATTAAACAAATGTATCATCATATAAAAAATGCCTCAGATAATTTTCTTTCAGATCGCAATTTAGCGGGAAAAATGTTAGATAGATTCACAAAATGTAAACATTAGCATTATTTTTTGTTAATCAAATGTGAAGTTAGCTAATAGCACTGGGTACTTCTCCTGCATATTATCTCATGTATTAAATCAATGGCAGTGAGAAAATTCAATCTTAATTCTGTTCTTCACCTAAACCCATCCAGACATCACCATATCAGCATTGTGCTTTACCAAAAGGGCAGCTGGGGGTATAAGATGAAGACTTCTATTCATTTCATGTGAGAACAGCCATATATATATTTTTAATATGGCTTTCTGGCTGGCAGTTTAAATGTCATATAATAAAGGAAGCACAGTATTTACATCTGGGTTGCTCAGTGCATTGTTACCACAAAATTCCATATTGTGGAGTCTTGAATCCGTCTATCCCTTCCCAGCATCTCCCTATCCAAGCCCTTATCACCCTTTCTTCAAGGGTACAATGACCTCTTACACAAAGCCCTGACTCCAGCCTCTCACTAATCCAATCCGGCTTGGGAACAACGCTAAAATAATCAGTCTCAAAAAATATAAAAACAACAAGTGCCAGACTTTGGCTTATGTATTGCTTATCTCATGGCATCTGAACTTCTGCTCATCACTGAAGGGCTTCTCTGAACTCTCTAGCTTCCTCCAAATGTCCAATTTCACACTGACATTCAACACCAAAATGTATTTTACATAACTGGGATCCACACATAATGACTGGATTACTTTTCTCTTTAGATAACTTATTCTTCTGTTTTAACAAATATTTACAGAGCAGCTATTATGTCCATAGCAGGAGATGTGACATTCAACAAGCCTGGAGAGAGTAGAGACCACAATAAATTCAGATCTAAGCCTAAGAACATGGGGAACCACGAAAGAATTTTAAATTGGGAAGTGCATGATTTGATGCATATTTTCAAAAGTTCTTTTTTGCTTCTTTGGGAGAACAGACGTGAGAGAAACAAGAGCGGAAGCAGGGAGACCAGTTAGGTGACTGTTGCTGTAATGTTGCCTGCAGATGACAATGACTGAGATCAGGGAAGTGGCAATGAGCAGGAGAAACACGGAACACTGGAGCTATATTTTTTTAGACAAAATGGACACAACTTGCCAATGAATTGAACATGGAGAGAGAAAAAAGAGATGAAGGAGAAGCAATCAAGGATGACTCCTAAATAGTTATTCCTTGTATCCATCATGCCATTTATCCTTTTTGCCCTCTTCATCAAAAGTAGGCCAAAGCATACCAACCTAGCTGACAGCGAGGTCACCCACTGTACTTATTGATTCAGTTTACATTATTCTGTGTACTTTTTTTTTTTTTTTTGAGATGAAGTCTTCACTCTTTTTGCCCAGGCTGGAGTGCAGTGGCACAATCTTGGCTCACTGCAACCTCCACCTCCCGGGTTCAAGCGATTCTCCTGCCTCACTTAGCCTCCCGAGTAGCTGGGATTACAGGCGTGCACTACCATGCCCAGCTAATTTTTGTATTTTTAATAGAGACAGGGTTTCACCATGTTGGCCAGGCTGGTCTCAAACTCTTGACCTCAAGTGATTTGCCTGCCTTGGCCTCCCAAAGTGCTGGGATTACAAGGTGTGAGCCACCATGCTCGGCCTGTGTACTTTTAAATATTGTGCTCTCTGCTCTGTATTTTTTAAAATATCATTTCATGTACTTTTTGCTTTTGTATGCCATTCATGCCTGCTGTGTGGTGCCCACCATGGAGCCTACCTATAATGCTGTGCATACAGTAGGGCTCTGCAAATGCTAACTGGCATGAACAATGTATCCCCAAGTGATCAAAACTGCACTGCTTGACTATGCCTACTTATATAATAAGCTACTTCTTTTGTAACTTTATGAAAGAAGAAAAGAGAGAAATTCTTCTGTTCACGCTTTGGATAACTAGGATAACTCTGACCAGCTGAGCATCTAAAGGCAAGGTAGGAAGAGGTGAAGAGGGTAGAAGCTTTTCTTCTATTTCTCAGAGAAAAGTTCCATTCATGCCTGTTCAAAGGGGGTTCCCTGTTGCTAATGTTGCCCAGCTAGGTGGAAACTTAAGAACAAAGAAAAACATTCGTGTTTTCTCTGAAAAACTAGAGGCAAGACTATAAAGGGAAAAATAAAACATAGAATAACATCCTAAATTCCACTTAAAAATGCAATGGGCTATAGAAGTAAGGAACTCCACTTAACCAATTGAAATAACAGAAGAAGCCTTTCCTCATCCTGGAATGCAGAGTAATTTTCTTGGAGGGCAAGCTGATCATATACTAATGTGAAATAACTTCACATAAAAAGCAACCATACTTTGGCACTTCATTTGTGCTGTATTTGAATTTTTGCTCTTTAAAGTGCTAATTTCAATGAAAATGAAGAAAATTAAATTTCAGAATATTTTAGCCTACTGAATTCATGTTTTTGGTTTTAAAACAACAATGCTGTAGGGTGTAGGCATTTCTTTTTCTTACCTTATTATACTAGAACATAGAACATGCAGGACACTAAATAATAATTTCAGATTGACAGTTAACACATTTTTTTTGAGGCAGGGTCTCCCTCTGTCACCCAGGCTGGAGTACAGTTGCACGATCATGCCTCACTGCATCCTGAACTTCTTGGGCTCAAGCGATCCTCCCGTCTTGGCCTCCCAAAATGCTGAAATTACAGGTATGAGCCACCTCACCTGGCCTCACACTACTTTTTAAGCTTTAGGAATAATTCTTAATACATAGAAATAGAACTAAAGGAGGAATAGATGAACATAAAAGCAAACCTAGGATAAAGTGTCAGTCCTGTATTTATTTCTAGCTTATCCCCAACAACAATGCTATGTTTATTGTCACATCTTTAAACACCTCAAAATCGGTTGCCTAGCATTATGCCAAAACTAACAGGGTGAGAATTAGAAACACAAGCAAGTTAAGGGACTTGGCAAAGCTAACTCTGTAAGCTAAATCTGCACAATGGACAAACTCTCAAAGTTCTGCTGGACTCAACCTCAACCCCCTAATGACAAAGAGAAGACAGCGTAAATAACATTATTTTCTGGGAAATAGGAAAAATTATAATTCCAAGAATGCATCTTGGGAGCAAAAGTGTATTTATCCTAGAGAAGGATTTATGATTATCCTATGAAGTTGCATGCATAAAATATATATGGTCCCCTAAAAGGGAGAACTCTGTTGACCCTTTAGTTCATAGATTAATGTCAAAAAATAAATAAAAACACAATTTCTCTCTTTATGCCTTCCAGTGGTGTGGCTCATGTGGTGGGAAAAGGAGGAAGGAGTTATTTAGATTTTTGAGTTCAATTTTTCTTTTATCTGATCAGAATAAGAGTTGGTTGGGGAAAATTTCCTATGCAAATATTGATTCTGGGACAGTTCCCTCCAGCGAAACACGTACACAGGAATGACAGCTTCTGGGACCGAGGGAGGCTAGGAGCTTCACTCTCTGCCAACACAAACCATCTCCTTATCTCTCAACACACAGAGTCTAAAAGCAAGTAATGGCCTTTGAAAATAACTTACCATAACAAAAGATACAAGTGCAAGATCTAAAGCATATACTTTGAGTGGTGAGCATTAGTGCCCACAGGAGAACTAAGCATGCATGTGGATTAATTAACACTGATTCGTTAAGGGTACCTAGTTTAAACGTATCTATTTGTAAATTAGCCAAGAGGGATTCAAGGTGAATGACTGTTGAAAGCCTCCTAGGATTGTGGGGCTTAACTTGATAGTGCTTTCTTGTTGCCTTGGGGACAAAACAGGTTTTCTCTCCCCAGGACTTACTAGGATGGGTGCTAAAATGCAAACAAACAAACAAACAACAACAACAAAAAAACAACTCTGTCAGTAACTCTACTATAATAATAATACTTAAACACAAAGGGGACTCATGTCCTTTCTAAATGATGTTATTTAATTTCATCTGATCAACTTTGTAAAGGTAAGAGCCCCACTAACAAGAAAACATTAAACACACAATGACTGTCATGTGCTGACTCTCATCAGGACCATTATTTAAAAATCAACCAACCCATTTCTTTAAAAAAATCTTACAAACCAACCCCAAAGATGACTACAGATAGAAACTGAGCATTTCAAGCCTCAATGTGAGACATCAGCAAACAGTTAAGAAAAATAACTTATTGGGTACTCTGCCAAGAACTAAAGTTTTGTTAATAATATAATCTTTCACCTGTGTAGCATTTTTACAGAGAGAAAACTCTTTCATTAAGGGTCTCATCTGGTGTTCAACCTGAAATGCTGGGCAGATAAAATCACCCCCATTTTACAGATGAGGAAACTGAGACTAGTGAGGTGAAGTAATCTGCCTTAGGCCTCAAATGTAAAATGTACGTGTCGGTGACAGTTCATCACTGCTACAGTCAAGGATGGAACAGAACAGGGCTGGTCAAACTGCACATCAGCAAATCCATTCACATGGATCCCGACCAGGGTTTCTTTTCCCTCTTAATGAAATAGAACAGAATATCATAGGAAGAACAGAAAAATAAAGATCAAAATGTATTGCAACTAGCAAAGTATTTTTCACAAGTATGGATGAGAGGTGTACTAGGTCGGAATCTTTTACATGTTCTGTGGGTTGTGGACATAAAAATGTTAGGAAAACACCATAGTGTTTCCAGGCCACAGGAGGCAGAGCCCAGTTCTTCACTATCTAAATAATCAGCTATTTTTTGTACCATCCTGGAGTGGGGTCACAATATTTACTTTTGGAGGCCCTTCAACAATACTCCAACCACATTCAGCCCTGGGAGATGGCACAGAAACAAGCCTGCAGTGAGAAATGCTTAGACACTATACTCATTTTTGCTATCAATATATAATCATAAATGCTTCCAAATACTCAAATCTTTCCCATTCTTTAAAAAGGAAGAAAAAAGGTAATTGTAACATTTCTGCCTCATCACTGTATTTTTTTAGTGTTAAAATTAGAAAAGTAGGGGTCAGTGTTCACCATCAAGCCACTCCATATGGTATTATAACCTGGCCCATCCAGTGCCATTGAACTTCTCTTTGAAGGTGGACCAATGACCACTACATCTCTGCTCCAGCGTGTTTTCTCAACCCCAATCTGTTCAGCTGAACTTGAGACTGTTGACTTAAAACTCTCTTTTCTGTGTCCCTATCATCCTCAAATCTTCTAAAAATGCAAGCTTTCCCCAGGCTCTCTTTTCTCTCTTTGCCTCTTTCCTTGGTGATCTTATCTGTTATTAGGGTTTCCACTTTCACTGCAGTGCAGTTTATTCTCAAATCTGTCTCCATTTCTGCCCACTTCTCTGAGTCTCAGGCCCACATTTCCAGTCACAAGTTGAATATTTTCATTTCACAGATGATAACATGTCTGCTACATACAAGCTGCTGTGATAGGTGTAGTGGCACAATCTGCACCTCAAGAAAGAGTAATTGATTTAATACGGCGTGAGGACACAAAGGTCTGAAATCACAAGCATCTTCCTGCTCCTGGGGTATTTCAGTTTAGATCACCACCAAGTACTGAAGCTGCAAATCTCAGGCACCTTCATGGTCCTCCTTCCCCTGAGCCTTCACCTCAATCTCACCCTATATCCTGTCACTTCTACCTCTGGAATGATTCCACCTGTCATCCTCTCTGCCATGGTCACATCTCATGTAGGCTGCTACGGCATGGCCTCTCCCTCCATCCATTCTCCACACAATTGCCGGAGTTCCATCCCCAGAATGGAAGTCTGATCAAGCCATCCCCCTATCCTGCCTATGCCTGCTTAGAGCACATGAGAGTCACACGGAGATAAATACCAATTCAGGCTCCATAGCCCCATCCCCAGTGTCTCTGATGCCATGGGACTTAGCTCAGGGATGTGCAGGTTTGAAAGCTCTGATACCTGTGATACCCACTCTATTGAACACTGGCCAATGTTCAGGTAGAAGCCCTCAACCTGGCCTCAAAGGCCAGGCCATTAGGTCTTGGACCCTCTCCCCAGGTGCCGCATCTCTTCCTTTGTACATTTCTTTGTCTCTAACCTGGAATGCCCGTGTCCCTGCCTTCACCAGGTGAAATTACTCTTGTCCACTGGGCTCCCCAGCCCAAACACCAGCTCCTTAATGAAGAGTCTTCTGAGTCCTCATTCTCTGCATCTATGGCCCCTGACAAAATGAAGAGTGCTTCCTCCTAGCCCAACAAAGCTCTTTTTCTGTACACTTGATATTTTTTAGTCAGCAACACAAATATCTGTCTTTGCTAACCTACATTATGAGTTCTTCGAGAGGACAGAGTGTATATTTTCATATTCGCAGTGAAACTGACCCAATAGTCCCATAGATAGTTTTTTTTTTTGTTGTTGTTGTTTTATTGGATAAACATAGAAATTGACCCTTCTGGTCTTAAAGCTTGAGACTTATATTTGTTTTATCTGAGTTCTTTCCTCAGGAAACAACCTTTAGGCTTCTCAAAAAAAAAAAAAAATCAAAAGAATTGAAACTCACCAGATCACTGCATCCAGACATGACAGGCCAGACCCTTCATTCATCCTGATTGCTTCCTTTCCCCTCCCTAGTTTCTGCTTTCTTATACCTGTTACATTTCTTCCCTGGTTCATTAGCCCCTAGTTTTAGTTGGTCAGGGAAATGGATTTGAGACTGAGCTCCCAACTCCTCGGCTGCAGCACCTAATTAAAGCCTTCTTCCTTGGCAATAATCCTCGTCTCAGAGATTGGCTTTCTGTGTGGTGAGCAGCAGGACCTAGATTAAACCCCTCATGTTTCAGTAATACCAGCACCTGGAATAATTTCTAGAACACAGAGGTACTAAGTAATGGTCTACTGAACTGAATAAAGGTAGTCAATTCAGACAGTAATAATTATAAGACAGATATAAATAGAGCAAAATGTCAATGCAGTTTGTGGGGAGGGGGTTAACATCATGAAAGGCATCCAGGTAAATGTGGATTCTGATAGGTAAATGAGAAAAGGGGAGAAATGCAGTCGAGAGCTGGCATAAACAAACATAAACTGAAGAAACCCCTGGGATCTGACATGGGAGCAGGAAGTAGATCATAATTGGAAAATGTTAGAAAACCTCTGGTAGAGGTCCTGGCAAGACTGCACTGAGCCATGTGGCCATTGAGGGCAGGTTAATAATTTGATACCTCTTTGTGCCAACATTTGTTAAATATCTGTTCAGCATTTACTTATTAGGGCTAGTGAAAAATCAAATTTCTATTAATAAAAGGCGAATACCATTTCTTGGAATTTAGCAATTCACTTTTCTTGAATTATCTCAATTAGGAATTTTTCTGATACTTTAAAAATTATTTTGTAAATTGTAAATTGACAAATTGTAGTTGTGTTTATTTTCTGACACTCATAATTTTTCCAACACACTAAGGAGAGAGGTAAAGCACGTACATGGATAAAATTACATTGCCCAGACCCAGCAACACCCCATGCGTGATCTGGTTTCAGAATTGTTACTACTCACCAACCAAAGCCAACTAGCCTATAGGTTGGTGGTGTTGCCTTGTTAGGCCTTGAGCAATGACATTATGCTCACTGAAAAAGAATAGCTCAGTCATTACACAAGCTCAACAAGGAGTATTTATAACTTTTCAGTAAGTAAGACCAACTTCCTTGGCCAAAGCAGAATCCATTTACATTTGACAGTTATATGATTCTTCATTTAAAAAATGAGTTAAATGGGAGCATATATCCATTATACCAGTGATGTTGTAAGGCAGGTGTGTGGTTGGTCCTCTCCTTAATCAGATTCCAAGATTATGCTCACTTTACAGATGGAAAAACTGAGGCTGAGAGATGTCAGATAGTTTGCCCAGAATTATACAGGAAGTGAGTAAAGGAGACAGTTAAGTACACTCAGGTCTAACACTATCTGTACCAATATGTTTTAAAGATTAAATAGCCTAAAATAAATTGAACAGAAATGAGGCTGAAAACAAACAAAAAAAAGCAGGAGCTTTACTTCAAACAGTGTAAGCATGAACTGACTTAGATTTCCTACTAAGAACTAAGGAACCTGATGTTTAAAGAAGTGATGTTTGATGAGTCAGTGAGGGATGGGGTTGGGATTGCAATGGAAGCTGGCTGCCTTTCAGTTCCCAGGGCCCTGCTATGGAGATGTGCCCAGGTGGGCCTGTGCTGGGAGAGTGGAGGCAGGAATGGTCACTGGCAGCAATGTCATTAAGGCCATAATGACTTACACAATTTTAAGTGTTCCTACCCATTGCCTTCCCCCCAAATCCTCCCTATGCCTTCCAGCCTATGGTTCTATAGAAAAAGATAATAAATGTTTGCTACATGAAGGAAATGTATTATTTTTATTAACATTTGAATATAGGCTTGCTGTATGTTCGGGAAAGCCATAGCACTCAGACAGCACAATAAATCTACTGTGGGGAGACGGAAAGCAGAGGTGGCTGAAAAGCTCCCATCTCCCCCATCAGATACTCCATGCTCAGCACACTTGACAAGGGGCAACTCAAGCCACTGAGAGAGTTCTGGGTGGCCTCGCTCCACCCTCCCTGCTGCCTTACTGATTACATGATTTATCCCTGCCCTACAGCAGAGAGGACTCCATTTCAACTCTTACATCTTTTTTTTTTTAATAGCTAAGACTCTCCAAGCTTCTCTTCTACTTCTTAATAGGTTTTTACAGTGTTTTCTTTTGATTAAGATTTAATATACGTCCATTCAATGGAAAAGTTATTCAACAGAAAACAATGATAATGTCATTAGAGCAAAAGGTATTTCACATCGGTTCCTTTAATTAGAGCATAAATACTTATCCCACTGGCTTGGGGTAATACAGAGGTAATCAGTAATTGATACCAGTAGCCTGTTTCATTGCCATTCTTATAAGGAAATGTACTGGAAAAAAGGTTTTTTTTGGCCAGGTGTGGTGGCTCATGCCTGTAATCCCAGCACTTTGGGAGGCCGAGGCGGGCGGATCACCTGAGGTCAAGAGTTCGAGACCAGCCTGCCCAACATGGCAAAACCCCATCTCTACTAAAAATACAAAAAATTAGCCAGGAGTGGTGGCGAGTGCCTATAATCCCAGCTACTCAGGAGGCTGAGGCAGGAGAATCTCTTGAACCTGGGAAGCAGAGGTTGCAGTGAGCCAAAATCACACCACTGCACTCCAGCCTGGGCATCAGAGCAAGACTCCATCTCAAAAAAAAAAAAAAAAGTTTTCTTTTAATGCAAAGGTGGCTTGTGTATTATCCAACTAAAATAAAACCTTGATAAACAAAAATCAAGTTAACCTTAGCAACAGGTTTGGGTTTTTTTTTTTCAATATTTTTCTCGAGAGGCAGAAAGGCTTTACTTTTATCGGTTGTTTGTTTTTTGAGACAGAATCTTGCTCTATCACGCAGGCTGGCGTGCAGTGGCGCCATCTTGGCTCACTGTAACCTCCACCTCCCGGGTTCAAGCCATTCTCCTGCCTCAGCCTCCCAAGTAGCTGGGATTACAGGTGCCCACCACCATGCTCGGCTAATTTTTTGTATTTTTAGTAGAGACAGGGTTTCACCACGTTGGCCAGGCTGGTCTCGGACTCCTGACCTCAAGTGATCCGCCTGCCTCAGCCTCTCAAAGTGCTGGGATTACAGGAGTGAGCCACCATGACTAGCCGGCTTTACTTTTTTTTTGTGCCTTTCAATGTTGTGTTCTGGTGACAATACAGATTCAGGTCAATCTGCTATCATCACACAGTAAAATACTGAGCAGCAACGATTCCTAGATATCGCAAAATGTTCATTCATTAAAAAGATCCTAGTGTACTCCAATACTCTACACAATTTCTCTCAGAAATTAAATTGTAAAAGATTTATTTCAGCCAGCAAAAGAAAAACGACTCTGAGCCTACCTATGTGTCAGTACAAAGCTCTGTGTGCTTTAGGCCATCTCATTTAGCCCCTCCAACAAGCCCCAGAAGCATGTGCCATTAGCTCCATCGTCCAGAATAAGAAAATGAGCCTCTAGAAGTCACTAAGTCATGCCAAGTGGCTAAGCCAGGACTGAACCCGAGTCTTTTGATTTGCTTTTCACAGCTACTTGATGCTGCCACGGGGATTGTAAACCAGAAAACTCAACAGGTCAGGTCTAAAGGACATTCTTGTTAACTAAAGTTTATTGCAGACATCTACATTTTAAAACATTTATTGCAACTTTTTGCCACTTATATTATGCTCATTAAGTTTTTTTGTTTCTGAATTGTCAGTAATTTTACTGCCAAATCTTCCCAGTAGACATTACAGTGGAATTTTAAAACATACAGTGGAGCCACCAAGAATTCCCCAGGTGTCCTTGTGTTTGCAAATACAAGCAGTGACACCAAATGAGCCACTAAATAAATAGAGGGGGCAGGGGCAGTCCAAGAGAAGTCCAGGAAATAAGACTGGAAAATTTGCCTTAACCCCCATCAAAACCTATCCTGCTAGAATTTAAAGGAACTTCCTTTTATTATACATTAGGGAAAAATAAAGCATTATTCCTACAATACTTCTTGTACAATTGTTTGTGAAATTACATCAACTCACCAAGTTTCAATTTCATTACTTGTAGACGGGCGATGATAAAAACCTATGGGATGGATGTGTGGAAGGAGGGATGGATTTAAACTACTTAATCAATGGTAGTGACTTTATATTATTATACAAAACATGGTGATATGCTTTTTTGCATTGTTATCTGTGGATGGGATGGTTTTCCTCGTCAGACCCACCTGCCACTGGGGTAGAGTGGAAGATAAGGAATGTAAAAACAAAGTCATTAATATTTATATTCCAACACCCAAAGCAGAACTTTGTGGCAAGACAACAGACTTGAAATGGCAGAATCTGTAGAGATTCTGTTACCTTTCTTTGCATATCATGAACCAGCTCTTTAAGTCCCAGATCTTGACCTTCTCTCCTGCGATGCTAAGTTGCAGGCTCCTCCCCTAAAGGAGGAAGTCAGGAAGTGACCCGTTGGAAAAGTTCAAGGCTGTCCCCATATTGCATCAAGTAGACTGTGGGAAGAAGGGTGACAAGGCAACAGAAAGGGCAGGTAAAAAGCTATAGGCCTGATCTCCCTTGGCTGGGCTAGGTCTGAGAGGGTGAGGCCAGAGAGATGGCCGAGGGTAAACTGTGGGCAGGGGTGCTGGTTTGCACACAGATCAGTCTTGGCACACAGAGAAGACTGCCCCAAAGTCTGCCCCCAGCACCTCTGGAAGTTAGCAGAGTCACAGCAAGTCAGCAGCTATTTTTCCTGAGTAGCTCTTCTTTCCCAGGATGGGAAGGTTCCTAGCACTTAGCAGTTTCCACATGCCCTGGGGATAGGGACTTGCTAGGAGCCTCCCCTTACAAAAGGCAAAGGTCTGGATGGAGCATGTGGCAGGGAAGCCATAGGGTTTAAGTTCTGGCAATATGGGGTGGGGCAGCCAGAAAGGCCTAGAGACCCTGACCCAGCTGAGAAGGGCCCCTGGTCACCACTTCGCATTCACTAGGGCAGAGTGACTGGCATGGTCCATGTGGCTCCAACAATCCCTGTATGCCAGGGAATGAGTGATCCAAAAGTGGGGACTGAAACCAGCCCCAGGAAGCAGCTACATCTTAAACAGACTTTTCATTATGAAAAGAGTTCAAATTGCTGGGTGCGGTGGCTCACGCCTGTAATCCTAGCACTTTGGGAGGCCGAGGCAGGCGGATCTTCTGAGGTCAGGAGTTCGAGACCAGCCTGACCAACATGGAGAAACCCCATCTCTACTAAAACTACAAAACTGGCCGGGCATGGTTGCTATTTGGGAGGCTGAGGCAGGAGAATCACTTGAATCCAGGAGGCAGAGGTTGCGGTGAGCCAAGATCACGCCATTGCACTCCAGCCTAGGCAACAAGAGTGAAACTCCGTCTCATAAAAAAAAAAAAAAGAAAGAAAGAAAGAAAAAAGAGTTCAAATCAGAAACAACTACAATATTGCTCAGTGACAGTGGGTAGCAATTTGTAAGGACCACAGAGCCACTGTCAAAAATAAAGAACATAGCATTTCCCCTCTACATTTCAGTGCAGTTAATAATTCTGAAAGCCTCTATACTACCATTTTTGAATATCAATGTAAGTACTTACGGCTCACAAAAGAAAGCAATCTCATAAGATTGTCAAATAACGAAACTAAGCCAAAATATATTTGGGGATAAAAAAGTTTTTTTGTTTGTTTGCTTTTGTTTTGTTCTTGAGACGGAGTCTTACTCAGCCGCCCAGGCTGGAGTACAGTGGTGCGATCTCAGCTCACTGCAACCACTGTCTCCCGGATTCAAGTGATTCTCCCAAATCAACCTCCCGAGTAGCTGGGATTACAGGCACCCACCATCATGCCCAGCTAATTTTTGTATTTTAATAGAGACGGGGTTTCACCATGTTGGCCAGGCTGGTCTTGAACGCCTGACCTCAGGTGATCCACCCGTCTCGGCCTCCCAAAGTGCTAGGATTACAGGCATGAGCCACTGTGCTCAGCCAAAAAAAAATTTTGATAGAGCATTAGTTATCAGCCCAATTTATTTCTTAAGTTTTAATTTTTAATTGACAAATAAGAGTTGTATATATTTATGGGATACAATAGGATGCTTTGATATATGCATACATTGTGGAATGATTTTAGAATGACTATGTATACATTGTCAAGTGATCATACCAAACTAACATATCCATCACCTTCCATACTTATCATTTTTTTACAGTGAAAACATTGAGAATCTATTCTTTTAGTAATTTTGAAATAGATACTACATTATTATTAACTATAGTCACCGTGCTGTGCAATCGATATGGAAAAGTTAGTCCTCCTATCTAACTGAAATTTTGTACCCTTTGGTCAACATCTCCCCAGTCCTCTCCCACTGCTACCCGCCAAGCCTGTGGTTACTACCTTTCTACTCTCTACTTCCGTAAGTTCTACTTTCTAAGTTCCACTTTCTAAGATTCCCACATGTAAGTGAGATCATGTAGTATTTCTCTTTCTGTGCCTGGCTTATTTCACTTAGCAAAATGTCCTCCAAGTTTATCCATGTTGTTGCAAATGACATTATTTCCTTCTTTTTCAAGACTGAATAGTATTCTATTGTGTGTGTATATATATACATATATACACATATACGTGTATGTGTGTATATATATACATATATACACATATACGTGTATGTGTGTATATATGTATATATACACACACACACCATATTTTATTCATTCATCTGTTGATGAACACTTCCGTTGATTCCATATCTCAGCAATTGTGAATACCGTAATGCAGAGGTCTTCAACCCCCACGCCACAGACTGGTGCTGATCCATGGCCTGTTAGGAACCAGGCCACACAGCAGGAGGTGAGCGGTGGGTGAGTGAACATTACCGCCTGAGCTCTACCTCCTGTCAGATCAGTAGCGGCATTAGATTCTCACAGGAGCGTGAACCCTATTGTGAACTGCACATGTGATCTAGGTTGCATGCTCCTTGTGAAAACCTAATGCCCAGTGATTTGTCACTGTCTCCCATCAACCCCAGATGGAATCATCTAGCTGCAGGAAAACAAGCTCAGGTCTCCCACTGATTGTACATTATGGTGAGTTGTATAATTATTTCATTACATATTACAATGTAATAATAATAAAGTGCACAATAAATAATGTGCTTGAATCATCCTGAAACCATCCCCCTACCCCAGTCCGTAGAAAAACTGTCTCCCATGAAACAGGTCCCTGGTGCCAAAATGGTAGGGGACCACTGCTGAAATTAAAATGAGAGTGCAGATATCTCTTCAACATACTAATTTCAATTCTTTTGAATAGATACCTGAAGTAGGATTGCTAGGTCATATGGTAATTACATTTCTAGTTTTTTGAGGAAACTCCATATTGTGGTATGGCTGTACTAATTTACATTTCCACCAGCAAAGTACAAGGATTATCTTTTCTTCATATCCTCGTCAATACTTATCTTCCATCTTTTTGCTAATAGCCATTCTAACAAGTAGCAGGTGATAGCTGACTGTGATTTTAATTTGCATTTCTCTCATGAATAGTAATATTGACCACTTTTTGCAGGAACCTGTTGGCTATTTGTATATCTTTGACAAATGTCTATTTAAGTTCTTTGGCCATTTTAAAATCAGGTTTTCTTCCTATCATGTTGTTTCAATTCTTTATATATGTTGGCTATTAACACCTTATCAAATGTGTGGTTTAGAAATAATTTTTACCACTCTGTGTGTTGTCTCTTCATTCTGTTAATTACTTCCTTTCTTGTGCAGAAGCTTCTTAGTTTGATGTAATCTCATTTGTCTTTTTTCGCTTTTATTGCTTGTGCTTTTGGGGTCATTTCCACAAAAATCATTGCCTAGACCAATGTTATACAGATTTCCCCCTATGTTTTCTGCTAGAAGTGTACAGTGTAATTTCACACATTTAAGTCTTTAATCTATTTTTCATTTGTTTTTGTATATGGTGTGAGATAGGGGGTCCAATTTCATTCTTCTGCTTGAGGATATCCAGTTTCCCAGCACCAATTAAAGACTGCCCATTTTGTATATTTTTCAAGTCCATGTTGAAGGCACTAAGCTATATTTCCTCTCAAATAAATAAAAGTATGTGTATTTTGAATTTCCACATAAACCGACAAAACCACAGGCTACTTCAACTATTTGGCTTTCTTCTTAAAATATCAACATAACGCACTCTTATTCAAGATAGTACTGGAAGCCCATGCCAAGCAATCAGGAAAGAGAAAGAAATAAAAGGCATCCAATTAGGAAAACTATCTCTCTTCACTGATACAATTCTATACCTAGAAAATCTCAAAGGCTCCTGGGACTGATAAGTGGCTTCAGTAGAGTTTCAGGCTACAAAATTGAGGTACATAAAACAGTAGCATTTCTAGACACCAATAATGTTCAGGAAGAGCGCCAAATCAAGAACACAATCAAATTTACAACAGCCACACAAAAAACAAAATACCTAGGAATACATCTAACTAGAGAGGTTAAAGGTATCTACAAAGACAACTATAGAACACTGCTGAAAGAAATCATAGATGACACACACACACAAAAATGGAAAAACATGGATTGGAAGAATGAATATCGTTAAAATGGCCATACTGCCCAAAGCAATCTACAGATGCAGTGCCATTCCTATCAAGCTACCATTGTCATTTTTCACAGAACTAGAAAAAACTATTCTAAAATTCATATGGAATAAAAAAAGAGCCCAAATAGCCAAAGCAATCCTAAGCAAAAGGAACAAAGCCAGAGGCATCATATTCACTGACTTCAAACTATATCATAAGGCTACAGTTACCAAAACAGCATGGTACTGTTACAAAAATAGACACGACGACCAATGGAACAGAATAGACAACCTAGAAATAAAGCTGCACACCTACACCCATCTGATCTCTGACAAATCAACAAAAATAAGCAATGGGGAAAGGACTCCCTATTCAATGAATGGTGCTGGGATAACTGCCTAGCCAATATACAAAAGAATGAAACATACCCCTACCTTTTATCATTTATGAAAACCAACAAGATTGATTAAAGATTTAAATGTAAGACGTCAAACTATAAGAACACTAGAAGAAAACCTGGGAAGCACCATTGTGGACATCAGCCTTGGCAAAAAAAAATTATTACTAGGCCTTCAAAAGCAATTGCAGCAAAAACAAAAACTGACAAGTGGGACCTACTTAAACTAAAGAGTTTCTGGACAGCAAAATAAATTATCAACAGAGTAAAGAGACAAACTACAACATGGGAGAAAATATTTGCGAACAGTGCATCTGACAAAGGTCTAATATCCAGAATCTATAAGGAACTTAAACAACTGAACAGGAAAAACAAAACAACCCCATTAAAAAATGGGCAAAATACGTGAACAGACACTTTTCAAAAGAAGACACACAAGCAGCCAATAAACATATGAAGAAATGCTCAACATCACTAATCATCCAAGAAATGTAAATCAAAACTCCAATGAGTTATCTGACACCAGTCAGAATGGCTATTATTAAAAAGTCAAAAGACAACAGATGCTGGCAAGACTGCAGAGAAAAGGGAATGCTTCTACACTGTTGGTGAGAATACAAATTAGTTCAGCCACTGTGGAAAGCAGTTTGAAGACCTCTCAAAGAACTTAAAATAGAACTACCATTTGACCCAGCAATCCCATTACTGGGTATACTTCCAAAAGAAAATAAACCGTTCTGCCAAAAAGACACATGCACTCATATGTTTACTGCAGCAGTATTCACAATAGCAAAGACATGGTGATGCGGTTTTGCTGCATCCCCACCCAAATCTCATCTTGAATTGTAGCTCGCATAATCCCCTCGTGTCATGGGAGAGACCCAGAAGGAGGTAATTAAATCATGGAGGTGGGTTTTTCATGTGCTGTTCTTTGTGACAGTAAATAAGTCTCAAGAGATCTGATGGTTTTATAAAGGGCAGTTCCCACACACACTCTCTTGCCTGCTGCCATCTAGGACATGCATTTGCTTCTCCTTCACCTTCTGCCATGATTGTGAGGCCTCCCCATTCATGTGGAACTGTGAGTCCATTAATCTTCTTTTTCTTTATAAATTACCCTGTCTAGGGTATTTCTTCATAGCAGTATGAAAATGCACTAATATAAATAAAACCAACCTACAGACCCATTAATGGTGGACTGGATAAAAAAAATGTGGTACATATATACCATGAAATACTATGCAGCCATAAAAATAATGAAATAATGTCCTTTGTAGCAATATGGTTGAAGCTGGAGGCCATTATACTACGTGAATTAACGCACGAAAAGAAAACCAAATACTGCATGTTCCTACTTATAAGTGGGAGCTAAACAATGGGTACTTATGGACAAAAAGATGGCAACAATAGACACTGTAGACTACTGGATGAGGGAAAGAGGGAGGGCAAGGGCCGAAAAACTATTGCGTACCATGCTCAGTACCTGGGTGACGGGATCATGCATACCCCAAACCTTAGCATCATGCAATATACCTAGGTAAAAAACCTGCACGTGTACCCTTTGACTCTAAAATTAAAGTTGAAATTATTTTTTAAAATCATCAAAGTAAAAATAAACAAAAAACAAAAACCCTGTGCTAGAGTAGGCCCTAGAAAAATTCCCTTAGAAGGGCCCGGATCATTCCAACAAATGTGATCTTTTGATGACACTGTCCATTTGGTTACAAGGCTAACCACGAAATTAGTTGACTCATGGAGGCCTGTTATAAACAAAACATATCAACTTCAACTAACTTGGATTTAGGTGGAAATGCTAAGCTTGAATTCTAAGTCTTGGGTTAGTTTCAGTGATGAAGGTGAGAACTAGAGATGTGAGGTGCCCAACGTCCAAACTTCCAGACTGGGTGTGTTGCTCTAATACTTGTGAGGCCCAGTGATGGAATCTGCCCCTTCCCTAACCAGACCAGATGGACACACCACTTCCCTGAGGACCACAGGCTGCTGGGACAATGCCCCCAACTCCTCCACTGTCAGCAAGAAGTATTCCCAGCCAGAGATTATTGATAATCTCCTATTTCCTTAATCTTCCTCACTAATCCCCAGCAGGGCAGAGAAGCTTGCTTTCTTAGGCATAAGTGATAAACGTGTGTCTGCTCTGTAAGGCCTCTCACACAGAGGGGAAGAACTTGCACTTAGCTCTACCTCCGGAACTAGGAGGTAGGAAATGAGCCTTTTAAACATGCTAAAACAATACTAAAAATCAAAATGAAGAAGACTAGAACCCATAAAAGTAAGATGGCAAATTGTATTGGTCATGCTTTGCTCCCTATTGTAGCCAGGGTGGAAGAAAATCGGCAACATTTCTAAATACTACCATCTATTCCTAAGCCTACAAAGACAACCTCAACTGAAATTTCTCACAGTCATTCTTCTACCAGAAAACAATAACAGGATAAGGTGTAAACTTCCTCAACTGATTTTAATAAGTCTTAAAGCAAATGCTTCATTTTTATTTAATGAAAGTTAGCTACTTCTTGGCAAAAGGAGAACCAGACAAGCCCTTGGGACCTGCACACAGTTTATGAGGATATGGCTTAGTTCAGATACACTTAATTGGAGACAGGCTTAAAGTTATTTACCCTTTTTGTTTTGTTTTGTTTTTTAAGACGGAATCTCACTCTGTCACCCAGGCTGAAGTGCAGTCGTGCGATCTTGGCTCACTGCAACCTCAGCGTCCCAGGTTTCAAGCAATTCTCCCACCTCAGCCTCCTGAGTAGCTACAGGCATGCACCATCAAGCTTGGCTAATTTTTGTATTTTTTTTGGTAGAGGTGGGGCTTCATTATGTTGGCCAGGCTGGTCTCAAACCCCTGACCTCAAGTGATCTCTCCACCTCGGCTTCCCAAAGTGCTGGGATTGTAGGCATGAGCCACTGCACCCCACCTTATCCTTTAAACTAGTGCAAATCTGCTCAAAAAAAAGAAAAGCCTTGACAAGTTTAGTATAGAAACTTTAGTTAGAATATTTGCTTATTCCTGACTCTCCACCAAACAAAGCTTGGTAATAATTCTCCTTTTATAAAGCTTTTACTGGTAGAGAAACACTGAAAGTTAGGCAAGTCTCCAATAAATAAGTTAGTGGCAGAACTATAACATATATGTTTTATTCTATCGTGATTGGTTTCTTAGACCACCAAACACCCTTTATAAAACACCAGCTCATTCCCTAACTCTGTGGGTCATACAGACTTTTGAATGTGATTCTCAAAGTCTGGCATCTAAATCACTGAGGGCTAACGGCTGGTTAAAATTTAGATGTCAGGGCCTCAGTCTATACTTAAATAAAGCCCCATGAGGTACAGCCCAGGAATTAGCACTATTAAAAAGTGCTGCAGGTAACTGCTATGCAAATTAAATTTGACGACCACTGCTTTAGAAAAAATACAATTTTATTTAGTCAAGGGGGGACTTTGATGCGGCTATCAGAAAGGGACCTAGGATTATTTTATAAAGTATCTATCTATCTATGTTTCCTTATCTCCAAACAAAAACACTTAACAATAAAATGTACCACTTAAGCTGAAATTGTACATGCCTTCATTGTACGTGCCTTCATTGACTCCAGGGTGAAAATGTCTATCACTAATCTTATCCCCAAAACAAATCTTAATCACTATACGACAGTATTTAAAATACAGTATTTTTATAACCTATCTGAAAAATGCAAATAGCTAGAACCAGGGCTTGCTTATCTGCTTAAAAAGACAATGTGTGATTTAGAAACTCTCAAGTGTTAAGTATTTTTTATTACATGAGTGAAAAGAATAGTATATAAATTTCACTTTTGTCATAAGCATCACTTATCCTGGTGGAATTCAGCTGAAGCAAATTATGCACTTTGCATCACTTACTATGGAATATTATTTACTTTTCTTCACATACCATGTTCATGTCATTTCCAGTTTTACTGAGAACAGTTCCATTTGCATGTCTGTTTATCCAATTAGACTTTTAATGTGACGAAGGATGGACACTAGCTGGGTCATACGGCCAGGACAAAGATTTCCCTTGATAGCTCTTACTTGTCAATACAAATGACGGAAGAAAATGTCCCCGGGGGGAAAAAAGAAGGCCTTCAGTAGATTTTTACTAGGAAAAAAGTCGATAAAATGAAAAAAGTTTAGGAAGGAAAATAAATGATTAGTAATTATTATTCTCATATTCTTGTGGAATAGACAGCAATATATAATTGAGAGAAGGGGAGCTTCCTAGTACTTGGTACTTAGGACAAGACCTCCAGCATGGTACTCTAGTCATCGACCAAGCCTACCTCTGCATTTTATAAAAGAATGGAAACTGAGGCTGAAAAAAGACAGTGATTAATCAGGGGGAACACACCCAGTGTAGGAGTCAAATTTCCTGGCCGCACCCCCAGAACTGCTAAATTTTGGTAGAAGCCCATGTTTTCCACAGAATTTCATAACTCTATAAGAACAGCATATGGCAAGGATTTTTCTTCTTAAGGAATATTTTAGTATATAAGAGACATGATTTTAGCCATTAAAGTTTTCCATTTAATTATGTGATCTCCTACTATTTCCTCAAATATTTTAATATTTAATATTTTAAAACATCTACAGATTGCAAAAGCAATATAATATAAAAATGCTGTACCTTACAGAGAAGCAGTCACAGAATTGTAAATTCTAAAAATAAATCATAGACAATGCCACCCCCCCAGCAACCACTCATGTACCCTCCAATGCAAACCTTTATTTACCCAAATACACAGAATTTGTCAGATACAGGGTTATAAGTGGATGCATGTCCTGTTTAGGGCACCTGGTAATTAGCATAATGGCCTCTTGGGCCCTGCCTCAGAATGCTGGGTGGCATGTATCACAGATTCATCTGGGAAGCAGCTTCCACTCACCAGGGAACCAAGGACAAAGGAGCTGGCAGGCTTCAGGGGAGTAGCTGCCCAGTCAACAGTGTATTAAGGACAGCCATTAGTTGCCACAATCAGTTAATTAGCTCAACAAATGCAAAACCTAAATCATTAAATAAAGTGGCCCTGATTGCACTGCTGACTTCTGATTTGGTATCACTAACCCAGCAGGGTGAGAATGAGGTAGTTCCACAAAAAACAAAAACTGTCCACATTGGGAAAATGATATAGGATGGGATTTCATTTTCATGAAAGTTGAGCCCTGCCAGGAAGTTTCATTGACCAAAAAAAAAAAAAAAAAGAAGTGGAGGTGCCAGGGAGACCTCTGTGTTTATGCTTTGAAATTTAAATCAATTTAAATATAAATTGCTCTCCCCTTTTGTCATTATGAGAAGGAAATAAAATGTGGGTTTCAGATCTCTGGTGTGTAAATGGTCATTAACTTTCATTTGACCTTGGGTACAGAACTAATATTGGATTTATGCACAGGGTACACTCATTATGCTCATCTAGTTTCCTCACAAAAAACATGTTCCCAGGAGCTGCAATGCTGGAAGCTGCTTCTTAGCTCTCAACTAGAAAACTTGATTCTCTCTTTAATGCCTCTCCCCCGCCTTACACCCACCTCTCTGCTCTATGTCTCAGGAAACTGTTTCTCCAGGCTTAGCAATGTGTATAAAACATGTGCAAGAAGAAGTAGGACTCTGAAGAGCTTAAAATCATTGTCCTGGACCACACAAGACCAGACAGTAACCTGCTCTGGGCAACGTCACCTTACTGGCACCATCAGTGTTCAGTTCTTCTTCCCAGGATCAAATTCCCTACAATAGGAACAAGCTCCCACTTACAGCAATTCAATTAGCTTTGTCTACTAAGTGTTACACAGCTTGACTGAAGTGCCCCAAGTATTTCTGAAAACCAAGACCTCAAAAACCTTGGATTCTGGAGTATGTGCTGCTGTAGTTATACTTATTCACCTCCTTGGCAAATCTGTTTCATTTACTATCTTAATGGGCATGACCATATTGAAGGATTAAAAAGAAAATCATCTTGCCTTGCTTTCTGATTTTCTTAATTCTAAACAATTCTCAGGGTTAAAGGAATCTAACTTCTTATACTCACTACTCTCAGATCTCCTGCTCATCAGGAGAAATCTGTGAAAAGGGCTATTGCCATTGAATGGTTATTTATCATTTCGACTTAATAGCTCTAATTACAAAAGATAGTGTCATGGGACTTTTTTTAAAGGCAATTTTCTTTGTATCCCAGTGGGAGAGTTAGAAAAAATTTACAAAGCATCTGCTGAATGCATTTTCAATTATTCCTGGGCTTTACCAGTGCTATTACTTTCTTGATTGTAAGAATTTTACATTTTCAAATATGCTTTAACTTTACAATGCATTAAGAATTGCTGTTTTAAGATTCTTACGATGGTTTTATCTCACTTAAAAAAAAAAAAGAAAGATACAACCCATCAAACATTGAATTGATCACTGCTCAACAAGAACATGCACCGGTGGAGACAGGATGTGAATATACAAAATTTGTCAGCAAGCAGGGACAGAAGAACGATCTCTGGAAATGTTAGAACAAGGAGTTATTATAGCACTGGAGAAGGAGACAGATTTTACAAACTTCAACAATCAGCATGGTGTTAGGCAAAGCTCTCTCTTTTGGGGAAAACATCCTAGGAATCATCAATCAATTAGGAAGACAACAATGTTGTGTTGATTATTTTAGGGGAAAACACATGACACTTCTTTCCTCTTGGCTGACAAATGCTAAACAACACATTCAGCGGGGTTATCAGACAATCGGTGTTGGCCTGTGCTGACCACAAATGAGAGTGATGGGCGCTGCCGGACACAGTATCGAGGATGTGGCAAAAGAAAAGAAAAGGACAGAAACAAACCATCTGGAAAAATCAATTCTGAGAGGATCCTGGTCCATCCTTTCAGAAGCTGTGAAAGTCTTGGGAAATGCACGTGGTTGAAAATATCACCAAAAAATAAGCATAAACTTTTAATTACTTAAATACAGCCAACAGACTCCTCTTATAATGTAGCATTTTTTAGCGTAAACACTCTATTAGAACACTCAGCAATTAGATGGAAAGAAGATCAAAAGGAGAGCATTCAAAATAATATCTCTATAGCTTTTTAAGATAACTTAAATTTCTTCCAAAAAAATTAAACACATATTATCAGAAAGGTAAAGGAAATTTGAGATGGCAATAATTATATTAAGCAAGTCAGCCCGTCTTTGCTGGCCCTAATTTTATTACTAACATCCATTCTAAAATCCCATTTGTCATGCATTCTCCTAAATATTAGCTATGTATTTACCAAAGGATCAAGGTAAAGTCTAATATGGTGCTACGTTAAAAGAAGAACCTGTCAACTAAAAATAAAAAGTAAAAATTTATAAGACCATAAAAGCAGAAGCTATTCCACAGGTATAAAGGTTATTTTTTTCTTCTACACATGGAAAAGGGAAAGCCTTATTTATACTGTTAAAAATATTCTATCATCAATTTCATTTCTTGTGACAAAGCAATATGAATATCTTGTCTTTGGAATATTCTGCTCCAAAGTAGAATATGCCTTTTCACTGGTGTCCAGTTTCAAACCTCACAAATGCCTCGCATGGTGAGTCCTGCTAACATGTGACTGCTCCCAATATTACATACATATACTTGAAAAGGGGGCTTAAAACCTCTAAGTTTTCCAAAATTGTGTTACTGGTGATGTGATTGTTACTCACAGTAGATCTGGAAAGCTGGGACTCTAGACAAAGGGTAATCAAAAGAAAAAAAAAGGCCGGGCGTGGTGGCTTACACCTGTAATCCCAGTGCTTTGGGAGGACGAGGCGGGCGGATCATCTGAGGTGGGATGTTTGAGACCAGCCTGACCAAGGTGGAGAAACCCCGTCTCTACTGAAAAAAAAATTAGCCAGGTGTGGTGACACATGCCTGTAATCCCAGTTACTTAGGAGGCTGAGGCAGGAGAATCGCTTGAACTCAGGAGGCAGAGGTTGCAGTGAGCTGAGATGGCGCCATTGCACTCCAGCCTGGGTGACAAGAGCAAAACTCCGTCTCAAAAAAAAAAAAAAAAAAAAAAATCAAACCCCTCAGATTGTCTCATAGAGCAGTCCTCAACCTTTCTGGCACCAGGGACCAGTTTCATGGAAGACAATTTTTCCATGGACTTGGAGAGGAAGGGGGAAATGGGATGGTTTGGGGATAAAATTGTTCCACCTCAGATCATCAGGCACTAGATTATCATAAGGAGCACGCAACCTAGATCCCTTGCATGTGCAGTTCACTACAGGGGTTGCGCACCTGTGAAAATCGAATGCTGCCGCTGATCTGACAGGTGGTGGAACTCAGCGGGTAATGCTGGCTTGCTGCCACTCACCTCCTACTGTGCAGCCCAGTTCCCAATATGCCACGGAAAGGCACCAATCCATGGCCCAGGGATTGGGGACCCCGAGTCTAACAGGTCCACCTTGATTACCAGATCCTGGGGTTTCCTACTTGAAAGTTTTACCTGGAGTTCACTGTCATGGCAAATAAGAGTTACCAGGTTGTTGAAACCATATGCCCACCCCAAATGCCTATTTAAGCTTGAATGTAGGATTCTAAGGTCATATATGATACATTCTTTGAACATAGGAATCAAAGATGTATCCTATATGATCTTAGAAAAAGCAATTTAACATAAAACACTGGCTTCTCTCTTATCCGTTCTAGCTCTTAAAAATAATAATGTTTTTAAAAGCTAAACACAATAAGCTAGCTGGGCACCATGGCTCACATCTGTAATCCCAGCACTTTGAGAGGTCAAGGCGGGAGGACTGCTTGAGCCCAGGAGCTTGAGACCAGCCTGGGCAACATAGCAAGACCCCATTTCTACCAAAAAAAAAATTAAAAATTATCTGGGCATGGTGGCACATGACTGTAGTCCCAGTGACTCGGGAGGCTGAGGTGGGAGGATCACCTGACTCTGGGAAGTAAAGATTGCAATGAGCCATGATCACACCACTGCACCCCAGCCTGGGTGACAGAATGAGACTGTCTCAAAACAAAACCAAAACCAAAACCAAAACCAAAAACACAATAGGCTAAACCATTTTATACACTTTGATATATCATATATATTGTAATATCTTAGTAAAATATTTTGGTACATGAAGAACACTTTAACCTGAATTCCTGGCTGGTTTATCCTAGAAAGAGGGAAAAAATGTTATTACCCACAACTTGAAGAGTTTATGAGTTTTCAATTCATTCCTTTCCATTTCCAGGAACAAAAGCAGAATAAGAATGCCTTTTCACAAGTTACATATTTACTCTCATTATCTTGAAAATTACTAACCAAGAGTGGGAGTGTGGCTGGAAATGCCAGAGACCAGGTGTTGGAAAACCTGAGTTTGCATTCTGCCTGCAGACTTTCTAGCCTGTGTGAGTCTCAGGGTGGCACCTCCTCTCTAAATCTTGTGATTGAGACAGTGCAAACAATTCCTTCTGAGGTGATCACATTACTCTTGCCCGCCCAGCAGCCATTCTCCCCTCTGCTGGTGTTCTTTGTAGAGCCATGTATGTTGCACGTGCGGGGTTGACTTGACCTGTCTACTTCCCCCTGCCATTCTCCTGCTGCTCCAGAGGTGGGCACTTCATCCTTCCAACAAGATCGCTTAGCAAAGCTTCTTTTGGGGCTATCAGGACAATCCCTCGCTGAGACTGTTAAACTCTACAGAGTCCTTGAGGCAAAAAATTCCCTTTTTGGTTTTCAGTTAGTTTTTCTGTCACATGCACCTAAAATAATCCTGAATAAAATAGTCCCAAGGTTGTGACTGAGAGGAATGAATGTAAAAAGTGAAAACACTGTTAGAATAGGATTTTTAAATATTAGAGCTGGAAGGAATCACTGAGGTTACCAGATTTTACGCCAGTCCCTGCAAGATACAAATTGAAATCACAAAGCTAAGGTCGCAAAGACATGTAATGGCAAAAATAAAACAGAGCCTGGAGGCCCTTCTTTCCTTCTCAAACTTTAAAATCCCAGATACTTTAGTTTTAAAACACTTAACTAGCTATGGGCTAAGGACAGAGAGTGAAATTTAAACACTGCCAAGGAGATTTACCACTATGAGATTTCTGGCTTTCCAGAAATAGAAGCCCACCATGGCACAAATTTCATATGATCTAAAGATAATGAGAGCTAAAAGTGCTTTGGATTCCCTGGAAAAGGGAAGTAACACATCTCCCAAGACACTAATGAGCCAACATTAGCAGGAGAATAAGCAATCCAACAACGAGAAAGAAGTGCAAGGATATCTGTGCAAATTTCTGCAAATCTTATGAAGCCTTAAAATGCTATTCACATCCACTAAGATTCGCTCTTAGGGTAGAAAACTGTTCAAAGGCACATCCTAATGGCCTTTTAGAAAATTACAACAAATAGATTTTTTACTAAGCTACAGCCTTTAATTATTTATAAAACCTACATTGATTGGCAGTTACTTTTATTTCTGTTTGTACAGTGAGCTGAAACCAAAAATTTTTTACATTAATGCTCATTTTAATAACCTCTTGCAGTTAGACATAAATCTGGCAGGACCACCTGTGCCCTAATTAACTGTTTTACTACTAGACATAAGATAGCAGGGTAATCAATTCCTTCTGTCAAGCTCCAGATGTGCCAGCTATCATTTTAAATACTTTTTTATTTGATGTATATTAGCGTATTTTTCTTCTCCTTTAAAAAATATTCAAAATAGTTTTAAAAATAAGAAGCATACATAGAAAACACCATTCTGCAGCTGGAACTCTACTTAATTAAGGCCATGCTTAATGGTTCTGCGTTTGATCACCTCCTAAAATCACAATAAGAAGTTTACCTTTCTCTGACAGTCACTGACCCATTAATGCATTCTATCTATGAAACATATGCTATGATTTTAAAACAGCAGGGGCCATACTTGTCCTTGCTCACTATTGTATCCTGTGCCTTACACTGCATTCAGCATATAGTTTGTGCCCAGCTAGGGTTTGATAAAGGAACGAATGAATACAATACCTATGACTTAGGCTCTTGTGTACCTTGCCATTGTTCGTTTACATCCACACTCAATGCCAACTCAAGCATTGAGAATGCACAGTGAATCAGTCAGGTATCTCTAATATTTCCATATTTGAATTCTTTGAATACAGTAATATATATCTTGTTGGTTATTTTTACCCCTAGATTGTTTCCCAAATGTATTGTAGTTCAGGGTGGAGAGGGGTTGTAAGAAAGAAATGTCTTGGTTTTTTCCTAATACAATCTTCTTCATTTATATTGCTCTTCTAATCAGAAAACATTATATTTAATTAAAGTCAGGGGCAAAATAAGAATGACAACTATCATTGATATTATTCAAACTTATACTGCAAGGCTCTAATGAAACATTATAATATGGGGAAAAAGGAATTATATGCATTGGTAAACATAGACAAAACAGTCATCATTGACACATGATGAATTTGTCCATGTGGAAAATCCAAGATAATTTTTAAGGAAGCTATTAGAACTCATTGGAGTTAAACAGTTTTAAGGGACACAAAATCTAAAATTCTCATACAACAAAAAAAGAGCCAACTAGAAGAGATAATAGATGTAGATACAGATAAACTGATTCTGAAGTTTTTATGGAGAGAGAAAAAATACTGAGAATAGTCAACACAAGATTGAAAGCGAAGAACAAAGTTGGAAGGTAGACATTACCCAATTTCAATACTTAACGTAAAGGTACAGCAATCAAGACAGTGTGGTATTGTTGAAAGAATAGACAAATAGGCCAGGTACGGTGGCTCACGCCTATAATCCCAGCACTTTGGGAGGCCGAGGCAGGCAAATCACCTGAGGTTGGGAGTTCGAGACCAGCCTGACCAACATGGAGAAACCCTGTCTCTACTAAAAATACAAAATTAGCTGGGCATGGTGGCACCTGCATGCCTGCAATCCCAGCTACTCAGGAGGCTGAGGCAGGAGAATCACTTGAACCAGGGAGGCAGAGGTTGTGGTGAGCCAAGATCGCGCCATTGCACTCCAGCCTGGGCAACAAGAGCGAAACTCCGTCTCAAAAAAAAAAAGAATAGACAAATAGATCAATGGAACAGAATAGAGAGCCCAGAAATAGACCCAAATATAGTCAATTGATCTTTGACAAGGAGCAAAGGCAATATAATGGGGAAAAGACTGTCTTTTCAACAAGTGGTTCAGAAACAACTGGATATCCACATGCAAAAGATAAAATAAAATAAAAATAGAACCTAGACACAGACATTACACCCTTGAAAATGAACTCAAAATGGGCCCCAGACCTACATGTAAAATGTGAAATTATAACTCCTAGACTATAACATAGGAGAAAATCTAGATGGCCTTAGATTTGGTGATGACTTTGTAAATATAACACCGAAGGCATGACTCATGCGAGAAAAAATTGATAAGCTAGACTTCATTAAAATAAAAACATTTCTGTTTTGCAAAGACACTTAAGAAAATAAAAAGGCAAGCTATGGAGAGAAAATATTTTACAAAAGACATATCTGATAAAGAACTGTTATCCAAAATATACATAGAACGCAAACTCAACGATAAGAAAATAAACATACCAATTAAAAAATGAGCAAAAGACCTGAACACATACCTCAATGAAGAAGACATACAATAAGCACATGAAAAGATGCTCAACATCATATGTCATTAGGGAATTGTGAATGAAAACAAAGAGATATCACTACACATCTATTAAAATGGCCTATTAGAATGGCCAAAATCTAGAACACTGACTACATCAAATGCTGGTGAGGATGTGGAGCAAGAGGACCTCTCAATTATGCTGGTAAGAATGCAAAATAGTATAGCCACTTTGGAAGACAACTTGGTAGTTTCTAATAAAATTTAACATACTCTTAACACATGATCTAGCAATCAAACTCCTTGGTACTTACCCAAGAGAGATGAAAATTTACATTCACACAAAAATCTGCATATCCAAAGCTTTATTCATAATTGCCAAAACTTGAAAACAACCAAGATGTCTTTCAGTAAGTAAATGGATAAACTGGTTCATCCAGACAATGGAATATTATGCAGCACTAAAAACCAAGGAGCTCTGAAACCATGAAAAGATTCTGAACGCATATTACTAAGTGAAAGAAGCCAGTCTGAAAAGGCTACGTATTGTACGATTCCAACCATATGACATTATGGAAAAGACAACAACTACGGAGAGACTAAAAAGATTAATGGTTGTCTCAAACTCCTGACCTCGTGATCTCCCCACCTTGGCCTCCCAAAGCGCTAGGATTACAGGCGTGAGCCACCACGCCCGGCCCAACATGGTGAAACCCCGTCTACTAAAAATACAAAAATTACCCGGGTGTGGTGGCAGGTGCCTGTAATCCCAGCTACTTGGGAGGCTGAGGCAGGAGAATCACTTGAAATCGGAAGGTAGAGGTTGCAGTGAGTGGAGATCGTGCCACTGCACTCACTTCAGCCTGGGCAACAAGAGCAAAAACTCCGTCTCAAAAAAAAAAAAAAAAAAATTAATGGTTGTAGTGGGTTAGAGGAACATAGAGTTGAATAAGTGGAGCACATAGGATTTTTTAGGGCAGTAAAACTACTCTGTATGACACTATAATGGTGGATACATGTCATTATACATTTCTCCAAACCCATAGAATGTACAACATCAAGAGTGAGCCCTAAACTATGGACTTTGGGTGATAACCCCATGTCAGTGGAGGTTCCGCTATTGTAAAAAACGTAACATTCCAAACCAGAGTGGGATGCTGATAGTGGAGAGACTGTACATGTGTGGGGCAGGAGGTATAAAGCAACTCTCTGCACTTTGTATTCAATTTTGCTATGAACCTAAAACTGCTCTAAAAAATAAAGTCTATCAAAAAAAAAAAAAGAGAAATTTCATTAAAGAAAAAGACTGAGGAACCATCACACAATGCAGAGATTAGGACCAGTAAAAAAAAAAAGATATTACAAAAAATAGTTCATTTACAATAGTAATCAAAATTACAAGGTACCTAAAAATACATCAAACAAAAATGTCGACTTGTACAGGGAAAGATACCCTATATTCATTGATAGAAACACAATATCTCAAAAATATCTGATTTATATAATAATCTATAAGGTAAATACACAATAAAAAAATCCCTATAGAGACTTTCATGGAACGTGACAAATTAAAACTTTGAAGAGAACAAGAAAAGTAAGAAGAGACTTGCCTTACCCACCCAATGCCCCACTCTCCCCTGAAGTCTTATTATAAAGCATTGGTAATTAAAACAGGATAGTGCAGGCACAAGGAAAGGTAAATAGATCAGTGGAACACAGAGACCAGAAATAAATCCAAGCATAGCATGTATATAAACTTCATATATAATGGAGTAAGCATTATAGATCAGTGAGCAAAGAATTCAGTGAATGCTCATAGGGTAACTGGCTTAACATAAGGAAAACATTTTGATTTCCACATCACACCATATACATAAAATTAATTCCAGAGGACTTAAAGTCCTAAATGTGAAAAACAAAACCTTAACGCTGTCCACAGCTAGCTATTCCACATTTAGTAATTTATTATAAGGAAATAACTGGAAAAGGGAACGAAGAGATATGTACAAAAATATACATTCAGGTTCTTCTATTATTATTTACAATGGAAAAAAAACTAAAAACCTAAATGTACAACCGAGAATTAAACTGCTAGTATATACAATTAATAAAAATGATGTAAAACTATATTACTGATATAAAATTTAGGCTGGGTGCAGGAAGCCAAGGTGAGAGGATCACCACGCACCTTGAGCTCAGGAGTTTAAGACCAGCCTGAACAACAAAGCAAAACCCCTCTCTACCAAAAATTAAAAAATAAAAAAAATTAGGTAGGTGTGGTGGCACATGCCTGCATGTAGCCCCAGCTACTCAGGAAGTTGAAGTAGCAAGACTGCTTGAGCCTGGGAGGTCAAAGCTGCAGTGAGCTGTGAGCTGTGACTGCGCCACTGCACTCCGGCCTAGGCAACAGAGTGAGACCCTGTCTCAAAAATAATAACAATAATATTAATCCTATAAAAATGGATTTTACATACAGCTACAGTAATCAATATTGTAGTATTGATGGATACCAATGGAATCTGTTCAATGGAACAGAACAAAGAACTCAGAAATACTCCCATACAAATATGCCCACATGACTTTTGACAAAGGTGCAAAAGGAAAGATGGTCTTTCCAACAAATGGTGCTGAGGTAACTGAACATTCATAGGCCAAAAAAAAAAAAGAGAAACTTGACCTAAGTCTCATACCTTATATCAAAACTAACTCAAAAGTGATCATGGACTTAAATGTAAAACATAAAACTAAAACTTTTAGGGGAAGAAAAGGCATAGAAAATAATTGGATTCTAGAGCTAGGTAAAGAGTTCTTTGATTTAACCCCAAAGCATTAAAAGACTCATTAAAAATTAATAAATTGGACTTTATCAAAATTAAAACCCCTTGATCTGTGAAAGACTCGTCGAGAGGATGAAAAAGACAAGCTACAGACTAGAAGAAAATATTTGCCAACCATTCCTTATCAACAAAGGACTACTACCTAGAATACATAAAGAATTCTCGAAACTCAACAATAAAAAACAAAAAAAAAGCAATTCAATTAAAAAATGGGCAAAAGGCATCAACAAACAATTCACCAAAAACAACATTCAGATGGCAAATAAGCACTTGAGAAGATCAACATTATCAGCCATCAGGGAAATGCAAATAAAAATGACGACAAGGTATCACTATACACCTATCAGAATGGCTAAAATTAAAAATAATAATAATAATGATACCAAATGCTGGCAAGGACGCAGGGAATCTGAGAGAATTTGGAGCACTTACACATGGCTAGTGAGAATGTAAAAATGGCACAGCTACTGTGAAAGATAGTTTAGCTGTTTCTCAAAAAACTAAACATAAACATAGAACACAGCAATTGTACTCCTGAGTATTTATTCCAGAGAAATGAAGATAGGCTCACACATACAAAAAACCCTAAATAGGAATGTTTGTAGCAGCTTCATTCAAAATAGCCAAAGAACTGGAAACAACCCAGATGTCCTTCAATTGGCGGATGGTTAAAAGTATTATGGTAACTTCATGCCACGGAACACTATTCAGCAATAAAAAAGAAAGCACTCAGCCTGAGCAATGTAGTGAGACCCTGTCTCTACAAAAAATAAACAAAATTAGCTAGGTGTAGTGGTGTGCATCTGTAGTCCCAGTCACTCAGGAGACTGAGGTGGGAAGACTGCTTTAGACTTCCTTGGTTAAGGCTGTAGTGAGCCGATATCGTGCCACTGCACTGCAGCCTGGGTGACAGAGTGAGACCCTGTCTCAAAACAAACAAACAAAAACAAGGAAAAAGCTATTGATACATCCAACAACCTGAATGAAGCTTCAGAAAATCATGCCATGTGAAAAGAGCCCATTTCAATAGGTTACATACTGTCTGATTCTATTTATATAATATTTTTGAAATGACAGAAATAGAGAACAGATTAGTGATTGCCAGGAATTAAGAAGAGAAAAGAGGTAGTGGAAAGTCAGTGTAGCTATAAAGGAGCAACAGGAGGGATCGCTGTGTTGATGAAAATGTTAATGTTCTGGTTGTGATACTGTACTGTAGTTTTGCAAAATGTTATCATTGGGGGAACTTGCATAAAAGATACTCTGGATCTGTCTGTATTATTTATTATAATTGTGTGCAAATCTACAGTTATCTCAAAAGAGCACACATAAGATGATCCTTTTATTAAATCAGCAGCATATTAATATATAATATATAATATCTGCATATTAATTTTAAAAATTTGGTGGCTGGGTGCGGTGGCTTATGCCTGTAATCCCAGCAGTTTGGGAGACAGAGACGGGTGGATCACCTGAGGTCAAGAGTTCAAAACCAACCTGGCCAACATGGCGAAACACTGTCTCTACTAAAAATACAAAAATTAGCCGGGTGTGGTGGTACATGCCTGTATTCCCAGCTACTAGGGAGGCTGAAGCAGGAGAATTGTTTGAACCTGGGAGGCAGAGGTTGCAGTGAGCCGAAATTGCGCCACTGCAATCCATTCTGGGCGACAGAGCGAGACTCCATCTCAAAAAAACAAAAAACGGAAAACAAAAAAAAAGAAAAAGAAAAAAGAAAAAAGAAAAAAATAATTGGAAATAGCCAAAATACAAAGAATTAAAATTAAAATTAAAAATTAAAAAATGTTTGGAAATAAAATGAGTATTAGTGGTTAGATTGGTGAGATGATATATAACTTTCAAATTTCTTCTTCATACATTCCTGTATTATAAAAGTTTTTTTCAATGAGCATGCTCTACTATGATAGCAAGAAAAAATAAAGCTATTTTTATCATGAAAAAGAGAATACATGCTACTGTATACAACTTTATTCACTGAAAAAATTACTATATTAATTCTCCCAAACATCATTTTAAAAGCTGTTTAATATTCCAATGCACTGATCTATCAATTTTATTATTTCCTTATCACAAGGAATTAAGGATTGTTTCTACTTTCTGTTTAAAAAAAATGCAACAGATATTCTTCTATCTTAATGTTTACATGCACCTCTGATTATGTCCTACAGCCAGACCTCCAGTCATATAAACCTATTGGATTATAGAGTCACTGGAATATACTGAACAACTGCTTTCCTGAAAAACTATGAATTTATGTTCCCATCATTAGTATAAGTGTATGAGATCACTTTACTCTGTCCCTGAGAAGTTGCCAAAATTGTATTCACATTCCAAACTCCATTGATCAAATAAGTAAGGAAAACAGACATGCTAATATCATACAGTGACATCACAACATAATAAAATTGACTTCATACCAGTCTTTGACATTATGCAATCTAACATGTGTGGGTCTTGCTTGCTCATCTTCATCTCCCTCCACCTCCAGAAAGTTGAAACTTCTTCATCTGACATTGCAAAGCTACTTCTCTCAGCCTCATTCACTTGCCTCCTTGCAGTCTCTCAAACCCATCTGGCATAATGTGCCCACCCAAATACTCTGTGGATAGCCACAGGACTCACTCCCTCACCAACTTCAGGTCTTGGCTCAAAAATCTCTAAATCAGAGGCTTTCCAATCCCACTCCGTGTAAATCAGCCACCCCTTCTCCAGCCCCCCTATCTGTATTTACTTGCTCTTTCTCTGGCAATGACATGCTATAACTTTTTTATTACTTCTCTACCTTATTCTGAAATTTTAAAAAATCAAATCCTATCCTTCAAGACACTGTCATCCCAACTTATACGGACTGTACATTTGTCTCTTTATCATGACGAGAATCAAGATCAGCTCCAGAAAAATTTATTTCCAGGCCCTCCCTCCTACAATCTTTTTTTTAGAGTTACTTTTTTGATAAATAATAATTGTACATATTTGTATGGTACATGATATTTTAATACATGCAAATATTGTATAATAATCAAATCAGGGTAGTTGGGATATCCATCACCTCAAACATATATCATTTGTATTGAGAACATTTCAAATCTTCTTTTCTCGCTATTTTGCAATATACAATAAATTATTGATAACTATAGCCACGATACTGTGCTATTGAACAGTAGAGAATTTACTCCATCTAACTATACTTTTGTACCCATTAACCAACTCTTCATCCCTCCTACCCTTGCCAGCCTCTAGCAACCATCATTCTACTCTCTATCTCAATGAGATCAACTTTTCTCGCTGCCACATATGAGTGAAAACATGCAGTATTTGTCTTTCTGTGCCTAGCTTATTTCACTTAACATATGTCCTCCAGGCTTATCCATGATGCTACAAATGACAGGCTTTATTCCTTTTCATGGCTGAATAATATTTCACTGTGTATATGTGCCAAATTTTCTTTATCCATTTATCTATTGATACATACTTGATTCCACATCTTGCCTACTGTGAACAGTGCTGCAATAAATATGGGAGTGCAGATATCTCTTTGATACACTGATTTCCATGGGATTGCTGAATCCTATGGTAGTTCTATTTTGACATTTTTGAAGAACCTCCATACTGTTTCCCATAGTGGCTGTACTAATTTACATTCCCACCAACAGTGTATGAGAGTTTCCCTTTTTCCACATTCTTGCCAGCATCTATTATTTTTTGTGTTTTTGATAACAGCCATTCTAGCTGGGATGAGGAGAAATCTCAATGTGATTTTGATTTGCATTTCCCTCCTGCAATCTTTATTGATGTCCTTTCTCTACATTGGCCTCCACCTCTGCAAATATAATGCTGTTCACTGGGGAGCCTTATTCATGCTGCCCTCTGTTCAATACCCAAGATTGCTGTTCCTTGCATCCTCCTACCCACTACCTTTATAGCTTCCAGTCTCTATGTCCTCAACATCTGCCAAACCAACAAAGAAAGTAATATGAATGTAATAAGCTAATTCACTGTAAGGTCTTTTGGTTCAAATAGTAACTGAGAAAAAATCAAATTCTTAGGGTTTCTAACTGGAAAAAGAAAGATATAAAATGTACAGTTTGTGTTGCTGAGACATTTCCATTCCATTTTATTTCTTCAAGTTTGGTCATCACTTTGATTTTGTCATAGTCTTTTCGCCTGAAACGTCTTATTCTAGTTTAACATTATCTAAGAAGTACCTCCCTTCTGATTTTCATTCCATTCAGCATTGACCTCCTCCCGCAGCAAAGGATGCCTCCTACTGACATTCCTCCCATCTAAGCAAGCATTTTTCTACTTCAGTGAGTCTCCATTTCATATTGAATTCTAACAGATTATGTTTTTTTCTCCTTTAAAATGTATTTGAAAGCCCCCTTTTCCTTTCCACATGTTACTTCCACAGATTATACCCTATAGGTATGAGGAATCAGACCTATCAATCAATCCTAGGAATAATGTTTGCTTTGAAATCTCATTAAGCAATTCAATTATTTTTAGAAGAAACTACTTTGAGATTTTTTTAAAGCCTTATAAAAAAGACCACCTCTATAGTACCCATTGTCCTTTGTCATTAAGATACATAATTACAAGGTGATCAGCTTACTTTGTCATGTACCTAGATCCTTATATGGTTGCAATGGACTTCAAACATATTTTTAACTTTAAATTTCATTTTTTCTTGAAATCAAAAATGGATTAGAGTAAAGCAGTGACATTTTATCTTAAAGAACTACATATAACATCCTGTGCTATTCTGATGGTAGAACAAATGATTTTTAAAAACAAATGGTATAATTCTTTGCATTCTACACCACAACTTCCTGAGATACACTCAACTGCACACTACCAGATGATATGTGAAATACCCCCAAAGAATTAGAATCTTCCTCCAGCCCCATAAAAGATGACTTACCAGACTTCCTTGCTTTCAAAGCAATAACAGCAGCTAGCTCTCTCTGCACCTAATAAAATATTAGGGGGGAAAATCAAATTAGAAGAAGAAAAATGTAGCCATCAAAAGCAGTACTTTGTTCTTAGATATCCAACCCAAATTCAGAGCTGTTGCAATTAGACCTAAGTTTGCTGCCAGCAATTTTTTGATTTTTGCTTGTTTTTAGTACATGGAAAAACCTCTGCATAGAAACTTTTAGAAGAATCATATTGAATTACTTTTTTAAAAGTCACACAGTTGCCAGAATGTATACATTGTAAAACACTGGTATTTACCCTGTGATGATGGGAAGTACCTTAAAAAAAACTATATAATATTCAGATATAATGCAATTATGAATTATTAAAATATACATGATACCATAATAAAGATTAAATATTACTTATCCCTCAAAGATGCTAGTTTATACAGAAATTCTAGTAAAGTTGATATAGGTAATCCTGGTTTAATTGGACCTCTGCTCAAATATAATGAATGTTCACTGCAAGTCTGACAGGTTTACAGCCACCATTTTGGATAATATGCCACATAAAAGCAAGCATCATCAATGCATAGGGCAGGTGAAATGGGAATATACTAGATGACCTTTAAAATCCTAAATGTCTTTAACCCTACTTACTTGTCCAAAGTTTTTAGCACTTAATCTCACTCTCATCCTTCCCACTTTGAACACTTAAATCCTTCCTTGAAAACATTTTCAAAGCAGAACACGAAACAGTGACAAAAATAAGCACAGTCACTTTCAAAGATAACATGAAGGTATCAATAAAAATTCCATAATGAGGAAGCTCTCTCCCCTTCAGGACACAATCTCTTAAACTCAGAAGTTTGTGTGTTCAGGTGTTTGGAACTGGTGATGGTGGGGTTTTTTTTTTCGGGGGGGGGGGGGGTATCAGGCAGCAGAATATATTGCAGTAATGACACTTCAAAGGGAGTTCAAGGTTAAATTGCAGATTTGCTATTCAAATTAACGTAATCTACATTCATTTACTGGAAGGCAAGTGTAGCAATACGCTAGACCCTGAGACTCCACCTAGGACTGGCTTTCTCAACAGCCAGGGCATCATCACCCCTGCAGAAGGCAGCTTGTCCCATCTGTCTTTATTGCTGCACTTTCCCTGATGGGCTAAGTGAAAGTCATTCAAAAATGCATAGTCTTGATTTAGCTGATTCTTTGACACCGTAAGATTCTCTCAGGGAAATTACACAGCAGTGAGAAGACAATCAGTCCCTCTCCAACCTTAGGAGTTTGAGCTCTGAAAATGCTCACAGTTGGAAAGTTTACAGTTAAAGAACTTAGTGGGAAGAGTACTGAGGCAGACAGAAGTGATGAATGACCACAAGAAAACCTTCGTTTAAGTACTGGTATGCATACTCAAATACATTTAAAAAGCATCAAAGTAAAAATATCAATTACTGCATATTTTACATATTTTAAATTGTTTGTAAGGTTTATTGTAGTATTACCAGTTCTTTTTAGGATTTTCTTCATTCACAGTGTCACAAATATTTGGAGTTGGGACAAAGAGGCAGATTATAAACATTCACAAGGGTCTTGTCAATGGTTTCTAGATGCTATGAGCTCCCAGGGAAAACCCCACTGTGGCACACACACAGGGAGAAGGCAGAGACGGAAAATCATGCATGAGGTGGATCACTTAATTTGCTCACAAAGGATCAAAACCAGTCATCTCCAGCTTCCTCTTTTAATTTTCCACACCTGAACTCCCTCTATGGGATTCTCAGTTTTTCCTTTTCCAATTAGAAAATGATGCCCAAAAGAGAAACAGCTCAGAAAAGGAAAGGATTATATTCCCACCATTGTATAACACTACAGCTTTTCAAAGAGTTGACAGAGAAAGAAAGGAAAGAATGAGATAAGCGAGCAAAAAATGGAGCATTTCCAGGGCACTTGGGAGGGTGAGAGACAGGCAGTGAGAAAGGCATGAAGAACTTCACAGTTCAACTTAGAACCTAGGCTGCTTTTTTACATAAAATAAATGAGATTACTGTACTGTACTACACTACATCAACTGAACCTCTGCCATGGGAGGATACGAGTATTTTATGCAAAGTAGGATGTACGATAGCTTCCGTGCTTCTGCACTGGGAGGGAAAAAGGTTTTGACAAAAAAAAAAAAAAGAAACCCAAAGATAGGTTAGTCTTCCTATAAGACGCAAAGGGGAAAGTGCTGATCAAGCAGAGCACACACTGGGTAAGATCCCTTTTATGCTGCTACAGCATCTTCACAGTTCTTTTTTGTTTTTTTAAATGACCTAGCAATCAATTAATCATTTAAAGTTGTGTAACTAATGCCTACATTTTGGCTGGAAACTCCACTGAGGCAGGGACCTGTTTGCCTTTTCTTCACATTATCCTGGGCAACTGACACTCACTCATTAGCCCACAAGAGGTGGTTGAAGAGACAACCCTATTTATACAAAGACAGAAGGAGAAAACACAGAAAGGACCGAGGGGAGAGAAAAAACTTCCCGAGGGAGGACAATGAAAATTCAGAGAAGGCATTCCCCTGTCATAAGCTACTCCCAGCAGAAATCTTCAGAACACGTTAGAAGGATTCAAAGCTGGCCTTTGCAAATAATTGTTAGGTTTATATGAAACTGAATTGAAAACTAAAACTCTGAGCAATTACATAAACAGGGACTACACTTTTCTTTGTGTGCTAATAAGGGACCTGTTAGCACTGGAAAAGAAATGTCATACTCCAGTGCCAGTTGAGCCTTCAAATAACTGAGGCTCTGGCTGACATTCTGACCACAACCTCCTGAGACACCCTGAGCAGGAACTACCTAGCTAAGGTGCTTCCCAACTCCTAACATGTGGGGGATCAGTCAGATTGGTGGGAAAAACTATAGGGAAAGGACACAAACCTTCTGAAAGGTCGAAAGGTTCTGCAGAGCCCCGGGGGAGAATAGGTGAAGGCAGCTGTTCTATAAAACTGAGGCAGAGGGCAAGGAGTAGGTACAAAAGAATGTGGGGGAATTTATCTTAAACAAGCTTGCTTACTTGTGTTGACCAGGAACTGACCTTTGATCATCTATGTACACCTGACGTTCCCTGAAAGGGGAACAATGAATGTTAATTACCTACAGGTAGTGTTGGCTCCAGGTTTTTGGCACTGTGCCTGCACTGAATAAAAGCAAGCAGCTCCAGCTTCTCAGAGCTGCTCTCTGGCCACTAGAGCCAGGCAGTCACCTAGGTGCTCTCACACTGCTTACCTGTGTCTGAGTACTCATTTCATCCATCTGCCACGTCTGTGAGACAGACCCGGTACTAACATAATAAATACACGTTGTTTCAAATCTGTAGATTCTGGAGTCATTTGTTATGCTGAAGAGTCTTTTATAGGACAATGATGATTTTTCTACTGTAATCTAACTGTGTTGTTGGCTAACTTGAGTTCCTCTCACCATGCCTGAAATAGAGCCACTGTTGGGTTAGGCTTGAGAAATGTACCAAATGTAGTAGAACCACGTTCTGATACTGGCCATGGTTTTTATCCAATGAGGATACAAAACCACTGCCTAGGTCATTAGAAAAAAATGCATTGTTCTTAATCTGACAGAAACAGTAAATTATTAGCTTGGTTTTTCCTATCATAACCCTTCTCTACTATAATCCTTAACTCCTTTTCAGAACTCCCTGGGACTAGATGTATTTCAGAATTCAAAATTTTACACATTTCAGAAAGGTATCTTCAGTGAGGTCTGGGGCAGCAACTTGTAGTCAGATACATTAATATTTCTTCCATGAAATGCATTACTATTCAAATCAAATGGGATAAAAGAAGACTAGAAAAAGCCTAGAGTTTTGCCACCAAATATGTTCAGTTTTGGTTGGATTTTGCCACCAAGTTAGTTATGAAGAACTTTTGTTTTTCAGAGTTTTTCTAATGTAGGACTGTGAATAAGGGACTATAAACCTCTACTAGTTTTACATTAAAGTTTCCCTCCCTCATCTTTTTCTCATGTTTCTTCTTTTCCAATTGCTATTTGGTCACTACTTTTTGTCTACTTACTGGGAAATGCTTTCTTTAAATAGCTTGAGTTTTCATCTAGTTCAGCAGTTCTCAAACTTGACCGCACATTAGAATCATTTGGAGAGGTTTAAAAAAAATACTGATATTTAGGCCCCAACTAAATCAGAATCTCGGGAGAGAACCAGGCATCAGTGTGCGTCGTTGTTTCCAAGATTCCTAGGTGATTCTATTGCATCCAGGGTGAGAAATCACTGCTCTATTCAACAAGTATCTTACTTTCTCCAAGGCCCCATATTTCGACCTTCATTTCAACTGAAAATTTTTAGTCTGTACTTTGTCCTCCTCTAATTTAATTCATTTGTAAAGGAACGTGGCCTTCACTGTATTTAGATATAAAATTATGCTATAATCCAATCAAATAAGATTCACTTACTATAGTAGCAGTTCGACAGACAAGATTTATTCAAGTACAAAGAAAATTGCAAGGAGGCTTTTTAAGAACCTTCAAGTTTAATTTAAAATACAGTTTACTCAATATAAAACAACTATGCAATTCAAAACACTTGCAGCTGACAGTTATATTTGGCCTTGTAAATGTCTAAATAGAGGACGATTAAAGGACTGATAAAACATATCCCAAATTTTTCCCTCTCCCCTAGTTACCCAACAGAAACTAGAGTCAGAAACATGTTGAAATGTTTTGGCTTTCTATCTTGGATAACCAACATGGCTGTTCACAAAATAGCCTTGACATTCAGTGAGAATCAGAGTCAGTCTTATGTCCAGCATTCTGTCTTCTTTTTCCTCTGGCAGTTTAATAGTGCCTTTGGTCTTAAAATCCAAAGGCTCCCAGACCTGTTTTGCATCAAAGCTAAGATTCAAGCAAACTCTGAGCGACAGAGAGTTTCTCCATGGGAGAGGTTAACTGAGAAGACATGAGCAGGCTTCCTGGAAGAGAAGGTCCTTGAAAGCAAGGTATGAAGCTCAATTAGAAAGTCAAGGAAAGTCGGGCTGGGCGCGGTGGCTCATGCCTGTAATCCCAGCACTTTGGGAGGTCGAGGTGGGCAGATCATGAGGTCAGGAGTTCGAGACCAGCCTGACCAACATGAGGAAACTCCATCTCTACTAAAAATACAAAAAAATTAGCCGAGTATGGTGCGCGCACCCATAATCTCAGCTACTCGGGAGGCCTAGGCAGGAGAATCACTTGAACCCGGGAGGCAGAGGTTGCAGTGAGCCGAGACCACGCCATTGCACTTCAGCCTGGGCAACAGAGCAAAACTCCGTCTCAAAAAAAAAAAAGAAGGAAAAAAAAGAAGGAAAAAAAAGAAAAAAAAAAATCAAGGAAACTCATTTTGAGAGGACAGAGCAATATTAGCAAAGGTCTTAGTTACCAAAGCGTTGTCCTTACAAATTAATTTTTAATAGAATTGCCAATTCACAAATTCCCTAAAGGCTTTTAGTAAATCTATTAATCTTAGAAACATTTAAATTTTGATGCCATGATAGAAATGTTTTTAAAATACAGAGCCCATTTTTCTCAATTTCCTAAACTAAATGTAAGAAGAAACATAATCTAATATTCTTCCATGTTTTATTCCCAAAAAATATACAACTTTTAAGCCATTATATAATGTTAAGCTAGTATGGACTTTAAGAATTCTAGAAAAAATAAATAAACATGCTTCTTAAGAACTGTACTTTTATTTTTTATTTTCTTATTTTTTTGAGACAAGGTTTCGGTCTGTTGCCCAGGCTGGAGCGCAGTGGTACGATCTCAGCTCACTGCAACCTCTGCCTTCTGGGGTCAAGCAATCCTCTCACCTCAGCCTCCTGAGTAGCTGGGACTACAGGCGCCTGCCACCATGCCCAGCTAATTTGTTTGTATGTTTTTGTACAGATGGGGTTTCACCATGTTGTCCAGGCTGATCTTGAACCCCTGACCTCAAGTGATCTGCCCACCTCAGCCTCCCAAAGTGCTGGGATTGCAGGCGTGAGCCACCATGCCCAGCCAAGAAACTACTGTTCTCCACCAAATAGTTTATTTAACAGATAGTTATTTCCCCAGTAGCTGCTGTCATCACATCAAAGAGGTGTTTGTTAAGCATGCTGTGATGATAAAATGTATCTATCCTTACTCATCTGTTTCAAGGCACTTAGGAGTATTTTTTTTTTTTTTTTTTTTTTTTTGAGACGGAGTCTGGCTCTGTCGCCCAGGCTTGAGTGCAGTGGCGCAATCTCGGCTCACTGCAAGCTCCGCCTCTCGGGTTCACGCCATTCTCCCGCCTCAGCCTCCTGAGTAGCTGGGACTACAGGCGCCCGCCACTATGCCCGGCTAATTTTTTGTATTTTTAGTAGAGACGGGGTTTCACCATGTTAGCCAGGATGGTCTCGATCTCCTGACCTTGTGATCTGCCTGCCTCGGCCTCCCAAAGTGCTGGGATTACAGGCGTGAGCCACCGCGCCTGGCCAGGGGTATTTTTAAATCACTTAAATAGACTTGTTTAATGCAAACAAATATGCATGTTAACTTTATTGTAACTGAGATAATAGCTGGCCATTTAAAGACTAATATATGTAGAAGTGATCTGAAACTAACAAAATGAACTGGAATAAAGTCTTCCACGATTTTAAACGTCTATTAAGTCTGCTACACATACACCTAATATGATAGAGGTTCACATTAAAAAGATCTGATAGTTGAGTACAAGCATACTTTGAGTTAATGGGAGTTGGATTACTTAGAATGGATAACAGTGTTTTTAGGAATATTACTAGAGGTATGACATTCAGGTCACACACAAAAAATGGACTCCAGAAAGATCAACATCTGGATTGCATTTGGTTTTGTTAAAGTCCATGAGGAGTAGATAGTATCCACGGGAGAATGACCAGGAGATAGTCACCTCCCTGTAGTTCAACTTGACGAACACAGCCATCCTCATTTACCTTGTCGTCTCTGCACAACTCGACTATTACTCACTCCCTTTTTCTTAACCATTGGGATTCCATGGCATCCCATGCTCCAGGTTTTCTCCTTCCTCTCTGGCTACTGCTTCTCTTCTCCAAAGGCTCCCCTTCTTCTGCCTTTTATAAAGACTTTGATGTCCCTTAGTGATTTATCCTCAACCCTCTTGACCTTCTTCTCTTTCCATTCACTCACATGACTTCAATTATATTTGCATTTCCAGCCCATATTTCCTGGGCCCTAGATCCCCATAGCCATCTACCTTCTGGACCTGAAAGTCCCACTTAGTGGCTCAAACTCAACATTTCCAAAGGTGAATTCACTTTTTCTTTTTTTGAGACTGGGTCTCTCACTCTGTCACCCAGGCTGGAGTGCAGTGGTCCAATCATGGCTCACTGCAGCCTCCATGACCAGGGCTCAAGCAATTCTCCTGCCTCAGCCTCCCGAGTACCTGAGAGGACAGGCACACACCACCAGGCCTGGCTAATTTTTAAATTATTTTTAGAGATGACATCTTGTTATGTTGCCCAGACTGGTCTTAAACTCCTGGGCTCAAGCAATCCTTCTGCCTCAGCCTCCCAAAGTACTGGGATTACAGCAGTGAGCCACTGAACCTAGAATGAAGTCACTTTTTTACCAATTCCACTGCACTCCACAAATCTGCTCCATGAATGGCACCATCAGACACCACAGTCCAAGCCAGGAAGCAAGGTATCCCTGATTTAGCTCAGCCCATCACTGTCTCCTACTCAGGCCTCTGTCTCTAATTTTTCTCTCTCCATCCCACATCATTCTCTACTCTGCAGTCAGACTAAATCATCCTAAAATATAAATTTTATAATATTATATCTTTTCCCAAAAAATTCTTCAAAGATTTCTCCATGACACTATGACAGAGTCCAATGTCTGATACTGCATATATAGTGTTCTTCTGGTCGGGTCTTCAGTATCATCTCTATCTCCATTCCTCCTTCCAAAATCCATGCTCGAAGCTTATTAAAATATGGCCTTTGCTATTCCCTGGATGGACTATGCTCTCTCTTTGCCCCAGGTCTTTTCACATATTCTGTCTGGAATGCCTCCCCACCTCCCCACCTTGTATGGCTGTCACTTACTTACCCTTCAGATCCCAACTTAGGTACCATCTTCTCCTGAGCGCCACTATAGATGTTTACAAGAACTCAGAAGAACAAGCTAACGACACTAACATCTTTTCAAAAGAGCAGGTGTATCTGTGTCTTCAGTTTTCAAAGCTGCTCTTACAACCTCTGATTGGTAATTTCTCTGAAGCCCTAACTGCTGATCTACCTGAATTTCCTGATAAATAAAAATTTGTATATAAAATGTATTTTAAGGAAATAAGTCTATATTAGACATTTTAATTTTTGTTGTAATAATAAAATAAAACATTACGTTTACATCATTAAAATTTTAATTTTTATGTCTCAAGTTACTTTTTTTGGTGTTTTCTGGTAGACCCAGTGTATTATTCAATCTACAAAAAGCTCATAAATGATTCTCAGGTGGATTTTCATGATATAGTTGATTTAACAAAGCATCTCCAAAGCCATAATATAATTTTTAAACTCATGCCTTACTATGTCTTTTATTCTACGTTACACACCATTCCATACATATCTTTTCTCAATCATCGTGCCCTTTGGAGGTAAGATTATAAACTATAGCAACTGTGTAACTACATCAACAGTGAAGTCCCAGACATTCTAGGGATCTTCTATGGTAGCAATCTCTCATTTGTAGGGACAGATTCCTGTAGAACCTTGTAGGGATGTTACATTACAAAGACTGATATTGGGATAAACTCAGATTAGTGAAGACTGTTTCCAGCTAGAAATTCTACACATAAAAACTGCTAACAAGTGAAGCCTCTTAGAAGAACAAGATTCAGAACCCGAGATCCAAAAATCTAAAACAAGAGTAGGGAATCTCTAATTATTTTATGCCAACCTTGAGAGAAGCTGTAGTTTCCTGACGGTGGGGTGGAGTCACAGTCCTCTACCTCATAGGATTGCTGTGAGATTTAGACGAATTAACATGTATAAATCATCGGGACTGACTGATCCGACACAGAGTAAGTGCTATTTGAGTGTTAGCTATTATCATCCTCATCACATTATTAGAATATAGTTGAGCTGAATGACAGAAGAAAGGACATATCCAGTCTTTAATTGCTTTAATATTGCATATGTTTAAGCCCTTTCTTCCACCTAAATTATAAACTCTTTCACAATCAGTATTTCCTCCATTTATTATATTTCACCTACCTAGCCCAGTCCCATTCCAACTAGAATAAAAGAGGCTGAAGCATTTCAGTGAAAATGTGTAAACAGTGCTTAAAGTGCTTTTTCAGACTTTACTTTCAGACTTTACTTTAAAAATTAACTTTTAGATTTCTATAGAATTCTGAAGCCTTTATAAATATATGAAGGACAGACTTCAGGTTTCAAAATTCACTTTGAAACGTCAGAGGTATCAATCAACTTAAGTAGCTGCGCCCTGGCAGCTTCTGACATTCAAAAGAGAACTGCTGTATGAGATTATGGGTTCAAATTCAAATTCAAATCCAAATTCAAATTCTTGTATTTAACAAGAAATGTGCATTAGTTTAGTATCTCTTCCATTGCAAATTATCACCCATTTTACTGCTTAATATCTGCTTATTATTTCATATTTGTATAGGTCAAAAGTCCAGTTACAGGGTGGCTCAACTGGGTTCTCTGCTTCTCACAAGGCCTCGTGTAAGGCCCAAAGCAAAGAACTTGCTGGGCTGCACACCTAACTGGAAGCTCTACGGGAGCATGTTCTTCCATGCTCATGCAGGTCATTGACAGAATCCAGTTCTTACGTCTGTAGGGCTGAGGTTCCTGTTTCCTTGCTGGTTGTCACCCGGAAGCTGCCCATAGCTCCTAGGGCCCTCTTTTTGGTTTTTGCACATGGGCTCCTACATCTCAGAGCCAGCAATGACATGATGACCCCTTCTTAGGCTTAGAATTTCTTTCACCTTGACTTCTGCCATATTGCTTTGACTCCCACAAAAGCAAGTTCTCTCCTTTATTTTAAAAGCTCATATGATTAGACAGAGTCCACACAGACAATCTAGGTCTGTAGCCTTAATTATATCTGTAAAGCACCTTTTGCCCTGTAATGTAATATGTGTAGGTACCAAGTGGGGTATTCATGTTTGGGGGACCATTTTACCCATTACAGAATGACACGGATCCTGAAAAACAATCCCTCAACACCTTGTTAGGGCCTTAAAGTCACTTGCTAATACAGCCTAGCTCTGGAACATGATTTACTTGCTATAAAATCTTCACTAGATTACACCAAACTCTCTTTCCCTTTACAACTTTCTCCTGTTGTACCCGAAAGTCCCAACCAGTGCCCCAAATTCATCTCAAATTAACTCATTTATTTGCCTCCATTCTCACCCCTTGAGATGTCTCTCAAGTCTTACGATCTATCTAGAATGTTCTTTTCTTTCCCTTATCTAGACAAAGCCTGCATTCCAGTTTCTGCGTGGAGCTAACCTTAATTATCAAGACGTCCATAACTTTTCTGATTTTTTACATCTCATCACCACCACACAATGTGTGTAATCTGGAAAATCTATAATTTATACTTATGTTAATTTTTAAACAAAATCACTTTTTTGTGGTTTTTGTTGGGTAATTTATAGTAATGTAGGTTTATGTTTGAAATTCAGAAAATGAATAAAAGTAGATGAGGAAAAATCATCCCCAGTCCCAGTGTCCAAAGAGCTAATCCTAAATTCACTCACTGCATGTAACATGATGCTAATTATTAGCTATGAGCTATAAAAATTTATTTACCATATTATTTTATCTATCGTCAATAGATGGTTCATGCCAATAATGTTGATTTTAGGAAAAGTATTGGTATCACAGAACTGCAGGCCAGAAATAATAAAAAGGTCACCTACTTCAGTTCTATACTAGATGCCTTAATCCTCTACACAGAGTGCAGAATATAAAATAATAAAACAACAAAACACACACTTCCATAGAACTTATTATGTACCTGGGCACTGTTCCAAATATTTTCCATGTATTCACTGACTTAATTTATATGCATAGTGCCTTTTGTATCTGACCTGTAGTAACCTGCATAGATAAGCTCTTGAAGTTCCGTAATTTTTGTGAAGATAATCTAGAATAAATTAAGTTCATATATGCACACAGATCTCTTATATGTGTTTATAATTCCTTACCCAGCTACATAGCTTATTCAAACCTCTTTACAAACCACTGAAACCTGCTACTAATATTCCACTGAATCCATAGGCTCTTTTGTTTTAAAGAGCAAATTTTTGTTATACAACTAGAAACGCCTAGTAATAGTTTTTTGGAAGGTTTTAGTATCTATTTTTAAAACTGTCTTTTGCCCATTCAATTCTCAGAACCCCACGTGTGTTTGTCCTGACTCTCAATACACAGTTTTAAGTAGATTAAGTGTTAATCCACTTAAAGAACTTTCCTACCTGTAGATGCTTTTTAAAAAGTTGAACTTTATTCCTTGATATTTCTTCTAATCCAAATTCAAATTAAATTAAAATGGTGCTTTAATTTTTCATGATTGGCATAGGATCTATTAAGTTTGAAAACTTGCTCTGTTATCTACTAAGATATAATATATTCTTATGCATAGTTTCATATTAGCATTATAGGTAAGAGGATATTAAATGAGATTTGTCCTGTGGTCTCAGCATTTTCACTGAAACCCAAAGTCAAGAACAATTGGCGAAAAGTGCTCAGACCTCCGAAAGATAGAGCTAGGTGCACCCCCACAGATTCCATTAGTCCTGAAGCAGCAAAATTCTGTAAAACCATGTCGGCAACCCTCATCCCTTCACCCACTTCAAGGAATTATGAGGGAGACTTGAAGATTATTCAGGAGGGATCAACAAAGACCATTTATTTAAAGGGAGTTGCTGGAGTGCTACAAGGATAAATATTATACATACGTACAGACTTCAAGTCAAATGACAGGGGTCTTAATCACTTGAATTGGCTGGCATTTGTTCCTAAAGTTTAGGGACTGCTCTCATCTGTAAAAGTCCAAGAGGGCTGGCAAATGGGACATATGGAGGCAGAGAAAGAGAAAAAAGCTGTGCTGTGTTGGGATGGCCTCCATTTCCAGGGTTTGACAGGACAATAATGCCCTCGTGCTTCCTATGTGCCAGTAGAGAGTTGGGTATAGGTCATTTTGGAAACAGGTCTCCTGAAAAGATAGGGTGACCCCAATAGAAGAAAACTGTAAGGAGGAAGCCAGAGGCTGGAGGGACAGTCCTAAAGTTTCAGAAGGAGAGGAAATGACAGGGCCATGGAATTATAATCCAGAGCTCTTTAGACACAGGAATATCCACCAATCCACACAATGGCCTCATACAGGAAAAAAAAGAGATTTCTACAACTCTCACACGAGAACCCTGAGGCCGGATTGTAACTGTAGCAGTCAAGAAAGACCTTTCTTGATATGGCGTCTCTTCTCCCTAGCCTCTCAAACCCTGGCTGAGCCAGAAGCAGCACAGTGAAGCAGAGGAGGAAGTAGGGAAAAGACAGAAAAATATGATGGGAAATGTCAACAAAACCAACCCTGGCCCTTTTCCCAGGCTCAGGTTGGGGGAAAGGAGATGCTTTGAAGTGGATGGAAGATTGAAGCTCTGATACTGGACTCAAATGGACTTTTAAATATCTGAAGAAATGGAGACTGCTCTGAGAAAGCTGAAAAAAGCTATAGATCTGCATAAAGATTCACCCAGGAGTGGGAATGAACCAGTCAGAACTTATTCGAGGAAACTGGTAAAAAAGGGTAAATTTTTTCCTGCTTTTATCTTGTTGAGACTAGTTCATTTAATGAATCATTCATATGTATATACTTGGTTTTATAATGAGACTGGAAACATATAGGTACAAAAGCCACTTATTTCTTTTTTCCCTCTTAACTTTATCCCCTTTTCCTTGTTTTATGTCTGGGAATGTTTCTCTTACATCCTGAGCTGATGCTGCAGTATGAGTTTAATCTCTGACATCTAGAATGTCAGCCTAACTAAATTTCATTTAAATAATCTAGGTGAGGAAGCAGTGCCTGCTCATCTCCAATGCTGGGGTAATCTTAGGCAATGTGAAATTCGAAATTTAGTGAAGAAGAAAAAAAGAATATTGCCTGAAAATATACTTCTGACTTTAAGAGTGGTTCCATAACTTCCTCCTTTGGCTTAGGATTGGGAGAGAGAGCAAATGTGAAAAACATGTATAAAATTATAGTCTACATTTTTACCTGACAGACCCTTTCTTCTCTCTTGCTCTCTAAACACAAATAGGGTTCTGGGGTCTCTGAGCAATTCTTTTAATTGCCATGGGTCTTCCTATTCTTATCCGTAATACAAGGGAATTGGAGAAGATGATTTCTTTCTTTTTCTTTTGAGGCACGGTCTGGCTCTGTCACCCAGGTTAGAGAGCAGTGGTACGAGCTCAGCTCACTGCTACCTCTGCTTTCCGAGCTCAAGCCATCCTCCCACCTCAGCCTCCTGAGTAGCTGGGACCACAGGTGCACACCACCTCATCGAGCTAATTTCTGTATTTTTTGTAGAGACAGGTTCTCACTTTGTCGTCCAGGCTGCTCTCAAATTCCTGGGCTCAAGTAATCTGCCCACCTCAGCCACCCAAAGTGCTGGGATTACAAGTGTGATCCACACTGCACCTGGTGAAGAAGACAATATCTAAAGCCGTCTTCCCTTCTATCCTTGTTCCAAATAAACCAACCATGATGTTCTCAAACTGAAGAATTCCAATTAACTGTAATACTTCCTCATTTTAATTACTGAGGTACACTGCAGAACATGTGGTGAGGAGATACAACGTGGCTATCTGTTCAGCTGAATTGAGATGAGTTCAATGAAACCAAGATAGCCAACAGGGTTTCCTGGGTTAACTTATGAACCTCATTCTCCTTCGCTATTCTAACGCATCTGACAAAGATGTTACTACATAAAGCTTCTTATAGCACATTCCAATCCTCTCAGGAGCCTCACTGTCTATTTCTGTCTACCACATAAAATCTTAACCTCTCCCTCTGCAATTCTAGACCTTAATAGACACTTCGCTCTGCCCACCGGATACACGGATTCTTTATTACTGCCTTCTATGCATCATAGACTTCTGCTGAACAGAAATGATGGCCATTCCTCAAACATATCCCATCTTGGCTCTTTCACTCATGCTATTCTTTCTAATTAGATTGCTATTAATATTTTCTATTCATTCATACTCTCCTTTATATTCAACATATCATTCAAGCCATTCCCCCCTCTCCAGGGGACCTATTTTAAAACCCTAACTGAGCACAATGACTTTTTACTTTGACCTCCACAGTACTTTGTATTCACCACAGAGAACCTTTACAGCTATTCACCTCTACATGGTAAGCTCCTTGCACACATGGACCAAGCTGTATTTTTTTTTCCTCTGAATTCACACAATGGAATCACAAAACCTGATAACCAGTCTGAATAAACTTCTAAACTGCTAAATCATTTAGCCATGTTTACCACTATTTTATAATTTCTAATAGGTTAAAAATTAAAATGCTATTTAATATAATTCCATGGGCATCATTTCATAAAATCCTTCAAATTAGGAGAGAATTCCACAATCACATTCCCTACCCAACCTGTTAAAATCTATTCAGTAAATATAAAATGTTTTAAGTGATGATAATGTGGAAAACTGTGTTTTCAACCCACATAGATATTATTTTTAATATGGACTCTTAATTAAATAATTAATAATGCCTGTCTTAAATGCTTCATCTCTCCAATGCAATGGTAATACACCCTGTCATGTGAGACTGAAATGTGACAATGTATGACAAACAGTATCAAAATGCCTGTGCAAGGTAAGAACTCAACAAATATTAGCCATTCTTAGCCTCTTACCCATTTCTCACTTGGTCTAACGCATTAATGCAGGATAATGCATTAACAACTGCAAACAAGTCTCTTCAAAGGTTTCCCCACAAAGAAGTTCATCTCTGAGCTGTTCATAACAGCAAAAGAGTGAAAATAAAATCACAATGTTCAAAATAGAAAAAAATGATTTTAAATCTGTGTAATGGGATACTATAGAATCACTAAATATGTTGTGGCCAGTGCTTTTAGCTCCCAGAACATATTAAATAAAAAGTATGGAACACAAAATAAAATATTTAGGGTTTTTCTGCAAAAAAAAAATTATTCTGTAAAAAAATACACACACACACACACACACACACACACACACACACACACGCACACGAAAAATAACCTAGCAAGTAATAATAATTTATTTCTGGGTCATTTCATTATAGGCACTTTTCTAATCTGCATTTAAAAAAATGATAAAGTCTTTATATTCAAGTTAAATAATACAAATGTCAACTAAATTAAAAGGAAACTGCAAAGCATAATCCACAGTACTGTTATTTCACTGTCAGACTTCTCATTTGACATTTACAAACATAGGAAATGAATTCACACTATTTCCACCCAGTATCCACATAAAATGTCATTATATTATAATTTTTACAACAATATAAAATAACAGAAACTAATTTAAAATTTGTCTTATTCCATCACCACCAAAAAATTCAAGTAATTTTCACTGTTTTATATGCCTCCTGGTTCTCCTCTATATATGGGCATACCATACAAAGCTATAACACTGACAGAAGTATGCAAAACTTACATTTCATCTAAAGCAGCTATAAGAAGTTCTATTTTAAAGAAATGCACAAAGAAGAAGCCAAATATGAAACATTCATGGATCATCCTTTTAAAGCTCCGTTGGCTTCTTTCAGAGAAGATTTCACATTAACACTTCACAAACCCATGACTCTCAATATCCAAATTGAGAGTCAAATGGTATATTTCTATTTCTTGTCAATAGAAAGTCGGTATTTTCCATGGGTATTGCATATCAAAGTGATTTTCATCTCAGAAACAGATATTCAAATATCATAACATACATGTATGCAAACACGCACAATCCTCTTTCCCTATTCCTAAGAGATTCATTGAGGCATTTTACCCTTAAATGAGTTCTGCACACTTACATCTTTCTGAACACATAAAGATAAATTTCCCCCTGCCCTGCATTGCTTCATTTCAATAGGCAATCCAGTATGTATCATCCTGCTTACCAAAACCAAACTCTCAGGGCTAGAGTTAAAAATTAAGTTACCACACAATCTGGGTAGATTTTGATAGTTTCTTTGAAATTAGAGATGATGGCTTAGTAATTAATTTTAAAAAGTTGTATGTGTGTGTGTGTGTGTGCATGTGCAAACCTGTATATGATGGTATTTGGGGATCTATTACCAGGACGAAGATACGTAATAGACAGAACATATAAGAATTTTTTATTGACAAGCAATAGAAATACACTATTCAGCAATCTATTCAGGTATTGACAGGTATAGGTTTGTGATGTGTTACTCTGAGATCCTACCAAAGGATACAGAAGGAGCTTTAACCAGCATTCCACGTGGTACTAGAGACTGAAAGTCCATAGCCCAAGGCCCATTGGATGAGGACAGATTGAAACACAAGAAGAAAAGGTAGTATCAAGCCCTATGGCTCCGTATAAACCAAAGAAAAAAGTTGTTACCAGAATATGCTACAATTCCACTGGTACTTCCTTAATGCCCCTTGGAACTAGATCCATCTTCTCCGGTCTCACTTGACACTTTCCCTCAAAACTCAATCTGCCTGGCCCTTCCCCAAATCATACAGTAGCTCTTAAGCCACTGGAAGGACTGGAGCCAGCCTAAGGATTCCAAGTAGGAATTTTATGTTCCCTAGAAATAAGAAATATAAGGTAACAAGATGTTCATGATCCTGTGGCAGCCAGAAAGAAGGCTTGTCATTCACTGGGGGTGTAACTTTTATTCTTTGAACAGCCATGTCTGATCAGGCTGCGATAGTCTAAGGGAAGGGATTACCTACACTCCATTTCTGCATTCTCCAGGAAGAAAAAGGCAGATAGCCAGGAAAAAGGGTGAATAGAAACCCATTTTTTTGCATTTTTAGAAAAACATATTTCTAAATGTGATAGAAATTCATCACTCAATTGTGCTTATCACATACAGATGATCCTTGACTTATGATGGGGTTACATCCCAATAAAACCCATCATAAATTAAAATGATTGTAAGTCAAAAATTTGTTTAATATACCTAAGCTACCAAACATCTTAGTTTAGCCTAGCCTGCCTTAAACGTGCTCAGAACGCTCACATCAGCCTACAGCTGGGCTAACTCATTTGGCAACACAGAGCACCGTGGAGTACCAGTCGTTTATCCTGGTGACCATGCAGCTGACCGGGAGCCGCGGCTCACAGCTGCTGCCCAGCATCTCGAGAGGGTATCCTACCATATATTGCTAGCCTAGGAAAAAAACAAATTCAAAATCTGAAGTACAGTTTCTACCAAATGTGTCTCATTTTTATAGCACCACAAAGTTGAAAAATCGTTACATCAGACCATCATGGTCAGGACCATCTGTATTCAACACGACAAATCCCCCCAACTTTCATTCAAAGAAGATTACCCCCAGACCTTGCTGACTTGGCACACAATCTCTTAAACAAGTCTCTAAACTTCTCTTTTTAAAGATTCATCAAAACCCAAACCTCATGCTATTACTGAACCAGTATCAATTTAAAAGTTTCCAATCAAAGAAGTTGTCAATGTTATTCAGCTACTGAACAACAAATTCCTGTCCAAAATAACAATTCTTGTTCAAAGATGAATTTCTCCAATATATCAAATCCAAATTGTAGAGTCACCAAGAAGGACAAACTAAAGGAATCCTTGTCATTTTATAACCTCTCTGGATGAAGAAAGGCTGTAGATAGAGTACTGTGAAAGATACACCCTTCAAAGAAAATGACTGAAGTTTCAGGTGAAAGATGAGACAGGACTTGACTGGCAAGTAAGATTTTAGTCCAGTGGTATTTCTCAGAGGAGGGATACCTGAAGCCATTATGAAAAGCCCTTATGAAAAGGAATTTAGAAAACACCACTAAATGCATCCAAGGCAGAGATCCCACAAGAAAGTTGGATGAACCAAAGAAAATGAGCCAGAAGACAGAGAAGAACCATACAAATAGAAACATCTAAATGGATAAAAGTTATAAACTGGGTGAGTTCTGACATGGAACACAAGGGTGTAAGAGTGCCCAGTTACATGATCCAAGAGTATCAAGTGTTTTTCTCAACCCCATGGATCTCTCTTCCTAAATTCTGAACACCCAATTTGTAATTTTAATTTATCTCTTAAGAGATAGCCATAAATTCCCCACCACCACCACCGGGTTAATGTTTTATTCCAGACACTCAGACTCTCTTCTCTTTCACCATCCATGTGATGGCTGACTTCATTGAATCTAGCAGCATAGAGGACACATGACATGCTCCCTGTCCCTTTATAAGGACCTCCCACATACCCATCTTACCAAATAGGCATCTAATATAAACAATGCACAACTTAGCCTAACTCACATCACCTCAGGTGTTTGACAATTAGACTATGAACAAAAGTCACAAATTTCATTCAAACCCAGATGAGATGTTTGTCTTTTCTATTTCTACAATTTCCAACATAAAAACTTAGCCTTAAAAAACAGAAACAACCTAATAGGTTTTGTTCTGGTTGTTGATTTTAAGTAAATATGAGATGGAAGTCTAGAATACGTTTTTATCTCCTATTTAAGAATGTTCATGTTTTTATTTCCTGTCTTTGGATGCTTCCCAAGTACTTCTCAGATCTTTTAAATGCTTCAAAGTTTAGCTGATTTCCTAAATTTACATCCTTAAGAACTGTGGCTTTGAAAGTAATACATAATTCACCATAAAAACTTCCCCATATTTACTTTAGGTTTCAGCAAGCAGACCCCTGGGTTGTAATATGAATATTTTAAATTTGTCTGATCAATTCTGAATACTCTATTTGTCACAAACACTGGAAGAATTCATGTTTAAAAATAAAACAATGCTCAGAACTTCAAGGGTGGAAACTGATGAGCTATGTCATTCAAAGGCCCTTCTTGGCCTGCCAGCTTTAACACAGCAACAGAGAACTGCAGTCGATGAAAAGAGGTTTCCAAGTTAACAAAATGTGTAGCACCAGAGGATATTAGAAAGGAGGCTAAGGTGATAAGTTAGAATGCGGAAAGTCACACTGCTTTCAGATAATTCCTAGAGTGTTTTTGTAGACTTTATGTAATGGAAAGGGTCCATTACAGCCATGTCCTTTTTCCTTAAGCTGAAAACTTCTTACAGAGTTTCACTGTTTAGGTTTCTGTATGTCTGACACTTGGAAAGATGGCTCTTTCCTGAAGACCACTAGAAACATGGCTGGAACATTTTAATTGCTCATGTTTATGTACATTTAACAACCCTACATTTGACTGAATTATAAAGACATTCTTATTTCTACACATGCACCATCTTCTCATGCTCCTTCAACATGAAAACTCATGTGTATCCTCTTCCAGAGTAAAATTTCAGATAATATATTTTTAGATGACAGGACTTTCCCTCCTGATGAACCTAAGAGGGAACCAGGAAATAAACTACTGGGGTTAAAGAAAGGAGAAATTTTCTAAGATAGTCACATGCAAAAATCCCACATTTGAATAAAAATGGTGAATATACAAGAGGGCACAGTTGACTGTACTGCTGGAAACCACTGTCCCATTCCAATACCCCCAAAACACAGACTCTCAAAGAGTACATTGGCAACTCTACATTACAGACATCACTTCTGCTTTCCTTTATCATGATTAGGGGTCACAGTAGATGAGAACTGTTCCCTGAGAGATGTATGTAAATATCTTTCTGCACACACTATCACCTAGGTAACAAAGTTTATATGCCATTGTCAACAGGAACAACTATGTTATGAAGAGGTAGACTGAGTCCCACTGTCCATTAACAAATGCTTCTAGAATGAACAATGGAATTTTAGAACTTGAAGGAACTTAGCAACTCTCTAGTCCAACCACTCATCTTGGCCAAGGTCACATTGTTGGAAGAAATAAGAATCAAGGCCCTTAATCTCAGTACGGGATATTTTCAATTTTGCAGGCCGATTGCCCACCAGTTGAAGAGATGAAATTTTCCTCTCTGCCGTTTATTTTCGTTTCTAAATACCACTCCAGCATCTTACCTCATTTTCTTCAGTCTTTTAGCCTGGGGATTTTTCCAGCAAGATTATGTCAACTAAATCCACAGTGAACACCTTGCTGTCCATCCCTTCCTTTTCAGAGGGTCTTTTGAATGTGACCTTCACGGTATAAACCATTCAGTTATTTCCATTTCCACTCACTGTCCTCTCGTCTCCCTACTGCCCTCTGCCTATGGCTGTTCCCCAGACTATCTTCTACTCGGGTTTTCAATCTGCAACTTCTCTGTGACTGGCTTCCAGAAGCTCTCTGAGCTTCAGACTCTTGTCTCCAGATGTTTCCTGCATATTTCTGTCCTTATCTCCTCAAATGCAACATATCCCCCAAAATCACCTACCTTACTGCATAATTTACTCAACTTCCTAAGAATATCATCATGTCTCCAGTCATGCAAGTTCAGAACTTCAGTTATCTCACTCCTCCACCTTTACCCACTCATACTGATTTTTTAAAAATCAATTTCTTTTCTTTTTTTTTTTTTTTTTAAGACGGAGTCTCGCTCTTTCGCCCAGGCCAGACTGCAGTGGCGCTATCTCGGCTCACTGCAAGCTCTGCCTCCCAGGTTCATACCATTCTCCTGCCTCAGCCTCCCGAGTAGCTGGGACTACAGGTGCCCGCCACCACGCCCGGCTAATTTTTTGTATTTTTAGTAGAGACGGGGTTTCACCGTGTTAGCCAGGATGGTCTCAATCTTAAAAAAATCAATTTCTTTGTGTTCCTTTTTGAAGTCATCTTTCTTTTGGTTCCCACAAAAACCACCATAAACTAGGTTTTCATCAGCCTCTAACCAATCTCCCTATCTTCAACTTATCTTCACTTTTGAACATCTATTTCATCGCATTAATCTGTTGTTCAAAAAAATCTTTCATTTTTCTTAACCAGGACCTTCTTCTCTAACTTGGTGGGTCTACTTACATTTTTCCATGGTACTTTCTCATTCCTATGCTTGCCCACAATAAATTCCACAGCTAGAATACACATCCTCCTAATTAGCATCTCCAAATCCTGACTGTTTTCAATGGTGGTTCAAGTCCAGTGTCTGCAGTGAAGCTTTCTGTTATGGTCTTGAATTTACAACTTTACTTATTCACCACCTTTCTTTATTCACCACCTTTCCTTGTGCACAATTTCCAACTCCTTTATATATTAGCCTTCTGAATATATCTGTCTTATCTTCTTGGTGTGGCTATAGGAACCAAATCATACATGTCTTTATCACTTCTGAAACTATCCCAATAACTACATTACATTATTTATTATATATTTTCAAATGAGGCATAGTAGTTAGGAGAATATTGGAGATAAAAATTCTGAGTTCTGACTCTTGTTTTGTTCTTTCTTGCTGAGTGACCTTAGGCAAGCTACTCAAACTCTGTAAGCTTTCGTATCTATAAAATAGACATAATACCTCCTACTTCATAGTGCTGTTGTACAGTACAGCTTAGCAGAATGTGTATGTATGTGTGTGTACACACAAACACACAACGTTTAACACAGTTTCTGGCCCATAGTGAATGCTTTTTAAACAGATGGCTAATTATAATTATGCACACCACAGGCACTCCTTTGTGGTCAATATTTTAAACCGAAAAGTTCTAAATATGTTTTCAAAATATGCTGTCAAGATTCCATTTCATGTTTTTTACACCATTGATTATCATATTGATATGATTAGGCTTTGAGTCCCACCCAAATCTCATCTTGGATTGTAAGCCCCAGGTGTTTAGGGAGAGACCTGGGGGGAAAGTGATTGTATCACGGGGGCAGTTTCCCATGCTGTTCTCATGATAGTGAGTGAGTTCTCACAAGATCTGATGGTTTTATAAGTGTGTGACACTTCCTCCTACCCACTCTCACTCTCTCTCTCTCCTGCTGCCATGCAAGACGTACCTGGTTCCCCTTCCACCAGGATTGTAAGTTTCCTGAGGCCTCCCCAAATATGTGGAACTGTAAGTCAATTAATCCTCTTTCCTGTATAAATTACCCAGTCTCAGGTAGTTCTTTAAAGCAGTGTGACAACAAATGAACACACATAGTTAATAAAAAATTACTTTTCTAAGCTGCATTCCAGAAGAGTAGGAAAGACACTTTCAATCTTCAAGCTGTGCCCAGTTGACAAGACCTAGTGTATAAAACTCTGTACAGACCAGTTTCATCCTTACACATAACCCAATCAACCATGATTTTCAGCAATTACCATTTTAATAATGGAGTTAAAGCAGAACTAAATAATTTTGGGGGAAGGCTAGAAAAGTTTCCAAACAGCCAAGTCAATAGGTACAAGTTTGGTGATGTAGGATTGCTAGAGCCTGTCAAAAACTGAAACTCAAGGATTAGTGACCACAGTCAGCATTTCCTATGAAGAAAGCCATGAACTTTACTTCAACCAATTACAAAGTCTAATCAATAGCTTTAAAAACCACAATGAAAATGTTGCAATATGGTACATTAAAAACTAGCGACCTGGCCTTTTTTGGCTGAAGTAATTCTTTTTTTTCCCTAATGAAAGAGTCTTTTCTCCTTTGTGCAGCAGATCACAACTTTCCTAGGTTAACGCATACTGTATTTAAAAAATCAGATACTACACCTCCACCTCCACAAAGGTTGCAGGAACTTTCCACCAGAAATATCTATGATCTCATGAAGGGAGGTTCCATCCCCATATAGAAAGTCAAAGCCACTGTCTCCCTCTGCCTTGCCTCATACCTCCCACAATGATGAGCAGCCACAGGGAAAATCTCTCTATATACCATCACCCAAAGAACTTCCCTTCTAGGACCCCAGCTTCATTATTTCTGCACCCCTAGGCAGGAAAATTGCATGGTCTTACAGCAGATGTTAGACGCACAAGAATTTCATCACTGCTTTCTTCGGAGTCTTCAATTTTCTGATGAGACCTTTGAAAAAAAAAAGAACAAATTACTTTTCAGTTTCAATTGCTCAAATTTATCTACCAAGTTAGGAAGAATAAAGGGCAAATAATGTCATTGTTATTATATTAGCAAAAGTACTCATGAAAATAACAAATGTTGTGACAGTAACTCCATAGGAACATAATCCTCTTGCAGGCCAAATGTTCTCACAAAATCAATTAGCAAGAACCTCTTTACAATGCACCAATTGAATCCTGAGGATGGGGTATTACTCACCCCATGATACAGCAGAATAACCCTGACATGCCAGTTGTAAAATATATGGGCTTGCACAGAAGGTAGATGCAAATAAAAGGTGGTTAAGTGCTGAAATTTCCTCTAAATCTAAATGGAATCCAGATTTTGAAAATATGAAATGTGAACTTTCCACTGAAACTGAGTTTTAGCCAAAACAAACTTACTATAAAACGGTATTATTATAGGCCTAATACCACTATGGGAATTATGAGGAATACAAAAACACAGAAGTTTTGTATAGCTTTGTATTTGCTTTCTCAAGAGATTACCGCCCAACTAAGAAGCTAAGAATATTATGCACGTGTTAAATAACTAATGAGATGTGTAACAATGTAAGATCAGTTTGTTTGTTTGTTTGGGGAAAACGATCTTTTTAACTTAATTCATGAAAAAAGACTTCACCAAATGTATATTCTAACAGACAAAATTATCTACTTCTTAAGAACAATCTTATAAACTACACTTTTTCCTAGTTTGGTCAAAGACAAAAATTGACTAATGCAATTGAATATATAAAATTGTCTCCAAGATCTATTTCCACAAGCAATCCCTTTCAATATATGCTGTGGACAGGGGGCAGAGGGGGGATTGGAGGTAACTGCTCTGCAGAGCAGTATTAACAGCATCACAGTCCAGTGATTGATTTCAATCTCAGTAACTACAGTGTGTCAGCTGGAACGTCAGCCTTATGGGGCAGGAGGGCTTCTCCCAGCTCATGGGACAGCTGAGAAGCAGCTCTTTAAGAAGGGAAAAGCCAGTTGGATCAATTCTGGCATTGCCTTCTTGTTTCTGTAAATGTTATTAAACCCTTTTCCAGAAAGAAAGTCCCACCCTTCAAATCACAGCAATGCACTACAAACCACTGCCTTTACAAAAATTGCAAGATACAGGTATGAAGCAGTGCCGATGTTGTCAAATAACTTAAGCGCTCATGCAGCAAAGTGGTTGAGATGCTTGCTAACAATCTGCCCAATAAAAACTGTGGGAACTGAGCATTATAACTTGGGATCTTTTTTTAACAAGGTTACCTGGATGATGAGTATTTTCAACAAGCTTTATTATTAAGATTCTCTATTCACAAGGCTTCTGTGGTTATACTGAGAACAGACTGGAAACGCTTTATAACCTCAACCACCAAACCAGATTTATGTGATTAAGCTGAGCTGAGTGAAAAGACAGGAAATTAAGAACCAAAGGCACTAGAGGCAAGAGAACAAAACAAGGGCTTCTGCTGCTTTGTCTGTGTCTGTAGTGACACATGGGCTGGTTGTGCCTTTTCATGTTTCTCAGACCCCAACAGACACCCGAAGTATTAGTTAACGAGCATGAGGTATTTTGCACTAGCACAGATTCTCTCATGAATCTGTTTTCAACAAGCTGCTGAAAGGAACCCAAAATTCCAAGAGAAGCTCTTGTATACGAGACTGGTAATTGACGGTTGAGCTGCTGCTGTTTTAGTGACAAACAATTTAGTCCCTGTTTGGAAGCAAAACTGTCTTTCATTGATCTTCCAGCACAAACCATGCCTTAGCAAAAACATCTCTTAAGGAAATATGTGTAAGAGGGACAGAGTGATGATCTCCCAAGAGCTGTCCCACAGCCCAAATCCCACTGTTATCACCTCACTCACCAAGATTTAAGCCCAGAACTCCCAAGTATCTCTCTAGCTTCTGGCTCTCCCCTGAGCTTGCCCTGTTTTTCCATCTGCCTTCAAAGTGGCTCTATGTGGCAATTCCAGGAACTTTATTTTCACCCACATGGGTACCTTACAGGCTAACTCAACCTAACTCACACTGAACTCCTCTCTTACCTCCTGCCCTCAGCTCTCCCCTTGGAATCATGGCTCCTGTTCACCCTAGAGCCATCCCTTCCCTCCTCACTCCGGCCTTTGGGAAGTCACCAGATCCTCTCACTTCCCTTCCTTCCCTGCCAAGCCTCTTCGACAGTCCAGGCTCTCAACTTCGCTTGAACAAATTATTTTAACCACCTTCTAACAAGCTTGTCTCTGGTTTCTCCTCTTGTACCCAGATGCCTAAAGATATCAGGATCACCTTTCTAAAACCCAGATCTGGTCCTGCTCTTCTCCAGACTCCAAACCTTCAAGGATTTTCCTCACTTGCCCACTGAGAGCTCTAGAATTCGGAAATGCTCTTCCTTCCCTGCTAACATGCCCCATGCCCCGCTGCACCAGCACGCAACTGTCCCTCACCTGGCGTAAAGGAAGGTCACGAAGGCAGGACTGGTAGCAACAGGCAACAGCGGGAGAGCCTGAAAAGGGGGAAAGAAGAGAGAAGGCAATACTCGGCCACTCTCCTTTCTTTCACCACTACGGTCACTTTTTACCTTAAACCTCCTCCTCAGCTCTAGACTAAATCGCCCAAAAATACCAGACTCTCTTTTCTCCAGCAAATGTACCTTTTACAAAATTTAAACACATTCTGTTTTAATGTGTGTAAATACTTTTCAGTGCAACCCAGGAAAGACAAAGTTCTCACTTATCCAATCAAAATAAATAAGGAAACAGATGCAGCAGAGGAAAAGCAAGTATAACACTTGCATGTTTTCCATTATTACTAAAGGGGGCTGTGCTGCTCGTGAATGAGAGAGAAAGTGAGAGAGAGAGAGAGAGAAGCTGTGGGTCTAGTTTGTCAGTGATTAGAGAAAGAAAATAAAGAAACTCTTACTGGAATCAGCAGGTAATGACAGTGACGAGTGACATAAGACAGAAAGAGAAGAGAAGTAGAGTGACCCCTGTAAGGAAGATCCCTCCCTGAGGGTTTATGCCAACAGATGCTCTCCTTTAGGAATTTCCTGGGTTACCTTTCAAGGTCTCTGCTTACCAATGCCCCAAGCCAGACCTGGTAACTCTCCAGGGGAGAGTGCTGAGTCCTGGTGCTCTAGGCAGATGTCTCTGTAAGTTCAAGAGGTCTGCAATATCTAAGGGTGTCACTGTGAGGATGCAGAGATGACAAAAACCTATGGTCCTCCACCCTCATCCCTCTAACCATCAAACTGGATGCATTACCATTATGTCCACTCCTACCCAAAAGGAAAAGAACAAAAAGCCCTGCCCTTCCTTAAGTCACCTTAATTGATGGCAACTCCATCCTTCTAACTGGAAGTCATCCTTGAACCCCTTTCTCTCATACTCTGCCTTGTATCCACCCTGAAATCCTACTGGCTCTTCAAGACATATCTCTCACCTGACCACGTCTCACCACCTCCATCACTGCCACTGTGGTCCCAGCCACAACATCTCTCACCTGGACCCAGAAGCCAGCATAGTCTTGCTAAAATGTAAGTTAGTTCATGTCCCTCTACTCAAAATCCTTGAATGACTTCCCGTCTCACTTAGCACAAAGCCAAAATCTTTTTATACTTAAAAATATGTAATTAACAAAGATATCTATTCAAGGTGTGCCACATGATTATTTGTGAATACACTGTGATTAGCACAATCAAATTTATTAACACCCATCACCACTCATGCTGTACATTAGACCTCCAGAACTTGCTCAATTTAATAAATGAAAGTTTATATGCTTTGATCAACATCTCCCCATTTCCCCTACCCATATTGTCTATATTCTAGACAAGTAAGTTTTGCTTAACAAAGCAAATTCCTATGAAAAAAGAAGTGGGATGGTGGAAGAATGAGAATTAGATTTTTCTTGAGATCTTTGATATCACGAATACAAACACTGTTCACCTTCTCAAGAGAAGATGATTTTTCATAGCATCCGGCTACTAGTTATGCTTATAGAAAAAATGTACTAAATGGGTATTATGAATGGGAAAGGTTTCACTAAGAGTCCAGAGTGTATAGTTATATATTAATCTAAACTGAATAAAATTAGATTTTTCACATTGGATTTTGAGGATTTGAGTATTAATGTTTAATATTTAATTAGATGGCTCAATTTCAAATGCTAATATAATCAGGCCTAGATGTCCAATTTTTGCAAAATTCCTGTACTACTCTTAAATATAAGTACAGGATTAATATAATATAATCCTGTACTACTCTGATAAAGATAAGCAATCTGTTCCCACACCTGGAATAAGCCTTGTCTATAAACAATGGAAATTTTGAAGGACTTAGTGTTTCCTTGGGAGAGGAGGTAATGAGTAATCACAAAGACTAGGACTAGCTGATTTCATAACACTTTTTACAAAAACAGTTTAAAGTAATAAGTGGAAATTTTGTTCACTTATGATGCCAATACAAATCTTATGCCAAGTTCCATCACAAAAATTTTTTGAAAAATACTAAAAAAAAAAAAAAAGTTTGTTTACCCACACGGTATTTCCTCCTCTCCCAGTGTCATGAGGATCTAATTAGGAAAAGTTAAGTTAGGAGTACAAAGGGTAGGCTTCGGACTTCGGAATAGCAGACTTGAACTTAAGCTCTCTGGCCAGAGAGTATGAATCCATCACCATTTCAGAAACTAAGGAGGCCAAGGGATGTCTCATGTTGCTAATAAACATCAGGTAGTAAGAAAAAACCAGGCAGGATAAGGAGAACAAAGGAGGCAGAAGTGAGGGGGTGGTGGAGGTGCTATTTTGTATAGGGTGGTAAGAGGAGACAGGGACCTGAATTTTGGAAACCATCACTGTGAGACGATGTTAAGTACATGACTGGGTGAGGGCACATCCAAAGTGAGAGCAGAAGAAATAAGAGAAGTCCAAGACTGACCTCTACTGTGTTTAGAGGTCACTGCTTCAAAATGTAGGTTTCATTATTTAGGGACAGCCAGTCTGAATAATCTGAGGCAAACAGCTCAAGAGATGACTGGCATTAAAAAGACAGTTTTTTACTCACAGTTCCCAAGAGGAGGGGGGATGACACACAAGGAGGAGCCACACAGGGAGGCACCAGTGTCAGTCAGGAGGCAGAGGACATGGGGGAAAATGTGGGAAATAACCTTTATTGTGATTTCCCCAGAATAGAACGGGTAAGGCAGGGTAAACAGGCTGAGGATAGACTGTTTGATTAACTTCAGCAGGACCAAAAGCATAGGGACTGCCCCTAACTGTTTGGTACCTGGAGCTGGGGTGATTAAGGCAGGTGAAAAGTAGCCCAGAAGGTGAAAGCCCAATAAAAAAAGTGGTTATGTTATGAGCTCTGGAATGGCTGGCTTACCTATGAAAGGTATGCTCCCAGCAAAGCTAGCAGGTAAGTTCTCTACTATCTCTAGGAATGGACTATTCCTGGGTTGGGCAGTCTCTCCAGGGTCAGCAAGGCCCCAGATGTCAAAGCACTGAAACACAGTTAATACAATCAGGAAAAGGAAGGATTAGCAAAGGAGCCTTAAAAGCAGCAGCTAGTGAGACAGAAGAGCCAAGAGATGTTATCCTAGAGGCCAAGTGGAAAAACCGTGTGCCAAATGCTGCTGTCATGTCAAGTAAGATGAGGACGGAAAAATCAGCATTTTGGCATTTGGCAACATGGAAGACTTCTGTGATCTTGACAAGGTTGCCTTCAGTGGAGTGGTACTGTTGAAAGCCTGAATGGAGTAGATTCAGAAAAGAATAGAAGAGGTAGAGAAAGTAACCATAAATATATCTTTTGAAGAGTTTTGCTGTAAAAGGGAACAGAGACATTGTGCAGCAGCTAGAGGGAGATATAGGGAAATATCAACACATGCTGAAAAGAACAATCCAGTAGAGGAAAAAGCTGATGAAGCAGGAAAAAAATGAGATTTCAGAAATGAGATCCTTGAGTAGGGGTGCAGAGATGGGATCAGTGCACAATGTGAGGAAACTGACCTTAAATAAGAATGTGGACCATGCATCCATTTTTATCAGGAGCAAAGATAGAGTCCACCAATATAGATGCAGGCAGGTTGACAGATTTGGTAAATAAAACATGAGGAAGATAGTTTTTAAAATGTTCCTTTCAATGAAATAAAAAGCAAGGAAAAAGAGGTAAGAGGGGAGCAATTGTGATACAGTTTTCTAGGAGACTGAATATACCAAGAAATGAACAGGACCACCCCACAGCATTGAAGACCCACTCAAGATTAAAGGCCATGAATGTAAAATGAGACTGATCATCCTTAGACTCCTTAACAAACCACCTCTTCCATCTACCTTTAAAATCTGACAGAACAAGACGCTAGATGGCCATGGCCAGTGATGGCTGAAGAGAGAGGAAGTATTGATCCTGTGATTTTTTTATGTGCAAAGAGAGATGGCTTTATGTTTTCCTCCAAATATATGCCTTTTATCTCTTTTTCTTGACTTTTTGCACTGGCCTGAGTGGAAGAGGTGTACTAAGAGAAGACATGTTAGCCTTGTTCTGATCTTAGTAGGCAAGCATTTAGTCTCTTACCATCAAGTATGATGCAAGCTATGGGTTTTGTATAAAGTCTTATCAGATTGAGGAAGTTCTCTTATATTTCTATTTTTCTGAGAATTTTTATCTTGAAGGGTTAAATTTTCTCTAATTCTTTCTCTGCATCTATAAAATTTATCATATAATTTGTCTATTTTTAGCTTGTGAATATGGTGAATTATATTGAATGATTTTTGAGTGTTGAGCCATCCTTGTATTCCTAGGGTAAACTCCCCTTTTTCATAATGTATTTATAATTTTTATATGTGAGGAAGATTGTGTCTATGCTAATGAGTCATATTGTTCTGTGTTTTTTTTTTTTGAGACGGAGTTTCACTCTTGTTGCCCAGGCTGGAGTGCGATGGCATGATCTTGGCTCACTGCAACCTCTGCCACCCCAGTTCAAGCAATTCTCCTGCTTCAGTCTCCCGAGTAGCTGGGATTACAGCCATGCACCACCACGCCTGGCTAATTTTTTTGTATTTTAGTGGAGATGGGGTTTCTCCATATTGGTCAGGCTGGTCTCAAACTTCTGTCCTCACGTGATCCGCCAGCCTCAGACTCCCAAAGTGTAGGGATTACAGGCATGAGCCACCGCACCCGGCCTTACTGTTTTCTTTCTCTGAAATTTGTCATGACAGCACTGGCCTCATAAAATGAATGTGAAACGGTCACTCCTCTTTAATTTTCTGAAAGAGGCTATATAGAAATGACATAATTTGTCTATGGTCATACAACCCTGAAGGTGCCCGATCTTGTCCTATCTTAGAGGCTAAGCAGGATTGGGCCTGGTTCGTACTTGGATAGGAGAAATGACATAAATTATTTTTTAAATGTTTAGTTAAATCTGCCAGTAAACTTATGTAAGCCCATTGTTTCCTTGTTTGAAGGGCATCAACTACAAATTCAATTACTTTAGTATACACAATTCTATTCAGATTCTTGTTGAAGGACCATAGGTAGTTAATGTCTTTCAAAGAATGTGTCCATTCCACCTAAGTTTTCAAATTAATGATCATATAGTTGTTCATAATATTCATTTGTTAGCTTTCAAATGTAAGTCTGCAGTGATATTCCTTCTTTTATTCCTGATATTGGCAATTTGTCTTTTTGTTTTCTTCAACACTCTGGTGAGAGATTTCGTACTTTTTTTTTTTTTTCAAAGAACCAACTTAGTTTCATTATTTTTTTTTCTAATTTCTTTTCACTTACATCGATTTTTGTTATCTTTATTAATTCCTTCTTTGTAGTTTGTTTTTCTTTGGCTAGCTTTCTGAGGTGGAAGCCCTGATCATTGATCTAAGACATTTATTCTTTCCTAATATAAGCATTAAAATCTATCGATTTTCCTCTAAGTATTGCTTTAGCTGCATCCCAAAATTTTGAGCATGTTATGTTTTAATGTACATTCTATACTAAACATTCCTTATTTCCTTTGGGACTTCCTCTTTCACCCATGAGTTGCTTCAAAGTATGATGATTTCCAAATAGTAGATTTTACGAATATCATTTTACCTTTAAATATATTACTGTATATGCCTCTTTATCCTTCCCCAATTATCTTTTGTTATAATCATAATATGTATTACATCTACATACACTGAAAAGCCCACCAAATGTTTCCTTTCAATATTCATACATATTTTAAAGAAATAAAAATAGAAAATGCCTTTGATTTTTATCTAAATATCTACCACTTATGTAGCTTTTCCTTTATTCCTGAATTTCCAACCTTCCCTCTGATATTGTTTCTATTCAACCTGAAATTTTTCCTTTAGATTTCTTTTAGAAACAGTCAGCTAGCAAAAAATTCTGTTAGTTTTCCTTCATCTGAGAATGTCTACTTCACCTCCATTTTTAAAATCTGTTTTCACTGTAGAGGATTGACAGTTCTTTCTCCCCCCTCCACCCTCCCCCACCTTAAAGACTTTCTTCCACTGGCTTCTGGCCTCCATGGTTTCTAACATAAAACCTCTAATTATCTGAATCATTACTCCTCCTGTAGGTAATGTGTCATTTTACTCTAGCTGCCTCCAAGATATTTTCATTATTTGTTTCTTAGCTGTTTTTAAGTATCTAGGAGTGTGTTTCTCTGAGTGCTCCTGTTTGGGGTTCACTGGACCTCTTGAATCTACAGATTTGTCTCTCACTCAATTTGGGAAGCTTTTCGTCATTATTTAAAAGTTTTTTTTCTGCACCAATCTCTTTGTCCTCTCCTGGGATGCCAACATGTGTTAGACTTTACTACAGTGTCCACCAAGTACCTGAGACTATTCATCTTTTTCAATGTTTTTTTTCTTGTCCTGCACACTGGATAATTTATAATGATCTATCTTCAGGTCACCTCTATTTTGCTATTGAGCCAATTCAACAAATTTTTAATTTCAAGTATGTTTTTCAGTTCTAAAACTACATTTGGTTCTTTTTTTATTGTTTGTTTTCTATTTCTTGACTAACAACTTCTATCCCTCTATTCATTTGAAATTTGTTTACCTAATGGGGCATAGTTAAAATAGCTGTTATCAAGTCTTTAATAATTTCAATATCTGAGTCATCTCAGGGTAGCCATTAATTGCTTTTCCTTTGACAAATGGTCATATTTTCCTGATTATTTTGTGTCAAGTAATTCTGTATTATATCCTGGCCATTTTGAACATAATGCTATACAGCCTCAATGATTCCAGCTGCAGTTCAGTTTTCAATGCCTTTTCTATGGTACCTTGGGTCTGTCCCACAGATGTCCAGCTCAGGAAACTCACATTTGCGTCGTTCATACACAAAATTAATGAATCCCTTCCCTAGGTTTACCCTCTCCTGGATTCCCCTACACTCTCAGACTAGCTGGGGCTCCTCTGCCCAGTTCTGACCAAAACCAAACACTCCTTGTCTATCATCTGCCTGCACTGCCACCACCACAGAGCTCTGAACCTGGGACAAACCTGTAAGAAAAAAGGAGAATCAAGACAAGGATTTCTCCATCCACCCCACCCCATCACACTCTTCAAAACGACAGGGACCCATTTTCCTGATTCTTCTTGCCAGAAAGATGGGGTTTCTACTATAGATTTTGACAACTGTGCCACCACTGATCTCCCTGTCTACATCTGAGGCCTGCCTTTGAGGCAACTCTGGGAAATAAAAGAAACGGAAAGGGAAAACTCACACCTGTGTAGGTCACTTCTCCAAAGTTTCACTTCGTTCCATAATTTGCCTGCTTTTGTTTACTTTTGAGGGGCATCAGGTAGTTATTGTTTGTATTTTATCTAGAGGTTTCAGCTGTAATCAATACAAGAGATAGCCTGTAGTAGACTTGCTCCATCTTGGCCTGAACCTGTAGCTCCATCAATAGATTATTTTTCATAAGACTCTTCAATGGAATTCGTTATTATCTTGCCATAGTTAACGTCTCATAAACAAGAGGCCAAAAAGTCAAGGTTTGCAGCAAAAAAATTAAGAGTAGGGCCAGGCGTGGTGGCTCACGCCTGTAATCTCCGAACTTTGGGAGGCCAAGGCGGGTGGATCACAAGGTCAGGAGATCGAGACCATCCTGACTAACACAGTGAAACCCCATCTCTACTAAAAATACAAAAAATTATCTGGGCGTGGTGGCGGGCGCCTGTAGTCCCAGCTACTTGAGAGGCTGCGGCAGGAGAATGGCGTGAACCCGGGAGGCGGAGCTTGCAGTAAGCCGAGATCGTGCCACTGCACTCCAGTCTGGGTGGCAGAGTGAGACTCTGTCTCAAAAAAAAAAAAAAAAAAATTAAGAGTAGATAGGCTGAAAATATGCATTTCAGTTCTATTGTTAAATGTAATAAGACAATGAAAATGTAGAAAACACAAGACAGGAATAACCTATAACAAAAACTAATTTTCAATAGTTGGGAAGAGCTGAATATTCCACACAGTAATTACAGATTTTTTTATGAATTTAGAAATGAACTGTATGAAATATTTTCATTTCTCAGGAAATAATTTTGGTTTTTTTCCCACAGCTTCAGAACCTTAGTGATAAGCTCCCAGGTATCACTTGTGGCACATGACTTGCCAGCTTGTTATCTGTATGAACTGAGCTCAACCCCTGCTAGTCGCTGAAGGCCTTACATTATTTACATATCGTCATATCCCTCACAATGCCAAACACGGAAGCTTAAGATCAGTAGATGCCTGGTAAGTAAGTCGCTCCACAGAGTGCTGGTGACAAGCGGTTGTCTTTTCCCAGACCCTCTGCTCCCTGTTCATCTTCCTCACCTAAACATTAAGAGAAGCAAATTCCATGATCTTGTAATCCCTTTTGGATACAAATATGTATGAAGCTAAATTTGTGGACTTTTCAGAAGTGTCAGCCAAGTGGCGACAGGCAGCATGTTTGGTAAAATCTTTCTATCACAGTAATATTAGCCAGTCAGGACAGAGAGGGGGCTGTTTCAGCAGAAGCCATGTGGCTGAACAGGGTGTATATGGGAGCCACAGCCAGACCTTAGGAGTATCAGCAATGCCAACAGACATCTAGGAAGGCCAATCAGCCAGGCAGGACCACCAGCATTAATCAAGCTGACACCCAACTTACACCAGCCTCATGCTCCAACAGCAGACGCCAACAGAATGCCAAGAACAGTTATATCTCAGGGGCACAAAGGGGCTGGCTGCCCATCCACTCGCAAGACCAGTGAGGACGAAAAAATGCCTACTCTGACAGGAGAGCCTCCCCTGTCCTCCTCTGCCAAGGTCAAGGCGCCCAGACCACTCGCCAGGTACCCAGAGGCTACCTTGAGAAACAGGGAGAAATAAAGAGACTGGGCTCTTTTACTAAAAGACACTAAAAAGTTAACTAGAGAGACTTTTTAAATTCCTATATTAGAATAACTTTACTAAAGGGTGCTTCTTCCCCCCACCCCCCTCCGGCCTTTTTTTTTTTTGGCCATTCTGCAGGATGGCAGTTCATGTAGACAAACATCAGATCACTTAGAGAAAAACAAAGAAGCTACATTTTCTTTCCATATTTGAGTGTAATATGAGTTAAATTTTAGCAGTCCTCTATGTCTTAATCACAGCATAAATGTTAACTATTGTGTAAGTGGTAGGATACAGTTTTATGCATTCAAGCTTCACAGACTGTCTATTCAAAGCCCTACCCACTCCCACCCCTGGCAAGCTGGGAGCTGCTATAACCACAGCTGAATTGAAATAGTCAAGTTCCCTCACAGCCTAAAGGCCCAAACAAGGTAGTGTTAGAAGCATCTTACCAGTCCCAAGGGAATAATTAGACTGCCTTTTCCTATGCTGTTATTTCATCATTCCTCACTGATTCTTCCCTGACTCTCTGCTTAAAATAAAAGAGCTAGAAACAGTACATTCTGGATAACTTGATTTGGCTGTCTGTTGGAAGGAGATACCATAACTGTTCTTTTTTCCCCCAGAGATAGTACCCTTGACAACTGATTCAGTCACTTTTTTTTTTCTAATTATCTATTCAGTTTGGGTATAAAAGTTATTTTGTATAAAATTCTGTTTCTTCAAACTAGCTTAGAAAACTTCCAACAGCTTCATTTCCCCTCCTGCTTTAAAGATTCTTTTTTAAATGAGAAAAATCCCCTTTACTATTTTTAGAAATGCATTTGTATGGAACAAAATTGTGTTTACATAGAGCCATTAAATGGTTTCCTTGCATTATTTTGAAGACACTTAGAAGACAGCAAATTAGAGGGGCCTAACGTAGATATGCTCACACAGGTAGGTATCAGTAGCCTTTAAACGTCAAAAAGGTTATTAAAAGGAACACAAAATTGGGTTTTCAGCAAATGAATGGACAATGTAAGAATCAAGAGGGCACTTGAATAAAATGGATAGAAACAAAGCATCATAGAACTAAGAATGACATGGAAGCATGGAATTTTTTTAAATACAAAATGCAAGAGCAGTAAGTTACTGAAAGCAGTAGCAACATGGACTGGAGACATCACGGAAGTTTTGTCGTCAAGGCAGGACTGGGGCTTCCCCTTGAGGGTTGGGTAGAATTTGACTGGAAGAAGGCAAGAAGAGCAGAGGAAAGAGCAAGAGTATCACACTGGCATGAGGAAGTAAAGAGGGGTGGGCCAGGGGTGAAAAGAATGGCATAGGATCATGCATGTGCAACCATAGAAAGTACTGGGACAGTGCAACTGAATGAGGACAATGTCCATGGACATCTTTTCTCTGATCACAGTATATTCCAAGTCTAGACAAGCCAAAGCTTAGATCTCCAAAATTAGACCAAAAACATTCTACCATAACATAAAAGTTGGCTTATGATTGTAGTATTGGAAGAAAAAAAAGGTATATACTGTCTCTCTCTAGAAGAGACCTGCAATGGTTTAATAATTTTATCTTTATATATTTAGTACTTTAGAACAGACAGGTCCATAGGTTCCTCAATGACGATTTTGCTGTATGAGTCAGTTACAACTCCCAAATGCACACATTCACACCAACAGAAAAAACTTGCTGATAAACATGGCATGCTATATAGCAATTCTCAACTCCAGAGCCTAAGATTTGTGTTTACAGTGATCAGTATGACAAAAGACTGCAAGTAATCTGCAGTTACTATTAGGATGCAAATTTTAAAATTTTTCATTTTTAGAAATTAGAGTAGACCCAAGGTTTCTCTATAACAAGGTCATTTCACTGGCATTCCAATTTGTTTTCCGAGTGGCGGAGAAGGAGGTGGAGTTAAATCACGAGGACAGCTTGCAAGTTTATTTCCACAGTCCTATGCCCCAGTGAATCTGGGCATGCACATGGGATTATGCACACCTCCATCTTGTGTGCAGGACAGGAAAGGCTGGAAGGAGCTGCTGAAGAACGGCAGTCCCAAACAGTCACAGCTAGCCACAGCCATCTCTGGTTTAAAATCATGCCACTCCTTTTTAGGAAGCTTGTTAAAGTTCATTGAACTGCTCCTTGACTTTTCTCAGGACACTTCTGACCTATATTAAGAGCATATCACAATACACGACATTTCCTAGAGTCAGACCAATTGAATGGTATCTGAATTCTGCTTTACTATTGCAAGGTCCTTTATAGACAGCAGTGATGGGAAATCCATAATCATTTCACCAGAGCTTAGTCTAACACTTTTATAGCTTCTGTTTATAATTTTATAGGAAGGAGTCCTAGAATGATCCCCATAACTTCTGGGGAAGGACACATAATATCAGGTGTTAAAAGCACAGTCATTAAAGCCAGACACACACAGATTCAAACACTAAAACTCCACTTAATCCTTGTGTGACCTTGGAGGGGTTACCCGATCTCTGTACCTAATTTCCCCTCTTATTTAATAGAGATAATAATAGTACCTGTCTTATAACATTCTTCTGAAAGTAAAATAATGAATATAAAGCATTTAGCACAGTGCCTGACCTAAAATTCATTCTCTACAATCAACCTTTCTATTAGCACAGTCTCATCAATATTCTGAAGCTTATTCTCCTAAAAACAGTCCATATTAACTATTCAGTATTGTCATTTAACAGGAGATTTTATTTATTTTTTCTCTTTTTTTTATTTTTCTGGGTACAGAGTAGGTATATATATTTACGGGGTACATGAGATGTTTCAATACAGGCATGCAGTGTGAAATAAGCACATCATAGAGAATGGGGTACCTATCCTCTCAAGCATTTATCCTTTGAGTTACAAAAAATCCAACTGCACTCTTTAAGCTATTTTAAAATGCACAGTTAGGTTATTATTGGTATAGTTACCCTGTTGTGCTATCAAAGAGTGGGCCTTATTCATTCTTTCTAACTTTTTTTTGGTACCCATTAACCATCCACACCTCCCCACTAGTCCCCAATTACCCTTCCTAGCCTCTGGTAACCATCCTTCTACTGTGTTCATGAGTTCAATTGCTTTCATTTTTAGACCCCACAGATAAGAACATGCAATGTTTGTCTTTCTGTGCCTGGCTTATGTCATTCAACATAATGCCCTCCAGTTCCATCCATGTTGTTGCAAATGACTATCTCTCATTCTTTTTTATGGCTGAATAGTATTCCATTGTGTATATGTACCACGTTTTCTTTATCCATTCTTCTGTTGATAGACACAGAGGTTGCTTCCATATCTCAGCTATTGTGGACAGTGATGCAAAAAACATAGGAGTGCAGGTATCCTGTTGATATATAACCTTTCTTTTGTGTATACACTCAGCAGTGGGATTACTGGATACTATGGTTGCTCAATTTTTACTTTTTTTGAGAAACTTCAAACTGTTCCCCATAATGATTGTACTAATTTACATCCCCACCAACAGTGTACAAGGGTTCCCTTTTCTCTGCATCCTCCTCAGCATTTGTAATTGCTGTCTTTTGAACATAAGCCATTGTCTTTTGAATATAAGCCATTTTAACTGGGGTGAAATGATATCTCAATGTAGTTTTGATTTGCATTTCTCTGATGATCAGTGGTGCTGAACACCTTTACATAAACCTGTTTGTCATTTGTATGTCTTTTTTTGAGAAATGTCTATTCAGATCTTTTGCCCATTTTTAAATTGAATCATTAGATTTTTTCCTGTAGAGTTGAGTTCCTTATATATTCTGGTTATTAATCCCTTGCCAGATGGGTAGCTTACAAATATTTTCTCCCATTCTGTGGGTTGTCTCTTCACTTTGTTCATTGTATCCTTGCTGTGCAGGAAGATTTTCAACTTAATGTGATCCCATTTGTCCATTTTTGCATTAGTTGCCTGTGCTTGTGGAGTATTGCTCAAGAAATTTTTACCCAGATCAATTTCCTGAAAATTTTCCCCAATCTTGTAGTTTCATAGTTTGAGCTCTAAAAGTCTTTAAACCATTTTGATTAGATTTTTTATATGGTGAGAGATAGGGGTCTAGTTTCATTCTTCTGCATATGGATAGCCAGTTTTCCCAGCACCATTTATTAAAGAGACTGTGTCTTCCTCAGTGCATGCCTTGGCACCTTGTTGAAAACGAGTTCACTGTAGGTGTGTGGGTTTGTTTCTGGGTTCTCCATTCTGTTCCATTGGTCTATGTGTCTGTTTTCATGCAATTACCATGCTGTTTGGGTTATTAGAGCTCTGTAGCATAATTTGAAGTCAGGTAATGTGATTCCTCCAGTTTTGTTGTTTTTGCTTAGGGTAGCCTTGGCTATTCCGGATCTTTTGTGGTTTCATATAAATTTTAGGATTGTTTTTTCTATTTCTGGGAAGAATGTCATTGGTATTTTGGTTGGGATTGCACTGAATCTGTAGATTGCTTTGGGTAATATGGATATTTTAACAATATTGATTATTCTAATCCATGAACATGAAATATTTTTTCCATTTGTGGTGTCCTCTTGGATTTCTTTCATCAGTGTTTACAGTTTTCATTATAGAGATCTTTCACTTCTCTGGTTAGTTCCTAGGTATTTAATTTTATTTGTGTCTATTGTACACGCTGGTGTAAATGGTGGAGGTGAGGTGGTATCAGTGATTCAGTACTGTTTTTTCTATTTCCTCAGTGCTCCTTTCAGCAATATGGAACTATAACCGGGTATTATGAGTGCTCACCTGATTTTTGGTTCTTATGAAGGTGTTTTTTTCTGTGTAGATAGTTGTTAAATTAGGGTCATTGCCTGGGAGACAATTGGTGGAGACTTCAATTCCCTAATCTTGCTCCACCTCCTTCTCAACAGTCAACTGTCATTTTTTAACTAATAAGAGTTACCCTTGTTATGGTTATACAGGTATTTCTCTCTGAACCTACTTTCTTATCTATGACATAAAGACCATACTGCTTGGCCCGCTAATATCATAGAAGTGAAAGAGTCAACAATATGGGAAAGCATTCTGGACGCTGAAGTGTGCTGCATATGTAACAGTTTTTAACTGAAATTTTAATCCATAACTCGTAATTCTAAAATAAGCTATCACCATGGATGAACAAAGTCATGTCAGAATCACCACATCATGACTCAAGTCCTGTTCCCAAGCCTTCCCTAATTAATTTTAATTCATTTTAATCATATAGTGATTCAGTATCTTCATGTGATGATTCACGTGTTTTAATTTGCCAAATGTTGCTTCTAGATTATTTTCAGAAACATTCTGTTGAGCTCTTAGGAAAGTCACGACTTGGATAGCGAATAGGATGGGAGTTACTATTTTATTCCAACTTAAGCCCAATCATATGTTTTTTCTTAATTTAGATCATCTACTCCTATAACACTGATAATTTAGAAACCACATGGTACAGATGCTTAGGCATAGGCTTCCGGGATTTAAATACCACTTATTTATTAGCTGGATTTAATTTTCTGCAATTTATTTTATCTTTCTAAATGTGCATCTGAAAAATGGGGATAGTAACTCCCTCTTAAATGAGACAGTGATCTTAAAGAGCAGAATATAGTCCCTAGACACGGTAAATGTTGTCTAAGTGTAAGAATACAATGGCACAAGAGAGCATCTACTTACAGTTCACAGATGCCACCTCTGGCAGGAATGAGAGGCACAAGTTGCAGTAAAAGCTTGACACCATTTTGCCATTCTTCTTCTCTTTCAAATTCACAGTACAAGTAGCTACATTCATCAGAGGAAAACTGGTAGAAAACGTAAGTATCTTGAAAGTATAGATGCTGGTCCACTGTTTGAAACAAAAAATATATAGATCAATTTTTTAAAAGATATTACTCAGAGAGTAATAACTCAAATGATAAATTGAAAGCCCTAATAATTGGGAGCAATCAGGGTTAAGACTATAATTATACATTCTAAGCTCATTCATGTTTATAATCCCGTTGAATTGGAAAGGACTTACTGACTAGTCTATTTTTACTACTAGAAGCTTTGGCCAGCATATTCACATGTATTTATATTTTTTCTGCTTCAGAGACAGGTGCAGATAAAATCAATAACAATTCAAAGAGGATGGGGAGAAATCTTTTTTAGTGACCCAAAGCATATTAGTATATTTAATTAATTTAGTAATACAGAAATACAACACAATGGCAAGTTTTAGATCAATGATTCTCAACTTAGGGTGACTGTGCCCCCCCCAAGGGACATTTGGTGATGTCTAGACATTTTTGGTTGTTACATTTGGAGGGCAGAGTGCTACTAGTATTAGAGGGTAGAAAAAAGGGATGCTGTTAAAAAAAACCCTACAATGTACAGGACAGCCCTTCACAACAAAGAACTATCTAACCCAAATGTCAATACTACCAAGGTGGGGAAACCCTGTTTTAAAGGAATCAAGAGCTAGAAATTTTTCCAAAAGGTATTAGTACAAAATGTTTTGCTAACCAAAAGCCTGAAACTATCAAGTATCCTAATAATACCTCCATTCTTCAAAGGTAGTTAACTAATTTTATAAGAGTATTCAGTGCTAGGTACTATTGACTATCTAAGAAGATTACACCCATGTCCATATCTGTACCATTCTTTCACAACAGGACCAGGGGTATGCCCTTGATATTTATTACCTATAGGAAAAAAGTGCTTTTCAGTGACCAACTAGCAGCTGAGAGACTGGGCTAAATAAATAATCCAGATTGCTCGGTTTCTAATCCTTCAGTTCTCTGGGCTCAACTAAGAAAAGAGATATCCGTCATCTATTTTAGTTGCCAGTTAACATCTACTTTCTGTTCAGTCTAAACAGCTAATTTTCATAGGTCATATATCATAGTGTTCATGATTACTTAGTCAATTAAAATGGCATAACATCCCACTCATAAAATCAGTTTCTGATGATTATCCTAACTACAAGATAAATCACACACTTAGAGCAACTAAAGATGTCACTGATTTTGAAAAAAGTTTGTAAGCAGCATATTGAGTTCAGAAGAAAGGAAGTAGAGGAAGGACTCCTACAGGTAATATTAGTCTATGAATCAGCAAGTATCTAATAATTTTTGCAAGAATTGTAAGAGAAATAAGTGAATCAAAAGATGACCTGTCACTTAGAAAATAAGAGAGAATACAAATATTTATCTTCAAAAATAATTTCCATCCAGATTGTAACATCCTCTAGAAAATCAAGTGTATTTTCGTCTGATAGCTTAATAAAATAATGATGCTGTGCCTTCAAGACATAATACTAACCTGATAACATAATTCCCATGTCCAGTAGGAGTTGCCAGACTCCTATGGCCATAGATCTGCACTGGACGAAAGGACAGTGTTCTAGAAGCCAGTCTACCAGCTCTGACCCAACGCAGCTCCTCCTGAACAAAAGCAAAGCCATTCACAGTAAGATATTGCTGACATCCGTTTGCCAAAAAAAAAAAATGATATAGAATACCTTTCCTTTCATGTGCTTGCTTTTTTTAAACAAGCAACCCAAGAATAAATGGCATATACCTCTTATTCATCTTTCAGATTAAAGCTCAAATATCACTTCCTTAGGGAAACAAGAGTCAAATTGTCTTCTACTTTTTCATCAAATCACCTAAAATTTAGTAAGTATATATCTTTACAAAGGAACAATATCTGCTTATCCCACTAGAGAATAATTTTCAGGAGAGCAGGGACTTTATATAACTCACTACTAATTCCCAACAATTAGAACAGTCCACAATACACAGTAAGTTCTCAAAATATATTTGTTTGAAAAATGAAGGAATAAACTTAGCAGCCTTTTATATAGAGATAATGCTTTTACCTTGGTAAGCTACATACCTCAAGTTGGTGGTGATAAACTTTGGTTCAATTATTTATAGATTTTTATCTAGTCCTTTTGAGAACAAAATAATTCCAAGATTAGACAAAATTGGGACCATAGTCAGTGGTATAGAGTTTTGTTTGCTATTCTTCAAACAAAGATTGAACCCTAAAATTTACTCCAAGAGCAATAAATTTGATTGTTAATCTTTTTAATATAATCAGTGTAACTATTTAAGCAGCCCAGGTCACATAATCATAAACCCAGATGTGTTGGATTCCACTAACCATGCATGAAAAATTATTTTTGTAATCTGTCTTAAAACACACAACTATATTCAAAAAAATGTCATAACCTGGTTATTACAGGCAGTATCATCATGCCTACTTTTCAGATACATATGAGCCTCGGGGGAAAACAAAAAGAAAAACTTCTGAAGTGTTTTGTCATTTGCAGAAATTTCATCAAATTTCACTCTCCCTTATGAGAAAAGATCATGAAAAAAAATTTTTTTTGAGACAGGGTCATACTCTATCACCCAGGGTGGAGTGCTGTGGTACAATCTCGGCTTACTGCGACCTCTGCCTCCTAGACTTGAGAGATCCTCCCACCTAAGCCTCCTGAGTAGCTGGGAGTACAGGTGCTCACCACTGGCTAATTTTTGTTTTTTGTAGAGATTGAGTTTTGCCATGTTGCCCAGACTGGTCTCGAACTCCTGAGCTCAAGTGATCCTGCCTCAGCTGCCCAAACTGCGGAGATTACAGGTATGAGCCAAGCACCTGGCCAAAATGTTTTTTTAAAATAATGTATCATATAATGACTATCTTTATATGCAGTACTGAAGGACCAAGAGACGCCGACATGTATTTCTATTTCTAAAGTAGAAAAATATTGCCTATTTTGCTGTCTCTTGTGATTGGCATAGTTACAAATACCCTAGAATCACACCATAACCAACAATATGAACTGCCATGGATGCTACATTTTCTGGGGTGAAGAAAAATAAAGTAGTAAACTTTTCTGCTGAGATATTTGATCAAACATCCTAGCTTTTCATCAAAAGCTAGAATATATTTGGTAAAGTGTCACTATTTGAAAGATACTCTAAGGCAATTAAGCCAATTCTAGACATGTTCAGTTGCAGGTTAGCATAAGACAGCATAAAGATTAACAGTCAAATATATGGATTTCTTTTTTTAGAGAAAATGAGAAAACAGATGGCAACAAAACAGGCAATTAGACCAAACAGTCAAGACTTAACTTCTAATTCTATAGGATATCTTTCATGTTAAAGGTTCAAAGTGTTAATTAACTAATTAATTCCTCAACACCTCTGCCAATTAGCCAGCATCTCAGGGCTTTGAAAGCACTTTTATCTCATGGATTAAATACCATATCATCTTAATTCATATTCTCAAAACAATGCAGGTCCTTAGCCTGCTCTGAGTGTCTGACATCACCTGGACTATGAAAGCACACAATAAAGCATTTACTAAACAAACTAAACTGTCAAACTGCAAAGGTGGCTAGATGGATACAGCTGCTTGTTTGTTCACAGGTGATATGGAAGAAGCTTCTTAGAACAGGGCTTCTCAAAACTCTGCTTAGGAGTCACCTGGGTGATCTTCTTAAAGTATAGATTCTGATGCAGTAAGACTGGGTGGGACCTCAGATTCCGCATTCCTTTTTTTTTTTTGAGACTGAGTTTCACTCATGTCACCCAGGCTGGAGTGCAATAGTGCGATCTCGGCTCACTGCAAACTCTGCCTCCCGGGTTCAAGCGATTCTCCTGCCTCAGCCCCCCCAGTAGCTAGGATTACAGGCATCTGCCACCATGCCCAGCTAATTCTTATATTTTTAGTAGAGCTGGGGTTTCATCATGTTGGCCAGGTTGGTCTCGAACTCCTGGCCTCAGGTGATCCACCAGCCTCGGCCTCCCAAAGTGCTGGGATTACAGGCATGAGCCACCATGCCTGGCCAGATTCCACATTCCTAACAGGCTCTCAGGTGATGCTGGTGACCACAAAGCCCCAATCCCCCAGATCCCCCTTCTCACTGGGAAGGGCTCACTCTGTTTTGGGGAGGCAGGGCTCTGACTCAATATGCTAGAACACAGTACTGTCGTAACAATATTAATTAAAAACTGAGCCCCACTCTCAGAGCAAACTCCCATTTCTGTTGCACATGATCCCTTTCTATTTCCCCCACTGACTTTATCAAGTTATGTTTTAAATCACTTATAAGGATCCACCTACCCCAGGGCAAACATAGGAGTAAAAGTAAACACTATCATTAATATCACCAAAGCATACAAAATGAGGTGGTGTTGTCTCTGCATTTAATGCCTTGTCCCCATGTCTGCTACAATCTGGTTAAAATACCTAAATCCACAGGACTTAGGGGAGAGCAGTGAGGAAGAAAAGAGAGATGGTTGGAACAGAACAATCTAAACACAGACAGCAGTTCCTACCCACAGTGTATTTTCAGTCTTGTACTCAATCCAGAAACTGCTCCAAGTACATGCAGATCTGACTCCAGTTTCAATACTAGGTAGGAATATTGTGATATGGAGGTGATCAGCTCAAAGCCCACGTGACTGCTTAACAAAATATGAATTTGCCCAATCTCCAGAGTTGAAAATTTGATTCATCTTAGCATCCTCCTGTCTCTAGTTAGATTTTTAGCAATTAATTCATAGTAATGCGACACTAATCTTTAAAATAAATCGGGTGATGGTATTTAGTGACGTATTCATGCAAAGAAATGACGTCTCAGAAACCAGTGTGATTCTTCCTACAGTATAAAGTGAATAGAAAGCATTTCAAAGTTTTGAAAGTGAGTTCTCACGTGGTATGTGGGGAATACTTTACCTCAATTTACTACCAGAAAAATGAAAATGATTCATCCCTAGGTAATCACATGAGCACTTCATGTTTAAACCCAGAATATTAATGAGTCCTTAGATTAGAAAAGAATAGTGGTCCTGGCCAGATCACAGGAAAACACATGCTCTCTCCCCATTCTATTCCCGTTAAACCCTCAATCTGTTCTAATTTGGATAGATGGATTTTTTCCCATGAACCTGATTAATGTTCATCTCCCAATCCTTTTTCAATCTCTATCCATGGAGATCCAATAAAGGGGGAAAAAATGAGAATAATGATTGATGTTACACATGGCCTCATGTAAATAAAATGAATACTGTGAGCTTGCTCACGACTATACTCAAAGGCTTACACATATAAATTTAGTTTTTTTAAAAAGGAGAAGTCAGATGTTTCTAAAGGTGATGCCATCATCTATTTTTTAAAGTGAGTTTCTATGTGAAGTAGTTCAACCACCACAGCCCTTTTACTCCCTGTCCTGTCTACTTGTCTGGGCTCTAACCTCACGGTTCTCAGACCTTGGGCTGTGAATCCCTAATGGGAGGAAAACAGCAGATCTTGGAGCTTTTTAAACAGCTCCATGAGTCCATACACACAAAGGCATTGTTTGTAAACAGAATACGCATGTCTAGCCTATGGCATATTTTTCAAAACCTATGTAAATCTTAATGTGATTGATTAAATGTGCTTAATTAAAGTGTTAATTCACTGGGGTTTCTCACCACACTTTGGATTTGCTCAATTAATGGCTCAGAAGAATATAGATTCTGCCAATTTTGTGATGTTAAAAAAATGGTTGCAGGGAATGGTTACTGACTGAAGGGAAGCATGAAGGAACTTTCTGAGGTATGAAAATCCACTATATCTGGATAGTGGCTAAATGGATAATGATTACACAGGTGTGTAATAAATAAAAGTTCAAGGTGTACATTTAAGATTTGCACATTTTACTATACAAAAATTATGCCTCAGTACAAAGGGGGTCGGTGGTCTCACTCTGATAGTCTGGGAATTACTATCCCAAAAACCCAAGCCATGATAAAATTTTTTCCATCTCCAGCAAACAGAAAAAAGAGAAATATTATAATGAGTTTATCATAAAGCTAAGTTTATTTAACATAAAGGAATATCCTTTATTCTGAGAACTTCCTACTTTTTGGGTGTCATGAATCCTGAGTCCTCTTCTTACTCTTGATGGGTATTGCATGTCATTTCTTTGAAATAGAATAGTGATAACAAATGGTAGTGGTTTTTCTTTTTGTTTTCTTTCATAGTTTTGGTATCATTTGGTGTGGCTTAATATCTTTATCTGGCAAAACAAAAAGCTAATAATTTACTTTTGTTTTTTTCTTTAAATTGTTCCATAAAATGAAAACATGCACATCAAGTTTTCTAAGTGACCATGCCCTTGGTCCAGCTGTACTTTAAAACTGATCATTTACCTACCTGTTTACTCTCATATCTCTGTGAAGGTAGACACCTGCCATCCCTATGCCAACCTGTCTCTCCCTGCTCCTTATGCACTCAAGGAGGAGGCCCACTCTCACCTGGAGACTTAGAGCATGTCTCTGCCCAAGGCATCCTTTCAGGGCCTCAATAAGGTCCCTAAAGAGGGGATCTATATTTATTAAAGACCCTAATGTAGCACCACCCCCTCACCCGCTGCAAAATATCACATCTCAGAGGAAGCAGAGCAGAGACTCTCTCAGGAGCCCATCCACAGTTGGGGCTGGAAATTCCATACCCTAACTTCAGAACAGGAGTCAAACTGTAAACAAATGCATGACTAAGTTTAATGAAAAGTCACCACCAGTTTCCCCAATAGAACAAACAAACCCTCCTACTACTGATATTGTCCACCTCTCTTTGATCAAGGTTACAATTTCAACACAGGGTGGTTTTTTTTCCTCAAAGAGAATTTCTGACAAGGTGTTAGAAAACTGTGTTACCTGTAAAACCCCTTGAGGTTCACTCTGTCCTTTATCAGGTCAGCTGCTTGAACGATAATAATATTCCTCAATGCTCTTCCTGCACAAGAAGAATTCTCTCCATAAATCTAAATGGAAAAGACAGTCACTGTAAATATAGAACAATAATGTGACAATTTGTGAACTACCAATAGCATACTATATATATATATTTATATATATTCATATATTTATATATAAAATCATAACCAAGTCCATAAGGTTGAGACATATTTTAGCCAATACAGCTATAAACCTACAACTATCTTACTTTATTTTAGCTACTCGTCCACTTATGCTACTAAGCTATAACTATTCTCCAAATGCTAACCTGCTTTATTTAACTACAGTTATAAATAATTTTCTTTTACACAAAGTTTTCAGTGTAGAACATCCACTATTTTTTAAATATAATATTTATATCAATACTGCAAATTGAAGGCTTCATATTATGCATTAAGTCTGCATATTGATAATGCAAACATACACAGGTCTTGGAAGATGGAAAAACAATTTTCTTCCCTATCTAGTGAACATCTCGAACCATGACACAATCTGACAGCAGGCTGCTTTACTCTTAAGCTTCATTCAACTGCAGAGTTCACAATCAATTCCAAGCATCCGGTTTCATCTACTTCATAATTCCAACTATCAGATAAAAATTTCATTTAACTTATTTTTTTAAATATTCTAATTCCCCCATATGAGTCTCTGGTTCTTGGAGGATGAAGAAGGGTAGTTCTTAGATCTAGAGGGGGCTAGGTCCTACTTTATAATACTACCTCCTTCTCTATAACCAGCACCTTCCTCCAAAGCACAATGCTGTTTCACAAGCAAAGGGGGCTAAATGAAAATAAGCTGTCTTCATAAGGTTTATGAAAATTAATATATTACTGGGGGTACATGCCTACATAGTTTTACTTTTTTCTTGGTAAACTTTTTATATATCTACTATATATATACATAGATAGATAGATTAAGTGTGTATCTACTACATATATATACACACACACATATATCATATATACATATACACATGTGTATATATACACAGACATATATATATTTGTTTGTTTGTTTGTTTGTTTGAGGCAGGTTCTTGCTGTGTCACCCAAGCTGGAGTTCAGTGGAAAGATAATGGCTCACTGTAGCCTAGGCTTCCCAAGCTCAATCGACCCTCCCACCTCAGCCTCCTAAGTAGCTGGAACTACAAGCACACACCATCAAGCCCAGCTAATATTTGTTTTTTTTTTTTTTTTTTTTGTAGACACAGGTCTCCCTGTGCTGCTCAGGCTGGTCTTGAACTCCTGGGCTCACACAATCTGCCCACCTCAGCCTTCCAAAGAGCTGGAATTACACGTGTGAGCAACTGCACCTGGCCGAAATATTTGACATCTTCTCTCAAGGCAAACAAACTGATAATATAATGATTATGATTTGACCAGGAACATCAACCCCATCTTTATACTTCTTTAATTTTCCTGATATCATCTCCTAAATACAAGCTGATAAGGAAGTAGGAAGGGAAGCAAATTATTTTTTAACATGTTAAAACTATTTAAAAAAAAAAACAAAAACAAAGCTTCAACAAGCCAGATGACAGAAAGTATTACCGAAGAAGCGGTGTGAGTAAGCTGACACTTGACTAGTCCTGAAAGCATACAATGTTCATTCACTCAGTCATTCAAAAAGTACATAATGAGCAACTGTCAAGTGTCAGATCTATTCCTGATGGTGGGGATACAGCGGTGGAGAAGGTAGAGAAGGTCCCAGCCCTCACAAAGCTCACAGTCTCCTGTTAGCCTAAAAAATGCAACTTTTTTTTCTTTTTTTTTTTTTTTTGAGATGGAGTCTTGCTCTGTTGCCCAGGCTGGAGTGCAGTGGTGCGATCTCAGCTCACTGCAAGCTCTGCCTCCTGGGTTCACGCCATTCTCCTGCCTCAGCTTCCCAAGTAGCTGGGACTACAGGTGCCCACCACCACGCCCAGCTAATTTTTTGTATTTTTAGTAGAGATGGGGTTTCACCGTGTTGGCCAGGATGGTCTCAATCTCCTGACCTCGTGATCTGCCCACCTCAGCCTCCCAAAGTGCAGGGATTACAGGCATGAGCCACCATGCCCAGCCAAAAAATGCAACTCTTTATTGACTGATTCTTTACTGCAATACAATGATAAATAACAAGGAAGTAAATCTCCTTTTACAGAAAACTCAGTGTAAAATATATGCTATTTGTAAAATACAGTGTTTTTAACAATAGCTATATTATATTTATATCATATTTATATTATATACATGCTCTGCCACATTAATTCATTCATGTAAAGAACCTGGAAGATGGGAAAATAATTTTTTTCCCTAGTTCGTGAACATCTTGAATCATGACAATGATCAGAACATCTCAAATACTTTTGCTGTGTCATCCCAGGTGGTGAAGATAATGTGATCACTGCAGCATCCCTGCAAAACTCTATGTGGTCAGGAGCAAAGGGAACAACTGTAACTTGATAATTGTACATCAGAATTTGTCAATCACTATTTCAGAAAAGGCAGTAAAAGAGAAAGGAATCATACCTGGGAAGGCGTATGTTCAAGGTACGGATTAGATATTCTTCTTGATAGAGTCTATTTTAAACAAAGAAAAAAAAATAGTTAGAACCAAATAAACTTTTGTACCAAAAAGGAAAACATAAGCAACAGTGGCCAGGGCAGGCCCCTGCTATGCAAAAAAAAAAAAAAAAATGAGCTTAAATCTCAAATCATGGTCCCTAAGGGCTTAGCATCCTTATTTTCACTCAATGTAAATATCTGGTCAACATTTGTAACAACAGGACAGGATAGTCCACTTCAATGGCTCCCAAGAGAAGTACAATAGAAACACTGGGATTTTCTTGGACCAGTCACTTTATTCTTGATGTGTTTTGGATTCCATTTCTCCTTTCCTTTTCCTCACCCTAACTCAGGCCTTCATCACTATACACTCAACTACCTGCTTCAGCTTCCCAGTGGATTTTCCTGCTTTCTAGTCACATCCCCTTTAGGCCATCCTTCAAACCACAACTAAGCAAATCTCCCTAAATCACCCCTTTGACTTATAGAGGACCCCTTATTGCTTATCCGAGTTAATCCATGCCCCCTCAGCTCACCACAGTCTGCCTCCAACAGATTTCCAGTATTCTCTTTCCAACTCCCAGCAAAGCTTCTTCAGTTTAGCAAGACCTACTTGTCAGAAGAACTTGCCACTCATAACCCTGCCTTTAGTCACGTCAGTCTTCATGTTAAAAGCCTTCCATCTTCCTCAATGCTTCCCAGAATCCCACCAGACTCGAAATCCAGTTTTGTGGAGTCGGCTCCTGCATGAAGTTCCTCCTGCTGGGGTATGCTCCTCTTTAGAGCTCTGTTTTTGCTACTATTCAGGTGCAGCGCCTGGGTGCTCAGCATTGTTGACTGTTTTTCTGTGTGTGCATTTGCCCCAAGGAATCCATAAGCTCCTTGAGGGAGGGCTGGCAGCTTATACTGCTTTGCTTTCATGGCATCTAGCACACAATTGTGCATAAAGAAATGCACAATAGAAAAAATGCTTATTTTTTCTATTCATTTATTTAGATATTTATATAACTGTATGAACTTAATAAGTATTTGCTGAATGATTTGAATTGTAGGAGCTAATTTTTCCTGCCTAATGATCCAGGAAACAGCACCATCACCTACATACGCTTAAGCACAATACAGAACTATTATCATTTCCTATTGCAGTATTAAAAAAAGAACAGAGAAACTAACATTTATTGAACTTCCAACCTATGTTTAAAGGCTCTTTCCATCTCTATTCTAAGTCTTGCTATCTTTTGAGATCCTATAGTTTTCAGCCTGCCGCCTCCATGTCTTAGAATAATTTGCTAAATGTACAAAACATACCCTACCAGTCATCACTTTCCAGCACCTGAACCTTCTACTAAACTTTAGTCTAAAAAGAGAATTCCCATTCTGCCCCTTCCCCAGGCCACATGGCCCTCACATTACTCCTAATTAAACTAAAATAAAATGTATCAACTCTTTATCCAGAAATGCCAATTGATACCCTGTTAAAGATGTGTAGCTTGATTCAAAGAAAATAAATTTTATAAGGTAGAGAGCCCATTTTTAATTCCCAGCCTTCTGGTCTTGTCCAAATGTACTACCAATCAGCCCCGCCTAGGCCTCATGTACCATGAGCCTATGTAATATAGTCCCTTATTGATATACTGAACAATTTAAAAGTTTTAAATGCACCAGATTATATGAAGATGAATCATCATAATTTATTTTTTTCTCCAAACAGGTAGACTTTTAAAATCACTATGGCAGACCAGAAATGACAGTCTTTATTACTCATCTAATTGCCTGAATCAGCTAAGAGAAGCAAAATAGTTTATATAATCTAGTTAAAGAAAAAGCTTTTAAGCAGAAACAAGCTCTAAAAAAAAAAAAACGTGGGCAGGGGCATTTTCACAAAAGAAAACAAGCCACTTGCCTTCCTGGCCATTGCCAACCGGAATCTGGCTGTCTACACACTCGTGTTACACTCACACAATTCCACTTAACAGAAACCTCCCCCATGGATGGCTTGCTTCAAAAGGTAGGTAAGGTGAGTAAATAGAGCAATGGGGTTCTTCTATACTGAATAGATAGCAGCGTTAGATAAGCTACTGGCCCCAGGAACTCAACAAGCTCAACATAATAACTGTCTTTTACAGGACACAATCCCTAGGTTGGCTGTCAGGAACTCCCTTGAAACCCTCTCTTCACTGGTCCCAGGAGAGCTTTGTTTCATTAACACTCTAGGACAGCTGTTCTCAAACTTGTTAGCTGAGCATGGGGAGCCAGAGAGCTTTGTGGAACTCAGTCAAGCACTGACTCCCTAAACTTAAAACGATGATCATAACTGTACTTCCGCAGAGACCACTTTATGTTAGTTTTCAGTACTGACCCAAAATAGCAAAGGCCAAAGTCTTCAGGGAAAAAGAACATGAGGAATATTCCATCCATTACCTCATTTTTAGCCCGTACTGGGAAAGGACTGTTACTTAATTTTATCAGAGAAACACCATGGGCCATCTTACTGCTGCTGTAAATCATTCAAGAACTGCCCTCCCAGCATTTATCAGCAAGAGTACCGCAAAAGCACCCTTGAAAATGCACCCCCCTCTTTCCATTTTAACATTCTTTCCCTGATATACAATCACTCAGCTGTTTTCATCCCATCTTGGAATCCCTTGGTTTTGTTTTTCCTCTCAGCATCCCAGGGCTTCATCTCATCACTCCTGTGGCAACTTACTTCCATTCATTTCATTTTTGAAGCACTTACTCAGCTGAGCACCCAGCACTGTGGGAACTTCCAGAAACACACACATGGACAAGATACCATCCTTAATTTAGAAAACCCATTTGCCAGAAGGCATAGGATCTAAAGAACCTATTAAGCCCATGAATTCTTTTTCTTGATCCTAATCTCCTTATCAGTTTTCTCTGCAATCTTAGATGGCCGGTCACTCGATGCAGGGTATCCTCTCTTAAATGGCTCCCACCGTAATCTCTCATAAATATAATGCCCAAAGTGATGATTCCTTTATCCTATGTATTTTAAATTTCCTAGAATTACTTAAGTTGGATGCAATGATTCTTTCATGAAAGACATATATATCCCAGAGAGATGAAAATACTAATAACATAAATGAAAATAGATTTTTAAGTCAAATGTATTTCTCCTTTCCATTTTAATGAACCATGGAAAATGTTTCCCTAACTAATTACAGGCAAACCACATATTTTAAATGTAAACTAGGAAATTGCAATCCTTTAACATTCATAAATGGACTTCCAGAAAAAAAAAATGGCGTAACTCCAGAAATAATTGGTTAGCAACCATATATTACATTTTTTAAGTCAGGTATATATTAAAATTAAAGTGTAATAGTTCATGAAACTGAGTCTGAAGCAGGCATGGAACTCATTCCAGAGTTGCTAAAAATATCTTGCTAAACAGTGTAATAGACTTAAGGCATATTTCTCATTAGTCCTTAAAAGAGATAGGCACAGTTTCCATCAGTTTTTAAAGGAGATGCCTTAATACTATCCTTAGACTCAGTTAAAGTACTTAGGCTACTAAGGGGTGAGAGAAATAAAAAGACTGAATCACTTCAGTCACTACAGAAGCACTACCTGCCCTTTTACTAACATCAACCAACAAGAACTACCAAATTTATTGATAATGCAAGAATTAAGTTCATGACACAACTTTCTGCCAACTTCAGCCACTGTCCCTTTTCCTATTCTGGGTGACCAGGCAGAATATGAAGATGAAACAATGGAATAAATACACCTGAATTTCTTACAAACCCAGGAAGATAAAAAGCCGCATAACTAGCAAGCACATATGTAAAGCGATTATACAATAAAATAATAAACGCAATGATCTATTAAGCTGCCCAGTGGATTTTTAACACAAGAAGAACCTGTGGGCCCTTCTTCAGCCCCCAAATAAACTTACATCTCAACCAAAGCTTGGTCAAGATTACAAGGACCGAATCCCAGCCAGATTACGGCCTTGAGAATTATCCAGTCGTCAAAGTTGGGGATAATGGGTCAGGTGCGGTGGATCACATTACTCTATGATAACATGCTGCACATTATTAATAGTAACTGAGTTTCTGCTGTGTGCCAGAGACTACACCAAGTTTTTGGGGTTTTTTCTTTTTCTTTTTCTTTTTTTTTTTTTTTGAGACAGGTTCTCACCGTGTCGTCCAGGCTGGAGTGCAGTAGCACAAGCCCAGCTCACTGCAGCCTTGACCTCCCAGGCTCAATTGATCCTCCCACCTCAGCCTCCTGAGTAGCTGGGACTACAGACACACATCACCACCATGTCCAGCTGACTTTTGTATTTCTTTTATTTTGGAGAGACAGGATTTCGCCCTATTGCCCAAGCTGGTCTCAAACTCCTGGGCTCAAGCAATCCGCCCGCCTCAGCCTCCCAGAGTGCTGGAATTACAGGCGTGAGCTACCGCACCCAGCCTATATTAAATATTTTGCATGCATCACATTACTTAATACTTGAAAAACTATGAGGTAGGTATTATAATTAATCCTATTTTGTAGATGACAAAACTAGACTTAAAAAGGTTAAGAAATCTGCCCAAGTTTGCAACCTAGCTGCAGTTACTGTACCATACATGTCTCTTAATATAGAATGTGATCATTTAAGAGTAATGTGACAAATAAGTGCATCTAACTGCAGTAAGAAGTCACAAATAGTATCTGCTAGACCCAGCAGTTCTCAACCCTCGATGTAACTAGAACCATCTGGGAAGCTGAAGAAAAACAAATAAAACAGGTACTAAGGACCCACCCCAAACATACTGAATTAGAATCTCTACGAGGAGACCTGGGCAGTCTTTCCTCAAATTTCCCAGGTGGTTCTAAGGTGCAGCCAGGTTTCAGGAGAACTGTAAAAACAAGTGATTGAGAATGGCAAATTGAACCTCTCCTCATCCACTTCAGCTATGGGGCTTGGAGCACTGCTCAGACATCGCCTCCTGCACATGCCTTGCTGAATGAAGAAGAGGTACTATCATTTACCAATAGCACGGGGATCCGTGGCTGAACCTCCAAGTGGCTTGTGTAGAACAAAAAGCCACTGTTTCAGCAAATCCTGTCCTGCACCTGCTCATGTGGTATGTGTTTTCCATACCTAGACATAGCCCTAAGGTGAAGTATCTTCATGTCTGCACAGTAGCACAGTACCCACAAACCTTCGGAAAAAGTCTACCCTTTTAATGGCATCCATGGCATTATACTTAATTTTGACTTCCCGTTGTTAAAGGGCGCTATTCTAGTAGAAACATGTTTCCCTACTTGAAAGCTAAGTAGAAAATGAAAGTGGGTTCAAGGAGTACTTATAAACATTTCACAAACCTTTCACTGCAAGGGAGATAAATCAGCAAGAACCAACAGCTTCTGGGAAAATATACACAACAGATACAACAGAAACAAACCCCAAAGCTTCATCAATTTGATTTTATTTAGTTCTTAGGAATATTTCTTTTGGGCTGTGTTTACAAACAAGAGAATAGTTTCGCCTACCAAGATGGGCCTCCCTGGTTAATGCAATCACAGAGAAACCTTTAAAATTTGAGAATTAAGTAACTAAAGATTTAGGAAAAATGGTTTAATTAGCGAGCTTACTTATCTCCACTTGTCACTGAATTTCCTAGTTTTATTAACAAGAACTCATCCAGTCATACCTGGACTCCAAGATGGACCCTTCCTACAGCAACCAACGTGAAGAAGCTCCCACTGGCCAAATCTGGGATGATTTGAGCAGCAAATAAATGAATTATTGAATTATAATTCATAAAATGAATAACCATGAGTCCATACTGATACAAGCAATTGAATAAATAAATAAATGAGGATCAGGAAGAAAGGACAGCCCTTCCTCATGGGATTATTTTAATTACTAAATGCAGTAAAAAGAAGAAAACAGAAAACCGCCTTAGGCAAACACCATAATAATAAATGTTGCAGGCAAAAATCATCAACAGATGCTAACATCAGTGGACAAACCTATGATGAGACATAGGATATTTGCATAAGTATCAAAGTATCTCCCGCCGAAATACTTAGTAAGTACACAGGAAAAAATAACAACTTTACAGTGGAGTTTAGCTCACACCACTTTAAACAAATGATAAAAATTATCGCCTATCATGAGACATGTTGACATCTGCCTCCTGATATGATGAACAGAGAAAGGCACTTTTATGCTATTTTTGTCAAAATGCATACCTGAATATAATGATGAAATATCAGACAAACTCAAATTGAGGGGCATTCTTCAAAGTAACTGGCCTGTACTTTGCTAAAATTTCAAGGTTAACAGGGACCAATAAAAACTAAGGAGCTATCCCAGATGAGAGGAGACCAAAGGAGCCAGACAATTAAAGGCATTATGTGATCCTGGGCTAGAATAAGGAACTTAGCAGGACACATGGCAAATGTGAATGAGGTCTATATTTTAGTTAATCGTGTGGATAAGTGCTGGTTTTGACAATTGTGCTGTGGTTATGTAGAAATGTTAACATTTGGAGAAGCTGAGTGATGCTTATAAGTGAACTCCCTTTGTACTAGTTTTGCAACTTTTAAGTCTAAAATTACTTCAAAATAAAAAGGTTCTTTAAAAAAAGAATAATGACCTTCTTCCTCCCCACACATGTGGTCTCAAAAATTATTCAAATATTATCTCAAAATACAACATTTATTTCTTTTCTGAAAGCTGCACCGCCCCTCCATAACTTCCTGGGGCTGCACAACAGAATGACTCTCATGGCTTCCCTGCCCACTCAGGTCTCTGGCATCTTCGCACGAATTAATCTCCCGAAAACACCTCCCTACATGTCACCTTATTTTTAACACAACAAATATATATTTGTAAGTTGACTCTCCCTGAGTGCTCACAGTGTTCCAAGTCTTTAACCTAGTGGTCCACACCTTCCTTACCTTTCTACAAAGTTCCTGCTGCACTTCTCTACAGACACTCTGCTTCAGCCAGGCAGGTTGTCTCCTTTTTATGAGACAAACCACATGCATTCCCCCTCCATGCCTGAGCCCTTGCCATGATCTCTGCTCTGTGCACTTTCCTGTATTTCTACATTCTGCCCTACAGTCAATCCACACAAATGCTGCATGAAGTCCAACCAAGCTCTGAGCCTCCCATGATTAATCTCTTCCCCCAAACATTCTAGCACTTTCCATATTTGCCACTGAAATATAGTGCCTCCTGGCCCCATTTGCAGGTATATGCCATCTCTTTTCAACCAACCTAACCCACCAGAGGGAGTCATGCCTTCTGTAGATCTAGGACCATCAGTGTGGAGAAGGAGCTAACCGCTGACTAGCCAATAGTGATTTATTTCCAACATCACACTGTCTGATAACCTGCCAAGTGGTAAAGCATGATATTACCACCTCAAAAGCTATGAAACCCATCGCCACCACTGCCCCACTCCAATCACCACCTATCCTTTTCCCTCATTTCCATCCCTGCCTTAAGTGGTCATGCATAGAGAGTGCAGAGTGTGCATACAGAGCTAGCTGAGTATACACAGAGGGAGTAGATATGACTCTATAAATTATATATATGTAATTTTTTAAAGACAGGGTCTTGCTCTGTCTCCCAGGCTGGAGTGCATTGGCACAATCATGGCTCACTGCAGCCTTTATTTCCCAGACTCAAGAGATCCTTCCACCTCAGACCACAAGTAGCTGGGACTACAGGTGCACACCACCATGCCTGGCTAATTTTTTATTTTTAGCAGAGACGAGGTCTCACTATGTTGCCCAGGCTAGTCTCAAACTCCTGAGATCAAGCAATCCTTGCACCACAGGCTTCCAAAGTACTGGGATTATATGAGTCACCGCACCTGGCTAAATTTTATATACTGAATGACTTATGAGCTTGTTTGAAAACTTAATGATCCACTTGAATACCAATTATTCCTTTGTAGTGAAAAACATGGAAATTGTTTGTGTGGGGTCATCAACAGGAAAAATGTTCTCTTTTCAATTCCCACATTACTCACAAGTCAGAAATGAGTGAAAGAAATAAACCTTGGAGTAGCCACCTTTCTTCCCTTCTTTGGCATCTGGATATAAACTACTGTCTTAAATGTGTCTTTTCAATTTGTACATAGATTTTTGAAAGCTGCAGAACAGTAAAGGTGATAGTGTAGGGTATTCTGATGAAAGGAAGAATTCAGGATACTTGTTCCACTTTTTATTTTTCAATTACTCAACTAGGATATATGAAGAGCTTCAGAAATGTAGCAGCAGAATGGACCTCCGGGGGTCACCAGGCCTTCCTCTAAACGATGTGAGACAGTAGGGATGGAGATTAGGAGTCCACAGACCAAACCCGGTTGCCACCTGTTTCATAAATAAAGTTTTATTGGAACACTGTGTGTTTACATATCAACTCTGGCTGCTTTACTGCTACAACAGCAGAGTTACATAGTGGCCAGCAAAGCCAAAAGTATTCACTATCTGGACCTTTACAGAAAAGGTTGGCCAATCCTGGTCTCGATTATCAAACTTTAAAGAACAGGAAGAGCTGTATAATCTCCCAGGCAATATATTCTAGTGCTTAACCAGTTATTAGTAATAACTCCTAATTTTGAATCAAAATTATCTCCCATTGCAATTTAAGACTATTTCCTCCCAAACTATTTAAGGCACAATTCCACCTCTACTCAGGTTACATAAAAGCAAGAAATGGTAGCTAGAAGTTGTTTTGACCTAAGATTAAAACAAAAAGTAGAAGTACCAGTAAAGGGTACAAAGTTCTAATTATACAAGATGAGGAAATCCCAGATATAGTATAAAGCAAAGCACCTATGGTTAACAACACTGTATTGCACACTTAAAAAGTCTGCTGAGAGAGTAGATCTTATGTTAAGTGTTCTTACCACAAAAAAAATATTAAAGAGGATGAGAGGAAACTTTTTCAGGTAATGGATAGGTTCGTGGCAAAGTTTATTTCCAAACTCAAGTTGTATACATTACATATGTACAGCTTTTTGTATGTCAATCATACCTTAATAAAGTGGTTAAAAAAAGCAAATGAAAAAGGAGCAATAAGTTTCACTAACTCCTTTTAAATCGGGAATTTTCAATCTATAAATAATCTAGACAATGCTTGACTCCAGAAAACTGATGCTAAAGGCCAAATATACAAAAGTACTAGTAAATCCATAAGTATAAAGTGTTGTTTCAAATATCTGAATCTTGCACATAATTCTCCGCCTAGAATGCCTTTCTACTCATGTTTAAATTTTCATATAGATTGTAAAAATACATTCATATGCTCAAATCTCCTGTTAGAATTTATGTGTTTCTAAAGCATTTTGGATTCCAGATTCTTATTTACATTTGAATTTCCCCTGATTCATTACATGAATCTCAAAGATAGGATCTATATTTTGCTCATACTTATAAATGTCCACAGTGTCCAACATGATGCATTTTGTGTAGCTAATTATCATTAAATGTTTATAAAGGAAAAAAATCTAGCCCTTTTAATACCTTCCTTAACGCTCTTCACCTTCCAGAGTTTCCAGTTCCTTCCTCTGTGCACTGCATCCTCTCCTCCCGGGAGGCAGCCTTGGGTCACTGGTAAGAGCGGAGCTCTGGGTTCACCTTGCTTGGATTCAAAGCTCATCAGCACCACTTAAAAGTTGTGTCCTTGGACAAGTTATTTAACTTCTTTGTCCCTCTGTTTCTACCTCTTTAAATGAGTGAAATAAAATCTACTTTTAAGGTTGTTGTAAAAACTAAATGACTTAAAATTGTGATTCCCAAACTTCAGCATGCATCAGACATCAGAGACACCTGGAGAGCTTACTTAAAAGATTGCTGGGCTCCAACCCATGGATTTTGGTTCAGTAGGTCTGGGGTGAAGCCTCAGAGTCTCCAATTCTAACAAGTTCCCAAAGGATCAACCACTAATGTAAAATTATATAAAGAGCTTAGAACAGCACCTGCTATGTAACAAGTGCTTGGTGAATGTTACCTATTGTTATCGTTGAGCACTCAAGAAATTTGGAAATTTTAGTATTACTATGTACATGAATGTGGGTCTCCCCTACTAGACTGTAAGCTTTTCAAGGGACAGGATTATATATTTTTCACCCACATCCCTAGGACGTGGCAGAGTGCCTGTCACAAAGCAAGACCAGTGGGACCCTAATAGAATTCTCTACATACCAAGAGAGAATCCTCTTACCCAAGGTTCCTCCTGGTCAGAAGGGAAAACAGGATGTGTGAGAAAGAAAATCCTCCTCCTGGAAAATTCCCAGGCATTTCCCATCAAGCATCTTTTGGACATGGGCTATTTCATTCACCGGCTTGAGCCATGAGGGTTAGGTCCCATTTCCCACACCTGGGAGTCTGGAAGAGCTAAACTGGAACTATTCAACTGTTATTAGCTTCTTGGGACCAGAGTCCTTTCCCAAATGGGTACAGAATTTCTAAGGGCTTCTGCCAGTGTAACAACCTGCCATCACCACTCTTTAGAACCCTAAGTACAGTCAATTTTTGTATATACAAACATTTTACCTGGACAGTGACAAGTGGAAATCCTGTAATTGACACTAAACGTATACTATACCTACATACATACATACATTTATCTAAACATCTGTTACCCACTCAAAGCACATTTACTGGTGTTAACAGAAAACAGCAAATTAAAAAGCTATCCCAATGTGTAATACCACCACTTGACAATTCCAAAACACTGCTCCCACAGTCTTCTCTACTGGCCTCCTACCAATGACTTATCAGATGTGATGTTGCCTCTTACTTTCTTGGCGGAGGAGGTCAAGCAGACACAAGCCCTGGCCCCAAAAGCAGGATGCTGTGCAGCTAAGATGAACAACAGGGCAAAGAGGCCAACAAAAGAGTCACCTGATCTTCAGACTGAAGCAACCTGATTGCCTCAAACTTACTGGATGTATTTTTGCCTCCTCTCTAACTTTTTTCACTATATAGGGGGAAAGCCATATTCAGGTTCCAATTTACATGTATTCGGCTCTGTAAGCTCCAAGAGCAACTTAAAGTTATTTGTGTTTACCTCTCCTGTTTAAGCATAGTTACTGTAAGAGGTACTTCATAAGAGGTTCTATTTTTAGAACGCTCTCAATTTTTAATTTTAATCAAACTTCATTTTAAACACCAACAACTGCACTCTTTCTGCTTTCAATCTGCATGAAATTAGGTAGCAAACTTAATTTCTTCTTTTATTCAGCTAAGCTAGAGTAAATCACAACCCTAATTTTTTTCAAAGAGGCCCCTTTTAAAAGCATGTTTACACTGATTGATAATCTGTTTCTAGATGAATATCTAAAGTTAATAAAGTGTCCTCCACTCCAAAAGTAGCTAACTAGGGAATAAGTCAACAAAATATATATGAATTACAGAGGAAGGCACCTGTTGCTAGGGTATGTTTACTACTTAAAAGGATTCCCCTCACTCCGGTTCCTCCTCCCTTCCCGCAGTCTAGTCCAGACACATGATGAAACATTATGCAGCCATTTCAGATGTTTTAAAGAGCCTTAACACACGGAAATATTTTGATGAAAAGAGAAAAATAAAAATAAGTAAAAGTAAAGAGACAGTATAAGATCAACAATATCCAATAAACAAACAGAATGGAATACACCAAAATGCTAACAATGGGTTCTCTGTCATAGCTAGATTGTTGTTTTTCCCTCTTCCCAAACTTCCACATTTTTTATGTTGGATATTGTCAGGTCCAGGGTCAGGATCCAGCCCATGCTGAGGTCCGAAGGCAATGGGTGGATGAGTGGCAGACAGGTGAAAGAACACTCGGGGGGCCATAGGCAGGTAAAAGATATTTTTATTCAGCAGTTGTCTTAGACTGTCTCTGTCTCCGCTAACTGCTCCCGCCGCTCCCACACACAGCTGCATGGCCAGCTCTCTCTTCAGGGTCAGCAACTTAACTCTTTCCCTCTGGGCACAAGCAAACAGAGCTGTGTCCTGGCTCCCCACAGTCCATGTGCAAGACAGCTATAAAACAATATATAAAAAAGCTATAAAGCAAGATAACATTTCCACTCTCATAGCCCTGTCACCTCCAACCCTATAAAGGAAAGACAAAGTTCACAGATAAAAATGATGACTCGACACATAAAGGATTAAGAACAAGTGTACAGACAGAAAGAAATCCACAGGTAAGTTAGCTCTCATGTAAGTGCAGTTATGGATGGGGGAAAGTGAGTTAAACCTCTAGGTAAAGAGCTGAGAAAGCAGGACAAGGCTGGGGTCTGCTGGGAAGGATGTTGGCACTAATGCTCCCTTTCTGCCCAGTGAAGTCCATTTGGCTTTCTGCCCATCCTGAAGAGATGTAAGCACAGAGGAGACTATGGATGTAAGGGAAGGAGCCCTGTGCAAGTGTAAAGGCAGACAGAAGACAGTGATAACCTATGGTAGGGAAATTTCAAACAGCAAAGCAAGAAGAGATGAGGCAGCCCTTCCATTTCTAAATGGCCCTTTGTAGGTAAAGGATACAAACTAGGCTCTGCCCAAGTTCCTGTTCTAAGAACATCATTGTTCGGAGTGTCTTGTGGCCCATTTGCTAAAGTGCTTAGGATCACTTTCTCTTGCCATTAACCTCTGAATAATCATATCTAACAACATCTGAAGAAAACAATTCAGAAAGTAAATACTGCAAAGTCAAATATCAGTAACTCAGGAGTCCCCCCTATTTAGATTCAATCATGTCTATACACAACCAGGTTCTATATCAGCTTCAGAAACAGGAGTGTGATATATGCAATGGATTATAAGACAACAGCTACATTTAATACCTGACCTGAAGGCACATGGTCAATGTCGTTTTTAGTAAAATCCAAACTCTCTCTCTGACCCAGAATACAGGTATTGCATTAGCTACTCACTCTGGGGTATGTAAACCGCATATCAATTTTTAAATTAAAATCATGATCCTCACATATAGGACGCTAGCTTCATTAGAGCTCCACAAGCAAGGATTTCAGCTTTGATCCCCACCCCACAGCCCTCCACTGTCCACCACATTCCCTCCTGAGTCCCGAGTGCCAACTCTCCAGTTCGACACCAGAGAACGTCAGTACTGAGGCTTCAGCATGCAAACTGCGACACAGATAGCAACCCGTAGGAGGAAACGGGGTTTTAAAGAACCCTGAAATACAGATTCAATTAACTACTTTTCCACACAGATCTTTCATTGAGGGTAAGATTAAATCACCAACATAGTTGTTTTTAAAGCAGTTCCTAAGCTGGACTGAAACTATTTTAAAAATTGTAGATGGAACATAAAATGGAATGATTGAATCCTATTTCTTTTTTCTAAGATATGCCCCTCTCCAAGGTGGAAGGCCCACAGAAGCTCAATCTTTCTATACCCTCTTAAGTCTGATATTACGTGTGTCCTTGAAATAAAAGGTCAACACCCCTTTAAAAAGTTACAGGAGGTGGGCCAAGCACGGTGGCTCACACCTGTAATCCCAGCACTTTGGGAGGCCGAGGCGGGCGGATCACGAGGTCAGGAGATGGAGACCATCCTGGCTAACACGGTGAAACCCCGTCTCTACTAAAAATACAAAAAATCAGCCAGGCGTGGTGGTGGGCACCCGTAGTCCCAGCTACTCGGGATGCTGAGGCAGGAGAATAGCGTGAGCCCGGGAGACGGAGCTTGCGGTGAGTGGAGATCGCACCACTGCACTCCAGCCTGGGTGATAGAGCGAGACTCCATCTCAAAAAAAAAAAAAAAAGAAAAAAGAAAAAGTTACAGGAGGTACGGAGTTGACCAAGAACATTCAAGAAAGGAGTACATTCAGAACAGGGACAGCAGTGAGCAGGTTACCAGTGATTTCCTTCTATTTCTATTGCATAATCCAAGAATCATGACTTAGAGGAAACTTGTTGAAAGTAATGGAAAAACTTAGAACATTACTGTTAAAATTCTAGGGTAAAAACATTATACCCTTCCAGCTTGAAAACCACGATTCTGGAGATTGGTTGCACAACATGAATGTACTTAACAATACTTAACTGTACACTGAAAAATGGTTATGACGAACAATTTTATCTTATGTGCATTTTATGACAATTAAAAGCAAAAAAAATTTTAACTATATCTGACAGATTCTGAAATTACAAATTTACTTGCAAATGATAATCTCCAAAGCTAACTAAAAACAAAACTAAAGCCTCCCGGTTGAAGGTTCTCTGCCAGGGCACTCGAACTTTGCCTGTAAATTGCTGTGCCTCCACGCCCTGGGGAGATTTAATGCCCTGTCAAACCTTCTTCATTTCAGTAAGGTTTTCAATGGCAACATTAGAAAGGTAATCATGAGCAAATGAAGCTCCAGGAGTTAATTAGCACAATTGTATCCCCATGTTTTATTTTTACATATGTACTTAAATGCAGTAAAAAAGTCACCATATAAATAAAGCCCTAAATACAAAGGTAAAATGAGGAGTGTTCCACCTACAGAGAACACGATGTTCTTCTTTCTGTGAAAAGCACTTTCTCCCTCCACTCTCACCCACATTTCTGTAGTAAAGATTCCATGCTAACAAGAGGTTTTCAACAACTGGTTCCCATTTCTTATTATGGACAAGAATGACACACACAGGAAACTTGTTTTCGAAAGCTTTCCAGTTATAAATTAATTCCATGACTCATGGGAGGCAATTTCTTTCACATAGTCCTCATCTAAGTCCTGTGTATCTCAAGCCGGACAGCAAACACTCCTCACAATCACAGTCCTATTAACCAACAGGTGGCACATTACATCTTTAGCCACCTTCTCTCTGGCTTTCTTACACCCTTTTACGCCTGAGGGAGCAACCCACTACAGGGTACACAGACACACAATTGGAAGAACCTGTGGCTGTTTTTGTAAATCACTGGCTTTCAAACTTTTTTTTACTGCAACCCACTGTAAGGAGTATATTTTATATGGTTACCCAGGTCACACAAACATATGTGTGTAGGTACATAGCTGAAATAAAATGCTTTTAATCATCTCTTACTCTGCCTACCAAGTGAGATCAACTTCTGAGCTCACTATGTGATACAGATATATATTCATATTAAATGCTAACATTTCACTATAGTGATTCTATAATTCTCATGTTAAACTGTCACGAAAAAAACTTTTTAAAAGTTACTTTGAGTCTTCAGATCTTCAGTAGATAAATATTTAAGTATTTACATATTTAAAATCAGGTTGAACTGCATGACTATATACCCAGATATAGTGGGGGGTCGGGGGAGGAGGTGAAAGAGAGAGGGCAACGCTAACCAACCTTGGGCCCAAAACAGCATATTCAGTGCATGGGATATACTTAGTCATTAACGTTTTCTTAAGTAAAGCTTCCCTACAAACAGACTCTGATCTAGGTTTGCCAGAATAACCAACAGTCTTAACAATCTTACCTGAAGGGAAAGATTATTTCAACAAAAGAATGGACAGCTGTAGTTTTCTTTGAGCCAAATTTAAAGAATGAAAAGAGTATTTATTACAGGAATCTCCCATTCTTTTTTATTTCTAAATATTAATGCTGCAATTTTTAAAAAGAGGGGGACCTCTAAAAACCTTCATAGGGGTAGGATGGTGTAAGGTATATGAATGTGCTTTGGTCAAGGAATAGGCTTGAGGCACACATCCAGGCCTGCATGACTTGGTGGGATTGGTGTGCAGGCACACACCTCCACTTGTTATATAACCTGTTTCTGTAAGCTCATATTTGGCTTGGAGCCACTATTGTTTGGAAAAGGTATAACTGCCCTGCTGGCACTGTATAGGTCCTCTTGTGCTGGCACCCAGAGAAACAGAGAGAGAACCAGAGCTGTCTGTCTTGCAGATGGACAGAGGGGAGCCAGGGCACGGCACGGCTTGACATAGCTCGTGCTTGTGCCCCAAGAAACGGTTAAACTACTGACCCTGAAGGCAAAGGAGAGTCGGCTGCGCCGTTGTGCCTGGGAGCGGCTGGCTCAAGCAGCCAAGACAGAGCGGACAGTGTTAAGAGAGCTGCTAATGAGAGAGCTGCTGAATAAAACTACATTTCACCTGCCTACAGCGCCCCGAGTGTTCTTTCAAGTATCGCCAATCCATCCACACCCCACGGACCTCAGCATGGGCCCGAGCCTGACCCTGAGCATGACATTTGGGTTAGTCGTGGACCTGACAGATGGGTTTGTCTACCACAAGAGTTTCCATCTTGGCTTTTTCTCATTCAACAAAACAATAGGAGGAAAGAGAAAGAGAAGTGTTAAAAATGATCATGAAAACATAGTATTAATAACACACACACATAAAGTGGCAGAAAAAAATGAATACACTATTCCTAAGGGCAGCAGTGTAAAACTAAAGCCCAAAATGTAGACAATGAGGTGTTTATGTATCCTCTGTTGTTAATCATGTTCCAGAATCAGTGTTTCCGAGAGAACCATGAAGAACTGAAACAAAGTCCTTGAACAAAGATTGGCAATTTCTGATAAGGGAAAAGCTAAGGCAAGCAAAGAAGAGATTGTGGCATAGAAGGAACACCTGCATCCTGGACAGCAGCCTGGCATTTATTTAGCAGCACTGCCAACATACATATGTATACATATAAGATCACTTAGCAATATGTATTTACCAACCACTGATGTACTGCTTATTATTTTCCACTCACTGTTCTAAGCACTTTTTATAAATATTAATGCATTTATTATTCATAACTATCTTTGGAAACACAGAGAGGTTAAGTCACTTGCCCACAGTCATTCAGTGGGTGAGGGTCAGGGAAACCCTGGCTAGCTGGATCCAGCTTTTACATTCGTAATCTCTACATTCTTCCTGTCCTTCTCTGAAGAATGCTCTTGGTTCCTGCTCCATTTGAAGCCTACCTCTCCAGCTGTCCAATAATTCTGCAAGCCAACCTGCATCTCAACATCCTTCCAGTAATTTCAGAGTTGGTCTCTTGTTTGCAATTAAGACCCCTGACAGACTCAGTCCCAAATCCAGTTACAAAGAAGAGTGTTATGTGAACACAAAAGCCTCCACTGTATCCTGCCCCAATAGCAAGTCAATTACCTGAGGAACACTGAGAAGAGGCAATGGGTGGGGATAGGCAGGGGCATGCATGTTTATAAACGAGCCAAATCCTCACCTTACAATCAAGAGCACTTGCAAAATTTATGAAAGCAAGAAATAGTGGTGTTCATTTTCAGTTTCAACGAGGCAAGTGGATTTCATGTGATCAGCTACACAAGTTCACAGTTTTCTACCAGACTCTACTCTGACAAACAGCTATCAGTATCTTTAAGCCACAGTTCCCTGGACTTCACACACATAGAAATTTAAGAACTGGGAAAGGCAGAGGTAGATAAAGGGAGTAAACTCTCTCCTTTATATCCAGTCAGTTCCCTCTCTTCCCACAAGAGCTATCTTCTACCTCATCTTCCCACACCTACCTCAAGGCTAGGCTTGAGGACAACTGGCACCATGCTGACTGGGCAATGAAGGTGGAGACCTGGCACTGGGCAGATGCAGCCTGGGGACAAGGTGGGGTGGGTGGGGCATCTACTTCCATTTTCCTGGAGGCCACAAAGCCGTATCAACTCTAGGGTGGGGGGACACACAGAATGGTCAGACTGCCATCTAGTTCTCCTTCCCTGAACCAAAACAAGAAACAAGCAAAAAAAAAAAAAACAAAAAACAAAACAAAAAACAAAAAAAAACACGAAACTTCCAAAGCTGTCCTAAAGGCAAATACCACCATTTAGTCATTTAAAAAGCAACTCCTTTCCTTCTCTGTCACATAAGGTAACTTGCACAACAGAAACAACTTTTCATACAAACATGCAAACAACCACACTTATAATTTCTTAAATAAGAATATTGGGAATCTAAGAGACTTTCTGTATAGAAAAGACAACCTTTGGTCATATTTCTGACAGACTTCTAGTCCTCTCAACACCAGAAACCTATTTGGTGTTCTTGTTGATTTTTAGTTTTTTGTTCAAACAGAAAGCAAATTACTGAATCCTAGCATCCCTTCCTTCCCAACGCCCAGACTTCTCATTCCCAATGCCTCCATCTTAGATCAGGCCCTCAAGCCCTATCACCTGGGCAACAATCCCTAAGTGACTTCCCTGCCTCAACCTCTCCTTTCCCCACTCTGCACACTCTTCAGAAAGAGACCAATCTTTCTAAAGAAATGCTTTTGTCAACTGATGGTGACTGCCACCTTACATCTGTTACATCATGTCCACATATAGTCTCACCTTTATTCTGCCCCAAACCATGTATCTACTACATGAAGTGGTTCCAAAATGCTCATGTGAGGCACAATACAAATAAGGGCAATGAAATTTAATTTTATAAAATTAAATTTACTTAACTATGAAGAAGAGTCCTTTATTCTGGTGGTACAGAAACAGGCTATACCCTACTGGGAGAAGACTGAACTTAAGCAAAATAAAGAAGTTAATTATCAGTTATGTATGTTAGACAGTGGTAGAGGAATAAGGCATGGAGAGGAGGTTGATGTTACAATTTTAAGTACAGTGGCCAAGGGGTCTTCAGACAGCCAGCTGGGAAGCGGTCCCCAGAGAAACTCCAACCAGCCTGTGCACTGAGAGGAGTGTGCACTGGGATGGAGCCACAGAAGTTCGTGCCATTTGCAGTGGGGAGGAGCCTGGCCCCTCCTCTTCCTGGGTGGAACCTGGGATTCAATCTGCCAGGTGGGAAGTGCACAAGCAGAACTCTGGCTTTGCAGAGGATCCCTGTTTCCCTTTTCACCCAATAAACCCTGCCCTCCTCACCTTTCAAATTTTCTGTGAGCCTAATTTTTCGTGGCTGTGTGACAAGGACCCCCATCTTTAGCTAAGCTAAGGAAAGAGTCCTACAACAGGCTCACAGAGAAAATAGCCTTTGAGCAGAGAGGTGAATGGAAATCTTGAGAAAGGGCCTCAGACTGAGAAAACAAGTGCACAGGCCCTGAGGTGGTGTCACTGCCCAACATGTTCATCTTGCCTGCTGCCCAGATAGAGCCGAATTGTCAAGACAAGGGAATGGCAATACAGAAAGAGTATAATACACGTCAAGCTGGCTAAATGGGAGACTAGAATTTTGTTATTACTCAAACCAGCCTCCCTGAAAATTTAAAGGCTAGACTTTTTCAAAGACAGTTTGGTGGGCAGGGGCTACGGTATGGGTGCTGCTGGTTTGGCTGGGGATGTAATTGCAATCATAGAGGTGTGGAAAATGGTCCTCTAGTGCTGACTCTGCTTCTGGCTGGGGATAACAGGACCAGTTGTCAAGCGTTGTGGGTCCAAGTGGGGCCATCAGGTCATTAGAAATGCAAAAGTTTTAAAAGACATCTTAAAAGGCCACTCTTAGGTTCTACAATAGTAATGTTATTTACAGGAGTAATTGAGGAAGTTGCAAATCTTGTGACCTCCAAAACGGCTGATAATTGGTTAACTATACCTACATCTTAGCAGAATTCAGGACCCCCTCATAATCCTAAACTTGTGGCCTTTTATTAGTTTTATAAAGGCAGTTTCGTTTGGGGAAGAGCTACTATCATTTAAACTATAAACTAAATTTCTCCCAAAGTTAGCTTGGCCCACGGCCAGGAATGACCCAGGGCAGTCTGGAGGTTAAAGGCAAGATAGAGTTGGTTAGGTCAGATCTCTTTCACTGTCATAATTTTCTGTTACAATTTTTACAAAGGTGCTTTCAGTGGGACCATGTCCAGCGTGATGGGCAAAGCCAGTGGGGAGTACAGCAGTGTAAGAGGACAATACCATGGCTCTTAGATCTGAGGAAGAGACTCTTTTGTTTATAAAGCACATTGTTTGCAATGTTAACACACCACTCAAATTTATATCTGATGTAAAATATGTCAGAAATCTCTGAGCAAATCAAAGTACCTATACGCAACCTTTGTTGCCTAATAACTAACCCTGATTGTTATTTTACACTTGGCTTTGTTCTTTTCATACTGTAGCAGCAAGTTTAATTTTTTGAGACCAAAGAACTGTCAGTAGCATAATTGCTCAGTAAAAGTATTTTTAGCAAGTCTTCATTAGAAGTATACTTACCTGCTGCATTTCATTTGAACTAGTGGATCTATTCTACTGCTGACAGATTGCTTTAATTTCTTCCTTGAGGTCTCAAAACCAGGTAAGCCTATTTCTTAGAGTTACAACCCAAATTATTAGTTTACCTGTTACGCAACACATAAAATAAGTCAGACACCAACCTTACCAAGGTAATGTAGCTCTAACTCTGGTGGGTAGACAACTCCCAGCTCTTAAATCACCTCCACACTGAAGTTTTGCTCTCATTCCAAACTCAGAGAGGTAGATTCTATATCTTTGCACTCCCCAAAGTATTTTCTGTTATTTTATGTTCTAACACTATAGTTACACTATGTATTTTGAAATTTGTAAAATTGTATAAAACTAAACCATAATACAATCAACATGTTTACCTTCCCCACTGGACTTCGAGTAGCTAAGGACTGGGATAATTCCTTTAGTCATTTGTGTATTCTCAACGTCTAATGGCTGAGGTAGACATTCCTAACATTTGTGCTTCTTTTATCCTTCAAGACTCCTGGGAGGATGACACTTTCTTGGTCCCTTAAATGACTGAGATCATGTAACATGCTTTGACCAATGAAATACGAGCAAAAGTCACCTTGGCCAGAGTATTTAAAAGCCCATGTGCAATTCTCCATTATTTCTTCACATGCTGCATTCATTGTGGAGGAAGATGGTGACAGGGAAACATACACACAGAGCTGCTGTTACAGTTGGTAGCTAGTCAGACATGAGCAGGGCAGAAGAGGCGCCCCCACCACCAGGAATGTCAGAAGACCATCAGGTGAGGATCAGGCGTTTGTTAACTGTCTCTAAAATAATAATTGATCAGAGCCAGCACCAGGGAAAGGCGGCCTCCCAATTCATAGAAAAAACCTGAAGCTGGTGATCAGCAGCTTCCAGATAAGATCTCAGGAGGTGGGTGAGTGGGCTCAAGCATGCGCACTAAGAGGCAAAACGATGGAGTTTAACTGGTGTATGACCTCACGGGAACACTCGACTGGTAAGGGAAGAACGCCTCAAGTGAGCATGCATACAACTTCAGTAAACACACTGTGCATGCGGCCCCTCCCAACTGCTAGCAAGCAACTGCAGACACTCCACCCCAGAGGAAAAATCAGCGGAGAAAGGATGCAACTGTTCAATAAACCTTCACTCCTGCTCTAAAACTTGCTTCGGTCTCTCACTCTGCCTTATGCCTCTCAGTTGAATTCTTTCTTCTGAGGAGGCAAGAACTGAGGTTGCTGAAGACCTGTACAGATTCACAGCCAGTAACATTGCCACACAGAAGACAGCTCCCCTGAAGAGCGTCCGGATGCAAAATGTTTTAGTAAGAAAGAATAAAGTGTTGTGTTAAACTACAAAGTTTTTGTTGGGGTTTTGTTATTGCAGCAAAAGCTGCAATAACCATCCTGATGGACACATCAGAGAGTAAGTGCATGACACAGATTTTAGAAGGAAGAAAAGATACCAGGAAATGCAAAGGAGGGTGACTGCATCAAACGGCAGTCTGGGATGTGAGGGACAGGTGCTGCCTGCAGTACACACAACAACTAAAATCATTAATCCACTTTCCTTTGTCTTGTGTTTAGCCTTATATTCCCAAAGCTATTATAATTGTTTAAATAGAAGCTTCTACATTTATTACAATCATTACAAAATGAAACTGGTTTTGACTTTCACAATTTCACTTCTCACCTGAGCAATACCTTCTCATATGTATCCTTTGACCAAGGCAGAGGTCACTATTTAAAGCAGGTAGTTTTGAAAATATTATGCTAATCAGCAATCAACACATTTGTAACTCTCCACCCCCTAAAGCAGACCAGGTGGATGGTTACTCAAGCCTTTGCAACAGTTCCCCTTTTCTTCTTATGGGAAGTGGGGAATGTGAGAACTTAAATATTCTAAAAAAAGATTAATAGATTGGGTGGGGTGAGGGCTTCTCTGACAGTTTTAACATGCAGAGGTGTGCTTCAATCATCCAAACTCCTGAAAACGGCATCAAGCACCCTCTCCCATTCCAAATGGAGCCCTCAGCTGGGGCCAGGCAAACTGATGGTTTGGTGCCAGGATGAAGAAACAGGAGTGCTGTGCTGGGAAACAATGACAGCAAACAAGCGGCTGAGCTGATTCAGAGAAGAGAGACTGGGAAAACAGCCCACCAGAGAAGCCTCCAGGAGAAAAGCTCGGGAGAGAAGAACAAGACAACAGGAACCACAAAGCCAAAGGAAACCTAACCCAAAGTGAAGACGGATAGCTCATCCAAGGGGAAGTAAGGAGATGAATCTTCACAAACCAGGAAGAAGGCCGATCAGAGACTTCTGAAGGCCAACCCAGAGAAGGAGATGGTAAGCACAGAAAGTGGACCTGAGTCTCTGAACTGGAAAAACTCCTTTCCCAGCTAGGGGGACGGGGAGAACATTCACTCTAGACTGGAGGTGAAAACAAGATGGATTTGCGGGAACCATCCTTGCCCCAGGGTCTGAGCCTGGAAAAGGGATTCCTGTATGTCTGGGTCCCCCAGCCCCCACAGCCCCTCCTCCACACTGAGCTCCTCCTTGTTCCCTGACCAGGGCTTGGATTCTCTTACCAGGGTATTCCACACTAGAACCCCTCTCCTCTTCCCTCTGGTCCGTTCCCCCTAAGAGGTGATGCACAGGCATGGCCACTTCCTGGAAGCTTTCAACTAGGAATGCTCTACCTCCTTCCTGGCAGATTTGGGCTCCTGTCCTCTGGGCTTCCATTTGCTTGTCTTCTCCAGGTACCCAGCAACCAAGCTTTATTGGAGAAATGACCAGAAAGAAGAGAAAATGGAGCAAAACCAAAGGGTTCATACACTTGAACTTGTGCCACACTGAGTAACACGAGGTGACTTATCATGATGGCCTCAGCTGCATGAGGTCATCCCTTGACTCCCTCACACATCCATGTTTTCTGACATATAAATATAAGAAAACCCAGTGTATTACTCTGTTTTCACACTGCTGATAAAGACATACCCAGGACTGGGCAATTTACAAAAGAAATAGGTTTAATGGACTTGTTCCATGTGGCTGGGGAGGCCTCACAATCATGGCAGAAGGTGAAAGGCACATCTCACATGGCAGCAGACAAGAGAAAAGAGCTTGTGCAGGGAAACTCCCCTTTTTAAAACCATCAGATCTCATGAGACTTATTCACTATCATGAGAACAGCACAGGAAAGATCTGCCCTGTGATTCAATTACCTCCCACCGGGTTCCTCCCACAACACATGAGAATTCAAGATGAGATTTGGGTGGGGACACAGCCAAACCATATCATTCCACCCGGCCCCTCCCAAATCTCATGTCCTCACATTTCAAAACCAATCTTTCCTTCCCAACAGTCCCCCAAAACATTAGCTCATTTCAGCATTAACTCAAAAGTCCACAGTCCAAAGTCTTATCTGAGACAAGGCAAGTCCCTTCTGCCTATGAGCCTGTAAAATCAAAAGCAAGTTAGTTACTTCCTAAATACAATGGGGGTGCAGGCATTGAGTAAATACAGCCATTCCAAATGGGAGAATTGGCCAAAACAAAGGGGCTACAGGCCCTATATCAGTCCAAAATCCAGCAGGGCTGTCAAATCTTAAAGGTCCAAAATGATCTCTTTTGACTCCATGTCTCACATCCAGGTCATGCTGATGCAAGACAGGGCTCCCACAGCCTTGGGCAGCTCCACCCCTGTGGCTTTGCAGGGTATATTCCCCTCCAGGCTGCTTTCACAGGCTGGTGTTGAATGTCTATGGCTTTTCCAGGGGCACAGTGTAAGCTGTTAGCAGATCTACCATTCTGGGGTCTGGAGGACAGTCGCCTTCTTCTCACAGCTCCACTAGGTGGTAGAGAGCTGTCCCCCAGTAGGGACTCTGTTTAGGGGCTCCCACCCCACATTCCCCTTCCACAGTGCCCTAGCAGAGGTTCTCCATGAGGGCCCTGCTCCTGCAGCAAACCTCTGCCTGGGCATCCCGGCATTTCCATACATCTTCTAAAATCTAGGCAGAGGTTCTCAAACCCCAGTTCTTGACTTCTGTGCTCTCACAGACTCAACACAACATGGAAGTTGCCAAAGCTTGGAGCTTCCACCCTCTGAAGCCAAAGCCTGAGCTCTATGTTGGCCCCTTTCAGCCATGGCTGGAGCAGCTGGGACACAGGACACCAAGTTCCCTAGGCTGCACACAGCACATGGACCCTGGGCCCAGCCCACCAAACCACGTTTTCCTCCTAGGCCTCTGGGCTTGTGATGGGAGGGGCTGCAGTAAAGGTCTCTGACACCTTGGACCTTTTTCTGCTTCACAACAGAAAAACCCTGGAGATATTTTTCCCATTGTCTTGGGGATTAACATTAGGCTCCGCATTACTTATGCAAATTTCTGTAGCTGGCTTGAATTTCTCCTCAGAAAGTGGGATATTCTTTTCTATCACATTGTCAGGCTGCAAATTTTCCAAACTTTTATGCTCTGCTTCACTTATAAAACTGAACGCCTTTAACACCACCCAAGTCACCTCTTGAATGCTTTGCTGCTTGGAAGTTTCTTCTGCCAGATACCCTAAATCATCTTTCTCAAGTTCAAAGTTCCACAAATCTCTAGGACAGGGGCAAAATGCCACCAGTTCTTTGCTAAAACATAACAAGAGTCACCTTTGCTCCAGTTCCCAACACATTCCTCGTCTCCATCTGAGACCACCTCAGCCTGGACTTTATTGTCCATATCACTACAAGTATCTTGGGCAAAACCATTCAACAAGTCTCTAGGAAGTTCCAAACTTTCCCAAATTTTCCTGTCTTCTTCTGAGCCCTGCAAACTGTTCCAACCTCTGCCTGTTACCCAGTTCCAAAGTCGCTTCCACATTTTCAGGTATCTTTTCAGTAGTGCCCCCACTCTACTGGTATCAATTTACTGTATTAGTCCGTTTTCATGCTGCTGATAAAGACATACCCCGGACTGGGCAATTTACAAAAGAAAGAGGTTTAATGGACTTACAGTCCGCATGGCTGGAGAGGCCTCACAATCATGGAGGAAGGTAAAATGCACGTCTCACATGGTGGTAGACAAGGGAAAAGAGCTTCTGCAGGGAAACTCCCCTTTTTAAAACCATCAGATCTCATAAAATTTATTCACTATCACAAGAACAGCACAGGAAAGATCTGCCCCCATGATTCGGTTACCTCCCACCGGGTTCCTCCTACAACACATGGTAATTCAAGATGAGATCTGGGTAGGTATCAACCCAACTACCCAGAAAGAGAGGGAAAAAAATTCCAGGGTTGATTTTTCCTCATAGAGAATTTTTCTTATACCTAAAGAATTGTAACAACAGAAAATTTGAGATTGGGGGCTTGTTTTGTCTTTATATATTTCATTTATTAAGACAAGGTATTCAGATGTTGGTACCCAACCTTTACCACCCCAATATTATTTACAAAAGCTCTGAAATAGTTTCAACCTAGCATGACATTTCAATATAAAAGAACTAATAAACACGCAGAATTGGTATTAGTATGTGTGGTAGTCCTGCTTCATGGTGAGGTTACTGTAGAAGATGATCTGGATGACCCCCCAAAACATGAAAAATGTGTTTTATCTCACCAACACGCCCATTGCTGGAACCTATGGGCAAAGGAACCAGAGGTGTAATTATCCTATTCGACTACTTGTTACTTCATGAATGTAGTTTTGGCAGGCATTTCAGAACATGTTCAATACACAGTGACAAAATTTAGCAAGATCAAAGTCCCACATAAAGGTTTTATAATTCCTGTGTATAAGCTGACGATGCTGAGGGTGTCTGCGGAAAAAAAAAGCAGGGGCAGAAAAAACATTGCTAGGCAATTGCAGAGAAGGAATGCCAATTCCTCATATAACAGCTTCTCCAATTCCAAACCCTAGCCACCCATGTTTATGCACAGAAATGGCCCTTGATTCACATTCAAGTAGTCCTAGCTTCTAACCAGAGGTCCAGGGACCCCTCAGGACCCCCTACGGTGAAGCCCAGCATCACTTTCAAGGCCAGGCCTTCCCTTGCCTCTCCCTCTATCCTCCACCCAAAGAGGGATTGGGCCTCTCTGCCTTGCCATCATACTTGCCAGTGCCCATTCTGTTCACGAGTTTCTTCTCACCATGGCTACACCTCCCACTGTCACATTTTCTAGCATGGCTCTTACCTGGGCTCCTCCATCCATCAAGGGTCCTCTAGAAAACAGCCTATCAAAGATGTGTGGGCAAGGTTCAGAGGCCCAAGGAGATGCTACAGCACAAAGGGACCAGTCAGGACAAGCCTTGAACAGTTCGAGGCCTGACAGCCAAGGGGAGACACAGCTGTATTGGAGGCTGGAGAGAGGTGACGCGATTGAGGAGGGACTGCCCAGGGTCAGCTGCCATTATAGGCGGTCACAGACACTGCAAGCACCACAGAGAAAAAGACAGCAAGCAGGAAGAATAGATACTCCTGGCCTCTTGCTCCTCCTGACCTACCACTGACTGAACCCAACCTAAGCCAGAGGGCAACAGAGTCCTGGTGATGAACGTCCACAAAGGCAGCCTCCACGGTGCAGACCAGAACAGGGAAGGGCAGAGAGGACTCAGGATGGACAAACAGAATAGCCAGCATAGCTGCCATGGGCGATGATGCTCCAAATCCTCCCCCCTTTTTTCTTTTTTTAAACTGCCAGTTACTCTGTAGAAACCACCAAGGGGGAGTTTCCAAAATTATTCATTCAATAAAGTTCTTATAGTCAGAGTCCTCTATTTGGGTCTGGCCTTCATCACGGAGGTGGTAAACAGCCAGGCAGACTCCTGACCTAAGCAATGTTCTGATGATGACAGTCACCAAACTTTTGAGGCCTTCTAGTCCAGTGTTACAAAGTGTGGTCTGTGGATGCAGCAACAGCATACCCTAAAACTTGATAAAAATGCAGATGATTGGGCCCTGTCCATGAGCTGTTGAACCAAAGTCTCTAAGGCTGAGGCCCTGGAATATGTGTTTTAACAAGCCTTCCAGGGATTCTGATGCAGGCTTCAGTTTGAGAAGTTCTGCTTTAGCCCCACCCTTCACCGCAGCCTGAGGCTAACTTCTCAGAGACCCTGGACTGAGAAGCCCAGCCTAAGGGGTTCCTGACTCTTAACTTCCTCATGATGACCTTCAGCAGGATACCAATTGTGGAGCCTCAGTTTTCTTACTTAATTTCTACCAATATAACCAGTAAGATCTCTTTCAGCTCTTCAGAGAGACTAACTCTGGAATCCCTCAGATCTGCAATTTCAGGCACTGATGATGATGAGAGCAATGACAACAGCAGCAGCTCAGGCTTACTGAGCATCCTCTACATAACTAGGTGGGCACTGCCTGTGATTCACAGACGGTGAGGCCGCAGCATATAGAAAAGCTCAGTAACTTTTGAGTCTATTAAAAAAAAGACTTTATTCCAGTTATGAAAATAGTAAAATAAGAATGTATATGAAAGCGCTTTGTGAAGGTAAAGCATTATATAAGCCACGACAGAGTGAACACACAACTGCAGATGGGCTTTTTTAAGATCTAGCTTCATTTGAGATACTCAAGGTAGATTAGAATATGTCTAGGCAGCTTTTTTTTTAGAGAGTTATGTGCCAAGAGCAGTGGGAAATTTGAATGCTTAAACAGTATCCAAAAGAAGAGAAAACCACCTGGTAAGATCTCTGACAGACACATAGGGTTGCTGCCACTAAGTACTCTTCTGACACCTCTCCCAGAATTCTGTTTATGGCCAAACAAACCATTTAATCTTCTAGAAACAGATTTATAGATGTGTTCTTTTTACTCTTTTGATATGACAGATTCTTGATTTAATTAGATCCCTTTCCCATTTTCAAATGCTCCCTCTGCTAATGCATTAACTTCTCCCTCTCCAACTGAAGAGATGTGGTTAATATTAAAGACCCATCTTTCCATTTGTCTAAGATTCACCCCAAAGTGTTCTACTGGTTGAGGTGTCATCTCAACACAGAACACTGCTTGGACCTTGGCCAGACAAGGAACAAGAAATAAAACCTGATTCCCTATCCCACCATTGGTTCCCATGATAGAATACTGGTACTCCATTTTAGAGACAGAGACTCACAGAGGTTATTTGATTTACTCCAGGTCATGCAGCCCTTCAGTGGTAAACTCATTTTAAAAAATGTTCTCTTACACCCACAGCCAAACTGCATTTTAATAGATTGAAACAGGCATCATACTTCCCCTAATCTCCAAAAGTTATTATTATATCCTCTTCTCAACGTAAAAAAGATTTTTTTGCAGATTTCATTCCTATGTACAAATTCACAGCACAATGTAATGAGTCAACCATTTGCAGTGTTTGTTCATTACAGTCAACATTGAGAGTGTCAGAGCAAGCAGAAGTGATAAGCTGTTCACTTCCCTCAACAGTAACGAGAGAGAAAATAAATTTGCCGTCAGCACCAAAGTCCTAAGTGTTAGGCAATCACAAGTATTTGCATGTACACCTCATAACAGCTGCAGGTAAATGATTTGACAAGGTCAAATTCAACTGAACAACAAAACCACCAATGGACTGAGTTTAAGTTGCTAGACCAGTTGGAAAAAAATACAGGAAGACAACCAACTAGAATGCAAAAACCCTGGTTTTCAGAATTGTAACTTTAGTAAAGATTTGTTTTGCCTTGGTAGAAGTCCTGAATGATATTTTCTCTACAGATAATACAAACAGTACAAAATGAAAAGGATTTTATAAGCAAGAAGTCAATGTCCCATGAACAAAGCAGATGAATACAAAACAGATTAACTGAGTCACAGAAGGTAAGATCTGCCAACTCACTATACAAATTACAATGACTCAAAGGCATGTCCATATCTAATGTCATTTAGTTATATTCATGGTTCTCAGTTTTAGGAAATTTATATGGAAAGTTTAACTTTTAAATTTTGCTCTCCTAAAAAAAGCTGTAAGAAAACTGATAATTACGTATATACACACACAGACACACACACATATATATATTTTAACCCCCTGCCCCCACTTACAATTTTGGTTTCTTCCACCTTCAACATTACTCTAAGGCTATTAATGCTTTTTGTAGGAAAAAATTTAAATTTATTCTCTTCTGACATTTAAATCATTACCTAAGCAATATCGGTGTTCATATAGATTGTTAATACAATCTTAATTTACATTTTTCACACTTCATAAATAAATTGGGATTGTTTGTATACCCCATGTTAAAGCTGTGATTTACTATGATATTTCTATAAACTATGTAGCTATATTTTTTAAATAAAACACACGGCTTACCATAGTTCCTTTATTCAAGGACACCAATAATTTTAAGATATACCATCAATTTAATAATAGCTTTATAGGGAGCAAAACAGTAAGTACTTCTTCAAATGATCACAGCAACCGTAAGATACATCTCAATTTTGAAAGTGTCAAAATGAAAAAAAAAGACTCTAATCAAGGACATACATTAATTATCTTATTTAGAGAGAGGATGCAGAAGAAGTGTTAGACTGTATAATATGGAGTCAGCCTTCTTGGGTTCAAATTTGACTCCTTCTCTTATTGGGTGATCTTAGGCAACTCAACCTGTGCCTCATTTTTCTCTTTGGGAAAAGAAGACCATGAGACCATCTGCGACATAAGGTTGTTGTTACCAGGTCTAAATGAGTTACTGTTCTTAAAGTACTTCAAACAACCTGATATGATAAATGTTATATTAGGATTTGTTAAATATTAATAGTTATCATCATTTTCAGCACCACCACCTACCAGGGCTTACCAAAGCATTTGCTATATTTGGAGGTGAATGATTTCCAATTCAACACCAGTAAAATATTTTGATTCAAAAAAATTTACTAGCAACTGAAATGAGTACTTATATCAAGTTTTTAGAGGAAAAGGAGAGAAAAGGTAAAATAATTGTAAAACCATGATGCTGCTTTCTGGAAGGCAAGTTAGAGAAGCACTTTCTAACCAGGGGTCTTGTGGCACAGGCTTCAGAACATCCACAAGCCCTCTGAAATGAGATGCAAAATTATGTCTGAATGTGCATTTCTTTTGCTGTGCTATCTTTTGATTCTCAAAAAGGCCTGGAATCCCCCCACCCAAAACAAAAACAATTAAGAGTAATTCCATGCAGGTAATCATAGTACATTAAAAGCTAAACATACCAAAATTTAATTTCATTAAAAGATACTGTGTATTCTCAATGATTTTATTCTATTGTAAATAGGTTCAGTTACTTTGACAGGTATGTGTACTTCCAACTTCCTAATCTCAAGTTGCTTAAATATCAAGCATGTTACCATCAGAAACATAAATCCTGGGTTACAAGGAACTCATTCTACCTCTTCCAGTTTTTCATACAGGCCAGAAAAGGAGCTTGCATGCCTTATAAATCTCCAGGTAGATGTGTACTATGGAGCTGAGAAAACAATGAGTTCTAGAATGAGTCATCCCAAACCTTCATGTTTCTTGTCCAATGGCTGGTATTGCTGGGAGATGGCTGACAGCTACTCTGCTCAAGCTATGGCCAAAGCTTGTGAGTAAAGACTGATCCCTTCTCATGAAGACAGAGGGTACATTGGTGGTTACCAGAGGCCAGGAAGGGTAGTGGAGAGGAGGGGATGAAGAGAGTTTGATTAACAGGTACAAATATACACTTAGATATAAGTGATGGATTGGGTATGGTGGCTCACGCCTGTAATCCCAACACTTTTGGAGGGCAAGGCATGCGGATCACTTGAGGCCAGGAGTTTGAGACCAGCCTGGCCAACGTGGCAAAACCCCATCTCTACTAAAAATACAAAAATTAGCCAGGTGTGGTGGCACATGCCTGTAATCCCAGGTACTTGGGAGGGAGGCTGAGGCCCAAGAATCGCTTGAACCCAGAGGTGGACGTTGCATGAGCCAAAATGGTGCCACCGTACTCCAGGCTGGGTGAAAGAGCAAGACTCTGCCTAAAAGAAAGAAAGAAAAAAAAAAAGCAATAAGACCCAGTGTTCCACAGATCAGTAGGGGCCAAGAGCAGTGGCTCACACCTGTAATCCCAGCACTTTGGGAGGCTGAGGCAGGCGGATCACTTGAGGTCAGGAGTTCAAGACCAGCCTGGCCAACATGGTGAAACCCCGTCTCTACTAAAAATACAAAAATTAGCCAGGCATGGTAGTGGATGCCTGTAATCCCAGCTACTCAGGAGGCTGAGGCAGGAGAACCACTTGAACCCAAGAGGTAGAGGTTGCAGTGGGCTGAGATCCCACCAATACATTCCAACCTGGGCGATAGAGTGAGACTCCATCCAAAAAAAAAAAAAAAAAATAGGGTGACTATAATTTAACATTAATTGATTGTGCATTTCATTTCAAAGTAGCTTCAAGAGAATAATTTAAATGTTCCTAGTGTAAAGAAAAGAAAAATATTTAAGGTGATCAATATCCCAATTACCCTTGATTATATTAATGTATCAAATTATCGCATGTACCCTGAAAATACGTATCAATAAAAATAAATAAATGACTGATCCTGGAAGCCATTACTGAAGAGAGTGGAAAGAGAATGAGTTGTGCTTTACACTAAGACTTGAAATGTTTCCTGCATCCATTGTTTCAATATACCATATGTTGTTATCCTTTCAAAGTTTTAGACACGATATTGCAGACAGGCTACAGTCTTTGAAATCAGGTAGTTCTGGGCTCCATTCTTTCTCTGCTGTTTCCTAGATGGTTAGCCATGGGAAAGCTTTTAACCTCTCTGGATTGTAATTTCCTCATAGGTGAAAATACCTCTTCCCTTCAGGGGACTCTGGAGGTTTCAATCTGAAGAAGACCTACCACAGTGGCATCTGTGGATTTTCCCTTGTCCGTACCCATTAACGAATGATTTATCATAATAATGATTTGCCACAACAAATTAAGTCATTGATTTTTACTATTTTATCTTCATATAAAATCTTATGATCTCTCAAAAAGTACTTCCAGATCATATATCATTACTGGAATTATCTATACTCCTAACAAAGATTGTTATGCAGTATTGAGGCAAAAAAATCACAAGTGCTCAAAGTCACTACCAATGACTTATTTCCTACCTTTCCATCTATTGCTAGCTACACAAGTTGCCAATTACTGCCACATCAATTTAAGAGAAAGTGCAAGTATGAAATGAAGCCTATTTGTTATGGTATCAGTATTTAGATGCCACCTAAAATACTCACTATATGTTGGGATATCATGTGCTTTTAAAAAATAGAATCCAACATTGCATATGAAAGCAAAAATGTTTGTGTCTAGATTTCTATAAATATGTCCATCAAAGTCCTTTTGCATAGAGTAAGCATCCTGCCAGGGACATGACTATTTAAGTTCCAATGTACCCAACACTTTATATTATCTCTATTCATGGAAAAACCTGATCCACTGTGTATGTCATTACAGAGGAAGACACTGAGGCTCAGAATGCTCAGAGAATAACTAATGCAAAGATAATAAGTGATAGCACTGTGATTCAAACCCACTCTGAAGCCACAGCCTGTGTCTTTTCCTGGGATCTAATTATGTCACCAAAGTGTGGGGGTTGGGAGGGAAAGGAAGAAATAAGTAAATAAAATATTAACTTGCCATTGAGTTCCTTTGCTAGAATTCACACGAAATTAAATGAATCTACAGTTTCTTTTCCTTCTTCCCAAATAAATATTTTTGAAGTTGGCATCCACAGAGCTTTATTTTATCTGTAGCCATAGCTAACATAGTTTTACACCAAGGATCAGGATAGTAGTTTGTCAGCAAGCAGAGGCAGCGAAGTCAATATTTCTCAAATAAGCTCAGTATGTGTCCCTCATATCTGATCTGACTCACCCTTCCTGGCAGATGCATGCCTCTCTTAATGGCCTTTATCTTCTGGCTGCCATAAGCAGATGAGAACAAAGTAAGTTGGGTGAATTCACAAGGTTTTTGGATTGACCTTGATCAAGTGAGCATGGCTGATTTTGCTTATGACACATGGACGCTGTTTTGTTTTGTATTTTAGTTTTTTGTTTGTTTGTTTGTGGCGACATGGTCTTGCTTTGTTGCCCAGGCTGATCTTGAGCTATTTTTAATTTAAGTAAATATTAGTTACCTTTCACCTATAACCACAATGCTTCTCCCCACTTCCCCTAAACCCAATATGTCAATAATAAGCTTCTGTGTGCTCAAATAAAAGTTAAAAGTCTGACATTATTAATGGCATTTATTTACCTCTCTCAGAGTGGTAAGATAATATCAGCAGGTACTATAAGGCTATCATAGTTTAGAGTAAATAGACCCTTTGCCCTCTCAATGCATTTGAGGAAAACTAAAGTTAATTCAGAGCATGGACTTGGCTCTACGGAAACAGGATACCTAGATGCAAACCTCCCTTCTGGCACACACTCTGTAACCTCGGGCAAATTACACCTGTGTTTCAGTTTCTTCATCTGTAGAATGCAAATAGCAGCATCTAACTCATAGGCTTCTAGTGAGAGTTGAAGTTTATATCAGAATATGCATGGTACATAATTAAGTGCTATGATGTTAGCCATTGATTTCAATTTAAATACAAAGAATAAATGACATGCTTTGCCTGTAAAATAGGTGCCTAAAACGGCGATACATTGGGCATACTGGTATATAATTTGGACCGGTTTCTATTTCTCAATCAATAAAGTCAAGTTTCTAGCAGAGGAGGGTATTGAGTCAGAGCTAAAGCACTCCAGCTTGTACAAAGGGAAAGGGATACTTTGTTCCTTTTTGAGAGGGAATCATCTGGGCAAAGAAAAAGAGAGAACCTCATTCAGAGGGCTACCAGCTGTTCTTCCCAGTTTCTCAATTTTGAAGAGCACAGGCCATAAGAACCCTGGCTAGTGAAGGGTGGTTAAAGAGACTTAGGCCCTTCTGATGACCAATCCAAAAGCTGGGAATCACTGAAGGTGTTTGGTGAGCAATGTGGCACAATTGGTGAATCATTCTGGCTGCTGTAAATGAAACAGATACCAAGACGTTGAAGACAGTGGCAGAGGCTGCAGAAAACATCACAGCAGCCAAAGCCCAAAATAAGTCAGTCCCAGCATTTTGACAGTATATATAGAAAAAGGGAATAGCTGTTATCAGTTCTTTTATTAGGGGGAAAATATCAGTCTTAGAAACAACCTGATGAGAAAGATTTAAAAAGAAACAAAAAAGTAAGGTGAGAGGCTTAAGACCAAGGGAAAAATAATGCAACCACTAAGAGAGGTGAAAGATGGGGAAATGAACGATTGTCAGTTTAAAAAAAAAAAATTCATCAATGCTCCTTGGGAAAATGGCTGATTTCAGGGTTTCAGGTCGGGAGCAGCAGACTATGGACAAGATACACTTAGAATATCTTGTGGCAGAAAAGTAAGAAAGGTATTTGAGTTTACTGGCCATTTAAAAAGTATACAGGAGACAAAGATTAACCAAGCACCAAAAAGGATATTGACTGAAGTGACAGAAACAAATACATTAAGATTCATAAGTTCTTAATGACACTTAAAAAAGAAAAACTCACTGGTTCTCACTGGAGATTGTTAAAGCACCAAATCATTACTCTGATTTGGTAAAAGGAAAAAATTAAGACTTTTCCCTGTCTATCCTGCACATTGTGAATTTCAGGAGACCTAAATAATTTATGAGGGAAAGTTCTTTATAGACCGAATTCCAATTAATAAATGCAAGAAGAATGATGGATTTAGATCATCACCATTTTGCAACCCCTAATGAAAAGGATCTAGGCTACAACGATCTGTGATACTAAAATCATTAAGTAGAAGGCAGACAGCTCAGTGACACTACCTAAACTCACGAATCAATTTTTCCATCTCAAAAAGAGAGATATCCAGACATTATGCGTCTCATGATGTGATGCAATAGATGTTACACAGCACCATCCACGAAGGTTACTTGTCTTTGAACCTGAATCTAATCAAAACTCTATATCTAACTGCCAGATCACAGGAAACAGAATAGAGGAACAAGCTAAACATCACCACAAGGAATCAGTCCAGACAGTAGGATGTTCTACAGCACAAATGAACCACTCTCTTCTGCAAATCACTGGCATGAAAAAAGGGAGGGGAAGCTGTTATAAAATAAATTAGATTTAAAATCCTAACAACTAAATACAACATGTGGACCTCGTTTAGCTCGCATTTCCAACAATCATAAGTAAAAAGACAACTTTGAGAAAATTTGAATATGGAAATTATATTTTTAAATTATTAACATTTTAGGTGTGAAAAAGGCAAAGTTTTGCTGTTGTTTTTAATGTCCTTATCAGGATCGTAAACTGAAAAATTTGTGAGTAAGACAACATGATGTACGGAATTTTGTTTTAAAATGCACTAGCCCCTACAAAAGTGTATGGAGGGGGAAAATAAATGAAACAAGACTGGCAAAATGCTAATAACTGTTGAAGCATAGGTGTTCATTATACCATTCTCTCATAATCTCTGTTATACAATTTAAAAAATTAAAGGGTTTTGTCAGGAACTCAGGTTGTGCATTACTTTGCTACTGATTTTTAAGAGGTAGTTAGGGCCCTCCCACAATGTACAACTTAGTCTTTCCCTCGTTTGTCTTAAAGAAGTGCAAAGAGTCTTAACCAGTATGCATGCTGAATTCAACACAACTAGAAGTGACTGAACTGAGGAACCAAGGAACTCAGGCATATTAACCAAATGGCAGTTTGATTTTTTCCTAGTAACAGATAGTCTACAACGTAGTGAGACCCCCAGTCTCTAAAAGAAATAGGAAAAAAAAATTAGCCAAGCATGGTGGTGTGTGCCTGTATCCCAGCTCCTCAGGAGGCTGAGGTGGGAGGACCGCTTGAGCCCAGAAGGTTGAGGGTATAGTGAGCTATGATCACACCACTGCACTCCAGCCTAGGTGGCAGAACAAAACCCTGTCTCAGAAAAAAAACAAAACAAAACAACAACAACAACAAAAGCCTATAATGCACCTGGGTTGAGCAACACAACCCACAAAGAACTTTGTTAATGTCAGTTGATGTCAGATTGTTCAGGTTTGTGGGAGCCCAGGGCAGCATGGATAAGGACCACACATATTCCTAAATCAGATCTTGGTCAATATAGGAGATGAAAACTCAACTAACTTATGTAATGCACAAAGCTGTGTCTTTACTAGTGGTAATGGATTTCTGTTAACTTATCCCTGAAGTCACGCAGCTCCAGTCTGGAGGTATGGCCCATGAGACACAAAGCTGAAGGTCTAGAAAAAGATCCAAGCCATGATTTGTTTGCATTAGCATCACTGCCCAATCCAAGGTGGTTAACCAGACAATCCCAGATGCTAACAAGTCACCAACCAACCAGTCTGATACATATTCTACTTGTATCTCTCTTTCTTTCAAACCCCCTGTGTTAGATGCACTGTTAAGTGTATGCCCCCTACAAAATTCTTATGTTGAAGCCCTAACCCCAAACATGACATTATTTGGAGATGAGGCCTTTGATAATTATTTAGGGTTAGACTAGGTCATGATGGTGGGGCCCTCATGATGGGATTAGTGGCCTTATGAGAAGAGGGAGCCCTCTCTTCCTCTGCATTTACCAAGGGAAGGCAATGGGAGGATATACGAGAAAGTGGTCATCTGCAGGCCAGGAAGAGAGCCCTCACCAGAAACCTAATCAGCCTACACGTTGCTCTCAGGCTTCCCAGCATCCTGAACTGTGAGAAAATACATTCCTGTTGTTTAAACCACCCAGTCTATGGTATTTTGTTATGACAGCCTGAGCTGCCTAAGACAAGTTCATATTTCACTTGTTTTTCTCCTTCTTTCAACCCCCTTCCTACTCCTTTGATGGGGAAGATTCCAAAATCACAAAGGTAGTTCCAATGCAGAAGAAAGGGGAAATAAACAGTCAAATAAATAGTCAAAAAGTATGGGTTTCCAACACTGGAAAAACTGACAATCAATCTTCCTTCAATAAAAACTGGTTATGCACTTACAAAATGTGTTTGGAAAGTCCCAAAAAGAAATAATACAGTATTAGACTCAAAGAGGGTTAATAAAGCATACATTATTTGAGGTAACCACATTCAGAGTAATTAAAAAATAAAACTAAATAGGTATATTGACAAGGTATACAACACCATCCCAGGCAGCAAGAAACATGAGTATGAATGCAAATAAATACTATAGATCTATTTATACAGAAACCCTCAGCAATTCTTGTCGCAGACTGCCTGGCAGCCCTCATGTCTTCAGTATTCTGTGCCATGAAAAAGTAACCGTCAAGGATAATAGAAACATAATTTGACCTACTTTTCCCTAGATTCCTGCAAAGTCTATAACTCCAGTTCTTGTTTATTCCGACACCACATCTTGGGGACACATTTCCTCACTTACTTTGCAGGCAATCCTAAATGCCACACATGTTAAGGTCACTTGTGGGCAATTCCTAAATTCTCTGGGTCACCGACCTTAAGAATGTCCCATCACACACAGAGAATCCTCAGAACATCTTCTGAGATGGACCTGGGATGGACCATTTTCCACCTGAGATGGAAAATGCCTAGGAAAAGAGAGATGCAGCCTCGAGAAGCTGAAGACCTACATCAGTTCAGACCCTTCCCTACCCAAAGGAGGGCTCATGAAAACAAGTGGTTATCCCTCACTCTCACATTTACACAAACCCATCCCTGAAAGAGCTAGAAGTCTCCCAGTAAGGTCTTGTTTTAAGTCAGACAAGACTGAATTTTTAAAATTACAGCCAAACGGGAAAGAAAAACCACATTGATGCAGCTTCTCATTAAAGACCACTTAATAATAAATTTTTAAAAGATGAGTAGAACCCACCAAAGGTGCTGCCAAACCCTGGTGAGCAGGGAAATCTGAGTAAGTCAGCTCTGTGTCCTGAGGCCCTGGCGGGGCCTCCTAGGTGGCTTCTTAAAGATCCCAGGAGACAATCAGCAGACCTTCCTGCTTCTCTTAAAAATACAAAACATGCCTGACCTGCTCAGGTCATTAGATGCACTTAGAACTCAATGAGGGACACTCCTTCACCAGGAAATCATATGTGAACACACCATCAGGAAGTCAATATTGAAGGTTCTTGGGGGCGTGCACCCTCCTGCTCAAGAGGGTGTCCAGGAGTATTAAGTGCTGGAGACACCGGAACCCAGGAACTGGAAGCTCACCCAAGAGCTTCCGACTCCTGGGTCTCCCCCTCGGCGGTGGAGACCACCAAAACCAGTCTCGATGCCCAGAGCTTGCAAAAGGACCTCCAAAACAAGCACACACGTCGCATGCGTCCTGCAAACAGGGATGCCGCTCGTGGGGCCTGAAGCTTGCGGTTGGGACAGGGCTGGCTGGCTGTTGGACGCTGGACACCTGCAGCTTCCCCTCCGAGAAGAGGCAAACAAGCTCGTCTTCAGCAGATGCCCGGTCCCGCAGCCTGAATCTGGGGACCCTGAGGTTAAGTCAGGTGCAGCTTGGTGGGGGGGGGGGGGGGAGGTGTGGGGGCGGGGGAAGCCGTCGCTCAAGGGGTGGCACCTCAAAACCCGCCGTCCCGGGCCCCTCTTCAGCCGAGTCCGGCAGAAGGGCGTCCCTTCCGCCACCTCCCCAACTTCCAGACGCCCCCCTCAGCGGCCCGGGGGGTGGGCGCGGGCTCCACGTGCGCGCCGCCCGTGCCCACTCGGACAGGGCCGGGCCACTCACCCGGCCCCCAGCGGCGCTCCGCTTCCTCCGCAGCGTGAGCCCGCTCCGCAGCAGCGCGGGCAGGTCCCTCAGCCGCGGCCGCAGCGACGCCGGCGGCTGCTCGCGCTCGGGCTCCCGGGCGCTGGGGCTGCGGCGCAGGGGGCCGTCTGCCGCCACCACCGCCGCCGCGGCGGCCAGGGCCGGGCTCTCGCACGGCGGCTGCATCTTGACGGAGCCCACGGCCATCCTCATGCCCTGACGGCGCTGCGGCGCCGGGGGCTCCTCTCCACCGCGCTCGCCTCCGCGCGCCGTCCGCGCCTTCGCCAGGAAGCAAGAGGGCGCGACTGCGGCTCGGGCGCGGGGCGCGCTGCCAGCCGCTGCCCATTGGCGCGCGCCGCGGCCCCCGCGAGGCTCAGCCCCGCGCGCCTCCCCTCCCCTCCTCTCTCCTCCCCTCCCCGCCCAGGTGCGCCGGCCCCGCCCCGCCCCGCCCTTTCGCCTGCGAAAGCTGCCTGGGACCTGTCCCCCTCGGATCTCCCACTCGGGACCTGGGAGGAAGAGGGCACCTTGGGCACCGGCTCATCCACAGGTGCAGAATTCCCAGAATCTCCGGCAAACCCGCTCTTCTGTCCTGTCCCTGTCCCCCTATCCCTTAGGCTGAAAAATCCTGCTTCACTTCGAATAGCCAGGGTTTGACTTGGACTTCAACCAAGTGTGCTGGAGAGTCGTCCGCCCTCCCGCGCGTTTTGCACAGCCGGGCCCCTCATCGTAATCTTTACTCCTAGGAACTGTTTTGGCCAAGGAACTTCAAAATAGACACGCTACAAGGCAAACACCATGAGGCAAAATTGCTTTGCGCCGACCCTTCTTGGCACACGCATCCTTAAAGGACGAAGGGAGAAAACTTGTTGGTCATGATAGGTGTTGAGCAGAGTAGCTGCAAGTCTGGTGACCTGAAGGTGAATCTCTGTTAGCATGTCAGAACTTGACCTTCCCTGAAAGCCCGCTGCTGTGATGAATGTGCTTGGTGAACTGTAAAGGCCTGCCGTGGTGTGAATCATTGTTTACACCCTTCCAGGAGGCAGGAATTCTGGATCATTGAGAGTGAAACTATTCCAGCAGTGCCTTAAACGCCAGGGAGTGTGAATGTTCACATCTCAGCTCAATCTGTCTTCAACAAGGGCCAGCCAAGGTTTTGACTTCTCATCAGTGGGGCGCTGGGATCCCCATCTTTGTCTAAGACTTACAAAAGTTGAATAAGCTTATTCACATTTTTAAAAAATGACAAGAATCGTAGGAGGTCAGGGTCCAGAGTTGGTTTACCATTGTGCCCTCAGCCACTCACATGGTAGGTGCTTGGCAAATATGTATAAAAACATGCCATGTAACAAAAAACGAGGAACGAACTGTGACCTCTGCCCTTAAGGAAGGTAAGATTTAACCTAGGAGTAGACAAACATCCAGAAAAACAAAGATATTGCACTTGTACTCTTGCTAATTGCCAAGTAAGTGTAGGTAAGACCACTTCAGGCCACAGGAGAGAGAAATGCTTCTGGCCTGGGATGGGCAAAGCTAAATCCACGAAAGGAAGGAAGTTTAAACTGCACCTTAAGGGTGAGCGGGGAAGATTCAACCAGGCAGAAGGAGGGTAGGTGTCCTTCCAGTAAGGCAGAAAGACATGAGGCCGGGCGCGGTGGCTCACGCCTGTAATCCCAGCACGTTGGGAGGCTGAGGTGGGCGGATCACGAGGTCAGGAGATCGAGACCATCCTGGCTAACAAGGTGAAACCCTGTCTCTACTAAAAATACAAAAATTAGCCGGTCATGGTGGTGGGCGCCTGTAGTTCCAGCTACTCGGGAGGCTGAGGCAGGAGAATGGCGTGAACCTGGCAGGCGGAGCTTGCAGTGAGCCAAGATTGCGCCACTGCGCAACAGAGTGAGACTCTGTCTCAAAAAAGAAAAAAAAAAAAAGAGAGAAAGACATGAGAAAAACACAAAGGTGGCATCACACAGAACTCACTGGGCACTGAAAATATGCCATGCTAGTGAAGGGAAAGATGACATAATGAAGAAGTAAGAGAAAATACCAGAATGGATGCTAGTAACACACTGCAGAAGGCCTTAAACCCTGTCACCTTAAGCTGTGTGTGTTAACTGGAAAGGACTTTATAATAGGACTCCATAGTCCATTACAGTTTCCAAATACCTATCACATGCATTTATCCAAGGCTGAAATTGCATTTGTATGTTACCATGTCAGACTCTATCCGTTTTTACAGTGTTAAGATATTGCAGCTCCAGTTGGTAATTGGTCATTGTCTTGAGCCCCAGAGTGCCACTCACCCCCATACCTCCAACTTCCCCATGACATACAACTAAAGGGTGAACACCTGGCCCACTAGAAGCCCTCCAGGACACTCAGATTAGTGGGTGCTTGTGCCCCATCACTCCAATGACAACATTGAATCATACCATGAACTTACTCTACTCCAAAGTAGAACACGTGTTCCGTCTCCCGGTCCAGGTTGCTGGTCTTCAAACCCGTTCACACAGTTGCTCAATGCAAGGCCAACATTCCTTAGATTCTATGGGACAAACCAAGCGTCTAAAGTTCAAGAAGGGCCTTTGGAAAATTGGTTTAGGTTAAGGTGATAAATGACAAATGCCATTTAGCTTCAGGATAAAAATAGGCAAACAACAGGGAATAGTAGGATGTGTACACAGAAGAGCCACGTCACTGTTTAACTCAAATCAAGCAACCTTTATATTCACTGTGCCCTGTCTGGAATGAGAGTCCTCTGCAATGCTGTCCAACAGAACTTTCTACAATGATGCACATTTTCTGTTATCTGTTTTGCAGCTACTAGCCACGTGTGACTGCTGAGCACTTGAAACATGGCTAGGGTGACTGAGGAACTGAATTTTTAACTTTGTTTAATTTTAATTCATATAAATTTAGATAGCAGCATATGGCTAGTGGCTACCATGTTGGATAGTGCAGTTCTAGAAATCCACATTTCTCTCAGTCAGTGTCTTCAGTTTTTAAATTCAAATGTCACCATTTCAGTGAGGCCTTCCATGACCATGTGATTTTAAATAGCAGTCTTTCCTATCCATTCCTTTCTTCATCCCCTTCCCAATGCCCCACAGAGCTTACCACCATCCATATTCTATATATTTTACTTATTTATTTTGCCTCTTGTCTGCCTCCCCACAACTAAAATGTATGTGACATAAGGACCGGGCTTCTTTTCTCTTTTGTTCAGTGTCTAGAACACATGAGTTGAATAATTGAATTATTTCATATATAAGAACTAAGTTTTTCAAACAGCTTAATCTGGATTTCTATACAAAATCTGATTTTGCAGTATGAAAGCTTATAAAAATGTAAATCATATAAAAATGCATTAGAATGAATAAGATCTACTGTTGGTAGCACAATAGGGTGACTATAGTTAAAAATAATTTACCGTATATTTTTAAATAACTAAAGGAGTGGAATTGGAATGTTCCTAACACAAAGAAATGATAAATGCTTCAGGTGATGGATAGCCCAATTACCCTGATTTGCTCATTACATATTCTATGCCTGTATCAAAACATCACGTGTACCCCATAAATATGTACAACTATGATTTACCCATAATAATAATAAATTTTTTTTGAGATGGAGTCTCACTCTGTCACCAGGCTAAAGTGCAGTGGCACGATCTTGGCTTACTGCAACCCTCTGCCTCCTGGGTTCTAGCGATTCTCTTGCCTCAGCCTCCTGAGTAGCTGGAATTACAGGCACGCACCACCACACCCAGCTAATTTTTGTATTTTTAGTAGAGATGGGGTTTCACCATATTGGCCAGGATGGTCTCGATCTCCTGACCTCATGATCCGCCCGCTTTGGCCTCCCAAAGTGCTGGGATTACAGGCGTGAGCCACTGCGCCTGACCAAAAAAATTTCTTTTAATGTAAATCATATTTGTGCCAACCACACAAGTCAACGAGACCACTTGCCAGCCACTTGCAATTTTTCCTACAGGATGGGGTACCAGAGCTGAATTTTACTTAAGAGAATGAGATCATCAAAGTCAAAGTGTGTGTAAAGACCCATGGTAAGAAAACACAAATTTTAAGGGCTATTGGCAGGATAGCGAAATTGAAGACCAGGAAGATAGCTCTGACAATGAGCTAGCTACAAAGTGATGAGGGCCTGAATTCATTGTGGCAATGGAAACAGAAATGAGGGGTTAGATGTTAGACAGTACAAAAGAAGGCTCCTTGGGCATAGGAGCAGTAGAAAAATACTTCAGATGGTGTTGTGGATTATATCGTCCAAAGATGGACAGTTCAGCATCTCCTATCTTCCAAGCTGTTTGCAGTGTGATCTTGCCACTCCCCCGTAAAGAGATGGAGTTTCTTTCTCCATCTCTTTGAATTTGAGCAGACTTTGTGATACAGGAGTTAAGAAGAAATCACTTAGGCAAATAGTAAGGGTATGAGAGTCCTTGGAAAGACTTTCCTTTATAATGAAAAGCAGTACCAAATCATTTTCTAGCAAAGAGCAGCCTGTAAAGTCGAGCTGCAGATATAGACAAGCAAGCTGGGAGCTTGCACAGGTGAATGCCAGCAGGAACTAGGGTGTAAACATATTCAAGATGGCGGCTCCAACTTCCTTTTTCTCCTAGCCATGTGTACAGTGAGGAGCAGACAAGATGGTGCAGGCCAAAGGGAGAATTCATTTGCATAATAAGATTAGCATGGGGCGACCAGTCTTCCCCACTTGCTATGTAAACGTCACACCTGATCGAACCAGTCTGTGAGCCCTAGGTAAATCAGACACTGCCTCCTCAAACCGAACTATAAAATCCGGCACATCCACCGCCAGCCAGTCTTTTCTGCTGGGAAGACCCCCCTTCTCTCTATAGAGAGAGCTGTTTTTCTTTCTCTTCTCTCCTGCCTATTAAACCTCCACTCCTAAACCCCTCATGTGTGTTTGTGTCCTAAATTTTCCTGGCACAGGAGGATGAACCCTGGATATATACCACAGACCATGTAGCCATTTCACTTGTGAATGATCTGGCCAATAGAATAAATAGAGGTGACTTCACCTGTTCTGTAAATAGCCCTTGGTTGGCCTGGCAGCTTCCACTTCCTGCTGTCTTGGATTGCTTGGTCTTGGGATGTGCCTACTCAGAACCCAGCCTCCTTGCAGGGAGAAGCCCAAGCCACATGGAAGCCCTGGGGAGGTGATCTGGCAGCTGAGCTCCCAGTAAACAACCAACATGAATTGCTGCCAATTTGGGAGCTACTTTGGACACAGTCCAGCTGAGCCTTCAGATGACTCCTGTACTAGTGATGTCTGACTGCAATCGTATGTAAGGAGCTCAAGAAAAAACTACCTAGCTAAGCCCCATCAACCCACCAAACTGTGAGAGATGATAAAGTGTTTGAAGCCACTAAGTCTAGAGGTATTTGTTACGTAACAATAGATGACCAGGACACATGGCTCAAAAAATGTGAAGAGCATACTCCGTTGTGAATGAAAAGGATGGAAATTTATATCCATTTTTGTACATGCATGAAGAAACTCTGGAAACTTTTTCAAGTCGTTGGAATTGGGCACGTGGGGAAAGGAAAGGTGGGAGATTTTGCATGTACCACTTTTTATATTTTTTTGTTTTTTAGAACATGTGAATATATTACCTATCTTTAAAAATAAAAATTTTAAAAATGGCTCCAGATTTAAAGAAGTCAAAGAGGTAAGGGAAGCTGGTTTTGAGGGTTTAGTTTTATATAGCAGTTATACCAACTAAAGGGTGATCAGATGAAATTCCCACCAGCAAGAGGAGGAGGTGAGCTAGAACTGAAAAGAAAGGACTGGAGAGAGACAAGCAAGCTGGGAGCTTGCACGAGTGAATGCCAGCAGGAACTAGGGTCTAGACATGTTCAAGATGGCGGCTCCATCTTCCCTTCTCTGCCAGCCATGTGTTCAAAATCACAATGGTAAACGGTGGAGCTAGACCAGGGTGCTCAGGGGATAGAGGAGTAGCAGGGACACTCTGTCCCTTGCTAAGCTTGAAGAACATGCTGCAGGTGACTTTCCATCCCCAGTTGTATGGAATTTGGGTCACTGACTCTTATGGCTTCTCTCATTTAATTTTTGTGTTCCTATACAATTACTAAGAATGCTGAGGAAATCACCTGTGAGCTGGTCTTTCCCTTGTGTCGTTCCATGCCCTGCCTACCTGTCTTCTTTTAAATGTATAGAATGCACATCAGCCTAATGAGTCTCCCAACACCACAGCTGTTAGGACTTTGATAAGTCCTCTTTGGAATCCATCTCTTCCCAACATTTCCCATTTTTAAATTTACCCCCATTCAAGATGTTTTGCACTGGTTTAACAGCTCTCAAAAACAGAAAACTTGCATATAATTTTGTCTCTCTATTCAACCCTGCCAACCCTCCAGAATGTAATCGCCAAAATGGATTAAATATGAGCACAACCTTCCCAAGGGCTAAGCTGGTTTTTGAGGGTTTCGTTTTATGTATACACACACACACACACACACACACACACACACACACACGTGTGTGTATATATATAAATATGTATATATGTATATATATAAATATGTATATATGTATATATGTGTATATATATGTGTGTGTGTATGTGTATGTGTATATATATATATATATATATATATAGCAGTTATACCAACTAAACTAAAGGGTGCCCAGATGAAACTTCAACCAGCAAGAAGAGGAGGTGAGCTAGAACTGAAGAGAAAGGACTGGAGAGAGAGAGATGCCAGTGTTCAAAATCATGATGGTAAACAGTGGAGCTAGACCAGGGTGCTCAGGGAATAGAGAAGTAGCAGGGACACTCTGTCTTTGCTAAGCTTGAAGAACATACTGCAGGTGACTTTCCATCTCCATTTGTATGGAATTTCAGGCAGTGACTCTTATGGCTTCTCTCATTTAATTTTTGTGGCTTCTCTCATTTAATTTTAAGAGAGCAAAAAGCAGATCCTTGCAGGAGAAACCCAAGTCTTCCCGTGCTGCCTCTGCTGAGAATGCCAGACAGAACGGTTTGAGTACTTGATACTAACTCTATTTTTATGTTATCTTATGGAATGAATATGCAATTGAGAGAAATGTAGCAAAATAAGGAAACATGTTTCCAACCTAAAAATGTTAAGCCTTATTCATTTTATTTCCGTTTTCAAGAATCATAAATGTAACTATCTGCTATCAGACTGTTCACGACAAACCTGTGTGACACTGTGCTATTATTTTTGTAGTACATCACGCACTATGCATCATGCAAATATCCCCCTTGGGGATGATAAACCTTCTTTATATTATTTGCATTGGTGGCTCCAGCCAGAGACAGTGGCTGATAGGCATGGGTGCCAGATGGGGGCTCCTCCCTATAAGTTCATCTTCTATTCATTCACTAATAATCTTGAAAAAAAGTCTGTCTGTTCATGCCATTTCATATGCTGTTTACTACCACCATCCTGGAAATTTCTTTTTTAAAGTCAGTTGTGCAAATTCACCAGGCCCTTTAGTACTTAGGACATTTTTGAAAAAAAAAAAAAATCTATGTGGTTTAATGCCCAAGAAGACAGAGGAAAAGGGTGATAAGAGAACTAACTTAACCAACAGACAGCAAGAAAGCCAAGACAATGGTGTCCCTTCTTTGCTTGTGGAAATCTACTCATCCTTACACAGGTCAAACAGTAGCTCCTCCTAGAAGCCCTCTCTGTTCTTTCCATTTGGGATTAATCCTTCCTTGGTAAACCTCAGTATTTACCTAAAATTATGATTCCACATTTACCACCCGTGTTATCATAGTCTATCTCTGCATTTGAATTAAGTCAGATTGGCCCATCTCACCTATGCAAGATTATAAACCCTTTGAGGGCAGAAATTATTCTTTTTTATATTCTCCTCTCGCATCTAATACAGTGGCTACCATATAGTAGATTATAAGCAAATAAATGCACGCATGAATGAATGCTGGAGGGATGAACAAATGAATGAACAAAATCATGATTAGCTAAACACTGCAATCCTAAGTTAAGGAAAGCAAGACAGAGGTCTCAGCAGATGCAGAGTCTCTGAGGTTGTAGGAAAGTACATTATCCCATGGGTGATGGGAGGCTATAAATGGACACCAGATGGTGGCATGTTCAGATCAGCAGGGAAGGAAGATGATTTTAGCATCAATATGTAAAGTGCTTTAGAATAGGGAGACACTGAAAGCTGGGCAGCCGGCAAAGCAGGTTACAGGATCCCAGGCATGAAGTATTAAAATGGTAATCCATAAGATCAAGTTCATGGAAGCTTCTTCTGTGCTTTCTTTTGCTATTTGTATCAGTGCATTCTGTGTACAGAATTTCTGTGCTAATTAAATGAAGTGGTGTTTGTAACACTGTTTGCACACTTTAAAGCTCTGCACAGGTAGCACTGCCTTTCTTATAGGATTGAAAGAGAAGGGGCAAATGAAATGATGCCCTGGATAAATCAGGACCTGGACCAGGAAAATAGGAGAGAAGAGAGTGGAAAAGGAAACAAGGATTCAAAGTCATGCCCACACAGAAATTAGAAACCTTTAAGAATATGCTTCTCCTCTGTCTGTGAATGTTAAGCATTTGTAGCATTGATCCAAGCTAAATACAGAATGAGCTGTGAGCAAACCTGTCTTAGAGGGTACTGGCAACATTATATGAGCTCAGATTGGCTTTTGAAGATCTCGATCAGAAGATATAAATCTGGGCCGAAGTACACTGAAAGCAGCAGAAGGTGTCCCAAGTTCTTAAACATAAAGAAGCCTCTAGCTTAGAGAAAATGACAGCACTCAAGGAATGACAAGGGAGTTGTTTTCAAATATTTTGAACGTGTTGAAAAAGAATTGGACTCATTCTATGCAGAGTTAAGACCAAAGTGGGAAACTACAGAGAAAAAAAGTTTCTTCTCAACATAATAAGTGTTTTTCTATCCATTTAAAGTCTTTTTCTATCCATTTAAAGTCCTTTTAAACCTGGAGTGGTCCCTGTCCTTGCAAAATGGGGAGCTTAGGCAGGATTTGGTGGGATTTTGTTTCATCAGATGGAGGATTGGACTAAATGACCTGTAATGTCCTTTCTAATCAAAGATTCAGTTATTTCACTGGCCCTAGTACATAATGAAGTGGCTATAGGGCAGGGATTCTCAGACAGTGATCTGAGGATTCTGGACTTGCTCAAAACCCTTTCAGGGGTTTCCCAAGGGTCCTAATAATACTAAAATGTTACTTTTCCCCTTTTCTCTCATTCTCTCGTAAGTGTTCATTGGTGTTTTCCAGAGACTAAAGATGCTGGATGTGGCAAAAGACAGAATGTAGGACCAGATACAAGAATCTAGCTGCTTCTCTTAAGCTAGACATTTAAAGAAATTAGCAAAAGTGTAAAACAATGCCAGCCCTCTCACTAAATTTTGTTTTGATTTGGAAAACAGTTATTTTTCATAAAACATATTTATAACAGCATATAATCAGTTCATTTACTATATAAATATTTTGAAGAAATTTCTCAGTTTTAAACTTTAATATGATAAGCATTCATAGATATAGCTATAACCCACATAGATAAAAGGTCTTTGGGGTTCTATATAATTTAAGAGTGTAGAGGGGTCTTGAAACCAAAAAATTTGAGAACTGCTATTATAGGGCACGGTTAAAAAAATTATCTCTGATATTAGGAAAGGAGGGAGATCTGAACAGGCTGAAAAGCTTTCTGCCTTCCCCGCTTCCCAGCTACCTTCATGGAGCTAATATCACTTTTATCCTGACACCTTTGACTTCCTCAAAGGTGAGTACTCTGCAGACCTAGGGTGGTAAAATAGAACACCCATGCTCCGGCATCAGATAGGCCTAGGTTCAAAACCGGGTCTTTCCACCTTCTAGGTATGTGCCCTCAAGTTACTTGGTCTGAGCTTCTACCTTCTGTTCTAACACCTATACAACCAGGTTGTTGAGAAGATTAGACCAAATATGTGCGAAGACTCTCATCAGTGAGGTGGCTTGTAAACTATAGCCAGTGCTCTTTTTGGCACCATGTTGTCTCCATATTGCTGGTGGTGTAGTTATTTAATTCCCAGTGAGTCCCAGGGAAGCCGCATAACCTGATGAATAAACCATGGTCCAGATATGATGTTCATCAACTTTCCTTTGCCACATATTCCCCACTCTAGGCAAACTCCACATCTTCAGATGGGTTATTCTTGAAGCACCTTGTTCACTGCCAACAATGAAAGTATAACTTTTTCATCCTTTATACTCTAAATACAGTTGTAGGGAAGTTGAACAGACATTGAACATAGAGTTGAAAACCCTGAATTAAGTCTTACATTTATGATTTATTAGCTCTGTGACTTTAGCCAAACACTTCACCTCTCTGAACCTGTTTCTTTATCTGTAAAATAGAGATAATAAAATCCAACCTTCAGGTGGTTCTGAAGGCTAAACGATGCCTATGAATGCCTATGATAGTTAACCCTGTTAACCATCAGAATATGCGTGTCAGTGGCTATTAGTAAATCTCACCTCTTCTATGTTCAGAAGTGGTGGAAATGAAAAAAGAATCCACAATGAATACTTAATCAAAATTATCTCCATACAAACACACATACATACACATTTATTGGATAGTCATATGAAATTTGCATGTATTTTTACAAGCACCCAAACTCTGTAAATGGTTTTGGTCAATCTCCCAAATTTGTTTTCCTATTCTTAAGCTTCATATCAAGCCCAATAAAGTGAAACACTAAGGCTTATGTAAATGCTTTATTTATAAATAAACCAACTTGAAAGAGGTAATATTGATAAGAGGAGCATAACTTTAAAAAGAATAACTTTCTTTTTAAAAATTTAAATGTGACACTCTTCTGAGTCTGTCTCTACAGCCAGGTCCCTAGAGAGGAAGGGTTAAAGGAAGAGACACTCGAAGGGGTAATAATTCCTAACTGCTATTAACAGAGCTGAATCTGTTATCTTCGGGTGCTCTATTATGTCCATTCATTCAGAAATGGGAAAAGCTGGCTGGGCACGGTGGCTCACGCCTGTGAGTGGCTCCCAGAACTTTGGGAGGCCTAGGTGGGCGGATCACTTGAGGTCAGGAGTTTGAGACCAGCCTGGCCAACATGGTGAAACCCTATCTCTACTAAAAATACAAAAATTAGCCAGGTGTGGTGGCATGCGCCTATAGTCCCAGCTACTCAGGAGGCGGAGGTGGGAGGATCACTTGAGCCTGGGAGGCAGAGACTGCAGTGAGCCAAGATCATATCACTGCACTCCAGCCTGGGCAACGGAGTGAGACTCTGTCTTGGAAAAAGAAAAAAAAAAAGTAGGAAAAGATGTTAGTCATAAAGTTTCTGTTTATTCCAGATGAAATGTCAAAACTTTCACGGTTAAGGCTGAGAGAGTTTGACTCAGTTCGCCAGTCCATTCAGGGAGAGCTAGTCCCCTGGGGTATCTGCATATTTGTTATCTTTGACTGCTCTTTGGCTGTAAACTTCTTGGGGGTTGATGTCATCCTTTCTGAATATTACTTTATAGAATAGTTTTCTGCATAGTGGGCATTACATGGAATTGTAATTACATGATTCCAGATAAAAAACTGATAGTTTCACTTTTCTAATATGTAGATTGAAACATTCTTTCAGATACTTTTTATAATGGCAACAATGGAATTTTGTACTTATTTAAACAGGAGACTCAGGACTTAATTGTTTATAAAGTTTTAATAGTTTTTCTCAGAGTATATGGACAAGATACATTTTTAGGTCTCTATAGTGTCAACATTAGAAGAGAACATGAAATAAATTCAAGAGTCCGTGAAATCATAGAAAAGACTTGGAAACATCGTTGTTTTATCTTATTTCCCTTCTTTCTTACCACATTTCCTTATAGTTTCTAATTCTAAATGAGCAGCACTATTGTATGGTGGTCTCTGGAGCCATACTGGCTGGATTCAAATCCTCCTTCTGCCTTTAACCAGTCTTGAGATGTTTAATGGGCCACATCTTTGGAATCAGTTCTCTCGTTTGTAAAATTGGAAAGATTTTAGGAGCTGCCTCACAGAATCATTGTGGGAATAAATGGGTCATTATTTGTCAAGCACTTAGAATGGAGCTGGCACAGTCAGTATAAGTGTGTTAGAGATTATCTTCATCATTCTTTACAGTCTGGAGTCCATAGGTTTTACAGGGGCTGGGAGCCTCCTTATATGAAAAATGCCTGTGTACTTTTCTGGCGAAAAGACACAGGCTTCATCAGACTTTCAAACTAATGAATCTAATAAGGAAATCTTCTAAGACCTACAGTATTTGGGGCAGAGCCTAACTTCCTAAATATGAGCATGCATAGACAGACCAAAAACAAGACAGATGTAAGCTGCCTCGTTTACACTACGAGGCGTTTATTGTGAATTCAACTACAATGCAAAGGATTGCTCTTTATCTTAGAGGATATCTAACTAGTAGAAATGGACATTCCCCACTACCACCAAAAGACACAAACCTGAAAATGAGCAAAGGTCACTTTCCACACCAGTGTTTGTGAGGTGGACCAATATCTTCTGGCAAGGGGATTTCGGGAGGGATTGGAGGCAGTCATCTTGGGAAGGGACAATTCTAATGGAATTCCAAAATATCTGTTTATGCTCAAATCTTAGAAATACCCTGAAGAAGAGACAGTCAGCACAGGATCAGATGTGAGAGGTAAAATGGGAGAGGAGAAAATATCCAAATAAAACATTTGCAAGAGGCAACTTTACTTTTTGTTTGAATTTTGCATTTGTCTTTCTAAGGCAGCACAGATCCTCCATGAGAAGAAAAACAGATGGAATGGCAGCATTTTGTGTCTGTCTTCTGGAGCATTTACTAGAGAATTCACGGCTCCTTATAGTTACTGATGGGTATGCATTTGGATGAATTTTCTGCCATGACAACAGGTAATCCTCATAAAATGTCAGTCCCTAACAAGAGGGCAGAGATGTTGCTTTTCTAGCCTTTCTGCCTTTGAGTTTGCTTATTAATAGCAAACTTTGCTATTAATAGCAAAATTTGTTTGCTTATTAATAGCCTTGAATTCTAAATAATTGAAACTGCTTTGCTTGATATCTACTTTATGATTGTTGCTTTAAAAATGACTAATTCTTGGCAGGGCACAGTGGCTCATGCCTGTAATCCCAGCACTTTGGGAGGCCGAAGTAGGTGGATCACCTGAGGTCAGGAGTTTGAGACCAACCTGGCCAGCATGGTTAAACCCCATCTCTACTAAAAAAATACAAAAACTAGCCGGGCATGGTGACGGGCACCTGTAGTCCCAGCTACTCGGGAGGCTGAAGCAGGCGAATCCCCTGAACCTGGGAGGCGGAGGTTGCAGTGAGCCAAGATCATGCCACTTTACTCCAGCCTGGGCAACAGAGCGAGACTCCATCTCAAAAAAAAGAAAAAAGAAAAAAAGAGAAAAGAAAAGAAAAAGAAAAAGAAAAAAAGATTATTTTCCCTGGACAATTTTGACAACTTCCCGAAATGGGCCTTATGTGCTTGAAAATCTCACTGTTGGTCCACATTAGATATCTAGAGAATCAAATTAAATATGATGCTGATTTTGCCTTATGGAAGATATCAATATTTAATGTTCTTTTGTTTTCCTTTCTGGTTTAATCATCGATCATGCCTTGTAATCAAATAATCAATATTTATAGAACATCAGGAAACAGGAGGCAGAGTTGCCTGGAATATGAAGAACTAAGATCAGGACAACTTGGAGGTATCACAGTGACAGGCTGTGAAACAACCTAGGCTACAAAATAGTGAAAACAGGAATGGAAAGGAAAGGCAGAGCTGAGACCTATTGAAGCAAAATCCCAGAAGATGATGATATGGGACAGAGGAGATGAAAGAAAGGATTCAGGCGAAGGTGATACTAGCTCTCCACAAGCTGCCCAACGCAGTCCTGGTGTTCAGTGCTTTTGTCAAGAATGATTAGATCAAATCAAATCCTCCGTCTCAACAAACTCATTTGACATCATTAAAATAAAACAAAAACAAATACGCACTTTTAAATTTTGGAAAACAAACTCTGGAAAACTGAACAAGGAATTTTGTGCTTCACCATTCACTGCTGACTCCTTTTGCATTAAGTCCAAACTAATACCCCAACAGGTTGATAGGTGAAATTATCCTACTGAACATGTTTCAAAGACAGACAGGATTAAGACCATCATCTTTTCACAGAATGGCCTACTTCAAAGGAAGCCCATTCAAATGTAATAGCTGGATTTACATGGGTTAGTAGATTTACCCAGGGCCTATTTGAAATCTTCCCTCCATATAATATTTTAATCAATGCACAAGCTTTTCTGAATTATTAGAGGGAGAATAATAGATTAACATGCACTTTTATTTCCTTTTTACTGGTAAATGAGCAGAAGGCAAATTGGTTGGCTGAGATACACGGAGTGAGTCCGCCACAGCCCTTAAATTGTGGTTCTGGCTTTCATCCCTATGCTGAAGGCCATGCAGTGCTAACTCCTGATTAAAAACTAAGATGGTGGAGCCCTGAACCTTTCCTGTAAATCCCCTAAGCCGGCAATACTTCTTAGGATTTACACACTAATATAAGAGATTCACAAAAGACACAACAGAGAGCTTCTGTGATAAAACCTTTCCAGAAGAGGCAAAGATGAGTGATCTTCCCGGCAACACCTCTGAGGAGGTTAAATGTGTGGTCAGGTTAGGTTTCACTAATGCACTTCTCTGGAGGTTTCACCCGGAGCTGTCCTCATTCCAAAACTCCAGGGTTTGGGTGTAAATAGTTTGCAGAGGGTTAAGGTAGCCCAGAATGCTGAAAGTTACCTAACTTGGAGTGTCCATAGCATTGTTCTGAGTGGTCTCTGAGAAGACCTAAACCTTCTGACATTCACTATGTCAAACTCAAAGGAGAACATGTTGAGGGACAGTGATGCTTAGCCAGAGCTTTACTGCACACATAGGACAGCTTGTATCATTCCTAACAAGTGTTGTCGATCACAGTCCAGTGACAGAATCAACCCCTGGACAAACCAGACTTCACAAGTTATTGCAGCAGCTCCATAAAGAAATATACAGCTCAGCCACAAGACAACCTATTAAAATCATACAACACTGATGCAAACACATTTACCCAAAATATAGATATGATGCAAGAGTATGAGCTAATGAAAGTCAATAGGCATTGAAGGGGTTAGGCTTTCATGTTTATAGAAGAAAAAAATGCAGAATGGTGGATTTGAGGCAAAGATATTTACATGAGGCAAAGAACAGGACTGTCAGAGCACCCTTCCCTGCAGGTAGAGGATACAAGAGTTCACCAGAGGATAGACTACTTACTATAGAAAGAACACAGTGCAGTGTATCAACTCATTAAATTAGAAACAGCAGGAGCGGCCGGGCGCGGTGGCTCACGCCTGTAGTCCCAGCACTTTGGGAGGCCGAGGCGGGCGGATCACGAGGTCAGGAGATCGAGACCATCCTGGCTAGCACAGTGAAACCCCGTCTCTACTAAAAAATACAAAAAATTAGCCGGGCGTGGTGGCGGGCGCCTGTAGTCCCAGCTACGCGGGAGGCTGAGGCAGGAGAATGGCGTGAACCCGGGAGGCGGAGCTTGCAGTGAGCCGAGATCGCGCCACTGCACTCCAGCCTGGGCGACAGAGCGAGACTCCGTCTCAAAAAAAAAAAAAAAGAAACAGCAGGAGCAAGAGCAGTATGTTTTTTCTTTCTTTCTTTTTATATTTTTTTTAAATTATTTTTAGGCAGGGTCTTGCTCTGTCACCTAGGCTGGAATGCAGTGGCACAATCATGGCTCACTATAACCCTACAACCTCTGCACCCCACCCCTGACCCCTGGGCTCAAGCAAACCTCCTACCTCAGCCTACCAAATAGCTGGGACCACTGTCATGCTATTTTTTTTGTATTTTTAGTAGAGATGGGTTTTGCCGTGTTGGCCAGGCTGGTCTCGAACTCCTGAGCTCAAGTGATCCACCCTCCTCGGCCTCCCAAAGTGCTGGGATTACAGGCCTGAGCCACTGCACCCAGCCAAGAGCAGCATCTTTAAAATGGAAGCTTTGTGTACACATATTGGTAGCCAGAAAGCAGGTTTCTTAGTTCTAGTTCCTCCAACATTTTCACACCCTGAAATAAGAATTTCAGAGCTAGTAGTTTACTTGGGAGGTGCTCCTAAGAACACCAATAGAAGAGTGGACTTCAACATGATTAGAGAGGGAAGCCAATAAAAGTTTCATTATTAAGAAAGCTACAACTTGGGTAAACGAAGCTTAACCCTGCTAGAGAACACTGGAAGCCATTGCAGGGTTATCAGAGCTACCCCATTTGAGGGTGGGGGAGCTGAGGTGTTTATATTCCACGCCCATCTGTCATTGGGCATCAATTCTCTGGCATGTCCTGCCTGCTCTGAGCACTGGTAGAGCAGGTTTCAGCCACCAGAAAAAATCCTTCCACATGCAGAGATGCGATGCTGGCAGTTTAAAGTCTGGCTGGGATGTGCTACAGAGGCGGGGCCCCAAAGGGATATGGACAGGACACTGACAGGATCTACACACAGGTCCTCCTCAGAAAATCCCCTCGGTATCAGGCTAGGAGACAGAGGTGAGGCAGGGAGAAACATGCTCTTTCTCCAAAGTATATTTTTCTCCCATTTACTTCTGGCAGATACCCACTTCCAAGTTTCTGAATTTGCATGACTGAAAAGAGGCTAAGGTCCAAAGGAAGAAAGGTGTAATCATTTGTGGACAGCAGAATATGCCACGCCACAATATGCCCCTTGGGCATAAGGATTATTTTAAGCTAAAGACACTTCCAAAACCAGCGTGTACAAGAAGGGCTCTCTGGCCCTCCCCTTTTTCTTCCTGAAAGCAGGAGATAAAACTCCTACATGAAAACTGTCCTCCCTATACCAGAAGGAAAGTAACATTCTCATCCTCAAGGACCGGAAGTTTAAACTGAGAGAAATCAGCACAAACAAACCTTTTTAAACTAACTGTTATCTTCCTAGCCATTTCTCTATGATTAACTACCCTCTTCTAAGCCCCTTTGTCTTATCACCTTTTTATAATTTACTACTCTTTGTCCAATTCAGTATATAAGCATTCAATTCTAACTGCTTTTGGGGGGTCATTTCCTTACGAAGCTTCCTCTTTCATGAAACATTAATATTTATATATTGTAAATAAAATGTTTCTCTCTTGTTATTCTGTCTTTTGCTATGGGGGTATAGCTGACAGCTTGGAGGGGTAGAAAGAAAAGGATTTTTTTTCCTTCCCTATATAACAAAATATTACAGATGGGGTGACTTTAGCAACAGAAATTTATTTTCTCATAGTTCTGGATGCTAGAAGTACAGATTAAGGTATCAGCAGGTTTGATTTCTCTGGAAGTCACTCTTCTTGGCTTGCCAATGACCACCTTCTCACCATCTCCTCACATGACCCTTACCCTGGTGTTTCTACGTATGTCCAGATTTCCTCTTCTTATATAGACAGCTATCAGATTGGATTGGGGCCCACTCATATGACCTCATTTAACCTGAATTACCTCTTTAAAGGCCCCATTTCCAAATACAGTCACATTCAGAGGTACTGGGGGTTAGGAGTTCAATATATAAATTTGGGAGGGATACAATTCAGTCCATAACAGAGAGTAATTAGCACATTCATTCATGCATTTAGATTTGGATTCATGCATATTTCTGTGATGAAAGAAAAAATGTGTATTAACTAGGTCCAAATAAACAATTAGAGTTGACAGTAAAAATATATACAGAACTCTAGCTGTTGTCTTAAGTTGAAAGAAACCTTTTATGAGTTCCTGAAGACCCCAATCCATGATGTGAGGACCATCTGTAACAAGACCCTCTGGTGTTTGGTTACTCCTGGCTCTACTCTATTAAATCTCATGTGTGATTTGTGAAAGTTCAGTAACAGCAAGAACTAACCTCTATTGAGTGCCTCTGATGCATCAGGTACTGTGCTAAGCAATCTACATCGATTAAGTGATTCTTTTACTTGGGTATTAAATAATTAATATTTAACAGATGAGAAAACTGAGTTTTGCAGAGGCAAAGTAACTGAATGTTTAGGTCTTTATTAAAGCAACTGAACTTGTCTCCTATCTCACAGTCATAGAAACACAAGCTTTACATATACTGCAATTTTTATGTTTAATTCAATAAATATTTAAGGTGAACCTATTAAGAAATGAGCTCAGCTTTGGAGGAAGGCAGGAAAAATGGGGTAATTTATAAGACTTTGGATCTGTCTCCAAGAGGCTGACTCTAATAGGCCTCTAGACTGTAATAGGGAGAAATAGGCCAATAGACTGTAATAGAGAGAAAGCAGAAATGTGCTAGGTAAGAGGGAGATATAATACAACCAACTGCAGTTCATGGCTTCACGAGAACTCAGGCAAAGAAGGTCTAAGTCACAGTAGGGAGAGTATAGGAAAGCTTGAAGAGGCAATTGGCACTTGAGCATGTAAAGTGCCCATAGGGCACTGATCCGGGTGGGTTCACCCACTCCTCCAGGCTTCAACAGCATGTGCTCACAAAGCTGAATCAAGAAGTAGAGCTCAGAACCCAGGAGCACTTCCATGGAGAAGGTAACATTTAAGAACAAGTACATTGCAGCCAAGGCTCTGTGTGGTGGGAGTCAGAGTAGCAGAGGTGGAAGACAGCAGCCCATGGGCTCAGCATGAACTATAAGTATGTGCTGTTGACATGCAGAAGGATTTTATAAAATTATATGCCAACATTTAAAAATTGGAAGGTTTCTCATTGAACTCTAGATTTTTGCCTGCTGTGGATAATTAAAAGATCTGGCTGCCCTGGGCCTGCTTGCCTGCCAGATGTGAGTAGCAGCTTCTCTTTCATTAGGTTAGGCTCTCTCCATTTGTTACAGTCCCACCACTCCCCATTTTCTTGCACCAGCTGACCTCACTCACTTAAATTGCCTGCAGGCCCCTGTAGCAGCTGAGGTTGTGTCACTTGACTGGGAATCATGGTGATTCAGAGGACTCAAAACTGAATGGAATCTGTCTAAATCTTGGCTCTAGCTGTATGACTTGCCTCTCTATACCTCAGTTTTCTCATCGGTTAAGTGGGTATAATGGAGTACCAAATCTACAGGAACCACTGCACATGTGTAGATTGCTTAGCACAGCATCTGAATCTTTGAGAGCTCTAAATAGAGGTGGGGTCTTAACCACTGTTGTTGTTCCAGGGTTTTGTTGGTGTGTATGAGTTTGTCTTTGGATAATTACCTCCATTAGAGAAAAATGCCAGTGAGCCCAGGTTTTCAGTTTGGAGCATATTTAGGTGAGTTAGTTTTGCACTGTTCCAAAAGCAGTTCTACAACTCCCACTCAGCCAAGCCAAGCCATTTCATATATGCATCATTACTCCCAATAGACACCAGGAAAAATAGTCCAAAAAAGCATCTCACTGTTGAAGAGGTGAGTGGCATCTTTTTATCAGACCAGGCACAAACATTTCTCTTAAAGAAAAGTCAAAAACATATCCAGTCTTTATTAAACTATGGATTTATGCAACATGCACACTTAATCAGAACAAATAAAACTCTATTCTAAGAGATTAGGTGGCAGACATCAAAATGCCCCTAGTGATAACACTTTAGACAAGATTAAAGTTAGGAAAAGGGCATTACAGTAATACTTTTAACAGTTACATACATGAATCACCTATATAATTTTCGTCAGCTAAGAATAACCTGAGTTTACACACAGACAGGGACTGATTTCACGATCAGGGGAGGCAGGTGATAAGGTGTTGGCTGCCAGATTAATCTACCAGGCATTTTAAATTTGCACTGAATAAATCCTACATGGGATGATGAGGACTGTTCTCCCTTAAGAAGTTACATAACCAAAAGCGGCCAGACTGTGGAGGGTACCCTCCTCTGTTCCTTTTGCTGCTGTAGTACATGGGCTGAAAGTAGGGGCCAGGTTTCAACTTCCACTCCTTCTGTTAGCTGTATGTTCTGGGCAAGTCCCTTAACTTATCTATACCTCTGTTTCCCCACCTAAAAAAGGCATTCAGTGATTATCTCTTGCACTGGGCTGTATTGACAATAAAATACAGAGTGCTTGGCACAGTACCTGACATATAGTAAGCACTCAATGTTAGCCCTTTATATTGTTATTAATTAAAGGTCAATTGATCACCCTTTTAAACAAAATGCCCAGAGTGTTCACCAGAACTGGAAGGAATTCTGTGTCTTTCTGTTTCTCTCCTGAGCTATCACCTTTGTGCCTGGAAAGGAGGAGGAACATTTGTTTTTCCTTCTCAGTGAAATGCAGATTTACAAAGATTAAAAGGGTACATATGGGTTTAGCTTGGAGCGTCCAGATATCAGAACTGCTACAAAAAAAGAAGGCAAAGTTGCAGAATTGAGAAAATGACAGCAATGGTTGACCTCAAGAGAGAGAGAGAAAGAGAGAGAAAACAGAGGAAACTCAGTAATTATGTTAGTCTTTCCTTTCATCCCAGCAAATGCAGAAGATGCAAATGTTGTAGTCATTATCAGGTACCCAAAGCTTCATATGGGTGAGCAAAGATGAACATTTTCAGCATCATTTTGAATTATTGAGGTAACATTTATTTGTAGGAACACATGCAGTCAGATTAACATTTCAGCATTTTCAACTAATAATAAACTTTCAAATCAGGTAAAGTTAACCCTACCGAGGACGATTTCCTATGACTTAGGGGGAAATTAACAAAATGTATTTCATTCGTGAGCAAGTTTCAATATCTCAATATTCTGGATTTACAACCAGACATGGGAATAATAGGTCCATGGAGACTTTTTAAATTTTTTTTTCCCGAAGTCAGCTTGAAGAACTCCCTCCCTGTCATGATCAGGAGGTACAGAACCTGGAGCTGAAATCTTGATGGGCCCCAACAGACATGCATGCCTAGCTAATGATTCTCCTCACCTCTCTCTTAACCTGAGGACTCCTGGGCCATTTGGTGGGTAAATTTTATGACTGACACTAATTTATACAGGCTTTAAAAGGGTCCTTTTCTGCCTTGCAGCCTCTTGTCAGGAGACTGGAGCATCGGGGCTGTGGCAGTATAGACTTGAGTAAAATGCAGGGGAGAGGTGCCTTGGGAAATCTAACTTGGAGCAAATGGATCATCTTAGATAAGGGCATTGTTTCGGGACTGAATTAAGATGTCAGCTGAATCTGGGTACAGGCTGTCCTTCCCCTGCCAGAGGAAGCTGTCCCTCTGCTGGGAAATAGCCACGGATTCAGTAATGAGAGAGAGGCTGAGACGCTCGCTGGACAACAAGATGGGAAGCAGGCACCTCTAGAGACAATAATTAGCAACCAGAAGTGAACAGACCAGGGAAGAGGAAAAAATAGCCCAGGCACTTGATTTTGCTTACCTTTTCCTATTGTTATCTGAAAATCACACTGATGATCATTGTACTTGAACAACTACAGGGCTTGATTGGCCTATTCATCTAGCAATTACAGTTTTGAGGGCTTTATACTTTTGTCTTAAGTTCCTGTAATATAAGTGGCAGGCATGGGTTTAGTTATTGCCTGGGCAGCCTCCTGTCCAGCATGGGGGTTCTTGGAAGGAACCTCCCAGGACTTAACCAGGATGTCTGAGAAAGGCAGAGAGGGAGTCTTTTCCACAGTTCTACTGGGAGACTGGGAATGTAAATTCATGCCACTCACTACAAACGCTGAGAAGCTCCTGAGCATTGCATTTGCTTATGAAACATGCTCTCGACTTGATCAAATGAAAAATGATGTGAACTCTGCCCATGGGTTATTTACCCAGCAGTGAATGCTCCAAGTGTCTGAGTTTCTATTACCATGGAAGTCCCCGTGGGCCTTGGGCTCTTTTTCTCTGAATGTAAATAAGCCTGGTACCTTTGCATTTGTCCTCATATGTCATTTTTTTTTTTTTTTTTTTTGAATGACAGAATCATCTGAGAGGCTGTGCTCTGGGAAGCCAGCTCCTGAGGCCAGGGGTCAGCAAATTCCAGCTCACAGGCCAAATCCAGCCTGCTGCTTTTTTTTTTTTAAATAAAGTTTTATTTATAGATTGTCTCTGGCTGCTTTTATGCCACAGTGCAGAGTTAAGTAGTTGCTAGAGAGACTGCCTGGCCTGCACAGCCTAGATTATTTCCTATGCGGTCCTCTATAAAAGAAGCTTGCTGGCCCTGTCACGGGGTATGGCCCCCTCTCCAGACTTCACTGGGAAGCCTGGTAGAGAGTAGGATGGAGGAGCAGGCATAACCTAAGTGGGTTCATTTACTCTTCTCTGTGCAAAGGGATCCCTCCTCACTCCTACCAGAGGAATTACAAAGTTTCTTTTATCCTTCTTTTACCTTCGACCTCCGGGTGCACAGAGGTCAATAAATTATATTCCTCAGTCCATGGTGCAATATGATTGGGACCAATGCTTGCTTTTTTTTTTTTTTTTTTTTTTTTTTGAGACAGAGTCTCACTCTGTTGCCCAGGCTAGAGTGCAGTGGTGCGATCTCGGCTCACTGCAACCTCCACCTCCCGGGTTCAAGCGATTCTCCTGCCTCAGCCTCCCGAGTAGCTGAGACTACAGGTGTGTGCCACCACACCTGGCTAATTTTTTGTATTTTTAGTAGAGACAGGATTTCACCGAGTTAGCCAGGATGGTCTTGATCTCCTGACCTCATGATCCGCCTGCCTCTGCCTCCCAAAGTGCTGGGATTACCGGCGTGAGCCACTGCGCCCGGCCAATGCTTGCTTATTTTGCTTTATTTCATTCAACCTCTTCCTCTTCAGCTTCCTTCACTTCCCTGCTTAGGCATGTTACTCTAAAGTGCTTGATATGCATGTATTCTTATAAAATGTGGTTGTTAGTTGTATGTTCATGTTTTTAATGTACATAAATTATATTGTACTGTAAATCTCATTTCAGTTCATTCTTTTTCACTGCAGACTATTTTTGCTTGGCATCATATTTTTAAGATTCATCTGTGATGCTTGTGTGCATCTCATTCATTGTTTCAGATTACACCTCAAAGCTTTTAGGGGAAAAGGACAGTAGATTCTTCTCTCAGAAGGCGTGGGACCTCTGGTGTGTGAGTTATTCATAATACCCATTACACAGTAAACCCCCAGAGAAAACACAGATCTTTAAAGAGAGCTTGGCTGGGCACAGTGGCTCATGCCTTTGGGAGGCTGAGGAAGGTGGATCGCTTGAGCTCAAGAGTTTGAGACCAGCCTGGCAACATGGCAAGACCCTCATCTCTGCAAAGAGAAAAAAAACAAAAATTAACCAGGCATGGTGGCAAGTGCTTGTAGTCCCAGCTACTTGGGAGGCTGAGGTGGGAGGATGGCTTGAGCCTGGGAGGTGGAGGTTGCAGTGAGCTGAGATCGTGCCACTACACTCTAGCCTGGGCAACAGAGTAAGACCTTGTCTCAAAAAAAAAAAAAAAAAAAAAAAAAGAGCCTGCCATACATAAATCATAATTACATCCATCAATAGAGATCCTGAATTCTTGATAAACCCTGATATCGAGCCTAGTTAGGAGGCAATATTTCTGAAAAGCATTCTGCATATTCTCAACTAACCACCCCACCCCACCAATATATCTCTACAATCTAATTTGTGGCCAGTCATTTCCAACTATGCATTGTCTATATTGGGTTCTCAGTGAAGGCAGACAAGGCTTGGAGCTTCTCAGAAGATGGAGATTCAGGTGGGCTTAACTCCAAAAAGACAAGAAGGACAGCCATGACAATGTTTGTCCTTGGACAGCTGCTGAATCAGTTCTACTATGCCCCCGGTGTTAGACTGACCTACCAGGACTTCAGCGCCCTCTTTCATTCCGACACCATGGCCTCTATAGGGAGGGATTGTTTATTGTTTAGCTCATAAGCCTTCCCAGCCCTTAGGCTCTGTGAGCTTTCAAGGGTTGCCGGGTGGGATGAGGAGGGAATCTCTACAATTTACCAGATAAAGGGGGTTCAATCAATGATTTTGTGTTAGACTCAAGGGAAGAGTATTCAACTTCAACCAATTATTATTCCCACAGAATATTGTAAATCATTTCCTGACCAAAGATTTTAATCTCAGCTCTCATGAAGATTTAGGCTTTTCATGCATCTTTTCTATACTGTTAAAAAAAATCTATGTCTTTTGACATTTGATGCTTTTCCAGTATGAGAGTATGTAATAAATGGTAGACTTAAACTAGGGATCTGCATGCACATTTACAGTAATGTTTGAATTTTAATGATGTTAATGTCAGGCTCCTAAAGGAGATCCAGAAAGTTTTTGTGGCGTACCTAATATACCATTCAAATTAGTACTATTTGTTCTCCATCCATCCAGAAATGTCAGGGCATTACTGATTTACATGTAGGACAGTGTCTTGAGAAGGGACAGTAGTGAATTTAAAACGGGGCTGATCTACTGCTGAGTGTGATGGAGCAACCTTATTTATTGGCCCAGAGGGTTGAGGGTCTGCAGAGGAAGGTGGCAAGGGACTGAGCACAAGGCTTCACTGTGGACAAAATTGTCCCCTAATTTGTCCCTTGGGGTCCAGACCAAGGCCCTTGGCAAGGCTACTAATTAAAGAAGGGGTCTTGATGATCCATAACTCACCCTTTTTGCATCCACTCAATACCTCCTTAAACTCAATTTTCCAAACTTATACAGGGAATGGAGGACTTGCAGTTCCACTGCTGGCTGATTTTTCATCTGAACAATTCCATCCCCCCAACAAAAAGCACACGCACACACAAGTTAAGCTTGCCTGAATAAGATAACTCAGGCCAACTCTCTGCCTTTCTATCTCTTTATGAATATGACTTCTATCTACACACATCTCAGCATTGCAGACAGACAATAATCTTCCCAATTTGCATTTAACAAAGGTTAAGCAAACCTCTCTAAAATGTAATCTGGGAAGGGCTATACTTCTCGTGTATAGCTAAAGAGATTGTACACTAATTAACTTGAAGTGCCTATCTAGATTAAAGCAAGAAGTTTCATGACAGGAAAAGTCTTCATCAGTGAGGAAAGCATGAAGCATAATTTCATTTAAAAATGTATTTTTTAGGGTAAACAGTTACAATAATGGAGATTTTCACACAGGAGGTCCCTAGTTTGCTCATCCTAATTAGGTATCTTCTTTTTTTCCCTTACCTTGAGCAAGGGCAATCCTTTTAATCATACAGCAGAATAGAAGCACTTTTTAAGCACTTCAGCAAGTCAGCAAAGGGTTTTCTGCTCAGCAGTTGCTCTACTAAGAAATCTTCCTCCTCATTCCTGCTCCCATCCCCAAGACACATTCCAGAGTTTAACTTAACCTCTTTGATGGCTCCTAATGATCTTTATTCAACTATTTGTCATCTTCCCACCCACATTTAAAGTCACAAAATGTCAAATGTCTTTTTTTTTTTTTAAGGAAAACCAAGATATTATAACACCTTATGATGGCTGGGCCTAATGAACAGCAAATTTTTTACAATTTAAATGATGGCAGGCTCACACCTGTAGTCCCAGCACTTTGGGAGGCCGATTCGGGTGGATTATTTGAGCCCAGGAGTTTGAGACCATCCTGGGCAACATGGCAAAACCCTATCTCTATAAAAAATACACGAAAAAAATTAGCCAGGTGTGGTGTCTTGTGCCTGCAGTCTCAGCTACTCAGGAGGCTGAGCCTGGGCAACAAAGTGAGACCCTGTCCCCACAAAATAAATGAATAAATGATGGGCAAAAGGGGAAGTGCCAAATACCCATGGAATATGCTGAATTTGTAAATTAAAAATACATAGAATCTACAATTATATCAAAATAACAATTTTAATTAAAAAAACACATAAAACCCTAATTTACTAGCCAGAGTTTCATGAACTTAAACCTATAAATATATAAGCTCAACACTTTTCACATTTGCTTATTAAAATGAACCTACTGAATTCATTTATACCTGCACTTTGAGACATTTTCTAAAGGAAATAATAAGCCACACTACTCCCCCATCACCTAACACTTTGAGATTATTGGTTCCCTTGAATTGTAAATAGTCTCTTGAAAGTTTCAAGGCTGCATTACTTTTCAAAAAGATCAGGATAGATTGGGAAGCAATGTGGAAGGCAATGAAACGATGCAGTTTTGTACTTGTTGACACTTCTTAGGATACAAGCCACTAAGCTTTTCTGTCATCCCTTCCTCTCCCTCATCATTCTGCCTTATTTTCACCTGGAACCATTTGTTTCTCTATCATTACTGAGCTCTGTGCAGAAAAACGAGATATATGTCAGAAATTCACAAGCAATGAATAGTTAGTATAAGGCTTAAAGTAAGGAGGTGAAGGAAATATTTCTTTGGAGTTGGCTGCTATAAAGGAGGTACTTCTCTGAATCTGGTTTAATCTTAATGCTGTGCCCCACTACAGAAAGATTATTTGCTTAAGGGTTCCCATAAGTTATGGGATATGCTATCCCATAACTTCTATCAGGCTCCTAGCTGTCTCATTTGAGGTAGGGCCCAAATGTCAGAAGCATTCAAAGCATATGTTGAGTTTATAAGAATATTTCCTTTCAATATTCCGTACTCAGATTATTTGCCAGCAGATGTGGTCATTGAAAAGCTGTAATTAGAAACCGGCACTATAGCACTATAGGCTGAGCGCAGTGGCTCTCGCCTATAATCCCAGCACTTTGGGAGACCAAGGCAGGTGGATCACTTGAGGTCAGGAGGTTGAGACCAGCCTGGTCAACATAGCGAAACTCCATCTCTGCTAAAAATACAAAAATTAGCCAGGCGTGATGGTGCATGCCAGAGTAGTCCCAGCTACTCAGGAGGCTGAGGTGGGAGAATTGCTTGAACCCAGGAGGCGGAGGTTACAGTGAACTGAGATTGTGCCACTGCACTCCAGCCTGGGAGACAGAGCAAGACTCCCTCTCAAAAGAAAAACAAAAAGAAAAAAAGAAACCGGCACTATATCAGAATACTGTAGTAGACTCGACTTTCCTTAGAAATCAACATGTTTAATGACATTAATATCTGAATAGTAAGTTTCCTTTAATTTGCTAGAATGTAAGTTTCTAGAGGACAGGGATTCTTATCTGTTTGTTCACTGACATATCCCAAGAGACCAGGGTAGTGCATGCATGTGTTAAATGCTCAATAAATATTTGTTGATTGAATAAAGTTAGAAGACAAGGTTCAGCTGTGCGCATTAGACATTTGTGTTTGGGAAGTGGGAATAAAGAGGCAGTTAGAATCAACTGTTAAAAGACATGCCGTTGACTCCTAATAGATATTAATCTCTTGGGAGGGTTTGCTTTTCAAAAGAGATTTCCCTTCTAAGTGTAACTGACTCACAGTAATGCAGGCTGGCAAAGGAAAGGCTGTAGAAGCAAAAGCAGTGAGGTTGTAATCTGCATGTCTGAACTATTCTTAAATTCAGTTAACTATGGTCTTTCCCCACTTTGCAGAATTTTGAGTTTTTCTCCAAAAACTTTTCCTTAAAAATTGTTGTTTTCAACTACAACTTGTGTATGTGAAATATGAGCATGCAATGGTCTTTTTTTTGTTTTTTGCAGATTTTTTTTTTTTTTTTGATGGAGTCTCACTCTGTCCCAGGCTGGAATGCAGTGCAGTGGTGGGATCTTGGCTCACTGCAACTTCCATCTCCAGGGTTCAAGCAATTCTCCCGCCTCAACCTCTCAAGTAGCTGGGATTACAGGTGCCACCACCATGCCTGGCTAATTTTTGTATTTTTAGTAGAGACGGGGTTTCACCATGTTGGCCAGGCTGGTCTCAAACTCCTAACCTCAAGTGATCCACCTGCCTCAGCCCCCCAAAGTGCTAGGATTACAGGCGTGAGCCACTGCACCCAGCCTGGTTGTATTTTTTGTAGTGCTCAGCCTAGGTCAGTGTTCTAATTATACCTAAAACCCACTACAGAGCTACCTCTATGTGCTCATGAAAATCAGCAGCCCAGAGATAAGGATCTTGGGATACAGCCTCAGTTCAGCCACAAGCAAATTAACAGTGTGACGTTTGACAAGTCAGGGTCTCTCTGTATCTCAGTTTAAGCATTTGTAAAATGGGTTTAAATCCATCTATTCTACCTTCCTCCCAGGGTTCTATGAGAATCAATGAATTGAAATGGTCATGATATGAAAACCTTTAAAAATTATAAGGTAAACAAGAAATGTAAGTAAGAAATAAATAGTGTGGTTGGACTGATGTCTTGGCACAATACTTCACTCTCATTCCCACCCTAAAGACAACTCAAGGAACCAGAATGTTCTGATCATGTCTCCTAGAAAATGTATGTATATAATTGCCTGCCTTTTGAAGCTCTGATGGAACCCAAGAGCTCTGGAGTTAGAGAAGGTAGCTTTGGTTCAAGATCGGTCTTCCAATTGATAACTACTCCTCCTTCCTGTTAGTTAATCTCTCTCAGCTCCAGTTTCTCCACAAGGGAATAATAAATATAAAGAATAACTGAGATGTGCAAGTGAATTGTAATAGTAATAATGACAATGTATATATGCATATTAGTTTTCTGAGGATCTGGGATTCAAACTCAGGTCTTGTAATTTCAGATCTAGTTCCCTTTTCATTATTCAGAGTCAGACTTCTTATTAGATTAACTTGACATTTATCCCATGGGTATGGAGAAAATATCTGCTATTTTGGCATTTTAAGTGGTATGTGCCTTTCAAAAATATCATTCTTAAGGCCTCACCCTTGTAGCATGTTGTTATTGAAGAGATAACTTGCAGATTTTTTGTGCGATTTGGTTATCAAGCCTTCTTCTTGATGCAAATTTTGCCTACAGCAACCAGTGTTATGACTAATATTGATAGTTCGAACCCTATAAATAACTCATAGTTCACAATTAAATGCAGAGGTATCCAGGATGGTAAAAATTAGACTGCCCCCCCACCCCCACCCCGTGCCTTGAAAAGATCTGGGGACAGTCTGATCACAGCCCTGCAATTCCCTGCCCTTCCTTCTCTGCCTCTTTTTTGGGGCTGCCCTAACTCCCTGCAGAAAAGACGACCCTGTTGTCAGCTTCCTGGATGTTGCCTTCCTTTTTGAACTATGTCTACATACACAAAGCTTCTAATTTTTTAAAAAGACTGATTTTGTAACAAAGAAAATATTTTTACTGGGTAGGTGGTAGGGGGTGGGCAGGAAGCAGAGTTGAATCCTGTGCACTGCTGTTACACTACTTCTCCAGTCAAATTTTCAAGGCTTTGCTTGTGGGTGCAAAGTCTCCCTATTGCTTTTTGTGTTATTGTGGTCAAATACACATAACATAAAATTTACAATGTATACCATTTTTAGGTGTACAGTTCAGTGGCATTAACTGAATTAGGGCATAAACCCCAACTCTCCATTTCCCTCTTCCCCCAAGCCCCTGATAGCCTATAATCTACTTTCTCTCTCTGTAATATGTCTAGGTGTCTCATGAAAGTAGAATTGTATCGTATTTGTCTTCTTGTGATCAGCTTATCTCATTAGCATAATGTCTTCAAGGTTCATCCAAGTTGTAGCATGTGTCAGAATTTCATCCCCTTTTAAGGCTGAATAATATTCCACTGTCTGTGTATACCATATTTTGTTAATCTATTTATTTGTTGATGGACTTTTGGGTTGCTGTGCCTTTTAGCTATTATGAATAATAGTGCTATGAACATTGGTATACAAATATCTGTTTGAGATCTTGCTTTCAATTCTCTTTGTTATGTAGCCAGTAGTGAAGTGGCTGGCTTATACGGTAATTTTATGCTTAATTTTTTTTTGAGGAACTGCCTGCCATACTCTTTTCCACAGTGGCTGTACCATTTTACATTTTCACAGCCATGCACAAGAGTTCCAGTTTCTCCATTTCCTTGCCAACACTATTATTTTCTATTTTTTCAATAATAGCCATTCTAGTGGGTGTGAAGTGGTCTCATTGTGGTTTTTGATTTGCATTGCCCTAATGATTAGTGATATTGAGTATTCTATTGCTTTTTGAATTGACTAACACTCCTTGGCTGGATAGCCAGTGCCCTGCAGCATTGCCTCACATCCTATATGAGCACCCTCTCTGCTTAGCTTTCTATTCTCCATCTTTCCTGAGGGGGGGCCTTTCTCTGCCATCCCTTGGCTCACCCCTACAGAGGCAGGGGATTTTGGCACAGTGCAGCTCAGCATCCCAGGATGCAGGTCAGGGTGAGGTAATAGGGAGACTACATCTGGAAGGGAAAATGGAAACTATCCACCATTCCAATACTTTAACAACTGCTATATATCCATCACAATATCTAGGACAATCATGGGCTCATGGTAGATAATGAATACTTATGTATTAGAATATATTTTTGCCAGATGTATTAAAGCAGAAGTTGGGGTTAAGCCTGTGAACTACCTACTTTACCTACAGTTTCAAATGGTTAATGTGGGTAACCAGTTACAGAGTCACCCCTGCCATGACAGACAATTGTTTTGCCTTCCAGCAGTTATGAGTCCCATGCCATAATTCCCTCCTCTCACCGTCAGTCCACAGGGTCAATACATGGATAATTGTCGAAACTGGACGATGGGGGGGGGTACATAATCTTTAATTTTATGTACATTTAGAATGTTCCATAATAAAAAGTTGATTCAGATAAAGACACCAGGCCTCATCACTGACTGTGTGATGGAAGGGACCACCTATAGTCTTATTTATCCATCTATTTTTTTCATTGGGTAATTAATTTGAGATCTATGGGCAATTGTTATTAAATTTAATTTTTTTAATTATACAATTCTAGAAAGTCTAATGCTTAAGGCAATTTCTATGTCTATGATATATAAGCATAAATTATTTTATAGGTCATTATATATAGTCATTTTAATGTTATGCTTATTGTCTGATGAGTATATAAAATAACATTTAAATAGCATTTAAGTAACTCCTATAATTACACTGAAAAATGTTTCCCAGTGTTACTGAAATCGGCTGCAAATCTTAGATACATAAAGTACTAGAAAAGTAGCCAAAAAAAGAGACAGGGACTCAACATGCTGCCAAAAATAATAATAGAACCTTGAATGTTAAACAGCTTTTTAAAAAGCTCTTCTCTGGAATGAAATGCATTCACTCAAGTTGTTCTTCCCCATCCTCCTGCTTCTTGTTATAGACGTGCCTTGCTGGATGACTTCCTGATCGGTTGGTGGGCCCAGTCCTACTGAGTCACCCGGCTGCAACTGTTGAGTATGAGTGTGTGGAGCTAGTGGAAACCAGGATGGAGAGTAGGCTGGAGACTGAGCACTTGGGAAAATTTTAAATTGGAAAAAAAACCACAAATGAACGAAAGCACTAAGTTGCTGCTGTGAGGGCAATTTGCTCTCTGTAGGCATCACAAAATGTATTTGATGATTGAGGCCAAAATTGGTCTATTTGCTTTGTTTCTTTGGAGAAAAATGAGAATACCAAGGATCGTCCTCTGGTTGGCATCACGTTCCTCTGTGCACAGTTATTTTCTGTTACAAATGGTTTTTACAGGTCGTATAAGGGGTAATGGGCAAGAGTTAATATTTTTCTGTTGTCACTCTGGAAAGTACATCAGGATCTTTCATTTCAATCTGTCCCTCTAAGTCTGGTTGTCCCTTTTCATGTACTCAAAGGAAAATTGGCATGGGGCCCAAAACATAGTATGGGGTGTATCGATCTCCTTGGTCTGACCAGTTCAGCTTGGACCCTAGAGAAGCTCAGCCAGTGTGGACCAATTTGTGAAGAAGGCCACCCAGTGCTTTCGTCTAGGAAATGTTCCTAAAGTCAAGTCCATGTTTCAGTGAGTCTCCTCAGTTTTAAGAGGAGGCACAGAATGCCACAACTTCTAAGCTGCCTGCTTTTTAAAATGTTAATAAGTCATTAAAATTAGATAAGACAAGGCCAGGTGCAGTGGCTCACCCCTGCAATCCCAGTACTTTGGGAGGCCAAGGCAGGCAGATCACCTGAGGTCAGGAGTTTGAGACCAGCCTGGCCAGCGTGGTGAAACCCCATCTCTACTAAAAATACAAAAATTAGCCGAGTGTGGTATTGCGCACCTGTAATCCCAGCTACTCAGGGGAATTGCTTGAACCCAGGAGGCGGAGGTTGCAGTGAGCTGAGATCACGCCACTGCACTCCAACCTGGGCAACAGAGTGAGACTCGGTCTCAAAAAAAAAAAAAAAAAAATTAAATAAAACAATGTGCTTAAAGCATGCAGCACTGTGTCTAGCACACTGTAAAAGTCAATAAATGTTAGCTCTTATTTATGATTATTCTAACTATGAGCACAACGAACTTTATTCTAAATTACTTATTCACTTAGCAAACAACTATTGAGTATCTACCATATGTCAAGCACAGTTTTAGTCAATATGGATGTGGCAGTGTACAATCGAGCCAAGATCCCTGCTCTCAACAAATGGACATGCTTTGAAAGGGAAAACACAATACATTGTTCATCTAAATAATTCCTTTAACAATTGTCATAAATAAAACAAAATGAGAGAGTGGGGATAGAGAGTGACTGAGGGGAATAGGATGGGGAGAAAAGTTGACTCTAGATGGAGTGACCAAGGAGAGCTTCTCCCCAGAAGGGATTGGATGGTGAGATGGAGTTGCCATGTGAAGATGCAGAGGTGCGGTAACCCAGGCAGAGGGAACAGTCAGAGAAAGGCCCTGAATAGAACCCGTCTCAACACTGAGCCCTCTTACCACATGCAGTGGATGTCAGGCTGCAGGCCTCTTTGCTGTCCTTTCAATAGTTTCCGTGTTCAAGGCATTTAAGTACTCAACCTGCAATCAGATTAAATTGCTGCCAGAAGAGCTGTGGTCCTTCGGTGAAAACTCACCCATTTCTACAAGTAATGTAGAATTTTTAGTTTAAGCAAGCATGAGAAATGACTCCTTGAATAAGCAGTGCTTGATTGTCACTACTGCCCATTTCACTGGAAGAGCCCACCTTCGATCTTGGGACCAGGCCCATAACTCACTGCTACTCAAATCACAGAGGTAAGAACCAGCAGATGAGATAGGTTGGTTCCTGCTCTGCCAGTACGTAACCTGCTATATGCTCTTAACAGGTCACTTAGACCTTCTGTGACTTTGTTTGGTCATCTGTAAAACCAGAGGAATGGGTTACACCAGTGCATGTAAAACTTTCATGTGCCTTCCCATCTCCTGAAAACTTTGTTACCTGCAGACTCTGTCTCAGGAGTGTGGGGCAGGGCCTGGGATTCTGCATCTCTAACCAACTCCCAGGCAATGCTGAGGCTGCCCACCCTCAGACCACACTTTTGAGTATAGAGAGTTTAGACTAAGTACCTTCTAGCTCTAAATCTAGGAGTCTGCATTCCAAGCTTACTAGGACTTGAACTTCAAGTCCTTGAACTGATCTTAATCACATAAAAACCTGTGATGACCAAGACAGGTATGAGCTTCCTGCAATAACCAAGCTGTGCTTCCTTCTGGGTTGTCCAACCGTTGCAAGTCAAGATCACTGCCTCACCTTAGCTACCTGGTACTGCAACACCTATGCATCCTGTGGCAGGACTGGTGAAACTCATTATCACTTATCAAAATTGATATGATGAAACGAGGAAGCTTCGATTTCATAAATGTGCCAACATTCGGGCTGGGATGGAATGGTTTGTTTACCCGAATAAGCTATAAAAATGGAACATAATAATTTAATTGACATTATTTGATGGATGAATGTAATCACTGAGTGAGATTCTTTTAAAATCACACCAAATTCCATACAGTTCTGGAAGTTCAGTGAAAGATGTTATTGTTGATTTTACTTTAATTACTCCTGCTGGGATTTACCTTGAGCGGGTTATTAGGCAGGTAACAAATCTAGATTTTTTTAAGAGTGGAAAATCCTTCAACTCTTCTGAGCAATATCAGTGTCCCCTTGGCTTCTTATCCCTAAAAGACATAGCTGAGGTGGTCAGTTTCCCGTGGCTCTCAGAAGATCTGCTCTCTAACAGGCCAGAGGAAGCAGAAGCATGATGACAAATAACTCAGGAAATGACAGACTTTTGTTGCACTATTTAGAGTAGGGAAGAAAGGTAGCATAATAGGGCACACTGTCATTGTCATAAGAATGGTTTACATTTGAATATCACCTCACAGTTTTTAAAGTGTTTTCAGGAAGTGACTATGGTTATCACCATTTTATGATGGAAGACTGCAGGCTAGAGGGAGCTGTGAACTGATAATTGATAAACAGAGCATCTGAACTCAGGTCTTCTATCCAGTGTAATTTTCAGCCTGTGGATAATCCTCCAGTTACAGAACCTGAACCCAGTCTTTACGCGTTTTCCCAAGCTCACAGAGCACGGCATATAGAGGAAGAACAAGATTCTATCCAGTTCTGTTGATTCTCAGATTGACATCCTCTGTTGTCAACCCCAAGACCTGTGATTACCTTTGTTGGACTGTTAGGACTACACAATCTATATTTCCCATCAAACATGCTCTCCTGTAGAGAGTTCCTTGGGGATAGACTGAGCCTAGCCAGATGTCAATAAATGGCATAAGATAATTAACTGACATTTCATTCAATCCTTCAATGTTTCTTCTCCCAGACATCAGTCCAAAGGTTCAAAGTGTCAAGGGACAGCCATCCAAGGGGAAGCAAACAAATGAAATAGGACTTGTTCTCTCTAATCCCTCTCAGGCTATGCAGGGCACTCCCTGGGGTAAGGCTGGCCATTTCAGAAAACATACTATAAATACTGTCAGTTCTTACCTGCATGTTCAATCAGCTTTCTCTTTTTTAAATGTTTGCTAGGAAGGAAGATTCTCCACCTGAAGTGCGTGAACATACATTTCCAAACAGGTGATATCGCCAAACATGACTCATGGAGAAGTCAGTTGTTTTATAAAGAACTTGTAGGAAACAAATAGCAAAACATATTAAATATGCCTCTTGGCCAAGAACTGAAATCAGTGCAGGGCAATAACAAAGAAGAGAAGTATTTAGCCATGATTTCTACCTATTGTGAGCTCCTTATATTGTTCACAGGAGCTGCAACAAATATTTAGAAACAATCATAATACATAGACAACAATATTACCATATAGCAAAGCCTCAGTTAGTATTGATTTTATTGACTTTCCAGACACAGCAGGTAGTTGTAACTTACAATTATGCCCATAGGTGAGAGTCTCTATTTATGCTATCATACAAGACATTTAAAAAATTAATTCCGGCCGGGCGTGGTGGCTCACACTTGTAATCCCAGCACTTTGGGAGGCTGAGGTGGGCGGATCACGAGATCAGGAGATCAAGACCATCCTGGCTAACACGGTGAAACCCCATCTCTACTAAAAATACAAAAAAATTAGCCAGGCGTGGTGGTGGGAGCCTGTAGTCCCAGCTACTCGGGAGGCTGAGGCAGGAGAATGGCATGAACCTGGGAAGCTGGAGGTTGCGGTAAGCCGAGATGGCACCACTGCACTCCAGCCTGAGCAACAGAGCGAGACTCCATCTCAAAAAATAAATAAATAAATAAATAATTCCAAGCCAGGTGCAGTGGCTCATGCCTGTTAATCTCAGCACTTTGGGAGGCTGAGGTAAGATGATCACCTGAGCTCAGGAGTTTAAGACCAGCCTAGGCAACATAGAGAGACCTTGTCTGTACAAAATAATAATAATAATAAAGTTTAATGAGCCGAGCATGGTGGTGTGTGCCTGTGGTCCCAGCTACTCAGGAGGCTGAGGTGGGAGGATTGCTTGAGCCTGGGAGGACAAGGCTACAGTGAACTGTGATCATGCCACTGCACTCCAGCCTGGGTGACAGAGTGAGACTCTATCTCAAAATAATAAAAATAATAATAATAATTTCAACCCTAATGAATCAGACCAAATCACAGGCCAAAATCCAGTACCTGGTATAGAGTTAAATATCCCCATTCCGGACACAATGGAAAGCCAAACATCAGTAGAAACATTCAGGATTTTTCTTATTTTCTTTTGATTTTTAACCTGTCCTCGTTCTCTGTAAGATAACACTGGTTTTTATCATTGGCATGCTCAATTGAACCATGGCCCTGGCAAAAATTAAATTGGTCATACCCACCTATCCATTCCCCCCATCCCCATCCCAATGATGCTGGAAAATGGCGAGGAAAATGATGACTATGCAGGGCTACCCAATGGTGGTGACAGTCTCTGAGGACTCCGAGCATCATGCTGCCAGTGGGTCAGCCCTGCCACACCTCTATTTGGGCATGACAAAAAGCAGCGCTTGGGGCAGCTTCAGATGGAGGGGTGGGGAACTGAATTCCCTTCCTGCCGAGACTTCAGGTGGAGTCTATAACCTCTTCCTGCCCTATTGTGTTGGAGTTAGAGAAAGTGTATGTGGCAGGATGGGGTGGAAGTGAGCAGGATGGCAGAGGTATGGACAATGTCCTGACAAGGTGGCAAACTTGAGAAAAAGGCAGAGGGCACACCATTTGGACCAGGGCCCCTGTTCCCTTACCTCACTGCCTTTGTCTCATTCTCTCAAAGGACCTGATTACTTGCTAGGAGCTAATACAGGGATCCAGACCCCCACAGCCATCCACTTTCCAAATAAGCAGTAGACTCATTGATAGCCACAGCAGACGAGTCCCAAAGCTAGGGAATCCTGGTACCAAGAAGAACCTGGATTTTCCCATTAAAAGGACCTGGATTCCCTTCCTCGCCCTCCCATTCTGGTTCAACCGCACCTGATCTGGCTCTCCAGCTGTAAGATCCTCTACAGTATGAGGAAATGATGTTCCTCTTTATGGCCTCCCTCTCTTGGTTATAACAATGAGAAAAGAAAAATTCATGCCAGATACCCTTGCTGTGGCCTTGTCTCGAGGGCAGAGGAGGGATCTAGTTTGGCAAAAACGGTTTCTTCTCCAAGCACAAGCTCTCGCCTCACAGCCACAGAGAGATTCTGTGCAGGACCACCGACTTTCTGCACACTTCCTAGAAGCCCCAGACAAGGGGGGAAAAGCAGATGGACAGATTTGCAGTTAGCCTTCCAGAACCAAAGCAACTATACAGAATTCCTGCTGCAATGCTTCACCTTACTGGGTGCAGGCTGCTGACTCGGAAAGGAATCCACCATCAAGAGAAAATCAGAAAGACTTGACTCTTGGCCCAGTAAGAGCACCTGAGTTTGTTGAAGCATTTCTAGCCCTTTATGCCCTATTTTTACTTTCTTCCCTTGCTTATCTTGGGTAACCTAGAAAGGAGATGAGAGATGTAAATAATGTTTCTGATTGTGGAGATCTGGGATCCAATCAGCAAGGAGGGGGCATGATTAAATCCAGGCTGACTCAGAGATGGCAGGCGAGGACAGCAAGGAGAGCAGACATCTGCAAGGATTTGGGCAACTCGTTAGGGAGGAATTTTAGGAACAGAAAAGGGAGAAGCTGTGGCGCAAACTTATACCGAGGAACAAGAATTACTCCCTGCCCCCAGGCCCCCACCAAACCAGCCTTTCCCTGCACATGACCGTGTTTGGAGACACACAGAGCTGAATCCTGGGTGATAAAAACAGTGTGCAATAGGTCTCTATCTATGTTTGAGAAAGGAGGGACTACATTACATTTCAATCCATCAGCATTAACTGAGCACTACGAAATCCCAGGCGCTGTGATCAGAGATAAGACAGAAATGAGAAACAGTTTCTGTTCCCAGCCTAGAAACAGCTTTATAAGATTTAGCCGCAGATCCCTCTATTCGCTCCTAAAAAGTAATCAATATTCTTTCATAAAATGAGGAAAAGAAAGCAGTGGTCTGACCTGTAAAACAGATTGCTCGGTGCAATCCAGGAGCCTGCTCAAGGAGGGGTCCAGCCCAGCCCCAGTCTAGCGTAACCCAGGGACCCAGGGCACCCAGGGATGTAACCACAGTTATTCTATCACTTGGTTACCAATGGGTACTTGAACATCAGTGAACAAAATAGTGAACTGAACAAGCAAACATCTCTGCCTAGTGGAGTTGACATTCTTGGGGGAAGATAAATAACGTTCAGAAGACTAAGCAAATTGTATGGTATGTCTGAAGAAGCATGTATGGAAATGAAAAAAGTAGAGTACGGTAAGGGAATCAGGGGAATGGCCATTTAAAAATAGGGTGCTCATGAAATCAGCCCAATTTTCCAACAAGCTAGATGCACATAGAACTGAAGCTTGAGCAACTTACATGTGTACAATGAAACGCACCTGCTGCTTGTTGACCAGTTCCTCTTCCTTATCCTTCCCTAATTTCTGTTTTCCCACCTGTGGTTACAAGGAAACATCAGACCCTTCACTTGACCACCTCCTGTCTATTGACCAACTTATCTTCCTTGCCCCACCTGTTTTCCTTCCTGGCTATATACAGCCAACAGGGGAGAGAAATGTAGGATGAATTTGAGGCTTGCCTCCCATCTCTGTAGCTGAGGTCGCCTGAGTAAAGCCTTCTTCCCTGGCAATACTCAGCAATTGGCTTTCTGTGCCGTGAGCATGAGACCTAGACTGAACCCCTGACACTCAGTAACACTCAGGGTAGGCCTCCTTGAGAAGGTGACATCTGAGAAAGGACTTGGGAGTGAGGCCCCCTCCAGGAGTAGATGTTGGCCGTACTGAATGTAAGCCCTGGGCCCTCCTCCATGTGAGTCAATCAGTCTGGAAAGGACCTCCCACTCTACAAAGTTTCCAGCGCCTGAAAAGCAGGCTCTGTGTGCTTTTCTCCTTGCATGTTCTTCTCTTACACGACCTGATACTTAGTAATTGCTCAAAGTCCAGTGCATATGCTGGAACAGTCTCTTGGGCCTGCTCTGATTAGGGCTCTTTTTCTGGGCCAAACAAGACTCCGGTGGAACTCCAGACATAGACAGATTGGTGGTGCAACATTCTAGTGAGAGACAACATCAAGCAAGTTCTTAAAAATAATTCCCTGCCTTCATACACTTGGATTACAGTCTCTGTGTACATTCCCAAATGGGATGATGCACCTGTAACCCAATCAACTAAGAAACATTGTCAACAGTTTTCTGACCTGCCTAAGATTGTTATGTAATCCGGCCAGAAGTGCAGGTCTTTCTAATAATCCAGTGTAATCATCTTCAACTCCTCCCTGTATCAGACCCATCCTGTATGCCTCTTTGCTTCACCTGTCTCCCAGGCCCTTAGCTGCTTGTGTCCTGCAGTAGCCATTGTTGAGCCCGACTCTAGGAGTGCAGCAGGCAGGTCAGCCTCACCTAAGCCCCATCTGTGGAGATGGATGCCCAAAGTCTCTACCATGCCTGGATTCCATGAAGCCCTGGGCCAATGGGTGCAAGATCTGTGTCACACCCGGGCCAGACGTTGCAGCAAGAAGTCCAGGGGCCTGGAGGGAATGAGCAGGTAATTATCCTCTTTGCTCCAACCTCTCATGGCTTGTTCCAAGAACAGAGAGCACAAAACACATAAAGGTAAAATGGTAAGAATTCTGCTTGTACTCCTGGGCACACGTCCCCCAAAGGTATCTCAGCTGTCCTTGCTCTATACGTAAGACATAGCCATACAAATTCAAGATTAAATCCCATCCACAAGGCTTGATACTTCAACTTTTTCAATAATGACAAACATAAGGGACTCAGATTCCTTCCAGTGAAAAAGACTATATGATTTATTTCGCTCCTAGAGTACTTTAAAATGCACACCTCACTAACCCTCCACTTCCCACTCCCTGTAGGAAATGAACAATAAATGATACTCCTTTAGGTTAGAGGCACTATCTTAGACACCATTAAGACACACACACGTGTGTGTGAGCTCTTTCCCCACTCACAAAACCCAGACAAATGCTTTTAAGCTCTTCTTTGAAATTTTTTAAAATTCAGATAATTTTCCAGGATTTTACTTGGCTGAATTCATCCAATGCTCTTTGTTTTTTCCATCATGGATCAGCAAAGGCAATTTTTCAGAATGACTCTGGAGGGATTATTTATTTAATGCTTTTCTTCCCTGAGAGGAACTTGCCTCTTTACCTCATTTTGAGCTGAATCGGACTGACTCAGTCTTGTGATAGAGGTTGGTGAGTGTAAATATCTAGTCTTTTTCGCAACAAAATAGAAAATCTACTTTTCACAACATGTTTCTTTTGCTTAGTGCAGGCTCCTGGGTTCCTATGTTTAAATTGCACACGGAGAGATTCTAGGAAAGTTTTGATGTCTTGAGGCTTACTAGCGCACTCCTGTCGATCTATCTGCCTAGTCTCAATAAGTATTTCTTTATAGAGCAGAAGAGGAGGAAGTAACTCTTTACTATGGAAGCATACACCTTTGCAGGCCTCTGGGGGCTGATTATGAAGTTGTGTTATATGAGCATCGCCTTCAAAGCCTCATTCTAGGCAAGCTGGTCTATGGAGAGTATCTAAGAATACAGGCTGTGTGCAGAGGTTTTCAAAGAGGGATTCTGTGCTCACTTTTAACACATCATTCCATGGCTGCTCCCCCGTCAACCACATTTTAGGGTTATCTCCTTTGTACACATAAATTTAAAGCTCCTTAGACTGCATGCAAGACCATTTGCAGAAGAGCTGCCAATCATCTCTCCCTCTTTAATTCACTCCCCTCAGCGGCATCCCTCCAAGACCAGTGCACCTATTCCAGAGCAGACCCAAATCCACCATCCTCAAACTCATCTTCTGTTTACCCACCTCAGGCTCCTTCCTTACAGAGATCCCACTACCCGAAAGTATCATTCTCACCTTCTGAAAATAATCATACCCACCTTCCCAGGCCCATATTAAATGGCATTTTCTCCAGGAAGCCTCCTCAGATGGCCCATCCCAACCGGAATTCATCTCCCCTCCTCCAGTCTCCTCACACTCTGTGCCTCTATTTTGTGGGATTTATTAGAAAGATGGGGAAAGGCCGAGGAAGGAGGATCACGAGGTCAGGAGATCGAGACCATCCTGGCTAACATGGTAAAACCCCGTCTCTACTAAAAATACAAAAAAATTAGCCGGGTGTGGTGGCAGGCACCTGTCCCAGCTACACGGGAGGCTGAGGCAGGAGAATGGCGTCAACCCGAGAGGTGGAACTTGCAGTGAGCCGAGATCGCGCCACTGCACTCCAGCCTGGGTGACAGAGCAAGACTCCGTCTCAAAGAAAAAAAAAAAAAAAGAAAGAAAGATGGGGAAAGAAGGGGTAGGGCAGCAGGTTCTGGGGGCAATTAGAAGAAACTAGGGCAAATCGCATACAGGTGTTTTGAATTTCACTCCTGTTTTGTTAGGAGGGAATGTGATTTTGTGAGACTGAAACCTGGCAGAAGCAAAGCAGGAAAGGCCAGTGGGTTTGAAGAAGACAATATGTTCTAGCGTATTCCAGCATCCTTTGGGATGAGATCTCTATGGGAGAGCCAGAGACTGGGACCAAGGTTTTAAAATCCAGGGTTACGGAAAGAGAGCTGAAATTTGATCTGTGTCTGTGTTGGTGGTGATGATTAACGAACAGCGATAGAGAGAAGTTGCCTTACATCTGAAATGCTGTCCAAAATTCTTTGTGTCTCTGAGGTTAAGACCATTACATTGAGGTGGCTGGAGTTAATAGGGCTAGAGCACTTATCACAGACAGATTGATGGCTCTTGTCTTTGCACCTGTCTCATTCGCTTGGCTTTAAGCATCTTTAGGGCAGGGATCAAGTCTTACTCATCTTGAGACCTCCCACATACTGGCACTCAATAAATAATGGTTGTAGAATTCAATTGGGTTAAATTAAATGAGCCCTGGGAAAGGTTTCTATCCTAATAGTTTCTTAATAGCATCTATAAGAAAACTAGACTCAATTTTATGTAGCTTTAAAACATCTTATTTAGTTTGAATCAGCTTCAAGAAGGCAAATGCTTCTTTCAAATAGGTAAGTTTGTCTGAAATATAAAACCAGCAGAAAAGGCCTTCATCTGACTAAGCCCTAAGCAACTCAGTCTAGCATTGGTCCATTAATACTCTTTGCTTTGCAATTTTTCAAATATTAAAAAAATTCAGGATCATGCCACAGCACTCCAGCCTGAATGACAGAGCAGGACCCCATCTCTAAAAAATAAACTTCTGATACAGAGAATTTATGTCAACCTTATGACTGGGGGAAAATAAAATATGCACAGAAAAGAAAATTAAAATACTTGTGGCTGGCCAGGCGCAATGGCTCACGCTTGTAATCCAAGCACTTTTGGAGACCCAGGCAGTTGATTGCTTGAGCCCAGGAGTTCAGACCAGCCTGGGAAGCATAGTGAAACTCCATCTTTACAAAAAATACAAAAATTAGCTGGACGTGGTGGGACATGCCTGTAGCCTCAGTAGCCTCCCAGCTACTGAGGTGGGAGGAGCGCTTGAGCCTGAGAGGTTGAGGACGCACAAAACTCATGCCACCCAAAGATAAATGCTCCGTCAACATTTTGGTGTATGACTTTCCTACCCTTCCCCTAGTATCTCTGGACCTCCCCTAGGATCTAATAACTAAAGTCTTCCAGGATGCTATTCCAGGACTATGGCTGGCATCCTTTCTGTTTGGTCTTTGCCTGAGTCTTGCCTTGAATGTCACCCTACTTTCTCTTTCTGAGTTCACTCCCACTCATTCTAAAGTTTCCCACTTTATGCTCTCTCCTCTTTCCCTGTCTGTTAAAATTTGTTCCCAGCAAAAGCTCTCACTCACTCACATTAAAGTGTAAATCATGACTAAAGCTTTGCATGCTACCCATTCCAGAAGTATTTGCATTTAGAGCTGAAGCCTTAAATGAAAGAACTGGATCTCCAGTTCTGAGCTATAGAGCCCTAATAAAGTACTTCTTCATATACTATTTCTGGAGGCATATCCAGGTTTTGGCATCCTTGTTGTCAATATTGAAGACCTGCCTTAAGAAAAAAAATCAAAATTATAAACATAAAATTAGATATAAAAGAATATTTAGAAGAAAGCCATAAAAGTGAGCATCATGCATAACTAAAGCTCAATATTTAGAAGCTTTATGATAGACTCACTTCTGATGTTTTAAAATTGATCCTTAGCATCCAGTGAAATTGGCAAGGTAGGTACCATTAGCCCCACTTTACAGATAAGAAAACTGAGACCCAGAGAAGCTACACAATCAAAGAATAGAATCATGTACTGATAGATGCTGGAGGTACGTGCCCTAATGAACCAAAGCCAAAAAGAGTTAAATGCTGTGTTGTAACACAGAAAATATTTGTAGATGAGATCCGAACCCAGATCTCCTGGCTCCAAGCCTGCTGTTCTCTCTAGTATCCATGCCACCTAGAGGCTGAACTGAGGCTACAATTCACAGCTGCTGAACTTGACTCTCCACGACTTTTTCTCCCCACCCCAATGTGAACTTACCCCCTAAAAAGAAAAAAAAGAGATGCTATAGTTGCATATTTGACATTTTCATATATATAAACATGGTGATAACAAAACTAAGAGTATTGATATGTGAGGAGTCCTGAGAGAAATATGGATATGTCAGCTTTCATATGATAGCAGCGCCCAGAAAATTTTCATGTCAAATTTCTATGAAGTAAATTACATGGTGAATAAAGAACTCACTATTTTGAGGAACTCCATAATAAAACCTCCTGTTAAAAATTAAAAGAATTCTTGTCAATCAAAGAATAACATTCCAATTTCTCTCTTGACAGTTTGAACGTTCATACCCAGAGATTTCCTAAGGCAGAGCACAATTGCACACACTAGGAAAAATGTTGGAATTCGGACAGGCCTGTGAGGTGAATGGAAATAAAACCTGAGACATGGTTTAGATTCATTCAACAATAAGAGTAGGTTTCCACGCTGTGAAAATATATGTTGGTCCTGCTGGTTTTGTTTTCATCTCAACCATGTGAATGACGTTGCCAATAAGATTTTTAGTTCTGTCTTTGAAATGCAATTATTCTGCCCGTTCCCATAGAAACTCTGGTAGGTTGATGACAGTAATGGCCATGATTGGCCACATCTGTCTTGGACCCTGGCGCTGCATTGTCAACAATCCTGGGCTAGCTTGCTGGAGAATGAGAGCCAGGAGATTCAGTACCTCCTTTTCCACCCACCATTGCCCTAGCTGACAGCCACTCAACCGCCAGACATGTAAGGCCATCCTAGACCAGCCAGCCGCCGACTGATTTGCCAGCTGACTGCAGACCTTAGCCCAGGCTAAGTCCTTCAAGACTGAAAGAACCACCCAGGCTATCCACACACTCATGAGCTAAATAAATGATTATTGTTTTAAGGCATTTAGTTTGGGGATGGTTTATATTCACAATGAACTGATACAGAAAACAACCATAATACATTTCTGCAAAGAATTAGCTACTTTGAGAGCATTTTCTGCTTAAATGGACTGAACTTTTAGCATTGGTGGTTGATATTCCATCCTTCATCTGTTTGAATGTCTTAGAGACCTATAAACTGTGTAGTCTGAGCACAAATAATTCTGCAGTATGGATATATTCACATGGAGTCACTGACATATGTTTGGCAAGAACATTGTTCTGGCAGTCATTAAAATGCAAAAAAAAAATAAAGTTTTCAGAACAAAGTGAGCTTTTTGATGTATAGATTTGACTAGACACTCACTCTAAAGATTCAGTGATTTCTCTTCCAACATCTCACCAAATAATCAAAACTTTTCAGATAGGCTGTGATTACTAATAAAGTAGGGGTTTGGCAGCCCGGCCACCTATTTTTGTAAATAAAGTTTTATTGGAACACAGTCATGCTCGTTCATTTACATATTGTCTATGGCTGCTTTTGTGTGACGACAGCAGAGTTGAGAAATTGCAACAGAGACATTGTATCTCACAAAACCTAAACACTGCAGTATACCACAAATATCTTTCTAAAGTAAATTCATTAAAATAGCTATTATTAAGATATTTTCGAATTACAGTTTCAGGCTTGACAAAACCTAACCAATCACATTGCAAGGAGAGATAGTACAGAAAGGGAGGAAGGGGCATGTGGGGGGTGTTGTCACAAAAATTGCAGGAATACAACCATTATTGGCCCTATTAGATGGACTTCTCTCAAGCCACAGTTAGGTGATACAAACAGGTGAGCCAGTAGTCATAAAGCATTTACAACAAAGTCAAGCTCTACTGAGCTTTGCCCATCTGTTTTTCTGTAGCCCATTCATTAATCATATTCCTTATGAGTCACCCGATTCCTTTGCCAGAACCACAGTTACGTTTCAAGAATATTAGAACTCACAGCCAGGAAGATAGACACTCTGGGCTTGCCATTCATCTTTCAAAGTGTCAGTGTCTTTATAAAGCGACCACCAGGGATGGGCGTGGTGGCTCACGCCTGTAATCCCAGCACTTTGGGAGGCTGAGGTGGGTAGATCACGAGGTCAAGAGATTGAGACCATCCTGGCCAACATAGTGAAACCCCATCTCCACTAAAAATACAAAAATTAGCTGGGCCTGGGGGCGCAGGCCTGTAGTCCCAGCTACTCGGGAGGCTGAGGCAGGAGAATCGCTTGAACCCAGGAGGCGGAGGTTGCAGTGAGCCGAGATCATGCCATTGCACTCCAGCCTGGCGACAGAGCAAGACTCCATCTCAAAAAGAAAAACAAAAAAACAAAAACAAAAAAACCACCAGGTGCTCTCTGAAGTCACTCCCAAGTTGGACACTGTGACTGTGAGTTGGTGGTTGTGGTGCTGCTTATGCGACAGTAGTTGTGGCAACTAGTGGCACAGCTTCTGCAAACCAAATGCAGCCACTGCTCAGGCCTGCAGACCCTAGCTCAGCTCATTGGAGGGAGGCCCTAGGCCTCAAGCTCTGGTAACTCTCACCCTACTGAAGGAACAAGGTGCCTGGCTGGTGCCTCGCTCAGTGAGGCCACAGATGGGAAGATGACAAAATGGTGTGCCACCAGCTTGTCCTAAAAACAGACAGGAAGTTTGTCTTGGCAGGAAGTGGTTCTGTACACTCAAGTTATTAGCAGTATAATTCTGGGTGGTAGGAAGGCCAGTGGTTTTATTTTTTTTTCATCGATGCACATTTTCTGCAGTGGTATGTATTAACCGTATAAAAAAAAATCCCAGAAATGATAAAAGGTGTTTTTCAAAGGACCCCAGTCCCATTTCTAAGGCAAATAATGGGCCTGGGGTCCTTTGAAAAACACCTTCAATCATTTCTTTTTGATGGGGGAAGACAGATCACCAGATTTTGCAGCCGCACACTCCCCATTTGGAACCCTGACTACTTTTGCCCCTTCAAATCTAGCCTTGATGCTTGTTTTTAAGACACCTCCCATGCACAAAAGCATTACTGGGTGATTTGCCTTGGGCCCACCTCCTTCACCCCAGGCCTGCTCTGGCCAAACCCTTTGTTTGGGAACAGTTTGATTTTGCTATGGCAAGGACTCCAAAACCTGCCTTGCCATTAGGAACACCTGAAGGAGTTGAATGCAAAATATTATTTCCAGGCGTCCAGACCAGTTTAGTAGCTGAGGAGCAGGATCTGAATAGCTGCCTTTTGAAATTCTCCAAGTGTTTTTAATGATCAGCCCCATTTCGGACCAGATCCTTTGTGGAACAACTGCCAGCACCTGGGTCTGATCTCGCTGGGAAGGTAACCCCAGGCTCACGCTGGGCCTTATGGAAGGCAACAAGATGGACACGGCAGAGAGATTCATGGATTACCTCTTGTTCATGGCGTTGTTTTCTTTTCTCCAAAGCTGTTTTTCTTCTTTTAATTTTCTTCATTGGTTAAGATCCTGAACTCTGAAACCATTCTGCCTATGTCCAGAACTTGCCTCTGCCACTTTCTAGTTGTGAGAATCAAGGCAAGTTTCTTAATCTCTCTGTGCCTCAAGCTCCCTTATCTGTACAATAAGGATCCTAGTAGTATCTACTCCATAGAACTGTCAGGAGGATTAGATGAGTAAATATAAAAAGTGCTTAGAAGAGTGCCCTACATATGGTAAAGATAACTAAGGGTGGCTATTTTTTTTTATCATTGTTTGACTTTTTTTGGCCTATTATGCAGTCCTAGGAGCTCTTGCCTTGTGCCCCTTTCTGAAGGAAGTGCAGTTTCCTTCGGGCACTGTCACCTGCTCAGAGAGGGAGATTTAGGATGGGCTTGTCAGTATTTATTCAGATACAATGCCTAACATGGCATGTAAGCTATGAGGACAATAATGTGCCAGTGAGCACCTCACAGAGGTATAGGACAGAGGTGGTACAACACAACTGCATGGGGCACCTCTGGGTCCTATCACTGTGTCTACTGCTGGTGACTAGGGACAAAGCAGTTCCACCTCAAGGCCAGCATATGTAGAGGCTACCTCACCCAGGTCACACTCTTCTTTCCCATCTATAGGGCTGGCTGTCTTAGCCTATTCTGGCTGATATAACAAAATACCATAGACTAGGTAGCTTCTAAACAACAGAAATTTATTTTTCACAGTTCTGGAGGCTGGGAAGTCCGAGCAAGGGACTGGCAGATTCAGTGTCTGGTGAGCATTCACCTTCTGGTTCACACATGGAGCCCTCTAGCTTTGTCCTCACATAGCGAAAGGGGCATGCTAGCTCTCTGGGGTCTTTTAGTAATGGCACTAATCTCAATCTCAATGGGTCTGTCCTGATGATCTAATCACTTTCCAAAGGCCCCCACCTCCTAATACCATCAAATTGGTGATTAGGTTTCAACATATAAATTTGGGGGGCTGGAGGTGGGGCATGGACAAAAACATTGAGACCATAGCACTGGCCATTTGGAAAATACCCAATATTTTAAGATGCAATTATCGAAACAATGGACCCAAAGCAATTGGATAAGTTGAGAAATTTTATCACTTGCCAAGTTTCAGTTGCAAGTGTGGAGTTTTCAGCTTAGTAAATTCCTTACTCTTGTTGATACTAAGGGTTAACAAACAACGATAGTCATAGCTGACCACAGAGAGCGGGAAGGAATGAAAACAACTTTCCTGCAACCTGTCAACTCTGTACCTGGAGCGATTTGGGATGGCAGAGCTCCAGAAACAGCAAAAAGCTGCCATTAACAGTGTAAATGTAGTCTTTTACATGAGCATTGTGACTGCTTTTTTTTTTTTGAAACTACATTATTAGCAACTCACAATGAATCAGTTATTTTTAGTCACCAATCATGAGTCTTCTACTCCCAGATTTGCATTAGATACTTCACCTGATAATTTAATGAGCACACCTCATAAAAATAGCACAATTATCTATATTTACAACCTGGAAATTTCTAGTGGTGTCACCTTATGTTTGGTGTTGTTAGCATTTACTAGATGCCTTCCAGGATAAATAAATGGTAAATGGTTCAAAGAATATCCCCTCTAGGCATTCAGAGTCAGTCACCGAGGTGGAAAGAGTGGAAGAATTCAAGTGAGACCACCTGAGTGTGAGGCCCAACTCTCAACTTTGTGTCTCTTTAGGCACATGTCTTAATCTCTCTGAGACTGCTTCTTAAACCAGGTATAACAGCCACCTTATGGAGGGTAGCGAAGAAATTAAAGCCCATAAGCATTCCATTGCTCCCCTGCATTTCCTAACCCTGCCCAGCTAGGCAGCGCTGGGTGACTAGCCTAGCTAATGAAAGATAAGTGGAAATGATGCTTCACTTCCAGCTGAGGCCGTGAAAAGCCCATGTGTGATTACCCCATCTCTCTCTCCCCTAGTCCAAGAGACTGAAAAGGCCACATTTTTTCAGATGGTGCAGTTTACAAGACGGGGACTCCTCTTTTAGCTTGGGTCCCTGAGTGACTTTGTGGAGCACAGCATTCACTTCCCCTCACCCTTATGGTCTCTTGATGAATAGAGAGCATGAATAAGAAAGTCTTTCTTGTGTCAAGGGTTTTCCAGGTTACTTCCTCCACTCAGCATAATGTAGCCCACCTTCACTAATAACTGGGGTTGTTTTGAGGTGGTAAAATGTGGCAGTAAAGAACAAGGTTTCTGGGGTCACACTGCCTGGATTTGAAACTGAGCTCCATTATTCATTAGCTTTTTGGTTGCCCTGGGCCTCAATTTCCTCACTTATAACATGAAGACAATGTCTTACATGATTGCTATAAATATTAAATCAATAGATAGAAAGCTCTGAGAACAACACCTTACTCATAAGTGTTATGGGTGAAAGTATATACCCCCTTAAATTCTTATATTGAAGTCCTAAACCCCAGTACCTCTGAATGTGACTATGTCTAGAGTTAGGGCCTTTAAAGAGGCAGTGAAGGTTAAATGAGGTCATATGGGTGGGCCCTAATCCAGTATGACTGGTGGTTTTTTGTTGTTGTTGTTGTTTGTTTGTTTGTTTTTGAGATGGAGTCTTGCTCTTGTTGCCCAGGCTGAAGTGCAAAGGCGTGATCTTGGCTCACCACAATCTCCACCTCCCAGGTTCAAACAGTTCTCCTGCCTCAGCCTCCTGAGTAGCTGGGATTACAGGCATGCACAGAGATGGGGTTTCTCCATGTTGGTCAGGCTGGTCTCGAACTCCCGACCTCAGGTGATCTGCCCGCCTCGGCCTCCCAAAGTGCTGGGATTACAGACATGAACCACTGTGCCTGGCCATGACTGGTGTTTTTTAAGAAGAGGGGATTAGAACACAAACCTAGAGGAAAGGTCAGTGAAGACAGGGAGAAGATAACCATCTACAAGCAGAAAGGCCTCAGAAGAAATGAAATCCTGTTCACACCTTGATGGTGGGACTTCTAGCCTCCAGAATTGTGAGGAAATGCATTTCTGTTGTTTAAGCCATCCAGTCTGTCATACTTTGTTATAGCAGCCCTAGCTAACTAGTACAGTAAGCACTCGGTAAATAGCAGCTACTATGAGATACATTGCCAAGCACATACTAGATATTCAGTAAATGTAAGTTTCCGTTTCTACCACTCTCTCCTTTTCCCCTGGATTTCCCCAGGGTGATCCTCAACCCTGGCTGCACATTAAAATATCTTGGAGAGAACTGAAAAGGTGCCAAGCCCACGCTGTAACCCTAGTTTCTCATTTACATGGCTTGGGTGGGACCCAGCACTGATAGGCTCTTATGCTTGTCAGGTGAGTCTAATGTGTGCAGCCAGGGTTGAGAACTACTCTTCCACTCTTGGCCTCAAATTGATGCTTACCTGCTTAATACTCTAAAGTTTTCCCAAATCTGGTAACAACAAAAACAGGGTGTGAGATTCCTGTAAGCCAATATCCTTTCCTAGCTCCAGGAAGGTGGCATTCAAACTACCAAGGGAAAAATCAAGGCTGCATTATGCTGACATGACAGCTGGGCTGACAGTGTGCGTTTTTTACTCAAGCCACGGACAGAGCAGCTGATCTGCTGCAGCATTTAACCCATCTGCTGCAGGGAGGGGAGAGGACGGACCCGAAAGAAATCAGGTTCAGAGTTTTGGTACTCAAGACACCCAGAACTTCAGCTGCCTTCCGTTCTATTTATTCCATTTGGGTTGCAAGAAACAGGAGCTTGCTTATGTGGGCCCAAATAAAGACGATGGGATAGGAAGATACAACAGGCAAGCTCATGGAAATGGAAGGTCCTGAGGCCAGGCCCAGCACAACCACAGGGACAACACTCCTGGGTAGTCAGGAGCAGAGAGGACTTCCTCCTCCTCCCAGACTCCACACGACTTCTCTCATCTGTGCGCCTTTGATCTAATCATTGTCTCTCTCAACTGGTTTCACTTGCTTCCTCCTCTGGCTTGCTTTTTCCAAGGCATTGAGACTCCTTGGCTCAAATTCCTCCCACAAATTGGTGGCAATATTTTACTTTCATTCAAATCAGCTCACTAAAATTTGATCATCTCTGCTTTTTTATTTGAGCTGGAACACCTAAATTATAGGTCTTCGATCAACCAACAAATTGGCTGGCCTCAGGTTAGGAATTTACTCCTGGTCTCTTCAGCTATGGATGCGGAAGAAAGGCCATAACACGGAACCATTGGAAGTACCAACTGGGAAACTAAGATATTATGGATACTAGATGTCAAAATGAGTGGTCATACAGTCATGCATTGCTTAATGATGGGGATACATTCTGAGAAATATATTGGTAGGCAATTTTGTTATTGTGTGAATATCATAGGGTGTACTTACAAAAACCTAGACAGTATAGCCTATTGCTCCTAGGCTACAAATCTGTGCAGCATGTTACTGTGCTGAATACTGTAGGCAACTGTAACACAACGGTAAGTATTTATCTACTAGACATATCTAAACATAGAAAAGGTACAGTAAAAATATGGTATTATAATCTTATGGAACCACCATTATATATGTTCTATTGTTGACCTAAACATTGTTATGTGGCACATGACTTTCAAACAGGTGGTTGAGCACAGCTAGAGTATTTTCAGACTCACTTTGAGGAGGACAAAGAGTAAAGACAGGATTTTTGCAGAAGTATTTCTTTGGAACTCTACCCCAAAAAACTATTAGAACTAATACACAAATTCAGTAAAATTGCAGGATAAAAAATCAATATACAAAAACCTGCAGCATTTCTATACATGAACAACAAGGTAGCTAAAAATGAAATTAAGGAGGCAATGTCATTTACAATAAGTAAAAAATACAAAGTTACCTGAGAATAAATTTAACCAAGGAGATGAAAGACATCTACAAGGAAAGCTACAAAATACTGATGAAAGAAATCAAAAAGAATACAAACAAATGGAATGACATTCCACGCTCATAAATAGAAAGAATTGCTATTGTTAAAATGACCATACTACCCAAAGCAATCTAAAGATTCAATATAATCCCTATCAAAATACCAATGTCATTCTTCACAGAAACAGAAAAAAAAAACCCTAAAATTTGTGGGGAGCCACAAAAGACCCCAAATAGCCAAAGCAATCCTGAGCAAAAAGAACAAAGCTGGAATCATCATACTACCAGGCTTCAAAGCTGTAGTAACCAAAATATCATGGTACTGGCAATAAAAACAGACACACAGACCAACGGAACAGAATAGAGAGCCCAGAAATTAATGCGCATATCTACAGCAAGTGATTTTTGACAAAAGTGCCAGGAATACTTGCTGGGGAAAGGACAGTCTCTTCATAAATGGTGTTGGGAAAACTGGATATCTGTATGCAGAATACTGAAACTAGACCCCCCTCTTACCCTATACAAAAACCAACTCAAAATGGATCGAAGACCTAAATGTAAGATCTGAAACTATAAAACTATTAGGAGAAAACACAGGGGAAATGCTTCAGAACATTGGTCTGGGAAAAGATTTTCTTTAACAAGACCTCAAAGGCATAGGCAACAAAAGCAAAAATAAGCATTATTATTTCAATTATTTATTATTAGTAAGGATTATAACTATTATATATGAACTATATATGATTATTAATAAGGATTGTAATTAGGAAGGATTATATCAAACTAAAATTTTTCTGCACAGCAAAGGAAACAATCAACAGAGTGAAAAGATAATTACAGAATGGGAGAAAATATTTGCAAACTATTTATTTGATAAGGGATTAATATTCAGAATATATGAGAAACTCAAACATCTCAGCAGCAAAAAAAATAAACAATCTGGTTTTAAAATGGGCAAATAATCTGAAAAGACATTTCTTAAGATATACATATGGCCAAGAAATCTATGAAGAAATACTGAACATTACTAGTCATCAGGGAAATAGAAATCAAAATCACTATGAAGTATCATCTTGCCCCAGTTAGGATGGCTATTATCAAAAAGACAAAAAATAACAAATGCTGGTAAGGATGCAGAGAAAGGAACTCTTATATACTGTTGGTAGGAATGTAAACTAGTACAGCCACAATGAAGAAGACTATGGAGTTTCCTCAAAAAAACTACAAATGGAGCTGCCATATGATAATCCCTACTCAGAAAGATTAACATGTGTTCTCTACAAGGACCCAGAGGACTGGTATCTGGTCACATCTGAAAAAGCCTACATGGTCTGTGGCAGCAGGGTAAACAACTATATCTAGGAAGTAACTTTCTATCAGCCCATTCAAGGCCTATGAGTCCTGGGGGTCTGAAGTGAAAACTAGTAGGAATGTTGGCTTGTGCATTCTGCCTAAGGAGGTGGAGTCCCAGGGGAAGAGGTTAGGGGGTGTCATAACAGGCGGGGAGACAATGAAGGGGATCAGGAGAGGCCAGCCAAAGGAGAGGTACTATCAAAATCAGGGAGACTGTATTCAGAAAGGCCCAGGAGAACCTAGGAAAGCAACTTCAAGAGAAAGGTCTAGAGAACGTGTTGCCATCTTAGGAAAACACTAGTTTCAGACACAGAAAGAAACAAACCACCAATCTTTGCTCCTTCCTGGGTCACTGAGGGAGCCGAAGAAATTCATGTCTGAATTGAGACTACTTGTGACAAAGTCACCATAAGATTTCTACCTGAGAGTGGCCAGAAAAGTTGTGGTATTGTTCTGAATTTTCATCGAGGAACGGGGGAAAGCAACCCCATTGAACAGGTTTTAAAGGGACAGCAGGAAACAAAAATAAAATTGTCTTTCTGGTTCTGTCCCATGAGTACTGCTTGTTCAACTGATGGGTTATATACAGATGGGGTTAAGGAGCAAGGGGTTGTGGACAAGACAAGTTAGAAGTTACCAGGCAAGTTATGGTATGTATTAAGTATTCTTTCATTTAAAATCAGCTACTAAATCCTTGGGGCTATTTCCAAAGGATCCAGTCCCTTCCAGAAACGAGGCCTTCTTAGGCGAATGACTTGATATTTGTGGTGCAGTTCTATGTCAGTTCACTCATTAGCATGTCGGGTACACCAACAGGACCTGCAATACCCACCCACTGAATTGACCAGCCTAAACATGATTAAGTGATAATCTTCCTCGATTGTCACTTTGGTGGCCAAGGTGACCAGACACACTCATCTATGATCCACCTATAAATTAGTTAGAATTCCAAGCTTCTTTTCTGTTTCTGGCCAGTAATTTCCAAGTGCAGTCAGCTGAGCTATGCAAACTCTACAATTCAACTGTTGGGCAGAGCTCCTGCTGAATGGGGAATGCTTCCTTATATCTCATGAACTAGAAGAGAATGGAGGCAGTCAGTGGCCACATCACATTTCATTTCTAAGTTTATTAATTAAACGACAACAAACAACTTCTGCTAGAGTCCAGGCAATAAAGTTTGTACTACAGAGGATACAAAGGTAGGACAATCTCTCCCCATAATGTATTAATCTTACAATAAAGAGGGCAAGATAATGGGGACCATCCCATTCCAAGAGGAAGGAAAGGCAGGGAGTGCAGAGAAGGGTTGGGATGACTCTCTGGGAAGTTGTGGCATTTCAGCTGGCCTTGTATGGGTAGCATTTCAATAAGAAGAGATCATGGGTGATGGCGGGGGTAGAAAAGGCCATTCCAAACCCACGGGACTTGTCACCATGCCTGGTCTACCATGGGTCCTTTTCCTCCATGCTAAGATAGTGGAGATTAAAAAGTTTCATTTCCTGTGCAAAGTCTGTTCTATTTAGGGGTTGTCTGTAGTGCTCTTTAATTGGAGGTGGGCAAGTACAAGGAGTGTTCTGGACAATTAACACCAATAGAATAGCCTGGGGTATAGGCGTCTAGTGGGAATCTCTGCTTTTCTCTGTGGGCTGTTGTTATATATGGATTCTTAATTTAGGTCCATGGATGGGTATGGAGGGTCATGAATTTTTGAAATGGAAAGCAGATTTTTAAATATTTTGGTAGATTCGGGGGATACTGGGCCAGAGATTTCACCAAATTCCTCAAAGAGATCCATGACCAGGAAAGGTTTAAATCACATAGCTAAACAACAACAACAACAACAACAAAAAAAAAAATACAAAAAAAAAACCAGAAGAAGAAAACAAAACAATGTGAAATTAGGTTGACTTGAATAAAATAATTACAGTAGAGGAGGAGCGTGTTAGGTCCTTTTTGACTTAGAAATGTCACAGACTCAGAATATTCCCTTCCAGAGCATGCCCAGGGCACTAACCTCAGAAGGTCTGGTCTATCTAGGAAAGATGGAACTCTACCAAAAGCAGGGATGGAAGTAGGAAAAATAAACAAGAATAGTTTTCTCATTTTCAGCTTTGCCATTGTTAATCCTGTGCTTTTTGACTTTGCTTTCTAATGGTAGAGCAGGGTCGTCTCCACCAGTGGATATAGCTTGAGGCCACTGGAAGTCCTACCAGCCCCCAGTTGTCTTCCTTTGGACTTGCCACAATGACTAGGATCACAGGGGAGATCCTGCTTTGTCCTAAGGCAGTGATGACAAGAAGGCTTCAACTCTCACAGAACTGTGCTCTGTTTTTTTGTGGTTGCCTGTAGTGCTATATAAAGATGGATTCTAGACTAAGACTGGGCTGGAGGTAAGATTTGCCTTGTCTGTTTAAAACAATTCTCTCCAAACACTCCTAAAACCCAAGTGCTTTCTGGGGAAAGTAGACAATGATTTCCTTAGTTTTATGTGAATAAGGATTGATTGGTTTGAATAGCAGTTTCTCACAACGCCCTGAGGGTGAAGCCCAGGAGGGCCTGAGCTCTGGCAGAGAATGTAGAGGAGAGGGGGAGAGGGAGAAAGGGCAAGGGGAGAGAGAGAGAAAGGCAGAGAGAAGAGAGTCAGGATGCACTTGGGGATACTCTGGGAGGAGGAAAGCATTTAACACTCATCCTTATCAATCATGACATGCAACCAAGACAAATATTAGAAACTAAGGATTTGGTCAGTGAGGATTTCCTGACTGTTGTTAGAAACATAAATGGGCACAGGGCTGCTAGCCTCTCCTTAAAAATTATTTGCTGGGCAAAACCTCACCATGAATCACTACCGCAGCAAACAGCTCCAAGAACTCAGAAGGAATGCTCACATGTCCTTCATATAGGTAACTGCTCCGAGGGCATGCTGTGTAATTTCTGCACATTAAAACCTATGGGAAGCTTTTCAAAGATCCCAATGCCTGCCTCCTCCCATGCAACTTAACACAGTGATTCTTAACCCTGGCTATGCATTGGAACTTCCTGGGGAGCTTTTTAAATTATTGATGCCCAGATTCCTCTTGAGAGATTCTAATTTAGTGGGTCTAGGGTGCAGCCTGGGCTGTTTAACAGCCCCCTGGGTAATTCTAAGGTGCAGCCAAGGTTAAGAACCACTGCTTAGGAAAAATCTGGCAGAGAGAGATTCTGATTCAGGAGGTCTGGGGTGGGGACCCAGGAATTTATATTGAAACAACCTTTCCAAAGGAGGAGACTATCTCTACATGGTACAAAAACATCAATTTGTCGATACAGGAAAAGCAGATCAATCTGATTATTTGGCTTTGTGTAGATATAACACCTGGTTGACTAGTTGAATTTTCTCCTTTTCAAGTAATTACTTTAATATCCTATTCAAAGAGCCATCACACACTATCAACTTGGGCGGTTTGATTGAACTGACTGCTCCATCCCATCAGTGCCGATCATGTCATCACTCTGCATCCTTAGGCGCAGCACAGTGCCTGGCACACAGAGGACAATCAAATATTAAGGGGAGCAAAGCCAGTAATTACCTAGGGATCTTTTAAAACAATCTCTCAGTCCTATCCTAGACTAAATAAATAGTAAAATTTGGTATGGGCCAGGAATTAAACCCATCAACTATGAATGAAGAGGTGTGTTTTTTAGCCAAAATAACCAAACTAGTGTGTGTAAACTCCATGTCTCTCTTTCTCTGATGTTGTGCTCTTCTTCTTCAAGCGGGGGAGGAGAAGCCTCTGGTAGCCTGGCAGATGGGGTACTGCATAAGCCTCTCTCTCCTTATCTTCCTTTCCTAAACTAATCTCCTAAATGAACATGTCATATCCAGGCAGTTTTAGGGCTTGGGAATTTGCAGCTCTCTGAAAAATCCTTCCTTGGCTGACCAGTGGGCTCCTAAGGGGCAATCCCTTAGCATGTCCACAGGCTGGCTGAATAGCACCCCAGAAAAATTGAGCCTGGTAGATCTTCTAAAACAGCAGCAACCAATAATGCCTAGCGTATCTGCAGCAAATTTCACTGCTGGGGATGGACGAGCCATGAAATGCTTCACGGTCAGTCCTGGCCATGGGGCCAGGCAAGTCACAGTGGCCCTGTGAGCCAGTCAGTGCTGGACGTCATCACACCCTCGGGCCTTCTTCCACAGTCCTGTGGATGTTTACGGTGAGGCTTGGTGTTCCCAGATGTGCTTGCTCAGATGTTTCTTTGGGTTTTGCTAATTATGACTTTATTGAGAAAATAAGACCTCATCCTAAGATCTTTAATTCTCTGAAAACATTTTAGACAGGAATTTGATACTTGAAGCCTTTGCTTTATGCAAGGTTGTGATCTTTTTGTTGGTTTTCCATATATTCTTTGCAAAGAAATTGGTCATTTACATTTAGGAAAAATCTGCTCCATTCTGAGAAGCCCTGCATACCCATGGGAGAAGCTGCTGTGGCTCTCCCTGTCTGACTCTCTTTCCTCGGCCCAGGCTGACACCAGAACAGCAGAACCTGATGTTCACATGGGGAAATGCTTCCAGGCCACATAGTCAATAGCTGCACCCCCAGGTACTGCACTCTGCAACTGCTCTGGCTACCCTCAATCTTCCCTACAGTATAAAGGAGTACACCTGGTTCAATAGGGGGCCCCTAAGACCTGCTCCAGGGCAAGTTTCATTGATTTGGATTGGTCGATGCCTGTGCTGGACTGGTAAATATCATGACTAGCATCCCTGCCCACTTCATTCCTCCATCCAGACCCGGAGCCATCTGACCACCACCTTCCACTCAACACTGTCCTGTGCTCTGGGATAATCCCATTCAGGAGATGCAGGGATTTCCAATATTTTGTCCAGCCCTCTCGAAATCAGTATCAGCTCACACTTGTTCCCAGCCCAGCTCTGATCTTGCAGTCCAGCTCTAGCAACTAACTTTCAGTCTTGTTTCTGAAGCCAAGCTCCCACACTGTGTTCCTGCCCAGCCAGCTCCCAGAGCGGGGGCGTACCCAGTGGATGTGCTTGCCTGGGGGACTTGGCTGAGTTTGGGTGCTTCACAGCCCACCACACACCTAGAAGGGAACAGAGATTTTCTCTGGTCAGCAAGAGTCAGTATGGGATGAAGAGGGATGTGAATATTGGTAAGGAAGGGGGCAGAGTAGGGAGATGGAGGAACAAGGAGCAAGGGAGCAGGTGTGGGGGCTGGCACAGTGGGGCTCGGGGCATGAGCTCAGAAGTGAGGCTGCGGACAGAGAAAGGATACCACTTGTGGTTGGGGCTAGCCTTGCAGTGGACAGGTGCACTTGGAGGAGTTAAGGAAATCCAGTCCCAGTTACTGAATCCTCACCTGGGCCCTTGTGCCAACTCCCTGCCCCGGTGAGCTGCTTGGCCGCGTTCCCTGCTAGAGGTTGGGTTCACTCCTTCCTGTCAGTCACCCCTGTTTTGGTCCTGGGGTCCAGCTCAGGAACCCACCCTGACATCTGGAACCTGTTTTCTAAAACACACTTCCTAGATAGCAAGAGGTACAGCAAGTGCAAAAGCCTAGGGGTAAACATGCACTTGGCACCTTCAAGGAAAGACTGGAATAGAATGATCCAGGCCAAGGGATGAGAAATGGGATAGAAGAGGTAGTCGAGGTAACACTGAATGGAGCCTGCTGTGGTTTAGATACAGTTTGTCTCCACCAAAACTCATGTTGAAAACTTGATTCCCAATGTCGTGTTGGGAGGTGAGGCCTAACGGGAAGTATTTGGGCTACAGGGGTGGATCCTTCATGAATGTCTTGGTGCTGTTCTTGCTGTGGTGAGTTCTTGCTCTCATAAGACTGTATTAGTTTCCAGGGAAATGGATTTATTCCCATGATATTGGGTTGTTATAAAGCCAGGATGCCATCGTCCTCTCTTCGCATGCATCCACTTCTCCTTTGACCATCTCCTACCACGTCGTGATGCTGCACAAAAGCTCTCACCAGAAGCTAGGGGCATGCCCTTAAACTTCTTAGCCTGTAGAACCACGAGCTAAGTAAACCTCTTTTCTTTAAAAATGTTCAGTCTCAGGTACTCTTCTATAGCAACACAAAATGGACTAAGATAACGAATCTGGATTTTACTTTGAGTGAAATGAAGAAGATAATCGCTATTTTTAAAAACTCACAACACTTGCAATCTAAACAGCTAAGGTGATGAGAGGTGAGCAGAAAGAAACTGGTCAGAAAAACTGGGATGCAGTCCTGGTTCTATCCATCTTTGTAACCAAAGCATGATGCAAAGTTCTGTTTCCCCTACACTTGCCTCAGAGTCCTTCCACCTAGAAGCATCCCCATCCCTGGAAGAATGCCCTGGTCCTTCCCTTCTGTCTGCTTTGCCTATGTGCAGTTAGGTCTTGCCTTAAGTCATCAAGTATAAAAAATGTTCATGTCCCTCTTCTCCTTAGCCTGGAGAAAGGGAAAAGAAAGAACCAACAATAGCCCTGGTTAGTAAAGCCTCTTAGGATATGCACTTTGTGTAGAGAAGGGGAGGGGAGGAGAGGGTACCAAGAATGGGAAGACACCGCTACCTTTAGATGGAGGGGAACCAAGAAACTAGCCTGGAAGGACCATTTTCTCTACCTTTTCTCCATCTGTCATCTCTGCCTGTACCCACCACCATGTGCTCCATGTGTTGAAGACTTGGTTCATGACCTATTGTCAAATGCAGTGGCTCTCACTTTGTTCATGACAGGGAACCCTGGCCTGATTCCATAGAATATGCACTGGCCGTGTCTGTACATCCTTCCTAGCTACCCATACTCTGCCCGGTACTGTGTGATGACTTTACCTTAGACCTCATCTGGCCCAGAAGCAGGTGATGCAGTTATGGTCGAGATTCTAAAAGGTCCTTGTAATCTAGTTATAACTAATGTAGCCCTAAGAATAATCTTCTGTATAGCAAACTTCTGTACAACATATCCAAAATCAGTACATTTAAAAGACAGCTTGGAAAGTGTGTGTGTGTGTGTGTGTGTGTGTGAGAGTGTGTGTGTGTATGTGTATGTGTGTGTGTGTGTGTGTATCAACACATATATGTCAAAGTCCTCAATAAAAAATTGGGTAAAGGACACAAAAGACAAGTAATAAAAGAAATACAAATGATTGAAACCCTTCAAAACCTCAGCCTTCCCAGAATTTAAAGAAATGTAGGTTAGAATATTGAGAGTAGCCAGTGAACATAGACAGTAGCCAGTGTTATTTAGAAAGTGGGAAACAGACTCTCTCATACGTTACTGATGGCAATATAAACTGATAGGACCTTTCTGCAGGGGAATCTAGCAATAGGTAACAAAATTTTAAAAAGCCGTTCCGTAACACAACAACTTCACTTCCAGAAACTTATTGTTAAGAAATAATTGGACAACTCCGCAAGGACATATGTACAAGGATTTACAGGAAAAGCAAGCCAAACCTCCACCATAGAAAACTGGCTAAATAAATTATGCTACATGCATACTGTGGGATATTCTTTAGCCACCCAAAATAATGTAAAGCAGTATTTGTTGACATGAAAATGAGTGTACAATACATGAAGTATGAAAGCTAGATTACAAAAGCATGCAATGTATGATACAATTTTTGGATACTCTATCTGCATTTCTGCATAAAAAGTCTGGAAAAAATATGTATACCAAAACTAAGTCATTATTTGTTTCCTGTGGATTACAGGATTTTGTTTAATTTTTACTTTTTAATATTTTTATGTATTTCTTTGAATTTTAAATAATGAACAGTAGTGGCTTTTAAAATCAGATAAGACCGGTAATGTTGAAATGCCCTGGAAAGTGAAAGGAAATACTCATCAGCAGATCTCAGTAGAAAGGAAATCTCCTTTCTCTTCCATTCCCACCCAGCAGCCAATCCATCATGCCATACTCCGGATAGGATTACACTTCAACTGTCTCAGGCAGATGAGCATCTATTCTGTTTTTAAAAGCTTCCAGAGAAAGAGGCTTCAGAATTTCCCTGGGCAATCCATTCCAGGGTTTATCAAATCCATCTGAAAGAGAAATTTCTCCTTATGCCTAATCCGAAACACCTGTGCTGTGATTTAAGCCATTGCTTTTCTTCTGTAACTTGCAGTGAAAGTAGGAAATGGTGACTGCCATTTGTCCTAATCAAGAGCAATTGTTTTCCAGAATATCTGAAACGATATACATCCTGCAAGTTAAACATACATGCATGCATACACACACACACTCTCAGGACTCTCTAAACAGGCAAGATCATATAAGCAAACATTAAATTCTGGGCCTGAAGGTTAATGGAAGTTGCCATGTAGAAAGCCCACCTAGGCTGTTCTGAAGCACAGAATTACAGCCAGAGCTTGTTCGTCTCACTCATTTCAGTGGTGGCAACATCAGGAACGCACCCTTGAGCAGGAACGAGAGCTATGGATGTTGCAGGAAGCCATCTCAGACTGGTCTAGTTGATAAGGAGGTATACCACTCCCAAGCCTTGAAAAAATGGAAGAGAACAATGGTTTGTTGGCGCTATTGGCCGGTGTGAAGGACGCATTGTGTCAGAAGCCTTTTTATCTCTGTGTCCTGCAACTGCTCCTCTGTCCCTCTCTCCCCTTCTCTTCCTGGTGTTCCCTACCTCCCCACTTCAGACTTCTTTCCTTCATCCTCTCCTGCTCAACATGTTGTCCTCAATGCCATCTCAGCTAATGTGTTGTCTGTATGCCATGTGCTAGACACTGTTCTAAGAATGCCACATGTCCTCATCTAATTCTCCCATCCACCCTGTGAGGTGGACACCGTCATCTCTATTTAAAGTGGTCTCATCCAAGAACTCGCTCCTCTACTCACTGGGCACCAGATGGTCTCCAGAATTACCCTCTGGAGCCACAGGGAGTTTTCCTGTCCCTAGAGGGGTGGGTGGGGAAATGTGCCCAGGAGCCTGCCATGACTAGGGACCGAGGGAGTTGAGCAGAGTGGAGCGGCGGAGACACCACAGGCTTTGGAACCTGGAACAAATGCTGTCATAACCCCACCTATATCCCTTAGACATTCATGCATAAGAGATGACCTCCAGTCACCGGAGTCTACAGCTCTGAGCCTGGGGGCTTTTGCTCCCCAAGCCAGGAAGCCACTGTGACCCTGGGGCAGCCCTCCACCACTGACTCTCAGATGTTGGCATAAAAATACCCCAGCTGCCTCAGCACTTGAGTGGAATAATTCTGGGATATGAGTTTTATACTGTTTCGCTTGGGACTTCGGCACAGTTGTATGTAGCTGATACAAGCAGCTGATATAACAATGCATCCTTTCCTGGCTGCCTTCCTTTCCTGAGTCGCTTCCCACTGCTCAAGAAACTGCCTCCACTTGAATCATTATCTCAGGGTGTCCTCCCGGGAAAACCTAACTAAGAGTCTATGACAGACTTGGTTTGAATTTTGGCTCCCATGCTTTCATTCCACATGACATTTGACACGCTTTAACTCTCAGAATATTGGGGTGAGGTGTTACAGGGGTTAAATTTCTTTGCATTTGAAGTCCTGGTAAATAGGCAGTCAAGAAATGACCATTCTTACTGTTGGTGGGAAAGTGATGCTGTTGCTATATGGTAGCTCTTCCTTTTCCAAACAGGAATGAAAAATATCTCCCTTCCTAACACTTCTGGAAACAACCCCAAGGGCTTGTACCTGGCTGCTGTCCAGCATCGTGCCAGGAAAGTGAAAAGCAAATGTGACCCACTGTGAAATCTTGCTATCAGATGCGTTACTCAGAGTTCAGTTTCCATTTCAAAGAAATAAAATTGCAAGTAACTTTCAAAGAATGAGTTCTCTCAAATTGTTCCATCTACTTGATAATTAAGAGATGCGAATTCTTTCCTTGGGTAGAGTCTTTTAATGTAGTCAGAATATTTCCATCCAACACTTTATAAACACATTTGATTATCATGTCTGATCCTCGTGTTGGGATAGGCTAGATTAGGCTCCGTAACAACCAACACAATCTCGGTGGATTAGCACAACACATATGGACTTTTTGTTTGCTCTCTCATGAGTCCGCTGGGGGATCCACTCATCTGCCCTGCCAGATCCATCTTGACAGAGCAGCCGTCACCTGCAGCACGGCTGTTCATTGTGGCAGAGGGAAAGGGCACTGGGTGGTGTTCTGCATGAGCAATCCAATGCTGTGCTCCAAAGCCTCATTCTCATTTCCTCTCATGTTACTGGCAGGATCTGTCACAAGGTCAGGAAGTTGATCCTACCATGTACCTGGAAGGCAGACAGCAGGAAAGAGTTGATGTATAGAAGTAGTGACTATCACTATATTAATTTGCATCCATTTTATTATGGAAAACATGAGAAACTGCAAGTATACATGCTTTTCTAAAGTCACCAGGGAGTCAGGGAAAAGCTAGGCCTAGAATTCTGGCGTGGTCTTTCCTCGGGCCTAGAATTCCGGTGTGGTCTTTCTCCCTGAGATATCTAAAGAAGACTACATTGTGGGGCAATGAGAGTCCCAACCCATTACTATCTCTCTCTCAAACACAACAAACTTAAATTGTCTTCATAATTGTTCTGTTGACTGGCAAGCTCAGGGGCAAGGATTGACTGATCAATGATGGTGACTCACTGGCTGAACTTGTGAATTGGGTAACAAAAGGATCTTTTAAACAGTAGGCACAGTAAAAGAAAGTGTGTAAAAGTGGCTTCTCCCTCTGGCCTACTATCTTGTCCCTAGAACCAGATGGTGTCCTCCAGCCTGGGGGATGATAAAGCACTCAGCCCATATCCTCAATCCATGGTGTTCTCCCTTGGACTGTTGAAGTTTCCACCCAATAGTATCCCACAGCCTGCTCATATCAACCTGTAAGAACCAATCATATGCATCTTTTCTCAGCTTCACATTCAGGGAAGTCACAGGGGTGGCTTGAAGTCAGCCATGGCAGGAGTAATTACACCACAGCAATTGGTGAAGCTACAAATCCGGCTTTGTTCTTCCAGAGAGCTGGTTATTAAACCTTTCCCAGCATATCATGGCTTCTGCTCTCAGTTCTTCACATAAGATTGATTATTCCTTCATGCTCTTGCATGGCTTGTAGGCATACCTGGATCCTTGAGTACTTGAGAGCTTCTCTGAGAAGGAGGGCTCTGCCTCAACCCTTTTTAAAGTTCTTCTCTTCCTGGGCACATACTTACATGGCACTTGGTATTTGCCTGGCATATTCTAATCACTTACATGTATAAACTCTCTAATCCTTCAAACAACCCTGTGAAAAAGGCACTATTATCTTACAGATGAAGAAACTGAGGCACAGAGAGAATAGGGAAATTATTCCAGACCCCATAGCAAACAAGAAGAAGAACCAGGATTTGCACCCGGGCAGTCTGGCTCTCACATCTGTACTTGTAACCACACTCTACTGCCTCTCTCTTAGAGAACATACTAGAAGAATAGGAAGGTTTAAATTAATTAGAAAAATAATGTTAAATGTCACTCTTCTGAATATCCAATATCAGTTATGTCTGGCACGCACATTGTTAAAAGTGGATTCTTGCCCTTGCTTCATATTAACCTATTGAACACTGGCTGCATGCCAAGCTCTGTGCTAAGTGATGAAAAGGATACAAGGATGACAGTAACATGAGAGAACATTTACTGCGCTTTTATGAAATAGGCACTGTGGCGGGTGCTGAAAGGGTTATAAAGGCAACGATAATGATGGGTGATGACGATGATGGCAATGTCATCATTATTTGAATGCTTAATATGTGCCACACATTGTGCTGAGCAACATTGTGTTTCAACTTTGCTATGTCTTGTGAGACAAATATTTGTCCTTCTGTGCCCATTTGGCAGTTGAGGAAACTGAGACGTGGGGAGGTGTCAGAAGCCAGCATGTCAAGGAGTTCACAGTGGAAGCTGCTTCATCTATACTGTCTGCAAGGCAGTAGAGTTAGGCCCTTTGGGGTTTCTCCTTGTTGCCTGCAGGCAGAGCTAAGCAGTTCCATGGATGTTCTAGCTCAGTTCTGTATGTTTACTTTTTGGCCTCAAGCAGAGCTTTGGTGTTGTCAATCCAACACCCCTTTTGAATACACATATAACGAGGGGAAGCCCAGCAAATCAAAAGTAAAAAGATTTTTCTAAACTTTTTTTAAGAAACATGAATCATTAGCATTCAGAAGGCGGCTACCCACCATAGACATCCTTGCTATTCATTCAGTTTAACACATGGTGCCAATGAGACCAGAAACTCATTAGGTACTCAGTAAGGATCTTAAAACCGAGGTGAGGACCTCTTCTTTCAATGTATACCCCACTTTGTTACTAGAACCTCCCATGGGAAAATCTGCAGTATGGATAAAACTTTGAATTTAGAATTATCACAATTAACTTTGAAATTAAACGTCACTATCAAATAGCTGGATGCACTTTTCAACAAATATGGTAGAACTTGTATTTCTCATTTGAATGTTTTTATCTTTAATGATCTTACCATTGAAGATTATTCTCTTTTTCAACTGTGTTACCACTTAAAAATATTGATAGCTCTAATTTTAGAGTTGTTTTCTGGTTTAATCTACGAAATGTGCAGAAAAAGCAACCTAGTGTGTGTGCATGTGTGCACATGTATGTGCCTGGGCCTGTGCATGTGTGTGTGTGGCTGTTACTGTGGAGTCCATATTGCTGGTTCTATTCAATCAGCCACCTTACTGAGTATGCTTAGTTGCCCATGACTTTGTGCTCTTTCTAAAAGTAAAATCCACCTGCTACAAACATTGTAACCACAAAGGAGAGCCAAAATAACATGCTACGAGCTCTGCAGGGCAATTCTAAAAGAATAGTTCCCCAAATAGCTTGAGCAACAACGTCACTGGAATATGCAAGGTGAGTCCTTGGAAGATAAACTTGCTTATTTGTGTAATTTTTTTTTTTTTTTTTTTGAGATAGAGTTTCACTTATTGCCCAGGCTGGAGTGCAATGGCACAATCTTGGCTCATTGCAACTCCCGCCTCCTAGGTTCAAGTGATTCTCCTGCCTCAGCCTCCCGAGTAGCCGGGATTACAGGCACCCACCCCTAGGCTCGGCTAATTTTTTGTATTTTTAGTAGAGACAGTGTTTCACCATGTTGGCCAGATTGGTCTCGAACTCCTGACCTCAGGTGATCCACCTGCCTCGGCCTCCCAAATATTTGTGTAATTTTTTAAAGGGGATTCTTATCCCACTATTTCAAAAAGATTTGAAGCAGTCACTGACAGTTTAAATCAGTCACATTAGTTTATCCTAGCATTTCATATGACAAAATCTCTAGGAAATGCTTATTTTTGTTCAGATGAGAAGAAAAAAGACAAAGCCTTACGGTGAAGGGTGTGAACGGAGATATTTGGAGAAAAGAGATCACAAAAAAACTTCATTTAAATATGAATTTGATACAATAAAAAGACATCACAAACAAATGGGATAAGGGGAAATTATTTTAAATCCTTGCCTTACATTATAGAACAAAACAAAACAGAGACAAGTGAAGGAGCTCAGTGTGAAAAATTACAATGACAATGACAAGTGCTGGCAAGGATATAGAGAAACTGGAATATTGCTGATGAGTGTAAAATGGGGCAGCCACTTTGGAAGATAATTGGCTGTTTCTTAAAACGTTAAGCATAAATTTACCATATGTCCCAAATTACTCCTAGGTATCTACTTAAGAGAAATAAAAATATATGTCCACTCAAAATCTTGCACATGGATGTTCACAGTAGTCTTATTCATAATATCAAAAGGTGCAAACAACCCAAATGCCCATCAATGGATGAGTGAGTAAACATGGCACATCCGTCAGTGGACAATTATTCAGCAATAAAAAGAAATGGCATACTGATACATGCTGCAACATGTCTAAACCTTAAAAACATTGTACTAAGTAAAAGGACTCAGTCAAAAAAGACCCTATATTGTGTGATTCCATTTATATGAAATGTCCAGGAATAGGGAAATCCATAGAGACAGAAAGTTGACGTTTGCCTAGGGCTGGGGTTAGGAATGCAGAGTAGTTACTCAATTGGGCATGAGGTTTTTTTGGAAGGGGGTGATAAAAATGTTTTAAAGTTAGATTGTGGTGGAGTTTACACAACTGTGCAAGTTTGTTAAAAATCATTGAATTGTATATTTAAAATAGGCCAGGCACAGTGTTTCGCACTTGTAATCCCAGCACTTTGGGAGGCCAAGGCGGGCAAATCGCTTGAGTCCAGGAGTTCAAGACCAGCCTGGGAAACATAGGGAGACCCTGTCTGTACAAAAAATACAAAAATTAGCTGGGTGTGGTGGCACACACCCGTAGTCCCAGCTAACTAGGAGACTGAGGTGGGAAGATCACTTGAGCCCAGGAGGTCAAGGCTGCACTGAGCCATGATCATGCAACTGCACTCCAGCCTGGGCAACAGAGTGAGACCCTATCTCTAAAAAATGAAAAATAATAAAATAAGTGAATTTATGGTATGCAAGTTATACCTAAATAACACTGTTAAAAATAAGTACTGATACCTTGACTACCTTCTATCAATCTCTGGGTCCCAAACTTACATTTAATGTGAAAAATAACAAAGGGATGATAGATAGAGATTTTACACATTGTAACACAAAACAAAATAAAACACCAAGAATAAATTGACAATAATATTTGCCATACATAAGGCAAAAAGTTAATTTACTTAGTTTGTAAAGACTTCATAGAAATCTATAATAAAAACATAGTAAGATCTCAATATGTAAATAACAAAGGGCATGAACAAACTAGCTCACCACCCCTTTGAAAAATGACGAATAAACAAATGAAAATATATTCAACCCTAAGAATAATCAGAAAATGTAAATTTAAAGAGCTATAATTGTCACCAATTAAAATAGGAAATATATTTTAAGAACATTATTTCATACTCATCTGGGCATGGTGGGACAAATCTCCTTGCATGCTGTTGGATTAAATATAAAGGAGGACATCATTTTAGAAATAAAATTTGGCCATTTGTCCCAGATACCTGAAAAATATCTACCACCTTTGGCTAAATAATTCCACTAGCTTAAGAAAATAATTAAGGATGTGGAAAAATCAGTGTACAGAGATGTTCAATTGAGGAGTATTTATAATAATAAATAATAGGGAACTACACGTCTCATTATCAGAGAACATTTAAGTAAACTCTTCAACATTCATACCAAAGAATACCATTAAAAATGTCTGTGAAGAGTTGATAATAATATGGGAAAATACTTGAGTTATCATATACGGTAAAGAAAAAAAATCACCAGAGTACAAATTGTTAAGTGAAAAAAAAAAGACATCACATTAGGATACAGGATCATTTCAATTAATAAAAAATATGTAGAAAAAATGCTGGAAGGAACTAGACTAAAGTATTAACTGTCACCACCTCTGGGTAGGTGAGATTTTCAAATATTCATTATAATAATATTTTTACAGTCATAACACATAATTTAATGCTCTTTTTAAAATGGAACTCTTCAAAGCAAAAGACCAAAGGTGGGTATTCCAGAATAGCTCATTGCCTATGTCTCTAAGGTCATCATAACCTTACCTGTCAAAAATCTGCCCTGGGTGAAGTGTCACAATGATTTGGTATGATACATTAAAATTAAACACACGGAACAGAATGCTGTACTCTGTATTGTTCATATACTTTTTAAAACAACTAACTGCTAGATTGGCAGCAGTAAGTTATTTTGCAAGACAAAGTTAGCAAGCCATCCACCAACTGGGGCCGTCCAGTATTATCCATGGCCTATATTTGTTGCATTTGATCATAGCCCAACAGAGCAATTGCTACCACATATCAAAAGCAACCCTGCAATTAAGTCGATTCAGGCCCAAAGTCAGTCAACGCAATGAGACAAATAAGGTTCATTAAAAAAACAGTCAGTTGGCATCATATGAAGCAAAACTGATTGATTGACTGAACTTCTGAGTTTTCAACTGATTTGCACAGTGCTCTGAACACTGTAACTGGCAGCCATTTTGCTTAAAGTACAGACTGTTTCCTGTTACACTATCTCACCAGAGCCAATAATAACTTTTAAAAAATCTTCTATAGTTATCAAGGTACCAATGTTTATATTCCATCTGACAACCACCCAAGGTGCAGCCTAAATGAACTGCAGGAATTGGAGGGAAATGGCCTCCTGCCTTAGACCCAGCAGAAATCCTTAAGAAAATAGGCCTTTCAGATTTGACTTCTAGAAAAATAGCAAAGGGGCAGATTCTGACAAACGCTATCCTGCTGAAATCAGCTACAATTCCCAGAACTACTTCCCATTACATATTTACAAATGGCTATTACAGCCCTTAGTGGCTACAAAAGTTTCCTTGGAACCCTGGAGACTGTTATGTTGCTACAGTTGTTTTTCTTCTTTTTTGTCCTTTCTGCCCAGAGATACTTATTAGACTAGGAACATCTGTACCATTAGACTCTCTAAAGGAAGTGGGGCAGCCACCAGCCCAATGTGGCCATCAAATACTGCCCTGGAGGTGAGAAATCCTAGGGTCTGGTCTTAGCAATTTCATTTACAGTAAAACTTTGGTTAAGTCAATCCTTTTGTCTCCTGGGCACTGCACAAAAAATGAAAAGTTTGAATAGTTTAATATTCAGTAGTTTGGCAAACCAGATCATCTGAAATTCTTCCATAAAATATAAAACAAAGCAATAATTGATTGAAATGTATAGTTAACATCACAAGAAAGTAAAGTAAATCCTCAAAGGACAAAAAAAAAATGAAGTAAAAGCATGAATTCAGTATTTTTTTTAAATGTTAAAGGCAAGGTAGCCCTGGGCACACTTGAGTGTATTCACTCAGCAGGAAGACAAAAGATGAGGCCTTGGGCCCTTGAAGGGTAGAAAATCAAAAGGCAGACACTCCCTTTCTCCACCCCAACTTCATAAGTTAAGTTAGATCTTCAAAAAAACTACCTACAGCTTCAGGGAAAAGGTAAATAACAGCAAAAACAAGAACAAAACTGTTACATGGGGCAGTGGCTTTGGGTAAAAGGGGAAGTAGTCCCCTGGATAATTAGGAACTTCAAGCCAATACACATGCATTCATTCATCAAGTATTTATTGAACACCTATTAGTGCCAGTCTGTGAGCTAGACATTGGACATAGAGCAGTGAACACAGCAAGTAAGCCCTGCCTTGAAAGAGCTTATATTCCAACAGTGGAAGACAGACAAGAAGCAAACAAAAAAGATACGTCAGGCAATGATGCATGCTAAGAAGAAACATTAATAAGGGTAAGCCTATTAATAAGTGACTGGCTGGGCAGGTGTAAAATTTTATACGGTTTGGTGAAGGAAGGACTGCTGGATAATAATGTAACATCTGAGTAAGACTTGAAGGAAGTGAGAAAGTGATCCATGCAGGTGTTGAGGGGACGTCAAGTACAAAAACCCCTACACCAGGCCTGCCTGAGGAATAGAGAGGTAGCTGGAGCAGAGTGAACCAACGAAGAGGGAGAAGAGAGGGTCACAGAGACAGCAGAGGCCCAGGCCACAGAGGACCCAGTGGGCCATGCAGTGACCTGGAATTTATTCTAAGGAGACGAAAAGACCTTGCAGGATGAGTTAACGTGTAGAAGGCTCACTCTGAGTGCTGTGTGGAAAACCGACTGCAGGGGAGCAGGAGAGGAAACAGAACAGCAGTTATGGACAATAGGCCAAGCAAGAGGCAATGATTTATGACTGACACAACTTGATGTCATGGAGATGACAACCTGGCCTAACTGGAAGGGCCAAAAGGACATCCTGACTGATTGGAAGTGGGTTTCAAGAGAAGGAGAGGATCAAAGGTGACTTCAGGATCATGGCCTGGCTAACTGGAATACAGCTGGTTTCTCTGAGATGGGGAAGGGTGGAAAAGAATAGGTAGATTAATTGGTGGAGGTCCCTAGTTTAGGCGTGGACATAGTCACTTTGACAGCATCATGGAGCTACAGTTGGAGATACAATTATTAAAAGAAAATCTAAAGCCTTAAAAGGCTCATGTTAGCATAGAAGAAAGACTGAAAAACGATGAACTAAACATCCAACCTAAGAGATTAGAGGTAGATATGGAAATTCATGTAAGCAAGTAGAAGGCAGGAAATGTTTACAAAAGGAATGAAGTGAGTAATAAATGTACCTTTGAGAGGCTCGATCCAACTGATGTTCAATCTTTGAAAAGAAACTGGTAAAATTAGCAAACCTCCAGCAAGACTGCCAAGGTAATGAGGAAAGGTACGAGTAGAGAAACAGTAGAAATCAAAGAACACAACAAATGATTTGAAAGAAAGCCATGCATGGTACTGCAAATCTGGCTCTAAGGGAGGCAAATTCTGACATTTTCAGGTTTGTATGCTGACCTGGGGAACAGTGGCAACACTGATCTCAGCCAGTCCTACAAGGAGCTTCTGTAGGGACGGGCTGGCCTGAAAGAATTGTCCAGAATTGAGGCAAGAACTGGGTCTTTAAACTCATGCACTGGCCAGACATTGGATGGAATCTGCCCTGAGAAGTGAGCCTGAACTTAGCACAGCAGCCAAGGGCAATCCTGAGAGAGCTGTCAGCCACCAGTACTCCCGGAATCAGAAGGAATGGGTGCTTCTGTCCTGGGGGTGCTGAGAGAGTGTCTAGGGAGCACAACCCATTATCAATTACGAGTGTTATGCCAATACGCTTTGATAAAATAGACAAGTTCCCCAAAAGTGTAACTTTCCAAAACTGATTTGAGGACAGAAAACTTGACTCTTCTCATTACCTTAAAATGAATTCGATCAATGGTTGTAGATTTTGTCTTCTCACAAAGAAAGCATCAGTAAGCTCTCATAAACATTCATGCATAATACAAGCTCTTAAGAGAAGAAAAAGGTCAAGAAGAGGGAGAGGAAGATGAGGGAGAGAAAGAGAAAGGAGGAAAGATGGAACGGTCCAACTAACGTCATAAACCTAATGTACCAAACGGAGACAAGAAAAATTATATAATAATTTCATTCATGAACACAAATGCAACAATTCTAAATACAATATTAGCAAATGAAATCTACCAATATTTAAAAAATAAAGCACGCGCCTATAGTCCCAGCTACTTGGGAGGCTGAGGCAGGAGAATCACTTAAACTCGGGAGGGGGAGGTTGCAGTGAGCCACTGCACTCCAGCCTGGTGACAGAGCGAGAATCCGTCTCAAAAAATATATATGTAAAATAAATAAAATAAAATAAAATACATATGACTAAGGTGAGTTTAATGCTAGAAAATCTTTTAATGTAATTTACCTCAATTAAAGGTGTAAATAGGCCTTTCACCACAAAGAAATCTTAAATGGTGAACATATGTAAGATGTTCAAGCTCATTAACAAATCAGGGAAATATCAGTTTGAACCTACTGAATTGACCCCAAAACTTTTTTGATCTGACAGTATGAAGGGTAAGCAAGACTGTGGTGTAACAGAAAACCTTATACACTGCTTGTGGGAATATAAATGGACACAATCACTTTGGTAAACAACTCATCATTATCCAGGGCACTGAAGGTGCATATACCCTACAACCCTGGCCCTCCACTCATAGGTTTATACCCTGGAGAAACTCTTTTCTGAGGGCACTAAAGGACAAATACAGGAGTATACATAGAGACAAAGTTTGTAAGAGCAAGAACTCTATCCAAATGTCCAACAACTACAACAACAAAAATAAAGTGTGGTACACTCATCAAAGGAGATCACATTTCAGTGAAAAATGAATAAACTAGAGCTACTTGTATCAACATGAATGAACCTCACATCATGTTGCATTTTTTTCAGAAGAACACATACAGAATGATACAATTTACAGTAATCTTCTGTTATCCACAGGTAATAGGTTCCCCCCAGTAGATGTCTGAAGAGTGGGTATTACTAAACTCTATATATACTATAGCTTTTTGACCTGATCACCAAGAGGACTACCAAGTGACTCATGGCCAGGTGATGTGTGGATATGCCGTACAAAGGATGATTTACATCCTGAGCCAGACAGAGTAGGCCCACACAAGATTTCATTACGCTGCTCAGAACAGTGCACAATTAAAAACTTATGAATTGTTTATTTTTTTAAATTTCTATTTAATATTTTTAGACCACAGTTTACTGCCAGTTGTTGAAACTGCTGAAAACAAACCATGGATGGGGGAAAAGACTGTATAAACTTCAAAAACTTATAAATCTAAACAGTCATATTGTTTAAGATTATAAGTAGTGTGTCTAATGGGCTTAACAGGCCTGACACAGGTTGGGCATCTATATCTGTAGTAAAACCTTACAAAAAAAATGATAAAAATAAAATTCAGCCAAAGATTTACCTTGAGGTAATGGAGATAATTACCCTGAGGATTTACCCTTGAGGGCAGAGGGCATGAGGGACTAGATTGCGGAACTGACCCACTAGCATCTTCAACAGTGCCAGGTGTGTAGCACTTCTTAAACTGGTTGTGGATATGTGGGCATGCATTCTTTATAATACAGACATATATATTTATGTTATTTTTTGTGAATATTGTATTTGAAAGTTTTAAAAATACAGTGGGTTGACCAAATAACTAAAACCCTTCCTATTGCTTGAAATTCAACCTGTGTGACTTCTCACTACTCTCACCTGCCTATTGGAAAATAATAATGTTCTCACAGGATTTTGTAAAGATGAAATTAATTAGGGCACATAAACTGCTTGGATTGCACCAGACATATATGAAGTGCTCAATGAATGGAACTAATAGAACTACTATTCTCCTCCTTGTTACCACCAGGACTACCACAAGTGCATCTTTAATCTTACGATTGAGGCAAGGAATTATTAAAATCCCTAACAAAGAAAGAAGTTGTCAAAGAATATCTTGTATCATTGGACCTTGGACTGTTGGACTCCCAGGTTTCAACATTATTCAGATGCTTGCAGCAAAGTGAGTACATCTTTTTCGCTCCACCCTGCAGCTGGCTTGGTTCTGACTGGAACTGTGGGCTGAGTCCAAAGGCTTGTTTTCGTTAGAGTCATGATGGCTAATGCTGAGAACACAGCCCCATGGTTTTACCTCAACAGCCACGTTTTTCTCAAGGAACGTGAAGAAAGCTGTTTCCTGCTGCTTAAAGAATGTGATTACCTCATTCAAAACTGACTGTCCAACCTGCCTCAGGCCTTCTAAGCCCGTCAGACAGACACATTTCTCACCATGACTTGGGTCTTCCTCATTTGCTCATGACCTGCATTTTCCCCAATCTGGTCTACAACAGACATGGAACCCTTGGCTCTATGATTCTCAGCGTCTCTCTCCCAACAGGCATTTTGGAATTGACCCTGCTTTAGACTCCCTGTCACTGACATTGCAATTATTCCTATCAAACCATAGCTGGTCTCATCCTATGGTTCTCTGTCTTTCGAGGTGCAATGAATGGGAAAATGTTTCCTTGTTCCAGGCTCAATCCTAGTGGCTTTAAGATGTTTTTGGCTACAAGTAACAGAAACTTGAACTCAAATTGACCTACATAATACAAAGACAGTATTGGCGCAGTAACGAAAAACTACAGTGATGGAGGAAGCTTTGGTGACCCAATGACAACACCAAAGATACAGCTTCTCCTCCTCTTCTCTTCTATGGCGCCTGCTTCACCCTAAGGCTGACTCTCTTCATGTTTGCAAAATGGCTGGAAGCAGCTTTAGGGACTGCTTGTTTCCTCAATTATGTCCAGCAGGAAGTGGGAAAAAAAAATCTCTCTCCCAATAGCTCTCTCAGAAGTGAAACATCTTTTTTTCCAAAAGTCTCTGGAAAGAGTTTTTCTTGATTCATTGGTCTGAATTGGGTTGTGTGTTCTAAACCAAGCACTGTGGCCTGGCGATGAAGTATGTTGATTGAAGATCAGCTAATCAGAACCTAGGACTATGCTTATGGAGTGAGGTCTCCTCCCAGAGCATGTAGGCTGGTAGAAGAGGCATGATACCTGTGCTCTGTTTGACCTTCACCTTTGCTCCACTCTCTGCCCTAAGAGGCTAACTCTTCAGAATGCATCACTCCAGCTTTTTGATTTCTGACTTCTAGCTGAATTTGATCTTGGGAACACCAACAGAAGATCAGAGGGTGGAGAGAAAACTGGATCAGGACAACTATTTCCCCAGCTGACTCCTTGCCTTGCTGTGGTTCTGACAGTGGCTGTGTTCCTCTAGAAGGGCAACTCCACTTGGGCCACCCTTCCAGCTCCAGCTCTTGCCAGGCTCTGGTAACATTATTCCCTCCCTTACCCCATCTGGCCCAGAGGTGGTAACAGCTCCCTCCTCTTGCCAGTCCCTAGCTGCTCCAGCATTCCTTCCTTGCTGGTCCTTGCTATGGTCTGAATGTTTGTGTCTCTCCAAAATTCATATATTGAAATCTTCACCTCCAAGGCGATGGTATTAGGAGAGGGAGCCTTTGGGAGATGATTAGATCATGGGTAGAACCTTCATCAGTGGGATTGGTGTCCTTATAAAAGAGACTCTAGAGAGACCCCTCACCCCTTCTGCCATGTAAGGTTAGAGTGAGGAGATGGCTGTCTATGAGAAGTAGATCCTCGCCAGACACCAAATCTGCTTGTGCCTTGATTTTGAACTTCCAAGCCTCTAGAACTGTGAGAAATAAATTTCTGGGCTGGATGTGATGGCTCATGCTTCTAATCCCAGTGCTTTGGGAGGCTGAGGTGGGAAGATCGTTTGAGGCCATGAGTTTGAGACCAGCCTTGGCAACATAGAGAGACCCTATACCAAATAAATAAATAAATAAATAAATAAATAAATAAATAAATAAATAAATAAATAAATAAATAAATAAAAGGTTAGCCAGCTGTGGTGGCATACACTTGTATTCCCAGCTACTTGGGAGGCTAAGGTGGGAGGATCACTTGAGCCCTGGAGGCAGAGGTTGCAGCCAGCTGAGATCATACCACTGACTCCAGCCTGGGCAACAGAGTGAGACTCTGTCTCTAAGGAAAAATAAATTCCATTGTTTACAGGCTACCCAGTTTATGGTATTTTGTGATAGCAGCCTGAACAAATGGACAGTCTTCATTCTACCCATATCTCTGTAATGAGCCCCTTCATTAAACTATGTGATTTGCCGTCTGTTTCCTTCCTAAACCTTGACTAGTACAATACCTGAATGAAAATTGAGAAATTACTACCCAGAAGAAAGGAGAACGGACACTAGGTAGCCAAAAAAACAGCAAATGTGTACATGATCCACTACGGATTACATAGGTGAGCAATATTAAAGCACACACATGCACAATAGCAGCCTTGTCTCTTGTTAGAGAAATGCTCTCATAACTCCCTGAGAGCAAAGAACTGCCAGTTGCTTCATGAGCTCAACCTCTGGTAGAAAAATACTCAGCCCTTCAGCTCTGCCGTTCCTGCCAGCAAATGCCGCCTGACTGCTCATAGGACATTTCAGTAATCAACTGGAAAATGAAAAATAGAAAAACACAGGGGGAAGAATGAGAAGAAAGAGAATCCCAGAATCTAACAGAACCTAAATGAGTTATTTCACCAAAAAAAACCAAAACAAAACCCAAAATCAAAAAGCAAACTTCGCAAGCTCCCATTCATTGCACCCCAAAAGACAGAGAACCTGGTAATTTGACCAGACTTCTGTAACAGCCACAGGACACCTTCCCCCAACTTACTATTTCAAGCCCTTCCACCCCCTCCACATAATGACTCATTGTAACCCCAGGGAGAGAGGATTTTCCTGCTCACAAAAGCACAAAGACAGGTTAGGCCAAACCAGTTTTAAGGAGAGGAGATCTATGTAGGAAAGGGGACCCAAATTGTGGATATTTGGGCCTGCCACATAGGAGAACTTCTATTGGGCAGGAAAGATTGCAAAGTATACCTATACAATTAGGAAGCGTATATTGGAAGATGTGAAAGGATAGACAGATTTAGGACTGTGCTATTCCAAAAAGCTACCCACCACTACTCATTCAGGAAAGAATGAGTCCTTGAACTGGTATAACTGGTTGTCAACTGAGATGAATTAAAGAACAAAACTGCTGGGCTTTGTCATGATGAACATGTGTGTATACATATGTGTGTAAGATCATCCACCACCAATCACGTTCTCCTTTGTCCTCTCAACTCCTTTGCAGGTTCACAACAGTGTTATGGCGGGAGCAGGGAGGCACCTACATCCACTGGACCCATCCTGACAGCTGGGAAGGATGTGTCCAGCCACCCAGGGATGTGCATCTGGAATCCACCTCACAACAGCTGTTCTAACCACGTAAGAAGCACAAGGGTCACCAGTTACTCTCCATGAGAACAAAAGGCCAAGGATGCAGAGATAATTGCATCAAAGGGATTCAACTTCCTGGATGACCTCATTCCAAAGATCTGCAGAGCCCAGATAAGCATCGCAGGGTTCTGGCAGAGGGCCCCTCCAGAGACAGGAAGGGGACATGAAGCCGGCTTTCCGTGTCTGTACCGCCTTCCTTGGGAAGGATAGGACACCTGTGGCCATCAAGTCATGATGCCCCATGCTGTCTCCTGCCAACTCCACAAGAAAGTCAAATGAGTGTCACATCGCCCCCAGTCATGAGTCTGCTGATCCCACAAGGGCCCCCTAGAGGGCTTTTCCTTCTAGGTCTTCACCATAGATTTCTCATATTTTCATTTAAACAGATTTGTATGTAATTCTTGAATGTCTCCTTTCTTTTATATTCTCAAAAAATACGTTAAGACTAGTAAGAATAGGTAAAAAAAAAAATTGGTACATCTCAGAAGATAATATGTGAGACTAATAGCTATAGTTTGCAATAAAGAAAATTAAATGAGGTTTCTAAGCACTTATGTATTTATTCTCTAAGTGTTTTTGAGCCCTTTCTATGCCAGACACAACTCAAGTCCAGAGACGGAAAGATAAAATGTTCCTTATGCTCGAAGAGCACATAGATTTGTTAGAAGTCATAGATACTTAAACAAATGATTATATAAGAAGTTCTACAATGTAATTTTATCCTTGGGAATTCTGCTATTATTACAAGGAATAATAAATAGTCAAAATAAGAGTCCTTTATCAAAATTTATTTTTATACTGCTCAGTTTTGCCCTAGAATTTGTTAATTTATTCAATATTCTCAGCCCAAATCACTCTACAATGGTGGAAAGATTCTAAATCTATGCTGTCCAGTGGAGTAGCTACTAGCCATATGTGGCTAGAAGTACTTGAAATGTGACTAGTGTGACCGAGGAACTGAATTTTAAATTTTATTTAATTTTAACTCAGGTCAATGTAAATAGCCACATGTGGTTAACATAGTTCCAGAGTTCTAGTCCCAGATAGATCTGGCCAGATTTACCAAAACCAGTGAAGGTTAATCAATTGTGATTAAAATCAAGCAACACACCAATGTGAATGGCCAATGAACCATTCAAGAAAGAATCACCTGCCTGCCCACCTGCACCCACTCAACCTTGAATGTCTGGAAGAAAATGAGCCTGTTAGACACAGCAGGAAAGGAGGTGGGAAGTGTAACCATAAGGCAAGGTCAAGCAGCTCAAACAGAAGCACCAGGCACAAACAAACCACAGAGAAAAGCTGGAGGGACAGCACGAAGCTGGTGAGTGTCAAAACGAAAATAAAAGCAAGTTCAGGCTCAAGTCCAATTTTTAAACACTTGAGATTTTAGAAAAATAAGTAGAATCTAATCTAAAAGCCATTTATTGACAACCCTCCATCAGTAAAAGTTTTTCTGAACATTTGCTGTAGGCTCAGCACCAAGGGGGGTGGTTATTAAGAAGTCTATAGTAACATCAGTCTCCACCTTAAAGAATCCTAAAATTTGCTTGAGAGACCAAATGCATACACATAAAATCGTGAGAAACTGAGACAAGACAGTATTCAGTAAAGCACTCAATTGTATTTATTTAGCCACATCTAAAGCTCACCTGTACACGATATGCACTGTGGGTAGAGAGGTAAAGAGAGAAGTGAGCGTAGGTTGCTCTCACCTGGATGGGCTTCATGGAGACCAGCAGGTGTGATATAAGACTCAGTTCAAGTTAGCCTGGCCTCCATCTGCCTGCAGTAGCATCCTTTATCAGCTCCACCCTACTCCTGCTTCTGCCAGAATGACTTGCAGTTTCCTAATGTACCTGCCATCTCTCAAGCCGAGCCACTGCGTGGGCAGAACACGGTCTGGTGGACCCGCCTGGCATGCCCGGACTCTGGAGGTGCAGACTTGCGTTGAATTCCAGCCTCACCAATCCTTAGGTGGCTGAACTCAGGCAAATTCCTTAACATCTCTAAGCCTTGTTCCTACTGTGTAAAATGAGAGTAATAATATTATCTAGCCAAAGGGTTTTTTGGTGAGAATTAAATTAGATAAATAAAAGGCTTATACAGAGAAATCATTTTTTTCCGCTCTTCATACTTTTTAAAAAAATCAACTTTATTAAGGTATTGACATACAAAAAGCTGTACATATGTAATGTGTACAACTTGGTGAGTTTGGAGATAAGTATACATCCATGAAACCATCACCACAATCTGTGCCATAAACATCCATCACATCAAAAAGATTTCTCCCATCATCATTTCTTACTTTTGTGTGTGTGTCATAAGAACACTAAAAATCTATCCCTTAGCCATTTTTTTAAATTTAACTTTTAAGTTCAGGGTCACATGTGCAGGTTTGTCATATAGGTAAACTTGTTATGCAGATTATTTCATCACCCAGGTATTAAGCCTACTATGCATTATTTTCCTGGTCCTCTTCCTCCTCCCACCCTCCACCCTCCAGTAGGCCCCAGTGTCTGTTTTTTCCCTCCTCGTGTCCATGTGTTCTCATCATTTAGCTCCCACTTACAAGTGAGAACATGTGGTATTTGGTTTTCTGTTCCTGTGTTAGCTTACTAAGATAATGGCCTCCAGCTCCATTCATGTCCCTGTAAAGGACATGCTCTCATTCCTTTTTAAGACTGCATAGTATTCCATGGTGTATACGTACCACATTTTCTTTATCTAGTCTATCACTGACAGGCATTTAGGTTGTTCCTGTGTTTTTACTATTGTGAACAGTGCTGCAATGAACATACAGGTGCATGTGTCTTTATAATAGAACGATTTATATTCATTTGGGTCTATACGCAGTAATGGGATTTCTGGGTCAAATGGTATTTCTGGGGCAAAGATTTCACGATGAAGACAACAAAAGCAATTGCAACAAAAGCAAAAATTGACAAATGGGATCTAATTAAACAGCTTCTGCACAGCAAAGGAAACTATCAACACAGTGAACAGACAACCTACAGAATGGGAGAAAATTTTTGCAAACTGTATAGCTGACAAGGTCTAATATCCAGTATCTATAAGGAACTTAAATTCGCAAGCAAATTTTAAAGTATACATTATAAACTATAGGCACTGTGCTGTACAAATCCCTAGAACCTATTCATCTCGCATAACTGAAACTTTATACCCACTAGTACCTCTCCATTTCCTCCTCTCCCTAGTTCCTAATAACCACCATTCTATTCTCTGTTTCTATGAGTTTGACTATTTTAGATTCCTCAAACAAGTGGTATCATGCAGTAGTTGTCTTTCTGTGTCTGGCTTACTTCACTTAGCATAATGTCTTCCAGGTTCATCCACGTTGTCACATATGGCGGGATTTCCTTCTTTCTTAAGACTGAATAATATTCCATTGTGGGTATATACATTTTCGTTATCCATTCATCTGTCAATGGACATTTAGGTTGCTTTTATGTCTTGGCTATTTTAAGTAATGTAGCAACGAATATGGAAGAAGTGCAGATATCTCTTGGACATACCGATTTCATTTCCTTTGGATATGTACCCAGAAGTAGAATTGCTGGATCATATAACAGTCCTGCTTTTTAAATCCTGAGGAACCTCTATGCGGTTTTCCATAATGGCTGTATTAATTTACATTTCCATCAACAGTGTAAAAGGTTTTTCTCTTCTCCACATCCTTGCCAACACTTCTCATTTGCTTTTTTGGTAATACCCATCCTAACTAGCATGAGGTAATATCTCACTGTGGTTTTAATTTGCATAACTCTGATAATTAGTGATGTGATTATTGAGCATATTTTCATATATCTATTGGTCAAGTGTACGTCTTTTTGGGAAAACGTCTATTCATTTTCTTTGCTCATTTTTTAATCAGATTTTGTTATTTCATTATTGAGTTGTAGGCACACTCTAATATACATTGGACATGAACCCTTTATCAGTGTATATGATTTGCAAATACTTTCTTCCATTCCATAGGTTTCTTTTTCATTTTGTCCATTGTTTCTTTTGCTGTGCAGGTTTTTACTTTACCTGACAATTTTCAACCCATCTTTTAAGGTTCTGCTCAGGTATTTCCTGTCCTGAGAAACTCCCCCACGTTTTCTTCCCTTGTTGTTGGGTTCCCTTCCCAAGGAACAGCATCCTGAGCTCTCCTATGGCCATCAAAGTCATACGCACTGCTTCTCCTGAAATACTTCCAGTATATGCTTGGTGTCCTATGCAGTTTTTAGCACTTGTCCCACATGTTTTATTTTTCTACATAATACTGTTAGTGAAGATTGCATTAAAATAATTGGAGTAAGTTTGGTAGATGTCCACTTTGTACTTCCAGCTTCTACCATGGTCTGGTCTGCAAGTATGTAAGATGTATGAGCAGGGAACAAGGTTCTCACTTTCATGCATGCTTAAATGTGAAAGATGATCAGCAATAACTTGTCCTTTTTATTGAGCTTTTCTAGATGAAGCTGAAACATGTGAGAGCTAACATTTCCCTTTTAAGGGCTTGCTGCTGATAAAATGAAGTATATATAACTCCTAGTCTTGGAAGGTGGTGGGAAATGGATTCCACACTGCTGCTCCTGCCAGAAATTTGGTGTGCCTACCAGTTGTGTCTTGGCCAGTTTAGTGGTCTGAAAGTTGCACAAAGCTACCAGGCTTCCAGTCAGTATAGCCTAGAAAATGAAAAGAAATGATACATTTGGTGCCTTTGTAAAGTATGTGGGAATTAAAAGCCCTGTGATAAGTGTATAATGAGAAAACCGAATACTCTCCTTCATTTATAAAATGGGATAAAATATCAACTATTTTATTATTTGGTGACATTTTTATTTGGTAATAAATGTTTTCAGCAGCAGCTGAATAAAACAAAAAAAAGTGCATGTTAAATGAAAAACTAAGTACTGAATTTCCATGTAATAAGAAATCTGGTCAATATGTAACTTGTAAATGATAGTAAATGTTTGATGACATTTACTATCCAACATGGGGGGTCCTGGTGATATCACTAACCATGTGAAAACCAGACCCTAATCTACTAAAGAAGCACCAGCTTCTACCTCACACATCAGAACTGTTTTAAGAATGCCGTGCCCCTAAACAACAGTTTCACTTGTGCAGCTGCAGAAGGCGTGTTTATATATCATCCTGTGAAGCATGACTTTTCATCTAGATCAAACAATAATTCTTTAAATTAATTTTGACTATTCTTATTCCAAGTCTGTACATACAAAAAGTGAACTGATACCTGCACATGTGGTGGCTACATTAGCAAAAGAGCTGCCACATAGCTGTATGAAGCCCTTTGCTATTAGAATCCTGATACTTCAGATTATCAGCTAGTTCCAATGAAGATTTTTTTTTTTCATACAAGTCATGAAATCAAAGTAAAACTTTTGGAAGCTTATTCTCAGGTAAAACATCTGACATTGTTGCGACTGCTGCTATAAATTCAGTTCAAAAGTTCCATATTGTTCAAAAGGTCAATATTGAAGACATGTTTTTATAGTAGTAATAGGAATACAAAATTTTGGGGGAGCACAGGTTCATGGAAAAATAATGTTCTTACTAAATTCATAAAGTAACACACCGGAACTTGGAAGTGATTGTGGGCACATAATTCATAAATGTGTCCAATCCACTGTGATTGATATTCCACTAAAGGAAATAGAAACTATCATCATCAAAAATTACAAATATTTCTACATATAAGGTAACTATAGTATGAAATTCTTGTGGCAGAGCTTATATGAAGTATCCAACCACCCTCTACACCCCAAAAAAACACCAGTATCAATCAAATGAAAATACCTCATGCATCAACAATAACAATAGAAACTTCAGCTTGGGAGTACACATTTTCCGTTGCTCATCAGTAATCTGATTTTAGAAACATTTGAGCCTTTAAATAACTACTTGGCAAATCAGCCTACGCCTTTTGAAATAATTCTTTAAATGTTGGTTGCATTTTGATGAAAATTAATTGGAATATTTTGATAAATTATTCAATAAGTGGAGTACAAAAATTTCAGGTTGTGGAGCTTTTTATGAATTACAGTTATCTAAAACAAGCTTACTTAGGGACAATTTGAAACTGTTTCTACCAGATCGAGGGGGGAAATTAACAAATTAAACTGTGGGAGCTCAGAGGTATATGCTACCTTGACTTGTGGGAAGGATCTTTTGATGAAGTTTCTACTTTTAATTGGATGAATTTCTATTCTGTACTGAAATGGAATATAATTAAAAGTTCTGCAATTTTACAACATTTAACTTTGGTGAAACATTCAAAAGAATAATCTTAAGTAGAAATTATTTGACAAGCTGTATTTTGTAATGTCTGATGGGGTATCTTGTAAAAATATTTGTTGAATAAAGATAAATGGGGGCCAAATACATACCCTGTAAAGTTATTCAGGCTGAAATATTAACACAATTCAATATAAAAATGTTAAAATTGAGAATACTCCCCATTTAGCCGCATTTGCTCTTAGCTTACTAAATAATTCAGCATCTGTAGAGAGAGTATTTTCTCAACTAAAAATATTTTGGACCACAAAAAAGGTCAATTTCAAGTTTATTAATCATAAAATACAAAAATAATGTGGCAGACAGTTTTATTTAAAAAATTAAAAGCTTGTTTTCAGAATGTGGCTTAGAAAAGGAATTTAAAAAATAGAAAAATTAAAAGCAAAAGACACAGAAATAACATTCTTCAAATATGCTAGTGACATACTGCATTACAGGTAGATATGACCAAGAAACTGATTATACTATGTGACTATATATTAATAATTATTCCACTTATATTTTCTTAATTTAAAATTATTCATTTAAAAATTGTGCTTTAATATTCTATTTTAAAAAGTAGAATATTAAAATATATGTTAAATTATATATTAAAATTTATTTAAATTTTATATTTTAATATTTAGTATATTTGACATTAAAATATTTTTAATAAAAATTTTTTTCTAAATAGAAAATGTTATTTTCTATCTTTAAAAAGAGTTTTATTTTTATATTTTTAATGTAACTATTTATAATTTACCACTATGCTGGAATTAATTTGTTAGTCAATTCCTAGTTTCAAAAACTCCATAATTTGTATTATTTTAGTATTCCCTTCCTATCTCAAGTGTCCCAGGTTGGATAAATTCTAGGTTTACCCTGGCCACAGCTCACAGCAGCCTGTGTCAGATTGTTTATGCATCATTCTTTCCCACCCTATTGGACTTCCTTGAGAGCATGGATTCAATTTCCTGACTCTGTATCCCTTCAATTGCCCTTACCATGCGCCAGGCACTGTTGAACTATTTTAATCCTCATTAACCTCTGTGTTGAACATTCTAATTACCCCCATTTACAGATGAGAAAATTGAGATGGGGAAGAGGTAAAGTAATTCAATTACAGTCTGTGAGACAAAGTCGCAAATGTAAGAAGCGAAGTTTGCTCATTTCTGTTTGCCAGCATAATTTCACAAGCCCCTGACTCTGTACCGCTCTCCAAAAGATGCTTTGAAGACAAAACAGGATAGAACACATGGCCCCCCACATCTCTTGCCTGAGTCACTATATTCCTTAAAATAAATGGCCCTAGTCCTTGCCTTTTCCTACACGTAAAATAATGTCTGATGGGGTTAGTGATTATGCTTCTACAATGTATAACCAAATGTGCTTTAGTAATCTATAACCAGACGTACTCTTACACCCCGACTCTGATGTGAATTTGCACATACTGCAGCTTCACCACCTGTATATAAACTGTGAACTGAAATACTGCTTTGGAGCAGTCTGACAGATGTGCTCCTGGCCTACAGGCCTCAGTAAGACTTTTGAATAAAACTAGCTTTAATTCTTTAAAAGCTTGACTTTTCTTTCTTTAGTCAGCAGGTCCCAAATTCTAGACCATGGGATTTGGGTGGGATTTGGCCACCCTGGGATTTGGCTGGATAGTCCATGCTCCTACGCTCCTACCCACTCCCCATATGGCCCTTTCTGGGTAAATGTTCTCTGTAAGTACTTGTGGTACGAATAAAACCCAAATGAATGAATGAGTGATGAAGAGGGCAATGGTGCTCATTGCAACAATGATGGGTAAAAAGACTGCAGTGAGGGGAAGTGCCTACCACACAGCTTCATATTCATAGCCCAGGACTGAAAGGTTCTGAGTTGGAACCAGCAGTTTTCAAGGGAAAGTGACTGACATTAAGTAAACATGATTCTTTACACAGCACACCAACTGCCAGATGCAAGAAGTCAAGACAACAAACGTGTTTCTCCCAGCTAATAACAGAGGCCTCCTCATCTGGGCTGTTTACCCAGCCACTAAAAACCGGATACTCTCTTTAGCTAAAACCAGGATGCTGTGTACCTGTCCTATTAGGCCCTGACGGCAGGCCTGGCCTGCAAGTTGGGCCTCAAGGACGGGAGTCAAGTCTTGAAGAGCTCTTTCCCAAATACCTGGGGTTGGAGGTGGGGATGGTGGAGTGGCTGAGCTGTCAGCAGAGGAACTGCGGGGGAGGGTGTAAAGGAATGCTGGGTGCTGATCTGACAAAGGACCTGACGATGCCTTTGACAGAGTTGGAATCTTAGAACATTTTCAGGGGAAAGAACACATTGCAGTGACTTTGGGCTTGCTGCATTTGAGACATTGAGAAAGGGGTTAAAAAGAGAAAATGAGGCAAGGCTGAGAGAGGCAGGGTGTCCTGGGTTGCCGCCATGACAATGAGGAGGACTTGGCAGTGCTCCCAGAAAGAAATAGGAGTGATGGAGACACATTTGCCCCCTGGATGGAAGGAACACAGGATGAGAAGACATCACTTGGAGAAGAAATAGCAACAATCATTGTCACACCCGGCTCACCCCTACCCCCTTCCCTGGCAATCAAAAAAGCTGATGGCTCCAGCAGCTCCAGCACGCCCTGGGGACAGCCAGTGTGTTTCAGTCTGAGGCTCCTTCCTTCCCTCCCACTCGCTCCTGCCTGTCTTTCCCATGTTTGCCAGTGTCAGATCTGCATAGTGATCTTCCTTTCCTAATCCTGCTTCCTCCTCATCTTTCGCAGGTGTTTACCACAATAAATCTCCTGGAACAACTCTGTTCTACCATCTGCTTCTTGCAGGACCCAAACTGACATGCTTCCCAACAACAAGAAAAGTGACATACCTTTTTAAAGACCCAGAGAAAATCCTAGTATCATGTTCTTTGGTATGTTCTGGAATCAAGAACCCAAGATTAATTGGTAACTGATTCACTTATTCAGGAATTCATTTAATCAATCACTTCAATAGGTATTAATTAAGCACCCACTGTATGCCAGGAACTGTGCTGGACCTTAGAGCTATAACAGTAAACAAGGAAGACATAAGTGAAAATCTCATCTAAGCAACTTGGAAAATGAAAGACCATGGGGAGTCCAGGAAGGAAAAGCTGTCTCTGGGTGTGGCTGAACGTTAAAGCAATCTATCCTATCTGATGAGAAAACACACAAAATGATCATTCCAGACCACAAAGATCTCCAATTACAAGAAACATAACTTCCGCCACTGCTATGCCCTTTGCACACTGTACATAGTCAGTTCCTCCCACCAGGAGTCACCGGAGAAAGGAAACTGCACGTGGATGGCAGGACAACAGCACAGCATTGCTGGCTGTCATGGTAGCCGGCACATGCCAGCTCCTTTTTCTGCATTCAGCTCCCTCCTGCCCCATCACCTAAGAGCCAGGCTGGAGCCACCACTTCCACTCGGCTGGAGCCACCAGGACTTTGACCTACATAAAGTGCCACAAAAATCACCCAATTGAACAAGCTCTGGGCCAGAGAAGGAGCTGAGGTCCAGCTGAAGGTGATGTCCAGCCCAAGAGGCTGTCCCCATAAACTGACCCTCAGAGGGTGCTGAGTCCCACTGCCCTGGTTTCTCCACATCTGTGTGATATAAGGAAGCCAGAGACCACCACAGCCTGATGAGTTCTTGGAGAAGCCCAGAGCCAGTGGGCCTGTCTCTCCACAGAGTCACGCTCAGGGCTTTAGTTAAAGGATCCCTGCAGAGGGAGTGGGTTTGAATACCAAATCTGCCATCCTCATCCTAGGACAAAGAGCAAGACCTTTAACGTCTCTAGGCCTCAGTTTCCTCTGCTGCAAAGGAGTGAGGGTACCTGTACCTCCCTCACTGGGCTATTGTGAGGACTACATGAGATAACATATGGAAAGCACACAGCACTGTGCAAGGCAGCTTGAGAGGGCGTGAGCAGGATTGGTGAGGACTATTCTTGTTTGCCTGGCTCTAGCCGTTACCCTGACTTCAATCACCTCTAACTATGCGTCCTTCTATTTTGCCTGTTTCCCTGTTTTAAAAAAAAAAGTAAAAAGAAAATATAAATTCCCTTCTGCTTTCAGAAATGAATTTTCTGTAATTATACCCATCATGGGGATTCCAGGGACCATGGACTCTTTGCAGACACACTACTCAAACCCATGGAGAAAATGTCCCATCGGCTGCCCGGGAGCCTCTGCCTTGGCCACTCGCAGCAACCCTGGGAGAAATAAGGGCCTCAGACAGAACAATAGCATGGATTGTGCCTCTTGCAGGAATTTCATCTGTCACTGAGTAACAGGTTTTGATCTCAGGCTCGCTGCCAGTTAGGAAGTGAAACCCTTTCCGGAACACTTGCTGTTTTGTTGGTTTTCCCCTGGAGATTTAATGATTTCACCTTGGAGGTTTTAGCTGATGAGCTGTGCTCTGTATGGAGCCTACCCATGTGAAAAACCAATCAGGTATTTCATGGGCTCCCCAATATTCTATTTCGTGAGTTTGGAGACCCACTAAGCCAGCAATTGGACACCCCCACAAGGTGTGCATTTGCTGTCACCAGAGCGAGCTCTGGGTCTGTCCACGTGGCACAAGGAGAACTGTTAGATCAGTCGTCTTCTCTAACCCAGAGGCCTAAGTGAGAGGATGAGAAAGAGAAAGGGCCATTGTTTCTAAAGACAGGTTCACCTGAAGAATTTGGACAATGATGCCGGTTTCAGTTTAAAGGGCCTTTGGGCAGGGTTGGCATTGGGAACAGGGGCTGAGGGAGCTTCTAGACTTTTCTACATTATGAGCAGAGTGATTACAAATCAGCTCTGCAGATGACAGCACAGACCTCTTTGTGGTGGGTTCTCCTGGGCCAACAGCAGATTTGGAGCCGTGGAAGAACAGCGAGAAATCTCTTCACATGACCTTCATGTCTTCCTCCTGTAAACCGCATTGTATTTCTAACTTCAGATCAAGGCGACTGACATCTGCAACTCTTCAGGGAGGACAGCTGGGCCATGCCCCTTTGGGCCTCCCATCCTCCCCTCGTCTTGTCAGCCAGTCGTGCTGGGATCTGCTGGCAGCCTTGTGAGAACCGGGCAGGAACTGGCCAGCAAAGTCAGCTATAAATACTCCTCTTGGCAGCCAGCTTGACTTGGGAGCCCACAGCTGAGGGGCGGAGGCCAGCGGGAAGCACCTGCACCTCTTCAGAGTACATCCGAGCCTGGGCCTGGCTTCCCGCCCTCCACCTCTGAATGGGGATTTGGTCAACCTTTTCCAGCTTGGGGGAAGTCCCCGTGGTGATCCAGCTTCCCAGATGCAAGAGCAGCAGGGAGGGCACTGCTCTCCAAGCAGCCCAACCCCTTTAAACTCAGAGTCAGAGCTATATTCTCACAACGGCTGATGAAACTGAATAGCTAAGGGCAAATGAGGAGGCAGGAGAGGCGAAGAGGAAGGGAAATAAGCTCTTTTACAGAATGCTTTTCTCCTCCTGATTTCACTTGTGTGGGGAAGCATGAAACAACCACTAATCAGTCTTTCCCCCTGATGAGTCGGAAACTTGACAACTGGAGAGTTTTTTTAAAAATCAATGAATAAATATTTCTTCTTTGGGCCTTATCTATGAAGCATGGGCTAAGAGATACCTTGTGGGCATTTTAAATAACCAGAAGCAAGTCACAGCAGCAGCTAATGGTCAACTGTAAATGCAGTTCTGCTGTGCAGTTGTCGTTCAAAATGTGACAGTATTTAAAAGCTGGGCTGTATATGAGATGAAGGAGTTCAAAGACCCATTGGATGACAGTTCTCATGCTTCAGCAAGTGAAAGAATCACCTGGAACACTTGTTTATGAGGCAGATCCCCGGTCCCTACCCTCTGAGATCTGATCCTAGAGATTTGGGCCAGGGCCAAGAACCTGCATTTGAGTCCCTAATTCCAACCTGGATACTCTGGGACAGGACTGCACTTTGCAAGACAATGCCCTATGCCAGTGGTTCACAAAGTGAGGTCCCCAACCTGGAGCCACAGGAAATTTGTTAGAAATACAGATTCTTAGGCCAACCCCAGAAAGACAGAATCGGGAACTTCGGGGATGGGGCCCAAAAATCTGTTTTAACAAACCTCCAGGTGGTTCTGAAGCCTGCTATAGGTTGATAAACACTGCCCTAAGATTTCTTACAAGCAAGTTGTGCAAACCCTGGAATACTGCCAATTCCAACGCGTAGCCAAGATTGAGAACCACTCTGATGGACACTTCCATTGGAATATGAATGCTAATCTCACTTCTACAACCCTTATTTTTCTGAGCACTCACTTTTTTGAGCCAAGATTAGAGTTAACAATGTGAAGGGGAAAGAATGTGGGTTTTGTTTCAGGTAAATGACTCAAGCCTGGTCCCAAGTTGAATCCTCCCTGAACCTCAGTGTTTTCATCTGTGAAATGGAAGGAATGCTGCCCACCCCACAATGGTGCTGTGAAGAGTAATGAGACAGTATCTGGGAAAACACTTAGCCAGTGGCTGGCACATTGTAGAAACTTGATTTTTCTGTCTCTCTCTACAATATTTTTTAGTTTAATTGGGGTCTGGAATGAGATTCTTAATTTTTATAGGAATATAGCTTAAGGGTTTGCTCTCCAGAGAGCATCAAAAGACTCATTTTAAAATTCATCTCTTGTTTTAGGGTAAATGTCTGAAGAGCTCAGTGAGCACTCTTGATGTTAAAGATGACTGGTAGCCTTAGTATAGAAGCAGCTCTAATTTAGCATGGCCTGGTTCCACTTTGTAACCAGAGTCACTTTCTCTTCTGGGACATCACTGATGTCTCAGTAATGGGCAAAAACCTTATTATATTAGGCACTTTGCACAAGCATTTCACTTCCTTAATTGGTCACCATTGCTTATTAAATGCCAGGCCAACTTCCAATACAGTTTGGTGACAGAGGCCTGTCATCAACTGTTATAAAGAAATGACTTCTTGTGTGTGTACTGGTCAGCTTGTAATTCAGTTGGTTGGAAGATCAGTCAATACTGTATATTTATAAAAGAGTAGATTCAGTAACCACTTTGGCATGAAGCATGCTGCCTGTGTTTTATATTTTATATAATACATAGTAGTTCTATTGACTCTAAATAAATACTTGACAATGACTGTTTTAATAGATTCCAAAGATGGAATGTCCACAAACACATCATTTGTACAGTAAAGTTGACACAAATCACATTTGTGGGAGTAAAGTGGGAACTTATCCCTGTGCAATGGTCAAATGCTCCACATATTTTTGTTAGGATGGAAGGGTGTTTAGTAAGGTCCTTCATGTAATCAAGACCTGTCCTGTTGTGCAGCCATAGAAGCCAATTTGTTTTACTTCTGGTACACTGACCAGCATCCCTTAGGACAGGAAGAGATGGATATACCCAAATTGCATTGCCACCTAGTACTTCGGCAAACACTTACTGAGGACGTGCCAGGTGCAAAGCACATTTACATGCATGACCTCATCTAAGGCTCACAAACAGTTATCACCGTCTCCTTTTTACAGATGAGCAATTGAGATGCAAAGACATGAAGGCACTGGATAAACGTCATGCAACCCATATTGGTTTTATTTACCCTAGAAGGGATTTCTTGCTTTCAGTTGCTGGTTTGCTTATTCATTCATCTAGTCATCATTCATTTATGGTTTATCATAGCGAGGCAACATTGTTTACTCTCATATCTCCTAAGACAATTTTAGAAAACTACATATCCTCTTGAACCTTTTTCAGATGAGACTTCAAGTTTCCCTTCCCGTGTTAAAATAGTTGCAAAGATGTAATTATGGCACGTAGTCAATATTGACACTTTACAACAAAATGTTAATGAATGCATTTCTATATGGCCAAAGGAATATAGATACCAATTATATTTTTCCATTATCCAAAGGAATATAGATAGCAATGATATATTTATCATCTACAATTTTAAAATACATGAATGATCTTTTAATAGAACTTTTTTCCTTGAACTCATATTTCCATTTCATTTCCCCAATATTACCTCATTTTTAAGGGACCTCACGCTTAAAAATATGTTATCATTCTATTATAATTCTGTGTAGTAATAATATTAGTCAAATTAATTTTTTTAATTTCCTATAATCTTAAGCCTTTAGATGTTAAAATTTTTCTTCTGGATTGGCTTATCATTAAAATTATGAAGAAATTATTCAGAACAACATAAATATGACAACTTTAGACAATGCAGCATAAAATCAGGGGAGGTATACTTTTTTTTTGAACATAGATAGCAAGCTGGGAAAGAAGAATGTTTCTCATGATATCTCCCCGCAGGCATGTTCTGAGGCCAATCTTATTAGGAAAGAGTACATGTGGAAGTCTGGGATATGGAAATTAATTCTCTGAGATACACCCAATCTAGCATATCCCAGCTGGAAGGCTGCTTCCCTGGGAGCCAAAAGCACAGAAGGTCCTTGAGGGGCCACGGGACACACGAACAAGCAAGCAAGAGCAAGTTAGACATGCCAAGCATTGTATCTGGTAGGGACTAGGTAAGGTAAGAGACAAGTACCATTTGTAATTTTTTAAATTTTTTAAGTTTTTAATTTAGGGGTATATAGTAGGTGTAGGTGTTTATGGAGTACATGAGATGTTTTGATATAGGTATGCAACGTGTGATAATCACATAATGGAGAATGGGGTACCCATCCCAAGCATTTATCCTTTGTGTTACAAACAATCCGATTACACTCTTTCAGATTTTTTAAATGTATGATTAAATTATTATTGACTATAGTCACCCTGTTGTATTATCAAATAGTAGGTCTCATTCATTCTTTCTATTTTTATTGTACCCATTAACCATCCCCACCCCCTGATCTCCATCCCAAACACTACCCTTCCCAGCCTCTGGTAACCATCCTTCTACTCTCTATCTCCATTAGTTCAATTGTTTTGATTTTCAGATCCCACAAATAAGTGAGAACATGCAATGTTTATCTTTCTGTGACTGGCTTATTTCATTTAATATAATGATCTCCAGTTACATTCATGCTGTTGGAAATGACAGGATCTCATCCTTTACTATGGCTGAATAGTACTCCATTGTATGTAAGTACCACATTTTATCCATTCATCTGTTGATGGACTCATAGGTTGCTTCCAAAATCTTGGCTATTGTGAACAGCGCTTCAAAAAACATGACAGTGCAGATATCTCTCTTTGATATAGTAATTTCCTTTCTTTTGGGTATATACCCAGCAGTGGGATTGCTGGATCCTATGGTAGCTCTGTTTTTAGTTTTTTGAGGAATCTCCCAACTGTTCTTCATAGTGGTTGTACTAATTTACATTCCCACCAACAGTGTACAAGGGTTTGCTTTTCTCCGTATCTTTGCCAGCATTTGTTATTGCCTGTCTTTTGGATATAAGCCATTTTAACTGGGGTGAGATGACATCTCATTGTAGTTTCGATTTGCATTTCTCTGATGATCAGTGATGTTGAGCACCTTTTCATATGCCTGTCTGCCACTTGTGCGTCTTTTGAGAAATGTCTATTCAGATCTTTTGCCCACTTGAAAATTGGATTAGATTTTTTTCCTATAGAGTTGTTTGAGCTCCTTTTATATTCTGATACTAACCCCTTGTCAGATAGGTAACTTGCAAATATTTTCTCCCATTCTGTGTGTTGTCTTTTTGTTGTGTCCTTTGCAGTACAGAAGCTTTTTAACTTGATGTGATCCTATTTGTCCATTTTTGCTTTGGTCGCCTGTGCTTGTGGAGTATTACTCAAGAAACTTTTGCTCAGACCAATGTCCTGGAGAGTTTCTTCAATGTTTCTTTGTAGTAGTTTCATACTTGGGATCTTAGGTTTAAGTGTCTAATCCATTCTGATTTGAGTTTTGTATATGGTGAGAGGTAGGGGTCTAGTTTCATTCTTCTGCATATGGATATCCAGTTTTCTTAGCACCATTTATTGAAGAGACTGACTTTTTCCCAGTATATGTTCTTGGCACCCTTGTTGAAAATAAGTTCACTGTAGGTGTCTGAATTTGTTTCTGGGTTCTCTATTCTGTTTCATTGGACTATGTGTCTGTTTTTATGCAATTACCATGCTCTTTTGGTTACTTAGGTAATGTGATTCCTGTAGTTTTGTTCTTTTTGCTTAGGATGGCTTTGGCCATGGGTCTTTTGTGGTTCCATATAAATTTTAGTTTATTTCTATTTCTGTGAAGAATGTCATTGGTATTTTGATAGGGATTAAATTAAATCTGTAGATCGCTTTGGGTAGTATGGACATTTTAACAGTATTGATTATTCCTATCCATGAACATGGAATATTTTTCTATTTTGGGGTGTCCTCCTCAATTTCTTTCATCAGTGTTTTACAGTTTTCATTATAGAGATCTTTCACTTCTTTGGTTAATTCCTAGATATTTAATTTTGTGACTACTGAAAATGGGGGCCCGGCACAGTGGCTCATGCTTGCAATCCCAGCACTTTGGGAGGCCAAGGTAGGCAGATCACCTGAGGTCAGGAGTTCAAGACCAGCCTGGCTAACATGGTGAAACCTTGTCTCCACTACAAATACAAAAAAATTAGCCAGGTGTGGTGGCACATACCTGTAATCCCAGCTACTCAGGAGGCTGAGGCACAAGAATTGTTTAAACCCAGGAGGCAGAGATTGCAGTGAGCCGAGATTGCGTCACTGTACTCCAGCATGGGCGACAGAGACTCTGTCTCAAAAAAAAAAAAGAAAAGAAAATTACTTTTTCAGATTGTTCATTGTTGGCATTTTGTATGTTGATTTTGTATCCTACAGCTTTACTGAATTTATCAGTTTTAATAGTTTTTTTTGTGAAGTCTTTAGGTTTTTCCAAATAAAAGATCACATCATCTGCAAACAAGGATAGTTTGACTTTTGCCTTTCCAATTTGGATGCCCTTTCTTTATCTGATTGCTCTAGCTAGGACTTCCAGTATTACGTTGAATAACAGTGATGAAAGTGGGCATCCTTGTCATGTTCCAGATCTTAGAGAAAAGGTTTTGTTTTTCCCCATTTAATATAATATAGCTGTTGGTCTGTCACGTGGCTTTTATTATGTTGAGGTATATTTTATCTCCAGTTTTTTGAGGACTTTTATTGTGAAGACATGTTGAATTTTATCAAATAATTTTTCAGCATCAATTGAAATGATATGGTTTTTATCCTTCATTCTGTTGATATATCATATTGATTGACTTGTGTATGTTGAACAATCCTTGCATCCCAGGGATAAATCCCACTTGGTCATGACAAATGATTTTTCTAATATATTGTTGAATTTGGTTTGCTTTATTTTGTTGAGGATTTTTGCAGCAATATTCATAGGTATTGGCCTGTAGTGTTTTGTGCTTTTTTAAAAATGTATCTTTGTCTGGTTTTAGTATCAGAGTAATACTGGCCTCTTAGAATGAGTTTGGAAGTACACTCCTCTATTTTTTGCATTAGTTTGAGTAGGATTGGTATTAGCAGTTCTTTAAATGTTTGGTAGAATTCAGCAGTGAAGCCATTGGGTCCCAGGCTTTTCTTCACTGGGATTCATTAGTAATTTAAACAGGGGAAATCCAGTATAAAGAACTGATAACCAGACAAAGGATGATTAACTCCTAAAAAGCATAAAGGAAAAGTTTAAGATATAATTGAGGTAGAAATTACAGAGGGCTGCTACCACCCTTGACTGAGGGAAAAGGTAAGTAAGGAAAGACTCTGGAAGCGAGGGCGTGGCTACTGCAGGAAAGAAGAAACAGGCTGCCAGAGGGTGCTCGTCACAGCACCCTGAGAGCTGTCACCACTGAAATGAACGCTCCTGAGACCCTCCACACTCCAATTTGCTCATACCTGTGTGAGAAACGGAAAGAAAATGTCCCCTCCCTTCCTTTCAGCTTTGCAGGCTCCCTGCAGCGCCCTCTATTGACAGACAATCCCCCCTCCCCCCGCCATACACCAAACCCAAACCCGCCGGTCAAAGAAGAACCGGTAATGCGGTAATGTGCAGATTCTAGCTTCAGGATCACAAAGCAAGACAAAAAGGACGGTTTGGAGCTGCAAGGCAATAAATTAACAACTGGAACAAACGTCAAGAGAAAAGTACAGTTAAAGGATTACAGAGAAAGGATAAATGACTTTTACTCTCTCCTCTCCCCAAATCAATAGATTGATAGGCTGGGTCCTGAGCGAACTCCTTCAGTCTCGGGGTAAAAACTGCAGAGTAAGCAGGAACTACAGGGTTCCCTTGCAGTGATGCCCAGGGCTGAGAATCTTACCCCAAGCTCGAGAAATCTTGACTTTTCTATGCATGCATAGGGAGCCCGTTTTCTCACGTGTTCAGGAAGAACAACCAGGATTTCTGAGGTGAGAATTATTTGTCTTCCTGGCAGTTGCTCATCCCAATACCAGTCCCTGGAGATTGCTTTTTTGCTGAGCTTTTTCTCCTTTGAATCCTGCCCAAGAAGAGTAGGAAGGCAGGGAACAGGGGATAAACTATTTTGATTTCTCATATTTCTGCTCTGTTTTGAAGTGAAACAATTTCATACAGCCCCCAGATTGGCACATGTTCCCCCTTCCACCAACTCCCCTGCAGTCTTTCACACTGCAGTCAGGAAGACATTATTTTAAAAAATTCGTGTCAGTGCCAACCAACTGCGACAGGATTTTATTTCAAAAATCATTCTGTTGGCTTTCCTTGTATGAAACTCTCTGCCATATTCTATAAAACTCCATTACCCATCTCAACCATCTTTAGAAAGAAGCCTTCTGAAAGGTCACATGATGTGCAGAAAGTACACTGGCTTAGGGTAGAAGGCTGAGGCATTTCCATTTCCAGCACCAACTGTGCTATGTGCATGAGAAAAATCACTCAGTTTCTTATTGCCTCCCTCACCATTTCCCCCTGAACTCTACAGAGACCTTTTTTACAGTCATTGGCCTCACGGAGGTTGTAAAGTACCATATTCATGTTGTTGAGATGGAAAGGACCAAGGGAATCTGTTAGGGCAGCTCTTGTCTACACAGCTCTGCACCTGAAGCTCTTTTCTGTGACTTTTAATTTATGTTACTTTCTGAAGTTTTAGTTCTAAAATTAGGACATAATATAAAATACACAAATTGATGACCTTTTTGCATAAATATATACCTATGTAACAACCTTTGATCAAAACACAACATCAAATAACCCAAAAAGATCCCTTGTGTCCCTTCTTAGTCAATATACATCCCTGTCCCTAGATGTAACCACTATTCTGACGTCCATTGACATAGAGTTGTTGTATCTCTTCTCAAATTATATCTCTTTGTATACATGAAGTCTTACAGTATATACCCTTTTGTATCTGGCTTCTTTCACCTAATACTGTCTATGAGATTTATCAACAAGTACTTCCATCCTTTGTATTGCTGAGTAGTATTCCATTGTATGAATATACAGCAATGTATCCATTCTGCTATTGATGGACATTTGGGTAGTTTCTAGTTTGGGGCTATTATGAATAAAGCTTCTATGAACATTCTTGGACATGTCTTTTGGTGGACACATACATTTTTCTTGGGTATTGTATCAGTCCAATCAGAAGAGCAAAACTATGTAATAACTTGAATAGGAAAAGTTTAATATAACAAATGTTTATAACAGGAATAACAAGGGATTGGCTAGTAAGAAAGAGAAAGCTAAAGAATGCAGGAAGAACAGAGATAAGGAGCAATTACCAGCCCTAGGGAAGAGAGAGAACTCTCAAGAAAGACCCACCTCCAAGCCCTGCCTCAGGCCTAATCCATTTAAAATACTTGTTCTCCTTTTACTCCGCCAGTTCAATTACTGCAAAGATCTTATTGGAGAGTGCATGGCCATTGTTCACCGAATAATAGAGAAGTCACTATAGTGCTGTACTGGTGGAATCTTCTGGAATAGCCCTCTGGAAGTTTCTGGAAATTCATCATCTAGGGTGCCAGAGACAGCTCTTCAGAGGGCATTGTTGTACCTGAGACACTTACTACAAAACTGACTGAAAGAGTAACCCAGAGAAGCTATAAGCCACTGGATGCTGCTGGCTGCCATGCACTGCAGGAGCTGAGAACTGGAGAAGCCCCAAGCGCTACAGGAGCTGGCTGCTGGAGAGGCTGCACATGCTGCAGTTGCTGGAGAAGCCACGTGTATTTTAGGAGCTGTGCACGGCCGAGGCTGCAGGTGCTGCAGGAGCTGGATGCTAGAGGAGCACCTTGCAGGAGCCTGGGGAGTAAGCACAGTGGAACCAGGAAGCAAAACTTTTCGCCTGCAATGTCTCATCAGCAACCTCACCTGACCAAACTTCAGTACCAACTGGCAAAGAAAATATTTTATACATATATATATATATATATATATATATATATATATATATATATATATTTTTTTTTTTTTTTAGATGGAGTCTCGCTGTGTCACCCAGGCTGGAGTGCAGTGGTGTGATCTCAGCTCACTGTAACCTCCGCCTCCTGGGTTCAAGTGATTCTTCTGCCTCAGCCTCTTGAGTAGCTGGGACTACAGGTGCTCGCCACCACACCCAGCTACCCTTTTTGTATTTTTAGTAGAGATGAGGTTTCACCACATTGGCCAGGATGGTCTCGATCTCTTCACTTCGTGATCCACCTGCCTCGGCCTCCCAAAGTGCTGGGATTACAGGCGTGAGCCACCGTGCCCAGCCTTAAAAATATTTTAAAGGCTCACAGAGCAGTCAGAAAGGGTCAAGTCATTGTTGAGAGACCATAAATCAGGATCTGGCACAGGTATGCACACAGAGGAGGAACTGCTGGGTCAGAGTTGTTACAAATTTAGCATTAATGGATTTTGCCACTTTTCCAAAGAGTTGCACCAATTTACAATCTCACGAATAATGTAGAATTCCAGTTGCTTCATATGCTTGCCAATACTTGATATTGTCAGTTTTTCTAATTTTAGACATTCTGATGAGTATGAAGTGGCATTTCATTGTGATTTTATTTAGCATTTTCCTTAATGAGTAAAGATGTTGAGCAGCTTTGCATATGCTTGTTAGATATTTGGATACCCTCTTTAGCAAACTCGTTAAAGTCCACTCCCCGTTTTTTATTAAGTTGTCTTTTTCTTATTGATTTGTAGTTTTATATATTCTGAATTTCAGTCCTTTATCAGATGCATATATTGCAAATAACTTTTCCCAACATGTGGTTTTCCTATACTACCTTAACAAATATATTGACAGAGGCAGAAGATCAAAATACTGTGTCTTCCAATGTGCTATTTCTCACATATCAATGGTCACCAAGTCATGGTGATATGCTTATATAACTGGAATAAAATAATCTTTTGGAATTCATCTGTGCACTTGCCTAAAAAGGCAAACGAGTATTTCAAGAATCTTCCTGGCCGGGCACAGTGGCTCACGCCTGTAATCCCAGCACTTTGGGAGGCTGAGGAGGGCAGATCATGAGGTCAGGAGATCAAGACCATCCTGGCTAACACGGTGAAACCCCATCTCTACTAAAAATACAAAAAATTAGCTGGGCGTGGTGGTGAGCGCCTGTAGTCCCAGCTACTTGTGAGGCTGAGGCAGGAGAATGGCGTGAACCCGGGAGGCAGAGCTTGCAGTGAGCTGAGATTGCGCCACTGCCCTCTGGCCTGGGCAACAGAGCGAGACTCCATCTCAAAAAAAAAAAAATCTTCCTAATCCATTTAAAATATTTGTTCTCCTTTTACTCCACCAGTTCAATTACTGCAAAGATTTCTGAAAATGAGGAAAAGATCCATGGTTTGGATTGATTATGGCAGTTTCTGTTAGAATCAGATTGTCTTCCTCAATTTCCAAGGAAGAAATCCTGCTTAAAAACCAACAGTGTGATAATGCTGCTTCTAAGCATTCCAGTGGCAACTCTCCTTCCCTGCCATGGTGCTTTATAATTATTGGTTGTTTTCCTTTTCACCATTATCCTCCTTGAAAGCAGGAGCCAACCATTCTTATTCATCTTTATAACCCCAAGGCTAGCCCAGGAACTGGTGTGTCCTATGTACTCAGTGAATGTTCCTTGAATATCTCAATTTAGTCACAGTAATCATCTATTTCAGATGTGAGTTGAGACACAAACTGAATTTTTACTTATGCCCATTTTGAATGGATATTGGTGTTGATGATAGATAAGGGGAAAGATGGGAATCTGAAAGAAATGTCTGACTCCTTGAGTCATGAAAAAAGGGAAATTAGAACCCCCAGCCAATCCTTTCGAGATGAAAACTGATAGAGAGGAAGAAAAGAGAGTCTGGTTTAGGCCAAGAAGGGAACAGAAGGAATCAGATGTAGTGCCACAGGGATGGCTAGCTAGGAGAGAGAGCAAAGCAGAGGGTAGCAGCCAATCTAGGAACCCCTTAGCGGAACTTGCCAAGCCCAGCTGCATGTAAGATTCACCCTAGCTGCACCGCAGACCACCTGATTCAGAATGGGGGTGGGATAGGCAGCTATATATATATATATATATATATATATATATATATATATATTTTTTTTTTTTTTTTTAAGTATCCTGGGTGGTTCTGATGCATGACAAACATCAAGAATGTCTGCTCTACAGCAATGCGTAGCTGGACAGCGTCTTCCAAACATTAACCCTGAAGTCTGTGTTAACAAAAGGCCGAGTCTCTAAATGTCCTGGGATAAATCCAGAGGATCCACCAATTAGAGGTCTGGGTGCTGCAAAGTGAGCATTAGATCTCAGGGTAGATTTAGGCTTCTGGTACTGAGGACTTAATTGTCTTTCACTGTAAACAGAAAAGCTGTAAAAGGGAGTTCTGATTTTTAATTGGGGGTAGAAAAAATAAATTAGGAATTAGGAAGCAGAAAAGGTGATTACCCTAAGTAAAATGCCACAATGAGCCAAACTGTATTCCTTTTTTGCTATAATTGTTACAATTAGCCAATTGTGGCCCAATTGCACCTTGAGAGTGCCACACACTGTGCTGAAGCCATTGTAGTAATTAAAAGGTTAAGGTTGAGAAATGGAGGGCCTTTAGTGCCAAGGCTAGGAGAGCAGCTGCCTACCAAGCATAACCGCACACTAGCAAATTTGTTCCTGAGGTAAGTGGCTTCACTAGTGAGTCAGCCTCACCATTAAAATTCTACAGTTCTATGATATGCACTGTAAGATGTGAAGTAATGGTTATTTTTGAATCTGAGTTTTCTTGCTAATGCCAGCATGCCTTCCTAAGTCACACTTTCCGTGTGACTGTACCTGGCAGTTGCTGGAAGGGCTTGGGCCAAGCACAGAGAACTAGAAAACCTATGGGAAAGTTTTAAACTTTGTAAACCTGAAGTTCAGATAGAAAGTGCAAAGTCAACTGCAAGGTCCTCACCTGCCCACATGATGACATGGTATTAGAAAATGAAAACCAAGGAGGTTAAAATGCATTGTAATTATTGGCGTTACTCTGCAATGAAATCTGCACCGGGGATCCTTTGTCCCCAAAAAACCCCAACAGGATAAACCAGCTCTCCCACCATTTCCCATCCCAGCCAAACTCACCCAGCCAAACATACAACAGCTTAATTTATTGTAAGTCCAGATGAGCCATTCCAATAAGTTGTTAGGGTTAGGCTTACTTCTAAGAACACCAGACAATATAATGTAGCTGGAGAAGAAAAAATTACATCATTTTGACCATGAGGAGCTCTACTTCTTCATTCAATAAACATATCAGGTCACAACTATGTGCCAGGCACAGTGCTGGGTGCCAAAATCACAGAGGAAAAAATGTGACCCCATGGAGGTGAATATGAGGAAGAACCAGAGAGAGAAACAAACATATTTAGTTAGTGTACTAAAGTGCAATGGCAGAGAAATGCACAGGGGGCCATGGGAGCACCCAGTAGAGGCTGTGAGCCAGAGAAGATTGTAACCAGGGAGGAGGAGGAGTTGATGCCTCAGTGGAATCTTGAAGGAGAGGTGGAGTCGAAGGTGGCCTGAAGCCACTTATACTGGCTTGCGAGATCCAACACATTTTTTCCCATTTCTGCATTCAGTGACCAGATTTGTAGCTTGAAGTCAGCAGTGGTATGAATATTTATACCTCAGAGGCAAACTCTACATATCAAGCTTTTTTCTCTGCTAGAGTCGGTTGTTAAACACTAAACAGTGCACCACTGGGTAGGCCATAGACAGATGGAGGGAAAGCATTTTGCACAAGGGTACACCCTAAACCAGGCCATGGAAGCCCCAAGAAGCTTGGAGGGGGACTATAGGACTTTAGCTTTTCTAGGCTGTAAAGTGCACAGCTGCAATGGCAGGAGATAAAACAGAAAGACAGCCAAGGACTAGATTGTGGAGGGCATTGCATGTCATGTTAAGGAGTTTCTACTGTTATCCTGGAGGGGATGGGTGGACAAAGAAGTTTTAAGCTAGGGTGTGGTACGCTAACTTTTTTTTTTTGAGACATCCTAGTTTACAACCACCAAAGCCTCTCCTTGATAACAAATAAGTATCTTATACAAACTAAATTGAGATTAAAGAGAATCTGTTCCTAAAATCACCTATAAAGCCAAAAATAGAACAAAAATAATAAAGAAGAGAAAACCTCCAGCAATTGACTTTGGCTCACCTTGTCCAACAGCAGTGCCTCTCAGCATGTCAGACCCATGGAGGTTGGGGACTCCTGTTTGACACACTCCACGCTGTTTCCTCCGAGCTATTTGCACTTTAGTTAGTGCAGAAAATGTCACTCCTCTAGAGCATAGGCACAGGCTTTGATTCAATTTCATGATTCTATCAAAGGATAGGCCTCAGCTTTTAAGCTTGGGGCTGTTGCCCATTTACCTTATAAACTTCTTATTTAATTTTGCATCTGGCCAAAACAGATAAAGACAGGGTCATCTGAAAGACGAGAAAGCTGTCATTGGCTTTCCTTGCAGTGTTTTGAATGTAGCTTCACGTTTTCAGTGTCAACTTTAAAGGAATTGCTTTGTACCTTGATTCTAAACCTTATGTTGGCAAAAGGCCCCAGATTATGATTGGGTACCACAGCCATAAGACCTGAGTAATGATGTCTAAATTTTCCACTTATTATGAAAATGTCCATTTTAACAAAAACAACAAAATACGGCAAAAGTTACACACATAGTAAATGATTTCTGTATTTTCCCTGTTTATGACAGTTTCCATATCCTCTCCTCCTGGCACAAAGAAAGTGAGCCAGTCTGTATCTCACTTGCCAGTATTATGCTGGGCCATTATCCTGCCAGGATTCTTCCACCAACATCCTTTTTTAAAACTCGTATCATAAACTTATGCCAGACTCCATCCTTACCCCCGTTATGGGTCCCGTCCTCAGGACTCTCATTAACACCGCACCCCACATCCTCAGTGAGCGCAGCATGAATTTTCCTATTCAGCATTGCAGGCAATTCTCTTTCCATTTTGGTTCATTTCTAGTGACATTTAGTTTCATTATCCAATTTCCCACCACAATAGCGTAATTTGGTTCAGGTTGGTGGCCTGTGGAACGTGTAGCCGTTTAGGTCCAATCATTAAATGGAGGAATTTATGAGACTGTAAGATATGAGGAAAGGCTGGGTGTGGTGTCTCACACCTATAATCCTAGCACTCTGGGAGGTCAAGGTGGGAGGATTGCTTGAGCCCAGGAATTTGAAACCAGCCCAGGAAACATAGTGAAACCCCGTCTCTACAAAAAAAACGTTTTAAAAAGATTAGCCGGGCATGGTGGCACGTGCCCATAGTCCTAGCTATGGGGTAGGGTTGGGGGAGGGCTGAGATGGGAGGATCAGTTGAGCCTGGGAGGTCAAGGCTGCAGTGAGCTATGATTGTACCACTGCACTCGAGCCTGGGCAACAGGGTGAGACTGTTTCAAAACAAACAAAAAAAAAAAAGGAGAGAGGGAAGTCTGTATATGGTTCCTTGGGGCTGAGCGAGAGCATTCAAGGAAGGACAAATTTGAAAGAGTTCCCCTAGTTTAGGTGAGGTTCAGCCTAGTAGACAGCAGAGATGGTTGACATGGAGCTCATCTGGAGTTGCTGGGTAAATCAGGGCACTCTCCAGTGTGCAAGCTGGGGAGCCGGCCCTCAGGCCTGGTGGCCTGGACATGCTGTGGGAGTCCTGGGCCAGCAGGGGCAGGAGCTCTTAAGAGCGCACAGGCAGTGAGGGCTCTGGTTTTCATTTGAGACCACTGCAGAAAGGTCATTGCTACACCAAGGCTGCAAGCTTGCAGAGGGATGACACTCAGGGCCTGAGGCTGGGGCAGGTTCCACCAAAAGCCATCACACTCACACCAACTCCTGAACCACCCCGGAGGCAGCAGCAGACTTCTTCCTGCAGTGACCCTCCTGTGCCCTCTACTGAAAAAGCTTCACATTTTCAGCTCATTATATACATATATGCATGTGTATACATGTATATAGTAAGTAAGATATAACTTTTGATTGTATTACTGACTTTAAAGGAGAAATACTTAAAGGAATCTTGTTGCTTATCACAGAGCATATGTTAAAGGGTGCATCTTGAGCTGAGAGGCAATACATTGATAAATGACACAGGAGGCCCAACATTTGAAAAACTGCCGCTTTCCTGGGTGTGTCAGCTCCACAATATGGAACAGCTAGCTGTGTTGGATTGCTCATACCATCCATGGACTTCAAGGAATTGCTTACCACTCATTCTGGCTGTCAAATAGGAACACTAGACTATGATTGCAGCTCTGAAGAGGGTAGTTTCAGTTTCCAATGAGGTTTCAAGGTGGCAGTGCTCTGTACTCTCATTCACTCCTTCCAGTCACTGAGGGAACTTTTTTTTTTCCTTTTGTAAAGGAGTCTCACTCTGCTGCCCAGGCTAGAGTGCAATGGCATGATCTTGGCTCACTGCAACCTCTGCCTCCCGGGTTCAAGTGATTCTCCCTGCCTCAGCCTCCCGATAGCTGGCATTACAGGTGCCCATCACCAAGCCCAGCTAATTTTTGTATTTTTAGTAGAGAGGGGGTTTCACCATGTTGGCCAGGCTGGTCTTGAACTCCTGACCTCAGGTGATCTGCCTGCCTCAGCCTCCCAAAGTACTGGGATTATAGGCGTGAGCCACTGTGGCTGGCCCACTGAAGGAACTCTCTGGGCAATTCTGCTCCAGCGTTTGACTGACCTTCCCCAAAGCAGTTACAGGTCATTTTTCTGAGATGCTCAGAATTCTGAGTTTCAGGATACTGGATTACACCATGTGCTCTATTTCCCACTGTCTCTCTGGGAACACAAGCAGGCTCTGCTGCGGTAGCTTGATTCTCTTCATGGTGCAAACAAGCTCCTATCACCAGAGGCTGGGGTTCAGAGCCCAGGTGCTAAACCAGATGTAACCTATTCCAACATTTACTTAAATTGTGTGTTACGTCGTTGGAACCTCAGTTTTCTCACGTATAAAATGGGGATAAAAAGCACCTGCCCACGTGACTGTTAGGATTAAGTGAGACCATCTGTGCAAAGTACTCGAAACGTACCAGCCACGCAGTAAACACTTGGTAATAGTTACCATTACTGTGCTCTACTAATGGCCAAAACTCAGACTCCCAAAGAAATGGACAGCTAAGCTGTTGCCTTTCTCACAATACTAAAATTTTAGCCATCATTTATACTTATTATGATTTTGAGTATCACTACCAACTAAAAAAGAAATGAGTTTTGATGGGTTTTTACTCTCCCCTAGCTTCACTCCTGGATTAGAGAATTTGCAAGGATTTGCCTATGATTTTTCTTTTCTCTTTTTTTTAATTAATTAATTATTATTATACTTTAAGTTTTAGGGTACATGTGCACAATGTGCAGGTTAGTTACATATGTATACATGTGCCATGCTGGTGTGCTGCACCCACTAACTCATCATCTAGCATTAGGTATATCTCCCAATGCTATCCCTCCCCCCTCCCCCCACCCCACAACAGTCCCCAGAGTGTGATGTTCCCCTTCCTGTGTCCATGTGTTCTCATTGTTCAATTCCCACCTATGAGTGAGAATATGCGGTGTTTGGTTTTTTTTCTTGCGATAGTTTACTGAGAATGATGATTTCCAATTTCATCCATGTCCCTACAAAGGACATGAACTCATCATTTTTTATGGCTGCATAGTATTCCATGGTGTATATGTGCTACATTTTGTTAATTCAGCCTATCATTGTTGGACATTTTGGTTGGTTCCAAGTCTTTGCTATTGTGAACAATGCCACAATAAACATACGTGTGCATGTGTCTTTATAGCAGCATGATTTATAGTCCTTTGGGTATATACCCAGTAATGGGATGGCTGGGTCAAATGGTATTTCTAGTTCTAGATCCCTGAGGAATCTCCACACTGACTTCCACAATGGTTGAACTAGTTTACAGTCCCACCAACAGTGTAAAAGTGTTCCTATTTCTCCACATCCTCTCCAGCACCTGTTGTTTCCTGACTTTTTAATGATTGCCCTTCTAACTGGTGTGAGATAGTATCTCATTGTGGTTTTGATTTGCATTTCTCTGATGGCCAGTGATGGTGAGCATTTTTTCATGTGTTTTTTGGCTGCATAAATGTCTTCTTTTGAGAAGTGTCTGTTCATGTCCTTTGCCCACTTTTTGATGGGGTTGTTTGTTTGATAAGCAACTTCAGCAAAGTCTCAGGATACAAAATCAACGTACAGAAATCACAAGCATTCTTATACACCAACAACAGACAAACAGAGAGCCAAATCATGAGTGAACTCCCATTCACAATTGCTTCAAAGAGAATAAAATACCTAGGAATCCAACTTACAAGGGATGTGAAGGACCTCTTCAAGGAGAACTACAAACCACTGCTCAAGGAAATAAAAGAGGATACAAACAAATGCAAGAACATTCCATGCTCATGGGTAGGAAGAATCAATATCATGAAAATGGCCATACTGCCCAAGGTAATTTACAGATTCAATGCCATCCCCATCAAGCTACCAATGACTTTCTTCACAGAATTGGAAAAAACTACTTTAAAGTTCATATGGAACCAAAAAAGAGCCCACATCGCCAAGTCAATCCTGAGCCAAAAGAACAAAGCTGGAGGCATCACATTACCTGACTTCAAACCATACTACAAGGCTTTGGTACCCCAAACAGCATGGTACTGGTACCAAAACAGAGATATAGATCAATGGAACAGAACAGAACCCTCAGAAATAACGCCGCATATCTACAACTATCTGATCTTTGACAAACCTGAGAAAAACAAGCAATGGGGAAAGGATTCCCTATTTAATAAATGGTGCTGGGAAAACTGGCTAGCCATATGTAGAAAGCTGAAACTGGATCCCTTCCTTACACCTTATACAAAAATCAATTCAAGATGGATTAAAGACTTAAACGTTAGACCTAAAACCATAAAAACCCTAGAAGAAAACCTAGGCATTACCATTCAGGACATAGGCATGGGCAAGGACTTCATGTCTAAAACACCAAAAGCAATGGCAACAAAAGCCAAAATTGACAAATGGGATCTAATTAAACTAAAGAGCTTCTGCACAGCAAAAGAAACTACCATCAGAGTGAACAGGCAACCTACAAAATGGGAGAAAATTTTCGCAACCTACTCATCTGAAAAAGGGCTGATATCCAGAATCTACAATGATTGAACTCTTTTCTCTTTTTAATTCAGCTGATAGTGTTGTTCATTATTCACTTGAGGTGGTATTATTAGAATAAATTAATATTAAAATATTTAAATTTAGAACAATGTGTTCGAAATGCCATTAGGAAGATTTATCACCTGCAGTGAGAAATCAGTGCTCCATTAGCTACAAACCCTCTCCAGTGAATTTGGAGACCTCAGGCTCAGATCATTACCCATCACTTCTCCCCCACTCTATCCCCTGACTGCTGTCTGGACAGCTGTTCGGGTTTACTGAGGGTGTGTTCTACTAACTCACTTTTTAACTTAGACCTACATCTGGCTGGGGACTCTTTAATACCATCAGTCTAGACACTGAGCTAGGGCCAATAAACAATACAAGGTGTTAAGGGCTGACTTGTGCCTGCCCCCGTCATTCTTACCTTGAAGCCCAAACTCCAGTACCTCGGAAAGTGACCATATTTGGAGACAGTGCCTTTAAGAGGTGATTAAGTTAAACTGAGGCCATTAGGGTGAGCCCTAATCCAATCTGATTGGTGTCCTTATAAGAGGAGGAAATTTGGACACAAAGAGACACATCAGAGATGCACGCACACAGAAAAAACCCATGGAAGAACACAGGGAAGGGAGCTATTTGCAAGCCTAGGAGAGAGGCCTCGGGAGAAATGAAACTTGCTGACACCTTGGTCTTGAAACTCCAGCCTCCAGAACTGGGAGGAAATAAATTTCTGTTAAGACACCAGTCTGGTATTTTGCTATGGCAACCCTAGCAAACTAATATAGTAGCCCTTCCTTATCCTCACAGAACATGCTCCAAGACCCCCAGTGGATACTCGAAACCACAGACAGTACCAAACCCCATATTATATATATATATATATATATAGGCACAATAAGAGATTAACAATAATAACTAGTAATTCAATAGAACAACTACAACAATATGCCAGCATCACTACTCTTGCACCTTGGGGCCATTATTCAGTTTATAAAAGGGTTACCTGAACGCAAGCACTGTGACAGTTCATTTGATCACCCAGACGGCTACGAGGCCACTAATGGGTGGGTAGCATTGATAATATGGAAACATTGGACAAAGGGATGAATTCATGTCCAGAGCCGGATGGTGTGAGATTTCATCCTGCTACTCAGAATGGCCCCCAATGTAAAACTTATAAATTGTTTATTTCTGAAATTTTCCATGTAATATTTTCAGACCATGGTCGACCTTGGATAAGTGAAACCACAGAAAGCAAAACCTCAGATAAGGGTGGACTAATGTACGGATTTTTTTGCTTTTTTAAAAACTTGTAAATTTATGCAACCACTTTTGGAGTACACAGATTACCTGCGATGTGCTTTTTCCAATCAACACTCTATCTTTTAGATTTGTTCATACTGATATGTATCTAGGTCTAGGTAATTCTTCTGTTGTGTAGATTTCCATCCTACTAATACCACAACTTATTTTCAATTTCTTTTGTTATTGTTATGTACGATGTGAACAGGACCTTCCTTGCACATGCAGTAGGGGTTCTCTAGGTGTTGCGCCCAACCCCTATTAACCTCAATAGGGAAGGCACCAGGTTCAACAGGCCAAAGAGGAGATTCAGAGCCAGCAAAAGAGACGTGGGGCTTTATTAGGGGCTTGCATATGGGGGAGACAGTCCAGTGGCAGCAGGCTGGACAGGAGAACCGCCTTATGTATAGAAATAGTCCAGTGCTGACAGGCTGGATGAGATAACCGCATGGCCTGTCTAGTGGTGGTGGGCTGGGCAGGAAAACCACAACACTCACCCCCTAATGGCCTCCACCTGGCAGTCTTCATTTACCAAAACTCAGAGCCTCGATCTCCTGCATGGCTCATGTTCCACGGGACAGGCCTGGGGCTCAGACACTTATCATTGATAAGGAATGAATCTCCAGGTTCATTCCCTAGTGCAGAACACACATTCAGGTGCATCTGCCATACAGGCTCATTCTCAGGGTATGCTGAAGTTACTGCTCTCAGCTCCATTTACCCTTCACTAGGTTACATCTATAATTGAACATTTTGGCTCACAGTGTTAAAATATCCTTTTTTCTAGTTTTAAATTGACAAAAGTTGTATATATTTCTTGTGTACAACAGTGTTTTTTTCTACCTTTCCAACTGTTATTTTAGGTTCAGAGGATAGATGTTCAGATTTGTTACATGGATAAATTGTGCGGCGTGGGGGTTTGGTGTACAGATTATTTCATCACCCAGGTAATGAGCATAGTACTTGATAGGTAGTTTTTTTATTCTCACCCTCCCCCCACCCTCCACCCTCAAGTAGGCCACAGTATCTACTGTTTTCTTTGTGTCCAAGACAACATGTTGTTTTGAAATATGTACATGTATGACCATGTGATGAGGCAGCAAGAGAGGGGCTGTGTATAAGCCTGGAACAGATTCTTCTATTATGGACTCCAAAGGAAACCAACCCTGTCAGCACCTTGATCTTGGACTTCCAGCCTCCAGAACTATGAGAAAGTAAATTTCTGTTAAGCCACCCAGTCTGGCATTTTGCTTTGGAAACCCTAGTAAACAACTGCACGACGACAGGCAAAACTCACTTGTCCAAACAATTGTTAAAAGTAATACAAGATGTATTCCAGGGAAGCAAAACATGATTGAGAGCTACATTTCCATCTTAAAGTAAGAAGCAGTTGACAGGGCATCCCACCAGATCTGTAAGGCTGTGCAGTGTGGTTGTTAAAAGCAGACTCCAGAGCCAAACTGCCTGGGTTCAGGTCCAAGCCCTGCACTTGCTGGCCATGAGATCTTGATCAAGTTACTTTGCCTGTCTTTGATTTTCTCATCTAGAAAATGGGGACAATAGCAACACTTGCCTCCCAGGGCTGCTGTAAGTATTATAGAAGTTAACAAATGGAACACCTGGCACATGGAAAAATGCTAAGGACAAATTTGCTGTTTTTATCTGGTCTTTGAAAAAGACTTAAGAGGAAATATAATTAAAGGTTGTTCCAATTGATTTGCACCTGCCAGCATGCCAGAAGACCCCTTATTTATAAGATCCCTTTCTTGGTTTAGACTTATCTCCCTTTGCCAATTTTATTTAAAAGGATAATGACCCACTTTTAGTAGAAAGCCCCAAGGATGCTATTTTGAGAGGAAACTCTCAGGAAATTCCCAAGTAATCTGCAGGGGGAAAAGATATCAGTTTCATAAATCTGCTTAAAAGCCTGCCAGCTCCAAATTAGTCTGCTGTCTTACAAGTCAGAACAGTGGGTTAGTAAGGGCTGGATCTCTGGGGGTGCTGACTGTGAACACTGATCCAGCTGTGCTCTTGTGAGCTGTGCACGTGTGTGTATGCACGTTCAACTTCAATATAAACTTTAGTTAAATACTGATATGGTTTGGCTATGTCCCCACCCAAATCTCATCTCAAATTGTAGTTCCCATAATTCCCTCGTGTTGTAGGAGGGACCCAGTGGGAGATAATTGAATCATGGGGGCGATTTCCCCCATACTGTTCTTGTGGTAGTGAGTTAAGTCTCTCAAGATCTGATCATTTTATAAGGGGAAACCCTTTTTGCTTGGATCTCACTCTTCTCTTGTCTGCTGCCATGTGAGACATGCCTTTTACCTTCCGCCGTGATTGTGAGGCCTCCCCAGCCACGTGGAACTGTGAGTCTATTAAACCTCTTTCTTTGTAAATTGCCCAGTCTCGGGTGTGTCTTTATCAGCAGTGTGAAAATGGATTAATACAAATACCCTACCAAGAGATATAGTTCAAACTCACCCAAGAACCTTTGAATTCCTTCTACATCTTCATGGATATTTGGAAATTCCTTTGGCAAAGAGTTCCAATCCTCTTGAGACTAAGCTGAGGTGGAGGGAGCCCCAGAATGGGACCCCTAAAATATCAGATAAATAAAATATTTTGTATGATGATATCCCATGTAATACTCAGGACATATTTCTGCTAAAGAATATTTTTTCTTATTTGAAATTCAAATTTAACTTGGGCAGTCTGTATTTTTATTTGCTAAATTCAAATTTCAGATAAATCTTTTAGAATACAGTATAAGTATGTTCAAAATATTATATATTTGGGATTATTCATACTAAAAAAATTTATCTGAAATTCAAATTTAAGTGGGTGTCCTGTATTTTATCTGACAAACCTATTCTGAGTGCTTTACACATTATTCATTTAACCCTCATATAAACGAATAAGGGAGGTACTATTATTACCTCCATTTTATAGATTAGGAAACTGAGGAAAGGAGGCTGAGTAGTTTTCCCAAAAAATCTGTCAGTACCAAGTACTGACAAAAACGCAGAGCCACCGGAGTTCTCATATACTGCTGGTGGAAATGCAAAATGGTACAGCCACTTTGGAAAATCATTCAGCAGCTTTTTAAAAAGTTGAATATACACCTAACATAAGACACTGCCTACCATTTATCACCTACCAAAACACTTTTGGAAGTGTTTTGATTTGATACGATGAGGCTAAAGACAAAGACCTGCACACAAACACTATATTCTAGCTGATAAATATGTATTCTCACAGGGGCTTAGGTTAAAAATGTGGAAATTATTTGTATACCTGAGAGGAATAAATATGGTCATGCATTGCATAATGATGTTCAGACAACAATGGACTGCATATATGATGGCAGTACCATGAGATTATAATTGAGCTGAAAAATTCTCATCGTCTTGTGATGTCATAGCCATTGCAATGTCATAGTGCAACACATTATTCACGTGTTTGTGATGCTGGTATAAACAAACCTATTGCACTGCCAGTCATACAAAAGCATTGCACATGCAATTATGTACAGTACATAATACTTGCTAATAACCATGTTACTTGTTTATTTATTATACTATACTTTTTATGATTATTTTACAGTTTTTTTTAAAGGTTAATTGTAAAACAGCCTCAGGTAGGTACTTCAGGAGGTATTCCAGAAGAAGTAATTTTTATCATGGGACATCACAGCTCCGTGTGTGTTATGATTCCTGAAGACCTTTCAGTGGGACAAGATATAGAGGTGGAAAGCAGTGATATTGATGATCTGGACCCTGTGTAGGCCTAGGCCTATGTGTATGTTTGTATCTTCATTTTTAACAAAAAAGTTTAAGAAGTAAAAAAGAATAAATAATTTAATATATAAAAAAGCTTGTAAAATAGGGATATAATGATGTTATACAGCTGTACAGCATGTTTTAAGCTAAGTGTTACTACAAAAGAGTCAAAAAAGTTTATATGGTAAGTTACAGGAAGCTAAGGCTAATTATTGAAGAATGTTTTTTATAAGTTTAGTGTAACCTAAGTCTTCAGTGTTTTATGCAGTCTATATCAGTGTACAGAATGTCCTAACCTTTCACTTTCACTCACCACTTGCTCACTAACTCACCCAGAGCAGCTTCCAGTCCTGCCAGCTCTATTTATGGAAAGTTTCTTATACAGGTATACCATTTTTATTCTTTCACTGTATTTTTACTGTTTCATTTCTGTTTATAAAGACAAACACTTACCACCGTGATACAGTTGCCTACAGTATTCAATAGAGTAGCATGCTCAACAGGTTTGTAGCTAGGAGCACTAGACTTGCAGATAGCCTACATGTATAATAGGCTCTACCATCTAGGTTAGTGTAAGTACACTTTACAATGTTTACACAATGAAAAACATCTAATGACACATTTCTCAGAATATATTCCTATCATTAAGTGATGCACAAGTGCATACTGCAGAGCCAGTTTCTCACTATTGGATAAAGAAGTTACAAATATGGAAAGGAGAAAGGCTAGAATAAACTCCAGTGCTGGACTGGTGTTAGTTATCATGCTGACTCATGTTTAAAAAAAAGATATGCACACTCACATTCAGATAAATACAGAAATAAAAGAGGTGTGCATAGACATAAATTATTACATGTACCTATATTACCTAACTCTCCACTGAGACAGCCTAGACACAATTGCACTCCAGGAGCAATGAGTACATCTATTGCCCATATCTTGGTTTCTAAATACCATTCTCCAATTAAAGTCTCCTTGGAGAACCAGTTAATTCTAGGGCTGGGGCAGAGAAAATACAAAATGAGCCTGGAGTATCTTGTGGTGCAGGAAGTAAAGAAGTGCCATAAAACAAATATATAAAGGATGTAGGTGTATCGAAAGAGCACAGGAGCCACCTGAAAGCATCCCCAAAGGCCAAAGTTCACTTGAGGGGGCAAAAATAAGTGATTAGATTGTAACAAAAAGTAAGATGAATATCTATGAGTCCATATTGATATAAATTTACATTGATACACTTTTATTCAAATGAGGGAGAATTGACAAGTCTCCCCTTCAGAAGAATTCCAACTGACAAATGTAGAAGGAATGAGGGAAATAAACCACTATTAGAACACCACAGTAATCGGCAGTAATCCCAGCACTTTGGGAGGCTGAGGTGGCCGTATCACTTGAGGTCAGGAGTTCCAGACCAGCCAACATGGTAAAACCCCATCTCTACTAAAAATACAAAAACTAGCCAGGTATGGTGGTGCATGCCTGTAGTCCCAGCTACTTGGGAGACTGAGGCAGGATTGAATCCTGGAATAGAAAAACCGGTGAAAAACATAGGGTCTGCGGTTTAATTAGTATTATAGTAGTGAGGTTAATTTCTTAGTTTTCATGAACATTCTGTGGGTATTGAAGATGTTAACATAAGCAGGAACTGGGTGAAGCATAAATGAGAACTCTGTACTATTTCTGCAACTGAGACTAAAATTATCTAAAAATAAACATCACCCAAAAAATATAAAACCCCCATTTCACCCTCATAATCCCTTACTCTAGCAAAAGAAAAAAACGTATTCAAGAGCCAATTTGGGCCTCTAAGAATAGGGTCAGGCTTCCACAATTTGTACCAATAAACGATTTCCCTGGCCTGCTTTCATCTTTAAATTGAGTAAAGAAACCTAAAGAGCCTATTTGTTCCCCCTTTCCTTCTTCAAACTTCTAAGTCAGCATTTCCTACGGAGTGCAGCCGATGCTTTTCCTCTCCCACACGGCTCAGGGCCCAGTGGGTGGGCTGCGCGCCTCAGCACTGTACTGACTCTTTCTAAGTGTGGTCAAGGGAAAACGAGCTCCCTAGAGGTGCCATGTGCTGTTAAAATATCTAAAACACTTCTGGAATTCTGAGGAAAGTGACGCAGAGGAAGCTCACTCACTCAAGAGTTGCAAGGCGTGGTGTTAAGGGTCCCCCGTTTCCTCATTTTTTTAGGAAAATGACTCCGATCCCTGAATGTGTAAACGCTGGTGAGTAAACAAGTAAAAACCATCTGCTGCCATCCAAAGATGCTGCCAGATTATGACATTTCATAGCGCTGCCTACCTCTTCAATCTTCCCACAAGGCAGGATTGTTTTTCACCTACCAGATATTTAACATCACTAAGGTATTAGATACTGTATAAGAAATAGACTGCTCCTGACTTTTCAATTAGCTCACAAGGTAAAGGCTAATTTTGATTAACAGAAATTGTTTTCAAGGCCAGGAACGGTGGCTCACACCTGTAATCCCAGTGCCATGGGAGGCTGAGGTAGGATTACTTGAGTTCAGGAGTTCGAAAGCAGCCTGGGCAATATAGCAAGACACTGTCTCTACAAAATATTTTAAAAGTTAGCCAGATGTGGTACTACATACTTGTAGTCCCAGCTACTCAGGAAGCATAGGCAGGAGAATGGCTTGAGCCTAGGAATTTGAGGCTGCAGTGAGCTATGATTGCACCAGTGCACTCCCGCCTGGGCAAACCTGTCTCAAAAAAAAAAAAAAAAAAATTTTCATATTGCTAACGTACATCATTTGAGGTAACTACTTTAAAAGGCTGTGTTTCTGGCTATTGGAAGAATAGGTTAACCACCAAAAAAGGAAAATCATCGCTACTAACAAAAACTGGGTACTTAGGGAGATACCACCCAGGTAGAAACACCTTTAATAGATTCATGACATATTGGAACTATTTATCTTTGGAGGCTCAAGGGATTGTTGGGACTTCTGGAATGAGAAAACTAAATTATTGTCCCTCTTTCCAGACATTAGGCCAACTTAAGCCTGAGAAGAGCACACCTAAGCTTGTGGTAGTTCATCTGTGCAAATGTGGTAAGTTGAAACCCCGTATCTGGAAGGTATATGATGAGAGTCTTACATTCCCATGTGCAGCCACCAGCCTCCCGAGTCTGCACTGGTGCCTTAATCCCAGAGCCCCACAGAAGGGTGAAGGCAGGCCGGACACTCCTTGTCATTCCTAGGCCAATAGCAAATGTCAAAAGTATCAGCTTGGAGTCTTTGATGTCCTGCAAGTCAGTGCTACTCAAAAATGTGATTGGCAAGTGATGTGTTATCTGTCCATGATGACATAAGAACAGAGATTGAGAGTTAAGTCTTTAGAAGTTTTACGGCAAGTTGACAGAGTAATTCAACATTGAATCTAACCATAAAAAATAAACCGTCCTTTCACACGTTGCTCTAAACCAGAATTTCCTGACTTTTCTTGTGGTGTGCCTATGAATTTGGCAGAGTTCTGGTGGTGAAAGGAGTCTCCTCTTTTCACAGCAGTCTTCCTTCCCTGTCCAGATCTTTTTGCACCTACCCCTCTCCCAGCAGAAACATTTCACACATGTACATCCCATCCTCCCCCTCCTTCCCTGTCATGGCAGTTGGGAGGCTATGCAGGAGAATGGAAAGAGACATGGGCTATGGAGGCGGGTGATTTACGTCTGACTTGCTGTGTAGTAACAGTGGCTTCAGCTGGCATCCAACCTTAGTTTCTTCATTCATAAAATGGAGAGGATGATGATGGTGGGGCCTACCTCATAAGACTGCTCTAAGAGCACCCTCTGCATACTGTAGTGCCTATGCCTAGTGCTGCTGTCTTTGATTGGGCCCTTCAGAAAGTTGATCCTGAAGCAAGCCCAGGGCAGTGAGAGTGAAAGCAAAGGTGGAATTGAGGAAAGAAAGATGAAAAATATAACGTAATGCATTACCGCACTGACCAGGACACCGCAAATCATTAAGCAGGCATGCTTACCAGGAACACTGGGATTTTCTTTAGATGTTTTGCAAGGAGAAGAAACTGCAACTCACACCAGCCCTTGGAAGGGAAAGAGGAAGGACACCATTTCTAGTTGATCAAGGATTACATCCTCTAGCTCCTGTCTATCTCTCAGAAAACCAGAGAACATATCCCAAATTGTTACATTTCATCTTAGCCTAGATGTAGAAAGTGACTCAGGTGGGTTATGCCAAATAAGGGAGAAAGACAGAAAAGGGAGTCTGAGAAAGCACACAAGATTTTGATTTAATGTGTCAGCTTCCAATGCCACTTCTACTACCATCCAACCTTCTTATACAAACGAGTAAGTGGAATGAGACAAGGTGGAATCTGTGTCTTGAGTGCTGAAATGATGACTGAGACATTTATTTAGGAGACACGTTGAGTTTTTCAAAAACAACCAGATTTTCTGGAGTTCTTCAAAAATTCTACTACCTGGTCTCCAACCCCAGAGATGACGAACTGGTAGTTCTGGAAGACTGGATTCTGTTTTAAGATGGTATGTTTTTGCTCCATAGATGATTGTGAAGTTAGGGCTGGGACCCATGGTGATAGTTCCTGCATCACTCCAGGATAGAGGTTCCACAGACTCCTGAGTGCCTCTGTAGACTAGATCACACTAGGAGTTGCAATCTGGAGCTGTGATGGTGGTGATGGCAGAAAGGATCCAGCAGGAAAGTAAAGTCCCGTTCCGCTGCCAAAAACCTGCCTGGGACTGACTAGTGCCCATCTCTGAGGCTGTATGTTGAGAATCAACTCCAAAGGCAGAAGGTAAGTGTATTAACCTATTGGTCACCAAACATGACTTTGTTTTATTATTAAAGGTCAAAGGGGTAATATAAACAGTTATGGGATGCTAAAATCCATCACATTCTGTTGTTGCAGTTCAACCTATATGCCTGGCAGTGTCTGTTGCTTTGAAGGGAAAGAAATAAATATATCATATACCTACAAATATTGTTCATTGTATATATGAATACCTATATATTTACATTCAAATATGTATAGACGTCCCATGATCGTTTAACTTCAGGCCTACATGCTAGAGATGATAAAGCAGTAAAGACCCTGACTTCGGTGGTTCTCATCCTCGGCTGCCCCTGGGAATCATTTGAGGAGTTTGCTAAAAAATACTGATGCCTGGTACCTACCTGCAGAGATTCTGATATTACATATCTGAGATATGGCCGGGACATTCTAGTCTGCATCCAAGTTTAAGAACCACAGCCTTATTTGGAGTCTAAAGCCCCCAAGTTGTACAGTCCTGTGTAATTTCTATGGGAAACCGGGAAGAGCCAGCTTCCTGTGTGGCCAGCAAGGGCAGCTACAGGGGTTCAAAATGGTCTGTTGACAGCTCTTTTAGGAAAATATTTATGCAGCTGATGTTGCACTGCCCTGGTACTTACCAAAGATAAGCTAAAACTGTCATCGTATACAGGGTGCTGCTGTTGATGGGCTTCTGTTTTGGTGAGATACTGGAGCAGGGCTCAAGTTCCTGTAGCCATGAGTTCAAACAAGCTAGAGTTGCTGCAGATGGCTGTGAACTTTGTGTGATTGGTAGCATCTGAGCACTCCTCAACTTGGACAGAGCTCCAATCGCCTCTTCCTGACAGCTCACCCATGCCAGTGGTGAGTGGTGAGTGGACAGCTCCCATTCCAGTGGTGAGCCTAAGACCCAGGCAGGTAGCTGTGTGAACATTTGCCCACAGAAAGCTCATCATTATAGATCTGAATTCCTGAATCCAAATGAGAAACATCTCCTGATTACTCAACAGCTACTCACATGTTCTTTGAATGAGCTGATATATTTGGAAGATCAGCTCCCTGATATCTGTCTGATTAACCGACATGCCTCATAGTAGTATCCTCATCTCCCAGAGAGAAAAGTAGTGCATCCCTGAGTCCCTCCAGGCTTGAAGGCAGGGGTTCATCTGCATCTCACTTTATCCCCACCTAAAAATGTCACTGCCCTAAGAAGTAGCTTCCTATCCTGGCCTGTGTGTGGCTGCTCCTAATGGGCGCCTGGCATCTCCCTGCTGGCCAGTACACTAGCAGCTCCTGCCTTTCAGACAGCATGGTATACAGTCATATCCGCCTGGAGTCAGGACTAGAGGCGCCACACACTCTCTTGCACCAGGCAATGCTGTGTCCCTGCTGCACGCACCTGTCCATGTGGGGCCTTGAGCTGGATTTCGTTCTGAGTCAGGGTCTTCTTCTGTTCTCCAGGCTGGAGTGCAATGAGGATCACAGCTCACTGTAACCTTGAACTCCTGGACTCAAGTGATCCTCCTGCCTCAGCCCCCTGAGTAGCTTGGATTCCAAGTACATGCCACCATGCCTGGCTAGTTTAAATTTTTTGCAGAGAAGGGGCCTTGCTATGTTGCCCAGGCTGGTCTCAAACTCCTGGCTTCAAGCCATCCCCCAGCCTGCATGGTAAACACACCTGAGAGCAATAACGAGCTTTCCCTGAGAATGACCCTGCGTGGCAGATGCACCTGAAGGTGTGTTCAGTGCTAGGAAATCTGGGAGTGACCAACCCAGAGATTTATTCCTTGTCTGAGGAACATCTGAATCCCTGGCCAGTCCTGCGGAACACAGGCTATCCAGGGACTTGAGGCTCCAAATTTTGGATCAAATAAAGGTTGCCAGGTGGAGGTTATTAGGGAAAGGGTGCTAAGTGAAAATGCCATAGAAACTGTCTGCCTTTTGTAAGCAGTTGCAGTTCTCCTGTCCAGCCCACCACCACTGGACTCTGCCCACTGTATGTAAGCCCTCGGTAAAACCCCCTGTCTCATTTGCTGGCTCTTGAACTATTTGGCCTCTTGAACCTGGTTCCACCCCCACTGGGGTGAACTGGGGTTTGGAACAACACCAACTCAGCCTCCCAAAGCACCGGAACTACAGGTGTGAGCCACTGCACTGGTCTGAGCTGGGCTTCATGTCCCATTTCAGGCAGTTGGTGGGACAGAGTCTCCCCAAACCCTGTTGTATTACTTCTCTTTGCCATGTCACAAATTACCATAGACTTAGTGGCTTAAGCAACACCGATGTTGTACCAGACCCCTATTAACCTCAATAGGGATGGTACCATGTTTGAGAGGCCAAAGAAGAGACCCAAAGCCAGCAAACAAGACATAGGGTCTATTAGCAGGAAACTTATACACAGGGATGGCCCAGTGGCAGCAGGCTGGACAAGAACCATGTAGCCCAGGGGTGGTGGGCTGGACAGGAGAACTACAACGGCTTGCAAGAGGCACGCAGTTTATGGAGCATTTTCACTTAACATCTTCCCCATAACAGACTCCACCTGGGACCTTCATTTAACCCAAAACAAAGAGCCTCAATCCCCTGTATAGTCCACATTTCATGGGATGTTAGGGACAGGGTTCAGATGTTCCTCAAAGATAAGGAATGTATCTCCAGGTTGGCCACTCTGGATTCCTTAGCCTGGAACTCCAAACACACATTCAGGTGCATCTGCCATACAGGGTCATTCTTAGGGTGTGCTGGAGTTATTGTTATCAGGCACATCTACCATGAACCCATTTATTATCTAGGTCAAGATTCTGAGCATGGCTTAATTGGGCCCTCTTCTCAGGTTCTCAGAGGCTACAACAAACATCATGGCTGCACTGGGTTCTCATCTGAAAACCTGACTAAGGAGGAATCCGTTTCTGAGATCACTCATGTTGGGAGAATTCATCTCCTTGTGGCTCAGTGCCTGAAGGTGCTGACCTTTTGCTGGCTGTTGTCCACTCTCAGCCCCTAGAGGTCACTCACAGTTCCTTGCTATGTGGCCCTCTCTCCAACATGGCACTTTCTTCAAAGCCACATAGGGAGAGACTGCAGCTTTCTGCTAAGTAACCTAATAAAGGAAGTGACGTCACTCACCTTCCCCATACAAGGGAACCTAATGAGGGCACGCATAGCCTTTGCCATCTTCCACTGGTGAGACGCAAGTCATGGGTTCCACCTGAACTCAAGGGAAGGAGATTCACAAGGGGGTGACCCATTGGGTTACATTATGGTGTGTCTGCCACACTCAGCCACTTGTTTTGACATTGACTGTAAGATTTCCTCTTTGATCCCTCTTGCCAGGCCTGAACTTGATCTAAACTTTTATTATTGATCCCTGAAGGCTTCCTATTAATCCCCCCACCCAACTCTTTCCCCCTCCAGATGGTCTTGAATGATGTAGTTCAATCTATTGGTGACATCCAGCCTGACAAATACATATTATCTAACCACTGAGGAAACAGATTCTGAGAAAGGTTAAGTGTCTTGTCCAAGGTCACACAAATCATAAATCTGCTTAGCCTGTGTAGCAGTGATAGTCTTACCTAGCTATTAGGACTGATACTAAAATAACGCATGAAAGTACTCTGCAAATGGAAGAGTATTATGCAAATATTAAGAATTTCATTCATTAAAATAATGGATTTTTGGCTTTTTAATGGATCCTCACTTGCATTTGCCCTTTGACAACCTCATATGTGTGCAAAATTTTGTTTACATAGTTTGCGGGACATCAACAAGAGGTTTTTTTTAATGCTTCTTGTGTAATCCAGTGTGTCACATGCAAATAGGGAAAAGTTAACTTAAAAAGGCTTTATCTCCTTTTAATCTTCCTTTGTTCTTTTCTGCTTTATCTTAGCACATTTCCTATGTAGACCTGTGGGTCCCATGAGCGAGCTACTGACCTTGGGAGAAGCAAGCTGTCTTTCCAGACTCCCTTGCAACTCAAAAAACATAGGGAAAAACACACAGTACTCTTCCTACTCCGTGCCAAGGTGCTGTGCTGCTCAGCTGAACCCAGGGCCCTCTCCACTGTCAATCAGCAAAGCTCTGGAGCTGGGGGCTGCTGGGTGGCCTGAGAGTGGGGTGGGGGCTCAGGGGAAGTTGCTAAGACTCAGGCCCAGACAGGTCCCTGTTGAGGCACCGAACTGGTGAGACCTGAGCCTGGTCACAATTAGTCTTCCATTTGCTGGATAACTGCCGCTCTTCTCAAAAGCAGAGGCAAACAATCCCACCATTGTTTAAGAAGTCTGGGGTTTATCTTCGGTTACTTAAGGCAATGAGGACAGACTGCAGAGATTCCCAAATCTCTCTGGCGCTGAGACTTGTTGCTAAGAAAACAAAGATTCCAGCTCTCACCCTCAGCCTACCGCTCCAAGATAAGCGGTTCTTCCAGTTATTAAATAGTGTCCGTCTGCTCTAATCATAATGTTCTCACAGGATTTTCTGCACCTTTCTTTAACACAGTCCTATGATAGCCACACGCTGTCACAGGAATGAGTAGTCTCTCAAGTTCTCTCAAGATCTGAGGTAATATGTGATCAAAAATCAGAGAAAACCTCAACTTGGCCATTGGGCATTTGGTTAATGTTAAGCCTCTCTGGGTCTGTATTCTTCACTAAAATGAGAATACTTAACTCACTGGTGTTATAAAAACTAAATGAATTTATACATATAAAAATCTTACTTGGGGGGCGCTTGGACAGAGTCATCACTGCAGTAATGGAGATGTTCTCCATACTGTCTAGTCCAGTAGCAGTTGCCACATATATCCATTGAGCACTTAAAATGTGACTACTTTGGGTCTTGATTTTCTGAAATGCTTCTCTTTGCAGGAGGGAGGTCAGGCCACTATGTTCCCTTACCTCAGGGACAGACCACCTCACTTTGTCTGGTTTCAGGAAACAGCTCACTGAGGGGAACCGTGGAAGGAAGAGGTGCACTGTGCAAGTGGAGGTGCTCCTGCAGCCCGGGGTCCTTGCCCAGCTCCCAGCTGCACCCTCAGAAAGGCAGGCCTGGGAGGAGAAGGGCCGAGTGGGGTACCTAGGAGGCTGCCTGCCAAAGCACCCGAGATTAAACTCCCGCTCCACTTGGCAATTTGATTTCAAGAAAATAAAGACATTTCTTCACACCCAAGGAGAAATGAAGTCATCCATCCTACATTATTACTATCATTTCCACCCAGAAATAACTAAGTCCTGGGGCTTGCTGGGTGGGACTGAATCATAAACCAGGGTGGGGAAAGGGGGAGAGGTAGACGGAAGAAACAAAAGGAGATAGGGGTAGGGGGCAAAACGTGATGCCGGCGCTGCAAGGAGGCAGTCCATTTGCCCACTCGAGAATCCTTGCTGCCTGCCCTTAACACAATCACATTATGCTGCATAGTATTTTACAGTTTGCAGCTCGTTAATAGCCTGTGAACTCTAATAACTAATTATTTCTGCTAGGTAAGTAGAAAAGAAGACAGATTTTATTCATTACATTATTATCCTTGTAGAGTAACCTCCCATGGAGCAGGCAAGTAGGGGAAACAACTTGCTGGCTGGCCAATCTTTTACGTGTAACTTGCTGACTTCAGACTCCCCTAGTCGTCCACATACTAACTGTAAGCCTCCCGAGGCTCCGAGGCATCAACTTCTCTCTCCCTAGAGTGGCGTTGTGCAAGACAGCAGCCGCTAGTCATGTGTGGCTTTTTTCTTTTTTTTTCTGAGATAGACTCCCACTCTGTTACCCAGGCTGAAGTACAGTGGTGTGATCTTGGCCCAATGCAGCCTCCACCTCCCGGATTTAAGTGATTCTCTTGCCTCAGACTCCTGAGTAGCTGGGGTTACAGGCACACACCGCGATGCCCAGCCGATTTCAGTACTTTTAGTAGAGATGGGATTTTGTCATGTTGGGCAGGCTAGTCTTGAACTCCTGGCCTCAGCTCTTTATGTTATAAAATGATTAGAATTAAAATTTAAAGATTCTCTCCTCACCCATACAAGCCACTTTTCCAGTGCTCAAGAGCCACCCTGGGCTAGTGTCAACCCTGCTGGGCAGAGCAGACAGAGGACATCTCCATCACTGCAGCAAGTTCTGTCATACAGTGTTGTTCTAGAAAGGAAGGTTATTGAATGGACATCTAGAAAAGCATTTTAAATGACTACTTTTTTGGTTGTTCTAAGCAACAACTTATTTTATACTTACAAAACAAGAACAAAACTTATCCTGTTCCAAATCCTACAGAATCGTAAACAGAGTCATAATTGTACATATCATTCTCGGCTAAAGGTAAAAAGTGAGGTCTTCCCACATACACAGCATTTTTCTTTCTTTTGAAAGCTTTAAGTGATTTGCTTCCTGAGGACCAACACTATTCTGAGACTGTAGTCACAGTCTGTGAGCGGCAGTGCCTTGTATCAAGATGTGGTTATTCCACAAAGGCAACAAGAATGTGAGGACACACGCTCAAGGTGGGTACTGACAATGCCCGGCTGCCAAGATGGATTAAATTTATGGCAATTTACAGCTCACCCCAGGGAGACTCAGTCTGCAAAAGCTCAGAGACAGGGAAAGTTGCCATAAGGATGCAGGTAATGAAAGCATTAAGCTATCCACTCTATTGAGAAAAATGGCTCCAGGCTGAATTTTCCAGGCATACTGTCTATACCAAACAATTATCCCAATCATGCTATGGTGTTTCCCTCCGTTTTCCCAGTGCTGATGTGCCTTTAGGTGCAGCGGGTTTGTTGCTGCTATGTTTGGGCTTCAGGGTATGGTGCTAGCTCCTGTTAGAAACCATGATCTTTAATAGGTGCCAGCTACAGCATGCCTACATAGACTTCTAGAAGCAGCAGGGCCAGAACAGAAGCACTTAAGCCCCATACTCAAGAAACAGAAGCCTGGCCCAGGTCCAGCTCTCTGTCCATGGGACCACAATGAGTCTTTCACAGTGCATGCCTTGCTTGTACAAGGGCAATTGTCTCTGAGATTATGTTCATAATGGTTACCACTTAGGTGTTCACCAACAGGCTCAGTGTTAAGCACTCAATGTGCAGAATGCCACAGATCCATCCAAAGGCTCTGTGAGGGGAGGTCACTGGATGTCCTCGTTTCACAGTAATGTAAACAACTTAGGTGATACCTCAAGCTGGTACAAGTAGTGGCTGACCTTGAATCCAGGTGATGTGACCACCGCTATGGGTTTCTGTGGGTCCCTTGGCCCAAGGTCCTGTCAATTCACATATACACCTGTCCAGCCCACCCAGCCTTAGCTTCCCCATTTACATTTAATGGTGAAGAGCACAGACCTCTGGAGCCAGACCACCTGTATTCAAATCTGAGCTCTGCCATTACTACCTGTGTGCCTTTAGCTAACCCCTGGGTGCCTGAGGACCCTGGCCTTTTGCTGGCCCTCTTCTTACAGAAGAGAAAGCAGACCCCAGAGCCAGTTTCTCTTCTGTAAGGGAAGCCTGGAGGCTGGTTTTACCTCTACAAGAAGAGAATGGTATTCATGCCTTTCATCACCTGAGAGCTGTCAGAAATGCAGATTATCAGGCCCCACCATAGTCCAACAGACTCAGAACCTGTATTTTAACAAGATCCCTGGGTTGGTTTGCACATTAGAGTTTGAAAAGCACCATCTGATGGCAGAAAATAGTGCCCTGTGATGAATTATTTTGTAAAACACATAAGACTCACGTATCGGTCTACTTTATAAGGCCAGACATATCACAGGTCTACATTTCAGTGCACTTAAAGGGCTATGCCATTGCAGGTGCTCCCCAGATGAACACAGTCACGTAAAGCCAGAGGATTGTGTTGAAAGACAAGGAAATGAAACTAAATCATTGCTCTTAGGACTAAAGTCAATGAGGTAACATTAGCAACAGTTTCCTGTAATCCTTGAGGGTGGGGAGGAAGCATCCTGTAAGTAAAACAAAGTCTGTTGGCACGTGTTCCCATGAAGATTCATGCCTAATTAAGTAAAACCCACGAAAGCCGGAATCCTGCTCTGGGGAGACTGGGTGGCCACTGTGTTCTCTCTGGAAACTGACTGCTCCTCACAGGGGCCAGGCAGAGCCATGTCTGGGTCTGGTCCTCAGATTCCCAGAGTCCTGCTTGCAAGGGTAGCTGAGTACAGGCATCTCACCAAGTAGCTTTGAACAAAGGGGACTGAATGGCTCGAACTGTCTTCCTTTCCTGCCCACCACCTCCCACTTTCTGAAAGGGTTCCCAGAAGCAGAGCTTGAGACTGGGCTTCGTGTTCCAATGATTTACTGGGGGTATGCTCTCAGGAGAAGGGGCACACATAGATTTGCCAGATAAAATACAGGATGCCCTATTAAATTTAAGTTTTAGATAACCAACGAATAATTCTTAGCACAAGTATGGCCTAAGTTGTTTATGGGTCATATTTATACAAAAAATTTTGTTGGCTGTCTGAAGTTTAACTGGATTTAGTTATGTTGGTTTGCTAAGTCTGGTAGCCCTGGGAAGAAGGATAGGCAGAGAGGAGAGCTAAGGAGACCTCCCAGCCAGAGCCCAGGATCCCAGCATTGTACCGTGCACCATAGTAGACCCACACTGGGGCCAGCAGCCTGGCGTTCTGTATTCCTGTGCCATTCAGTCACTGGCCAATCTGCCCCCCAGGCACACAGGGTGAGGCAGATGCTGTTCATGGGCAAAGGAAGTGAGTGGATCCCATTTGGCCAAGGGCAATTCTCCAGAAAATGAGAGCAGCTGGGAGCTGCAGCCAGCCAATATTCAATCAGAGTGGAGCCTCTCTGGGGTCAGCTCTGACAGTTGTGGATGCTGTCATCCACAACCTCTCCCCACCCTACACACACTCCTACTAGCAATCCTCAGGCCTTTCATAAGTCAACAGCAGTTTATGAGTGGCTTTGAACTGGGGAGACATCCCTGGATCTTGTCTCAGGTCCCTGGGAATAGATTTGTAAGAAGGGCTTCCAAAAATAAAATGAGGTGCACCTTGTCCATTGACTGCCAGATCTGTGCCACCAGCGCATCATCCCACCAACTTTGGTTTGCTCTGGGTGTTTCTGAGAGCTGGATGGGGCATTTTCTTTCCATGCTTCTGGGACAGTCTTTGTTTCACCAGGATGGAAAAGCGGTAGGGAGAGAAGCTTTTGGCCCATGTCACCTTCTTCCAAGCAGAACAAACTGTCTAGGAAAAAATGTCAGCCAACTCTATACCTCACACTGAGGATAAAGGACAAAATTAACCCTACTCATTCTGTCATCTGGGAGAAAAAGTCATCTTAGAAAAGAAAAAAAAAATCGCCAGTGTTTTGTTTTGCTATGTTTAACAGATCGTTATTCCACATATGGATGAGGGGTACAGGCACACGTTCATTTTTACTCAGATTACAAAAACAGGAAACGTGGAAGTTGCCTATGGGCATGACTCAAGGGGCACTGAGCTGGCCTTTCTGTCCCCAACACAGGCATTCCTCGTTTTCTGCTACAAATATTGCATTTTGTTTTTGGTTTTGTTTTTTTTAACAAATTGGATGTTTGTGGCAAGCCTCTGTCAAGCAAGTCTATTAGTGTCATTTTCTCACCAACATGTGCTCACTTCATGTCTTGTCGCATTTTGGTGATTCAATATTTCAAAATTTTTCATTATCATTATTATATCTGTGATGGTGATCTGTCATCAGTGATCTTTGATGTTACTACTGTAATTGTTTTGGGATACCACAACTCTGCCTTTCACTTAAAGGCTGAGAGGCTATTTAGGGTTACTAACTGGCCTAATTTCAGTGTTGGATCTTGGAATAGGGAGAGGCAGAGAGACACGAAATGGCTGGTCGGTGGAGCAGTCAGAACAAACATTTATTAAGTTCACTGTCTCATACAGGTGTGATTCATGGTGTCCCCAGTTACAATAGTAACAAAGATCGCTCAAAGTTTGTTAGAAGATCAAACTAGCCACTATATTCTCTTAAGCCAAAGCCTAATCCAGAGCAAGGCCCTTAAGGCTCTTCAGTTCTGTGAAAGCTGAGAGAGGTGAGGAAGCTGCAGAAAAGTGGGCAGCTACCAGGTTGGTTCATGAGGTTTAACAAAAAATGCCATCTCCATAACGTAGAGGTGCAAGGTGAAGCAGCAAGTACTGATGGAGAAGCTGTAGTGAGTTACTCAGAATATCTAGCTAGGATCATTGAAGCAGGTGGCTACACTAAGCAGAATTTCAATGTAGACAAAAATAGCCCTCTTGGAAGATGCCATCTAGGAGAAGTTCATGCCTGCCTCCAAAGCTACAAAGGACAGGCTGACTCTTGTTAGGGGTTAATGCAGCTGGTGACTGTAAATGGAAGCGAATGCACATTTATCATTCTGAAAATCCTAGGGTCCTTCAGAATTATGCTAAATCTACTCAGCCTGTGCTCTAGAAATGGCACAAAACCTGGATGACAACACATCTGTTTACAGCATGATTTACTGAACATTTTAAGCCCACTGTTGAGATCTACTGCTCATAATAAAGATGTCTTTCAAAATATTACCCTCATTGACAATGCACCTGGTCACCCAAGAGCTCAGATGGAGATGCAAGGAGAGGAATGTTTTGTTTTGTTTTGTTTTTCACACCTGCTAATACCATATTCATTCTGCAGCCCATAAATCAAGGAGTCATTTCAAGTTTCAAGTCTTATTTTTTGAAGTATATTTTATAAGGCCAGAGATGCCATAGGTAATGGTTCCTCTTAATGGATCTGGGCAAAGTCAATTGAGAATCTTCTGGAAAGATTTACCATTTTAGATGCCATTAAAAACATTTGTGATTTGTGGAAAGAAATCAACATTATCAACATTCATAGGAGTTTAGAAGAAGTTGATTCCAGTCCTCATGGATGACTTTGAGGGGTTCAAGACTTCAGTGGAAAAAGTCAATGCAGATGTATAGAAATGGCAGCAAGAGAACTGGAATTCTGAGTACAGCCTGAAGCTGTGACTGAGTTGCTGCAATTTCATGATAAAACTTGAACAAGTGAGGAGTTGCTTTTCATAGATGATCAAAGAAAGTGGTTTCTTGAGATGAAATCTATTCCTGGAGAAGATGCTGTGAAGATTGTTACAATGACAAAAGATTTAGAATATCGCATAAACTTAGCTGATGAAGCAGTAGCAGGATTTGAGAGGATTGATTCCAATTCTTAAAGAAATTCTACTGTGGGTAAAATGCTATCAAACAGCATCACCTGCCACAGAGAAATCTTTCCTGAAAGGAAGAGCCCATCGATGTGGCAAACTTCATTATTGTCTTATTTTAAGGAATTGCCACAGCCACCTAGCCTTTAGCAACCTCCACCCTAATCAGTCAGCAGCCATCAACATTGAAGCAAGACCTCCACCAGCAAAAAGATGACTCACTGAAAGCTCAGATGATTATCAGCATTTTTTTAGTAATAAAGTATTTTAAATTAAGATATGTACATTTTTTAGACATGATGTTATTGTACACTTAATAGACTAGTGTAGTATGAACAATTTTTTATTTTTTTAGAGATAGGTTCTCACTCTGTTGCTAAGGCTAGAGTGCAGTGACATGATCATAGCTCACTGCAGCCTCAAACTCCTGACTTCAAATGATTCTCTCACCTTGGCCTCCCAAATAGCTAAATATAACTTTTATATGCACTGGGAAACAAAAAAATCATGCAACTCACTTTATTCCAATAGCCTGGAAACAAACTAGCAATATGTCCAAGGTATGCCTGTATATTTCTCTACATAGTTTACGTGAAATTCCACCATGAGAAATTCCTTCAAGTCAGTGATTCTGAACTGGAGATGAGTCTGCCTCTGGCTTCCCCTTGTTAAAATAGATTGCTGAGCCCAACCCAGAGTTTGATTCAAGAAGAACCCAAGAACTGCATTTCTAACAGGTTTCCAGAGGATGCTGAGGCTGCTGGTTTGGGGACTCCACTTTAAGAACCACCAGTTAAGAGGCCTGAATGAGATAATACACATACACAGCTATTAGTATACTGCCTGGCATACGTAAGCCTGCCACACTCAGTGGTTCTCAAACTCGGTTGCACATTAAGATTACCTGGAGAGCTTATAAAAACCCCAGTGCCCATTCTGCACCTCAGACCAATTACAGCAGAATCCCTGGGGCAAGGGCACACACCGTTGCTTTTTGAAGCTCCCCAGGTGATTTCATTGTACAGTCATGGCTTAGAGGCACTGCCTTAGAGGTGGTTTAGAGAGAAAGTCGCTTGCGTTCACAGAACACTAATTTCTAACAGCCGCTGAAGGAAACTGACTAGAAAGGACCAGACATCCCATTGGCGCTGTGGAGTATAGTTCTGTGTCTGGAAGGCCAAATAAACCTGCCTGGCCTTTCATGAAAGGACCAAAGCCAGAGGCAGAATACAGTTTAAGAGAGTTATTGCAAACAAGGCCCTGAGGCCTTTGCTTCTACTTCATCCTCGTTTGCACCTCCTCTGAACCAGCCTGGCTTTGTCGCCTTAAACTTCCTCCTATGCCAACCCTCTCAGAGGGATTCCTAAATGCTCCCTTCTCCAGGCCTCACCCACTCACTTTTCTGCAGTCTACAGCTTGATTCTTCCCTCCTGAAGTGACACTTGTTTTCAGAAAAGCCCCTCTGGTCCTGACCAGTTCTCATCTTCTCCTGTGCCTGTCCCTCTACCTCAGGCAATCTCCACATCCCTTCCTGCCCACCTTTCACCCTGCCAAGGGGTCATCCTGCTAAACCACATGTCAACTGCCCTCACTCCCTCTCATGCAAGTCCTTCAGGAGCTCCCTCCCTTCCTTTCTAGCCACACTGGCCACTAGCCCGTCCTGGTGGATCCTGTTTCAGGGCCTTCACTCAGGCTGCCCTGGGGATGATGACATCCCACACTCTCGGACTCCTGGCTCAGCCTTCTCAGCTCACTCAGTGCTTTCCCCAGGAAGGTGTCCATAAAGCTGTACTCCCCATGCTAAAGGCCAGGGTATGACGAAGGCTGTCACTATAAATGTTAAGAGACATCCTAACAAGTATTGGTTTGTCTTTTCACATAGATAGAGGAAGGAAGGAAACAAAGGGTGAAAAGTCTTCTTGGTAACAAGAAACTACCATTTATTTACAGAGTCACCATTATTTCTTCCTCAGCCGTGTGGGTATAAAAATGAGGACACGGCCAGGTGCAGTGGCTCATGCCTGAAATCCCAGCACTTTAGGAGACCAAGGCAGAAGGATCGCTTGAGCCCAGGAGTTTGGGGCTGCAGTGAGCTGTGATCGCACCACTGTACTCCAGCCTGGGTGACAGACCAAGACCCTGTTTCTAAACAATAAAAACTTAAAGATGAGGACATGATCTCTGCTCTGAGAAATTTACATCTGATTCACTGGAGAGTTTTCTAAAATGTCACCATGATCACAGGTCTAACCCTAATGACAAAAATCAAGACTTGATAGTTAGATAAAAGGTTTCAGTTACATCAGTATTTGTTTGAAAAAAAAAAAGTTTTGCAAAGGCATAGAAATGAAAACAAATGCCGGGCGCGCTGGCTCATGCCTGTAATCCCAGCATTTTAGGACGCCGAGGGTAGGGGGGTGGGGGCGGGTGCATCACCTGAGGTCGGGAGTTCAAGACCAGCCTGACCAACATGGAGAAACCCTGTCTCTACTAAAATTATAAAATTAGCCAGGCATGGTGATGCATGCCTGTAATCCCAGGCACTCTGGAGGCTGAGGCAGGGGACATCACTTGAACCTGGGAGGCGGAGGTTACGATGAACCAAGATTACACCATTGCACTCCAGCCTAGGCAACAAGAGCAAAACTCCGTCTCAAAAAAAAAAAAGAAAAAAGAAAAAAAAATCCACACATAGATTTACTATATTGCCTTTCCAAAAGAGAAAAGAATACAAGTAAAATATAAAACTGAGCAAATTATATTAGCATCTGTATCTCTGAATAATTGAAATCAGGACTGCCCCCAGAAAACCCCATCCACCCCATAATAAAGAGTGACTGGCATTCTAACCCATTTGTGAGGCTGAGAATCTGAATAGTGACTACTCCCCACACGCCACCCCAGAAACTGCTGTGGCTGCACATACCTCCAGCCACATCTGAAATAGGTGGCCAGGCTATTGTCCCAGTCCTCCGAGTCCCTTCTCTCCTGGCCCTTGACTCCACCCCCTCCCAAGGAGCAACCGCCCCATCCACATGGCCTCCAGGACCTGTTAGCCTGGGCACATGCTGTTTCCTCTTCTTCCCTGCCCCACCTATCCTTCCCACAGTGTGGCAGAGGATACCTTCCCAGATTTCCTGAGGGAGCCCTGCATTCTGTGTTTGGGGAAGGAGAAGAGGAAGGGCTTTATCATCTGAGCCACAACCTTTAACAACATACCTCCCTCCCATCTGTCAGTCTATGAGCCAGAAGAAGGCGAGTGCCCTTGCCCTACCTAGTCACCCTCGAGGCTGAGTGCCCAGGGACAGTGGGAATCGGGAGGGCTTGAATAAGTGGACCCCACCCTCATCCTCACCCATGCTGTGTTGCACTGTGGCCTTCTTTCAAAGTGAAAAAGTCAACTTTGAAATGCAGACCCAGTGGGGAATTTAAAACAAACACCTCAGCCCTAACAAAAGGGAAGATGGAAACAAAAGTTCTTGGTAGGTTCTGCCATGTTTTCATAGGAGCCACATCACTACAGATGATAATTCCAACAGCCCCTTGAGAGGAAACCACTGCTGACTGGCACCCAGCAGGCAGAAGCAGTCAGGGGACATATGCAATTGCAGACCTGAACTGCACAGACCTTGTCCCTTACACCCCAGTCATGCAGCCCTCAGTTTTCTAGCCTTTGAGCCAGTGCACATGAAGGTGGAGGCTGAGAAGGCTCTTAGAAATAAGCCAGGAAGGTCTTACATCTTGCCACGGACAAGTCCCCACGTAGATCAAATTGTCGAAGAAGCCATAAAAACGACTAGGAGTTGCAAAGACTGGATGCAGTACCCTTGGATAAGTTCTCTTCTACCCAAGGCTTTTTACTGGGAATGAAGAGTCACAGAGCAGGCAACAGCGACACCTGCTGTTCAGAATAGATTCAAACCAGGCAGGGAGAAACCAGAAACCCGAGTTCTCGCCATAGAGGCAGCATCGCCTGCACGTGATTTCACAAAAGAACATAAGACCTAGGGTCTGTCCTCCTATTGATTGTTTTGGGATTCCTCATTTACCTGGTACAAGTAAGGAAGACACTGTCCTAGCTAATAACGTAACTAGTAGTTATAACATTCATGGACCATGAGTTTTCAGAGAACATAATATGGTCAAAGCACCATACTTAAACAGTACTATATTAAATGGACTCTCCTTAGCAATAGAAAAAGGTATAAGACCCTCAAGAAACATAGTTGATATGTCTGATAATTGGGCACCATTATGGGTTGAATTCTGTCCTCCAAAAAGATGTTGAAGTCATAAGCCCAAGTACCTGTGACTGTGACCTTACTGGGAGATAGGGTCTTTGCAGATGATCAAGTTCACCTGAAGTCATCAGGGTGTGCCCCAAGCCCACAGGACTGGTTTCCTTATAAAAAGGAGAATTTTGGACACAGAGACGGACAGGCACACAGGTGAACAGCATGTGACCGTGAAGGCAGAGACTGGGGCTGCATCTAGGAATGCTGAAAATTGTCAGCAATCACTAGAAGCCAGGAGACAGACCTGGAACAGGCTCTCCCTCACAGCCCTCAAAAGGCAATGCGGGCTCTTTTTTGGTTCCATATGAAGTTTAAAGTAGTTTTTCCTAATTCTGTGAAGAAAGTCATTGGTAGCTTGATGGGGATGTCATTGAATCTATAAATTACCTTGGGCAGTATGGCCATTTTCATGATATTGATTCTTCCTATCCGTATATCTGGGTTATTTTATAATCAGGAAAAAAGCACTAAATGTGAATAAAAGTGCTGAATTATTTTAGTTATAATGTTACCTTTCATGGTCCAGCCTCTAAAGTGCTTGAATTCTATACTTCCTACTCATGATCTGACTTTGAGCTTTATTAATTCCATTCCAAGCTATGCGTAATTTCTATTCCAAAAGAATGTTTTCTATCTTTTTGAAAACAATCCAAAAGATCTTTTTCGATTTATCTTTTTCTTCAAAATTATTTTAGTGATTTTATTTTATTTTTAGAAAACTTTCTTTTTAAAAAACTGACAATTACTTCTCAATTTGGTATTAAAACACTATTTTGCTGGTGCTTGAAAACTCAAAAATCTCCATTGTCTATAGTATAAAATACAGAATCTTAAAGCTTTTCTCTAGTGTATTTCCAAATTGCCTACCTTATTTTACTTATTATGCCTCTATGTAAGCCCTCTTTTTCTATCCTATTGGCCTAGAATATGTCATTTTTAGTCCTGTCTCTTGTGGGACTCTACTAAATGGTCCATGTTTACTAAATGATCCATTGGTTAGATCCGTTTCCTTTTGAAACCTTTCCTGAGCTTTCCAAACTCAAAAAAACTCTACCTTCTGTAATTATTTATGACACTTATTATTATTCTCTTGGAACATGCACACTATTTTGCATTACCGTCCTTTCTAGGGTAACTTCTGGATGATTTTGTATATGCACAACACCTAGGAGTGTTTATCCACAATACTTGGAAGTGTCTTACATATTTGGTAAGGTTGTAATGATGGGTGGGCTCATTTCACTTAGACTACATGCCAATAGTCTACCTGAGAGTGTTCCCGTCCTTTCATGAAGAAAGTAGTGTGTATTTCCTTTTGGCAGAGGCATCCTTGCCAGCAAGATACTAGGAGTACACATTTCTACCAGGAAAGCAAAATACAGACTGGAAGCCAAAACTCAAGGAATTCTGGCCAAAGATGTAAAGAGCCAAATTCTCTCAGAAATGGTTTCCTGGAAGTAATTTGTGCTGACTATGCTTCAGTTCAAACAAACTCCTTTAAGAGCAAAATAGCAGTACGTGATATATCTAACTATTGTAGATAGCTATCTTGAAGTAGGAGTATATAACTGTTGGCTAAAATAATCTAGATTATTGCTTCAGCAATTCCGTTCATTTTGAAAAGTAGCAACTCATTTTCTGCAGATATGTAGTAATAAGTGCACATCGTTTTAGAATTGGAGTATCTTTCTAATTACTGAACAGCTCTTGTCTGGTGTGGACTTTGGTTGAAGCTAGTGTGTTGAAGGTTTCTTTTTAAAACTGAGTGCCATAGTATAGTGACACTAATATCTATAGTCATATCTATAATTATCCAGATATATAATAAATGTTTATTAAATGCAAGCTATGTCTCTCACAGGATGAAAAGAAATATAAGCCATTGTCCTTGCCTTTAAGAAGTTTGCAGTATGGATGGCTAGATAATATGTGTTACTTATTGAAATATGAATTCATAATAGAATAAAGCAGTTCATCATCATTTAAGAATGATACAACAAAAATATCATGAGAGCGAAAGGGAAAGAAAGGAGTTCCTTCAGGCTGGGATGACTATAGAAATCTATATGGAAGTAAACTCTGACTTGCATTTGAAGAATGGGTAGACTTTGAACAGGAAAGATGAGAGAAAAAAGGTATTCTTGGTGAATAAAGAATGTGAACAATGTGAACAAGGCCATGGAGTCAAAGTCATTTTAGGAAGAAAGTGAGTAAATTGACTTTTTTGGGGAGGTATAAAATTGTTGATTAGACCAGAAGAATCTGGGTTGAGATTATAGAAAAGTGTGAATGCCAGGTAAGGACTAAGGACTTACCTTTTAAGTGTGAGGACCCATTTAGGGAAGATTTTGAGAAAAGAAAACATATGATCCAAGTTGAGTTTTACTGAAGTTAATTTGCCAGCTATGTTCTGTTTGTAAAGGAAGATAAACACAGTAATATGAGGATGTTTAGAAGACCAAGAAAGCAGCTGAAGTGTGAAGTAGAATAGAGGATATATGTAGTATTTCTGTTCAGCATCCCCTCTTTTCTGATTCAGTGATTCAGGTGGACATAACACCATTTGCCCTCAAAAGCCATAGGTAGGCCGGGCACGGTGGCTCACGTCTGTAATCCCAGCACTTTGGGAGGCCGAGGCGGGCAGATCACAAGTCAGGAGATCGAGACCATCCTGGCTAACGTGGTGAAACCCTGTCTCTACTAAAAATACAAAAATTAGCTGGACATGGTGATGGGTGCCTGTAATCCCAGCTACTCAGAAGGCTGAGGCAGGAGAATCGCCTGAACCCAGGAGGCGCAGGTTGCAGTGAGCTGAGATCGTGCCACTGTACTCCAGCATGGGCAACAGAGCGAGACTTCATCTCAAAAAAAAAAAAAGAATATTTTAATGCCTTTTATTTATGTCTAGGAAACACTTGTCCTAATTAGAAGCAATAGGGAAAACAACAGGAGAGCACATTATTAACCGGAACAAGTACAAGATCTTTGCTGTTGAAAAACATTTGTTATTTTTTATGGGGTAAAGTCAACATATTCTATATTATAAACACAAAAAGAAGATTTACCTCTTAGGGTTATTTTATATATTATTTACCTGAATATAGTGAAATTCTCTCCATGTCAAAGAGTCACTCACAGATGGAATAGATGTCACAGCCAACAGAGCCAGTATTGCCAGTCCCACAATTCCCAGAGACACATAAATCTCCATTCTCCAAACATCATGCTCAATCCAGGCATCTTCTTTATTTTGTTGGACCTACCAGAAGGTAAATAAAGAAAGAAGAAATGCAAACAACAGTTATTTCCTGAATGTGAATCTCCTTCTACACTCTTCCCTGTGTCTACTATGAAGCCCTGATAACAGGTCTCCACAAATTTATGACTTTTTCTTTTTTTTTTTTTTTTTTGCATTCCTCTAAGACAAATGACACAGGAGCTATCACTTTTTTTCTTGAATGCAACATTTCCATAATCTATTAATTTTCTAATAATTATTTGATGGTTTACTTGGATAGAACTGTAATGTGCATGCATATGTGGTAAACAAGGAGAAGAACAACAATATTAAAAAGTAATCTTGTGAGGGTGGTAGAAGTTTGAAATATGGCCTTGTCCATGAACAAAATGTTTCTTATGTTGCTAAAGTTGTACCTTATTTTCAGCTTAAAAAACATTTCTCAATATAAAACCGACTGACAACCAAGCCCTAGTGTAATTATAACAAAAATTTTAAAAAAGATGACTTTTTCAACACAGAGTTTCAACAGGGTTGGGGTATTGATATTACAATGAGAAATGATTAATTTGTTAGGTGACTTAGACTTTTTATTAGTAACAGTGTCAACATTGTCATCTTACCTGTTGATATGCCCAGTTTAGCAACTTGTATCTGTAGGATCGCCTCATTGGGTAAGACAGAGTATAAATTGCATGCAGTACAGCAAAAAAGAAACTGAGAAGCCCAAACTGCTTTCTTGTTAACATCCACTTATCCAACCAATGTGGAAACTTCTTATACTTGGTTCCATTATGAAGTTGGACAATTGCTGCTATCACACCTGGCAGGTAAACCAATGCCAAGAGAGTGATGGAAACCATTGGCAAGACTTTGTTGATGACCAGGATTGGAATTTTATAAAAATATTGTTGATGGGAAGTTGCAAAAGGGTGAATTACTTCCCTCAGAAGAGTGTAAAGAAAAGTCAGAGATGCCATAATAGCAGCTATTTTAATTGGCAAGTGCCACTGTGGAAAGAGTTCCTGTGTGTGCTGAAGTTCTGAAGGGCAGTCAAATTCATCAGCATGGGCTGTTTGGTGCAAATGCAAAAGCACAGGTCTTTTTACCATGCTGGTCTCTCCCGTGTCCTTACGCTACAAAGGAAAGAAAATTAACATCTTAAAATTGAACAAAACAATGGGATATCTCTTGAACTAATTACTTATTGCTCAATCATTGTGCTTCTCATTGAATAAGGGCATTCAGAATCTTGCTTTTGAATACTGGTTAGTTGAAGATAGTATAGTCTATGTGGCACTGAAAGACTTTTGTCTTTAGGACAAAAGAAATACATGCTTCAGACAGGTAAGACAGTTAACTTGAAAAATGAAATTATTTCATTTTATGCACATTGTTACTCTTATAAAGTATATGCTTGTAATTTATTAATTACTTTTCCCTATTAAAATTATTAAGATTAAATAAATAATTTCTGCTAAAACTTCCATTGAGATAATTTGGAAGTTTGGAACCAAAATTTCTGCCACTTTTTCAGTCAAAAAATGTAGTAAGAAACACTTAATCCTGTGTTTGACCAAAAGTGGAAAAAGTGATTCTTATCCAAAAGTAGATTTATTTGGTTATACAGTGAATCGTCAATTTACTAGATGATCTCTTGGTAAGCTGCCACTGTGTCTATGACAAAAATGCTTGCTTACAAAATTACTGTTATATGGGCATTGATGACTTTTTTTTTTTTTAACTTAGAACTATAGACTGTTAGAAAGAATTGGAAGGGCCTTGGGGATGATCTGGTCCAAGGCTTTCATGGTATAAACAAACTAAGACCCCAGATTTTCAGTAACGTATTCAAGGTTATTCAGCTAAGTCCCTGACAATCATTGAAGGTACTATTTCTCTCACATATGCTACTCTGTCCTTCACAGTATCAGTGACAGTAATCCAAGTCCAGATATCAGCAGACTAGGGTGAAAAATCACTTTCATAACACTAGGAGATACAGAATGTCATCTGAATTATGTATAAAGATGTAAATTATTATTTATTATTGTCATTATTAATATTTTACCAAATAATCGTTGTCTTCTAAATTTCTCCTAGGCTTCATTTTCCAAATTTCTTCTTGGTTTGTGATGTCTTTTCTGCTTTCCATTAATTCTATAAAATAGTATGGCTTCAGCCACCTGTAAAAATAAAAATAATTACTTTCATGTGTATTCTACTTATGATGTGAATGTTTGATGTAACAATATAAAAAATTTACTTGCTTAAAGACTAGAATGGCAGATAAAGTACAATAAAAATTGAAATAGTGACTGATTTATACATTTAACTTCATATCATAATCTGTAAGTTTCAAACCAATGCCCTCTTATCAACAGTAACTGCTCTTCTTTATCCACTTATTTGTTCAATGAATAACCCAGGTGCCTGTATGGATTACAAAGGATCAGATGTTGCCTTTTACTTTAGGAAGATTTAATTTCAGGTTTCCATCTGGAGGAAAGCCAACTCCTTTCAATGGCAAATATCATTAGGAATGCATTATATTGAGAGTAATAATGTCATCAATGGAGGCTGGAGGTAGCTGATATAAGATTTATGTTTAACAGAATTTTGGGGTTGACACTGGAGTCTGAAACGGTATTTTCAGAGTACCATTTTTCTTTTGGAGTAAGAGGTTGGTCCTTGTTTGGAAGATGTGAATTGCTAGTATGTTTCCAGTGGGAATGGCGAGTTGTGCCGAATTAATGATGTGCCCAGTCTTCTGGTCAACCCTGTGGAAAACAACTTTTCAAATTTCTCACTTGATAAAAGAATCTTTTCCTTAGCAAACTCACAGATCCTCATCCAGGATTGGTGTAACATTTTTTAAGGAAAGAAAACATATGTCACAGTACTATTCATTGTTTTTATTAGTTCTGAATTTATTTCCAGAGGAACACATCTTCAATTTACACTTTATGAAATTCAATGAGAAAAACAGATTAGATATACAACAATTTGATTGACAGAAAATATCCCAAGTGTTTCTGAATTTTAGACCACGTGTAGTACTTTTTTAGGTGGAAAGCTGTTTCCAGGAATAGTTTAAAATACAGTGATGCGTCACATAACATTTTGGTCAATGACTGACTGCATATGTAACAGTGGTCCCATAAGAGTATAATGGAGCAAAAAAATTCCTATTGCCTAATATTTACAATACTATACTTTTTATTATTATTGTGAAGTGTACTCCTTCTACTTACAAAAAAAGAGCTAACTGTAAACAGCCAAAGGCAGGTCCTTCAGGAGGTCTTCCAGAAGAAGGCATTGTTATCACAGAAGATGGCAGCTCCATGCCTGTTACTGCCCTTGAAGACCTTCCAGTGGGACAAGATACAGAGGTGGAAGACAGTGATATTGATGATCCTGACCCTGGGTAGGCCTAGGCTAATGTGTGTGTTTGTGTCTTAGTTTCAACAAAAAAGTCTAAAAAGAAAAAAAAAATTAGAAATAGAAAAAAAGCTTAAGGAGTAAGCATATAAACAAAGAAAATATTTTGTATGGCTGTACAATGTGACGATGTTTTAAGCTAAGTGTTATTACAAAAGAGTAAAAACAATAAGTTAATAAAGTAAAAAAGTTACAGTAAGCTAAAGTTAATTTATTATTAAAGAAAAAAGTTTTCAATAAATGTAGGGTAGCCTTAGTGTACAGCGTTTATAAAGTCTATAGTAGTGTACAGTAATGTCCCAGGCCTTTACATTCACTCACTACTCACTCACTGACTCACCCAGAACAACTTCCAGTTCTGCAAGTTCCATTCATAGTAAGCATCCTGTACAAATATACAATTTTTTATCTTTTATACGATATATGTATGTTTACTATACTTTTTCTATGTTCAGATACACAAATACTTACTATTGTGTTTCAACTGCCCACAGTATTCAGCACCATAACATGCTATACAGATTAGCAGCCTAGGAGCAATAGACTATACCATCTAGCCTAAGTATGTAGGAGGCTGTACCATCTAAGTTTGTGTAAGTACACTCTATGATGTTTCCTCAACAATGAAATCCCGCCTTACAATGAATTTCTCAGAATGTATCCTGTCATGAAGAGACATGACTGTTCTTAAAACGTTCTCTAAGTTTTAAAGGTTTAACCATAACAAAGAATAACTAGTTGCTTTTACATACACCAACATTTACTTTGTTGAGGTACTCTTGGAATATTTTCCAGATATTATCTATTTCAAAATTACAGAACATTCACGATGAAGATATCTGTTGTTTTAGTTTGTCCACATTCTTTTCTGATTTAAAACATTTCCTCCATTTGGAGAAATGCCCTTCCTCCCTCCAATGTGATTTTGGGAGATTGTGCAAAATAGTAACGCTCATTCCCTGGTCACAGAAGTGGGTATATGACTCAGGCCTGGGCAATCAGTTTCCTGTTCTCCCATTGATTGGCTTAGTGATGGCACAGAACCCTACTTAAACCATGGTCATTCTCTGATATTTATATATGGAAGTGGAAGAGAGAGATGAGATGTCTTTAACATTTTGTTAAGATAGCACAGTATAAGCCTGCCATGCTTTTTTCTCCATGCTCTAAGAAGGAAGATGTTTTCATTAGAAAAGAAGAAAGCCAACACGGAAGCAGAACAAGAAGCAGAGAAAGATACAGAAGAGTCCTGGTGGCATATTTCAGTATTTAGAGTCCCTGAGACTAGATCCTGAATTTTTCAATTAGACAGTGAACACATTCCCTTTTTTTTCGGTTTAAGTTAGTGTGATTTGGGTGTTCACCACTGGCATGTAAAAGAATTCTGAGTAAAGCATATGCCAATCATCAAGTATTTATGAACCCAACTCTGTGACCAACATTAAAGAGGAAAAATAGAAATGACACTCATGCCTGCTCTGGAGGAAATGACACTCTATCTCCTTAAGAGCATTATTCCAAGTCATTTGGTGACTTAACCAACTGTATTAGGCTGTTCTCGCACTGCTATAAAGAAATACCCGAGACTGGGTAATTATTATAAAGAAAGGAGATTTAATTGGCTCATGGTTCCATAGGCTGTAAAGGAAGCAAGGCAACATCTGCTTCTGGAGAGGCCTCAGAGGGCTTATAGTCATGGTGGAAGGTGAAGTGGGAGCAGGCGTCTCACATTATTGCAGTGGTCCCCAACCTTTTTGGCACCAGGGACTGGTTTCGTGGAAGACAATTTTTCCAAGTAGGGAAAGGGGGGATAGGGTTTTGAGGTGAAACTGTTCCACCTCAGATCATCAGGCAATAGTTAGATTCTCATAAGGAGCACACAACCTAGATCCCTTGCATGTGCAGTTTGCAGTAGGATTCATGCACTTAGGAGAATCTAATGCCACCGTTCATCTGACAGGAGGTGGAGCTCAGGCAGTAATGCTCGCTGGCCTGCCACTCCCCTCCTGCTGTGCAGCCCAGTTCCTAACAGGACACTGACTGATACCAGTCTGCGGCCAGGGGGTTGGGGACCCCTGCACTAACGTGACAACAGCACCAAGGGGGGATGGTGTTAAACCATGAGAAACTGCTCCCATGGTCCAATTACCTCCCACCAGACCCCAGCTCCCGCACTGGGGGTTACATTTCAACATGAGATCTGAGGGGGAGACACAGCTCCAAACCATATCACCAACATAATAGTTTGTGGGGTGGGGGAGGGAGGTGCTAGGAATGGAAGTGTCACCTACTATAATCAAATGTAAGAAATAATTCACTATGTTTAGAAGATCTTCTAACTTTGAGAGTTGCAGGATGCTAAGGATGCTAACAAATCCACCTACATTTATTCAGTATGAATTCATTAACTATATTGTGAACAACAAGGTAAGGCAGGAGGAATGCAAAGTTAAATGAGATAAAGCCTCTGCTCTGAAAAACCTTGAGGTCTAGGAGAGAAGGCAGGCATTTCAACTGCATGGTAGAGCGATGTATCCTAGAGGAGGATAAAGTTTTATAGGCAGATGGTGGCATGGGAAGGGAAGTAGAGGAAAAGGCTCAGCGCTGTCTTCTAGACCCAGTCCTGGGGTAGCTAGCAGGTTGGCAGTGTTTGCTGACTGATGGCCACTACAAACGGAGTCTGGGTGGAAAACCAGAGTGGCCCTGGAGAGTTACCCAGCCATTTGTCTGCATCGTAAGGAGACCACACTCAAGAGTAAAGCCAAGGAAAAGCCCATGACAGTGAGGAAGCTTGTTGACTGTGTGGCCCACACACAACTCTATGCCCATAAGCCAGGAAAATAAACTATGAGTCAAATAAATTTGTTGGTTTCCATCAGACATTAACCAAAATGTAATTTAAGTTCTACAGTAAAATCTTTTCATAAAAAGAAAAATAACAGAAAACAACCTAGTGTTAAAATGTTAGGAACTCCAGAATTTGACCCAAAGTTCTCTTTCACCCCCTTTTAAAAAAGTGGAGCACATTTCTAATGCGACTCCTGTTTTGCTGTACCAGGATGGCTGCCCTGGTGTTCCTAAACGTTGGCACAGCCCAACTGACTCATGTTTATGTCCCGCAGTTGAGAATATGAAGAAACCCAATGCCTGGAATACACTGTGGGTTGCACTGCATTTCCAACCTTTCATACTTTCAAGTGCACACCTGTTTTACATTTAACTAAGTGAAGTCGAGTTTTTTTGGTTTTTTTTTCACTGTGCTGTTTTTCTTTTTAAGCATTGCTTTCCCTCTGTGCTTAACATTCATGTTAAATGAATAACCTTTTATTACACGTCAGGATGTGGAGGGAAATGTATTTTACAAAAGTAACAAAGTAAGAAATTTGGAAGTATACAAAAAATTTATGTCTACAAACTCCTTCCAGTGGATTTCACCAGAATTACATATTTAAAGCCTTGACTGACTATTTTGGAGGGAACCTGAACCCCACCCAGATCCTGAAAGAGTAGGGCCAGTGTTCTAAGGACTAAAAATGAAAACCTCTGCTACCAGGAAACCCGAAGACGAGAAGTAGCACGATTTTAAGTACTGTGCACCAGTCATTCGTCAATGCACAGCAAACTCTGGCGACTTTGCCACGTTAAAAAACTTGCCATCAAAATCCAACCTGAGCACAAACTTAATAATCTACCACAACCTTAAGCCCCTAGCGAAAAGGCTTCCTGTGAGTCCCTGGCTCCCCCCAACCCCCGGCCCGGCCACAACCCAGCTGGGCTGGAAGGCAGGGCGCCCCAGAGCCGCGCATAAGCGAAGAATTGAGCAGCGCTCGCCCAGGAGGGCCGCCGTCCGGGTCACGAGAAGGCTTGCGACCCGCTACACCCCTCCCAAGACTGGGAGCGGGCGCCCAGCCTTGCAGGGACACGCAGGCGGACTCGAGGAGCAAACGGCCAGTGAGAACGATTCAAGGGACTCACCCACTCCTCGCCGTAGCTTGACCGTGAGTCTCGGCTGCCGCTGCTGCCCGGAGGTGCCGGCCCCACGCGGCGCCTGAGCCTCCAGAGCGCGAAGCCTCCAAGCCTGCTGCAGGCCCCGCCTCCTTGTCAGTTGCGCGTCCAGCGCCACCTGCTGGCGCCCCGCGTCCGCAGGGTTCGGGAACGTCCTTGGAGGCTAAGACTACCCAAGTCGCACCCCGGCCTCTCCCAGTTTCTTCTCAAATGCCGTCTGCCCTGCCCATGAGGTCCGTTTCGCGCCCTCCAACCCCTCGCCTTTTGTTTAATCTCCACTAAGGAACGTTTGTGCATTTCTCTAGAGCAGTGGTTCTCAGACTTTAGCGTGTCTAAGATTACCCGCGGGCTTTTTAAAACACCGATTGTTGGGCCGTCCACCCACAGTTTCCGGTTCAGTATGTCTGGGATGGGGTCTGAGATTCTCATTTCTAACAAGTTCCCATGAGATATGGAAGCATTCCCAGATCACACTTTGAGATAGACCGTTTAGAGCTTACAAACCCTCCCACACGTTAGCTTATTTTTATTTTTATTTTTATTTTTATTTTATTTTTTTTGAGACGGAGTCTCAGTCTGTTGCCCAGGCTGGAGTGCGGTGGCGTGATCTTGGCTAACTGCAACCTCCGTCCCCGGGTTCAAGAGATTCTCCTGCCTCAGCCTCCTGTAGCTGGGATTACAGGCGCCTGCCACTGTGCCCGGCTAATTTTTGTATTTTTAGTAGAGACGGGGGTTTCACCATCTTGGCCAGGCTGGTCCTGAACTCCTGACCTCGTGATCCACCCGCCTCGGCCTCCCAAAGTGCTGAGATTACAGGCGTGAGCCACCGCCCCCAGCCACCTTATTTAAAACCTAACAGCCGGTCCTGAAGTGGCTGTGATTGACAGTTTGAGGAATCCGAGGCTGAATTTCTGAGAGTGACTTGCTCCCTGAATTGTTCAAATTGTGTACCTTTAATTGCACAAACCCTGCTCCCCAGCCGAAAAAAAAAACCCTTAAACCCCATGTTTACTCCGTCCCTCCCTTCCTTGCCTCAGCTTTGAAGTGCAGCTTCCCATATCCTAGCTCAATGAAGTATTCCAAACCTAAAGTAAAGTTAACTGTTAATATTCCAAGGTTTTAGAAAAAGACAACTTGAGCAGGGGATTTACTTCTCTCCGTTGGAACCAGCCTCAAGATAGGGTCTGAGACATGAATTGCAAAATTCTGGGGATTTGGTATACAACATTCTCAGGACTAAGCTGAGTAGAAAACACAAAGGAAAATAAACGCGCAACCACATTTTCCATGATTGTTTTTTATTCACTGCTAGGGCACCGAAGACTGTTCATGTTTTAATAAAAGCATTTTCTGTAGTCACTGACTTTCCATGGATTAGTTTAAAGCCCTTTGAAGATTAAATCACCGTGGACTGACACCTTGTGGTGGAAATAGAATCTTACACCTGTTGTTTCTAGTGAAACTAGAAAATAATTTAAAAGTTTTAGAAAAGAAATCTGTGTAATCGTTGTATGTGTAGCACAGACTACAAAGAATTAAGACTTTTTAACCAAGCATTGTTGAGTTTTAAAAGTGATCATGGGTCTTAAATGGTCAAACAAAAGGATACGCTTTTATTGTTTAACATTTGGTAGAACAAAGGTCATTCTCTTTTTCACAATCTATTTTCCATATGAAAAGGGCAAAGAGTTATTATTGTGTTAACATAATAATATATATTGATATGAATATGGCTATATAGCAAGCTGCACTTAAAACTGCTTTTCCTTTTCTAATTAAAACATTTAAAATCAAACCCCAAATATTTTTGTTTTATAATTAGACTTTAGCAATTTTATTTCTGCACTTCTTATAAAAGTTTTTTTTGCCCAATATTTTAATGTGGAGAATAAATAATGTTCCAAAGTAAAATTATTAAAAGTGTGAGATTATTTATCAATTAGTTTGTAGATATTATAAAAGCAACACAATATTCGATTAAGAAAAACATGTTACTAAAAAGCTTTTATTGAGTTGCCAACTGTTAGTATCATAGATGAACTATCTGCAATTTTTGCATACAAATAACCTGTAATTTGAGGTGTGAGATAAAGAAGAAAAATTTTTGTCGGGGGGGCGGGTAATAAAATGCCAGAGCATCTCAGAATGCTGAGTCAGCCTCTTTAGCACATACTTTTAAAAGCAAGTGTGGCTTGCGGAAAGCCACATTATGCTATTGCAAATGTTGAAAGGCAAGTTGCTAGTTTTGCTGTGACTCTAAACAACTAGAGGATTTAAAATGGGAGTTCGCCCACGAGTTACAAATAAATTTGGATCTTTCAAAATATTCTGTAATAAACTTAAACTATAGTGAGAGCGCATATTAACATAATGGACCTCAGTGTCATTTGAGGTCAAACACTAAACTGGTGACTTCATAATAACATGCTGTGGAGAAAATATAATTTAGAATCCATGAGTATTTTTGCCTGACAAATAAGCAACCTGATCTTAGAACCTGATGAGACGACCATTTTAAAAGTAAATGAAATACTATGGTGTGAGAGATAAAAAATATCATACTATTAAAGATAATCACAATCAGAAATAGACAGTAAATTTTAAGTGAATGACAAGAATTATATTAAGTTTTTTCCTTTGGAAATCTAACTCCTGAGGGGACAGCAATTTAAGTAATGATCAACACTATTTCCAAGTCTGCCTCTTACGAAAGAAGAATGGTCAGACTTTTATTTTAAACGACTGCAAAAATTACCTAAGTTCAAGAAGAAATATTTTGTCAAAATGATTGTTTTAAGACAGACATGATAAGGCTTCACTGGCCAAAATTTCTGATTCTGTTAACCTCATATGATACGTTCTCTTTACTAGTTCAAGATCTACTGTAATCTTCAAAGTATGTGGTCAGTTTGTCCCTAGTGTCTGCGTTTAAAAGTGGTTGGGGGTAGAGAGGAGGTCTGTTCTTGGGACTGGAGGTTTTAACTATTCTTCTGAATTCTTTCTCCCAAACTCAAAGTCCCTTATTGCTCTTTCACCAAGACAGGCAACAGTAAACATCTTTTCAGGTAGGTTGTAAGAGTAGGTGCTTCATTTCCAAGCTCACAGATCTCTGCCTGAGTACTGTTCAGTGATGTTCAAAATGCTGTGATATATTCCATTGGCTTTAAATATGTTGCGATCTATGAAAAGACTAAAGTTCGTGGCAGTGGTACCATATTAAGCCTTATCAGTTATTTACATCCTACTATAAAGAATATTTCAGCTTTTTCTGAAAGTACGTTCTGGCATGGAGAAAGAAATATCAGGATATCAAACACTTATAATAGAAGGTTATGAAGGGGTTATACCTTAGGGAAAAAAGAAGGTATTATTATCCTCATTTAGAGGATATGGAGAAATTAAGGCTCTGTTTCAAAGCAAGTCTGTAAATTCTTTAACATTCTTCCCATCAAGAAGAGAGACCTATCTCCTGCCCTGGAACATGGGCAGCACTTTTGACTGTCTCCGTGCATATAATATGGTGGAAGTGACACAGCTTGACTTGTGAAGCTGGATCACAATGGGTTATTGACTTCCACCAGCCTGTCTCCGGGTACAGGTGACTTCATGTAAGAAGTCCAGCTACCCTGACAGAGAGTCCACATGGAGGGAGCACACTGTAATAGACAGAGTTGCCTGAGGAGCCCTGGCTGTTCCAGCCGCCAGCTATTTAGGTCTTCCCAAGTCAGGCACCAGAGAGTATGAATGGAAAGGCCTTCAAGAGAACTCTAGCCCCAGCCATCGTCTGATTGTCACTGCATGAGGACCAAAAACTGGCTAGCTGAGCCCCATCAACCCCTAAAGAAGTGAAAGATAGTAATGACAAATGCTTGCTGTTGTTTTATAGCACCAAGTTCTGAGTGGTTTGTTGTGCTGCAGGCTCCAAGAGAAGTAACTTTCTGAGAGCACTCAGGAATTTCTTAGTGAAACTGGGGCTAGAATCAATTAACTGCATTTAATGCAGTATTAACCAGACAACTGTGTTGGGCCCTGGGGACCAGAGAAGAATTAACATACAGCCCAAGCCTTCCCCTGGTCTGAGCTTCCTCTTCCCACCTTCATATTCATGGCAGCTTCTTCTTGCTGGGAGTGGGATAGAGGAGCCCTAGGGCTGCTGACTTCTGGAAGGAACTGGCTCCAGGGCACCCTGGCTATTTCCTTGCTCCATGCTGTGTGCAGGTGGCTCTGGCACCAAGAGGTGGCACCAAACCTGCTGCCAGCCTTGGCTTTCTCACCAGTCGGGGTCTGATGAGTTGATAGACTGTGTTTGGAATTGAGCATGGCGGTATTACAAAGGCAAGTGGGTACCACACAACCTGCCTGCAGTGTTGCTTTGTTCTGATGAATTACACCGAGTCCCTGGATTCACATTTGGCTGGATTGTCAGGAAAAATATGTGTTCTGGGTGCCAGCTGATCTTTTCATCTAGCTTCTGCCCTCAGGTAAACATTCCCTGTTAAAATTCTAAATGTTCATCTGCTTCCTCTAAAGAGATTGGTAAAAAGGCATAAAACACCTAAGAATCAGTGTTACTTGTAATGAGCCCAGGGCTGCTGCAGGGGGCACCATATATATAGAATACCAGGTGAGTGGGGGCCCCAGGGCGAAGTATTATGCTCTAGGCCAGAAAAAGGATATATTTTTTTTATTTCTGGGATACAGATAATGTATTTTCATATAACATCCACATGTTTCATGAATTAAGCCAACAAATATTTACCAAGTATCCTTTAAATCCTTTAGTATTTAAAGTATCATTTTTTGCAAAAAAAAAAAAAAATATGTGAGGGCCAACTTATTTTTGCCTGTCATGAAATCAAAGGCCAATTAAATAATCACTTCCAAATTTATATTTCTGTTTTATAGGCTTTCTTTATTCAAAGCTTCTTGTACAGTAAAGGGCAGGAAAAGGAGAGGGAGAGGGAAAGGGAGAAGAGGAAGGAGGAAGGTGTGTGTGTTGGGAGTAGGGAGAAGCTTTGCAAATGGTAAACCTGGGTTATTATTTGACTTTTGGTTACAAAAAAAAAAGTTGCATCAAATTAAGCAGTAAGCAATCATGAAGCAGGCAATAACATGAATAGAGCAGATTTTCCTAAATCGTCTTCCCCAGAACACCAATTCGCTAAGATGTTAATAAGCGTTTTCCAAATAAAGATTTTCACTTTTCAGATAAATTCAGGACCGGCTGCATCTCCATTCCTGGTGAGTGACAATTTGTTTTAGCATGTTAAAGGCTCTGGAAAACGCTAGGGTAAAAGCAAAATGAAACACAAAACAAGAAGCTTGATTGACTTCCTTTAGCCTGGCACCCTCCAGATGCTGAACCTCTGTTATTGAAGTCGCTGAGGAACAGAGCCCATGGCACGTGTGGAAAATCCTCTGCTGGATGAGGTGACTGTGGGATGGTCTCTGCTAGCTCCCTGCTAGGTCAGAGGGAGCACTGGAGAAACACCAAACTCTTATCCAGGAGGGAAAAGGTCTGTTTCTCTGGCATCCTGCCTTTTGGTAGGGAGAAAAACTTCCAGTTTGAGTCTGAGGTGAAAATCGCTTTCCCGTTGCATCAAAGTCATGGAAACCCTGATGTGCCGTTATACCATTCAACATTCCCATCCCTGCAGTGCCTCAGGCTTTTGCAGTTTGCCCTCCTCATTCCCTTTCCTGGATCATGACCTTCTTTCAGCTGCTATTCCATTTTCACAGTCATTTCCATGCCCCATTTGGCTAACTCACCACTCCCTCAAAAGGAGATGCCCAGGTCAAAAAGCAGAGCTTTGCCCCATGTCCTTCCTGGAGCCTGGAGACTCCTGCTGAGTCCAGAGGGAGCAGCGAGCATGCCAGAGAAGGGCTCCTGCTGGGGACTGCTTCTGCTGTGAACATTTGGGTCCTGTTCCTGTGCTTTCCCACACCTCTCCCAGATGCTGCCGCAACCTTTACATGAATGCTCAGCCTCAGTTTCCTCCTGTCTCAAATGTCCTTATTTCAGGGTTGGGATAAAGAGTAAAAAAAATATGTTTAGAGTACTAAGCCTAGTGCCTGCCTGCAATAGGTGCTCAACAAATAGATGCTATTACTGATCATCACTATTCTTGCCTTATCTTCCCAAAGCGCCTCCATACTGAGGATACAAATGAGGTCAGGTTAACAGGACCAATTTAAATCTCACTGACTGCTTGGCCTCATTTGCACCTGCAGACCTTCACACCTCCTCCACCTGTAAGCTCCAGGCCAGTATTTCTGGGACTCTCCAGAGGGTGTCTCATGGGTATGTAAGAACGAGCCCACTCTCTGTGCCACGCAAGCCTGCTCATGGCTCACTTGTCACCAGAATGCCCGCCACCAGCTGTCACAGCTCCACGGGGTGCAGGAGTGAGGCCCTGGCTCCACCTGGAACAGCAACTCCATGTTGGTGGTTATGGCCTGTGTGCCACCCATCTGCTCTTCTGTCCTAAGAACAGACTGTGCTGTGGTCTCTGAGCAGCCAGCTTTTTGTGTTACTGGCTGTTGGACGGGGGCCGAGTAGGGCTCCTTGAGACCTCGCATGTTAGAATTTACTGACAGAATTTTTCTTTTTGGAATTCTCACCTTTTTCCTCCTTAGGAAAGGAGCTGGGCTAGGGATGGGATGAGTCACTTCCTTCACAGGGAGCTTGGAGTCTCTGCTGTCTTCCCCACTGAAGACTTTGTTGTCAGGTCCAGCGTCTTGCTCTGGCACTACCTCATGTGGGAAGTGTTCTCCCCTGGTGGTCTATTCCGTTCCTTACAAGCAGTCAGCCCCCATAGTGGGCCCAGACTGAGTCCTCTTCCAGGAGGCTCTTCTGCCTGTGCAAAGGGGCCACTGCCAGGCCCAGCCATCACTGCGCTGGTCTCAGTCTCAGTGGCCCCACCATGGTGCTCGTCTATGGGAGCAAACTCTCCCGCATCTCCATCCTCCTCACAGCACTAGCCACTGTGGTGACCATGGGTCCTACCCGATCCTGCTGGTGACTTCCTGCCACCATTGCCAGGACACAGCTCTTTCTGGCCCAGAGTGACAATTCTGGCAAATTTAACTTGATATTGGCTATCCAAGGACAAGTATATGGTGAGCACTAAGCACCAGGCATTGTGTCTAGCTTCTGGCTCTCATGGATTTGCTAGGATTCCCCTGTAATGGCGGTGGTGGTGACAGAAGCTTACTCTACCCTGGGCAGGAGCCAGGCTGCAAACCCAAGTCTGGCTAAATCAAAAGTCCAGGCTTCCTAGAGACTCACTGTCTCTTTGTTCCTTACTGGAATCTTTGCTCTTATCCTCACACCTGTGCCACGCAAATCCCCTCAGGAGCTAGGCTGATCATGAATGGACCCCACACAGTCTGCCCAGCATGCTCCTCCCCATTGCCTCTAAGCTGGCCAGGACCCTGGGGGGCTTTCCCCATGCACTACCCTGACACCTTTCTGGAGCACCACAGTAACTATCCACAGCCCCTCCTGGAGTGTGTCTCTTCATCCTGAGGTCTAAAGTCCTGATAATCTCCCCCAGTGAACCTGCAGTTTCTCTGAGGAGCCAGGTCCTCTGAGGACATGGGTCCCCTGGTGACTGCCTTGCCATTACTGGACCTTCTCAGATGAGTGTGCAGACCATATCCCATGATCCCCAAGGAGCATTAGCCCAGAGGAAACACCTGATCAATCCCTGCCAATTTACGCTAAAAGCCACCATTTAAAAAAAAAAAAAAACAAAAAACCCTCATCAGGATGACCTCCTATACCACAAAATCTTGCCCTCAGCAGAACTCTCTATAGGTCTCAAAGGTGACAGTATGAAGCACTGCTGGAAATTCCCACTCTCCTAGCATCCTATTTATTGATCACATAGCTGCCTTCCGGGAGTAGAACCACTGGGAAATGTGTATGAACAGCACTCATCAACCATCACGTTTTTATTTGGCATTAGCTCCATGCCCAGTGAAGTGCCAGGTACAGACTGAGATTCATTTAAAAAATAGAAAGCATTGTCCTGTAAATAATTTGCAATTAACCAGGGAGATACACTTATACTGGAGAATTGAAGAACAGCTACAAGTTCGCACCGTAAGTAGGAAAGTTCTACAGCTTCCCTGGCTTCCTCCCATTCAGCCCTGCAAGCTCACCCAAGCCGAGCAGCCCACTGGCTGTACCTCAAACGTGCTAAGCGACTCCTACCTCGGGGGCTTCTCCTGGTTATTCCTGTGTCCTGGAAAAACCTTCTCCCAGACCTTCCCAAGACTCCCTGCCTCTCTTCCATCCATTCTCTGCTTCAATTCCCCTTCGCAGAGAGGCCTCCCCGGTCACTGTCTCTAAAACAGTTCCTCCTCTTACTCACTCTTCTTACTTTGCTTTAGTGTTTCTTCATAGCACTTGTCACTACCAAATATCCCACTTGTTATTTACTTGTTTTTTTGTGTGTATTAACTACATATATATTTCAGTTGAAAGGTCTGTTCAAAACTTTGATCCTTTTTGAAATTTCCTTGTTTTTTATTGTTGCATTTTAGAGTTTTTGAGTTTATTCTGTTTTGTTTACTGTAGTATCTCCAGAGTCTGGAATAGCACCTGCCACAAAGGAAGCTATTTCCTGAGGAAATGAGGGAATAAATGAAGGGATGGATAAATGAATGAATGAATGAGACAGACTATGCCTCGTGGTAGGATTTATATAAAATGAGAATAATATAAAAATAATGCAGTTTTATATTTGCATATCACTCATTCCATATATGTGATTGTGAGATGTATCCCACCTGTGTGGTGTGTGTCTGTGGGTATGTATGTGTGAGTGGTGAGTTTGTGCATGCTGTTTATGTGGATCTAGCCAATTGACCACTGTGCAGGAGGAAGAACTCAGACCTTGGAGTCAGAGGAATCTGGCTTCACATCCCTGCTCGGTCACTTGTTAACTATATGACAGTAAGTATGTTTCTCGACTTTTCCAAACCTGGGTTTATTCACGTTAACATGGGGATAAAAGTACCTCTTTCATAGATTTGTTATGGGAGTGAAACGAGACAACATACAACATAATTAAAACACCTTACAAATGAGAAATGCTTAGAAAAAACTATTTTTTGTATGTATGCTTTTCTTTTGATTTCCTAATTTTTAATTTACATAAGGTAATATTCACTGATTTTAGTGTATAGTTGTATGATTTTGGATCCCAATCAAGTTTTGTTTTGTTTTTTTTTTTTTGGAGACGGAGTCTCAATTTGTCGCCCAGGCTGGAGTGCAGAGGCACAATCTCGGCTCACTGCAAGCTCCGCCTCCTGGGTTCACGCCATTCTCCTGCCTCAGCCTCCCGAGTAGCTGGGACTACAGGTGCCCGCCACCATGCCTGGCTAATTTTTTGTATTTTTAGTAGAGACGGGGTTTCACCGTGTTAGCCAGGATGGTCTCGATCTCCTGACCTCGTGATCTGCCTGCCTCAGCCTCCCAAAGTGCTGGAATTACAGGCGTGAGCCACCACGCCTGGCCCCCAATCAAGTTTCATGACCCAAAGCGTTCCTTCTAACTGCCCCCCATTTGGGGCAACTTCTCTCACTCCAAACTCTTGGCAACCACTGATTTGTTCTTCTTTCCTGTAGTTTTGCCTTTTCCAGGGTAGCGTGTAAATGGATTACCATATGTAGCTTTTTGAGCCTAGCTTCTTAAATTTAGCATGATGAATTTGAGAATCTTCCGTGTTGCATGTATCAATAGTTTGTTCCTTTTTGTGGCTGAATTTGCTTATTCATTGTGTATCCATTCACTAAAGGACATTTAAGTTGTTTCCAGCTTTGGGTGATTATGGATAAAGCTGCTATATTACATTTGCATAATGGTTTTATATGAACATAAGTTTTCATTTTTTTTGGATAAGTACCTTAAAATGAGATTGCTGGATCAGATCGTAAGTGTGTATTTAAGTTTCTTGTAAGAAACTACCAAACTGTTGTTCAAATATTCCAGTGGCCTGAATCCTCACTAATACATTGTACTGTCATATTATGTTTAAACTTTAGCCTTCCTAATTGGCAGGTAGTGGTTTCAGTTTGTATTTCCCTGATGTCTATTGATGTTGACTGTCTTTTCATGTGCTTACTTGCCATACATATGTATTTTAGTTGAAGTGTCTGTTCAAAATTTTGATTCTTTTAAAAATTTCCTTGTGTTTTTATTGTTGCATTTTTGAGATCTTTTTATATTCTGGATACAAGTCTTTTGTCATATATGTAATTCACAGATGGTTTTTTCCTAGTCTGTGGCTTTTCTTTGCATTATTTTGACAATGTCATTTGCAAAGCAAATTCTTAATTTTTAATGAATTCTAATTTACCAATTTTTTTCCCTGAAAGTATTGTTTTGGTGTTATTAATATAAGAATTTTTGCCTAATTTAGGGATGTAATAATTTTCTCCTATATTTTCCTTTAAAAGTTTATAGTTTTACATTTTATACTTAGCTCTATGATTCATTTTGAGTTAATTTTGTTAAAAAGACTATCCTTACTCCGCTGAATTACCTTTTGTATGTTTTTAGAAATTCAGTTGACCATATTTATATAGGTCTATTTCTGGGCTTTATTTTATTTGATTGACTTAGGTGTTCATCCTTTTGCCAATATCACGCTTGATTACACTAACTTGAAATAAAGTGGTATGAGTTTTCCAACTTTGCTCTTTTTCAAATTTCTTTTGCTATTCTTGTTCTTTTGCTTTACCCTATATACTTTAGAATCAGCTTGCCAATATATATAAATAATTTTGTGGAGATTTTGATTATAATTGCAGTGAACCTATAGATAAATTTGGGGAGAATTGACATCTTGTGAATATCCCATAAACACAGTATATCTTCCCATTTATTTGGCCTTTCTTTGGGATTTTTTTTTTAAGTCAGGGTTTAGAACATATAGATCCTGCTGATATTACATTTACTCTTAATATTTTATTTTATGGCACTATTATAAATGGCATAATATAAAATTTCAATATAAATTATTTATTGGTAGTATATAGAAATACATTTGGTTTGTTTGCTTTTTTTTTTTTTTTTTGAGATGGAGTCTTGCTCTGTTGCCCAGGCTGGAGTGCAGTGGCATGATCTTGGCTCACTGCAACCTCTGCCTCCTGGGTTCAAGTGATTTTCGTGCCTCAGCCTCCCGAGTATCTGGGATTACAGGTGTGTGCCAGCACACCTGGCTAACTTTTTCTATTTTTAGTAGAGATGGGGGTTTCACAATGTTAGCCTGACTGGTCTCGAATTCCTGACATCAAGTGATCTGCCTGCCTCAGCCTCTCAAAGTGATGGGATTATAGGTGTGAGCCACCATGCCTGGCCAAAATTAATTTTTATATATTGATCTTTTTAGTCAATTATGATTATGAGCTCTAGAGCTTTCTTAGAGATTCCTTGGAATTTTCTACATAATGCCTTTTATTTCTTTTTCTGGCCTTATTGCACTGGCTAGGCCTTCCAGAACAATGTTGTAAAAAAGTGGTAAGAACAAAAGTCTTTCTCTTGTTTCCTATTTTAGGGGAATGCAGTCTTTTTCCATTAAGTGTGAAATCAACTATACAGTTTTTTCTACATGCCTTTTATCAGTTTAAAAAAAAATTTCCTTCTATTATTAGTTTGCTGAGAATTTGTATCATGAATAGATATTGAAAATTTCAAATGTGTTTTCTGTATCTATTGAAGCAATCATGGTTTTCCTTCTTAACCTATTAATATAGTTAATTATATTGATTGACTTTCAAATGTTGAACCAGCCTTACATTCCCAAGACAAATCCTGCTTAGTCATGGTTCATTATCCTTTGTAAATATTGCTGGAATAGATTCACTAAAATTTTGTTCAGAATTATTTCACCTATGTTCATAAGGGATATTGGTCTGGTTTTAATGCTGGTCTAATTCTAGCCTAATAAAATGGGTTGTGAAGTATTTCCTTCTTTTTCTATTTTTGAGAAAAGATTATATAGATTTGTTACTTCTTCCTTAAATGTTTGGGAGAATTACTCAGTAAAACCATCTGGACGTGGAGTTTTTTTTTTTTTTTTTGAAGTATTTTAACTACAAATTCAATTTCTCTAATAGATATGAGACAAATCAAGTTATCTAATTTCTTCACCAAGCTTTGGTAGTTTGTATGTTTCAAGGAATTAGTCCATTTAATTCCTGATTTAACCCTGATTTAAACACAAATTTGTGGTAATACAGTCATTTGTTTTTCTATAGTGATATCCACTCTTCCATTCCTGATATTGATAGCTTTTGTCTTCTCTCTCTCTCTCCTTCTTGCTTAGTATAGCTAGAAATTTATGCATTTTATTGATATTTCATTGGCTTTGTCTACTGTTTTTCTGCTTTCATTTTCATTGACTTCTGTTTTTATTTTTGTTAATTCATTTTCTCTGCTTGCTTTGGGTTTAGTTTGTTCTTTTTTTCTTTGTTTTTTTTTTGTTGTTGTTTGTTTGTTCGTTTGTTTTATGGAGTTTCATTCTTAGTGTCTAGGCTGGAGTGCAATAGCACAATCTTGGCTCACTGCAATCTCCGCCTCCCGGGTTCAATAGATTCTTCTGCCTCAGCCTCCCGAGTAGCTGGGATTACAGGCGCCTGCCATCACACCCAGCTAATTTTTTGTATTTTTATTAGAGAAGGGGTTTCACCATGTTGGCCTGGCTGGTCTCAAACTCCTGACCTCAGGTGATCCACCCGCCTCGGCCTCCCAACATTCTGGGATTACAGGGGTGAACCACCGCGCTCAGCTGTTTGTTCTTTTTTTCTAATGTCTCACTGTGGAAGCTTAAGTTATTGATTTGAGACTTTCTTTTCTAATATGAGCATTTAGTGCTATAATTTTCTTCTCTCTAAGCACTTCCATAGTTTTTTATAAATTGTATTTTTATTATTAATTATTTTAAAATATTTTATTATTGCCCTTGAAACTTACTTGACCAATGGGTTGTTTAGAACTGTGTTGTTTAACACAGTTACATCGTGTTGTTTAACTTCCAAATGTTTAGGTATTTTCTAGATATCCTTGATTTTTTATTTTTTTCTTTAACCATTTATGGTCATACATATTATTGTCAACATATTTGGTATGATTTCAATTATTTTAAAATTGTTAAGGTTTATTTAATGGTTCAGAATGTGTCCTCTATAGGTACTTGAAAAGAATGTGTTTTGCTGTTTTGGAGTGGGTTGGCACCTGTTAGTGGTTTTTCCCTTGACTACTGGTCACATTTTGCTGGTTCTTTGTATGTTAAGTAGTTTCAGATTGTATTTTAGACAATCTGATATTATGTTGTCAGACTCTGAGTCCTGTTAAAATCCTCTAGAGAATATTGATTTTCCATAATGACCACCCTGTTATGCAGTTCCACACAACTGGAGAGACAAAGAGAACGAAAACAAAAATTTTCCCCCATCCACTTGGGATGATAGGGAACTCTTTTGAAGATCCTCTGACCAGAGAGACAGTGGTTTGTTTGTTTGCTTTCTCAGTGTTTTAGGTGCTCATGCCGCAACTGCTGCAGAGAAGCTCTAGACTGTGGCCACTCCTCGCTTAGAGATAGGAGGAAAAAAGAGGGGAAAAACAGAAAAAAAAAAAAAAAAAGCCTTGGAATGTATTCTACACTTTTCAGCTTACAGAGGTCTCTGTGTCTGTTTGGTTCAACAAAGGAGATTTCTCTGAGTTTTGATGTCTGCTCCTACTGCTCAGTTCCATAATTAGGGCCATTTTCATTTCAAAGCAGTGAGATACAAAAGCAAAAATAACTCAGGATTCTCATCCTAATACTGGTTTTTCTTCAAATTTTGACTTTCAAACTATCTTCTGGTGTTTACTTTTCAGAGTCCTTAAATAGTTGCTTTCTGTATTCATTTTTAGCTGTAATCTGTGAGAGAGACAGACTATAGAGGGCTGACTTTATCTTGGCTGGCAATGGCAGTCTCAGTAATATTTAACATCTAATAATTATTGAATTCCATGTACAACTCGCATCTCCTATCCTACCCACTTTAGGAGGGCTTTTAAGAATGCTGGATAGTGGGAATTTTAGAGACATTGTGGGCTGACTTCTGTTTTCACTGGGAGAGGTGGGAACAGCTTTGTTAGGTAAGCATTTTCTGGCATCTACTTGGGACTCATTTGCATATTGGTAGCTTCGGCCTCACACAAATCATATTGATCCGGTATCCCATTTTTATGTTCACACTCTGGAAACATGTACTACTACTGCCACCTATATCTACAATACTTAGTGTAATTGCTGGTTTATATGTCTGTCTCCTTCTTGAGGTTTCTTAAGGACAGAGAATGTTCTCTGCCTTCTGAGCTCCTAGCACAAATTCTGGCACATAGAAGGAACATAATAATTTTTTTAAATTTGTGACCTTGCTTTAAAATTGAATTTCATATTCTTGGAATGAGGGATAACATTTTTCTTGTCTTAAACAAGTATGATAAAAATACCCCACACATCTCTGAGAACCATCTTGTAATTGCAGCCTTCTCATGCCTGAGAAAGGTAAACACTACACACAAGAGTATCATGGAGTGGCCACACTGTGTCTTCTCTGCTTCAGAGATAGGTAAATCAAGGCATGGGAAAGTCAGGTGTATTTGTATTCAACCTCAGATTATTAAGCACCTCAGAGAAACTGAAATGGAGAATCTGTGTCAACTCTTTCTTAGAATGGCAGTTCTGATCTCAATTTCCTTCAACTGCATAATAGAATACACAACTCAGTATCTATTTACACATCACTGCTTTTTCTTTTTGCATTAAGACATCATTTTAGAATAGGTTTTCTGACTTCCTCTGTGTCTCTGACTGCATTAGCTACCAAAAGCGTGGCTGAGCCACACTTCACTGACATGATTGTGCTCCCACCTCAAATCATTTTCATCGTATTGTGAAGCAAAAGCCTTAGAAATGCTCTTCATTTTTTTTATTTTTAAAGGGCATTTACATCCAGCCATTTTATGAGTGCAGTCAAGGCAATTTCATGTTATTTTCCAAGACTTGTACACACTTGGAGAGCCTGGCAAAATGCATTCGAGATGTTTGAGCAAGAGGTCCCATCAGTCATTCACCTGCATGTTTTAAATTGAGTGCCTGCCCTGTCCGGCTGAACACTCCATTCATCAAATTGCCTGGAAGAGCTCCATGGCCCTCAGGAGCCTCATGCACATCTCACACTGCTGCAATATTGCCTTCAGATAGGATTCTGATTTCCGTCAGAGAATTTTAAATTCCAGTTAATGGAATGCTTTGAAGGCATGTGCCACACACTTCTGCCCAGTGCAAGTCCTGTGTGTGAGCAAATCTAGCAGGGACTCCAGAGCCTGGACAGCAGAAAGCTGCACTTCCTCAAGAGGATGCAGGATCCTCTCACTTTCCCAGTTATCCTACAGCTGACTAGTCAGCTGAGGGATTCACCCGGTGTCTGTATCTCCCCACTAGCTTCTTACTGTGGGAAGAGAAAGAATAGGATCCTGCTGGGAGCCAGGAGTCCCTGGGTTTAATTAATGGCCTTGTGGCTTTCTTCCCTTCCCCTCTCCACCGTGTGCACTGGTGGACACTGGTCCCCATCCCTGAGGTTCAGTCCTGCCCTGGATTCCAGGTCTACGCCAAGCCAGAGAAGGTTTTGGATGAGAAGAGCTGAGTAATTTGCTTGGTCAACAATTTTTGAAACAATGCTTGAGATAACCTTTGGAATCTGGGTTCTTCAACTACATGGTTTCTGTCTTACTTTTCTCTTGCAGGAGGGTCAGTGCTTTCACTCCCAGCCAGCTATTCCTTGTTCTTCATGTCCTCTACCACCTAGTCCCAAATATACAATGAGAACTCCTGGATCTCTTAGTTTCTAGGTGTCCACTTCTACTTCCCCTTAAATTAATGACTTCCATCCAGAGCACAGTGGTTTTGTTTGATTGTATCAAAGGATCAGACAGGCCCAAATCTAACAGCAAGCTTTGCCCCTGTCTAGTTGGAGGGCCTTAAGAAAGGCACTTGACATCTCTGAGACCCAATTTTCTCATCTGCAGAACAGTTTTACTCAGATGTCCTAAAGATTAAATTATATAATATATAAAGAATCTAGCAAAGAGTAAGCCTGTAAATGATGGCTATTATTATTATTTTTACTAGTATTTGACTATCCATTAGTCCATGGATAAATGAGTCTATCTTTGGCTCAACTCTCACATTCAGATATATTCTATGCTTTCACCTGAACTTGGGGATCCTCCATGGATTACTGGTCCTACCTCAATTATTTTTCCTGCTTCTTTTCTGCCTTATTTGTCCTTCTACTTCCTGAGCCCCTAATTTATTCATGTGAAGAAGCAAAATTGCACAATGTAAATTCTATGAGAACAGCTTCACTCTAAGGTAAATTATAATGTCTTGTCTTATTCATGAAATGACTGAATGTTGATGGTCATGTATATCATCTACTAAAATGATAGAATGAATGCTTTAGACACTCTAGAAATAGTTTGTTCTATTTTTCTCTATTTGACTGATGATCTCTTGGGATCAGAACAGATATTCACAATATTAAAACTATAGTAAATGGTTTTGTGGTTGTAACCAATGACAAATAATTTTTTCTCTCTGAATCTGACATCCTCCACATCTACTCTCTGGGATGGAAATGTCTTTAGTGATACTGCCAAAAGAAGCATCAGAGAGAGATTAGATAGAGATGACCTTTCCATGAATTTTAAGAGGAAGACTCTGATATGGTTCGACTTTGTGTCCCCACTGAAATCTCATCTTGAATTGTAATCCTCAGGTGCCAAGGGAAGAACCTGGTGGGAGGTGATTGGATCTTGGGGGTGGTTTCCCCCATGCTATTCTCATGATAGTTGTCACAAGAGCTGATGGTTTTAAAGTGTGGTACTTCCTGACGCTCACTCTAGCTCTCTTGCTTTCTGTCTCTCTCTCTCTCTTGCAGTCTCTCTCTGTCTCTCTGTTGCCTGCCGCATGTAAGATGTGCCTTGCTTCCCCTTCACCTTCTACCATGATTGTAAGTTTCCTGAGGCCTCCCCAGCCATGCAGAACTATGAGTCAATTAAACCTCCTTTCTTTATAAATACTCAGTCTCTGGTGGTATTCTTCATAGCAGTGTGAAAACGGACTAATACAGAGAATTGGTACCAAGGTAGTGTGGTACTGCTATAAAGATAACTTGAGAATGTGGAAGCAACTTTGGAACTGGATAACAGGCAGAGGTTGGAACAGTTTGGAAGGCTCAGATGAAGACAAGAGGATGAATGAAAGTTTGGAACTTCCTAGAGACTTGTTGAATTGTTTTGACCAAAATGCTAATAGTGATATAGACAATGAAGTCCAGGCTGAGATGGTCTCAGATGGAAATGAGGAACCTATTGGCAACTGGAGTAAAGGTCACTCTTACTATGCTTTAGCAAAGAGACTGGCAGCATTTTTCACCTGCTCCGGAGATCTGTGGAACTTTGAACTTAAGAGAGATGATTTAGGGTATCTGGCGGAAGAAATTTCTAAGCAGCAAAGTAATCTGGTTGATTCTGAAAGTGTTCAGTCACATGCGCTCACAAAGAGATGGTTTGAAATTGGAACTTACATTTAAAAGGGAAGCAGAGCATAAAGATTTGGAAAATGTACAGCCTGACTATGTGGTAGAAATTTTTCTGGGAAGAAATTCAAGCCAGCTGCAGAAATTTGCGTAAGTAAAAAGGAGCCAAATGTTAATCACCAAGACAATGGGGGAAATGTCTCCAGGGCATTTCAGAGATCTTCAAAGCAGCCCCTCCCATCACAGGCCCAAAAGCCTAAGAGGGAAAATGTCCTCAGGGCCCTGGGGCCCTGCTGCTCTGTGCAGCCTTGGGACATGGTGTCCTGCATCCCAGCCACTCCAGCTCCAGCTGTGGCTAAGAGGGGCCAAGGTACAGCTCAGGCCATTGCTTCAGAGAATGCAAGCTGCAAAACCTTGGCAGCTTCCACATGATGTTGGGCCTGTGAGTATTCAGAAGACAAGAGTTGAGCTTTCAGAACCTCCATCTGGATTTCAGAGGATGTGTGGAAAAGCCTGGATGTCCAGGCTGAAGTCTGTAAGAGGGGTGAAGCCCTTATAGAGAACCTCTGTTAGGCAGTGCAGAAGGGAAATGTGGGGTTAGAGCGCCCATACAGAGTCTCCACTGAGGTACTGCCTTGTGGAGCTGTGAGAAAAGGGCTACCATCCTCCAGACCCCAGAAAGGTAGATCCACCAACAGCTTGCACCTTGCACCTGAAAAAGCCACAGGCATTCAATGCCATCCCATGAAAGCAGCTGGAGGGGCTGTACCCTGCTAAGCCACAGGGGTGGAGCTGTCCAAGGCCATGGGAACCCACCTCCTGCATCAGCGTGCCCTGGGTGTGAGACATGGAGTCAAAGGAGATCATTTTGGAGCTTTAAGATTTAATGACTGCCTGGCTGGGTTTTAGATTTTCACGTGGCCTGTGGGCCCTTTGTTTTGGCCAATTTCTCCCATTTGGATGGGAATACTTACCCAATGGCTGTACCGCTACTGTATCTTTTTTTTTTTTTTTTGAGATGGAATCTCCCTCTGTCACCCTGGCGGGAGTGCACTGGTGCGATCTCGGTTCACTGCAACCTCTAACTCCCACATTCAAGCAGTTCTCCTGCCTCAGCCTCCTAAGTAGCTGGGACTATAAGCTCCGGCCACCACACCCAGCTAATTTTTGTATCTTTAGTAGAGATGGGGTTTCACCATGTTGGGTAGGCTGGTCTTGAACTCCTGACCTCAGGTGATCCACTTGCTTCAGCCTCCCAAAGTGCTGGGATTACAGGTGTGAGCCACTGCACCTGGCCCCCTATTGTATCTTGGAAGTAACTAACTTTCTTTTTATTTTACAGACTCATAGGTAGAAGGAACTTGCCATGTCTTAGATGAGACTCTGGACTTGGACTTTCAGGTTAATACTGGAATGAGTTAAGACTTTAAGACTGTTGGGAAGGAATGGTTGGTTTTGAAACTTGAAAGGGACATGAAATTTTGGAGGGGCCAGGGGTGAAATAATATGGTTTGTGTCTGTGTCCCCACCAAAATCTCATTTCAAATTGTAATCCTCAGGTGTCAAGGGAGGAACCTGGTGGGAAGTGATTGGATCATGGAGGTGGTTTCCCCCATGCTGTTCTCATGATAGTGAGTGAGTTCTCATAAGAGCTGATGGTTTTAAAGTGTGGCACTTCCTGGTTCGTTTTCTCTCTCTCTCTCTCTCTGTCTCACCTGCTGCTATGTAAGATATGCCTTGTCTTCCACCATGATTGTGAATTTCCTGAGGCGCCCCCCAGCCATGCAGAACTGTGAGTCAATTAAACCTCCTTTCTTTATAAATTACCCAGTCTCTGGTGGTATTCTTTATATCAGTGTGAAAACAGACTAATACAGACTCCCTCCCGGGACACTAGAACCATGATGGCATTAGGGATGGAGTTATTAATGCATAATAGCAGAAAGCTCTTTACCTCAACATTATAAAGATAATAAAGGTATAGTTAACAATGATTGTACGCACATTGTAGATTCCATTACAGTATTAAATTGAGCAATAGTGTTTGCAGCAAACTATGCACATTATTCTTTAATTTCCCCTCCCATTAAAGGAGAGGGTGGCCTCTTTTCAGGTAAGGATTGCTCATCTCTTTCTTCTGCATGCCTCATGCCATGCATGCCCCATGCAGGTGTAAGCTAGATGGCATTCTGTATGTCAAGGACCATTTTTCATTACTGCAAAATACTCAAACTAAGTTTTAAAGAAAAGAATTTCTATCCTATGCATTGCTATAAGGCTTTTTAGTCCAACATATGGTATTAAATAGGAGTTATATGCTCAATTGTGAATTTATATGAAAAGGAGATTAGGACACAACAGGCATAGAGGAAAGGTCATGTGAAGACACAGGGAGAAAACACTTATCTGCAAATCAAGAGGAAAGATCCCAGAAGAAACTAACCCTGCTGATAGATACCTTAATCTCCGACACCTGTCTGTGGTACTTGCTGATGGCACCCTAGCAAACTAATATAATTGTGATGAAACACAGAGGCCCAAGAGTGGCCTTTGTGTTTCATTTCAGTGCTCTATGTTCTGGCCAATTGTCTGTCATCTTCCTTTGTGCGTGAATGAGTCCCCTGTGGGCAAAAGCAGAGGCCACCCGTGGAGGCATACCTAGATGGGTGGCAGGCAGACAACAACTATCTGTCATCTACCCAACCACCACTTATGTCCTTTTCCCTCCACATCCCTCCTCTTTCACCATCCCTCCCCTCCTACTCACCTTCTTCAGGTAGCAGGAGTGGGAGGTAGGAAAAAGCAATAGACTTATTAATGTTAAAGATCCAAGCTGCAAACCTTTGCCTCTGATTAGCTTTTTGGTTTCAGACTCTTTCTCTAGGCAAAATTTTCTCAAAATTATCTGCTACAGGAATTCAGAGAAACATTTAAAACTCTAAGTAGACCGATACCACCACCTTCCCCATCCTCCACCCAACCAGGCTGTGACAGTAGGTAAAATCTGTATACCCAACACCAATTCCCTTGATGGTATTTGGACCCATTTCCAACTGAGAAGCAGTCATCTATCCTTTTTCATTAGCTTCGCCTTCACTGGTGAGAAATTAGTGGGAAGTAAAGACTCTGGAGGGCTGGAGTTGTTGGGTTTTAAAATTTTATGCCTGGAGGGTAAGTCCACTCTAGTAAATGCGAAGTTATTTTTAAACTTAAAGCCATGGAATACAACTACATTATAGTAACCAGCTATTTTGCAGTATAACCTACATTCATTCATGTATTGTTTGTATGAATGTTCTGTTTCAAGCATAATGGCTTTTAAAAATTAAAAATATAAATTAGCTATTATTAGAGAAACAGCACAATAGTAAAACTCCCATAAATTGGCATAAGAAAATATTAATAATAGACTCTAGACGGGACAGACAGTCTCTAAAGAATAAACAAATCATTGAGTAGAGAACAGAAATCCCACCCAACCAGTTAGTGCTCTATGCTGATCTTCAAACAATGGGTTCCTGGGTCTTAGCAATAACAACAAAAACAACTCACCGCTAACCGAGTGTTTACTGAATCTCATATGCTTTATATGTATTACTTTATTTTTTTCTTCCAAATGTCACTTTTGAAGAAGATACCTTTAATATTTCCACTTTACAGATGATGAAATTTTAAAATGTTATATAAATTGCCCAGCTAGTAAATGGTAGAGCAGAGATTCAAACCCAGCCTTAATATATATACTATTATTTTGATCCCCAGAGCACTCAATATAGTGTTGGGTACTTTTAAAAGAATTAAGAAAATGTTGAGCCATATGGGGGATGATTCAGCCATATTGTAGGGACAGAAAACAGTAAAAGTGACCCAAATACCCTATCTTTAAAATTTTTCTATGTTTTAACCATTTATTTTCCACATTATTCTTTTGTGCAATGTTTGCTGAGCATCTACTATGTTCCAGGTACTGTGTCGGGTGGAAAACAGGAATAAATAATATACAAACCGTTTTATTAAGTAATTCAGAGTTCAATGAAAGACTTCAAAGGACCTCTCCCTCTCCCTCTCCCCCTCCCCCTCCTCCTCCCCCTCCCCCTCTCCCTCTCCCCACGGTCTCCCTCTCCCTCTCTTTCCACGGTCTCCCTCTGATGCCAAGCCAAAGCTGGACTGTACTGCTGCCATCTCGGCTCACTGCAACCTCCCTGCCTGATTCTCCTGCCTCAGCCCGCCGAGTGCCTGCGATTGCAGGCGCGCCCCGCCACGCCTGACTGGTTTTCGTACTTTTTTGGTGGAGACGGGGTTTCGCTGTGTTGGCCGGGCTGGTCTCCAGCTCCTAACCGCGAGTGATCCGCCAGCCTCGGCCTCCCGAGGTGCCGGGATTGCAGGCAGAGTCTGGTTCACTCAGTGCTCAATGGTGCCCAGGCTGGAGTGCAGTGGCGTGATCTCGGCTCGCTACAACCTCCGCATCCCAGCTGCCTGCCTTGGCCGCCCAAAGTGCAGAGATTGCAGCCTCTGCCCGGCCGCCACCCCGTCTGGGAAGTGAGGAGCGTCTCTGCCTGGCCGCCCATCGTCTGGGAGGTGAGGAGCCCCTCTGCCTGGCTGCCCAGTCTGGAAAGTGAGGAGCGTCTCTGCCCGGCCGCCATCCCATCTAGGAAGTGAGGAGCGCCTCTTCCCGGCCGCCATCCCGTCTAGGAAGTGAGGAGCGTCTCTGTCCGGACGCCCATCGTCTGAGATGTGGGGAGCGCCTCTGCCCCGCCGCCCCGTCTGGGATGTGAGGAGCGCCTCTGCCCGGCCGCGACCCCGTCTGGGAGGTGAGGAGCGTCTCTGCCCAGCCGCCCCGTCTGAGAAGTGAGGAGACCCTCCGCCTGGTAACCGCCCCGTCTGAGAAGTGAGGAGCGTCTCCGCCCGGCAGCCACCCCGTCCGGGAGGGAGATGGGGGTCAGCCCCCGCCCGGCCAGCCACCCCGTCCGGGAGGTGGGGGGGACAGCCCCCCGCCCGGCCAGCCGCCCCGTCCGGGAGGTGGGGGGCGCCTCTGCCCAGCCGCACCTACTGGGAGGTGAGGAGCCCCTCTGCCCAGCCACCACCCCGTCTGGGAGGTGTACCCAACAGCTCAGTGAGAACGGGCCAGGATGACAATGGCGGTTTTGTGGAATAGAGAGGGGGGGAAAGGTGGGGAAAAGATTGAGAAATCGGATGGTTGCCGTGTCTGTGTAGAAAGAAGTAGACATGGGAGACTTTTCATTTTGTTCTGTACTAAGAAAAATTCTTCTGCCTTGGGAAAAAAAAAAAAAAGACTTCAAAGGAAAACAGATCATTTTTAAATGATCGAACTATGTGACAGGTGGAGTGGCATTAGCAGAGCACAGAGGGGGATGGTCAGGACTGGCTGCTGGCAGGAGGGGACATCTGAGCAGGTGAGAGGCAGGGGTGTGGAAGGAAGACAGGTAAGACCTTAACAGGCAAGGGTACAGTGTGAGCACTGGCAGGAAAAAGAGTTGCTGGAAATTTCCAGCAGTTCATTGTTGCTGAAGCAGAACGTGTGATGCCGGGCGGGTCCCTGATCTTGGAGTGGAGGAGGGATGCAAAGCATGGAGACCCTTTTAAGGCACCAGACGAGGGAGAGAGATTGAACAAATAGGAGAGGTGGGTGGGTGAGGGAGAGAAGAGCCACTGAGATCATCACAACTCAAACAAAACTAAGACAAATGTAGTGCATGTCCTTGAGTTCTCTTGCTTTCTCCCATTTTCCATGAAAACGTGCAAACTAGCACCTTAACACTTTTTGTAACTTCATGACAAATGCTATCACATTTCATAGCCAGCAGATGGCACTAAGTATACATAAAATGAACATTTTGCACACTCACTTTTTTTTTTTTCTCTTGAGACAGTCTCACTCTGTTGCCCACGCTGCAGTGCAGTGGCGCAATCGTGTCTCTCTGCATCCTGGGCTCCAGCGATCCTCCTGCCTCAGCTTCCCGAGTAGCTGGGACCACAGGCGCCTACCTCCTACTTATTTTAAAAGAGTTCAATCCAGGCTCTACTGTTCCCAAGGAACTTTTCTCCATACTAGGAACTCTAAAATCTGACAATGGTCTGGATCCGTGAGATAGGAAAGGCATCTTATAGGTACAGGGTCCTGTCTTCTGCCAGGGTCTACTGTGCTATAGTCTCAGAGGGATTTCATCAGGGGATCCCAGTAAGGTTGTAAAATGAATAAGGTCTTGGTGGCACCATCTCTGTGTAGTGAGGAAAACTTATGTAAAACTGGAATGGGTGAAGGGGTGAAACTAGGAAGGTGTCATAGCTGTTAGAGGAGGGGGAGCAGGATTGGGTGGGTAAAGCCTTCAGCTGTGAGGCCCGTTGACATCTATGAAAGAGGAAGAAAGCAGGAGAGACTTCAGTTGCAAAGGACGGCTGACCAGGGCTTGGCTTTCTCAGTGAGCAGCTTCAGAGCAAAGATTGCCTGATGAAGCACTTCAGCATTGGGCCAAAACAGCCAGGCCCTACAGTATCCTTCTCATCTGGTTTGGCTCTGTCCCCACCCAAAATCTCATCTTGAATTGTAATCCCCATAATCCCCACATGTCAAGGGAGAGACCAGGTGGAGGTAAGTGAATCATGGGGGTGTTTTCTCCCATGCTGTTCTCGTGGTAGTGAGTTCTCACGACAGCTGATGATTTTGTAAGTGTTTGGTAGTTTCTCCTGCGTTCATTTCTCCTTCCTGCCACCTTGGGAAGAAGGTGGCTTGCTTCCCCTTCACCTTCTGCCATGATTGTAAGTTTCCTCAGGCCTCCCCAGCCATGTTGAACTGTGAGTCAATTAAACCTCTTACCTTTATAAATTACCCAGTCTTGGGTATTTCCTTATAGCAATGTGAGAACAGACTAGTATATCTTCCTTGCTCGGTCACTGGCTGGGGGTTACCCAGGAAGAATGTGACCCAGAGTGAATGCCATGCAGATGCTGATGGCACTACAGTTGAAGGCTGTCAGTTACCTGTGCTCCCTGCAGCTGGACAGCAGGTTCTCAGAGGAATACCCTAAAGGTGGCGGACTTTTGTGGCTGCCACACTATCCTTGTTAAAGAAATAACTCTCGTGTATGATCTTCATTGTATTTCTTAGGTCTGTATGAAGCTGTGTAAACAGTCTTGCTCTTTTCAATAGCTGAGGTGCTTTTTAAATAAAATTCATAGGTTCTTGGATATGATTCGATCCAGTATATTCTGTGAACTGGCTTTGCAGCTTCATCTGAATAATCTCAATATTTACATATGAGTTATATGTATCTCTTGGAAGAAAATTTTAAAAGTAAAAGCCATTATCTATATGTGCTCAAAGCATATGAAAGAATTTTAATCTCAGAAAAGCACAATAAGGAAGTCAATATCTATTTTAATCTCAGGCAAGCATACTAAAGAAGTCAGTAGCTTCAAAAGCTCCTCAAAAAATTATTCTAAGTCAAATATAAATAATCTTATTTGCTCTTTTGGATTATGAATACATCATAGCTTTTTTATTAACATCCAATTTAAAGTTGGCCTATTGTCTGGTGGTATTAAAATGGATCACATGTGTAGCCCTTAATAATGCACATTGACATGGAATACTTGACTTGATCCTCATAATTCTATGAGGTAGGTATTATCACCTAGGTACAGATGAAGAAACACATCCTGAGAGATGTGAATTTTAATGCAATTTCTATGAATGACATCTTTTTTTCAAAATCCTATGAAACACAATCTGGTAATTTTTAAGACACTGTACCACTCTTTCCTTACACCATATACAAAAATCAACTCAAGATGGATGAAAGATTTGAATGTAAAACTTAAAACGATCAAAACCCTAGAAGAAAACAAGAAAGGCCATGGACATATGCCTTGGCAAAGACTTCATAATGAAGATGCCAAGAGCAATTGCAGCAAAAACAAAAATGGACAAATGGGATCTAATAAAACTAAAGAACTTCTGCGCAGTAAAAGAAACTATCAACAGAGTAAACACACAACCTAGAGAATGGGGGAAAACACCTGAAAGCTATGCATCTGACAAAGGTCTAATATCCAGCACCTATAAGGAACTTAAATCAACAAGCAAAAACAAACAACCTCATTAAAAATGGGCAAAAAGTGTGAACAGACACTTCTCAAAAGAAGACGTGCATGTAGGCAACAAGCATATGAAAAAATGTTCACCATCACTAATCATTAGAGAAATGCAAATCAAGACCACAGTAAGATACCATCTCACACTAGTCAGAATAGCTATGACTATAAGCTGAAGTTGCTTATCAAACAAACACCCCCATCAAAAAGTGGGCAAAGGACATGAACAGACACTTCTCAAAAGAAGACATTTATGCAGCCAAAAAACACATGAAAAAATGCTCACCATCACTGGCCATCAGAGAAATGCAAATCAAAACCACAATGAGATACCATTTCACACCAGTTAGAAGGGCAATCATTAAAAAGTCAGGAAACAACAGGTGCTGGAGAGGATGTGGAGAAATAGGAACACTTTTACACTGTTGGTGGGACTGTAAACTAGTTCAACCATTGTGGAAGTCAGTGTGGCGATTCCTCAGGGATCTAGAATTAGAAATACCATTTGACCCAGCCATCCCATTACTGGGTATATACCCAAAGGACTATAAATCATGCTGCTATAAAGACACATGCACACGTATGTTTATTGTGGCACTATTCACAATAGCAAAGACTTGGAACCAACCCAAATGTCCAACAATGATAGACTGGATTAAGAAAATGTGGCACATATACACCATGGAATACTATGCAGCCATAAAAAATGATGAGTTCATGTCCTTTGTAGGGACATGGATGAAATTGGAAATCATCATTCTCAGTAAACTATCACAAGAACAAAAAACCAAACACCGCATATTCTCACTCATAGGTGGGAATTGAACAATGAGAACACATGGACACAGGAAGGGGAACATCACACTCTGGGGACTGTTGTGGGGTGGGGGGAGGGGGGAGGGATAGCACTGGGAGATATACCTAATGCTAGATGATGAGTTAGTGGGTGCAGTGCACCAGCATGGCACATGTATACATATGTAACTAACCTGCACAATGTGCACATGTACCCTAAAACTTAAAGTATAATAATAAAAGAAAAAAAATAAAATAAAATAAAAAATAAAAATAAAAATTATATTTTGTCATAAAATAAAACTCCCTATCAAGAAATTAATTTAAAATGCTTTTTATTATAAAGTAATACATTCTCATTATTAAATATTTAGGAAATGTAGAAAAATAAACCATAGTTCTATTTAATTTTAATATTAAAATGTTTTCCAGTTTTTTTCAATGCATGCCTTTCTTTGTTTTGATTTTGATGAGATGTGGACAAAACCATCAGATGAGGTTTTGTTTGATCATAGGACAAAATTATAAACAAATATTTGGTGAAATCTTTTTATAAACAAAAGCTATGAGGGTCAAATGGAGTTACGTGTATGTGCTTCTCATACCATAACCATATTTGTGTTCACTTTGTAGAAACCATTTCAGGTGTTCAATCTTGAGCAAGCTTAGCTTATTCTAGCAAGCAAGGAGGAATATTCTAGTGAATTGTGGTAGTGTGTGTGAAGTGGGTTTAGTGTTTGGAGATTCTTTCTGTAGGTTTCATGGATACTTTATGGAAAATCAACAATGCTTTATATATTATCCTTTTATCCTCTCTTCATGACCTTTTTTGATAACCAGGTTTTAGATCTACGTATGTTTCCAGAGAAAGAAAGGACAGATCAAAAGTTCATCAACTCTCTGATTCTACTATACAGAAGTACAGAAGTGATTCAGGTTGGGGTAGGAATCATCCTCTAAGCTCTGATCTCGTTTCAAGATAACTTTTTATTTAAAAATAGTGACATGCATGTCTCTTCATCTCTCCACACCCCACTTTTTTTTCCACAGAAGAATGGATACATTTAATTGTATTCTCTGTAAACTTTTTAAGGTTTTCTTTCCTTAGGATAGTTCTACTTGAGCATAAGTTTAATTTTCTCCCCAGAATTCTCATTTTAAATGCTAGTAATATACATACCCCGAGGTCTGAATTCAGTATGAAAGGAGTCATAATGTGTGATGATTCTAGACCATTCTTACAATCTATGCATTTCATTTTTGAATCTACTGCATTTAGCACAGGGTCTAGATGAGGCAGGAACACAATAAAATATTTATTGAATGAATAAGTAAGAGTTTTAGTTTTCTCTTGTGAAAAATACTGTTCCCAAATAAATGTCAAATGAATTCTGTAGAGTTTTTTCGTTGAGCCTGAATTCTGGACTTCATGTCTGACCTTTTGCAGCCTGAATTTCTAACAGGTTTCCTCAAATTAGATTGTGTATTAGAATCACCTGGGGGAACTAGCGGACCATGCAGGCTCCTTCCTGGGCCATACTTCCTAGATATTCTCATTCAGTAGGTAAGGTCCAGCCATCTGGGTTTTTAGTAAGTGCTTGAAGTATTTGTGTAAGGTGCTCATAGGACCACACTTTGTTAAATATCATTAAAGGTGTGGGTTCAGGCAGATCCAATATAGATTTGTGTTTTCTCTAATTTGGCTGTGTTTCAACTATTTCAGGCAGATATTCTAAAGAGTTGGAGGTGGTTTTAGGAAATGGTCCTATGGCAGTCTTTAGACCATCAGTCTGAAATAGATTTCGAAAGACTGACTTGTCTTAACTGCACATACGGAAATTAACACCTTGTCATATATTATCTTGTCAGCAAATCTCTGTGACATGGAATTTTACTTAAACAGTTGGCCAATATTTTAAAAATAAAATTTCTTAACATCTCGTTATCATGCTTTTATAGAGGAAGGACTAGCCAATTACTTAAAGTGTCTTTGGCTGGCTGAGAAAGACTGACATGCCCTTGACCTATCCCATGCTTCTTCTTTAAAAGCTGATTTGCACCTGTGGTTGCTCTTAGAGCCACCTTCAACACCTCACTGAGGAAGTGGGTGTCTCCATGGCCGCACTTGATTCCTGAGCTCTGAGTGTTACTGTGATTCCCTGATCTGAGTTCCAAAGCACTCCCCTTCCTGCGTAGCTGAAAGGGGAATGAGGATAAAAAATCTGACTGCTGAATTGCCACTTGCAGTATATACAACATCACTTTGCCACAGACTTCTTACAATAACCATTGTGATTATTGCATTAAGACATAAAAGAGTACAGAGCATCTGAAAAATATTAACGTTAGCCGGGCACGGTGGCTCACATCTGTAATCCCAGCACTTTGGGAGGCCAAGGAGGGTGGATCACCTGAGGTCAGGAGTTCAAGACCAGCCTGACCAACATGGTGAAACCCCGTCTCTACTAAAATTACAAAAATTAGCTGGGCCTGGTGGCAGGCGCCTTGTAGTCCCAGCTACTTGGGAGGCTGAGGCAGGAGAATCGCTTGAACCCAGGAGGCGGGGGTTGCAGTGATCCCAGATCGCGCCACTGCACTCCAGCCTGGGCGACAGAGTGAGACTCCATCTCAAAAAAAAAAAAAAAAAAAAAAAAAAATTAATGTTATGTAGAACTTGGACAATAAATCTATTATTTTGTATGCAACTACAACAAGAATAAAATTCAGCTTCCAAGTCCCCAACCAACCAAACCAACTCCCGAGTAACTAAATTTTCAAATGGAATAATATTTATAAGTATGTAGAAAAGGGATTACTGTATACATGAGAGCTTTGAATTACTGTGATAATCTGGACGTCTGGAAATGAGAATAAGCCTCACTGCCCTGCCTTTAACTGACCATCTGTGACTCAGGTGGACAGAGGAGACCACTTACCTTTCTCTCATGGTGTTTCCTTTCAGGTGAGGGTCACCATTAGCATATCGTTCCTGGCCTGTCTCTGTATCCTGTTCTCAAACTCCGTCTCATGGAGCAAAATCTGTTTAATGAAATGTGGGAGCAAAATTTGGCATACACATATCTCAGGCTCTTTGTGTTTCTCTTCTTCAGGAGTTAGCTTGCCTGTGAGAACTGCATTTTCTTTCTCTTTTCTTTTCTTTTCTTTCTTTCCCTTCCCTCCCTCCCTCCCTTCCTCCTTCCCTCCCTCCTTTCCTCCTTCCCTTCCCTTCCTTCCTTTCCCCTCCCCTTTTCTTTTCCTTTTTTCTTTTTCTTTTTCTCTTTCTCTTTTTCTCTTTCTTTTCCTTTTTCTTTTCTTTCGAGATGGAGTTTCGCTCTTGTTGCCCAGGCTGGAGTGCGATGGTGTGATCTCAGTTTACTGCAACCTCTGCCTCCCAGATTCAAGCAATTCTCCTGCCTCAGCCTCCCGAGTAGCTGGGATTATAGGTGCCTGCCACCATGCCCAGCTAATTTTTTGTATTTTTAGTAGAGACCATGTTGGCCAGGCTGCTCTTGTACTCCTGACCTCAGGTGATCCACCTGCCTCGGCCTCCCAAAGTGCTGTGATTACAGGCATGAGCCACCGCGCCTGGCCCGAGACCTGCATTTTCTAGGCCTGCATCTCTGCTCATTTCCCGTTGCCCATCTCAGCAGATGGTCTGTGATTGCTCAGTGCTGCCTGTGTCCAGATGGAAATCTAGTGCTGGATATCATATTGGGAAACCTCTTGTTGCTGAACTCCTTAGCTATGTTCCCCAACATGGTCTGTGGTAGACATGAACATGTGTTACCCGGAGCCCCTCCAAGAAAGAACTCACTGACCAACTGAGGAGAGGGTGATCAGCAGAATGTCTCCAGCTGCCTGCTTTCTTAGGGTAAGCCTCAGCTGCAAAGTGATGGATGTCTTTGCTCAAGGATATGCCCTTTTCAGAGCATCCCACATCTTGTGACTGAACTAGGACAAGATTAAAAGGCCCAGCCATTTCAACCAACCGTGAGATGACTCTAATGGGCAGTCTTGCTCTAGAGCTTCCTGCCAGGTTGGCCAAGGCTGTTTTGGGTCTGCATCACAGTTTGACTTTTTTCTCTGCTCCATCCTGCTTCCTCCCCTTCCTTTGATTCTTTATATATGTCTTGAACACCAACTCTCTCTCAGTATATGCACCTGGAAGAGTCAACCTGTGATATGGCCTCTTTTGGTTTAGGGCTTTAAATATCTTTTTGCTGATGTTAATATTTGGTTTTCTTAACTGGTTCAGAACTCAAGTAGAGAAATAATAGTGCCATTTCCAGACTCCTTTAAATCTCAGCAGTGGATATAACTCTGCCTAGGTGAGAGAAACTTGTATCCCATCGAGGCGTAGGTAGTATAAATAAGAATAGGCAGCCCTGAGTAGGGTTCTCAGTGAATACCAGGTAGTCTGGCTATACCATCAGAAGGTACTGTATTGTCTATCTCTGATAAAGAAATAAAAATGATACCCTTTATTGACACATGTAAAACACTGAAAGTATCTTATTTTCAGGCAGACATGACCTACTATTATGCAGGCTTCCTAAGACAGTAAACAGATATTTCAGATCGCCAAAGAATGGTTAAATATCCCAATTTCTATTAAATATACATATTCATTCTTGGCATAAAACATAAATGATTGCAACCTTCTGATTTGTTATAGAGCAGAACATTAGGTGAATCATCAAAACATTGTCAAAAACATTTCTGTAAGGAGCCCCATCTTTCATGGGTAGTACCGTATCAAGAAAGCCCTGAGCCAATACTTGTGAAAAATTAACAATAGCTTCCATCAAGAACAGAATAAGTAGAAAATGAGTTTTAAATACAGCATAACTAGTGTTTTAAAGATGATTTACCAAAAGGGGCAATTTTAAATTAGATTTTTCTTTAGAATGTAGCATGTATTCTCTTGCAAATTAAACTTGTGGGCCTAACTATGTATTGTATCAAGGGAAGCGAACAGAATTTTCTCTGGGAAGATTCAGCTTTGGGAAAGTATCACTTGGATAAATTGGGGAGAAATAAAAAAAAACATGTTTAATAAGCCAGATTTGCTAACTTTAACTCTGGAATCTAAAGAATGACAGCTGTTACAATCAGGCAGCATTCATATTCACCTAGGTAGTTTGTTTAAATCAGTGGTGGTTCTCAACCTTCTGATAGCATAAAAATTGGTCCAATTGGACTGAGAAAAAATTGGCCTTGCCGAAAACCAGACCAAAATCTTCACCAAAGAATGTAAATACACCATATTTAGAATAGGACAATGGTTAGGTTACATCTTAACCACAAAAATGACTAACACCCCTCATTACCAGCAACTTTGCCTTTTTGATGATCTCTGCTTATTTATCAATGATGGCACTGCTCTTGGATGAAGACGATTGAGGAACCCAATCACAGAATTTCCCCAATTTCTTGATGTTATTCAATCCAGAAACTTTCCCTGCTTCCCTAATCACTCCTTAAAATAATCTACTAAAATCCCCCCACCCACCACCCTCTGACTCTTACTGAGAAGCCCTCAATGTTTTCCTGGAGTTGCCCCAAGGTAAGCAGGCCTCGTTGCTTAACTACAGGTGCTTTCTTGGTGGTCTTTATTTGATGGGCTTTGATACTTGGCTGCATATTAAAATCATCTGGTTATAAGGTTTGGCTGTGTCCCCACCCAACTCTCATCTCCAATTGTAATCTCCATAATCTTTATCTGTCAGGGGAGGAAACTGGTGGGAGGTGATTGAATCATGGGGGTGGTTTTACCCATGCTGTTCTCTTGATAGGGAGTGAATTATCACGAGATCTGATGGTTTAAAGTGTGGCACTTCCACCTTTGGGCGCTCTCTCCTGCTACTTTGTGAAGCAGGTACTTGCTTCTCTTTTGCTGTCCATCATGACTGCAAGTTTCCTGAGGCCTCCCCAGCCATGCAGAACTGTGAGTCAATTAAACCTCTTTTCTTTATAAATTACCCTCTTGGGGAGTTTTTTTTTCAGGATTTTTAAATATAATATTAATTTATTAGAAAGAAGCTTCTTTGTGAGAATGAACTAATACATCTAGAGAGGTTTTAAAAATCTTGATGCTCAGGCTGCTCCTCAGACCAATTGAATTAGAATTTCTAAGGTTTAGAGCTGGGCACCAGAATTTTTAAAGCTTTTCAGGTGATTTCAATGTGGAGTCAAGGTTGAGAACCACTGGTGTAAATGATTATATCGGAAGTGGAGGATGTACCACATAAATGCCGAAAGTTACTCGTAGCCTTGTGATTTTTTTTTTTTTTTTTTTTTTTTTTTTTGAGACAGAGTCTCTGTTGCCTAGGCTGGAGTGCAGTGGCACCACCTTGGCTCACTGCAAGCTCCGTCTCCCGGGTTCATGCCATTCTTCTGCCTCAGCCTCCCCAGTAGCTGGAACTACAGGCACCCGCCACCACGCCCGGCTAATTTTTTGTATATTTTTTAGTAGATACGGGGTTTCACCGTGTTAGCCAGGATGGTCTCGATCTCCTAACCTCGTGATCCGCCCGCCTTGGCCTCCCAAAGCCTTGTGATTTTTAACTCTGACATTATTTTACATTGTCTCTGGTTGTTGATGTATCAAAATTGTCTTAATGTATCTAAGGGAGGGAGAATGATAAGCTGGAAGCAATGCTTTCTTGATGCTATCCGTGGTTAGGCTGCAAGGAAGTGAAGTGAGATATTGGCAACATTCATATTTGGTTCTTGAAATGAAAGTGAATGAAATTCTTTGAAAAACTCTTAATGTGCTTAGAATGGTGAGAGGATATTTTCTCTTTTCACATTACTTTGCTGGACTATATAAAGTTTTGGTTTAACTATCACTTCCTTTAATCTGTTCTTTAAACTGATGTTGAAACATTTAACTATGTTTTTAAGTATTTCTGTTTACAACAAAAATTAATTTCTCCTTCAGGGCAATAGTAATTGTGTCATAGGGACAGACCTGGAACAGGCTTTCCCTCACAGCCCTCAAAAGGACCAGCCCTGCCAATGCCTTGATTCCACACTTCCAGCCTCTAGAATGAAGACAGATTTCTGTTGTTCTAAGCCACAGAGTGTGGTACGTTGCTGTGGCTGTCCTAGGGCACTAATACGGCACTAGTTATGGCTGCAGTCTACTTATATTGTAGCCTCAACTGGAAACATTTGTGACACACCGGAAGAACATAAGTGGGTTCTAATCCCACATACCAGCTGTGGGACTTTAGAGCTCAAAGAATCTCAGCAACTTAGTTACCCAATCACCTTGTCTATAAAATGGGAACACCACCAACCTCCTCAGAGTTGACATGCCCCTTGGTGAGCTCATGCATGTGAACGTGGCCTATACATTTGAAAGGGTGGCCATTGCACAGTGTTATCACAAGAAGTATGACTTTTCCCAGGCAGGGACAGATTGGCCAGACCTACCCAGAATAAGCCCAGTCTATGTGACCCTACAACCACCTTGCTCTATGCCTTGGAAGGTTGATCTGGAAGGGACACATCAATGGCCTTTTGCTACCAACTAGGATGGGCTAAGAGGAGGCACCAATGGGAGGACAGTGCCCTCTGGCTGTGTCCTATTGGATTGCCAGAAGTTGACTGTATCATCTACAGCAGGCTTCAGCTACTGCCAGGCAACTGTCCTCATACAGCTACCCTATCGGGATTCCAGAAATCTTTGCATCCTTGACCTCCCAGGCTTAGGTTGTAACAGTCTCCCTGGAGGGGCTAACTCCAAGACACTGAACTAAACATGACTGATTTGCTTGAATTCTGCCCACACCTTGGCAAACAGTCTCTTTAGTAAACATCCCTCAAAATATCCACTTTGAGTAAGCCATCTTTTGCCTGTCAAGACTCATTTAGTAATTAGTTTACGAGGTGGTCCAAGAAGCAGCCTCAAAATGCAGTTGTAAGATTATTTTGCACTCATATTTGATGACATCATAGATAAACTTCTTTTTTGAGGGAAACAGAACACAAGTAACTTACGGCACACAGCGGCATCAGGACTAACCAAATGACTTAGCAGTGGCTGCATGGGATAAAGTCCAGACAGAGTGTAAAATATTGGGAAATCAGAGGCCGAGGCAGGCAGATCACAAGGTCAGGAGATCGAGTCCATCCTGGCCAACATGGTGAAACCCCGTCTCTACTAAAAATACAAAACTTAGTTGGGCCTGGTGGCAGGTGCCTGTAGTCCCAGCTACTCAGGAGGCTGAGGCAGGAGAATCACTTGAACCTGGGTGGCGGAGGTTGCAGTGAGCTGAGATCGTGCCACTGCACTCTAGCCTGGTGACAAAGTGAGACTCCGTCTCAAAAAAAAAAAAAAAAGGGAAACCAAGTAACTATGGCCCTTCTTTGCTATAGCGACAATAGTGATTGTGATACATCAAAAAATAAAAATAAAAAAAATGAACACAGTATGTTGCATATCCTCCCACAAAGAGGTGGAGTTTATTTCTCCACCCTGATCCTGGCCTGAGCAAGGAAAAAAGAAGGGAAAGAAGGTGACCAGCTGACCCACAGAATTGTGAGCAAATAAAGTGATTGTCTTAAGCTATTATGTTTGAGAGCAGTTGATTATGTTCAAATGCAAACTGCAATAGTAACTATGAAGGTGGTAGGTAGACTGGCTTTAGGGAAAAGGGAAATTGAAGGCCATGAATGTCCAACCGAGGACATCACTGGAAAGGTGGCAGCCTTTAAAGAAGCTCTGAGGGAATCCTGCGCCTTCTGTAACCTCAGGCAGATGTGGCTGGGAACCAAGCCCAACACCTGGTTCTCAGGGTTGCAAAATTGCAGCCACAAATAAGAAAGCCCACTGGGTTTCTCAAACTAAGACAGTTTCAAACAGCAGTTGTCACACCAGCAGTGACAGTGTCCGCTGGGGACTTGTTAGAAATTCAAGTTCTTAGTCTACTGATTCAGAATTTTAGGGTGGGGTTCTGCACCCGTGTTTTAGCAATTCCTCCAGGGGATTCTGACACAGTCTAGATTTTGAGAATCACCACACTAAGGTAAGTGCTGTTGAGAAAGGGGTGGGACTCTGAGCAGACAGGGATGAAGCTGGGAATTCTGAATGCCCAAATTCTTCTGAAATCTGCCTTGTCTTCAAAGGCAGCTCCTCTTCCATCCCAGGAAACTACCTACATCTGCATAAATCTTTTCCATGACTGCCCACCAGGCAGCTGCTCATAAGGAGGTGCCAGTTCTTTTCAGAATTCATTCTACTACCGGGCCTTCCACAAGAATTAGATCCCAATGTAGCCCAGATAAAAAACACCAGGCCTGCTCTGACCTCATCCATCTGTGTGGAAGGGGTCCAGGAGCACATGAGAATGCATTCTCAGGGTGACGAACAAAAGAGGATGAGATATTAGCAGTGGTGTGCTGGAGATGGTTGGACTGGCTCATGACAGCCGATTATTAAATATTTAGAAATGTTGCAAGATAATTGTTAAAAAGCCCTTATTAAAACTTAAGTCTCTCCCTCTCCCTCTCCCTCTCCCTCTCCCTCTCCCTCTCCCTCTCCCTCTCCCTCTCCCTCTCCCTCTCCCTCTCCCTCTCCCTCTCCCTCTCCCTCTCCCTCTCCCTCTCCCTCTCCCTCTCCCTCTCCCTCTCCCTCTCCCTCTCCCTCTCCCTCTCCCTCTCCCTCTCCCTCTCCCTCTCCCTCTCCCTCTCCCTCTCCCTCTCCCTCTCCCTCTCCCTCTCCCTCTCCCTCTCCCTCTCCCTCTCCCTCTCCCTCTCCCTCTCCCTCTCCCTCTCCCTCTCCCTCTCCCTCTCCCTCTCCCTCTCCCTCTCCCTCTCCCTCTCCCTCTCCCTCTCCCTCTCCCTCTCCCTCTCCCTCTCCCTCTCCCTCTCCCTCTCCCTCTCCCTCTCCCTCTCCCTCTCCCTCTCCCTCTCCCTCTCCCTCTCCCTCTCCCTCTCCCTCTCCGTCTCCGTCTCCCTCTCCCGAGCCGAAGCTGGACGGTACTGCTGCCATCTCAGCTCACTGCAACCTCCCTGCCTGATTCTCCTGCCTCAGCCTGCCCAGTGCCTGCGATTGCAGGCGCACGCCGCCCCGCCTGACTGGTTTTCGTATTTTTTTGGTGGAGACGGGGTTTCGCTGTGTTGGCCGGGCTGGTCCCCAGCTCCTAACCGCGAGTGATCGGCCAGCCTCGGCCTCCCGAGGTGCCGGGATTGCAGACGGAGTCTCGTTCACTCGGTGTTCAATGGTGCCCAGGCTGGAGTGCAGTGGCGTGATCTCGGCCCGCTACAACCACCTCCCAGCCGCCTGCCTTGGCCTCCCAAAGTGCCGAGATTGCAGCCTCTGCCCGGCTGCCGCCCCGTCTGGGAAGTGAGGAGCGTCTCCGCCTGGCCGCCCATCGTCCGGGATGTGAGGAGCCCCTCTGCCTGGCTGCCCAGTCTTGGAGGTGTACCCAACAGCTCATTGAGAACGGGCCATGATGACAATGGCGGTTTTGTGGAATGGAAAGGGGGGAAAGGTGGGGAAAAGATTGAGAAATCGGATGGTTGCCGTGTCTGTGTAGAAAGAGGTAGACATGGGAGACTTTTCATTTTGTTCTGTACTAAGAAAAAATTCTTCTGCCTTGGGATCCTGTTGATCTGTGACCCTACCCCCAACCCTGTGCTCTCTGAAACATGTGCTGTATCCACTCAGGGTTGAATGGATTAAGGGCGGTGCAAGATGTGCTTTGTTAAACAGATGCTTGAAGGCAGCATGCTCGTTAAGAGCCATCACCACTCCCTAATCTCAAGTACCCAGGGACACAAACACTGCGGAAGGCCGCAGGGTCCTCTGCCTAGGAAAACCAGAGAACTTTGTTCACTTGCTTATCTGCTGACCTTCCCTCCACTATTGTCCTGTAACCCTGCCAAACCCCCCTCTGCGAGAAACACCCAAGAATGATCAATAAAAAATTAAAAAAAAAAAAAAAAGAATGAAAAAAAAAAATAAATAAAAAATAAAATTGCAACCTGAAAAAAAAAAAAAAAAAACTTAAGTCGCATATACTTGTAAGTAGGTATACTGAAAATAAAGGTAATAAATACTCCAAACTCACTGTTAGTTATTATCACTACTTTTACTATTTTTGAGGTTATGTACCTCTCAGATCTATATAGTGGAAATACTACACAGTGGTAGCTACTGTGCCTCTGGTCTCAACTCATGTTCAGCCAGATGTCTGCAGCTTGAAGTGAGCTGTGGTGAGAGCATTTGCAAACTGAAGTCAGAAAATGCTGTGAGTCAGGCAACCTGGGTGGAACTGGAGACTTATTCTAAGTGAAGTAACTCACTCATAAGTGGGAGCTAAGCTATAAGACAGAAAGGCATAACAATGATACATTGGACTTTGGGGGCTCAGGGGAAAGGGTGGGGTGTGGCAAGGGATGAAAGACTACGCACTGGGTACAGTGCACGCTGCTTAAGTGATGGGTGCATCAAAATCTCAGAAATTACCACTAAAGAACTTATCCATGTGACCAAACACCACCTGTTCCCCCAAAAACCTATTGAAATAAAATACAAATTTTAAAATTTTAAAAGCAAAATGAACAACAACAAAAAAGAAAGTACTGTAAGCCAGGGCTTTATTCTTTTTTTTTTTTTTTTTTTTTTTTTTTTTACCACTGGAAAGCTGCTTGTTAAACACCAGCATAGCCGTGACTATAAGGCTTGATAAGGCTAAATTTATTTTCATGAGTATATCTTCTGAGATTCAGGATCTAACATTGGCTCTAAAACCTGGGAGTGATGTTTAATTTGAAACCTGGACTCGATGGCTGTATTGGTTTTCTATCACCGCTGTGACAAATTACCACAAACTAAATGGCTTAAAACAACATATACTTATTATCTTGCAGTTCTGGAGGTCAGAAGTCCAAAATGGGTCTCACTTAGCTAGAATGAAGGTGGCAGCAGGACTGCATTCCTTTCTGGAGGCTCTAGAGAAATACCTGTTTTCTTACTTCTTCCAGCATCTAGACATTGCCCATATTCCGTGGCTTGAGTCCCCTTCCTTCATCTTCAGGGTCAGCGATGGCCAGTTGAGTCTTTCTCCTGATGACAGCTCTTTGATTCTAGCTCTCCTGCCTCCTGCTTCTTCATTTAAAGAGTCTTGTGGTTACACTGGGACCACCTGGATAACTCCGCTGATAAGCAGTCTTAATTCCGTCAGCTCCTATTCTGCCTACCACAGTAGCCTACAGCTAGAGTGCATTCCCAGAACCTCCCGCAAAGGCTTAGAGAAATAGGAACAGTAGAATGAATCTATTATGTGCAACCTGCTCAGCCCCCTCCCCAACCATCCCCATTCAACTGACACCACTGGAGGATCCTGGAGTAATCTCCACACACAAAAGCTTTGAAAAACATATTGGAGATGGGCCAATTGCACAGCGTTCTTTGGAAAGCTCTGGATGGATTAGGTTCCCTGATCTCAAGGAGAATAACACAATTTTGCTGTGGTAGAGCCCAGGTAGCACCACTTCCCCAATAGTGATATGGTGGCCATAATTGCTACACTAAGCCTTGAGAACACACTGGTGCTGCAGGAATTTGTGGTTATGACTGATTATGGTGTCCTTAGAAATGGAATAAGCAGGTAGCCTACTAAGCAGGTGGCTGCTTGACATGTATTGGAGAAAAAAATAATTCATGGGCAGAAGTCTAAATCAAGTCATCCTAGGGAGATGCATAACCTCTTTCACAGACCTGGAGCCCTAGAATGAAGACCCTGCAAAGCAGTCATAGCGTATGATACGAATCTCCCAAAGTTTTCCCAGAGCAAACAGTGGCCGTTTACCCTGATAACTGTGATGTGGGAGAGGGGAATATACAAATCTCCCAGGAGTTATTAGATACTGTCTCTTAATTTACATGAGTCTTCAGAGACCACCTTGCAGTATGGGAGCTCCTGCAGATCAAGTGCTGAATCGTCCTTGCCCAAGTCCCTCTTATATTGGGTCCAACATGGACCGTCACTGTGATTATACCCTCAATTTCAGGGTGTGTAGAAAGAATAAACTTTGCAACTGGCAGAATGTCTGCACTGGTTCCCTGATCTGTGGAGTAGGGCTATTATAACTGGAAGGGCCAAATGAACTCTTCTGGAACTGACTTCTTTGCCAAAATTGTAAATCAAAAGCAACAGTGCATCCCTAGGGAGCTAGTACTCCGCTCTTTGTGGCTAACCTAGGGGAATAGTCTGGACTGTAACCATTTGCCCTTCCTAGGGAGATAAGAAAAGTTTTATTATCCCTTTTGATCAGAGCAATTAATCAAACAAATGAAAATATATGAAAAGTAAAACATTGCTAGGAGAAGGCAAACATTCTGTATCTTTATATTATACACATTTCTGTGTCTCAGGAGGCTACAGCTTCTAGATAGGAGCACTGAGGAATCTAGGGGAGACTTATTTCTCCACAGGTACAAGTGGGGACCCTCTTACCAGAACCACAGGACTGAGAATAAGAAATGATAGTCACTCCCAAAGCAAGATTTGGGGACTATTGGCAACATAAAAGGGAAATAGAGACTTCAAAGGCCACCAGAGAATGCCCACAATTTAAAGAAATCTCTCAAACCAAATCCAGCACCATACTGAATGGCAAAACCCTAGATATATAAATTCAGAAGCCCATATGGAATGCCCCCATCACTACCATGATTTAACATTATTCTGGAGGCTCTATTAATATAGTTAGACAAAAGAAACAAAATAAGGTTTAAACACTGGAAAGGAGGAAGCAGCGTTATTATTACTTGCAGATATCATTGAACTTCAAAAGAATCAACTGGGAAACTACCAACATTTAAAAGAATTAAGCAAAGTGGCTAAATTACAATAATTAATCATTTTCCTACATATAAAAAGTAGACAGAAAACTAATGAAAGAAAGGAACCAATAGACAACAGCCACAAGTACAAAAACTAACATGAAATGTGCAGACCTTTAATAAAGAAAAATTTAAGTTTCCTCTGCAGTATAAAAGAAGACTGGTCTAAGGAAAATATCTTGTTCTTATATAAGAAACAAATAATGTAAAGATGTCAATTCTTCCCTGTTAGTTTATAATTTAAAATCCTAAGTTCATATGGAAAAATATACATGTAATAATAGACAGGAAATTATGAAACAAAAGAATAATGCAAAGAACTAACCCTACTACATATTAAAATGAATTATAAAGCTAAATAATTGAACAGTTCAGTGTTTAATAAGGAATTGTTAAGCCAATAAAAAATATAAAGTTAATAAACAGGCTCAAATACAAATGTGAATTTAGTGTCTGAGAAAGCTGGCATTCCAAATCAGTGAGAAAAGATATTAATCAACAAATGACATTGAGAAGACACTTCTTCCATTAGTTTTCTGTCTACTTTTTGTAGTAGAAAATTTATTAATTATTGTAATAAGCCACGTTGTCACCATCTCTTATTTTTTTTTTTAGCTTTCGTTTTTTAGTTTTTTCATTTGGAGTACAATGACATCTACAAATAATAATGTCGCCTCTTCTTTTTCACTGTTTAATTTGGGAAAAAATTGCTAGATCCCTGGCTTACTCTTTGCAGGAAACTAACTCCTAATGAATAAAAACTTAGGTAAAGTCATAGGGGCACTGGATTAAAAATAACAATAACATTGATTGAGCACTTACCCTATGTCAGGCATTACCTCGCAATATCCCTGTATGATAGGTACAAATGACACATCTGAGTCCAGAGAAGTTAAGTTAGCCAAGATCACACAGCACGTGTGATTTAAACACAGGCAGCCTAACTCCAAAGCCCATACACTTAATCACTATGTCACATAGCCTCCCAATTCCAGGAGAAAATGTGAAAGAATTTTTCTATACCTTAGAGAAAGGAAATGTTTTCAAAGTATCATCAAAAACTAGAAGCCACGAAGACAAAGGTTGACCATTTTGACTATATAAAAGTTAAAGTTTTTTGGATGAAAAAATTAAGTGAAAAGATAAAACAACTAAGAAAAAAGTCATTTGCAACACAGATGTCAGAGGACTCATTTACTTAACATATAAAGAGCAGCTGCAAATTAGTAAAAAACAAACAAACAAACCTTCTGTACCATAGAAGATTGGGAAAGAAGCATAAATGGGAAAAGACACCTATATGGCTCATAATTAAAGAAATGAAATGATGACAATAGGAAACCACTCTCCTTTGCCTTGCACTCAAGCAAAATATTTTAAAGTTTTTTAAATTAAAAAAACACAAGATGTTAGCAAGGATGTGGAAAATATACATTAAAATATATCATGTAAATTGCAACAACCTCTTTTTAAAAATTCGGCAATACTCATAAAATGTAAAATGCACATAACCTTTGACACAATAGTTCGCTTCTAAGAACCTATCCTCCACAATAATTGTACATGTGTAGAAAGAGACCACTGAAGCAATGACTTCGTTAGGCAAAAAACTGCAAGTAGTCTAAATGCCCATTATTTAGAGGACTGAGTGAAGTAGAAAAGTGTAAGCCAGAATACTTTGATTCATTCTTGGTTAAAATTACAGTTTGAAACTATGGACCACAAGTTTCAATGGTATTATGACAGCTTTGAATGAAAAAGTTGTAGATACAAGTTCTTTTGGTAAGTAGGGCTTCTGGTTAGCCATGATCCATTGTTTAAAAAGATTAAAGGGAAGAGTTAGAGAATCTTTACCAACCAATTACTGCAACGTTAAAATAAGTCTATACTTTTTTCTGTACCTTGTGCAGATGAAGCTAATTTTCTGTCAAAATCAGTTTACTAAAAAGAGCCAAAAGCTTTCCTAATATGTAAAGGTTTGTTTTCACAATTATCTAACGGACTGTTGACCCATAAATTTGAGAACATAAATGTTTGTTATTGGAAACTGCACATATGCCTATTTTAAAGGATCTCATTTGTTCTCTTGAAAACTGTGTTTGCATAAGAGATTTCATGGCTCATCAACCTGAATACACTTAATCACTAAATATGACCTCACGGGTCTTGTAATAACAAACAAGTCCACATGAAACCTGTGAAATTTTTCTTGTAGTTAAAAATGGTTCTTCATTTTGACTTTCTCCTTTTATTGGCTTATGTAAATAAAATAATATTTAAATAGTGTGACTGTCAGATTCATTACTTAAAACACAATTCAAAACTCTTTTTTTAAAGAGCTAAATAGGCCGGGTGCGGTGGCTCATGCCCGTAATCCCAGCACTTTGGGAGGCCGAGGTGGGTGGATCACGAGGTCGGGAGATCGAGACCATCCTGGCTAAAACAGTGAAACCCCGTCTCTACTAAAAATACCAAAAAATTAGCTGGGCATGGTGGCGGGTGTCTGTAGTCCCAGCTACTCTGGAGGCTGAGGCAGGAGAATGGCGTGAACCCGGGAGGCGGAGCTTGCAGTGAGCTGAGATCGCACCACTGCACTCCAGCCTGGGCGACAGAGCAAGACTCTGTCTCAAAAAAAAAAAAAAAAAAGAAAGAAAGAAAAAAAAAGGAGCTAAATAAATTATGGCACATCGAAACAATGAAATAAGAAATGGAGCAAATCTTTTCCTCACCCCACCCCAAATCTGAGCATGGGGTGCTTGTTAAAACACGAACCAACAAGCCTCACACCAGTTTCTGATTCAGCTGGTCTGGAATGGGGCTTAAGAATGCGCATGTCCAACGAGTTCCCTGGAGATGCTGGTGTAGCTGGCCTGGCCACCACACTTAAAGAGCCTTTGCTCTAAAGGCATGCGGTAACCCTCTCTGTATTGATGTAGAAAGATTTCCCAAGACAGAGTACCTTAAAGGAACAAAGGGAAGACTGATAGGTTGGTCTCATTTGCTTACGTAGACAAACTTATTCATGCTTGGGAAATGGCTGGAAGGAAATGCGAGGTTGAGAATGATTTTTCTGGGCAGTGGGCAAGGAGTGAGACTGGCCTATGTTGAATACCCGTTTAAACTGCTTCAGTGTACCACCTGCCTATGTTTGCCTTAAAAGAATAAAATAATGATGTCTCAAATTCAAAATTTGTAAAAGAGATGGTTGAATCTGGCACTGCCCAAATATGTCTATCGAATACCCCCTCCTTGTGGAGCCTGGTACCAAGCACAGCCTCAAACTATCTCGACGGTCAGGCCCCTTTCCCAGGTGGTGCCGTGGTGGCCGTGGGGTGAGGAAAATGTATTTTCCTGCAGGAAAATATGTACGGCTGTAGCCCGTCCATTTCTCATCCTGGGATAGCGAGGGGTTTCCGGAGGAGGCGTCAGCGGTGGGAAGAGGGAGAAAGCGAGCAAAAGGGGCGGGGGCGAAGGAGCGGACTCGCCTGCTGCCGTGGGGGCGGGAATCTGCAAGCCAGCCTGGGAGAAGGGACAGAACAGCGGCTGATCCTTCCCTGGGCTAGGGAAGGAAAATAAACTGTGCTGGCCTCGGAGTGGGGGATGGAGAGGGGCGATGGCGCTGCATCTGCAGGACGTTGCAAGGGCTAGGAGCGGGGAAGACTAGTGTCGGGAGGAAGGTAGTGGTGGTGATGGCGGGGGTGTGTGGCAAACAGAGCCCAAGCGAAAGCCTGAGAAGCTTCTGGTTGCCCCCCAGCCTACTTTAGTCCCTAGCCCTCCAGCGGGGCGAGGAGGGAGCGCATCAGAGAGGTACCTGTGCGATGGGCAGCGGTGCTTGGCACCTGAGCGTAGGTACAATACTCAGCAAGGCACCTGGGTGGGACATAGGAGAAGGAAATCTCCACCCCAACCCCCCAAAACACCGCCCAGAAGTGGGCGGTGAGGCCCAGTGCCGTAGCCCCAGGGAAATGGCAATGACACAGGTGGCAGCCACCTTCAGGGCGCCAGGCCCCCGCCAGCACATTTGCAGGTAGCAGCTTTGGCCAGAGGAAGGCGCATCTGCACTGCCGGGTTCGCAAAAGCGGGGTGTGTGGGCTGAATTCCTACTTTCAGCAGCGGGAGAGGCTGGAAGAGACTGGGTCCCTGCCACTTGGAATTCAAGCCCTGGACTGTGGTGGAGTCTTGGTTTGATAGCCTGATTTTGGTCACTGTTTTTGCCGGCTGACACTTTATCCTCCACCCCTCTTTTTTTGTTGATGGGATTATTGACATAGAATAAAATTTACCAAGGTTAAGTGTACAGTTTGAGAAATTTTGGTAATTGTATCGAATCATTTAACTGCCATCATAAACAACATGGAACAGTTCTATCATCCTAAAAGTTCCCTCCTACCTCGTTGTTCTTCACATCTCCTGTGACCACACAGCCCCAGGCAACTCCTCGGCTGCTTTCTGTTACTAGGTTTCCCTTTTCCAGAAAGTTTTCCAAATGGAATCAGTCTTTTTAAATCTGGCATCATTCACTTAGTATAATGTTTTGAAATTCAGCCACGTTGTTGTGTGTCTTCTGTCTTGTTCCAGGGTATGGAGATACCACAAGTTGTTTATCCATTCACAAATTGGTGGACATTTGCGTTGTTTCCAGTTTTTGAATTTTACGTATAAAGTTGCTATGAACAATTTTATACATTTTTGTATGCATAGGTTTTTATTTGTCTTTGGTAAACACCTAAGGAGTGGGAATGCTGGGGCATGTGGTAAATGTCTGGTTAACTTCATGAGGTACTGCCAGACTGTTTTCCAAAAGGGCTAACCCTTTTACATTCCCACCAGTAATGTAGAAGAGTTCCAGTTTCTCTGCATCACTTGCTATCTCCAGTCTCTTTAACCTTAGCTGCTCTAGTGGACATGTCTGACCATCACTTTTGATTTTACCCCATCAGGTCCAGGATCTAGAGAAACCCCCTTGCAGAATGTTCCCGCCACACTGCTTCAAAAGCACGAAGGGTGCTGAGCAGTCGGCGAGTCTCAGAAGGCTCTGTGGCTGCAACCTTCCTTTCAGGCCTCCTGAGGATGCTGAGCAGCTGCTACTGTAGAACAAAGTTCTAATACACAGATGAGAGGGAGTGTTCTTATTGAGAGAGAAGTGAGAATGAATACCAGCAACACCCTCAAAAACTTCTGAATGCCATTAGATATTTTTACAGCCAGCGGACAGTTGTCAGTTAATTGTGGCCTCAGCCTTGCAGAGACCCATCTGGAAATATCTTTAAATGGATAAACCTCAAATTACTTTCATCATGCCAAATGCATACTTCTATAGCTCATCATATGTACATAGTGAAAGAAGAAAGCCAAGCATGAATGAGAGGCTAAACACATCTCTAAAAACATCAAAGTGGGGGCGTAAGCACCAAGTTCTCCAGAGGGTCGTGAAAGATGCTGTTGATAAAATACCACAGCACAGCAGTCTATTCTAAGTAACACAGAACAGCCTTCTCACTGAAGCAGCGATGCGGAGTCTGGAGCCTTCTACCACATCCTGCTCTCATTCAGATGGGTAGGCTGCCATCTGCAAGAGCCAGCAGATCTGGAACCAGTGCAGGGAGATGGTGGGGGGTGCGGGGAGTTTCTGGTCTCAGATAATGAGAGCGTATTAGTTTGCTAGGACTGCCTAGCAACAAAGTACCACAGACCAGGTGGTTTAACCAATAGAAATTTATGGTCCCACAGTTCTAGAGGTTAGGGGTTTCAGATCAAAGTCTCTGCAGGTTTGTTTCCTTGAGGGCTGTGAGGGAGAATCTGTTCCAAGCCTCTGTCTTGGCTTCTCACGGTTTGCTAGCAATCTTTGGTGTTCCTTGGTGTAAATGCATCAGCCCTGTCTGTTTTGCATGGCGTTCTCCCTGTGTGCATGGCTGTCTCCAGATTTCTCCTTCATATGAAGACACCAGTCATATCAGAGTAGGGACCCTCCCTACTCCAGTGTGACCTCATCTTAACTAATTAAATCTGCAAAGACTATTCCAAATAAGATCACATTCTGAGGTATTGGGAATTTGGAGGAGACCCAATTCAACCTGTAACAGAGGGTCTGGATGTCTTTAAATCAGTTCCTGACTTTACCTCTTCCCAAAAAGAACATGGGTGCTAATGACGTACCCATTGGGCTGGGTAAATCCTGGACTCAGAGAATCATCAGAGAACTCACATGTCTGACTCCAAGAGGAAATGCACCAGCATGACCAGGAATTGCCAGCAATACTCTGCTGTAAGCTTGTGGGTGGCCTGGGCATGGGGTAAGCTCCTGGGTTCTGCTAGGGCTAAACATGCTGCTTCATCCCCACACTCCTCACTCTGCCCCAGGACACCCTGGATGCAGCAGGGGAAACTTAGGCAAGGCTGGCAGCAGCACCCACCCCTAAATTTTGCTTCCACGAGCTCTAAGCCAGTGTACAGGTGCAGCAACTTGGAATCCCCTGGAGAACCACCTGCAGATTCTTAGTCTTCCTCATCTCCTTTCACCACCACTCCAGTCTTCCCATTTGTCTCCCCGAGTGACTGCCATGGCCCCCTAAAGTTCCCCTCATTGCCATCCTTGATCCATTATAGTTTATCCTCAACACAGTAGCCTTGGTGATTCTCTTGAACATAATAGAAATTGTGTCAGGATGGGGACCGGGTTAAGCTACTCATGGGAAGGCTAAAACATGTGGTTCACATATATCCCTCCCTAGGACTCTGAGGCACTGGATTCAGGGTGGCAAACTCAGGTAAAGCTGCTCTGAATCATTCAGAGTTCATGCCGGAGTGCCCACAAGGCCACCAGACTTGGAAATGGCCCAGTGTTTCCTCTCTGGCCACATCTCCTACAGCTTTTCCCTGGGTCACTCTAATCAGTCACTCTGGTGTCCTCACTGCTCCTAGAATGAGCTATCCCCCTCCCTACCGCAGAGCCTCTACCCAGGTATCTGTGAGGCTTGCTCCCCGCTCCTTTGAGACCTTGTTTCAAGATCACCTTCTCAGTCAGGCCTACTCTCACGGCCTCATTGAAAATTGCACCTGCTCCCAATCCCCATCACTGTGCTCAGTTTTTCCCATAACATTTTTCACCTTTTAACCTGATATCCTTATTCTGTTTATTACCTGCCCTTGCCTGACACTAGAATGGAAGCTTCATGAGGGTGAAGAATTTTTGTTTTGTTCTTGGATATATGCTTAGGGCTAGACCATTGCTTGGCATAGAGTACATATTCAGTTCATGTTTGTTGGACAAATAAGTTTTGAAATAGACACATTCCCGGGCCGCATCCCAGATGTGTGGCATGGAAATTGCAGCACCAAAAGTGCAGTAATCTGCATTGCTGCAAAGTCCCCACTGTGTTTCTTGGGTTCACCAAAATTTGAGAACCAAACTTTGAGTCCGAGGGGTGATGGAGCTACCCAGCCTCAGCCCCATGTCTCTGAAAAGCACAGAGAAGGGGGAAAACAAACCAGGCAGGATGACCTCCTGAGAGCATCTGATCTTCACTACCAGTCCCAGGTCTTAGATTTCCTTAGATTCAGGATGGGTTAAGATGACCTCAACCCACATGGCTAAGCTCCCAGCTGATGGGCCCCCTGCCCCTGAGCTCCGGGTTCTAAGGGAGACAAGGTTCCCAAGCCATAGGCAGATGAGGTGGATTGACAATCGGTTTAGAAGGTGGGTGTATTAGTCTGTTTTCATGCTGCTATAAAGACATACTGGAGACTGGGTAATATATAAAGAAAGGAGTTTTAACTGACGCACAGTTCACACGGCAGGAGAAGCCTAGGAAATTTACAATCATGGCAGAAGGAGAAGGAGAAGGACAAGCAAGTACCTTCTTTACTAGGTGGCAGGAGAGAGGAGCGTGCACAGGGGAAACTGCCGCTTATAAACCATCAGATCTCATGAGAACTCCCTTCACTATCATGAGAACAGCATGGGGGAAACTGCTCCCATGATCCAATCACCTCCCACCAGGTCCCTCCCTGACACATCGGGATTACAATACGAGATGGGATTTGGGTGGGAACAAACAGCCAAACCATATCAGTAAGTGAGAGGTCACAGCCAACTATTCGGTCAACTACGCAGCCATGGAATTAGGCTCACTGGATCAAATTGAGTGGGAAAATCCCCTGCTTTTAGCTATTATCTAGGACATTTAGAAAGTCTCACAGTGGTGAAGGCAAAGAACTGAAGACTGGAATGGTAGGAGAAGTCTCGTTTGAAGCCAGGGGGAGTGAGAGGAAGTACCTTGTGGCCCCTGGGCTGTACTAGCACGAGCTGTGTCACAGCTTTAGGAAGCTGGAGACAACATCGGAATTGGATCAGCTGGATGGGGGGGCCATCAGGAAAGGCTGGATGCAGACTGACTTTGCTCGGGAAGAGAAAATTTAAAGATATTTTCAGAAGCACTCCTTTTCTTTTGATTTCTTCATAACCCTAACAATATTTGACTCATCATCAGAAACTTAAATTAATTATGAGAAACTCCAAGGAAATCTTCAGATCATATGTCCCTCTAGTCCATCACTGGCCTCCCTGGGTGTGTGTAAAGGAAGGTGCTTACTCCTGTGGGCTCTCTCAGCCCTGCCATTCTGGGAGTCTGGGATTCTGTGTCCCACCCTCCTTGGGCTCCAGGGCACCATGAGTCCATCCATCATGAGCAAGGAGCCTAGGACAGCTCCAACCTTTGACCTCACGTCAGGAAAATGTGGGACTGGACTATCCCATTCCATCTACATCTCATGCCTCCCCGACCCTCCACTCCTAGTAGACCTCACCCTTCCTAGGGGCCTTGAGGGGCAAGGGAATATTCTGGCAAGCTTTGTTCACTGTGCAGCAAGGGCCCTTCAAATACTCTAGTGATGAAGGCTAAAGTCCTCCTGAGAAACCCAGAGAATGCTCAAGATGGCTGGATCTGAAGCTGAAACCGTCTAACCTGAAATGACAAAAGGATGTGGTGGCAGCTTATCTTCCTATAAAGCCCTGATCTTTTTCCCTCCCTTCCCCTCCTCAGAGAAATTTAAAAAGCATTCGCCAGAGCTGACTATGTCAGGCATGAGTCCATCAAACACCCCTCGTGCCAGTTATCCATGTATTGTCTCTCAGCTCCAAATTCACCCCCTTTGGCCACATTTGGTAATCCTGGAGCTGTCCCCTGTGAACGTGTGTCCTTGCCAGATGGCATGATGCTAAGCTTGGTCAACAGAGGCTGTTGGAGGACACTAGAGGAGCAAGGTGCTTCTGTGCCTAGTCCTGCGATGCTCTCCCAGATTTGCTCCTGGGACATGTGTTGGCCAGGAGCATGAGGGACACCCAGCGGTGTCCACCCAGCAGTTTGCAGCAGCAGCCTGTGGGCAGCTTACCAGTGAGTTCCACCAGCATCCCAGTACACAGCTCCCTGCTTACCAGCACTGGCTGGCGGCACTTCGGCAAACGTCTCCACCATCCAGTGGGCCACACCTGCCCTCCCACCATGGAGATTCCCTTCCAAGTCTGTTCCTTCCCTGGTGCTCTGCCTCAGCCCTAGTGCAGGGAGGCTGCTCCCCGCATTTGCTATTCTTTAGTCTCTACCCATTAGTACCTAGTCCCTTGTTACTCGTCATCATTCCCTATATTAAACTTTCCCAGCTGGCCGTGGTAGCTCACGCCTGTAATCCCAGCACTTTGGGAGGCCAAGGTGGGTGGATCACCTGAGGTCAGGAGTTCCAGACCAACCTGGCCAACATAGTGAAACCCCATCTCGACTAAAAATACCAAAAAAAAAAAAAAAAAAAAAACAGCTGGGCATGGTGGCGGGCGCCTGTAATCCCAGCTGTTGGGGAGGCTGAGGTAGGGGAATCACTTGAACCCGCAAGGCGGAGGTTGCCGTGAGCCGAGATCGTGCCATTGTACTCCAGCCTGGGCGAGAGAGCGAGACTCTGTCTCAAGAAAAAATAAGGTATAAAAAAATTAAAAATAAAATAAAACTTTCCCAGTTCAGGTAGCTGTGTGGTTCCTGTCTCCTGACTGGACTCTGAAGAACATACCCATGCATTAACTACCTACAGTCTACAATTACTATTTTGCTATGTCTTCTTTTTCACATATGAGAGCCTTTTATTAGTAGTGATCTCTGGCTGCACAGGTCAAAACAAGGCTCATCCTAGGGATAAAGGTGTATTCGTTTGCGAAGGCTGCCACCAAGTATCCCAGACTCAGTGGCTTAGGCAATAGAAATTTGTTTTCTCACAATTCTGGAGGCTGACATTCAAATCAAAGTATTGGTTAGTTTGTTTCTTCTGCAGCCTCTCTCCTTGGCTTGCCAATGGCCATCTTCATGTTCACATGGCATCCCCTCTCTATGCCTGTCTGTGTCCCAATCTCCTCTTATATGGACACCACTCATAGTGGACTGGGGCTCATCCCAGACCTCATTTTAACTTAATTACCTCTGTAAAGACCCTGTCTCCAAATACCATCACATTCTGAGCTGGGGGCTGGGCCTTCAGCATATGAATGTGGGGATACACAATTGAGCCCATCACGAAAGAGATCCAAAGAAAGGTGTCCTTGTGCCCTGCGCTTTCTGAGGAAGATGTGTTCCCTTGAGATTCTCAGAGGTAAAGATGCAACTAAGTCATTTATTCTGCCCCTCAGAAAACAAAATGAGACAGACATGTACTTCCCCAAAGGAGCCCCCTGACACTGCTGAGCAGGGTGTAAGAGGTGACACTGAAGAGTTGGAAGGAGGAGAGATGAGAGAAGAGAAAATCACGGAACTTGAGTTGGTCTTTGCAGATGATTGGTGTCTCTGATAAGACCAGGCAGGGTATATTTAGAGTGCCCTGGAGGATCTGAGAATGTCCAGACCACTGAGTAAAAGAGCGGGGACTGCGCCAGCCTTACTGGAAGGGCCTTGCTGAGTGGTCTGGAGGTGAAGCAATGGTGCCCAGAAAGTGAGTGCCGCTCAGGAGGGAATGGATGTCTCACAAAGACCAGGCAGGCTGCAGACACCACCACCTACTAGGCCACACGGGATTTAGGAAATGTCATCATGGGACAGGGAGGCTGAGGCAACTGCAGGACTTCGGAAAACTGTGGGCCTTTCTTGAGGGGCAGCTTCCACAAAACACAAAGTCAATGTTGCCCTTTCCTCTTAAGTTCACAGTTCTGGGCAGGCCAGTTATGCAGCAGTGGCTTTCTTGGATTCAGAAGCAAGGGAAGGCTAACCACTCCCCAGATGATAACTCCAGCTCTGCATACTATGGGGACCTCAGCCCACAAGGGACAAAGCTTACTCTTTTGGAAGAAGTTGCCTTTTACTGCATAATATGTAAGGAGAAAAAACATATTAAGTCCCGAAGAATGTACCTAGGGAACCATTAGGGGAGGAGGAAGCTTGGCCTAGCTCTCCTGCATCCTGGCTCTGTGAGTTCCCTGTTCGATCAGCCTATTGCTGGGGTCTGGGGATGGTGATTAAATCACCTACAATCAAAGGCAGATTCAGGTTAGCATTGGGAAACTGTTTTGGGATGCCTGAAAAAGACCTGACATAAACACACAACAGATACCAGCACTGAGCTCTAACTGGACCCTTGACTCCCTTCCTCACACTTTCTCACTTTGTCGCTGTGCTTTCAAGATTTAGAAATAAATACTTTTAGATCTACCTTGGCTTAATGAAAGGTTTTCTTCACAGTCATATTTTATAAAATAAAAAGGACGCTTGATCTCCCTGCCACACACGTTCACTCCACTAATGGAGTCTTTTTCTGATACCGTATTATTTGCAAGGCATTAAGTCTCTAGAGACTTTGCTGACACTCAGAATATATCTATAAGGAGAGTCACAGGCACTACAAAATCTTCAATTTGCATATTTCACCATCTTCATTTGAATTTCCTATTAGGCTTAATGATGAGGGGAAATCTAGAACAACAAGCTCATCTCTGATGAGGACACAGTCAACAGACCTGTAGCCTGCAAAGCACCAGGGCCACCAAGTACAGTTGTTCAGTTGTGCACTGCACAAAGGTGCTTGCTCAAAGGGAGTGCTACTCACATCATAGACATCTTCCCTGCTTTGAAATATGTTTTTCTTTGTTGTCTCCAAAGGTGGGCAGTCTGTATGTTTATTACAATAATTTTTAAACAGATAGCAATAAGATATCTTGCTTTAACAAAATTACTATATTATGATAGATGAGTGTAAAGTGTCTTTCTGATGGAGTAGGTTCAGATTGTTATTCAACTTACAAATGATTAGCAGCATGGTACATTAACATCATATTATTTTTATTGTGCTTTAGTTTACTTGTGCTTCCAAACGCGTAGGAGTTGACTGATAATCATGATTGGTGAGCATATTAAAAAAATGTCCATCCCCTTTGTATTAGAACACTGCTAAATTTACTCTCCATCTTACAATTTATGTCACCTGATACTTGTTACTTTACCTAGATGGTATTATTAAGCTTTCAGCTTACATCTATAGTAGTTTCTATACTATACTATACTATATATAGTAAGATGAATCATTGAAAAATAATTGATAATTTTCCATTAATAATCCATTAAGTGTTATAAGGATAATTTTTAGAGATTATATTAGTGATATAGTGTGATATAGTATGATGTTTCAAGGTAACTTTACTCAAAGGCACCTTTTTCTAATCTGGACAAAGCCATTTTATGAGCTATCAGTGGCTCTTGTAACCACCAAGAGCCTTAAACCAGGCTGTCTTGATGGCATATATGTGGGGATGTCCTGTTCTTTACCCCCATCCCATCCCCTTCCCTCCAGCTCCATTAAGGCAGGATTGGGAGCAGGGGTCCAACCTCATGTAGGACCCAAAAGTGGTCCTATAAAATCTCCAAAAGTGGTCACAAAAGTCTGGGCACGTCGTGTGCTTTTACTTTTTTTTAGGGCAACTGTCCACGAGGTTCATTGCATCTGTGCCTCTGAAAAGAGCAAAAGTCATTGTTTTAGTTTGCAGCAGTGGTTCTCAAACTTTATCATGTATTAGAATCATCTGGAGGACTTGTTAATACACAGATCCCGAACCTGCCCTCAGGATTTCTATTTCAGTAGGCCTGGAGCAGAGCTTAAGAATCTGCATTTCTAATGAGTTGCCTGGGGATGCTGTTGCTGCTGCCCCAGGGAAGATATTTGGAGAACCACTGCTTTAGAATGTCAGCCGTGGCTGGGCATAGTGGCTCATGCCTGTAATCCCAGCACTTTGGGAGGTCAAGACAAGTGCATCTCTTGAGGTCAGGAGTTCAAGACCAGCCTGGCCAACATGGTGAAACCCTTGTCTCTACTAAAAATATAAAAATCAGCTGAGTGTGGTGATGCACGTTTACAATCCCAGTTACTTGGGAGGCTGAAGTAAGAGGATCGCTTGAACCCGGGAGGAGGAGGTTGCCGTTGGCCAAGATCGCGCTACTGCACTCCAGCCTGCGTGATAGAGCAAGACGCTGCCTCAAAAAAAAAAAAAGAAAAAAAAGTGTCAGCCATGGCTATGATCAGTGCAGGCCCACATGGGGCAGAACCCTGGGGATACACTGGGTTTCTAACCTCTTTACCAGCAGAGGGCAAGTCCACGTTTATTTCAACCTGTGTCAACAGTCTCTTCCAGCACGAGGTGGCAGCACCGGCATACAAATCTCTATATAAACAGGGGGCCCATAAACTTTAAATTCAATCACAAAAGCAAGATGCGAAAGCCACGTGAACTGCATTTATTCTATAAATTGGACGGTAACCTAAACCTGACAAATGATCAAAATGTTTCTCTGTTAAGAACACATATCCATGCAAATCAGGTTTCAAGTATGAGTAAAATTAGACTGCATGGCAGACAGGAAGAGGAGCTGGATGCTGTGCGGCCTCTCTCCTTTAGCCTGGCACCCCAGATGGGATTTCATACTTCTCTGTCTGGTGATTCAGAAATGTTCTTCTGTGGAAAGTCCTAGGCTGGATGCAGCAAAATTACCCGAGGTGCTTATTAAAAATGCAGATTCCCTCTCTCATAGCCCATTCTGATTAAGTAGGTATACGATTAGGTACAGACAGTTATCTTCTTCTTTTTTTTTTTTTTTGAGACAGAGTCTCGCTCTATCACCCAGGCCGGAGTGCAGTGGTGCGATCTCAGCTCACTGCAACCTCCACCTTTCAAGTTCAAGCGATTCTCTTGCTTCAGCCTCCTGAGTAGCTGGGATTACAGGTTCACGCCACGCACCCAGCTAATTTTTGTGTTTTTAGTAGAGATGAGGTTTCACCATGTTAGCCAGGCTGGTCTCGAACTCCTGGTCTCAAGTGATCTGCCCAACTTGGCCTCCCAAAGCGCTGGGATTACAGGCATGAACCACCACACCGGCCGCAGTTATCTTAACAGGTGTCCCAGTTGATTCTGAGGCACAGCCCTGTTGTGGCTACCTGCATCTGTATGTTTAAGAAACATAAAACCAGTGCTTAGCTATGAATATTTGGCCGTCTCTGCCTTTCACATAGTGGTTCTTTCTAGGTTCTGAATTCGCAAAGCAGTTAAATGCAGAAAGAGCTACACTCTCCCATATGGTAGCTGCCGGCCACATGTGGCTAGTGGACACTTGAAATATTGCTGTTCTGCCCTGAGATGTGCTGTCGGTGTTAAATAACACCAGATTCTGCAGACTCCATAAGGGAAAAATAATGTAAAATATTTTATTCCTAGCTTTTTATACTAATTACATGTTGAAATGATTTTTTAAATATATTAAGTTAAATAAAAGATATTCTTAAAATTAATTTCACCTGCTTCTTTTCATGTTTTTAATGTGACTACTAAAAATATGAAATTATATATGTGGCTCACAATATATTTCTATTAGACAGCATTGGTTAGAGGGTGTAAATAGCTTTGGCAAGAATGGAGGGGAAAGTGGAAATCGGAGAAGCAGAGCCTAACAGGGCTCAAGGGAAGAATTCCTGACCGCATGGAATTCTGAGCGCATTCCTCCACCCAGGCCTCACATCCTGGCAGCCAGGCCTGGAAGAGAAACGTCCTTGAGCCTGCAGCCGCTGCAGTGCTTTAATAACAGTTTATCCATGGGAGAGTTCCAACTTGAGCACATGCTGGCTGTGAACACCCACTCTCCAAATAGGTTGAGTTCTGAGACAGACTGGATGTTAGTCACTTGCCGGCTCTCAGAGGGCATTTCACATAGGAAAAAAACGTGGTTCCTGCAGATGGTTGCTGGTATGTGAGTCCCCCCGCCCGCCGTGGGGCTTACTGAACCTGTGCAGTAGGTGAAATCTCTACTTTTACAACAAAGGAAAGCTTGATGGTTCATTGTTAAACAAAACCATATTTGTTTGTTTGTTGTTAATTTATACATAAGAATAAGAAAGAGTATGTTAAAGCAGCTTCTCTGCAATACTAGTACTGTGCTCCAAGAAAGGCAGGCTTATATTTAGCTGTGGTCCTCAGTGGAGTCCCCAGACCTGCAATATCTGGGAACAGCTAAGAAATTCAAATTCTCAGGCTCCAGTCCAGACTTAAGAGATCAGAAACTCTATCTAGGGGCGGAGTTAGCAATCTGGACTGTGACCAGCCCTCCAGGTGATTGTGAGAATGCATCCTAAGATAGAGAACCACAGAGCCACAGAAAGAAGAGGCCCTGTGAAGGGAGACCCGAGGGTATGGAGAGTTGTTGGCTCCAGCTTGGGCGCACTCGTTCTCTCTTTCTGTTTCTTTCTTCCCTCTTCTCTTCTGTTCTCTTTTCCCCTTCCGCCTCCTCTTCCTCCCCCTCCTCCTCCTCCTCTTCTTCCTTCTCCTCCTCCTCCTTCTTCTTCTCTCTCTCTCTCTCCCTTTCTCCCTTCCTCCCTCCCTCCCTCCTCTCTCTCCTGTGTGCTGTCATTGGGAAGCTGTGTGGTCAGCCAGTCAAAAAGCAGATTTCAGAATCAGGAGTTCCAGGGTTCACAGTTGAGCTCCATTCCCTACTGGGTGACTGAGGGCAGTTTCTAAACTTCTCTGATCCTGTTCTGCCATCTGAAGAAGGGGAAAATAATACATCCTGTGTACGATTGTTATTGGGAATCAATGAGCTAGTGTACGGAAGAGGCTGCATGTGGTTCTTGGTACAAAGAAGCAGATTATTATCAGTTACATGTAGGTGAGGCATCCAAAATGCTAGGAGAAAAAACCTGAGGCTTTACACGGTATCGCTGTGTCCACTGTTACCTTATCTACTCTCATAGCATGCTCACTTTTTTTCATAGAAATTATCTATTTTCCATGATTATTCAGTGAATCCACAACAATTTTATCTAGTCTCATTCTTGGTTAGGGACTCATTAAAGTGTTATCAGTCTTATGGAATTATTTAAAACCTGTGAACTCCTGCAAATAATGCTTGAGGGTTCCAACCTTCCCTGCCCCCTCACAATACAGCTTCAGAAGCTGATTTGATCAAGTGAAACCAGTGTGCCTCCTACTTCATTTTCCCGGGTTTGCTGCTTTTCTAAGTATGTCTCACAAAATGTATACTGCTCTTTTTTTCTTTTAGTCTTCATATTGTATATTAGATCCCTAGACTTCTTTGTTCTACACATCTACTGCTCTGTATTCTGACCTACATCTGCATACTGCTTTAATAGAATGGATGTTTGCAGACGTGACTGTGATATTGGAATATGGAAGGATCCATCCAGGGTCAGGAAGCAGCAGGCTGGCTTCATTCTCAGTGTTTGTTTTCTGGGTCTTTGAAGGAGAGGTGTTGCAGGGAAAAAGGTCGTGCATCAGGAAGCGTCATTTAACAAGGACCTGAGATGGGCTGAGTTATCAGCAAATACACGCCATGGCTGTGCTCCCCACCCCCCACCGTACACCAACAGGGCAGCAGCTCTGATGGTCTAACAAGCAGCAGAGCCGCCCAGCAGCAACCACATTAGGAAGGAATCGGAAACCAACGCTCCGCTGGCTGTCACCCCTTACCCACTTGCTGTCAGGTAGAGTACTTGTTTATTATTAATTATCTATTTTCAGTATCCTGCACCTGGGGGTGAACATCATCGGTGCTAAGATTTTTTAGCCTATGGGGATCTCTGCTGAGCACTGAAACCATGGGCTTCCCCTTTGGAAGGGCAGAAAATACACTTCCCGGGTTCTCACTGCCAGCTCTGACAGGCTGAACTGCAGTTGGAGAAGGAAGCTGAGGACTGGGCTCCCTTCCTGTCTCCTAAGCCAGGGCAGAGCTGGGCTTCGGGTGATGGCAGGAGACAGAGAAGCAGGTAACTTCCCTGGAGGGAGCTGAGCAGGGCAAGTCCCCTCTTCCAGGGACATTCCAGGCATGACAGAGGTGCACAGGCACAGAAGCCCTGCTGCTTCGGCAAGCTAGGCTGCTCATAGCTGTGTCTACCCCTTCCCGGGACGCGGACCGTGGGGAGTGTCTATTCAGGACCATCTAGAAGAGTTCAGAGCCTTTCAAACTTCTTTTCAACATGCGTTTCTGACTGAGGACACAGCTCAAAGGTGCCTCTCAGGCTTAGAAACACTTCTTAATTTTCACTGTCGAGGGCTAGCTTTGAGTCAGATCCTTTCACCTCATCAAAAAGGGTGTCAGCACACAAGCTCTCCGAAATTACTCGCTTGGCTTTCTGCTCAGGGTGACTGTGGTAAAGAGGTTACAGCCCACAGGCAAACCCCAGTAATTGGCCTTGGCCTGAAGCCACACCTTGGAAGCCATCTCCCAGCGGGAGTGAAAGGATTGTGGGGACAGGGCATCAATGTCTGCCCAAAGCAAAATAGGGCGAACAGTAGCCTGCCTGTGGCACCCTCCCTACCTCTCTTCTAGAGCAGTAACCCTTCATTTTCTCAGCCTCTGCATGGGAAGTCTCATTTAGGCTCCCTAGTTCACCCACACCTTGCTACGACAAACAAAAAATGATAACCATTACAATATATGGAGTCCTTACTATGTGAGAAGCACTGTATAAGGTGTTTTCCACGTATCATCGTGATCTTCACAACAGCTGCTCAAGGAACGCATCATAATGGCCCCTTTGGAGGGAGCTACAGGGACCCAAGGAGGCTAAGCTACCTTTAAGGTAAAATTGGCCAGGCCAGGATTTGAACCCAAGCCAGCCTGACTCAACAGCGAGTGCGGTTTCCCCAACACTATACCATCTACCATTCCCAGACTTCTCAGGCTTAGGCTATGTCTGGTTTCTGCGACATCATAAAATAAACATTATTAATTCATGAAGAAGCAAAGGACGTGAGCCATGGGAGTCATTGGGTAGATGAATATTGAATGACTGAATGGACCGGAGCTTCTGTCAGTTCCCTCTCATCCAAAGACTCAGCACCTCCAAGGCTCAGACCCCCAGGGCACTGCTACCTCAGAGATCTCTCCAGGCTCTGCTCACAGGCACTCACCCACTGCCTGACCTTGCAGGCTCTTGGAATTAAGCCATGAGTGGTTTCCTGTCTCTTGACAACATCTACCCAGAACTCAGACTTTGGTTTTCCTTTGTCCCTAGACCACAGCCTGAGGCAGCCAAACCCATTTCCTTGGGGATCCAGCGCAAACCAGAGAGTGTGGACAGGCCGATGGAAGAATGTTGGACCAACTTTAAGAATGGGCTGTTCTAAGTCTTGAATATTGTAGGAAGCAGCTCTAAGGACCACAGGGCTGGAGGGTGCACAGGAAGGGGCCAGTGCATACAGGTGAATATTGGTTTTATTTTCAAACTTGTGCATCAAGGCTCTATCTATTTTTTTCCCTCTGAAATTAGGAAAATGGAAATAAGACACCCCTAGGAGTGCACCATAGCATGGCCTAGCATTTTTTCAAATGATCTTTAGATTCAAGGATGATTCGGAGGAAATGGAGATGCTGATTATTTTGTTAAACAAATGCTGCCTGTTTAGAAACCACACACAGACAGCTCATGAAGTGGGAGAATGACTAATTGCTATGGCTAAAATCAACTCCCTTCAGTACTGGACTCACAGGGGTCTTTCTCACAAGGCCCAATTATGCAAATTGCTGAGGCAGTCTTCCCCCCCCCCCCCCCCCCCACCCTCTCCTCATGGCAGGAAAAAAGAAGCTGTTTCTCTTCCTTAAAACTGTTTTATCTGGCCTGAGTAAGGCACAGAGGCAGCTTTCCCCTGGGGTGTGCCTGTGCTTGTGACTGTGGGCAGCAGACAGACCAAGCTGTTTCTCCTCTGCCTGTCTACACCTGTTCTCCACTTGCTCACACCCTGCTCTCTCCTCCTCTAGCAGTGGCTGCTGCTTCCCAGTCTCCACGGCTGCCCCTTCCCAGCATCTTCACACTGAAGGGCCAGTGTGCAGTCCTCCACCCTCTTCTTTCTCTTCCTCCCTTGGTGACTTCATTCAGTCTCTTGGCTTTCAATAGCACCTGCCTCTGAGGAACCCTGCCCAGACCTCTCTTCTGCAGCCCTACCCACATTTCCAAGTCCCGATGCATCCTCTCCATCTTCGTGTCCAACAGCCTCCCCTAACTTCCTAGGTCTAATGTGAAGGGCTGGGTCTTCCCCCAAACGTTTCCACAGGAACCTTTCTGTCTCAGTATTCTGTCTCAGATGCAGGGAACAGCATCCCCATCCTCCCAGGTGCTCCAGCCAAACACCATGGAGTAGTCTTTGACCTTGGTACCCCTCCTCTAATACCCAGCCTATCATCTATTGGGACATCTGCTGGCTTCAAAATATATCCAGAACCAGACTCTTTCTCAATCCCTCCATTACTATTGCTCTCCTCATTTCACTCAAAGTAAAAGCCAAAGTCTCCACAATGGTCTAGAAGGCAGTACCAGGCACTTTCCCTCTGACCTCACCTCCTACTCCTCTCCTCCTTCTAACTGCTCCAGCCACGCTGGCCACCTGGCTGTTCCCCAGACACACCAGGCACCTCCCCCGACCTTAGGACCTTGGCGCTGGCTATTGCCACCTCCTCAGGACTTTGGTCAAATATCACCTGCCCGCTGAGCCCTGCCTAGTCACCTCCAGGAATCAGACCCCAGAGTGAGGAAGCCCTAGATCCCCAAGCTTGTACTCTCAATTCCTTGCCTTCTATATGAACTCATAACTCTATATAGAAGGTTATCACCTTCTAACATACTTGGTAATTTACTTATTTATAATGATTACTATTTATTGCCTGTCTCACAAGAATGTAAACTCCATGAGAGAAACGGTGTTTTGTTTTTCCATTTTGTTCACTATGTATCCCAAAGGACTAGAACAGTTTCTAGGCACACGGTAGGCAGTTGATAAATATTTACTGAATGAATGAACACTACACAAACACCTTGCTGTTTCGTCTGACTGACACCTGGACCCTGAGTAAGGCATAGATGTGGCTTTCACTCGGGGTGTGCCTGTCCCTGTGGAATCTTAATAAGGGAAAACACCATCCCAGGATTCCCCCTGGGGGATGCCACTAGCATCCTGCCGACCTTTTTTTTTTTGAAGTAACTTAATTTTTATTTTCATGAATACAAAATAGTTGTACAGATTTCTGAGGTACATGGGATACTTTGATACAACCATACAGTGTATGGCTGAGGTATCCAGCACTTCAAGCATTTATCATTTGCTTGTCTTAAGAGCATTCCAATGCCACTCTTCTCGTTATTTTGAAATATACAATAAATTATTGTTAACTATAGTCATCCTATTGTGACACCAAACACCAGGTCTTATTCCTTCCATCTAACTATATTTTTGTACCCACTAACTAATCTCTCCTTATCTCACCTCCCCACTACCATTCCCAGCCCCTGATAACCATCATTCTACTCTCTACCTCCATAAGATCAAGGGTTTTACTCCCACAATATAAGCGATAATGTGATATTTGTCTCACTGCACCTGGCTTATTTCACTTAACAGTGTCCTCCAATTCCATTGACATTGCTGCAAATGACAGGATTTCATTTTTTATGGCTGAATAATATTCCATTATATATGTCTGCCACATTTTCTTTGCCTATTCATCCATTGATGAACTTGTAGGTTGATTCCATATCTTGGCTATTGTGAACAGTGCTGCAATAAACATGGGAATGCAAATATCTCTTTGATATACTGACTTCCCTTCTTTTGGATATATACCCAGCAGTGGGATTCCTGGATCATATAGTAACTCTGTTTTTAGTTTTTTGAGAAACCTCCATACTGTTCTCCATAGTGGTTGTACTAATTTCCATTCCCACCAACAGTATACAAGGGTTCCCTTTCTCTTCATCCTCATCAGCATCTGTTACTTTCTGTCTTTTTGATAACAGCTATTTTAATTGGTGTAAGATGATATCTCATTGTGGTTTTGATTTGCATTTCCCTGATGATTAGTGATGTTAAGGATTTTTCCACATACTTCTTGGCCATTTGCATGTCTTCTTTTGAGATATGTCTATTCAGATCTTTTGCCTATTCGTAAATTGGATTTTTTGTTGTTATTGAGTTGAGTTTCTTAGATATTCTAGTTATTAATCCCTTGTCAATTGGATAGGTTGCAAATATTTTCTTATGTTCTGTAGGTTATATCTTGACTCCATTGATTGTTTCCCTTGCTTTGCAGAAGGTTTTTAGCTTGCTGTAATCCATTTGTCCATTTCTTGCTTTAGTTGTCTGTGCATTTGAGCCTTCTTCAAGAAATCTGTGCCCAGACCAATGTCTTCGAGAGTTTTTCCAATGTTTTCTTCTAGTAGTTTCATAGTTTCAGGTCTTCAATTTAACCCTTTAATCCACTTTGATTTGATTTGTGTATATGGTGAGAGACAGGGGTCTAGTTTCATTCTTCTGCATGTGGATATCAGTTTTTCCAGCACCATTTATTTAAGAGACTGTCCTTCACCAATATATGTTCTTGGCCCCTTTGCTGCGGACCCTTTTTCAAACACAACAAAAGCCATCTCGTCCATGTGTCCATGAGTTCAATTGTTGTAGAAACAGCCCCATATATTTGAAATGAAGCTGAAAAAGGGTATAAGAAATTCATTTCTGCCAGCTTGAATATCCAGCTCATCTCACTTAGGCAACTCTCCTAACCTAGCTTGCCAAGAGCCACACGCCCACTTTGAGGACAAGAGACCCTACCAGAACCCTGGGGATAGGCATATTTGGTCGCTGATTCTCCTTGGCCCTCATGACCATGGACTGACCTCAATTCTCTCCAATTTCACTGCCTTGCAAACATTTTGTTGTTGTTGCATCTACTTCCCACACTGGTGTGCATACAGTATTCAAACGGATAGTTTGAATCTTTTTTTGAGACAGAGTCTCATTCTGTCGCCCATACTGAAGTTCAGTGGTGTGATCACGGCTCACTGCAGGATTGACCTCCCCCAGCTCAGGTATCCTCCCATCTCACCTCCCCAAGGAGCTGGGACTACAAGTATGCCACCACACCCAGCAAATTGCTTTCGTTTTTGTTTTTGATAGAAAAGGGGTCTTGCTGTGTTTCCCCAGCTGGTGTTGAGCTCCTGAGCTCAAGCCATCCACCCGCCTTGACCTCCCAAAGTACTGGGATTACAGGCATGAGCCACCGCTCCTGGCCCATCACAAATCTCTTACTCTCTCTGTGCCTTAGTTTCTTCATCTGTAAAATCAAGATTGTGATAATAGTACCCAGCTCACAGGCTTGTGGTGAAGATTGATTGAGTTGATAGTACAAAGTGCTTAAAACAGTGGAGGGCATACAGTAAGTGCTCAGTAAGTGTTAGCTATTATTAGTAGTATTGTTATTATCATTACTATTAATGTTAATTAATATTAACGTTAAACACAGTGTCTGATTTGTATTTTTATTCGCAGCACCTAGTACAGTACCTGGGATATAGAAAGTGCTCAGGGAAAGTTTGCTGGATGGATGAATAAATAAATAAATGAGGATAAGCAATTTCAATGCAGGGGCTGTATGTCTTCGTCTCTGTTTAGTACAAACCTAGTCCCTAATAATTCTTTAAAAATGCATGTTGAATTTTGAATCAATGGCACACAAGAAAGTTTCTGCATTTATCTTGTACAGTACAGAAAGCTTTGGAGGAACACACACACAAAAAAAACAAAATTAGTGATAGCATTGAAGTAGTGGGGGTGGTTCCTAAGAAACTCTGGGAGATGGAGAGACCAAGATGTGACTTTGGGAACAATTTTTAACTTTTCTGGGTTTCTATGTTCTCCTCTATCAAATGAGGCTGAGTCTCTGGATCCTGAGAGGGCTAAACCAGACAATGCTTGCAAAGTGCACAGTTCTAGGCCTGGCACCTGCTAACTGCTCATTCAGTAAGTGTTGGCTTTAAAACCATGTGTCAAGTACAGCTGACACATGCCCCTCTGCCCATCAGGCTGCAGGGCTTGACCAGAAGGTGAGGGGCCCTGATTTATGGGACAATAGCCAACCACCCAGGAGCCCACCTTTCTACCCCATCTTTCTAAATATCTTAACCAGAGGCTTCTCTTTCTTGTGCCCTCTTACCCATGATCCAGGGACAATCTAAATATGTTCCTGCTACTATAACCAGAACTTCTCTAATTGTCATGTGCAAGGTATTTCTCCAAAACCTTTCAAAGAAGTACAGACTAGTCGTACCCCTTCAGCAGACTTTAGAATGAAACTGGGCATTTCCCACTGGTTGCCTTGCCCGCAACTTCCTCCCTTGGACCCTCTCCAAGTCTATGCAGCCGACGGTGTCTTGGAAAGGAGACTCAGAGCGTGATGAATCGAGCACTCAGTCACAGACTATATTCATCTTTATGCTTGCCCAATATAAACCAAACTTTCGCCTTAGTTGGTTTAAATCCAGAAAATACCCAGCAGTTTATAACTTATCTCTGACCATTCTATGAGGTCTGTATGATTAATTTTTTATATCTTTTTTTTTTAGACAAAATATTACTCTGTCACCCAGACTGGAGTCCAGTGGTGTGATCTCAGCTCACTGCAACCTCCGCCCCCTCAAGTCCAAGCCACTCTCATGCCTCAGTCTCCTGAGTAGCTAGGATTACAGGCACCCACCATCACGTCTGGCTAATTTTTGTATTTTTAGTAGAGACAGGGTTTTGCCATCTTGGCCAGCCTGGTCTCAAACTCCTGGCCTCAAGTGATCTGCCCACCTCAGCCTCCCAAAGTGCTGGGATTATAGATGTGAGCCACCACACCTGGCCTAAAATGTCATATATTTTGAACTGACTGACTTCTCCAAAAACTTATGGTTATTAGTTGAGAGAGAAAACTTGAGACAAAGTTTCCCTGCACTTGGATGAGAGGAGAGCGGAACAGCCTGCATCTCTGGTGCTGGGGAGTATCAAACAAGGGGAATTGGGAGAAGGATGGAGGCAACAGCGTAGCTCTTTGCCTTTCAAAATTAAAATGGGATGCTGCTTTATATTACAAATCTAAGGAATTAGAAGAGCAGCAAACCAAGCAACTAAGTTTGTTCTCCTTGCATAAACTTTAAAAAGCCAGCTTAAAAGTTCTCAAGCTTAAAATTTGAAAAATGAAAACAAATGCATGGCATGACAGAGGGGATAATTCCTGCACTTTTGGAAATGTTCTCATGTTTTCTCCATTTCATCCAATGAATGAAAATGCCGTCAAAGGGGAATAAGGCTATTCGCAGAGTGCTCATCAACACAGTAACCACTGAGCATCTGTACCCTTTAGTATCTTCATTTTGATTATAATAAATGAGTTACAAATCTATATCTGGGGCCCTAGTTATATATTTGCCATATGTTCACACCACATGCACACACACACACACACACACACACACACACACACACACACTCACATATATGGTGACTAAGACTAAGAGTCAGCCTAAAAGAAGAATGATCTGGAGCGGGAGCTCTTGGAGGGAATGGTAGGAAAATAACAGGGATCCACTCAGTCTCATTTTCTACTAAATTTCAATAATGAGAAGTGTGCTTAGCAAATGTTTGTTGAGTATATGAATAAATGAAATGGTGCATTTAACCAGAATTGCATATTTAAATATGGTGGTAGTGTGTACAATATTAGAGGAAGGAAATGCAGGCAATAAGGAGAAGGCTTCTGTGATGATCCATGACACCCTGATATTGCCATTCTGTGCAAAGTTGCTCACATTTTAACATTCATGATCATTTTTAATTCCCCAAAACAAGCAACTGAACTTTCAACTTCCTTTTATTACCATAAATATATGCAATAGATACCTTCACCCCATTCCTCACCCACCCCCCAATTAGCTTTACCTGGTGCCTAATCCACAGCCCATCCCAGACTCACCCTATCCCTCCTTAGACTTCTCTGTATCCTTTACCTGATCCTTCCAGGTGTCCAAACAGTGTCATCCGGTGTCCTGACATGGGGCCCCAATGGACTGACCCAGGGTGGAAAGGAAGAGTGAGAAGAAATCAGACAGAAGAATTCAGGAGACGTGGCAACAGAGTGGATGTAGCAGAAGGGACACAGAGAGTGCCTAAAGATGAGTCTTTGGTCAGCATGTGATGAAAAGAATGAAGACATTGGGGAAGTGGGGAGCAGAAGCGGATGTGGGCCCAGGAGGAAGAGGGTAGGTTTGGACTGGGGCATGCTGAGGTCAGTAGCAACATCAAAGTCCTGAGCACCCTCATATTGTTGCAGATTCCAGACAGCAGAGATGGCAAAAAGATGCATGGAAGAGAGACACAGCAGGGTCGGGTTCTGGCCTCAGGAGCCAAGGGGGAAGTGCCTGAGAAGGAGACCCCCAAATGAGGCCTGTGTCAATGAGGTCTTTAGGGGACTGGTTTCCATGTATGCCAGGCCATACTCCCTGGATTCCCAGCATTGAGAAGCCCAAACACTTCTACACATTTATTACTGAAGCCCCCTGCAAGCTGAAGGCGGAGGAAGTGGCCAATCTCCTAAGCCGTGTGTGGCTGAGGCAGTTGTCAGAGCTGTGATGAGGGAAATGTTCATTATTCTTCTATCCCTCACTTGGCCAAATAAAGAACTTCTTAGAATTCTTCCCCTGTGACAAAACGGGGCTGTGATTCAGAAAGCCTCAGGCAAGTTTGCTAGGGCCGCAGTAACCAAGCACCACAGACTGGGTGGCTTCAAGACTGGACGGCTTCAATAGAAAGTTATTGTTGCTCAATTCTGGAAGCCAGAAGTCCAAAATCAAGGTACTTGCAGGGTTAGTTCGATCTGAGGGCTGCGAGGGAAGGATCTGTTGTAGACCTCTCTCCTAGGTTTGCAGGCCTTGGTCCTGATGTTCACAGGGCATCCTTCCTGTGCCTTCACATCATCTTCTCTCTGAATGTATCTCTGGGTCCAAATTTCCCTATTTTAAAATAAGGAAATCAGTCCTATTGGGTTAGCACCCCGCCCTTCACTTTAACTTGATTACCTCTGTAAAGACCCTACCTCCAAATAAGATCACATTCTGGGTACTGAGGGCGAGGACCTCAATATCTGAATTCAGGGTGAGTGGATGCACAATTCATTCCATAACATTAAGAAGGAAGGGATAAGTGCCCAAGGAATCACACGCTCACTTGGGGAGAGTTCCAAGCGTGCAGAGCTGGTGGTCATAGCTTAGCCTCAGGCCTTTGGAAATCCCCTGAATCTGGTTTTCCCAGTTCTCATAATCTCATTTCACCAAAATACGGCATCTCAATACATTCCATGCATTTCTGGTGACAAGCTCATTCTGGCGCATGCTAAGCAATGTGCTAACTACGTCTTAACTAGGGTGGTTTAACTGGTTTGGTTAACATAGATCTCTGAGTCATTTCACCCATTCCTTAAGCCTAAACAAATCTCATCCAGGTGTTTAAGACGTTGCACAATATTAGACCATTTGAAGCTCCATCTCCTTGGGGCAATGATGATGATGGTGATGAAAGTGGCTGGTGACTCTTCTCAGTCTCATCGCCATAATGGAACCCTATGTTGTGTTCCTCTACACTGGTGTGAGGGACACTACTAAGTGAGGCAGAGTTTGCACTCAGGATAGAGAAATATGGACTCATGCACAGATTCCAGCTGAGTCCCTCCGATGTGCTAGGTACTATGTCCAGTCCCCCAGGATTCACCTATAAGCAGGACAGTCTTTTGGATGACAGAGGGAATTCTCATATATCCACAGGCAGATGGAATTTACAAGTGGAAAGACCTAGAAGTTCAGAGACAGGGGGACTGAACTTTTTGCTTTCAGTCAGAATCTTTGCTTACGGTTGTGCAAATGCTTGCATTGGTGGGTTTCCATGCCATATAACGTGCTACATATTTTTACATTACCCTTGCACATAAGCATACTGTTGGGAGGGAAAATGAAGAGGGTGGAGGTGGTAACAAACTCAAGCTAAGGAAATGGGATTTGGATGGGTACAAAGTCCAGAGAATTAGCTTGAGGAAAATGAACCAGGATTCACACAGGAGTTTTCAAACATCTCAGTATCAGGACCCCTTTACCCTCTTAAAACTTACTTCATGAGGACCTTAAAGAGCTTTTGTTTGTGTGACTTATATGTATTAATATTTACTATATTAGAAATTAAAAGTAAGAAATGGTTGTAATATGTATTCATTCATTTAAAATAACTATAACAAACTCTTTATTTTTTAACATTAATAATGGTTTTCATGAAAAGTAACTATATTTCCCCGAACCCCCACAAAATGTAATGATAAGATTGGCATTGTGTTATATTTTTAGAAATTTATTTAATGTCTGGTCTTAGAGAAGATGGCTGAAATCTCATATCTACTTCTGTATTCAATCTGTTACTTACGTTGCTTTGGCTGAAGTATAAAAAGAAAATCCAGTCTTACACAGTAAAGTCAAGTCTTAGATAGGTATACAGTTGGAAAAGGCAGGATTTGCGATCTCTCAGAAAGAACCTAGGGACCCCCAGCGGTCCCCTGGCCATATTTTGAGAATTGTTGGACTAATAGTGGTTTTATAATCTTGTTATATCCTGATTGGATTTCTCTTTCTAACTATACTGTTAAATGGAAACTCAAATTTCAGAATTTTAATCCATAATATGAAATTTTAGATATGGATTAGTGTCATGTAGATACACGCAAAGTCTTAACTCTTTCTACCTCCACATTTAAGAAGTCAGTACAGTGGCATGACTTTGGCTCACTGCAACCTCTGCCTCCCGGGTTCAAGCGATTCTTGTGCGTCAGCCATCCCAGTAGCTGGGATTACAGGCACGCACCACCACATCTGGCTAATATTTGTATTTTGAGTAGAGACAGGGTTTCGCTACGTTGGCCAGGCTGGTCTTGAACTCCTGGCCTCAAGTGATCTGCCTGCCTCAGCCTCCCAATGCCCGCAATGGGATTGCAGGCATGAGCCACTGCACCAGGCCTAAAAGTCACTATCTTTTAGTTTGTTTGCGGTGAAAAAAAATAGTTTAAAAAATAAATTAGAAACAGACACTATTACCCAGTATCTATATTTAATCACAGAAATATTTCTTAATGCTTCCAACTCTGAAGTCCCAGACATTCTTAACTATGTACTGTAGTTATAAATAATATGAAGGCTGGAGCACAGTGGCTCACGCCAGTAATCCCAGCACTTTAGGAGGCCATGACAGGCAGATTGCTTGAGCCAAGGAGTTCGAGACCAGCCAGGGCAACATAGTGAGACCCCTCTCCCGCCTCATCTCTACAGTAAATAAATTAGTCAAGTGTGGTGGCAATGTGTCTGTAGTCCCAGCTACTCAGGAGGCTGAGGTGGGAGGATCCCTTGAGCCCAGGAGGTCAAGGCTGAAGTGAGCTGTAATTGCACCACTGCATTCCAGCTTGGTCGACACAGCGACAGCGTTTTTCAAAAAGAAAGAAAATATGTATCCCTGCACCATAGGAAATAGGAAGTATTGTGTGACTTTTTCTTGGTCTTTCGAGGAACTGTGTCATATGAATCATGATGACTGCTGAAAATGCACAGGAAGATAAAGAAAAGTGACTTGTTGCTCAACTGTTTCAAGCCCAACTCTGGGTTCCAAACTGTGGCTCCCTAAACTAACCCAGAGGGCTTGACTCTGACAAAGCTCTAGGTGTAGCCATAAGACTGACCCTTAAAAATCTTACCTGAGATAGCGACAGTCTCACCCTGAAAGCAGACCACAAATTGTGTTTATAATCTAGTGGTTTGCAGGATATGACGTACTACCTAATGAATAGGGTGACCGAGTTTGGTGTGATTAGTCCGCAGATGCCAGAAAGGCTGAAGAAGCCTGCCATGAAACTAAGTTTCTGGCCAGTGGTTCCAGCCTACTCTCAGACCCTGGGAACAGAGAAGCACCCCTTCATCTCCTCCTGCAGGTAGAGATTCACCACATTCACCTTTGTAAGCTCCCTTTCCAACAACCTTGGGCACCTTTTGCAACCTATAAAGGTCCTCTCCTTGAATGCCTGCTGCTTTTCCCTGTGCTTGTCCTATCTCACTCAGATCTTTGTTTCCCCTGACGACATTCCCCACCCCCTCCCCACCCCATCTCAGCTGTCCTTCTCAGCCTCGCTATCTACTCTCATTCCTCACCTGAGTGTTCCAGCAAGATCACTGTTCTATAGAGGCTCAACCTTCAAACTTGCAATACACATTTCCTGGGTCCTGCTTTGTCTCTATCCTCTGTGCTCAGCCCTGGTGTAGGATCAGTGTTCCTGTCACTCCATCTCCTTTTCCAGGGATATTTGCATCTTTAGTAGTAGGCTTCATTGGTGGTCCTTCAGTGGAGTGTCACAAAGAGAAGGGAAAACACTCAGGTACTATGAGGGGAAATGTTGGGGACTGTTGAGAGATCACAAGGACACCTCTTACTCCTACCCCCAAAGCTACCTTAACCTATTCCTGTCAAGACAGAAGGTTGGCCGGGTGCGGTGGCTCACACCTGTAATCCCGGCACTTTGGGAGGCCGAGGCAGGTGGATCACCTGAGGTCCAAATTTGAGACCAGCCTGGCCAACATGGTGAAACCCCATCTCTACTAAAGATACAAAAAATTAGCCAGGTGCGGTGGCAGGTGCCTGTAATCCCAGCTACTCGGGAAGCTGAGGCAGGAGAATCGCTTGAACCCAGGAGATGGAGGTTGCAGTGAGCCGAGATCGTGCCACTGCACTGCAGCCTGGGAGACAGAGCAAGACTCCATCAAAAAAAAAAAGACAGAAGGGTCATGCCCCAGAAAACTCAACTCTGAGTCTTTGATTTGGTGTGAATTTCCCTACTTCCTTTGCTTGAAAGAAACCTACTTTTTCTAGATGTATTTGAAGAAAAACTAATAGTGATCTCCAAGCTTCAAGTGAGAATTTGTAAAGCATGGCCTATAATATCTGGCATTGTTTCCTCCAGGGCTGCTGACAGGGTCCAGGGAAAATCCCAGGAGCTTCAGAAAAGGGGTTTCTTGCTGAGTGTCATTGTGTTTTTGCAACAATGACAAAATGATATTGTTCTTTTAACACTTGATAGGAAAGGATACATTTCTTTCTGCCTCCTGGCAAATCACTGAATCTAGGGCAGTATCTGTCGGGCTGAACTTTTCCAATACACACTCACCTTTCCTTTGTGGTTTGTTTTTTCTTGATAATGATTCCATTCCTAAGTGTTCTTCTTATGTTTATGTCTCTCCTGGATGTTATGCAGCCATCCAATGCCGAGTATGAAACTCCACTGAATCACAGTAAGAATAGTGTTGAGCCACATCTTCATTGCATCCATCAGTAGACTGATGCCCCGACAGATTTCATATGGAGTAGAACTGGCCGTGAGGTTTTCTGAGATGACTGATGGATTTGGCCTCTCACTCATGGAAGGTTTTATAACCCCAGCTTATCTCCAGAGAAGGCCTCATGTGTCAGTCAAACGCTAAAGAAGATATTCGGTTCTCAATTTTAGTGTCCCATAAAGAAGATTGGGCAAACACAGAGGAAAAGGTCCTGTGTTTACTTTTAAAGAAATGTTAAAGTTATTATAGTTATTGGATTACATACATGGATTGAGCTGTGGATTAGGAATAACAGGACCTCATGATATAATGTGGTTTATTTTAAAATGTAAACACACACTCATATTTCATGGAGCAATAGAGGAAAATTTCTTCAGAAAGAGCAAATATGCTGAGGAAAACCAGACTCATGAATTCCTCCACATTCCTAGCTTTATGACCCCATGGTTTTATTTGGTTAATGTTCACTTTCCACACTTGGCTACCGAAATAGCTTTCCATTCCAAGGTTGTTACTGCAAAGTAAAAAGCTCAAGTGTCCCTCTCACACTTCACAGGATATTAATTGCTCAGAGCTCTTGCCCTCCCTTTCGCAATGTTCCTGATCTTCATACTTCCGATTGAGAAACTACCACACACACTGAGGATATCCTGCTTGGTCAGCAGGCTGACTATTCTAAGCGCCAACTCTCAGGGGAGATGTCTTCTGTATTTCTCCAGAGTGTTGCTTTGGGGGGCACTCCTGTGCCGTAGTAGTTCTGACACTTATCAGATCCAGATCATTCTACTAACAATGGTCTTGAGCCAACATTTGTCATTCAAAGGTTGCTCTCTTACGGAACTGCCACGGCTAGGCAATCATTTCTTATTTAGAAACATTGGACACTTTTAGGTGTGCTTTCATGGTGATTATACAGCTTTACATTAAGTTATGCAGCAAAATATCTTTTAGGAGCCCCAGATACTCAACGAGGCACCATCACATTGAACAGAAATAATTGCAAGTAGGAAGGTGATTTGAGGAAGTGATAATCCCCCAGTGGAATCTGGTTTTGAACTGTGACGTCTTATAGCATTTCATGATTGTTTTGTTAGTGCCAGGAAATCTGATCTGGGAGAAACACTGGCACTTTTTCTAAGGCTCACATCATTAAAGTTTATTTCTTTATTTGAGGGAGAGAGCTTGCTCCAAATTGGAGAAAACCGAGAGAACAGTTAGTAGGACTTAAATTCTAACTCTGTTGATGTCTCAGTTATTTATTACTGTGTAACAAACTACCCTAAAATTTAGTGGCTTAAAACAAAAACCATGTAATTGTTCATGATTCTGTGGGTCAGGAATTCAGACAGGGCTCAGTGGGGATGGTTCACCTCTGCTCCACATCGTGTTGCCTGGGGCTGGAAGATCCAAGATGACCTCACTCACGGGCTTAGGCATTGGTGCTGGCTGATGGCGGGGGTAGCTCACTTCTCTTCCAAGGACCTCTCTCTTTTCTCTCTCTCTCTATCTTTCCCCCCAGTCCTCCACCCCACCCTTCACTCTTGCTCTCACTCTGTCTCTGTGGTCTCTCATCATTCAGTAGTCATATTTACATTGAGGTAGCTGGCTCACCAAAGGAACTGGAAATGCTCTCAAGGATCAGAAATCAGTGTCACTTCTCCCACATTCTACTGACCTGACCAAAGTAAATCTCAGGATCCACCTAGAATCATGCAGAGAAGAAAGACTCCACTTCTTGGCTGAAAGAGCTGCGTGGTACACAGGGTTTGTTGGTGGCCACTTTTTGCAGAAAAGCTACTACAGTGGCTGACTCCTAGCAAGGTGTTTCTAAGTTCCTTCACTGGACAAATTAATATTAGTCAATTGCCTTAAAGAAATAGAGTTATCTTATTTGGTGGACTCCCAAATGCCATCCACACTGTGTGTAAGATGCACATAGTTTTATGCACTGTTTTAAAAGAAAGCCACCAAATAAAATGGGACATGATATCAATTGTTAAGATCAATTTCAGAGATACTAAATGATGGAGGAAATATGCATGTTAGAATTAATAAAAATGGTAATTATTCACTATATAACTCAACAGAATTTAAAAATGAATGGATAAAAATCTGAGGTGTAAAAATAAGTCACTCTTTTGATCACTGAGTCTATTAATTGAATATCAACTTACATAGATCTTATCCTGACTAAGGTGCTGATGATCTGGCCTACTGTCTAGTAGAACAGGGCCTTAAGGAACCATTATTTCTCCCCCATCCCCTCATCAAACCATGAGGAAAAGCCTGATGAGGGAAGCAAGCAATGAATCAGTAAAATGAACATTTTAAAGAATAAGAGTCCTGTGAGTGTCTGGGGGGAAATAAAGAAGGTGATGAGGGATAATAACAAACCACCTCCTTTAGACAGGGGTGGTTACCGAAGGGCATGTGAAGAAAGGATGTTGAAGCAGAGACCCAGGGATTAAAAAGAATCAGCCACGCAAAAAGCAGAGGAAGGTGCTTGTATTAGTCTGTTTTCATGCTGCTGATAAAGACATACCTGAGACTGGGTGACATAAAAAAGAAAGAGGTTTAATTGGACTTACAATTCCACGTGGCTGGGGAAGCCTCACAATCATGGTAGAAGGCAAGGAGGAGCAAGTGCCATCTTACATGGATGGCAGCATGCAAAGAGAGAATGAGGAAGACACAAAAGCAGACAGCCCTGATAATACCATCAGATCTCATGAGATTTATTCACTACCACAAGAACAGTATGGAGGAAACCGTCCTCATTGTTCAATTATCCCCCTCTGGGTCCCTTCCACAACATGTGGGAATTATGAGAGTACAATTCCAGATGAGATTTGGGTGGGGACATATAGCCAAACCATATCAGTGCTCTAGACCAGGCAGAGGACACAGTAAGTACAAAGTTGCTGAGATGGGAAAGAGCTTGGCACATTCTTAGAATTGAAAGTAGATTGGTTTCATTGGAGCGCAATAAGCAAATTCCTCCATTAAACATCTGTTTAAATATCTGTGAAGCAAAACAACCACAACAAAAACCAACTAGATCCAGAATTTTCCAAGTCTATCAACATCTTTGGGAGGAAAAAATGGGCCCTATAGTGGGTTTTCTAAACCCTCTTACTAGCCAGATGTTGAGAATGTTTCCTGGGTTTATAGGAGCTTATTGATTAAGTCACTGTTTCTTAAACATGAGTAATGAAGTAACCCTTTAAATGGAAAAATATTATAAATCATTAGTGTGGACAAATCATTTTAATTATGTTTCTTTAAGATAAATGAAGTATAAATGCTGTATATGCATAGCTGTTATGCAAATCTAAGAGTAAATCTAATGTATGAATACAAACTAAACTACAAAACTAACAAAATGAAAATTATCAATATTAATTCAGAGTAATGGTTGATGTTATTTGCTGCCACTAACTTGTTGATGTTTGGTTTAATAGTAGAAAATAAACTGATGTATATAGTTTTACTTGTTGCAAATGTTGGCCATTGGAACTATTATTATTATTGAGACAGGTCTCTCTCTTTCACCCAGGCTGGGTGCAGTGGCACAATCAGGGCTCAATGAAGTCTCTATCTCCTCGGCTCAAGAGATTCTCCCATCTCAGCCTCCTGAGTAGCTGGGACCACAGGGACATGCCACCACGCTGGGCTAATTTTTTTATTTTTTATAAAGACAGAGTCTGACTCTGTTGCCCAGGCTGGTTTTGAACTGCTGGGCTCAAGCAATTCTCCCGCCTCGGCCTCCCAAAGTGCTGGGATTACAAGTGTGAGCCACCACACCTGGCCCTGGAACCATTATTGTTACTGTAATTATTGTTTTTCTTTTTAACAAACAAAGCTTTTTTAAAACAATAGATCCATTATCTTGAAAGGCCAATTAGCACACTCTAAAATACAATATTGAAATTTAAAAATGCTGTTTAACAAAAGAAAATTTTTTGTTTTTCACTATAGCGTTTACTGCTAATTGATCATTGCTAATTTGTGTATATGAAGACAGGATTTCATAACAAAACCACTGACTGAATTTGTACCTCCAGCCAGCTCTGCAGTCTTTGCAGCTTCATGTAGAGATGTTCCTAGCCATTCATTCTCCCACTGCCTTTCTCTGTGCAATGACCACAAAACCTCAGCATGTGTATTGTAACAGAATGTGGGTTTCCTTGGTATTAACATGACCATATGTTCAATGCAAATGCCCCTCTAAAACTGTATGGGGGACTTCAGTAAAAGGAGGTGGTCAAGATGTTGCCAGAAAAAGGGGTCCCCATCTAGATGCCAGGAGAGGGTTCTTGGATCTTGCACAGAAAAGAATTCAGGGCGAATCTCAAACCACAATGAAATAAGCAAGTTTATTAGAAACTACTCTGTTATTGAGTAGCACATCCTCAGAAATCAGGACGAAAAACGTGCCGTCCTTTGTTAGTGTCTCTATTTATAAGAAACTATAGAGCTATAATTAAACTTAGAATGTACACATGTGCTCACTGAAGGTAGGGGTTATTGGTGCTATCAATGACCATTAATTCTTCAACCTAAGCCTGCCCATTAACATTATATTTAAGAAAAGTGGGCTGTACTCTTAGGACATCTGGACATTCTGTAGGCCTGGTGGGAGATGTTCTGTGTGGCCATAATATTCTGCAATTATAAGAGCAGTCAGCTTACAATGTGACTATTTGCAGACCATAAGCATTCACTTTATAGGTGCCTTGTGAGTGCCTAGCTACGAGCTTTAAGATGGGGTCGCTCTAGTCACGTTTTGTTAAACTAAAAGCCTAGTAATCAGACACTCCTCTAATGAAGGGATTCTAGAAAGTATTTTTATTACTTTAATAGTATTATAAATAGGAAAACACATTTTAGATTTTTATAGATTTAATGGGCTCTGGGGATATGCCAGAAGGCTCCAGGTTGAGAAGTGGTGCACACGTTAATATTCAGGTCATCTGAACTGATGTACAACCTCAAGAACAATCAACCCAATGTGAGTACAGCCAGATTAGTGCATCATGGATCCCCAGCATGGGACATCTATCTGGTTTAGAAAGAACATGAATAAGGAAATGTAAAACATATATATATATATATATAGCTGATAACATATAAAACATATATAGCTAATAACATATAAAACATATATACATATAGCTAATAACAATAATCAGCACTTGTCTACAGTAGCTGCTTAACATGAGGCATTGTGTTAAGCAATTGATAAATATTATGTATGATTAAAATATGTAGTTCATTTATCAGCTACCACAGAGATATCCAACAGAATAACATAATTCCAACTCGATCAATTAAAAAAAACACACACACACAGGAAGGCAATTTGTTTCTCATTTAACAACATTAGATCTAATGCTCCAAACAGAAATCTCTGAGGAGGAATTCGTTGTGGAGCAAATGGGGTTGCTGAGTGCAGAGGCCAATAACTATGGCACTGGCTTTTGAGAAAAGAAAGGCTTCATTGCAAAACCTCCCAGCAAAAAGACAGGGGTTGGGTTCAAATCTATCTCCTTGATTTGGGGTCTGGGGCAAGTTTATGGGCCTGAAGGGCAAGGGAAAGGATTTGGGAATGTTGGTTTGGTCTGATTGGAGGGCTTCAAATTTGGCCATTTACGGTAAGGTATGTTGAGGCAGACATTAGCCCCAGATCTTCCAGGCCAACGGACCCCTCCCTCTGAAAGCGTTCTGGTGCGTTCTGGTGTGTTCTGGTGTTCATGTTCTGGTCATGGTCCGGTCCTCTTGGTTCTGAGTGGAGGAATCATTGGTTCTGGGTGTTGTTAGAGGTCAAAGCTTTTTCTATAGCACAAACCTGTTGTTTGCAGGTTATATGACTTGCAGTTTTTTGGCTCTGTTATACCTACAAGGTAACTCGACACTTTTGTTATCAACAAAGCAGGCTCAGTTTGGGCTGGTCCCACAATTACAAAATTTCCTGCCCATTTCCCAGACCCAATCTCTCCTTGAGTTCCAGACTTGAATATCAAGACATATTTCAAATTTACAACATCAGTGATAGAGGTTGTCCAAAGATGGTTGTTAACAACTCTTTCCCTCCCTGCTTCTCCCATCAGGCAGTGAAGCCTTTCTCCCCTTCCTTTGAATAGGGTCTGGCCATAGTGACTTGCTTGACCAATAAAACACAGCAGAAGTCGCTTTGTGCACTTGTTAGGCTAGGTCATAGGAATGTTTGGAACTTCCACCTGACTTTCTTGGAATGCAACTGCTTGGGACACTCCCTCTTGGAACTCAGCCACTCCTCTGTAAGAAGGCCAAGCAACATATGTTGGCACTGCTGTGGATGGCCCTTGCTCAGCTCCCAGCAGAGAGCCAGTAGTAACAAGAGCCATATAAGTGAGCCTCAGATGTCTCACTGTAACTGCAAGAGAAAAGCAGAATCACCCAGCTAAGCCCAGTCAACCTACAGAAAGATGAAAGATAATAAATTGCAGCTTTAAGTCACTCACTGTTGGGGTGGTTTTTTAGGCAGCAATAGGACACTATAAGAGTGGCCAGACCAAGTCCTTCACTTCCCCTCACAAAACTTGCTCCTCACTCTGCTGTGTATGCCACCTTAGGAAAAAACTTCAGCTTGATCAGGTCAAAAATCTTGGAATCATCCTTTATCTTTTCTTTTACTCAAATGTCACATCCACTCCATTAGCAAATTCTGTTGGCCCAACGTCCCAGTCATATCCTGAATTTCTCCATTTATTACTCCTTGTGTGACCCCACCATCTTGGCCCTCCTGGGAACTCATGCAGTGACTGAGGATGCACAACTAACCAGGACAGACCCAGAGAAATGAATGGGAGAGCTCTCAAACTCCATCTGGTACAAGGATTCATGTTCCTTTGAAGTTGGTCCTTTGCTCTGCAGATACTTGGACTTTAAGGGTGTGTTACAGGGATGAAGTTGTTTGCAGTAAACATGGATGCACCAACAGAACCTGTTCCCAAGTTTCTGATGGAAGCCAGAGGCTCCACACAGGGATGTGCTTCAAATGCATATCCCTTGGTTAGCTTCACGTGCTAACCAAGATTGCTTTGCCCCCATACCACAAAGATTCTGTGTTGGAGTCAAAGAGCTGTAACTCTGTAAGTACTTCAAAGCATTTCAAAAACCCTAAAGGGCAGTGTGTATGTATATTTACCCAGCACAGTGAAGGCAAAAATCACACTCGTGAATATTTTTAGCATTTGGGGCTGTCAGAAGAGCTGGGCCCTTGGCTAAATATATCCAGGCAGTTTCCCTACATTACTAGCAGGGTTTGTTTTCAATTCCTATTTCCTTCAAACAGCAGTCATATTGAAGGAAATAAGCACTGTAATAATAAATACCTCTTTCTGCATCATAAGTTATTATGGAAGTTTTTCCTATGTTTATTTTCTCTATAATTCCTATAAATAATAGGAATAAATAAAAAATAAAAGTGCCTATAAATCATGCTCCTAATATGAATTTTTATTGGTAGGATCTTCTGTGAAGATTCAGTGATGTGGGCCACCAGTTAACATAAGAAGTAGATGCAATTTCTTACAACCATTGACTAAGTCCTCTTTATACTTCATACATGTGTTAGCTAATTGAACTCTCTAACTAAACTCTGGTCTATCACTATCTTTTTCAGAAAGAATGAGAATCATCTAAGGTATCTCAATGATTAATTACAAATGACAATATCTAACACACATTAAATGCTCAGTGTGATGAGTGTTTTACATGCAATATATCACTGAATTCTCAAAACAACTTTGTCAGGTAAACCCTATTATTTTTATTGTATAGAAAAAAATAAACTTTTTCTGTATGTTCACATTCAACACACTTCTGTGACCAGGTATGTGGGTTTTTTCCCCACACATTCAATTCTCCTGTGGACATCAATTGGATGTCCTAAAATTCCATTCGATTCTGATTTTAATCAGAGTTGGCATAGACCTCACCAGTTAATGACTTAATCCCACAAGACTGTTCCCCATTTCAGATGCCAATCACAAGTCCTAGGTGTCACCTGTACTTCTGATGGACTGGCTATTAATCAGAGTTCTCACAACACCCTCCTCAGGTTTGATCATTTGCTAGGAAGGGTCACAGAACACAGAGGAACACTAACTTACCATTACCAGTTTATTGTGTTAAAAAAATGGGATAAAGGATATAGATGAACAGCCAGATGAAGAAATACAGAGGTTGAGGTCCAAAAGGGGCCGGGTGCAGGAGCTTCTGTCCTCGTGGAATTGAAATGCACCATGTTCCCAGCTTCTGTGTATGCTTCCCAACCCGGAAGCTCCCTGAAACTCATAGTTGAGGGATTTTTATATAGGAATGACCAATTAGTAACTCAATCTCCAGGCCCTCTTTCCTCCCTGGAGGACAGAAAATGGGGCTGAAAATTCCAACCTTCTAATCATGGCTTAATCTTTCTGATGACCAGCCCCCTTCTAGGAGTCTAGCAAGAGTTGTCTTATTCGAACAAAAGAAGCTCCTATTACCCAGAAAATTCCAAAGAATTAGAAGCTTTGTGTCAGGAATCAGGATCACAGACTAAATATTAGAACAATAATGTACCTAGCACCTCTATCATTCAGGAAATTTAAAAAGTTTAGGAACTCTGTGGTGGTGGCACAGTTATATACATATTTGGTGGCACGGGCCATATATATTTTTTATTGTTACCTTATCATCACCATTTTATAGATGAGGAAACTAAGACACAGTATGTTTTAGTAACTAGCCCAAAGTCTCGCAGCAGGTAACTGGAGGAATTGGGTTCCAACCAACATCCATCTGACAGCAAAGCCAATAGTCATAACCACTGTGCTATTCAAACTCGCTTCAGAGGTCTATACCACAATGGAGTGTGGGCACAGCAGCAGTTTGCAAGTAGGGCAGCTCCCAACTTGTTTATCCAACATACTGATAACATACATATTTGGTCATTGAGATATTGTGATTTATAATAAGAAATATTATAATATAATCTTAATATAATCTCAGAAGGGTATCTTTTGTATTTTAAGGTGAGATGACTAACGGCTGGGGCCTCCTGGAGAGCCTTTGAGGGAGGCTAGCTGCCAGGGGAAACAAGTATGTAATTAGAGGGTTAGAACTTTCAGCATCAGCCTCTCACCTTCAGGGAGGGGCTGAAAGTTGAGTTAATCACCACGGCCAATGATTTAAATCAATCATGCCCTACATAGTGAAATCTCCATAAAAACCCAATAGGACAGGGCTCAAAGAGCTTCTGGGTTTGTGAATAAGAATCCGTCCATGTGCTGGGAGGCTGACACACTCCAGCTCCACAGGGACAGAAGTTCCCGTGCCCTGCACCATTCCGGACCTCACCCTGTGTATCTCTTAATCTGACTGTTTATCTGTAGCCTTTGTAATAAGCCAGTAAACATTAAGTGTTTCCCTGAGCCCTGTGAGCTGTTCTAGTAAATGACTGAACCTGAGAAGGGGGTCATGGGAACCCTTGATTCAGAGTACAGATCACAAGCCGGGACTTGCTACTGGCACTGGAGTAGGGGCAGTCTTGTGGGGTCTGTGCTCTGTATTCATCAGTGCAGCCTGGAATTGGACATCCAGTTGGTGTCTGCAGAGAACTGGAGAATTATTCCCACACAGAATAACCCCTATACATTTGGCAGCCAGAAGTGAAGTGTGAATGTAAGCATGGTGAAAAATACAGTTTGTTTTTCTCAGTCACTCAGCTGCAGAACCTTCCTCTACCCTCAGACCCCATACTGTTGACATTTCTGGAAAGGGAACCCCTTTCAGACTGCATTCCTCCCACTAGAGGACTCTGTCCTTCCCCAATTCCCCTTCCTCCACTCTCTCTCTCTCTCACTCTCTCTATCTCTCTCTGTCTCTCTCTCTCTCTCGCTCTCTCTCTATCTACCCTCTCTACCCAGTGCAGCTCCTCTCCTGGGCCCCTCTCCTCCCAATCACCTGCATGATTACCAATTACCAGCCCTCCAGTTTACTTCCATTAAGGATTCCATCGTCCAGTCTGCAGTCTGCTCTCCAAAGGCATGATTTTCCATAGAAAAAAAAGTGTTAGTTTCAAACAACCAGCTTACCAACAAGCTCTATCCATTCGAATGGTCTGTTCAAGACTATTTTATAGTGAAAATTGCTATCTAGCCACATCTCTCCAAATCTTACAGTGAAAACTGTGCTTTTGATATATGTCAGGATGAAGTTAAGTCAAAGTTTCCTGTTTCACTTTTTACTGTACTTATGTAAATCAATCATTAGTGGACTCTTAAATGGTTTCCTAATGCCAGAAATGATTAGTCACTTCAATGTGTTAATAGCACATTTTGTGAAATCTTTTCCAATGCAAAAAACCACACAGCATCTGGGCTTCCTGTTCTGTATTTCTTTCTGGCCTTCACTATCTTGAAATTATCTGGTGCATATTTTTTATTTCCGCTTATTTATTGGCAGTATTTTCATTCTCTACACTTTTCTTCTCCTTATATTCTTTTAGGCTAGTCTTTGAAACGTCAGTCTCTGTCCATTGAAACTAAAATAGGAAAAAAGGAGAAAAGGAAATTGATGTCTTTCAAGTTGTAATAGTAATATGTTTCATTTATAAAAATCAATTTTTTTACCAGTAAAACATTAACTTTTGGCCTTCATTAGTCAGAAAAGAAAATTGGATCAGTCTGAAAATGCCTTTCTCAAATAAGTCATACCATCCTTAGAACAGTGAGGCAGCAGTTCTCAAGCTTGAGAACACATGGGAATCACCTGGAAAGCTTGTAAAAACACAAGTTGCTGGGTCCCATCCCTAGAGTTTCTGATTTAATAGGTCTGCAGTGGTTCCCTGAGAACTGACATTTCCAACATGTCCCCAGGTGAAGTTGATGCTGCTGGTCGGCAGCACACTCTGAGAACAACTGGTGCAATATCAGAACTTACGAAGGCCTTGGAAATAATTTCTGCCTTACTTAGAGCGCTATTGGTTGCAACTTACAAAATCCCACTCAGACTGGCCTGAGTGCAGAAGGGCATTTATTGGAAGCAGTTGGGATATCTGCTAGACTCCAAAATGAAGTTGAAAAATCAGGTGGAATATGGCACCAGTAGGGAGCACCAGGAAGGATGGGGTTCTCAGAGAAGAGTGGTGTAGGCTCAGCAGAGACTCTAAATAGCGTTACTGCATCATCTCAGCTCCCATTTTTCAAAAGAGAACTGCAGTTTGAGGAAATTAAGAGCTTGCTACGGAGCATACATCTAATAGTGGCAAAGCCAAAGCTGGAAGTGGTGAGTAGCAATCTGTATCTTAGCCAGTGGTATGCTGGAGCTGTGGGTACCAGCCCCAGAGAGCTGGTTGTTAAATATTCAGGAATCTTTTGAGCAGGTCAATCTTGGTAGCTGGAAGCTGGCCACAGTCAGAATATTTACACTGAAATATTGGCTAATATTACAGACCAGGATCTTTTTTCTTCCACTCTTTCTTTTCAAAGAGCAAGCTAACAGCACATCATTGCCTAATTCCATGTAGGGAGGATTTAGAATCAATGCAGATGTCATATATTGAACAAGAGGCAATCCCAGTGTGCAGTTTTTTCCAGTAGTAGCCATCCCTAATCCCACTGTTGGCTGATGGCCCTGGTGCTGCCAGCTAGACCTCTTTATTTTTCTTTCTTTCTTCTCTCTCTCTTTCTTTCTTTCTTTTTTTAGACAGAGTCTCACTCTGTTGCCCAGGCTGGAGTACAGTGGTGTGATCTCAGCTCACTGCAACCTCCACCTCCCGGTTCAAGCAATTTTCCTGCCTCAGTCTCCCGAGTAGCTGGGATTACAGGCACGCACCACCACACCCAGCTAATTTTTGTATTTTTAGTAGAGATGTTTCACCATGTTAGCCAGGCTGGTCTTCAACTCCTGACCTCAGGTGATCCACCTGCTCAGCCTTCCAAAGTGCTGGGATCATTCTTTTCTTGTTGAGACAGAGTCTTGCTCTGTTGCCCAGGCTGGAGTGCAGTGGCTCAATCTCAGCTCACTACAACTTCCGCCTCCCAGGTTCAAGCAATCCTTTTGCCTCAGCTTCCAGAGTAGCTGGGATTACAGGTGTGAGCCACCATGCCTGGCCTAGACTCCACTTTGTATGTACAATCTTTCAAACCTTTCTTCTATGCATGAGTGGTGCTCTCTCTCTAACACACGTCTGCAAAACAAGCCCACCATCTATCTCATTGTCTTTGTGCCTGCTCTTGTTTCCAGATGCAAAGCCAGTTCCTTCCTAACTGTTGAACAGTAGAACTTTAGAATTAAAAGAATAAGACAAGCCTGATTAAGTGCATGTATGGCCAAAATAAGTGTCTTTAAGAGACTCGCTTAAAAAAAAAAAAGAATAAGGCAGCCAATAAGCAACTTCTTCCTAGGGATATTGACTTATTGCGTAGCTATTTAAAGAAGGAAATTCATGTGCAAATTGCCCTAGACTTCTTTCTCCAGGCTCCCGTTGTGTGGCTTGGCTGCCCACTACCTCATTCCCATCAATGGACAATGGCTGGGAGAGAAAGCCTCCGTGACTGTAAGTGACTCCCCAGACCCTTGGCCTCTGCCACCTGTCACCGAGCCCACTGACGCACCTCCACTGTCACGTTGGCAGTGCTCCATGCAGTCTCTTGTCCCACATTTCTTAAGAGGCAAAAATTACATTTACTTTACTGACCACAAGCCAGCACTGGGAGCTGGGAGGGTCGGGGTGGAGTGTTTCCTTCCAATAATGCTTCCTGGGGAAGGAAGCCTAAAACAACACAAAGCAAAGCTCCAGCCTTTCCAGAGGAATGTGGGGGCAGCTATTGCTGTCGCTGCCGCTGTTGCTGTGATTTTCTGGAACACAATGTCGTCATGAGAACTCCTAGGCACCCTCTCCCGTGGCAGACCTGCTCTACTGGCATGCTTATTTGGGATACTGAGAAAATATGAGGATGCCAAGACAAATGAAGTCTTGGCACTCACATCTACAGAGATAAAAGCATTTTTATGAATTTTGATGCTTTTCCTTCTTTTTTTCTCTTTCTTCTTCCTCCTCCTGCCTCCTCATTCTCCCTCTCCTCTGCCATCACCCCCATCTTATAAATAGTTGTTGAACTTCCACCATGAATTTCCACCAACGTACTGAGCTAGGTACTTTGAGAAACACAAACATGTGCATTGAGGTAAAAGGAACACAGCACAGGGATCTAGTGACCTCCCTTTCTAAGCCTCATTTTATTCACTGTTTTCTCAACAATTCATGTGGATAATATGATTGTTAATGATGAGGTATAACATGTTCTGCCCTTGTAGTCTCCTGGGAGAGGCAGGTACTCGGAAAACTACTGAGAACCTGGAGAAATGCCTTTAATAAAGTGATAAACACAAAGTCCTAAGATTGCATCTAGTTTATTGAATCACAAAGTGTTTTCAATGGATTAGTGGATTGTATAATGTAATCTTTACAACAATCCTGTGCGGTAGGAAGGGGAACAATGTTGTTAGTTTTTGGTTTATCTGTCCCTCCACAGTCCCTGGAGAAGGGAACTTGTTATAGAGTCAGATTTTTATAATTAAAGGAACTATTGGAAAAAGAAAAGAAAAACCACCAGCCTAGCACGTTCCTTATATGGATGAGGAACCCGAAGTTGGAAGTCAGCCTGAGGTAACAGAAAAAGCAGGACATTCCACCTGGTCACCTGGGTTCCTGCTCAGTTCTCAGCCATATGCTGGACACATGATTTTGCACATGACTTCTTTATGCCTTGATACCCTCTTCTGTAAAATAGAGTCAACACTATTTTATCTGACTGTCTTATTAGGCTGTTATGAATGTTAAATGAGAGAAGGAATGTGAAAACACTTTGTGAAACATTAAATGCTATTATAACTAACAATACCTTTTTGTACCAGGTATCATGGAACAGTCTCCACTCCAGGTTATGGATCCACTGTTGGGCAGTTCTACACTGCTCACATCTGGATGCCGATTCTGCCAGCAAATCCATCTGATTCTATCTCTCTCCGGTCTGTCTAACTCTAGGTTCTGCACATGTCTAACATGTGGTTGTGTGAGTGCCAGATTGCAAGCTCTTGGGAGGCAGGGGACACATTTATTGATGTTGTATCACCAACATTTAGTACCTGCCTGCTAAAAAGTTACTGTCAACATATTTCTTGAACAATGATTACTGGATGAGTGGATGAAACATCAATATGACTTGCCCAAGGGCAGTTATGAATGTCTCCAAAACTATTTCAGGGGTAATTCATGAACATGTCCTCTGAGGATTCTTCTTCCATCTCTAACTCAGTTCCTATGATATGACTACCTCAGGGCAAGAAAGTCACTGTGTCCCTGCTACAACAAAAGATCACTCATGTTTCCCGACCACTCATGTTACCCTCTCTCTTCTCAAGAGGGCATTTCCTTTCCATGATGTGATTTTACATACTGCATGCCTGTATCAAAACATCTAATGTATCCCATAAATATATATATATCTACTATGTACCCACAAAAATTAAAAAAAAAAAAATTTTTTAAAGAGGGCATTTTGGCCAGGTGCAGTGGCTCACACCTGTAATCCCAGCACTTTGGGAGGCCAAGGTGGGTGGATCACTTGAGATCAGGAGTTCAGGACCAGGCTGGTCAACATGGTGAAACCCTGTCTCTACTAAAAAATAGAAAAATTAGCCAAGTGTGGTGGTAGGCGCCTGTAATCCCAGCTACTCGGGAGGCTGAGGCAGGGAGAATCGTTTGAACCTGGGAGGCAGAGGTTGCAGTGAGCTGAGATTGTGCCACCGTGCTCCAACCTGGGTGACTGAGCAAGACTCTATCTCAAAAAAAAAAAAAAAAAAGAGGGCATTTCCCATTTCTTTTTATAAACTCTATTCCAGTTATGTTGAGTGTCAGCCAAAGATCTGAGGTTGGTGTCCTGCAGCCAGTACTGCTGGAATGGATTGACAGTCATGGGAATGTACCAGGTATCATGGGGGCAGGCCCTGCTGTAGGTTATGGAGCCACTGTTGGGTAGTCCTACCCTTCTCACATCAGATTCCGCTGGCAATTTCATCTAGTCCTATGAGACATTCCCTGGAAATGATGTGCTCATCCTCATCAGGTACGTGATGAATGAATCCAGGGGTGTTTGTCTGTGAAGTGTCTGCTATCTCCTGTGCTTGATTTACTGATGTGGATGTTGTTCTCGAGGTGTGGGTTGAAGCCATGAAAATAAATGCCTTCAAGGAAGGTATGTGAGTAGACTGCAGTATTGGAGGGTACTCACAGTTGGTAAGTAGGGCAGGGAAGAGGAATGAGAAAAGGTAAGAAGGAGAGAGAGAAAGTGAGAGAATGAGAGTGAGGTAGTGACACTAGGAAAGTGACATGTCATGGGAGACAAAAACAAAAACAAAAAAAACGAGAGAGAGACGAAATAACAGTGCCACATCCTGATAGAGTCATCAAACTCTGATGAAAGTCTATTAAATATGGCAATAAAGAGGTCATTAGCAAGATGTAGGAGAAAAGGTTTAGACATGTGATGAGTGAGAAGAAAGCCAGGAGAGATGTGGCTACCCAGGAAGGTGAGGCAGTGGTGGTGCCTGATGTATTCAAGTGTTTGGATAGGAAAGAATGTTGCCCTGTAGTGAAAAGAACCACCAGGTTCAAATGAAGATCATGTCAATGTGGGCAAATCTCAGTACACAGGATGACAGGAGAAAAAGAATCAGAAGAGAGAGGCTGTTTCAAAGGGAAGAGTGGCTGAGGGATCCAGATTTTTAGGAAAGGTTGGGATTCATATGACTGAGGTCAGAATCCTAGCCTAAAGTTGTGAAATGAGGTCAGTGAAGTTACACTGTCAAATGCCAGCTCCCCAAATGACCACAGAAAACCCTTAAAACCAAGCAAAACTAAGGGGTAGATATTTACAGGGATTTGTGGGTCTGGGTTCAAGTGGTTTAAGGCAAATCTTTTTTTTCCTATGTCTTGTAAATATTTCTATTTTTTTTTTTTTTTTTTTTTTTTACTTTAAGTTCTGGAATACATGTGCAGAACATGCTGGTTTGTTACATACGTGTGCCATGGTGGTTTGCTGCACTTATCAACCTGTCACCTAGGTTTTAAGCCCCACATGCATTAGCCACTTGTCCTGATGCTCTCCCTCCCCTCACTCACCCCCTGACAGGTCCCAGTGTGTGTTATTCCATTCCCTGTGTCCATGTGTTCTCACTGTTCAACTCCCACTTATGAGTGAGAACATGTGGTGTTTGGTTTTCTGTTCCTGTGTTAGTTTGCTGAGGATGATGGCCTCCAGTCTCATCCATGTCCCTGCAAAGGACATTCCTTTTTGTAGCTGTGTAGTATCCAATGGTGTATATGTACCACATTTTCTTTATCCAGTCTATCATTATGGGCATTTGGGTTGGTTCCATGTCTTTGTTATTGTGAAGAGTGCTGCAATAAACATGTACGTGCATGTATCTTTATAATAGAATGATTTATATGCCTTTGGCTATATAACCAATAATGGGATTGCTGGGTCAAATGGTATTTCTGGTTGTAGATCCTTGAGGAATCGCCACACTGTCTTCCACAATAGTTGAACTAATTTACATTTCCATCAACAGTGTAAAAGCATTCCTATGTCTCCACAGCCTCACCAGCATCTGTTGTTTCTTGACTTTTTAATAATTGCCATTCTGACTGGTATGAGATGGTATCTCATTGTGGTTTTGATTTGGATTTCTCAAGGTGAATATTTTAAATGGGGATCTGATTGGGAATCAACAAAATTCATGACATGATTGTTTAGTCTTGGTGGACAGGGCAAGGTGAAAAATCAAGTTTTGGATAAGCAAACAGTGGTTTGACAAGCGAACTGTTTGCCAAGGTAAACAATCTATTGTCCAGAGAAGACAGCTGTTTTCCCAGGTGAGCAAACTATTTGCCCAGCCAAAAACAAATAGGGAAGTTACTTACTGATTTACAGACAATAATTTCCTGGAAAGAATAGTTGTCATGTTGACAGAGATGGTCATAGTACTTAGTTCTGAGAGGTAAGCTCTGTTCACCGATGCAGGTGGTCTCAACTCGCAACACTGAGGTCCTCCCTAAGAATAAGCATGAACCAGAAACACTACAGTGGTGGTTCCAAACTTTGCTGAAGAGCTTCACAAAATACTGATGTCTGGTTCCCATCCTTGAACATTCTGATTTAGTTGGTAAGGGGTACAACCTGTGCATTGGGATTTTTAAAAGCTCCCCAGGTGATTTCAAACGGCAAAGTTTGAGAACCACTTCATTAGAGTTAAAGGAGAAAGTAGGGATAAAATGACTATTTGGGTGATGGCGATGTGGCCAGATCCCATCTCTATAACAACTTTTTAAAAAATAGCTGGGCATGGTGTTGCATGCCTGTGATCCTCGCTACTTGGAAGGTTGAGGCAGAAGGATCACTTGAGCCTGGGAGGTGGAAGCTGTAGTGAGCTATGTTTGTGCCACTGCACTCCAGCCTGGATGACAGAGCAAGACTGAATTAGTCTGTTCTCATGCTGCTAATAAAGACATACCTGAGACTGGGTAATTTATAAAGGAAAGAGGTTTAATTGACTCACAGTTCCACATGACTGGGGAGGCCTTACAATCATGGCTGAAGAAGAATCAGGAGGAAAGTCACATCTTACATGGCAGCAGGCAAGAGAACTTGTGCAGGGGAACTCCCATTTATAAAACCATCAGATCTTTTGAGACTTATTCACTACCACGAGAACAGTATGGGGGAAACTGCCCCCATGATTCAATTATCTCCACCTGGCCTTGACCTTGACATGTAGGGTGATTACAATTCAAGGTGAGATTTGGGTGGGGACCCAGCCAAACCATACAATAGACCCTGTCTCAAAAAAAAAAAAAAAAATTAACAGCATGTTAGAGGTTGAAATCAGACAGCAGGACCCCGGAATACGTTTGTTCTGTAGCTTCCACCATGAGCAGCATAGAGGGGTGATGGTGAAGACATGCCACACAGGCTGCTGGTTGGTGTGGCAGGCTTTGTGGTAGGTCAGACAGAGGGGATTGAGACATTGGGCAGGTTACTGTGGTAATCAGAGTGGGGAGAATGGACTTGAGCAAAGGGGAGAGCAGACAGCTGAGAGCTGTGATCTGACAGAGAGAAGCCTGAGGTATGAAATCCAGAAGTGGGAGATCCCCCTAAGGGGCATTGTAGAGGAGGAGAAAGATGTGGTGTGATAGAGGAAAACCTGCATGGGGAGAAGAAAGAACGCCATGACAACGTGGAGGTGGCCATGAGCAGACACAAGGCTATAGTATCACTGATTTGAAGAGGACGGCATGGATAGATGACATGGAATCCAAAAGATGAATAAGAACAGAAGACACCTGTGTCTTGGGAAATGGCCTAGAAATGGCCCTGCAGGGTGAGGCAATCCTGCCCAACCACCTGCACTGCTGAGGAGAAGAGGGGGCCTGAGAGGAGGTGAAGACTGCCTGGAAATTCTGCATGAGGCCCAGGGCCTTTAGGGAGACTGAGAGCCATAGGGCCAAGAGAGGCAGGTAAGGGACAAGCACAGGTTAGTGTTAAGGTGAGCTCATCCCTGCAAAGCAGGAGTTTCACAGAGCACGAGGCACATAGCGGATGGTGAGAAGGACAGGGTAGAGAGGTGTGCATGAAGTTGGGGAGTAAACTGCTTATGAAAAAGCAGGGAATCAGAATGCAGGTTGCAAAGAGGAAGGAGCAGCTGGCAGGACAGCACTGGTGGGCTGACAACTGCCTTCACTGAATGAGATAAACAGACAAGACTCTCCCAAGAATTAGATATGTATTTTTCATTCCTTAAAGGAGTATTTAATTTTTGGCCAGGAACAGTGGCTCACACCTGTAATCCTAGAACTTTGGGAGGCTGAGGCAGGCAGATTGCCTGAGCTCAGGAGTTTGAGACCACCCTGGGCAACATGGTGAAACCCCATCTCTACTAAAAATATAAAAATTAGCCAGGCATGGTAGCCTGTAGTCCCAGCTACTCGGGAGGCTGAGGCAGGGGAATCGCTTGAACCTAGGAGGCTGAGGTTGCAATGAGCCAAGAATATGCCAACGCACTCCAGCCTGGGAGACAGAATGAGACTGTCTCCATAAAAAAGTTAGGACATTCAGTCATTCTATGGTTGAAATATCAAAAGGCTACTAAAAAGAAATATAGTCAAAAGCCTCCCTTCTACTTCTGTCTCTATTTAGTCCAGCTCCCACGTCTCCAATAGGCAAGCTTTATTAGTAGCATCTCATGTAACATTCACACAGGAAAGGTTGTGTATACACATGTCAGCATGTATGAATACGTGTTCCCCCTCCTATTTACACAGCAATGGCATATTAGGAGGGCAGCTGCTGTTGCACAACTCCAGGGGTGCCATGTGCATAGAATACAATGGAAACGGTGACGCCAAAGTTGTTCAACATGGAAGAATTTGACAATATGTGCAGTTTTTTCACATAACAATAAGTCTTGGATATCTTTCTATATCAGTACCTAAAATACATCTTTATCCTTTTTTACAGCCACTACTATGCCATAGTATGGATATACCATAATTTATTAAATTTTCTACAATGGACATTTTGTTTATTATATACTTTATAAATAATGCTGAGTATTTCATTTTGCACCTGTCCAAGTACATAAAACGAATTGCTCAAAGTGTAGTTACTGGTCAAACAATTTCTGCTAAAAGTAGATTAGCAAATGTTTTCTGTAAAGGTCCAGATAGTAAATATTTTAGTTTTGTGGGCCATATGGTTCCTGTCTCAGCTCTCGACTCTGCCACAGTAGTGCAAAAGCAGCCACAGACAACATGTAAATGAATGAGCATGGCTGTGTTCCAATAAAACTTTATTTATGGAGACTAAAATTTGAATTTCATATCATTTTCATGTGTTATGAAATAGTATTCATTTCTCGATTTTTGCTGAAAGCATTTAAAAATGCACAAGCCATTCTTACCTCATGGGCTATACAAGGACAGACAGCAGCCCACAGGCTACAGTTTGCCAACCACTGGTTTATGCAATAGAAATTTTGATAAGTATTACCAAATTGACCTTTATATAGGTTGTATCACTTCATACTTCCAACAGCAATATATAAGTTGCTATTTTCCTCTAAACCTTGCCAATAAAGTGTATTATTGAGCTTTTGGATTTTTTGTTTAATGGGTGAAAACAGTATTTCAGAGTAGTTTTAATTTGTATTTCTCTGAGAATGGGCTTATTTTCATATGTTTAAAAGCCATTTGCAGTTCTCTGTGAACCATCAGTTTATATACTTCGATACACTTCACTTAAAATATAAAGTTTTTATGGGTAAATCTTTTTCTTTAAAAAATTGAAGTAAAAATTAGCCAGGCATGGTGGCCTGTATTTTTCTGATTCTAAAAGCGATTATGATTATATGCTCATAGTAAAAATAATTAAATGAAAAAATTTTTACGTATTATTTATAATCTCATTCCCAGAAATATCTGCTTTTTTGCATTTGTGTGTTTATTTTCCAGGCCATTTTCCAGACATTTGTATATAGGCATTTTTAGAAAAACATGATTCATTCCACAAATATTTATTGTGTTATGAGTATTACAAGGGTCATATGACATATACCATTTTGTAATTGTTTTTCACATAATAGTGGATCATGTAAATTTTATTTTTAGCCTGTCAGTACAGAAAATTAAGTCATAAAAGTATGAAATACAATTCAACAAGCAATAATGTGGTTTCTGTCATCCCCTCTGGGCTGATGTGTCTGCCTGTTCTGATAGAGACGCTAGTTGAACTGGTGACGTGCATTCACAAAGCAGTGTTAAAAGCCACCTCTTTGCTCAGCTAGAGTCTTCATTCAAAAGTACTTACTGAGGACCTACTATATGCCAGACTCTATTCTAAAATACAAGGGCTGTAACAAGATAAAGGTCCTACACATTTCCTGATCTTATGGAGCTCAGTGAAGGAGGCAATAGACAAGAGAATCTCAGCCTGGGATGTGTGATATACAGAAAATAACAAAGTGATGTGACAAAGATGGATGAGGGACCTTAGTGGGACCTTCTCTGCTGACCAATCTGCACTAAGGAGGAGACAAATGGGCTCAGACCAGATCGACAGAAAGAAGCTGTAACAGCACTGACTCCATGCTAGAGAAATGCTTGCTCACTTAAACATAATTACTACTTTGCTTGAATTTATAGATTATTTACTAAAAACAGCTTCAGGAAAACAGGACCTTCAACAGAGATAAAAGGAAGTGTGTGCAATAAACAACTCTAGAAACAGGCTGCCAAGCCTGATCAGAATAGGTGACGGATCTGCAGAAGCCACAGTACATTGACCAGGAAAGCAACGACGAACGGCCTGCCTGAGACAGCACACATTTCACAAGAATGTTTTGATCATCATTTCCCCTAATTTCCCTTAAAAACCCCTTATCTGGAGATCCAACTCGGTGAAGTGGTCTTTGAACGCTAGTTCCCTGCCTCCTCCAGGTTGCTGGCTTCTCGAATAAAGCTAACTTTCCTCTCATCGAAGCTCTTCTCTTAAGTTTTTGGGTTTCAAGTGACGAGTAGCCTGGACCTGAGTTTGGTTACACAGCCAGCCAGGTAAAGCTGTGGGGAAGAAAATTGCAGGCTGAAAAAACAGCACATCCAACAAACTTGACTGGCCTACAAACAAGAAGATGGCTAATGTGAAGAGGGAGGCAAGGAAAAAGAGAGTGGTATGGCTCAGGCCAGACAGGAAGATGAGGGTCAGTCCATGGAAGACTTGAAAGGCCAGAGCAGGGAGTTTGGCTTTTATTTAGAAGGCAATCGGAAGTCATTGGTGGATTGACGGGATCTGATATACATTTTTTTGAGACAGGGTCTGGCTCTGTTGCCCAGGCTGGAGTGCGGTGCCAGAGTCATGGCTCACTGCAGCCTCAACTTCCCGGGCTCAAGTGATTATCCCACCTCAGCCCTGATCTATATTTTTAAAGAGATTATTCTAGTTTAGACTTGCCAGATAAAATACAGGATGTCCAGTTAAATTTGTCAGATAAACAATGAATAATGTAAGGAGAATAAAAAATATTTTTAATAATGTTTCATATACCAAACATTACCCATTGTTTATCCAAAATTCATTATTAACTAGGTGTCCCATATTTTTATTTGCTAAGTCTAGCAACACTATTCTGATTACTGTGGAGATCTGGAAAGTGAGTGGATGCAGAATATATTTTGGAGGGAGTCCTAAAAGTATTTGCTAAAAGATTGCTGTGGGATAGGAAGAAAGAAGAGGCATCAAGGATGACTCCTAGGTTTTGGACACCTGGGGTGATAATTGCAGAATGCTTGTGGTTTTCTCTGCTTGTTTGTTCATTCTGCAGTCTGAAGATGTGTGGATGTAATAATAATAAATAATAATACATAGTAAAAATAAATCAAAAGAAGACACAAAGTGACTTAAAGCAAACTAAGGAATCTCTTTCTTATCAAGAACCAGCAGATCTCCATCCCCGCCTCCCCAAATCAACTGAGATCAATATACTTAAAACCTGTTTATTCATTTTCTTTGTTTCGTAGAAAGACAACTTTTAAATTATTATTTGGATGAAGAAAAAGAAGAAAGATAAAATATTATTCGTTAATTAGAACAAGCACTAGTTACATTTTGGCTCCATCCAATGGCCAGTTTCCCATTTTATAGCAAGGTATAAATGACAGTGAGGAGAGAGGGAGTGGGGAGTAGAAAAGACAGACGTAGGGTGCGGAGATGCTAATGGGGACAAGAATACAAAAGAAAAGGTGATTCAATGGGTGTGGCTTCTAACCCACCTAATGAACAATTTTCTTATTCCTTTGGTTACCCTAAAATATTAAGGCACCAGTTTATATGGGCTAACAATAGCAGTTCACTAGCCTGAGGAGTGGGAAGAGAAGAAATATTTATTGAGCCACCTGCTAGATACCAAGGGCATTATATAAGTTTGCTCATTTTTTACAACAATCTGTGAGGCAGGTATGTTTATTCCTGCTTTACAGAAATTAGTGACTTGCCCAATAACACAGAATAAAATGGTTAGATGGACTTGGATTTGAATGCGGGTCTGTTAACTTCCTGAACCCCAAATGTGGATTTTCTGTGACACCATTTTTCTTCACATGGTTTTAAAGAGTTTGAATATCTTCATGCTTGCTAAATATTTATAGGGAATTTCCTTGTTGGCTCTTGTCTTCTTCACAGATTCTTTAATCCCAGAAAACATTTTTATTTTTAACTGTACCATTGGATATAAGTAAGGACAAAGCAGCAGAAAAGTAAATATTTCAGAATGATATTGTTGTGGGAACAAAAATCTACTTATGGATTGTGGTTTGCTAGGTGGATAGTGGATCAATCTTTAGAGGAAAACACCTCTTTTGTTAGAAAGGCTTTAAAAGCCTTTTTGACTGTCTGAGATAAGGCCTAGGCTACATTGAAATGGGGAAAGTTGTTAGAAAAGGAGGTAAATGTCATCTTAATAAAGTAAAAAGGGGTCTTCCTTAAGCAGAGAGTCGTGAATTGGGTTTCTGAGAAAGAGAAGTTTTTGCTAGTTTGCTTCAACTAATGTATTTTCATTTTTCTCCACAGAATTTGGGACCTGGGAGTTTGGGAGAAAAGCAAAGAATGCCCGGGGTTGAGTGAGGCACGGGGTCCCAGCCAGCAGCTAGAACACGAGGAGAAAAGAAGAAAGGACTCACTGAAAGGGAATTGCTGAAGAGGACCTTTATATCTGAGGGCTTTACTTTGTGCTTTGTAATTTCCCTTTGTCATCCTCATCTTTTAGGAAACTGATTAACCACTATAATTTAGGTCGTATTAGCAACGCCTTAGAGAATGAAGGAGGAACTGTACTTATTCTTCGAGCGTAGCCTGGAGAGAGGCAGAAGCCTTCAGGAGCTGTTACTAGGTAGTCACAGCTAGGAAATCACTCTCTCTAGAGTCCTCTGGAAGAGTCTGGAAGAGAATGGATTTCCTGCTGTTGTGCAGGATGAGGGTTTGAGTACAGTAGTTTAATTTACTTATTTAAAAAATGCTGGAAGATGGGGAGGGAGGATGGGTCAGATTATAATATGTTCATACGTCTAAGGCAGGAAATTAGATACAAGATGAAATCTAAGAAAGTTCTGTGATTGGGTTTCTCCCACAGAAGGAGGAGAAAATCCCTGCATCTCTGGTTATGCAAATAATATGCAAATTACAGTGATTACATATTTGCTTAGAAAATTTTGATTACCTCATTTTGACTTCAGGCAGAGTTGGGACACCAAAAGGGAATGTTTGTCAATAGTCCAGAGTTGTTAGATTTCTTCCAGGGGAAATGAAAGGGTAAATTTCTTACCAAACACAAGGGTTTTAAATAAGTTTTTCAAATTCCTTAATGTCTCCCTTCCACAAAGCATACCAAAAAAAAAAAAAAAAAAAAATTACAATAGAGTCAAAATGTGATCTGCAGACAAAATGAAGGACAAATGGTTTTCCCCCCTAAATTTTACTCCAGGGTACATTTTCTCCTCTTTCTTTGTTGAACAATGTGAAGTAAGGGCTTGGATTTTGTCCTGCAGATGGTTTTGCAATCATTTCTAGCCATTTCTCTAAGTCTGGGCTTTCAGATCTGTCAGTTGAGAGTGATACAGTTGCCTGTCCCATGGTGGTGTTAAGTGAAGCTGAGAGCATCAAACAAATGTCCCAGCTCCTGCCACAGTTGCATCCTTGACACGTCCCAGTGGTGCCCGAGCAACACTGCAAAGACCCCCTGGGATGGCTGTTGGCAAGAAAAGGTGGAGCCACTGCCCCGGGGGGCTGGGAAGGGAGTTAGAGAACTACTGTCTTAACCTAAAATTTGGGCAGAATCTGCCTTGGATCAAATTTAAAATCTTTTCTGAATATTAGCTGACTTGATTAGAAACTAGTTGTCTCTCCCCTTCTCAGCAGAAGACTGTGGAATGTGTCTCCTAGCAACAGAGATGTGTTACTATCTTATGGTAGGACTGTTTTATAAAGCAGCAATCTCCAACCTTTTTGGCACCAGAGACCAGTTTCATGGAAGATGATTTCTCCACAGACAGGGAAGTGGGGGGATGGTTTCAGGATGACTCATGCGCATTACATTTATTGTGTACTTTATTTCTATTATTATTACATTGTAATATATAATGAAATAATTATACAACTCACCATAATGTAGAATCAGTGGAACCCCTGAGCTTGTTTTCCTGCAACTAGGTGGTTCTATCTGGGGGGTGATGGGAGACACTGACAGATGATCAGGCATTAGATTCTCATAAGAAGTGCACAACCTAGATCCCTCACATGTGCAGTTTACAGTAGGGTTCACGCTCTTTTGAGAATCTTATGCTGCTGCTGAGGTGGAAGGTGGAGGTGGAGGTGGAGGTGGAAGGTGGAGGTGGAGCTCAGGCAGTAATGTGAGCAATGGGGAGTGGCTGTAAATACAGATGAAGCTTCACTCACTTGTCTGCCACTCAAAACAGGCCACAGACCAGTACCGTGTAGAAGTACCAATTCGTAGCCTGGGGGTTGAGGACCCCTGCTATAAAGGACACTCATTCTGCTGCCCGCACTTCTCCCAGTAACTACCAGGAAAGGGTCACAGTCAGAATGAATTTAGCCATTCACCTTCAGTACCAATGCATTGTCCTAAAGAGGTAACAGTTCCACTGGCTTCAAATCTTTGGTATCATTTGTGTCTTCCTTCCCTCTCTTCTCTTCCTCTCTCATTCACACTTTTCGCTTCGTTCTCCCCAATCTCTCAACTCCTTTCCTTCCTTGCTTCCCTGACCACTACCTTTGCAACATCTGTCTTTTGACCTTTCCCTTTCCCTTCTTTATTCCTATCCCTGCCACCATCCTGTGTAAAGTGCTATCAGTTCTACTCCATTCTTCCCTCTACCTCTGCCCTCAACCCTAGTTCCAGGTCCAGGTAGTTCCTTACCCCACCCTCTGGACAAGGCTGCTTCTGGGCTATAATCTCTTTTCAAAATATTTTATCCTACATGCAGCTGCCAAGTTATTTCCCCTACAACAGCAATCTATTCATAACACAGCCCTGCTCAAAAACCTTTAAGGGTTTACATTTCCTATGGCGTAAAAACCAAGTCGTAAGCCTAATGTTCCAGAGCCAAGACAGTATGGTTCTATTCCTCTTTTGCAGCCTGGGCATGCTCTGGTTTTCTTTAGACATGCACTGTTCCTGTCAAAATGCCTCTTATCCACCTGGGTCTCTTCTCCAGCTGTTTCCTCTGCCTAAAGTTCCCTCACCCCAATTCCTCCATCTCTGCACATCTAAAACCACTAGGGCTACCTCAAGCTTAGCCTGTTCTGTGCAACCTTTCCTGATATCTCTACCTAATCCTTCTTCTGAACCCCTATAGAACTTATCCCCATAATGAGGTCACCCTAACAACAATCAACCAGGTGCTGCCAGCTCTGTCCCACACATCAATATGACCTTCAGCCCCTGTCTAAGTTCCATTGTAGAAGTGTCTCTAGAAGTTCCCAGGGTGCCTCACATGTACTCCCTGAATAAGGACACTTCTTTCAGGTCTTGCCAGTGCTCTGCCATCTTCCCACAAGCATCTGCTGGGCACCATTGCTCCTGACACAGCTAGGGAGCTCCTACCACGTCAAGGTTTACAGTGTTCTGGAGTAAGTTGCAGAATGAACCTGCAACTCCTCCTTACTGAGGAGTCAGAGTCCACTCTATCAGGGAGATCTCAAAAGAATGTTGTTGATGCTCTAATGGTCTTTGAGGTACTGTAAAACAGTTCTTTCTGCTTATTCCCCCAAGCCCCATCCCTATGGAGCCATAGGATTCCAATGTTAGGTAAATGTGACAGAGCATTGTGCTTTACTTGGAATTGACCCTTCTGCCCAAAATGCAGCATTCTTACTGAGTCAAATATGTTATACCTGCTCTGTCTTCACACATGGCCTTCGTCAGCCCCTAATATAAGTAAATGAGGGGCTGGACTGCCTATATATTTTCTAGAAAATGTAGTCTTAATGAGTCACTGTTATGGTTGGAAATGCATCCTATCCCTCAGGTATGCTGGGGAAGAAAAGTGGTTAAGACGTACTAGATTCTACGGTACTCCAGAACTGCACTGCTCAACACAGTGGCTACTGGCCACATGAGGCTATAGAGCACTTGAAATTTAGCTACTCCCAACTGAGAGGTGCTATGAGTATAAAATTCATATCAGGTTTCAAAGACTTACTCCTCCAAAAAAGGGTGTAAAATAAGTCATTAATAACTTTTGTAACGTTGACTACATGTTGAAATAATACTTTGTATTAGGTCAAATAACGTGCCATTAAAATGGATTTCACCTCTTCTTACTTTCTTAGTATGGTTTCTAGAAAACTTAAAATTACATACATGGTTTGCATTTGTGGCACACCTTATATTTCTATTGCACCGTGCTGCTCTAGAGCAGCTCTCTAGAACACTTGTTAGAAATGCAAACCCTTGGGCCCCAGCTCAGACCTACTGAGTCAGAAACTCCAGTAGGGCCCAGCAATCTGTGGCAAACAAGTTCTCCAGCTAGTCCTGGCTCACACTGACATTAAGCTCTCCACAAAGAAGGTAAGCTCTAAAGCACTGAAAATAAGATCCAGAGCATAACGGGATCTCAATAAGTTTTTTTAAATGATTTAATCTTGATGGTTCCTCTTAAGCTCAAAATTATTCTGTCCATCAGTCAGTCAGTGAGAAAGAAAGTAAACAACAAACTTCGTTCCCAACCTTGGAAGAACAGCTCGCTGGTAACTTCAAAAGTTGCCACTAACAGCCGGGGAGAATTGCAAGTCATTATCAGAACACCTTTAAAAATTCTCAATAGAAATGTATGAGTACAATGGCTGTGCCAGAAGCAAGAGATAGTCAGACATGAAGAAAGTATAAAGAAAAATAAAAACATGGTAAGTTATAAAACTGGTCTGGGTGCAAAGCCAGGCTGGCTGATGCTTTGCAATGGAGTAGCTCTGAAGCTGCCTCTTCCAGTGCCTGTGCCCTACTGGACAAAGATAGCCACAGCCTCGCTCTGAAGCTGCCTCTTCCAGTGCCTGTGCCCTACTGGACAAAGATAGCCACAGCCTCAGTCCCTCTTTTGGTACAGATACCAAAGGTCTTGATCAACTGGGACTTCACCGATACAGCCCTCAAGAGCCTGTAGTCCTTGCATATCTCAACTTTACCCCTTCAAGCATTCTGAAATTCACCTCAAGTTTCCATTCCTTGTGACATGTGCCATTATCAAGATTCATTAGTTCGTGACCGTGCTTGAAGAGCACACCACAAAATATGCCATGCACATGACAAAGCATGTCCTCTTTAAGAATGAGTGAGAAGTGTATGGAACAGAATCAAAACTGTCAGAGAGGCCTTGCTTTGAGCACTCCCTAAGTGAAATAATGTTCTCCAAACAGCAGTCTCCTGGAAACTGATAACCATGTTTAACATACTTAGTGGCATTAAAACTATCATCCATATACTTATTTTTTGCCTTTTTTAAAACTGACATATAATATTTTACATATTTATGGAGTACATGTGATATTTTGTTACGTGGATCAAATCAGAGTTTTGGGGGTGTCCATCCCTTGAGTATTCATCATCTCTGTGTTGGGAACATTTCAAGTCGTAGCTACTTTGAAATATCATGCATTTATTAAAAGTAATTCATGCACATTGTAAAACAAGATTAAACAATGCAGAAATGGATAAAGTAAAAAAGTTCTCTTCTCTGACTCAGTCCCAATCCCTAGACTATTCTAGATTTTTTTAATGTAGATATTAATAGAAATACAAATAGATTTTTTTTTTAAATGAGATCATATGTGCATTCAATTTTGTAACCTGCCTGTCTCACTTGCTCGTATGTCGTGGACAACTTTCAGTGTTGTTTATGTAGATTTACCTCTTTCCATTTGATGTTTGCACAGTGTTCTACTGCATGGATAGTTTATTTAACCACACATTCATCTAACAGTAGTACCCAAAACGTAGAAAGCTCTCAATAAATACTGGCTCTTATGTATAATCATAGAATTATTTTTATATTTCCTTATTTATACTTCCTCACTCCTAAAATGTATTATACTTTTTTTAATGTACAAATTCCCAGACATGTATATTTTATAAAGGATAAACACTAGCTTTTACTCTAGCTTTTATTTATCAGTTCTACACTTTAGTTTTCTTTCTGTCTTTATTACCATGTTCTATTTCTTTGAGTTAATTTTATCTTTTGGTTTGTTTTTTTGGAGACAGAGTCTTGCTCTGTCACCCAGGCTGGAGTGCGGTGGCACAATCTCGGCTCACTGCAACCTCAACCTCCCAGGTTCAAGTGATTCTCCTGCCTCAGCCTCCCAAGTAGCTGGGATTACAGGCATGTGCCATCATGCCCAACTAATTTTTGTATTTTTAGTTGAGACAGGATTTCACCATGTTTGCCCGGCTGGTCTTGAACTCCTGACTTCAAGTGATCTGCCTGCCTCAGCCTCCCAAAGTGCTGGGATTACAGGCATGAGCCACCACACCCAGCCTAATTTTGATCCTCTTCTTCTAGCTTCTAGAGTTGAATATGTAATTATGTTTATTTTATTCTCCTGTTTTCTAAAAAGGTATTTTAAAGTCATCTGAGGGAACTATTTTAACATGCCTTTGTCTGTACCCCCTTTTTAATATATAGTAGTCTTACCATCAATTTACCTAAATAAATCTTAATTTCAGTTCTGAGTTCCTTTAGACCCAAGAATTATTTAGAATAATGTTTTTACACTTCCAAGTGTTATGAGTAGTTTTATTGTCATTGCTAATTTAAGTCTCATTGCAGTGTGTTGAGGGAACATGCCTCATATGTTTTCTATTTTTAAGAAATCACTGAGTTTTTCTTTGTCATAGAAAGGACAAGTTTCCTATCACATGTGTTTTCATAGTGCTGATGAGATGTCATGCAGGCTATTAATTGGAGTACGTGATGCAGTACATGCGCTGTTGTTTATAATGGGTTGCCATCTGGAAGAGGGCCTGTGCCTCTGGGAAACAGACCATTGCTTGCTTCGTGCTGGAATACACACCTACGGTTGCGTGGTATAGCCTGCTCAGCTAGAATCACAATCTCATGATTACTGTTCATGTTTGTAAACTATGACACAGGCAAATTGCAGGATCAGCATCAAAGATGTTAGCTGTGACTAAGAGATTCCTGCTGTGCAAGTTGAAAAACAAATGAGAACATATTATGTTCTTTTTCATTAGTTTTGATAAATCAATTTATTTTTTTCAAAGTATTCTTTTTAACTAGCAATAATATTCTCAACTGATGACCCTGCCTTATACTCTTGAACTGTGCTGCCCAATATGGTAGCCACTAGATACACATGGCTATTTACATTTAAATTAATTTAAATTAAATAAAATCCAAACTTCAGTCCCTCAGTTGCACCAACCACTGACCATGTTCAATAGCCACATGTGGCTGTTGTACTGGACAATGCAGATATAAAGCATTTCTATTACAAAATTTTTTATTAGCTATTCCAGCTCTAGGGGTGAAAATAGTGTGATTGTTTTTTGATGTGTCAACTGGACTAGGTTACAGTCCCCAGTTATTCAATCAAACACTAATCTAGGTGTTGCTGTGAAGGTGTGATTTAGTAGGTGTGATTAAAATGCATAATCAGTTGACCTGTAGTAAGGAAGATTATCCTAGATTATTCAGGTGGGCCAGGTCCCATCAGCTGGATGGAAGGCTTCAATAACAGAACAGAGGTGTTTCTGATGAAGAAGAAATTCTGCCTGTGGACATTTCATTTTATGCCTGAGAGTTCCAGTCTGCTCTTCCTCACAGCCTGCTCTTCCTCACAGCCTGCCCTGTGAATTTTGGAGGTTTCCCACAATCACACAAGCCAATTCCTTGCAATAAATCTCTCTCTATATATAGAATACAGATATTCAGTAGGAGATATATATTCAATTGCTTCTCCAGTTAAATTCTAATACAGAAACTCTCTCATCTATACAACCCCCAAACTACAAACAAACAGACCTGCCCCAAATTCATCTTCATCTGCTCTCCTGTCCACAGGACTCTGGATCCCATTTACTCTCACCTTCCCAAAGGTGTTGCTCCATTAGTTATCCTTTACCTCTTTTGTGTTTCCATCTTTTCCTTTTCTACTGGATCCTTTCTATCATGTTCTAGTATGAGTCAAACACTTGAATGCACGCAGGTGGTTTATCTAGAAGTGATCCCAAGGTGGGAAAAAAAAGGGGCAAAGTAAAGAATGAAGTGAAGCCAATACACAGATGCATTTTTTTAAATCACCTTTACAGGCACTAATCCCATGGGACCTTCTGAGCAAACTTATGCAATGGGTCTTAAAAACTGTCCACCAAAGAGAGAAAAGAGGACAGCATTTATCTATCAGCTTTTATTGCCCTGTAGTCAAGGGTCATCCCTTGGTTGTCAACTCCCCTGGTTTCTGGGTTGCACAAGCATGAATGCTGAAAAGGTTCCCTCACATGTTCCCAGCCACAAAACAAAGAAGCCCTAGAGTAGTATGTGAGAGGAAAGGGCTCAAAGCAAGGCATGGCCAAGTTAAGCCTGTAGGAGCTCAGAACTTAGCAAGGCAGTGGCTAGGCTAAGAGCAGAGCCAACAGGATTTAAAGTAACATACAAGAGGTGTCCAATACAGTCCCCTCCATATGCTAACTTGTTTCCTTATATTCCTTCACAGTCATACTTGCTGAAAGACTTGTGTACATATGCTACCTCCACTTTTCATCTCCCATTCACAACTAATCCAACTGTAAGCTGACTTCTCCCACATCTACTACATCTACTATCTCCCAAACTTCTTCTCAAGGTCACTAATGATCTCCATCTTGCCAATTCCATTGAACCTTCTCCAGTCTTAGTTTACTCAATATCTCAGCACCATTCAACACAGCAATCACTTTCTTCACAAAATACTTTTTCTCTTGACTTTCACGGCACCACACTTCTAGGTTTTCTCCTGAACTCTCCTTCATGCTGTCCTTCCCTGGCTCTTCCTTTTCTTTTCTTTTCTTTCTTTTTTTTAGAGATGGGGTCTCACTTTGCAAGGCTGCTCACTGCAGCCTTGACCTGTGGGGCTCAAGCAATCCTCTAGCCTCAGCCTCCCAAGTAGCTGGGACCACAGGAATGCACCACTGTGGGTGGCTAATTTTTTATTGTTTTGTAGAGATGGGGTCTTGCCATCTTGCCTAAGCTGGCCTCAAACTCCTTGGCTCAAGTAATCCTCCCACCTCAGTCTCCTAAATGTTGGGATCACAGGCATGAGCCATGGTGTCTGGCCCTGGCTTTTCCTTTTCTAACACTGGATCCCCTCAGGGCTCCACCCAGGGGCCCCTTCTCTTCCCACTATATACTCTCCTTCTTAGCTAACTCATGTATTCTAATGACTTTAAATGTTTTCCATTCTTTATATACATCACTCCCACATTTATTTATATAACCTTGATTGCTCTTTCAGCTCTAGCCCCAACTGCACACAACTATACAGGAATCTTAACATGTCCAAAATGGAACTCTATATCCTTTCTTGAAAACGTGGTCTTCCTCTAGCCTGTCCCATTCAGTAAATGATACCAACATTTACCTAACTGTTCAAACCAGAAATCTAGGAGTTAGCCTTGATTCCACCACTCTCACCATCATATCCAATATAACACAAAGTTCTGTTTATTCTATCACTGGAATATCTCTCAAATCTATCCAACTTCTCTCCATCTCCACTACCATCCACCTTGTCCAAGTCGCTTCTCTCCTGAACTCCTGGGAAACCTCCTAATGGTTTTTCCTGCATCCATTTTTGTTCCTATTCCAATCCTTTCTCCTTATGGCAAAGACATAATCTTATATTGTCAAATCATTTTATTCCCCAGCTCAAGACACTTCAACAGATACCAATTGTTTTTTGGTTAACATCTTAGATTAGTAACAAGACTTAGAGGGCGTCTCTGCATGTTTCTCCAGCACAATCTTGCATCCCAGCCCCGTTCCCTCATATGCGCACCTATATCAGCTTCCTTTCAGTTTCTCATGGACACTGGGCCCTTTTCCTTTGAAGTCTGTTGGGCTATTCCTGCTGAGTGACACATTCTTCTCCTGCTTATTCTGGGGAAATCCCATTCTTTAGGTCTCAGCTCAACTGTCACTTCCTTAAAGAGGCCTACCATTGTCCACCTCTCTGTAATTTAGCAATTTGTAATTTTCCTTCAAGGAATTCATCATCATGCGTAACTATGTATTTATTTATATAATTATCTGTTATTGCCTGTCCTGCTGCTCCATGAGAGGAGTAAAAACACCTATGCCACTCTTTACAGAATCCTTGGAGCTCAGCATAGTGCCTGGCAATCAAAAAATACTAACTAAATGATTGAAGAGAAGAAGGGAGGAAAGGAGGAAGGAATAAATTATTAAAATCTTATAAAGAAATTAAATTGTATTGTGAGTCTGAAATACTCAAACCTGAACTCCATCTTCCTCATTGAAATAATTGTGTAATGAGCACAGGTCTGTGTTAATAAGACCCATCCTTGTTGCTATGTGGACATCTAACCTATTCCTTCTAGCTTCTGTGTCCACCACAAAGTCTTCCCACTTGATACTGAACACTCAGATTGCCTCAAACTCTCCCATCATCATAAGCAATAGCCAATGTTTAAAATGCTACTTTTGAAATGTCTGAAGATGTTTTTAATAAAATTCTGTTAGTGTGAGTCATAAACTACCAGAGTTTTGAAGGATATTTTTCATAATGACTTAAGTACCTAAATTTGGTATTTCCTGCAGTCCCCAAAATAATATTTACAGGCCTTTAGAAAAAAACTGCAAGCACAAAAATGTGCAGTCTCCAATTTGGTGGATGACAAGGGAAATCTATTATTGTAGGCTGAGTTAGGAACTTGACCAGCTGAAGAAAAGGCATAACCAAGATGGCTGCTTCCCAGTGGCTAACCTACTCTTGAAGAGAAATAAAGGAGAAAGCCTAGGCAGTCACAACAAACATTTACCCAGTAGCTCAAACCAGAAACCTAGGAATTATCCTGGACTTACGCTTGACATCATTGTTTCACCATCTGGGACAGATCTTAGTCACTTAACATTTCTGTCTTGATGTTATTGCTATTTTATTCACATAGTCTCGAACTATAATGGTTGGCAGGTTCAAAAATGAAAACAGCCATAAAATTATCAGAAAATTTTGACTTTCTGCTAATTCTATGAATACACAGACATTTCACAATAGTTGTTTCCAGATTTCACTCAATGTATCTCCCACTCTGCCTATATCCTCTCTCAATCCCTTTCAATTTATTCTCTACACAACAGCCAGAATGATCATTTCAGAGCTTGCATTTGATCCCCTTATGCTGCAGCTTAAAAGCCTCTCTGTGGCTTCTCAGCCAAAACTGTAACCTGCTCTCAAAGGCTGGCCCTTTCTGCTGTGTCCTCTGCCTCCCACCCTGCTCCTCTCAACTCTACTTTCTAATTGCACACCGGATTCCCAGTTCCTCAAATGTACAGGGCTCCTGTGGGCTCCAGAGCCCACGCACACCCTGCTCTCTCTGCCTGAAAGGCTCCTCTTGATTTCTCCTCCCTGACACCCCCACTCCCAGCCTTCTCATCTCAGACCAAGCATCAGTTTCTCAGGGAAGACTCCCCAGACTTCCCATTAAATGTGCTCATAGAACCTCATACCTCTCCCTGGAGCACTTAAAACAGTTGTAAGTTACACACAGTTCCATGAGACTCTTAGTTTCTGATCATCCCTGCTAGACCAGAAGATCCAAGATCAGGGACTCGCCTAATGTTGCTCTTCATTGTTCCCACGGCCCCGAGTAGAAACCAGCGCAAAGTCAGGACTCAGAAAATGTTTTAAATGGATAAATAAATAAATAGCAATTCATATTATTAAGTATACTGTTCTATTTACTGTGATTCAAGACGAATTACAGTTGAAAAATCTTTGTAAATTATTTGTAATTATCCCCTGAGCTTTCTTTTTTCTGACTGGTTCAGTTCTCTCTTTTCTCACACACAGATTTGGACTTGTGTGACTGTTTACTTGTACAGTATGGGATTAGGATGGTGAGGGACTGGTGATAACAGCCAGGCTGGAGCACCAGGCAAGACTATCATCTTAGTAACAGTGAATCCCACTGAAGAGCAGTGGATATTAGAAGGAAGATGAAAATTGCAGTCATTACTATGGTTCATCTAAGTAGACCTATGGTATGACCAGGAGTGGACTGACATTTCGGTGCACAACCATCTGGATTGCTGCCTAGTTTATGAATGCTGGGAACAGCCCACTAGACATGGGCAGACCAAAAGTAGTCTTGTCTCATAACACAATCCTGCACCTTTATTCATATCGGTGATCCAGGAATAGATTTGAGTTGGTCAGATTCTCTCTCCCAGGAATTTGAAACCAGGAATGAAAAAAAGGAGATTAGGAGATTAGGAATTCCCAGCATTAAGTTCAGGTAATAGCAGTGGACTCCAGAGACACTTCTCATGATTGTTCAACTTTTGGTTCCGTGAGATGTCTCTGTAGCCTTCAAATAAATTTCCCCTTCTTTTTTGCAACCAGTCAGAGTCGGTTTCTGTTATTAGCAACTCAAAGAGCTCCACAATTGCAAATATAGAGATGGTACCTCTGTGCATGTGTGAAGAGTGAAAAGTGGGGGAGGAGAGAAACAGAGAGAGAAAGAGAAAGAGAGAGAGAAACAGAGAGAGAGAGAGAGGAGGAGGAGGAGAAGGATTTGGAGAGAAAGAGAGAGGAGATCAGATGATTAGAATAAGAGAAAGATACTGGGATTTGGGGATACCTAGCAAGGGTATGGACTGAAAAATGAAGTTCTGCTGGAGCTAAAGTTACATAAAGGCCCAAACTAGGGAATAAATCAGGCTCAAGAAAAAAAAAAATAGATAAAAGAAATCATTTAGTAGAAAAAAATCACTTTAAAAATGAAGGGAAAAATTAGACTGCAGTTATTCTGACAGAGCTATCAACCACACTGGAGGAATTAAGGACTGGAATGTACTTCCTGAGGGGTTGGTATTTATTTTTTTCTGATTTTTAATGTTTTTTCCACTTTCCACATAATCTAGTTTATGACGAGACTTGGTGAAAAATCTGCAAAACAACAACAGCAACAAAACACACAGGTGAGGATCACTGTTGTGACCACAGATTACAATAAACTTTTTTGGTGACTAAAATGACAGAGTCTGTAAATCCTGAGATTTCACGAGGCACAGATGGCACAGAAGTACTCATTTGTTCATTTGCAGACAGAGATGATGTCTGTTCTAGTGATTTCCTCACTGGAAAAAATCTACTGGATTTACAGTAACAGATGGCTTTGCTCAAGTTTGTAAAATAGATTTATTAGGCCACTTTGGACCTTCCAAGCCAGATTAAATATTCATAGCAGCTTTATGCAAAGAAAATATTTTTATTTTATTACTCATCATATATTTTAGAATTTCATAGGTCATACAACAAGAAAATCCTACTTGCTTACTTAGGCAGAATAGATCAGCAACAACTTACAAGGCTGACTGATATACAGGAGAAATGAGCAATGCAAGCTTTAGTACTGCACTATTTACAGAACGATGGAAGTTGTCTTATTCTCTGCAAGGTCCTGCTCACCTGCCCATTCCCCTCTTGAACTTGGTCTCATCTCACACTGTGTTCCTGCCACAATGGGGCCCTTCCATCTCCTCAAGCTGAATTGTGGTCCTCCGGTAATTTGTCACCTGTCCTCAGCCTGGAATGTTATGTTCCAGACACCCATCCCTATCTTCCCCAGCTTCCTTTATTACATGTCTTCATGGGATGGGTGGAGGGTTTCATTTCCTTCATTGGTGGGAGTTATTTGATTGACACTGTCTCACCGCTGGACTAAAGGCTCTGTGAGGGCAAGAACTGTGTACTTTTCTCTTAAATCAAGTGTCCCCAGGATCTAGCAAAATGTCTAGTACACAGTAGGTATTCAATAAATCCTTGTTAGTAAATGGATAAAACTAAGTTATTCTTCAATCTTAATATGCCACTTCTAAAAAGACCAGATGGGTACTTCTTTATTCTGGCCTAGGAACACTGAGGGGTAGGGTGGGCTGAGGGGAGTGGAGGCTTCAGCATTGTTGCCAGCTCTTCCACTTTCTTCCTGCTTCTTCTATTCAGGATCCACATCCTGTCACCAAGTGTTGAGTAATGCTTCTCACATCTGTCCTCACCTTCCCTTCTAGGGTCACTGTCCCGGGTAACACCACCACATGGATGACTGCAACACTTGTTCACCTGTTTTCTTGGCTTCCCTTGTAATCTCACCTGCACATGGAGTTATCCTCTCAAATTCAGCCTGAATTTCAGTTGGAAATGGTACCCCTGAGTCCCTCCTGCAACTTTTCCAATTGCTGACCAAAACAGTGGTTCCCTACCTTATATGCCTTGGAATCACCTGTGGAGCTTTGTAGATTTACACTATCTATAAACCAGGCACAGACAGATTGAGAATAGCCTACCCAGTTTTCACCATAACTTATTTTATTTATTTGAATGAGGATAGGAAGCGACTTCAAGTCTGCCCCTTTGATAGACCACTGACTCAGAGTCAGTCTTGCATCCTCAAAGTGGCAAATCAGCTACTCCCTAGCCCATGGATGCCACTCTCTGAAGAGCTATTGTTCCTCAGCCCATGTCACCAGCTGGCAAACGTGGAAAACCCCAGAAAACAACTGGACAGGAAGTAAGGTGGGAGATGTGTCCTGGCTTTAGTGAGTTGCTTCCTGAGAAGAAAGGTCCCCACAAGAAAAGCATTGTGGGTGGATGATGGGGAAGAACATGTGGTAAGAGCAAATGCTGGAGAAAGGCTTTCATACGTATGAACCCAATGAACTTGATGAACCCAATGAACCCAGTTGGAGAATCACAGGGACAGGCAAGTGGAGGTAGAAAATGATTCCTCATGACAGGAAACAACATGAAGAAAAAGCCTTCAAGATTTTTGGAATTTGGGTGGGAGATGGGAATGTTTATAACTGTACTACAGAAAGAGATCTGAGAAAACTAATCACCTATCTCCACATCGCCTGAGATTAGAGCCAGTGAGATTAGCTTTGCCTTATTTGAGATGAGTAAAAAGAAGAAAACACATACAAACCCAAACCATAATAGCAGCAATAAAAACAGAAGTCTAACAAAAAACAAACAAACACCATGAAAAAAGGAGAGCATCATTCTGGAGATAAGGAAGAAAAGCAAAGCCCCCAAAACTATCTCCTGCAAAATATAGATGACAGTCTCAGAAAACTGTTTTATAAAATGTTAAATGACCACCTCCATAGAGAAAGCAGGGAAAAGCTAAAAGAAGAGAATCAGGTGGCATGAAAAAACTAAGATAAGAGGAAAGAGGAGACAGGAAAGAAAGAATTGCAAAGAATCTAAAAATGTAAAAGCAAAATGGTAATCCACATTGATGTCAATGAAAACCAGTATTGACACTGTAGGAAACTGACAGTATGGCTGGCAAACTTGGGAAATTTTCACACAAAACAGAAAGAGTATATTGATCCCCAAGGCCCTCACCCAGAAACTCTGATTTAATTGACCTACAGTAGGGCCTTAGAGCATTTTTTGTTGATGTTGTTTGTTTTTAATTTTTATATCCATGCCACATCTCAGACAACTTAAAATAGAATTGCTAGGGATGGAACTGAGGCATCAGTACCTTTTAAACCTCCCCAGGAGATTCCAATGTGCGGTCAAGGCTCTAGAGTTTTGGGGGCAAACTTCTGTAATCTAAGGATTTCTAGGTTATTTTTCATTTATGAAGACAACAGGCTTTCAAGTACTTATGAACTACTAATATATCTTCTAGAAGAAATGACTTGCAGATACTCTTCAACTGACTAAAACATGAGATAAAACAAAGAAACAAAAACTAGTGAAGTTATGGTACAAAAGGTGTGGTTCTGGTTCAAAATGCATATATTAATATTGAAAAACTATACATATATACATATACACACATACATATATAATGAAAACACATAATTTAATAAAACTAATAAATCTCCATATTATATTAGCAATGATTGAAAATAGAAGGTAGAGCAAAATATATATATACACACATACATATTTAATATATACATTTATATGTATATACACACATGTGTATGTGTGTGTGTATATAGGAAAAAAAGACAAAATAAGCAAAATAAACTTAAGGTACTCATAAAGCTTCATATTCAAAGTACCATACCTCTGAATCAATTTTATACTCAGTTGCCTGGTCATACCTGTAAGAATAACAGTACAACAAGTATTCTGAAACACAGAGTAAAAATTTATTCAGTTTTCAGAATCAAATTTAATTTAATTTAAACACCACCCATAAAAAGATGGAAGGACACCTTTCTTATCTTTCAATCATATTTGAATTTATATCTAGGAAAATGGAGAGACTCAGTCATTTTATCAGTTTTGATTGCTGCTAACTATAATTGTTACTGCAAGGGTACATGGTTCATTCAAAACCTCCCATTCATTTTGACAGCTTTCCTCCCTGTATCAAGTCTAGCAATATCTCCTGAAGCCATATGACTTATTTTCTCAGAGCCTCTGCAATTAAGGGCCCAAGTCTGGACCACCATTGTAACTTCACTCCTCCAGGAATCCAAGTACTGAAAGCAGGCCATAGCCCTTTTCAATCTTTGAAGTCATACCCATATTAGTGGGCTTTTACTCTTAAAACATAAGGATCAGGGGACTTCTGTTCCTGAATAAAATGTAGTAAGATCGTAGCAGACTAGAATTTCCATTGCAACAATTATAAAGAGCCAGATAAATTAAGAAAGTCACATTTTTAAGAATCTCAGAAAATGAGGAAGCAATGAAGGCTACATAAATCACCAATTGTTTTCTTCCCTGGGGACATTTTACAATTCTGGGCATGGACTAAGAATTTGACTTGACTTATAAAGAAGGAATCTACTTGGGGAAAGAGAAACCAGAGAGGTTTTTGGCAGTCACGTGGGGCTGGTGGGAGAAACCAGAAATTTGGTAAGTGCTAAACACATAGCTGGTTTTCCCCCGGGACATCTTCTGGGTTCAGGGGCTATGCAAAGAAGGCTGGGACATTTGTTTAAAGACTTCAAAAAGTCATAATAAAATCTCCTCTAGTTTCATGGTGCTAAGGGGAAAAAGTCTAATTAAAGGAAGAAGTCTTGCCATTCAAACACACAGCCAGCCATCCTGTTTAGGACATCTTCCAGATTTTGAAGCTGTAATGGGGCAAGGGGTGCAAGGCTAAAGAGCTAAGTTCAAAACCTCTAACGTACAGCACTAAATTCCCCACAATCTTTCAGAACTGAGAAGACAGAATTCCTGCAGGCTGTAATCAAAAGTCCAGAATAGCTATGTTTGAGGAACAGAAAAAAACCAGAAGTGGACTAAGTCTTACTAAAGCTGCAACTTAGCCCCTATTCAGCTCGAAGATAAAACCTTCATCCTAAGAGTGTTTCCAAAGAGGAATGTGGAAGCCCTTTCTAGTATAGGGCATCAACTGGAGCCTCTGCAGTGCTTCTATTTATAATGTCTGGTTTACAATAAAAAAATTACTAGACATGCAGAGAAGCAGAAAAAATGTGACTGATCATTATAATCAAGAGAAAAGATAAACAATAGAAGCAGACCCACAGATAATCCAAATATTGAAGCTGGCAGATGAGAACTTTATTAAAAAACTCATTAATATACTACATGAAACAGAAGAAAATGGGGGAAATGGATGCAATGATAATGAATATAGAAAGATTTAAATCTTTGTAAAAGAATCAAATGTACATTCTCTAACTGACAAATATAACACCTGAGTTTAAAAACACATTAGGTGCATTTAACAGCAGACTGGACAGAGAAGTAGATAAAATTATTAGACTTTAAGATAGGATTATAGAAAATATACAAATCCAAGCACAGATGAAAAGAACGTATAAAAAGAAAACTGACCATACGAGATAGTTAAAAGGTATACCATATTTATTTAAAGTTCCAGAATAAAAGGAGAAATAAATGGGAGCAGAAGCAGTATTTGTGGAAACAACAGCCAAAATGTTTCCAAAGTTGATAAGACATTACTCAACAGATTCAAGAAGCTCATCAAATTCTAAGCAAGATAAATAAAAGGAAAACAACAGTTAGACATATTTTTGTCAAACTTCTAATAATCAAGAATTAAAAGAAGTCTTAAAAGTACCCAGAGGGAAAAAATACATTAACTTCAAAGGAGCAACAATAAAATGAATGGCTGACTTTTCAACATAAATTATGAAAGCCAGGAGATAATGGGATAATATCTCAGAGTGCTGAAATAAAAGATTGTCAATTTAGAATTTTATGCTTATTTAAAATATCATTCAAAAATGAAGGAAAAGTAAAGAAATTTTCATCCAAATGAAAATGAATTTTTAACCAACAGATCTTCACCACAAAATCAATTAAAGAAAAAATTTAAAGCAATCACATAAAGGCATGAAACTGAAAGAAGAAATAAAGAGCTTCAGAAAGTGTAAATATGTGGGTAAAAATAAAATTTTATTCTTTCATGTAACAAGAATAATAATGTCTTGTTGAAATTATAACATATAAACAAAATATGTGACAATATCACAAAGGCCAGAGGAAGAGTATTATGTCAAGAACGCATATTATGGTCTCCAGAGAAATCATAAAATAATAACATAATTTATTACTAACCATATAGTAAGTAGAGAAATGAAATAATAAAATATGCTTGATTAATCCAAAAGAAGACTAGAAAAGAAGAATAAATGAGCAAAGAACAGATAAACTGATAAAAAATCAATAGCAAGATAGTGGACTTAAACCCAACTATATCAGTAATTCCATTCCATATGAATAAGCCAAATAATAACATTTTTTTAAAGATTGTTAGATTAAATTTTTAAAACTTGACTACATGTTACAGACAATAATTACTATGTAGAGAGACAAAGAAAGGGTGAGAATGAAAAGATGGTAAATGATATATCACCTTGACACTAACCAAAAGAGAGCTGATGTCATTGTGCTAATAGCAGACATTGCCAAATACACTGTATGTTAGCCTAAGAGGAAGTCTTAACTTTTTTTTCAAAGGATTCAAATTATATGTAATATGTTCTCTGACTACAATAGAATTAAAATATAAATAAATCAGAGAAAGATAATTAGAAAATCTCCAAAATATTTGGAAATTATGCAACATACTTCTAAATAACTCAAGGATCAAAAAATCAAATAAAATTAGAAAATATGAGCAAAATAACAATAAAAGTGACATATTAAACAGTGATGCCAAAAAGGAAATGTACAGTTCCAAATGCAAATGAATATTTAAGATGAGAGAAAAAAGAAAGACTGAAAATCAATAAGCCTAATTCAGACAAATTTAATCCAAGGAAAACAGAAGAAAAAATATTAATGAGCAGAATTAATAGATTAAAAAACATATTATAGGGAAAGCAAACAAAACCAAAAGTTAGTTCTTTGAAAATAGTAATACCATTGATAAGTCCTTATTAATGCTGATTAAGAAAAAGAGGGAGAGAAAACACAAATTATCAATATCAGGAATAAAAGGAAAATCATCACTACAGACATTTAATAAACAATCGTGTGTCACTTAATTTTAAAAATTGAGATAAAATGGATAAAATATTGTTTAAAAATAAACTCCAAAATGGACACAAGAAGAAACAGAAAATCTCAACAGTTCTATATCTATTAAAGAAATTGAATCTACCTATTGAATTGTTCTATGTCTATGGAGTTGAATAGTTTATATCTATTACAGGAATTGAAAGAAATTAAAACTCTTTTCACAAGGGCTTCAATGGTGAATCTTTACACATATTTAAGAAATAAATAATATCGATCTTACACAAACTCTTCCTCTTCACTTTACTGTGTTTTTTAATCTTTGGCTAGGTAAATCAGGAATTTAGTCTAAAAGGGAGGAAAAAAAAGAAGACAAGTGTTCTTAGAGTTGTCTCCAAAGTGGCCTACAACCTCCCAGCAAATTTGCTTTCTTGACCAGAAACACTACATTTTAAAAAGAGTTTACTCCCCAAGGGGGCAAGGAGAGTTCACATCTTTAGAAACATAATCCTAGTTTTTCTTATTGTGGGTTGGGGATAAGGGATGTGAATTTTTACATTGTAAATCTACAGGGGAAGAAAAAGCTACAAGCAAACTTTTTCAATAAGTCCATCAGCTCAGTGGTAATATAAAGTGCTTAGGACAGTGCCTAGTTTTTAGCAGTCACTCAACATTTTTTTGGTTCCGTTCTCACTTTAACTTTCAAATCTGCAGCTTGCAGTAGACACTTGTTTATTGCCCCTAGCTTCCACTTATCTTCTTGGGCAATAGTCCTCAAATTCTCCTGTGTAGGGACTATCTTACCTCTATTCACAACCCATATATAGATGACCCTGTATTTGGGCTTTAGTGGTCAAAAAGCACCTTGGACAAATGAGGTCCAATGAAACCATGATGGTTAATTTTATATATCGATTTGACTGGGCCACGGGATGGTCAAACATCATTCTGAGTGTTTCTGTGACAATGTTTTTGGATGAGATTGTCATTTGAATCAGTAGGCTGAGTAAAGCAGATTGTCCCCCTCATGTGGGTGGGCCTCACCCTTCAGTTGAAGTCCTGACTAGAACAAAATGGTTGACCCTCTCCCAAGTAAGATGGAATTCCTCCTGTCTGAGTGTCTTCAGACTGAAACAGTGGCTCTTCCTGGGTCCTTTGGACTGGAACTACACCATCAGTTCTCCGGCCTTCAGACTTGGACTTTGGACTTGCACTATGAGCTCTCCTGGGTCTTTAGATTTCTGACTCACTCTGCAGATCTTGACATTTGTCAGCTTCCATAATCATGAGAGCCAATTCTTTATAATAAATCTCTTTATATATGTATACATACACACATATATACATATATATAAACAGACTGCATAAATGTATATATTTATATGTATATAAACATATTTACATATATTTATATGTATATAAACATATTTACATATATTTATATGTATATAAGCATATTTACATATATTTATATGTATATAAACATATTTACATATATTTATATGTATATAAGCATATTTACATATATTTATATGTATATAAGCATATTTACATATATTTATATGTATATAAACATATTTACATATATTTATATGTATATAAGCATATTTACATATATTTATATGTATATAAGCATATATACATATATTTATATGTATATAAGCATATTTACATATATTTATATGTATATAAACATATTTACATATATTTATATGTATATAAGCATATTTGCATATATTTATATGTATATAAACATATTTGCATATATTTATATGTATATAAACATATTTGCATATATTTATATGTATATAAACATATTTGCATATATTTATATGTATATAAACATATTTGCATATATTTATATGTATATAAACATATTTGCATATATTTATATGTATATAAACATATTTACATATTTTATATATGAGGAGTCAATAGAGCTAAAAGTGGAGCTGCTCAGAGGATGGGGAGCAGAGAGAGGAATCCTGGGGACATTGGCTAAGCCCTCATTTAAGTTGTGCCTGAAGCTCCCCTGGATCTTTCAACTTTTCCCCATCTATCAGCCAATACATTCTTTTCTTTTATGAGAATTTGGGCTGAATTTTCTGTCACAACCAAAAGAAGTGTTTTCCTTAATGAACACACACACACACACACACACGTACACACAGACACATATGGACACACATACACATGTACACAGACACATGCACATACATACGTACAGACATACACATATGCATACACACACATATACACAAACGTACACACATATACACACACACACAGATGTCCCTGATTTTTCTTTATTTTTATTGCTTCTGATTTAAGTATGCTTCATTTAATAGACAGGGCATTTTGTTTTCTTTTTTTACACCAGCACTGAACAATCAAACTTTCTTCAGGGATGGAAATGTTTTACATCTGCACTGTCCAGTGAAGTCCCTGGACTGGGTAAAAGTGCCTAGAAAGAGAACGTTGACAAAGAAAAGAAGAGGCCAAGGATGGGGGTCTGATGAAGGAGGAAGAGCTAGCAGATGAGAAATGGCCAGTAGAGTTGAAGGAGTCCAGATAAATGCGTAGCACAGAAGCCTAGAGAAGAACACGTCTCAAGAAGGGGGAACCAACCATTCCTACTGTGTGCAGCTGAGAAATCAAAGAAGATGTGGGTAGAGAACTGCTGTTACTGATAAATGCCCATTCAGTGGTGTGGCAGAGATGAAAGCCCATTGGAGTGGGCTGAGGATGAGAATGAATGATGAGGAAACATAGACCTTGGGGTTGGATGACTCCCTCCAGAAATTTTTCAGTAAAAGGAAACAGGGAACTGCGCAATAGTTAAAGGGAGCATGGGATCACTTTTTTTGAGAGAGATGATACTAAGTAATTTTTATAATATATGCTAGTAGGAAAGATGCAGTAGTGAAGGAGAAGTCAGTGGTGCACAAGAGGAAGGAGACAACTTCAGGACTGACACCCTTGAGAAGGTGAGAAGGGCCGGATTCACAACATACACATGCTTCTCTGCAAACAGGACCCTTTGTGTCTAATACAGCACTGACTCAGTAAATAAACTGAAACTTGAAAAGGTAGAAACAGAAAGCCAGTGTTCTTTCCCACCACCATGCCACAGAACTACCTTTCTCAACCTGTACTTTCCTGCTCCTGGACAAAAGCTCCAGAACATCTCACGGCTCTTTCAATTACTTTCAGATAACAACAACAACAAAAAAATCCATCAGTCATGTTTAGCACCCTGTGTATTATCAACACTCCAAAATTTAATTTTAAGTTTCTCCTCTCCTCTAGCTCTGGCCTTTGCCACACCAGGAAATCACCAGTGAGGGAAGGGTAGGAGAAGTTGCTTCTCCTTTCCTGCTTGCTTCACCTCATCCACAGTCAGTCTGACCTGCTGGTTTGTTTTTGTTTTGTTTTGTTTTGCTTTTTATGCAGTTCCATGGCTGGAATCCAGTAGGTAAGAAAGGTAAAAGAAAGGCCTTATTCAGTTGGTGTGTTATAATTCAGCATAGATGCCCTTTCAGGATGCAGAATTTAAATACTAATTTTCTCTCTTCTGAAGCATTTTTATAGATTCTTCAAAGACTTCCAATAGACAAGAATCTCCCAAAGAGATCAGCTGGACCCCTGCCCCATGGTTTCTGACAGTTCATCTCCATCTGTTGAGGTCACCTTCTCTCAAGGTCCTCTCGGTGTCTACTACAAAATGATCCAATCTAGTCCCTTCCATGGGGTTCTCATCTGACTGAGGGGAAACACCTTTGCCCCACCAAACCCTGGAAGTACAACTTATGACCAATGAAACTCTCTATTCCACGGCTCCAGAGCAGCAAACTAGAGACAGTCTCCCCTCTTCAAAATTCTCATGTTTTCCTTCATACTCCGGAGGACACGTGTCAACTTCTCTGAGAGTTTATCTTCCAGCTCTCCTTAGTTGGTTTGAAATGGCAGGTGTATTCCCTCCCCTCCCTCCCCAATGCCCCCACACACTGACAACTCTCTCCAAAGATGCTCTCCACCCTGGCATCTCTGATCCTCTCTATTATGTCACCTGGACCTGGCCAATGGACTAATGCCAGCAACACAGATGTCACTGTCTCTAAGCATATCCTGCCTAGATGGTTCAATACCTCCCTTTGGAATACTGGAATATTTGGTTCTCAAACTTGGGGTACCTGCCAAAACTCTGAGAGCAAATGAATCTCATTTTAATATTCTACAGAAATCCATAAAAAGAGGGTGAGTGCATAAACAGTCAGTGTCACTGCTGTGGCCAGAGTTGGCCTGATATTGCATTTGACTTTCATAAATTATTCCTTCCAGCATCCTTCTTCCTAACCATTTATCTTTCTTATACTCTACAGCAGAAGTAGGAAGGGGCAGGGAGACCACATGCCATTACAAAGGTTGTTAACTGCACAAGGCACCTGGCTGAGGAGGTGAATGGTAAATAAAATATAAAGTACTGTTTGTTTTAGGTCCCCAGCTTGGGGCTGCACAGTCCTTGAGGGGAACCGGTTTTATTTCATTCTCAAAAAGGTGTCTCATGGCTTAGCAGAGGCCCTGGAAAGAAGCTACAGAAACACAGGAGGAATCACTTGTCCAAAGAGAATGATAATGGCTCTGTGGTAGAAGAGAGAGCACTATAACAGTAGCATGAGATTTATCTTTGCCCAAAAGGATGATGTGACCCAATACAGAAAATCCAGGAGGCACACTGATTGGGGCTGGCGAGAAGGGATAAGCAAAGATAGACTCAAACCAGGAAGAATGAGCAGAATTTGAACTGGATTAAAAAGTTAGTTGAGCCAATTAAATTCAAATGGAGAAGATAACTCATCTAAAATTACTTTCTCTCATTTTGAAATATCATTTGGCATTGGTTCATTGTTTTAAGTATTCAACTATGTTACAGAAATGCCTCTACACTTCTTTGCACTAACAGGATTCCAGACCCTGCCCATGGGGTTAGCAATGCGATCTGAGTACACCTCCCACCCCTTTCCTTGCCTGGAACATTTGACCCTCTGAAGTCATCCAAAAGATCTGGATCAGGGGTGGCTAAGAAACTACGTATGTCTATGAATGGTGGAGGTAATGGCTGTTTGCATCTCCCTTAGGTTAATACTCAGAAATAAATATAAATTCTAGGAAGGAAGCTTCTGATTGTGTAGTTGTGGTAAATTACTTTGGTTTAAACTACCAACTGTACCTGGACTGGTGAGAGAGTGAGTGAGAGTGAGCAAGTAAGGCAAAAGAGAGAGAGATTGATTATGGTTATTAAGTTTCTCAAAAACCCTTAGCTACATGTTGGCTTCTTCTTGATATAACACAAAACAAACTACTCTCCTAAGTAAACCAAGAATATTAAAAACTTCTTTTTTTTTTTTTTTTTTTTTTTGAGTCAGGGTCTCATTCTTTTGCCCAGGCTGGAATGCAATGACGTAATCACAGCTTATTGCATCCGTGACTTCCCAGGCTCAGGTGATCTTTCCACCTCAGCCTCCCAAGTAGCTGGGACTACAGGCACAAGCCATCATGCCCAGCTAATTTTTATTTTTTTAAATCTTTTTGTAGAGATGGTGTCCCATTGTGTTGTCCAGGCTGGTCTTGAACTCCTGGCCTCACGCGATCCTCCCACCTCAGCCTTCCAAAGTACTATTACAGGTGTGAGCCACTGCGCCTGGTCAAAAAATTCTAATCCTTAAAAGAGTAACACAAAGCCCTAAGGTAAATTACCTTGTTTATTATAGAATAAAGGTAGACTTAAAGGCAGGTACTTTCTTCTCCTAGCTCGCATTGCATTTAGTATTCAGTATAACCTGTTATTTATAAAGTTATCCAAAGGCATCTTGGCATGAACCAAACCACACAGACAAGATAACATCACTTCCCTGGGAATTGCTAAGCTTCCTTTGGTCTCTCCCCTGTCAGCAGAGGCAGAGAGGTGCTGCCTCAATCCTAGCATACTGGAGACATGATTTTTCCACTGCAAGTTGCATCCTATTCCATATCCACATGGGATCCTGACAACTGAGGACTAAAGTAGACAGTGAGCCTCTGAGCAAATTCACTGTTGATGGGCTTGTCACTAAAAATTCACTTCAGTTGTACAGAACCAAACCAAGTATTACAGGAGAAGGGATTTGCCTCGCAACCAGAAAATAGACGTTACTCTCCATACTAGCCTTAGAGATTCTCAGCACTGCAGGACCATAAACATGAGCAGGTTGGACTCCTTGCCTGATGTGAGAATTCCTCTGCAGCATCCTTGTCAAATTCTCATCTATTGGTAGAAGTAGAATTGCTGGGTAGAAGAAAAGCATATTATTACCTTTATCGGCACTAAGAAATCACACTCCGAAAAGGTTATAACAAGTTATACTCCCTTCAATTAGGTTTTACGTTGTCTCCTATTCTCACTAACACCAGACATTCAACATTATCAGATTATTTAGTTTTGTCAAATCTGATTTACCAAATAGTATATCTGCATATATGCATATCTATATCATATAGAGTGGGTATTTTAATTTTTTTTTTTTTTGAGATGGAGTCTTACTCTGTCGCACAGGCTGGAGTGCCACTGTGCCATCTCAGCTCACTGCAACCTCGGCCTCCTGAGTTCAAGTGATTCTCCTGCCTCAGCCTCCCAAGAAGCTGGGATTACAGACACACACCACCACACCCAGGTAATTTTCATATTTTTGTAGATACGGGTTTCACCACATTGACCAGGCTGGTCTCAAACTCCTGACCTCAAGTAATCTGCTGGCCTTGGGCTCCCAAAGTGCTGGGATTACAGGCATGAGCCACCACACTCGGCCTAATTTGTATTATTGATATTAGCAGGTTTATTGCTAATTAGTGTTTCTTCTTTGAGTTTTTCTTTTTCCTTATTTTTTGCTGTATAAGCCTTTGATCTGCTATGTATGTTGCAAATTTTTCCCCATCTTTCTCACTTGTTCTTTAACTTTGTTCAGAGTATATTCTGTCATGTAAATATTTTAAATTTTCATGTGGTCAAATACGTTGGCCTTTTAGGATTTCTTGGTTTTACACTGTGCTTAGAAAGGCCTTTCCTATCTCATGATGATAAAAATACTCATTCTTCTGGAGTTTTGTTGTCATCTTTTTGCAAATCATTTATTCATCTAGATAGAGCCTGAATATAAAGATCTAACTTTTTTCTTTCCAAATAGTTTAAAAGACCTCTTACACCTCCATTCTCCAATCTGAATAGCTGAATGAATGAGAGAGTGAAAAATTGTACTGGCAATTAGTTGAATGGGCTCTTACTGTTTTTCACCACCGCTTCAGATCCAGGACAAAGGGAAGGGACTGAATTCCCATTCTGCAGAGGTTACACCTCCCTCCTTATTTTGTCATATCTTCCCTGAGTCTACATAATAATTAGTTAGCAAAATAACATAATTGGAAAAAAAGCTTCTCTGAGATGTGTAGATACTTTCTCAAATGTGCACTGACTAAGGTCTTATCATAATTTTCTTAAGGAACAACTCTCTTTCCATCCTAAATGCCAGACCAATGATATGATCTTTGGCAATGTACTCGGAAGAAATAAAGTAGCATCTCATTCATTCCTTACTGTCTTCAGATGACAGTCTATGGAGTATGGGTGTATTTGTAGGGGTGAAAGTGACAAAAAAGAAGGCAAGCCATATGAAGATTATATCTGCTTAAAACTGACATGTTTAAATTTCTGCAAAGATTCCAGACACTGTTTTAAGACAGCTGAAAAACCACTAAACTATTCTGCCCACATGCCCCAAATATTCTATCTCACCATAACCCTCTTGGATTTACACATACCAAAATGCTCAAGGGCCATTTCCTGAATTTCTGCCAAATGTTCCGATAACACTTCAGCTTAGATTAATTCAAATTCCAAGGAAAACACCAAAGTGATTTATGACAAGGAAAAAGAGATATTTAAACTAAAAACATAATCAACAGTAATTTACAAACTGAAGATAATTTTATGTCACTACTCAATTTTGGAAAAGCAACTCTTGTAGGAATTTCCCTTCTCTCCCCCAGTGTACAAATAGCCAGACTTTTCATGTGGACATCACTATTTACAGTAAATGGAAGACCTTGCATCTCACTTCTAAAAATAGGTAAGATACTCTATAAAAGGATATGTCTCACTTCAAATAATCCCTTTTACTTATTAAAACAGGTATTTATATTTTATCACAGAGATTTTTTTTTATGGAGTTAAAAAATGGATGGCCAGGTACAGTGGCTCATGCCTATAATCCCAGCACTTTGGGAGGCCAAGGCAGGAGGATCACTTGAGCCCAGGAGTTTGAGATCAGCCTGGGCAACATAATAGAACCCCACCTCTACAAAATAAAATTTTTTAAAAAAAGATGGATGTGTCACTTAACTTTGTTGAAGCTGATCTAAAGTTACAGTTGGGCTGAAAATTATAAAATTCTAATTTATTTGAAAAATGTTAAAGTATCAAGTTAGCTTTTATCTTTGTAAGGATATTATTGCATCCTTCATTATACTGAAAAAATTTAAGCTCCTATATTATTTTACTCATGATAAAAAATGGCTACATCAAAACATATTGGCAGATATACATACTTTGATAGATTTTATTAAGCAGTGGTCTTTCACCAATGATTATACAGTCATGCATCACTTAACAACAATGGGGATACATTCTGGGAAATGCATTGTTAGATGATTTTGTCATTGTGCAAACATCATAGAGTGTACTTACACAAACCTAAAGGGTATATAGCCTACTACACACCTAGGTTATGTGGTATAGCCTATTGCTCCTAGGCTACGAACCATTCAGCATGTGACTGTACTGAATACTATAGGCAATTATAACACCATGGCAAGTATTTATGTATCAAAACATAGAAAAGGTACAGTAAAAATATGGCATTATAAACTTATGGGGCTACTGTCATATATGCAGCCTATCATTGACCAAAACATCATTATGCAGTGTATAACTATTTTTTTAAATTCTCACCCTTATTTCATCCAAGTAGTTAAATTCTTAATGAATTTTGTCCCCAAAATTTGTAAAAAAGAAAAATATAGGAAAACAGTTCAGCTTATAATAGCGGCAGCAGAGGAGAGGATTATAGCTTAGAAACTGGAAAGAATAGTTCTGTTAAAACAAGCAAAAGCAAAAGACATTTAAGTTACCAAGCAACTATGACAGGAAGATTGTGAGGCTGAGTGAAAATGATTGTTTAGGGTATAGCTTTAAAAATCAGCTGGACTTGTCACCATTTAAAAATAGATTCCAAGCAAAATAATAAAAACCCTTATTTTACAGTTACTATCTAGTCCGAACATTAGTTGCGTTGGGCAGAATAACAGCCCCCAAAGATAATGTTCAGTTCCTACTTGCTGGAACTTGTGAATATATTACTTTATGTGGCAGAAGGGACTTTGCACATGTGATTGAGGATCTTGAGATGGTGAGATTACAATTGATAGTAAATTATAATATTATCTGTATTATCTAGGCAGGCCAAATGTAATTAGAAGGGTCCTTCTAAGAAGGAGGTAAAAGGGTCCAAGTGAGAGATGTGATGCTAGAAGCAGAGTGTCAGAGAGAGGTTTGAAGGTGTTACATTACTGGCTTAGAAAATGGAGGGAGGGGCTTTGAGCCAAGGAATGCAAGTGGTTTCTAGAAGCCAGAAAGCAAGGAAATGGATTCTCCCCTGGAGCCTCCCGAGGGAATACAGCCCTGCCAACACCTTGACTTTAGCCCAGTGAAACTGATTTTGGACTTTTGACCTCCAGAACCATAAGACAATACATCTGTGTTTTGTTAATGCTGCTAAATTTGTACTAATTTGTTACAGTGGCAGTAGGATACTAATATATTAGTGTAGCCCAAGCCATCTGTGAAATGAATACATTTGCACTCATTTGAACAAGAGACCTCCATATGGATGTCACATCTCTCTATGTGAAGAGATTTGTGGAACAGTATTCTGGACAGGTAAATGCACAGGGCTAGCAGCCTAGAGGAAGTGTGGAAGGAAAAGAGTTGGAGAAGAACTGATGGGTACAAGAGACCACATTTGCAGTAGAAAAGGCCCAAGGTAAGGGGATGAAGGTCACTGTCAGATACCAGTGCCTCTGCAATGAAGGTTTCAAGGTGAAGACCAACTCCAGTAAAGAGCTTGGTGGAGATCCTGGTCCCTATGCTCATTTTTAATTTTTTTTCTCTTTCTTAACCAGCCAACAACAAAACATTTAAATGTATTTGCTGCACTTACAAATGTCTCTAGAAATATGTAATGCATGATTTCAAAATGGGCCTGAACAGTTGTCTGAGTGGGAGACAAACACAATTAGTCTGCGTCCCACTGCCTGGTGAGGTGGCCTGCTGGGGATCCATGGGGGCAGGCTGGTGGAGAACTGAGCTCTTCTTTCTGGCAGTCATTGAACACTCACTGAGGCCAAATACTATCACCCCTGGCTCAGACAGGACCCAGGGCTATTAGGGGAGAACCGAATGGCAGGTGCCTGAGGCTTTGAGTAAGGAAGGAGGTGCTCACCCACCTGCATACTGTCGCTGAGTCAGGCTGCCCCAGAGTGCGGGAATCAAGGGCAACAGATCTCTGCTGCTCCTGCCATCACATGTTCATCCCTCCTGCAGCTGAAGTCACACAGGCCTCTAGGTGACCCGATCCTGGTGTCCCAGGCTCAGCTCTGTGTGGAGTCCACAGAAGCTGCTCCCCAGCCCAAGTGCGCAGGGTGCTACTGGTCAAGCCTCCTGTTCTCCTTGACTGGTTCTTCCAGAAATTCCCTTGTTTCGCCACACAGAATGTGGTAAAGCTTGCTAACAATTGTAAACTGGAATCCTCTGGCATATATGTGTGGTCTACTCTGCTAAGTGGCTTAAAAAATTACTTATAAAATGCTTCAAACATACAAAAAAATACAAGAAATAGTACAATAAACACACACGTACCTGGTATCTAGATTCAATCATTGTTAATATTTTACTGTGTGTGTTTTTGTGGAGAGAGAAAGAGTAAGGGAGAGAAAGGAATTCTGAAATAAATTACAGACATTATCACACTTCAACACTTCACACCTTAGTTTCTTTTAATCTTTCTAATCTACAACAGTCTCCCAGCCCTGGTCTGTTTCTTGTTGTTCTTGTTTTTTTAATGACTTTGACTTATTGAAGAGACCAGGGTAGTGTGTCTTATAAGACAGCTCATATTCTGAACATGTCTGATTGTTTCCTTGTGGTACACATGATGCTTTAAAAATATATATGTTTTTAAATAAATAGCCTACATTTAGAATTCAGGCAATTTTGAGTAAAATTCTGGATTTCTGGCTTTAAAAACTTAAAAAAAAAATCAAAAGACCTGGCAGTGCCTGGTGTGTATTCCCGGCTGGTTACAATTTGTGGCCCAGTGTATGAGCTGCTGCCTTTGAGAGGGCACCATGTTGTAGCTGAGTGTCAAGTGCTATTCCTTATTGTGTCAAATCAACTGTCAACACACCTCATCCATTTGTGTAGTCCCCAAGGGAAAATGAGTTTATAACTGTATCAGTCCAGGTTCTCCACAAAAACTGGACCAACAGGCTATCCATGAAAGCATTTGTTTTAAGGAATTGGCTCACAGGATTGTGGGGGCTGGCATGTCCAAAATCCACAGGGCAGGCTGGCATGCTGGTAAATCAAGCAGGATTTTGATGTTACAGTCTCTCAGAATTCCTTCTTCTCTGGGAAACTTCAGTTTTGGCTCTTAAAACCAGCACTCATTGGTGAAGCCCACCCACATTGTGGAAGGTAATCACCCCTGCTTAAAGTGAATTGATTGTAGATGTTGATGACATCTACAAAATACCTTCATAGCAATATCTAGACTAGGGTTTGACCAAATGACTGGGCACCATAGCCTAGCCAAGTTGACACACAAAATTGACCATCACAATGACTTTGTTTTAGAACCAAACATGAGAATATTGGTTTTACATAGCTTTCTTCTCCCAAAAGCTTTCTCCTGCTTCATATTGGTTTTCCATCACTGTGTCACAAATTACCACAAACTTAGTGACTTAAAACACAAATTTATTATCTCATAATTTTCATAGCTCAGAAGTCTGGATATAGTGTAGCTGAATTCCCTCCTTAGGATCTTCCCTGACTGAAATCAAGGTGGGGCTGCATTCTCCTCTAGGGTTTGGGGTCCTTTTCCATGCTCTCTGGCTGTTGGCAGAATTCATTTCCTTACAGTTGTAGGACTGAACTCTGCCAGCTGGGAACAACTTTCAGCCCTTAGAGGTCATCTACATTCCTTACCACGTGGCCCTTTCTCTTCTTAAGCCAATAAAAATATGTCAAATTCTCTGGTGTCAAATTTCTGCCTTTCTTGTCAGCCACCAGCTGGAGAAAACTCTCTGATTTTAAAGGGCTTATGTTATTCAGTCAGGCCACCAGATCATCCCCCTTTCGTAAGTAAACTGTGCCATATACATGACCTAATCACAGGAGTAAACTCAATTACACTCATGGTCCTGCATCATATCCATTATGCAGGAGATGTGTACATGGAGGAGGGTCCAGAATCTTGGGGCCCTCTTAGAATTCTGCCTACCACATTCTTCTTCAAGTTATTTGCAAAAGGTTTTACCTTCTATATTCAAGAAAATAACAGAATTAAAGTGAAATGCTCAAAAATCAATGACTGAGCAAACCCATTTTCCTAAGGAGTATAAGAAGTAGCTAGGGACTGAGCCATACCTTCCCACATAAGGAATCAGGAGAACTATCAAATAGAGCCTCGCTAAATAATGCATTCTCATAAAATGTAAAAGGGATCTCCGTTTCTTCCCTTATACAAACTCTGCCTTCAGAGTAAGAGTTTACTCATCTCTTCCCATTCTGAGATTTATTGGTAGCTTCTTGTAAAACCAGCCTCAGTTGCACCCAGCCACACAGAGATAAAAGACCTATGAAAGCAAAACCAGAGACCAAACAAAGAGCTGCCTTAACTCTTTTGGGATTGTATTTTTAAGTGATCACAAAAGGGGGAAGAAGAAAAAAAAATCCCAAGCAGAGGCCCACCAATAGAGAGGTTTTATAGTAGTAATTCAACTTTCTTACACTCAGTTCCTTGTAGATTGTTATTTGCTGTTGTTAAGGAAACAGGATGGAAGGTGGAAAAGGCAACCTTAAAGAAGCGTGCAAAAACAAAATTCCAGACTTACAGAAATGATGACTGGATCACAAAATGTGTAGTCACACTTACGGGTGTTATCTTTTCGTAACTCCTTCCTGTGTTTCTTCTGGGCCATTTTACCAAGAGATATCATGCATTCATCTGCCAAAAAATACAGTGGCAGCAAATGAGCCACACTTATTCATCAAATTTCTATTATACATAGATCTGTACACTGGTTATACCACAGTCACTCAGTCCTTGCCCCAGAATATTTTCCCAAAAAACCTTTACAGGAAAGTTAAAAAAAAAAAAGAGGTGCTTCAATTCTTTTACTTTTCTGTTACTGGAAACACTGAAAAAGGAATCCAGGTATCACTGGCTGAGAACTCATTTTTCTATGATCCAATCTATAATCCTATGCAACAGAGAAGAATCTAAGCCATTAAAAATGGTTTTGAGTAATGCTTATATACCTATTTCAGCCTGTTATATGATGCACTGCATTTGACCATCAACTCAGAGATCTGCTGAAATGAACTGTTGGAAGTTCCCCTCAGGAGAACTTTTCCTCACTGAGAAGCCACAAATAATACCTCACTTGAAGTGTGATTAGAAAAGTTTACAAGGAACTGAAATATTCTCATGAATTTCAGTGTTTAATTTAAGCATGTCTTCCCCAAAAGAAATCTAAACAAAAACCTTGCCAAATACCTCTGGTAGCAAGGAGAACTAATAATGGAATCTCCTGCCAAGTGTTCCGAGAGGTTGAGAATAATGATATCCATCTCAAGAGAATTTGTAGGTCATGGATTTTCCCTCCAATCCTAACATTTTCAGGAGCTTTCTATTTTTTATGCCCAGGATATTTCCTATTATATTTATTAAATGATGAAGAGGAGAGGGGATGGGGGACAAAGAAGTAATTAATTGGTTTTCTTGCATGTTCTAACCTAAGGAGAAAGACAGACATGGCATGATGAGGAAGAACATTGGAAGCACAGCCAAGGCAGAGGCTGGGAGGAGTCACTGAAAGCAATTAGTCATCCATCATCCCCATCCCCAAAAATCCTGACTAGGGAACAGGAAAAAAGAGTCTTTTTGTGGGGGTCAGTGTTCAGAGCCCTTTGAACCAATTTCCTTGCCTCATTTGTAAATTAAAGACACTTTTCATCACCCAGACTTTATTTCAAATGAAGGTAAGAATAAGGATCTTATAAACACAAGTCTTCTTGACAACAAAAATTATAGTTCCCAGAACTTTCCTTCACGTATTCCAATGTTATTACCACTGTTTACCACAATCACAAGCTATTCCCCTAGAGATATCTAAAAGATGAGCTATTTAAGTCAACACCTCCTGCAAAGTAAACAACTTCTCAGCTCTCAGCTTTCATCCATCCAACATTTTCTTCTTTACAGTACTCCCTCCTCTCCCTCTTGACTAACGAAAATTAGATTCTCTTCTCTGGCTTAGCATTTTGTTTTGCATGAGTGCTCACTTGCTTTTCTTCATTCCCCTGACAGCTCCATATCTGACAGCATTCCTTCTATAAGGATAATCCTCTTTGAATGAAAGACAAAAGTATTTGTTCAGTGTCTACTATATGTTCATGGTGTTGGCTTAGAGACTAAGGCAGAATCTCTCAAGTTTGCCATTATTGACAGTTTGAGCAGGAAAACCCCCTTTTTGTAGAGGGCCATCCTGTGCATTGTAGAATGTTTAGCATCATCCCTGGCCTCTACTCACTAGATTTCAGAAGCACCTCCCTCCCCAGCTGTGACAACCAAGAATATCTCCAAACATTGTTAAATGTCCCTAAGGAGCAAATTTGTCACCAGTTGAGAACAAGTAGACTAAGGGAATTTCAACAGAAATAGAAAAAAGAGTCCCTTTCCTTGAGGAGTGTAAAATCTTATGGAGACATAGATTGTTATACAGAAGCATCTTTAGAGATGATTTATGAATCTTCCTTTTTTATTAATGAATACATCGAGTGAGGCACAGAGACATTAAGTGATTTGCTCAGTTGTACAACAGAAATATTCCAGAAAACAAAGGTAGCATATAATCAAGCCTAAATTGCATTTGTGTAGACCACAGATGCTATGAAAACCTAAAGAAGGGAGAGACTAATGCTAGTTAGTAGTGGCATGAAAGAGGTAGTACTACACCTCCAAAGATGAGCACTTGAAGGGTGAGATTAGCAGGGAGAGGAAGGAAGGGGATGCCTGGCATGATCATGCATGACTACAGCATATGTAACGGCTTAAAGGTAAGAGTAGAGCATGGAGCTTTAGAGGAACGAGGCAGGGACTAACTCAGAATGGCCAAAAATAAGGTTGGAGAGGTTAAATGGGTCCAAATTCTGGAGGCTGCTGACCTCCTGGATTAAGTCCAAGATCTGATTGAGAGCCCTTCAAAAAATGATTTCTGACATCCTCTTGGGGAAGGCAGAAAAACTGAAAACACGCTAATTGGGAGTCAAGAGATCTGGGTTCTAGTCCTAGCAATTCACTGACAGCTGTGTGACTAGGACAAGCTCATTTATTTCCCTTGGCCCCACTTCCTGCGTCTGTAAAATGGGGGTCGAACTGCATGACCCCTGAGCTCCTTTCCAGCTGTTGCTTGTTCTGTTCACACCTGCTGTCACTTGCACTAATGGCCAAAGAGCTGTTTGCTGCTTGCCCTGATGTGTCTCAGCAGGTACCCTAAGGGGCCCTTGAGGGGAGGCTGTAACTTCTGGCCCAACCACAGGACATCAAATCCACATGTGAGCAGCCTGACTGCAAGGAAATGTGCTGGAGTACCAAATGTTCCTGATTAGTTGCAGTGTTTTCTGTTATTGAATAAGGCCTGCCATTTCCTGACTTTTACTAAATCCAAGATTGCACAGTTTACTGGGTTCAGAAAAAAGTAATGTACAACAGCTGAAGGGTAAGTGAAAGAAGAACAAGGCATCTAACATGACATTGTCATATCATTTAGTAAATTCCAACAAAGACAGTAAAAGGTGTTAGTATAATTTGACATGGATGAGGGCAATCAAAGAAATAAATTAAGGACTTCTTTTCAATTAAGGACACTATCAACAAGATTAAAGAACAGCTGAAAAATAGAGAAAGAAGGCCGGGCACAGTGGCTCACTCCTGTAATCCCAGCACTTTGGGAGGCCAAGGTGGGTGGTCACCGGAGGTCAGGAGTTTGAGACCAGCCTGACCAATATGGTGAAACCCCATCTCTACAAAAAATACAAAAATTAGCTGGGCGTGGTGGTGCACACCTGTAGTCCCAGCTACTTGGGAGACCAAGGCAGGAGAATCACTTGAACCCAGGAAGCGGAGGTTGCAGTGAGCCAAGATCGTGCCACTGCACCCCAGCCTGGGCAACGAAGCAAGACTACGTCTCAAAAAAAAAAAAATTAAAAAAATAGAGAAAGATATTTGTAATGTCTAAAACCAATGAGAGATGGCAACTAGAATGAATATACATGGAATTCCTGAAGGTCAAAAAAAGAAAGCAGTCCCAACAGGAAAATCAGCAAAGGCTATAAATGGACAATTTCCAAAAAAGAAAACCAAAAAAACTATCAAGTATACCATTAAATACTCAAAGTAAAAGATAATCAGTAAAATGGAAAATTAAAGAAATGGTGAGATTTTGATTTATACTTGTTAGACTAGTAGAAAATTAGAAAGCTGTGTAATAGGAAGTGTTGGCAGAAATGTTGGCACTTATGTGCACTGTTGGTGGGACTATAAACTGGTACAATCAATGTGGAGACCAATCTGGCAGATACTTAGTTTAACAAAATCTATTCATAACTATGACCTTTGTTGAGTGAATATCTGTATTGGTTCCCTTTTTAAGTTTATTTTTTAAATTTTATTATAAATTAATAATTTATAACTATATGGAGTACAAAGTGATGCTATGATTTATGAATACAATATGAAATAATTAAATCAGGCTAATTAACATATTCATTACCTCAAATACTTTGATTCATATCAAATACTTTTATCATTTTTTGTGGTCAGAACATTTGAAATTTATTCCCTTAGCCATTTTGAAATACGCAGTACACTATTATTAAATATATTCACCACACTATGCAATAAAGCTCAATGAAAAAACATTTATTCCTCCTGTCTAATGGGGACTTCATGCCCTTCGACCATCATGTCTCCGTTTCCTGCCCCCGCTCAGCCTCAGTAACCACCACTCTACCCTTTGCTCTATGAATTCGAGTGTTTTAGAATCCACATATATGTGAGAATATGAGGTAATTGTCTTTCTGTGCCTGGCTCATTTTATTCAGCATGTTGTCCAATTCCATCTATGTTGTTGCAAATGACAGAATTTCATGGTTTTTTTTTTTTTTCTCTTTTTTGAGATAGAGTCTCACTCTGTCACCCAGGCTTCAGTGCAGTGGCACAGTCACCGCAACCTCCACCTCCTGAGTCCAAGCAATGGCACACCAGGCTAATTTTTGTATTTTTAGTAGAGACAGGGTTTCACCATGTTGACCAGGCTGGTCTCAAACTCCTGGCCTCAAGTGATCTGCCTACCTTGACCTCCCAAAGTGCTGGAATTACAAGTGTGTGCCACCGTGCCAGGCTAATTTTTCCATTTTTAGTACAGACGGGGTTTTGCCATGTTGGCCAGGCTGATCTCAATCTCCTGGCCTCAAGTGATCAGCCTGCCTCAGTCTCCTGAAGTGCTGAATTACAGGTGTGAGCCAACACTATTGCCTGTTTTTCATTTCTTGAGACAGGGTCTCGCTCTGTCACCCAGGCTGGAGTGATGCAATCATAGCTCACTGCAGCGTCAAACTCCTGGGCTCAAGGGGGCCTCCCGCCTCAGCCTCCCAAGTAGCTGGGACTACATGTGTGCCCCACCATGTCTAATTTTTAGAGAAAAATTTTGTAGAGATGGTGCCTTGCTATGTCGCCCAGGCTGGTCTCAAACTCCTGGCCTCAAGAGATCTTCCCACCTTGACCTCTCAAAGTGTTGGGATTACAGACGTGAGTCACTGCACCCAGTTTTTAAAGGCTGAGTAGTATTCAATTCCGTATTTTCTTTATCCGTTTGTCTGTTGATGGACACATAGGTTGATTCATAACCTGACTATTGCATATGGTGCTGCAGTGAACATGGGAGTACAAGATAATTTCAAATCTCTTGGGTAAATGCCCAGAAATGAAATTACTGGATCATATGGTAATTCTATTTTTATTTTTTTGAGGAACCTCCATACAGTTTTCCATAATGGTTGGACTAATTTACATTTCTATCAACAGTTTATAAGGATTCCCTTTTCTCCACATCCTTGCCAAGACTTATCTTTCATCTTTTTGATAACAGACATTCGGACAGGTGTTAAGTGATATTTCATTGTGGATTTAATTTGCATTTCCCTAATGATTAGCAATGTTGAGCATTTTTTCTTATATCTGTTGGCCATTTGTATATCTTCTTTTGAGAAATGCTTATTCAGGTCCCTTGCCCATTTTTAAATTGGGTTATTTATTTTATTTTTTATTTTTAAACATACTCCAACTTATATTTTGTAAGTGGTTTCACTAGTCATAACAGTACCAATATTTATTAAACATTTTATATACCAGACACTGTTCTTAACACTTGATATAAACCATTTCATCCAATACTCCATATAAACCCATTAAGGAGGCACTACGATTACCACCATTTTTGAAATGAAGAGTATGAGACACAGAGAGGTTAAGAAACTTTCCCAAGATCACACAAGTAGGAAGTAGCAGGGCAAGGATTTAAACTCAGGCAGTCTGACTTTAGAGTTTACAACCATAATACCATAGGGCCTCCCCTATGTATAAAAGATGGTTGGTTTTAATATTTTGATACATAAATATAAAATTATGGTGTTTGGGCCAGGTGCGGTGGCTCACGCCTGTAATCCCAGCACTTTGGGAGGCCGACCCGGGCAGATCACGAGGTCAGGAGATCAAAACCATCCTGGCTAACACAGTGAAACCCCATCTCTACTAAAAATACAATATACATATATATTAGCTGGGCATAGTGGCGGGCGCCTGTAGTCCCAGCTACTTGGGAGGCTGAGGCAGGGGAATGGCGTGAACCCGGGAGGCGGAACTTGCAGTGAGCCAAGATCGCGCCACTGCACTCCAGCCTGGGCGACAGAGCGAGACTCCGTCTCAAAAAAAAAAAAAAAAAAAAAAAAAAATACGGTGTTTAAGGCCTATGACCAAGTCACTACAGCGAGGGATTATCAAACTGCCACCCACACAGCAGTCTCTGCTTCATTGTCCTGGAACAATATGCTAAATTAACTTTAGACATGGGTATCTGAAAAGCATTTCACCAGGTTTCCCACAGAGCCAAGCAATCTCTGAAGGCCATTGAGAAATTGTCTAGAATCTCCACTAGTAATAAAGTATCTCCCAATCTAACGTCTCACCAGAGTTCTAGGCCTCTGTTTCCCACTCCCTACAGCTCAGCACCTACATACTCTATAATCTCATGCGGCAACACTCTCCTCCTTGCACACCAAGCTCCACTTCACTGTCACATTTTCAATGCCTTGAAGTAACTAAGCTCTTTCCTGCTTTACTTCCTTTATGTTTTCCCTCTGCCTAAAATGCTGTCATTTGACTGAATAAAATAAATAAATGAGTGAATGAATAAATGTATGAATAATGCCAAATTCATTATCATTTTATCCAAACAACTCCTCTTCTGGACCTTTCCCTCCCAAGCACTCACGTCATGCTGGACTTCACTTTCTCCCTCTCCCTGGATATGTGATTAGTCACTATACCCAACAGATTCTCCTATGTGAAGTTTCCCGCATGTAGCCATTCCTTTCCTTTACTACCCTAGCCTCAGCTCGTAACACTGGGTGCTTTGTGCAATAGTCTTCTAACTGAACTTTGCCAATACTTCTTTCATTTATTGTTTCACAAATTATCTCCTTTGACTCGGACCTTATGCCAGGCACTGAATTAGGTGCTTTGGAGACAATGATGGATAAGACAGATACATTACCTATTCACCGGACGTTTCCCATAGCTTATGTATTTACATATTATACTACTGACAGATTAATTTTCCTTAAATGCCACAAGTTTCCACCCCTTTAAAAATCTTCTATAGCTTCTTGTTGTCTAGAGAAAATAGTTCAAAATTCTTAGTCTAATATTTTCATTCCTACAAATTCATCTTCCATTGTTCACTTGAGTGTCACCGCTATGCCAGCTATAGATTTCCTGCTTGTAAATGTGCCATACTATTTCCTGCCTTGGTTCTTCTGCTTGAGCCAGTCCCCCTATCTAAAATGCCTTCTCCCTAACTTTTATTTAGGTCTCACTTTTTCCCCCTCCAGTTTTGTTCAAGTACAATTGACAAATAAAGATTTTATAAATTTAAGTTGTAAACATGACATTTTGTTATATATAAACATTATGAAGTGATTACCACAATCACACTAATTAACATAGCTACCACCTCACATAGTTACCTGGTTTTTTTGTTGCTATTGCCGCTTTTTGGTTTTGGTGATGAGAACGCTTAAGATCTACTCTTAGCATATTTCGAGCATACAATACCTTATTGTTAACTATAGTCACCATGCTGTACAGTACATCTCCAGAACTTATTCATTTTATAACTGAAAGTTTCTACCCTTTGACCAAAATCCCCCATTCTCCCCCTCCACCCAACTACCGGCAACCACCGTTTTACTCTCAGTTTCTATGAGTTCAACTTGCTTAGATTCTACACATAAGTGAGATGATTCAGTACATATCTTTCCGTGTCTAGCTTATTTCACTTAGCATAATGTCCTCACGTTCATCCATGTTGTCACAAATAATATTTCCTTCTTTTTTTAAACATTGAATAATATTTCATTGCAAATATATATAATAAATATATAAATCACATTTTCTTTATCCATTTATCTGTTAAAGGACACTTATGATGTTTCCATATCTTGCCTATGGTGAATGATGTTTCAATGAACATGGGAGTGCAGATATCTCTTTGAAATGCTGATTTTATTTCTTTTGGGTACATATTGAGAAAAGGGATTGATGGGTCATAATTTTTTGAGAAACCTCCAAACTGCTTTCCATAATGGTTGCACAAATTTGTAATCTCACCAACAGTGTACAGGAGTTCCATTTTCTCCAAATCCTCACCAACACTCACTATCTTTTACTATTTTTCAAAATAGGATTCCTATTTTGAAAATAGCAATCTTAACAGGCATGAAGTGATATCTCATTGTGATTTTGATTTGCATTTCCCTGATGATTTGTGATGTTGAGCACTTTTCCATGTACCTGTTTGTCATTTGTATGTTGTCTTTGAAAAAACAGACATTCAGGTCTTTTGCCCATTTTTAAATTGTTTTTTGTTTTCTTTTATTTTGTTTTCTGCTATTGAGGTTGAGGTTATATGACTTCCTTATATATTTTGGTCATTAACTTTTCATCAAATATATAGTTTGCAAATATTTTCTTCCATCCCATAGGTTGCCTTTTAATTTTGTTGTTTCTTTTGTGGCACAAAATATTTTTAGTTTGATGTAGTTCCCCTTGTTTATTTTTGCTTTTGTTGACATGTTTTTGGTGTTATATTTACTAAATCATTATGAAGACCAATGTCAAGGTGCTTTTCCCGTATGTTTTCTTCTAGAATTTTTGGTCTCAGGTCTTGTGTTTAATCCATTTTTAGTTTGTTTCTTTGTATGATAAAAGGGCCCAATTTCATTCTTTTGCATATGGCTATTCCATTTTCCTAATACCACTTATAAAAGAGACTATGCTTTCCCCCATTGTGTCTTCTTGGATACTTTGTACAAGATTAGTTGACCATATTTCCTTGAGTTTATTTCTGGGCTCTCTGTTCTGTTCCACTGGTCTGTGACTGTTTTTATGCCAGTACCATAGTGTTTTGATCACTATAGTTTTATAAGAGAATTTGAAATCAGATAGTGTGATTCCTCTAGCTTTGTTCTTATTTCTCAGCCTGAAAACCTTTGGCTATTCAGGGTTTTGTGGTGCCATACAAATTAAAAATTTTTTTTTCTATTTCTGTAAAATATGTCACTGTAATTTTTATAGGGATTGCATTGAATCTGAAGATTGTTTTGAGTAGTATAGACACTTTAACAAACACTATTTCTTCTAATCCATGGACCCGGGATATCTTTATTTATTTCAGTCTTCCTTAATTTCTTTAATTAATCTTTTATAATTTTCAGTGCACAGATCTTTCACCTACTTAAATTTATTCCTAGGTATTTTCTTCTTTTTGATTCTACAATAAATGCAATTGTTTTCCTAATTTCTTAACAAATTATTAATTTTCCATATATTCTATTGTTAGTGTCAGAGGCACAAGTCATTTTTATACGTTAAATTTGTATCCTGCATCTTTACTAAATTCTTTTATTAGTTCTACCAGATTTTTGGTGGAATCTTTAGGGTTTTCTATGTACAAGATCATGTTATCTACAAACAGAAACTATTTAATTTCTTTCCTAGTTTGGATATTTTTATCTCTTTTTCTTGCCTAATTACTATGGCTAGAACTTCTAGCACTATGTTGAATAGAAATGACAAGAATGGGCATCCTTGTCTTGCTTCTGATTTTGGAAGAAAAGCTTTCAACTTTTCACCATTGAGTATGATAGTAGCTGTGGGGTTGTCCTATATGGCCTTTATTACATTGAGGTACTTTCCTTTTATACCCTTTTTGATGAGAATTTTTATCATGAAATGAGGCTGATTTTATAGAATACTTCTTCTGTATCTATTGAGATGATCATATAATTTTTATCCCTCATTCTTAAATGTGGTGTATCACATTTACTGATTTGCATAAGCTGAACCATCCTTGCATCCCAAGGATAAATCCACTTGTTTGGGGTGAATGATCTTTTTAATGTGCTGTTGAATCCCATTTGGTAGTATTTTATTTAGGATTTTTGCATCTATGTTTATCAGGAATACTGATATATGGTTTTTTTCTTTTAGTGTCCTTGTCTAGCTTTGATATCAGGGTAATACTGACCTCATAAAAGGAATTTGGAAGTGTTCCCTCTTCTTCAGTATTTTAGAAAAGGTTGAGAAGAATTCATACTAATTCTGCTTTAAATGTTTGAGAGAATTCACCCATGAATCCATTTGTTTCTAGGCTTTTCATTGTTGGGAGATTTTTGTTATTGGTTCAATCTCATTACCCATTATTGGTCTGCTTAGATTTTCTGTTTATTCATGATTTAGTATTGGTAGGATGTAGTTTCTAAGGATTTATTCATTTCTTTCAGGTTACCCAATTTGTTGGCTATTCATCCTATTCTCTTATGATTCTTTGCATATATGTGGGATCAGTTGTAATGTCTCCTCTTTTATTTCTGATTTCATTTGAGTATTCTCTCTTTTTTTCTCAGTCTAACTTTGTCTATTTTGGTTGTCAAACTAAAATTGTTTAGTTTGTCAATTTTGTCAATTTTTGTCAGTGTAGGTTTGTCGATCTTGTCTTTTAAAAAACTTTAGTTTTGTTGATCTTTCGTATCATTCTTCTAATCTCTATTTTATTTATTTTTTGCTCTGATCTTTGTTATTTCCTTCCTTCTGCTAACTGTGAGCTTAGTTTGCTCTTTTTCTAGTTCCTTGAGGTATACAGTTAGGTTGTTTTCTGAGATCTCTTTTCCTAAAATAGGTGTTTATTGTTACAAGCGTCTTTCTCAGAACTAATTTTGCAGCATCCCATAAGTTTAGGTATGTTGAGTTTCCATTTTAATTTGTCTCAATGTTTTTAATTTCCCTTTGGTTTCTCTTTTGACCCATTGATTGCTCAAAAGTATATTGTTTAATTTCCACATATTTGTGAGTTTTCCAGTTTTCCTCTTATTATTTACTTCTAGTTTTATACCATCATGGTTGGAAAGGATACTTGATATGATTTCAATATTCTTGAATTTATTAAGACTTGTTTTATGACATAATATATGATCCATCCTGGAGAATGTTCCATGCACACTTGAGAAGAATGTATATTCTGCTACTGTTGGATGGAATGTGCTGTATATGTCTGTTGATTCCATTTGGTTTATAGGATTGTTTAAACCTAATGTTTCCATATTGATTTTCCATCTGGACGATCTATCCATTGTTGACAGTTGGGTATTAAAGTCCTCTACTATTATTGTATTATTTCTCCTTACCAGTTCTGTTAATATTTGATTTATACCAATATTACCAGTTAATGTTGTACTAATGACAGTGTATTGGTATTATCAGTTTATGTTAATATTACCAGTTCTGTTAATGTTTGTTTTATATGTTTAGTTGCTCCAATGTTGGGTGAATAAATCTTTACTATTGCTATATCTTCTTGATGAAGTGATTCTTTTACCATTAAACAATTATCTTCTTTCTTTTGCTGTAACAGTATTTTACTTAAAGTCTGTTTTTTCTGTTATAAGTATAACCACTCCTGCTCTCTTCTGGTTACCATTTTCACGAACTATCTCTTTCCACCCTCTGCTTTCAGCCTATGTGTATCCTTGAAGCTAAAGTGAATCTCTCATAGGAAGCATATAATTGTCTTCTTTTTAATTCATTCAACCACTCTATTTTTTAATGGGAGAATTTAATCCATTTAAAGTCACTTTTGATGGTAAAGACTTATTATTTTATTTTATTTTATTTTTTAAAGACAGAGTCTTGCTCTGTCACTGAGGCTGGAGTGCAGTGGCACAATCACACGATCATAGCTCATTGTAACCTTGAACTCCTGAAACTCCTGGGCTCAAGTGATCCTCCCACCTCAGCCTCCAGAGTAGCAAGGGCTACAGGTGTGTACTCCCATGCCTAGCTAATTCTTTAAAATTTTTTGTAGAGACAGAGTCTTGCTATGTTGCTCAGGGTAGTCTCGAACTCCTGGCCTCAAGTGATCCTCCTGCCTCAGCCATCCAAAGTGCTGGGATTATAGACATGAGCCACTGTGCCAGCCTGCCATTTTGTTAATTGTTTCTGACTATGTAGTAGTTTTCTTGTACCTTTTGTCCTCTCTTGCAGTCTTCCTTTGTGGTTTTTTTTTTTTTTTTTTTTTTGCAGTGTTATGTTTGATTCTGTTCTCTTCATCATTTTGTATACACTATAGATTTTTGCTTTGTGGTTACCATGAGGCATACACAAAACATCTTATAGTTATAGCAGTCTGTTTTAAGCTGATAACAGCTTCACTTCAGTTGCATACAAATACTATACTTTTGCCTCTCTCTGACCCCACATTTTATGGGGTTTTTTTAGTCACAATTTACATCTTTTATATTATGTATCCACTAATGAAATAGTGTAGTTATACTTTTAGTACTTTTATGTTTTAACCTTTATAGAGTTAAAAGTGACTTACATACCACCATTACATATGAGAATATCATGAATTTGCTATATTTATCAAACATAAAATATCAAATATTATACTATAATACTATAAATACTGTAAATATTATAGTATAATATTATACTATGTATTTACCTTTACATGCAAATTTTATGCTTTCATATATTTTCATCTTAGTAACTGTGTCCTTTTATTGCAGCTTGAAGAACTCCATTTAGCATTTCTTGTAAGACAGGTCTAGTGGCGATAAACTCCCTCAGCTTTTGTTTATCTGGGAAAGTCTTTATCTCTCCTTCATTTCTGAAGGTCAGCTTTTCTGGAGAAAGTATTGTTGATTGACAGTTTTTTCTTTCAGCCTTTTGAATATATTATCCCATTCTTTCTTAGCCTTTTGAATATATTATCCCATTCTTTCTTAGTCTGTAAAGTTTCTGCTGAGAAATCTACTGACAGTCTTATGAAGATTCTCTATTGTCTGGTATGTCACTTTTGTCTTGCTGCTTTTGAAATTCTTTTTTTTTTGTTTTTGACTTCTGGCAATTTGATTATATATATATATGTCTCTGTCATGACTTACTTGGGTTGAGAATGGGAACTTTTGAGCTTCATGAATCTGAATGTCTGTATCTCCCAAGATTTAATAAGTTTTCAGCCTTATTTCTTAAATAATCTTTCTTCCCTTTTCTGTCTCTTCTATTTCTGAGGCCCCTGTAATGCATATATTGTGGCACTTAATGGTGTCTTATAAGTCCCATAACTTTTTTTTTTTACTTTTTCTTTCTTTTTTCTCCACCAACTAGATAATTTCAAAAGGCTTGTCTTTAAGTTCACAGATTCTTTCTTCAGCTTGATTGACTTTGCTGTTGAAGTCCTCTACTGCATTTTTCATTTCATTCATTGTATTCTTTAGCTCCAAGATTTCTTTTTGGTTCTTTTCATGATTTCTATCTCTTTGTTGAATTTCTAGTTTTGTTCACACATTATGTTCCTGATTTTGTGGAGTTATCTACCTGTGTTCTCTTGTATCCCACTGACCTTTTTTAAAATAATTATTTTGAATTCATTTTCAAGCAATTCATAGACTTCCATTTATTTGGGGTCAGTTATAAGAAAATTATGGTACTCCTTTGGTAGTGTCATGTTTCCTTGACTTTTTGTATTTCTTGTGGCTTTGCATTGATATCTGCACACTTGAGGAAGCAGTCACCTATTCCAGACATTACAGATTAGCATCAGTGGGAGAAATACTTTCACCTCCAGGAAGGTGTGGGAATGCCAATTGGGTGGGGTACAGCAGCTCTGGTTTCAGAGAGTGTGCTGTGGTGTACTCTTCATGCAGCTCTATCATTGAGGTCAGCACTGGGGACAACTCTAGGAGTCCTAGACAGCCAAGGCTACAGATATCTGAAGTTATGGCAGCAGCAGCAAAGGCTGTTGGGATCCTTGGTGACAAAGACTTCTGGGATCTCCCTGTTAGCTCTTTTTCCTCTAGGGAAAGAAGTCCTAACCAAGGGGATCCTTCTTGGTGCCAGGTCTGGTATGGCCTGCAGGCAGTTGCAGCAGCACTGGGTTCTGGGGTATGAGTATTCAGAGCAGCAGCAGAGATGGGCCCCAGAACTCTGGGGTGTTCCCCAGTGGTACGGGCTCTGGTGAGAGGATGAAGTGCAGTGGTGGCTTGGGCCACAGAAGGCAGGGCACAGCAGCAGCATGGCCCCAGGCCAACATTTCCAAAAGTTTTAACCCATTCCAGCATCAACTTTAAGTTCCAAATCTAATCTAAACATCACCAACTCAAAAAGTTACAAATTGCATCATCTAAATCAGGTGTTGCTGAAATCTGTATGGTCTATCCTGGGCAAAATTCCTCTCCATCTCTGGACCTATGAAACTAGGAAACAAGTTATCTAAATACAAGTATCTAAAATACAAAGGTGGGCTAGGCATAGGATAGACATTTCCATTCCAAAAAATATTAAATGGAAGGAATAAAGAGATCACCAATCCCAAAGGAGTCAAAACTGAGCAGGGCAAATTTCATTAGGTCTCAAGCCTTGAGAATAATCCTCTGTCACTCAACACACCCTTGGGGCCCATGGCCGTTCTGCCTTTTGGGTTTGTGGTAGCCCTATCCTCTGAGTCCACAGTGGTCTATCCTTTGGACCTACAGTGGCCTCAGGATCATTCTTTCATTTTCTTAAATGGTAGCAAATATTTACAGCTGACTAGCTCTATTGGCCCACTTTCTGTCTGTAGAAGTTTGGAAGTCTGATAGTGTTCTCACATTTCATCCTGCTTCTATCCTTTTAAAAGTTCAAGCTGGCAGTCTGCAGATACAACATTCTCAAAACCCTTGTGGTTCTCCTGTGGGGGTCCAGGGATTCATGCCATTAGACAAAAGGGTTCTCCACAGATTTCCCATGAGTAACTCATTTCTATTTTTGGCTTCTGGTGAGGTGGCTGAGTGTATCCATGAGTCATGCTTTATCTCTTCAGCAAAAGGTTGTCCAGCCACATCCTTGGTCTTCTCTCTAGAACACGCTTCCTAACAGAATTTCCTAACTTTAGCATCCTTTGCAATCTGGGTAGACTGATAACTTCCAAAATAAAAGTGCTTGTTCATTTTTATCTAACAGTTCCTTTCTTATCTTATCTTTTTGCTTGTATTTATTTGACTATAGGCAGCAAGGAAAAACCAGCCTGCATCTTTAATACTTTTCTCAGAAGTCTGCTTTTATTTCTACTCAGAAATATTCAAGCTATTGCTTACAAATTAGGCTTTCCATACAACAAAGAAAACATGATTCAGCCAACTTTTCTGCCCGTATATAAAAGATGACCTTTCCTTCAGCTTTCAGTACCACATTCTTCATTTCCTTCTAGCAACATTCTGTTTACAGCAATATTTGTATTCTCTTAGACAACAGAAGCTTTGTCTACCATGTACCCTACTTCCTTCTGAGCCCTTACCAGAATCCAGAAGTTTTCTATCCTCTGCCTCAAAATTCTTCCAGCTTTGGGTAATTGCACATTACCTAATTCCACAGTCACTTCCACAGTTTTAGGTATTTGTTACAGTAGCGCCTCACTTCTAGTCACCAAACTATGTATTCATTTCCTAGGGCTACCTTAATAAAGTGCCACAAAATTGGTGTCTTAAAAAATAGAAATTTATTCTCTCACAGTTCTGGAGGCCAGAAATCCGAAATAAAATTTGCATTCCCTCTGAAGGCCCTATGGGAGAATTCTTACTTATCTCTTCTGGCTTCTGGCAGCTCAAGGTGCTCCTTGACTATGACTGCACCACTCCACTTTCTGCCTCTGCCTTCTCTTTTCGTTTTCTCTTCTGTCTCTTAGAATGACATTTGTCATTAGATTTGGGACCTACCTGGATAACCCAGGGTGATCTCTTTTCAAGATCCTTAATTACATTTTCAAAGATGCTTTCTCCCAGTAAGGTCACATTCACAGGTTCTAGGGGTTGGGATGTGAACCTATCTTTCTGAGAACCATTTAACCTACTACAACTTCCCAAAAAGATTCTCACTTAGGTTCATGAGATTCTAGGCCAAAGATACTCACTGCAGCATTGTTTGTGTCAGCTGGGGGTTGTATGTCCACCAGTATGTAGATAAAATATGGTGGATACTCACTATATCAGAGACATTTATGGCTCACTGGCTGCCAACACACTTCTCACATTTCCTAGCCCCTCCCACAGCTGGTCGGGGCCATTCAACAGTTTTGGTCGATGTGCTGTGAATAGCAGTGATATGTGTACTTCAAGTCTGAAGAAGGTAAGAATGGATATGGATTCCCTATGTTTTTTTCTTCTCTCCTTTAGCAACCCTGAAAGTCATAATTTCCCAGTGACATAGCTACGAAATGGAAGTAGAAGGGATCTCTGAGTTGTGGCTTAAAAAAGAGCTTCCCTGGCCAGGCATGGTGGCTCACACCTGTAATGCTAGCACTTTGGGAGGCCTAGGTGGGCAGATTGCTTGAGCCCTGGAGTTCAAAACCAGCCTGGGCAATGTGAAGAAACCCTATCTCTACCTAAAATACAAAAATTAGCTGGGGGTGATGGCTCATGCCTATAGTCCCAGCTGAGGTGGGTGGATCACTTGAACTTGAGAGGTGGAGGTTGCAGTGAGCTGAGATTACACCACTGCGCTCCAATCTGGGTGACAGAGCAAGACCCTGTCTCAAAAACAAAGAAACAAACAAAAAAATAGAGCTTTCATGACCTATGGAGGGAACAGCCAGACTTACAGAGGATTCTACATGAATAAACAATCAACAGGCCCGGGCACGGTGGCTCATGCCGGTAATCCCAGCACTTTGGGAGGCCAAGGAGGGCAGATCAGCTGAGGTGAGGAATTCAAAACCAGCCTGGCCAACATGATGAAACCCCATCTCAACTAAAATACAAAACTTAGCTGGGCACAGTGGTGCATACCTGTAGTCTCAGCTACTAAGGAGGCCGAGGCAGGAGAATTGCTTGAACCCAGGAGGCGGATGTTGCAGTGAGCAAAGATTGCACCACTGCCATCTATCCTGGGTGACAGAGCAAGACTCCGTCTAAAAAAAAAAAAAAAAAAATTGTCTATTAAGCCACTATGATTTGGGGGTTTTTACTTCGGCATAGCCTGGGCTACCTTGATTAATGTGTACACCATGAAATACTATCATTTGTTAGCAGCAACAGATTAGAAATATACATAGCCTCATGGATAGATCTTAAAACCACAGTGCTTAATGAAAAAGTAGGAAAGAGGCTAGAAGGGATACTATAATATCATTTATAGAATTTCAAATAAGTGCATACAAATAAAATGGACATTCCACAAGAACACATCCAAATGAAAAGATACACATTCAAATGGGGGTAGGGGAGAGGAATTAGGGTTAAAAAGGAAATCAGTTCTTCTATCGAATAAGAGATTTACGAGTTCTAATAATGTGCTAAGACCTAATGTGTGTGTGATAATGTGCTAAAACCCAAGGAAGATGACACACCAGATGTTTGGCCCTCCTAGGCCGAAACAGAATCTGAGGCAGGCTGGTCTAAGGTAGCACTCTTGGGAGAGACAGGAGAGAAGTCTGAGGGCTGCTGAGAGATAGCGGGTAAAGAGAGAAAGAGAAGAGCCAGCAAAGGTGCCTGAGGAAGAGGAGTTGGAAAAGTTGAGAAGGTAAATAGTCAAGTGAAATGTAATAGGTTCTTGATAAACAATGCGGCTGGGAGCGTAGAAAGGAAGGTGTTGATAAAAGAGATATATTAAGATAAAGTGCAGTTAAATCCATCATTTTTACCACATTGTACAAGTCCAACGTGGTTTGGCCAAGTTCATCTCTGCTCAGCCCAAACTCCAGACACTGGTCTCTCAGATGTTTTTTTTAACTGTCTCAGGACTCAGGTACTTGCAGTTTCCTTTATCATCCCCCTTCTTTTCACGGCCCTTGTCATCATTCAAGTGGTCTCTCTGAGAGGCCCTCTCTGGCTACATTTTCTAAAGTAGCTTCCACCATCACTCTCTCTCCCACTGCTTTATTTTCAGCACTACTCACTACCTGAAAGTAAAGTATGTCTTTACTTTCTATTATCTTTTTCTCCACAAGACTGCAAGCTCCATGAGAGCAAGCCCTTGTCTTGGTTATTCACCATCATATGGACAGTGGTTGGCACAGTGGGTGGCACATGGTAGATACTCAATAAATATTTCCTCCATTAAAGGCTTGTGAAGAAAGCTAAGTGGACTCTGATATGTTCCACCCAAGTGATGGAGTATATGGAGATGCTGTTAACTGAGAGGAATGGTGAGAAAGGGAAGATGTTTTGAGGATGTTCAGTTTTGTAAATGTTGGGTTTTGAGGAAACCCATGACATATCCAGGCGGAGGTTGTCAACAGGTCATGAGTCAAAAATTGGGTGAAACCTGTAGATTTGGGAGCTGTTGGAAGGTCACCGTTGAAACCTTGAGGAGAAATGAGGTAGCAGAAAGAGAGTAAACACTGCCAATTGAATGAGGTCATTATACGCAATGCTTAAGCTCCACTGTGGAGCCTAATCTTAGATCTATGAGATCTGGCTCTGAATTCCACTTCCATGTAAAAAATACAGAAGCAAGATTCAACCACATTTGCCCATTGTCTGACAGATTGAGACAGAAACAATCCCTGTCATCCAGGGAGCTTATGCTTAGCTAAAACATTCCATGTACACTGAAGTTAGGAACACCAATTTCCTAGCCCCTGCTACCTAAGAAGCATTGTTCTGGCTTGGAGTTGCCCACCAGAGCCATCTCAGGCTACAAAGGCTGAAAGATTACAAGAGCCAAAACACATCAGTTTTGAAGAGAAAGTTATCCTAACAGTTCTGTTCAGATCAAGATGAACTTTAAATAATCCATATCCACCACAGGCTTCTTACTAAGCAGTTCAGGACTCTGGTCAAATTGCCCACAGTCAGACTGAAAAGAGAAGGGAAATCATGATCCTAAGCACTAAGATAACTCTTGTTTCTGGTTGCACATTAGAATCACCTGGGAAACTTGAAAAACAAACACTGCCTGATTCCCACCCCATGCCAATGAAGTCAGAACCTCTGGGGGTGGGCCTTGGACATCAGTATTTTCTTAAAGTACTACAGGTGATTTTCATGTACAGCTGGTTTCAAACTAAAAATGTGTCACTGGAAAAATGTTCCTTTCTTCTTCCCCCTCTTTCTTTCCTGGAAATAATGAAAGGACATAAAAGTCATCTCAGCATGTATACCTCCCCATTGGTCAGACTTTGGCCATTAGCTCCTCTTGAGCTCTGCCCAAGAGTGGCAGCTGGATGAGTCAGTTATCTCCCTGTTCTCAAGGAGCCACTGGAACCTTGGGAACCCACTGGGGAAATAAGCGGGAAGAAGGGTGAGTAGATCAGACCCCACGAACAGTGGGATAGTTTTGCTATAACTGCTGACTCATTTAGCTGGCATTTCCCTTTTCCTCTTCCTTTGCCGTAACAATAGTCAAATCCTAGAACATCAGACCTGTGAGAGGTCTAAGTCCTCACCTCATCCAAGAATCCTGTTAGTAGTGATGGTGGTTATGGGGACATTGCAGAGTAATGAAGTGACCCATCCAGATCACATGTGTATTCCATGCCTCATCCTATCCCCCCACCATTTACCTGCCTCCTGCAGACATTCAGAGAATATGCACACTAATATACCTAAGGGATGGACCTCAAGTATTCTAGCTACCACTTAGTGAGGGGTCGGGTCTAGAATTAATTTTCAAACTTCTTCAGAAGAACAAGTGTGTCACATTCCAGGAGTGGGAAACATAATGGCCTTAAATACTGTGTTGAATGACAACTGAATGAACGTATTTGACACAACCCACCATTGCATCATTCTTTTTTTTTTTTTTTTTTTTTTTTGAGATGGAGTTTCGCTCTTGTTGCCCAGGCTGGAGTGCAATGGCGTGATCTCGGCTCACCACAACCTCCTTCTCCCAGGTTAAAGTGATTCTCCTGTCTCAGCCTCCTGAGTAGCTGGGATTACAGGCTCATGCCACTATGCCCAGCTAATTTTTGTATTTTTAGTAGAGACAGTGTTTCGTCATATTGGTCAGGCTGGTCTTGAACTCCTGACCTCAGGTGATCTACCCACCTCGACCTCCCAAAGTGCTGGGATTACAGGCATGAGCCACAGCGCCCAGCCCATTGCATCATTCTTCAAGCCATCTTCTTACTGACAGGACATGTTCCTGGTTGTCCTCCTACCTTTCTAAAGAATAGTTCCTTCTCCATTGGCTTCTCTGCTCCTCTTCCTCCTCACACTAGCCTCACACTTTTCTTGGGGTGAGGGAGTGGGGTCCTGAGGCTTCTCTGCAGAGTTACAGTTCTCTTCAGGACAGCTTGAAACATGATCCAGCCTTAGTCCCTTATTTGGCAGGACTGGAAACTGAGGTCCAAAAAGGATAAGTAATCCACATAAAGTCATGGGAATAATTTAGTGACACAGTTGGGACTAGAACCTAGGTCTCCGGATCTCCAACTGCATTCACTGCTCAGTTCACCTTACCACTGACTTGAACACAGGAGGAAGAACACCAAAGGGTGTTGCTGATCTATATGAAGCTCTTTGTTCTTCATCTTCTAAGTCCTTGTTATTCAAAGTGTAGTCCATAAACAGCAGGCACTATCTAGATGCTTATTGAAAATGCAGACTCTCAGGCCTCACCCAGACCTACTGAAAGAATCAGAATCTGCATTTTAACAAGATGCTCAGGTGATTCTAACACACGTTAAAATTTGAGAAGCACTTTTCTAAATCACCATTTAGGTATTCATTCATGCAAGTATTTACTCAACATACACTGTGTAAAACAAAATGAGAGGCAGTGAGAAGTTTATACTACCAGAAAAATAATACAAATAGAACTTGTTTTAACACTTTAAAAATTTTAGAAATAATGGCAAATTAAGGTATTTAGTTGGATGCCGCTGATACATATGGATATGATAGTCAATTTCTACATCAAAATAATTTTAGGTTTAAATATTGTAATAACATGATAAAAATAAAAATCCGAACGCCCATCATCCTGGTATCAAGTGCATGTGTCAATTTCCAAAGCTCTCAAATCATTCTCCATTGCTATCCAAAGCCTTTGCTTAAATCAAAACCATGATGCACAACTGACTCTGGTTTTGTGTCAAACCAAAGGATGGAGTACCAATTCTGTTCTCTTTATTGCAAAATTCCTGGCACAGAATAACTTTACTACCCTAGCAATTGTTGCACCTTTCCCAATTTCCTTGATCTTCATGTTGTCAAAAAAATGATTTCTGGCATGGAATTAAGCAAACCCAAAGCACACCTGATGTCTGCCAACTTTCCTTCTCCCTTCTCTTATTAACACTGAATTTCAAATCAAGAGCCTTGGCCTTTCCTTGTTTCTTGGCAACAGAGCTTCCAGAGGAAGTGCAAGAGTGAGGACACACACATAGACTGCAACAGAACAAAGGCAGAGAAGACAAACACATGCACAGGGAAACATAAAACCTGTGAATGTGGGAACAATCAGGCCCCCATTGATATAATGACATTATTTATCAAACCCCAGGTGTCACAGCTCCTCTGTCCTCTGCTCTAGTGCTGTCTTTGTGTGTTCATGCAACAAACAGTATTTGTAACATTCTGGATGATGTTTCTAATAAGCTGCTAACTGTAAATAAGACCAAGTCTGAACTCACAGAAACAAAAGCCCTTGGAGTAAATATAATTGAGAAGAAAAGCAATACATGTACAAGACAGTTATATCAATACAAGCTCTGATGTGACAAAGTAACCACATGAGGAACAAACATGATAAGCACAGAGATTCTCAAAGAAGATGCCCAGACTACAAGCAAGGGGAGAATTGTCCTTCTTCTCTCTCTGAAGACTGGCCTTTTTTACTTATCCATTTTCATGGCAGGCAGAAGACGGCCACCCTACAGCTCCCAAGCTTACACCTTACAGCCAGGACTATGGAGAAGAACTGTCTCTCACAGTCACAACTCCAAGTTCCCAATACAGGAAATGATTTGTCAGGTGTCTGTCCCTGCACCAAGCAGCAGTAGCCAAGATCTGTCAGCAATGCCTGACTGCTAGGAGTCCATGCCTGTGGACCATATAGAGGAGAGGTCTTCAAATAGAACATTTGTTGACTTGTGACCTGGGCAGATAAACCAATAGTTGTCCACCTGGGAACAAAGAGATGCAGCGACAAACACGAGCATCAGCCAGCAGCAGCACCAAATCCAGGACTATCTGCCTGAGCCAGGGGCCCGGCTGGAACCTCACTGTCAGAGTTATGTGTAGGCAGAACAGCAGCATTTCATAGAAGTTTAGAGGGAATAGTCACTCAAGGCTAAAATGCTGGAATCTTCTCAAACTCACATTCCTTCACCTTTTAAGTCTGTTAGATATTCCATATCTGGTTGTTCACTTTTTTGTTTTATCATTTTAGTGCCTTCTTCTCCTGAAACTCACTTTGTCCCACCCTCTCCACTGGGGCTACTACTCTTATAGTGCAAATACTCATCTTCTAGTACAAATACATCCAGACCAGAGTCAGGAACGAGAAGCCTCTAGTCAGTCTTCAATTTTCCCATTATGGTCCCTTCTTCGGGTTTATTTTCTAAAGAACAAACATGGGATTATTCAACTAAGGGCTGAATGTTAAAATACAAGTTTCATTGTGGCTCCAGAAAGTTGAGGCCTGAAGTGAATGTGGATCATGTTCTGGACCAATTCTGATGTGTTGATAAAGCTATCATACAATATACCTGCTAATTTATGCAAATTATATGTTGACTGTAGGTAATAAATGATATTGGCAAGTCATCACCTCACACACTATGCTTTAACAGCCATATCAATCAGCATGTTGTGTCAGTTACAGTAGGGTGCTTTTGGCTGCAGATAACAGAAAACAACCTAAACTAGCTTAAGTAATAAGTCATTTTATCAAATAACAAAAGGTGAAGGTATGGTGGTCTAGGATTTAGTAGCTGAAAAATATCATTGAGGACCAGAATCTTTTCTTCTTTCCCTTCTGCCATCCTCAGTATATTAGTTAAACCTGTTATCTGGCTCCCCTCATGACCCCAGGATGGCTGCCATAGTCCTAAATGCCAAGAGTAGAAAGGATGATTCCTCCAAAAAATTTGTTTTTAATCAATGAGGAAAATATTTCCCAGAAGTCTCCAACAGACTTCCCCTTCTCTCATTGGCCAGAATTCTGTCACATGCCCATGCTTAAACCAATCATTGGCAAGAGGAACAGGACCACTGTGTTTGGCTTAGGCCAATTAGAATTCACCAGGGACGAGGAGGGGCCAGTCTCGCCTAAAGCATCTATCTGATACCCAAAATTTTGGGAGTTCTATTAGTAAGGGCTATAAGTAGGCAACCAATGGCGTCTTCCACAGCTCCCACTTCTAGGAAGACATTTCTGGCACTAAAATGAAGATGCCTATCTTTTTTTTTTTTTTTTGGAGACAGAGTCTCGCACTGTCGCCCAGGCTGGAGTGCAATAGTGCAATCTCAGCTCACTGCAACCTCCACCTCCCCAGTTCACCCGATTCTCCTGTCTCAGCCTCCCTAGTAGCTGGGATTACAGGCACACACGACTACACCCGAATAATTTTTTGTATTTTTAGTAGAGATGGGGTTTCACTATGGTCTTGAACTCCTGACCTCGTGATCCACCCGCCTTGGCCTCCCCAAGTGCTGGGATTACAGGCGTGAGCCACCACACCCAGCCTGAAGATAACTGTCTTATCAAAGATATAACCAGGATTAAAAAGCTGCTTTCACACTGCCAGCTGTCCTGTTCCAGCTATGTGGGAAACTCAACTGTGCCTAACTGTATAGCAATAATAAAAGCAATAATGAAACAATAACAACAATTACTGAGCACTCACCATATGCCAGGCCCTGGGTTAAGTGCCTTACACACTAGAAGGGATACTGTGCAGGGTGAGGCAAGTGAGGTGCAAAATTTAAAAAGGTACTTGCTCTCAGGGTTGCTCATGTGCATGTTGGCACCTGAGAGTGGATGCCTCCTTAAATGTCACACCCTAGGATCCCCTCTTGCTTCCCCCTAGTCTCAGCCCCAATGCTGCAATGTGCCACCCAGATCTACCACAACATTCAGAATCAAAGTACTCATTTCCCAGTGTTGGGAGTGTGAGGCTGAGCACTGTCAGCTGAGTCCCTCACAGGGAATTTCTTTCAGCAGAAGATAATTGCCTTGCCCAGGTTCATCCCCTTCCTGGGGGCAGCCCTTATCCAATGACTGTTGAGTGTAGAAGTATGAAGTTCCAGCACTTTTGCATCAACTTGGGTAAACTCTGAGATATCATCCCATACTCAGAGTAGCCCACAGTACCGGCTCAGAGCTTTCATGTAACTGCACTGCAGTTCATCTCCTTCTGACCCATCTTATTTTCCTCACTCACAAAAGCAGTCCCCAGTTACCTTTCAGCATGCTAATCTCCATCTCAGAGCCCATTTCTTAGTGAGTATGTCTAGCAAAAGTTGGTGCAGGATTGGTCTAAAGAAGCAACATTAAAATGGGCTACAATGAGGACCTCAGTCCTAGTGATAAGATGAAGCACTGAGATACACTGATTTGTAACCACAGTGAATCTTTTTAAATTTGCACTAGGATGAACTAGGGTGGGAAACAGTAGAAGGGAATGCACTGTCAGATGCAATGTATTAAGTCGTTGAGCTATGGGTTGGATAATAATTATAAGGGCTATGGAATTTGATGGCTGTTGTCAGGGAGAGAGATGTATTGAGTAAAAACAGTGAAAGACTGAGTGTGATCAATCACTATTTAAAATTAAATGTGACTACCAGAGGCCTTATTGGAAACACATAGAGAAACTCTCATATCCTGCAGCCAGAGGGCAGAAAACGCTGAGTATCAGACCCAGGACTTCATTATAAAAAGAGCAGAATCACAGAGGAAACTGAATTCTCAACCCAGAAGGTATTCCACATCAGAGTCTGGTCTCTAATTATGAAGGGGTGAGACACTGAGACTTGGAATGGGGAAATTTATGTTGATACACTCATAAGTCTCAAATCCCCAGATTCTCCACCCCACCCCCAAATCTTCTGAGCCTAAAGAATTGGCTCACTCCTTTCTAATAAATTCTATCACTACCTCTTACCTGAAGACAGGTAAGGCCTCTTCTAAAAAAGCACTTGACTGTGCTGGGCAGTCTTTAAAATAGCCCCAATGGTCCCTGCCTTCTGACAGTCCCACCCTTATGTAGTCCTCTTCTACTTTGAATAGAGATGACTTTTGTAACCAATAGGATATTTCAGAAACAACAGAGTGTGACTTCTGAAGCTAGGCCACAAAAGAAATTGTGGCTTCCTTCTTGCCATTTTCGGATTATCCACTCTAGGGGAAGCTACCTCCTATGTTATGAGTGTACTCAAACAGCATGATGGAACGATCCATGTGTCAACAAACTGAGGGTTCCTGCCAATAGCCAGTGAGTAACTGAGACTTCATGCCAAAAGCCATGTTATGAACCATCTTGGAAGTACACCCTCCATCCCCAGTCAAGCCTTCAAATGGCCACAGCCCTAGCCAACATTTTGACTGAAATCCCATGGGAGACTCTGAGCCAGAAATCCTGAGATAATAAATTTTGTTATTTTAAGTTGCTAGATTTTGGGGGTAATTTGTTACACAGCAATAGATAAAATAATACACCCTCTCAGAATCTACTCCTACCTCCCATCTTGGCCATCAGACCACTAACTAGAATTAAATCACAACATAACCCAATTAAGGAAGTTCTGGGTCTTCTAAGGAAAAAAAAAAATCATATTCCCAAATAAACTGCAGTACTTAGCTAGCATATGCCAGCAGGAACTAGAATAATATGTTTGGACAGGATTTAATGCCCCAGAAGACGGTACTAAGACACATGTAAGATGGATCAGGTAAGTTTGGAGAAAACAGTAAAGAAGAAATGCCATAACTGCCACAGCAAACAGTGGAAGAAAAGATCAAAAGGCTCAGAAAAGTAGGCATGCTAGAGCAGACAGACTAAACAAGATGAGAAAATACACCAGATGGCTTTGTTCCATGATAGGGGCGAAAAGATATTCTGATTATCAAAGTGACAAGGAATACCCTGGTGAGAGGGCCACCAATGTCACTGAGAATTTCAGTAGAAAACATCCTCTACTGAAATTCTCAGTAGAATTCTCAGTGGCCATAGAACCAGGCTGATGGTAGTAGTTGTTATTACAGAGCCGAACTCATGGATAGCAATAGTGGATCCTAAAAAGGATCCTAAAATCCTTTTCAGGAAGAATCCTAAAAAGAGCCCAGGCAGCCACCTTTAACCACTAGAAGCAAGGTGGTCGCAACTGTCATAATCCATGGAGACAGTTAATAGAATACAGGATTTCTAGGGCAAGTCAGTAAGAGTAATGTTCAATACATAGACCCCCACCTCCCCCCACCCCCCCAAAAAAATCAAGGATTCGTGATTAAGAGACTAAGGGCAGCCCAATGAAAAGTCATTATCCCTGGCCCAGTTTCTGGATCTGAGCCAGGGTTCTGACCCAGAATCTACTGACTAAAGGAGGGGCAAGTTCTCTAGGAGGGAGGATCCTGTAACACCATGGTAAGTATATATAGTAATGATTATCTCAATCTTTCCCTAAAAGAATCTATGATCCTTTACTCAAGTAACTGTACACTTGGAAAGGGGGAAATCCCAAGCATTTTGAGAATGGCTGGACACAGAACACAAGTTTGCACTGAAACCCAGGGATCCAAAGTAACATCATGCTCCACAACCACCCCCACCATTAGAGTGGAGGCTTAAGGGGGCCAATTAATAAACGGAGTTCTGGCTCAACTCTGGCTCACAGTGGATACACTGGTTCCCTGGACTCACTTAGTCATTTTTCCTGTTCCTGTATTCATAACTAGAATCAACATACTTGTTTGTTGGCAGAGCCTCCACATATCACAGTGGGAAAGCTAAGTAGAAGCCACTGAAATTGCCTTTCCCACCCAGCCATGATAGTATAATAAATCAAAAACAGTATCATATCCCGAGGGGAACAACAGATCTAAGGATGCAGGGTGGTGATCCCCTTCACATTCCTACTTAATTCACGAGTCTGACCTTTACCAAAGCCATGTGGATCCTGGAAGATGACCGTGGACCAGCAAACTCAACTAAGCACTATCCACAACCGCAAATGCTTTGCCAGATATGATATCTTGACTACAGCAGATTAGTGTTGCCTCTAGTACCTAGTTTGCAGCCATGAATCTGACAAATGCATTCTTTTCCGTCTCTATCAGAAAGATAGATTGTAAACAGTACTCCTTCACTTGGGACAGACAATAGTATACATTGTCTTACAGTCTTGCCCCTGGGCTGTGTTAACTCCTCACCCTCCATCAAAATATAGTCAAAAGAAAGCTGGGTCACCTGCTATCCTGCAAAACATCCTATCAGTCCATACTACTTATGACATTATGTTACTGGGACCCAGGGAGAAAGAAGTAGCAAGTATGCTGGGGGCCTTAATAAGTCACATGCCCTTCAGATGATGGGAGATATACTCTACAAAGATTCAGTGGCTTGCACCATTGTTGGTTGCTTGCTTTCACCAGAGGACACAATAAGTTTCCCATTAAATGACAAAGTGTGGCTGCCACCCAGTTGCTTCACATTCCTCATACCAAGAGAAGAGGAGACAAGAAAAGGAGTCAGCCTCCTGGCATGAGTAATTGATTCGGATCCCCAGGGAGTGAGAGGGCTGCTTTGGGAGCAGGGAAAACTATGTTTGGCACCCAGGTAAACTGCTTGGGTGTCTCTTAATGGAAAATAGGTAAATACAGCTGTCACAGCCTAGTTTTATACCTGCCAGGTAAACCACTTGGACCAGATGGGATGGGGAAACTAGAATAGGTAGTAAAGGAGGAAGAAAATGAGCATCAGTTGTAGCCACCAGAGCAGCGGCTGTGATGAGAGCACTAGGTCATTCCATTCACCTTCCTCTTGTATGTTTCCCCAGGAAAAGAAGACCACCAGAATCTAGAAGAGCTGCTGTCAGAACTTATGATAGGAAGCAAGTGACTCTGAGGTGCAAAGAGTGGACTGCGGTGAACCTGCAGTGTATCACCCAGGTTTATCGCCCCCTTCAGGACTCAAGCACTCATTTCCCCACCTGCAGGGAATGTTGGTGGCTAACAGCTATCAGCTCTTGCTCTTCAGGCATTGCCCTTTGCTGAACAGTTTCTTTGCCCAAGATCACATCCCCATCCCAGGGACATCTGATATCCAATGATTAACTGATGTAGGGCTATAAGACCAACCTCAATTCAAAATAACCTTGAAGGGTTATTGCAGCTACACAGCCACTGATGGGATTAGTGAAGTTTTCTTACAACTGCATCAGAATTCTCCTTCTCCCTGTGCCCAATAATGCTATCTACACTTTCCCAAAAGTACCGATCTCAAAAGGACTCCTCAGTAACGTTCCTGCATGCAAATCTCCATCTCATAATCTGTGTCCCAAGGAACCCAACCTGCAATGCATGCATTGTCTCATTTGATCCTCTCCACAAGATCAGAACTGCTATTATCCCTATTTTACAGAGGAAATTCAAGCCCCAAGAGCTTCAGTAAACTTGCAAACTCCCTGATTTTAGAGTCTATGCTCTTAACCAACCTGGATCAGCAAACTGTAATCCCTATGCTAGAATTAGGCAAATATTTCCCTGGATGAGACGCTCTAGGTGCAGCCAGCTGAGCACTAACTCGTCAGATGTTTCTTTTCATCATGTGTTCCCTGGGACCTACCTGGAAATTTCAAAGGAAGGTAAGAGAGAACTTCTGCAACCCAACTCCTCTCTCCAGGCTCTTTAAGCCTCCTCACCTTATTGCTCTGGGTTCCAGGGGTCTTCTGTGAGCTCCCAATCAAGTTTAGCATTCTCTCCTGTGCTTGTGATGCTGTGCAGAGGAGTCCTCCTGACATGATCAGCTGCCACCCCAGCCACCTGGGTCCCAGATCTCAAGATAACTGGAGTGACCCAAATGCAGATCTTGGTCTTCTGAATCCAATTGTTTTAATAAGTGATTTGTGGCTGGACAGTTACATAACTGTAGAGATCACCCAGGTTTGTATGGGGTCTCACTTCCCTCTCCACCCCCAGATTGTCTGTCCCTCCCTAGAGTAAAAGCTACGTCACATAGTCTCCCCCAAGTTCCAATGTGTTAGTGCTAGATATACGGAATGCTGTTGGGAATGTGGCTTAAACTGCCTCTACTGTGACAGAAGGACAGACTGTCATCAACTGCTGCAGGTAACCTAGAAACCCTTTGTCTTTCACAACAACCTTTTGTTATTTTATTCTCTGAGCCATCTCTTAGACAATGTCTGGATTCCCATCAACTTCTGCACATAAACAATATTTATAAGTAACCAGGCAGAGCAATGGAGTGTGTTTAGTCATTTTGCATAAGAACTTCCCTTGCACAAGTTCTATATATAACTCAGTTGGCAACCCCCTTTTCTACCCATTGAGGCACCAGTGCAGAACATGTTCTTAGGAGCACTCACAGCCCCTCCACTGTGGGTTTCTTGAGGTAATGGAAAGAAAATTCCAGGTGTTACTGTTCCCCAACCCCTTAAATACACAGCCCCCAGTGTCTCCTACACTTAGCCGCCATTACTCCCAATCATGGTTCCTCTGTTTATGAAGGTCTACCTCCTTCCTCTGCCCCACGTGTCAACCTCACTTCTGTCCTTGTTCTCTTCCCATGGCACTTTCCAGCCTTCTCCCCACAGCAGGATCTCCTTTGACTCTCTTCAATAATCTGCATACACTATGTGCTTCCCCAAGATACCATCCCTGAAGAGCCCCATTTCACTCTGACTATTCACAAAGCCTCACTAGCATGTTCTTGTACAGTACTCACCAGCTTTCAATGGAACCTGATGCCCTTTTAGAGTCAGAATACTAAGTTCAGACACTGCCACTTACAGGAATGTGATCTGGGGGAAGTTCCTTAACTTCTCCAAGCTTCACTGTTTTCACTTGTAAAATGGCAATAGTAAAGCCTACCCAATGTGCTTGCAGAGAGGACGAATGAGGTAACGCAGTAAAAAGTAACCTTTAAATTTTAAAGTTCTATATGAATGTGAGTTATCATTATTGTGTTGTTTCTCCCCTCTGAGCTCTCTGAGGTCACATCTTTTACTTCCTTTCTCTCCCTGGGTCACACACAGTGACAGTAACACTGTAAGCTAATATTAGATGCAGAATTAAGAATGAATAAAAGAAAACCACTCACCAATCAGAATTAGGCAAAATCCTAACCATATTAAATCTATTGTAGACTGTTCCACAGAGTCCATCTAGAAACTGCTCTACAGGGAAACATCCTGAAAAGACATGAAAATTCATTTACAGTCCATGCTTGCAAATTTATGCTGAGAGGAAAAGGAATAGCATCAAAACACACCCACTCTTCCTTCTAACACAGGGCCAATGTTGCTAACAAGAGACAGGCTGGCCTCGGGAACCCTTGTTAGCTTTTCCCAAAAAGGCTGCTACCTTTAAATGACCAGTTATCTCCCTTAAAGAATCATTTTTTATCCCATAATATCAGTTCCTCTTCAACATCTGATGCAACTCTTAGTGTTTTCCATTGCTTTCTAGCTGTGTCAGATTTCCCTAGAAGACAGAAATGAAAGTGATGACTAAGAAGATTGCACTGAAATTTCAAATATTTGGCCTACACATTGATTCCCCCACCCACCCCTCCTATTCCGGTCTTCTTGCCCTCCACAGGGGGAAATCACTATTTCTGTGCAGTGTAAAACCTTCAGCTTTCACCATTACATGTAGACTTACAATCTTTAAACACAAATTTAGTTCATTTAGTTGGAACCACACAAAGTAGAACCTACTTGGAGATTTCAGATTTTTTTTCTATTTCCCTGACGATCTTCTAAAGATATAGAAAGTTACATGTCAGAAGTATACCAATCATGATCAGTTTCCCCTGTCACTTAGAAGCGACAAAGCATTTACTTATCTCCTCCACAGTGGCCCATTTTCTATATCGCAATCTTGCCTCCAAGTCAAATTGTTCGAAGCACCATGTCTGGAATGAAGAAGGGCACCGGGAAAAAAGAAAAATAGCAAGATGGAGGAAATACCAATCATATGGAGTATTTCTTCAGGCCATCTCAACATACTTCACATTTCCTTCACAGGAACAAGATAAGATTTCTCAACTGGGTATTTCTTTTAAAGGTCCAAACTTGGCAGTACTTTAATGGATATCTAAGATAATTAAATGATTAGGGTGACGTATTAATATAGGTCATCGGACGGGCGCGGTGGCTCACGTCTGTAATCCCAGCATTTTGGGAGGCTGAGTCGGGTGGATCACTTAAGGTCAGGGGTTCGAGATCAGCATGGCTAGCACGGTGAAACTCCATCTCTACTAAAAATACAAAAAAAAAATAGCCGGGCGTGGTGGGGCACGCCTGCAGTGCCAGCTACCTGGGAGGCCGAGGCAGGAGAATGGCGTGAACCTGAGAGCAGAGCTTGCAGTGTGCCCAGATCGTGCCATTGCACTCTAGCCTGGGTGACAGAGCAAGACTCCGTCTCAAAAAAAGAAAAAGAAAAAAAAAAAAAGGATATTTTCCAGTTTCCAGTACACCCTGTTCCAGATATGCTCACTCAAGTCAAAATTACCAAGTGTAGTGGACATTTTAGCCCTACTCTCAAGCAAAAGGCAGATTTTCATAGGTCCATTTGTACCATTATTTCACTAGGTCTCCCAAGCTTCCAAAAGGTAGATCATGTGCTCGCTTCAGCATCACGTATACTAAAATTGCAACAAAACAGAGAACACTAGCAATTTTAAAAAATAAAAATAAAGCAGATCATTAGACGACCAAAACTGTCATGGAGGGATCCTTCATATGGACAAGTGGTACCCCCGATGTAGTTCAGAGCATCCCACAGGAACTCTACACCACCTCAATGTAGTGATCGAAAGCCAGGCACTGGAAGGACAAAGTTGAGCAAAACCACCCCGAAACATAAGAAGTTCCTGGTCCTAGGCTGACTCCCTAGCAGGTCATTTTACACCAGTCAGGGAAAGACAGACAGAGGGGCAGGAGTTGAGGGGGAAGTGGGGGCCCAGGGAAGGAGTTATCTGATCAAGTCTTAAAGGATAAACAGGAAACTGGACAGCAAAAGGGGAAAAAAGTAGCCAATCCGGGCAAAGACAGCACCATCAACAAAGAATCAGGACGAACAAGAGAATGCCCTGTGCAAACATCAGCAAACGTCTGCCCCGCGTGTGTTTGTGTGCGGCCGCCAGGTGTGGCGTCATGGCTGCCATTTTGTTCTTCTCTGGTTGGCTCCTTGGGCGCCTACAGCCTGTGAAGCACTGCCTGACGCCTACCGCTCGCCCACCTCCCCGCCTCCTCCGGGCCCTGCAGCCTCCAGGGATCCCTCCGCCCCCCACCCCCGGGAAACCTGGAAGTGGCCACCCGGCCCGGTGGTCCGAGGTGAGCTAGGGAAGGAGCTTTACCCCCCTCGTGGCCCGCAGTGATGAGGCGGCCCGAGCAGCGGGTCGTCTTCCAGAAGAGTCAGAGAAACAGTCCTGGCTTGCTTCACCTCAGCCCCCTGGGTTCCCTCCAAACCAGAGGACGCAGAAATGCCTGGGTCTGAGGGGGCTGGGTGTGCTCGGCCTGGGTAGTCTCGAAAGTCGCCAAGGCTACCTCAGAATCCCTCGCCCTCCGGCCGAGCCCCGGGCTTTGTGGTGGGGCCAAGCTCCTCTCCCCGAGGAGCCCTTCCCTCTGCCTGGGGGCCGGCGAGCTTGCGGCCGCCCAGATACGCCTGGATCCTCGCTGGGACCTCGGTGGAGCGTTTCCCGCCCTCGGCACCCCTACCCCCGGTGGCCCAGACGCGCCCAGGTCCTCGCCTGAGGAATCTCCGGGGACACCCGACCTCCCGCTCTCTCTCAAACCGCCCCCGTTCGCCCCCCTGCCCGCGTCGTTTCTTTCTCCTGCTCTCCAAATGGCTTTTCCACACCAGAAACTGAACAGCAAGTGTGGCCTGGAGCGTCTGGGGACAGGGTGGAGGGGGACTGACAGTTTTACACTCTTCAGTAGTTGTGAGTGTTGTACTGTTGCATGTGGATTGCTTATTCCCGAAGTGTAACTTGTTTGGAAAATTAATTGCGAAAGAAAAGTCGTTTTTTTGAGCCCCAGAGTTTTCAGAATATTTTGCGCAATGCAATACTGATGCTCGCCTTACCTTTGTACTCAAAAGGCTTCAGTGAAACGAATCACACTGGTTAAAAGTCAGTTTGGTGTGGTGTCGTGGTGGTGGTGGTGAATGAGTCACATAGGTTAAAAACTCAGTTTGTGGTGGTAGATCTCAGATACTAAACCCACTGTGAGATCTTAATCAAGTGTCTTTACCTCTCTGTGCCTCAGTTTCCACATGTGTAAAATGGGAATAATTACAGTACCCATGTCACAGATTTATGGTGAGATGAAATGAACTCACGTATATGAAGCACTTGGTGTCTGCCACAGAGTGGATGCTGGAGAATGGCTCACTGTCATTATCCTTATAGATTGCCGCTCACCTCTGTCACCTTTTGCTCCAGTCTGTGGTGAGAAGTTTCAGGGAAGTAAAGCATGCCTCTGAGAAGGATGATACGTGGATTGAGTAGAAAAATGGAATTCCATGTTGGTCAAAGGGTAAAAATTTTCAGTAATAAAATGAGTAAGTTCTGGGAGTCTAACATATAGCATAGTGACTATAAATAATAATATTGTATTGTTTACTTGAAATTTCCTAAGCGAGTAGATCTTAAGTGTTCACATACACACAATGGTAGTTATGTGATATGATGGATGTGTTAACTTGATTGTGGTAATCATTACTCCGTGTATGTGTATATATGTGTGTATGTATATGTGTGTGTGTATATATATAAAGTCATCACTTTGATATACCAAATTTTTATTTGTCAATTTACCTCGATAAAACTGGAAAGAATGAAATTTGAGAGTTTTCAAAACCTTAATCTCCATCCTGCAGGAGAAACATTTCCTTTCCCCTGTGGCACACAGGACAAAGTATAGGAGCTGAGTCAGGGACAAGGGCCCAAGCCCATGCTCCTCCACTAGCCTGTGGGTTGATTCTTGGGCAAACTGCCAATGTCTCTAAGCCTCAATTTGTTCACATGGAGCCAAGTGAGCCCCATGTGTATGAAAGGGCTTTGTACCCACTAAAAGCCTGAAAATTTGAGGTGCAGTTATTTTGAAAATACACAATTGATGGCCTATAAATAGAACAGGTGAGTTAAGTGGAACATCGACAACCATATGGAAGTTTATACAGTGCCACGAGAAAAGCTTGATTTTTTTGTTAAAGCTCAGCAGCGGTTAAATCAACTGCTAAAGGAAGAGCCCCTTCCCAGAATGTTTTCTCTTTTTTTGAGACAGAGTCTCGCTCTATCATCCAGGCTGGAGTGCAGTGGCACGTTCTCAGCTCACGGCAACTTCCGCCTCCCAGGTTCAAGTCATTCTTCTGCTTCAGCCTCCCGAGTAGCCGGGATTACAGCCACATGCCACCACATCTGGCTAATTTTGGTATTTTTAGTAGAGACGGGTTTCACCATGTTGGCCATGCTGGTCTCGCCCTCCCAATGTGCTGGGATTAGAGGCGTGAGCCACCGCACCAACCCCTCAGAATGTTTTCTTGATGGGGTTGCTGGCACTTGCTCTTCTGCCACTGCGGTAGGGTAGAAAAGCCCTGTGACTCTGAGGGATTCCCTTTCTTTCTCTTCCAGATGTTTCCTCTGGGATCCACACTCTGGGTCCTTTCCTATCTCTGGAAATAAATTGTCCCCTTCAAATTCAAAGCACCAAAACATACTGCAAGTTCCCACAGTTCAGGCTGCAACTACTTTTAATCAGTTCTAAGAAATCTCAGGTAACCAAGTTCATCAGTTCCGTGACTTCAAAATAAGTCACCTAATCTCTCTTGGCTGCAGCTTCCTTACAAGGAAAACGATATACCTCAAATTCTGAGTCACATGAGCTTGGCAGAAATGTAAACAGAGTTTCCACTGTTTCCTATCTCTCTATCCTTTCCTGGTTAGTTCCATGAACTTCCACCCCTAGACACAGGCTGAAATCCACCTCACCCTCAGCAACCTTGGATTTTGAAGAAGGTGGGGCCTGAGTTGTTTTGAGTTCTCAGTTGCAAAGTGCTGTTCTCAGGCCAGCCCTGGCCTACCTGCCTAGAGCTATTGTTAGTAAATTCTTGCTTAGTGAAGAGACAAAGGAAAAATGCATGTCTGAATGGATTAGCTTGATCACTCATTTAACAAATATTTACTGAGTGTGTCTATTATTTACCATGGCTTACAGTTCTCTAAGGAGGTGATCCACCTGTTAAGTGGAGGTGGAGGGGGTAGGGGAGGCTTCCCTGAGGAAGTGAGACCTGAAGGAAGAAGGGGAGTAGGCAAGAAAGCCAGTCCAAAGCCCTGCAGTGGGAAAGAAGGAAGTAATGAATGGATGAATGAATGAATGGACGGATGGATGGATGGATGGATGGATGGATGGATGGATGGATGGATGAAGAAATGAATGATTGAACAAACGAAAGGACAGACCAATGAATAAGCGGTCCGGCCTCCCCCTTGGTTACTGGCACGCTACCCTCATTGGATTTCTTTCTCAATTAGCACATCCTATTGCCAGGCACATGTGATTACATTCAATCCTATAAAGCAGTTATGAGTCCTGGACACCTACCACTGTGATGAGAAGAGACTTCTGCAGCACTTACACAAACATTTCCCGGGTTCCTACTGGTTGGAAAGCACTCATTATCCAAATGAAGGGCGGAGATGTCTCAGACTTTTTCTACTTCAGAGGAGCCATTCCTTTCAGCTTTTCACATTCACCCCCATTTTTTCTAGTTAATAGCTTCCATTTCAGCCCTCTCCATTGTCAACATCATTGAAACATCTCATATGGGCTATAGAATTTTCATTTTTTGGGTTTGGTTTTGCATTCTGGGTGTGTGTATGTGTGGTGGTTTTCGGTTTTTTGTGTGTTTTTTTGCAATAAAATCCAGTAAATACCATATAGACTTCAACTGTGTCTTTCTTTCATGGTAAAAAATACTCAAGGGAGATAAGTTCACTACGTAGAAAGAAGAAAAACTTTTGCTATTCCTGAGAAGGGGAGAAGGAGGAAAAAACAAAAACCCCTGTAAATGTCACTAGTGACTAACTCCATCTATTTTTGGAAGGCCCTAGGGGGTTTTAGGGCTTTCCATGCAATAGATTAAATAGTAACATTCCTCTGAAAAGGAATGTGCAGCCTTGCTCCCTGGAGTGCTCACCTGCAACAGCTCTCATTAAGGGCCCAAAAGGCGAGTGGAGATGATGAGGCCCAGCGCACAAAGCTTCCATCTTCACCTCCACCAGCTCTCAGGGACCATAGAGCATTGGCATCTTTTAAGCCCATGAGTCAAGTGTGTCCCTTGTCTGCTAGGTTTCCCCAGGCCACTGTGGACATGTGACTGTGCCTTTTTAGCACCTGCTTCTTCTGTCATGAACTCCATGCATACCTGACTTAAGACAGCAGACCTCTCAGGTCAGATGCCCAGGTTCATTCCCATGAGCTTGCCCTGAGCCCTATCAAATCAATGTGTCTCCAAAGAAATATACCGCTGTCAAAATTTAGAAAGCTCGTTATTGTTAAAAAAAAAAAAAAAGTCATATTTGTATTATGCTGGTATTTGTTGGAGGAGGAGTGGACAAAGCAGCAAAGAAATATGACCTGGCTGTGGTGTTTAAGTACCACCATGTTTAAAAGGACCTATACTTGGAACTTTGTTTTTTCCCATACCAGGTTGAAGGTGTTAGGTTAAAAATAAGTTTTTACAACGGTGGTTCATTATATGAATCTCTCTACTTTTGTGTAACTTCATGCTTGAAATTTTCCACGATAAATGGTTACAAAAAAGAAAGATAAGTAACACAGCATTTCACATGCCACAGGATCCTTGCTGCTTTACTTCCCTTCTTCGGTTCCACTAAGACTCCACAACTAGCAACCTCTGAAAGATGAGCTTCCAGCTGTGTTATGCCTTAACACCTGGAATCCCGGATGTTGCCACCGGAATCCCAACTCATTTCATTTCAATTGCTTAGAAGCAGGGCTCAATTTTTTACATCTTACATTTTACCAATACTTCCATAAAGGAACTCTGTCCTCACCATGATAGAAATTAAAGGTTCTATTAAAGTTTTTGTCTAAGAAGAAAATTACATATTAACAGGCATTCTGGTGTTATTTTTACCCTTTATTTAAAAGGTTAAGATTCTAAGGACATTAAAAAATTGCAATAGTATTATTGGGAGTAAATTTCATTGCCATGTTTAGGAAACATAAATTAGCAAATGATGATGTCGTAGTTGAATTTTGCAATACAATTAAGGATTTTATAACTACCTTAAGTCTAAATCACAATACATATAAGGCATGGAAAATTCTATAAATGTCATTGTCACAAATAAAAAATCCATTGAACATTTACAAAGTTAATAATAATTCATAATGTGCTTATGAATAATCATGAAGGTGAAGTATATTAGCTTAAGAACTTCTTAAGAATTGTTATAAAAATTCCACATTCCATCTACACCACTTCTGGTTAGCAGGGGTATTCTACTCCTAATTAAAAACGCTTCTCTTAGCAGATGTTTTCTAATACACCCAAGGCCAGAACAAGTTGGCTTCCCCTTCCCTCCTGCCCTGTAGATGGAGACTGGCAAACACATGGATGGGACAGACAGCTGAGAACTGAATGCCAACCTTAACCAGAGCACTATCCCACCCCATTCCACAGCTTGGCCCTGACATCAAACCAGCTTCCCGGGCTCCAGATTAGAACAGCAGGCAAATTCCTCATGTTCCATTAAAGTGTCCTTAGATAATTCAAAAGAAAACCTTAGAATCTGCTTGAAAATATGGGTCATTTTGAACTAATAGGATGACAGCCAGTCTGAATTCATGAAAACCCACTTTATACTTTTTTTTTTTTTCCATAAAAAGTGCTGCTACAACCCTGGGCCCATCTGCAGACGAGCTGCCCTGCCCAAGCCTTTGGGGAAGCAGCCCCCTTTATACTTTAAGTAATTTATAGAAGTTTTTAAAAATATTTTTATTACTTTCAAAATCATGATGTAATTTAGGATAAGCTGGCAAAGTACTGTTTTATGGGTATTTCTTGCTTAGTGGCTAGGTACGAAAGACTTCCAAGGCAACCCATTCATTAAGTTCTAAATTTTCTAAATACAACTTGGAAATCATTATTCTTTGAGTTTTGTTTGTTTTTAAGCTTTTAATAAAATTATATTCCCACTCAAACACAATAACAATGGCTCTCACCAGTTAGAATTGAGATTTACCACTGGCCACACTATCTTAATTAGGCTATGACCTCTTGTTGGAGCAGGAGTTGCAGGCAAGCCTTCAAAAAGGCCATGCTGCACCACCTGGGCTTTCTCAAGAAACTCTGCTCGGGAGGAGAGGACCTGGCAATCTGGATATGCAAATGCAGAGCAAAGCGTGACTCAAGGGCATCAGTGCAGCTTCCCAGAGGTGCCCAAGCAGAGCAGGGGTGCCATGTTGAGGATGAGTGCATGCTGTTATTTCAGCATACAAGTCAGTTCAGGTCGCATCACATCCATGTCCCTCTCTCACCCTCACACACACAGCAAGTGCACTTGCTCCATGTATCAGCCTTCTTTCTCTTGCCCACAGCTGTCCTGCAGAAGTTGATATATTGACCCACATTCCAGAATCCTGAGGAAGCCTAGCCCAACTTCTTGAAAGCCAGCACCAAAATACTCTTATTTGCATATTAAATGAGAGAATCAAAATTCCAGTATGCTTTGTCTGATGAAAAAGATGCAGGGAAGTGAAGCTCCATGTAAACAATTACACAAGTTCAGAAAGGCATGATTTGGCCAAGCAGATATGAATCATTATAAAAGCAAGACTTCTAGTTTTACTTGAAGAGTTAAAGATGTGTGTTTATTTCCTCCAAACCTACTTAAAGGACATTACAAAAACAAATTTTAAGGAAAAATAACGCTAAGCAGCCAAGGCAGTCTGCCTGTAGGACTCCAGCCACCAGAGTGGGCAGAGTGCAATACCAGCAAAAAACAGGATTAGGGGATAGGGTCAAACTGGAATGAGGAAACATGTCCACACACATCCACACCAATATTGCCCATGTTGTCAACGTTTTGGAGGCTCAGCTTCAGAATGCTTGGAAGGCAAGTTTATGTCCTTTAGGCAAGAGATTAGACAACTCCCCTCAGGAGAAACTAAGTATCAAAGGGAAACCTGCCTTTGCACATTTAAATGTACCCCTTGCACATTTAAAGTTCTTCCAATGGAAAAAAATGGGAGACCTGCCAGATCACCCTTCAGAGAAGCCCAGCAGCTAATGAAATCCCCCTAAATAAGGGTTCCAATCAACATTTTAGTGCCTCTCCCTTAAAAATAAGTGACCAGTGCTGGGTGGGGTGGCACAAGCTGGTAATCCCAGCTACTAGGGAGGCTGAGGTGGGAACATTCCTTGAGCCCAGGAGTTTGAGTCCAGCCTGGGCAACATAGTGAGACTCCCATCTCTAAAAAATAACTAAAAAACAAAAATAAATAAGTGGCCGAGATATTTGTGAAAAGCAACTCTCTTGAAGGAAACTAACAGAAATAAGAAATTCAGAAGAAATAAACAAGGAGATAAAAAAATGTTTTCAGGTAATATTAATGTCCTCAGAGAGATAGAAGATATATTCATGAAACAAGACATTATTTTTAAAAAGAGAGCTCTTGGGAATTCTAAATGTGATAGCAGAGATTAAAAACTCAATGCAAGGGTTAAATAATAAACTTGAGGAAATCTCACAGGAAGTATAAGATAGAGACAAAGAGATTGAAAAGGGAAAGAAGATTTTTTAAAAAACAGCATCCATCCAGGAAGGCCAATACCCAGAAGGAGAGAATAAAGAAAACAGAATGAGAGAAAGAGAGAGAAATATAATACTGATACACAATGCAGCTCAAATGCAGTTAGGGCTGACATAATTTAGCACATCATAGAATGTCGAGGTCTCAGCCAACAGTGGCAAAAACAGAAAACCAACAAAATTTACAATGCAGAGTCCTCAACAGGCTCAGGAACTGGCAGTTTCAGATAGTGTTTCTGAAACTGAAGGTTAAGGTGAAACAAACCAATCTAGGATGGGCTGGGTAAAAGCTGTGTGAGAAGCAATCAGAGCCTTCATTCCCCTCTCTGCTCCACATCACTGAGTATGTCCTCTTCCCCTCCCCCACACAAGATGGCAGGTTTATTCTTTGAAGGAATCCTTCCTGACCGGAGGTCAATTGGCACAGCGGTTGATTTGAGAACAGTAACACAAACGAGGGTTTTGGTGACCATAAAATGGTGAGACCCACAGCCCTTCTTCCCCAGCTCTGTTTCCCCAACTGGCCATCAAAACAGTGACAGCATACTTGTAACCTTGGCAGGAGATTAGAAAGGGTTCTTTCTGAGGAATCTGACCAGTCCACGAAAAAAGGTCAGAAAATACTGAAGCAAAAAAGTTTCCTAAAACAAACAGTGCTTCCAGCTCACCCTACAGTGAAGCTCAAAGTCAACAAGCCTTGCCTGCAAGTTGAGAGCATCCAATCCACTTTTTAGTCCTCTAATCCTGAACAAACATCCAAGGGTGCCAGATGTCTAAGGAAAGCCCAGGGCAAGAAAACTGGAGAACAAAACAAACAGATAAAAGCAACTCAGAGGACATAAAATACACAGTGACTGAAACTTTAAAAGTATCATGAATACCCTCAGGGAAATAAGAGACAATGGCATACCTTTGAAACAAGAGTAGGAAACTATAAAAAGGAACATAGGACCGGAAAATAGAATTGAGGCGTTCTAGAAAGGTGAGTAAAATGACAGAGGGGAAAACAAAAACAAGAAAATGAAGATATTAGAGAACCAATCCAGGGGTCTGAACATCTGATTAACAAGAGTTTCAAAACAAGGGAAAAGAAAGCCAACGAGAGGAAATCGTCAGTAAAATTATTCAAGCAAATTTCTCAGAAGTGAAAGACTTAAGTTTCCAGATTTCCTGAAGGGGCCACTGAGGGCCCAGAATAATCCAGGCAGATTATTGTGAAATTTCACAACACTGGGGACTAAGGGAAGATCCTTTTTAACCTGATTACTGGTGGATGTTCTCCCCCAAAATAAGAGAGTAAACCAAAAAAGAAGAGATGAGGAATCCAACTTGGGAGAAAAATCTAGAGAATTCCAAGGTCCACAGTGAAGGAAAGACTCAAGATAGATGACAGCTCTGCAACAGCCTGGAGAGCATTCAACTCAGAAGAGGAAAGGGATCAGGGGTGGGGTGGGGAGTGGGCTATCCTAAGAGAAAAAAAGAAAGTGATAAACCATCCAATGTTGGTGTCTATCAGAAGGTGTGTCTGCTAGAAGAGGTACAAAGAAAATTAGGCAAATAGGAAAAAAGGCAACAATTTCAGGAAAAACTAGAAAAGGCAACCATAGTTCACAGTGCTCAACTGGAAATTGTATTTGCATAAAAAGTTAGGTAAATACAGAAGTTTATTTAATCAAAAATTGTATTATCTTGGGAGGGTGGGGCATGGGAACAAAAAGGAAGGATAGTATAAGAGTTGGATGTTCATCTATCATAACAGATGATTATGTCTAAAAGTCACCATTGCAAACAGTATATCTAGGCATATCATTTAGAAGTACTGAGATGTATATGCAAGAAGAAATGGCTAAAAGAATCAAAAGTAGTTGCCTCTAGGAAGAAGCAATGAAAGAGTGTGAAGAGTGATACAGGGAACCATTGTAATTTCTTTAATACTATTTAACAATACTTTTATTTTTATTTATTTATTTATTATTTTTATAGAAACAGGGTCTTGCCATCTTGCCCAGGGTGGTCTCAAACTCCTGGGCTCAAACAAGTCTCCTGCCTCAGCCTCCCGAAGTGTTGGGGTTACAGGCATGAGCCACTATTCCTGGCTTAACTTTTTCAAAAACTAAAATTAAAAAAAAAAAAATTCTTTTAGAGACAAAGTCTCACTCTGTTGCCCAGACTGAAGTACAGTGGTGTGATCACAGCTCACTGCAGCCTTGAACTCCTCGGCTCAAGCAATCCTTTTGCCTCAGCCTCCCAAGTAGCTAGGACTGCAGGCATAAGCCACCAAGCCCAGCTAATATATTTTTTATTTTTAGGGATGAGATCTCACTATGTTGCCCAGGTTGGTCACAAACTCCTGGCCTCAAGCAATCCTCCCACCTTAGCCTCCAGAGTCACTGGAATAACAGACATGAAGCACCGTGCCTTTTTAAATGATGTGCATGCATACCTTTGATTAAAAAATTTTTTTTTCAAAAAGAGACAATAAAACAAATATAAAGGATGTTAGTTCTTAACTAACTCAACTTATCAACTCCTCCAGATAAGGGGTCTTATTCCCCTTCTTCTCAGCATCTGGCACAGAGAGGCACTCAACAAATGTTTACTGTTTAATTGATTGCTTTATTGATTAATTGAAACAAGCAGTCAAAAATATTCACAGGTTTCTTGAGCTACACTGATAGAAAATTCCAGGAAAAAAATAATAGCTAACACTCTTTAAACACCTACTATTTGACATCCTCTGTTCTAAGCACTGGGCATTTATCATATTGCTGAATCCTCACAACAATCTCATGAGGAAGATACTGACATTGTTCCTGTTTTATCAGCAAAGAAACTGAAGGACAATGAGGTCGTATAACTCATTCCAAGTCACACAGCCAGGAAGTATCAAAGCTGGGTCTAGGCCAGGTGCGGTGGCTCATGCTTGTAATCCCAGCACTTTGGGAGGCCAAGGTGGGTGGATTGCCTGAGCTCAGGAGTTTGAGACCAGCCTGGGCAATATGGTGATGCCTCATCTCTACTAAATTAGCCGGGCGTGGTGGTAGGTGCCTGTAATCCCAGCTACTCAGGAAGCTGAGGCAGGAGAATTGCTTGAACCCAGGAGGTGGAGGTTGCAGTGAGCCGAGAACACGCCACTACACTCCAGCCTGGGCAACAGAGCGAGACTCCGTCTCACCAAAAAAAACCAAAAACAAACAAAAAACAGCTAGGCCTAAACCCAGGCTGGCTGACTCTGAAGTCTCTACTCTTGACTGATGAGCTTTATAACCAAGAAGGAGGTGTCCTGTGGTCACGCTACAACTGGAATATTATGTTCTGTTTTGAACACACACACACACACACACACACACACACACACACACTTCAGAAGTGGAATGTAATCACAGGAAGTTGAACAGGATGTGAGGAGATCAAAAACCGTAACAGTGGGTGTGAGGAATGGTTTTTAGATGAAGACAGTCTAATCATGCTTGAAGAGGGCTGATAAAGAACAGGGATTGGATTTGTTTTTTATGTCCCAAGTAGTAAAACCAGAATCAACAGTAGAGATTAGTTGGGGCTATATTTCAGTTTAAGGAAGAAATTTTCCACAGTTCCATAGGACATCAAGTGCTTTGGAAATAGTTTCATTACTGAAAATCATAAGCCCATCAACCTCCAGGCTTGGAAGAAACTAAGGAATTTCATCCAGTCACCCTCAGGATGCTTGGATCACCTTTATAGCACACTCCTAAAAGGTCTTCTCAAACATCCCAGGGACAAAGAACACACCAGAGATGGCACACTCTTTTCTTTTTTAATCAGAGTTACCTGTGCACATATCGGTTGAGTCAAATCTATAAGATTCATTAAGAAAAGCAGAAGTCCTTCCCTAGAGGCACCCACTTTCAATTTTCTTTGGTAATTCTTTTAGAAAGATTTACCTCTGTATTTCTAAATAACATGCTTGTATTGCTATTTCTTTATTTTTCTGTGTTAGGTATTCTCCACTAACCACCCACAATGTTGGATGAAGATTTCATTCTTTCATTCCACATACACAATACACACACCCTCTCCATGTTCTTATTATTCCAACATAGTTTATGTACTGATTTGGGTTAGATCAGTATTTAGTGTTCAAATTATCATAACTACATAAACACTATTCAGAGCTGAGTCATGGGGTAAATCATAATTATTTCTCCTCTTCTATACAACTCTTGTGTTTCCCTGAAATTAATTGAAGAGACTTACTTTTTGTTTTCACTTAGTTTTTCATGTATTTATCAGTAATTCAAACCCTCAATTTTCTGCCAAATGTCTGAATTTCCTCTCAAGACATTCAGACCCATCGGATATTCAAGCCATTTCACCTCTTTGAAGAAGCCTCTCTCAGAGCCTCTGGGCCTATTCTAATGTGAACTGATTACCTCCAAGCCTGGTGCAGAGTTACCATCTGGGAATTTTCCTTTACCATTTCTGGAGATTCCCTTTACCCTTCTCCCACTTTCTGTATCTCCAGTCTTTTTCTCCTTTAGTTTTCTCCATTGTTTTAGTGGTACCAGAGTGGCTTCCTGAGAAAGGCTGTGTGGGAGGTAAATTTTTGAATCTTTTCAAGGCTAGATATGTCTTTATTCTACCATAACTTGATTCAAAATTGTATTCCAGCTTCTCTTGTTGCTACTGAGAAGTCTAGAGTCATTCTGGTAGCTGGTTCTTTGTATATGACCTGTCTTGTCTTCCTTGAAGCTTTTATTTTTTTTTTTTTTGAGACCAGGTTTCACTCTTGTTGCCCAGGCTGGAGTGTAATGGTGCGATCTCAGCTCACTGCAACTTCTGCCTCCCAGGTTCAAGTGATTCTCCTGTCTCAGTCTCCCTAGTAGCTGGGATTACAGGCGCCCACGACCACACCCAGCTAATTTTTGTATTTTTAGTAGGGACGGGGTTTCATCATATTGGTCAGGCTGGTCTCGAACTCCTGACCTTGGGTGATCCGCCCACCTCAGCCTCCCAAAGTGCTGGGACTACAAGCATGAGCCACCGCGCCCGGCCTCCTTGAAGATTTTAATATCTTCCTGAGTGTCCTGAAATTTCACAATGCTATGTTGGGTGTGGGTCTATTTTCTTGCATTGTGGTCGGCATTCAGCACCACATTCAGTTTCCAATTTCAGTCAGGAAACTCATGTCTTCTAGTTCTGGGAAATGTGCTTGAATTACTTTGTTGATGATTTCCTCCTTTCAGTTTTCTCTGTTTCCTCTTTTGAATACTCGTATTCAAATACTGTACTTCCTGTACTGATCCTCTAATTATTTTATCTTACTTATTTTCCCCTGTTTTCTGTCTCTTTTCTTTCTCTTCTAATTTCTGAGATGTTTCCTCAACATTACCTTCCAGCCATTCTATGGAAATATTCATTTTTGATGTCATTATTAATTTCCAAGAGTTTATTTTTGTTTTGTTAATTATGTTCTCTAGCATCCTATTTTCATTTTGCCGTTAAAATATTTTATTTTCTATCTATAAAAATATTAATAATTTTTTTCCTTGAAGGTTTCTTCTGCTTGCATAATCCTTTTTCCCCGCTCTGAGTTAGCTTTCTCCCATTGTTTATTTGAATGTTTTGGTCTTTATCTTTCATTTGAGGCTATTCTCAGTGGTCTGCTATTCCTTGATTGTCTACTCTTTAATAGAGGGATTAAAAAGCTGATTGGAAGCTCTGATCTTTGAATATGGCTGTCCAATTTTGGCTCCATGGAAGGGTAATCTAGCTGAGCTGTTTGCTGGGGGAACCTCCAACCTCAGAAACATCAAGTATTTCTTCTTGGGCTGGTCAGATATGGAAGGGTATGCTCTTCTGTTCTTCTGTTTGGAAACTGGAGTCCTGCATGACAGAGTCTAAGAGCTCAGGGTGTTTTGAGACAATACCTCGGCCACTGCCTTCACCTATGCTTGAATCCACAGTTCAAAGACTATGTTTTATCATTTCTAGAGAAAAAAAACTCCAGGCTTCTGCTAAGGTTAAAGTGGGGGTGGAGCAATGATCTAGCATCGCTGAATTGTTGGAAGGAGAGACCCAGCACTCCAACTACTTCTCAACTTCTCTTTACTCTGTTTCCATAGATACGTAGCTGGTGCCACCAATTCCAAAGTTTTTGAGAGATTCAAAGTTAAAATCAAGGATTTCACAACGTTTCCCACTACCAGCTTAACATTCACCTTGCCCAGATGTGTTAAGTCGGTTACCATTTGTCCATCACTTGCTACCTTCAAAATATTTTTGCTTGAGTTCCTGTCTCATTCTCCTATCCTTGTGGGTCTGTGCCACTTAAAAACAATCTTTATTTTAGTTTGAGTGGTTTGGGGAGAGAGAAAGAACTAGAAAGGTATGTTCAATCTGCCACCTTTACTCCAAATCTCCCCCATTCCACTTGTGGGCAGCTATAAAAGAAAATTTCTTCATATTGGTGTAACCTCTTTGTGGGAAAACTGATCATGCTATCAAAATTTTAAATGCAAATAACTTTTAGTCCAGTAATTTTACTGCTAAAAATTATTCTGAAGATATATTCATAAAAGTGGATGAAGAAATATTCACTAAACATAAATACATAATATATAAATACATAATAAATGAAGTACATCAATACTTGAAGAAACAAACAGGAAATACTCTGTGTCTATCAGTAGGAACATGAATAAATAAATCACAGTGCAGTTGTCCCTTGGTATCTGTGGGAGCTTGATTCCTGGACCCTGTCGGATGCCAAAATCCATGGATGCTCAAGCTCCTTATATAAAATTGTATAGAATTTGCATATAGCCTATACGTATCCTCCCATATACTTTAAATCATCTCTATATTACTTATAATAGCTATACTATGTAAATGCTATGTAAATAGTCATTATACTATATTTTTAGGGAATAATAACAAGATTAAAAGGTCTGTATATGTTCAGTACAGGTGAAACCATTGCTTTTTTTCCAAATTATTTTCAATCTGCAGTTGGTTGAAGGCTCATAAAGTCTAAGTAAGTTGTCCAAAATTATTCTGTGATCAAAGGCAAGTCATTTGACCCGTCTAGTCCTCAGTTACTATTTTTTTTTTTCTTAGATGGAGTTTCACTCTGTTGCCCAGGCTGGAGTGCAGTGGCACAATCTCAGCTTACTGCAACCTCTGCCTCCTGAGTTGAAGTGATTCTCATGCCTCAGCCTCCCAAGTAGCTGGGATTACATCATGGCGCACACCACGATGTCTGGCTAATTTTTTGTATTTTTAGTACAGACGGCATTTTCCCATGTTGGCCAGACTGGTCTCAAACTACTGACTTCAAGTGATCTGCCTGCCTCGGCCTCCCAAAGTGCTGAGATTACAGGCGTGAGCCACCGCGCCTGGCCCTCAATTACTTCTTTTATAAGGACCTAATAATGCCATCAGGAAATTTGCAAACTTTGTGTTTTATATAGCTGAGCACATGTATGTTTGAAGATGTGTGTGCACTTACACATTAATCTGCCTCTACCCCAGAAGAGAATAATGAAAACCTTACAGATGATATCAAAAGACCTCTCCCAATATGGTCTCAAAAACTGTGACCTACATTTCTTCTCAGTTGAAATACCATGAGCTTGTGAATGATCGTGTGTGTGTGAGTGTGTGTGTGTGTGTGTGTGTACACATATTCAGCTTCTCCTAACTTAATTTCTGTCTCAGTGGTGCTGGGAAAAGAAATCAGTTATTTGACAATTACGATAGGTCAGCCCTTAAGATAAGACAGATGAATGAGATGTGATCCCCAAGGGTGGAATATCTGAGCACACTTCAAGGGAACTCAGCCCAAGCAACGTGGACTATGCCTGTCAGTCAGTGAGCCCTGAATTATCTCACCATCGCATTGCTTATCTCACTCCTCTCCTGACAACTTGTCACTGCGTGGGCAAATCTGCCATAAGCGCCTTCCTAGCAACATTCTACTCATGCACAGGAGTCTTCCAAAAACACACCCAAATTCCTGGAAAAACCATCCCCACCCTATTAACAGTCTTCCTCACTAACACCCTGGCCCCAGTACCCGAAGTCCCAGCCCCACCAGTTGTCATAGCTCCACCAATTAATCAGAAAGAGAAGGTAGTTTCCTGGAATCATACCCTTCCACACATTCAATGGAGGCAAGTATTCCCAAAGAGTAGCTGTTTACTGCTGGTCTCTTACCTTGCTGGCTTTCATCATTCTTTTCACAGATAAGTCTAAAGAGGGTAAAAACGGTGTCCTACTTTTGGGAAGGACCCAGCACAATGCTACATTCTTTCTATTTATTCATTCTTCCATTGAACAAATGGATACTGAGCATCTCTCTGTTCAAAGCTAAATGAGAGACTCTGACCTCTGGGAACTTATAGCTGACAAAGAGACAGTGAACGCAGGCAATTACAGTACAGGAAGACACTTGCTCCGTGGAGCTGCTTTTAAACTCACTCATGTTGTTTGCAGAATTCATTACCTTGTGTCTGTAGGACTGAGGAGCCTATGCTTAAGGGAGAGGGAGGCAGGGAAGACTCACAAAGGAGGTAGCATTGAGGCTGTTCCACTCTTCCCAGGTAGATAGGAAGAGGGCACTTCAGGAAAAGTAAACAGTAGCACAAGGGCATAGCATACAACGTATTAGTATCAGACATACAAATGTCTGATAGTTCAGCATTACTAACACTCAAAGTTTCAAGACACAGTGGCCAGGTGGTAAGTCTGATCAAGTAGGCAGAGGCCAGATTATGAAAGGATTGCATGCCAGATTAACAGCTTGAAATGGGGAACCACTGAAGCAATTTGAGGTTTTTGTTCTGTTTTGTTCAATTAATTTCTTCTTAATTGACAAAAATTGTATATATTTATTATGTATAACATGATGCTTTGAAATATGTATACAATGTGGAATGGCTAAATTGAGCTAATTAACATATGCATTAACTCACATATTTTTGTGGGGAGAACATTTAAAATCGACTCTCTTAGAGATTTTTAAGAACCTATGTTAATGACTATAGCCACCATGTTGTACAAGAGATTTCTTGAACTTATTCCTCGTAACTGAAATTTTGTAGCCTTTGACCAACGTCTTCCCTACCCCTCAACCCCACTGAAGTATTATGACTCAGAGACTGATATGAACAGATCTTGTGTCAGAAAGATCTCCCTTCTTACCCCCACCCCCACCGCCAGCAATGGGAGCAGAATAGATGGAGGGGAATAAACAGAAAGGATTTAAGGCAAGATCTGGCAGGTTATGAGGGTGTAAACTAGGGCAGTGACCATGCAAGCGGCGGGAAAGGAACAGATCAAGGAGAATTAGGCAGAACTCACTGGCAAGGCTGAGGAGAGACATTGCCTCATCAATACATAGACTACAGAGGGTGAGCAGAGTCTGAGTCCAGTTTGGGACCTGTTGACTTGGAGACGCCTAGAGGACATGCAAGTGGGGAGATCAAGGAAGGGTGGACTAGGGTCAAGGGCTCAGTCCAAGGTTGGGTTGAGATAAACATATTTGGGAGTCACACCCATGGAGAATACAAAGTAATGGCTGAAACCACAGGAGATGATGATGCAATTCCCCAGGGAGAGTGAGGGGAGGGAGGAGAAGAGAGGACCCAGGATGGATTTCTGGGAACACAAAAGCAAGTCATCTGGAAACTACAGACAGTTTGAAACAAACAACAAATGTGGTTGGCTCCACCTTTGGATCCTGACATTTTTTCTTCTCTTTCATACAACGTAGGTATGAACAAACTAGACCAATAATACCTTGTACATTATTGTACTGGAAGGCTTAAAGGAGTATGCAAAGTAAAAACTTACAGCAAACTATGCTTCCTTCTATGCTCAAATCAAGGTAGAGCATGCTTGCCCTACAGCCATGCGGTGGTGTTTTCACAGTGGCTGTTTGCATAGTTGTTTTTGCTTGGGCCCAGATACATTACTCTGTGAGTAAGGGTAGAGTCAGAGAAAGACACAGAAGGACTATTTCCCTTTTCTGGAGCTGCATGGCAGGGAGGTGGGGGTGGGGGTGGGTGCAAGGGGATGCAAGAAGGATATAAGCATCAAGACATTGAGCTAAATGGCACAAGATATCAAGAAGGATAGAGGTGAGGCTCTAGGGACTCACAGCTCGGAGAAAAGGACAAATATCTCAGTGACATGGGGAAAGGGATTTCTTCCCCTTTATTATAATAGCCATGTATGTCTATGCAAGTGTAGCTAATGAACACATTTCAAAGCCCAGTTCCTACCATGTGAAGAGCAATAACATGTAATTTCTTCACATCTTGATTTCTATGGAGCAGAGGTTTCTCACTTCTTAGGAAACTCAAGAATAGGCAAAATCTAATAGCTGCTATTAGAAATTATGACAGTGGTTACATGTGGAGGGCAGTTATTGACTGGAAATGAGCTAGACAGAGTTGCATGGAGTAATGGAAATGTTCTAGATCTTGATTTGGGTAGTGGTTACATAGGTGATAAATATGTAAAACTTCTTCAGGCTGTACATCTAAGACTTGTGCATTTTAAGGTATATACATTCCTTATCAATAAAAATAAGTAATATAAAACAAATTAAATGTAGCACACATTCCTACACACACACACACACACACACACACACACACACACACATGCCCCAGATGGCTACAAAATAAGGTCTATGTATGCCCAGGAAAGAAAATGAAATCAAAAGAGGATTAATCCATTTGAAATCCAGGGAAGTGGAAGGAACCGGAGAACCCAGGGAGATCCAAGAGTGATGTAATGGAAAAGGGAGTAACAAAGCTGTGATCAGGGTGGAGTCAGCAGGGTGAAGCACCCCTGCTAGATGGCAAAGTCCAAGGTGGGGCTGTTGGTGTGAGAGGCAGCAATGAAAAAGAGGATCATTAGAACTGAAGAGGTCTCCAGGGGAATGGAATAATAGAAGCCTCTGCTGCATGGTCACTAAGGCTCCTTAAGAGGAGAGCAGAAGAAGCAGGAGAAGACCCCAAAGCATCTGGGGAAGTGGCCAAGGAAATGAAATGGCAGATTGAGATAGTAACAAACCACTCAAGCGATTCATGAAGATTTTTTGATGAAAGTGAAGGGGGGAATGAAGCACCTGGTATAGGGTACGATAGTGTTTGAGAAATGGGACTTTTAGGTGAAAATAACAAATTAAAGGTTAGTGTTACACTTTTGAGAGGGAAGAGAGAATTGTTGGTGTTGGGTCACCTCTGCTTTGCTTCAACAGCCCTCTACGCTATTCAATCAATCATAATAAACCACTTAGACTCCCTCCCAACATCCCCACCCCAACTAGGAGTTTCTTAAGGAAAGTGCCTGTGGTGCAGTGAGTGCCAGGGAATGAGAGGAAGAAAGGAATGAAGAAAGGAAGGAAAATGCCAGGGAAGGGTTTAAATTCTAAGGAAAACATCAGATTACAATTTTTTTGTACAGAGTCTGGCTCTGTCCCCCAGGCTGGAGTGCAGTGGTCCAATCTCGGCTCACTGCAACCTCTGCCTCCGGGGCTCAAGCCATCCTCCCACCTCAGCCTGCCAAGTAGCTGGGACTCCAGGTGCGCACCACCACACCTAGCTAAGTTTTGTATTTTTTTGCAGAGACGGAGTTTCGCCATGTGGCCCAGGTTGATCTTAAACTCCTGGGCTCAAGCAATTGCCCACCTTGGCCTCCCAAGGTGCTGTGATTACAGGCATGAGCCACTGCACCTGGCGTCCTGTTGGTTTTAAACTTGTAAATAACTTTCAGATTTATCTACTTCTCTCTGACTCCACCACCAAGTCTCCATCACCTCCCATGTGGACGATAACTTTCTATCTGGTCTCAGGGCAAACTTACAATTAAACTATACTGTAGTAGGGTAAATGGAGTCCAAATATTTTAATGCTGTAAAGTGCAGAAGTATAATACTGTAAGGCTATTGAAAAATAATATTTTAAATTTTAAAACTTTTGTACTTACTAGATGTTTAGGCAACAAACTTACAAATGAACTGACCAAGTGTCAAATGATCAGAAAGAAGTCACTTCCCAGCCCCTACCAAAGAAGTAGAGTTGAAATGAGGGTGGGGGCCAATTGACCATGGCATTACATTCAATGTCATGTCATCGTGGGTGGAGTGTCCCCAAGTTTTACTGTATTAAACAGGGTATGATTCAAAAAGCATCATCATCACCATCATCACCATCATCATCATCACCATCATCACCATCATCATCATCACACCTGCTTTCCTGCACAGAATGTTCCTCAAAGTTTCCAAGTGACCCAGATGAAAACGAGAACCTGCACATGCCCAGAGAGGAAGCAGAAGCTTAACCAATCTGTGAAAAATTCGTCTAGGAATTCAGAAAACCTTTCGTAAATGACCATCTGGTTCAGGGGACACAGAATAGCAGAGTCAAGTGACACAAGAGGAGGAGACAGAAACTCCTAAAAGTCTGGCTGGGAGAAACTTGTCAAGCCCCACATGGTCTTCTCATACTTTCAGGGGGCTCTTTTTTCTCTTCAGCTCTTCATCTTTCACTACCTTTCTCCTTGTTGGTCTTATCTGGGCAGAAATCCTTCTGATAAACCAAGGAATTAGAGACTAATTAAACCATCTCTTGGAATCGTGAAACAGGTCCATGTAATGAGGAAAAGTCTTCTCTAAGGGTAAATTTTAGGCTCTAAGACACTTGACCTGAGAATTATTTGGGAACCTGGAATTGCACCATCTAGGCATCTACTTGGTATAGTATCTGAATCAATTCATCAGTAACAGTCTCAGTTGTTCCAGTCCTTCTACACGTGGGCACTACGCTAGTGATTGATTTCACAGCTTCTTCTACATCCTGCTTTCCAACTTGTATGAATTAAGGTACATTGTATTTGGAGATTTTTTAAAGATGTCTTTTGAAGTAAATGAAAATTCCCTTTCATGAGGCCCCACCAGGGCAAAAAACTTCTGCTGCCAGCAAGTACTTGGGGCTGCTTTCCAAAAACTACAATAAAATCCATAATCTTAGAAATGGTGATAACTTTTATTTGATGTTTCAAAATATGGGACGGGTATAGGGAAGATAAACCCAACCTACCATATATGAGAAGATCAGTTCTCTAACAGGAAAACTGTAGTCTAATATAGCACATAGGTAAGACCACATAATTAATTAAAACCAAGTACTCAATCATTTTCACATGTACTCAATTCATGTCTACTTAATGCCACTAGAATAAATATGTCCTAGATATAAATGCAAAGCGTGTCTTCTCAACCAAACTGAAGATGTAGTGATTTATATACTTTATAATATAACCTGATAATAAGAAATACTTAATTTCTTTTAAAACTACCCAAATTTGTAGGCTTAAACCATGTGGAAAAGAGAGAATTTCAGATAAGAACTTACTTGAAGCAGCAATAAACAAAGAACAAAACATCAGAGAAACTCTTAATTACTTTTGAATAAAATGTGCGTCCTCGCAAAAGACTAAAAAAATTTATTCCTTCAACATCATAGATGCTGACAGCAACATCTTATTCAATAAAAGATTTGCTTTTCCAACTCAGCCAGAACACCAGTTTCTTCTTCCTCAATTTAAACAAACTAAATAGGCTTGGTGATTAACCTAGGAGAACTGTTCTGTATAAGAATAGTACCTTAGAACAACTAACATGAGTGCCTTGTTGTATTAGCTCTGAGCAGAATTTCTATATTCCAAATAGTTATGAGATATGGTTGACTGATATAACAACCACTATTTATTTGTGGTTCTCTTCTTTCTAAACTATAAATCTCTGGACCCCATTTCACCCTCTTTGAATAGGAATTTCTGAAAGTAGATCCCAAGAATCAGCATTTTTAAAAGCACTCTAGGTGATTCTTGGATTCTTGTGTACATTAAAATTTGAGAGCTACTGAGTTAAGTCTGTATATGTATACAGTCTTCATATTCCTCTTGGATTTAATAAAGTAATGAAATTTGTAACTTCTGTAGATATTGTAATCCTTATTTTCAAAAGAGGAAGCCAAATTCAGAATAATAGACAATTTGCCTAATCCCCAGTAACACAGCTGCCACACGACAGCAGTAACATTTGACCTAATTTTACTGATTTTTTTCTTGTGTTTTATGCACTGATAGAGGCTAAGTAACTTACCCAGGGTCACAGCTCTTAAGGGTATAGTAGGATTTGGGCCCAGGCAGTGTGGCTCCAGGCTGATAATCACTTCTGCCATGTTGCCAGGGAGTTAGTGGAGTTTATCTACCGACACAACAAAATAAGAAAAAGACAAACAAAATAAAGCACAACAACTTAAAGAAGCAAATCACCAAAAAGTATATCTGACCATGAAACGCATGTAAATATATTCAGACTCATAAGCAAAGAAATGCTATATTAAACACTGAGATACTACTTAATCAAGTAGATACTACTTATCAAGTTGACAAAAATTTTTAAAAGTTAAGTGCCCAGTCTTGGCCGTAATACTGAGAAATGGACCCTTGATTGCTGATGGGAAAGCAATCTGGTACCACCTTCTAGAAGGGCATTGTGGCAATGCCATCCAAAGTCTTAAAATGTGCATACCCTTTGACCCTACGACTTCACTTCTAGGAATTTATACTGAAGAAAATGTCAAATGAGTGCAACGGTGTCTGTACAATCATATTCACTGCAATATTATATGATAGAAAAATAAAAATAATCTACATTTATAAAATTGAGCTAATAAAATCTATTAAGCTTAATAAAATAGTGTTGTAGAAAATGTTCTTGACATCAAAATATGGAGAGATGAATTTAACACATTGCCAAATTTAAAAATGTATAGAACATGCTGGGCACGGTGGCTCACGCCTGTAATTCCAGCACTTTGGGAGGCCAAGGTTGGCGCATCACCTGAGGTCAGGAGTTCAAGACCAGCCTGGCCAACATGGTGAAACCTCGTCTCTACTAAAAAATACAAAAATTAGCTGGGCGTGGTGGCACACACCTGTAATCCTAGCTACTTGGGAGGCTGAGGCCAGAGAATCGTTTGAACCCCCGAGGCGGAGGTTGCAGTGAGCTGAGATGGCACCACTGCAATCCAGCCTGGGCAACAGAGTGAGACTCCGTCTCAAAAAAAAAAAAAAAAGTGTAGAATAGGAAGCATGGTATGATAGCTCTTTCATAAAATAAATTTTAAAATGCCTAGAAAGATCAGATAGATAAATGAATGGATAAATATAAACATGCTAAAATAATAATAGTGGTGACTTCCAGGTACTAAGATTATGAATAGTTTTTCCCTTGTGCTTTTTGGTGTTTTCCAGATTTTTTCTGTTGAGCATGTTCTATAAATAGGGGGCCAACATTCGTTCTTAAGAAAACAGGGGGAAAAAACCAGGAAGCATTTTTCCAGCCAAGGAATAGACAAAACACAGCATCAGATTGCTGGAGGGAAAGAGAACAGAACAGAACAAGCATGTAAATAAAGAGAGAAGGAGGAGTCCTTTCTCAGTAACAAGGGACAAACATTTGGCTTACTGCACACTCCTTTGATGAGAGGCTGTCTCTTTAGTAATGCAGCTGGAAAAAACTCTAAAAAAAACTTCGAAAGGGTGAGAATGAGATTCTTCATTCAAGAACTTGGCTGCCCCAACCCTGACTAGCACAGCACAAGAACAGGGCAGCATAAACACAGAAATGCAAGAAGAGATTTGAGCCAGGAAGAAAAGGAGGCAATTCTCATAACTATCTTTGAGCAAGAATTTGGTTCACCAGTGCCATAGTCAAGGAAGAATAGGAACTTGGTATCAGTACCCTACTGCAAATCATTAATAATGTATTATAGATAATTACATGGAAGTTAACTGCAGAGTAAATTATATCAAGTTCTAATTCCGCGGCATATGCTTCTTCAATCCCCCATGATCTTTCATGTTGCCTTCAGAGGTTAGGAATAGTGGCTCCTCTGCAAGTCTGGATGAGTTCTACCTGACATCACATCAACATTCTGGTGGCTGGATTCACAGACCTTCACAGAATGCTGTTTTAACAATGGAATGTTCTGGCCAGGTGCGGTGGCTCATGCCTGTAATCCCAGCACTTTGGGAGGCCGAGGCGGGTGGATCACGAGGTCAGGAGATCAAGACCATCCTGGCTAACATGGTGAAATCCCATCTCTACTAAAAATACGAAAAATTAGCTGGGCGTGGTGGCAGGCGCCTGTAGTCTCAGCTACTCAGGAGGCTGAGGCAGGAGAATGGTGTGAACCCAGGCGGCAGAGCTTGCAGTGAGCCGAGATTGAGCCACTGCACTCCAGCCTGGGGGACAGAGCAAGACTCTGTCTCAAAAAAAAAAAAAAGAAAAAGTGGCCGGGCGCGGTGGCTCACGCCTGTAATCCCAGCACTTTGGGAGGCCGAGGAGGGCGGATCACGAGGTCAGGAGATCGAGACCATCCTGGCTAACACGGTGAAACCCCGTCTCTACTAAAAATACAAAAAATTAGCCGGGCGTGGTAGTGGGCGCCTGTAGTCCCAGCTACTCGGGAGGCTGAGGCAGGAGAATGGCGTGAACCCGGGAGGTGGAGCTTGCAGTGAGCCGAGATCGCGCCACTGCACTCCAGCCTGGGTGACAAAGCAAGACTCCGTCTCAAAAAAAAAAAAAAAAAAAAAAAAATGGAATTTTCTATCTCTGAGGGTTCTATAAGAAAAAAGATTCTGGCAGAATGCCAGCACTCACTGATAAATTTTGTGTTTTGTTTGTTTGTTTTTGAGATAGAGTCTCACCGTGTCACCAAGGCTGGAGTGCAATGGTGCGATTCCGGCTCACCACAACCTCCGCTTTCCAGGTTCAAGCAATTCTCCTGTCTCAGCCTCCCGAGTAGCTGGGATTACAGGCACCCGCCACCACACCGGGCTAATTTTTGTATTTTCAGTAGAGACAGGGTTTCACCATGTTGGCCAGGCTGGTCTTGAACTCCTGACCTCAAGTGATCTGCCCGCCTTGGCTTCCCAAAGTGCTGGGATTAAAAGTGTGAGACACCACACCTGGCCCCCACTCATAAATTCTGTTGAATTTATATTGTAAGGCCTTTAAACAGGTGGTACTTTTGTCCTAATGGCTGGAGCTGAAGATTGGAGGTTGGAAGCAGGAGAGACCAAAAACAAAGTTTTGTAGTTATGACAGAACAACATCATCACCGTCCATTTCTACCACCAATTATGTTAAAATAATTAATGTTCCATTGCTAATTTCAACACCAAAGGAGAATAATTTGGGCGTCATATGGAGAGATAAGTCAGAACAGAGCTTTGACATCATTCACGAATGTAGAGGGGAAAAAATGCGTCACAGAAGAGGATTATTTTAGTTTGAAGAAACAGCATAGAAGTGATAAAAGAAGCCAGTGGAAGATTATTAGGTTATGAATAGCGGTCAGGTCTCTTTCCAGGTTCACAATAGGATACAAGAGCAAATAATCTCAACTAAATGAAACAAGAACCTTCTGACTTGCAGGAGAGTTTGGCACCCAAGTGGTTTTCTGAAAATGGTGATGGAGCTCTTCCTCCCCTAGAGATATTTAAGAGCAGGAGGATGCCCAACCCACTAGGGGAAACCTAGTGAAACCTCCCTAGTGACAAAGATATGTACTCTGTGACGTTATATGCGGCTTTCTGGTCCTGTGTTTCTACAAACAATGGAGAGAGGTTAATTTTTGGATTCTTAGTTATTACCTATCTGTGTTGATAGGTGTAAGTTACAAACATCCATCACATATCTCTCCACCCTATGGCACATTTCTCTTCTTTACTTTTACGAAGTTATCTTACTACTAATGTAGGGGAAAGAGAAGTTATCTAAGTAAGTTATCCCTAGCTACTGCTATATCAGAAACCACTCTTTGCCTTGACAGAATGCTAAGGACTACTAACACCTGCATGCATCCTCAGCCGACCAGGAATATCTTCAACTGCCCAAACCCTGTCTTGGAAGCAGCTGCTGCTCCTGAAGACTGCTAGGGAGTAAAGGGAAAGCATAACGTGGAGTGGGAAAACCATTTCTTAGTTTTTATAAAAATGGGGATGCATGTGTGTAAATATTCAAACTGGAAGAGACAGCACTTTTATAAGGTTGGGGTTGAAGACAAATTATGGAAACTCAGAATGAAATTAAACAGTGGGTCAGGAAAGAGGTAACAGATCTAAAAACTAAAAATCAATTTGCTTCTTGCCACAAAATTACTTTCTCCCTCAGAACAATTTTTATCACCCTAATAATTTGCTGGGGTTTTAGCAGGATTGGTTGGTTGTTTTTATTTCTGGGATACATGTAGTCCTATGTATTTAAATGACTTTTTTTTTTTTTTTTGCCAAATGTGAAATGTGGCCAACATTAGCATTCTCACCTATGTCCTCATCAGACACTCCTGGATTTGTCTTTCTTTAGGAGAACAAACATTTTTTGACATTTACAACAGCCCTCAGGATTCACTAAGAAATTATCTATCCACTCTTACAAATCATTTAGAAAGACAGCAGGCCAAAGAAAAACAAAGGACATCAACATAAAGGGGACACTATACACGTGATGCTCAATATCCACGAATAACAGTAAAAGAGTGAGGACTAAAACATGAATAATATTCAATGTTGATCAAAGCGTGGAGAAGCATCTATTGTTTGTGGGAGTATAAACCAGTGCAATTTCTCATAAAAGAAATTTGATAGACCTATCAAAACTGTAAACGCACATACCCTTTGTCCCAGAAATCTCACTTCTGGATATTTATCTTGCAGATTTAATATGGCATAGATCCATATTCAGAGATATTCATTAAAGCAATATTTGAAATAGCAAAAAAATCTGGAAACAATTTAAGTATCCATCAAAAAGAGAGACTAATTATAGCAATCATGGTAACTTCACATTGTAAAGTATTATGTAGTTCCTTAAAAAGATCAGGAAACCAGTCATAAATATATTTTAATTACATTGTATTTCATAGTCATATATGGGAACTTATTTTAAAAGTCAAATGACATTAAGATTCTTAAAATGAAATATCATAATTCCCTGTTCTCCTCCCCAGTTCCCTGGTTCCTTCCCCAGAAACACTCTTGTCTCACTATCTTAGCTGTGATATCTTCTGGCATTTACTCATCACCTTATTTCTAAACCAGTACTGTTGTTTCTGGGACACATGTGATTTTATTTATTTAAATGAATTTTTTGGCAAATACAAAATATAGAAGTATAATACAAGCCACATGTGTAATTTTAAATTTTCTAGTAGCCACATTTAAAATAATTAAAAGAAATAGGTCCAGGAATGGTGGCTCACGTCTATAATCCCAGAACTTTGGGAGGCAGAGCCCAGCAGATCAATTGAGGCCAGGAGTTTGAGACCAGCCTGGCCATCATGGCGAAACCCCATCTCTACAGAAAATACAAAAATTAGCCAAGCGTGGTGGTGCACACCTATAATCCCAGCTACTCAGGTGGCTGAGGCACAAGAATAGTTTGAACCCAGGAGGCAGAGGTTACAGTGAGCCAAGATTGTGCCACTGTACTCCAGCCTGGGTGACAGAGTGAGTCTCTGTCTAAAAAAAAAAAAAAAGAAAAAAGAAATAGGTAAAATGAACTTTAATAAAATCTTTTATTCAATCTAATACATTCAAAATATATCATTGCAACATGTAATCAATATAAATATTCTTTTTTTTTTTTTTTTTTTTTTGAGACAAGGTTTCATTTTGCTGCCCAGGCTGGAGTGCAGTGGCATGAACATGTCTCACTGCAATCCTGGGCTCAAGCAATCCTCCAGCCTCAGCCTCCCATGCAGCTGAGACTATAGGCACATGCCACCAGGTCCTGCTATTTTTTTTCACTTTTTGTAGGTACAGGATCTCACTTTGTTGCCCAGGATGGTCTCGAAATCTTGGGCTTAAGCAATCCTTCTGCCTCAGCCTCCCAAAGTGCTGGGATTACAGGCATGAGCCACTGTGCCCAGGTAAAAATTCTTAATGAGATATTTTATGTTCTTTTTTTTTCTTCTTTACTAAATCTTCAAAATTCAGTGAGTAGTACACACGAACAATATATCTCAATTTGGACCAGCCACATTTCTAGTGCTCCATAGTCACATATGGCTATTGAAGCTAGTGACAATCATATTGGATAACACAGCTCTAAACGGAATTCTGCTGTTTTTTGATTCATTATTGACTTCCTACAATGGGTAAATGAAGGTCTAGCTCTCCTAGGACTGTACTTTCTCTTTATGACTTTATAATACATTATATTTTTTGATTAACTAAATATTCAGTATTTGCATTATATTCCCATGCAAATATTAATCACAGCAAGCATTGCAGTGTGCTATGAAAGTGTTTATTCTTGTTTCTTTTCCCTGAATTTAATAATTGCCCTGTTTTTTAAGCTTATCTTGAGAATCTTTATACCTATTATATTAACTCTTCCACACCAGCAAATGGCCTTTCAGTGCAGTGTTCCACTAGTCAGTCCCATCAATTTATCAATTTCCAATGGTCTCCCCTCTTCTACTTGCTTGCTTTATACTTTTTTTTTTTTTTTTTTTGAGACAGGGTCTCACTCTGTTGCCCAGGCTGGAGTGCAGTGGCGTGATCTCAGCTCACTGCAAACTCTGCCTCCCAGATTCAGACGATTCTCCTGCCTCAGCCTCCTGAGCAGCTGGGATTACAGGTGTGTGCCACCACAGCTGGCTAATTCTTGTATTTTTAGTAGACGGCGCTTCACCATGTTTGCCAGGCTGATCTCAAACTCCTGACTTCAAGTGATCCAATCCACTGGCCTCAGCCTCCAAAGTGCTGGGATTACAGCCATGAGCCACTGCACCTGGCCTGTAACCTCATTCCAATCAAACTAATCTTCTAGTAGTATATGTCTGTACTACCCAAAGTGATGCACAGATTCAATGCATCCTATCAAAATTCCTATTGAATTTTTGGCAGTATTAGAAAAACACATCCTAAAAATCATATAAAACCTCAAGAGACCCCCAAATAGCAAAAACAATTTTGAAAAAAAAAAAAAAGACAAATCTGCAGGACTCACAACTCCTGATTTTAAAACATATTACAAATCAACAATAATCAAAATGGTATGGTGCTGACATAAAGACAGATATACAGACCAATGGAATAGAATAGAGACCCCAGAAATAAACTTTCACATATATGGTCAAATGATCTTTGACAAGGGAACCAAGACCAATCAATGGAAAAGGATAGTCTTTTCAACAAATGGTGCCGTGGAAACAAGATACCCGCCTGCAAAAGAATGAAGTTGGATCAGTATCTTACACTATCTACAAAAATTAACTCAAAATGGATTAAAGATTAAAAATAAGACCCAAAACAATAAAACTGCTAGAAGAAAGGATATGAAAAACAAATTTAAAAAAACACCACATAATTAAAAGAAAGAAAAGAAACAATAAGAAGAGAAAGTTTGGAAAAAAGCTTCATAACACTGGATTTGGCCATGATTTATTGAATGTAACACCAAAAGCACAGGCAACAAAAGGAAAAATAGGCAAATGGGACTATAACAAACTTTACAACTTTGTGCATCAATGGACACAATCAACATCATGGAAAGGTAGACTACAAAATGAAAGAAAATATTTGCAAATCATATATCTGATAAGGGATTAATATCTGGAATGTATAAAGAACTCTTATAACTCAGCATCAAAAAAATCAAATAACTCAATTTTTTAAATGACCAAAGAACTCAGACATTTACCAAAGATGACATACAAATGGCCAACAGTCATGGTGCTCAACATCACTAATCAGCAGAGGAATGGAGATCAAAACCACAATGTGATATCACTTCACACCGATTAGAATGGCTACTATAAAAAAATAAATAAGTGTTGCCGAAAATGTGGAGAAATTAGAACCCTTGTATACTGTTGCTGGGATTATAAATGGTGCAACCACTAAGGAAAACAGTATGGTGGTTTCTCACAAAATTAAAAATAGTAGTAACATATGATCCAGCAATCCCAGTTCAGAGTATAGATTCAAAATAATTGAAAGCAGAATCTCAAATTGATATTTGCATATCCATATTCATGGCAAGAGTATTCACAATAGCCAAGAGGTGGAAGCAACCTAAATGTCCATCAGTGAATAAAGAGATAATCAAAATATGGTATGTACATACAATGGAATATTATTCAACCTTCACATGGAAGAAAATCTGTCACATGCTGCAAAATGGATTAACCTTGAGGACTTTATGCTAAGTGAAATAAGTCAGTCACCAAAAGCAAATACTGTCTGGATCCACTAACATGAGGTATCTAAAATAGTCAAATTCATGGAAACAGAAAGTAGAATTGTGGTTACCAGGCTAAAGGGAGGGGGACTAGGAGGTTATCGTTCAATGGGTATAGACTTTCAGTTTTGCAAGATAAAAAAGTTCTAAAGATCTGTTCCACAACAATGTGAATATATTTACCACTATTGAACAGTACAATTTAAAATTTGGGGGATATTAAATTTTATGTTATGTGCTTCCTACCAGTTTTTAAAAAGACAAGTATAATGGCAGAAGGTTTGGCAATGACAGTACTCAAGCCACCTCCTGAGTCACGATGTTCCAATCTGTACTGATTGCCCTCTTCAATTAATGTGTAATTGTCATCCTGGGATCTCCCTTCACCACTCTCCAGGAGATTCCCTTTCCCTTCTCCACAGCGATGGATCTTCTGCTTTCTGTATTCCATGCCTTCCTCTTTCTTGACTTATTTACTCATCTATATGAAATGTATCCTCCAGGAGCTTCCTGAGAAAGAAGACTTAAAAATTTTTTTTAGAGTTGCCTGCCTGAAATTATCTTTTTGTTTTGTGTTGTTTTGTTTTCTCTTCTCACTTGATCCATAGTTTGGCTTGCAATAGAAATCTAGGTTGGAAATAAATGTCCTTCACATGTTTGAAAGCATTGCCCTTTATATTCTGGCTTTCAGTGCTGCTGGTAAGAAGTTGCTGATCTCTTGGGCGTGACCTGTTTTTTTTTTTTTTTATTGTTGTTGTTTTATTTTCTCTCTGGGAGCTTATAGAATCTTCCTTATTCCTAATGTGATAAAATTTCACATTATGCTGGAGGTATTTTTTCATCCATTACACTGAAAATCACTGGGACCCTTTAATCTCAAAATCCACGCCCATCAGTTCTGAAAAATGTTATCTCCTCCATGTTCTCTGTTCTCTCTTTCTTTCTGGGAATTTATTATTGAATCGTTGAAGCTTTATGTGTTTCTGCTAGCACAGGTCACATTCTCTAGGGTGTAGTCTTGGGCATGAAGAAATATTTTCCCTGAGGATATTAATGTCATGTTTCTTCTACCTGCACAAATTACTTTTCTGTTTATTTTGGACTTTCCTGTGTTAGATGCTGTCCTTACATAGCTGGTTGTCTATGTTGATTGGAAGCCTTAAGCTTGAGGATGGGGCTCACTGATTTTGACCTTCTCTGTAGACTGATCTGGGTGGCGCAGGGTCCATATCTTTATGTGTTTCTGCTTAAGCAATCCTCCCGCCTCAGTCTTCTGAGTAGCTGAGACTACAGACATGCACCACCATGCCTGGCTAAATTTTGTATTTTTTGTGGAAACAGGATTTTGACATGTTGCCCAGGCTGGTCTTGAACTCCTGGGCTCAAGTGATCCGCCCACCTCAGCCTCCCAAAGTGGTGGAATTGCAGGCATGAGCCACTGTGCCCAGCCTCCATTCTGCAGTTTTAGTGGAGTTTTTGGAATACAACAAAATTATGTGTTCAAGCTACCATAACCCAGCAGTCCCCTCAAATTTTTAAAAAAGAAAAAAATTCAGAACAGATAACATAGTATGTTCCCACTTATGTGAAAACAATGTGAGACTATACAGTGGTTGATATGTACTGATAAGTACAAAAAAGACATCTGGAAAAATAAATGAGAATGAGTTTTTTTTTTCTTTCACTTTGTATCCTTCTGTACTGGTTGGTTTCTTTTTCAAAAGCTATAAGCATGAATAATCGTAAAGACCTAGTTTTTTAAAAAAAATCTTAAAGACCTAGTTAAAAAAATAAAATCATATTTAAGAAAGAGAGCATGTCACAAGTCAGGGTGAATCTCCCTGAACCTATTCTAGATTGTCAATGGTATCAGAGAGGGTTAGAACCACTTACACAATTGGAAAGCACACAAGCTCTTAAGTCTGGTTTCAGAAACCTTGAAAATACATTCAAGGTTTCTCCCACTTAGGCCGTTCTGCTTCCAGGACTAAAAACAGCCTGAACTTTAACTCTTGATCCAGAAAAAAAGGAGTAGTATGAAATAGACTAGGCCAGACCTCCTTGGCTTCTGAAGTACCTCTGACAAGACTTGCCTGCTCCACTTACCACACCCTCCCCAGTCCCCCACCTAACACCTGCTAGCTCAGGCACACCGTAATCTGGACTTCCCAGCTCACTGAAAAATGTCTGCCTGAGTGATTCATACATAGCATAGCCAGGGCTACTCCAAATCTACCCCTGTGGAGCCTTCATTCTTTTAACAAATGTTTATTTGTGGCAGAAGAGTGTAATTATCTATCCAAACTATTAGGTTCAAATCCTGGCTCCACAAGTGACTAGCAAATTACTTAACCTCTCTGTGCTCAGCTTCCTCATTTATAAAATGGAGATGATCATGATGACTGCCTTCAGGCTGCAGCAGAGACTCAGCGGTTGACACTTGTCAATGCTTACTGAGCATCTCCCTATACAAAGATGGTTCTAGGTCAAACAGATACAGAAGTCATCAAAATAGAGTTTCCTGCTCCTGTGGAATTTAAGGTCTAGTAGAAAAGGCACAATTCAGTTCTCTTAATACAAACTAACAAACAAAAAGACACAAATAACAAATGATTACACATTGTAATGAGGTCCATAAAGGAAGAGTAAAAGTATAATGAAGGTAACAACAGGGAATGTGCTTATATTTAAATTCTGGATCATGATTTCCCAGCTCTAGTACTGAAGTAATTTAAACAGAAGCAGCAGCCAACAGAGTTGGTGGGTTCAATCGATTTTGTGTCTTTTCTCATGTCACAAACTTGTTAGAGTTCAACAGGCAGGAATTCAATGGTTTTGCAACAAAAGGTACTCAGAAAAAGCTCTCTCTCTTTGCCAACAGTGAGTGCATGTTATAGAATCTTCTACTCAGGATTGCATTTTTAAAGAAATGTCCCTTGGCCAGGTGGAGTGGCTCATGCCTGTAATCCCAGCACTTTCGGAGCCTGAGGCTGGTGGATCACTTGAGCTTAGAAGCTCAAGACCAGCCTGGGCAACATAGTGAGACCCTTGTCAAAAAAAAAAAAAAGGAAATAAAATAAAATAAATGGCCCCTTTTCTAAAGGTGTGACAGACCTTTGGAATATGTTAATAAACAAGTAGGCAGATTCCAATTTGCCTATGCTTTGGAGAAAAGGAGAGCTATGCAGGTTATTTCTTTCCCAAATAAAACATAAATGCCTATTTGCTCTCTAGAATTGTCAGCACATTCTAAGCATGAAGTGCAAAGGCACCACATACCTTATCTCGGATAGTCCCTCATATCACAATGCCAACTTTCTGGTTCTCTGGGACACTCCCAGCTGCCCCAGGGAAGATCTCAGAGCCTCCCCACCCCATCTCTCCCTCAGGCCAATAGTTTGGCCTGATTTAACCATCTACTAATTTTAGAGTCTGTCTAGGCATAGACTATAGCCTAAAGCAATTTGCAATTATGATTTACAATAGTATGAAATTCGTGACATGATCAATCCAAAGGTCTCAGAGAGCACCCTAGTGCTATGATTCTCACAGGCAAAGGAATTCAGTGGATTATGAAGAGCTATAGATTTCCATTTTCTTTTCCTCATTATCTAGGGCTCAAGCTTTGATGCAAATCATGACAGTCTGTGGCCTCCAGCCTGACTCTGTTTCTGGTTTTAATGATCAAAGGGATTTCCCCAGCAGTTCAGTAAAAGAGAGAGAGGAAGGGTAATTTACTAAGTACTTCCCTTCCTCACAGTCACGAGGTCCCTGCTATTTCCTATCTGAGACACTCAGATTAGAAAGTATCAATAAAGATGGCCAAGAAGGAATATATTAAATAGAAGTTACCTTACAATAAAGAGAACATAAAAGATACACATGTATTAACATGGCTCAACTAAGTGTAAATGTATGAAAGATGAGCCTTGGGTGACGGGGGCCAGATAGGATACATCAAGGGAGATTTAGGGAAGAGTTGGACATAAACATCATTCATTCATTAAACAATTTTTTTTCTTGAGGATCTACTGTGTGCCAGGCACTGTTCTAGATGCTAGGGGAACAACAGTGACTCGTACCTCAGGGACTGAGCAAAATCAGTCCCATTATTTGCTTTTGTAGAATATATGATATGATGGGAAAGACCGAAATTAATCAAGTAGTTACACAAATGAGTGTATTAATTACAGACTGTGATGAGCATGTATATAGAAAAAGTGGGGGAGGGTGCCTCGGAGTGCCTGTAACGGGAACCCAACAAACTGGAAGCAGTTAAAAAGGTTTTCTTAAGAAAGGGAGCCTTGAGGTAAGAACTGAAGGATGAGTAGGAGCTGACTGGGCAAAGGAGGAGGAAGAGAGAAAGAAGTATTCCAGCAAGTGGGTGTCGTGCGCAGAGGCCCTGTGGCAGGGAGGAGCTGACACATTCAGAGAGCTGGAAGAAGACGCACAGAGGGGAGAATGATGGAGAATGGGATGAGGTTAAGACTGAAGGGCAGGACCTTGCAGGACATGGGAGGCTATGTCATGTTGTATTTCCAAACTAACAGCTATAGGGAACCATTGAAGGTTTTTATTTACGTATTTATTTATTATTTTTTTGAGACACAGTTTTGCTGTTATCGCCCAGGCTGGAGTGCAATGGCGAGATCTCGGCTCATTGCAACCTCCACCTCCTGGGTTCAAACGGTTTTCCTGCCTCAGCCTCCCAAGTAGCTGGAATTACAGGCACCCACCTCCATGCCCAGCTAATTTTTGTATTTTTAGTAGAGACAGGGTTTCATCATATTGGCCAGGCTGGTCTCAAACTCCTGACCTCAGGTGATCCACCCACCTTGGCCTCCCAAAGTGCTGGGATTACAGGCGTGAGCCACCACACCCAGTCTGACGGTTTTAAAACAGGTGATGGAGAGAGAGGAGATTCACATTGTGAAAAGTTTGCCCTGAGACCAGATAGAAAGTTATCGTCCACATGGGAGGTGATGGAGACTTGGTGGTGGAGTCAGAGAGAAGTAGATAAATCTGAAAGTTATTTACAAGTTTAAAACCAACAGGACACCAGGTGCAGTGGCTCACGCCTGTAATCCCAGCACTTTAGGAGGCCAAGGTGGGCGGATCACAATGTCAGGAGTTTGAGAACAGCCTGACCAACATGGTGAAACCCTGTCTCTACTAAAAATACACACACACACAAAATTAGCTGGGCATCTGGCCAACACAGTGAAACACCATCTCTACTCAAAATACAAAAATTAGCTGGGTGTGGTGGTGGGCGCCTGTAATCCCAGCAGCTACTCAGGAGGCTGAGGCAGGAGAATCGTTTGAACCTGGGAGGTAGAGGTTGCAGTGAGCCAAGATGGCGCCTTTCCACTCCTGTGCGACAGAGCCTGTGCCTGTCGCATTAGCCTGTGCAACAGAGCGAGACTCTATTTCAAAAACAACAACAACAACAACAACAACAACAGGACTTCCAGAAGATTACATATGGGGTACAGGAGAAGGAATCCATGGAATCCATGACTGCCAGGTTTTTACCGGGGCTTAAGGAGGAAGACAGTAGCGCTGGCAAAAGCTGGGAAGGAGGACAGGCAGGTGAGCTGGTGCACCTTTGAGCTGAATGATGGGTCTGTCTAGGGTGTTTCTTGCTGAAGAACTTTTGAACTCTTATAGTAGGAGACAACACTAGAGTATCAATAGAGAAAGTTGGAAAACTCTGGATCGACTTGCACCTGGAAACTGATGAGCTCTGTGGTGTTAGGCAAGTCAGTTCACCTCTGCGGATTTCAGTTCCCTAAAAGGTCCCTCACACCTTCCTCCCATATCAGAATCTCCTGAAGTGCTTGTGAACATGCACATATATGGACAATTGTCTGCACTGGATAATGAAAAGGCACAGATTTAAAAGAGTTGCCTAAGATGGTACAGGCAGAGCCAAAATGAGGGCTCCAATCCAGGTCTGACTCGCTCTAAAACTCTAAGATATGAGTAAAAGGAGTGAATGGAGAAGGTCCCAAACAGAATTTCCATAGCATCACCAGTGATACTTCAGCATGTAAGCGGGCCAGGCTTGGGAAAAAGCTGTAGCTGTCCCCTTATCTCCTAGTTGGAGAGTGCTACAGTTAAGTTTCATTATTTCATCATTTCCTCTGCTGACCCAGGGCAGGCACCACCACATCCTCAACCAGGGACACACACAGGACTCTCACATTTTACCAAACAAAAAATCCTACAAACAAGCCTAAAATTTCCCTTTGAAGCCAAATGGGAGAATCAAATCTACCTCAACTTTACTCTAAAGCTGTTTTTTAACACATATACTAATAACATTTTTAAAAGAATTTCAGGATGTTGACTCTCTAGAAACCGTGACAAACATATAATTGAGTTTTTAAAAAATAAGGTTGACATATCAACCTGTCATATGACCTACGAAATGCTTTCAAGAAACCCGTGCAAAATTAAAGAGAGCTCTTCAAGACATCAAACACACAAAAAGAAGTTATTTGGGGCTGGGTGTGGTGGCTCACACCTGTAATCCCAGCACTTTGGGAGGCCGCAAAGGGCAAATCACTTGAGGTCAGGCATTATAGACCAGCTTGGCCAAAATGGTGAAACTCTGTCTACACTAAAAATACAAAAATTTAGCCGGACATGGTGGTGTGTGCCTGTAATCCCAGCTACTTGGGTGACTGAGGCAGGAGAATCACTGAAACCCGGGAGGCGGAGGTTGCAGCAAGCCAAGATCACACCACTGCATTCCAGCCTGGGTGACACAGTGAGACTGCCTCAAAAAAGGAAAAAATAAGAAGTTATTTTGTTGGAACTGATTTTTAAAAAAATTATCTACCTAAATAATCCACATAAATTAGCCACACAAAAATAATCCAAAGTAGACCTGGATTTGTAGAGCACTTAGAGCTTTGGGTCTTTGTTGTTTCCTGATAGTTTCTAATGGGCTTGCTGTGTTTTCCCAACTAGCCTACAATAAAGTCTAGTACTGCCTTTTTCATTCCCATCAGTGCCAAGGACATGTTAAATTATTTAGCATAGTACTAGGTGCATAATAAAAGTACTAAGAGCAAGCAGTTATGGAATTCTAAATACATTATATGCACTAAGTGATTTATCTTCTCAGCAGCCCATATAAATGGGAAAACTGAGGTCACACAGCTAATAAATGGCAGAGTTAGAATTCCCACCCAGTCTATAGGATTCTCAACACCCATGAATCTTATCTGTCACAATGCATTGGTAATCATTCCTATTTCTCCTTCCTTCCTATTTCTTCCCCTCTTTCTTCCAAATGTATTCTCATGTTCTATTAATCACTGACATAGTTATAAAAACCATTCCCCTTCTGGGCACAGTGGCTCACGCCTGTCATCTCAACAGTTTGGGAGGCTGAGGCTGAGATGGAAGGACTGCTTGAGGCCAGGAGTTCTAGACCAGCTTGGGAAACATAGTGAGACCCTGTCTCTACAAAAAATTTAAAAAAAATTTAAGACAACAACAAAAACCCATTCTCTTAAGGGAAAAGCATAACTTCATATCAGTAGATGAGATAAAGTGCTAAAACCTTTTTAGCCAATCTTTTTGTTTTTGTTTTTTCGAGACAGAGTCTCACTCTGTCTCCCATGCTGGAGTGCAGTGGCATAATCTCTGCTCACTGCAACCTTTGCCTCCCGGGTTCAAGTGATTTCCTGCCTTGGCCGACAGAGTAGCTGGGATTACAGGTTCATGCCACCAGATCCAACTAATTTTTGTATTTCTTTAGTAGAGACAGGGTTTCACCATATTGACCAGGCTGATCTGGAACTCCTGACCTCAGATGATCTTCCTGCCTCGGCCTCCCAAAGTGCTGGGATTATAGGTGTGAGCCACCGCGCCTGGCCCTTTTTAGTCAATCTTAAATGCACATACCACTTAGTCGAGCAATCTCATTGCTGGAGATATAGCCAAAGGATATACTCACACAAATATGCGAAACACCACAAAGCTGTATTTAGTAATGTTCACTAGAGCATTGTTTGTACAGAAAACTGGATATGACCTAAATGTCCTTCAGTAGGAGACTTGCTAAATAAATTACTTTGTATGGAATTCTATGCTGCTCTTAAAAAAAAAAGAATAAGGTAGATATGTGTACATGAGTATAGAAAAATCTTCAAGAAATATTAAATGGAAGCAGAAGTAACAGAGCATTATATGTAATATGATCTCACTTTGGATTATTAAACTAATAAAAAATAGATCACTGTAGGTCATCTTTGAAGTATTTCTCAATTTTTGTTTCTGTATCAGCAAGGTTATTTCTCTCCCTGAACTTGTACTTAGCATTTAGACTAAGATATTGCACTAGAGTTGAGACAAAAGATAAGCCCTGGAGAAGTCTCTAGCAGAGAGGAAGGAGAAATGAAATAAAAGCCTAACCTTCAGGCTGGATGGGCTCTGGAGAGAAGAGGAAACCCAGAGGGCTTGCAGAGGGTCAGATATGTGGGTTATGGAAATCCTGCCTCCCAAGTCAAAATCCCAGAGGGGAGGTGTGAGGTTGAGGGGAAAGTTGAAAGCAGCGGGGCTCTTGCTCCTTTCATTTCACTGGTCAGGAAGATACTGTCAGGCCTCTGAGCCCAAGCTAAGCCATCATATCCCCTGTGACCTGCACGTACACATCCAGATGGCCGGTTCCTGCCTTAACTGATGACATTCCACCACAAAAGAAGTGAAAATGGCCTGTTCCTGCCTTAACTGATGACATTATCTTGTGAAATTCCTTCTCCTGGCTCATCCTGGCTCAAAAGCTTCCCTACTAAGCACCTCCTGACCCCCACTCCTGCCGGACAGAGAACAACCCCTTCGACTGTAATTTTCCTTTACCTACCCAAATCCTATAAAATGGCCCCACCCCCATCTCCCTTTGCTGACTCTCTTTGAACTCAGCCTGCCTGCACCCAGGTGAAATAAACAGCCTTGTTGCTCACACAAAGCCTGTTTGGTGGTCTCTTCACACGGACGCACATGAAATTTGGTGTCATGACTCGAATCGGGGGACCTCCTTGGGAGGTCGGGGGATCTCCCTTGGGAGATCAATCCCCTGTCCTCCTGCTCTTTGCTCCATGAAAAAGATCCACCTACGACCTCGGGTCCTCAGACCCACCAGCCCAAGGAACATCTCACCAATTTTAAATCGGGTAAGCGGCCTCTTCTTACTCTCTTCTCCAACTTCTCTCACTATCCCTCAACCACTTTCTCCTTTCAATCTTGGCACCACCCTTCAATCTCTCCCTTCTCTTAATTTCAGTTCCTTTCCTTTTCTGGTAGAGACAGGAGACTCATTTTATCTGTGGACCCAAAACTCTGGTGCCGGTCATGGACTCGGGAAGACAGTCTTCCCTTGATGTTTATCACGCGAGGACGCCTGCCTGATTATTCACCCACGTTTCAGAGGTGTCCGACCACGCAGGGACGCCTGCCTTGGTCCTTCACCCTTAGCAGCAAGTACCGCTTTTCTGGGGGGCAAGAACCCCCCAACCCCTTCTCCTTCACCCTGAGTGGCAAGTGCCGCTTTTCTAGGGGGCAAGAACCCCCCGATCCCTTATTTCCATGCCCTGACCCCTTATCTCTGTGCCCCAACTCTTTATTTCCACGCCCCGACCGCTTTCCCGCTTTTCTGGAGGGTAAGAACCCCCGAACCCCTTCCCTCCATGTCTCTACTCTCTCTTTTCTCTAGGCTTGCCTCCTTCACTATGGGCAACCTTCCACCCTCCATTCCCCCTTCTTCTCCCTTAGCCTGTGTTCTTAAAAACCTAAAACCTCTTCAACTCACACCTGACCTAAAACCTAAATGCCTTATTTTCTTCTACAATGCCACTTGACCCCAATACAAACTCAACAGTGGTTCCAAACAGCCAGAAAGCAGTACTTTCATTTTTTCCATCTTACAAGATCTAAATAATTCTTGTCATAAAATGGGCAAGTGGTCTGAGGTGCCTGACGTCCCGGCATTCTTTTACACATCAGTCCTCCCTAGTCTCTGTTCCCAATGCAACTCGTCCCAAATCTTCCCTCTTTCCTTCCCACCTGTCCCCTCAGTCCCAACCCCAAGTGTCGCCGAGTCTTTCTAATCTTCCTTTTCTACAGACCCATCTGACCTCTCTCCTCCACGCCAGGCCGAGCTAGGTCCCAATTCTTCCTCAGCCTCCGCGCCGCCACCCTATAATCCTTTTATCACCTCCCCTCCTCACACCCGGTCCGGCTTACAGTTTCGTTCCATGACAGCCCTCCCCCACCTGCCCAGCAATTTCCTCTTAAAAAGTAGCTGGAGCTAAAGGCATAGTCAAGGTTAATGCTCCTTTTCTTTATCCCAAATAAGAGAGCATTTAGGCTCTTTTTCATCAAATATGAAAAACCCAGCCCAGTTCATGGCTCATTTGGCAGCAACCCTGAGACACTTTACAGCCCTAGACCCTAAAAGGTCAAAAGGCCGTCTTATTCTCAATACACATTTTATTACCCAATCCACTCCCGACTTTAAATAAAGCTCCAAAAATTAAATTCCGGCCCTCAAACCCCACAACAGGACTTAATTAACCTCACCTTCAAGGTGTACAATAATAGAAAAAAGTTGCAATTCGTTGCCTCCACTGTGAGACAAACCCCAGCCACATCTCCAGCACACAAGAACTTCCAAATACCTGAACCACAGCAGCCAGGCGTTCCTCCAGAACCTCCTCCCCCAGGAGCTTGCTACAAGTGCCGGAAATCTGGCCACTGCGCCAAGGAATGCCCACAGCCCAGGATTCCTCCTAAGCCGTGTCCCATCTGTGCGGGACCCCCAAGAAAATCGGACTGTTCAACTCACCTGGCAGCCACTTCCAGAGCCCCTGGAACTCTGGCCCAAGGCTCTCTGACTGACTGCTTCCCAGATCTTCTCGGCTTAGCAGCTGAAGACTGACACTGCCCGATCACCTCAGAAGCCTACAGGACCATCACAGACGCTCTAGGTAACTCTCACAGTGGAGGGTAAGTCCGTCCCCTTCTTAATCAATACGGAGGCTACCCACTCCACATTACCTTCTTTTCAAGGGCCTGTTTCCCTTGCCTCCATAACTGTTGTGGGTATTGATGGCCAAGCTTCAAAACCCCTGAAAACTCCCCCACTCTGGTGCCAACTTGGACAACACTCTTTTATGCATTCTTTTTCAGTTATCCCCACCTGCCCAGTTCCCTTATTAGGCCAAGATATTTTAAGCAAATTATCTGCTTCCCTGACTATTCCTGGACTGCAGCCACATCTCATTGCCACCCTTCTCCCCAACCCAAAGCCTCCTTTGCGTCTTCCTCTCATATCCCCCCACCTTAACCCACAAGTATAGGACATCTCTACTCCTTCCCTGGCAACGGATCACATGCCCATTACCATCCCATTAAAACCTAATTACCCTTACCCCGCTCAACGCCAATATCCCATCCCACAGCACGCTTTAAAAGGATTAAAGCCTGTTATCACTCACCTGCTACAGCATAGGCTTCTAAAACCTATAAATTCTCCTTACAATTCACCCATTTTACCTGTCCAAAAACCGGACAAGTCTTACAGATTAGTTCAGGATCTGTGCCTTATCAACCAAATTGTTTTGCCTATCCACCCTGTGGTGCCCAATCTGTACACTCTTTTGTCCTCAATACCTTCCTCCACAACTCACTATTCTGTTCTTGATATTAAAGATGCTTTTTTCACTATCCCCCTGCACCCCTCCTCCCAGGCTCTCTTTGCTTTCACCTGGACTGACCCTGACACCCATCAGTCCCAGCAGCTTACCTGGGCTGTGTTGCCGCAAGGTTTCAGGGACAGCCCTCATTACTTCAGCCAAGCTCTTTCTCATGATTTACTTTCTTTCCAACCCTCCGCTTCTCACCTTATTCAATATATTGAGGATCTTCTTCTTTGTAGCCCCTCCTTTGAATCTTCTCAACAAGACACACTTCTGCTCCTTCAGTATTTATTCTCCAAAGGATATCGGGTATCCCCCTCCAAAGCTCAAATTTATTGTCCATCTGTTACCTACCTTGGCATAATTCTTCATAAAAACACACGTGTTCTCCCTGCCGATCATGTCCGACTGATCTCTCAAACCCCAACCCCTTCTACAAAACAACAACTCCTTTCCTTTCTGGGCATGGTTGGATACTTTCGCCTTTGGATACCTGGTTTTGCCATCCTAACAAAACCATTATATAAACTCACAAAAGGAAACCTAGCTGACCCCATAGATCCTAAATCCTTTCCCCACTCCTCTTTCTGTTCCTTGAAGACAGCTTTAGAGACTGCCCCCACCCTAGCTCTCCCTGACTCATCCCAACCCTTTTCATTACACACAGCCGAAGTGCAGGGCTGTGCAGTCGGAATTCTTACACAAGGACCGGGATCGTGTCCTGTAGCCTTTTTGTCCAAACAACTTGACCTTACTGTTTTAGGCTGGTCATCATGTCTCCGTGCAGTGGCTGCTGCCGCCCTAATACTTTAGAGGCCCTTAAAATCACAAACTATGCTCAACTCACTCTCTACAGTTCTCATAACTTCCAAAATCTATTTTCCTCCTCACACCTGACACATATACTTTCTGCTCCCCAGCTCCTTCAGCTGGACTCACTCTTTGTTAAGTCTCCCACAATTACCATTGTTCCTGGCCCGGACTTCAATCCGGCCTCCCACATCATTCCTGATACCACACCTGACCCCCATGACTGTATCTCTCTGATCCACCTGACATTCACCCCATTTCCCCATATTTCCTTCTTTCCTGTTCCTCACCATGATCACACTTGATTTATTGATGGCAGTTCCACCAGGCCTAATCGCCACACACCAGCAAAGGCAGGCTATGCTATAGTACAAGCCACTAGCCCGCCTATTAGAACCTCTCATTTCCTTTCCATCGTAGAAATCTACCCTCAAGGAAATACCTTCTCAGTGTTCCATCTGCTATTCTACTACTCCTCAAGGATTATTCAGGCCCCCTCCCTTCCCTACACATCGAGCTGGAGGATTTGCCCCCACCCTGGACTGGCAAATTGACTTTACTGAACATGCCCCAAGTCAGAAAACTAAAATACCTCTTAGTCTAGGTAGACACTTTCACTGGATAGGTAGAGACCTTTCCTACAGGGTCTGAGACGGCCACTGCAGTCATTTCTTCCCTTCTGCCAGACATAATTCCTCAGTTTAGCCTTCCCACCTCTATACAGTCTGATAACAGACTAGCCTTTATTAGTCAAATCAGCCAAGCAGTTTTTCAGGCTCTTAGTATTCAGTGAAACCTTTATATCCCTTACAGTCAGTCCTCAGTCTTCAGGAAAAGTAGAACGGACTAAAGGTCTTTTAAAAACACACCTCACCAAGCTCAGCCACCAACTTAAAAAGGACTGGACAATAATTTTACCACTTTCCCTTCTCAGAATTCAGGCCTGTCCTCAGAACGCCACAGGGTACAGCCCATTTGAGCTCCTATACGGATGCTCCTTTTTATTAGGCCCCAGTCTCATCCCAGACACCAGACCAACTTAGACTGTGCCCCAAAAAACTTGTCATCCCTCCTATTTTCTGTATAGTCATACTCCTATTCACCATTCTCAACTACTCATACATACCCTGCTCTTGTTTACACTGCCGGTTTACACCGTTTCTCCAAGTCATCACAGCTGATACCTCCTGGTGCTATCCCAAACTGCCACTCTAAACTCTTGAAGTAAATAAATAATCTTTGCTGGCAGGACTATGCTGAATCTCCTTAGGCACTCTCTAATCAGATGTCCTAGGTCCTCCCAATTCTTAGTCCTTTAATACCTGTTTTTCTCCTCCTCTTATTCCATTTAGTTTTTCAATTCATACAAAACTGTATCCAGGCCATCACCAATCATTCTAAATTACAAATGTTTCTTCTAACAACCCCACAATATCACCCCTTACCACAAAATCTTCCTTCAGCTTAATCTCTCCCACTCTAGGTTCCCACACCGCCCCAATCCCGCTGGAAGCAGCCCTGAGAAACATCGCCCATTATCTCTCCATACTACCCCCAAAAATTTTCACCGCCCTAACACTTTACCACTATTTCGTCTAACTTTTCTTATTAATATAAGAAGACAGGAATGTCAGGCCTCTGAGCCCAAGCTAAGCCATCATATCCCCTGTGACCTGAACGTACACATCCAGATGGCCGGTTCCTGCCTTAACTGATGACATTCCACCACAAAAGAAGTGAAAATGGCCTGTTTCTGCCTTAACTGATGACATTATCTTGTGAAATTCCTTCTCCTAGCTCATGTTGGCTCAAAAGGTCCCCTACTGAGCACCTCGTGACCCCCACTCCTGCCCGACAGAGAACAACCCCTTTGACTGTAATTTTCCTTTACCTACCCAAATCCTATAAAATGGCCCCACCCCCATCTCCCTTCGCTGACTCTCTTTTCGGACTCAGCCTGCCTGCACCCAGGTGGAATAAACAGCCTTGTTGCTCACACAAAGCCTGTTTAGTGGTCTCTTCACACGGACGCGCATGAAAGATACTGCCCCTCATAGTGCCCGGCCATTGCATCAGGAGGAGAAATCCTCTGAGGTGTGATGAGGCAGGAAAAGGGCCTGCATTTAGGGGCTGAGGACACTTTAAGCTACCTGGTGGCATGGGAGTGTGCACAAGTTCCTTTGTTCCCTGGGGAGAGGCACAAAAGAGGTCTGGTAGTGTTCGCTGATCAGTTTACAAAGGAGGTCTCCAGGGAAAGGGCATGGGGGAGTGAGATTGACCCAACCTTGCTGAGAGCTCCCAGGCCTGCCCCCGCCCGGGGAATCACAGGTGGACCCAGTCAGAGCAGGCTGACGGAGTACAGGCCTCAAGGCCACTCGCTGAAGAAAGTAAGAGCAGATGCCACCAGGCTGACCACAGGACAGTGTGATCTGCGTTCCGCCACAGGTATCAGTAAGCGTCCGGATAACTTCCCCAAAGTGCCAGCTTTGGAAAGAGAAGGTGGAGGAGCGGAGCGCTGAAAGATGCAGCATTTCCTCGAAAGGAGCTGTGTCAAAGCGAAAGGAGACAGTAAAGCAGAAGGGACTGGACTCCCATTAGCGAGCAAGGCTGGACTTCCCTGCTGCCCAAAAGGAAGGACTTATAAGAAGAAAGATAACCTATCAGTTAGAGCAAAACAGAGGTGCTGCCCTTTGTGTATCCAAGTGTAGGGAGTGAATTAATCTGTGACCCACTATGCAAAAACATATTACATAAAACTCCCAGAGCTCTTAGGAGAGGTTGCCTCTGAGAAGCGGAACTGGGGTCAGTGGATGTGCAGGTGGTAAACCTTATTGCTTTTGTAATAGAAAATGTGAAAATGTTTTAAATAGACCTCACCAGAAGCACTCGTAATACAAAATTAAATAGTCTCACTTCTCATTATACCCTGTTTCTACATAAAATTCTAAATGATACTTTGCTGGAAACCAATGATTTCTTCTATTTTATTTATTATTGATGAACTCTACAGTTCCACATCCAAACCAAAAGGGACTCAAATGTTTCAAGTTTATCACATTTAAATCTCACTGAAACAGCAGTATCAGATTAACTTTTGCATAACACGTATCAGAACTGATTCCTTACATAAGGGGCTGTCTATTCATTCATTCCATAAATATTTTTGAGGGCTTATTATGTACTGGGAACATTTATAAGGACAGGATACGGTGGTGAATAAAACAAAGTCCCTATTCTCAAGAAGCTTCTATACTAGTGAGAGAGATAGACAATGAACATGCATGCAAATGGATAAATAATATAACCTTAGCTAGTGGTAAATGCTATGATAAAAGTAAACCAGGGTAAGGGAAAACAGAATGAAAAGGGGTAAGGATTGTCTTGAACTGAATTGTTGTTGGAATCTTTTTTTCTTAATTAATTAATTTATTTATTTATTTTTGAGACAGAGTCTCGCTCTGTCGCCCAGGCTGGAGTGCAGTGGCCCAATCTCGGCTCACTGCAAGCTCTGCCTCCCAGGTTCACACCATTCTCCTGCCTCAGCCTCCCGAGTAGCTGGGACTACAGGCGCCCACCACCACACCTGGCTAATTTTTTGTATTTTTAGTAGAGACGGGGTTTCACAGTGTTAGCCAGGATGGTCTCGAGCTCCTGGCCTTGTGATCCAACTGCCTCGGCCTCCCAAAGTGCTGGGATACAGGTGTGAGCCACCGTGCCCTGCCTGGACTCTTAACAATTAATTTTCACTCTAAAATGCCTTTAGAGGGCCAGGCGCGGTGGCTTACACCTGTAATCCCAGCATTTTGGGAGTTCGAGGTGGGTGGATCACTTGATGTCAGGAGTTCGAGACCAGCCTGGCCAACATGGTGAAACCCCTTCTCTACTAAAATTACAAAAATTAGCCGGATGTGGTAATGCGTGCCTCTGGTCCCAGCAACTTGGGAGGTTGAGGCACGAGAATCGCTTGAGTACAGGAGTTGCAGTGAGCTGAGATTGTGCCACTGCACTCCAGCCTTGGTGACACAGTGAGATTCTGTCTCAAAAGAAAAATAAATAAAATAAAATACCTTTAGAGAGTAAAATGACTCTACTTTCAGTACTCTCTCCTTTAAGGTTTTTTAACAACACAAAACAGCAACATAGAAGGAACACCAGCATAAGAAGATTAACAGACAGTACAAATTATAAATGCATGAAGAAGGTTGGGTATTTATCTGAAGTTCTCTATTGGAATTTTGAGCTCAGTTAGAACTTTGTAGTCTACCCCAAATTACAGGGAAGTGGGTCTTCTTATAGTTGGTGTTATTTTATAAGATAAGGAAAGGGAGACTCAGTGAGGTGCAGTGATAGGCCTGGGGCATGGGAGTTGGACCTCAAACTCAATTTCAAACCCCATATTTTAGAGCACTCTGTAGCTGCATAAGTTATGAAAGTAGGGGTTTTATCTAAATTCAAATGTATTTAGTGAGGAAAGAGAGATGCTGTGATAGAGACCTGAATGTACTTTGGGTTGGCTAGGACTGGTTTTTCTTACTTTTTTGTTTTGTTTTAAAGTCCATACCTGGGAGATGTCGAATCATAAAGATCTGCCTATTTTTCACCACTGGTTCCCCAAACACAAAGAGAGGACCCAGGCAGATGCACCCTGGGCATTCCAGACATGGTGTGCTATAGAGGCTGGTAGGATTCTTGTGTCTCCAAGATTTAATTCATTCCCTATGGTTGAACTCTTTATGTCCCAGATCAGACCTGGGAATATCAACTTACAGAATGTTTCCTAAAATTATGTGTTTTGGAATCTGATATATTTGAGTGTGAATCGGCTTTATTACCTTCTAGCTGTGGGATCACAGGTAAGTTAATTGACCTCCCTGAACTTTGGTGTCCCCATCTATAAAACGTAGATTGTTGATTTGTGTGAATGGATTTGTTCAACAGATATTTCTTCATCATTTACTATATGCCATACACTGTGCCAGATACTGGAGATAGGAAGATAAAACACCTTAACCTCACAAAGCGTCCACTCTGGTGGGGAAGACACATGTAAGTCATCATTCTAGTGCCATATAACAATTCTAGTAGACATAGAGAGAGTAGTAGCATCTCACCTGTGGTAGAGGCTTCTACTGCTCACTTATGTCCAATCTCCTTCCAGCCTCATGAGAGGATTACACTTCTGCCCCTTGGAGTTAGGCAGAGCCACGGAACAGGGCTGGCCAGTGGGCTGAGAATGGGACTAATGCAGTCACTTCTGGGCCAATACACTTCATTGCTAGCACAATACCCTCTCTTCTCCTGCCACAGCAACCAAGGAAGCTGAGTGTTCTGGATGGTACAATTATAGAATGATGGAGCTTCCATTGGCTCCATCAGACAAGTCTCTGAAGGGAGTTGCCCAAGTGAATGACCCAGCCCTGCAGCAGACTTTCACCGGCCAAGCAAAAAATTGTATTAAGCCACCAAGATTTCTGTATTTTAAGTCACCACAGCATGATATAGCCTCAGGAATTCATAAGCCCACCTGCAAAAGGCATTCTGAAAGAGCAGAAGACTGAGTGGGTATTGACTGATGAGTGATAGAAGAGCCAGGGGATGAGGTGGGGAAGGACCATTAGAACAGAGAGGGAGGAAGAGCAAAGGCCCAGAGGGCTGAAATGGCCAGGTAAGGTGGGTAATTGCAAGCAGTTCAGGTGTACTGGAATGTAAAGAGGAAGGGAGAGGGACAAGAGACAGAGGGAAGAGGTGGACAAAACCAAACTCTGGAAGGCCTTGTGGGCAATATTACTAGCTTGGCCTTTACCATAAAGATCATGTGAACTATGTAGGGTTTTGAGCAGATTGATATGCTTATCTGTGCTTATGTAGAGGAGACATTGGGGCAGAACTAGAGACAGGAGACAAAGATGAAACTAAACAACTTATGGAAAGTACCTACTGTAGTACCTGGCAGACAGAAGTGTGTGACTTCCCTTTTCCTTTCCTCAGCTCATATATTAATGTAGTTTTAGAAATTAGCCAAGCCTGGACCTCAGCATTCTTACTTTTAGGACTTGTTAGAAACAGATGCTTTATTATATAAAAATATGTGTACAGGAATGTCTCTTGCAGCCTTGCCAGCAGAGGTAGAAAATAAAAAATGACCTGGATATCCATCAAGAGAAAATTGGCTAAATAAGTCATGCAACTTGCTATGTTACATGCTATTTAAGAGAATAAAGCTATGTTAACTGACCTGGATGGAGTATCCATGCTCTAGAGCTAGGTGAGAAAAAAAAAAAAAAACTTGTAGAGTAATAACCATTGTATGATCTTATTACTAAAAAATAAACAAACCAACCTCGACTCTACATATGTAATTAGGATGCCTATTGATATCCTACTGTGTGAGCCCATGGCAGGGTGCCAAAAGTGGTACAAGCTGTTAACAGTGGTCAGCTCACTCAAGGGGCTGGCAATCTTGCCATTGTTACACTTAGCATGTGTTGCTTTTATACCTTTTTTTAGTTAATAGGAAAGCTAAAAAGAAAAACACTATCCTAGAGAATTGGAATTGCTAGTGCTTTTCTCATAGAGATTGTTCTCAATTGCAAAGGCATAAAAACCAATCTTTAAGCCAGAAGAGTTGAAGTTTCCTCTTCTTGCTGGAGCACAATTGTTTTTAAATCTAATGTCCCATCTTGAGTGTTCTGTGATTATTAATTACAATGGATTGAACCACAGAATCTCAGAGGATTTAAGCGGATCCAGAATTTCAATGCTAATTGCTCTCTGAGAGTAAGCAACGTTCACTTTTAGGAAATGAATTGGCCTTCCCATCAGGATAAGCAAATTACTTTGGGCTGTGGGAAAAAAGGTAACTAATCTTCCAAAAGGATATATTGGTCTTAAAAGAACAAGGATATGCAAATCACGCTGAATCATTAAAAACTCCTTAAGGTCAGGGATTAAGGCCTGTAATAGGTTGATGAATTGAATCTAACTTAATTATAAAGCAAAGCACTAACCTCATAGAATACCTGAGTCAAGTCCCCTGTGTTCTCATTTTCTAGCCTCTTCTACCAGACACTATGAAAAATAACAGCCCCGTCTCTCCAGAAAATCTTAGGAGATATAGGCGTGCTGAATTTAAGGTGTCTGTGGCACATGCAAGTGGATCAGCCACTGGGCTGTCCAGAATGCAAGAGAGAACTCAGAGTTGGGGACATAAACTTGGGAGTCGTCTGTGTAAAAGAGAAAAGGTAGGTAAAGTCCCACAAGGATGGGTTGGCCTACAGAAGGCACAGAGAGAAGAGAGCCTGGTTTAGCATGGGCTACCATCGGAGTCCCTGGGTTCAAATCTTGGCTCCACCCATTTCTATCTGGTTGCTCTAGGGCATGTTACCTAGTTCTTGTAATGCTCCGTTTTCTCATCTGAAAAACCCAGTTGAAAGCCATAGCTCCCTTAGAAATATCGTGATGAAAGGCTGGGCACGATGGTTCACGCCTGTAATCCCAGCTCTTTGGGAAAGCAAGGTGGGCAGATCACAAAGTCAGGAGTTCAAGACCAGCCTGGCCAATATGTGAAACACTGTCTGTACCAAAAATACAAAAATTAGCCAGGCGTAGTGGTGGGTGCCTGTAGTCCCAGCTACCAGGGAGGCAGAGGTTGCAGTGAGCTGAGATCTCACCACTGCACTCCAGCCTGGGCAACAGAGCGAGACTCCGTCTCAAAAAAAAAAAAAAAAGAAAGAAAGAAAAGAAAAGATAAAAGAAATATTGTGATGAGGGCTAAATAAGATAATATACACAGACTTAGAGCACCTAGCTCACAGTGGACCCTCTGAAATGTTCCCTATTACTGTACAGGGCTCAGCTAGAGCAATGGCCCGGGGAATATCCACCAGGAGGAGGAGATGCAGGGAGAGAGGAGGGAGGCAGGCCAAGCAGGAAGGGGTGGTCAATAGCTTCAGATGGGCTACAGGTAAGGCAAGCTTAGGACTAGAATGTTTCATTGGATTTAGCCACAGGAGGTCATTTGGAGTGGGTCAAAGCTATTCTGGGTAGAAGCCAAACAGTTTCCAAAGCAAAACAGGCGGCAACACGAGCATTCAGAGAGATCCAGGGACCAAGAATCTTAAAGAAAGGTTTAAAATGGTCAAAATAAACTTGCATTTAATTAACATTTTTATGAGTACTAAAGTAATACATAATCAATGCAGAAAACCTGGAAAACAAAGAAAACTACAAAGAGGAAAAGAAGTATTTCTCATTCTACCTTCCAGACATACCTACATTTCTTCCCGTGTATGTGTATTTATATCAGGTGTAACAAGCATAGTTCATCTTGTCGTGTGACAAGCATAGTCTGAATTTGCCCAATATTTCAAAACCTATTATTTAAAGAAACTTGAAGAAAACCTGGAAGAATATTTTTATCGTATCAAAGTAGACTAAATAGGCCATTTTAAGTATGTCACAAAATCTAGAAGCATAAAAGAAAGGATATATAGTCTGCTTCATATAAATCAAAACTTTCTGAATGGCAAAAACACTATAAGTAGAAAGATGAATGATAAATTTTAAAAGATATGTGAAAAACAAACGTTTGCTCCTTGGAATATATCAAGAAGGGCTTTGAATCAATGGAAAAGGATCAATAACTGACAGAAAGATAGACAACGGATATGAACATAGAATTCACGGAAAACAAAATAAAAATGGTTCTTGAATACCTGACCAGGTGCTCAATCCTACTTATACAAGAGAGATGCAAATTAAAACTATGCTGATATATGTTTTTCCCTCTGCAATCTGGCAAAGATCAAGAAGACTGACAGTATCATGTGCTGACAAACATATGAGGAACAGCTGTTCCCATACATCACTGGAGGGAGTATTAAATTTGTACAACCTCCATCTGTCTCTATCTCAAAACTGCCCATATCCTTTGAGTCAGCAATTCGATTTCTAGGAAACTATCTCACTAATACACTCACATGTATGAAATTGCACATGGACAAGATTATTCATTGCCGCTTTAGCTGTAATAACAAAAGATTGGAAACAACCTAAAATTCCATTAATGGGGGACTGGTTAAATGCATGGAATACAAAGGCTAAAAAGGAAGAAGCAATTCTGCATCTCCTGATAAGAAATGATTGCTAAAACACATTCAATAAAGAAAGCAAAATGTAGAACAGTGTAACTGATGTGCCATCACTTATGTAGAAGAATAAAAATAAATCCTAGGAAATATGAATATTTTGCTAATACATGCATGAAGTATTTCTAGAAGGAATCACAAGAACCCAGTAGTTACCCCTAATGGCTCACACATGGTGGAAGTGTAATTTTTTTTGTAATTTTGTTACTAAGTACTCTTTGTTATCTTTTGAGTTTTGTGCCATGGGTATGTGTCACCTATGTAAAAACTGGAAACTTAACATATAACATTTTAAAACAACGGCTGCGTGTGGTGGCTCATGCCTGTAATTCCTGTGCTTTAGGAGGCCAGGAGTTCACAATCAGTCTGGGCAATATAGTAAGACCTTGTCTCTACAAAAAACAATTTTAAAACATTTCAAAACCAAATGAAATCTATGAGCCACTTTATTTGCCTTTTTTTTTTTTGGTGGTCATTTTGGGTTTTGCTTTTTTTTTTTCAGCTGCCTTTCCCCTTCTTGCTTTGTCTATGTTGATGCTTTTCTCTCTTTTTCCCTTCTCCTCTCTGTTTCCCTTGCCCCACCTCTGTCTAATACATCAACAACTAAACAACAACAATTATCATCTACCAACAATTTAGCATATACCAATAACTGTTCTTAATGGATAGGATTTCATTTAATTCCCACAACCACCCCCAGATGGTTAAGTATTATTTGCCACAGTTTACAAATGAGGAAACGCAGGCACAGGGAATTGAAGTGCCTTGCCCAAACCCACACAAGCTGTAAATGATGGAGCTGGGATTTAAACCAAGTCGGCCTCTGCAATCCATGTTTTCTCTAGTAAACCATACTGCCTGTGATATGGAATAAGTACATGTATTTTTTTCTTAACTTTTGAGTAAAGTATGACCATCTTTGTTTGTAATTTGTAAATCAAATAAGCTTAGTATTTTATAAGGCTTTTACAAAGCACATATACAAAGAACATTTTATAAATTAAACTATTCTTTACTTCTAAATCTTTGATGATTATTTCCAACACATAAATTCCAAGGAGATCCCAGCTTTCATTCATTTACCATCCTGTGCACCAACCAAGTACTCAAATTCATGCTATTCCTTCGCACAAGAAAGATAGAGCCCTCAAGAAACTCTCAATCAACTGGGGAGAAAATAATAACAGTATTAATAGCTCATGTTTACTGGGCCCCTACCATGTGCCAGGCAGATGCTAAGCACTTTACATAGGTTCTGACAACTCTGTGACATAAGGTGCAATTGCTACCTCCATTTTTAAAATGAGAACAATTAAGCCCAGATGTTAAATAACTTCCCAGCGGACCTCAGCTTAGAAAGTACAGAACAAGGATTTGAACCTAGGCAGTTTGGCTCCAGAGCTTGTGCCATCACAACACTGCCCGGAAACAGATTAGTACAGTACATGCCCCTGCGGGAGAGCCCAGAGGAGAACCTGCACTGTTCCTGGAAATTGATCAGCAGAGGCTTCCGGGAGGATCGAGGCATGATTTGAGTCTTGACAGAAGTTCAGAACACAGAGACGTCACGGCATTCTACCCTGCACTGAAACTGTTCTAAAAAGACTGGCATGCTTCGGAAAGAAAAAAAAAATGTAGCATAGAGTCTCCTGTGACCTGCCTGGGAGCTGTGCCATGCAATGGAACCAAATTTCCTTCAGGGAGTTTTACATTTTACTCAATATTCTGAAGTTTAGCTATCACACAATTAAGTTATCAACCAGGTTCCTGTCATCAGTGGGTACTGTTAGAAGAGGACAGGGAATTGGATTTAACAACACTGTTTGTTCTTCTAATGCAACATCGTAGAAATATGTAACAGAACTGTAATGGAGATGAATCACAAGAAGGACGCAGCACAAGATGCTATGCCAAGAATAATATTAGGAGAAGTGACGTTCTGTCATTCTGTTACAGTTAAGAGTAAACTTATGATCCAAGAAGCAGCAATCCTTGACCCTGAGAACTCTTCAGGGCTCTCCTCGTCCTTTCCACTCAGGGCCCCAAAGCCAGCCTCTTCATTCATCAGCTCTGGATGGGACAGACAGTGACAAAGCAGAAATCCCTAGGCCCCTGGGCTGCTGCTCTGCAGCAGCAAACTCCCTCACTGTGACTAATTTTCTGCTTCTAACTTATCCCATGGCTCAAAAAAGCTGGGCTCAGCCTCTGCCTTGATCCATCAAGCCATGATCCAGCACATGGCTAGGGAAAATCTGAGCGCATATAATTCTGTAGGACAAGGTATGTCCTGCACACATCCTAACTCTCCCTCATTCAGGTGGTAGCCTGTGCCTATCTGTTTATAAAAGTGGCAGCCTTCATTCTGAGGTATAGAAGCAGCATACTTTGACCAGAACAATCTCTTTCCTTAAAAAGCTTTGTGATCAATTGCCTTTGAAATGAGAGAAGATCAAATAATCCTTAATGCCTTTGATACATCCTTTTCTTACACTCCCCAAATAGAACTCATACAATATAACTAATCTCTGTAACGGATTGATTTTGCCTTTAAAATATCCTTTTATTTCCTTGGAGCCACTTATGTTCTGGAAGATATTTAACAACTAGCTAAGGAACAGAGGGAAGGGATGGCTCTGATTGTAGCATTTTCCAATTTCCATGGTGTAATGTTTCCACCCTAATTTCAAGCTACCATCAGGAGTCACTTAATATAGAGTTGGGAAGAGATCAGTACAGTTGGCTCTCTTGAACCGGCCAGCTCCTGCACAACCCTGCCTGGGCTCCTCCATCTGGTCTCATGCTGAGATGTTTGCAACAGCCTCTGAGCCCACCTCCCAGACTACAGTCCCCTGGGGTCTTCTTCCTGCTCACTCAGATGAAATACTTTCATCATGTCACTGTTCTTCTGACAACCCTACCCCCAATTTACCCACCCCATTTTACCTCTTCTCCCAAAGACCAATGAACTTTTTCATGATTCTGGGTTCCTGCATCATCTCAGGTAAATCATTTAACCTCTCTGAGCTTCAGTTTCTTATCCATAAAGTGAGAATAAAATAGTCACCTCCATAGAGTGAAGTTTAAATGAATTAATGTGTGTAAAGCCTCTAGTCCAGCACTTGGCATCCAATAAATACCTGATTAATCCTACATGTCAATTACTCAAAGTACCTTAGAAGGAAAACAAGGGTGTCGTTATAGAATTCAAAGGCCACGAATCCTCAAAGGACTTCACTCAGTACCTCAAAACTATTCCACATTGGTGCTTACTATTATATTTTTGATGAGTTCTAGAGAGAGAAGAAATGCTAAAAAACCCAACAGTAGCTCATTTTAGCATCTCAGAATCCTCAAGCAAGACTATGGCCAAACACTCAAACTCCTTCCCTGACCGTTATCAAGAGAAGCTCTCTGCTTTGTGGTGGGTCTTGCTTCTGCTCCCACAGGAAATGCAGTTTCTCTTGCACAAGTAACAGAATCACAATAAGTGAGAGGTCACCTGAGGGAGATACAACAAGACCTGGAGATGGAAAGGAGAGAAATGTTGCAAGGCTACAAAGTCCTTATCAAGGTTTACATTTTTTTTGCCTTGCAAAACAGACCTTGGTAAGAAATGTCAATGTATTAGAGGTAACGGGCCACACAAGATGAGAAAAGATGATGATGCCATCATTTATGACAACTCTCCGTATGTCCTGCCACCAAGGAAGAGCAATGAGCTACTGATGCCCATTGTGGGGTCCAACAAAAGCATGGTTATGTCCCAGAACCAGCTGAAAAGCAAAGTTCAGCTGAACTGCAAACTCATTTTCATGATGCCAAACAATTTGCACAGCTTGATTTAGGGATTACACTGCTCCATGAACAACTGGTAAGTTAACCCTCCAGGAAACTCAGTGATTATTTTAAATGCATCTTATCCCCATTAAGATATGAACTCTTTCCCCGTGCGTTAACAAGTGAATTGTGTGCATATGCAGGAGTCATCTGTAAACCTCACTTGATGTTTCCCCTCTGAACTCTGATTGGTATACCTATAGCTATTATTTACTTCACCTCTACTCAGAGTTATCCAGAACGTTACGCATACAAAGGAGTATAAATAGGGAAAGCAGGTTATCAAACGCCATGGATGGCATTTTCCCATTACACCTAGATACATATGAAAAAATGTAAAAATGACTAGAATGATTATACCATAGTGATAACAATGATTACTACTGGGTACTAACATAATGTATTTTATAATTTTTTTCCTTTTGTTTATCTCTCTTTTCTGTTTTCTACATTGAAAATGTATTACTTGTTTTTAAATTAAAGACACTTAACTTGAATACCTCATATGAGTGTGGCCTTACAGGCCTGGGTACCCAGGAAGCCTGGTCTGGCCTGTATAATAATTAATAATTAATTGTATAATAATTATGCTTGTATAATAATTAAGAAATAATTAAGAAATCTGCTACCTCCTTTCAGGTAGCAGCCCTTACCAGGGCTCTAGAATCTCCTGAATCAGTTTAGTCTCCCTGAAGCCACTAAGATCTGGGCATGTCAAAATGGGTGGCACCCTGCCCAGTCAAAGCACTTCCACTAACAGGTCCTTGGGTGGGAACTAGAAGACAGCATCAGGCTTTTGGGCTTTCAAAAAGTATTCCTTAATTTAGAAACTCCTATTCCTATAGTCCCATTAACAGTAGACTCTTGATTAATAAGCATGGCTAATGAAAATCCACAGAATCACAGAACCACAGAATCCTGGAGCTAGGAGGGAATTCAGCAAACCCCTAAGGTGGGAGAGTACTTTGCCCCAAATCCTCAGTTCATCGTCATCTGAACACTTTCATCTGCCAACAGCTACACTCCCAAGACACAAGAAGCCGAGGATTTGGCAATGCAGTAAAAAGACAAGCCTAATTCAGGGAAACCCTACATTCAGCCAAAATTTTTTGCTGGCAGTATAAAACCCCCACTTCCTCCTGAATCCTGCAATCTAAATCAAGTCAAGAAGGGCAACAGGGCTTTTACAAGGCTGGCCAACCGATTACCCACACAATGTCAGACAGAAACAGCCCAGGACTCAAATTTCCCTCTGACACCTGACCTGCCCTTGACTATATACCTGGTGTCTTCAGTAGTTTCACTGGGCCCATGGTGAACAAACTTAACACAGAGAAAGAATGTGCATGACAGCCTCTCTATTGGTTGTCCTAGAGAGATAGGAGGATCTGAGGCACTTGGTGGCAACTGCTTAGGCAGCAAGCCCCCAAACAAGCCTTTGGCAATAGGAAGCCATTTCCACACATCCAGATCACTTGACAAGCTGATGGGTGCCTTCCCTCCTGTCCCCACCTCTCCCCGACCCCCGTCTCACCCACAGAAAAGTAGCACATAGAAAATATGGCTTCCAGGGTGAGAGATATAGGGAATCCCACAGTGCCCTTGGGGGACACAGTAATGTGGCTCAGACATAGACCACTGTACAGATCCAGCAGCACAGGAAGGGCTGCAGGCCTGGGAGAAAAGTGACAGCAGATGGCCGGTCCAGGCTTTCTGGGTACCCAGGCCTGTAAGGTCACACTCATATGAGGCAGGCAGCACCCCTTGGAACAATATCTATGGTAGGTCTATAGACCAAGGGCTCTGCTCTGTGCCGCAGACATCCACACACATACATAGGTACACATGACATAGAATTCAATAGCTTGAGGAAATTGTCTATGATTCTTCAACCAGCTTACCTGGATCTGAATTCTTCCGTAACATTTTAAATCAATCCAGATGTACCCATCTTCAGAAATAATGGACCCCAATGTCTCAGAATTACAGAGTCCTCAACATGTCCAAAGCATTTCGTGGAAATTATTCCACCATGAAGACTAGAATGGCCTCTCTTCATGGATTCAGCTTGCTAAGGAAGCTTAGTTCAGAGGGACTAAGACACTCTCCTTTTAGCAAATAACTAACCAAAAGGGCAAGGAAGGGAGGTAAAAGACGTCATAACCAGGCCAGTAGAATCCCCTGGTCTGGCCATTACATGTGATGATTTCAAATGGGTTCTTAGTACCTTAATTTTGAGGGAAAAGAGTAGAGGAAACCAGCCAATGCTTTGCATGCTTAGTTTCTGCTGATGACACTGAACTCAGAGAACTGAGATCTTTGGAGAAACCAAAGATGGCTCAAATGACTCGTGATAATAAATGAACGTATTACTGCTCGCTGACAAATTGAAGTTTCCTAATTATAAAGCAGAACCAGTGGCCACCACCATAGAAAGCCTACCCCACAGATGGAGAAGAGGCAAAGCACTGAAACTCAGTCCAAGGGACCTCCCCAGCCATGGGGGCAGGGCCAAATGGGGCTTCTTCAGGACCAGCAAAGCCGTTTTTCTCATCAGCAAACTAGCTTCAGAGAAGTTTGCAATCAGGGCACTCTCTTCCAAGCCTAGAGACCCAGGGAAAGGGGTACGGGGGTGTCCCAAGGCAAAGAGAATCTACACTTTTTGCCCCCAGAGAGGCTACTTCCCTCCCAAGATGCCTGGGATTTTCCACTTCAGCAGGGGGAAGGTAAGTCACATAGCGAAATAATGAGGGCACAGAACAGATGACCTCCCTATGGAGTTTTGAATGAGAAACACAGCAGGGCAGATGTGCCCCTTCCCTAGTCTAGGAGGAGCTAGGTCCAGCCCCTGAACATCCTCCCCCTCAGAAAAGCTGAGGCCAGACCAAGAATTCACCAGACCAAGGAGCTACAACAGGACATCAGAGCTGAGGCTGCAAAGCCAGGACTGAGACCAGACCAGGCAGGAAACTGTCAAGAGCTTTGGTCACCAGGCCTGGCTGCCCTCCAACATCAGCTGGCTCTTTCCAAATTGACACACCACATGTCCCTAAAATTCTCTCTTCAAGTAATACCACCATCAAAGCAGGACATTTCCCAGAGCCTTAGAGCCTGGTGTCTGCTCAGTGGGACTCAACCCCAGAAGAAGCTGTTAAATCACCCACTGTTTCAGTTTACAAACTTCTTACGACTTGGCAACAAGTGAAACTACATTCTGGCAGCAACTGCAAGTTCCCTAGTACCCAGGACTTCCCGTTTTTTCTTGCTGTACTCCCTCCTGTTAAATCACAGACTCATCCATTTCCAACCCCCAGAATATAGAGAAAGAGCACAACACTACATCTTAACTCCTGAGACGTGGAGAACACTTCTCCTCCTGAGAGCTTAAGTACCAAATGGAAGCTACTTTTCCCCCTTGGTCTCAAATGTATTACTAGATTCTGAACTGGACTCCACCATCATGTAGGAAAGCAGTCATAGGCGGTAATTCTGGGAGACCCAGATAGGACATGCCAGCCCTACACTGGTGGCATAGGAAGCCAAGTTGCTGCTTCCTCCCTGTGCACTCCCATTTGTCTGGCCTCTCTTGATCTCAGCTGGCGCTCACTTCACATCAGCTATGATGCAATCCAGCAACTAAAGTATTAGTTAATAAATGCTGACAGCACAGCCTTTTCTGGTCACGTATTCATACTAAAATACGGGGGAGAGTTGGGGGGAGGGGGGGGATAAATGGGAAATCTCTGTACCTTCCTCTCCATTTTGCTATGATCTAAAACTGCCCTTTAAAAAATACAAGGGACTGGGCACAGTGGTTCACGCCTGTAATCCCAGCACTTTGGGAGGCCGAGGCGGGTGGATCACCTGAGGTCAGGAGTTCAAGACCCGCCTGGCCAACGTGGCAAAACCCCGTTTCTACTAAAAATACAAAAAGTAGCTGGGCATGGTGGCATGCATCTGTAGTCTCAGCTACTCAGGAGGCTGAGGCAAGAGAATTGCTTGAACCTGGGAGGCGGCGGTTGAAGTGAGCCAAGATCATGCCATTGCCCTCCAGCCTGGGCAACAGAGCAAGACTCCTTCTCAAGAGAAAAAACAAAACAAAACAAGAAAAAAACAAAGAATGAGCTCTCCACGCAAGAAATCCATTGAGATGCAAAGGAAGGAAGCTATCATTGTGGAATTGCACATGTCAGTTACATCAACGTTTTTGGAGCAAGGTAGAGCTCATCTCTCCCACAAGCAAATTCCAGCCCAAAGCATTGATACTAATAAAGTGCCATGCTGCGATGTGCAGGGGGCAGACAGTGTCTCCAAGCTCCCTACACACATGCCTTCCTACAGTTTGCCCTTTCTTGACCCCAGAAGCATCAGGCCCCTTCACCCTCGAGGGCCACTATCAGGAGTTTGAATTAATGGCAATCACCATGCACAGGGAAGGCTGTGGAATTCTGACATAAAAACACTTAGTGGAAGGCTTGGAAAAAGTCTAGTAGGAGCAAGACACAAGCTGGACTAATTATCTAAAACAAGAGACCTGGTCTGGGGATCTTCATGTTCTCAAAAAAGAAAATTATTATTATTTTTCATTTTGCACTTTGTGCCATAAAACATTTTCAACAAAACACAGAATCTCATTTCTTTTGAGGGAAAATGATTGGGAGACCAGCTCACTGCTGGCACAGAGGCCTGGTTCATTCATAATTCCTTCATAGGCAAGACACCAGGTGAACTGATATAGCCGAGCTGGAAGAGCTCTCCAAGGCAGAGACTCTGAGCCAAGGAATGTTCAAAGAGCTAGCATGTATTGTGGGATTACTATGCGCCAGGAATTTTTTACACTGCATCACGTTCCATCTTCACAACAGCCCTAGAAAGGAAGAACTATTATTACCCCCGTTTTATAGGTGAATAAACAAGGGCACAGGTCCTTGATGTAACAGCCAGGATCAAACAGCTGGGAAGACGAGAAAACCTTTCCCAGGCTAGGATAACAGAGGATTTGGTTGAAAATACAGGCAATTAGGTGCTACCTCTGGGAAAAGGAGCCAGGAGAGGAAGGAGACACTTTTCCCTGCATGCCCTGATGTCCTATTTGAACATTTTATCACGAACACGAACTTCCTATTTAAAAAACACTTTTTATTGAAAAGATAAATCTGTGTGTTGTATTGTGTCACTCAGTTCAAGTACTTGAAATTTATTGAATTGTACTTTCTAAAAAATAGATAGTTGAGTAAAAGCAATCTCACATTACATAGACGGATCACAGTGCACGGCTGCGGAGCTGGGAGCAGTGGCTTCGTTTCATGCAGGAAAGAGAACTTGGTTCAGGAGTGTCTACGTTGCTTAAGACAGGAGAGCACTAAAAATGAAACCATCCAGCCATCCTCCCCCATTTTCATTTTCACACCAAAAAATCCCACCGCGGCAGAGGACCACTGTCTCTCTGTTTAGACAATCGGTGAAGAATGGATGACCTCACTTTCCCCAACAGGCAGGTCCTGAAATGTTATGCACGAAACAAAACTTGAGTAAATGCCCAACAGAGGTCACTGTTTTATCGATCTTGAAGAGATCTCTTCTTAGCAAATCGAAGAAACCGATTGTGAAGGTAACACCATGTTTGGTAAATAAGTGTTTTGGTGTTGTGCAAGGGTCTGGTTTCAGCCTGAAGCCATCTCAGAGCTGTCTGGGTCTCTGGAGACTGGAGGGACAACCTAGTCTAGAGCCCATTTGCGTGAGACCAAGGATCCTCCTGCAAGAGACACCATCCTGAGGGAAGAGGGCTTCTGAACCAGCTTGACCCAATAAGAAATTCTTGGGTGCCGACAGGGAAGCAGATTCGGAGCCTAGAGCCGTGCCTGCGTCCGTAGTTTCCTTCTAGCTTCTTTTGATTTCAAATCAAGACTTACAGGGAGAGGGAGCGATAAACACAAACTCTACAAGATGTCACAAGGTCCTCCTTTGACATCCCCAACAAAGAGGTGAGTAGTATTCTCCCCCTTTCTGCCCTGAACCAAGTGGTCTTCAGTAATTTCAGGGCTCCAGGAGACCTGGGGCCCATGCAGGTGCCCCAGTGAAACAGTGGTGAAGAGACTCAGTGGCAATGGGGAGAGCACTGGCAGCACAAGGCAAGCCTCTGGCACAGAGAGCAAAGTCCTCACTGGGAGGATTCCCAAGGGGTCACTTGGGAGAGGGCAGGGCAGCAGCCAACCTCCTCTAAGTGGGCTGAAGCAGGTGAAGAAAGTGGCAGAAGCCACGCGGTGGCAAAAAGGAGTCACACACTCCACCTGGAGACGCCTTGAAGTAACTGCACGAAATTTGAGGGTGGCCAGGCAGTTCTACAACAGCCGCTCACAGGGAGAGCCAGAACACAGAAGAACTCAGATGACTGGTAGTATTACCTTCTTCATAATCCCAGGCTTGGGGGGCTGCGATGGAGTCAGAGGAAACTCAGTTCAGAACATCTTCGGTTCTTACAAATACAAATTAACTGGAACGCTAAATTCTAGCCTGTTAATCTGGTCACTGAAAAATTTTTTTTTTTCAAGAAACATAGCTTTAGCTTATTTTTTTTCTCTTTGTAAAACTTCGTGCATGACTTCAGCTTTACTCTTTGTCAAGACATGCCAAAGTGCTGAGTCACTAATAAAAGAAAAAAAGAAAGTAAAGGAAGAGTGATTCTGCTTCTTAGCGCTAGCCTCAATGACGACCTAAGCTGCACTTTTCCCCCTAGTTGTGTCTTGCGATGCTAAAGGACGTCACATTGCACAATCTTAATAAGGTTTCCAATCAGCCCCACCCGCTCTGGCCCCACCCTCACCCTCCAACAAAGATTTATCAAATGTGGGATTTTCCCATGAGTCTCAATATTAGAGTCTCAACCCCCAATAAATATAGGACTGGAGATGTCTGAGGCTCATTCTGCCCTCGAGCCCACCGGGAACGAAAGAGAAGCTCTATCTCCCCTCCAGGAGCCCAGCTATGAACTCCGTCTCCACAAGTAAGTGCAGGAAATCCTTAGCCCTGGAACTGCCAGCGGCGGTCGAGCCCTGTGTGAGGGAGGGGTGTGTGGCCCAGGGAGGGCTGGCGGGCGGCCAGCAGCAGAGGCAGGCTCCCAGCTGTGCTGTCAGCTCACCCCTGCGCTCGCTCCCCTCCGGCACAGGCGCCTTCGGTCCAGTTGCCTTCTCCCTGGGGCTGCTCCTGGTGTTGCCTGCTGCCTTCCCTGCCCCAGTACCCCCAGGAGAAGATTCCAAAGATGTAGCCGCCCCACACAGACAGCCACTCACCTCTTCAGAACGAATTGACAAACAAATTCGGTACATCCTCGACGGCATCTCAGCCCTGAGAAAGGAGGTGGGTAGGCTTGGCGATGGGGTTGAAGGGCCCGGTGCGCATGCGTTCCCCTTGCCCCTGCGTGTGGCTGGGGGCTGCCTGCATTAGGAGGTCTTTGCTGGGTTCTAGAGCACTGTAGATTTGAGGCCAACGGGGCCGACTAGACTGACTTCTGTATTTATCTTTTGCTGGTGTCAGGAGGTTCCTTTCCTTTCTGGAAAATGCAGAATGGGTCTGAAATCCATGCCCACCCTTGGCATGAGCTGAGGGTTATTGCTTCTCAGGGCTTCCTTTTCCCTTACCAAAAAATTAGGTCTGTGAAGCTCCTTTTTGTCCCCCGGGCTTTGGAAGGACTAGAAAAGTGCCACCTGAAAGGCATGTTCAGCTTCTCAGAGCAGTTGCAGTACTTTTTGGTTATGTAAACTCAATGGTTATGATTCCTCAAAGCCATTCCAGCTAAGATTCATACCTCAGAGCCCACCAAAGTGGCAAATCATAAATAGGTTAAAGCATCTCCCCACTTTCAATGCAAGGTATTTTGGTCCTGTTTGGTAGAAAGAAAAGAACACAGGAGAGGAGATTGGGAGCCCACACTCGAATTCTGGTTCTGCCAAACCAGCCTTGTGATCTTGGGTAAATTCCCTACCACCTCTGGACTCCATCAGTAAAATTGGGGGTGGACTAGGTGATCTCATAGGTCCTTCCTGCTGGAACATTCTATGGCTTGAATTATATTCACCTAATTATTGTCAAAATTGCTGTTATTAAGTATCTACTGTGTGCCAGGCACTTTAAATAAATATTGTGTCTAATCTTCAAAACAAATTTGCAAGGAAGGTTTTTGGAGATAAGGAAACTGAGACTCAGGATTAAGTAACACACCTAAAGTCACAGGTGAGCTTGGAACTGAACCCAAGTGTGCCCCCACTCCACTGGAATTTGCTTGCCAGGATGCCAATGAGTTGTAGCTTCATTTTTCTTAGAGACTTTCCTGGCTGTGGTTGAACAATGAAAAGGCCCTCTAGTGGTGTTTGTTTTAGGGGCACTTAGGTGATAACAATTCTGGTATTCTTTCCCAGACATGTAACAAGAGTAACATGTGTGAAAGCAGCAAAGAGGCACTGGCAGAAAACAACCTGAACCTTCCCAAGATGGCTGAAAAAGATGGATGCTTCCAATCTGGATTCAATGAGGTACCAACTTGTCGCACGCACTTTTCACTATTCCTTAGGCAAAACTTCTCCCTCTTGCATGCAGCGCCTGTATACATATAGATCCAGGCAGCAATACAAAGTGGGTAAATGTAAAGAATGTTATGTAAATTTCATGAGGAGGCCAACTTCAAGCTTTTTTAAAGGTAGTTTATTCTTGGACAGGTATGGCCAGAGATGGTGCCACTGTGGTGAGATTTTAACAACTGTCAAATGTTTAAAACTCCCACAGGTTTAATTAGTTCATCCTGGGAAAGGTAGTCTCAGGGCCTTTTCCCTCTCTGGCTGCCCCTGGCAGGGTCCAGGTCTGCCCTCCCTCCCTGCCCAGCTCATTCTCCACAGTGAGATAACCTGCACTGTCCTCTGATTATTTTATAAAAGGAGGTTCCAGCCCAGCATTAACAAGGGCAAGAGTGCAGGAAGAACATCAAGGGGGAGAATCAGAGAAGGATCCCCATTGCCACATTCTAGCATCTGTTGGGCTTTGGATAAAACTAATTACATGGGGCCTCTGATTGTCCAGTTATTTAAAATGGTGCTGTCCAATGTCCCAAAACATGCTGCCTAAGAGGTACTTGAAGTTCTCTAGAGGAGCAGAGGGAAAAGATGTCGAACTGTGGCAATTTTAACTTTTCAAATTGATTCTATCTCCTGGCGATAACCAATTTTCCCACCATCTTTCCTCTTAGGAGACTTGCCTGGTGAAAATCATCACTGGTCTTTTGGAGTTTGAGGTATACCTAGAGTACCTCCAGAACAGATTTGAGAGTAGTGAGGAACAAGCCAGAGCTGTGCAGATGAGTACAAAAGTCCTGATCCAGTTCCTGCAGAAAAAGGTGGGTGTGTCCTCATTCCCTCAACTTGGTGTGGGGGAAGACAGGCTCAAAGACAGTGTCCTGGACATCTCAGGGATGCAATGCCACTTCCAAAAGAGAAGGCTACATGTAAACAAAAGAGTCTGAGAAATAGTTTCTGATTGTTATTGTTAAATCTTTTTTTGTTTGTTTGGTTGGTTGGCTCTCTTCTGCAAAGGACATCAATAACTGTATTTTAAACTATATATTAACTGAGGTGGATTTTAACATCAATTTTTAATACTGCAAGAGATTTAAAAACAAAAGGCGGGGGCAGAAAAAAAATGCATCCAACTCCAGCCAGTGATCCACAGAAACAAAGACCAAGGAGCACAAAATGATTTTAAGATTTTAGTCATTGCCAAGTGACATTCTTCTCATTGTGGTTGTTTCAATTCTTTTTCCTACATTTTACCAGAAAGTTAGTTCAGAGAAATGGTCAGAGACTCAAGGGTGGAAAGAGGTACCAAAGGCTTTGGCCACCAGTAGCTGGCTATTCAGACAGCAGGGAGTAAAGACTCGCTGGCTAGCATGTGGAGGAGCCAAAGTTCAATAAGAAGGGGCCTAGAATGAAACCCTTGGTGCTGATCCTGCCTCTGCCATTTCTACCTAAGCCAGGGTTTCTCATATGTTAACATGCATGGGAATTCCCCGGGCATCTTCTTGTGGTGTGGAGTCTGACTTAGCAAGCCTCGGGTGGGTTTGAGGGTCAAATTTCTACCAGGCTTATATCCCTGGTGATGCTGCAGAATTCCAGGACCACACTTGGAGGTTTAAGGCCTTCCACAAGTTACTTATCTCATATGGTGGGTCTATGGAAAGGTGTTTCCCAGTCCTCTTTACACCACCGGATCAGTGGTCTTTCAACAGATCCTAAAGGGATGGTGAGAGGGAAACTGGAGAATAGTATTAGATTTAGAGGCCACTGAAGAACTCATATTAAAATGCCTTTAAGTATGGGCTCTTCATTCATATACTAAATATGAACTATGTGCCAGGCATTATTTCATATGACAGAATACAAACAAATAAGATAGTGATGCTGGTCAGGCTTGGTGGCTCACGCCTGTATTCCCTAAACTTTGGGAGCCTAAGGTGAGAACTCCTTGAACTCCTAAGGCCAGGAGTTCAAGACCAGCCTGGATAACATAGCAAGACCCCATCTGTACAAAAAACCAAAACCAAACAAACAAAAATGATAGTGGTGCTTCCCTCAGGATGCTTGTGGTCTAATGGGAGACAGAAAAGCAAAGGGATGATTAGAAGTTGGTTGCTGTGAGCCAGGCACAGTGCTGATATAATCCCAGCACTTTGGGAGGCTGAGGTGGGTGGATCACTTGAGGCCAGGAGTTTAAGACCAGCCTGGTCAACATGGTAAAATCCCATCTCTACTTAAAAATACAAAAAAGTTAGCCAGGCATGGTGGCATACACCTGTAACCCAGCTACTCAGGAGGCTGAGGCACATGAATCACTTGAACCCAGGAGGCAGAGGTTGCTGTGCACCACTGCACTCCAGCCTGGGTGACAGAGCGAGACCTTGACTCAAAAAAAAAAAAAAAAAAAAAAGAAGTTTGTTGCTATGGAAGGGTCCTACTCAGAGCAGGCACCCCAGTTAATCTCATTCACCCCACATTTCACATTTGAACACCATCCCATAGCCCAGAGCATCCCTCCACTGCAAAGGATTTAGTCAACATTTAAACAATCCTTTTTACTTTCATTTTCCTTCAGGCAAAGAATCTAGATGTAATAACCACCCCTGACCCAACCACAAATGCCAGCCTGCTGACGAAGCTGCAGGCACAGAACCAGTGGCTGCAGGACATGACAACTCATCTCATCCTGCGCAGCTTTAAGGAGTTCCTGCAGTCCAGCCTGAGGGCTCTTCGGCAAATGTAGCATGGGCACCTCAGATTGTTGTTGTTAATGGGCATTCCTTCTTCTGGTCAGAAACCTGTCCACTGGGCACAGAACTTATGTTGTTCTCTATGGAGAACTAAAAGTATGAGCGTTAGGACACTATTTTAATTATTTTTAATTTATTAATATTTAAATATGTGAAGCTGAGTTAATTTATGTAAGTCATATTTATATTTTTATGAAGTACCACTTGAAATATTTTATGTATTAGTTTTGAAATAATAACGGAAAGTGGCTATGCAATTTGAATATCCTTTGTTTCAGAGCCAGATCATTTCTTGGAAAGTGTAGGCTTACCTCAAATAAATGGCTAACTTATACATATTTTTAAAGAAATATTTATATTGTATTTATATAATGTATAAATGGTTTTTATACCAATAAATCGCATTTTAAAAAATTCAGCAACTTTGTGTGTGTCACGTGGAGCTTAATATAAACAAGTTTCTTGTCACTGCCACCACCACGACCAAAAAAAGCTAATCACTATACACTATACACTATATATATAATACATATATATGCTATATATAATACATATATACACTATATATAATACATATATACACTATATATAATACATATATACACTATATATAATACATATATACTATATACACATATATACTACATATGTATATATAGTATATATATACTATATATGTATATATAGTATATATATACTATATATGTATATATACTATATACTATATATACACTATATACTATATATATACTATATATACTATATACTATATATACTATATATGTATGTATATGATGTATATATATACTATATATATACACACACACATATATATATATACATATAAGCACCTACTACATGCCAGGCATCATTAAATGTGTTGCATCCATCACGTCATTTAACCCCAGGACTTGCACACTCCTTTCTGGTTGTGGAAGACTAAGTAATTTATCTAAGTCACCCAGCTGGAAGGTCAGGCAGGGACCCAGATTTAAAATCCAAGTCTACCTACCTACAGGTCCCCTACTCTTAACCTGTAGGTCCCACTGCCTCCCAGGAACTGAGGGATGATGTAGAAAATCCCAAAACATGTTGATATAGGGAATACCTATAAACATGCAATCAAAGTCTTTGGGACTATACAACCACTGTATAAAGCATAACAATGTACAAGCTTCCAAACAATAACTAGAAGTTCTGCCTCCCTCTTCTGGGTTCCTAAAGCACTGCATCTATCTACCTGTCAAAGCATCTACCACATTGTACCACATCTTAAAATCAATGTTTTTTTTCTCCTCAGCCAGCATGTGGATGCCTCAATAAAGCAGACTCCTTTCATGACATAAAACTAATTTCAGGGGGGAAAAAAAGACTAGCTGGGCGCAGTGGCTCACGCCTATAATCCCAACACTTTGGGAGGCTGAGGCGGGAGGATCACTTGAGGTCAGAAGACCAGCCTGGCCAACATGGCAAAACCCCGTCTCTACTAAAAATACAAAAATTAGCTGGGCGTGGTGGCGCACCTATAATCTCAGCTACTCAGGAAGCTGAGACATGATAATCGCTTGAGCCTGGGAGGTAGAGCCTGGGGCTGCACTCCATCCTGGGCAACAGAGGGAGATTCTGTCTCAAATAATAATAATAATAATATAAATAAATAATTTTTTTTATAAAAGACTCTTTCCTATATTAATCTTTGCATCCTGTGCCCATGGCCCCAAACCTGACCAATGAAGGCCCCAGTAAATATTTTTTGAACAAAAAAAAATATAGATGATCAAAGATAAGAAAGATAAGAAGACACCTCAATTCTTGTAGGCATATAGTGTTAGGGGAAATCACTAATTCTGTGTGTTTATGTATCTTCATCTTCAGGAAAAATAGCAAGAATTAGAAAGAAACACTCAAAGGACTTCCAGAGAAGGCAATGAATAGCCAGTGCACGTACACCTACCTCCATTTCGTTTGCCACTGGCAATAATCTTCATCTGCCCTCTCCCCTCCCCCACCTAAAGTGGTAGTGAGAGAGGCAATCCGGACAACTTAACATGGCCTCATTTATCCATCTCAATACGACACTGGGAATTTGGTGCAGATTTCCCCTTTCTAACCCCTGCAATATAAAAGTTCTGTCTCCTTATAAAGCTTTTCCCCATTCTACCCGCTACAGACTTCTTCCTCCAGGGGAGGAGTTCTTCTGGGTAAGGGAAAGTCCACAGAGGTCAAAAACCGAGAGGAGCTGAGCCAGAAAAGAGCCACATACTCTGATTTCTAGAAACCAGGCATCACAAGTGGGCTTCCCAAAACTAGGGTCAAGTCAAAGAACAAAGAGAAATTGCGGTCAACTGATGCTTTCATTCTTCAAACAAAAATGGGTTGAGTATCATAGATAAGTCAGGGAAAGCTCCTGAGAAAGAGGTGAAAGGGTAGACATGATCCCTGCCCTCTTGTGTAGTACACTATGGAAGGGAAAATAGACATTAAATAAAGAATATACATGTGATGAGGTTTCCAAAAAGAAATGTAGGCTGTGCTGAGAACCCATACTAGAGGCACAGATAATCTAAGTGAACCCTGGTTTGGCTGCTCACCACTCAAAAGCCAGACATGAGAGACAAGGTTGGTGGGAGGAAAAGCCATTTCATCAGAAAGCCAGTAAACCAAGAAGATGGTGAGCTAGCATTTTAAAGTACCATCTTGAATTTTAAAATTTATCACAGTAGTTTTTAAAGAGAAACTTGGTATGGGAGATATGTGGGAGCGGTGCGTGGTGTAGGGTCTGTGTGTCTTGTTCTGATGGCTATCTCGGGTAACTGCCTGTCCGGAGGTCTGTTTGGCATCATCTTAACTTCAGCTAGATGATGGATTCATTGTTCATGATTCCTTCTAACCAGGAGGATTCTGCAATGGGGGCTCCCTGCCTCGTTTGTTTAAAGATCAGCCTCTGGGATTTTTAAAGCAAGAGTATAATTAGATAAGCATACATTGCCAGAGGGGAGTGTCTAGAGAGGGAAGGAATGAAGAGGTGAGAGGGAAGAAAAGGAAGAAAAAGAAAGTGGGTAAGAGGCAGAGCAAGATGGCAGAATAGAAAGCTCCACCAATGGACCCCCTGGCAAGGATACAAAGTTAACAACTATCTGCACAGAAAAAAAAAAAAAAAAAAAAAAAACCTTCATAAGAATCAAAACTCAGGTGAGCACACATAGTACCTGGTTTTAACTTCATATCACTGAAGGAGGCAATGAAGAAATTAAAAAACAGTCCTGAATCACGATGCTACCCCTCCCCTATCCACAGCAGCAGTGGTGTGGTGCGGAGAATGTCTCTGGGTGCTGGGATAAGGAGAACACATCAATTGTGGGGCATTGAACTCAGTACTGTCCTGTTAGAGGAGAATGGAAAACCAGACTAAACTTAGCTGATGTCCACTCACAGAGGGAGCATTTAAACCATCCCTAGCCCAAGAGGAATTGTCAATCCCAGCAGTCCAAACTTGAGTAGCCACAGAACTCTCCACTGAGGGCCAAAGTTGAAAGGCAGTCTAGGCAATAAGGACTGCAACTCTTAGGCAAGTACTAGGGCTGAACAAGGCCTGGAGACCTAGTGGACTGAGGGGACATGTGACATACCGAGATACCAGCTGAGGCAGCCAAGGGAGTATTGGCTTCACCCCTCTCCTAATCCTAGGCTGCACAAGTCATAGCTTCAAAAGAGACTTTTTCTTTCTGCTTGAGGAGAGAAGACAGAAGAGTGGGGAGGACTTGGCCTTACATCTTGGATACCAGCTCAGCTACAGCAGGATAGGGCACTAGTCAGAGTCATAAGGCCCCCATTCCAGACCCAAGCTCCAAGACAACATTTCTAGACACATCCTAGGCTAGAAGGGAACCCACTGCCTTGAATGAAAGGACCCAGTCCTGGCAGCATTCATCACATGCTAACTGAAAAACCCTTGGGCCCTGAATAACCAGTAGCGATCCCCAGGTACTACGTCGAGGGCCTTAGGTGAGCCTCTGAGACTTGCTGGCTTCAGGTGAGATTCAGCACATTACCAGCTATGGTGGCTATGGGGCAAAACTCCTCCTGCTTGGGAAAAGCAGAGGGAAAAGTAAACGGGGCTGTATCTTGTTGCACCTTAGGTACCAACACTGCCACAAGAGGGTAGAGCACCAAGTGGGATCTTGGGGTCCCTGATTCCAAGCTTTGACTCATGAGTGGCATTTCTGGACCTGCCCTGTGCCAGAGAGAGGCCTATTGCCCTGAAGGGTGAGTCTCAGGCCAGGCAGCATTCACCACAAGCTGACTTAAGAGACCTAAGGCCTTAAGGGAACATCCATGGTGGTCTGGTAGCACTTCTCAAGGCCATTGGGGAGCAGGGTGGGCAGTAGCTACAGGGTGAGGGTTCTCTGCTTTTGAAAAGGGGAGGGAAGAGTGGGAAGGACTGCATCTTGTGGGTTGAGTGTTTGCTCAGTCACAAGACAATAGACTACAAGGCAGACTTCTAAGTTTTTTACTCTGGTCCCTAACTCCCAGATGGCACTTCTGGACCTACCCTGGGGACCTCACCACCCTGAAAGAAAGGACACAGGCCTGGCTGGCTTCGCCATCCGCTGATTATTGAGCCCCAGGGCCTTCAGCAAACATAGGCAGTAGCCAGAGAGTGGTTACAGCAGGCCTCTGGTAAGACCCAGTGCTGTGCTGGCTTCAGGTGTGACCCAGTGCAGTCACAGTGGTGGTGGCCACATGGGTGCTTGTGTCATTTCACCCCCAGCTTTAGGTGGCTCAGAACAGAAAGAGAGATTTTGTATGTATGTTTGGGAGAAAGTAAAAGAAGAGAACAAGAGGCTCTGCCTGGTAATCCAGAGAATTCTCCCAGATCCTGTCTAAGGCTATCAAGGCAGTACCTCTATGAATCTGCAAGAACCACAGCATTCCTGGGTGGGAGGTGCCCCCTAAAGAAGAAACAGCTTAGATTACAACACCCAAATCCTTTCAAATACCTGGAAATCCTTCCCAAGAAGGATAGCTACAAATAAGCCCAGACAATGAAGACTACGATAAATACCTAACTCTTCAATGCCCAGACATCAAAGAACATCTACTAGCATCAACACTATCCAGGAAAACGTGACCACTCCAAATGAACTAAATAAGTCACCAGAAACCAATCCTAGAGAAACAGAGATATGTGACCTTTCAGACACAGAATTCAAAATAGCTATTTGAGGAAACTCAAAGAATTCAAGATACACAGAGAAGGAATTCAGAATTTTGTCAGATAAACTTAGCAAAGAGATTGAAATAATTTTGAGAAATCAAGCAGAAGTTACGGAGCTGAAAAATGCAATTGGCATAATGAAGAATGCATCAGAGTCCTTTAATAGCAGAATTGATCAAGCAGAAGAAAGAATTAGTGAACTTGAAGACAAGCTATTTGAAAATACACAGTCAGAGGAGACAAAAGAAAAAGAATAAAAAACTATGAAGCACAACTATGGGATCTAGAAAACAGCCTCAAATGGGTAAGTTTAAGAGTTATTGGACTTAAAGAGGAGGTAGAGAAAGAGATGGGGTAGAAAGCTTATTCAAAGGGAAAATAACAGAGAACTTCTCAAACATAGAGAAAGATATTAATATCCAAGCACAAGAAGATTATAGAACACCAAGCAGATTTAACCCAAAAAAAGCCTACCTCAAGGCATTTCATAATCCAACTCCCAAAGGTAAAGAATAAAGAAAGGACCCTACAAGCAGCAAGAAAAAACAAGTAAATAGCATACAATGGCACTCCAATACATCTAGCAGCAGACTATTCAGTGGAAACCTTACAGGCCAGGAGAGAGTGGCATGACATATTTAAAGTGCTGGAAAAACAAAACAAAACAAAAACCTTTCACCCTAGAATAGTATATCCAGCAAAAATATCCTTCAAACATATAGAAGAAATAGACTTTTTCAGACAAACAAAAGCTGAGGGATTTCATAAGTAACAGATCTGTCCTACAAGAAATGCTAAATGGAGTACTACAGTCAGAAAGAAAAGGACATTAATGAGCAATAAATAATCACCTGAAGGTATAAAACTTACTGGTAATAGTAAGTGCATAGAAAAACACAGAATGTGATAACACTGTAACTGCTATATGTAAACCACTCTTAAAAAGTTAAAAAGCTGGGGGACAAAGTTAAGAGTTTTTATTAGTTTTCTTTTTGCTTGTTTGTTTGTTTATGCAAATAGTGTTGTTGTTACCACGTTAAAATAATGGATTATAAGATAGTATTTGCAAGCCTCATGGTAACCTCAAACCAAAAAACATACAATTGATACCCAAAAAATAAGAAGCAAGAAACTAAATCATATCACCAGAGAAAATTATCTTCACTAGTGGCAGACAGGAATGAAAGAAAGAAGGAAGAGAAGACCACAAAACAACCAGAAAACAAATAACAAAATGGCAGTAGTAAGTCCTTACTTATCAATAATAACATTGAATGTAAATGAACTAAACTCTTCAATCTAAAGACATAGACTGGCTGAATGGATGAAAAAAAGCCATTGATCCATTGCCTGCAAGAAACACACTTCATCTATAAAGACACACATAGACTGAAAATAAAGGAATGGAAAAAGGTATTCCATGCCAATGGAAACAAAAAAAGCAAGAGTTATTATATCAGACAAAATAGACTTCAAGACAAAAACTATAAGAAGAGACAAAGATGGTCACTATTAATGATAAAATGATATATTTGACAAAAAGATATAACAATTTTAAATATATATGCACCCAACACTGGAGCACCCAGATATATAAAGGAAATATTATTAGAGCTAAAGAGAGAGATAGGTCCTAATACAATAATAGCTGGAAACACCAATACCCCACTTTCAGCATTGGGCAGATCTTCCAGACAGAAAATCAATAAAGAAACATCAGATTTAATCTGCACTATTGACCAAATGTATCTAACAGATATTTACAGAACATTTTATCCAAGAGCTGCAGAAAACACATTTTCCTCAGTACATGGATCGTTCTCAAGGATAGACCATATGTTAGGTCAGAAAACAAGTCTTAAAATATTTTTTAAAAATTAAAATAATATCAAGCATCTTCTCTGACCACAATGGAATAAAACTAGAAAGTAATAACTAGAGGAATTTTGGAAACTATACAAACACATAGAAATTAAACAATATGCTCCTGAATGACCAGTGGGTCAATGAAGACATTAAGAAGGGAATTGAAAAATTTCGTGATAATGGAAACACAACATACCCAAACCCATGGGATACAGCAAAAGCAGTACTAAGAGTGAAGTTTATGGCTATAAGTGCCTACATCACAAAAGAGGAAAAACTTCAAATAAACAATCTAATGATGTATCTTAAAGAACTAAAAAAGCAAGAGCAAACCAAACTCAAAATTTATATCAAAACAAATAAAGATCAGAACAGAAATAAATGAAATTAAAATTTAAAAAAAACAAAGATCAATGAAACAAAAAGTTAAAAAAAAAAAAAACAAAATTGACAAACCTTTAACCAAACAAAGGAAAAAGAGAGATCCAAATAAATAAAATCAGAAATAAAAAAGGATACATTACAACTGATACTGCAGAAATTCAAAGGATCATTTGTGGCTACTATGACTAACTATAAGCCAATAAATTGAAAAATCTAGAGGAAATGGACAAATACTGAGATACATACAACCTACCAAGATTGAACCAGTAATAAATTGAAAACCTGAACAGATTAGTAACAAGTAATGAGATTGAAGCTGTAATAAAAAGTCACCCAGTAAAGAAAAGCCAAAGATCTAATGGCTTCACCGCTGAATTCTATGAAACATTTAGAAAAGAACTAATACCAATCCTACTCATACTATTCCAAAAAATACAGGAGGAAAAAATACTTTCAAATTCATTCTACAAAGCCCGTATTACCCTGATACCAAAACCAGGCAAAGACACATCAAAAAAGAAAACTACAGGCCAATATCTCTGATGAATGTTGATGCAAAAATCCTCAAAAAATACTAGCAAAAATACTAGCATTCTAATTCAGCAATACGTTAGAAAGGTCATTCCTCATGACCAAATGGGATTTATCCCTGGGATGCAATGATGGATCAACATATGTAGATTAATCAACATGATACATCATATCAACAGAATGAAGGATAAAAACCACAGGATCATTTCACTTAATGCTGAAAAAGCATTTGATAAAATTCAACATTCCTTCGTGATAAAAACTCTTTAAAAAATGAGGATAGAAGAAACATACCCGAGCATAATAAAAGCCATATATGACAGACCCACAGCTAATATCATACTGAATGGGGCGAAACAGAATGCATTTCCTCTGAGATCTGGAACATGACAAGGATGCCCACTGCCACCACTGTTATTTAGCATAGTTCTGAAAGTCCTAGCTAGAGCAATCAGACAAAAGAAAGTTATGAAGGGCATTCCTGAAAAGGAAGAAGTTAGATTATCCTTGTTTGCAGAAGATATGATCTTATCTATGGTAAAACTTAAAGACTCTACACACAAAAAAACTATTAGAACTAATAAGCAAATTCAACAAAGTTGCAGGATACAAAATCAACATACAAAAATTAGCAGCATTTCTATATTCCAACAGGGAACATTGTGAAAAAGAAATTTAAAAAAGTAATCCCATTTATGATAGTCACATATAAAATTAAATACCTAGAAATTAACTTAACCAAAGAAGTGAAAGATCTCTATAATGAAAAATTATAAAATACTGATGAAAGAAATTGAAGAGAACACCAAAAAATGGAAAAATATTCTATGTTCATAGACTGGAAGAATTAGCATTGTTAAAATATCCATAATACCCAAAGCAATCTACAGATTCAATGCAAACCTTATCAAAATACCAATGACATTCTTCACAGAAGCAGAATAGAAAAAAAATCCTAAAATTTATATGGAACCATGAAAGACCTAGAATAGCCAAAGCTATCCTAAGTAAAAAGAACAAAACTGGAGGAATCACATTACCTGACTTTAAATTATACTACAGAGCTGTAGTAACCAAAAGAACATGGTACTGGCATAAAAACAGACACATAGACCAATGGAACAGAATAGAAAACTCAGAAACAAACCCACACACCTATAGTGAACTCAATTTTGACAAAGGTGCCAAGAACATACACTGGGGGAAAAGACAGTCTCTTCAGTAAGTGGTGTTTGGAAAACTGGACATCCATATGCAGAAGAATGGAACTAGACCCCTATCTCTCACCATATAAAAAAAATCAAATCAAAATGGACAAAAGATTTAAATCTAAGACCTCAAACTGTGAAACTACTACAAGAAAACATTGGAGGAAAACTCCAGGATATTGGTCTGGGCAAAGATTTCTTGAGCGATACCCCACCAGCACAGGCAACCGAAGCAAAAATGGACAAATGGGATCACGTCAAGTTAAAAAGCTTCCGCGTGGCAAAGGATACAATCAACAAAGTGAAGAGACAACCCACAGAATGGGAGAAAATATCTGCCAACTACCCATCTGACAAGGGATTAGTAATAAGAATATACAAGGAGCTCAAACAACCCTGTAGGAAAAAAAAATCTAATAAATCGATCAAAATATGGGCAAAAGATTTGAATAGACATTTCTCAAAAGAAGGCATACAAATGGCAAACAGGTATATGAAAAGGTGCTCAACATCACTGATCATCAGAGAAGTTGTCTCACCCCAGTCAAAACTGCTTATATCCAAAAGACAGACAATAACAAATGCTGGCGAGAATGTAGAGAAAAGGGAACTGTTGTATGCTGTTGGTGGGAATGTAAATTAGTACAACCACTATGGAGAACAAACAGTTTGGAAGTTCCTCAAACAACTAAAAGTAGAGCTACCATAGGATCCAGCAATCCTACTGCTGGGTATATACCCAAAAGAAAGGAAATCAGTATATAGAAGAGATACCTGCATTCCTATGTTTGCTGCAGCACTATCCACAATAGCTAAGATTTGGAAGCAACCTGAGTGTCCATCAACACATGAATGGATAAAGAAAATGTGAAACATATACACAACGGAGTACTATTCAACCATAAAAAAAGAATAAGATCCAGTCATTTTCAGCAACATGGATGGAAATGGAGATCATTGTTAAGTGAAACAAACCAGGCACAAAAAGGCAAACAGCACATGTTCCCACTTATTTGAGGGATCTAAAAATGAAAACAATTGAACTCATAAACATAGAGAATAGAAGGATGGTTATCGAAGGCTGGGAAGGGTATTGTGGGGATAGGGGGCAGAAAAGGATGGTTAATGGGTACAAAAAAGTAGAAAGAATGAATAAGAATTACTATGTGGTAGCCCAACAGGGTGACTATAGTAGTAATAACATTATTGTACATTTTAAAATAACTTAAAAAGTGTAATTGGATCGTTTGCAACTCAACGGATAAATGCTTGAGGGGATGGATACCTCATTCTCCATGATGTGCTAATTTCACATTGCATGCCTGTATCAAAACATCTCATATTCCCCAGAAATATATACACCTACTAGGAACCCACAAAAGTTAAAAATAATAAATAAGTAAATAAATAAAAGTGGGTGATTAAAATATATTTTTAAAACTGAAGTACCTGGTTATAAACACCCCTCTGTTAAGATTTATTTATTTATTTAGAGACAGAGTTTCACTTTGCTGCCCAGGATGGAGTGCAGTGGCACAGTCTCGGCTCATTGCAACTCTGCTTCCCAGGTTCAAGCAATTCTCGTGCCTCACCCTCCCAAGTAGCTAGGATAACAGGCATGCACCACCACACCTGGCTAATTTTTGTGTTTTTAGTAGAGACAGGGTTTTGCCCTGTTGGCCAGGCTAGTTTTCAACTCCTGGCCTCAAGTGATCCACCCACCTTGGCCTCCCAACGTGCTGGGATTACAGGCGTGAGCCACCACCCCCAACCTAAATTTTATTTTATTTTTATGGAAAATGAGTAATATATTTATTTTGGCTACTTTTTGCTGAAAAGTTGTGTAGTTGTGGGGGCATGGAATGGAACCTGGAGTTGAACCCTGAGTGGAAAGCATTTGTGAGTCCTTGGGCTTACAGAAGAGATTAGTGGAGCATTATGGTGAGTGTGTAATAGCAATATAGTTCACAGTGGAGGAATAAACCTATCTCTAGAATCATAGCTAAAATTATGAGTAATTTTTTTTATCAGGAGAAGCCTGATCTAAATCATGAGGAAAGCCATTGATTTTAGGGCATTGTGGGATGAGACATAGCATTAATTTTCCTGTGTATGTCTTAGACGCTGAGGATATGTTTTCGGAGTTACCCAGGATGTACATACGGCATTTATTCTTATAGTGCATGTTTTTCACTGTCAATTGTATCCAGAGCTTCTGTGGGGAGATGACAAGTTAGCTAAATATACATATTTAACAGGCTACAGGAGGAGCTATGCATATTTATGAAGGTGGTCCTGACACAAGGATATTGAACAAATATGTATGTAACATATAGTCCATGTCTATTTTGTGTTGGAGACTTAATATTTAAATGTATTATAATTAGATCATATATATCAAAAGGTCTTTTCAAGTCACAAAGCTATGCACATGTATAATTTCTATAAACTGGCCAGAACTAGTCCATGGTTGGTGGTCTTTTTATCAAGAGAAAGTTACTGAAATCAATCTCTTGTCTAATTAAAGTTGTAGCTATGGCTGGTGGAACAGAAGCTGAGGGTCAGTTAGTCTGCTTATGTAGAGACTAGTGTTTTTTTGGCTGCTGGTGGAAAAGAAAAACCTTGTGGCAATTAGAATATAGTGTACTTTTAAAGTGTAGGAATATGTGACTTAATCTTTGCCTGGCATGGTCTTAGGTCGTGTTTATAACTTGGTATTTTATTGTTATAAAGGGTTTGTCAGTCTTATGATCTGTATTTTATTTATTTTAGAATATTTAAATTTATTTTTGAGATGGAGTCTTGCTCTATTGCACAGGCTGGAGTGCAGTGGTGCAATCATGGCTTACCATATCCTTAATCTCCCATGCTCAAGCAATCCTCCCACCTCAGCCTTCCGAGCAGCTGGGACCACAGGTGCTCACCACCACACCTGGCTAATTTTTTTTTTTTTTTTTGAGATGGAGTCTTGCTCTGTCACCCAGGCTGGAGTGCAATGGTGCGATCTCAGCTCGCTGCAACCGCCACCTCCCCGGTTCTAGTGATTCTCCTGCCTCACCCTCATGAGTAGCTGGGATTACAGGTGCGCACCACCATGCCTGGCTAATTTTTATATTTTTAGTAGAGACAGGGTTTCACCATGTTGATCAGGCTGGTCTCGAACTCCTGACCCTGTGATCTGCCCGCCTCAGCCTCCCAAAGTGCTGGGATTACAGGCGTAAGCCACCATGCCTGGCAACACCTGGCTAATTTTTAAAATATTTTTTGTAGAGATGGGATCTCACTGTGTTGCCCAGGCTAATCTGGAACTCCTAGGCTCAAGCAATCCTCCTGCTTTGGCCTCCCAAAGTGTTGGGATCACAGGTGTGAGCCACCGCACCAGTCATGATCTGTATCTTAATGTTAAGGCTGGTCACTTGTGTCTAAACTCTAAAGTGGGGAGGATATAATGAGCCATGTACCACCCCTACTTCCTGCCATGGCCTGAACTAGTTTTTCAGGTTTCTTTGGGATCCCTTTGGCCAATAAGGGGGTCTATTTTGTCTGTTAGGGGGACCAGAATTTTATTTTTGGTTTATATTCTCCCCCTTCTGGCCAAGATTTGCCAGAGGCAACATTACTGGTCAAACTTTTACTTTGTCTCACAGCACTGTGTGGTGGTGTGGCTACTGGCCCCAGGTCCATCATGTACCTCAGTGGGACCCCTATGGCCAAGGGACTTAGAGTAAAAAGAATTATAGTCAATTAAATGTTCTAGACAAAATGGGAATGGAGATAGGCAGGCATCTATTAACCTTAAAATCCTTTAAGTAATAGAAAAGCCAAAAGTCAAGGTTATGAAACTGACTTATTTATAAATTTAATGAATTGAGCTACTGTAATCTTGGCTTAATTAGTTTTATATATATATTTTATTTATATATATAGTTGTTTTGTTATATATATATAAATAAATATATATATATAAATAAATAAATAAATATATATATATATATATATAGTTGTTTTGTTTTGAGTCAGAGTCTCACTCTGTTGCCCAGGCTGGAGTGCAGTGGGGCAATCTTGGCTCACCACAACCTCTGCCTCCTGGGTTCAAGTAATTCTCATGCTTCAGCCTCCTGAGTAGCTAGACTACAGGCATGCGCCACCGCACCCGACTAATTTTTGTATTTTTAGTAGAGGCAAAGTTTCACTTTGTTGACTGGGCTGGTCTTGAACTCCTGACCTCAGGTGATCCACCGGCCTCAGCCTCCCCAAGTCCTAGGATTACAGGCGTGAGCCAGTGCAACTGGCCTAAATAGTCATATTTTAAAAAGTATTTTGTTAAAACTATTTAAGCTAAAGAATTTAGACACTTTTATTATATCACCATGCATTTTGAAGTCTTTTTAGTAATCTGTCCTAAGGTGGCTGATTAAAAAAAAATTTAATATATATCTGAAGCAGGAAATTCTTTATGGTTGAAATGGATGGAAAGGGGCCACATAATGGCCCAGGAGGCAAAATTCCAGCTGTTCAGGCATCTATGTGCCCGTCCTTGATTTAGAGAATCTAAACTAATTTTATTGCTCAAAATCAGCCCTTATAATCTTACACACCTACCTATTCCGCAATAGTCCCTGGGCCTACAGGGAAGGTGTTTACAAAGTTTTAGCAGCAAGGCATTAGCAATGAAAATAGATTAGGCCCAGTGAGATTCTAAATGTTTTTAAATTTTGGAGATAGCAGGTAGAATCTTTGTTGTTTTATCTAATTTTGTAAACTAGGTATAAAATTAGCAACATTGTAAACAAAAAAGACGTAAGCACTGCTTAGCTCTGACAATAATAGGAGAAAGGAAACTCACAGGTAGATAAATAAATTATCTAGTATGAAGACATAGAATAAATATATTAATTTAGATAGACAAAAATATTAAAGGGATATTATGCCTTTGTATTACCATATAGGCCTGATCTAGTGTCACATGAAAGCAGTTTATTTTGATTGGTGCCTTTTCCTGGGTCTAAAGATGAGGCTTTGGTTAACTTGACTTTGGTGTCAGATACTAGCATTGATGTTTAACATTCAGCAGGAGCCAGATTCCCAGGAGTCAAAGCCCTGGAACTTAACAGCGCAAGGGTTAGTTAACAATATTTGATAAAGACCTTTTATTTAATGGGGCTGGAGGAATTATCTCAACTGATATCTAATCATTAGGCTGGAGGTGATGATACTAGGGTTTATGACTTAGAAGCCGTAGAAAGATTCTACAACAATGGAGTGATTAATATTTATATTTTTGATAATCCCCCAGCAATAAATCTAAGTCAGAGACACTTTAGGATTCAATTTTTTGAGAAGGTTTGTCAAAAGATGTTGAAAGCCTCAAAACATTTTATTAAAATAGAATTATAGGTCATTAGAAAAGAATATTTATTTAACCAGAGTGACAATTAAAAGATGTTAAAAGCAAGAAAGAAAGTTATATGGATGTAAAAACCTTAACCCTTTTAAAGTTTTTTTTAAGTAATATTTTCCTAATAAACGCAACACAGGAATCATCTTCATACAACGTAAAATCTTTGTTTCTTAGGCTAGTTATCAAAAAGGTTAAAAAAAAAAGAAAAAAAAAAAAACCTTCGCCAGTGATTGTTTTTCCTTATGGGAAACCCATTTGGATAACCTGAAAGTCAAACATGGGAAAAACCATCAGGAGGGGGGTTCTGGAGTTAATCGGGAATATGTTTGGGGGAAGCATGTGTAGGCATGCATAAACATGCATAAACATGTCTTTTATTATCATTATGTCCATTAAGCATGAGTGAAGTAGCACCTGGTGGTTGTAAATGCTCTCTCATGACTTTGAATTTAAGTCCAATTACAACTGAGTTGGCTGGGTCCAGGCTCCCGCCATGCTGGACCATAGCATCCCCAAATTTAAAAAAAATACCAAGTGCATGGCAGTGCTCCCATGAGTTATCATGAGTTGATTAGTCACTAATCCATGGAGATGTCTTATTTAAGGAGAACGTGTGAGCGTTCTCAATGAACATGGCCCTAAAGTAAGAACCAGATGCCAGGTATAGTTTCAGTACAGTCACCCCCAAGCGTGAATGGGTCCAGAACAAGAAGGGTAGTACTTCCCGAGTGGGTTGCTGGTTTCTTGAAGTTTGGTAGTCAAGAAATTAGGTTGGAGGTGATAAGCATGTTACCAAGAAATGACTTTACTTGGATGCACTATGTATGATAAATGACTAAATGTACTATGCAATATTAAGGAGTTATTGAACTGGACAATAGATATACGCACGAGTTCTTTTTCATGGGAGGTTAATAGAATATCTGATAAGTCGATATAAAGTTGTTATATAAAGTTATACTTGCTTAATATTCATGGGGACAGGAGTTTCATGTATGATAATGCATAGATGTATAACATACAGTTAAGCATATATGGTACTGCTACATTAATTTATGTGGTTGAGCAGGAATGCATGATGTACATAGTAATACCATTGTCACAGCATTAATTCTGTGAGTTTCTTTGATACTGACATAGCAGTTAAATTAAATTATTGCACCTTAAGTAAAGAATTCAGGGAATAATTTAAGTAGAATTTCAGCTTTGGGTGCTGGCAGTGGAGTGGGAGGCTTCTTTCCAGAAATTGTCCTGGGAAGGTAGAGGCCCTCCATTTTGGGTTTACAAGACCCAACTGTATAATGTACAACAAGGACTTCTTCATTTAAGTAACTTGTTTTCAGTTAGACTAGTAAGTGGTATACAAAAAAATAAAGGATGAGGGAGAAGTATGCAATGCATGCTGTTTGACCAATGATTATGAAGAGGTGTTCAATGGGTAGGCCTCTGATTCATGTGAGTGTGAGAAGATCTGCTACTAGGATTCAAAATAGGCATTGACTTAATGGTCAAAATATTATACTTTGTTGTTTGGATATGTGAAGTATTGGGACAATGGCTAGGGTAAGAATGGAGAGAACGAGGGCTAGTAGGCCCATAGTTTGTTGGGAATAGAGCATAAGATTGTGCAGGCAAAAAAGAAAAGAATCACTCTGGTTTAATATGGGGCGGTGTGTTGAGGGGGTTTGCTGGGGTATTGTTGTCTGGATCGCCTAACAGGTCAGGTGAAAATAGAACTAATATAATTAATAGCAGTAGTAGAATTAGGCCTAAAATGTCTTTGATTGTAAAATGAGGCTGAAAAGGGATTTTATCAGAATCTGATGAAATTCCCAAGGAGTTATTAGACACTGTTACATGGAGAAATAAAAGGTGGATGGCTTCTAGGGCTGCAATGATTAAGGGTAAAATGAAGTAGAGGCAAAGAATCATGTGAGGGTAGTTTTATCAACAGAAAACACACCTCAGATTCATTGTACTAGGTCAGTGCCAGTGTATGGAATAGTGACAGCAGATTGGTGATTACTGTTGCAACTCAAAAAGATATTTGTCCTCATGGCAAGATGTAACCTATAAATGCTGTTGCTATTACCACAAATAATAGGAAAATACCAATATGTCAGGTTTCTAGAAGAGTATAAGATCCATAGTATACGCCTCATCCTACATGTCAGAATAAACACATAAAGAATATTGAGGCTCTGTTGGCATGTAGATACCGAATAATTCATCTGGAATTCACCTCTCAGCAGATGTGTGTGATGGAGGAGACAGCAGTTATTGTGTCTGATGTGTAATGCGTGGCTAGGAGTAGTCCTGTAATGATTTGTCGGGCCAGGCAAACACCTAGAAGTGAGCCAAAATTTCACCATGTGGAAATATTTGATGGTGCCATCAATGAATGAGTGGTTAATGATTTTTATTAAGGGGTGAGTTTCTTGGATGTTGGGTTCTTACAGTTGAAATACAATGATGATTTTTCATGATTTTTCATGGTTGGGGGGTTGTGGAGTTAATCGAGAATATGTTTAAGGAAAGTGTGCGTAGACATGCATACAGAAGGAATTAATCAGGAACAGGAAGAGCATGTCCAGGGTTGAGTAGACATTATATTATAAAGACTCTGAACAGGGAAACATGTGACTCAGCAACAGCAGGGGAAATTGCCTGGTTGTATTGAACATTTTAGACATATATTGGTGCTCTGAAAAATAATGCCCTAAAATGGAAGCCTCAGGAGCAGCCTCAGAAGTAAAAGTTTTTCTTTGGCTTTCTCTTGCCATTCCATCTCTCAGTCCCATTTTCCCTCAAGGCTGGCCATAGCAACTAGGATCTCTCTTCCCTAAAGTGGGTCCTAGAAACCTGAACTCATTTTCCTCAAAACCAGCCATAAAACCTAAAAACTATTACTCTAACTTTTCTTTGCCTTTCTGTGTAAGAATGTGGCCAAAAACAAATAATCTAACCTTTCTAGTTGGACTGTAGGTCATAAGATCACATAGCCAGAAGGAAGGAAATGCATGCACAGGGAGGTAAGGAAGAGTTTAGACAGACAGGCCTTGCCGGGTAGTCTACTAGCATTAAATTACACCCTTTTGTTTAATTATACTTTTATATGGCTGTCCATGTCTTGTTGAACCCAAGCATAAAAACGAACAATTTCCTCTGTACCTTAGGCTTTTATTCTGAAAACTCCCACATATATACCCTAAACAAATTTGTATATCTTTTTCTCCATCAATCTATCTTTTGTGACTTGATATTTTTGGCAAAACTTGAGAGGGCCTCTGGTCCCTAAAACATATTAAGAAAAAACAAGAATATAGATTTAAGTTAAATCAGAGTAAAACATTGCCTTTTTAAAACCTTCAAGATAAAACATTTCAGCATCAGGCCATAACAACAGATTTAGAACTAGAGTAGGGGAAGAAATGTTACAGGAGCCCACAAAAGTTGAAGGAGAGAGTTAATATTCCAGGCCTTTTCAAAGGGAGAGAGGCTGAAAGCAGCAGGGTACAGCAGAAGGTGAACTTCTGAGATATCAATTTGAGAAATTTGAAAAGAAACAGATAACAGAAAGAAAACTTCTTGCAATTTCATTAAGAGTAAATAAATAAGAAAATCTTATTGTTTTCATCAGTTCTTTGGTTTTGTACTAGTTTATTTTTAATATCAAAACCCAATCTCTAGAAAGACAAATTTTCTTTTAATTAAAGCCAACTTAATCACATATAAAATTTATTTTATACATTCTCTTTTTATAAACTTTATGACAATTTACACAGACCATTTGTGATATGCTTGGACTTTGTGTTTTGTCCTAAACAAACATGCCCCTTTCTTAAATAATCAGTCGTTTTACTTTAGGACAAACTTTACCATGTAAGATTTTTTCTTTCTCTCTCTCTCTCTGTGTGTGTGTGTGTGTGTGTGTGTGTGTGTGTGTGTGAGATGGAGTCTCACTCTGTTGCCAGGCTGGAGTGCAATGGCACAAACTCGGCTCACTGCAACTCTGCCTGCCAGGTTCAAGTGATTCACCTGCCTTAGCCTCTCAAGTAGCTGGAATTACAGGCATGTGCCACCACGCCCAGCTAATTTTTATATTTTTAGTAGAGACGGGGTTTCACCAAGTTGGACAGGCTCGCCTTGAACTCCTGAGCTCAAGTGATCCCCCCAACTCAGCCTCTCAAAGTGCTGGGATTATAGGTGTGAGCCACCACACCCAGCCTAAGATTTTTTCTCATATAAAATTATTTTCCTGTTAATTTTCTTTATTAAAAATGTATCTTTATAACTTTCTTCACATCTCTCTCACTTACTGGTTCCTTTACTTACTGGTTTCATGAAAAATCTTTAACTTTTGAATTAGACAAAAATTATTTTCCTTTTAATAAGAACACACTTTTTGTCTTTCTTATAACTTTTTTATTTAAAACACATTTCATTTTGGCACATTTTATATGCAGAATTATGTATTAACTAGAATTTTTATTTTTAGTAATGTTAAATTTTTGTGAATAGCTAGGAAGTAAGAAATATTGAATTGTCTGTTACATTAGCATTTTATAGATAAGAATCTTTGATAATTAATTTTTATAGAAAAAAGTTTTTCTATAATTTTAATTGGAAATGACCAAGACATTTAATGAATATGTATTATGTAATTTAATATAACTTTAAGATGTTAAATTATATTACAAGTTTATTTATATGCATTTTATTCTATTCATTTTATTTTTCATAGTTTACCTAGGTTATTTATGAAAACTGGGATATTAGACAAAGCTAGTCATTATTTAAAGTTATTCCCCTGTTAACCATTTTAATAGCCTATGAATATCATATATTTACCCAAGTCAGAATCTTAAGGTTAAATAAATGGGTATTTTTTTATTTTTTATTTTTTGCCAATAGCTTAGGATTTAGCTGTTCTTATTAAGCCAACAATATTAAATGTTTTCTTTATCAAAAATTACATGAACAAAGATTGGGGCTGGGTTTGCAGTTTTATAACCTTTGTGCCAAACCTTGACACCTTATAATTCATAGCAGAGATAAATATGAAGCCACTTGACTAATAAACCTAGATAAAAAGGTATACTGACAATTTTGAAGACAAAAACAATGTCTTCAAAATCATCACCCAGACTGAAGTACAGTGTCATGAACACAGCTGACTGCAGCCTTGACCTTGTGGGCTCAAGAGATCCTCTTGCCTCAGCCACTTGAGTAGCTGGGACCACAGGCATGCCTGGCTAAACAATAATTTTAAGGCTAGCTTATTTATTAAATATTTATTTGTCATGTGAACTCGAAAGCTTTTGGACTTGCTTAATCTATGAGTATTCATTTACATATAAGCAAATTTGGTAGCATGCTAGACACAATATATAACGCATATATACACATATATAGAAACACATTTAAACAAGTATACACACATACACAAGTAAAGATCCATTCGCTTTACCTCAGAACTTTAGCCATGAGACAGCATCACAATCTCATCAGCCTATAAAAGGTAGCTGGATCTAAATTATTTCTGACAAAATTGGGGCCTGTCTACATGGCTAAATTTCATTTGCCCCAGGTAACCCAATGAAGGCTGTGGACCAAAATTTGGGGCAACAGCATCTGTTGTTTCCTGACTTTTTTAATGATCGCCATTCTAACTGGAATAAGATGGTATCTCATTATGGTTGTGATTTGCATTTCTCTAATGACTAGTGATGATGAGCTTTTTTCATGTTTGCTGGCTGCATAAATGTCTTCTTTTGAGAAGTGTTCATATTCTTCACTCACTTTTTGATGGGGTTGTTTGTTTGTTTTTCTTGTGAATTTCTTTAAGTTCTTTGTAGATTCTGTATATTAGCCCTTTGTCAGATGGATAGATTGCAAAAATTTTCTCCCATTCTGTAGGTTGCCTGTTCACTCTGATGATAGTTTCTTTTCCTGTGCAGACGCTACTTAGTTTAACTAGACCCCATTTGTCAATTTTGGCTTTTGTTGCCATTGCTTTGGTGTTTTAGTCATGAAGTCTTTGCCCATGCTTATGTCCTGAATGTTATTGCCTAGGTTTTCTTCTAGGGTTTTTATGGTTTTAGGTCTCATGTGTAAGTCTTTAATCCATCTTGAATTAATTTTTGTATAAGGTATAAAGAAGGGATCCAGTTTCAGTTTTCTGCATATGGCTAGCCATTTTTCCCAACACCATTTATTAAATAGGGAATGTTTTCCCCATTGCTTGTTTTTGTCAGGTTTATCAAAGATCAGATGGTTGTAGATGTGTGGTGTTATTTCTGAGGCCTCTGTTCTGTTTTCATTGGTCTATATATCTGTTTTGGTACCAGTATCACGCTGTTTTGGTTGCTGTAGCTTTGTAGTATAGCTTGAAGTCAGGTAGTGTGATGCCTCCAGCTTTGTTCTTTTTGCTTAGGATTGTCTTGGCTATATAGGCTCTTTTTTGGTTCCATATGAAATTTAAAGTAGTTTTTTCTAATTCTGTGAAGAAAATCAATGGTAGCTTGATAGGGATAGCACTCAATCTATAAATTACTTTGGGTAGTACGGCCATTTACACAACATTGATTCCTCCTATCCATGAGCATGGAATGTGTTTCCATTTGTTTGTGTCCTCTCTTATTTCCTTGAGCAGTCATTTGTAGTTCTCCTTGAAGAGGTCCTTCACATCCCTTGTAAGCTGTATTCCTAGGTATTTTATTCTCTTTGTAGCAATTGTGAATGGGGGTTCACTCATGATTTGGCTCTCTGTTTATCTATTATTGGTATATAGGAATGCTTGTGATTTTTGCACATTGATTTTGTATGCTGAGACTTGGCTGAAGTTGCTTATCAGCTTAAGGAGCTCTGGGGCTGAGACAATGGGGTTTTCTAAGAATACAATCATGTTATCTGCAAACAGAGACAATTGGACTTCCTGTCTTCCTATTTGAATACGCTTCATTTCTTTCTCTTGCCTGATTGCCCTGGCCAGAACTTCCAATATTATGTCGAACAGGAGTGTTGAGAGAGGGCATCTTTGTCTTGTGCTGGTTTTCAAAGGGAATGCTTTCCAGCTTTTGCCCATTCAGTATGATATGGGCTGTGGGTTTTCATAAATAGGTCTTATTATTTTGAGATACGTTCCATCACCACCTAGTTTATGGAGAGTTTTTAGCATGAAGGGGTGTTGAATTTTATCGAAGGCCTTTTCTGCATCTATTGAGATAATCATGTGGTTTTGTCATTGGTTCTGTTTATGTTTTACTTTTATGGATTACGTTATGGATATGTTTATGGATTACATTTATTGATTTGCATATGTTGAACCAGCCTTGCATCCGACGGATGAAGCTGACTTGATCATGGTGGATAAGCTTTTTGATGTGCTGCTGGATTCAGTTTGCCAGTATTTTATTGAGGATTTTTGCATTGATGTTCATCAGGGAAATTGGCCTGAAATTTTCTCTTTTTTGTGTGTGTGTCTCTGCCAGATTTTGGTATCAGGATGATGCTGGCCTCATAAAACAAGTTAGGGAGGAGTCCCTCTTTTTCTACTGGTTGGAATAGTTTCAGAAGGAATGGTACTAGCTCCTTTTTGTACCTCTGGTAGAATTCGGCTGTGAATCCATCTTGTCCTGGGCTTTTTTTGGTTGGTAGGCTGTTAATTAACTGTCTCAATTTCAGAACTTGTTATTGGTCTATTCAGGGATTCGAATTCTTCCTGGTTTAGTCTTGGGTGGGTGCATGTGTTCAGGAATTTGTCCATTTCTTCTAGATTTTCTAGTTTATTTGCATATAAGTGTGCATAGTATTCTCTGATGGTAGTTTGTATTTCTGTGGGATCAGTGATGATATCCCCTTTATCATTTTTTATTGTGTTTATTTGATTCTTCTCTCTGTTCTTCTTTATTAGTCTGGCTAGTGGTCTATATATTTTGTTAATCTTTTCAAAAAACCAGCTCCTGGATTCATTGATTTTTTTGAAGGGTTTTTCATGTCTCTAACTCCTTCAATTCTGCTCTGATCTTAGTTATTTCTTGTCTTCTACTAGCTTTTGAATTTGTTTGCTCTTGCTTCTCTAGTTTTTTTAATCGTTATGTTAGGGTGTCGATTTTAGATCTTTCCTGCTTTCTCTTGTGGGCATTTAGTGCTATAAATTTCCTCTAAACACTGCTTTAGCTGTGTCCTAGAGATCCTGGTACGTTGTGTCTTTGTTCTCATTGGTTTCAAAGAACTTATTTATTTCTGCCTTAATTTTGTTAATTACCCAGTAGTCATTCAGGAGCAGGTTGTTCAGTTTCCATGTAGTTGTGTGGTTTTGAGTGAGTTTTTTAATCCTGAGTTCTAATTTGATTGCACTGTGGTCTGAGAGACTGTTTGTTATGATTTCCATTCTTTTGCATTTGCTAAGGAGTGTACTAATTATGTGGTCATTTTTAGAATAAGTGTGATGTGGTGCTGAGAAGAATGTATATTCTGTTGATTTGTGGTGGAGAGTTCTGTAGATGTCTATTAGATCTGCTTGGTCCAGAGCTAAGTTCAAGTCCTGAATATCCTTGTTAATTTTCTGTCTCATTGATCTGTCTAATATTGACAGCGGGTGTTAAAGTCTCCCACTATTATTGTGTGGGAGTCTAAGTCTCTTTGTAGGTCTCTACCATGTGCCATCTTCTCTATTCGGCCCTGAGGATACAATAGTGAATAAGACAGACAAGATTTCTGCTCTCAAGGAACTCACAGTCTAGGGAAAAAAATATAAAGAAATTACTTCTTTGCCATATGCAAGTATGCGTGCTACTGTTATGAGTTGAACTGTGTCTCTCAAAAAGCTTTGTTGAAATCCTAATCCTCAGTGAATGTGACCTTATTTGGAAATAGTATCTTTGCCGATGTAATCAAGATAAGACGAGGTCATTAGGGTGGGCTTTACGAGAAGAGAGGAGGCTCAGAAAGACACAGGAGAGATTTTCCTATGAAGACTAGCTGATATTGGAGAGAAACATCTATAAGCCAAGGAATACCAAGGGTTGCCAACAACTACTGGAAGGTAGGGAGAGGCAAAGAAGGATCCCCCCTTATAGGTTTCAGAGGGAGCATGGCCTTGCTGACACCTCGATTCCAAACTTCCAGCTTCCAGAACTGTGCAAGATTAAATTCCTGCTGTTTTAAGCCATCCTGCTTGTGGTCTATTAGTCACAGCGGCCTTAGGAAACTAATACAGCTACTAAGGCAGTGCACAGGAGGAGAGTCGAATGTAAAGCAGAGGGTTGACAAAGGATTCCCAGCAGAAATGACATTTAAATTTATAGCAAAAGAATGTGTAGGATGTAGCCATTGGAGGCAGGAGAGGGGCTCCACTTGGGGAGTGCTGCAGGTCCGAAGGCTCGAGGCAAGAGAGAACACATTGGAGGAATTGAAGAAATCCTAAATGGCTAAATTACAAAAATGGAAGTATTATAAATGACACTGAAGTAGCCATGAAAGAGCACAGTGAACAGATTAAATAAAATTGTTCATATAACAGAAAGACAAAGAGCAACTTTCTTGGAAAGAGCTTTTAATTGGGGTATTTTTTTTAAAAATTATCCACCTGCTTTCACTTTTATTTCTTTTTGTTTTTTTGAGACTGGGTCTCACTCTGTCACCCAGGCTGCAGTGCAATGGTGCCATCTCCGATCACTGCAGCCTTGACTTCCTGGGCTCAAGCGATTCTCCCATCTCAGCCTCCCAGGTAGCTGGGACCTACTTCAAGCCCTGCCAATTTTGGGGTTTTTGTTTGTTTTGTAGAGATGGGGTTTCATCATGTTGCCCAGGTTAGTCTCAACTCCTGAGCTCAAATGATCCACCCACTTTGGTCTCCCAAAGTGCTGGGATTACAGGCATGAGCCACTGTGCCTGGCCATTGCTTTTATTATTTTTAAATTTTTTTTAATATTTTATTTATTTATTTAAGACAGGATCTTTCTTCCTCTGTCACCCATGCTGGAGTATAGTGGCATGACAGTAGCTCACTACAGCCTCCAACTCTTGGGCTCAAGCAATCCTTCTGACTCAGTCTTCCATAGCTAGGACTACAGGGGCACACGTTGCCTTGGCCTTCCAAAGTGCTAGGATTGCAGGCTTGAGTCACTGCACCCAGTCTTGCTTTCATCTTTAATGTTAAGGGATTTTTCAGTTTCTTCTGGTAGAATAGGGTCAGGAGATTGGGCTCCAGAGGTAGGGAGGAGAAGATCTAGAAGAGGTGCAGCTTTCTGCAGCATGTTCCAGCAACAGGGCACACAGCACCAAGAAGGCAAGACACACACACACATAAGACACACACACACATACACATACACACACACACACACACACACACACGCACACACACTCAAAGGAGATGACAATAAGGAGCTCCTTGTAGCAGATGTTCCCTAGTAACTCCAGATACTGTGATGTCTAGTAGCCAATTTTAATTTATCTTCCCCCTTACTCACAGAACTTCCATAAGCTTTGTTCACTAGCACAAAGCAAATATCTGTCAGCCAGGTGCTAACCCAACTCTGAAAAATAAAGGGATGTTGATGTCAGGTTTGGAGGTAAAATTGATGAGGGATGGTTAAAATCACAAAAAGATTCAAAGACCTCAAAAAGTGGTCAAGGATAAGCCAAAGGTAAGAGTTCAAGGTGAGAAGGGACAGGCAACAACCAGAAAGTGTGAAATTCTCGTAGTCAGCTTCAGATGGAGACGCTGACTGCTCTATGTGGATGCTAGAGGCTTGAGAACACTTAAGTTACACTATGAATACGACCCAAAAATTTGCAATTGAGAAAGCCAATAGGGAGGCAGCAGTACAGACTCCATTTATGATAACAACTGCAGAGTTTCTGGTGGTTTAAGGATGGGAAGAAAGAGATAAACCAAAGTCCAAATATGTCCATGTGCTGTAACAAGATTAATAATAATGATAACAATGATATAGCTGTTACTGAGAACTGACTGTGTGCCACGCCCAGTTCAATGTATGTTATTTCAGAGGCACATGTATTAATGAAAGGAGCAGAGAGGCTAAGCAACTTGTGCAAAGTCACAAAGTTTGAAAATTCCATAGCAGACTGCTAGTTATCCTTTCAGCTTTATTCTTCACCACCTCTATGGTAATAATAGATATGTGGCTGCCCATCTAGAGGCTGCATTTCTCATCCTCCTTTGCAATTAGGTGTGGCTGTGCTAAAAAGAGAACATAGAAGACTTAACATTGCAATCCTTAGGAAGACCTGCTTATAAGCTTGGCCCTTGCCTTGTGTCTGGGAATTTGAATAATAAACGGTTCCCTATGTCAAAATAAAACTTTCCCCAAATGATAAAAGCACCTAAATGATTTGTACAAACAATATGGTCTATACTAACCACCTGCATTGCTCCTGGGAATCTGAAATTTTAAAACATGCAAAGTAGAGGGTGTCCCAATAAAAGTCCTGGGCACTGAGTTGCTAATAACTTCCCTGGTGGACACATGTTTTCACAACCCATTGCTGGAGGATTTAAGTGCATCCTGTGTCATTGCACTGGAAGAGGACTCTTGGATGCCTGTGCCTGGTTTCCGCCTGAATTCACCCACGTGTGTTTTTGCTGAGTTTCTTTTTTATCCTTTTGCTGCAATAAATCATAGCTATGAGTATAACTCTATGCTGAGTCATGTGAGCCCTCCCAGTAAATCCCCAATTCTGAGGGTCTTGGGAACCCCTTACACAGTGCCTAAGTTTTCACCAGTGAAATGTGAGTGGAAGTGATGCAAATTTGCTTTCACTGGCCTAAACAGAAATTGCTTGCCCTCCATTATGTGTCTTTTATGTTCCTGTAGATTAGAACATGATTGAAGCAGCAAATCAGCTACAATCACATGGAAGAAAGCAACACCCATAGTTGCAATGTCCACATGGCACACAGTAGCTTCATGTATTATTTAATTTAAAATTTAAATTAGTTAAAATTAAATAAAGTTTAAAATTAAGAACCCCAATTTCACATGTGGCTAGGGGCTATCATATTGAACAGTGAAGATACAATACACTTCCATCACTGCAGAAATATCTATTGGATGGCCCTGCCCTAGAGGCTAGTGGAGCAAAAAGATGAATGGAACCTTGGTCACTAAATGATCTCATGGAACTGAATAGACTTACCAGCCTAGAACACTAACAATCACTGGACTGTTAGATGATAAATATATTTATATCTTATTTAAACAACTGTATTTGAGGATATCTTTGTTACAGCACCTTAGCCTATATTTTAACTAACACAGCTTATAATTTATTCTTAATAAGAAACATGCAGAAAGTACAATAATCATGTAGGACAGGAGCAGACAGCATGTCTGAGCACAGCTTCCCTTTATGCCTAGGTCTTTTTAATCAGGGCACAAGCCTATCGGTAACAGTATCTACATGACATAAGGTCTCCCAGAATCTGAAAAGCTCAATTCTTGCTCCAACACTGCCCCTCTTATACTAAGAGCTTGCATCATTATTCAGGAAGAACTTTAAACAATCTATATGCTTCCTTTTGATTGAGGTATTTAATGCCACAAATATCCCTTTCATTACTGCTTTAGCTTTGTCCCGCAAATTTTGTATGCTGCATTTTCATTTAGTTTGATGCTTTTTTGTTATTCTCTTAAGACTTCCCCTTGGACACATGTATTAGACATGTGCTGCTTATACTTTCTCAGTGTTTGAAGATTTTTAAATTTTCTTTCTGATATTCATTTCTAGTTTGATTCCATTGTGGTCAGACAGCATAATCTATACATGATTTCAATATTTTTAACTTCATTGACATTTGTTTTATGACCCAGGATATGGTCGATATTGGTGTATATTCCAAGGGTACTTGAAAAAAACATGTATTCTACTATTGTTAAATGAAGTGTTTTATTGTCAATTAGATCCTGTTGGTTGATTGTCATGTTGAGTTCTCTACATCTTTGATGCTGTTTCTCTCTAGTTGTTCTATCAACAGCTAGTTCTAGTTGAGAGAGGAGTGTTGAAGTCACCAACGAGAACTGTGGATTTATCCATAACTCTTTTTCTTTCTATCCGTTTTTGCTTCATATATTTTGCAGTTCTGTTGTTTGGTGAACACACACTAGGGATTGCTATGTTTTCTTGGTGAATTGACCCTTTTATCATTGTGTAATGTCCTCTGTTTTTGATACGTTTCTTTTATCTAAACTCTACTGTATCTGATAATAACAGAGCCACATCTGCTTTCTTTTGATTAAAGTTTGCATGGTGTGTATTTTCCATCCTTTATTTTTAACCTACATGTATAATTTGAACTACTTGAAGTGAATTTCTTATACGACATATAATTGAGTCATTTTTTTAAGTCCACTATGCTAATTTGTCTTTTAATTGGTATGTTTAAACTATTTACGTTTAATGTAATTCCTGATCTGTTAAGGCTTAAATATGCCATTTTATTTTTTACTTTATCTTTGATCTTTGTATTTCTGTTTCTCTGCTTTTATTTTTCTGCCTTCTAGTAGATTTCTCAAACATTTTTTAAATGCCATTTTGATATGCCTATAGTGCTTTTGAGTGATTTTCTTTGTAGATCTCTTTTAGTGGTTTCTGTAAGTATTACATTACAGATATTTAATTTATCTGAGTCCACTGGTGTCAACATTTTACCAGTTAGAATGAAGTATAGAGAACTTATGTCTCTTTATATCACTTTACTCCCTTCTTTTTAGAATATAATTGTCTTATTTCCTCTCCATGCACTGAGAGCCACATTAGACAGTTAGACTTTTTGCTTCAATAATCAAACATAATTTAACAACTCAAGAAAAGGAAAGTCTTGTTTTTACTGATTGTTTTACTCATCCCATGGTCTTTCTTCCTTCCTACTGTTCCAAGACTTTTTATTTTACTATTTCTTTTTCGTCTAGAGAACTTCCTTTAGCCATTCTTTTAGAATAGGTCTGCTGGCAACAATTTTTTTTAGTTTTCCATCATCTGAGAATGTCTTTATTTCCCCTTCATTCTTGAAGGATATTTTCACTGGACATAGAATTCTGGGTTGACAGTTCTTTTCTCTCAGCACTTGAAGAGTGTTATGTCATTCCCTCTGGCCTCCATGGTTTCTGATGAGAAATCTGCTTGTCATTCAAACTTTTTTTTTTCTATGGGTAATAGGTAATGTGTTATTTTTCTCTAGCTGCTTTTAAGAATTTTTCTTTGTCTTTAGTCTTCGGGTAGAAAAAATAGTCTAGATTCTCTACTTGCCCTGTTGACACCCAGGGTGAGAGGGGCCTCTAGTCACTACTAGGCAGGGGTGGGAATTCAGATTCCCCACTGGGCCTCCACTGATACCACCTTGCCTGGAAAGCAGTGCCTGCTTCCCATCTGGATGCATCTGATACAGCTGGGGAGGTGGTAGGTGGTGGCCTTGTTGCTGCTGAGTGTTGGTGAAGGTACTGACTCTCCACTAGGCCTTAACTGACATCCTACTGGGGAGGGGAAAGACCACCTCCTTAAGGATGGAGGGAATGGAAGCCCAGGTTCTCCACATGGTCTCTCCTAGCACCACAGTGGAAAAGAAGGAAGGGGACTCATTGCTTCCTGGCAGAGGTAAAAGTCCCAGCTCTTCACTAAGCATTCCCTGACACTACCCCAGTGGGGTGTTGGATGCCTCCTTATAGCCTCATGGGGGTGGAAGGCTGGGCTTCTCACTTGGCCTCCCATGTGGGGGGAAGTAGTGGGGCCATAGTTTTTTCTGTATATTTGGCTGGAGTCTGGTGGTTATTATCTCAAAGTTTTCTATTTTTCTAGGCCATCCCTTCTCTGGTCCTTTGGCTAAAGAAATCAAGCTTTTCTTAGGACATTTTATTTGTTTGCATCCATTGACGTTTCTGGATTCTCCAGAAACTATTTGGATACTGTCACCTCTAGTATCAAGTCTGAAATATATGAAACAAAAAGAAAAGCCTGGGAACTCACCACTGTGTCATTCCACAGGTTCTGAGGTCTCCAGCTGGTGTGCCTCTTCACTTTTCAGTATTTTTAGGTTTATTTATTATGTCCAGGATTGTAGTTGTTCTTAGTGGGAGAAATAGGGGGATATGTGAATATTCCATCTTCCTGGAAGAAGACATGCTTCCTTTTAAGACAATGTGTACTAAATCAGGTACTCTCAATTTTTAACCCTAGATCAGATTTGCAAGGCCACATTCTCATCACAGGGAGTACCTGCCAATGATCCATCTCTCACCACCACTGGCTTTCCATTTCCCCACAGGGACAGATGGAAATAATATTCATAAAGGAAAAACAGAACATCAAACTAAAATTAAGAATCCATGGCTGGGCACCATGGCTCACGCCTGTAATCCCAGCACTTTGGGAGGCTGAGGTGGGTGGATCACGAGGTCAGAAGATCAAGACCATCCTGGATAATACAGTGAAACCCTGTCTTTACTAAAAATACAAAAAATTAGCGGGGTGTGGTGGCAGGCGCCTGTAATCCCAGCTACTTGGGAGGCTGAGGCAGGGGAATTGCTTGAACCCAGGAGGGGGAGGTTGCAGTGAGCCGAGATTGCACCACTGCGCCACTGTACTCCAGCCTGGGTGACAGAGTGAGGCTCCGTCTCAAAAAAAAAAAAAAAAAAAAAAGAATCCACAAGTCACAATAGATACCTATCATATATTTCAAGTTCCATTATAATTTTCTGTGGGTAATATTTTCATACATTAACCTTTCTCCCATTTAGAAAAAAACGAAGTGCAGCTTACTGCCAGCTCTCATTTGGTTTTACATAAACACATTCTTTGAGGCTGAAGCAAATCTGACTAATTTTCAATGTGAAAATGAAACATAAATACTGTTCTTGGATTTATTTCTAAACAGAACTAACATCAGAATCATCTCAATCATGAGAATCATCTATTTCCAAAAAATTGGATTCATCGAATGAACCTTTGGCCAACAACTGTTCGAGAACGATGTTAATATCATGCGTGGGAATGCTACGTTTTCTAGTATTTGACATTTACAGCAATCGAGAATTACTGTATTTTGTAAATGGAAATACCACTACTAAAAAGAGAGAGCTATAAATAGAATGATGTCTTTTGTTTCCAAAGTCAATGTACTAGAGTGATGCAAAAATAATAATAAAAGCGAGATATTTAGTGACAAAGATATTTCAGGGTAAACACTGCAGCCTCAAGTGCCACTGGTGAGTATTCTCAGGGCAAATGGTTAAACAGATATTCTTTTCATTTCTAGTCATTTCTTTTTTGCCCTATGATTCTTCCTCCATTCAAACCATACTCTAAGTCATCTACTGCCTACAGGGAGAGATGCTTCCACAGAACAGCAGATTGTTTTCTCAGTTATAACAGCCTAATATTGTGAGTATATGGCAAAACATATATATTATCAAACGATTGGAGAGAAAGCATAATTATATAAAATTCAAATTTTGCTATCCTAGAGGAAATACAGATTATCTTAGCTGTGGGAGATAGGGAGTCATAAGACAGAAAAACAGGAGTGTTACTTGTTGATAAATATCTCTCAGAATGGCAGCCACGTGTTTTGTGTGTGTCTGAGGATCCAAGTAAGAACAGCCTGGAGAGGTCTTAGAACAGGACAAGGCAGACACAACAGCCAGCCACGTTGTGTCTGATGAGTGGAAGCCTGATTTACATTCCATTGCTTGGGAACAAATGACAACCATGTAAGGACATTTCCCAAGTGGGCTTGTTCTCACCCCCACCCTGGGAAATTTCAGCATTCCTGGGAATGATGCTCATTCCTGAAGGTGTGAGGGCCATGCCGGAAGCTAGAGTGTGAATTGACATGGGAAACCCCATTAAGCTTCTATGAAACAGGGGCTTAATATACAAATCATATTCCATTTTAAAAATATATGTCTTACATACCTGTGTTGAAAGTGTAAGATTCATGCCCACTACAGAAATAATGAAGTAAATGTTGGCAAGTGACCAGAATTATTCAAATAAGGGATCTTGGTGTTTCAGTAGACTTGGTAGACTAAGTATATATTGAGAAATAAATTCATTGAATTTTTGTTTAACATATCCACAAACATTCAAATTCTTAATGAGGTTCTATTCCAGTGCCATAATAATTAACTACGAAATGCCATAATGACTAAGAGGTATAATAGGTAGTTCTATACACAGTAGATAATTCAGCCTTTAGAGGTCTCTACCCTTTGAAAAAGAGCCACAAGGAAAATGAAAATTGAGTGATTCATAGAGTCAAATATTGTTTGGAAAAACAAAAGCAGTATATGGACAGGAAGAATCATTATCAGTAAAATGGCCATACTGCCCAAAGCAATTTATAGATTCAGAACTACTCCTATCAAACTACCAATGACATTCTTCACAGAATTAGAAAAATCTGTTTTAAAATTCATATAGAACCAAAAAAGAGCCAAAGCAATCCTAAGCAGAAAGAACAAAGCTGGAGCCATCACATACTCAACTTCAAACTACACTACAGGGCTACAGTAACCAAAACAACATGGTACTGGTACACATAGACCAATGGAACAGAATGGACAGTCCAGAAATAATGCTGCACCATCTACAACTATCTGATCTTTGACAAAGTTGACAAAAACAAGCAATAGGGAAAGGACTCCCTATTCAATGAATGGAGCTGGGATAACTGGCTAGCCTTATGCTGCAGATTGAAACTGGACCTCTACCTTATGCCATATACAAAAATCAACTCAAGATGGATTGAAGACTTGAATGTAAAACTTAAAACTATAAAAACTCTGGAAGGTAACCTAGGAAATACTATTAGGACTTAGGACGTGGCAAAGATTTCATGATGAAGACACCAAAAGCAACTGCAACAAAAACAAAAATTTACAAATGAGATCTAATTAAACTAAAGAGCTTCTATACAGTAAAAGAAACTATCAGCAGATAAACAACCTACATAATGGGATAAAATATTTTTAAAGTATGAATCCATCAAAGGTCTAATATCCAGCATCTTAAGTAACTTCAACAAACTTACAAGCAAAACACAAACAACTCCATTTAAAAAGTGGGCAAAGGACATGAACAGACACTTTTCAAAAGAAGACATATAAGCAGCCAGCAAGCAAATGAAAAAATGCTCAACACCACTAATTACCAGAGAAATGCAAGTCAACACCACAATGAGATACCATCTCACACCAGTCAGAATAGCTATTATTAAAAAGTCAACAAAATAACAGATGCTGGTGAAGTCGCAGAGAAAAGAGAATGCTTATGTACTGGTGGGAGTGTAAATTAGTTCAGCCATTGTGGAAAGCTGTGTGGCAATTTGTCAAAGAACTTAAGACAGAATTGCCATTTGACCCAGCAATCTCATTTTTGGATATATACCCAAAGGATAAATCATTCTACCATAAAGACACATGCACATGTATGTGCATTGCAGCATTCCCAATAGCAAAGACATGGAATCAACCTAAATGCCCATCAATGGCAGACTGGATTAAAGAAAATATGGTACATATACACCATGGAATACTATGCAGCCACAAAAAAAAAGGCGAGATCATGTCCTTTGCAGCAACATAGATGGAGCTGGAGATTCTGATGATCCCAAAGGTAGAGATAAAGGGAATACTACAAAACCCAAAATCAAGCTCAATTAAATTAGATCAATAACCATAGCCTCTGTTGTTTCCAGAAAGGCTTCTTCTATGCTCTCCCTCCTTCCAACTCCTCATAGCCTCTCTTTCCTCCAGGTCTCCAGTGTTGACTCCTCTCTGGGGCCAAAGCAAACCTGTAAAATGCGAGCTAACCTGGAGTTCAGCTTCCTCAAAGGCTGTTCCTGGGGGCTTCTGGATAAATATGGTGGGTAATGATATTTTACTCCACTGCCCTCCTCAAATTTTTCTGAAAACAATAAGGATGAAAACTTGAGGGAAAAAAGAAACACAACAACATCATCAGTGAAATGGGAACCAATCACAGCACCATTCCACAAGTACACAGCCCAGAACCTGGGGAGTCTGGTCAGAAGTGTGGGAGGAACAAAGCTCCCGCACAATGCAGGAATTGTCTGTGTTCTGAGGGCTACCCGGGGATCTTTAGAGCATCTAGTCCTGAGGGCAGGAATGGGCCCCAGAAGCGAGGTGCATGGTCTGTTCAGACATAACACATGTTCCTTTAATGAAAATGGATTCAAATACAGTTGGTCATTAGACAATACCAGTATAATGGGGAAATTGTGTAGGCTCCTAGGTGACCTTTTCCAGTCAGTTTGATGCTACCAGGGGCAAAATTTCTACAATTAAAAAGAAAATCTTAACAATATATGAAATCCTGAAGGGGGCAAAAAGAGGCTGAAAATCCTTTACTACAAGTATTGGCTGGTTTAGTGACTTCAAGAAGCCCTACATTTTCTACAACCGTAACCATTTCAGGGAAGTGAAAGTACAGATGAAAAACTGCAAAGGCATTTCCCCCATATTGAAAAAAATAAATGAAGAAACACTTAACACCTGGATCAGGTCACGCTTTCAATTTTATACCAATCTTTGTTAAAAGCAAATGCCCTCAAGGACCTACACCTCAGTTTAAGGCTGCAAAAGACCTACTGAATGATGCTGGACACAAATACGTGTGGAGATTTAACTGTGCTATTGGGGTTTGTTTTAAATAGACTTATTTTTTAGAGCAGTTTAGGTTCACAGCAAAATTGAGCAGAATGTACATCCTCTGGCCCCACATATGCACAACCTCCTCTATTATCAATGTCCCCCACCACAGTGGTAAATTTGTTACAGCTGATGAAACTACATTGATATGTCATTATCACCTATAGTCTATAGTTTACACTAGGGTTCACTCTTGGTGGCATACAATCTATGGGTTTGGACAAATGTATAATGACATGTCTCCACCCTTATAATATCGTACAGAGTCGTTTCGCTGCCCTAGAAATCCTGTGGTCTGCCTATTGATCCTTCCCTCCCCCTAACTCCTGACAACCACTAATCTTTTACGCCCTATAGTTTTGCCTTCTCCAGAATGTCACTTAGTTGGAATCATAGAGCATGTAGCCTCTTCAGATTGGCTTCTTTCACTTAATAATATGCATTTGAGTTTTTTCCATGTCTTTTCACAGCTTGATAGCTCCTTTCTTTTTAGCACTGAATAATATTCCATTGTCTGGATACACTGTAGTTTATCTATTCATCTACTGAAGGTCAATTTCAAATTTTGGCAATTATTAATAAAGTTGATTATAAACATTCGTGTGCAGGTTTTGGTGTGGATATAAGTTTTCAGCTCCTTTGAGTAAACACCAAAGAGCACAATTGCTGAATCATATGGTAAAAGTATGTTTAGTTTTGTTAGAAATCACCAACTGTCCTCCAAAGTGACTGTACCATTTTGCATTTCCACCAACAATGAAGGAGAGTTCTTGTTGCTTCACATCCTTGTCAGCATTCGGTGTTGTCAGTGTTCTGGGTTTTGCCCATTCTAACAGTGTAGTGGTATCTTATTGTTGTTTTAGTTTGCATTTCCCTGATGACATATGCTGTGAAACATCTTTTCATGTTTATTTGCCATCTGTATATCTTCTTTGGTGAGGTATTTGTTAAGGTCTTTGGCCCATTTTTAAACTGGGTTGTTTGTTTCCTTATTGTTAAGTTTTAAGAGTTCTTTGTATATTTTGGATAAAGTCCTTTATCTAATATGTCTTTTGCAAATATTTTCTCCCAGTCTGTAGTTTTTCTTTTCATTCTCTTGACATTGTCCTTAACAGAGCAGAAGTTTTTAATTTTGATGAAATCTGGCCTATCAATTCTTTCTTTCATGGATTGTGCCTTTGATGTTTTATCTAAAATGTCATCACCAAACCCAAAGTCATTTAGATTCAAAAATATTATCAATATTCTCAGAGATATAAGAGAAGTCATTGTAGCCATAAAACAAGAACAGAAGGCTATTAAAAAGGGAATATTTCAAGAACAAAAAGCAAGTTAAACATTAAAAAATTTTAAAGGTGACAGGTCCAGATAGTGCAACATCTAAAAGTAACAACAAACCAGAATTAAAGACAGATAGAACAGAGAAAACAGAAAGATGGAAATCAACAAAACAATTCCAGAAACTTTTCCAGGATAGAAATATACAAGTTTCCAGAGTGAAATGGCTATTGAATGCACGGCACAATTAATAAAAAGACTCCCCACACCAAGCATATTCTTTTAAAATCTCAGAACTCTGGGGACAAATAGACAATTCTGCATGCTTCAAAGAGGAAAAAACAGGTCACATAGAAAGAAAAAAACAGGAATCAAATGGCCTTAGACTTCTCAAAACAGCATTAAAAGCAAGAATACTGGAAGAATGAGAAACAATGCAGCAGACAGTGATTTCTTAAATATAATACCAAAGATATAGGCAGCAAAAGAAAAAAACAGAAAAAGTGAACTTCATGAAAATTTAAACATTTTATGCATAAAAAGATACTACCAAGAAAGAAAAATGGCAACCTATGGAATAGGAGGAAATATTTGCAAATTATATATCTGATAAAAGATTCATACCCAGAATACATAGAGAACCCCTGAAACTCAATAACAAAAAACAAGCTGATTCAAAAATGGGCAAAGGATTTGAACAGACATTTCTCCAAAGAAGATATACGAATGGCTAGTAAGTACATGAAAAGGTGCTCAACATAACCAATCACTAGGGAAATGCAAATCAAAATTACAATGAGATTCCACCCAACGCCCATTAGAATGGCTACTATTAAATAAAAAATAAAAACAGTCCAGTCATGTGGCTCATGCCTGAAATCCCAGCATGATCCCTGCCTTTGGGAGGCCAAGGCAGGTGGATCACTTGAGGTCAGGAGTGCGAGATCAGCCTGGCCAACATGGTGAAACCCCATCTCTACTAAAAATACAAAAATTAGCAGGGCATGGTGGCGTATGCCTGTAGTGCCAGCTACTGCAGAGGCTGAGGCATGAGAATCACTTGAACCCAGGAGGCGGAGGTTGCAGTGAGCTAAGATGGTGCCACTGCACTCCATCCTGGGCAAGAGAAAGAGACTTCATCTCAAGAACAAAAAACAAACAAACAAACAAACAAAAACAAGTGTTGGTGAAGACGTAGAGAAATTGGAACCCCCGTGCGCTATTGGCAAGATTGTAAAATGGTACAGCTGCTGTGGAAGACAGTGTGGTAGTTCTTCAAAAACTAAAAGTAGAATTACCTTGATCCAGCAATTTCACTTCACAGTATATAGTCAAAAATATGTAATATGGTTTGGCCCTGTGTCCCCACCCAAATCTCATCTGGAATTGTAATCCCCTTGAGGGAGGGACCTGGTGGGAGGTGACTGGATCATGGGGGCGGTTTCCCATGATCACGCCTTTCTCATGATAGTGAGTTCTCACAAGATCTGATGGTTTTAAAAGTGACAGTTTTTCCTGAGCTCCCTCTCTCTCTCTCCTGCTGCCATGTAAGACATACTTTGCCTCCCTTTCACCTTCTGCCATAACTGTAAGTTTCCTGAGGCCTTCCCAGCCATGTGGAACTGTGAGTCAACTAAACCTCTTTTATTTATAAATTACCCGGTCTTAGGTAGTATATTTACAGCATGTGAAAACAGAACAATACAGGATGAAAAACAAGATTATAAAAAAGACAAGAAATAATAAATGCTAGCAAGGGTGTGTAGAAGAGGAAACCCTAGTACTCTGGTGGAAATGTAGACTGGTGTAGCCATTATGGAAAACAGTATGGAGAGTCCTTAAAAATTAAAAATAGAGCTACCATATGGCCCAGCAATCCCTCTTCTGGGTATATACCCAAAGGAGGTGAAGTCACCACCTCCTGAAGATATCTGCACTCCCACGTTCATTGCAGCACTATTCACGATAGCCAAGATATGGAATCAAACTTAGTGTTCATCAATGAATGAATGAGTAAAGAAAATGTGAGAGTTATATAGATATATTTACAATGGGATATTATTCAGCCTTAAAACATGAGATCCTGTCATCTGCCACAATAGGAGGTGGACCTAGAGGACATTAGGCTAAGCAAAATAAGCCAGACACAGAAAGAAAAATATTGCTTCATCTCACCTATGTGTAGAATCTTAAATTTTTTTAAAAAAACGGTCAAACATATAAAGAAAGAGAATAAAATAGAAAATAGTAGCTACCGGGGCAGGGGGTGCGTGGGGAATGGGGAACTGTAAGTCAAAGGCTACAAAGTGGCAATCACAGATGAAGAAGTGTGGAGATCTAATGTACAACATGAGGACTCTAATAAAATCGTATTAGCAATTTTTGTCAAATAAGTAGACTTTAGCTGCTCTTGCTCCAGAAAAGTAACTGTGTGACATTAGATATGTTAATTTGCATCTCTATAATAACCATTTTACTATCTATATGTATCCCATAACATCAAGCTGTCAACCTCAAATATACACAATAAAATTTACTTGAAAGAAAGAAAACTTTATCACAAAAAAAAAAAAGAATTGAAACAGCGTCTTTGAGGAGGTGGAGAAGTGGTTGCAATTTTATTTTTTAAATAGTTTAATATTATTTTCATTGACAAATCATAATTGTATTATATTTATGGAGTATAATGTGATGTTTTGACATATATATACAATGGGAATGATTACATCAAGCTAATTAACACATCCATCACCTCATTTACTTAACATTTTTTGTGGTGATACAATTGAAACTTACTCTTTTAGTTATTTTGAAATATACGTTATTATTGACTACAGTCACCCTGCTGTGCAATAGATCTCAAAACTTATTCTTTCTGTGCAGCCAAAACTTTGTACTTTTTGACAAAACTCCCCATTCCATTGCTCCCCAGTGCTCTCCCAAGCCTCTGGTAATCATCATTTCTACTCTCTACATCTATGAATTCAACTTTTTTAGATTTCACATATAAGTGAGATCATGTGGTATTTGTCTTTCTGTGTGTGGAGATATCCCTCCAACATATTGATTTCAATTCCTTTGAATATATCCCAGAACTGGGATTGTTAGATCATATGGCAGTTCTGTTTTTAGTTTTTTAAGGATGAAAACAGAGTCTTGAACATTTGTACACACATGTTCATAGTAGCATTATTCACAATAGCTAAAACATGGAAGCAACCCAAGTGTCCACTGAGGGATGAATAGGCAAAATGCAGCATATACATACAATGGAATATTATTATTCATCCTTAAAAGGAAGGAAATTCTGACCTATGCTATAACATGGATGAAACTTGATGACATTATGCTAAGTGAAATAAGCCAAATGTTGACAAATAAGCAAAAAAAAAAAAAACCAAATATTATATGATTGCAATTCTTTTTTTTTTTTTTGAGATGTAGTGTCTCTCTCTTGCCCAGGCTGGAGTGCAGTGGTATGATCTTGGCTCACTGCAACCTCCACCTCCTGAGTTCAAGCGTTTCTCCTGCCTCAGCCTACCAAGTAGCTGGGATTACAGGCACACACCACCACACCCTGCTAATTTTTGTATTTTTAGTAGAGATGGGGTTTCACCATATTGGCCAGGCTGGTCTCGAACTCCTGACCTCATGATCCGCCCGCCTCGGCCTCCCGAAGCGCTGGGATTACAGGTGTGAGCTACTGTGCCCAGCCTATGATTGCAATTCTATGAGGTAGAGTAGTGAAAATGATAGCAACAGAAAGTAGAACGGTGGGGATGGGAGCAGTGGCTCACACCTGTAACCCTGACACTTTGGGAGGCCAAGGCAGGAGCAGCATTGCTTAAGTCCAGGAGTTTGAGACCAGCCTGGGCAACATAGAGATTCCATCTCTACAAAAAATAAAAATAAAAATAAATTAGACAGGCATGGTGGCATGCACCTCTATTCCTAGGTACTTGAGAGGCTGAGGTGAGAGAATTGCTTGAGCCTGAGAGGTTGAGGCCACAGTGAGCCATGATCACACCACTGTACTCCTGCCTGGGTGACAGAGCAAGATCCCATCAGGAAGAAGAAAAGGAAAGGAAAGGAGAGGAAAGGAAAGGAAAATGGAAAGGAAAAAGAAAAGGAAAAGTAGAATGATGATTGCCAGGGGATGGGGAGAAAAGGGAATGAGGGGTTGTTGTTTAATGTGTACAGAGTTTCAGTTTTACAAGATGAAAAGAGTTATGGAGATGGACAGTGGTGATAGTTGCACATTATGAATGTAGGTAACCCCACACTGAACTATACACTTAAAATCATTAAGATACTAAATTTATGTGATATGTATTTTATCACAATAAAAAAATTGCGGAAATTTTTTGAAGGAATGGAGCAATGGCATGTCAACAGTTCTCAATTCATCCAAGCAATTAATCAAGTGTGAAGACAGAATGAACACATTTTTAGATATTCCAGGACTCCAAAAATGTACATCTCATGCATTCTTTTGGAAGTAAGTACTGCATATGGGCTTCACCAGAACAAGAAAATAAGCCAAGGAAAAGGAAGACATGGAGTAGAGGAAAGAGGAGAGAATTGAAGGTAATCTCGAGGTGGAACGATGAGAGGGGTTTCTGGGTAATACCAGTGTATCAGGTTTAGAGGACAACAGTCCAGACTGAAGCAGTGTGACCAAAAGGCAGCTGTGCTGGGGAGCTGTTATCCCTTGGACACCTACTGCCTTTGAAACAGAGGACAGAATGCCCGGATATGCCAGCTTATATTGTTATCTATATTCAGCCTAACTTGACCATAGGCTGGTTAACAGCACTCCTGCCTTCCTCTTCATGCCCTACAACCTAGAAAAACTGAAGATAAGTAGAATGTGCGCTTTCACCCAATATTTCTCAATAATTAGCATGCATCAAAATCACTGGAGGGCTTGTTTAAACACAGATTGTGGGGCCCCAATCTAAGAGGAAATCCCACCTTCTAGACAAGTGTCTTCAGTTACACAATGAAAATATTCCGAGACTTGATGAACCACTTAAACCAACTTGCTTGTTTTTATATATTTTATCTCTACTATGAATATTTTGTTTTCATTATATGAGTGGAATAGATTAATTCCACTTTATAATTTACGATAGTGCACAGCATTAGCTAGGTGAATAATCAGTTTTCGGATGTTAAGATGTATTGATATATTCACATGATTCACAAATTAACCATAACTAAATAATAAGTCGCAAGTCAACAGTTGGTACAGTGATCCTTAGTAATTCAGCATTTGAGCAGTTTAGATGTCTTGATCTAAGAAACACATTCTCCAAGCCCTGGAGTCTCCAGTCTTCACTGACCAGGGATTAAGAGACCTGTGTACATTAAAACCCCCACTCCACCCCCTCACACCAATTTAAATATTGGTCAAGCCCTTTTAAAAAACAGATGGCAAAATAAACTTCACTGGACATTTTTGCTCAAAGAAGACACACTTTTTCTTAATGTCGTGATAGTTGTTGACTAAATGATGACAATGGGAATGATTCCAAAGAGAAAAAGGTCAAAAGAGTTTGTACCTGTTTTTCTCAAAATATGATCCCTCAAATGCTGGGTTTGTTTGATTTTGTAGCTGTAAGTTATGGTCAAGTGCTAAACCCCCGGGTGTTATCTGTAGAAGCTAGGGAAGTAATGGAACCACCTAAACGCTGAAACCTAAGTGGTGTTTGAATTAAAAACACATAAGTTCAAAACCACAAATCATTATTTCCCTTATAACTGTGTTTAGTTATGATGGAAAAGGACAAAATTTGCATGTACAGCAATTTCCATATTAATCAAGTGTATGTATACATATTGAGTATGTGCAGTTTTCTATCTTTTTCCTATATGAGGTTGTTCTGATTATTTTTATTAAAATATAATTTTATGCCTATAATCTAATAAAATAAACGGGCTTTTATTTTGTATGTTTTCTTTTCATTTAATTTTTCTAGCAACTTATTTTTATTGTCTTTTGCAAAAGAATTAGTCTGTGATGGAGTGGAAATTACAAAAAAAAAAAGCTAACCACAGTAATTTGAGAAACACTGATCTAGCTCACTCAAGCATGGTATATATATATTAGGTTTAACCAGATGAAACTGCCAATAATCTACCATTTTGACTTTCAAATGGCAGATGTAATATATGGATGTTTATTTTACGATTAGTCTTTAAAGACCAATTTCAAATAGTGGATATAACAAAGCCTCTGTTCTGACATGTATACACTTTGATCCTAGATAAGCCCCTACACTCTTTTTTTTTTTTTTTTAAGTACAATGTCCATTTTATTTTTCTCCAGAGAATAGTCTGTCTTCAGTCTTTAAGAACTCAGCTCCTTACATGGGCTTTGGTGGGGGACGTGGGGCAGCACCCGCAGGTCTAAATCGGGGTGGGGGTGTTCGGTCCTTGCGGGCTTCACGAGATCGATTCCTGACTACTTTGCTGTGAATTACACAACTCACACAGTAATGTAGCTTCACACACAGCTTGGGAAGCACATAGGCATCGAAGACGCTCGCTTCAGATATGTCCCTGACTGCTGCGGCCTCCACTATGTTTCGAATGACGAATTTCTTAATGGCGTTGTCCTTGGGCACGCATCGGGCACAGTTAGTGCAGCGAATAGGCTGCACGTGGCCGCGGCCCTTTTTGGCACGACCGTTGTTCCTTCTTTTCTTTGTCATCTTGGAGGCATGGACCGGAGAGAGCGATAAGCCCCTACACTCTTATTCTGGACCTATTTACTCTTGTGTTACATACAACCATCTAAGGCTTGGTTTGGTTTCTCCAGGATTCAACAAAATTGGAAATGGGAACAAGAGTTGCTATAGGTAAACTCACTGGCAACAGCATGAAATATCAAGTGGAGGAGACAGAAAAACTACAAAAAGTTGAAAATAGCTATCTGTGGCTATTTAATGATGGGGCAAATACCTTGCTATTTCTCAATAGACCCTAGAAACATCACTGTACCCACTTATATTTAAAGTCCTGAGTAATCAATAAAACAACAATTTGTACTGGTTACATTGATGGGGGAGTATATAACACATTTCTGATTCAAAATGCCGAATACACAGTTTTCGAGTTTAAAGAAGTAAATCCTCAGTTCTCCAAAGAATTCATCCATCTGGACAATTTTACTCCCAAGTGAATCATTTCTACATGACAGCAGAACACAAAATTGATAGGATTCAGATATTATCATTAGACAGACTAAGCATTAAGACACACACACACACACACACACACACATGCACGCACATATACTTTCCCACAAAAATCCTTGGGTATAACATTAATCACAATCAGCAGTTTTCCTTCTATTCAAATTCAGCTTCCAGGAAGATCAAAGCTGTTAAACTAACAAGGCTCTGAATAATTGCCTCGCTAGGACCTAGTTAAACCTGATTGAGACAGTCAGACGTTAGCTGTCATGTGTCCATCCATTTGTATCCCCTTTAATATGTCCTTGATATGAGAAGACATGACGGTATAGTTTGATATAATTTAAAAGAATATTACAATGTGTTGGGGATATAAATTACACCCAAGCCCCCTGTAACCGTCCATACAATATCTTCCTTGGATGGCCAGTTGAGAGCAGCTCCTCTACCCATGTCCCAACTAGGTGTACAGATGCTATTGGCCTGGAGCCAGGCCATTCTGGATGCCACATAAGGAAGAATGGGATAGGTCAGGGGACAAGATTGGAGGGGTAGATTGCAGTTAGGTAACTGCTGTAAACTCAGGAAAGAGACCATAGTTGACTCAAATAACACAGGTTTAAACTGCAAAGTTCTGCTTACATGTGGATTTTTTCAACAAATGTATTAGAAAAGATTTTGGAGATTTACAATAATTTGAAAAAAACTCACAGACCCGCAGTTGAGAAATATTTTAAAAATTAAGAAAAAGGTATGTCTTGAAGACATAGAACATGTAGTTATCAGTCTATTTTACCATTTACTACCATAAAATATACACGAATCTACCATAAAAGGTTAAAATTAATCAAAACACATGCAAACACTTATTCACAGTCAAGACAAATGTAACCAAATATAAAGATGTAGTATTAAATCATAACTACATAAAATTAAGTGTAGTAATACTATACTATTGTAATAATTTTGTAGCCACCTCCTGCTGCTACTGCAGTGAGCTCAAGTGTCACAAGTATGTGCTTAACACCATGTAACACTAATTATCTCTGAGTGAACATTTCATCTTTCCAGTAAATTGTGTGTCACAGTAAAAAGTGACCTCTTCTGGTTCATCATGCTTAAGTGTAACACCATTAACCTTAATAACACCAGGGGACCCATACAAAGTGCCACTAGTAAGTAATGCTGGAAATGCTCTCAAAAAGCAGAAAAAAAGTCATAACGTTACAAGAAAAAGTTGAATTGCTTGATATGCACCACAGATTGAGATCTGCAACTCCAGCTGTCTGCCAATTCAAGATAAATAAATCCAGTGTAAGGACCATTGTAAAACAAGAAAAGGAAATTCGTGAAGCTGTCAAAGCAGCTATGCCAGTAGGTGCAAAAATTTTGCACTTTTTCCAAAACACCTTTCTGTCTCGTATTGAAAATGCATCTTTTACCAGACATAGTGGCTCACACCTGTAATCCCAGCACTTTAGGAGGCCAAGGCAGGCGAGACCATCCTGGCCAATATGGTGAAACCCCGTCTCTACTAAAAATACAAAAAATTAGCTGGGTGTGGTGGTGTGCACCTGTAGTCCCAGCTACTCAGGAGGCTGAGGCAGAAGAATTGCTTGAACCTGGGAGGCGGCAGTTGCAGTGAGCCTAGATGGCACCACTGCACTCCAGCCTGGCAACAGAGTGAGACTCTGTCTTTAAAATAAAGAAAATGCAGCTTTTATGCAGGGCAGGATTGCTATAAGAAAGGCACATCTATGGGCTCGAATATAATTAGAGAAAAAGTAAAGTCATTAAATAACAACTTAAAGGGAAAATGAAGGATATAAAACTGGAGAATTTAATGTCAGCAAAGGATGGTTTTATAATTTTAGAAAGAGGTTTTGCTTTAAAAATGTCAAGATAACAGGAGAAGCAACTTCTGCTGACCAAGAGGTGAGTTCCCTTATGCCATTAAGAAAATCATGGAGGAGGAAGGTTATCTGCCTGAACAGATTTTTAATGTAGATGAAAGTGCCCTGTTCTGGAAAAAAAAAAAAAGAAATGCCACAAAGGATATTTATTAGTAAAGAAAAGAAGTGAGCTCCAGGATTTAAGGCAGAAAGAGAGAAGGTAACTCTACCGTTTTGTGCAAATGCAGTCAGGTTTATGACCAGGATTGCTCTTAACTAAAAAGCTGCTAACCCCTGAGATTTGATGAGAAAATATAAATACCAACTATAAATATTTTGGTTATACAACAAAAAGGCCTGAACAACAACAACACTTTTTTCTGGATTTGTTCTATTGATGCTTTGTCTCTGAAGTCAGGAAGTACCTTGCCAATAAGGGGTTGCCTTTTAAAGTTCTTTTGATATTGGACAATGCCCCTGGCCACCCAGAACCCCAGGAGTTCAACATTGAAGGCCTTGAGATGGTCTACTTGCCCCCAAACACAAGGTCTCTAATTCAGCCACTAGATCAGGGGGTCATAAAGACCTTGAAGCTCATTACATAGTGCACTCTCTAGAAAGAATTGTCAACATTATGAAAGCGAACCTGATAGAACATTATGAAAGCCTGGAAGGACTACACCATTGAAGATGCCATCATTGTTATAGAAAAAGTCATGAAAGCCATCAAGCCCAAAACAATACACTCCTGCTGGAGAAAACCGTCCAGAGGTTGTACATGACGTCACAGGATTAACAACAGAGCCAATCAAGGAAATCATGAAAGAAACTGGATATGGCAAAAACAGTGGGGTGGAAGGGGTGGGTGATGAAGAGCTTCAAGATAGCAATCATGGAAATATTTAAGAGCAAATAGACACCACACTAGAGAAATTAACAGAAGATGGTTTGACGGAGACGAGTGCTTCTGAACCAGTGCCAGAGGATGAGGAAGATGTAGAAGCAGTGCCAGGAAACAAATTGACATTAGACAATCTGGCAGAAGGGTTCTGATTATTCAACACTACTTTGGACTACTTTTAAGACATGGACTCTGCTATGTTACAGGCACTAAAACAGAAGCAAACAGTGGAAGAAGGATCGGTACCATATAGAAACATTTTAAAATAAATGTAAAAGCACAAAAGTCGAACAGAAATTATGATGTATTTCCATAAAGTCACCCCGAGGGTGCCTGCCTCTCCTGCTCCCTCTACCTCTTCCGCCTCTGCCACCCCCAAGACAGCAAGACCAACCCCTCCATTTCCTCCTCAGCCTACTCAGCATGAAGACAATGAGGATGAGGCCTTTAGGGTGATCCACTTCCACTTAATAAATAGTAAGTATATCTTCTCTTCCTTATGATTTTCTTAATAATATTAATCTCTTCTCTAGCTTACTTTATTGTAAGAATACAGTATATAATATATATATAACATACAAAAGATGTGTTAATCTACTGTTTATGTTATTAGTAAGGCTTCTGATTAATAGTAGACTATAAGTAGTTAAGTTTGGGGGAAGTAAAAAGTTTTATGAGGGTTTTTAGACTGTGTGGGGGGATGGCACTCCTAGCCCTCACTTTGTTGAAGGGTCAACTCCATACTGTAATAGTCTAAACTAAGGAAGGGAATAAGAGTGTTCTCAGGAGATAAAACCACAGAGCTTGAGGATTGAATGAAAGAGAAAAGGAGCTAAGGACGACTCCCAAGTTTCTGGCTTAAGCACATGGAAAGACGGTGGAGGCATTCACTGACATTTTGAGAAAATAGATTTAGGGAGAAAATAAGTTTCATTTTTGACATGCTGTTTCTTCTTTTTTTTTTTTTTTTTTTTTTTTTTTGAGACAGAGTCTCGCTCTATTGTCCAGGCTGGAGTGCAGTGGCTCAATCACGGCTCACTGCAAGCTCCGCCTCCCGGGTTCACGCCATTCTCCTGCCTCAGCCTCCTGAATAGCTGGGACTACAGGCACCCGCCACCACACCTGGCTAATTTTTTGTATTTTTAGTAGAGATGGGGTTTCACTGTGTTAGCCAGGATGGTCTCGATCTCCTGACCTTGTGATCTGCCTGCCTCAGCCTCCCAAAGTGCTGGGATTACAGGCGTGAGCCACTGCACCCGGCCCTCTTTCTTAATTTGTGAGATACCAAAATTAAGATATCCAGAATGGATATTGTTTTCTTACTCAGAAAAGACATAAAAGTTTGAGGAGTATTTAGAATTTCAGTGTTTCACACCTCATTCCTAAGTTATTTTTATATGGTGGAAAGAGCTGATATATACATAGCCTATATTTTGGTACCAAATCTGCTACAAACTAGCTGTATGACTAGAGAGATCACTGAACCTTTCTCAGCTTCTGTTTCCATAAGGAGATAGAAAAACTTGCCCTCACTTATTCACAGGGTAGGTAATTCAACTATGAGCATTTTGAAAATGAAAGAGGGAAACCAATGTCTGGAGTTACTATTGTCTCTTTTAAATTAAAAAAAAAAAACTAAGCTATTTATTTTCTTTGCTTTCATGAGGATATCATTCCTAAAACAGAAGGAGGCAAGATTAGAAGAGTTTTGCACTTTTAAAACAGAGTTTTACACACACCAAAAGTTTTAAAGGAGCAATTTTACTACAACTATTTTTAGAGCTCAGTATCAATTTTAAGAAATTCAGCAACTGACAGGTTTTTAATGAAAAGAATAAACCCTCCTGAGTTCTCATTTTCTGAAAGCTTTTCACGTTTTAAGAATTAAACCACTCAGCACAGGTTTTTCTGTTACCATTTTGAAGATGTTGGAAGTATTAAACATAAAAGCTGTCACTGTTAAAGAAAATACTTTGTAACACAAAAAGAGATGATAGCATAAATGTTATGTTCATATGCTTTTAAATCAGAAGTTCTGATTTCTAATTCTGTCTCCATCAGTTAATAGCTATCTGAATGTAAACATTAAAATTAAACATTATTTAAATATTCTGACCCCCCCAGGTTCTTCTAATCTGTGAAATATAAATAATAATTCTATTATCCTCAGGGAGTGGTTAGAAGGATTAAATGAGACAGTATATTCAAAGCACTTAGCACTGTGCAAAAGAGTGTGAGAGTAATTAAATGGTCAAGAAATACATGTAAAGCTGATTGGCCTCCATAGTAATCAAATTAACAGAGTTTTTATTTTGTTGCTAATAACATTCAGTGATGGCAAGGTCAGAGAGAGAGGCATTCTATTCATAAGAGTAAATAGATAAAACTTTTCAGGAAAAAAATTTTGAAATATGCTGGTGAAAGCCTTAAAAATGTTTACACCAGGCCGGGCACGGTGGCTCACGCCTGTAATCCCAGCACTTTGGGAGGCCGAGGTGGGCGGATCACGAGGTCAGGAGATCCAGACCACGGTGAAACCCCATCTCTACTAAAAATACAAAAAATTAGCCGGGCGCAGTGGCGGGCGCCTGTAGTCCCAGCTACTCGGGAGGCTGAGGCAGGAGAATGGCGTGAACCCGGGAGGCGGAGCTTGCAGTGAGCCGAGATTGCACCACTGCACTCCAGCCTGGGCGACAGAGCGAGACTCCGTCTCAAAAAAAAAAAAAAAAAAAAAAAAAATGTTTACACCAGACGCAGTGGCTTGTACCTATAATCTCAGCTACTCAGGTGGCTGAGGCAGGAGGCTTGCTTGAGCCCAGGAGGTTAAGGTTACATGCACTCCTGTCTGGGTGACAGAGCCAGATCTTGTCTCTTAAAAAAAAAAAAGTTACATTCTTTGAGTCATTCCATTTTTAAGAATCACTTGTTAGAAAATAATCAGATATAGGCCAGGTGTGGTGACTCACTCCTGTAATCCCAGCTCTTTGGGAGGCCAAGGCAGTCGGATCACTTGAGGTCAGGAGTTCAAGACCAGCCTGAGGAACATGGCAAAACCCGTCTCTACTAAAAATATAAAAATTAGCCGGGTGTGGTGATGTGCATTTGTAATCCCTGTTATTCAGGAGGCTGAGGCGCAAGAATCACTTGAATCCAGGAGGCGGAGGTTGCAGTGGGCTGAGATTGCACCACCACACTCCAGCCTGGGTGACAGAGCAAGACTCTGTATCAAAAAAAAAAAAGAAAGAAAGAAAGAAAGAAAAGAATCAGATATAAAGATGCAGAATTACATGTAAAAATCAGAAACTACCTAAATGTTTAAGTCCAGAAAAATGGCTTAATAAATTATGGTACATCACCTTCTGAACTGATGCACTGAGATTCAGAGAAGGGCACGTCATCCCTGTGGTATCCTTACCAAAAATGCATAACCTGAATTTACTCATGAGAAAATGTCAAGCAAACTCAAATTGAAGAACATTCTACAAAATAAATTGAGGTAATAAAAGACAAATAAAAATGAAGGAACTATCCCCAAATGGAGAAAACTAAGGAGACACTACAACTGAATGCATGACATGGTCCTCGATATTAGTGGAACAATTCATGAAATGTGGGTGAGGTCTGAAGATTAAAATATTGTATCATAGTTAATTTTCTGGTTTTGATCATTGTACATGATTATGCAAGATGTTAACATTTGCAAAAGCTGGCTGAAAAGTATACTAACAATCTTTGTGCTGTTTTTGCGACTTTGGGTAAGACAAATTATTTCAAGATGAAAATTTCTAAAATTAAAAAATTAAATAATGGCACATTCACACAGTGATTATGCAGCCATTTAAAAGGTTTGTAATTATTCTGAATGACATTGGAAAATGCTCACTACATAGCATTATTGGGAGAAAAAAACAAAAGCCAGTTCACACAACTGAAAACTATAGCCCAGAATGAATCCACTAAAATCTTGAGAGGACATTTCTAAGTAGAAGATTACAGATGCTATGTTCTTAATTAATTTTTTAGTTTCATATTTCCCAATGTTTTCTACCATGAGCATTCACCACTTTTAAAATTGGGGGGAGGATGTTATTTTTAAACACACATCATGATTTTGCATCAAAAAAATTCATTTAGACATATTTCTTCTCCTTGGTTTTAATAAAGAACAGTTTTTCAATGCTTTGAGTTTTCAAAACTATGATTTTGATAAGCCAACAATGAGCCTTAGTTTAAGTGAGTTTCTTAATTTGGCATCAGTAACCAAAAATGCTTAATGGTTTCCCTAACTACTTGGAAATGAATTTTTGGCACTATGTCTTCTTAAGTTCTGTGGATCTCATGTTGAAACAGTTGCTTCATTTCCACTAAATAATTGGAACTATTCCCTGGGTCATCAGAGAAGCTCAAACCTATGCGCATCTGAATCCCAGTCAACAACAGAAGGAAGAGGAACCTAATAATTTCTCCTCAGCCTGTCACAAATCAAGAGAAGAATGCATTTGTGCTGAAGACCGGGAAATTAAAAAGAAAGCAGATTTTGCTGGGAAGCAAGTCAAGGTGGCCACCAGGAATCTTAGACCCCTCGGCTTCAGATGACAATCTTCTGAGTAATCAGGATGTTTAGCAAGGCATACTTGAGGGGGCGTAAAGCATGGCTCCTATCTCAAAATACCTCCTCTGTGAGGTAATGTACGTGACACTGCTGTGCACTTGTGTCTGTTCCTTCCATCCAGGCACTGGCCAAAAAAGCTGTATTTGCTTGGCTCTGGAAGAATTCTTAATTCAAAAATTTATTGCCCCCACCCCCACCAGCAAAGTGCAATGTGTCATCTACCAACATTTCACTAAGCAAGTAATTCTAGAACAGAACTGGTTGCAGGCCCACCAGAGGACAAACAATGTGGGGAGCTGGATTCAGAAAGCACTACAGATGGGCACCTTGAAAAGAGAGGTGCAGGACTCCTGCAGCAAGTTCTGCCAAGCCATGGTCCTCTCTGGTGCCATCCTCCTTAGGCGTTCACCGCTACCTGCTTGCCAGCATCAGCCTGCCTTCTCAGGGTTATGAGTACATCCCCTCCTCCATGCCATAAGCATTCCTCCAACCCCATGCTGACAAGCTCAATGCCAGGCCCCAGCTCATCTTTCCAGACTTCCAGCTCCCTGCCTCAAAGCCCAATTCCAGCCACAGTTCGGAGCTTTGTACATTGTTGCATCCTTACTTAGCTTTCAACCGCAACTGTATCCCTGCCATCTCTACTTCGATGTTATCTCTGCAGGCCAAACATAACCCACCAGCTGCCAAGGCATGCAGTACCACACTCAGCCCATCGCTACCCGCCTGGACCCTCGTGGCCTCACCACTTGCCTCCTGAGCCTTCTGTGCCCTTCCCCTGGCCCACCTCCACCATCTGCCTTCTATACTCTGCCTGTCAGGGGCCCAGTCTCCCCACTAGTTTATACCATCTCCCATGTTCTATTTTTATTTATGCTTGCCCTTGTTCCAGAAAAGACAAGACAACACATACTATAGTCCTACCATGTTTTCTCAGGTGGGCTTCTTAACCCATGTGGCTTCTCATTCTATTTGCCCTATGAAGCACAGGGAATCAAAGACAGCGTTTCTCTGTGACATCAATTCTCGCGCCATCTAAGACAGGTCAACAGTAATGGCAGAGGCCTTCCTCGTAGCAAAGGGAAAACAATAGCAAACCACTGATGTTGAACTACCAGCCAGAAGCCAAGTGAGATATTAAGACAGCAAAGCCACCAGCACCAGGACAGGAGGAGCTCAGACCTCTTACCAGATGGATGCTGCTCTCCCACTCCCCCTGCTGGACACCGAGGTCCTGGGGAGATGCTTCCAAAGTCCACAGTCCCCAAATGATCAGACACCCATGTTTGCCCCAAGAGGTGTAGACCAAACGTTAAAGAGAAGCCACACTTGCTAATCTCATATTTAACTATCTTCAATGCCAAATTAGAGAAATAGAGTACCCTTCAGTGGAAAAAGGTAGGTGTCACTTGTTAGGCAGACTGGCTCTGAGCCCCCATTCTGTCACATTCTAGTTAGCGTATTAGGAAAATTGTTCCAAGTGTCCCTGGGCCTTAGTTTCCCCAACTGTAAAGCACAGATGACAATACCCTCCCCATATGGTTGATATGAAGATTAAATGAGATAAATTGCAGGCATCCAATTGTTATTGTCCACACCGATTGGCAACTAAGCTCTTGGCACACAATCTCTTGGCACCCCAGTGGCTTCATCTATATAATTCCAATAATACCTGCTCAGCCTACCTGTGAGAGTTGGCTGGGGCAGATGAGAGAACAGATGTTTGTCAAAGCACTCTGTAAATCATTAAGTGCTATGCTAATTCATCAATGACAACAACACCTGTCTGGCACTTTGAAGAGACACAGAAGACAATGGTAGTTTTGATCTTTGTGGAGATTTGGAAATTTGTGGATGAAATAAGCATGCATGAGAATAACTGTACTTCAAATAGGAGATTGACTGCCATATTAGTAATAAAGAAAAAGAATAATAGGAATGAAAAGAAAAGAAAATTTGATTTGCCTGAGGCAGAGGGTCGAGCAAGAATCACAGATGACCTCATGAGCGTGTCACGCTGCAGCAGGTCATAAAGACAAGTAAGATTTCAGTCAGCAGAGATGAGGAGAGGGCCTCCCAGACCCAGGAAAGAGTGAGGGCCACGATGCAGAGGAATGATGGTTCTGGGGATATGAAGAACTCCAGCTTGACCGCACCCTGCGATGAGGTGCCACAGTGGAGAATGGGGTTATGAGGACAGGTTGGGACACCATAGCGTTCTGTGAGATTGAACATGACAGCCAGGCAGTGCAGAGCCATCTAAGCTTTGTGAACAGCATGTCTGAGGAAGTTTACCAAAGACAATGTGAAGGCTGGCATGAGATGGGGAGAACAGGGGCAAATACAGGAAGGAATCATGATTGCCAAAGAGAGATGGGGGCCTGAAGTGATTCAGGATGCACAGGGGAAAGAAGAGATCAAAGGAAGGGACAAATATAAATGGAAGGTATTACGACCATAGTGCTCGTGACAAAGAACCACATTTATCACTCAGTTCCACATGTACCAAAGGAAAATATCAGAAAGATGTCATGAGCTCAAATTAATAGTGATCTTGGGTAATTTACAAAAGGATAGAAGCAGTAAGACGAAGTAACACAAAGCACGTCTCTTACAGACTTCTAGAATTAACAGGGAAAGTAGGAGATGTGGTGCAATTACTTATCATCTGGGTAGGTGAATTTCAGGGGAAAAAAATCTCAGCAATATGTGTTTAATCAAAATATACTTTGATATCTGCTTTTGCCTAAGAAGTTCAATAATGTCTTACAAATTGTGTTATGTTTCAGCATATCAAGTTCTGCTTGTAGCTCACTCACAATCATCCAGCACAATGGGGAATTTATCTTGCTGGTATTTCCAGGGAGACTGGGAAACAGCCAGTACAGATCAAACCTTTTCACATCATCACACTATTCACTCTACTGATTAGAGATAACAAAGACAAACACAATAGGGAATGGTCAATTTATAACAACAAGGATGAGGCTCATGTTTCTTCAGCATACTTCCTAACATGTTAGCAGTAATTACCACATATTAAAATAAGCCAGACTGGGCACAGTGGCTCGTGCCTGTAATTCCAACACTTTGGGAGGCCAAGGCAGGAGGATCACTTGAGACCAGGTGTCCAAGACCAGCCTTGGCAACATAGCAAGATTCCATGTCTACTAAATAAATAAATAATAAATAAATAAATAAAAACAAATAGCTGGGTGTGGTGGCATGTACCCATAGTCCCAGCTACTCTGGAGGCTGAGACCAGAGGATCGCTGGAGGCCAGAAGTTCAAGGGCCCTGTGAGCTATGATTACAGAACTGCACTCCAGCCTGGGTGACAGAGTGAGACCCTGTCTCTAAAAACAAATAAATAAAATAAGCCATTTCATTAAGCATATGCTCCCAAATTAAGACACCTTGTTCCTTGTTCCATGACAACTTCAGGGGAAAACATATTTTTCCATTTTTTGGAAGTTTTAAGACATATATGCTCAATGTAGAAAATAAAACCAAAAATAAGAGCATCCTCTGGTGTATGCTAAGGTTGTAAAAAAATTAAAAAAAGAAAGAAGAGCTAATATCCTCCAATATACCATGATTAAGATCAATATTTACTCATTGTTAATCTTTGGGAATACTTCCTTCTAGTTTTATTTCTGTGCTTTTTAAAGAAACATGTTGGCCGGGCGCAGTGGCTCACACCCATAATCCCAGCACTTTGGGAGGCCGAGGCGGGCGGATCACGAGGTCAGATCACGAGGTCAGGAGATCGAGACTATCCTGGCTAACACGATGAAACCCAGTCTCTACTAAAAATACAAAAAAAATTAGCCCGGCGCGGTGGCAGGCGCCTGTAGTCCCAGCTACTCGGGAGGCTGAGGCAGGAGAATCCCTTGAACCGGAGGCGGAGGTTGCAGTGAGCCGAGATCGTGCCACTGCACTCCAGCCTGGGCGACAGAGTGAGACTCCGTCTCAGAAAAAAAAAAGAAAAAGAAAAGAAACATGTTAAGATTACATTATATTTGAAGCTCTGAATTCAGGGCTAAAAAAAAATTAGACTACAAATATGTTGCATTCTTGTGTTTTGTTTTGCTCATCATAACAAATATTTCTCCCATTGTTGAAAGCTGGAAGAGTCCACTCACAATCCATATTTCTTTAACAAGACAAAGAAGCGAATGTGTATTAATTTAGTAGTGTAATGGGGACTTCCAGTTTCCAGTCCAACATTTAAAGAGCTTGGAAGTCATTGTTCTCATCTTCACAACAAAATGACCTTGTGTAATTCCCTCTTGAGTGTGGGATGGATCTAGTCACTTGCTTCTAATGAAGCAAATATGGCAAAAGTGATATACCACTTTTGATAGTAGGTTACAAAAGACTGTAACTGACTTCTGTCTTGCTAAATCTCTCCCTCTCTTTCTCTCTGGTTCTTTTTGCTGGCTTATTATGATGCAAGCAAGCTGTCATGCTGTGAATTATCCTATGGAGAGGTCCACATGGCAAGGATAGAGTTTAAAATCAGCAAGGGAATTCCCTAAATCTGAGGTTTGATGTTTTCATTAATCCTGAAAAAAAATCTCAGTCATTATTAACAAAGGGCACAGGTCAGGTATGAGATTCCAGTTGTCCTCTCCCAATGGAGTTGCACAGACAGTGCTAAATTCTCCCAGCAATGATGTGTGACAATAGATGTGAAGTGTTGCCTACTAGAAAAGCTCACCCAAAGGTTGGTATCCAGGGCCTTTATGGAGCAACCACATGACTAACCTTAACAATGGAAGTCTCTAGTTGCCCTCAGAGGTCAAATTGGTAAGGCAGTGGCCTAGGCCTTCAGGCGAAAAAACAACAAAAACAGGTGTTCATCTTAAATTACATTGTTAATATATAATATCCAGAAGGGCCCATGGCCTCAGGTATACAAATAAACTCTTATGGTGGGATTTGACAAGGGCTTAGAGCTTATCAGCAGGTGGTCAAGGTCCAGTCCTAAAGACATTTGGAATGTGTGGTGTTTGGACAACCCAGGCCTGCTGCGTTAACTCTTTACTGCCATCTGCCATCCTGCCTGCCTTTACTGACAGGAAGCCATCAAGGAAATAGTTGCCTAGATAGCAAAGAGCTCACCAGATGGTATTGGAATTGGGTGCAGTGCTCCCTGGTGCTGTGTGCCCCTTCCCTATGCAGGCAATATGCCCTCAGTAGAACATGTGCTAGAATATGGCCATTCAAGCAGGAAGGGCATCAGTGTTCCTAGCAACGTGGCTGAATAGTCCATCAGTGAGAAGATCTTACAGGAGGTTCAAGCCCAGGTAAGGTGTTAGGTCGAGTGTGAGTTTACTGCCCTAGAGTGGCAGTGTGATGCAGAGAAATAAATTGTAGGTTTAGAATGAGGACACCTGATCCTGTCATTTTTTCCAACTGGCTTTAGGATCCTCATCTGAAATATTTTCCTATTTATAGATGGGAGGCAATATTGTGTAGCAAGCAAGAGTGCTAGCAGGGCAAGTTCAGTGGGAAAGCAACTTGCGCAGGCACAGAGAGCCCTGTACTCAAAATAACCCTAACCACAGTTTAACGCTCTGCTGTCACCATCTTGAACAACGTTCAAACAAGGAGCCCCATATTTTTGTTTTTCACAGGGCCCCATAAATTATGTAGACTCTCCTGGTGCCAGGTCTGGAGTCAGCCTATGGGTTCAAATCCCTGATCTATCATTTTTAGATGTATGAACTAGGGCATAACATCTAATACCTTTTAGACTTGTTTCCTTGTCTATAAACAGGATTTTAAAAGATTGTTGTGAAGATTAAGGAAATAATATATGGAAAAATATAGCATTGTACTATACATAAATACAGTCATTCCTCAGTATCCATGGGGGATTAGTCCTAGGACCCCCTCAGGTGCCAAAATCCATGGACACTCAAGTCCCTTATATAAAATATTTACACATAACCTATGTACTATCCTCCCATGTACTTGAAATCATCTCTAGGTTACTTATAATACCAAATACAATGTAAATGCTATGTAATACTTGTTATACTGTATTTTTTAATTTGTTGGGTTTTTTTATTTTATTTTACCAGGGAGGCCTGAGAGCCTAGAAAATTTTGTATTATTTTTCATTGTTGTATTTTTTTTATTATTGGGGGTGGTTTTTGTTGTAGTTTTCAAGGCATGGTTGGTTGAATCCATGGATGTGGAACCCATGGATACAAAGGACCAACTTTAGTCATAGGTGGTAACTATTATTTGTTCTCAACGATAAATAACAATAAAATAATATAAATAATAACAATAAACAATAATAATAGCTATCTATTGCTGTGTAACAAATTACCCCAAAACTCAGTGGCTTAAAACAACAACACTTATTATCTCATGGTTTCTGTGGGTCAGAAATGCCAGTGCAGTTTAGCTGGATCCTCTGGCTCAAAGCCTCTCACCAGACTGCAGTCAAGGTGTCAGCCAAGGCTACAGTCATCTTAAGGCTGAACTGCAGAAGACTCTGTTGCCAAGCGCATGCACACGGCTGTTGGCAGGATTCCTAGTAGACTGTCAGAATGAGGGCCTCAGTTCCTTGCTGGCAGTTGGCTGAAGGACACCCTCTGTTCCTTGCTATGTGGCTCTCTCCTTAGGACAATTCACAACATGGCAGCTTGCTGGCATCAGAACAAGCAAAAAGAGCCAGGGAGAGAGACTGAATCAGACAGAAGTCACAGTCTTTTGTAACCTAATATCAAAAGTGGCATAGCATCACTTTTGCCATATTTGATTCATTAAAAGCGAGTGACTAGATCCACCCCACACTCAAGGGGAGGGGATTACACAAGATCATTGTTACAAACTGAACAGAATCATCCTAAAACTTAAATGTTGACGTTCTAACCCCCAGTACCTTAGAATGTGACTGTATTTGAAGATAAGGTCTTAAAAAGGGCAATACGGCTAATGAAGGTATATAGGTGTGCCTAACTCCAATATGACTGGTGTCCTTATAAGAAGGGGAAGGGGCTGGGTGCAGTGGCTCATACCTGTAATCCCACTTTGGGAGGCGGAGGTGGGATGATAGCTTGAGCCTGGGAGATTGAGGCTGCAGTGAGCCAGGATCACGCCACCGCACTCAAGCCTAGGTAACAGAGCAAGACCCTGTCTCAAAAAAAAAAAAAAAAAAAATACAAAAGCATACCATACCAAGGATGCATGTGCCAGTGGAGAGGCCAGGTAAGGACACAGTGAGAAGATGGCCACCTACAAGCCAAGGAAAGACACTTCAAGAGAAACTAAAACTGTCAACAGGTCTGGTTGGACAGGTTTGATCTTAGACTTCTAGCCTCCAGAACTTTGAGAAAATACATTTCTCATTTAAGCCACCCAGTCTGTAGTATTTTGTTATAGCAGTGCTGACAAAAAGAGTCAAACTCTGTAAAATATTGTAAGAGATTTATTCTGAGCCAAATATGAGTGACCATAGCCCGTGACGCAGCCCTCAGGAGGTCCTGAGAACATGTGCCTAAGGCGGTCTGGGTACAGCTTGGTTTTATATATTTTAGGGAGGTACAAAACAGCAATCAAATATATTTAAGAAATACATTGGTTTGGACCAGGTACGGTGGCTCACACCTGTAATCCCAGCACTTTGGGAGGCCGAGGTAGGCAGATCACAAGGACAGGAGTTCCAGACCAGCCTGACCAACATGGTGAAACCCGTCACTACTAAAAATACAAAAATTAGCCAGGTGTGGTGGCGGGCACCTGTAATCTCAGCTACTCAGGAGGCTGAGGCAGGAGAATCACTTGAACCCAGGAGGCAGAGGTTGCAGTGAGCTAAGATCGCGCCGCTGCACTCCAGCCTGGGCAGAGAGCAAGGCTCCATCTCAAAAAAAAAAAAAAAAAAAAAAAGAATGAGGTCACACAGATGATTGCAGGATGCTGAAGGCAGAGGATTTTATTGAGCCGTGAAAATGGCTCTCAGCGAAGAGGAGAGTTGGAGAGGGGACGGGAAGGGAAGGTCGTCTTCCCCGAAGTCAGGTTCTCTCTTCTCTCTTCTGTGAAGTCAGGCCATTTCCCCTCTACCAAGTCTGGGGTCTTTATAGGCACATGATGGGGGCAGGTTGGGCCATAGGTAGTTTTGAAAAAGGCAACATTCAGTTGGTAAAGAAAAACAAGGCATTATTCAGAAAGAACCAATCAGGAGAGAACAGGCAAACAGCAATAGAAGTTCTCACTTTGGGCTGCCGGTTTCAGGCTGTTTTTTTGTTTGTTTGTTTGTCTGTTTGTTTTTGATGGTGAAGGTGGGGTTTCACCGGGGACCCGATCCTGTCTGCCCAGAATTTCTCTGCCTCCTATCTCTATTATTATTTAAGAATTTAAAACTTAAGTAGTCTTTTTTCTTTTTTGAGACAGAGTCTTGCTCTGTTGCCCAGGCTGGAGTGCAATGGCGCGATCTCGGCTCACTGCAACCTCTGTCTCCTGGGTTCAAACAGTTCTTGTGCCTCAGCCTCCCAAGTAGCTCAGACTACAGGTGCTCACTGCCACACCCAGCTAATTTTTGTATTTTTAGTGGAGATGGAGTTTCGTCATGTTGGCCAGGCTGGTCTTGAACTCCTGACCTCAAGTGATCTGCCCACCTCGGCCTCCTAAAGCACTGGGATTACAAGCGTGAGCCACTGCATCCATCCAAAACTTAAGTAGTTGTAGCATGCAGAACATTAAAAAGACTTTTAGGTTCACCCCCATATGTCCTAATATGTTGTATTTCAAAATGTTGTTTTATTTGAGATTAGGCCTATTTTGTTTGCCATCATTTTTAGATCTATGCATTCTCTGATATAATCAGAAAGCAAAATGACAGTCACACATTTTCTTCCAACTGAGCTTAAAAAAAAAAAACCGAAAAAGAATTGACATAGGCTGAGTTTCCTACAGCTACAGGCTTTCAGAGAGGAATCTTATACTTTAAAAAACAGAAATTAAACTAACAGCTCTACAGAGATCTTTTCAATGAAAAATAACTCACAGGAGTTCTCTTCAAAGCATTTAAAAATTCTCATAATCTACTCATCCACATCAACACTTTTAATTAGAGCCTCTGTTTACTTAAAAGGAAGTATAACCAAAAAAGAAATCGAAAGAAAAATAAGATCAAGCCAAGCATATACGTCAACTCCATCTCTCATTGACAACTGTGTCAATTGAAAAAATAGGCCGGGGGCGGTGGCTCATGCCTGTAATCCCAACACTTTGGGAGGCCGAGGCAGGTGGATCACGAGGTCAGGAGTTGGAGACCAGCCCGACAAACATGGTGAAACCCTGTCTGTACTAAAAATACAAAAATTAGCCGGGCGTGATGGCACGCGTCTGTAATCCCGGCTACTCAGGAGGCTGAGGCACGAGAATTGCTTGAACCCAGAAAGCGGAGGATGCAATGAGCCGAGATCGCACCACTGCACTCCAGCCTGGACAACAGAGTGAGACTATGTCTCAAAAAAAAAAAAAAAAAAGAAAAAAGAAAAGAAAAGAAAAAAAGAAAAAAGAAAGTTGTCTCTAACTTCCAATTCCAGCCGTGACAGAGTAAGTCTTAGACTTAGCTTTCCTACCATAAACTGGCCAAAATAGATAAAACAATTTTCAGAGATTGGACACCAGTTAAAACAGTTATGATGTTTGAAAGAAACCAAACGAAGTGAGCTTCATGTCCCCCCCTGCTTGAGAAGCTGAGTCCAGGTGGAAAGTTGCATTTGTATAGGGCAGAGGAAAGAGAAACTAGAATTTGTGCCTGCCACAGTGGCTGGGATTTGGAAGTCAGGTGCTGCAGAGCAGGGAATCACACAGAAGAGGACTTCAGAGATCGAACCCTGAAAGTTTATAGACATTCTTCTCAGGTCCTTGAGCCCAGGCCATATGACCTGACTGTAGGGTAAGACACCCAGGGTCTATCAGAGAATCACTGCTGGGAGGCTGGCTAAACGGAAATCTCAGAGGCCACACAGTGCTGGGAATGTGGTGGCATTCTAATCCAGCCAGGGTAAAGAAATATTGGTGAATTCCCAGACTTCCAGATGAGTCACAAAGCAAAAAAGGTCATGTCCTAAAAATGTACATTACCCTCTAGGAGTAAGGATTATACCCGAGGAGTAAGGTCAAAACTGATGTAAACCCACCATAACAAAGCCTAAATCCAATTTTCATCAGAATTAAAATTATCTGTCAATAATTTAATTGCCAGCCAGAACAAAATTCAACATTCTTTGGAGGAAGTTAACATGATCCAGAGTTTCTATAAAATGTCATTCATAATATCTAGCATGAAAAGTTTACCAGGCAAGAAACTGGTTAAAGTTACTAATAGCCAGCCAGACACAGAGGCTCATACGTGTAATCCCAGTGCTTTGGGAGGCTGAGATGGGAGCATTGCTTGGAGACAAGAGTTTGAGACTAGCCTGGGCAACAAAGCAAGTCCCTACCTTTACAAAAAACAAAAATAAAAAAAGTAGCCAGGCATGGTGGCACACAGCTGTAGTCCCAGCTACCCAGGAGCTACCCAGTAGCTGTAGTCCCAGCTACCTGCCGGCAGATCACTTGAGCTGGGAGTTCAAGGCTGCAGTAAGCTATGATTGTGCCACTGCACTCCAGCCTGGATGACAGAGCAAGACCCTATCTCTAAAAAAAAAAAAAAAAAATTTATTTTTTCTTTACTTTTTAAGTGACTAGTAGCCAAGAGATGGAAGCAGGTAGAGATGATCCAGATATTGAAGTTAGCTAGAAAGACTTCAAAATAACTATAATTAATATGTTAAAGAAAAGAGGGGTAAAGATTGACAACGAGAATGAAAAGATGAAGTATAAAATCAGAGAATTAGAATCTTTTCTAAAGAGAATTAAGTAGACATTCAATATTTGTAAAATACAATATCAGAAATTAAGAATTTGTCAGCTGGATTCACAGTGCAGAAGAAAACAAGATTAATTAATTTGAAGACAGGTCAGAGGAATATATCCAAACTGAAACACAGAGAGAAAAAATAACAGTCACCTTAAATATATTATTTGGGAGATACTCCCCTCATTCACTCCTCTTTTTATTCTCCTTTCTCCCAGGCAACTTATTTTTTCTAATAAGAAAAAGCAGGTGAGAGTGGGATGTAAAATAATACGTGGCTATGGCCGGGCACAGTGGCTCATGCCTGTAATCCCAGCACTTTAGGAGGCCAAGGCAGGCGGATCACCTGAGGTCAGGAGTTTGAGACCAGCCTGACCAACATGGAGAAACCCCGTCTCTACTAAAAATACAAAAGAATTAGCTGGGCGTGGTGGCACATGCCTGTAATCCCAGCTACTTGGGAGGCTGAGGCAGGAGAATTGCTTGAACTTGGGAGGCGGAGGTTGTGGTGAGCCAAGATCATGCCATTGCACCGCAGCCTGGGCAACAAGACCAAAACTCTGTCTCAAAAAAAAAAAAAAAAAAAAAACAACTTGGTTGGGCACAGTGGCTCACGCCTGTAATCCTAACACTTTGGAAGGCCGAGGTGGGAGGACGCCTTGAGCCCAGGAATTCAAGACCAGCCTGGGCAACATAGGAAAACTCCATCCCTACAAAAAACGCAAAAATTTACAAAAAAACACAAAAATTTAGCTGTGTGAAGTGGCATGTGCCTGTAATCCTAGTTACTCAGGAGGCTGAAATGAGAGGATCCCTTGAGCCTGGGCATTCTAGCCTGGGCAATAGAGCAAGACTCTGTCTCAAAAATAAAATAAAATAAAAATTTAAAACAAAATATACCAAGAGAAGCTTGGAAAAAAATTTGCTCTAATCAAAGTCAAACGACAAACTGGAAAAATACCTACCAATCATATCACAGATATAATTTCTGTAAAATATAAAAGGATCTACAGGCTGGGTGTGGTGGCTCACACCTGTAATCCCAGAACTTTGGGAGGCTGAGGTGGGAGGATTGCTTGAGTCCAGCAGTTCAAGATCAGCCTCGGCAACATGGCAAGATCCCTTCTCTATCATTTAAAAAGTAAATAAATAAAAGGACCCATAAATCAATATGAAAAAGGCCAACATGCCAACAGAAAATGCGCTAAAGGAAGCACAATGGTTCTTAAATAGATGAAAAGATTCTCCATCTCACTCAAAGCAAAATAGTAACTAAATCTATAAAACACCATGTTTCATCAGTTTGGAAAGACCATTAAGTTTGATAACACATGACTCAGCAAAGGTATGGACAAAAGGGGCTCTCACTAGAGTTTTCAGAGATCTCCTCTCCCAAACATACATCACTCTGCCATTCCTAGAGTCTGGCCTTTCTCCTCCTGATCCAAGAGAGCTATCACCCAGTCATTTCACATCCATTTCAAGAAACATACTTCCCTTTCAGGAAGACTTACCCAAAGTACCACACAACACTTCTGCTTACATCTCAATTATCAAATATTAGTCATAGAGCTATATCTAACAGCAAGCCTGGGAATCTTGTAGCTTGGTTGCCACATAGCCAGCTAAAAGTGACACTTTGCAAGAGAGCGACGGAAATGGATTTTTGTTAGGCAATTAACATTCTCTACTCCATGTCTACTTCTTTGATTGCCAAATATTGATACACACTTTCTCATATACAGAACACAATGAATCTCTCCCAGGGATACAGTTCTCAAATTTCATCCAGATACTGCATCCAGGTCAAAGTTCAGGAACTCTGGGAAATATGTACCTTCCATCTGGTACAGACAGCATCTCATGGTCCAGCAATCAAAAAACTTAAAAATGAGTTAACTGCCCCCAACTTACCCAACATACAAAGGTGGAGTAGGAGCAAGATTAAAACATTGAGGCCAGGCGCAGTGGCTCATGCCTGTAATCCCAGCATTTTGGGAGGCTGAGGCAGGCGGATCACCTGAGGTGAGGAGTTCGAGACTAGCCTGACCAACATGGAGAAACCCCATCTCTACTGAAAATACAAAATGAGCCGGGTGCGGTGGTGCATGCCTGTAATCCCAGCTACTTAGGAGGCTGAGGCAAGAGAATCACTTGAACCCAGGAGGCAGAGGCTGCAGTGAGCCGAGATCGCGCCACTGCACTCCAGCCTGGGCAACAAGAGCAAAACTCCGTCTCAGGAAAAAAAAAAAAAAAAAAAAAAGATTAAAACATTGAAACTGCCCACCAGGAAAGGGGAGAAAGGAAAGCCTGCTATAGTCACTGGTCTACAGCAATATTAAATCTTATGGGGCAGGAAGAGTGACTTCCTTCCCAGGCAGTACCTGGGACCTTCAGTTGTGCTCTCTGGGAAACTCCTTTGGAGGCTTCTAGTTTTGCCCTCTGAGGTTGTTTCTTGTCCACTATCTTCTGTGGCCTCATCTTAAATAGGCATTAGGGAGCATCAGCGAGCTGCAGACCTTCCATAGCTCACTCTTTATTAGTGGTTGTATTAGTCAGTTTTCACACCGCTGATAAAGACAAACCCGAGACTGGGCAATTTACAAAAGAAAGAGGTTTAATTAGACTTACAGTGCCATGTGGCTGGGGAGGCCTCATAATCATGGTGGAAGGCAAGGAGGAGCAAGTTATGTCTTACATGAATGGCAGAAGGCAGAAAGAGAGCTTGTATAGGGAAGCTCCCATTTTTAAAACCATCAGATCTCATGAGACTCATTCACTATTATGAGAACAGTGCATGATAGACCTGACCCCATAATTCAATCATCTCTCACCGGGTTCCTCCCACAACACATGGGAATTGTGGGAGTTACAATTCAAGATGAGATTTGGGTGGGGACACAGCCAAACCATGTCATTCCACCCCTGGCCCATCACAAATCTCATGTCCTCACATTTGAAAACCAATCACACCTTCCCAATAGTCCCCCAAAGTCTTAACTCATTTCAGCATTAACTCAAAAGTCCACAGTCCAAAGTCTCATCTGAGACAATGCAAGTCCCTTTCGCCTATGAGCCTATAAAATCAAAAGCAAGGTAGTTACTTCCTAGATATTTAGGGGTACAGGCACTGGGTAAATGTAGCCATTCCAAGTGGGAGACATTGGACAAAACAAAGGGGCTACAGGCCCCACACAAGTCCAAAATCCAGCAGGGCAGTCAAATCTTAAAGGTCCAAAATGATCTCCTTTGACTCTATGTCTCACATCTGGGTCACGCTGATGCAAGAGGTAGGTTCCCATGGTCTCGGGTAGCTCTGCCTCTGTGGCTTTGCAGGATACAGCCTCCCTCCCAGCTGCTTTCATGGACTGGCATTGAGCATCTGTGGCTTTTCCAGGCATGTGGTACAAGCTGCCAGTGGATCTATCATTCTGGGGTCTGGAGGATGGTGGCCTTCTTCTCACAGCCCGACTAGGTGGTGCCCCAGTAGGGACTCTGTGTGGGAGATCCCACCCCACATTTCCCCTCTGCACTGCCCTAGCAGAGGTTGTCCATATGAGGACCCCATCCCTACAACAAACTTCTGCCTGGGCATCCAGGCATTTCTGTAGATCTTCTGAAATCTAGGCAGAGGTCCTTAAACCTCAATTCTTTTTTTGTTTGTTTGTTTGGTTTGTGTTTTTTGTTTTGTTTTTTTGAGATGGAGTCTTTGCTCTGTTGCCCAGGCTGGAGTGCAGTGGCACGATCCTGGCTCACTGCAAGCTCCGCCTCCCAGGTTCATGCCATTCTCTTGTCTCAGCTTCCCAAATAGCAGGGACTACAGGCACCCGCCACCACGCTTGGCTAATTTTTTTGTATTTTTTTTGTATTTTTTAGTAGAGACGGGGTTTCACCGTGTTAGCCAGGATGGTCTTGATCTCCTGACCTTGTGATCCTCCTGCCTCAGCCTCCCAAAGTGCTGGGATTACAGGCGTGAGCCACCATGCCCAGCCTTAAACCTCAATTCTTAACTTACGTGCACTCACAGGCACAACATCACATGAAAGCTGCCAACGCTTGAGGCTTCCACCCTCTGAAGCTATGGCCTGAGCTCTATGTTGGCCCCTTTCAGCCATGGCTGGAGCAGATGGGACACAGGGCACCAAGTCCCTAGGCTCCACACAACACGGGACGCTGGGCCCAGCCCACGACACCACTTTTTTCTCCTAGGCCTCCAGGCCTGTGATGGGAGGGGCTGCAGAAAGTTCTCTGACATGCCCTGGAGATATTTTCCCCATTGTCTTGGTGATTAATATTTGGTTCCTCATTACTTATGCAAATTTCTGCAGCCAGGTTGAATTTCTTCTCAGAAAATGGGATTTTCTTTTCTATTGCCTTGTCAGGCTACAAATTTTTTGAACTTTTATGCTGTTTCCCTTTTAAAACTGAATGCCTTTAACAACACCCAAGTCACTTCTTGAATGCTTTCCTGCTTAGAGATTTCTTCTGCCAGATACCCTAAATCATCTCTCTCAAGTTCAAAGTTCCACAAATCTCTAGGGCAGGGGCAAAATACCACCAGTCTCTTTGCTCAAACATAACAAGAGTCACCTTTGCTCCAGTTCCAAACAAGTTTCTCATTTCCCTCTGAGACCAACTCAGCCTGGACATTATTGTCCATATCATTATCAGTGTTTTGGTCAAAGCTATTCAACAAGTCTCTAGGAACTTCCAAACTTTCCCACATCTTCCTGTCTTCTTCTGAACCCTCCAAATTGTTCCATCCTCTGCCTGTTACCCAGTTCCAGAGTTGCTTCCACATTTTTGGGTATTTTTTCAGCAGCGCCCCACTCTACTGGTACCAATTTACTGTATATGTCCATTTTCATGCTACTGATGAAGACATACCTGAGACTGGGCAATTTACAAAAGATAGAAGTTTAACTGGACTTACAGTTCCACGTGGCTGGGGAAGCCTCACAATCATGGTGGAAGGCAAGGAGCAGCAAGTCACATCTTACATAGATGGCAGCAGGCAAAAAGAGCTTGTGGGCCGTCGCAGTGGCTCACACCTGTAATCCCAGCACTTTGGGAGGCCAAAGTGGTTAGGAGTTTGAAATCATCCTGGCCAACATGGTGAAACCCTGTCTGTACTAAAAATACAAAAAAATTAGCTGGGCATGGTGGTGCATGCCATAATCCCAGCTACTTGGAGGCTGAGGCAGGAGAATCATGTGCACTCAGGAGGCAGAGGTTGCAGTGAGCCAAGATGGTGCCACTGCACTCCAGCCTAGGCAACATAGTGAGACTCCGTCACAAAAAAAAAAAAAAAAAAAAGAGAGAGAGAGAACTTGTGTAGAGAAACTCCCATTTTTAAAACCATCAGATCTCATGAGACTCATTCACTATCATGAGAACAGGGCATAAAAGAGCCACCCCCATAATTCAACCACCTCCCACCAAGTTCCTCCCATGACACATGGGAATTGTGGGAGTTAACAATTCAAGATGGGATTTGGGTGGGGACACAGACAAACCATATTAATGGTGCAAGTCTAAGTTTTCTTGAGAAAAAAAGTGTTTTTCCTCATCCTGTTTCCAGGTCCCTTTCTTTATTTTCTCATCTGGGCTATTCTTGAGGCAGGAGGAAAAAGAAGAGAAAGTGCTGCTGCGCACTTTGTTTTTTTCAGTTTTGAGTAAAACTCCAAGATGATTATTCACCTTTTAATATCCTTATAACTTTGCTTCTGACAGGAAAGGACAGCATCAGCTAAAATTTCCCATATTAGTTTATCTATGTCAACATCAAAGTTTTTAATACTTAATTTAAAAATCCCCCTGGACTGTTCAGCAGAGAAAAACCAAAATCACACATGTATTGAGTATCTACCATGTATGGTACACTAAGGATACCAGGTTCAAGAAGATCCTGGTCCCCATCTTGGTGTGGTGGTTACAGGGTATACTCAATTGGCAACATTCAACAAATCACATGTGCATTTAAGATCTATTCATTGTGGCTGGGTACGGTGGCTCATGCCTGTAATCTCAGCACTTTGGGAGGCTAAGGTGGGTGGATCCCTGAGGTCAGGAGTTTCAGACCAGCCTGACCAACATGGTGAAACCCTGTCTCATAAATACGGACACTGTCTTCTGCTGTAATTTTAGAGCCTAGCACAGGTCCTGGCACACGGTAGGTGTTCAATGAAAATGAATGAATGGATTGTAGAATTATACGTATTAAGTATAAAATGCATTTGTGAACTGGATATTGGCATAATATGAATCATAAAGGGCCAATATTTTTCACTGTTATAATGGGTAATTGCAGTCCTGGCTAAGGACTTGACATCAAAGGATGCTGGGAGGAGGTGACATGGGAGAGAGAATGTTTACTGTGACTTGGCAGTTTATTCATTTAGTCCCCACAACAACCCTGGGCATTATTGCTATTTTGCAAATGAAACAGCCATGGGTAATTTTCCCCCAAAGCACAGGAAAAACGGATTTGGACCCAGGTCCACTAACCAGATGCTTATGATCCTATTACTGGTATGTGCTACTTTTCAAAATAATTTATACAATGGATGAAGGCTGGGCGCAGTGGCTTGGGCCTGTAATCCCAGCGCTTTAGGAGGGCAAGGCGGGTGGATCACTTGAGCCCAGGAGTTTGAGACCAGCCTGGCCAACATGGTGAAACCCTGTCTCTACTAAAAATACAAAAATTAGCTGGGTGTGGTGGTGGACACCTGTAATCCCAGATACTCAGGAGGCTGAGGTAGGAGAACCGCTTGAACCTGGGAGGCAGAGGTTGCAGTGAGCCGAGATCACTCCATTGTACTCCCGCCTGGGTGACAGAGCAAGACTCCATCTCAAAAAACGAAAACAGATCTGTTCATTGTTTTGCACGTAATAGACACAATAAAAATGTAGGCTATTTAAGGAAAGACCAGAAAAATAAATGTTTAGTATTTACTACTGTTAACACATTAATTTCGAAGAAGTTAAATTTACGGCCAGGCACAGTGGCTCACACCTGTAATCCCAAAATGTTGGGAGGCTGAGGCGGGTAGATCACTTAGTTCAGGAGTTCAAGACCAGCCTGGGCAACATGGTGAAACTCAGTCTCTACAAAAAAATATAAAAAATTAGCTAGACATGGTAACATACCCAGGATGCTTAGGTGGACAGATCACCTGAGCCCAGGAGGTCGAGGCTGAACTGAGCCATGTTCATGCCACCGCACTCCAGCCTGGGTGACAGAGTAAGACCCTGTCTCCAAAAAAGAGAGAGAGAGAGAGAGAGAGAGAGAGAGAGAGAGAGAGAGAGAAGTTAAATTTATGATATGAATTTGACTATTCTATGTGTATAATATAAAGAACTGAATATTGGGTAAAGTACATGGGCCCTTTCTATGGAACTTGAAGTTTAGTTTTTGTAATTGTCTGTCTGTACATCATTTCATCCACTGTATAAATTTTTTTTTTTTTTTTTTTTTTTTTTTTTAGCCGGAGTCTTGCTCTGTCACCCAGGCTGGAGTGCAGGTAATCTCCGCTCACTGCAACCTCCGCCTGCCAGGTTCAAGCAATTCTTCTGCCTCAGCCTCCTCAGTAGCTGGGATTAAAGGCACCTGCCACCACACAGGGCTAATTTTTGTATTTTTTTTAGAGACAGGGTTTCACCATGTTGGCCAGGCTGGTCTCAAACTCCTGGGCTCAAGTGATCCACCCGCCTTGCCCTCCTAAAGCGCTGGGATTACAGGCCCAAGCCACTGCGCCCAGCCTTCATCCATTGTATAAATTATTTTGAAAAGTAGCACATACCAGTAATAGGATCATAAGCATCTGGTTAGTGGACCTGGGTCCAAATCCGTTTTTCCTGTGCTTTGGGGGAAAATTACCCATGGCTGTTTCATTTGCAAAATAGCAATAATGCCCAGGGTTGTTGTGGGGACTAAATGAATAAACTGCCAAGTCACAGTAAACATTCTCTCTCCCATGTCACCTCCTCCCAGCATCCTTTGATGTCAAGTCCTTAGCCAGGACTGCAATTACCCATTATAACAGTGAAAAATATTGGCCCTTTATGATTCATATTATGCCAATATCCAGTTCACAAATGCATTTTATACTTAATACGTATAATTCTACAATCCATTCATTCATTTTCATTGAACACCTACCGTGTGCCAGGACCTGTGCTAGGCTCTAAAATTACAGCAGAAGACAGTGTCCGTATTTATGGTGCTTACATTCTACAGGCAGGAGACAAGAAATATATATATGTGTGTATGTATACACATACACACATATACATATGTTAAATTATAACTTTACATGTATATATCAGGTGGGTAAAACTTCTTTGAAGAAAAAGTGAGATTAAAGGAGAGAATGATGGGGAGGCAATGATAGAGACAGGAGACAGCCAAGGGTCCCCAGCAAAACCACACCTTCAAGCCTAAAACAGCCTGAAGGCTGAGGGACGGGACTGCTGGTCCCAGATGAAACCCACAACCCAGAGGGAGAACTGCCCCTGTTTGCCCGCCCTTTCCTGACTAGTTCTTTCTGAATAATGCCTACTAGCACACTGGGAAAATGGGGCGGAGCCATAGGAAGTTCATGCCTTATGCCAGGGGAGGAGGCTGGTCTTTTCAGCTTCTGTGTGTGGTGGCCTGGTATTCAACCTGGGAGGTAGGGGCCCATTAGCAGGATGCCTTGTCACTTTGCTCAGTCTTTTTGTTTTTGTTTTTTTCCTTTTTGCCAATGAATCCAGCCCTCCTCAGCCTTCAATGTGTCCATGTGCCTAATTTCTCCTGGTCGTGACACAAAAACCTGGATTTAGCTAAACTAAGGAGCAAAACTTCTACATCAGTTTGGTGGCACATCTGGGGATCAAAGAAGGGTGAGTAAGGTGTGAACAAAAAAATATTTTTCCATTTCTAAGCCTTTTCGTCCTTGGACTTCTGAGGGTAGAGGAAACTGCACACCACCCGCCCCCCAATAGCTGCAGGCATGCATGAGATGGATGGGCAAATAGCAGCTCCCCAGCCCCCTTCTCCTCCCCCTGGTGCTAAGGCGCATGGCCCAAGGGTGCCAGGAGGCAGACTGGCTTGCATTTGCCACCACACATCCACAGTGTCTTCCCCTCCCCTGGCCAGGGGGTCCAGCTGTCAGACAGCAATTAAGTTGGTCTCCCTGTTGGAGGAACCTATTTGCATAAGAATAAGAGGTTCTTCTCCATACATCTTTTTTCTTCTCTCTACCCTGTCAGCAGTTAACACACCCCTGCATTTAAGCTATTTTTTTTCTTTTCTCCACCAGGTCAGGAGTTAACTTTAATGCAAGAGGCTTTTTTTCTTTTTAGAAGACATTTTACGAGGCCAAGCCCCTAACTAACAGTTTATATTCTCTGTAAAGTTTTAATTATGAAAAAGGATTTGTGAGGTTGGTCTTAAGCTGTAGCCAATCTGGTGTGCTTTGCATGTCTTTCTGTATGGTCAGTAGCAAACTTTGCTGCAGGCTTCCATCTTGTTTTACATCCTTGGAAGTGTGACCTGTAACCACATGGCAATGCTTTGTTTTAGCTTTTGCCGTTTTACAATGGTGGCCCAGGTTCAATCCTGGCTGAGGGAATGAGTCTTTTCTGGTTTGATATCTGCATTATTTTTATCATTTGTTGATTCTCTTTCCCTCCATGAACCACCTTGGATTTTCCTTTCTCTGAGCACCTGGGAGGTCACCTTTAGTAAAGTTTGAAAGCCAGAAATATTGGCCACTTAGCACAGCTAAAATTGGGTAACAAGGGATTTAAAAGGATTTTCTTAAAGAGCACTCAGCTTAATTAAAAGTGGATATCCAAGTTATAGGTATATTGAAAAGGCCTTTATATTTGTCTCTTCTTGGTTCTTGTTTTGCTGGAAAGGGGTTTAGGGTTTTATCTCAGTCGACTGAATTATTTCTTTCCATTTTGCCTTGCCACTCTTAATACACAAGAAGAGAGAGACCTCTGTTTTCCCCATGGATCCCTCTCAAAATCTGTTTTTGCCTTCCAGCTGTACCTGTTTATTAGACCCTAAAAACTGCATGTTTTCCTAACCTTGCTCTTGAAGGGCTCCACCCAGAGGCAAATAATCCAATTAGGAGGTTGGCAAAAGGAAAAGTCTTATGGTTACTGGGTTTTCTTTGCCTGTCTGTGTAGTTATATATATGCTGTGTGTGATGTCTATTAAAAAAAGATCTAATTAATTTACTTAAAGAAGGATAAGTGCTTGGATCAAATATTTTTTAAAGGGAAGATAAAAGCTGTGGTAACTTTTAGTTCACATGACTTTAGTGTTTGAGAAATAAAAACAGCCTTAAAGATTATTGGTAAAATGCCATCAAAATGTAAATAGGTGGACTAAATTATGCAGATCAGATACTAGGTTTGCAAAATGCTTTAAGGCTATAAACTGCTTTGTGGTTTTTGAGAACTGTTCGACTTGCCTGCTTCAAAACCAGTAAGGTCTGAGGACATATGGAATTAACCACACCCTTAATTATACTAGAAGTCAAAACTTGGCTGTACCTAGTACATAATTAAAACAACTTGCTGGGCACGGTGGCTCATGCCTGTAATCCCAACACTTTGGGAGGCCGAGGCGGGCAGATCACAAGGTCAGGAGATCGAGACCATCCTGGCTAGCATGATGAGACCCCGTCTCTACTAAAAATACAAAAAATTAGCCAGGTGTGGTGGCGGGTGCCTGTAGTCCCAGCTACTCGGGAGGCTGAGGGAGGAGAATGGCGTGAACCCAGGAGGCAGAGCTTGCAGTGAGCCAAGATCGTGCCACTGCACTCCAGCCTGGGCAACAGAGTAAGACTCTGTCTCAAAAAAAAAAAAAAAAAAAAAAAAAAAACTTACCAGGTTTTACATTAAAGTTAAAAAATGCTAGGAGTTACCATTGTAACATATAATTAAGACTACTGGAAATAGATTTGTGAGAAATACATGTGAGGTGTGTAAGAACAGTAAAATATGTTTTTAATAAAAGATTATAGGAAGGTGTAGAAATGTAAAATTCTTGCCTAAGGTTAAAGGATTGTTTTGAATTAGATAAAATAAAGCTAAAAGTTCAAACAAGTTGTAAAAGGAATGTAAAAATTAATCTTGCAAAAGAAATTCTGTGTGTGAACACATTGGCTAAATTCAAATATGGCTTTTCTGTAAATTAAACATTGAAATAAAAGCACAAGGTACTGAGCACCAATCTGCTCTTTAGTAAAATTTGTAAAGAGTTATAAAAGGTTTCTGCTTTTAAATTTCTTTTTTTTTTTTTGAGATGAAGTCTCACTCTGTCACCCTGGCTGGAATGCAGTGCCACAATCTCGGCTCACTGCAACCTCTGCCTCCTGCGTTCAAACGATTCTCCTGCCTCAGCCTCCTGAGTAGCTGGGATTATAGGCACCCACCACCACGCCTGGCTAATTTTTGTATTTTTAGTAGAGACATGGTCTCATCATGTTGGCCAGGCTGTTCTTGAACTCCTGACCTCAAGGGATCCACCTGCCTTGGCCTCCCAAAGTGCTGAGATTACAGGCTTGAGCCACCATGACCTTCCTGCTTTTACATTTCTGAGTCATCATTTTGGCAAAATAAATAAGTTATGGTAATCTGGAATTCTATTTCATAACATCAAGTGTTTTAAACTTCTAACATTTAACAAGCTTCCCAAAATCAAACTTCTATTTCAAAATTGTCTTTCCTGACGCCTGGCTTTTGGATGCTATAGAGGGCCCCTGGAACATCCAGAAGAGAGGTAAACAGAATTACCGGACATGTCTAGGTACATGGGATTGCCAAAATGTTGTTTAATCATATATTAATATTCACTAACCTATATTACCTATATTAATATAGGTTATTAATATTAATAGGTAATTAATATTAATAACCTATGTTAATATAGGTTTAGTGAATATTAATAACCTATATTAACACAGGTTTAGTGAATATTAATATACATTCCAAAATTGTATGGGATTTCTAAAATTCTAATGCCTGAGTATATGCTATCAATCACAAGGTGGTTAAATTATTGTAAACCACAGAAATAAACCAAATTTCTTTGTCAATCATGTTTCTGACTGTAACTACCCTGGACATTTTGTTATTTATAGACGATTGTTGTCTTGTTTTTATCTTCTTCAGAAGATGGTGTGTAATCAGCTATAGAACTTTAACAGGTGCTCTCAAATGCAGGTTTCTGATACCTTTGAAGACTGTGACACTGGAATAAAGGAAAACATACAGGACTCATTAAGAGCTGACATGTTCGTGAATATCAAGCAAAACAAGAGTTAATGGAATGGACTGAACTAATGGAAAACTGAAATAATCTTTTTTACTTTTGCTTGGAACACTGCTGATTCTCATTTTGTTTTTCAGACTCAAGGAAGCTTATTTTGAACTATTTATGGCCTTTAATAATTGAGTAAGGTAAACTCCTGTGAACAAAATTTGGAGCATCTCTCTCTCTCTCTCTCTCTCTCTCTGCCTGGCTTTTCCAGAATTTAGAAACTAGTTGTGAGTATTCTTAACTTATGGCAATATAGTTATTTGCATCAGTGCAATAAGAATCCATTTTCTTTTGCAACATGACACAATTGTAGAAACTGGTTGTCTTACCAAGGCTTTGACTGGAAGGGTGTGCTTCCCTTTAAGGAGTCAAGCTCAACTTGTAGAGCCAATAAAAGCCCCTTGGGAAAACTGGCCTCACACCTTGTCTACACAGTCCCTGTACAGGGTTCCTGACTTGTGATAAGTAAAGAATGTCACTTTCTGACAGGCCCAAGAGCTCCAACTTTATCTCAGGACCTTAAGAGGAGAGGATCACCCAACTCACAGGTATTTGATGGTACAAACCCATGGCTAGGCTCAGTTTTAGAAAGATTGAGATTTCTTGTGGATCAGAGTTCCATCAAAGCCAATCTACCAGGCCTATGTAAAAATAATTATTCTTGCTGTACTTCATGCAAACAATCAAGCCAAGTATAAGACTAAAGTCTATTCTGCAAACAACTCAGTCCTATCATGGTTTGTTTTTAACAGAAATGAGGACAGGAAAGAGAGAAATTATGTTTCAAAACTTATCATACATTTGTCATTAACTTCTAGATTCATTCGTTGTTTTCAAGTTTTTGCCTACATTTTAGACTGACCCTGCTAATTCCTGTGAACCATCCAGTATCTCCAATTACAGCTCAGAAGGAACAAAATGGGATGGATAATCTGGATCAATATTTTAACACTAGCAATTATCCTGCAGACCCTGCGGGGTGATGGGAATAAATAGAGTGCCCATCAGCCAGAGGTTTCCTTTTGGGGAAAGACCAAGGGAGCTAACCAAAGCCAAGCCACATGCACCCAAATCTTAGCAAGCATAACTACAGCCACCAGTTATCTGGGTGTGTCACAATACATCCTTTTCTCTCCCTTGTTAGAGGAGCACTCAATTCCACAGCTTCACCTTAGTATTCAGCTTATGATAAGGAGTCCATGCAATGCCCCTAAGACACATTTTTGTCCCAAACTCAATTCCAAGCTTCGGGTCAAAGTCCTAGGAAAGAAAACTGGATCTGAGGGATCCAGAGGCAGACAATAACAAAAGTTAAAAGACAGTGCAGGTAAGTGTGACTGATTCCTGCCAACTAAGCCAAGCTTCCCATTTCACAGATAAAGTTCATACTAGTATCCATGGCATAAATGATGTCTAGGGAATTCAAAGGCTACTGACAGCACAGGAGATAGGGCATACATGGGTAAGAGTGAATATTCCCAGCCCCTAGGCCCCCCTGTTAACATGGGTGAAAGCCACTTTAGCACCCATGGGCAACACACTGTCACAGTCACTGGGACTCAGGGATACAAGGATGGAGGAAAGGAAGAGGAGAGGAACACCTCACTTTCCCTCACGTACTGTGGGTATTTGCTAGGAAGAGAAGGGAACCTGGGATGCCTCGCTCTCTCCTTTCTAAATGAGTAGCCATTCATCTTCAGTCTGTATCCCTTTCAAATGCATCCTGAACCCCTGGGCCTCCTTTGGAAAAAACACCTTTCTTTTTTTTCCTTTTTCCTCCTCTGTTATTTCTTCACAGATACGTAATTGTATCTCTGCACTATGGGACACTTCCCTTGGCTACATCCTCTCAACTGGGAAAAGTTAATTTCCCAAACCTTAAACTGGTTGGCTTAGGATTGGGCTTGGGGAAGGGAACCCAGAAGCCTCACATGCCAGCAAAAGGGTAAAGTTTTTTTTGTTGTTGTTGTTGTTGTTGTTGTTTTTATCAGCCAGGCTTTTGGCTTCCCTATCCCTATGCAAACTGATAAAAGGCCTCAGGATTTTTGAGCTGTCCTTACCCTCCCCTTGTTTTGTTTTGATACCTGTTTTCTAATAACCCAGTTTGTCTCTTCTTGCCTTCAGGACATCAAACTCGAAATGGTCATACAACCAGAGCCTCAGACAATGGCCCCTTTTGCCAGAGACCCTTAGATAGGCCTCTGTGGGAGTTCTGACTGCTGTCTTCCCAAAACAGCACCCCCTGCCAGAAGGAAGCAGTTAAGACTGATCTTTGTCCTCATCCTTATGGTTATCTAATGGCAATTAGATGTACTTCTTTAGAGAAGAGCATGATAGAGAGAGGAGACAATCAACAGTCACTGGCAAACCTCACCTTCAAGCCTAAAACAGCTCCAAGGCTGAGGGACTGGACTGCTGGTCCCAGATGAAACCCTCGACCCTCAGGGAGAACTGCCCGTTTGCCCACCCTTTCCCAACTGACTCTTTCTGAATAATGCCCACATGCACACTGGGGGAATGGGGTGGAGCCATGGGAAGTTCTCACCCTGTGCAGTGGGGAGGAGCCTGGTCTCTTCAGCCAATGTATGTGGTGGCCTGCTATTCAATCTGCGAGGTGGGTCGGGGGGTTCCCTCTGATAGCAGGACCCCCTCTCACTTTGCTGAGAGTTGTTTTTTTTTCCTTCTCACCCAATAAATTCAGCCCTCCTCACCCTTCAACGTGTCTGCGTGCGTAATTTCTCCTGGTCATGACACAAGAACCTGGATTTAGCTAACTAAGGAGCAAAAATTCTGCATCCGCAACACAGGTTTAGGGTCTTCTATTTTAAAGGATCAGGGAAGCCCTCTAACAAAATGACATTTAGGCAGACTGGAATAGAGGAAGCCAACCATATAGATATCTGGGAGGAGAGAGTTCTAGCAGAGAACAGGTAGTACAGACTACAAGGTGAGACTATACTTGGCCTTTCTCTGGATAGGAACAAAACAGAAAGAGTACAAGCAAATGTGGGTGATGAATCATAAGCAACAAAGAGACCAAAGGTGCAGAAGGCCAGATGACATTGGGTCTTGTAGGTCACAGAAAATAAGTACTTGGGATTTCATTCCCAGTGAGATGGGAAATCACTGGAAAACTTTGATCAGGATGTGATGTGATCTTATTTTTAAAAGGATCACTCTGGATGTTCCATTGAGAGCACACTGTAATGCACAGGTGAAAGCAAGAAGGCTACTGCAAGTCTGGGGAAGTTCTCAAACTTGACTTGCATCAGAAGCACTTGTGATTTGTTAAATCACAGATTAATCATACAAAAACCTGTACACAAATGCTCATAGCAGTTTTGCTTGTAACAGCTAAAAATTGGGAACCCAGATGTCATCCTTGTACATCCATTCCGTGGAATACTACTCAGCAATAAAAAGGAAAAAACTATTTTGATAAATCTACAGAGAATTATGCTGACTGAAAAAAGCCAAACCCAAAAGCTGTCTGATTCCATTTATAGAACTTGCTTGACATGACAAAATTATAAAAGTAGTCAACAGATTTCCTGGTTGCCAGGGGTTAGCGGTAGGGGCAGGGTAGGAGGAGAAAGGTTGACTATATCCCACCATACAAGGGATCCTTGTGGTGATAGATGTTCTTTCTTGACTTCATCAATGTCAATATCCTGATGCTGACCACAGTTTTGCAAGTGTGAAAGGAAAATAAATCTTGGGACGCCAAAATCACTAAGCTAAAGGGAAAAGTCAAGCTGGGAACTGCTTGGGACAAACCTGCCTTCCATTCTATTCAAAGTCATGCTTCTGTCCACTGAGATTAACATATATCTGACTGACGCATTTGGAAAGGCTAATCAGAAACTCAAAACAATGCAGCCATTTGTCTCTTATCTACCTGTGACCTGGAAGCTTCCTACCTCACTTCGAGTTGTCCCACCTTC